>NC_037350.1:26813132-29213132 GCF_002263795.3 Bos taurus | reverse complement strand
TAGTATTGAAGTTGAATGCCCAGGATTTCGGGCTAGTTTCCTATCTTATGATGGACTCCCCATTGTGTTTGTGGATTATGAAGGCTCTTTACTGCCTACATTTTTATTGCCTTTCTAAGTGTTCTGCAGAGTAAATATGTGATCTTTAAATATTCGGGATGCAGTGAAATAAATCATTTGGTACATAAAGTCTGATTACTATTATCTTTAGATGTTAGGAAATGGTTCTCTTCCCCAAGGATTTTTGAAATAATTTTGTTTTGAGGGTAGAGAACCAAAAATGATATTTGGCATATCATGCATTTCTTAAGCAGGAGTGATAAAGTTTAATAATATAAAAACATTCATGGTTATCAAGGAAAGCTACTCTGAATACCTGGAAGCCAGCCTTCAATAAAGGTGAAATAATGGGTAGATATTTACTCAAAATTTTTTCTAGCTATAAGGGTGAGAATCCCATGGGATTGCTAGAAAAGTTCCCTACTGAATTCACTTTTTAATTCTAGTCACATCAACTCTTTTTCTTCTCCTTTCAAGGATTTCCCAAACTTAAAATGTATCCTTTTTATAGAAAGCATTCCATGGTTTGCATCTCTATTTCAATTTCCTTAGAGCTCTTACTCTTCTCTCTTTGTTTATTTCTCTTAAGTACATCAAATGAGTTCTTACTTTGTTAAGAAAAAGCAGCGTAGTGGACTATTTAAAAATTGACTCTCTGTTAGATCCTAGGATGATAAAACACAAGTGTTATTAGAGAAGACGGTAGGCTGGCAACATGCTCTGAATCCCTGGAAGAAAGAAAAATATTGATAAATCTAATTTTTTAAAAGTGTTTGAGTAACAGTCCACAAACACCATGTAACTTCAATATTTAATAATCTAGTGGTCCAAATATTGTACAACCTGTGATGCTGGGACTATTTAAACAGCAATGCTCTCTATCTCAAAATATTATTGTCTGGGTGAGAAAATTCTCAGCAGGAGGACTCCGGTCCCCATCAGAGAAGGCATTCCATGTTATTTTGTCTTTTCTTTCAAGTGATGCTGAATCGAACATCGGTCACTGAATTCCTCCTCCTGCCAGTGACAGACATCCAAGTACTGCAGCCTGTTCTCTTTGTGCTTTTCCTTGCAATTTACATTGTCAATGTGGCTGCGAATGGAGCCATCCTGATGGTTGTCACCTCTGATCCAAGACTCCATTCCCCTATGTATTTTTTCCTGGGAAACCTGGCATGTATAGATATCTGTTTCTCCACAGTGAGTCTGCCAAAGATGCTGGAGAACTTCCTCTCTACACACAAAGCAATTTCTTTCTTGGGCTGCATAAGCCAGCTTCATTTCTTCCACTTCATGGGCAGCACAGAGGCCATGTTGCTGGCCATGATGGGCTTTGACCGCTTTGTGGCTATCTGCAAACCACTTCATTATACTCGTGTCATGAACCATCAAGTCTGTATCCAGATGGCTGTCACTGTCTAGATCATTGGTTTTTTCCATGCCCTGCTGCACTCAGTAATGACCTCTCGCTTAAACTTCTGTGGTTCCAACCAGATTAATCACTTCTTCTGTGATATTAAGCCATTGCTCAAGTTGGCCTGTGGGAACACTGAGCTCAACTGGTGGCTGGTCAATAATGTCACAGGTACAATTGCCACAGGTGCATGCTTTCTAACATTCCTGTCCTATTTCTATATTATTATCTATCTTTTCTTCAAGACCCACTCTTGCAGCATGCTTCGTAAAGCACTGTCTACGTGTGCCTCCCACTTCGTGGTAGTTGTTCTTTTCCACATCCCTGGTGTTTTTGTTTACATTCATCCTGCCTCAAGTAGCTCCATGGACCAGGATCAGATCAGTGCCCTTATGTTCAATGGGGTCACTCCTGTGCTAAATCCACTGATCTATACTTTGAGGAACAAGGAAGTAAAGAGGGCCTTGAGGAGGGTGATTTCAAGGAGTCAATGACTTGAAGAAATCTAGAGAATTTTCTCAGGCATAAATCAACAGGCAATGAGAAACTGGAGATATGGAATTATACTGCTTGTCAGAGTATTTACTATCTGTGAAACAAAAGGAACTGTCTAAAAGAATAATAAATGGAAAAGTCCAAAAGTCATGTTAAACAATGCATGCCTATATAATATAAGGAAAACTAGAATAATTGTGATACTGAACATTGAATTTGATTGTTGAATTTGTTTTGGAGATATCAGGTGATAAAAATGATTTGTTATCTATTTTTTTGTGTTCTTGAATAAAATCAGATACAGAAATTTGCCTCAATTACTCATACGTCATATAGTTGGATAGTACTTAAGTATGTTTACCTATGTGTTCCCTGCAAGTTAACATATCATAATGTAAATAATAAAATTATACTGTTTCAGAGACTTCTCTGGTGGCCCAGTGGTTAAGACTCCAAGCTCCCAGTGCAGAAGATACAGGTTCAGTCCCTAATCAGGAAATTAAGATCCCACATGTTGCATGGCACAGCCAAAAAAATAAAATAATTTTTAAAAATTATTACACTTTAAATTAAACTGTTTTCTTAAACTGCTACACTTTAAGGATTTTAATTTAGGGCCATGGACTCCACAAGAAAGAAAATGTAAACTCACATATGAGTTAAAGGACATTTTTAAGCAGTATGTCATGATTTTTTTCTCTAAGCAGAGAGGCAAGTAATTAAAATAAACAGTAGTCTGAGTTCTAATTAATATAGGTAATGTAACTAATGGTTTAGCTAAAGAGTTTTGTGAACTCTGACTCCAAAGATATTTAATAATTCAATTGAATAACCTGTCAAAGATCACTGTAAAATATTGTTCAAAGTGGAGTCAGCTTGAAAAAATCTCAGGAATATCTTTCTAGTTCATTATTGTTATTTTCCCCTCAATTTCTGGTCATGGAAAATTGAGTTTCAAAATTCTTCCTTTTTATTTAGCTTTTTGATTTCTATACTTATTTTCACAGACTGTAACATGATATATTATGATGTAATACCAATGAAATATGCTGCTGCTGCCACTACTAAGTTGCTTCAGTCGTGTCTGACTCTGTGTGACCCCATAGATAGCAGCCAACCAGCCTCCCCCATCCCTGGGATTCTCCAGTCAAGAACGCTGAAGTGGGTTGCCATTTCCTTCTCCAATGCATGAAAGTGAAAAGGGAAAGTGAAGCCGCTCAGTCGCGTCCAACTCTTAGCGACCCCAAGGACTGCAGCCTACCAGGCTCCGCCATCCATGGGATTTTCCAGGCAAGAGTACTGGAGTGGGTTGCCATTGCCTCCTCCAATGAAATAGGAAGAATTCACAAAAAGTTTTTGTATTGTTTTTCTTATCTGTCACCAAACTTATACCAAGTGAAAACTATTAAATAGTAATTGCAGAAGTATTTTTGGAGCTAATTGACAAGAATTACTATGTTTCTCACTTTCTAAGTTCCTAGAAATGCCACTGGACCTGAAACCATGGTGAGGGCCAGCACTGAAAACTATTTAGAGATACAGAATGCTATGGCAGTTCAGTGATGAAGAGTCTGCACTTTCACTCTCGAGGGTCCGGGTTCAATCCCTGGCTAGGAAACTAAGATACCACAGAGCCAGACAGCACAGCCAAAAATAAATACATTAAATAGAGATACAGACAAGTAAGACTGTAAAAGAATATTTTGAGCTGATAGACTATTCAAATTGTTTACATTCACTTTTGTAAATCCAAAGAATTTGGTTCTGATCTTACTCACATGTTTCTTCTATCCTCCAATTCTACCCTCTTTGGCCTCTTAATTTCAGTTTTGTTAATAAAAGACTATATGTGGGGGCAAGATATCTTACACTCTGGACTGTCTCAGAATTTCTGTTGAACAAAATTTTTGACATAATCCAACCTACATGGAGGCTGTAAACTATAGAGGAGTACATGATTACCTATAGCTGCATGATACACTGTCACCCTAAACACAGAAGGTTAAACACTTATTTAATTCAACCGCATTATTTTGTGATCCAGAAATTGGGAAGAGTACAGCAGGGAAGCACTGACTCTGTTTAATGATGTTACAGGTCTCAACTGAGATGACTTTATTTATAGATGTATGAAAATAATTTGATCAACTGTGATATATTTTCACGACAGAAATTCTCAGAACAATAAAAATAAAAGGACATGTATAACAGTTTATGCCTGTATGTCAGTCTCTTCCAACTATTCTTACTTAAGGAGACAGGGCAGTAATGAGGCAGAAATTGTGAAGTTTTAAGTAATCTTTCTAATTTTATTTCCAAATCAATATTCGGCTTCTGCTTAATTGTTGATTTTATTCCTCAACCCTCTCTATAGGAAATTTTCTCAAGAAAAAATTTCTCCAGGTTTTTCTCTAATGAGTAACTGTGGGAAAAATTGAGATCTAGTTTCTTAGCAAGTTTAATTACTTTTATCTTTTTAAAATTGAATTATGGTTTTTTTACAATATTATCCTACTATCAAGTGTACAGCATAGTCATTCATTATTTTTACAGATTATGCTCCATTAAAAGTTATTACAGGATAATCACTATAATTCTATCTGCTACACAATGTATCCTGGTTGCTTATCTCTTTTCCTTTTTTTTTTTTTTTTTTCTCTTTTCCTTTTTAATGGATAAGCAACAAGGATATATTGTGTAGCACAGAGAATTATATTATTATATTACCTTTCCTTTTTATTTATTTCTATTTATTATTATTATTATTATTTTTAGGCTTCCCTCATAGTTCAGTTTGTAAAGAATGCGCCTGCAATGCAGGAGTCCCTGGTTTTACCCCTGCGTTGGGAAAATGTGCTGGAGAAGGGATAGGCTACCCACACCAATATTCTCAGGCTTCACTTATGGCTCAGCTGGTAAACAATCTGCCCACAATGCGGGAGACTGGGGTTCCATCTCTGGGTTGGGGAAGATCCCCTGGAGAAGGGAAAGGCTACCCACTCCAGTATTCTGGCCTGGAGAATTCCATGGACTATATAGTCCCTGGGATTGCAAAGAGTAGGACATGACTGAGCAAATTTTCACTTTTTTTTTTAAGTTCTATTTTTATTGGAGTATAGCCGATTAACAATGTTATGTAGGTTTCAGGTAGACAGCAAAGGGACTCAGCCATACATATATCTGTATTCATTCTTCCCCAAACTCTCCTCCCATTCAGGCTACCACGTAACACTGAGCAGCGATCCATGTGGTAGAGATCAATCTCTCTCTCTCTCTGGCCCAATTATATTTCTTTGCAGTTTGCTGATATGGACAACCTGCTTTTGACTGTCATGGCTATCGACTGCTACGCAGCCATCTGCCATCCTCTGCACTATACACTCCTAATGACTCCTTGCAGATGAGCACTACTGGTGGGTGGGTCAGGGGGAATGGCCCATTCCAACTCTTTGACCCAAACCTTCATGCTAACCTATCATTCTATACTAATCTAGAGACGCCTCATTTTTTGTGTGTAATTTTAAACCTCTCTTAAGGCTTTCCTGCTCTGATGCCCACCTCAGTGAGGACCTGATGATTGTTCTGACAGGACTCTGAGGAATCAGCCCTCTCTTCTGCATCATAAGCTCTTATGCCCATATATTCCTTGCTGTAGCTTGGGTGCCATCAGCACAGGGGAAAAAGAAAGCCCTGGCCACATGCACCTCCCATCTCTCCATGCTCATCCTCTTCTATAGATCGCTCTTTGCCACCTACCTGAAGTCCCCATGTCACGGGGGAGTGGAAGAAATGAAGCTGGCTATGCATCTGAAGAAGGAAATTGCTTTGTGAGTAGAGACAGAGTCTTTCAGCAATTTTGGCATCCCTTTAAAGATGTAGAGAGTGTCAAGAAAGGACAGAAATACAAACATGTGAAATCAGAACAATAACTTAAACAGTGAGCACACAATAATTATTTATTTGTATTATATTCATGGCATACTATAACAAGCAATTATTGTGATGAATATATAATGAGCTGCAATGCAACAAAAATGAACTGTGATAGATGGACAAAGTACATGGCATACAACAATAATTACAATGCTTGGATCCATGTCAATTGCATATAGGTATTCCTTGGATGAAGCGGAGAGAATATTGTTACCTAAAGCGTACAGCAATAAGTGAAGATACACATTGGAGAGACCAGCCTCAGTCTCCTAGAGATAAATTTGAGCTTTGGGGATACCAAAATTGAAAAAAAAATATTTAAATGTTACTACCAGCAATGAATACTCAGATTTAGAAGGCACAAAAGCAATACTACTTCTTCCTAGTCCTCTTTTTTGTTTTCCATAGAATCACAGGAATAAATGAGTATAATATTTTAATGATAATCAATTTCTGTATGGATCATTGGGATATGACTGGCCCTCATTCCTTAACTGTCATTGTCCGATTTCCTTCCATTTTTCCATGGAAGTCCTCAACATGAGAAAGTGTATCCAAATCTCTGTCCCAGGAAATGAAAGGTAATTAAAGAAATCCTGAGGCCCTTGAGAACTGTACTGTCTGTGGTTATGAAACTAAGAAAGAAACAGAGTAAGGAAGGAAAATAAGGAAAAAAATGGAACTCAAGATCGAAATTCCCCAAGGAGAATTCTCTTATATTGCAGGTATAGAAAGGTAACTTGTTTATTCTTTCAATAATCCTCCCAAACCCCAGGGACACTCTCTCTCAGGCTTTGAATATGTCAAGATCTGTGGATCATAAAAGACAGGCAGAATTTCAGAAAGAAGAGATTTCAGAAGATGAAGAGTTTATGTTGTAATTCCAGTATAAACTATCACATCAAATATTTTTCTACTCTTTATTTTTCAAAAATTTTTCTACTATTTACTTTTCAGAAGTGTCAACCTGATAAGCCTTCTTAGCTATGAATTTGAACACTCAATCAGGTAGGAGAATGAACCAGGAGACAGGCTGGGGAGTTGCCCATATCCTCTGTCTTCTTGTTTAGACCTGTTGCCTATCTTACCATGAACCTTGTCTTTGTGGATTATGAAGACTCTTTGTTGCCTACATTTTTATTGCCATATCTCTAGATAGTCTCCAAAGTAAATATGTAATTGATAAATATTCAAGATGCAGTGAAATAAATATTTGGTACAGAAAATCTCATTGTTATTTTCTTTAAATGTTAGGAAAAGATTTTTCCCCCAAGGGAATTTTTTTTATGTAATTTTCTTTTGCAAGCAGAGAATCAAAAACGATGTTTGACATATGTGTATCTTGATCAGGAGTGATAAAGTTTAACAGTATACAAAATATACATGGCTATCAAGGAAGGCTACTCTGAATTCCTGAAGCCATCTTTACAAAAAAGATGTGCAGCGTCCAGCATAGCAGGTGAGGAAGACCTGAAACCCGGGGGTGGGGGGGCACATAATGAAAAAACAGATGCATATATTTGGCAAGCGGAGAGTCAGGGGGCCCTCCTGCTCTCCATGGCAGGAAGACAAGATGGCTCCTTTCAGCCCTCACTTTTATTGGCACAAGTCCCATGAGATCATTAGGAAATAGCTATACTGGGGAGTTTGATCAGCACACCATCAAGAGGGAGTAAAATTAAGGCTCTGCTGTTAATCAGGAACATCTTGCTTGGTTTCCATGAGGACGGACACAGGGGCAGCCAGTGAAGCCGAGCAGAGAGCACGGCCAGCTCCACATATGTCCATCGGGCATGCTTCCTAGGACAATCTCGGGGGCGCGGTTTGCCGCACCCTCCTGCCATGGGGCAGGTTCTGATCTCTGCCCTGCCAGGCTGCAACAAAGATGTAATAAAGGTTAGATAATTTCTCAAAATTTTCTCTAGCTACAAAAGTAATAATCCCTGGGGATCTCTGGAAATGTTCCCTAGTTGATTCACTTTTTTATTCTAGTCAAATCAAATCTTTCTCCTTTCATAGATTTCCCAAACTTTGAATGATTCCTTTTTATACGAAGTGTTCCAATGTCTGCATCTCGATTCAGATTTCCTTATAGCTCTTATTATTCTCTCATTGTCTATTTTTCTTAAGTAAAAACTTCAGGTGGTTTCTTCCTAGGTCAAGAGATAGCACTGTGGTGGAGTGCTTAAAATTTACCTGCTTTTGGAGTTGATTTAGGATGATAAAAGGCAAGTTGTATCAGAGAAGATGATAGTCTGGCTAAAGAAAGTCTGGCATTTTTCTTTCCTGGAAGAAAGAAAAATATCAATGATAAATCTAATTCTTAAAAGGTTTGAGTAACAGTCCATAACCAACACGTGACCTTATTTAAATAGCAATTCCTCAAAATATTATTGTCTAGATGGGAAAATCTTCAGCTGTGGGACTGTTCCCATCAGAGATCGCATTCCATATGTTATTTTGTCTTTTCTTTCAAGTGATGATGAATCGAACATCAGTCACTGAATTTCTCCTCCTGGGAGTGACAGACATCCAAGTACTGCAGCCTGTTCTTTTCCTGATTTTCCTTGCAACTTACATTGTCAATGTGGCTGGGAATGCAGCCATCCTGATGGTGGTCATCTCTGATCCAAGACTTCATTCTCCTATGTATTTTTTCCTGGGAAACCTGTCATGTCTAGATATCTGCTACTCCACAGTGACTCTGCCAAAGATGCTGGAGAACTTCCTCTCTACACACAAAGCAATTTCTTTCTTGGGCTGCATAAGCCAGCTTCATTTCTTCCACTTCCTGGGCAGCACAGAGTCCATGTTGCTGGCCGTGATGGGTTTTGACCGCTTTGTGGCTATCTGCAAACCACTTCGTTACCCCCTTTTCATGAGTCATCAGGTCTGTGTCCAGATGGCTATCACTGTCTGGATTATTGGGTTTTTCCATGCCCTGCTGCACTCAGTAATGACATCTCGCTTAAACTTCTGTGGTTCCAACCATATCCATCACCTCTTCTGTGATGTTAAGCCATTGTTGGAGTTGGCCTGCGGGAACACTGAGCTCAATGAGTGGCTGCTCAATACTGTCACTGGGACCTTTGCCATTGGCCCATTTTTTCTAACACTTCTATCTTATTCCTACATTATTATCTATCTTTTTTTCAAGACCCATTCTTGCAGCATGCTCCATAAAGCACTGTCTACTTGTGTCTCCCACTTCATGGTAGTTGTTCTTTTCTATGCTCCCGTAGTTTTCACTTATATTCGTCCTGCCACAGGTAGCTCTGTGGAGCAGGAACGGATCATTGCCATTATGTACAGCGTGGTCACTCCTGTGCTAAATCCAATGATCTATACTTTGAGAAACAAGGAAGTGAAGGGGGCCTTGAGGAGAGCGACCAGTAGAAGATTCTGACCTGAAGTCTAGAGAATTCTTCTGAGGCACAAATATAAAGGGGCAATGAGAAAATTGACATGTGAAGTTATACTGCTTTTCTAATTGTTTACATTTGAAAAAGCAGAAGGAAGTATATAAAGGAAATGTAAATGGGTAAATCCAGTATATTTTGTTAAATAATGCATTTCTAGATAATATAATGGAAACTTAAACAAACAGACATGGAATCTTAATGCTGAATCTGTTTAGGAGATATCAATTGATGAAACTGATTTGTTATGTATTCTTTTGTGTTCTTGAATAAATTTACATACAGAAATTTGTCTTAGTTCCCCATGCACTCTGTAGTTGAATAATGTTTAGGTCTGTTTACCTGTGTGTTCCCTGTAAGTTTATATATCAAAATGTGAACAATAAAAGTCTTATGCTGTAATATTTTAAGGTATTGCTTTAATGGCCCTGATTACTCAACCTGAAAAATAAATGGTAACTCACATATGAGCCAAAGGATATTTTTAAGTGATAAATCATATATGTCATGATTTGTTTTTCTCCAATCCGGAAGCAAGTAAGTACTTAAAGCAAAACATATTTTGAGTATTAATTAACAGAAATAAAATAACCAATGGTTTATATAAAGAATTTTGTGAACTCTGACTCCAAATATGTTCTATAAGTCAATTGGACCACCTGTCAAAGATAATTGCAAAATATTATTATAAGTGGAGGCATTTAAAAAAAATGTCTCGGGACTACCTTTCTTGCCCATTGGTATATTTTCCCCTCAATTTTTGGTCTCTTGAAAATTGAGTTTCAAGACTTTGAAATATCACTGATTATGATATTACCTTATATCATATATAATTATGATTATAATTATGATATTACATCATATTATATCACACTGTAATCTGTGAAAGTAAATATAGAAATCAAAAAGAAAATATATTAAATGGAAAAGTCTTGAAACTGAATTTTCAAGAGATCAAAAATTGAGGGGAAAATATACCAATGGGCAAGAAAGGTATTTCCGAGACTTTTTTAAAGCTGCCTCCATTTATAACAATATTTTGCAACTTTCTTTGACAGGTGGTCCAATTGATTTATCATTCAAGTATGATCTAAATCAAATCCCTTACGATTATACAGTGGAAGTGAGAAATAGATTTAAGGGCCTAGATCTGGTAGATAGAGTGCCTGATGAACTATGGAATGAGGTTCGTGACATTGTACAGGAGACAGGGATCAAGACCATCCCCATGGAAAAGAAATGCAAAAAAGCAAAATGGCTGTGTGGGGAGGCCTTGCAAATAGCTGTGAAAAGAAGAGAAGCAAAAAGCAAAGGAGAAAAGGAAAGATATAAGCATCTGAATGCAGAGTTCCAAAGAGTAGCAAGAAGAGATAAGGAAGTCTTCCTCAACAATCAATGCAAAGAAATAGAGGAAAACAACAGAATGGGAAAGACTAGAGATCTCTTCAAGGAAATTAGAGATACCAAGGGAACATTTCAAGCAAAGATGGGCTCGATAAAGGACAGAAATGGTATGGACCTAACAGAAGCAGAAAATATGAAGAAGAGGTGCAAGCATACACAGAAGAACTGTACAAAAAAGACTTTCATGACCCAGATAATCATGATGGTTTGATCACTGACCTAGAGCCAGACATCTTAGAATGTGAAGTCAAGTGGGCCTTAGAAAGCATCACTACGAACAAAGCTAGTGGAGGTGATGGAATTCCAGTTGAGCTATTTCAAATCCTGAAAGATAATGCTGTGAAAGTGCTGCACTCAATATGCCAGCAAATTTAGAAAACTCAGCAGTGGCCACAGGACTGGAAAAGGTCAGTTTTCATTCCAATCCCAAAGAAAGGCAATGCCAAAGAAAGCTCAAACTACCGCACAATTGCACTCATCTCACAGGCTAGTAAAGTAATGCTCAAAATTCTCCAAGCCAGGCTTCAGCAATATGTGAACCGTGAACTTCCTGATGTTCAAGCTGGTTTTAGAAAAGGCAGAGGAACCAGAGATCAAATTGCCAACATCCTCTGGATCACGGAAAAAGCAAGAGAGTTCCAGAAAAACATCTATTTCTGCTTTATTGATTATGCCAAAGCCTTTGACTGTGTGGATCACAATAAACTGTGGAAAATTCTGAAAGAGATGGGAATACCAGACCATCTGAGCTGCCTCTTGAGAACCTGTATGCAGGTCAGGAAGCAACAGTTAGAACTGGACATGGAACAACAGACTGGTTCCAAATAGGAAAAGGAGTACGTCAAGGCTGTATATTGTCACCCTGCTTATTTAACTTATATGCAGAGTACATCATGAGAAACGCTGGACTGGAAGAAACACAATTGGAATCAAGATTTCCGGGAGAAATATCAATAACCTCAGATATGCAGATGACATCACCCTTATGGCAGAAATGAAAGTGAAAGAGGAGAGTGAAAAAGTGGGCTTAAAGTTCAACATTCAGAAAACGAAGATCATGGCATCCGGTCCCATCACTTCATGGGAACTAGATAGGGAAACAGTGGAAACAGTGGCAGAATTTATTTTCTGGGGCTCCAAAATCACTGCAGATGGTGACTGCAGCCATGAAATTAAAAGACAGTTACTCCTTGGAAGGAAAGTTATGACCAACCTAGATAGCATATTCAAAAGCAGAGACATGACTTTGCCAACAAAGGTCCATCTAGTCAAGGCTATGGTTTTTCCAGTAGTCATGCATGGATGTGAGAGTTGGACTGTGAAGAAAGCTGAGCACAGAAGAATTGATGCTTTTGAACTGTGGTGTTGGAGAAGACTCTTGAGAGTCCCTTGGACTGCAAGGAGATCCAGCCAGTCCATTCTGAAGGAGATCAGCCCTGGGATTTCTTTGGAAGGAATGATGCTAAAGCTGAAACTCCAATACTTTGGCCACCTCATGCGAAGAGTTGACTCATTGGAAAAGACTCTGATGCTGGGAGGGACTGGGGGCAGGAGGAGAAGGGGACGACAGAGGATGAGATGGCTGGATGGAATCACTGACTCGATGGACGTGAGTCTAAGTGAACTCCGGAATTTGGTGATGGACAGGGAGGCCTGAGGTGCTGCGATTCATGGGGTCGCAAAGAGTCGGACACGACTGAGCGACTGAACTGAACTGAACTGAACTAAATATCAGTGAAATAAGAAAAACTGATCCAAAATTTCTCTGGTTTTCCTTACCTGTCATCAAGCTTATAATACGTGAAAACTATTAAATAGTAATTTCTGAAGTATTTTTGGAGTTAATAGACAAGAATTACTATGTTCCTCACTTTCTATCACATTCAGGGAGATCCAGACCGCCGTGCGCTTGCTGCTACCTGGGGAGCTGGCCAAGCATGCCATGTCTGAGGGCACTAAGGCTGTTACCAAGTATACCAGCTCCAAGTAAATATAATATGCCTTGCCGCTGTTAACAGAGAAGGTAATGGCACCCCACTCCAGTACTCTTACCCGCAAAATCCCATGGGCAGAGGAGCCTGGTGGGCTGTAGTCCATGGGGTCACTAAGAGTCGGACACAACTGACAACTTCACTTTCACCCTCCAAGTTCTTAGAAGAGTCACTGGACCTGAAACCATGGGGAGTGCCAGCACTTACAACTATTAGAAATACAGGATTTCCTGGTGTCCCTGGAGTGGTTAGGACTATGCACTTCCACTGCCAAGGGCTGAGGTTCAATCCCTGGTTAGGGAACTAAGATTCCACAAGCTGGGCAGCACAACCACAGGAAAAAAAAATAATAATAAGTAACTAAAATAGAGATAAATACAGGTAAGAATATAGGAGGATATTTTGAGGTTACGGACTGATCGTTCACATTGTTTACATTCACTTTTGTAGATCCAAAGAATTTGGTTCTAATCTTACTCACATGGTTCTTCAACTCTACCTTCTTTGGTCCAGTTTTGTTTCAGTGACAAAACAGTGACGATTCCAGTTTTGTTTATAAAACAAAGTGTTTGGGAAGAAGGCATCTTAACCCTGAACTGTCTCAGACCAGAATTTCTATGGATCAGAATTTTTTACATAATCTAACCTTCATAGAGACTAAACTATAGAGGAGCGCATGGCTACCTACGGCTGCATGACACACTGTTTCCCAAAATACAGAAGTTTAAACACATTTAATTAAGCTGCATTATTCTGTGGTTCAGAAATGGGAAAGGGTAGAGCAGGGAGACACTAACTCCATTTAATATATTTCAGGTCTCAACTGAGATGACTTTATCAATAGATGTATGAAAATAATTTTATAAACTTCAATATATTTTATGACAAAAGTTCAGAGCACTAAAAATAAAAGGACACATATGATAGAGTGTAGCTGTATATCAGTCTCTTCAAGTTATTCTTACATAAGGAGACAGAGCAGTGAATAGTAGAAGTTCTGCATTTTAAGTAATTTTTCTAAGGTACTTCCAAATCAATGTTAGGCTTCTGTTTAATTGTTAAGTTTCATCCTCAACCCTATCTATAGGAAACTTTCTCAACAGAAAATTCCTCTAGGTTTTTCACTAATGAGTAACTTTGGGAACTGAGTCTCTAAGGCCATAAAGATTTCTTTTGCAGCCAAACTCTTTCAGGTCCCAAGAGAAATGAAGATTGATAATGCTCAGCTCCTAAATGCATTGTCTTTAGCTGGTACATCAGAGTATTCCAAGCCCTAAAATTCTTTGTTCTTTCCCATCCACCTGCCAATAACATTGGATAGAATGAATATTTCTAAGGTCATCACTTATGGAATAAAGATTAGAGAAACCAGAGGCAAGGGTTGAAGATGTCATGTGGCAAATGGAGTAATGGAATCAGCTTTCAAAATGGACCATAGAGAGTTCAAGTTCCATACTTGGTGGGCTACATAACATAGAAAGTCTCTTTTGATTTGTGTATCTGTTTCCAAGGCAGTATATAAATCAAACCAGCTGAAAGAACATATCTTAAATGGTAAAATTGCTATTGTAGAAATGTTTAGTTGGAAATTAAATATATATGTCTAGAGTTAGAAAAATAAGTTGAAATTAAAGGTATAATTTGAAAGCTATGTGTTTATAGATATATGAAACACAAAAGACAGAAAAGAGGAGAGGTACAAAAGTGAATAAGAAGAAGGAAGAGCAGCAAGCAGCCAAGGAGACTGAAAACAAGTCTGCACTGGAAAGTGAGAGCTTGGTGGGTATTCTGAAAGCAAGGTTTTTTTGTTTTTGTTTTTGTTTTTGTTTTAAGTGTTTGAGGTAAGAAGAAAACGATCAAGTCTGTTAAGTGTTACTGAGAGGTCAAGTAATTTAAAGACTGAGAACTGAACTTTGACGTTGACAAGAGTGAATTCAGTGGAATGGTAAGAGCAAAAGTTTGAAGTCAGTTCAAGAGAAGATTAAAGGCAAATAGTTTGAAAGGAATTGGCAGTGAGTAGTGGAGACACTGAGCTTTTTGAAGACTTTGCTCTAAAATCAGGGAAGTGGGCCATCATCTGGAGAAGGCTATGGGAACTCACCAGGTTTAGGGTATGCTCTATCTGAGGCCAAAATTTTAAAGATGGATAGAAAACCCTCATTACTTTGAGGTATTAAAACAGTATTTAGGTAATTTCAGTATTGAGCCACACTTGTCTTGAGACCTAAGGTAAACCATATATTCTCTAGAGTTTTAAATATATATACATATATATAATAGTATAATTCTCTCATTTATATTATAATTGAGAGATGGATATAATATAAACCTAGAGGTGGGTATAACAACAGTGAGACTATTCAGTAATAGTCAAGAAGACACAACCTGAGAGACTTGAAATCTGAGAATTATGGCCCTGTCTGAGCTGAAGAAGTAATATTCTAAAGCGATAAGTGGAGAAGGAAATGGCAACCCACTCCTGTATTCTTGCCTGGAAAATCCCATGGACAGAGGAACCTGGTGGGCTAGAGTCCATGGGGTCCGAAGAGTGGGACACAACTGAGTGACTGAATTGAGAGAAATAAAGGAGTACAGGAAGACTTAATCTTGTAAAAGTGGGAAATCTTTCAGTTCTCAGTAAAAAAGGATAGAGAAAATGAAAGCAAAAAAGACCAATATAGACGATAAAAGAATGTATTTTGCTATATTTGAATTCTACACAGCACATTAATGACATCCACATCATCTGATGTTGGAGAATGATAGAAAAGCAAAGTCTCATGTCCCACCTCAGACCTCTTAAATCAGAACCTCTGGGTGGATCCCAGGAATCTGGGACTTCACTGACTCAGCATATGATCCTTAAGCATGCTAAGGTTTCAGAATCTCTGTTCTCACGTATTTAAAAATGCTTGGATTGAATAAGGAAAGTGTTAAGTCTCTTTATCCTGAGTCAGTGAACACTGGAACATTTAAAGTTTGTTAGAAACAAGGGAGAGATGATACTACCAGTGGAAAAGAAAATGCAACTGTTCCTATCACAAGATTCCTTATAAGATTTTGATTATAGATGCCACAGACTGCAAAAATGTTGAAGATCATCTACCTTATACAACTCATTATTAGCAGACACAAATAAAACTTTTATTCAGGTGTAATTGATTACTTCCAAGAAGCAGAGTATTGTTCATCTCTTCACAGTAGTTGACACAAAGGGCATTTTCTCCTCTACTCACACATGAGAAATACATAGATGTCCTCATGTTTTGAGAGCAACTACTGAACAATAATCCACGGAAACAACCATATACTCATGACCTAGGTGGTGCTTAAAATATTTTAAAGAACCATGATCCCTACTGGGCTCACAGGGGACACTAGTAGTAAATAACCTACATGCAAATGCAGAAGATATAATGTATCTGCAATCCCTAGGTCAGGAAGACCTCCTGGAAGAGGGCATGACAACACACTTCGATATTCTTGCCTGGAGAATCCCATGGACAGAGGAGGCTGGCAGGCTACACTCCATAGGATTGCAAAGAGTCAGATACCACTGAGAGACTTAGCACACATGCACTCATGCATGGTCCCTACTCCCAGGAATTTATACTATAATTGAGAAAAGGAGAATGAATGCTGCTGAGTAATGGAAAATCCTACCTTATTGATAGGAGGATGCAGATGCAGAAGTTCTTGATAAAGAGGCACCAGTGGATATGTGATGCAACATGAAAGAAGATATTAGAAAAATGTACACCAGGGAGAATTAGGCCCAAAGAAGAAAGCCCTAAAATTTATGGCAGATACTGACAGCTTGGATCTTAGCAACTAGAGGTAGAGACAGTGAAGCCTGTTAGCTGCTGGTGAAACTAACTGGGAATGAGTTGACTAGAGAAAGCTCAAAAAGGATAACAATTAAAAAAGTGAGAAAGAGTCTGAAATGAAGGACATTTCATAGGAAATAAAACTTATCATACTTGGTCGCAACTTGATGAAGGAATTAGATGAAGCAATGTTTCCAACCCATGTTACCAGGACAGTTTTTGTAGGAAAGAAATTTTATTCTTGAAATGAAGAAATACTTTTGGGGGAAGACAACCCATCATCCTCTCCTACCTTCACTTACCATTGATTTCATTTTCTGACATATACGATACTTTGTATTCCAAGCACTGGACAGGAAAATCTGATTCAATCTCAGCCATAATGATCCTATCATTTTGTTAGGGAGACCAACATTAACTAAATAACTTAAATATTTAAATAAATGTGATTACATCCTCCATATTACAATTGCAGTAACTACCATGACACCACCCTTATGGCAGACAGTGAAGAGGAACTAAAGAGCCTCTTGATGAAAGTGAAAGAGGAGAGTGGAAAAGTTGGCTTAAAGCTCAACATTCAGAAAACGAAGATCATGGCATCTGGTCCCATCACTTCCTGGGAAATAGATGGGGAAACAGTGGAAACAGTGTCAGACTTTATTTTGGGGGGCTCCAAAATCACTGCAGATGGTGATTGAAGCCAGGAAATTAAAAGACGCTTACTCCTTGGAAGGAAAGTTATGACCAACCTAGATAGCATATTCAAAAGCAGAGACATGACTTTGCCAACAAAGGTCCATCTAGTCAAGGCTATGGTTTTTCCAGTGGTCATGGGTGGATGTGAGAGTTGGACTGTGAAGAAAGCTGAGCACCGAAGAATTGATGTTTTTGAACTGTGGTGTTGGAGAAGACTCTTGAGAGTCCCTTGGACTGCAAGGAGATCCAACCAGTTCATTTTAAAGGAGATCAGTCCTGGGTGTTATTTGGAAGGACTGATGCTAAAGCTGAAACTCCAATACTTTGATCACCCCATGCGAAGAGTTGACCCAGAGGACGGTTCAGGATGGGGAACACGTGTATACCTGTGGCGGATTCATTTTGATATTTGGCAAAACTAATACAATTATGTAAAGTTTAAAAATAAAATAAAATTAAAAAAGAAGAAGAAGAAAAAAAAAAGAAGAAGAGTTGACCCATTGGAAAAGACTCTGATGCTGGGAGGGGTTGGGGGCAGGAGGATAAGGGGACAACAGAGGATGAGATGGCTGGAGGGCATCACCGACTTGATGCACATCCATTTGTGTGAACTCCAGGAGTTGGTGATGGACAAGGAGGCCTGGCGTGCTGCAATTCATGGGGTCACAAAGAGTCAGACATGACTGAGTGACTGAACTGAACTGAACCAAGGTGCCATGAGAACACAGAAAAGGAAGCATTGTCTTAGACAAAGGGGCAATGGAGCATTTTCCTAAGAAAGTTAGAGGTTAGAAGGATGAGCAAGAACTGACTTAAAGCAGAGAATGAACATGGTGTATTAAGGTGATGCAGTGAAGCCAGTGTTGCTGGGGAACAGACGATGAATAGACAGTGAGACACCTCGAGGTCAAAACCAAATGAGCTTTTTAAGACGTGACAGGGTATTTTTCATAAGAGCAATGGTTCTCTGGACATTCATTTTTTAAAATCTAATTTAAATATGGTTGATTTACAATATTGGTTTAATTTCTGCTGTACAGCATAGTGACTCAGTTATACATATTTTATTTTTCATGTTCTTTTCCATTATGGTTTATCAGGGAATATTGAATATGTTCCATGTGCCACATAGTAGGATCTTGGTGTTTATCCATCCTGTACATAATACTTTGCTTTGCTAATCCCAAATGCCCAATACTTACCTCCTCCACCTGTTTCCTCCTCTTCCCGCTCCCCCTTGGCAACCACATGTCTGCTCTTTTTTGTCCCTGCTGTTAGAGGACTTTAGTTCCCTGACCAGGGATTGATCCCCGGCCATGGCAGGCAGTGAGAGCAATGAGTCCTAACTATCGGACTGCAAGGGAACTCGCACAAGCCTGTTCTCTAGTCCTGTGAATCTGTTTCTGTTTCATAGATATGTTCATTTGTGCCATTTTTTAGATTCCACATATAACTGATATCATATGGTATTTGTCTTTCCCTTTCTGATTTACTTCACTTAGTATGATCATCTCTAGGTCAATCTATGTTGCTGCAAATAGCATTATTTCCTTTTTTTAATGACTGAGTAATATTCCATTGCAATAACCTCAGATATGCAGATGACACCACCCATATGGCAGAAAGTGAAGAGGAACTAAAAAGCCTCTTGATGAAAGTAAAAGAGGAGAGTGAAAAGTTGGCTTAAAGCTCAACATTCAGAAAACTAAGATCATGGCATCTGGCCCCATCACTTCCTGGGAAATAGATGGGGAAAGAGTGGAAACAGTGGCAGACTTTATTTTTCTGGGCTCCAAAATCGCTGCAGACGGTGATTGAAGCCATGAAATTAAAGACGCTTACTCCTTGGAAGGAAAGTTATGACCAACCTAGATAGCATATTCAAAAGCAGAGACATGACTTTGCCAACAAAGGTCCGTCTAGTCAAAGCTATGGTTTTTCCAGTGGTCATGGATGGATGTGAGAGTTGGACTGTGAAGAAAGCTGAGCACTGAAGAATTGATGCTTTTGAACTGTGGTGTTGGAGAAGACTCTTGAGAGTCCCTTGGACTGCAAGGAGATCCAGCCAGTCCATTCTAAAGGAGATCAGTCCTGGGTGTTCATTGGAAGGGCTGATGCTAAAGCTGAAACTCCAATACTTTGGCCACCTCATGCAAAGAGTTGACTCATTGGAGAAGACCCTGATGCTGGGAGGGATTGGGGACAGGAGGAGAAGGGGAGGACAGAGGATGAGATGGCTGGATGGCATCATCTACTCGATGGACATGAGTTTGAGTAAATTCCGAGATGGACAGGGAGGCCTGGCGTGCTATGATTCATGTGGTCGCAAAGAGTCAGACACGACTGAGCAACTGAACTGAATTGAACTGAATATTCCATTGTGTTCTATGTTTACAACATCCTCTTTATCCATTCATCTGTAAATAGGTATTTAGGTTTTTCCATGTCTTTGTTATTGTAAATAGTGTTGCTATGGACATAGGAGTACATGTGACTTTTTTAGTCATAGTTTTGTCTGGGTACATGCCCAGAAATGAAACTGCTGGGTCATATGGCAACTCTATTTTTAGTTTATGGAGGAACCTCCATACTGTTTTCCACAATGGATGCAACAATTTACATTCCCACCAACAGTGTAAGAGGGTTGTTTTTGCTCCATGCTCTTCCCAGCATTTATTATTTTGTAGACTTTTTAATGGTGGGCATTCTTACTCATGTAAGGTGGTACCTCATTGTAGTTTTGATTTGCATTTCTCTAATAATTAGCAGTGATGAGCATCTTTTCATGCACCTACTGGCCATTTGTTGTAGAGACTCATTTTTTAAACAATGAAGTGACATGATGAGATCTTCTTTTTTGAAAAGACCATAGTGTGGGGCATGATCCTTGTGAAAACAGTTAGGAGGATACTGACTGTGTAGGTGGGTAGGTATTTATTCAGCCCCTTCTATGTGGTCTAGATACCGAAACACAGGCACTAAGCTAAATACTGAAACACAGCCTGTGCCTTGAAGGACTCATGGTCTTGTGAAGAAAACAGATTAACAAGCAAGTAGTTAAATCACCAATTATACAAAGTAACATTAGAAAACTCTTTACACTGTAATACCTCCAGGAAATCTCTGTTGTTTCTCTCATTTTCTTTTTTTTTTTTTTTAATTAATTTTATTTTATTTTTAAACTTTACATAATTGTATTAGTTTTGCCAAATATCAAAATGAATCCACCACAGGTATACATGTGTTCCCAATCCTGAACCCTCCTCCCTCCTCCCTCCTCCCTCCCCATACCATCCCTCTGGGTCGTCCCAGTGCACTAGCCCCAAGCATCCAGTATCGTGCATTGAACCTGGACTGGTATCTCGTTTCATACATGATATTTTACATGTTTCAATGCCATTTTCTTACTTTGATGTTTCCTTAATTTGACCATCTTTGTGAGGTATGCCTCTTGTCTTCCCCACTGTTATTTTGTTTATGCATTCTTCCCATTGGTGGTATAAGTAAAACCCATTGCCAAGAGAAAGGATCCAAGGTTTTATCCATCTGTAGCTAACTGAGTGAATGCTCTTTATGCTGATTCTTGTCCTGTAGCCCATCAAGACCTGAAATGAACTGCAGCAAGAACCCTGACTTTGTCCTCTCAGGACTGTCCAGTGACCCAGACAAACCACAGCTCCTCTTTGGTCTCTTCCTGGCCTTCTACTTGCTGAGTCTCATAGGAAACTTGCTACTGCTGCTGGCTATTGGCGCTGACATCCACCTCCACACCCCCATGTACTTCTTCCTCAGCCAGCTCTCCCTGGTCGACCTCTGTTCTACTACCACCACAGCCCCCAAAATGCTGGAGACTTTGTGGACCAGCAGCGGATTGATCTCCTTCTCTGAGTGCCTGGCCCAATTATATTTCTTCGCAGTTTTTGCTAACATGGACAACCTGCTTTTGACTGCCATGGCTATCGACCGCTATGCTGCCATCTGCCATCCCCTGCACTATGCACTCCTAATGACTCCTTGCAGATGTGGGCTGCTGGTGGGTGGGTCATGGGGAGTGGCCCACTCCGACTCTTTGATCCAAACCTTGATGCTAACTCAACTATCATTCTATACTAATCTAGAGATTCCTCACTTTTTTTGTGATTTCAAACCACTCTTAAGGTTTTCCTGCTCTGATACCCACCTCAATGAGGACCTGATGATGGTTCTGACAGGACTGTTAGGAATCAGCCCTCTCCTCTGCATCATAAGCTCTTATGCCCATATTTTCCTTGCTGTAGCTCGGATCCCATCAGCACAAGGCAAAAAGAAAGCCCTGGCCACATGCAGCTCCCACCTCTCCATGGTCATCCTCTTCTACATCTCAGTCTTTGCCACCTACCTGAAGTCCCCATCAGCTTCTCATGCCTCTGGGGAGCTGGGTGCTGCTATCATGTATGCCCTGGTAACCCCCACTCTCAATCCTTTCATTTATAGTCTAAGAAATAAGGATGTGAAGAGTTCCCTGAAAAGGATTCTGAGTGTGAAAAGTTCTTGGGATTAAGGATAATCTCCATAAAAAAGCATTTGGAAAAAATCTCTCCCCACTTCACCACGACATTTACAAAGTGCATCAGTTAACATCAAGATTCTCACAGAGCATTACATAGACAACTGGAAATAAAACTGATATAGAAACCAGGACAACTTCCATATTTAGGGAATATTTCACGCAGGGAATTCCCAAGGTTGTGAATCAACACATGAGCAATCCCACTCACCAAGAAAGCAGAGATCAGAGTTTGAAACATGGGGTACCTCAAGCAACTAAAAGTTATAGAATAAGGCACAAGAGAAGAGGGATTTTTGCAGAAGATATCCAAAAATAGTTTGGGGGAAACAGATGCTGTGGCTGTGGCTGACTTCAAGGTATGAATGGAAAGACCACTTTAGACTTATCAGAAAGAAGCTGCTATAGGATTGAAATAAAATACACTAGAAGTGGAGCAGGGCTTGGAGAAGAGCAGTACCAGGAAAGTGGGTTGCTCTGCACACCTTATTAATACTCTTGTTATCAAACTATCACTCTTAAAGTCCAAGTCTTAAGAGTAAAAATCACATCCTTGAGTAAGCCCTACACTAGACCCGACTGAACACAGGCTAAATCCAAACCCCTGACCATGACACCAGGAAGAGAGAATTTGGAGGCTGAGTCATATCACAAAAGAGAGTGACACCTTGGGCTTTCCACAAATCCATACTCCCAGAGCATAAAACCAAGCCTACTTGATTCAAGATGATCTTCAAGGTCAAGATGACCTTCCATGACTTGAAATGTCTGCTAGAACAAAAACCAATCTTCTTCTAAAGAAAGTAAGAGAATCCAGAGTTTCCTCAACAACCTATATTTAATCAAAAAATTATTAGTCATACAAATAATTGGTAAAATCTGATCAATATTCAAGAGAAAAGGAAATGAATAAAAACTAAATTTGATGTGGCCCAGATATAGGAATCCACAGACAAACGTTTTACAACAGCTACAAATACATTCAAAACATTAAAAGAAAATATATGTTCAAATAATTAAATCATTTTGGCATTAATCAGCAACTTTTATCAACTTTTATCACCTAAAGATATTAGGTGAAAATCTGATTGAAAACTGAATACACAGATCAGACAGATGCCGCCTGAACCCTCTGGTCTATAATATAAATAGCATCACTAAAAATAGGACAACCAATCATTGTGCACCTCATGATATGGTGCAGTAGAAATCACAGGAGCTCTATGATATTCTGCTAAAAAGCTAACCCAGATCCAATCAAGCTTCTATCTTAATATTAGTTTTGTAGTTTAAGTGCCTGATAATTACCCTTTTTATTGTAATGTAAATGTTTGACATTAAGGTTCTGATTGCCAGGCATTTATTTCAAACACATTTATCTCAAATAAATGTATAGTCAACTACACATCTAGATAAAGAGCTGGGCCACCCCACCCATGAAGTTCTTCTTTTAGAAAACCCTGGATGACCTCCATTAACTGACCACTTGAGTTACTCTGCTTTTCCCACCCTTTCTTTAATTCCTGCTCCCATGTTTTATATTCACCTATAAAGAGTGAACCTATGAAACCCTAGGCACCGCCCACCCTTGACCCTAATAACTGCAGAGCCTCTGTCTCTCTTTCTTTCTCCCTAAATTATCTTTGTGTGGCCCCAGGTGTTCCATGCAACCTCCAAGACCTATGAATAACAAACCTTATTTTTTCAGGGCTTTCCTGGTGGCTCAGATAGTAAAGAATCTGCCTACAATGCAGGAGACCTGGGTTTGACCCCTGGATTGGGAAGATCCCCTGGAGAAGGGAACAGCTACCTACTCCAGCATTCTGGCCTGGAGAATTCCATGGACAGAGGAGCCTGGCAGTCTACAGTGAGCCTGGCAGCCTACAGAACTTTGAAAAAACAAGGTTTGAAAAAACCAACCTTGTTTTTTTCAAAGTTCTATCGTGCTGCGGTTCATGGGGTCGCAAAGAGTCAGACACAACTGAGCGACTGATCTGATCTGATCTGATCATGATTGTTGCTGAGGTGCATCCTGCAATCATAATAAGAACCACAAGGGTCAGCCCAGCCACATCATTGGCCTTGATCAGAGAAATGTCTGTGGGGTCAGCCCAGGTGAGTGCCCCAGGCATTCTTAGCTGATAGCATCGCAACACCATCAATAGGCTGAGACCAAAACAAAACAATTTTATATAAAATACAAGATATAGGGATAGACACCAAACAAAACCATAAGTCAGAAGAAAGTCTAATGTAGAATATAAACTGTTCTACAGATAAAGAGATTTCTCCAATAAGTCAAAGGCATGAAAAAAAAAAGAGAGAGAAGGACTGCTATGAAATAAAGGACTAAGAAATATAAGATACATTGTGTGAACTTTGTTTACATCTTAATTTTAAGAATTTACTTAAAGATAATTAGAGAAATTTGAACCCGGTCTGTGTATTAGATGCCATTGGAATAGTATTTTAAAATATTGTAGCATCAGGTTTGGCACTTTTTTTTCTTTAAATGCCTTTATCAGTCACCGAGCATACCAAATACAGTAGACCCTTGAACAACACCAAGGTTAGGGGCAATGAACCACTGAGAAGGTGAAAATCCACCCATAACCTTGAGTTGATCCTCCATAAACATGGTTCCTCTGTACACATGAAGTTCCCTATGCACAGATTCAACCAGCCACAAATCCTGTACTGCTGTAGTTTTTACTATTGCAAATGTCTGCCTGTGAGTGGACCTGTGCAGTTCAAACCCATGTTGTTCAAGAATCACACAGAATACAATTCTTGCACACAGAATACAATTTATACAACACACACAACACAATACTTATAAAACTGAAATTTGCTCCAAAATTTTCCAGAAAAAGAAAAAAGAAGAAGTTTCAGGCAGTAGAAATAGGATTGGCAAATATTTATATTGATGCTAGATGATGGCTGTATGGGGTTCATTATAATGTTCTATCTACTTTTGTGTACATTTGAAATTTTCTACAACAAAATAGCTAAACAATTAAAATGCATTCAGCTTTAAATTTATCTTAATATGCTTTTCCGTAAACTTGGCAATTCAACTCCTAAGAATTTATTGTAGGAAAATCTAAATGTGAACTATATTTGTATGGTGAACTAAGAGCTTTGACAATAGAAGATTACTTAAATCATATTTCAGATCAGATCAGATCAGTCACTCAGTCATGTCCGACTCTTTGTGACCCCATGAATCCCAGCACGCCAGGCCTCCCTGTCCATCACCAACTCCCAGAGTTCACTCAGACTCACGTCCATCGAGTTGGTGATGCCATCCAGCCATCTCATCCTCTGTCGTCCCCTTCTCCTCTTGCCCCCAATCCCTCCCAGCATCAGAGTCTTTTCCAATGAGTCAACTCTTCGCATGAGGTGACCAAAGTACTGGAGTTTCAGCTTTAGCATCATTCCTTCCAAAGAAATCCCAGGGCTGATCTCCTTCAGAAAGGACTTGTTGGATCTCCTTGCAGTCCAAGGGACTCTCAAGAGTCTTCTCCAACACCACAGTTCAAAAGCATCAATTCTTCGGTGCTCAGCCTTCTTCACAGTCCAACTCTCACATCCATACATGACCACAGGAAAAACCATAGCCTTGACTAGATGAACCTTTGTTGGCAAAGTAATGTCTCTGTTTTTGAATATGCTATCTAGGTTGGTCATAACTTTCCTTCCAAGGAGTAAGCATCTTTTAATTTCATGCCTGCAGTCACCATCTGTAGTGATTTTGGAGCCCAGAAAAATAAAGTCTGACAGTTTCCACTGTTTCCCCATTTATTTCCCATGAAGTGATGGGACCAGAGGCCATGATCTTCATTTTCTGAATGTTGAGCTTTAAGTCAACTTTTTCACTCTCCACTCTCACTTTCATCAAGAGACTTTTTAGTTCCTCTTCACTTTCTGCCATAAGGGTGGTGTCATCTGCATATCTGAGGTTATTGATATTTCTCCCAGCAATCTTGATTCCAGCTTGTGTTTCTTCCAGTCCAGCGTTTCTCATGATGTACTCTGCATATAAGTTAAATAAACAGGGTGACAATATACAGCCTTGACGAACTCCTTTTCCTATTTGGAACCAGTCTGTTGTTCCATGTCCAGTTCTAGCTGTTGCTTCCTGACCTGCATACAAATTTCTCAAGAGGCAGGTCAGGTGGTCTGGCATTCCCATCTCTTTCAGAATTTTCCACACTTTATTGTCATCCATACAGTCAAAGGCTTTGGCATAGTCAATAAAACAGAAATAGATGCTTTTCTGGAACTCTCTTGCTTTTTCCATGAGCCAGCAGATGTTGGCAATTTGATCTCTGGTTCCTCTGCCTTTTCTAAAACCAGCTTGAACATCAGGAAGTTCACGGTTCATGTATTGCTGAAGCCTGGCTTGGAGAATTTTGAGCATTACTAGCGTGTGAGATGAGTGCAATTGTGCGGTAGTTTGAGCATTCTTTGGCATTGCCTTTCTTTGGGATTGGAATGAAAACTGACCTTTTCCAGTCCTGTGGCCACTGCTGAGTTTTCCAAATTTGCTGGCATATTGAGTGCAGCAATTTCACAGCATCATCTTTCAGGATTTGAAAGAGCTCAACTGGAATTCCATCACCCCCACTAGCTTTGTTCATAGAGATGCTTTCTAAGGCCCACTTGACTTCACATTCCAGGATGTCTGGCTCTAGGTCAGTGATCACATCATCGTGATTCTCTGGGTCATGAAGATCTTTTTTGTACAGTTCTTCTGTGTATTCTTGCCACCTCCTCTTCATATCTTCTGCTTCTGTTAGGTCCATACCATTTCTGTCTTTTATCAAGCCTATCTTTGCATGAAATGTTCCTTTGGTATCTCTGATTTTCTTGAAGAGATCTCTAGTCTTTCCCGTTCTGTTGTTTTTCTCTATTTCTTTGCATTGATTGCTGAAGAAGGCTTTCTTATCTCTTCTTGCTATTCTTTGGAACTCTGCATTCAGATGTTTATATCTTTCCTTTTCTCCTTTGCTTTTTGCTTCTCTTCTTTTCACAGCTATTTGTAAGGCCTCCTCAGACAGCCATTTTGCTCTTTTGCATTTCCTTTCCATGGGGATGGTCTTGATCTCTGTCTCCTGTACAATGTTATGAACCTCATTCCATAGTTCATCAGGCACTCTATCTATCAGATCTAGTCCCTTAAACCTATTTCTCACTTCCACTGTATAATCATAAGAGATTTGATTTAGGTCATACCTGAATGGTCTAGTGGTTTTCCCTACTTTCTTCAATTTAAGTCTGAATTTGGCAATAAGGAGTTCATGGTCTGAGCCACAGTAAGCTCCTGGTCTTGTTTTTGCTGACTATATAGAGCTTCTCCATCTTTGGCTGCAAAGAATATAATCAATCTGATTTCGATGTTGACCATCTGGTGATGTCCATGTATAGAGTCTTCTCTTGTGTTGTTGGAAGAGGGTGTTTGTTATGACCAGTGCATTTTCTTGGCAAAACTCTATTAGTTTTGCCCAGAAAATGACATTGGAGAAGGGAATGGCAAACCACTTCAGTATTCTTGCCTTGAGAACCCCATGAACAGTATGAAAAGGCAAAACGATAGAATACTGAAAGAGGAACTCCCCAGGTCAGTAGGTGCCCAGTATGCTACTGGAGATCAGTGGAGAAATAACTCCAGAAAGAATGAAGGGATGGAGCCAAAGCAAAAACAATACCCAGCCGTGGATGTGATTGGTGATGGAAGCAAGGTCTGATGCTGTAAAGAGCAACATTGCATAGGAACCTGGAATGTCAGGTCTGTGAATCAAGGCAATATGGAAGTGGTCAAACAAGAGATGGCAAGAGTGAATGTTGACATTCTAGGAATCAGCAAACTTAAATGGACTGGAATGGTTGAATTTAACTCAGATGACCATTATATCTACTACTGCGGGCAGGAGTCCCTCAGAAGAAATGGAGTGGCCATCATGGTCAACAAAAGAGTCCGAAATGCAGTACTTGGATGCAATCTCAAAAATGACAGAATGATCTCTGTTCGTTTCCAAGGCAAACCATTCAATATCACAGTAATCCAAGTCTATGCCCCAACCAGTAACGCTGAAGAAGCTGAACGGATCTGTGAAGACCTACAAGACCTTTTAGAACTAACACCCAAAAAAGATGTCCTTTTCATTATAGGGGATTGGAATGCAAAAGTACGAAGTCAAGAAACACCTGGAGTAACAGGCAAATTTGGCCTTGAAATACGGAATGAAGCAGGGCAAAGACTAATAGAGTTTTGCCAAGAAAATGCACTGGTCATAACAAATCATGTTTAGCTATGCTAAAAATCTCACAAGAATAAATAAGTGCATATTGGTCAAAATAAAAAGAGATTCAAGACATAGTCATCAATGAAAACTAGATTACAAACTTCAATGATTCAACTTGTTTTATATATATAATATAGGTAGCCAAGATCTCTAGATTTGCTTTGTGTTGCTATTTTTGCATAGCTATTTACTATAGGAAATATTGACAGCCTATTTAATAAAGAAATAATAAAATATTAAAGTAAAATGTTTTAAGTAAGCACCTTAAAGTTATTGTTCTACAATACCCATTTTTAGTATAACTATTAAACTTATCACAGACGGAAATGTCAAAATGGAAGTTATTCCTACCCAACCAATCCTGGAAGACATGCCAAAGTCCAAATAACATCTTTACCACCATCCTCCTTCAATCGTTTCAGTTTGCTTAACATACAGAAGCCTCCATAGTGCCTGTTGAACTTCCTTATTCCTCAGAGTATAAATCACAGGATTGAACACAGGAGTGACCACAGTGTAGAGCAGGGCAAAGACCTTAGTGAGGAGCTGGGAGTGGACAGCAGAGGGCGCAATGTACAAGACCATGAGAGAGCCATAGAATGTGGACACTACAGCTAGGTGGGAGGAACATGTAGAGAAAGCCTTCCTTCTGCTGGCCCCAGCAGGAACTCTCAGCACAGCCACCACGATCCGGCCATAAGATGTCAGAATCAGTCCAAAGGGAACAGTGAGGCAGACCACAGACAGAATGAATGTTGTCATCTGGGCTACACTGGGATCTGAGCAGGCCAGGCTCATTAAAGGCATGAAATCACAGTAAAAGTGGTCAATGTGGTTGCGGCCACAGAATCTCAGTTGGGCCATGAGGGCTACAACCAGTCCATCTACCATGAAGCCAGAGAGCCACGCTATGACCACCAGCCCCAAACACCATCTGGGTCCCATCAGGAGAGGGTAGCGGAGCGGGTAGCAGATGGCCAGGTAGCGATCATATGCCATGACAGCCAGTAGGAAGCACTCAGCAGTGGCTAAAGAACCAAAGATAAAGAACTGGAGCAAGCAACCAGCCACAGAGATGGCCGCCTCCTGCAAGAAGCCCTCCAACATCTTGGGCACCACTGAGGAAGTATAGAGGATCTCCAGGAAGGACAGATTAGCCAGGAAGAAATACATGGGTGTGTGGAGCCTCTGAGAGCTAACCACCGCCACAATGATTAGCATGTTCCCTAGGATGATGGACGCATAGATGACAGTGAACACAATAAAGAGAAGGAGATGCAGCTCAGCTTTGACATAGAAACCAAGAAGGACAAATTCAGTAATCGTTTGGTTTCCTATGGAGACCGTTTCCATGAAGGTCATCCAAGTTTCTGCAGTGATTAAGTGACAAATTCTAGTGCTTCTTTGCATCTTCTACACCAAGCCCGAGATAAGTAGAGCTAAAATGAAAAAGATAAAAGTGAATCTCAAAAACAAGAATCTTTAACACACGTTGTCCTTTTCTCTCCCTTTTTTAGTTGCTTACTGCTTTTCCAACTCCTGTCCTCCACTGCATTCCTTAACTATGCACATATTCAAGACTCAAGAAAGTTGGCCCAAACTCACAGTTTTCAGTCTTCAGAAACCTTAACCTATTAGTTCAATCTAATATTTTTATGATATAATACATTCTACCTTCCCAATCTCTATAACCAGTCATAGAGCCTTCCTCGTGAGCAACAGTATAATGCCATTCAAATGTCTGCTTTGTGTCCTATCACAGCTTACAATCAGCATGATTTTTTTTTAATCTTTTTTTATTATTTTATTTTATTTTTTAACTTTACAATATTGTGTTGGTTTTGCCATATATCAACATGAATCAACAGGTATACATGTGTTCCATATCCTGAGCCCTCCTCCCTCCTCCCTCCCTGTACCATCCCTCTGGGTCATCCCAGTGCACCAGCCCCAAGCATTCACTATCGTGCATCGAACCTGGACTGGCAATTCGTTTCATATATGATATTATACATGTTTCAATGCCATTCTCCCAAAAATAAATAAGTAAAGGTTTAAAGGGCAAAAGTCCAACATGAATTATTTTAAATTTTCATATGTTTCCCCTAATATTGTTAGATTACCAGTCTCTATCTGGACATTTTAGTTAGATACAATATCTAACTAATATTTTAAATAAAATATCTAAAAATTTAAAAAATAAAATAAAAAATCTCTTTTATCTTTCCTGAGCACAACCAGCTCCATTGTGAGTGGTTTGAAAATTCTGCCTGATACTCAAGTTTGCTGTATTGTCGTCATCTTTATCTTAACACTGTCTCTTATTCCTCTAGCACCTTATCAATTGTTGCTTGGGAAATTCTTATATAGCCCCTCTCTGCTATCCCACCATTAGTGTCATGACCTCTTTAGGACTATCTTAGCACAATTTTGGCCTCACAGTCTCTAGATTCCCCTCTCCCTTACCAAAATAATCTTCTTTACATTCTAGTTTCATACAAGGTTTTATACTACAAACATGACAAATAATAAGATTGAGGAATGTACAGGTGCCACGTGAGTAGAGAGAAACTCAACCCAGACTAGGATCTGAGGGAGTGTAATAATCAAGGTCAGAGAGGTTCCCTGAGGAAGTAATTGTAGGTAAAGTCTTGAAGAACAAGAGTCAGCCAGGCAAAGGATAGGGGAGTGAGCTCAGCATTCTAGGCAGGAGAGACACAATGGAAAGCAAAGATATGTAACTGAGTGAAGAGCTGAAAATGCACCTGAGTACCTGTGAGGAAGATCTCATATGCTATCCAAAGGGATGTGTGTGTGTTTATTAAAAATGAGAATGCATCGAATGATTGGAAGCAGAGGGGAAAAGTATAGGGAAAATGCAGCTATTCCTGTGTGTGTGTTATCACAGAATCAGCTAGTAGAGTTTGTGAAAATATGGTTGTCATCTCTACACGAGACTGTTCTTGGGAATGCTTTAAAAATTTACTCAGGTACTTCCATAGAGGTCCAGTGGTTAAGACTGTGCACTTCCACCACAGGGGCATGGGTTTGATCCCTGGTCAGGGAACTAAGATCCTGCCTGCTATGCAGCCAAAAACTATTAATAAAATAATTTTTTTTTTAATTCACTCACATGAAAACTATTTTCAAATCATAACACAATCCTGGTTTTTCAGATCACCACATTTTCACTCTATTTTTCAAGGGTTGGGGAAGTGGGAATAAAGAAGGAAAACAGAAGATAAAAGGAAGTGAGGATTATAGAGAAATGGGAAAGTTTTAGTGGAAGACGTTGCAACACTGGAATTCCAGAGGACAACTGGGATTTCTTCAAATGCCTTTGAAAAACAGACTTTTGACTCTCTGGGTTAAACAAAATGTGTTTATGATCAGAGGAGAAAACCCCATAAATACCAATTCTTTACCTATATTTTAAAGAGTCTGTGAACTAAGCTGTAAACAATTATACAAAAATAAGAAACTCACCTGCAAGCACTTCCAAAGGAAAAAAATTGTGAAAAGCAGACTATGTGCTAAGATCTTCCAAAGAGTTCAGATTATTTAAGTTTCCCAACTTCAACTCCTCCCTTCTTGAGCTCAACCTGAAATAATGTAGGACATTGATTAGAAATGTCACACCTGTCACCTTCCACTTCCCAGAGTCATTCTCTCTTCCACTCTCCATCTCCTTTTCTAGGTCCCCAATTCCTTTGGCTTTTCTTTGTTGTAGGTCCTTCCCTTTATCACAAAAGAGGGCTGACAATTGCCTAGAGGGGAGGGGCCCCTGAGAACCAATTACAGATTGACTGGAGAGAAACCTTAAATGAAAAGGAAATATCAGCCCCCTGAGATATTTGTCTTTCTCCAGAGGAGGTTCCTGATCTGTTGGCTTGACCAAAAGTAGAGCAGAAATCAAGGGTTATATGGAAACCCACCTTTCCATCTCCATGGGGGCTAATTCTCTCCACTAAGCTCTCAATCCTTCCACCCTACACCCAGCTTTCATACCTTTCACCATCCCAGAAAAGTATTTCAGTTGAGACAGCCCTTGAGGAGTTGTTTATGTGGGTTATCAAGGCCTTGCCAATGCTGGGCCTGATTCAAGGGGAAGGAAGCTGGTACATTATTACAAAGTAACATCTACATGATTATATGGCCTTTCAGTGTCCTCCATGCCCAAATGCCTGCCTGACAGCTCGTCTCCTACTATTCCCTTCTGCAAATTCTCCACAGATACCAGGCTGATCTATTGACTTCTCATCCCCAGCAGTGTGTTCAGTCACTTCGTCATCCATCTGAGTCAAACCCTTACTTCATTCCCATTGCTTTTCTAACAGACCAACAGGGAAAGCCCCCTTCTTTGAACTCCTGTAAGGTCCACTGTCTACAGCCAAAAGTAAATGCCGCCTACATTCTTTTTTAATTCTATAGCTTAAATTGTAACTATAATACACCCTAACTGTAACAATTCAAATAAAATAGTAATCTCTAAAAAAAAAAAAAAAAATGAAGATTCTTTTTTTCTTCCCCCCAAACACTCCACACAACTGATGAAATCATTGTGAAATGTTGGTGTCTGTCTTTAAATATCTTTCTGTTTACTTACAAAAACATATGCAGACATAATGTTGGTGCTCAGTTGCTCAGTCATGTCTGACACTTTGTGACCCCATGGACTATCTGTAGCCCACTTGCTTCCTCTACCCTTGAAATTTTCCAGGCAAGAATGCTAGATCAGGTTGACATTTCCTACTCCAGAGGATCTTCCCAACCCAAGGCTCAAATCCATGTGTTGTGTTGTGTCTCCTGAACTGACAGGTGGATTCTTTACTAAAGTGCCACTTGGTTAGCCATAGTATCCAATGATTATTTCCAATGGTGCCAAAGAATTCCATGATACTTGTCAAACAGAAAAAATAAAGTACAAAATAGTATGTTTAGTATGTTCCCATTTGTGTAAAAAGCATAAAATAAACCACTCATATCTGTTTATATGGGCATAGTCAAGAAACTGAGACAGGCCTAGTAGCTGGGACCTTTTGCTATAGTGCTGCAAAGCTTGCACATGGACACACCTCTCTTCCAGCTACAAAATACAAAGAAACTATATGAAACTAAAGATAACTGTGGGCCTGGGCCAGTTCTGGACCAAAAGATACAAAAGACTAAAGACCCAACTGCCATTTCTGAAGAGCTAGGAGCAAAAACTGGGTGTTGGGAGCAAAAGCAGGGTACTGAGGATGCCCCCCTGCACTTAACAATACAAAATGGTAGGCAAACAATCTAAGCCACCCCTCTGGCCCCATCCCTCTTCCCACCCTCAGCCTCACCTCATGTAAGGAAGGAGCTCATCCTTCCTCTGTAGCAAGCAATCGAATCTGTTACTTGTTTTCACTCCTTCATGCAGGGAGTGAAGGAGCCCCAGTAAAGTCTTGCCTGAATTTCTTGTCTGGCTTCTAGTCAATTTCTATTGACTGGGGAAAGTCAAGAACCCTGGTGGGTATCAAAACTACTCTATCTGTACCTGGATTCTAGGTAAGCATATCAGTGGTTTCAGGTGATGGAAAGATATAATTTTCATTGTATACATTTTAAAAAATTTACTGTGTAAAAACTTTACCAGGTTTAATTTTTTACATTTACCAGTTATCATATAAACAGCTCTTTAAATTTTTTATTTATTTATCAAATTCCCAAAGTAATAGATTCATATTATAATAAATGAAAACATAATGGGTCCCCCATGTCTCTAGGCTATTTCACAAACCAGAGCCCAGTTCTCTTATCTGGTTATTATTAATAGTTCCCCGATCCCTTCCCTTGGATCTTAAGAAATTTGCACCCAAGGAGTCTTTAACAACAGGATTTCATGGACCTAACTTGAAATATTATTTTATCCCATACCTTCCAAAACTTCTTGAAGATCAGAGATTCAATTTTACACAAAAGAGATGGTATTCTATCCAGCCAGATTTTAACAAGACAAATCATAGCCTTTTGTGGTTTCTATTAGAAATTTAGCCTTCTTCTTCACTAGACTCAAGCTAGAAATAAGTAATAATACTCAGTAATACTTAGCGCATCCTATTCGTCTTTGTTCCAGAAGTACATTGTAGTTGTTTCATAAGTGGTTAGCAAAACAATGAATAGAAATGCCTTCATGGATGCCTAAATGAAAAACATGGGTATTTGACTCATAATCCTTGGCTTTCTGAAAATGTCTTAAAGTTTCAGCTGTGAAGAAAACACCAAAGATTGCAAGAGTAGAGAAGATTAGAATAGTCAATATTCATAATTTGTATATTCAGTATTTGTCAAAACGCTTGCTCTCTAAAATTTATGTGTAATCCCAAAATCAATATTTTCAGTACTTTTCTACTTATGCATGGGTGTTAGCATGTGCACATGGCAAAAAATTGAGTCAGCTGATAGACATGTTGCCAGCTTAGGTTGAACAAGATAAAGTTTTGCCCTCTTACTTCAGTTCTATGCTATAAGTAAGTGGCCTTTTCATAGTATATTTAGTGCCACGTTTTTCACAGTTTGGGATGTTTTTTGGTGATCTCACTGGTCCCCAAGTGTAGTACTAAAATGCTGTCTAATTTCCCAAGGGCAAAAAGACTGTGATGGGCCTTACAGAGAAAAATGCATGTATTAGATAAGCTCTTTTCAGCCATGGGTTACAGTGCTATTCGCTGTGAGTTCAATGTTAATGAATGACATATATGTAGTGTCTTTAAGCAGAAGCACACTTAAAACAAGACTACACGTTCATCAGTGGACAAAAAGGTGGCCAAGGGCTTGTAAGAATATAACTCTGAATTTCCCCTAGAGCAAAAATAAGCATTTGATACTCACAAACAACTTCAGTGTTCAAGGAAATTTTATATAAAAAGCATAACTATGGCAAATAGCAAGACATTGTTGCATCTCACTTTTTTAAATTAAGTCTTCATTGAACTTCTGACAATATGGCCTCTGTTTTATGTTTTGTTTTTTTGGCCAGGAGGCATGTGGGATCTTAGCTCCTGGACCAGGAATCAAACCCACACCCCCTTCACTGGAAGGCAAAGTCTTAACCACTGGACTACCAAAGAAGTCCTTGTAATCTCATTTGAAAATGAGAAATCTAAATGCCTATCCTACTCAAACTCTTCCAGAAAATTGCAGAGGAAGGTAAACTCCCAAACTCATTCTATGAGGCCACATCACCCTAATACCAAAACCAGACAAAGATGCCACAAAAAAAGAAAACTACAGGCCAATATCACTGACGAACATAGATGTAAAAATCTGCAACAAAATTCTAGCAAACAGAATCCAACAACATAATAAAAAGATCATACATGATGACCAAGTGGGCTTTATCCAGGGATGCAAGGATTCTTCAATATTTGCAAATCAATCAATGTGATACACCACATTAACAAATTGAAAATTAAAAACCACATGATTATCTCAATAGATGCAGAGAAAGCCTTTGATAAAAGTCAACACCCATTTATGATAAAACAAAACTCTCCAAAAAGCAGGCATAGAAGGAACATACCTCAACACAATAAAAGCCATACATGATAAACCCACAGCCAACATTATCCTCAATGGCAAAAAGTTGAAAGCATTTCCCCTAAAGTCAGGAACAAGACAAGGGTGCTCACTCTCACCACTACTATTCAACACAGTTTTGGAAGTTTTAGCCACAACAATCATAGAAGAAAAAGAAACAAAAGGAAACCAGATTGGAAAAAAAGAAGTAAAACTCTCACTGTTTGCAGATGACATGATACTTTACATAGAAAACCCTAAAGACACCACCAGAAAATTACTAGAGCTAATCAACTTGCAGGATATAAAATTAATACACAGAAATCCCTTGCATTCTTATACACTAACAATGAGAAAACAGAAAGAGAAATTAAGAAAACAATCCCATTCACCATTGCAACAAAAACAATAAAATACTTAGGGATCAGATCAGATCAGATCAGTCGCTCAGTTGTGTCCGACTCTTTGCAACCCCTTGAATCGCAGCACGCCAGGCCTGCCTGTCCATCGACAACTCCCGGAGTTCACTCAGACACGTCCATCGAGTCAGTGATGCCATCCAGCCATCTCATCCTCTGTCGTCCCCTTCTCCTCCTGTCCCCAATCCCTCCCAGCATCAGAGTCTTTTCCAATGAGTCAACTCTTCACATGAGGTGGCCAAAGTACTGGAGTTTCAGCTTTAGCATCATTCCTTCCAAAGAACACCCAGGACTGATTTCCTTTAGAATGGACTGGCTGGATCTCCTTGCAGTCCAAGGGACTCTCAAGAGTCTTCTCCAACACCACAATTCAAAAGCATCAATTCTTCAGTGCTCAGCCTTGTTCACAGTCCAACTCTCACATCCATCCATGACCACAGGAAAAACCATAGCCTTGACTAGACGAACCTTTGTTGGCAAAGTAATGTCTCTGCTTTTGAATATGCTATCTAGGTTGGTCATAACTTTCCTTCCAAGGAGTAAGCGTCTTTTAATTTCATGGCTACAGTCACCATCTGCAGTGATTTTGGAGCCCAGAAAAATAAAGTCTGACACTGTTTCCCCATCTATTTCCCATGAAGTGATGGGACCAGATGCCATGATCTTCGTTTTCTGAATGTTGAGCTAAAGAAACAAAAGACCTATATATAGAAAACTATAAAACACTGATGAAAGAAACCAAAGATAACACAAATAGTTTGAAAATATACCATGTTCATGGATCGGAAGAATCAATATAGTGAAAATGAATATACTACCCAAAACAATCTATAGACTCAATGCAATCCCTATCAAGCTACCAATGGCATTTTCCACAGAACTAGAACAAGTAATTCCACAATCTGTATGGAATTACAAAAAAAAACCTCGAATAACCAAAGCAATCTTGACAAAGAAGAATGGAACTGGAGGAATCAACCTGCCTGACTTCAGACTCTACTACAAAGCTACAGTCATCAAGACAGTATGGTATGGGCACAAGACAGAAATATAGATCAATGAAACAAAATAGAAAGCCCAGAGATAAATCCATGCACCTATGGACAACTTATCTTTGACAAAGGAGGCAAAAATATATAATGGAGAAAAGACAATCTCTTTAACAAGTAGTGCTGGGAAAACTGGTCAACCACTTGTAAAAGAATGAAACTAGAACACTTTCTAACACCATACACAAAAATAAATTAAAAATGGATTAAAGATCTAAATTTAAGACCAGAAATTATAAAATTCCTAGAGGAAAATATAGGCAAAACACTCTCTGACATAAATCATAGCAAGATCCTTTATGATCTACCCCCCCACCCCCAGTTTAATGGAAATAAACAAATGGGATCTAATTAAACTTAAAAGCTTTTGCACAACAAAGGAAACTATAACAAGGTGAAAAGACAGCCTTGAAAATAATAGCAAATGAAGCAACTGACAAAGAATTAATCTCAAAAATATACAAGCAGCTATACAACTCAATACCAGAAAAATAAATGACGCAGTCAAAAAAAATGGGCCAAAGAACTAAACAGACATTTCTCCAAAGACATACAAATGGCTAACAAACACATGAAAAAATGCTCAACATCACTCATTATCAGAAAAATGCAAATCAAAACCACAATGAGGTACCATCTCATGCCAGTCAGAATGGCTGCTATGAAAAAGTCTACAAACAATAAATGCTGGAGAGGGTGCAGAGAAAAGGGAACCCTCTTACACTGTTGATGGGAATGCAAATTAGTACAACCACTATGGAGAACACTGTGGAGATTCCTTACAAAACTGGAAATAGAACTGCCATACAACCCAGCAATCCCACAGCTGGGCATACACACTGAAGAAACCAGAATTGAAAGAGACACATGTACCCCAATGTTCATCGCAGCACTGTTTACAATAGCTAGGACCTGGAAGCAACCTAGATATCCATCGGCAGATGAATGGATAAGAAAGCTGTGGTACATATACACAATGGAATATTACTCCACTATTAAAAAGAACACATTTGAGTCAGTTATAATGAGGTGGATGAAACTGGAGCCTATTATACAGAATGAAGCAAGTCAGAAAGAAAAGCACCAATACAGTATATTAAGACATATAAATGGAATTTAGAAAGATGGTAACAATGACCCTATATGCGAGACAGCAAAGGAGACACAATAAGAAAAGAAGAAACACATGGAAAGCAAGGAGGAGGACAAGGCATCAAATAAGCTTTGGGGGACTTTCCAGTATTAAAAAGTTTGTTGTTGTTGTCATTTAGGCACTAAGTCGTCCTCATGGACTGTAGCCTGCCAGGTTCCTCTGTCCATGGGATTTCCCAGGCAAGAATACTGAAGTGGGTTGCCATTTCCTTCTCCAGGGTATTGAACCCCACTCTCCTTCTTGACAGGCAGATTCTTTAGTACCAGGGTCCAGCCCCGGTTGGATCCAGGGATTCCCTCGGGAGGACGGCATTGGCGAAAGAATAGATAAAGAGATAAGGAAACAATTTTGCAGTTAAGAAATAGAGGAGAGAAAAGAGGCTGATATTTCTTGGTTTACACAGAAAGCTAATAAAGCCCCCGCACGGGACTTGCTCTGTTCACGTAGGCCACAGGCACCCTCTCGAATCGCGGAATGTGCCCCACCTTAGGCACTTTCTTGAGTGGGTCTTAGAAGCCCAGGCAGGAAAGTGAACACAGAGAGCCCCTGCGCTCCATGGAGATCAACCTGAATAGGAAAAGGAAAGAGAAAGAACGACATGGGGAGACCAAGCTTCGGTAAGCAAGGCCCACACTTTATTTTCAAAAGTAGTTTTTATACCTTAAGTTGTGCATACAAGATAAAGGGGGAAGGGGTAGAGTCATGCAAGGTCAGCAGTCCTTGATCATTATCAAAGCCAGGCTTTCTTCCTGCAAACTTATCATATGCAAAAGTTTTAGGTGATTTACATCATCTTCTGGCCAGGAGGCCTGTTAACATTTTATGACCCTTTTCCTCAGAAAACTTATTTTTCTCTCAAGGTGATTATTCTAAAGTCATGCGTCACCCTCCCAAAGCATTAGATAAAGTTGCATACCTATAGGGCAAAAGTGGTGGGCTATAATAAGAAACAGTATGAAAAGGCAAAATGATAATACTGAAAGAGAAACTCCCCAGGTCAGTAGGTGCCCAATATGCTACTGGAGATCAGTGGAGAAATAACTCCAGAAAGAATGAAAGGAAGGAGCCAAAGCAAAAAGAATACCCAGCCGTGGATGTGACTGGTGATAGAAGCAAGGTCTGATGCTGTAAAGAGAAATATTGCATAGAAACCTGGAATGTCAGGTCCGTAAATCAAGGCAAATTGGAAGTGGTCAAACGAGATGGCAAGAGTGAATGTCGACATTCTAGGAATCAGTGAACTTAAATGGACTGGAATGGGTGAATTTAACTCAGATGACCATTATATCTACTACTGCAGGCAGGAATCCCTCAGAAGAAATGGAGTGGCCATCATGGTCAACATAAGAGTCCAAAATGCCGTACTTGGATGCAATCTCAAAAACGACAGAATGATCTCTGTTCATTTCCAAGGCAAACCATTCAATATCACAGTAATCCAAGTCTGTGCCTCAACCAGTAACGCTGAAGAAGCTGAAGTTGAACGGTTCTATGAAGACCTACAAGACCTTTTAGAACTAACACCCAAAAAAGATGTCCTTTTCATTATAGGGGATTAGAATGCAAAAGTAGGAAGTCAAGAAACACCTGGGGTAACAGGCAAATTTGGCCTTGGAATACGGAATGAAGCAGGGCAAAGTCTAATAGAGTTTTGCCAAGAAAATGCACTAGTCATAATAAACACCCTCTTCCAACAACACAAGAGAAGACTCTATACATGGACATCACCAGATGGTCAACACCGAAATCAGACTGATTATATTCTTTGCAGCCAAAAATGGAGAAGCTCTATATAGTCAGCAAAAACAAGACCAGAAGCTGACTGCGGCTCAGACCATGAAATCCTTATTGCCAAATTCAGACTTAAATTGAAGAAAGTAGGGGAAACCACTAGACCATTCAGGTATGACCTAAATCAAATCCCTTATGATTATACAGTGGAAGTGAGAAATAGATTTAAGGGCATAGATCTGATAGATAGAGTGCCTGATGAACTATGGAATGAGGTTCATGACATTATACAGGAGACAGGGATCAAGACCATCCCCATGGAAAAGGAATGCAAAAGAGCAAAATGGCTGTCTGGGGAGGCCTTACAAATAACTGTGAAAAGAAAAGAAGTGAAAAGCAAAGGAGAAAAGGAAAGATATAAACATCTGAATGCAGAGTTCCAAAGAATAGCAAGAAGAGATAAGAAAGCCTTCTTCAGCAATCAATGCAAAGAAATAGAGGAAAACAACAGGACGGGAAAGACTAGAGATCTCTTCAAGAAAATCAGAGATACCAAAGGAACATTTCATGCAAAGATAGGCTCGATAAAAGACAGAAATGGTATGGACCTAACAGAAGCAGAAGATATTAAGAAAAGATGGCAAGAATACACAGAAGAACTGTACAAAAAAGATCTTTACGACCCAGATAATCACGATGATGTGATCACTAACCTAGAGCCAGACATCCTTGAATGTGAAGTCAAGTGGGCCTTAGAAAGCATCACTACGAACAAAGCTAGTGGAGGTGATGGAATTCCAGTTGAGCTATTCCAAATCCTGAAAGATGATGCTATGAAAGTGCTGCACTCAATATGCCAGCAAATTTGGAAAACTCAGCAGTGGCCACAGGACTGGAAAAGGTCAGTTTTCATTCCAATCCCAAAGAAAGGCAATGCCAAAGAACGCTCAAACTACTGCACAATTGCACTCATCTCACATGCTAGTAAAGTAATGCTCAAAATTCTCCAAGCCAGGCTTCAGCAATACGTGAACCGTGAACTTCCTGATGTTCAAGCTGGTTTTAGAAAAGGCAGAGGAACCAGAGATCAAATTGCCAACATCCTCTGGATCATGGAAAAAGCAAGAGAGTTCCAGAAAAACATCTCTTTCTGCTGTATTGACTATGCCAAAGCCTTTGACTGTGTGGATCACAATAAACTGTGGAAAATTCTGAAAGAGATGGGAATGCCAGACCACCTGATCTGCCTCCTGAGAAATTTGTATGCAGGTCAGGAAGCAACAGTTAGAACTGGACTTGGAAAAACAGATTGGTTCCAAATAGGAAAAGGAGTTCGTCAAGGCTGTATATTGTCACCCTGTTTATTTAACTTATATGCAGAGTACATCATGAGAAATGCTGGACTGGAAGAAACACAAGCTGGAATCAAGATAACCTCAGATATGCAGATGCACACCACCCTTATGGCAGAAAGTGAAGAGGAACTCAAAAGCCTCTTGATGAAAGTGAAAGTGGAGAGTGAAAAAGCTGACTTAAAGCTCAACATTCAGAAAACGAAGATCATGGCATCACTTCATGGGAAATAGATGGGGAAACAGTGGAAACAGTGTCAGACTTTATTTTGGGGGGCTCCAAAATCACTGCAGATGGTGATTGCAACCATGAAATTAAAAGACGCTTACTCCTTGGAAGGAAAGTTATGACCAACCTAGATAGCATATTCAAAAGCAGAGACATTACTTTGCCAACAAAGGTTCGTCTAGTCAAGTCCATGGTTTTTCCTGTGGTCATGTATGGATGTGAGAGTTGGACTGTGAAGAAGGCTGAGCACCGAAGAATTGATGCTTTTGAACTGTGGTGTTGGAGAAGACTCTTGAAAGTCCCTTGGACTGCAAGGAGAGCCAACCAGTCCTTTCTGAAGGAGATCAGCCCTGGGATTTCTTTGGAAGGAATGATGCTAAAGCTGAAACTCCAGTACTTTGGTCACCTCATGCGAAGAGTTGACTCATTGGAAAAGACTCTGATGCTGGGAGGGATTGGGTGCAAGAGGAGAAGGGAATGACAGAGGATGAGATGGCTGGATGGCATCACTGACTCGATGGATGTGAGTCTGAGTGAACTCTGGGAGTTGGTGATGGACAGGGAGGTCTGGTGTGCTGCGATTCATGGGGTATCAAAGAGTCGGACACAACTGAGCGACTGATGTGATCTGATAACAAGAAAAGAATTAACTCAAGGGTCTAAGGTTACAAACATTAAAGCTACTACTTACATTTCTATACACCAACTATATTAATCAATACACTCCCAGGGACACAGTAGGTAAGGGATATGGAAACTTGGCAGCAAGCATTAGCTCAACAAAGAAATCCTCTACTAGTTCTATTTAACAACTTTAACTCTCTGAGAAGCTCTGCATTGTTAGAATATCTTAAGCTTCCTGTGCCTCTCGTGGTTGGGAGGCTGTGAATTTGAACAAATCTGTCAGGCAAGCTAGAAAGTCATCAGAGAGGTTTGAATTGAAACATTCCTATTATGTCCAGGAGACTTATTAACTAGAGTTTCAAGTTGATTTTCTTACAGAGAAGGTGGTGGGGGATAGCCGCTGTAAATGTCAGAAGAGTTGGTGAAAGTCGTGAAATAGCAAAACAGACAGATTTTGGTTTTGGGGTACATGCTCAGGCAGGCCCAGAGGGGCACCCCTTGAGTTCTGGCTCGCCTTGCCCACCAGAACTCTCCCACATGGCCTTGTCATGGGGTGGGGACTCCCATGCTGGCTCCTGGCACATTAGCACTAAGCCACCTGGGAAACCCATGTCCAACAGGAAGAGAGAATTTGGAGTCTGAGTCATGTCACACAAGAGAGTGACACCTTAGTCTTTCCACAAATGCATACTACCAAAGCATAAAATCAAGCCCCCTTGATTCAAGATAATCATCTATTTCAAGATGATCCTCCGTGACTTGAAACATCTCCTAGAACAAAAATCAATCTTCTTCTTCCAGATCCAATTAAGCTTCTATCTTAATATTAGTTTGTAGTGTTAAGTGCCTGATAATTACCTTTTTTATTGTAATGCAAGTGCCTAACATTAAGCTTTTGATTGACAGGCATTTATTTCAAACACGTTTACCTCAAATAAACATATAGTCAACTACACATTTAAATAAAGAGCTGGGCCACCCCACCCATGAATTCCCCTTTTAGAAAACCTTGGATGGCCTCCATTAACTGAGCACTTGAGTGACCCTGCTTTTCCCTCCCATGCTTTAATTTCTCCTCTTGTGTTTTATTTTCATTGATAAAGAGTGAACCCATGACACCCTAGACACCCCACCCTTGATCCCAATAATGGCAGAGTCCCAGATCCATGCTCTCTCTCTCCCTAAATTCTCTTTGTGTGGCCCCAGGTGTTCATGTAACCTTCAGGACCTATAAGTAATAAACCTTGTTTTTTCCAAATTTCCATAATGATTGTTGCTGAGATGCATCCTGCAATCATAATAGGAACCACAAGGGTCAGCCCAGCCACAGCATTAGCCTTGGTCAGAGAAACGTCTGTAGGGAGAGCCCAAGTGAGTGCCTCAGGCATTCTTAGCTGATGGAATCACTACCCTATCAATAGACTGAGATCGACACAAAATATGTTTATATAAAATACAAGATATAGGGATAGACACCAAACAAAACCATAAGTCAGCAGAAAGTCTAATGTAAAATATAAACCATTCTACAGTGAGCTTAATTTCCCCAAAGTCAAAAGTATGAAAAAAAAATAGAGGAGAAGGACCACTATGAAATAAGGGACTTAAAAACACAACAAGATACAGTGTGAATCTTGTTTACATCCTAATTTTAAGAATTTACTTAAAGATAATTGGAGAAATTTGAACATAGTCTGGGTATTAGATGCCATTGGGGAGGTATTTTTAAATATCATAACATCGGGGTTGGCATGTTTTTTTCTTTAAATGCCTTCATCGATAAAACATACTGAGTACACTTGACCCTTGAACAATACCAAGGCCAGGGGTGACAACTCACTGAGAAATTGAAAATCCACCTATAACTTTGAGTTGGCTCTCTGTACACATGGTTCCCCTGTACATATGAGGTTCCCTATCTACGGATTCAACCAGCCATAAATCCCGTACTTCTGTATTTACTACTAAAAAAAAAAGTCGGCCTTTAAGTGAAACTGTGCAGTTCAAATCCATGTTGTTCAAGGATCAAATGTATTTGCACATGGAAAACATCGCTACACTTCTCACATAACACAATACTTACACATCTGAAATTTGCTCTAAAGTGTTCCAGAAAAAAAAGGAGCTATAGGCAATAGAAATAGGATTGGCAAATGTTGATATTGATGCTAGATGATGGCTGTATGGGATTTATTACAGTGTTCTATCTACTTTTCTGTATATTTGAAATTTTCTACAATAAAGTAGTTAAACAATTAAATGCATTCAGCTTTAATTTTTTAATATGCTTTCCCTTTAACCTGACAATTCAACTCTTAAGAATTTATTGTAGGAAAATCTAAATGTAAACTATATTTGCATGGTGAAAAAATTAAAAATGACTATGAGCTTTCACAAACAGAGATCACCTAAATCATGTTCAGCTATGCTGAGAATCTCTGAAGAATAAATACATACATATTGGTTAAAATAAAAAGAGGTTCAAGACATAGTCATCAATGAAAAACCACATTACAAACTTCCATGATTCAACTTATCTCTAGGTTTGTTTTGCACTGCTGTTTTCATATATTTGTTTCCTATAGGAAATATTCAAAGCCTATTTGGTAAAGAAATTATAAAATATTAAAGTAAAAAATTTAAAGCACTTTAAAATTATTGCTCTACAATATTCATTTTTAGTATGAGTACAGTAACTATAAAACTTTTCACAGAGAGAAACGTCAAAACAGGACAAAGTTATTTCTACCCAACCAATCCCAAAGTCCAATTAACATATTTACCACCATCCTCCTTCAATCATTTCAGCTTGCTTAACATACAGAAGCATCCACAGTGCCTGCTGAACTTCCTTATTCCTCAGGGTATAAATCACAGGATTGAAGAAAGGGGTGATCACAGTGTAGAGCAAGGCAAAGACCTTCATGAGGAGCTGAGAGTGGACAGCAGAGGGCGCGATGTATAAGACCATGAGAGTACCATAGTATGTGGACACTACAGCTAGATGGGAGGAGCACGTGGAGAAAGCCTTCCTTCTGCTGGCCCCAGCAGGAACTCTCAGCACAGCCACCACAATCCGGCCATAAGATGTCAGAATCAGTCCAAAAGGAACAGTGAGGCAGACCACAGACAGAATGAATGTTGTCATCTGGGCTACACTGGGATCTGAGCAGGCCAGGCTCATCAAAGGCATGAAGTCACAGTAAAAGTGGTCAATGTGGTTGTGGCCACAGAATCTCAGTTGGGCCATGAGGGCTATAATCACTACACCTACCATGAAGCCAGAGAGCCACGCTATGACCACCAGCCCCAAACACCATCTGGGTCCCATCAGGAGAGGGTAGCGGAGCGGGTAGCAGATGGCCAGGTAGCGATCATATGCCATGACAGCCAGTAGGAAGCACTCAGCAGTGGCTAAAGAACCAAAGATAAAGAACTGGAGCAAGCAACCAGCCACAGAGATGGCCGCCTCCTGCAAGAAGCCCTCCAACATCTTGGGCACCACTGAGGAAGTATAGAGGATCTCCAGGAAGGACAGATTAGCCAGGAAGAAATACATGGGTGTGTGGAGCCTCTGAGAGCTAACCACCGCCACAATGATTAGCATGTTCCCTAGGATGATGGAAGCGTAGATGACAGTGAACACAATAAAGAGAAGGAGATGCAGCTCAGCTTTGACATAGAAACCAAGAAGGACAAATTCAGTAATCGTTTGGTTTCCTATGGAGACCGTTTCCATGAAGATCATCCAAGTTTCTGCAGTGATTAAGTGACAGATTCTAGTGCTTCTTTGCATTTTCTACACCAAGCCCGAGATAAGTAGAGCTAAAATGAAAAAGATAAAGGTAAGTCTCAAAAACAAGAATCACTTACACACATCCTAGTCTGTCCCCTTTTTAGTTGCTTTTCCAATTCCTTACCTCTGCTGTTTTCCTTAATTGTGCACACATTCAAGACTCAAGAAGTTTGATCAATGATTTAAACTCACAATTTCCAGTCTTCAGAGACCTTAACCTATTAGTTCAATCTAATATTTTTATTAAAGAAGGAAATGGCAACCCACTCCAGTATACTTGTCTGGAGAATCCCATGGACAGAGAAACCTGGCAGGCTACAGTCCACGGGGTCACAAGAGTCAAACAGAACTTAGCGACTAAACCACCACCAATATTTTTATGATTTACTAAATTCTACCCTCCTGATCTCTGTAACCAGCCATAGAGCCTTCCTCATGAGCAACAGTATGCTATGCTAAGTCACTTCAGTCGTGTCCGACTCTGTGCGACCCCACAGATGGCAGCCTTCCAGGCTCCCCTGTCCCTGGGATTTTCCAGGCAAGAGTACTGGAGTGGGGTGCCATTGCCTTCTCCGGAGCAACAGTGTAATGTCTTTCAAATGCCTGCCTTGTGTCCTATCACAGCTTACAATCAGCTTGTTATAGGAAAAAGAAAAAAAAAAAAAAAACTGTTTTATCTTCCTTGATCACAACCAGCTTCACTGTGAGTGGTTTGGAAATTCTGCCTGATACCCAAGCTTACTATATTGCAGTCATCTTTATCTTAACATTGTCTCTTCATTCCTCAAGCACCTAATCAATTGTTACTTGGAAAATTCCTATGTATTCTCTCTTCATTAGTCTTATAACCTCTTTATCTTAGCACAATTATAACCTTATAGTCTCGAGATTGCCCACTCCCTTAAAAATAATGTTCTTTAAATTCTAATTTCATACAAGATTTTATAATACAAATGTAATAAATAATATGATTGATGAAAGTATAGGTGCTGTGTGATTAGAGAGAAAACCAACTCAGACTAGGAACTGAGAGAGTGTGAGAATCAAGATCAGGGAGGCTCCCTGAGGAAGTAATTGTAGCTAAAAAGTTTTGAAGAACAAGTGTCAGCCAGGCAAAGGATAGGAGAGTGAGCATAGCATTCTAGGCAGGAGAGACATAATGGAAAGCAAGGATGTATAATTGAGTGAAGAGCTGAAAATGCCCCTGAGTACCTGCAAGGAAGATCTCATATGCTATCCAAAGTGATGTGTGTGTGTTTATTAAAAATGAGAATGCATCAAATGATTGGAAGCAGAGGGCAAAAATGCAGATATTTGTTGGTGCATGTGTGTGTGTGTGTGTGTATGTGTGTCACAGAATCTGCTAGCAGAAAGTATGAAAAATATGGTTGTCAACTCCACAATAAGACTGTTCTTGGGAGTGTTTTAAAAGTTCAGTCAGGATCTTCCCTGGTGGTCCAGTGATTAAGACTCCAAGCTTCCACTGTTTGGAGGACAGTGGACACTGGGGACACAGGTTGAATCCCTGGCTGGAGAACTAAGATCCCACATGCTGTGTGGGAAAAATAATAATAATAAAATTAAGTTTAAAAAAAATCACTTACATGAAAACTATTTTCAAGTCATAGCATAATCGTGGCTTTTCAGATCACCACATTCCCACTCTATTTTTCAAGGGGTTGGGGAAGTGGGGAGAAAGAAGAAGGAAAAGAGAAGATAGAAGGATGTGAGGATTATAGACAAATGGGAAGGTTTTAGTGGAAGACATTGCAACACTAGGATTCCAGAGGAATGACTTTGAAAAACTGACTTTTTGACTCTCTGGGTTAAATGAAATGTGTTACTAATCAGAGGAAACAACTCCATAAATACCAATTCTTTACCCTTTTATAAAAAGTCTGTGACCTAAGCTGTGAACAATTATACAAAAATAGGAAACTCACCTGCAATAGTCCTTCTAAAGATAAAAATTGTGAAAAGCAGAATATGTGCTAAGATCTTCTGAAGAGTTCAGATTATTGAAGTTTCCCAATTTCAACTCCTCCCTTGAACTCAACCTGAAATAATGCAAGACATTGATTAGAAATGTCACACTTTTCACCCTCCACTCCCCAGAGTCATTCTCTTTTCCACTCTCCATCTCCTTTTCTAGTTTCCCGATTCCTTTGGCTTTTCCACTGTAGGTCCTTCCCTTTATCACAAAAGAGGGCTGACAATTGCCAAGAGGAGAGGGGCCCCTGAGAACCAATTACAAACTGACTAGAGAACAACCTTAAATGAAAAGGAAATATCAGCCCCCTGAGATACCTGTCTTTCTCCAGAGGAGGTTCCTGAACTGTTGGCTTGACCAAAAGTAGAGCAGAAACCAAGGGTTATATGGGAACCCTCCTTTCCATCTACTTGGGGGCTAATGCACTCCACTAAGCATCCCATCCCCCATTCCTAGGCTCTTTCCCCAGAACTTATCACAAAACTCTCCTAAGTTCTCTACAGCATCCCTAAACCACCATGCCCAAGAGTGGTCCTCCCAGAAGACTGCTCTCAACCCTTCCACCCCACACCCAGCTTTCAGACATTTCACCATCCCAGAAAAGTATTTCAATTGAAACAGCCCTGGGGAGTATTTCATGTGGATTTTCAAAGCTTTGCCAATGTTGGGCTGATTTAAGGGGAAGGAAGCTGGCATATTATTGCAAGGTAACATCTACATGATTAAATGGCCTTTCAGTGTCCTCCATGCCCAAATGCCTACCTGACAGCTCCTCTCCAACTGTTCCCTTCTGTGAATTCTCCACAGACACCAGGCTGATCTATTGACTTCTCATCCCCAGCAGTGTGTTCAGTCACTTCACTATCATCCATCTGAGTCAAACCCTTACTTCATTCCCATTTTTTTCCCAACAGACCAACAGAGAAAGCCCCTTTCTCTGAACTACTGTAAGGTCCACTATCTACAGCAACAGTAAATGCTACTACTTTTTTTTAATTCAATAGCTTAAATCATAGCTACAATGCACTCTAACAATTCAAATAAAATAGCAATCTCTAAAGAAAATGAATATTCTCTCTTTCTCCCCGCAGAACACTCCACCTACCTTGATGAAACCATTGTTTAAATATTGACATCTGTCTTTACATACTTTTCCCTTTACTTATAAAAACATTTGCAAACATAATGCCTCAGCAGGCAGATTCTTTACCATTGCATCACCCAGGAAGCCCTAATATCCCATGATTATTTCCAATGGTGCCAAAGAGCTCTATGATATTTGTTAAACAGAAAAAAAAATCAAGTACAAAATAGTATGCTTAGTGTGTTCCATTCTCATTTGTATAAAAAAGTAAAATAAACCACTCACATCTGTTTCTGTGGACATAATCAAGAAATTGAGACAATGCTGAGACCTGGGATCCTTTGCTGCAATACTGCAAAGCTTACACCTGGACACACCTCTCTTCCAGCTACAAAATACAAAGAAATTATATGGGACTAAAAATTACTGTGTGCATGCACAGTTGGGGCAAATTCCAGACCAAAAAATACGAAAGTCCCAACTGCCATTTCTGAAGAGATGGAAGCAAAAACTAGGTATTGGGAGCAAAAACAGGGTACTGCACATGCCCTCCTGCACTCAACACCACAAAAGGGTGGGCAAACCACCTAAGCCACACCTCCAGCCCAAGCCCTGGACACACTCCTTGTTGTTAGTCACTACATCGTGTCCAACTTTCTGTGGCCCCATGCACTGTAGCACACCAGGCTCCTCTGTCCTACACTATCTTCTAAAGTTTTCTCAAATTCATGTCCATTGAGTTGATCCATTAGTTAACTAGCATCAACTAACCAAGATGATTAGATGAGACCTAACCATCTCATCCTCTGCTGCTCCTTCTCCTTTTGCCTTCAATCTTTCCCAGCATCAGGATCTTTTCCAATGAGTCGGCTCTTTGCATCAGGTGGCCAACGTACTTTGGAGCTTCAGCTTCAGCAACAGTCCTTCCAATGAATAATCAGGGCTAATTTCCTTTAGGATTGACTGGTTTGGTCTCCTGGCAGTACAAGGGACTCTCAAGAGTTTCTCCAGCAACACTATTTGAAAGCATCAATTCTTCGGTGCTCAACCTTCCTTATGGACCAACTCTCACATCCGTACATGACTATTGGGAAAACACTCCTACCCTCAGCCATGTAAGGAATGAGCTCGCCCCTCCACTGGGACAAGCAAGGGAACATGTTACTTGCTTTCTCTCCCTCCTGCAGCTGGCACAGGAGCCCCAATAAAGCCTTGCCTGAATTTCTTGTCTGATCTGTAGTCAGTTTCTATTGACTGTGGAAGGCCAAGAACCTGGTTAGCATCAAAACTACTAATTCTTGCTACTGGGGATTTGGGGTGATATACATTTTTATTTTCATACATTTTTTGTTTTTTCCCATATAAAAACTTTACCATGTTTAAATTTTTTATGTGTTTGCCAATTACCATACAAATTGCTCTTTAAATTTATTTTCTATTTATCACCTTCAACAACCAAGATCAAAACCCTGGCCTGTTCACTGCTCTCTCTGCTATATGCTTACTTCCTAGAACACAATAAGAAAAGAAAAAACACACAAGGGAAATGAGGAGGAGGACAAGGCATCAGACAAGCTTTGGGGGATTTTCCAATACCAAAAATGTTGACCCTCATGCAGCAATGAATTGAAAACGTTATAGAATGAAAAAAACAGCATATTCATTGTAATGATTATTCAAACTTGATGGGACTTTTCCTGTCCCATCACAAACTGTACTTGGGAGAATTTCCTCAAGCCCTCATTAGTGAATTCAGGCAAGTTGCTGTTACCTTTCCCCTCCTTAACTCTCTTTACTCCCACAGAGGAAGGTCTTCCCTAAAGCCTGAAAAGAAATGTTTGTGTTCAACAAAAGCATAAGAAGTGGGCACTGGGGACTTCCCTGGTGATCCAATGACTAAGACTCCATGCTCCCAGTGCAGAGGGTCCAGGATCTATTCCTGGTCAGGGAACAAGACCCCACATGCTGCAACTAAGACTCGGTGCAGCCAAATAAATATATCATTGCTGTTGTTTGGTCTCTCAGTTGTGTCTGACTCTTTGAGGCCCCATAGACTGTGGCTCACCAGTCTCCTCTGTCCATGAGATTTCCCAGTCAAGAATACTGGAGTGGGTTGCCATTCCTTCTCCAGGGGATCTTCCTGACCCAGTGCTCGAACCTGCATCTCCTGCATTGCAGAAAGGTTCTTTACCGTTGAGCCACCAGGGAAGCCCAAATAAATAAAAAAAAACATAAAAAAAATTATAACCTTTAAAAAAAAAGGTGGGCATTGGACACACTCTTATTACTAACAGTCATTACTGACTGTACAGGACTCTGTGTGAAGAGTGATCTTCTTCAGTGGCTCTAGATCGAACAATATGACACCAAGAAATTCTGGAATCAACAGCCTCAGAGCTAACATTCCAGACAGTAGAAGAGGAAACCTGGTCCCCATCAGCCTGCTCCATACACAGAGAGGCAGATGTGGTCCTTCTACAGGGAATTGTCTGCACTGGCAGGGCTTTCTGACTCTAAGGGAACAGTGTGACCGCTGGGCTCCCGATACCAATCATCTCTGTGAGTCACCTTAGGGTGTGTGGGTCTCAGGGAGTACAGTTCCCCTGAGGAAAAGAGACACACCAACAATACTTCCCTTCACAGGGCAGTCACCTCAGAGCATGGAGGCTCAAATCTGGAAAATAAACTATACATGCTTCTGAAGATTCCATGGTTTTCCAGAGACCCTGACCCCCTAAGGAAGACATGCTTCTGAAAAGGGAGCTGGGAGAAGAGGACACATGGAGCTCCTCTCCAACACCACCTCTCTCAGTTGGACTTTGTTACTGTTTTTCCTAAGACAGAAGCTGCACCCTACCTCTTTGTCCCACAGAACCAACTGATGCATCTTTCCGGTCCTCTTTCCCATCATTGATGAGTGCTATCTTCTCCTGCCCTGATGCCCAAGGTAATGAGGTTCAGTGTCTTTGGTCATGTAAAAAGAATTAGGAATGGAAAGTTAGAGTGTAACTAATGATAGTGAGCCAGATCTTCTCTCTTAGTCAGAATTCAGTTGCATTATCCCTATTTTAAAGGCTTCGGCAGTGGCTGACAGAATCTGCCTGCAATGCAGAAGCTTCAGGAGACTCAAATTTGATCCCTGGGTGGGGAAGATCCCCTGGAGGAGGACATGGCAACCCACTCCAATATTCTTGCCTGGAGAATCCCATGGACAGAAGAGCCTGGAGGGCTACAGTCCATAGGGTCGCAAAGAGTCGGACATGACTGAAGTGACTTAGCATGCATCCCTATTTTAAAAAGAAAGAAAAGGGGTAGGGGAAGGAAGGGAGGAAAACTTAAATTCAAAATAGCTGAGATAGGACACTCCAAAAGTAACCTGGAGCTTCACTGAATAGCAGAATGGTGTAGAGTATTTCTCCCTCTCTTTAGAAATAGAGAATAAATGTCCGGAGTGATGGATGAGAGAAAAGTATTCTTTATCAGCTGCTGAAGTAGAGAGAGAGATGGAGAAGGTGGAGCACCTAGAGTTGTTCATTTCTGAATCATACTCAGCTTCTCAGAGACAGCTGAACACCAACCTGCTGTTTGCCCTCTACCTGATATTTTTAAAGACTGACCATTTTCATATATATCCCTCTGACTCAATTTTGTCCATAACTTCACAAAGGGCAGTGACACAGTCAATGGCTCTAACTCAATAATATTTTAAATTTTATTTTCAATAAAATTTTATGTTTGCCTGTTTTTTAAATTAAATAATAAATGAGGGTAAGAAAAATAAAATATTTATATTGGTTTGACATTTTTCAAGAGTCTTTATAGTTAGGATTAGAGATGATTTGTCCAAAGTTTCAGGAGAAACCTTGACTCAAAAAATTAAATGAATTCTTTAAGATGACCAAATGAGAGATGATAGATGCCATTTCTTAATTCCTGGCCCAAATTCTAGGCATAAATATTGTGATACCAGCAACTACAAGCACAGCCTCTTGGTGGTAAGAGGAAGGGGACCACTACTTATTTGACCACAAAGTTTATGGAAGCATAGAGTCTGTTTTACTCCCCCTATACATTCTCACTCATTCCCATTCTGGAAAATAAAATACAGTAAGGAATATCATAGATTTATACAGGGAAAAACAATAGTATTGTGAACACTGGTTCCAGGGTACAAAGATAAAATATAAATATGCTGCCATCAGTTCTGTTGTTCAGAATCCAGCACGGATGAAAAGAGATGAGATTGTTCCAAGACCCTTCCTCTCTGGGCTGCGGAACACTTATTATAGGTGAAGTTTATTGCATCAGAATTTCCAGGTCCAGTTGCCATTCTTCTGAACTGTATAGCTCTCTGAACAGTAAGAATTCAGGATTATTTCACTAGTCCCTGGACTAGAACATTTGGCTGAGACTTCATAAATGAATCAAAAACAATGGTTGCTGTTTTACAAAACACAGGGGAGGATGCCAAGCATGAGCAAAGGCACTGAGGCAGAAAGGAATCTAGGGTTTGGGGCAAAATAAGGAAAGCTGCCTAAAATGGCCCCCAACCTTTAGATTCTCTAAATGTTAAATGTGCATCAGTGATTGATTGCTGATATATGAATATAGTATACTAAGACTCAATGTATGGACTGCAAATGTACAGCAGTTGTATTTTTATGGTTACTGCCATACACCGTGCTCTGCTTACTGCCTCCCTTTCCACTGGGTCACCAACTGCCTAATGACCCTGAGTCAGATTCCCTAATTTGTCAGTCATGTTTATGTTTCAAAGTGTTCTCTGGCTATTAAGACATTCACTTTTCCTTTGCTTCTATTAGGGTGAAACTTTGCACACAAATCCCTGTTAGTTTTTGTTCCAATCACATTTTCATATCAATGTTCCTTTTTAATAACCCCAGCCAACAGCCAGTCCTAGATCTGCTCTTAGCTCTGCTAGCAGTAAAAGGGAGAGAGCCTGGTCTGCTCACATGACCCCCACTTTTCCCCCATATCTACTTTTTCTGGTCAGGCAGGTAAGGAAATAGATAAATATGCTGGTAAGGTTGCATCCTCTTCTTGGTTGGAACTTTGGCTCAAGCCAAAGTTAATTTAAACAGAAGTCGAGCAGCTCCCTTAAGCCTTGGCCATCCACTCAGTTTCGTCTTGCCAGTTGACTCCCAACTGAGAGCCTCATACAAAATTCCTGATGCCCCAAACTCTTTGCCCGATGATCCAGTATGGGCCCAAATGCATCAGCTCTCTATAACCCTGACTCTGGAACCTGTACCTACACACGGATTCGTCTTCATTCCAGTGGGAAATCAATAATTCAGGGAAGCAAGGTCTGTTTCTTCTCTGCCAGGAGGTCTCACTGTATCACCTCTCCCAAAGCTCCTCCCCTAGCCCCATCAGTATCTGCTGGTGGGTGAGCGACCAGTGAGGAAATCAGAAGTCAGTGTCTTTTCTCTGCAGGTCTTACTTTTCCTTCAGGGGAAGAAAGGAGTTGACTTAGGGAAGAAGACTGTTGGAAGGTCAGAGATGGAGATAGCCTGTCCGTGCAAGCAAGCCCTGCCTTCCCCGCAAAAATGACCCACCCCTTCCTCCCAGCCCTTACCTTAATCAAAGCCCTAGGGAACTCCTCAGTGTCAGTTCATGCCTCCGTGCATTGGCAAACACCCTGCTCTTTGATACCTAAAAACTCCTTTGTATTCATAAAGACTGATGTTGAATTTGACCTTCTCTGTGAAACCTTTCTCTGCTTCTAAAAAGTCAGATCCTTCAACTGCAGTGGTTTCCTTAAGGTCCTTTAACTAGCCCATGTTTATAACACTTACCAAAATACTTCATGAAACATCTGTTTATATCTAGATTTCTACTATTAGACATGAGCTCCTTGAAGTCAGAAGCTCAATGGTAATCATAGATAAGTAAAAATTTGGGGCTGGAGAGAGTGAAGAGGAAGAGTGTTTTCTTCTGACATAAATCTCTCAGCAGTTCTTACTGGGAGAAAACAGACACAGAAAGTTTGTATTTAGAATGAGCTCTGGGGAAATAGGAATAATCCCACTGGCAAACTTAAAAATACACTTTCTTAGACAGGTGGTATAGAACACATGTTTCAGGGTCTGCAAAAGAATGCCAATCCAAGGAATTGGAACCTGATATAATGTATTATAGGAATCACAGGCAAAAGATTGATGGAATGAAAACTGTGTCCAAAAAAAAAAAAAAAAAACTGTGTCCAGGAAAATCCATCTGGCAGGGAATTCTGGACACTTTGGAAGAGAAAGAAGCTGGATAACAATTAGCAAGCAGCTTTGATGGTGTATCTATTCATTCCTCCACCTGACACTTAGTTTTTACTGCTCTGTCTTCCATGCTGTATCCCAGGTTTTGAGAATAAAACCTTGAATAAAGTAGAGCTCCCAACTTCAAGGGATTTAATAGTAGATCTGAGTAAATCTTAAATACTGAGATTTAATAGTAGAAAAATAGACATAAACAGATATATCACAAAGCACTTTAGTAAGTATTGACATGGGGGCAAAGAAAGAGAGAGGGGAAGAAGGGAGTCATTGAACATTAATCCATATTTGCAGCATGAGAAACCTGATGGGTGGTAGTGTCATGAACAAAGGAGATGGTACTAAGCCTGAATCAGGAGATGGCAGTGGAAGAATGGAAAGTAAAGGATGGACAGTTCAGAAATTTCTTTTTATGGTTTCAAGTGTGCATTTGTCTTTGCATGTGTATGTGTGTATAAATACATAAATGAAAATACTTCAAAAGTTAACATTCCAATATAACTAATGTTTCTCACACTGACTGGAAAATATTCAGATGATTCTTAATTTCTTTTTAATATTTGTCAATTTTCTCTAGTTTTTCTCAACTAACTCAATGCATTCTTTTTTAATACTTATTTATTTATTTGACTATGCCAGGACTTGGTTGCAACCTGAAGGATCTTTATCAACTAACTTATTTCTGACATCAAAATAAAATAAATATTTTAATAGCAAAATAAAATATCCCTCTTGATATTGAAATTGTATTTATTATGAAGTGGTGACACAAAAATTTACATTTAAGAAGTCACTGGTAATCTATATCTTGGGCATACATACCAGATCATATTGAATATTAGATTTTGCATCACACCTTTACATTGTGTCAAAACAATTTCTCATGTATTTTATTTATTTCATGTATTTTAATGTATAGCATAATTAATCTTACTCCTAATGTTGAATATATTTGATATTTCCATTTTTAGAGCACTTCAAATGAAGACACCTGCAAGATGTGGAAAATATTACAAATTTTACAAACTCACATCTCAATAATGTCAGTGCTATCACCTTCATCCATTCCAATGAACTTCAGCTATGCAAACCTGAGTATCCTCTGAGCCTTGCTTTTGTGATTAGTTTGGATTTAAGCACATGTCTATAACAGTTGTTTCCTTTCAAGGATCTTAACCCATCCCCAAATTCCCATCTGGGAATCCAAACCTACATTTACTCTTCACGTTAAACTATATTCCACTCCTTACCCTCCACTGAGCAAGAAGAGCTCTCCTACTCTGCCTTTGATTCTCAGAATCAGAGTCTCCATGAAGGGCCTCTACCAGTCTTGTGCTGGAATCTGTACAAAGGTAAACACACTCACTACTCCCCACCTTCTGAGATCTGATGGCAAAAGACAGAGCTACTGTCCAGAGCAGGAAGATAGAAGATCAGTAATATCCCATATCTTCTGCAAGCCTGAAGGTTAAAGATTCCTGGGATCAGAGAGCTCAAGGATACACACTAACCAATCCTTGGAAATATTAAGTTAAATAATATAAACTTCCTGGTCTGACGTCCAAAAAAGTTGATATCTACAATAATATGCAATTCAACCTATGCTTAGGGACAGCGTGGCTCCTTGTTCACTCTAGTTAGAGCCACAGCTGAGTCCTCTCCTGTAATCTTTCTAAAGAGAATTCCTGGGAAATGTGGCATTTTAGGACCTATTTCAATGAGGAGAAAGAGAGAGTGTCTTGAATATTTAGTAACCCTACTTTTGAAGAAGTAGAGTGCTCTCTGCTTTGGAGAAGCTCTGAGGCAGTCAAAGAGTGAATTAAAAGGAATACTGGGAGTGTGTGGAGTCCAGATGGTGTAATAAAGCTGGAGAGGAAACCATGTAACTTAAGACATCTCAAGATCTTCATATGTCTCCTCCATGCCCAGTTGACCCACCAGGCTGAATGGAAAGAGCCAACCGCACCTTGGTCACTCAATTTATCTTTATGAGATTTTCCAACTCTCCACTTCTGCAGCTGCTCTTCTTCTCCCTCTTTCTCCTGGTCTACCTCTTATCCCTGGTGGGCAATGGGCTCATTGTGCTCATTGTGGCCCTGGACAGACGCCTCCACACTCCCATGTACTTCTTTATCTGCAACCTCTCCTTGGTAGAGCTCTGGTACACCACAGTCACTGTGCCCAAAATGCTGGCCAACTTTCTCAGTTCCCAAGGGGTCATCTCAGTTCCCAGCTGCATCACCCAGTACTACTTCTTCTTCTCTTTGGCTGCCACAGAACTCTTCTTTCTCACTACCATGGCCTATGACCGCTATGCAGCCATCTGCCGACCACTCCACTACCCACTTCTGCTCAGCCCTCAAACGTGTGGTACCCTGGCTGGCGTCTGCTGGTGTGTGGGATTCCTCTGCCCCATGTTCCCTTCATTCCTCCTTACACAGATCTCCTTCTGCACCCCCAACCAGATCAACCACTTCTTCTGTGACGCTGACCAGATTTTCCGCCTTTCTTGCACAGACACATACGCCATCCAAGCCGTGGGCTATGCTTTTAGCACTGTCATTATCCTAGGGGCCTTGGTCTTCACCATGGCTTCCTATGCCCACATCCTGGCCACAATTCTAGCCATGGCCTCAGCTGCTGCTCAGCGCAAGGCCTTTTCCACATGCACAGCGCATCTTTCCGTGGTCACCATCTACTTTGGCACTCTCATATTCATGTATGTCTGCCCTGCTGTTAGGTATGAGTCAAGTATCAACAAGATTGTGGCTATTTTCTACTCAGTCATCACTCCCCTTCTCAATCCTCTCATCTATACACTCCGTAACAAGGATGTCAAGGAAGCTCTGAAAGTCTTGGTGTCCCGGATGAAAAAGGTCTACCACTCAAGCGGGGAAACAAAGTGATGGAGCCACAGGAAAAGCAGAGAAAGCAAAGCTGGTGGGGTATCCAGCAGAAAATAACTCCTAGTCATTGAATTTTACCTGTGCAAGGTAACTTTTTTAATCATTAAGCTTAGCTTTTTATTTATTTATTTTTTTAATTTTTGGTTCCAGTGTTTTCATTGCTTTGTGCAGCCTTTCTCTAGTTGCAACAAGTAGGGCTTGCTCTTGCCAGTGCACTGGCTTCTCATGGCAGTGGCTTCTCTTGTTCTGGAGCACAGGCTCTAGGCGCAGGAGCTTCAGTGGTTGCAGTGCATGGGCTCAGTAGTTGCTCGCAGGCTCTAGAGCTCAGGCTCAGTAGTTCTGCCACACCCACTTTAGTTGCCCCAAGCATGAGGAATCTTCCCAGAACAGGGATTGAGCAAGTGTCCCTGCATTGGTAGGCAGACTCCCACCCAGGGACGTCCAGTCATTAAGTCTATATATTTGCTCTGGGGAGTTATCTGTGGCATTTTAAGTGAAACAGTTGCTCCTCCTGCCACCCAGCATGTCCATTTTTGCCTATTCTTTCCATTGCTCAGCTTCTCCAGAGGAGTGAATACTCTGATGTTCATATAAAGTGCTGGGAAATCGCACATGGTTTGTAGTCTGTACATCTGGGTTGGACATCCAGCTCCTTCACTTGCTATCAGGCAGGTAACCAAAGAACATAAAATCCTTTTCAGTTCTCTCAGAGAGAAGTTCTGATGTTCAGTAGACTTAATAACATGCAAAGCAGTGAATGAAGAAATGATGCAAAGCCGAAGAATTGATGCTTTTGAACTGTGGTGTTGGAGAAGACTCTTGAGAGTCCCTTGGACTGCAAAGAGATCCAACCAGTCCATCCTAAAGGAAATCAGTCCTGAATATTCATTGGAAGTACTGATATTGAAGCTGAAACTCCAATACTTTAGCCACCTGATATGAAGAACCGACTCATTGGAAAAGACCCTAATGCTGGGAAAGATTGAAGGTGGGAGGAGAAGGGGACAACAGAGGATGAGATGGTTGGGTGGCATCACTGAGGTGAGGGACATGAGTTTGAGTAGACTCCAGGAGTTGGTGATGGACAGGGAAGCCTGGTGTGCTGCAGTCCATGGGGTAGCAAAGAGTCAGACACGGCTGAGTGACTGAACTGAAAGCAGTGAACAAGTGCTGGTTTATTAGATTAGATTGGCATGTAGTTTTCTTTCCTTGTAGTGCTGTTATGCGCTGGACTGTGTGTGACCACCTCTCTCACCCCCAGAAAAATTCATATGTTGAAACCCTAATGACCAATGCCTCAGAATGAGGCTGTATCTGGAGACAGCATCTTTAAAGAGATGATTAAGGATAAATGAGTTACCTGGAATGGGGCCTAATCCAATATGACTACTAATATCCTTTTAAGAAGAGGCAACCAGGACACAGATACACAGAGGGAAAACCAGTGTCTTAATACATAGGAGAAGACAGCCTTCTATAAGCAATGAGAGTAGACTCAAGAAACTAACCTTGCCAACACTTGGATCTCCAGACTCCTGTGGAGTCTGTGAGATAATGAATCTTTTTATTTAATCCATCCCATTTGTGATACTTTGTTGCTGCTGCTGCTGCTAAGTCGCTTCAGTCGTGTCCAACTCTGTGTGACCCACAGACGGCAGCCCACCAGGCTTCCCGTCCCTGGGATTCTCCAGGCAAGAACACTGGAGTGGGTTGCTATTTCCTTCTCCAATGCATGAAAGTGAAAAGTGAAAGTGAAGTCGCTCAGTCGTGTCCGACTCTTAACGACCCCATGGACTGCAGCCTACCAGGCTCCTCCATCCATGGGATTCTCCAGGCAAGAATACTGGAGTGGGGTGCCATTGCCTTCTCCGTTATGGCACCCCAAATAAACTTTGCCTGTTATTTTCTTTTTTATTGAAGTTTAATTGATTTAAAATGTTATGTTAGTTTCAGGTGCACAGTAAAATGATTCATATATATATATATATACATATATATACAGTCTTTTTCAGATTCTTTTCCCTTAAAGGTTATTACAAAATAGTGAGTACAGTTCCTTGTGCTATACAATAGATTCTTTGTAGGTTATCTATTTTACATACAATAGTGTGTATATGTTAATAGCAAACTCCTAATTTTCCCTCCCCTCCTTTCCCCTTTGGTAGCCATAAGTCTGTTTTCTATGTCTGTGAGTGTATTTCTGTTTTGTATAGATATTCATTTGTATCATTTTTTAAATTCCACATAGAAGCAATATTATATAATATTTGTCTTTGTCTGGCTTACTTAGTATGATAATCTCTAGGGTCCATCCATGTTGCTGTAAATGGCATTATTTCACCCCTTTTTTGGCTGAGTAATATTCCTGTGTGTGTGTGTGTGTGTGTACTACATCTATATCCATTTATCTGTTGATGGACACTTAGGTTTCCTCCATTTCTTGACAATTGTAAATAATGCTGCTATGATCATGGGTGCATGTATCTTTTTAGTGTTTTGATTCAGTTTGGGTTGGTTTGGTTTGGTTTGGATATATACCCAGGAGTGGAACTGCTGGGTCATAGTTCTATTTGTAGTTTTTTGAGAAACCTCTGTACTGTTTTCCATAGTGGCTGCACCAGTTACATTCTCACCTCAGTGACCAAGGGTTCTCTTTCTCCATATCCTCACCAACATTTGCTGTTTGTGTTCTTTTTGATTACAGTCATTCCAATAGATGTGAGGTGATAGGTCATTGTGTTTCAGGTTTGCATTTCCCTGATAATTAGCAATATTAAGCATCTTTTCATGTGCCTGATGGCCATCTGCATTTCCTCTTTGGAAAAAATGTCTCTTCAATTCATCTGCCCATTTTTTAATTGGGTTAGTTTTTTGATATTATGGGAGAGCTACGAAAAACAATAGCCCTGGACATTTTCTCTGATATGCTCTTGACAGGTCACCCTACAATTTCTGCAACCTAAGAAACAGACTTTAAAATAACACATTAATTGGTTGTGTGAAGAGCACTTCCCTTTGGAAAGTCAAATATGCTTGGAGACTCAGGTCCTCAGAGACATGAAAGAGACACCAAATTGAACAGTACCTTCCTCGGGAGGGATCCACTGTGTAGAGAAAGGAGAAGATAAGCAAGTCATCAAAGACCATCTGCCTTTATCACTGGCTGTTTCTTCAAATAAAAAGAAAGAATTCTGATAGCATCTCCTGAAAAACACTGAAAGAGCCACTAAGGTGGAATGAACCAAGGACTCTCGAACTGCAAAAGGACACCAGTGTGTGAGCTTGTACTTTTAATAGATGTTCCTGAATATGGTTTTACATTTGCAAAGAATTTAGATGTGTGCTTCTATTATATATCTGGGTGTATTTATATTCCTAGGTTAAATGTATTTTCACATTCATTGTTATTTGTAGTGATATTTGTGTGTATATACAATACATGATTTATTTGTGACCTTAGCTGACTCTAGCATCTGAGGATATTGGGCTATTTTTCTGTGCTTGTGTTTAGAAATGTAATATGTTAGTGTGTGGATCTGTGAAGTTTACACGTGTGGCTTGGGCTTTTGCATACATATTAAGATAAATAGAGATGAGGTTTGAGGGCTGTAAAATGCAAAAATAAGCAACCAGGAAGGACCTTGTCATCTCCTTCCTGAGTATCTTTAAAAACTAGAGTGATTCTCACTCCTTTGGATAATTAACAGTTTAACTGCTTATAAGAGAGAGAATCTTTCCAATTTCTTCTCTCCCCTTTGAAAACCATGAAATTTATCTCATTGCCATTAGATAGGAAACTGACAGAAAAAAAATAGAGAAAGGTTGAGTGGATCTGGTAACTGAAGAAAGAGTTGAAGTTGGGGGGTGGGGGGTGGGGAACTATATGAAAATTGTGTGAGAGGGGAGACAAATGGAAAGGCATGGAAAAAGGAAACATGTGAAAGAAGGAAAGTAAAAGACAAATATAGAAGGACTCAAAAAGGAAAAAACACAGAGAAAATTCCGACTAAATTGGGATTTTTCATGCCCTCCCTGAACATGGAACACATCTAACTTTGAGGAGGGAAATATCTGCTGGGAGGGAAAATTCTGTCCCCAGCACTGTGGGAAGGATGAGTAAGGGAGAAAAGAGTAAAAAGGAGGCTAGAATGATCCAGCCCTCATCCCTGGAGTAACTGAAAACAGAATTCAGTGTGTTGTTATGAAAGGCGGGCACCACCAGGGAGAAGTCAGGTGAGGGAGTTAGGCACAGAGCCGCACTATTCACCCAGGGTTCCAAGAGCCAGCAAGAGTCTAATATGGACTCAAGGCTGTGCTGCCTCAAAGGCCATGAAAGTCTAAAAGACAGAAGTTCCAATGCTTTGCTCAGATACAAGAAGAGGTCATCTTTTTTAAAATTTCAAATTTTGAAACAGGGTTTATTTCTTTTTAATTGTTGGCCAGACCCTGTGTCACGTGAGATCTTAGTTCCCCTACCAGGCATGGAACCCGCATCCCCTGCACTGGAAGGAGCAGTCTTAACCACCTGACCGACAGAGAAGTCCCAACAAGACGCCATCTTTGCCCACCTCACAATTCCATAATTGCAACTTTCCCTCGCCATTTCTTTCGTCCTTCATCAGAAGGGATTTGAGCAGGATGTCTACAAACACCTCCGTGGTGACCGAATTCATTCTTGTCGGTTTCTCCCGCCTGGCCGACCTCCAGGGCTTACTCTTCTCCTTCTTTCTCACCGTCTACCTGCTCACCGTGGCTGGCAACCTCCTCATCGTGCTGCTGGTCTCTGCTGACGCTGCCCTCCGGACCCCCATGTACTTCTTCCTTCGAAACCTCTCAACCCTGGAGATCGGCTACACGTCTGTCACGGTCCCCCTGCTGCTTCACCACCTCCTCACCGGTCAGCGCCACATCCCTCGCTCTGGTTGTGCTCTCCAGATGTTCTTTTTTCTCCTTTTTGGTGCCACGGAGTGTTGCCTCCTGGCAGCCATGGCCTATGACCGCTACGCCGCCATATGCCAACCCCTTCGCTACCCACTGCTTCTGAGCCAACGGACATGCCTGTGTCTAGCTGGGTCAGCGTGGGCCTGTGGGGCACTGGTGGGCCTGGGCCACACCTCCTTTGTCTTCTCCTTGCCCTTCTGTGGCCCCAAGGCCATCCCACACTTCCTCTGTGAGATCCAGGCTGTCCTGCAGCTGGTATGCGGGAACACCTCTCTCAACGAGCTGCAGATTATCCTGGCCGCTGCTCTCCTCATCCTCTGTCCCTTTGGCCTCATCCTGGGTTCCTATGGGCGTATCCTGGCTACTATCTTCCGGATCCCGTCTGCTGCTGGCCGCCTCAAAGCCTTCTCCACCTGCTCCTCCCACCTGGTGGTGGTGTCCCTTTTCTATGGCACCGCCATCTTTATCTACATCCGGCCTAAGGCCAGCTATGATCCCACCAGTGACCCTCTTGTCTCCCTCTTCTATGCTGTAGTCACCCCCATCCTCAATCCCATCATCTACAGCCTCCGGAATGCTGATGTCAAGGCTGCCCTAAAGAGAACCATCCAGAAAATAGGGCCGGCAGGGATTTGACAAAGGGTTGCTGATGATGACCCCCATTTCCAGTCAGCCCCAAATCACCAAAGATCAAAGGGAGAAGAGGCGTGGTTCTTGGGAGAGGGCAGCTTGTCAAAAAGAAAATGTTACCTTAAAGAACTACTGGAGTCAAACGCCTCCTCCAACTTCAGCAACCCACGCACGCACAAGCACGCAAACACTATTCTGCCTTCTCCTAAGAAACAGGAAATATTTAGGATGGAGGATTAACTCTACAAGCAGAGCAAGTTGACAATTGGGAAAATGTTACAAATTGTCATCCTCACCAATGAAGGTAATAAAATTTCCAACCAGAGTAATGATCCTTGAAGTTATTTGACATTTGTACATTCTAAGGTAAGGCATTTATTCTCTGAGTGGTCCTGCTCCTTAGTACTTAGCACACATAATTATACCTAAGTAAATCTATCACCAGGTAGAAAGGAAAGCCCTTAAGAAGTGAGAGCAATGAAAAAAGTTTCAATAAAGGTAAGTTCTTATGAGAATCGGACTTCCCTGGGGGCTCAGCTGATAAAGAATCCCTCTGCAATGCAGAAGACCTGGGTTCCATTCATGGGTTGGGAAGATCACCTGGAGAAGAAATAGCTACCCACTCCGGGAGTGGTTAAGAGAATAGATTATAATGTCTGTAATTCAAGATCATAATTTTTCCAAGTGATTACCTGTGTGATAACAGGAGAACTATATCATCACTCTGAGCCTTAATCTATTTATCCATAAAATTTGCATAATAATAGAGTATTTCTTTGGGTTTGTTGAGGATTTATAGACTTGTTAAATAGCCAAATTCAATGTCTCACACAAAATAGTGTCTCCATAAATGGTTTTATTAGAGAGTCAGACAGATCTGTACAGAGGATAATATCCATTGCACATTGGGCACCTTTGCTGGGAGAGAGAAGGATCTTCTTGGAGTGTCAGTGACCTCCTGCACCAAGATTCAAAGGAGTGGAGGAAGAGACTCCACACCCATCACAGACATAAAGACAACCAGGCCACTATAGAGCAGATATGATGGCAAAGTACAGAAGAGTCAGAGACACACAGAACAAAAAAATGAAGATGAGCTGAGACCATCAGAAACCATGTCTCGGGGGCAAATACTCAGTCATTATTAAAAATCCAATCCATACTCGTTTTCTTATAGGCAATATTTTATTCAGTTTTACAAGCATTTACTGAAGGTCTTCCGTATGCCCACTGCTGTGCTTGGCACTGTGGTGAATACCAGAGAAATATAGGGTGGTGATTTTGCCCAGATGGTGCTTGCTAGCTGGTTGAGGAAATAATGCTGACTCCCATGAATCTGGGCTTCCCTGGCAGCTCAGTTGATAAAGAATCCACCTACAATGTGGGAGACCTGGGTTCAATCCCTGGGTTGGGAAGATCTCTTGGAAAAGGGAAAGGCTACCCACTCCAGTATTGAAGCCTGGAGAATTCCATAGTGTAGTTAATGGACATGACTGAGCACACACACACACACACACACACACACACACACTTGTGAAACCATTCCCACATGCATGATATGAAAGAATTCAAGCCCTTCAAAAGTTTTCTCATGTCCTGTTTCAATTTCTCCCTTCTACCCCTCCACACATTGCTCATTCCCAAACCTCTGATCAGCTTTCCGTGGCTATAGATTATTTTGCCTTTTCTAGAGTTTTATATAAATGGAATCACAAAGTATGTACTCTTTTATGACTTCTTTCATTCAGCACAATTAATTTGAAAGTCATCTATGTTGTGTGAATCAACAGCTCGTTTCTTTTTATTGCTGTGTTATTCCATTATACAAACATATGACAAAATATTTATCCATTAACCTATTGGTGGAAATTTGGGTTGTTTTCAGTTTCTGGTTATTACAAATAAAGCTGCTCTGAACACTATGTACAAGTCTTTGTCTGCTTTTATTTCTCTTCAGTTAGTATTTAGGTGTGGAATAGCTGGATCATACGGAAAGTGTTTAACTTTTTAAGAAACTAATTAATCACTTTTCCCTGCTTGCATGACAACCAGTAAACTTAAAGCCAAATTTGTAAGCCATCTCCAGGAAATGTACATTCCCTCACAGTGCACTTTTGAAATATTCACCTGATATCTGACATCACCTTAGTTTTTCTATTCTGCCATTTTCTTTGTTCTCTCTACCTCATCCTTACTTTGTGGATAATATGTAAAGCTTGTTAAAGTTTTTCTAGAACAAGATCTAGGGTCATGAGCATAGAAAAGATAGCAGAGAGGAGGGCTGAAAGGAAAAGGGCTGACTCAAATGAGCTCTATGTCAGGTTCAAGCTCCACTATTTCATGTCAATTTCCCTGAGGACTTTCTGCTTCTTGTGGCTAATTCTTGGATAAAGAACCAAAAAAAAAAAAATCTGGTAAATGCTCCCTCCCCACCATTGCTACTAAGGGATCTTGAACTACATTGTATATGTGTTAGTCACTCAGTTGTGTCCAATTCTTTGCTACTCCATGGCTCCTCACCAGGCTCCTCTGTCCATGGTTCTTCAGGCAAGAATACTGGAGTGGGTAGTCATTACCTTCTCTAGGGGATCTTCTGACCCAGGGATTGAATCTGGGTCTCCTGCATTGCAGGCAGACTCTTTAACCATCTGAGCCACCAGGGAAGCTTGAATCTTGGCCAATACAAGCTGTCCGCTTGGTTGCCTGGCAAATACCACTCAAAATAGACAGCAAGTTTCTAAATTCTGAACTATGACCCCAGATATAAGAGAATTCACATTTCTGTTTATTCACATGGGGATTTCTAGCAGAGAGCAGACAAGCATATGGTCATCAGGAAAGAAGGAAAATATACAGGGAGGAGCCAGTTATCAGAGAGATCTCTGGGTGGCCGATGTACACCCTCACCCAAGGTTAAGGAATCTACTGACAAATCCGAATCTGCTCCCCAAATCCAATGTGGCTTCTGCCCCATCTTTCTGATGGATGCTCATCATATCTGGGAGCTGTATCTAGACAGCCAGGATCTCACCAAGAAAATGTCATCTGAGGTTACTGTCTCACACAGGCCATAGCCCTGTGTCTGGATGAGATCTCCCAAAGAGGGGAAGTCTCATCAGCATCTACGGTATTATTAGGAAGCAGTCCCAACATCGTGGTGGATTTGCACACCAGACACATGCACTAAAAATAGTAACACAGCTGCCTGAGAAGGTGCCTGAAGCCCACTTTTAAAGACTCATAAAAGCCCTTCCCTTTGAATCACAGGCAATTTTTACTTCAGGAATTTCTGAAAACGTGATCATTTTTCATTCACAGGTTAATGTAGAGTTCTAAGAGCAAGACACCTCAGAACATGAAACCTAGACATATAGAGAGGCCAAACAAAAACAAAGGGTCGGGGAACTTCCCTGGTGGTCCAGTGGTTAAGACTCTGTACATCCACCGCAAGGGGGTACGGATTCCATTCCTGGTCAGGGAACTAAGATTCCACATGTCCCCCAGCCAAAATGTTAAGTAAATAAAATAAAAGGAAGAGTCTGAAAAGGTGGCCAAGTTCGATTTTGTCCATGTCCCAGTGTGCCCTGGTCAATCGTAGGGCTTCTCCTGGGTAAGCCAGACTTCATCTGGGCTCTCTCATTTCCTTGCACTTCTCTGAGCTTTTCCAGATGAACTAATGAGACAACAGACTATTTTATAACGCGCCCCCTTGTGGTCAGGGACTGGTACAGATTACAATCTCCATCTCTTCAATACAGACTGTACAGACGGGAACACCCTGATTACCCTTGGTTTGGATTTGGGTGGGAACGTGCAGTGATGGAGCTGAGGGCTCTATACTACTGGCTTTTAACTAAACTAGGACAGAGATTCTTAAAATGCAGTCTCCTAACCAGAAGGAACGACATCTCTCAGGAACATAGAAATGTAAAATTCTCAGGGGCCTCCCCAGACCTACTGAATCAGGAATTCTGTGGGTAAAATCCATCTTAAAGACTAAAATTAGTATCCTAGACCTTAGCTCAAGGGATACTTGCTACAGTATTTCAGGATCGGGTCTTGCTCTCCAGAATTCTGGAGATGATTCAGTTCTCTATTATGACCACAGGGTGGCATACCAATCCTGACATCCTGAAGTTCAGTCGCTCAGTCTGACTCTGCCAACAGGCAGAGTCCCCATGGAGGGCAGCACACCAGGCTTCTGTCTTCCACTATTTGCCAGAGTTTGTTCAACTCATGTCCATTAAGTCGATGATACCATCCAACCATCTCATCCTCTGTCATCCCCTTCTCTTGCCTTCAGTCTTTCCCAGCATCAGGGTCTTTTCCAATGAGTTGGCTCTTCATATCAGGTGGCCAAAGTATTGGGAGTTTCAGCTTCAGCATCAGTCCTTCCAATGAATATTCAAGATTGATTTCCTTTAGGATTCGCTGGTTTGATCCCCTTCCAGTCCAAGGGACTCTCAAGAATCTTCTCCAGCGCCACAGTTCAAAGGCATCAATTCTTCAGTGCTCAGTATTTTTTATTGTCCAGTTTTCACATCTGTACATAACTACTAAAAAGCCATAGCTTTGACTATATGGACCTTTGTTGGCAAAGTACTCTCTCTGATTTTTAATATGCTGTCTAGATCAGTTGTAGCTTTTCTTCCAAGGAGCAAGTGTCTTTTAATTTCATGACTACAGCCATCGTCGGTTGTGATTTGAAGCCCAAGAAAAGAGTCTGTCACTGTTTCCATTGTTTCCCCATCTATTTGCCATGAAGTGATGGGACCGGATGTCATGATCTTCTTTTTTTGAGTGTTGAGTTTTAAGCCAGCTTTTCACTCTCCTCTTTCACCTTCATTAAAAGGCTCTTTAATTCCTCTTTCCTTTCTGCCATTAGGGTGGTATCATCTGCATATCTGAGGTTATTGATATTTCTCCCGGCTATCTTGATTCCAGCTTGTGCTTCATCCAGTCCAGCATTTCCCATGATGTGCTCTGCATATAAGTTAAATAAGCAGGGTGACAGTATACACCCTTGACGTACTCCTTTCCCAATTTTGAACCAGTCCGTTGTTCCATGTGCAGTTCTAACAGTTGCTTCTTGACTTGTATACAGGTTTCACATGAGGCAGGTAAGGTAGTCTAGTGTTCCCATCTCTTTAACAACTTTCCACAGTTTGTTGTGATCCATACAGCCAAAGGCTTTGTCATAGTCAATGAAGCAGAGGCAGATTTTTCTGGAATTCTTTTGCTTTTTTTATGATCCAGTGGATGTTGACAAATTGATCTCTGGTTCCTCTGCCTTTGCTAAATCCATCTTGTACTTCTGGAAGTTCTTGCTTCACATACTGTTGAAGTCTAGCTTGAAGGATTTTGAGCATGACCTTCCTAGGATGTGAAATGAGTGCAATTGTGTGGTAGTTAGAATATTCCTCAGCATTGCCTTTCTTTGGATTTGGAATGAAAATACCTTTTCCAGTCCTGTGGCCACTACGGAGTTTTCTAAATTTGCTGGCATATTGAGTGCGGCACTTTCATAGCATCATCTTTTAGTATTTGAAATAGCTCAGCTGGAATTCCATCACGTCCACTAGCTTTATTCATACCGATGCTTCCTAAGGCCCATTTGACTTTGCACTCCAGGATGTCTGGCTCTAGGTGAGTGATCACACCATCACAGTTATCTGGGTCATGAAGATCATTTTTATATAGTTCTTCTATGTATTGTTGCCACCTCTTCTTAAAATCTTCTGCATCTATTAGGTCCATACCGTATCTGTCCTTTATTGTGCCTAGCAGGAGGGCCAAGAGGAGCTGCTCCACATTCAAGGTCAGGAGGGGTGGCCGTGAGGAGATACCCCTCATCCAAGGTAAGGAGCAGCAGCTGCACTTGCTGGAGCAGCCATGAAAATATACCCCACATCCAAGGTAAGGGAAACCCAAGTAAGACAGTAGGTGTTGCAAGAGGGCATCAGAGGGCAGACACACTGAAACCATAATCATAGAAAACTAGCCAATCTAATCACATGGACCACAGCCTTGTCTAACCCAATGAAACTAAGCCATGCCATGTAGGGCCACCCAAAATGGGCAGATCGTGGTGGAGAGGTCTGACAGAATGTGGTCCACTGGAGAAAGGAATGGCAAACCACTTCAGTATTCTTCCTTGAGAACCCCATGAATAGTATGAAAAGGCAAAATGATAGGATACTGAAAGAGGAACTCCCTGGGTCGGTAGGTGCCCAATATGCTACTGGAGATCAGTGGAGAAATAACTCCAGAAAGAATGAAGGGATGGAGCCAAAGCAAAAACAATACCCGACTGTGGATGTGTCTGCTGATAGAAGCAAGGCCGATGCTGTAAAGAGCAATATTGCTTAGGAACCTGGAATGTCAGGTCCATGAATCAAGACAAATTGGAAGTGGTCAAACAAAAGATGGCAAGAGTGAATGTCGACATTCTAGGAATCAGTGAACTAAAATGGACTGGAATGGGTGAATTTAACTCAGATGACCATTATATCTACTACTGTGGGCAGGAATCCCTTAGGACAAATGGAGTAGCCATCATGGTCAACAAAAGAGTCTGAAATGCAGTACTTGGATGCAATCTCAAAAATGACAGAATGATCTCTGTTCGTTTCCAAGGTAAACCATTCACTATCACAGTAATCCAAGCCTATGCCCCAACCAGTAACGCTGAAGAAGCTGAAGTTGAATGGCTCTATGAAGACCTACAAGACCTTTTAGAACTAACACCCAAAAAAGAAATCCTTTTCATTATAGGGGACTGGAAGGCAAAAGTAGGAAGTCAAGAAATACCTGAGATCAGATCAGTTGCTCAGTCGTGTCCGACTCTTTGAGACCCCATGAATCACAGCATGCCAGGCCTCCCTGTCCATCACCAACTCCTGGAGTTCACAGAGACTCATGTCCATCGAGTCAGTGATGCCATCCAGCCATCTCATCCTCTGTCATCCCCTTCTCCTCTTGCCCCCAATCCCTCCCAGCATCAGAGTCTTTTCCAATGAGTCAACTCTTCACATGAGGTGGCCAAAGTACTGGAGTTTCAGCTTTAGCATCATTCCTTCCAAAGAAATCCCAGGGCTGATCTCCTTCAGAATGGACTGGTTGGATCTCCTTGCAGTCCAAGGGACTTTCAAGAGTCTTCTCCAACACCACAGTTCAAAAGCATCAATTCTTCAGCATTCAGCCTTCTTCACAGTCCAACTCTCACATCCATACATGACCACAGGAAAACCCATAGCCTTGACTAGACGAACCTTTGTTGGCTAAGTAATGTCTCTGCTTTTCAATATGCTATCTAGGTTGCTCATAACTTTCCTTCCAAGGAGTAAGCGTCTTTTAATTTCATGGCTGTAGTCACCATCTGCAGTGATTTTGGAGCCCAGAAAAATAAAGTCTGCCACTGTTTCCACTGTTTCCCCATCTATTTCCCATGAAGTGATGGGACCGGATGCCATGATCTTCATTTTCTGAATGTTGGGCTTTAAGCCAACTTTTTCACTCTCCACTTTCACTTTCATCAAGAGGCTTTTGAGTTCCTCTTCACTTTCTGCCATAAGGGTGGTGTCATCTGCATATCTGAGGTTATTGATATTTCTCCTGGCAATCTTGATTCCAGCTTGTGCTTCTTCCAGTCCAGCGTTTCTCATGATGTACTCTGCATATAAGTTAAATAAGCAGGGTGACAATATACAGCCTTGACATACTCCTTTTCCTATTTGGAACCAGTCTGTAGATCCATGTCCAGTTCTAGCTGTTGCTTCAAGATCTGCATACAAATTTCTCAAGAGGCAGATCAGGTGGTCTGGTATTCCCATCTCTTTCAGAATTTTCCACAGTTTATTGTGATCCACACAGTCAAAGACTTTGGCATAGTCAATAAAACAGAAATAGATGCTTTCCTGGAACTCTCTTGCTTTTTCCATGATCCAGTGGATGTTGGCAATTTGATCTCTGGTTCCTCTGCCTTTTCTAAATCCAGCTTGAGCATCTGGAAGTTCATGGTTCACATATTGCTGAAGCCTGGCTTGGAGAATTTTGAGCATTACTTTACTAGCATGTGAGATGAGTGCAATTGTGTGGTAGTTTGAGCATTCTTTGGCATTGCCTTTCTTTGGGATTGGAATGAAAATTGACCTTTTCCAGTCCTGTGGCCACTGCTGAGTTTTCAAAATTTGGTGGCATATTGAGTGCAGCACTTTCACAGCATCATCTTTCAGGATTTGGAATACCTCAACTGGAATTCCATCACCTCCACTAGCTTTGTTCGTAGTGATGCTTTCTAAGGCCCACTTAACTTCACATTCCAGGATGTCTGGTTCTAGGTCAGTGAACACCTGAGGTAACAGGCAAATTTGGCCTTGGAGTACAGAATGAAGCAGGGCAAAGGCTAATAGAGTTTTGCCAAGAGAACGCACTGGTCATTGCAAACACCCTCTTCCAACAACACAAGAGAAGACTCTACACATGGATATCACCAGATGGTCAACACCAAAATCAGACTGATTACATTCTCTGCAGCCAAAGATGGAGAAGCTCTATACAGTCAGCAAAAATAAGACTGGGAGCTGACTGTGGCTCAGATAATGAACTCCTTATTGCCAAATTCAGACTGAAATTGAAGAAAGTAAGGAAAACCACTAGACCATTCAGGTATGACCTAAATCATATCTCTTATGATTATACAGTGGAAGTGAGAAATAGATTTAAGGGACTAGATCTGATAGATAAAGTGCCTGATGAACTATGGACAGAGGTTCGTGACCTTGTACAGGAGACAGAGATCAAGACCATCCCCATAGAAAAGAAAAACTAAAAAGCAAAATGGCTATATGAGAAGGCCTTACAAATAGCTGTGAAAAGAAGAGAAGTGAAAAGCAAAGGGAAAAAGGAAAGATATAAGCATCTGAATGCAGAGTTCCAAAGAATAGCAAGGAGCGATAAGAACGCCTTCCTCAGCAATCAATGCAAAGAAATAGAGGAAAACAACAGAATAGGAAAGACTAGAGACCTCATCAAGAAAATTAGAGATACCAAGGGAACATTTCATGGGCTCCATAAAGGACAGAAATGCTATGGACCTAACAGAAGCAGAAGATACTAAGAAGAGGTGGCAAGAATGCACAGAAGAACTGTACAAAAAAGATCTTCATGACCCAGATAATCACGATGGTGTGATCGCTCACCTAGAGCCAGACATCCTGAAATGTGAAGTCAAGTGGGCCTTAGAAAGCATCACTACGAACAAAGCTAGTACAGATGATTGAATTCCAGTTGAGCTGTTCCAAATCCTGAAAGATGATGCTGTGAAAGTGCTGCACTCAATATGCCAGCAAATTTGGAAAACTCAGCAGTGGCCACAGGACTGGAAAAGGTCAGTTTTCATTCCAATCCCAAAGAAAGGCAATGCTGAAGAATGCTCAAACTACCACACAATTGCACTCATCTCACACACTAGTAGGGAGAAGGCAATGGCACCCCACTCCAGTACTGTTGCCTGGAAAATCCCATGGATGGAGGAGCCTGGTAGGCTGCAGTCCATGGGGTCCTTTAGAGTCAGACATGGATGAGCAACTTCAATTTCACTTTCCACTTTCATGCATTGGAGAAGGAAATGGCAACCCACTCCAGTGTTCTTGCCTGGAGAATCCCATGGCCAGAGAAGCCTGGTGGGCTGCAGTCCATGGGGTCCCACAGAGTAGGACATGACTGAAGCGACTTAGTGGCAGCAGCAGCAGCACACACTAGTAAAGTAATGCTTAAAATTCTCCAAGCCAGGCTTCAGCAATACATGAATCGTGAACTTCCAGATGTTCAAGCTGGTTTTAGAAAAGGCAGAGGAACCAGAGATCAAATTGCCAACATCTACTGGATCATGGAAAAAGCAGGAGAGTTCCAGAAAAACATCTATTTCTGTTTTATTGACTATGCCAAAGCCTTTGACTGTGTGGATCACAACAAACTGTGGAAAATTCTGAAAGAGATGGGAATACCAGACCACCTGACCTGCCTCTTGAGAAACCTATATGCAGGTCAGGAAGCAACAGTAGAATTGGACATGGAACAACAGACTGGTTCCAAATAGGAAAAGGAGTATGTCAAGGCTGTATATTGTCACCCTGCTTATTTAACTTATATGCAGAGTACATCATGAGAAACGCTGGACTGGAAGAAACACAAGCTAGAATCAAGATTGCCGGGAGAAATATCAAGAACCTCAGATATGCAGATGACACCACCCTTATGGCAGAAAGTGAAGAGGAACTCAAAAGCCTCTTGATGAAAGTGAAAGAGGAGAATGAAAAAGTTGACTTAAAGCTCAACATTCAGAAAACAAAGATCATGGTATCCGGTCCCATCACTTCATGGGAAATAGATGGGGAAACAGTGGAAACAGTGTCAGACTTTATTTTTTTAGGCTCCAAAATCACTGCAGATGGTGACTACAGCCATGAAATTAAAAGACACTTACTTTTTGGAAGGAAAGTTATGACCAACCTAGACAGTATATTTAAAAGCAGAGACATTACTTAGCCAACAAAGGTCCGTCTAGTCAAGGCTATGGTTTTTCCAGTGGTCATGTATGGATGTGAGAGTTGGACTGTGAAGGAAGCTGAGCACCAAAGAATTGATGCTTTTGAACTGTGGTGTTGGAGAAGACTCTTGAGAGTCCCTTGGACTGCAAGGAGATCCAACCAGTCCATTCTAAAGGAGATCAGTCCTGGGTGTTCATTGGAAGGACTGATGCTAAAGCTGAAACTCCAGTACTTTGGCCACCTCATGTGAAGAGTTGACTCATTGGAAAAGACTCTGATGCTGGGAGGGATTGGCAGGAGGAGAAGGGGATGACAGAGGATGAGATGACTGGATGGCATCACCGACTCAATGGACATGAGTTGAGTGAACTCCAGGAGTTGGTGATGGACAGGGAGGCCTGGCGTGCTGCGATTCGTGGGGTTGCAAACAGTTGGCCACAACTGAGCGACTGAACTGAACTGAACTGAACTGAACTTGCATGAAATGTCCCTTGGTATCTCTAATCTTTTTGAAGAGAGCTCTAGTCTCTCTCATTCTATTGTTTTCCTCTATTTCTTTGTATGTCTCCTTGCTATTCTTTGGAACTCCTGATATTTTGACCTAAAGTGTATAGTATGCAACGACATAGGGAAAGGCCTCTTCCCAGAACTTGATAGGCTCCAGGAACGTTGAGGAAAATTAGAAAGTCAAAATCAAAGTATTTTTAAACCAGTTGCCAAGACTGCACAGGAAAGTGTGGCTAGTCATATAATTCATGTAGAAAGAGAAGTGCTGGCTTCCACCAACCACAAGCTTAAAAATAATTTTCTTCCAGCAAAACGACAGCTGATTGAAGGGAAAAGTCGGTGCACAAGGAAACATATAGGAAGTACCAACCTCCAGGAAGTGCATCCAGTGGAATTTGGTGATAATTTCCAGCTCCATAACGTCTGATTTTCGGTTAGAGGACTGAGCAAAGAATGGTATTGCTACCCTCACCGTATCAACTCTGACACCTCTTCAACCAGAAAACATCAAGTGCTGAGAGGAAACCAGGCCGCTAACTCTCCACCACCATGTCCCCTGTGTTTAACTTCTACCCCCTGTTTTGAGTTCTGTGGAAACACAAAAAAATGTTGCTTGTTTGGCTTTTTTAATTGCTAGTTACACAGACTCCCACCACATCCTGCCCTAATGCAACACAGGCAGGAAGTTACACCAGTGAAGCAGAGTACAATTTCAAAGAAAACAACACAACCCTGTAACACCAAAATTCAGAACTCTGAAAACCAAAGATTTGGGTGAGGGAGGAGGAGCAAGATGACCATGGGGTGGTACAAATGAGGACACTTGGGCTGCAGGGCTCAGGTCATTTAGGAGGTGAAAATATTTCAGGGGACCTCTTCAAAAGGGGGCCACCTGCTCCTCCCTCTTTATCTTCTCCCATGAGATAGACTAGGGGCTCCAACAAGTGAGAATAAAAACCTTAGAAAATAAGATGATGTAAGTTAGATAAAAAAAAAAACTCTACAAACAGATTTAACCTGAGCACCTACCACCTGCCCTGTACCTTCTGCTCCAAGATCATTCCCTGAGGACCCAGGGATTAGCTGTCTGATGCTCTCTAGCATTTCTTACACTTCTGGATAGGGGCATGGAAGACACTGAAGAGGCAGGAAGGACCGAGGCCTGCTTAGAAACCCTACTTAGTAACCATCAACCCCAGATATTTGCCTGAAGGCCACTCAGTTCAGTTTATAGTTACTCAGTCATGTCTGACTCTTTGCAACCCCATGGACTGCAGCACGCCAGTCTTCCCTGTCCATCACCAACTCCCAGAGCCTACTCAAATTCATGTCCATCAGGTCAGTGATGCCATCCAACCATTTCATCCTCTGTCATTCCCTTCTCCTCCAGCCTTCAATCTTTCCCAGCATCAGGGTCTTTTCCAATGAGTCAGTTCTTCACAACAGGTGGCCAAAGTATTATAGCTTCAGCTTCAGCATCAGGTCTTCCAATGAATATTCAGAACTTATTTCCTTTAGGATGGACTAGTTGGAGCTCCTTCAGTCTAAGGGACTCTCAAGAATCTTCTCCAACACCACAGTTCAAAAGCATCAGTTCTTTGGTGCTCAGCTTTCTTTATAGTTTAACTCTCACATCCATACATGACTACTGGAAAAACCATAGCCTTGACTAGACGGACCTTTGTTGGCAAAGTAATGTCTCTGCTTTTTAATATGCTGTCTAGGTTGGTCATAGCTTTTCTTCCAAGGAGCAAGCATCTTTTAATTTCATGGCTGCAGTCACCAACTTGCAGTGATTTTGGAACCCCCCAAAAAACAAACTCTCTCACTGTTTCCATTGTTTTCCCACCTATTTGCCATGAAGTTGAAGGAGGAAACAGAACAGGCTCTATCTTGAAAGCAGGACTCCATCTTGGGCGGACTGTGGACTTTGAGCTATATGCCCAGTATCTATGTAAACGACACACCAACTGGAAAACCAGACCCCCAGAAGAAAGAGCCCCAGGGCTCTCTGTAGCCTAAAAGAATACCCTAATTATCTGGGTAACCAAATATAATCATACATTCTATTATGCTTATTGGGGTATGACCACAGGCCTATTGATAATTCTCCACTGTTAACTACCTAGCCTTCAGTTCAGTTCAGTCTCTCAGTCGTGTCGACTCTTTGTGACCCCATGAATTGCAGCACGCCAGGACTCCCTGTCCATCACCAACTCCCGGAGTTCACCCAAACTCACGTCCATCGAGTCAGTGATGCCATCCAGTCATCTCATCTTCTGTCATCCCCTTCTCCTCCTGCCCCCAATCCCTCCCAGCATCAGAGTCTTTTCCAATGAGTCAACTCTTCGCATGAGGTGGCCAAAGTATTGGAGTTTCAGCTTTAGCATCAGTCCTTCCAATGAACACCCAGGACTGATCTCCCTTAGAATGGACTGATTGGATCTCCTTGCAGTCCAAGGGACTCTCAAGAGTCTTCTCCAACACCACAGTTCAAAAGCATCAATTCTTCTGTGCTCAGCTTTCTTCACAGTCCAACTCTCACATCCATACATGACCACTGGAAAAACCATAGCCTTGACTAGACAGACCTTTGTTGGCTAAGTAATGTCTCTGCTTTTGAATATGCTATCTAGGTTGGTCATGACTTTCCTTCCAAGGAGTAAGCATCTTTTAATTTCATGGCTGCAGTCACCATCTGCAGTGATTTTGGAGCCTAAAAAAATAAAGTCTGACACTGTTTCCACTGTTTCCCCATCTATTTCCCATGAAGTGATGGGACCAGATGCCATGATCTTCATTTTCTGAATGTTGGGCTTTAAGCCAACTTTTTCACTCTCCACTTTCACTTTCATCAAGAGGCTTTTGAGTTCCTCTTCACTTTCTGCCATAAGGGTGGTGTCATCTGCATATCTGAGGTTCTTGATATTTCTCCTGGCAATCTTGATTCCAGCTTGTTTCTCATGATGTACTCTGCATATAAGTTAAATAAACAGGGTGACAATATACAGCCTTGACATACTCCTTTTCCCATTTGGAAGCAGTCTGTTGTTCCATGTCCAGTTCTAACTGTTGCTTCCTGACCTGCATATAGGTTTCTCAAGAGGCAGGTCAGGTGGTCTGGTATTCCCATCTCTTTCAGAATTTTCCACAGTTTGTTGAGAACCACACAGTCAAAGGCTTTGGTATAGTCAATAAAGTAGAAATAGATGTTTTTCTGGAACTCTCTTGCTTTTTCCATGATCCAGTGGATGTTGGCAATTTGATCTCTGGTTCCTCTGCCTTTTCTAAAACCAGCTTGAACATCTGGAAGTTCACGGTTTACATATTGCTGAAGCCTGGCTTGGAGAATTTTGAGCATTACTTTACTAGCGTGTGAGATGAGTGCAATTGTGCAGTAGTTTGAGCATTCTTTGGCATTGCCTTTCTTTGGGATTGGAATGAAAACTGACCTTTTCCAGTCCTGTGGCCACTGCTGAGTTTTCCAAATTTGGTGGCATATTGAGTGCAGCACTTTCACAGCACTACCTAGCCTTAAGGCATATGAATCATGGGTTAACTTTGATTGTATCTTTCTTTTTCCTTTGTTCAGACTAGTTTCAGGGAATTTGGGGAGGTGGGTTTGTGCATGTACACTTAGGGTATATAAGGTTTTCACAAAAACTGGTCAGGATCCTTGGCTAAGAGGAGACTCTGCCTTGGGCCTGCCCGTGTAATAATCTGCACTCCACTATCTGCATTGTCCTTCTGAGTGAGTTTGTTTCCCGGAACTCGTGGCTACAACAAAGTGATGGGACCAGATGCCATGATTTTAGCTTTCTGAATGTTGAGTTTTAAGCCAACATTTTCACTGTCTTCTTTCACTTTCCTCAAGAGGCTCTTTAATTCTTAGCTCTGAGAAAAGGCAAAACCCTGGTTGTTGCTGTTCAGTAGTTCAGAAGTGTCTGACTCCTTGCGACCCCATCACTGCAGCACGCCAGGCTTCCCTGTCCTTCAAAATCTCCCAGAGCTTGCTCAAACTCATGTCTGTTGAGTCGGTGCTGCCATCCAACCATCACATCCTCTATCATCCCTTCTCCTCCTGCCTTCAATCCTTCCCCAGCATCAGGGTCTTTTCCAGTGTGTCCATTGTTCCCATAAGGAGGCCAAAGGCTTGCAGCTTCTGGATGTGATGAGGTTGGTTTTAGGACTGAAGCTCCTGCCGCCCCCACCCCGCCCCCCAACCCCGGTCGGCCGCGCAGCCTTAGGGTTTCTTGCGCATATGGACCCTGTGGTGCGCGACCATCTGCTGAAGCCCTGGTCTTAGCCATCCCTAGCCACAGGTACGGGATGAGGTGCGAGCTCCGTGCCACCCCGCCACTTGTCTTGCCGGGCTTCCCGCCGGCGGGGACCCGCCTGTGCGGAATGAGGTTGGCGCGGTGGCTGAAACACTTGGTACAATCCGCGCACTTGTGGGGTCTCTTGCCACCGTGGATGCGCCGGTGCCGGGTCTTGGCCAAGGTGGAAGCACTTGTCGAAACTCACTGCCGCGGTAGGGCTGCTGGCCCCTGTGGATTCGCTGGTGCGCGAGCATGACGAGATGCGGCCAAAGCTGCGGGTGCACTGCGGGCAGGGCAGCTCAGCGGCGTGCGTGCACTGCTGGTGTCCCGTGTCCTCAACAACTCTAAAGATTTGAGGCCAAAGCGCTCCGCGGACGGCGCGCAGCTTAAAGGAGCCTCCCCGCGGTGCCTGCAGCAGTGGCAAGTCGGATCTGAGTTCCAGCTCAGGCTCTCATTGAGCTGTGGACACTGGAAAAGCTTCTTCTCGCTGGGGATGCGCTGTTGGCGGTTCCTTTTGGAGGGGTGGCTGACGCCCTTGCCCCGCAGCGGGCACTGGTAAGGCTTGCGTGGATCTGGAGCAGAAAAGGGTCATCAGGGAGAGTCGATGGCAGTGCAAAGGGTCAGTTCCTTGCCCTCGAGGGGCATCAGTAGAGAACCTTGTCAGAATGCTCCTCGGAGACCTCATCCCCACTGGGCAGGGCTGGGGAAAGGAGTCCCTGCCTCACAGACCTCCTGGGTTCGGTAAGGATTTCATGATGTCTCCTGCAGGGGAAAGCAGAAGCCAGGGTTTGAGATGGGTGGAAATGAAGTGCAGTGCAAACTGGCAGATTCGAGCCTTAGTACTGAGGCTAATATTGACCTGTGGGGCAAATCACTCAGGATCTCTAAGCCTTCTTCCTCATCTGTAAAATGGGGGAAATAAGACATACTTAACAAGTCTGTATGGTTATAAAGCTGTTTAATAAATATGTGCTGAATGGAGCACTTGGAAAGGGAAAGGGGAAGGTGTCAAGGGTTACTTCAGACTCCATGGTCTCCATACTCGCAAGAAACTCAGACATTTCAAAAAGAAAGCAAATAAAAGGTTGTTTCTACTTGGTCTTAGTAGATTTAATTTCCTGATTCTACTTGACTTACCATTATTTAGGGGTTAAGGAGGTTAAGGTGGAGGGGAACTTTTAAAATATCTGAGTGAGGCAGGCACTCAGCAAATACTCTCACCACCAACAACAAAAACAAAATAACTACAGATTTGTCAAAAACGATAATGGAAGGGCTCTAGAAATTGACCAAAGGCATCTATCGACTTAAAAAATATTGACTTTAAACAACCTAAAACTTCAGCTTTGTTTTACTCAGTGGGAATTTTTAGGACTTAAGCCCAGGAGAGAGCATCTCAAGTGAACCTAAGAGAACCGCTCTGAAGAGCTGATGGGAAGAAGCCAGGTTTTATAGAAGTCTTACAACAAAGAGCAGATAGTCTAATATCAAAAGATACAGTTCAGTTCAGTTCAGTTCAGTCGCTCAGCCGTGTCCGACTCTTTGCGACCCCATGAATCGCAGCACACCAGGACTCCCTGTCCATCACCAACTCCCGGAGTTCACCCAAACTCACATCCATTGAGTCCGTGATGCCATCCAGCCATCTCATCCTCTGTCGTCCCCTTCTCCTCCTGCCCCCAATCCCTCCCAGCATCAGAGTCTTTTCCAATGAGTCAACTCTTCACATGAGGTGGCCAAAGTATTGGAGTTTCAGCTTTAGCATCAGTCCTTCCAATGAACACCCAGGACTGATCTCCTTTAGAATGGACTGGTTGGACCTCCTTGCAGTCCAAGGGACTCTCAAGAGTCTTCTCCAACACCACAGTTCAAAAGCATCGATTCTTCTGAGCTCAGCTTTCTTCACAGTCCAACTTTCACATCCATACATGACTACTGGAAAAACCATAGCCTTGACTAGACAGACCTTTGTTGGCTAAGTAATGTCTCTGCTTTTGACTATACTGTCTAGGTTGGTCATAACTTTCCTTCCAAGGAGTAAGCGTCTTTTAATTTCATGGCTGTAGTCACCATCTGCAGTGATTTTGGAGCCTAAAAAAATAAAGTCTGACACTGTTTCCACTGTTTCCCCATCTATTTCCCGTGAAGTGATGGGACCAGATGCCATGATCTTCGTTTTCTGAATGTTGAGCTTTAAGCCAACTTTTTCACTCTCCACTTTCACTTTCATCAAGAGGCTTTTGAGTTCCTCTTCACTTTCTGCCATAAGGGTGGTGCCATCTGCATATCTGAGGTTCTTGATATTTCTCCCGGCAATCTTGATTCCAGCTTGTGCTTCTTCCAGCCCAGCGTTTCTCATGATGTACTCTGCATATAAGTTAAATAAGCAGGGTGACAATATACAGCCTTGACATACTCCTTTTCCCATTTGGAACCAGTCTGTTGTTCCATGTCCAGTTCTAACTGTTGCTTCCTGACCTGCATACAGATTTCTCAAGAGGCAGGTAAGATGGTCTGGAATTCCCATCTCTTTCAGAATTTTCCACAGTTTGTTGTGATCCACACAGTCAAAGACTTTGGCATAGTCAATAAAGTAGAAGTAGATCCTTTTCTGGAACTCTCTTGCTTTTTCCATGATCCAGTGGATGTTGGCAATTTGATCTCTGGTTCCTCTGCCTTTTCTAAAACCAGCTTGAACATCTGGAAGTTCACAATTCATGTATTGTTGAAGCCTGGCTTGGAGAATTTTGAGCATTACTTTACTAGCGTGTGAGATGAGTGCAATTGTGCAGTAGTTTGAGCATTCTTTGGCATTGCCTTTCCTTGGGATTGGAATGAAAACGGACCTTTTCCAGTCCTGTGGCCACTGCTGAGTTTTCCAAATTTGGTGGCATATTGAGTGCAGCACTTTCACAGCATCATCTTTCAGGATTTGAAATCGCTCAACTGGAATGCCATCACCTCCACTAGCTTTGTTCATAGTGATGCTTCCTAAGGCCCATTTGACTTCACATTTCAGGATGTCTGGCTCTAGGTGAGTGATCACACCATCATGATTATCTTGGTCATGAAGATCTTTTTTGTACAGTTCTTCTGTGTATGCTTGCCACCTCTTCTTAATATCTTCTGCTTCTGTTAGGTCCATACCATTTCTGTCCTTTATCGAGCCCATCTTTGCATGAAATATTCCCTTGGTATCTCTACTTTTCTTGAAGAGATCTCTAGTCTTTCCCATTCTGTTGTTTTCCTCTATTTCTTTGCATTGATCGCTGAGGAAGGCTTTCTTATCTCTTCTTGCTATTCTTTGGAACTCTGCATTCAGATGTTTATATCTTTCCTTCTCTCCTTTGCTTTTTGCTTCTCTTCTTTCAACAGCTATTTGTAAGGCCTCCTCAGACAGCCATTTTGCTTTTTTGCATTTCTTTTCCATGGGAATGGTCTTGATCTCTGTCTCCTGTACAAGGTCATGAACCTCCATCCATAGCTCATCAGGCACACTATCTATCAGATCTAGTCCCTTAAATCTATTTCTCACTTCCACTGTATAATCATAAGAGATTTGATTTAGGTCATACCTGAATGGTCTAGTGGTTTTCCCTACTTTCTTCAATTTAAGTCTGAATTTGGCAATAAGGAGTTCATGTTCTGAGCCACAGTCAGCTCCCGGTCTTGTTTTTGCTGACTGTATAGAGCTTCTCCATCTTTGGCTGCAAAGAATATAATCAATCTGATTTTGGTGTTGACCATCTGGTGATGTCCATGTGTAGAGTATTCTCTTGTGTATGTGTAGAGTCCAAGGAGCGCTGGCTGCGCTGGTGCAGGAGGGCTGAGAAAAGCTACTCCACGTTAAAGGTCAAGAGGTGCAGCCATGAGGAGATACCCCTCATCCAAGGTAAGGAGCAGCGGCTGCACTTGCTGGAGCAGCCGTGAAGAGATACCCCATGTCCAAGATAAGAGAAACCCAAGTAAGATGGTAGGTGTTATGAGAGGGCATCAGAGGACAGACATACTGAAACCATAATCACAGAAAACTAGCCAAACTGATCACATGGACCACAGCCTTGTCTAACTCAATGAAACTAAGCCATGCCGTGTGGGGCCACCAAAGACGGGCAGGTCATGGTGGAGAGGTCTGACAGAATGTGGTCTACTGGAGAAGGGAATGGCAAACCACTTCAGTATTCTTGCCTTGAGAACCCCATGAACAGTATGAAAGGCAAAATGATAGGACACTGAAAGAGGAACTCCCCACGTTGGTAGGTGCCCAATATACTACTGGAGATCAGTGGAGAAATAATTCCAGAAAGAATGAAGGGATGGAGCCAAAACAAAAACAATACCCAGTTGTGGATATGACTGGTGATAGAAGCAAGGTCTAATGCTGTAAAGAACAATATTTCATAGGAACCTGGAATGTCAGGTCCATGAATCAAGGTAAATTGGAAGTGGTCAAACAGGAGATGGCAAGAGTGAACGTCAACATTCTAGGAATCAGCGAACTAAAATGGACTGGAATGGGTGAATTTAACTCAGATGACCACTGTATCTACTCCTGTGAGCAGGAATCCCTCAGGAGAAATGGAGTAGCCATCATGGTCAACAAAAGAGTCCAAAATGCAGTACTTGGATGCAATCTCAAAAATGAAAGAATGATCTCTGTTCGTTTCCAAGGCAAACCATTCAATATCACAGTAATCCAAGCCTACGCCCCAACCAGTAACACTGAAGAAGCTGAAGTTGAACAGTTCTATGAAGACCTACAAGACCTTTTAGAACTAACACCCAAAAAAGATGTCCTTTTCATTATAGGGGACTGGAATGCAGAAGTAGGAAGTCAAGAAACAGCTGAATTAACAGGCAATTTTGGCCTTGGAGTACGGATTGAAGCAGGGCAAAGGCTAATAGAGTTTTGCCAAGAGAACGCACTGGTCATAGCAAACACCCTCTTCCAACAACACAAGAGAAGACTCTACACATGGACATCACCAGATGGTCAACACCGAAATCAGATTGAGCAAAAGATTATTGTTAATTAAAGAAAATCAGATATCTCAAGTTAAGAAATTTAGCACTTTTCTATGTATGGGAGGATGCAAGAAAGAATCTGGGCTAACTGAAATCATTCCTTTCATATCCGTCTCAGCTATCCGGGGCCAGCATCTTATGTTTTTCACATCCTAAGCTCCCTTGGGCTCACTGTAGGGAGTGGCTGCAACCTGATGGCTATTAGATCTCAGATATTCTTCTACTTCCTGAGTGCCTTTATGCTCAGATTGGAGGTCTGGAATTGCTGACGACTGTGGACTGTGACATCATTGTTCACTAATATGGCAGGAAATGTTCCATTTCTCACATCCAACAATTTGAGAAGTGTTTATTCAAGAATACTTTCCTAAACTTTAGCAAGAACCCTCTTAGGCTGGAGTTTCTCCTTTCACCCACCCAACTGAACAAAGGAAGGATTAAGATACAATGAGATCTGGGTGTTAGGACTGTGAAGTACTGACAAATGAAACTCTCTTAAAAGTTGGGGGGGGGCTGGGGGAGACATGCAGAATGACCATTCCAGGATGAGGAGTTCTATAAGGAAAACAGTCCAGATACCCTCACTCTTCCCAGAAGAAACTCAAAGCCAACTTCTCAAATGTCAGCAACCCTGGAATAGCATGTGAGCCCAAGGATGAGCCCCATAAGGGCTGATAGACAAGAAAGGACATTCAAATATGAAGAGGAAGCAAGATTCAAAGACACAGAGAAGAGATGGCATAAGGAGCAGATAAAGGCAGAGTGACCTGAACCAATGGGACCGAATGAATTAGGTGGCCAGCACTGCTTAATAAACATAACTCCAGCATCAAGGAGTCAATAGGGCATTTGAGCAGAAAAGTGGGCTTATCTGGTCTAATCCCATCATTTGGAAGATGAGAAAACAAAGACATAGATAGACTTAAATGTGTCCATGGTCACAAAGCTACCTAGTGCAGAACCAGAATCCTAGGTTTCCTTTGGCCCAACCAAGTTCTCTGGCCATTGTGATCTTGCCTCTACATACATGCTGAATGAACAAATGAATGAATCCCACCCACCTGGTTTCATCATAAGACAAGTCAGAGCTTTTGGTTCAGAGAAAACTGAAATAGTCAGGCTTGTGAGATGGAGTAAAAGGAAAGAGATGGCTGAGTACTAGCCCAAAGAGCAAAAAGGAAAAGGAACACAGAGTCACCATAAGAGTAGGAAAGAGGAAGAGGTAGAAGAAAAGACAAGGGGGAAGTCAAGAGGCCACATTCTCCCCTGAACCCCAGTTGCAAAGTGCATAGATGTCACAGTTAGTCTGTGGAGGATGAAGATAGGGGAAAGTTAAGCTGGGGAGGCCATTGAGAGATTTCATTCTTGAGGGTATCACCCCCCACTCCATTCTGCCTCCCTGAACCTGACACCTAGAAGCTATTACCCCTATTCACATCCTGCTCTATTCTCGGATCCTGCCCTTGCCCACAACAACCACTGGTCCTCCTCTTCACCTCCCACTGCCCTTTCTGTCAGGCTTCCTCTTCCCCACCTCTCTCCCCAGACTTTCCCATAACTTTCCCATCCTCAGAGGACCCACCCTCTAAAGTGTGCCCCACCCCTAGACATCTGCTCCGGAAGTGGCCTCCTCCCCTCACTCTGCAGAATTGAAGTGGGAGGTGACTGGGATGGGAATAGGAGGGGTGCAGGCAGGGTGACCCACTGGTGGAGAAAAAGAAGGACCACCACAAAAGCCCAGAGGAAAACTCACTAGCTCACAGGGAAATTGGTGTCTGGGCTCCCTGGGCCAGCCTCTTTTAGGAGCTAAGGAGCAGCACACTCACCCATGGATCTCACCTCCCCAGCCTGCACTCTCGGATCCCCCTGCTTCACCTCCTCCCCAGGCTCTCTCACATTCACAGATCAGGGTCCCAGGGAGGGACTGGAGAGCCTGGCAGGAGAGGATCTCCCTTGGGAGCCAGAAAAGAGATGTAGAAAGCAGGAGTGGCTGAGGAATAGAGACAAAGGTTTCAGCTCAGTCCAGAAAACATGAGTGGGTGCTCACTCTGTTCACTGGCACCCTCTTTGTCTCTCTAGGGTATGTACTGTCACTGTCAGGGTCAACCAGGGAAGAGGCAAGGAAAGTGGGAGAAACTCAGGTGCCATGGGGCTGAGAAACAGAAGCGCTGGGTCCTCCAGAGATATTGGACCAGGGATTGAACCCAAGTCCCCTGAATTGGCAGGCAGATTCTGACCCATTGAACTACCAGGGAAGCCCTATAATGAAATGAAAAGCAGAAGGTGAAAAAAGATTGTTTGTTTTGCAAATTCTAAAGGCTGTGGGAAGTGAGAAGAGGCTTAGAAAGGCTTCCTGGAGGAGGTGATGCTTGTTTTGAAGCTGGAGGGGTAGGGAGGAATGAGGTCGGTGTAAAGGGACAAGGAGGGCATTCCTTCAAGCAAAGATACAGAGGTGGGGATGCGCAAAGAGTCACCCAACCCCACCAGGGCAACAAGTTTATGTGAGAAAAAGCAGAACACGTGCCAGGCCTGGAAACTTGAGGCTGGATTCTTAGAAGCCTTGAATGCCAGACTTCAGACTACTGGCTCTATCTGGGGAGAGGGGGCACTGGAGAAAGTCACATATTTCTCCAACCTTCCAACACTCTTATTGAGGCAGAAATCATTTAAGTTAATTTCAAGATGAATACAAGGATTCTGAAAGATCCTGAGAGACATGGAAAGAAGATCAAAGGGACCATGGTGAAGGTTTCTGGGTTCAAGTGTCTTCACTTGGCCCCTGAAAGAGGCAGCTTACAGAATGGGAGGAAATATTTGTAAACCATATTATCTGATAAGGGGTTAATATTCCAAAAAAAAAAAAAAACATATACAACTCACTAGCAAAATAAATTCAATTAAATAATTGTCAAAGGACTTGAACAGATATTTTTCAGGAAAAAAAAATCTGATCAAAAAGTGGACAAAGGATCTGAATAGATGTTTTTTCCAAAGTCATAAAAAAGGGCTACCAGGAACATGAAAACATGCTTGACATCACTAGCCATCAGGGAAATGCAACTCAGAACCACAATGAGAGGGGGCTGGACTTCCCTGGTGGTCCAGTGGTTAAGAATCTGCCTTTCAATGCAGGAAACACGGGTTCAATCCCTGGTCTGGAAACTAAGATCCCACATGCCCCGGAGAAACTAACCTCGAGTGCCACAAATAGAGAACCAGCACACCACAGCTAAGACCCATCACAGACGTCCCCCGTCCCCCCAAAAAAAGCACAATGAGACATCACCTTACACTTATTACAACAGCTATCATCAAAAAGACAAGAGAGATAAGTGTCAGTGAGGATGTGGGGAAGAGAACCCTGGTGTGCTGTTGGTGGGGATGTAAAGTGATACATACATATGTGTGTGTTTCAAAGGAAAGCAAAGTGGGTGAGGTGGGAAATGACAGCAATGAGGAGTGTCGAGGGTAAAGCTGAAGTGAGAGCCGAAGCTGCGTTCAAAACTGAAGATGACCTCATCAAATCTATAATATCTCCCACAGGTCAGGGTTGCTACCTACGTTTTACAGATGGTGACACCAAGAATCACTAGGTTGAACAGCTGGCTGAAGGTCACCCTACAGAGAATGAAATCCTAAACCAGTTAAAAATTAAGAGTAGCAACAATGTGAGAAGGAATCGCGCTGCCTCTGGCTTCCACATACTGCCAGGGACACTCTACCTAAAAGGACCATTCCCTCTAGTATCTTCCCTTGCATACCCTGGGAGAGCTCTCTCTCCGGATACCTCCATACGAAGGACTAATTATGGGAGAGGGTCAAAGAGTCCCCAGAGCTCCACCCTCTCTCTAAATAACAGGAATCGGTTAATTCCCCGGCTCCTTCTTCATTCTCTACAACTGCTCTGCCCTTAAGAATCAGGAAGAACATTTTTTTTTCTATTTTTTTAAAAATATTTTTATGCTTTTTGTTGGTTTGTTTTAAATACATAAAGAATCAAATCTAGTAAAATGGGATATGGACTTTTTCTATTTTTTAAAAAACATTTTTATGCTTCTTTTTTTTGTTTTGGACACATAAGAATCAAATCTAATAAAATGAGATGTGGGCTTTTTTTCATTTTTTAAAAAACATTTTTAAGGAAAGACATCTTTGCTGCCACTACCAACAATACTGATTTGCCATCACCACAAGGATCAGGTCCTCGCCTTGTCTAAACCTTATTACAGGGTTCTCCGGGAACCCATATCACCACCTGTACCTGGATCTCAGTGTATCCCAGGACTTACAGGGCTTCTTGCCCCAGGTCATTCTATTCATTCCTCTGCTGACCAGCAAGAAGCATCCACCCTAAGTCTTCTTCCCTAAGGTAGCTGCTCTGATCTCAGGCACCCATTCCAGAAATAACAGTCATGTGACTTGGCCTTTCTTTCATCCCTCCCCCGGCCACTTCAAACCCAGAGAATCCAGAGCAGGAGCACAAGACGAGCCTCTCATCTGTTAGCTGAAGGCCTAAACACCAGTGCCAAAGAATAAGACATGAAGGTAGGTTTATTACCACATCCCACTTTTTAAAAATGGTCTTATGGATGAGGGGTGCATTCTAGAACACCAAATGATGTGTGAGGACAGATTAGAATATTTTTTACAACATATTTTGTGTTCTGGATGCTTGAGGGGGATTATGGGGTGTTTGTATGTGTGTACAAACGTGTCTGAGCTACTTGTTTGGGAATTTGTGTGTACCTGCGGTAAAGATGTCTGTGCAATTTTACCACTGTGTGCCTGTTTTCAGAGTTTGGTGGGTTTGCAGAAGAATGTCTTAAGGCTTGCCTGGCTGAACTGTTGTGTATTTATGTAGCCACAGAATTAGAAAATTTGACTTTTTATAACTCAACGTCCCTAACGCCATTGTCAGCTTTCATACTTTTTTCGTCTTTGATATGACTATAATATTATCCAGAAATAAAGGTAAATCTTTGTATGGAATTTTATCCATCACAGTCCTTAACATATTAGAGCCTGGTTCCTTTAAAAAAAGCAAGGGTCCCCGAATTAATCAGATTTGAGTTGAAATCCTGAGAGGCATTTACAAACTATGTGACTTTGAGCATGTTATTTAACCTCATTTGCCCTCCTCTCTTATTATATAAAGTAAGGATATTATCTAATTTTTCACATAAGGTCAGAGTGAATATATGAAAAGGGATATAAATTCACACACCAGCTTTGTCCTGACCTAGTGTAAGAACCCTCTAGAAGCCTATTCCCTGATATGAAATAGGGTTTGATAGTTAACATTCATTCACCATCTACTACATTGTCAGAAACTGATCTAAGAGCTTGACATGTTTGACCTACTTAACCAATTCTACTTTCACATCAGGAAACTGAGGCACAGAGAGGTTAAACAACAGTGGCCAAGGTTGCTCGGGTAAGAAATGAGAGAAGCAAGAATGGAACAGGGGCAGTCTGACTCCCAAATCCTTGTGGTTTTTTTTTTAATTATTTTTATTTATTTATCAGTATTTGGCTGTGCCGGGTCTTGGTTGCAGCATAAAGCATCTTCACTGCGGCATGCAGGACTCTTTCGTTGTGTCCTGGGAACTGTTAGGTGTGGCACGTGGGATCTGGTTCCCTGACAAGGGATTCAACAAAGTGTCTCTGCATTGGGAGTGCTGAGTCTTAGCCCCTGGACCACCAGGGAAGTCCCCCAAACCCTTATTGTAAATCAAAACATTAATACCTGTTCTGCTTAATGAAGATAAATGAGAGAACCATACAGATACAATGTTGTATTGGGGGGAAGAAGTTTCTTTTCTGAACAATAAAAAATACAGGATTATAATTTAAGAACAGCAAATATGATTTTTAAAATAAGTTATCCTTACAATGATAACCTGTCAGAGACCATGCAGTAGGAAGCTTTCTATGTGACTTTTATCCATCACATCAACCATGATGGTTTCTGTACTGTTAGAAATTTGATTCGGCATTCCCTCAAGGATTAAGACTTTTGCATCCACTTTTACTTTGCTTGAAAAATAGTTATTAAAGTGAAAAAAAAATTTATTAAAATGAGAGCCAGGAAGGTAGTACAGGAACTTCAGATGTCATTTAGTTCTTACTCAATGGTTCACACATGAAAAAAAATTGAGGTGGAAAGAAATGAAATGACGTCCCCATATCAAATCATTAACAAAAGGGAGTTCTACTAGGTGAAACCCAGGTCTCCTGGCTAGTGGTCTTTCTCTACCCAGATGACTCTGGATTTAAAGGCTGGTACATATGTGTCCATCTGTGTTGTTCACGCTCATCACAGTAGCTGGTAAGCAGGAGTGACATGTACATTGCACACAGCCTAGAAGAGAGATTCACCACAAATTAAAGTTTCTCCTTCTGGCAGGAAAGCCACTGATAAAACACTGATTTTGGAAATCAAACAGTCCTGAATACACTTCCACAGGGGCACTCACTTATCTATGACCTTGGGATGCTTTACCTTACTGAGCCCAAGTCTGTTCATCTCTAGAAGGGAGATTCTATTTCCTCATAGAATTTTCTGGTAAATATATAACTAGAGCATACTAATATATGGCTGCCTTCCTAAACTAAAGGTTCAGATCTGTAAATGAGCTCCAATGGACACCTAAGCATGTGTGTGCTGCCTGCCATCTGTTCCCCCTCCCCACTCCCATGGTCCGGGTTTTCCTTTGCTTGTAAGGGACACATCGCCCTGTGTATCGTCCTTCCAAACCTGCGAGTTTCCCTCTTCAGGGCAACCACAGCACAGAGGAGCGCTTCCTCCTGCTGGGCTTCTCCGACTGGCCCTCCCTGCAGCCTGTGCTCTTCGTCCTCGTCCTCCTCTGCTACCTCCTGACTCTGATGGGCAACTCGGCGCTGGTGCTGCTGGCGGTGCGCGAGCCGCGACTACACACGCCCATGTACTACTTCCTCTGCCACCTGGCCTTGGTGGATACGGGCTTCACCACGAGCGTGGTGCCACCCCTGCTGGCCAACCTGCGCGGCCGGGCCCTGAGGCTGGAGCGCGGCGGCTGCCTGGCGCAGCTGTGCGCATCGCTGGCGCTGGGCTCGGCCGAGTGCGTCCTCCTGGCGGTGATGGCTCTGGACCGCGCAGCCGCCGTATGTAGTCCTCTGCGCTACGCCGGCCTCGCCTCCCCCCGCCTCTGCCACACTCTGGCCGCTGCCGCCTGGCTCGGGGGCCTCACCAACTCTGCCGCGCAAACCGCGCTGCTGGCCGCTCGGCCGCTGTGCGCGCCCGGTCGGGTGGACCACTTCATCTGCGAGCTGCCCGCGCTGCTCCAGCTGGCCTGCGACGGCGGCGGCCAGGACTCCACCGAGCGCCAGATGTTTGCTGCCCGCGTGTGCATCCTTCTGGTGCCGTCCGCCGTCATCCTGGCCTCTTATGGCGGCGTGGCCCGTGCTGTATGGGGCATGAGGACCAGAGGCAGCCGCAGGAAAGCGGTGGGCACCTGTGGGTCTCACCTGACAGCCGTCTGCCTGTTCTATGGTTCAGCCATCTACACCTACCTGCAACCCACGCACAACTACAACCAACGGCGGGGCAAGTTCATTTCTCTTTTCTACACTGTAGTCACACCCGCCCTCAACCCACTCATCTACACCCTCAGGAATAAGGAAGTGAAAGGGGCAGCGAGGAGGCTCCTGGGGGCTGTGGGGAGAGGACAAGATGCACAGTGAGTCAACTGGGGAGGGAAAGAGGGGAGTGTTACCCCAGGGCCCAAGGATGGGAATGCCCAGTGGAAAGAAAGGGTTTAGCCTTCAGGCTGTTCATTTCTCTACATGAATCCGTAAGACTTGTCCTTAAGAAGCCCATGATTAATGGGGAGGTCCCTTCCTCCCATCAGGAAAGGTTCTTGTGCTATAGGGAAAACCCCCCATGTCCTTTAGCTGTGCAGGTTTAGTGAGGGGAAAATGGCCCTTGGGCTTTCTCCAAAGCTGATGAAAATAAGAAAGTGAGATTTGGGGAGGACCTTTCCCATCTTCAAGCTTACCATATCCCCAAGTCAAGAGTCCGTATGCTGGTAAGAAGATGTATGAAGATCCCAGTCTAGTGGAGGAGGCCATGGAAGACCCCATGGTGTTTGTCATCAGACATATCCCTAAGTGACAATAAAATCATAGACTCAGCCCTGCGGGAGATTCCATCCAAAAAAAGAAGACACGGTCTCTCATTGCAGGGAATCAGTGCAAACAAATGCCCTCCTACCCAGTTAAATAGTGCCCACCCCAGAGAACTTGACCCATAATTATACTGAGCAACACCTGTAAGTGCGGTTTGTGCTGAGTGCATTAAGTTCAGAAAGGCTTCTGCAGGAAGTGGTTCTTGAGACAGTTATAAACAAGAGAAGAGACTAGTGGGGAAGAGGGTGGACATGTTTCAGGCTGCAAGAAAAACATATAGGTGATTGGGAAGGAGACCTAAGGTGGTGAGACATAGGAGTAAAGGAAGGGAGAGAGATGGAGGAAGCAGAGAGGGGAACACTCCGCTAGCCAGAATGTGGGCAGAATGTTGGGGTCAACCCAGAAACCAATCCTCAGCTCCCATCCAACCCAGAGAAGACCTGCTAGAGCCCTAGGCAGTCAGGACAGAGACTGCTCCACAATCACTCAATTTTCTGAAAATCTGTTCCCACCTAAAGTACATCTACTCCCAAGGAGCCCCCACTAGAGGCATAAAATCTCTAGATCCCACCATGAATATCTTGCCATGACCACCATCATCCCCAGAAATAAGAATGGTTTAATAAGAGTGTGAGAAACAGAGAGTAGAAAGGGGCATGGTGCCAAGTTTCACTTCATAACAAATAGCTTTAAATAAGGCGAGGGGAAGTCGTTTGATTGAATTTCTAAATTATTTATTAATAAGATTGGAATCATCACAGTAAATAGTTCAATAATAAAGCATTTCACTATTCTCTATAAGTAGAAAGTAAATGTAGCTCAACAATTTTTGAGTGATATGATAGAAGAAGCACTGCACTAACAATAGATGCAAACACAGTAATTAGAAGAACATGGATCACAACCTAAAATGTACTTTTGTTGATTGGGAAAGGAAATAGGAGTTTTTCTATGAGTCAGAACCAATTCAGAATTAAACTGCAAGCTGGCTTTGAATGTTACCTCTAAGAGGTGTTCAAATTCCAATATATTCTAACATATCAACATATAATGTATTATATGCAATTTTGCAATTATTCAATCATGTGAAAATGAAAGAATCAATGAATTAGAAATGTTCTACAACATTCTTCACCAGCCCAACCTAAATCTTCTCTTTCTATTTATCTTTCACATTAATTTTGGGAGATTTTCAGAGGGTGTGATTAGTGAGTAAGAAGTAAAAGGAAATGAGCTCTTTCATTTCTGCTATCATTCCATCTGCAGGGTCATCATCCGCCAATGCAGGGATATGTCAGGAAGAGTAAATGGCCCTTTTTGATGCCATAATCTCCCATGATCTTCCCGTCTTCCAGTTTCTTTCCATTGCAGTTCACAATCTGCTTCTTCGGGGGTATAGCGGTCCTCATCTTGATCATCTCCTTCACCTGGGCCACTGAGCTGGACCTTCGCACCTGGAGCTCATGCCTCTGCCCCCCCTCACCAGGCTCCACCAAAACCAAGGGCAGCTCCTCATCACTGGGCTTCACCACCTTCAGGGTGAGGTGGATGGTCGTCTCCTTGTCGATGCCATACGATGACAGAGTTCTCTTTGGCTTTAGGGTCTTCGAGCCCAGCTGGAGGACCTGGTCCGGCACGGGAACCTTGGTCCTAGAGCGGACACGTTCATTGATCTTATTCACTCTGTCTCCCGGATGGGCAGGGAAGGTCATCGGTTTCCATTTCTCAGAATGGACAGTCACCTGGACAAAAGTGGCCAAGAGAGAGTTGCCTATGACTGCACTCATCTATACCCTTTGTACCCCCTCCTCCATTGCTCCCACCCCTCTCTGCCTATCTGGTCCTCCAGATCCTTTACAAGCTGTGCCCCTCCCTTGTTTGAAACTTGTTTTTGAAATTTCCAGGTTATAATGCAAGAAAACCAGTTTTCTCCCTTTGTCCTCTTATCCATTGCAAAATGTTATTGATAATTTCCTATCTTTTTTACCTGTCTCCTCTCCAGATAAATGTTGTCAAATGTCAAAAACTAAATACACCTAGAAAGCATCCAAAGATGTACACCAGATTTGAAAAACAGCTCTCAAACAGAATTCCCAAGACCTGACAGCCTAATGGAATACTCACATGGCTGTCCTCTGTGACTATGACTTCTTTAGAAGGAAATTCTGTTTATGACACATCTTTTCTGTATTGTTAGTTTCTTTCTTAATGCTTTAAATAATAACTCACACATTGTAGTGAAGCTATGTTCAATATCACCTGCTCATCTGTTTCCTGTGTTCTTATATCCACCTGTTGTAGAATATGATCCCTCCTTTAATTGAATCGGGGTCCCACTCACAGAAAGTAGGGACTACATCTGAGTCTTATTTCAATAATATGAACACAAGGAATCTCACTCCTGTGCTATCACCTGAAAGTCTTGGAGGACCTCTTTCAGGCTTCATTCAAAATATCTTCCCAAACTAGATGCCACAGACATTTCTTCACTGAATTCACACGCTTCTATGCTAAGCATTAGCCTCATTCCAAGTTCCTTTTGTAGAGCATATAGTCTTACACAGGCATTAACAACTTAGAATAAATGAATTCTGTAGACCTCTCTTTTGGTAAAAGAAGAAAGCTCAAGTTTAAGAGCCCTGGAGGCCTAAACAGGATAAGACAGAAAAGGATCAAGAAAATATTCCCATAGTTTCAAGTCTTGCCAGCCCTGCTGAGCACAAAGCCCACTCCCACTTCCTACCACGTACCCCTAAGTGTGACCAGTGCAAGGTCTCAATGCAAAAGAACTCAGGAGCCAAGCGACCTGGTTCTCTTCATGGAAACTTTCTTCACATTCAGTAAGTAACAATGCCTATCTCCTCCCCTTCCAGATGCCTTTCCAGCAGCACCCCCTTCACTTCCCAGCACTGTCCCTCATCCATTCCTGATTCTCTCCCATGACTCAGAGGTCCTCTCCCTTTCTCCACCCTCAGTATCAAATCCCAACTCACATCGACCACAGTGGCCATGTCTGCAATCAGAGGAGCAGAATCAGAAGACAGAGCAAAGGACCTCGCCTCCAGTTTATATAAGCAGCTAAATTGGAAATCCCCTGCCTGGTTTTCAAGGTACGGTGGTTTTCAAGTTTTTCTCTACCCTTTGTTATCAAACTTCCTCAAGTTACTTTCACTTTTGCTACTGGGGAGTCAGTAAACAAAAGTGCCTTATGATTAGGCACTTGGCCCCACAATCAACCCATTTGTCCTCCCTGTTCCAAACATGGGATGGTCTTTCTCTGTTGAGAATTTTCCCCTGATTTACAACCCACCACTCCCAATCCTGACTTGTGACTTCCTAGCCCACAGCTCTGACCTTCACTAGCTTAAAGACCTTTAACTCCTGTGGTCCTTCCCTTAGCTTTTAAGAGCCCCCTCGCCATTAGTCAGAGAACTTCCTGAGAACAGAGGTGCCCGGGAGAGGACCGTGAGAGTTGCCATGAGTGATGTGAGCCTGTTAACCCTAGCCTAGCAGAATGTGTGAAGCTGACCTGGAGAAAACACATAAATAACCCTGGACTGAGAAGAGCCATGAGTTCCAGTCCCAGGGCTGACACTCAATTAACCTGGGCAAGTCTGTTCACCTCCCTGGATATTGGCTTTCTGGTCTACAAAAGGATGATTGGAGAGAATTCCTAAGTGTCTTCCAGACTCATAAAATGTTGTTTATAAATGTCCTTTACAAAGAACTTTAGATTCCTGGGTCTTGAGTTTTCTAACATTCTTCTCATGCTGTCTGAGAACCTGGAAACCAAATCTACTACTTGAGAACAATCTGAAGCCAACAATCAAACACTGACTCCCACCTTCCACATGCAAAACAACCACATATCCTTGTCTCACTACAGTGCCTCTATTTTCTCACCCTTACCCCGGACCCTCACTAACGTGACCTCACAAATGCCTAAGGAGCTGTTTACCCGCTGGATCTTCAAATTTTGACTGGGGACAAAAAGAGAGGGGACTTTCCTGGTGGTCCAGTGACTAGGACTTCAAGCTCCCAATCCAGGGGACCCTGGTTCAGCCTGGCCAGGGAAATGTATCCCACATGCCTCCACTAAAGATGCCCACGCCATCCCACCTGCTGCAGCTATGACCTGGCACAGCCAAGTAAATGAACAATTTTTTTAAAAAAGAGAGAGAGAACATAAACTGTGCATGCTCAGAGGATTTTCTTGATCACTCTGATCTCCTAACATTTCAAGTTAATCCCTGCTCTCTCTGAAAGTCTCAGGACATCTCCATAAAACCCATTTTTTTCTAACAAAACATGTATTTAAAGTGCTCCAAATAATTTCAAAGTAAAAAGTCTGTAAAAAAAAAAAAGCCAAGTTAATTTCTTTACTGTGTTTTCAGTGAAAATTTACTGTCCCTTCATTCACTGATAAATTTCACATGATCGCATTTTATTTCAGGAGTTTCCAGCCTAGAGAACTTGGCTTTGCAGAAGTGTCTACACAAGTAATGGGACCCAAGAACTCATTCCAATATTTCAATAGGCTTAACATAAATAATGTTCTTTTAACTGAAGCTCTTATTAGATAGTTAATAAAGTTGGTAAAACTAATTATTATTTAAATATACTTTGTGAGGCGGACAAACTTTTTTATAAACAGAATGAATATGGAAAGGGAAGAATGCAACCTGATGGAACAGACTGAAAGCCCTGACCTGCTCTTCTCCCTTTAGATATTTCTGCAGGTTCCAAGAATCTCTCTGTTTAGAAAACATGATTGTGACCTCCCGGCTACCCTACAGTAGAAAAGGAGTACCCTGCACCCACTGTCCAATAAGATTTGAGAACTCTGAAACATCATCAGTGGCCAGGCAAAAAACATCAGATGAAGTTGAGAGTGATAGAAAAAGTGAAACTCCTCTAGCAGGACAAGGATGGCTGTTGGGTCTGGAGAGAGAAAGAAAAAGCTGTACAAAGCAGACTTGAGGAAACAGCTTTCAGTTTTCACATTTTGTTTGCATCCCTCAATTTCTTAGGTCTCCACATCATTATTGGAAAGAGAAGTGGGAGAATAGATGGTTAAGCTCCTTTAAATTAAATCATTCTTTTTTCATACCCTTTCTGCTTTGCCTTTCTGCCCTGGGAGTGTAAATATTGGCACCTATACCACCTTGGTGCCAATGTTTACATTCTCAGGGGGAGGAGGATCCCAGGAATATTTCCCAGGGGTGTTATTTGTCTGCTGACACACTTCACATCTGTATCCATAGTCCCACCCTGAGCTGCAGATCTGTATGTCTAGCCACTTCTTTCCATGCACAGGGTCCTGAATTCCCTGTGTATTTTTGAACATGCCAGGCTCTCCACCACCAGATCATTAACATGGCTTTCCCTTTAACTCTACCCCCCAACACCATGGATTTATAAGAATATACAACAGAAGCAGCGTCCCCTCCAGGAAGACCTCCCTGACTCTCTTCCATCCTATGCTGGGTTACATGCCCATTTTCTGTCCTTCTATACGCCTTCAGCAAACTTCCCAGAGCATGTTTCTCTAGAAATAATGTCATCGGTGTACTTGTCCTTCCCCCCTCAGTAATCAATGAGACTCTTGAGGGCCATGGCTAAGTCTTAACTTGTATCTTCAACACTTCCCAGGCTGTCTGACACTCCATTCTTACTAAATATTTGCCAAATGTATGAGTAAATCAATAAATGAATGAATAAGTAAGTGAATATTAATAGGAAAATAACACTTAGTGAGTACCAATTACACTACAGGAACTGCACAAGGTTTTATTAAATGGTACCTCATTAAGTAATTTAGGATTCTGAAGTAGTAGTACCTTTATGGATAAACAGGATGCTAACTTACCCACAGTCATATTAGTGCTAGCTGGTAAGTAAGGGTTCCACAGGCTTCCCTGGTGGCTCAGCAGTAAAGAATTCACCTGCCAATGAAGGAGAAACGGGTTCGATCCATGGATCCACAAGATCCCCTGGAGAAGGGAATGGCAACCCACTCCAGTATTCTTGCCTGGGAAATCCCATGGACAGAGGAGCCTGGCGGGTACAGTCCATAGGGTCGCAAAGAGCGGAACACAATTGAGAGACTAAACAACAACAAGTAAGGGTTCAAATGCAAACCTCTATTTCTACAGTCCTCATCATCTCATGTTGTGCTTCAGTGGAAAGAAGGGCGGGGAGTATATGCCCTTGCATACCTTTTTATTACAGGAAAAGTATGAGTTGAGGGAATAAATAGATAAAGGAAAGCAGAGGATGCAAGGAGCCTTTGGATGCATGTGGCAGCCCCTGCCTGGACAGAGGTAAACAAAGAGCAGTGGAGAGTGCAGGACTCAGAGCCTGGAGGAAGACTGCACCCTGGGAAAGAGCTGCTCTCCCAGGACTGTGAGTAATAAAAGACAGCACTGCGAGGCAATTCCCCAGAGCGGTAGAAAAACTGCCCACTGGAGCTGGGGATTTTACAGCCTTGAGTTACTCTAGGGCAAGCCACAGATTTTCCCAGGAAAAACTAGTTCAAGTGATTCCCTCCCCAGATAGCATCTGGATTCCGAGAAATTCAGTCCTTTCAAGGAACGAGAATAACAAATCTGGACTCTGATCTCTCTTTGCCCTCCTCCCTTCTTACGTGAAATTCCCTCCTAGCCTAAGTCTGGGGGAGGGGCTGTCCCAAACACCCTGGTGTCCCTTGCTGTCTATAGGTTCTTCTTGGGAACTGACTCCTCCTTGCTTCTCACCACAGTGTCCATCTGACTTGTTTTTTCCCTCTGTGTCACAATGCACTTTTTCAGAGGCAAAAAGATCTTTTTTCCTTTGCCCCTCTAACAAATTCAGAAAACTAGCCAAGTTCAAAGATCATGCTGTGGAAACTTTGGCAAGTTTTAAAACAAATGTCTCTGACATCCATAGCCTCCCAGCTTGGCCCTAGCTGCCCGGGTGGTCTATTGCATGTCACTGTCCCTACTGGGACTCCTTGGAGCAGAAGCCTCTTTCCCATGTCTTTCAAAACACTCATGAAACAGTTTGTAAAACTGCCTTGAGATCAGGAATATTGCTTCAGAAATTCCAATCAGAAGGCTTCTCTGGTGGCTCAGTGATGAAAAATCTGCCTGCCAATGCAGGAGACATGGTTCAATCCCTGGTCCGAGAAGATCCCACATGCCGCGGAGCAGCTAAGCCCGTTTGCCCCAACTATTGAACCTGTGCTCTAGAGCCCGGGAGACACAGCTACTGGACCTATATGCCACAGCTACCAAAGCCTGCTGGCCCTATAGCCTCTGTTCTGCAACAAGAGAAGCCACTGCAATGAGAAGCCCGTGTACTGCAACTAAGAGAGAAGTCCCCACTAGCAGAAACTAGAGATAAGTCCATGCAGCAAGGAAGACTCAGATAGCCATAAATAAAAAGAAATGCCAACCAAACTCAATCAAAATACATCTGTAAATTCTTGTTTAATAATGGCTATAGGGAAAGTCTGTCTAATCTCAAAGAATGACCATTTGGAAAATATTTGTCAAAATGAAAAATGGACATGCCAAACTAAAACAACCCAAATACCTTTCAGTAATAGGGACATAGATAACTAAACTGTAGAACAGCATCAGCAATAAACATGGTTGAATTATACCTGCAAGCAACGATATGGATGGACATGCCACATACCAGCTGAGCGAAAGAAAACAAGGCCAGGGAGACTACAGAGGGTATGCTACTATTCATAATTCTTCAAAACAAGCAAAAGTACACAGAGAAGCAGAGAAAGAGATTAGCTACTTTGAAATTCAGAGTATATTTGTTTTCTAAATAAATGAAGCCCAATCTACGTGCTGCAAGGGGTCACTTGAAGATTTTCAACAGCAAATAAGACATTTGAGAGCCCTCTGATAGCTCATCCTGTCGCATGCTGTGCTGTGCTCAGTAGTGTCTGACTCTTGGTGACCCCATGGACTGTAGCCCACCAGGCTCCTCTGTCCATGGGGATTCTGCAGGCAAGAATACTGGAGTGGGTTGCCATTTCCTTCTTCAGGGGATCTTCCCAACCCAGGGATCCGACCCAGGTCTCCCGCATTGCAGGCATATTCTTTACCAGCTAAGCTACTAGGGAAGCCCCATCCTGCATTTACAGTTTAAAGTTTAACTTTGGGAACTTAATGTTTGGTGAAGCAATGTATTGAATGTAACTAATATATGTTGCCTTATTAATTAATTAAGAGAAAACACATATTCAGTCAATTAAAAATAAAATAATGTTATAACCTAAAGGATAAATGTTCCAAAGGAAAATAAATACAAGCAAAACAACAATTAGTGTTTAAGACCATATAGTGTGTCATCAAGCTGTCATAAAAACGTAAAAATCATAAGTGTTGATTATGACACAATTACGCTTTAGAGTTTATATATGTTACATAATTCTTTTGTGGTACCAAAGCTATAACTAACTCTTTTTTTTCATCTATCTATCCTAAACCCAGCAATTTCACTTTAGGAATTTATTCTATCAGTATACTCATATATGTATGAAATAAGATATGTATCAATACAAGCATATTCATGCGGTATTACTTGTCATCCAAAAAATGGAAACAACATTTATCAACAAGGAATTAAATAAATGAAAGTGTATACAGAGGAATTAACTGAAAGAATCAAGTTACAAATGTATAATTTTCTGATATTTAAAAAAGAATAATATATACACACATATGCTGAAATATGCATGCATGCAATATCTCTGAGAGGAAACAAACTGTATTGCCTAAGAAACTGGAATGGGAGGGAGATTTACTTATTATGTGCCTTGTACTGTTACTGTTTTTAGTTTTGTATTGTCGACTAAAAAAATATATTCACCACCTAAAAGTTCAGTTCAGTTCAGTCGCTCAGTCATGTCCGATTCTTTGCAGCCCCATGTATCGCAGCACGCCAAGCCTCCCTGTCCATCACCAACTCCCGGAGCTTACCCAAACCCATGTCCATTGAGTCGGTGATGCCATCCAACCACCTTATCCTCTGTTGTCCCCTTCTCCTCCTGCCCTCAACCTTTCCCAGCATCAGGGTCTTTTCCAATGAGTCAGCTCTTTGCATGAGGTGGCCAAAGTATTGGAGTTTCAGTTTCAACATTAGTCTTTCCAATGAACACCCAGAACTGATCTCCTTTAGGATGGACTGGTTGGATCTCCTTGCAGTCCAAGGGACTCTCAAGAGTCTTCTCCAACACCACAGTTCAAAAGTATTAATTCTTTGGTGCTCAGCTTTCTTTATAGTCCAACTTTCACATCAATATATGACCACTGGAAAAACCATAGCCTTGACTAGACAGATCTTTGTTGGCAAAGTAATGCCTCTGCTTTTTAATATGCTGTCTAGGTTGGTCATAACTTTCCTTCCAAGGAGTAAGCGTCTTTTAATTTCATGGCTGCAATCACCATCTGCAGTGATTTTGGAGCCCCAAAAAATAAAATCTGACTCTGTTTCCACTGTTTCCCCATCTATTTGCCATGAAGTGGTGGGACCGGATGCCATGATCTTAACCTAAAAGTTAAGCATTGTGTTTTCTTCAGAGGACAGCCAACAAATTAGAGCTCCAGAGCAGCACCTCAAGTAACGCTGAGAAAACTGCTTCAAGAAGGTGAAATGGAAACTAGGATATATAGGAGTTTTGCAACAAAAGGCAGGTACTAGAAATAAAAGATTACTGTTAGTAAAAGAAAACTAGGTGTCTTAAGGAATTTAGTGCTTTTCTACCTATGGGAAGATGTAAGAGTCTGGGCTCTTTGAAATCCTCCCTTTGATATGCGTCTCAGCTCTCTGGGGCCAGTATCCTGTGTTTTCTCATGCTGAGTTCCCTCAGGGCTCACCAGCTCACCTGTGCTGCAATCGCTGATGACTGTGACTGTTTTCTGATACAGCCGGCAATATTCCATTTCTCCGCCTCCAGTGTATGTATTACCTGTTCAATAGCAAAAGAGAGGAGGGAACAGAGAAAGGGGTGGAGGAAGGGGTATGCATCTTTTTTATGCCGTCACTAGCTCAAGATAGAACTGGCTACAAGCTATGCACCATGCACTGATGGGAACCAGTTTCTGTACTCAATCACTTGCTGCTAAGCAGATGGCCATGAAAAGCTAGCACTATAGTAGGTCATCCCACACGCTAATAAAGTAATGCTCAAAATTCTCCAAGCCAGGCTTCAGCAATACGTGAACCATGAACTTCCAGATTTCAAGCTGGTTTTAGAAAAGGCAGAGGAACCAGAGATCAAATTGCCAACATCTGCTGGATATTCAAAAAAGCAAGACAGTTCCAGAAAAACATCTATTTCTGCTTTATTGACTATGCCAAAGCCTTTGACTGTGTGGATCAAAAAAATAAACTGTGGAAAATTCTGAAAGAGATGGGCATACCAGAGCACCTGACCTGCCTCTTGAGAAATCTGTATGCAGGTCAGGGAGCAACAGTTAGAACTGGACATGGAACAACAGACTGGTTCCAAATAGGAAAAGGAGTCTGTCAAGGCTGTATATTGTCACTCTGCTTATTTAACTTATATGCAGAATACATCATGCAAAATGCTGGGCTGGAAGAAGCACAAGCTGGAATCAAGATTGCCGGGAGAAATATCAATAACCTCAGATATGCACCACCCTTATGGCAGAAAGTGAAGAAGAACCTAAAGAGCCTCTTAATGAAAGTGAAAGAGGAGAGTAAAAAAGTTGGCTCAAAGCTCAACCTTCAGAAAACAAAGATCATGACATCCAGTCCCATCACTTTATGGCAAACAGATGGGGAAACAGTGGAAACGGCAGTTGCCTTTATTTTCTTGGGCTCCAAAATCACTGCAGATGGTGACTGCAGCCATGAAATTAAAAGACACTTACCCCTTGGAAGGAAAGTTATAACCAACCTAGACAGCATATCAAAAAGCAGAGACATTACTTTGCCAACAAAGGTCCATCTACTCAAGACTATGGTTTTTCCAGTAGTCATGTATGGATGTGAGAGTTGGACTATAAAGAAAGCTGAGTGCTGAAAATTTGATGCTTTTGAACTGTGGTGTTGGAGAAGACTCTTGAGAGTCCCTCAGACTGTGAGGAGATCCAACCAGTCCATCCTAAAGGAGATCAGTCCTGAGTTTTCATTGGAAGGACTGATGTTGAAACTGAAACTCCAATACTTTGGCCACCTGATGCGAAGAGCTGACTCATTTGGAAAAGACCCTGATGCTGGGAAAGACTAAGGGAAGGAGGAGAAGGGAACGACAGAGGATGAGATGGTTGGATGGCATCACCGACTCAATGGGCATGGGTTTGGGTAAGCTCCGGAAGTTGGTGATGGACAGGGAGGCCTGGCGTGCTGCAGTTCATGGGGTCGCAAACAGTCTGACAGGACTGAGTGACTGAACTGAACTGATAGTAGGTTAATTGTCATGATCCTGTGCCTTCCCTACTCCCAAACATGCAACATCCACTAATATTTTACATAATCCCAAACTTGGAAAAATCAATAATATACTCTATAATATTATCTGAAATCAAGAGAATTTAATATTAGCTAAAATCAGAGGTCAAATCTAATCTTTGGTTAGATTTTTGGTCAAATCTAATCAAATAAACCAAATATATGTAATGTATATATATATATACAACTCAAAACTATCACTGAGCCATGATCTTAGTCTGATGGCAACATGTGAAAATTGACTAAATGGACAAAATACCCGGAGTAGTTACTGCACTAGGAGGTGTGGGATGGCCTGTGGGCCAGTGGCCCACATCCACTTTGCAGCTCTCAGGCCTTCCTAGAATAAATTCAGACTCTGCTTCCTACTTTTATGCAAGCTCTTTAACTATTCTCAAGCTTAGTACTTTCTTCTGTCAGCTGGAGATTTCATTTAGGATTAAGCTCTGTTATTATTAACAGATACCTAAAAATATTTGGCTTTGTAAAGATATAAGTGGCTTCAAAATTCAGAAGTAGAAGATTCAGAGCCAATGTGGTAGTTCTGTTCAAAAAAAAGCAACTCAGGACCCCCTTCCTTTGAAGGGGGTCTGACCTTTTAGGACACGGTCCACATTGTTGTGGTCCAAAATGGTATCTAGTGCTCCGGCCATTACATCATTATTCCAGGAACAGAGAGCTTCAGTGGTATTTTTTAAAAGGCTCCATGAAATGGCCAGAAGAGATTTCTCCTACATCCTATTGCCTAGCATCTTACAACCACATGAAATTGAAAGGGAGGCTGTGAAATAGTCCTTAAGTAGGCATGCTGTTGTTCCCCTTGTTGTTGCTGTTTGGTTGCTAAGTCATGTCCAACTCTTTTGTGACCCCATGGCCTGTGGCCCACCAGGCTCCTCTGTCCATGGGATTTTCCAGGCAAGAATACCGGAGTAGGTTGTCATTTCCTTCTCCAGGGGATTTTCCCGACCCAGAGATTTAACCCGCATCCCCTGCAGCTCGTGCACTGGCAGGCAGACTCCTTACCACTGAGGGAAGCCCATGACACTCAGGAGGTGGTAGTAAAAAGAAAACAATACCCTTGTACTCCCCTGTGACACAGGGGAGCAGAGGGAGACCTTTCTATTTACCAAAGGGAGCGATGTTTCTGGCACATTTACTCTAGATCTTCCTGTCTTTTCTTAACCATGATTAGTGGCAGTCGCTAATTAGCTGTGAATTGCGAGGCCCCCAGTCTTGGCAGAATTGAGGAGGTGTTTCTCTCATGGGATAAGAGTCCTGGGATCACTCCCTTCATCACCTCACCACTCTTCCCTTTTTACCTCCAGTACCACTAAAAGAGAAGTTAACTTCCTGGATTGAGGAGGAGAACTTGTTATCAAAAAGCTCCACAGTAAAAGGCTGCCTCTGGCCTCACAGGCTCAGCAAAGTGATGGTGGGATGTGGTTATTACATGACCTCCTCAGCCACCACCCTGGGTTCAAATCTCAGCGGTGGTGCTTGCTAGCTACACTTTCAGAACAAGTGATTCATCCTCTGTTCATTCTCATTTCTGTGTCCGAAAAAGAAGATAATAATTGTGCACATCTCTTGAAGTTGTCATAAAGAGCAATCTACTGTGATGTGCTTTGCAAAGTGACTGGGGAAGGAACCCATAGCAATCATTACCCTTACCTGAAATCTGAGCTTTAATCAATTTCAAGGATATAGTATTTCTCATAATTTGCTTTTAGTTTTCAGTATGAGGATCAAGTGAAGGCTCAAACCAGTCCAAAGCTCCATATCCTGGGGATGCTCTGGCAGCAAGGCAATGAGGAGACTGACTTGATTGTGGGTAAGTCACATATTTATTCTTCTCCTATAGCCCATCCATTACTATATATCATCATTAATATTATGAATGAAACAGGGTCTAGAAATCTGGCCCTGGCACTTACTAGCTGGATCATCTTGGGTGACTTACTCATCCTTTCTGAAGCTGTTTCTTCTATAAATGAGGGATAGTATCAACAAGTTTTTTCATGGTTTTTGTGAAATACAGATATTGAGAATTTTTTTTAACATAGTGCCTGGTGCTTAGGAAACACTCAAGAGATGATAACTATGAAAATAATATGAGATTATCATTACTGGATGTGGAATTTGCATCTCATGACCTTGTAGCTCTTAGAAATGACTGACTCTTTGGTGACCGATAAAAGATTAAACATGCACATGAATATTGGAATCAATGGGAACTGGAAGTAGTGTTTGCTTTTCTTGGTGTAAGAGAAAAGAAGAACCTAGAGAAAGAGGATGAGGAAAAGACCTGTTACGAAAAACAGACAAAAAGAAGGAACGGAGAGTCAAAGGAAGATAGAACCTAAAGATATCCAGAAATAACATACAGAGTAAGGAAACACATTGCCAAGAAAATAAGAATATGGGAAATTCTACAGCTGATGGATAAATAAAACTTGGTGGGTAATTGCTGAGATACAAGCAATAGGACCACTATAAAGTTCAAAAGAAATTTAAAATAAGCCGAATACCAATTACTTCCTAAAGGGCAAAGAGAAGATGTCTCTTTGTGATCAGATGTGATCAGAGAGGTACCCAGAGCTATGGGTAACATTTGTTCTGCTCTTAAATTGAGTCGGGGGCAGATATGCCATGTGTTTATTTTATTATCCTGTAAAGCTTATAGACATATTTTATACACTCTTTATTACTCAAATTGTTGGGAATTCCCTGGTGGTCCAGTGGTTAGGACTCCACATTTTCACTGCATGGATTCAATGCCTGGTCAGGGAACTAATATCCCACAAGCTACCAAAAAAAAAAAAAAGTTATTAAAGGGAACAAATCTTATCCTCAAAGGGAAAGTAATGATGGAAGAAGAACTAGAGAAGAAGATAAAAAGGAGTCCTTACAAAAAGGGGAAGAAATGCAGCTTCTAACACAAAATGGTGACTTTGTGATGAAGAAATGCTTTGTTGTTGTTGTTGTTTAGTAGCAAAGCCGTGTTGACTCTTTGGTGACCCCATGGACTGTAGCCTGCCAGGCTCCTCTGGAATCTTCCAGGCAAGAATACTGGAGTGGGCTGCCATTTCCTCCTCCAGGGGATCTTCCCAACCCAGGGGTCAGACACACATCTCCTGCATCCCCTGCACTGGCAGACAGATTCTTTACCACTGAGCCAACATGGAAGCCTATCCCATTCCAAAAGCTTCTGGGACATTTTCTGCCATCAAAGCTACCCACATGCTTGCCACCACATCCCCTCAATGGTTTCCTACGATTGTCTCTTCTCAGAAGACCCCCAATTCTGCCCCTTGACTGCCAGAGTGGTTCCACATCTTGCAACCATCTGTGGGCTCAGTTCAGTTCAGTCACTTAGTCATGTCCAACTCTTTGAAACCCCATTGACTGCAGCACGCCAGGCTTCCCTGTCCATCACCAACTCCTGGAGCTTACTCAAACTCAGGTCCATCCAGTCGGTGATACCATCCAACCATCTCATCTTCTGTCATCCCCTTCTCCTCCTGCCTTCAATCTTTCCCGGCATCAGGGTCTTTTCCAATGAGTCAGTTCTTCGCATCAGGTGGCTAAAGTATTGGAGTTTCAGCTTCAGCATCAGTCCTTCCAATGAATATTCAGGACTCATTTCCTTTAGGATTGTTTGTGAGCTCACCTGTGACCCAAACTGTCTTTCACAGCAAAGATTTGGGTCACCTTCTCCAGGATGTTTTCTTGACTTACTTGCCCAGAATCCTCCTTACTGTTCAGACTTCCTTCTCCCACACACCCATCATCTTTGCTTTATTTGCCTTCAATTTCTTGGCGATCTCAACATTTTCTATGCCTTTCCTCCCTTTTGAACTACTGCATGAGGCCAGCTGTACACCAATCTCTGCTTCTTCTGGTGAGACTTGAACCCATCACTGAAAAGTTGTTGTTGAATCACGCGAAGACACCGGGATTCTTGGCCCCTGGAGGAGAAGAATTCAATCCGGGCCAGAGACGAGGCTTGATCGCTCAGAGCTTTTGTGTAATAAAGTTTTATTAAAGTATAAAGGAGATAGAGAAAGCTTCTGACATAGGCATCAGAAGGGGGCAGAAAGAGTACCCGCTTGCTAGTGTTAACAATGAAGTTATATAATCCAAAGAATGTCTAGAGATTGTAAAGACCTCATCAGACCTACTCCCATAATTTACATTTTAAGATAACAGCCAGAAGGTTTGATCCAGACACTGTCCTTAGGCAGGATACATTATTGTTATATAATCCTAAGGAATGTAGAGAAAGAAAAAAAGTTTGTCCTTTCTTCCTCCTTGAGAATTCCAGACCCCTCTCTCCTTGGGGACCCCTAGACTCCTTATCAACCTGCCTAGGAAATGACTCTCTCATCACCTTATACCTGAAGACGTTTTCATTTCAGTAGCTAAGGAAAGGCTACTATACGACCAAGGTCACACATAAGTGATAGGCACCAGATCTTTTATGGGGAAATTTGCTATAAAAAAACATTACTATGAGTATGAACAAAATTATGAGTATGAGCTACAGTCAATGTTTTGCCAATGGTGGATTTTCTATATTGAGTAGCTGTACTGTGTTTACATAAAAGAATTTCCTTTTGATTAGAAACTACATGTTAACATATAAAGGTGTGAAGAAGCATTATGTATGCAACCTACTCGCCAATAGCTCTGAATAAATATAACTGTGTATATAAAGAAAAGATAGAATGATTTAAAAGTGGCAAATACTAACAATTCATTGATCAAGAATAAACAAGAATTTTTAGACTTGGAAATTTTCTGCAAGTTTCAGAGTTGGATATAGAAAGTTTTAAAATCTCAAATACTGAGTAGAATTAAGAAAGCATTCAACAAATTCTATATTCTACTTAAATATCTCAATAGCAACTCAGCATATTTTGCTTTTGATGTAATCTTATCTGAAAGGGAAAGTATTTTTTTAATTACATCATCTTCCTTATTTCAAGGTCCAATTAGTATAGATGTTTCTACTTCCAAAGCAAGACAACTGGCAGCCTGTTTGGTCTTATTTTGTGACATGCATGTAATGTTAAGTTGAGCTTAGGGCTTTATTAAAAAAAATATTTATTTATTTATTTATTTATTTGGATGCATGAGGTCTTAGTGTGGCACGTGGGATCTTTAGTTGTGACATGTGGGATCTAATTCCCTGACCAGAGATCAAACCTGGGCCTCCTGCATTAGGAGCTCGAAATCTTAGCCACTGACCACCAGGGAAGTCCTCAGGTTTTTTAGTTATAGAAAATGCTCTTGTACTTAGTTTAATAAATCACAATTTTTTAAAATATTTATTTGTCTGTGCCAGGTCTGATATGTATGTGGGATCTGGTTCCCTGATCAGGGATCGAACCCTAGCCCCCTGTATTGGGAGCTCGGAGTCTTAGCCACGGGACCACCAGGGAATTCCCAATCACAATTTTTTCATGGGACAAGATAACTTAGTTAATATCTCTATAGTGGGGTCACTTCATACAGAGAAGAAATGTCCTTAATTCATACATTCTGCCTCTGGTGGCTCTCCTACAAATGAAAGTAAAGCGGATAAAACATGAGTGATCCAGAAAATTTATCATCCAAAGTAGGAAGTACTGCATAGATACTCTCAGGAAGGAAACTCAGTAAAAATGATTCCTTTGGTAATGATTTCTGACATAAGGGAATATCGAAAACTACCACAGTCCTCAGAACAAAATAGGCATTCAATAAATGATTGGTGAATTAAGGAAAACTAATTAATTATTCCATATTTCACATCAGTTTCTTTTGCCTTCACTCAGTAAGTCTGAGATACCAGTGTGAGTCTCCGTCTGTCTTCTGCACATTCACGGCTTCCTCACTCTCACTGGACCACATTTGACCAGGAGGAGCAGAAGAGAAGGAGCTGCTGGATGGCGATGTGCTGGGAAAGAGGCTGAGTGAGTGACGACAGAAGAGAAATGCCCACCTGGTATGACCTGACAAGTGCCCAAGGTGAGTTATTATAAGACAGGTGGGAACACACAGCTCAGACAGCCCTCATCCCTCTAGGTCTGGACAAGAACAGGCCATGGTCAACCACAGCTTCCCAGTGGACTTCCTCCTTCTGGGCTTCTCTGAACACCCAGGGCTTGAAAGAATCCTCTTCATGGTTGTCTCAATCTCTTACCTCCTGACTCTGGTGGGCAACACACTCATCATCCTGCTGTCCATGCTGGACCCCAGGCTCCACTCCCCGATGTACTTTTTCCTCTCCAACCTCTCCTTCCTGGACCTCTGCTTCACCACAAGCTGTGTCCCGCAGATGCTGGTCCACCTCTGGGGCCCAAGGAAGACCATCAGCTTCCTTGGCTGCTCTGTCCAGCTCTTCATCTTCCTGTTCCTGGGGACCACGGAGTGTGTCCTCCTGACCGTGATGGCCTTTGACCGCTACGTGGCTGTCTGCCAGCCCCTCCACTATGCCACCATCATCCACCCCCGCCTGTGCTGGCAGCTGGCGGCCGTGGCCTGGGTAATGGGTCTGGTCCAATCGGTAGTCCAGACACCACCGACCCTCCGCCTGCCCTTCTGCCCACATCGGCAGATAGATGACTTTGCGTGTGAGGTCCCTTCTCTAATTCAACTGTCCTGTGGAGACACCACCTACAATGAAATCCAGTTAGCTGTGTCCAGTTTCATCTTCCTGGTCATGCCACTTACCCTCATCCTTATCTCTTACGGTTCCATTGCCTGGGCAGTGCTGAGGATTAACTCGGCCATAGCATGGAGGAAGGCTCTGGGGACCTGCTCTTCCCATCTCATTGTGATCACCTTATTCTACAGTTTAGTCATTGCTGTCTACCTCCAGCCCAAAAATCCTTATGCCCAGAAGAGAGGCAAGTTCTTTGGTCTCTTCTATGCAGTGGGCACTCCTTTACTTAATCCCCTCATATACAGCCTGAGGAACAAGGAGGTAAAGGGGGCGCTCAGGAGGTTGCTGGGGAAAGACAAGGACTCCAGGGAGAACTAAAGGTAAGCTGTTTGATGTGCTTTCATTGAAAGGATATTCTTTATTCTTTTTTGGACAAGTTTGACCTCTCCAGTCTACAGCCTTCCCTATACCTATCCAATCCACTACGGTGAGTCACAGTGTATGCGTGTGTGTGTGTCTGTGTGTGTGTCTGTGTGTGTGTGTGTTACAGGAGACATGTATGTTGGAAAGGGGAAACAGAGTTTAAAAAAAAAGAATAGACAGAACTTCAAAGAGCTTTGGTATGAGTGAAAACAAGGAGAAGTTTGGGGTCTACGTGTAGGCAGGAGTAAGCATCATGATGCTTAGGCCTTCCCTGATGGCAGGCCTTCCCTGGGACCCGCCCCACCATGTACTTTTCCCATACTTTCTAGAAGGAAGAGAACAGCCCCTGAATGCAGGGAACAGGGCCTGGAGGAAGCATGCAGCCTGGAGGACAGGTAGACAAGAGCTGTTCTCCCAGGACTATGAGTGTTCAGGGCCCCACCAGCCTGTCCTCCAGGTGACACTCGCGCCCATCAGCTGATGCCACGTGGCCTGCAGGCTTCTGCAGGGTTGCCAGGGCCTCAACAGTTGAGCAAAGCAAAGACTGAACCCCTGAGGTCTCCACTCCCAGGCAGAATATATTAATCATGTCTTTCATTTGTTATATCTTGATGCTTTGACAGAAAAACATCTGTTTCTGCTTTATTGACTATGCCAAAGCCTTTGATCACAATAAACTGTGGAAAATTCTGAAAGAGATGGGAATACCAGGCCACCTGACCTGCCTCTTGAGAAACCTATATGCAGGTCAGGAAGCAACAGTTAGAACTGGACATGGAACAACAGACGGGTTCCAAATAGGAAAAGGAGTACATCAAGGCTGTATATTGTCACCCTGCTTATTTAACTTATATGCAGAGTACATCATGAGAAATGCTGGGCTGGAAGAAGCACAAGCTGGAATCAAGATTGCCAGGAGAAATATCAATAACCTCAGATATGCAGAGGACACCACTCTTACGGCAGAAAGTGAAGAGGAACTAAAAAGCCTCTTGAAAGTGAAAGAGGAGAGTGAAAAAGTTGGCTTAAAGCTCAACATTCAGAAAACGAAGATCATGGCATCTAGTCCCATCACTTCATGGAAAATAGATGGGGAAACAGGGGAAACAGTGTCAGATTTTATTTTTGGGGGGCTTCAAAATCACTGCAGATGGTGACTGCAGCCATGAAATTAAAAGACGCTTACTCCTTGGAAGAAAAGTTATGACCAACCTAGATAGCATATTGAAAAGCAGAGACATTACTTTGCCAACAAAGGTCCATCTAGTCAAGGCTATGGTTTTTCCAGTGGTCATGTACGGATATGAGAGTTGGACTGTCAATAAGGCTGAGCACCAAAGAATTGATGCTTTTGAAGTGTGGTGTTGGAGAAGACTCTTGAGAGTCCCTTGGACTGCAAGGAGATCCAACCAGTCCATTCTAAAGGAGATCAGTCCTGGGATTTCTTTGGAAGATCAGATCAGATCAGTGGCTCAGTTGTGTCTGACTCTTTGCAACCCCATGAATCGCAGCACGCCAGGCCTCCCTGTCCATCACCAACACCCGGAGTTCACTCAGACTCACGTCCATTGAGTCAGTGATGCCATCCAGCCGTCTCATCCTCTGTCGTCCCCTTCTCCTCTTGCCCCCAATCCTTCCCAGCATCAGAGTCTTTTCCAATGAGTCAACTCTTCCCATGATGTGGCCAAAGTACTGGAGTTTCAGCTTTAGCATCATTCCTTCCAAAGAACACGCAGGGCTGATCTCCTTCAGAATGGACTGGTTGGATCTCCTTGCAGTCCAAGGGACTCTCAAGAGTCTTCTCCAACACCACACTTCAAAAGCATCAATTCTTTGGCGCTCAGCCTTCTTCACAGTCCAACTCTCACATCCATACATGACCATCGGAAAAACCATAGCCTTGACTAGACAAACCTTTGTTGGCTAACTAATGTCTCTGCTTTTCAATATGCTATCTAGGTTGGTCATAACTCTCCTTCCAAGGAGTAAGCGTCTTTTAATTTCATGGCTGCAGTCACCATCTGCAGTGATTTTGGAGCTCAGAAAAAAAAATCTGACACTGTTTCCCCTGTTTCCCCATCTATTTCCCATGAAGTGATGGGACCGGATGCCATGATCTTCATTTTCTGAATGTTGAGCTTTAAGCCAACTTTTTCACTCTACTCTTTCACTTTCATCAGGAGGCTTTTTAGTTCCTCTTCACTTTCTGCCATAAGGGTGGTGTCATCTGCATATCTGAGGTTATTGATATTTCTCCCGGCAGTCTTGATGCCAGCTTGTGCTTCTTCCAGTCCAGTGTTTCTCATGATGTACTCTGCATATAAGTTAAATAAACAGGGTGACAATATACAGCCCTGACGAACTCCTTTTCCTATTTGGAACTCGTCTGTTCTTCCATGTCCAGTTCTAACTGTTGCTTCCTGACCTGCATACAAATTTCTCAATAGGCAGGTCAGGTGGTCTGGTATTCCCATCTCTTTCAGAATTTTCCACAGTTTATTGTGATCCACACAGTCAAAGGCTTTGGCATAGTCAATAAAGCAGAAATAGATGTTTTTCTGGAACTCTCTTGCTTTTTCCATGATCCAGTGGATGTTGGCAATTTGGTCTCTGGTTCTTCTGCCTTTTCTAAAACCAGCATGAACATCAGGAAGTTCACGGTTCATGTTTTGCTGAAGCCTGGCTTGGAGAATTTTGAGCATTACTTTACTAGCGTGTGAGATGAGTGCAATTGTGTGGTAGTTTGAGCATTCTTTGGCATTGCCTTTCTTTGGAATTGGAATGAAAACTGACCTTTTCCAGCCCTGTGGCCACTGCTGAGTTTTCCACATTTGCTGGCATATTGAGTGCAGCACTTTCACAGCATCATCTTTCAGGATTTGGAATAGCTCAACTGGAATTCTATCACCTCCACTAGCTTTGTTCATAGTGATGCTTCCTAAGGCCCACTTGACTTCACATTCCAGGATGTCTGGCTCTAGGTCAGTGATCACACCATCGTGATTATCTGGGTTATGAAGATCTTTTTTGTACAGTTCTTCTGTGTATTCTTGCCACCTCTTCTTCATATCTTCTGCTTCTGTTAGGTCCATACCATTTCTGTCCTTTATCGAGCTCATCTTTGCATGAAATGTTCCTTTGCTATCGCTGATTTTCTTGAAGAGATCTCTAGTCTTTCCCATTCTGTTGTTTTCCTCTATTTCTTTGCAATGATCGCTGAAGAAGGCTTTCTTATCTCTTCTTGCTATTCTTTGGAACTCTGCATTCAGATGCTTATATCTTTCCTTTTCTCCTTTGCTTTTCGCTTCTCTTCTTTTCACAGCTATTTGTAAGGCCTCCTCAGACAGCCATTTTGCTCTTTTGCATTTCTTTTCCATGGGGATGGTCTTGATCCCTGTCTCCTGTACAATGTCACGAACCTCATCCCATAGTTCATCATGCACTCTATCTATCAGATCTAGGCCCTTAAATCTATTTCTCACTTCCACTGTATAATCATAAGGGATTTGATTTAGGTCATACCTGAATGGTCTAGTGGTTTTCCCTACTTTCTTCAATTTCAGTCTGAATTTGGCAATAAGGAGTTCATGGTCTGAGCCACAGTCAGCTCCTGGTCTTGTTTTTGCTGACTCTATAGAGCTTCTCCATCTTTGGCTGCAAAGAATATAATCAATCTCATTTCAGTGTTGACCATCTGGTGATGTCCATGTATAGAGTCTTCTCTTGTATTGTTGGAAGAGGGTGTTTGTTATGACCAGTGCATTTTCTTGGCAAAACTCTATCAGTCTTTGCCCTGCTTCATTCCGTACTCCAAGGCCAAATTTTCCTGATACTCCAGGTGTTTCTTGACTTCCTACTTTTGCATTCCAGTCCCCTATAATGAAAAGGACATCTTTTTGGGGTGTTAGTTCTAAAAGGTCTTGTAGGTCTTCATAGAACCGTTCAACTTCAGCTTCTTCAGCATTCCTGGTTGGGGCATAGACTTGGATTACTGTGATATTGAATGGTTTGCCTTGGAAACGAACAGAGATCATTCTGTCGTTTTTGAGATTGCATCCAAGTACTGCATTTTGGACTCTTTTGTTGACCATGATGGCTACTCCATTTCTTCTGAGGGATTCCTGCCTGCAGTAGTAGATATAATGGTCATCTGAGTTAAATTCATCCATTCCAGTCCACTTCAGTTCGCTGATTCCTAGAATGTCGACATTCACTCTTGCCATCTCCTGTTTGACCACTTCCAATTTGCCTTGATTCATGGACCTGACATTCCAGGTTCCTATGCAATATTGCTCTTTACAGCATCAGACCTTGCTTCTATCACCAGACACATCCACAGCTGGGTATTCTTTTTGCTTTGGCTCCATCCCTTCATTCTTTCTGGAGTTATTTCTCCACTGATCTCCAATAGCATATTGGGAGTTTCTCTTTCAGTATCCTATCATTTTGCCTTTTCATACTGTTCATGGGGTTCTCAAGGTAAGAATACTGAAGTGGTTTGCCATTCCCTTCTCCAGTGGACCACATTCTGTCAGATCTCTCCACCATGACCCACCCATCTTGGGTTGCCCCACGGGCATGGCTTAGTTTCATTGAGTTAGACAAGGCTGTGGTCCTAGTGTGATTAGATTGACTAGTTTTCTGTGATTATGGTTTCAGTGTGTCTGCCCTCTGATGCCCTCTTGCAACACCTACCATCTTACTTGGGTTACTTACTTGGGTTTCTCTTACCTCGGGCGTGGGGTATCTCTTCACGGCTGCTGTAGCAAAGCGCAGCCATTGCTCCTTATGCTAACGCTGAAACTCCAGTACTTTGATCACCTCATGCGAAGAGTTGACTCATTGGAAAAGACTCTGATGCTGGGAGGGATTGGGGGCAGGAGGAGAAGGGGACGACAGAGGATGAGATGGCTGGATGGCATCACCAACTCGAGTGAACTCGAGTGAGTTTGAGTGAACTCTCGGAGATGGTGATGGACAGGGAGGCCTGGCGTGCTGTGATTCATGGGGTCACAAAGAGTCGGACACGACTGAGAGACTGAACTGAACTGAACTGATGCTTTGACATCTGGGGTTTTGTTGGCCCTGGAGGGACTTGCCCCAAGACTAGCTCATTCCTGGACCTCCCTGGTGGCACAGTGGATAAGGATTCGCCTGCCAGTGCAGGGGACACAGATTCAACCCCTTGTCCTGGAAGATTCTGCATGCCATGGAGCAATGGTGCCCCAACTAGCAAGCCCCTGCTCTAGAGCCTGAGAATCGCAACTAATGAAGCCTGCTGGCTCTAGAGTCCTTGAGCCAAAACTAGTGAACCCCAATGCTGCAGCTTCTGAAACCTGCATGCCCTAGAGCCCGCAAGCCACAATTACTGACCCTGAGTGCTGCAACTATTGAAGCCCAGGCACCTAGAGCCTGTGCTCTGCAATAAGAGAAGCCACCACATGTGAAGCCTGTGCACCGGAACTAGAGAGCAGCCCCTGCCACAACTAGAGAAAGCCCTGGCACAACAGTTGCACAGTAAACAGATCACCCTGAGAACGGCTTTTCAAATGCAAATCAACCAACTCAGAGCTCAGTCCCCAACCACCTCCTTCATCAAGCCCTCACACTCCAGGCCACCATCCACCTGCCCAAATCTCACCAGGCGGGTTCCAGACAACTAGAAATAGCCCCTTTGTCAGAGTCCACTGACATTATACAAACTAGCTAGTTCTCAACCTCCTTCTTCTGTCTTGTCCATTCCTTTCTGCTGAAACCACATGAAAGCCTCCTGTCCATAGTTCTCTGCTCCTCTCTCTTCCTGTGACCAACTTTGCTGCTTTCTAACATGGCCCTGCACGGCCACCTCCTCTTGAAATCTATGAGTAATAAACCGTCTCTTCAGAGGCCATCATTTTTGAAACTGTTGACATAACTGAGTACATAACCGATACACTATACTTTAAGACAGTTTTAGAGGTGTGTCAGTTACCTCTTCCTGTCAGTTAAAGTAAGTTCCGCTCCCCTTACAGATTTCATAAATAGAAATCCTCACCTCCAACCTCACTGAGTGTCATGTGGCTCCTGACTGGCCAGACCCTAGTGACAACAGAGAACCTGCCCACTGGAGCTGGGGATTTACAGCCTGCAGCTGTTACAGGGGGAAACATGGGCTTCTTCCGAGAAAGACTAACCCAGGGGATTTCCTACCCAGTGAGGGCCAGAGTTCAGGGAAATGCTGCCCTTTACAGAAATGTGAAAAAAAAGCCTAGGATCCTGGTCACCCCCCTTTGCTCCTCCCTTCCTGTGTGATATGACCTCCCTCCCAGAGACAGAACAGACCCGGACTCCCCAGCTGCCTTCATTCCTGATCAAAAACATTTTTTTTCCTCAGGAGTTTTCACACGTGCTTGGCTACGAATGCAGCATCAGAATGGATTCTCTTGCTCTGTGTCCTAAAAAAGTAAAATTCTCTTAAAGACAGAATATTCTCAGCTTATATATTCTCTGTAGTTTTTGTTGCTTAGTTGCTAAGTCATGCCTGACTCTTTTGTGACCCTATGGACTGTAGCCTGCCAGGCTCCTCTGTCCATGGGATTTCCAGGCAAGAATACTGGAGTGGGTTGTCATTTCCTTCTCCAGGGGATCTTCCCTACCCAGGGATCGAACCCACATCTCCTGCATTGGTTCTTTACTACTGAGCCACCTGAGAAGACCCTGTTTATTCTCTAGCAATATAAAAATAAATCAGACAAGGAGTAGAATTAGACTGTGGGAATTCTAACAGGTTAAGGAGATGAAGTAAGTAGCACATCAGCCCATGAACCTCCCATCTGGCCCCAGGATGATGGAGTGGCCTTGACCAAATCAATCCACCCATCGAGTCCTCCCTGGGGAAGATGCTTCCTTTCCTTCTAGAAGTAAAGTCTCATGAGAGAATGTGAGAAAGTGCTTTGAAAACACACTATTAATAGAATAGAAAAAATAATGCTTTAGAAATGCAAACCAAACCCAAACCCAAACCTACTTTGGATTTTTATTTACTGATGGTTAGAATAGAAATTCATTGGAGGCAGAATGCATAGATGAGAGGTTCTAGCAAATCTTCTTCTCAAAACAAATTAATAAATTTGGACAAAATAGAAACAACCATTTCAGAACCTCTAGGAGTTAACCAAAGGCCACATAAGAAACTAAGAAGATCATTTAGCAAATGAACAAAATGAGGTGTGCAATGTATAAATAATGTGCTGGCAGTACCCTTTAAAAACATTTTGATTGATGTCTTTATTCTTGTTTGTTTTTAAGGCTTTTATTGAATTTGTTACAATATTGCTTCTGATTGATGTTTTCAACTCACACCCCTTGCATTGGAAGGCAAAGTCTGGACCACCAAGGAGGTCCCTATGCTGGCAGTATTTTTAAAAGGAAGGACAGTAGGGAATTCCCTCGTGGCCCAGTAGTTAGGACTCTGTGCTTTCACTGCTGAGGATGCAGGGCCAATCCCTGTTCTGGGAAGTAAGATCCCACAAGCCACACAGCCCAGTCAAAAGTATAAAAATATTAAATTTTTTTTAAAGTAAGGACATTGCACACTTATATTTATTTTATTTGTAGATGCATACCAGTTACCAATATATTGACTCAGCTCCAAATTCAGCTTCAGTAACTGTTATGCATTAATGGACAGAATTCCTTTCAAGATTTCTCCTTTACAGTGAGGAGGACATTAAGCTTCTTCAGAGGGTTCGGGAGGAACTGCAGGAGAAAGGGCTTCTCTCTCTGGGTCCAGTGGTTGCACTGGTCCAGGGAGAAGGTATGAGGACATCCGGTGTTGCCCTGTCCCAGCTGTGTGCCCAGAAGACACGAGCCCTCAGCAGTCCCACAGCCCTAACCCAGCCTGATGGTTGCCTTCTCACAGCCCTTCCAACGTGGGTGCCCCACACTCCACATCTCCCATCCACTCCCACCTCTCTTACTCCAAAGACCAAAGGGCAGTTGTAGAGATTCTACCACGTACGTACATTCCAGTTATATATTCAGGGTCTTCAATGATGACTACCGGGTAGGTCCATGCACCTAACAGATCCATTGAGATCTGGACTGGGCCAGGATGCCATTTATTAGAGAACTCCATAAGCCCTGCTCTGATGGGGGAGGGGGCGTGATAATGATGCAGCTACATCATATGAGGGTTAGACTGAACGCTTAGTGCTCTTCCAACCCTAGGCTTTTATAATTCTGTGTCACAGTGTGCTCTGACTCAAAAAGACTGAAATGGAAAAGGAAGAAGTAGAGAACTTTAAAAAGCAGGCAAGGACTTCCCTCATGGTTCAGTGGTTAAGAAACCACGTGCCAATGCAGGAGACGGGGGTCTGATCCCTGGTCCTGGAAGATCCCACATGCCCAAGCACCACAACCAGAGAGTAACTCCCACTGGCTGCAACCAGAAAAAGCCCTAGCATAGCCACCCAAAAATAAAATTAACCAATTAATTTTTAAAAATAAAATAAACATGGCATCCTGGGACTTCCCTGATGGTCCCGAGGTTGAGAATCCACCTTCCAATGCAGGGGATGCTGGTTCAATCTCTGTTCAGGGAGTTAAGAACCCACATGCTATGAAACCCTGACATCACAACTAGAGAAAAGCCTGCCCACAGCAACTAAGACCTCAGGTAGAGCCAAAAAAATAAAAATGGGATCCTGAATTGATGAATCAGAGGCTTGAAAGGACTATCTGGAAGCCTGGGGGGACTCTCTGGAGGTGGAGAAAAGGAGAGATCACTTAGTTCTCCCTATTAACAGAATCGGTTGGTAACCTTTTTACCTCCCACAGGGATGACTATTGCTGAAGCATCTCCTCTAGATATTCCCCCGAAGGAATATCTAGCTAGTTGCCTGTAAACTGTGAGCCCCAGGGTCTTAGCACAGTAATGAGTGCTACCTCTCCATGGGATGGGCGTCCTGGGACTCCTCCCTCCACCACCACACCAGTGTCAATCCTTAACCTCCCTTCCCACAAAAACAGGTTAACAGCTCCTGCAGACAGAGGGAGAAGATTCTTTTGCCATTTCACTCCCAAGGAGCTCCACAGCATAGGTAACTCTGACCTCCACTCCATTGACCTCACCTTCCCTCCAGAGATGCTCAGGGCTGTGGTTGGGGCACAGTCTCTGCAACCCACTGCATGAGTGTGTGCTAAGTCACTTCAGTCTTATCTGACTTTTTGTGACCCTATGGACTGTAGCCTGTCAGGCTCCTCTGTCCATGGGATTCTCCAGGCAAAAATACTGGAGTGGGTTGCCATCCCCTCCTCCAGGGGATCTTCCCAACCCAAGAATCGAACCCTCATCTGGTTCTTTACCACTAGCACCAGCAGGGGAGCCCCTACAACCCACTATGCTGTGCTTAGTCGCTCAGTCATGTTCAACTTTTTACTACCCCATGGATGGTAGCCCCCTAGGCTGATCTATCCACGGGGATTCTCCAGGCAAGAATACTGGAGTGGGTTCTACAACCCACTACTTAGATTCAAATATCAGCTTACTAACTACATTGTCTGAGTAAAGTTATTTAAACATTCTTGAGCAGGGGCCATGCTAATCTTCTCTGTATCATTTTAATTTTAGTATATGTGCTGCCCAGAGGGAGCACAAGCTATTTAAATATTCTTAGTTTCAATTTTCTCATCTTACTCAGTGACTAAACCACCACCACCACCAAAAGGAAAATAACACACAGAACTGTGGTAAGGACAATCAGAGATGTGCTGGCAAAGGTTTAACAACCAGCTGGGCTGTGGAGAGACAGAGCCCTAAATTGAAGTGTTGCCAGTTTCCATTATGTAAATATGGCTGCCATGGCTGACTCAAGCTACCAATAGTTTAGCATGTGTCTCACAAAATTCCTGAAAATTTAACAATCAAGAGCTGCTGCTGCTGCTAAGTCGCTTCAGTCGTGTCCGATTCTGTGTAACCCCATAGACAGCAGCCCCCCAGGCTCTGCCGTCCCTGGGATTCTCCAGGCAAGAAGACTGGAGTGGGTTGCCATTTCCTTCTCCAATGCATGAAAGTGAAAAGTGAAAGTGAAGTCGCTCAGTCGTGTCCAACTCTTAGCGACCCCATGGACTGCAGCCTACCAGGCTCCTCCGTCCATGGGATTTTCCAGGCAAGAGTACTGGAGTGGGGTGCCATCTCCCTCTCCGAACAATCAAGAGCTAGTATGAGTCAACTGCAACATATGACATGTGCATACGCTTAGAAAAGTGCCTAGCAGTAAGTATTAACAATCTGTATTGTGATCAGACACCTACTGCCCATTCAAGGATGTCCATTCCTCTTTACTTTAGGTTTTCCCCTTGAAAAGAAGGCTAGGCACCAGTTAAGAGTTTTGTCATCATTGGCAGCAAAAGAGATTTTTATCTAACTGAAGGTAAGTGAAAAGTTTGTTCTCCTCCTTTGAGGCAGGAGTTTTCACATTTCCTCATTCACATTTCCTCACATGTGAAATGTGAGGACATTTCACATGTCCTCAACAGCTTCAAACTAAAACAGGGACTAGAATCCCAACCCAGAAACTAACTGGCTGGTTGACCTTAGCCAAGTTACTTAACCTCTCCGAAACTGTTCCCTTCTTGGTAAATGTGGGATAATAACATAATATTGCAGCGTTACTATGAGAACTGGGTGTTCAAAGAGTTGATTGGCACCAAGCTTGACTCACAGGGAGCATTTAACAAATGTTATGGCTAATAGCAAGAGCTGGTACCGATCACTGGATTATGTAAAACTCCTTTTAGTGGACCCGCCAACCCCTGCCCTGGCTCCTAGCACAAGGCTGGTACTTTGGGGGTGCAAAAACTGAATCAATGTATAAGCTAAAGAATGAATGTGTCAGAGGGAAAAGGACTAGGAGAAAGATGCTAAATGAAAATAAAAGTCGAAAAGACAGATCAAAGGAGAGAAAAAGGAGAAACTCACTAAGAAAGATCTCATTTAAAGAGACTCAGGAATAAAGCAAGGGAATGAAATGGCAAAAGAATGAGAAAGTTAGAAATGAAAAAAAAAAGATTAGGATGATGGTGAATTAATCTTAAAAAATAGTTGGTTTTTGATTAAGGGTACAAGGACTTTTATAGTAAAGAAAATAAAGGAGGTGATGACTGCTCAAGGGGCCTGGGGTTTCTTTTTCTGGAGATGAAACATTCTGGAATTGATAATGCTGGCTGCACAATTTATGAATATACTAAAAACCATTAGGTTATACCCTTTAAAAGGGTGAATTTATGGTGTGTAAAATATATCTTCAAAAAATAAAACAAAGTCACAATTTAAAATTCAAAATGTTAAAAACAAATTCAAAACGGTGGTTACACTTTCAGGAATGGGCAATTGAGCAGTCAGGGAGGGGCCCCTAGGAGCTTCTAAGATACTTGAGACATTGATTCCGTCCAGGTTGGCACATATACCAGGGTTGACTTTATTACTCATTAGACTATAGAGATATGCTTTGTTTACACTTTCATTTGAGTATAACAATCTGAAAGTACTTTTAAATATATCCTATAAAGGAGAAAAGAACTACAGGAGAAAAAGAAAGAACAAACCAAGAAAGATGCAAAAGCAGAACTTTCTGGCAAAAGGGGGATGCAATAGAGCTTAAACACGGATGGAGATCTTGTGATGGGAGATGTTCAGGCCGCCCTAGAGCTGCAGGGCACTTTTGCCGCCTGCCACCATCCCCCAGCCGCCTTCTGAAGGTCTTGTAAGACCAGAGAACCCTGAGTCCTTGTCTCTCAACTGCCAGAGTGGCTGCAGCCTCCACCCCATTCCTGAGCTGACCTTCTATACCCCAGTACTTCCCTATTTATTTTTTTTAATCCAGTTACCTCCTCTAGGAAGCTTTCCCTGTTACACCTACCCAAGTTGGTCCTTCATCTTTCTGACTTTTTCTCTAATTCACTCAGTGTGTTGGTCCTTCATCTTTCTGACTTTTTCTCTAATTCACTCAGTGTGTTGGTATTCCTGACTTTTATCTTGGAGTCTTTGACAGTGTTCCTGAGATCTCCTCCATGATTTTAGTGTGCACGGGACCACCTCACCTCCTGCCTGTAGGCTTCCCAAGGCAGAGACTGAGCATGTGGACCAGCTTGCCAAGCAGGAATGTTGGTTCTGTGACTCAGGCAAGCAAACTGATCTGTCATTAGACACAAAGGGAAAACCTGTCTCATAGATAAACATTCCATCTCTGATAAGCTGCTTCGCAAATAAACAAGCATAAAATCCAGGGAGTATAAATAAGTAGCTCTAAAAATTCATCAGAACAATAGAGAAATGATCAAATCTACAGACATCATTTACAATCAGAAAATGTATTCAAAGTATATACCTTGCTATTTCTTCCAACAAATATATAAGGAAAAAGACAACACTTAGAATAGTGCTCTGAAAATAGCAGCACTCCGTAAATGCATGTTGGGTGAACTAATTAATCCATGCTTTACACCAGCCCCCTTTAAACTGAACCAGTGAATCTGAGACCAGTGTGAGTCTCCGTCTGTCTTCTGCACATTCACAGCTTCCTCACTCTCACTGGACCACATTTGACCAGGAGGAGCAGGAGAAGAGAAGGAGCTGCTGGATGGTGATGTGCTGGGAAAGAGGCTGAGTGAGTGACGACAGAAGAAAAACGCCCACCTGGTATGACCTGACAAGTGCCCAAGGTGAGTTATTATAAGACAGGTGGGAACACACAGCTCAGACAGCCCTCATCCCTCTAGGTCTGGACAAGAACAGGCCATGGTCAACCACAGCTTCCCAGTGGACTTCCTCCTTCTGGGCTTCTCTGAACACCCAGGGCTTGAAAGAATCCTCTTCATGGTTGTCTCAATCTCTTACCTCCTGACTCTGGTGGGCAACACACTCATCATCCTGCTGTCCATGCTGGACCCCAGGCTCCACTCCCCGATGTACTTTTTCCTCTCCAACCTCTCCTTCCTGGACCTCTGCTTCACCACAAGCTGTGTCCCGCAGATGCTGGTCCACCTCTGGGGCCCAAGGAAGACCATCAGCTTCCTTGGCTGCTCTGTCCAGCTCTTCATCTTCCTGTTCCTGGGGACCACGGAGTGTGTCCTCCTGACCGTGATGGCCTTTGACCGTTATGTGGCTGTCTGCCAGCCCCTCCACTATGCCACCATCATCCACCCCCGCCTGTGCTGGCAGCTGGCGGCCATGGCCTGGGTCATTGGGCTGGTGGAGTCAGTGGTCCAGACACCACCGACCCTCCGTCTGCCTTTCTGCCACCACCGGCGAGTGGATGATTTTGTGTGTGAGGTCCCAGCTCTAATTCACCTCTCCTGTGGAGACACCACCTACAGTGATATCCAGATGGCTGTTGCCAGTGTCTTCATCTTGGTTGTGCCACTCAGCCTCATCCTGGTTTCTTACGGTGCCATTGCCCAGGCAGTGCTGAGGATTAACTCGGCGGTAGCATGGAGGAAGGCTCTGGGGACTTGCTCCTCCCACCTCATTGTGGTCACTCTTTTCTACAGCTCGGGCATTGCTGTCTACCTCCAGCCCAAAAATCCCTACGCCCAGAAGAGAGGCAAGTTCTTTGGTCTCTTCTATGCAGTGGGCACTCCTTTACTTAATCCTCTCATATACACCCTGAGGAACAAGGAGGTAAAGAGCGCGCTCAGGAGGTTACTGGGAAAGGCTGTGGACTCCAGAGAGAGCCAAGGGAATGCTGCCTGATGTGCTGGAAAAGCAAGAACAGCTTCTCAGTGGTTTTGCCAGGAAGTCTGTGTCCACACAACTCTGCTCTCCTCACATCCATCATACCACAGAAATGAATGGCAGCCCCCTCTGTGTTCATGCAAGTGTGAGTGTGGGTGTGTGACACAGAGAGATGCCTCAGAAATGGATGACAGCCCCTATGTGTGTGTGCATGCAAGTGTGTGTGTGACACAGAGAGACACACACAAAGAGAAACAAAAATTGAAAATGTGTTAAGTGGACTTATGTAGCCCTATATGAAACATATGAATCAAATTTAATATTTTGTGCTTCACACAAAATGTTGATCTCCCCAACTTTATCATTTCTATTTTAGCTCACCTCCTTGTCACATTGTCACTATTTCTTCACCTCCACTTCTAATTTCTACTGTAGTTTCTTTAGTTCTCCCTTAAGGTTTTTCCACTTCCCTATGTGTCTATTTTGCTATCTCATTCTATTTTACATCAAGGAGACAGGGAGGTGAAGCCCAGGGGGTTCCAAGATGCACCCAAGGACACACAGTGTTAGGACTAAATCCCAGGCCCTATGACTTCCATCTGGCAGCTTCACAATTACAGGCAGTTGTTTTCCATATACTTGGGCTGGAAGTCAGAACAGAGGCTTAGGAGAAACCTTAATTTCTTCAGTTCTACTGCCTCCTCTTCTCTGGCACCCACAGATGACAGACCAACCACTAAGACAGAGAGGGAGACATCAAAATGTTTATGCTGGTGAACAGTTTTGACAAGGAGGGATTGGTGCCATCTAATGGATCTTCCCTGTAGTTCGGATGGTAAAGAATCTGCCTACAAAGCAGGAGACCGGGGTTCTATCCTTGGGTTGGGAAGATTCTCTGGAGAAGGGAATGGCAAACCACTCCAGTATTCTTGCCTGGAGAATCCTATGGAAAGAAAAGCCTGGAGGGCTACAATTCATGGAGTCGCAAAGAGTCAGTCGGACACGACTGAGTGACTAACACTACTAATGGCAATATGTGGTATTACATCTGGCATCTCAGACTCCTGACCTAAGACCTGTCCAGGGTCATCAGTCCTTTACTCTTCCTCAGAAAGATGATAATGATCGTATTGTTATTATTACGTATTAAATAGTGGGTGTTCGTCTAGTCAAGGCTATGGTTTTTCCTGTGGTCATGTATGGATGTGAGAGTTGGTGAAGTTGTGAAGAAGGCTGAGCACCAAAGAATTGATGCTTTTGAACTGTGGTGTTGGAGAAGACTCTTGAGAGTCCCTTGGACTGCAAGGAAATCCAACCAGTCCATTCTGAAGGAGATCAGCCCTGGGATTTCTTTGGAAGGAATGATGCTAAAGCTGAAACTCCAGTACTTTGGCCACCTCATGCAAAGAGTTGACTCATTGGAAAAGACTCTGATTCTGGGAGGGATTGGGGGCAGGAGGAGAAGGGGACGACAGAGGATGAGATGGCTGGATGGCATCACTGACTCGATGGACGTGAGTCTGAGTGAACTCCAGGAGTTGGTGATGGACAGGGAGGCCTGGCATGCTGCGATTCATGGGGTCGCAAAGAGTTGGACACGACTGAGCGACTGATCTGATCTGATGATATCCCAGGTACCATTTAAAGTAGTTCACACACATTGGCTCTTTTAATCGCTATTACAATACTATGAAACATGTAATATCCTTTATCAGATGCAGAAACTAAGACCCAGAATTTAGTAATAGCTTAACAATGTCAGAGCTTTGGACCCAAGAGGACTGGGTTAAGTTTTCATGATCTTCATCCTACAGTTGGATACAAATAGTGTCTCCCTAGCCCAGGTGAGAATTCTCAAGCTCTCAGTAAACTTTGAGGAAATTGGGGACTTCTCTGACCATGCTTCCACGCCTGGGTTCCATGCCTGATTAGAGAACTAGACCCCACATGCCCATGCCTTAAGTGTTCACATGCTACAACTAAAAGATCTTGTATGCTTCAACTGAGACCCAGTGCAACCAAATAAGTTTTTTTTAACTTTGAGGAAGTCATCCCAATCTAAAAAAAGTGTTTAGTTGGTTTGCTCCCCTTGAATAAGAGTTTACAATATGCTCCAAAGCATCCCATGGAAACAAGAAACAATAGCCTCCTGGAGGAAGTTTTGGTACATGGTGTATGCTCCTCAGTTCCTGCACTGGACTTCAGAGTCCTAGAAGCAAGGACCAGGAAGTTGCGCTAAGTTGGCCCCTAATTAGTTCTATAAAAGAATGAGTGAGTGAATGTCTCCGAAGAATATGTAAAGGGTTTTGGGGTCCTAATCTCACAGATACCGTCTCCCAGCTTTCCCATGGCAATGGCAACAATACCAAATTCTCTCAGGTATGTGCTGATAAAATAAGAAAAAGGAAAAGCCTAGGTTTGGTGGCTCAGATGGTAAAGAATCCACCTGCAATGTGGAGCCCAGGTTCAATCGCTAGGTCAGGAAAATCCCCTGAAGAAGGGAATGGCACTCCAGTATTCTTGCCTGGAGAATTTCATGGACAGAGGAGCCTGGCAGGCTACAGTCCATGGGGTCACAAAGAGTTGGACACGACTTACTGACTAACACTTCCACTTCCATTCCAGTCCCAACACAAAATGGCTTGGATTCAACATTTACTCTGGCATCAGCAAAGAACAGCAGCATTAACTCTATTTTAATCCTAATCTTCATTTCAGCCATCTATTAGTCCAATCTTCTTGTCTTCTTGGCCTCCTTTACCAGCCTTATCATAATTTCAATGTAGATCTCCCATTTTATTTAATAATTCTAATCTTGCCCTACAATGAATGCTAAGCCTAATTCCACTTTTCAAACATTTGTAATACATGTTTTTCATGATTACCTATTAGGCTACACCATGAAGTTTCTCAAGCCCTGTAATCACCCAGCCTTAAGTCTGAAGAAAGAGCCCAGAACAGTGACAGAGACATCAATGATTTACTGAATATCAGTTTATTGGATAGAGAAAGGTCCTGGAGTGACGCCCACAGAGCATAAGGCAGAGAGCAGACATTAGCTGTGGGGGTAGGAATGAGGGAAGGTTACCAGTTAAAGGGGGAATTGACTTCTGGTTGGCCCATCTGTTACCAGGGAAACAAGCAGAGGAGCACACCTCTCATCAGGTCAGTTTAGTTCAGTCGCTCAGTCATGTCCAGCTCTTTGTGACCCCATGGACTGCAGCATGCAGACCTCCCTGTCCATCACCAACTCCTGGAGTTTACTCAAACTCATGTCCATGGAGTTGGTGATGCCATCCAACCATCTCATCCTCTGTCACCCCCTTCTCCTCCCGTCTTCGATCTTTCTCAGCATCAGGGTCTTTTCCAATGAGTCAGTTCTTTTCATCAGTCCTTCCAATGAATATTCAAGGCTGATTTCCTTTAGGATGGACTGGTTGGATCTCCTTGCTGTTCAAGAGACTCTCAAGAGTCTTCTCCAACACCACAGTTCAAAAGCATCAATTCTTTGGCTCTCAGCTTTCTTATAGTCCAACTTTCACATCCATACATGACTACTGGAAAAACCATAACTTTGACTAGATGGACCTTTGTTGGCAAAGTCATGTCTCTGCTTTTTAATATGCTGTCTAGGTTGGTCATAACTTTTCTTCCAAGGAGCAAGTGTCTTTTAATTTCATGGCTGCAGTTACCATCTGCACTGAGTTTAGAGCCCCCCAAAATAAAGGCTGTCACTGTTTCCACTGTTTCCCCATCTATTTGCCATGAAGTGATGGGACCAGATGCCATGTGATTAGTTTTCTAAATGTTGAGTTTTAAGCCAACTTTTTCACTCTCCTCTTTCACTTTCATCAAGAGGCTTTTTAGTTCCTCTTCACTTTCTGCCATTAGAGTGGTGTCATCTGCATATCTGAGGTTTTTTATATTTCTCCTGACAATCTTGATTCCAGCTTGTGCTTCTTCCAGCCCAGTGTTTCTCATGCATATAAGTTAAATAAACAGGGTGACAATATACAACCTTGACATATTCCTTCCCCTGTTTGGAACCATTCTGTTATTCCATGTCCAGTTCTAACTGTTGCTTCTTGACCTGCATACAGATTTCTCAGGAGGCAGGTTAACCCCTCCATTAAGCCTGTCAAGGATCAGATGTTTTTCTCTGATAAACTAGCATAGTGAAACTGTTTTGACCTGACCCAAAGATAAGAACAATGACTGCTGGAGCCTGGGGCCAGCATGGAGATAGTTACTGATTAAGCTCTATGACTAAGAGGGGGAAGGTCAGTCCTGTGAGTAGGGTGAGGTAAGGCAGGAACTGGTCAGCAGGAGTGAACAGATAGAGCAAGAGAGCACCCATCTTGAGTGGCCTAACCATACACCACCTTCATCTTCTTTCTCTTAGTGGAACCAAAAAACCTCTACTCTTCTTGCCTGTTTATCAACTCCCTCTGCTCAGAGGCCCTAATGTTCCCATATAAGAAAATCCTTTCTAGACAGACTGTAGGGGAAATACAATAGAGAATTAAATGAAGCTGTGTAAACAATATGTTTTCATGAAACCTGATTTGTTGAATAAATGGTTTAACAGAGACTTTAGGACTAAAGCCTCTTCTCCCTGGAGAAGGAAATGGCAACCCACTCCAGTACTCTTGCCTAGAAAATCCCATGGACGGAGAAGCCTGGTGCAGGCTACTGTCCATGGGGTCGCAAAGAGTCGGACACAACTGAGCAATTTCACTTTCACTTCACTTAGGACTAACATTCCGAATGTACTCAGTCTGTGTGGACAGTTATCTATTAGATACTCGAGGACAAACTCCAGCATGAGATCACTCAATCACAACCTCAAAGTGTCTGAAGCAGATCAAGATGGTCAGAGACACAATTTCAACATAAGTAGCCACTGCACAACTGAGTTTGGGGCAAGTACGAGGCCAAAGGCATAGAGAATGAAAGAATAAAGTGTACGAGTGTGTGGGTGGTGTGGGTATCAGAGAATTCTTCCAAGAGGTTTGAAACACGGCAGAGAGAACAATATTAATATGAAATATTTGCCAATTTACTATGTGGAAATGAGCTAATGTATGTTGTGCATTAAGATAGGAAGAGTTACACCAGGGAACCAAATGATTAAAGAGAAAAATGGAGGTTATTTTAGAAACATAGAGGGGCTTCCCTGATGGTTCAGCAGGTAAAGAATCTGCCTGCAATGAAGGAAATACAGGTTCAATCCCTGGGTTGGGAAGATCCCCTGGAGGAGGAAATGCCAACACACTCCAGTACCTCTTGCCTAGAAAATCCCATGGACAGAGGAGCTTAGAGTCCACAGGGTCACAAAGAGTTGGACATCACTTAGCAGAGCAGACAGAAACATATAGAAGCTACTGAATTGGATACAAATGGAAACATTTGTACAGATAATTAAAAATCAGAAGATCTACAGCCTATGAGTGTATTCAATAAGACACATAAGTTGGCAGTACTTAAGGGACATGATTCAAAAATCTCAGGATATGATCACCAGTTCACTTCTGAAAGGCTCACTGAACCATGAATAGGTCCTGACTTCTTTGAAGCCCTGAGTGTTCAGAGGAGCCCAGAAGGAGTAAGTTCACTGGGGAGCTGTGGTAACTACAGCCAATTCCTGTCCAGACCTAGAGGGCTGTCTGAACATGTGTTCTCACCTGTTTTATAATAACTCACCCTGGGTGCTTGTCAGGTCATACCAGGTGGATGATTCGTCACTCACTCAGCCTCTTTCCCAGCACATCACCACCCAGCAGCTCCTTCTCTTCCCCTGCTCTTCCTGGTCAAATGTGGTCCAGTGGGAGGGGGGAAGGCGTGAATGTGCAGAAGACAGATGGAGACTCACACTGGAATCTCAGACTTACCAAGTGAAGACAAAAGAAACTAATGTGAAATATGGATTAATTAATTAGTTTTCATTAATTCAGCAATCAGTTATTGAGAGCCTATTTTGTTTGGACTATTGCAGTATTTCTCAATATTCTGTTATGTATCCAGAAAGTATTAACAAAGGAATACTTTTGACTGAATTTCTCTTTCATAAGTATGTAGTTTGGGGATAGCGGGGGGGTTGTCCTTTTGCAGTTTCCTCTTTCCTGGGATTTCTCCTTAATTTCATGCAGAATAACTCTCTTTTTTCAAGGGTCAAATGTCCTCTAGTTTCTCCTTGCTTTTGATCACTCCCTCTGACTTTATGTGCTGTTTTTTTAATATTTTTTATTTTCAGAGAATTTATAATTATTATTGACAGGAGAAGCAATCTAATGCAGACTATTCTCTTTGTTGTAAATTTTCAGATTCTTTTATTTTATTCTCTGTGTTGGACTACAGGGTAAGAAGCACAAATTCTAGAATCTGAAGTTTTGAAGAGCCATTTAGGACATTGTTTAATCTTCATCTGATGCAACAAAATCCCCTTATAACTCATCATTTTTTGAATCATCTGAGGTCATTTTTTCCCATTTATTTTTTTTTTAGTTCCTTATTGATAAATGTTGTTTCTATTTTTAATTACAAATAATACCACATGACTATATACTTGCATTGGTATATATCTTATTTAATACATATATGAGTATATTAATAGAATAAATTCCTAAAGTGGAATTGTTGGATTTAGGATATGTATATGAGTTTTTTAAAAAATTATATTTTTGTCACCAAATTTGGTACCACAAATGAATAAATGTAATATATGTAAACTCTAAAGCATAATTTTGTCATAATCAACATGGTTTTCAAATTTTTATGACAGCTTAAAAGCATACATATATGGTCCTAAACACTGATTGTTCAGTTTTGTTTATATTTATTTCCTTTTAGAACCATTTATGTTTTAAGTCATAATACTGAGTGACTGAGTAAGTGAAAGTCACTCAATAGTGTCCGACTCTTTGCAATCCCATGGACTATACACTCAATGGAATTCTCCAGGTGAATACTGGAGAGAAGATCCCTTCTCCAGGGGATCTTCCCAACCCCAGGATCAAACCCAGGTCTCCTACATTGCTGGCAGATTTCTTCACCAACTGAGCCACCAGGGAAGCCCAGGTCATAACATTATTGTACCTTTAAGAGAGTGAATATATGTTAATCTCTTAATTAATTAATAAGAGAACACACATTATGGAGAAGGAAATGGCAGCCCACTCCAGTATTCATGCCTGGAGAATCTCATGAACAGAGGAGTCTGGCGGGCTACAGTCCATGGGGTCACAAAGAGTTGAATACAACTGAGCGACTAACACAAAACATACATTAGTTACATTCAATACATTGTGTCACCAAACATTGAGTTCCCAAAGTCAAACTTTAGACTCCAAATATAACAGGATGAGCTATCAGAGGGCTCTTAAATGCCTCATTCCCTGTTGAAACTCTTTAAGTAACTCCTATCAGCATTTAGATTGGGCTTTATTTATTTAAAAAACAAATACACTCTGAATTTCAAAGTAGCTTATCCCGTTCTCTGTCTCTCTGTGTAGTTTTGCTTGGTTTGAAGAGTTATGAATAGTATCATACTTTCTGTAGTCTCCTTGACCTTGTTTTCTTTCATTCAATTGGTATGTGGCATGTCCATCCATATCGTTGCTTGCAGGTATCATCCATCCATGTTTATTGCTGATGCTGTTCTACAGTTCAGTTATCTATTTCCCCATTACTGAAAAATATTTGGGTTGTTTTAGTTTGGCATGTCCATTTTGGAATTTGGCAGATATTTTCCAAATGGTCCTTCTTGAAAGTGGACAGACTTTCCCCCTAACCATCATTATATAAGAACTCACAGGTGCATTTTTGTAGAGTTTGCTTGGCATTTCTGAAGCAATATTGCTGATCCCAGTTTTACAACTTCTTTCATGGGCATTTATGAAAGAGATGGGAAAGAGGCATCTTCTCCAGGGAGTCCCAGTGGGGAAGTGATGAGCCCTAGATCACCCGGCCAGCTAGGACCATGCTGGGCGGCTCTGGATATCTGAGACATTTGTTTTAAAACCTGCCAAAATCTCCACAGCATGATCTTTGACCTTGACTGGTTTTCCAGATTTGTTAGAGGAGCAAAAGAAAAGAGATTTTTATTTGCCTCTGAAAAAGTTTATTGTGACAGATGGGAAAATGTCAGATGGACACTGCAGTAAAAAGCAAAGAGGAATCAGTTCCCAAGAAAAACCTGTGGTCAGCAAAAGGACACTGGGGCACTTAGGAGAGCCCTCCCCCTGGACTTGGGCTGGGAGGAAATTTCATATAAGAAGGGAAGAGGGAAAGAGAGATCCAAGTCCAGATTTGTTATTTTCCTTCCTTGAAAGGACAGTTTCTCAGAATCCAGATCCTGTCTAAGCAGGAAATCCCCAGCTCCAGCGGGCAGTTTCTTTACTGCTCTGTGTAATTGTTTCGCAGTGTTGTCTTTTTCCACTTATAGTCCTGAGAAGCAATTCTCCTCTACCTTTGCACCAGGGTGCTGTCTTCCTCCAGGCTCTGAGTCCTGCACTCATGAACTCTTTGGTCCCTTCTGCCCAGTGGAGGCATATATGTTCTTCCAGGCAGGGCGCACCACTCAGGGATGCTCCTGCCTATGTATAGACCCCACTCCACCAAACCCTTCTTGCTCTCATTCATCCTAAGGCTCCTTGCATCCTCAGCTTTCCTTTATCTCTCTATTCCTTCCCTCAACTTGTATCTTTGCTATAATAAAAAAGCACACACGTGTACACACGCCTCTTTTCTTTCCACTGAAAGAGGAAACAGGAGAAGACAAGGAGTGTAGAAATAGAGGTTTGTATTTGACCCTTGCTTACCAGCTACTACTAATAGGACTCCTGCTTACCAACAAAATTACTAACACTTACCTCACTAGAATGCTAAAATCTTAATGAGGTACCATTTAATAATACCTTGTGCAGTTTCTGAAATATAATAATACTCACAAAATGTTATTTCTCACTTTTTATTCTTATTTATTCATTTAATAATTCATTCATGCACTTACTAAATATTTATTGTTTAAAGTGCCAGACAGCATGCCTGAGGAGTGCTAAAAACACAAGACAATTAAGACACAATTTATGAAGGACTTCCCTGGTGGTCCAGACATTAAAATGCGCTGTTTCCAATGCAGGGGGGCACAGGTTTGATCCCTGGTCAGGGAACTATGATCTCATAAGCTGCATGGCACAGCCAAAAATGAGACACAATTATGACCTCCTAGACTCCTACTGGGGAGGCCTTACAAATAGCTGTGAAAAGAAGAGAAGAAAAAAGCAAAGGAGAAAAGGAAAGATACAAACATCTGAATGCAGAGTTCCAAAGAATAGCAAGAAGAGATAAGAAAGCCTTCTTCAGCGATCAATGCAAAGAAATAGAGGAAAACAACAAAATGGGAAAGACTAGAGATCTCTTCAAGAAAATCAGAGATACCAAAGGAACATTTTATGCAAAGATGAGCTTGATAAAGGACAGAAATGGTATGGACCTAACAGAAGCAGAAGACATTAAGAAGAGATGGCAAGAATACACAGAAGAACTGTACAAAAAAGATCTTCACAACCCAGATAATCACGATGGTGTGATCACTGACCTAGAGCCAGACATCATGGAATGTGAAGTCAAGTGGGCCTTAGGAAGCATCACTACAAACAAAGCTAGTGGAGGTGATAGAATTCCAGTTGAGCTATTCCAAATCCTGAAAGATGATGCTGTGAAAGTGCTGCACTCAATATGCCAGCAAATTTGGAAAACTCAGCAGTGGCCACAGGACTGGAAAAGGTCAGTTTTCATTCCAATCCCAAAGAAAGGCAATGCCAAAGAATGCTCAAACTACCGCACAATTGCACTCATCTCACATGCTAGTAAAATAATGCTCAAAATTCTCCAAGCCAGGCTTCAGCAATATGTGAACCATGAACTTCCTGATGTTCAAGCTGGTTTTAGAAAAGGCAGAGGAACCAGAGATCAAATTGCCAACATCCGCTGGATCATGGAAAAAGCAAGAGAGTTCCAGAAAAACATCTATTTCTGCTTTATTGACTATGCCAAAGCCTTTGACTGTGTGGATCACAATAAACTGTGGGAAATTCTGAAAGAGATGGGAACACCAGACCACCTGACCTGCCTCTTGAGAAATTTGTATTCGGGTCAGGAAGCGCCAGTTAGAACTGGACATGGAACAGCAGACTGGTTCCAAATAGGAAAAGGAGTACATCAAGGCTGTATATTGTCACCCTGTTCATTTAACTTATATGCAGAGTACATCATGAGAAACGCTGGATTGGAAGAAACACAAGCTGGCATCAAGATTGCCGGGAGAAATATCAATAACCTCAGATATGCAGATGACACCACCCTTATGGCAGAATGTGAAGAGGAACTCAAAAGCCTCTTGATGAAAGTGAAAAAGGAGAGTGAAAAAGTTGGCTTAAAGCTCAACATTCAGAAAACGAAGATCATGGCATCCGGTCCCATCACTTCATGGGAACTAGATGGGGAAACAGTGGAAACAGTGTCAGACTTTATTTTTCTGGGTTCCAAAATCACTGCAGATGGTGACTACAGCCATGAAATTAAAAGACGCTTACTCCTTGGAAGGAGAGTTATGACCAACCTAGACAGCATATTTAAAAGCAGAGACATTACTTTGCCAACAAAGGTTCGTCTAGTCAAGGCTATGGTTTTTCCAGTGGTCATGTATGGATGTGAGAGTTGGACTGTGAAGAAAGCTGAGCGCTGAAGAATTGATGCTTTTGAAGTGTGGTGTTGGAGAAGACTCTTGAGAGTCCCTTGGACTGCAAGGAGATCCAACCAGTCCATTCTGAAGGAGATCAGCCCTGCGTGTTCTTTGGAAGGAATGATGCTAAAGCTGAAACTCCAGTACTTTGGCCACCTCATGCGAAGAGTTGACTCATTGGAAAAGACTCTGATGCTGGGAGGGATTAGGGGAAGGAGGAGAAGGGGACGACAGAGGATGAGATGGCTGGATGGCATCACTGACTCGATGGACATGAGTCTCAGTGAACTCATGAGGAGTTGGTGATGGACAGGGAGGACTGGCGTGCTGCAATTCATGGGGTCACAAAGAGTCGGACACGACTGAGCTACTGATCTAATCTGATCTGATCTGAGACTCCTACTGTTGAGTGAGGGTAAAGCACAAGTAAGCAGGTGAACTTATGGCTGGAGAAATGGCCTCTGAGAGGTTTGCAGAGGAAGTATAAAAGAACAGAAGATGGGCATGTAACCCAGAACAGGATGGAAGAGAGTCAAGAAGGTTTTCCTGGAGGAGATGCTGCTTACCTTGCATATTATTGTAAATTCACAGTGTTGGGAATACAGTGGACAGAAAGTCATGCTCAGTGACCCGGTGACAGAGAGACCTTGGCATGTTCAAAACATGCAGGGAGTCCAGGGAACCATGCATGGAAGCAGCTAGACCTACAGATCTGCAGCTCAGGGCCAGCTGCAGGCACAGATCCAAGGGGTATCAACAAACAAATATCATCCCTGGGAAATGTCATTCCTGGGCTCTCCCACCAGGAGATTCTGACTAAAGTTCCCTGCCTCCCCAGAGAATGCAGATTTGGCACCAAGATGGTGTAGGCTAGACTTCCCTGGAGGTCCAATGGCTAAGACTCCACTCTCCCACTGCAGGGGGCATGGGTTCAATCCCTGGTCCAGAGAACTAAGATCCTGTATGCCTCAGGGTGAGAGAAAGGTTATGAGAAGAGAGAGATTTAATTATGAGAAGTTTTAACCATCTACTCCCCCTGTTCCCTTTCCAGAAATGACATGAAGACCTAAGGTACAAATAAAATTTGAAAACTGAAAACACTTCCCTCAAGTCTGCTTTGTGCAGCTTTCCCTTTCTCTCTCCAGACCCATCCTCCACCCTTGTCCTACTGCAGGGGTTTCACTTTCTCTATCACTCTCAGACATTTTCTGCCTGGCCACTGGTGATGTTTCAGAGTCCCCATATCCTATTGGACAGTGGAGGAGTTAGAGGTCTTAATAATGTTTTCTAAATAGAAAACATAGTGAGATATCTGAAGGGAGAATAGAAGATCAAGGTCTCCAAGTTATTCCATCAGGCGTTCTTTCCCCTTCAAACACTCCCTATGAGTTTAGAAAAGTATGTCTATCCCACAAAATAATTTAAATAGCAATTCGTTTTTCCAATTTTATTAACTGTCTGATAAGAGCTTCAAATAGGAAAACATAATTTGTGTTAAACTTATTGATATATTGGAGTGAGCTCTTGGATCCCATTACTCTGTGTAGGCACTTGTGTAAAGCCAAGTTCTTCAGGATGGAAATCCCTGGGATAAATGGGATCATTTGATATTTCTCAGTGAGTGAAGGTATGGTAAACGATCACTGAAAGCACAGTAAACAAAGATGACAACTTGGCCTTTTTATAGATCGTTCATTCTGAAAACATTTAAAGCACTTTCAATAAATGTTTTTCTTAAAGTGGGTTTGGGGGATTCCCAGGAGGCGCTAGTGGTAAAGAACCCGCCTGCCAATGCAGGGACACAAGAGATGCGGGTTTGATGCCTGGTCAGGAAGATCCCTTGGAGGAGGGCACAGCAAACCACTCCAATATTCTTGCCTGGAGAATCCCATGGACAGAGCAGCCTGCAATCCATGAGGTCGCAATGAGTCAGACACAACTGAAGTGACTTAGCAGGCATGGACCTGAGACTTTGCACAAAGACAGCAATTAATTTGGAATGTTAGGAGGAGATATCAAGAAAATTCCCTGAGCACACACAGTTATGTATTCCCTTTTTATCCTAATCCAAATCTGAAGAGCCGGGAAGCAAATAGCTTCTAGTGAGTATCCAGGAGTAAAGGTGAGGAAATAGAGGCACTTTGTGTGAAAGGGATGTGTGATTGTTTTCCATGTGGAAGGCAGTAGTCAGCTTTTGACTGCTGGATTTGGGTTGCTCTCAAGTAGTAGGTTTGGTTTGTAGACACCGTAGGAAGTGCTAGAAAGCTCAAGACCCAGCAATCTAGAGTTCTTTGTAAAGGATATTTATAAACAAAATTTTCTGAGCCTGGAATACACTTAGAAATTCTCTCCAATCATCTCATTTTATAGACCAGAAAGCCAGCATCCAGGGAGGTGAACAGATTTGCCCAGGTTAATTGAGTGTCAGCCCTGGGACTGGAACTCATGGCTCTTCTCAGTCCAGGGTTATTTATCCCATGTTTTCTGTAGGCCAGCTTTTCACATTCTGCTAAGCTGGGGTTAACAGGCTGCTCCTGGTCACATCACACATGGCAACTCTCACTGTTCTCTCCCGGGTACCCCTGTTCTAAGGAAGTTCTCTGACTAATGGCAAGGGGGCTCTTAAAAGCTAAGGGGAGGATCACCAGTGTTAAAGATCTTCAAGCCAGTGAGGGTCAGAGCTGCAGGCTGGAAGTCACAAGTCAGGATTGGGAGTGGTGGGTGATTAATCAGGGAAAAATTCTCAACAGAGAAAGACCATCCCATGTTTGGAACAAGGAGGGCAAATGGATTGGCTGACCTGAGAAGTGCTTGGTCGGGAGGTATTTTTGTTTATTGACTCCCCAGTAGCAAAAGTGAAAGTAAATTCAGCATACCATGCAAGAGCAAAGGGTACGGGGAAGCTTAATAAATACAGCAGTCAGGCAGGGTATTTCCCGTTCGGCTGCTTATTTAAACTGGAGGCCCGGTCCTTTGCTCTGTCTCCTGATTCTGCACCTCTGATTGAAGACATGCCTGCCACCCTCCTTGTGAGTTGAGATTTGATACCAGGGGTGGGGGAAGGGAGAAGACCTCTGAATCATGGGAGAGACTCAGGAATAGATGAGGGACAGTTCTGGGAGATGAAGAGGGGGATGAGTGTTGCTGGGAAGACATCTGGAAGGGGAGGAGATGGGCATCAATACCTACTGAATGTGAAGAAAGTTTCTATAAGAGTTCTTGGGCTCCTGAGTTCTCTTACATCGAGACCTTGCACTGTTCACACTTAGGGATACTTGGTAGGAAGCAGGAGTGGGCTTTGTGCTCAGCAGGGCTGGCAAGCTTGAAACTGAAAATATTGTCTTGATCCCTTTCTCTTTTACCCTGTTTAGGCCTCCAGGGCAATTAAACTTAAGCTTTCTTCTTTTCTTAAAAGAGAGGTTGACAGAATTCACTTATTTTAAGTTGTTAATGCCCTGTTACATTACCTTATGTGAGACTATATTCTCTACAAAGAGGACCTGGAATGAGGGCAATGCTTAGCACAGAAGAGTGAGAGTTCAGTGAAGAAATCTCTGTGGCATCTGGACTGGAAAGATATTTTTGAATGAAGCCTGAAAGAAGTCTTCTGAGACTTTCCAGCAAGAGCGCAGGAATGAGATTCCCTTTGTTGAGATTACTGAAGTAAGACTCAGATGTAGTCCCTACTTTCTGTGAGTGGAGCCCCAATTTGATAAAAGGAAGAGATCATATTCTATAATGGATGGATAGGAAAACATAGGAAATACATATGGCCAAGTGATACTGAAAATAGGGACACTATAAAAAATGAATTATTGTTACCAAAAAAAAGTACAAATAGTACAGAGAAGATGTTTCCTAAACAGGGTTTTCATCTAAAATAGTCACGTCATGGAGGACAGCCCTATGAGTATTCCATGAGAATGTGAAGTCTGCGAAATTCTCTTTGAAAGGTGTTTATAAACTCTGGCGTATATTTTTAGATGTTTTGTTTTTAACATCTGACAACTTTTACCTGGATAGGAGACAGGTAAATTAGGTGGGAAGTCATTGATAACATTTTGGGGAAGGATAAGAAGTGTGGTTACAAAAGAATCAGACTGGTTTTCTTGCATTAGAACCTGATAATTTCAAAAGAGACGTTTGAAACAAGGGAAGGACACAGCTTGTTGTAAAGGATCTGGAGCACCAGACTGGCAGTGAAGGGTGGGAGCAATAAAGGAGGGGGAACAAGGGGTGTAGAAGAGGGCAGGAAATCTAGGCAACTGTCTCTTGGCCTTTTTTTGTCCAGGTGACTGTCCATTCTGAGAAATGGAAACCAATGACCTTCCCTGCCCATCCGGGAGACAGAGTGAATAAGATCAATGAACGTGTCCGCTCTAGGACCAAGGTTCCTGTGCCGGATCAGGTCCTGCAGCTGGGCTCGAAGACCCTAAAGCCAAAGAGAACTCTGTCATCGTATGGCATCGACAAGGAGAAGTCCATCCACCTCACCCTGAAGGTGGTGAAGCCCAGTGATGAGGAGCTGCCCTTGGTTTTGGTGGAGCCTGGTGAGGGGGGACAGAGGCATGAGCTCCAGGTGCGAAGGTCCAGCTCAGTGACCCAGGTGAAGGAGATGATCAAGATGAAGACCGCTATACCCCCTAAGAATCAGATTGTGAACTGCAATGGAAAGAAACTGGAAGACGGGAAGATCATGGGAGATTATGGCATCAAAAAGGGCCATTTGCTCTTCCTGACATACCCCTGCATTGGTGGGTGACCATCCTGCAGATGGAGTGATAGGAGAAGCAAAAGATTTGGGGTGAATTGAGGTGGAAGACTAGAATATTTATAACCAATTGATTCTTTAATTCTAGTGTGATTGAATAATTGGCAAAATTGCATATATTTGATATGTTAGAACATATTAGAATTTGAAGGCCTATTAGAGATGACATTCAAAGACAGTTGCAGCTGCATCCTGTCTTGGTTCTGTCCGATTCATAGAAAAACTCCTATTTCCTTTCCCAGTCAACAAGATAGATTGTGATCGATGTTCTTCTAATTACTGTGTTTCATCTATATTTAGCTCAGTGTTTCTTCTCTCATATGACTCAATAATCATTGAGTCAAACTGACACTCTGCCTGTAGACAATAGTGAAATGACTTATTATGAAGTGATTTATTTACTGTGACATAATGTTAATAAATAATTTAGAAAAATTAAATTACTTCCCCTCTCCTTATTTAAAGCTGTTTGTTATGAAGTGAAACTTGGCACCATGGCCCTTCTTACTCTGTTTCCCACACCCAATTAAACCACTCTTATTTCTGGGGATGATGGTGGTCATGGCAAGATATTCACCTTGGGGATCTAGAAATTTTATGCCTCCAGTGGGGGCTCCTTGGGAATAGATGTACTTTAGGTGGGAACAAACTTCCAGAAAAGTGAATGAGTGAGAGAGCAGTCTCTGGCCTGCCTGCCTGAGGCTCTGCCAGGACTTCTGTGCTGGGGGTAGGGGTTGATTTCTGGGTTGACCCCGACACTCTGCCCACAGTCTGGCTAGTGGAGCTTGTCCCTCTCCGTGTCCTCCATCTCCTTCCCTTCCTTTCTTCCTCCATCTCATTTCTCCCTCGTGATCACCTGTATGTTTTCTCACAGCCTGAAACATGTCCACCCTCTTTCCCACTAGTCTCCTCTTCTTTATAACTGTCTCAAGAACCACCTCTGGTAGAAGCGTTTATGAACGTAACCCCACTCAGCACAAAGCACACTTATACATGTTGCTCATTACAACGATGAGTCAAGTGCTCTGGGCTGGGCACTACTTAACTTGGTAGGAGGGCGTTTGGTTGTACTGATGCCCTGCGATGAGAGACCAGAGCTTTTCTTTTTTTTGGATGGAATCTCCTACAGGGCTGAGTATGATCTGATTGTCACTTAGGGATGTCTGATGTCAGACACCATGGGGTCTTCCATGGTCTCTTTCACTAGACTGGGATATTCATCATCTCTTACCAGCAAATGAGCTATTAACTGGGAGATATAATACCCCCGAAGATGGGAAAGATCCTCCCAAAATCAAAGTTTTTTTTTCATCAGATTAGGAGAAAGCTCAAGGGCCAATGCTCCCTCACTAAACTTGCACAGATAAAAGACATGGGGGTTTTACCTACAGCACATGAACCTTTCCTGATGGGAGGAAGAGACCTCCCCATTAACCATGGGCTCCTTAAGGACAAATCTTGCAGATCCTCATAGAGAAATGAACAGCCTGAAGTCTAGTCTTTACACCGGACATTCCCATCCTTGGGCCCTGGGTAACATTCCCCTCCTTCCTTCCCTGACTGACTCACTGTGCTCTTGCCCTCTCCCCAAATCCCTCAGGAACCTCCTCGCTGCCTCCTTCTCTTCCTTATTCCTGAGGGTGGAGAGGAGTGGGATGAGGGTGGATGTGTGACAGTGTAGAAAAGAGAAATGAACTTGCCTGCCACTGGTTGTAGCTGTGCATGGGTTGCAGGTAGCTGTAGAGGAGGGATCCACAGAACAGTCAGATGGCTTTCAGGTGGGACCCACAGGTGCCCACCACTTTCCTGAGGCTGCCTCTGGCCCTCATGCCACAACAACATGGGCCGTGCTGCCAGGTAGGCCAGGATCACGGCAGAGGGCACGAGCAGCCACATGATCCAGAGCCATCACTGCCTGGGGGACACACTCAGCTGAGCCCAGAGCCAGCGATGCGCACAGCTGCACCAGGCACCCACCGGCTCCAGACTCAGCACCGGATTGTGCAGGATGGCCAGCAGGAGAGGCACCACACTTGTGGTGAAGCCCACATCCACCAGGGCCAGGTGGCAGAGGAAGCAGTACATGGTCGTGCACTGCCAGCAGCACCAGCGCCAAGTTGCCCCTTAGAGTCAGGAGGTAGCAGAGGAGGATGAGGGCAAAGAGGACAGGCTGCAGGCAGGGCCCGTCGGAACAGCCCAACAGGAGGAAGAGCTTCTCTGTGCTGTGGTTGCCCTAAAGGGCAAACTCGCAGAAGGTTTGGAAGGATGACACACAAGGGTGATGTATCCCTTACAAGCAAAGGGATGGGGAGTGCAGAGGGGAAATGGATGGCAGCATACACATGTTTAGGTGTCCATGGGAGCTCATTTACAGATCTGAATCCTTAGTTTAGGAAACAACCATGTATAAGGATACCCTAGTTGATGTATTTACCATAAAATTCGATGAGGAAGATAGAATCTCCCTCCTAAAGATGAACATACTTGAGCTCTATAAGATAAAGCGTCCAAAGGTCATAGCCACTGAGTGGTCCTTTGGACATGTACTCAGACCTGTTTGATTTCTGAACCAATACACTTGTGCTGCTTCCCTGTTTCTGGTGTATTCCTAGGAGCCAAAGTAGAAAGTAGAAACCTAAACTTCCTCTCACATGATAGCCCTTCAGATATTTGAAGACAAATTTCTTTTTTGAGCCTCCTGACCCCCTTCTTTGGAAGCATGTAAAAAAATGCCTAAAAATAGATGCAATGCTCCAGGTTAGTATAACTAAAAATGGGTAGATCAGAACTGTCACCCTTTTGTTTGATGTGCTCTACCTCCATTAATACAGCCAATATACTGCTGAATGCTGAATTTTAATCTGTGGTGAGTCTCTCTTCCAGGCTGTGTCCAATGTCCACGCCACTCCTGTTTACCATCTAGTATGACAATCATGAGGAACACAGATGGGCACATGTGTAACAGGAAAAAACATAAGTCAGCAGACCTGGGTTCCACCTAACAGAACCACCTTGGTCCAGTGATTTGATGATTTTATAGTCATACTGGAGATGAATAAATGCAAGAGATGACATTCAGGCTTATAGACCCATGGTTCTAGAGATGTAGAGTTATAAAAAGTCAAATCACCTAGTTCTGTGATTACACAGACACACACTAGTTCAGACAGATAAACTTTAAATCTCTCCGGGCCCATTCCTAGTCCCTGTCCTGCTGCAGGACTTTCTCTTTCCAGATCAACCTCAACCTGATCTGAGTTTTTCTGCCTGGACACCGGTGAGGATTCAGAATTCCCCGATCCTATTGAACAGTGAACTCAGGGAGGGTCAGGGGAAGCCCTTTGCTGCTGTGCTTCAGCCCAAGGTCATAATCTTGTCTTCTAAACTCAGGGACAATAGGAACCTGGAGAACTATCTGAAGGGAGGAAAGGCAGGTAAGGTTTCCACTCGATTCCATCAGATATTCTTCCCCCTTCATACTTATTCTGTGTGTTTCAGAATGTATGTCTTTCCACACACACATGAAATACACTTAAATAAGTATTAGGTTTTCAAACTTGATTCTCTCTCTCGTGAGAGCTTCAAAGAGGAGAACATGATTTATGGTAAGGCTTTTAAAGTACTCGAATGAGTTCTCGGCTCCCAGTACTTTGTTGTTGTTGTTGTTTTGTAGTGGTTTTGCCATACATTGCCATGAATCAGCCATGGGTGTACATGTGTTCCCCATCCTGAACCTCCCTCCCACTTCCCTCCCCATCTCATCCCTCTGGGTCATCCCAGTACATCAGCCCTGAGCACTCTGTCCCATGCAGCGAACCTGGTATGGCAATCTGTTTCACATCTGATAATATACATGTTTCAATGCTATTCTGTCAAATCATCCCACCCTCACCTTCTCCCGCTGAGTCCAAAAGATGTTCTTTACATCTGTGTCTCTTTGCTGTCTCACATATAGGGTTATCGTTACCATCTTTCTAAGTTCCATATACATGCATTAGTATACCGTATTGGTGTATTTTTTTCTGACTTACTTCACTCTGTATAATAGGCTCCAGTTTCATCCACCTCATTAGAACTGATTCAAATGTATTCTTTTTAATGGCTGAGTAATATCCCATTGTGTATATGTACCACTGCTTTCTTATGCATTCATCTGCTGATGGATATCCAGGTGGCTTCCATGTCCTGGCTATTATAAACAGTGCTGCAATGAACATTGTGATACATATGTCTGTTTCAATCCTGGTTTCCTCGGTGTGTATGCCCAGCAGTGGGATTGCTGGGTCATATGGCAGTTCTATTTCCAGTTTTTTAAGGAATCTCCACACTGTTCTCCATAGTAGCAGTACTAGTTTGCATTCCTACCAACAGTATAAGCAGGTTCCCTTTTCTCCACACCCTCTCCAGCATTTATTGTTTGTAGACTTTTGGATAGCAGCCATTCTGGCCACTGTGAGATGGTACCTCACTGTGGTTTTGATTTGCATTTCTCTGATAATGAGTGATGTTGAGCAACTTTTCATGTGTTTGTTAGCCATCTGTATGTCTTCTTTGGAGAAATGCCTGTTTAGTTCTTCGGCCCATTTTTTGATTGGGTCATTTATTTTTCTGGAATTGAGCTACAAGAGTTGCTTGTATATTTTTGAGATTAATTCTTTGTCAGTTGCTTCAGTTGCTATTTTTTTATCCCATTCTGAAGGATGTCTTTTCACCTTGCTTATGGTTTCCTTCCTTGTGCAAAAACTTTTAAGTTTAATTAGGTCTCACTTGTTTATTTTTTATTTTATTTCCATTACTCTGGGAGGTGGGTTATAGAGGATCCTGCCATGATCTATGTTGGAGAGTGTTTTGCCTATGTTTTCCTCTAGGAGTTTTATAGTTTCTGGTCTTACATTTAGATCTATAATCCATTTTGATTTTATTTTTGTGTATGGTGTTAAAAAGTGTTCTAGTTTCATTCTTTTACAAGTGGTTGACCAGTTTTCCCAGCACCAGTTGTTAAAGACATTGTCTTTTCTCCATTGTATATTCTTGCCTTATTAGGCAAAGATAAGGTGTCCATAGGTGTGTGGATTTATCTCTGGGCTTTCTATTTTGTTCCATTGATCTATGTTTCTGTCTTTGTGCCAGTACCATACTGTCTTGATGATTGTAGCTTTGTAGTACAGCCTGAAGTCAGGCAGGTTGATTCCTCCAATTCCATTCTTCTTTCTCAAGATTCCTTTGGCTATTTGAGGTGTTTTGTACTTCCATACAAATTGTGAAATTATTTGTTCTAGTTCTCTGAAAAATGCCGTTGGTAGCTTGATAGGGATTGCATTGAATCTAAGGATTACTGGATAGTATACTCATTTTCACTATATTAATATTTCCAATCCATGAACATGGTATATTTCTCCATCTATTTGTGTCCTTTTTGATTTCTTTCATCAGTGTTTTATAGTTTTCTATATATGTGTCTTTTGTTTCTTTAGGTAGATATATTCATATGTATTTTATTCTTTTCATTGCAGTGGTGAATGGTATTGTTTCCTTAATTTCTCTGTTTTCTCACTGTTAGTGTATAGGAATGCAAGGGATTTCTGTGTGTTAATTTTATGTCCTGCAACTTTAATCCTGCACTTGATTCCATCAGGCATTCTTCCCCCTTCATACTTATTCTGTGTATTTCAGAATATATGTTTTTCCCCACACATGCATGAAATATGCTTAAATAAGTATTAGGTTTTCCAAATTGATTCTCTCCTAATGAGAGCTTCAAAGAGGAGAACATGATTTATGTTAAGGTTTTTAAAGTATTGGAATGAGTTCTCAGCTCCCATTACTTTCATTACACAGGCACTTCTGTAAAATCATATTCTCCAGGATGGAAAGAGCTGGAAGTAAAATGGGATCATTTGAAACCTGTCAGGGAGTGAAGGTGCACTAAAGGGTCACTGAAACACAGCAAACAAAGATGAATACCTGGCATTTCTGAAGACTTTTTACATTGAACTTTAGGAGGAACTTTTAGTAATCACTCTCAGAAAAGGGGAGAGGAGGGTGTAGAAACATCCTGAGCCTTAGGAAGAGGGCAGAGATTAATCTGGGAAGTTAGGAGATCGGGGTAAGGAAAAAAAATTCCAGGAGAACACACAGCTTATGTACTCCCTTGTCATCCTGATCCAATCCAAAGAGGCACAGAGTAAGAAGCACCTTAGGAACGTGTGAGATGACACTAGTGAGTCTCCAGGAGGAAAGGCCAAGAAGTAGTGGAACTATGGTGTGAGAGTGGATGTGTGATTGTTTTGACATCTAGAAGGTGAGAGTCAGCGTTTGACTGGTAGTTCTGGATAGTTCTCAGGTAGTGGATTTCGTTTGCAGGTTCTCCACAGGAGAGGAAGAGTGCTAGGAAGCTCAAGAATCGGGAATCTAAAATTCTTTGTAAGGGACAGTATATAAAGAAAGTTTCTTGAGCCTGAAGACCCTTAGGACTTCTCTCCAATCATGTCATTTATAGAACAGAAAACCAACATCTTGGGAGATGAACAGATTTGCCCAAGTTAATTCAGCAAGTGGCATCCCTGGACTGGAATCATGTCTCTTCTCAGTGCAGGTTTATGTGTCTTATGTCTGCTTCTCCCAGTGTATTTTACACATTCTGTCAGGCTGGTGTGAACAGGCTGCTCCTGGTCACATCACCCACAGCAACTCTCACTGTCATGTCCAGGGCACTCTTCCTCTCAGAAAGACCCCTAAATACTGGCAGGAGGAGGAGGGGTCATGGGCCAGTCAGATCAGATCAGATCAGTCGCTCAGTCGTGTCTGACTCTTTGCGATCCCATGAATCGCAGCACACCAGGCCTCCCTGTCCATCACCAACTCCTGGAGTTCACCCAAACTCATATGCATCGAGTCAGTGATGCCATCCAGCCATCTCATCCTCTGTCGTCCCCTTCTCCTCTTGCCCCCAATCCCTCCCAGCATCAGAGTCTTTTCCAATGAGTCAACTCTTCGCATAAGGTGGCCAAACTACTGGAGTTTCACCTTTAGCATCATTCCTTCCAAAGAAATCCCAGGGCTGACCTCCTTCAGAATGGACTGGTTGGATCTCCTTGCAATCCAAGGGACTCTCAAGAGTCTTCTCCAACACCACAGTTCAAAAGCATCAATTCTTCGGCGCTCAGCCTTCTTCACAGTCCAACTCTCACATCCATACATGACCACAGGAAAAACCATAGCCTTGACTAGACGAACCTTTGTTGGCAAAGTAATGTCTCTGCTTTTCAATATGCTATCTAGGGTTATTAAAAGCACTGGAGAGGATCACCAAGTGTTCAAATTCTTCCAGCCACTGAGGGTCCAGGACTACATAGAAGTCAGGATTGGGAGTGATGGGTGGTTAAGCACACAACAATTTCCAACACAAAAGGGTCATGTCACATTAAGAACAAGAAGGGCAATGGATTGACTGAAAGGAGACATGCTTGATTAGGTGACATTTCTGCTTACAGAAGCCTCTGTAGAGAAAGTGAAAGCACTTGCAAGAACAAAGGGTCCAGGAAAGCCTGATACAAACAGCAGGCAGGCAGGGGATTTCCAACTTAGCCGCTTCTATAAATGGGAGGCCAGCTCCTTTGCTCTCTCTCCTGTTTTTACTATCTTGAGTGCAGAGATGGCTGCCACCAGTTTCATAAGTTAGGATTCTATACTGCAGAGGGGAAAGAGAGAGAACCTCTGAGACATGGTGGAACTCTCAGGGGTACATGAGGGACAGTGCTGGGGAGATGGGGTGGCAAGGAAGATATCTGGAAGGGAAGGAGATGGGCATAGATACCTACCCAATGTGAAGAAAGTTTCTGTGAAGAGGACCTGGTCATTGGGCTCCTGAGTCCTCTTGCATTGAGACCTTGCAGGGTCCACTGATAGGGTATGTGGGACTGTTGTAGCCACACATTCTGGGAAACAAACTCACTCAGAAGGACAATGCAGATACTGGAGTGCAGTTTATTACACTGGCGGGCCCAAGGCAGAGTCTCCTCTTAGCCAAGGACCCCAACCAGTTTTTGTGAAAACCTTATATACCCTGAGTGTTCTTGCTGAAACCCACCTCCCCAGATTCCTTGAAACTACTCTGGACGAGGTAAAAGAGAGATACGATCAAAGTTAACCCATGATTCATGTGTCACATGACTAGATAAACAGTGGACATTTATCAATAGGACTGTGATCATATCCCGATAAACATAATGGAATTTACAACTTTGTTCTGTTACAGAGATAATTAGCATATTCTTTTAGGCAATGGAGAGTCCAAGTACAAGTCCTGGCTCTTGCATGGTCTCCTGAATTTACTTTCACTTTTGCTATTGGAGAGTCAATAAAAATACCTCCTGACCAAGCATTTCTTAGGTCACATCCATGTAAATGGTTCCTATTTCTGGGGATGATGGCAATCATGGCAAGATACTCACCTTAGGGATCTAGAGATTTTATGCCTCTCATGGGGGTCTTTGGGAATAGATGTGCTATAGGTGGGAACACTTTCAGAAAGGTGGGGTATTGGGGAGCAGTCTCTGTCCTGCCTGCCTTAGGCTCTAGCAGGTCTTCTCTGGGTTGAGTTAAGGGGGTGGGGATCGGTTTCTGGGTTGACCCCAACACTCTGTCCAAAGTCTGCATAGTGGAACTTTTTCCTCTCAGCCTCCTCCGTCTCATTCCCTTCCTTTCCTCCTCCATGTCACCACCTCATGTCTCCCTCCTGATAACATTATGTTTTTCTCTCAGCCTGAAATATGTCCACCCTCTCCCACACTAGTCTCTTCCCTTCTTTATAACTGTCTCAAGAACCACTTCCTGCAGAAGTGTTTCTGAACGTAACCCCACTCAGCACAAGGCACACTCATAGGTATTGCTCATTACAATTATGAGTGGTGTACTCTGGGGTGGGTACTATTTAACTGGAAAGGTAGACATTCAGTTGCACTGATTTTTTTTTTGAATGGAGTCTCCTTCAGGGTAGAGTCTATTTTATTGTCACTTGGAATTTTTCTGATATCAGACACCATGGCATCTTCCATGGTGTTTTCCATCAGACTGGGATCGTCATGCATCTCTTACCAGAATTTGGTCTCTTGACTGAGGGATACGTTATCCCCCCAAAAGTCCTCCAAAAATCATTTTTTTTTTATCAGCTTAGGAGAAAGCCCAAGGGCCATTTCCCCCTCGCTAAACCTGCACAGATAAAGGATGTGGGGTTTTTTACTTATAGCACATGACCCTTTCCTGATGAGAGGAAAGGACCTTCCCATTAACCATGGGCTCTTTAAGGACAGATCCTGCAGATTCTCATGGAGAAATGAACAGCCTGAAGGCTAAACTGACTGACTTTCCAAAGGACGTTCCCATCCTTGGGCTCTGGGGTAACACTCCCCTCCTTCCCTCCCTGATTGACTCACTGTGCATCTTGCCCTCTCGCCTGACCCCTCAGGAATTCCTCACTGCCCCCCTTCACTTCATTATTCCTTAGGGTGGAGAGGAGTGGGTTGAGAGTGGGTGTGACTACAGTGTAGAAAAGAGAAATGAACTTGCCCAATGTTGGTTGTAGCTGTGAGTGGGTTGTAGGTAGGGGTAGATGGTGGATGAATGGAACATGCAGACAACTCTCAGGTGAGACCCTCAGGTGCCCACCGCTTTCCTGAGACAGCCTCCGGTCCTCATGCCGAATACAGCATGGGACACGGTGCCATAAGAGATCAGGATGATGGCGGATGGAAGTAACAGGATGAAAATGCAGTCCAGAGCCATCATCACTGGGAGGACGCACTCAGCAGAGCCCAGCGCCAGCGATGCACACAGCTGTTCCAGGCAGCCACTGCACTCCAACCCCAGCGTCCAGCTGCACAGGTTGGCCAGCAGGGGTGGCACCATACTTGTGGTGAAGCCCACATCCATCAGAGTCAGATGGCAGAGGAAGCAGTACATGGGTGTGTGCAGGCGCATGTGAAGGCTAGCACCACCAGCAGCCAGTGCTAAGTTGCCCATCATAGTCAGGAGGTAGCACAGGAGGACGAGGACGAACAGGACAGACTGCAGGGAAGGCCAGTTGAAGAAACCCAGCAGGAGGAAGTGCTTCTCTGTGCTGTGGTTGCCCTAAAAGGGGAAAGTTGCAGAAGGTTGGGAAGGACGACCCACAGAGGGTGATGTATCCCTTACAAGCAAAGAAAAATCAGGACCATGGTTGGTGGTGGGTGAGGGAATGGATGGCAGCACACACATGCTTAATGTCCATTGGAGCTCATTTACACTTCCGAACCTTTAGTTTAGGAAAGCAGCCATGTTTAAGTATACCCTAATGATGTATTTCCACAAAATTCTATGAAAGAGAAATCTCTATCCTAGAGATGAACACATCTGGTCTTAATGGAGTAAGTCATCCCAAGGTCATAGCTAGTGAGTGGCCCTGTGGACGTGTACTCAGGCCTGTTTGATTTCCAAACAAGTGCCCTTTGTGGCTTCCCTGCTTCTGGTTAAACTTATAGAAGCCAAAGTAGAGATCTAACCTTCCTCTCACATGATAGCCCTTCAGATATTTGAAGTCCGATCTCTCTTTGAGCCTCCCAATCCCCTTCTTTGAAAATATGTAGTGTCTAAAAATAGGTGCTACCAGTCCACCTGACCTGCCTCCTAAGAAACCTATATGCAGGTCAAGAAGCAACAGTTAGAACTGAACATAGAACAACAGACTGTTTCCAAATAGGAAAAGGAGTACACCAAGGCTATATATTGTCACCTTGCTTATTTAACTTATATGCAGAGTACATCATGAGAAACGCTGGATTGCATGAAGCACAAGCTAGAATCAAGATTGCCAGGAGAAATATCAATAACCTCACATATCCAGATGATACCACCCTTATGGCAGAAAGTGAAGAAGAACTAAAGAGCCTCTTGATGAAAGTGAAAGAGGAGAGTGAGAATGTTGGCTTAAAGCTCAAATTCAGAAAACTAAGATCATGGCATCCAGCCCTATCACTTCATGGCAAATAGATAGGGAAACAGTGGCTGACTTTATTTGGGGGGGCTCCAAAATCACTGCAGATGGTGACTGTAGCCATGAAATTAAAAGACACTTACTCCTTGGAAGGAAAGTTATGACCAACCTAGACAGCATATTAAAAAGGGGAGATATTACTTTGTCAACAAAGGTCTGTCTAGTCAAGGCTATGGTTTTTCCAGTAGTCATATCCGGATGGGAGAGTTGGACTATAAAGAAAGCTGAGTGCTGAACTGTGGTGTTGGAGGAAACTCTTGAGAGTCCCTTGGACTGCCGGAGATCCAACCAGTCCATCCTAAAGGAAATCATCCCTGAATATTCATTGGAAGAACTGATGCTGAAGCTGAAACTCCAACACTTTGGCCACCTGATGTGATGAGCTGACTCATTTGAAAAGACCCTGATGCTGAGAAAGGTTGAGGGCAGGACGAGAAGGGGACGAGAGAGGATGAGATGGTTGGATGTCTTCACCAACTCAATGGACATGAGTTTGAGTAGGCTCTGGCAGTTAGTTATGGAGAGGGCGGCCTGGCGTACTGTGGTTCATGGGGTCACAAAGAGTCAGACATGACTGAGCAACTGAACTGAACTGAAAATGGGTGCAGTAGGCCAGGTTAGTATAACTAACACTGGGTAGATCAGAACTGTCACCTTCTTTGTTTCAGGTGCTCTATCTCCATTAATACAGCCAATATACTGCTGAATGCTGAATTTTAATCTGTGGTGAATTTCTTTTCTAGGCTCTGTCCAATGTCCATGCCACTCCTGCTTACCATCTAGTGCAATGATCATGAGCAACACAGATGGGCACATGTAACAGCCTTTAAATACAGAGTCTTCTGGGTAGAGGAAAACTCATTAGTCAGGAGACCTGGGTTCCACCTAACAGAACCCTCTTGGTCCAGCGATTTGATATGAGGAAGTCACCTCATTTCCCTTCATCTCAATATTTTCATGTATAAATGGTCATCTAGATGACTAGATGACTGCTGAGATTCCTGTACTACTTTCCTGGATCTCAGATTGATCAGTATTTTTCAAACAAATGAATGTGGATTCAAAGTCTTTAACTCTTGACTGTGATGCTGAATCAGTGGTATGGAAACCATCATAGTTGATGTGATGGATAAAGTTAATGGAACCTTTCTACTGCAATTTTGCCAATGGGTATCTTTTATAGATAACCTATTTTCAACATCATTTTTACTGTTCTTCATTTGAAATAATAATCTTGCAATTTTTTATTAATTTTTCAGTAAGGAACTCTTTTCATCCCTGTATGTATACATGGTTGTCTAGTCCCAATAGGTAGACCAAATATTAATATTGTGATTAAGAATACATGTTTGGAAGTCAGCCTTCAGAGATTCAGTGTTGCTCTGCCAATTCATAGATGAGCATCCTTATGCAATGTTGCTTAACCTTCCACACCTGTTTCTTGACTTGAAAATAATATTTGTTAACTAGTCAAACATTCAGAGCTCTTAAAATTGTGCCTGACAACGTGTGTGTGTGTGTGTGTGTGTGTGTGTGTGTGTGTGTGTGTATGTTAGTCTCTCAGTCCAGTCCAACCCTTTGTGACCCCATGGACTGTGTATAGCTTTCCAGGCTCTTCTATATAGGGTATTTCCCAGGAAAGAACCACAAAACCATGCTTGGAAGGAGCTAGATCCACAGATCTGCAGCTCAGGGTCGGGCTATGGGTAGAGATCTCAGGGGTATTGGCACACAGATATCATTGCTGGCAAATGACATTTCTGGGCTCAGCATCCTGGACATTCTGACCAAGGTTCCCTGCTTCCCCTGAGAATGCAGACTTAGGCACCAACATGGCATAGGCCCCTGGAGCCAGAAGGGCAAGACAAAAAAGCTCTGAGAAGACGTGATTTAATTTTGAGGTGCTTTAACCATCCACACTTCCTCTTCTCTTTCCAGAAGTGGCGTGGAGATTTAAGAAATTAAATGAGTGCCAGTAAAGTTTGGAAATTGAAAACAGTTTACTCCAGGCTGCCTTGTCCAGTCTTCCTTACTCTTTCCAGGCCCCTCCCCCATCCCTGTCCTGCAGCAGGACTTTCTCTTTCCAGATCACCCTCAAGCTAATCTGAGCTTTTCTGCCTGCCCACTGGTGAAGTTTCAGAATCCCTGGATCCTACTGGACAGTGGACTTGGGATAGCCCTTTACGGCTGTGCGTCAGTCAAAGCTCACAATCGTGTTTTCTAAACACAGGGGCAGTAAGACCCCGGAGAGCTGTCTGAAGGGAGAAAAGGCAGATCAAGGTTTCCACTCTATCCCATCAGGCATTCTTCCCCCTTCACACTCATTCTATGTGTTTCAGAATGTATGTCTCCCTACACAAAATACACTCAAACAAGTATTAGGTTTTCCAACATGATTCACTCTCTGGTGAGAGCTTCAAAGAGGAGAACATGACATCTGATTAAGGTTTCAAAAATATTGAAATGAGTTCTCTGCTCCCATTCCTTTCATTACATGGACACTTCTGTAAAACCATGTTCTCCAGGATGGAAAGACCTGGAAAGGACCACCAAGTGTTCAAAGTCAAGCCACTGAGGGTCCAGGGCTACATAGAAGTCAGGATTGGGACTGGTGCGTGGTTAAGCACAGAACAATTTCCTACACAAAAGGGTCTCTCACGTTAGGAACAAGGAGGACAATGGATTGGCTGAGACGAGACATGCATGATTAGATGACATTTCTGTTTAGGGAATCCACTGTACAGAAAGTGACAGAAAATTCTCTAGCACTTGCAAGAACAAAGGGTGCAGGAAATCCTGACACACACAGCAGGCAGATAGGAGATTTCCAACTTAGCTGCTTCTGTAAATGGGAGGGCAGCTCCTTTGCTCTCTCTACTGTTTCTACTCCCTTGAATGCAGAGATGGCTGCCGCCCCTGGTGTAAGTTGGGATCTGATACTGTGGAGGGGAAAGAGAGAGGACCTCCGAGACATGACAGAGCTCTCGGGGTGCATGAGGGACAGTGCTGAGATGGGGCCACTGGGAAGACATCTGGAAGTGGAGCAGACAGTCATGGATACCTACACAATGTGGAGTAAGCTTCTGTGAAGAGGACCCGGTTATCGGGCCCTTAAGTTCTCTGGTATTGAGACCATGCCATGGCCTCTGATAGGGTACGTGGTATGAAGTGGGAGTGGCCTTTGTGCTCAGCAGGGCTGGCAAAACTTCAAACCATGGAAATACTGTTTAGATTCCCATTTCCCTTATCTTGTTTAGGGGTCCAGGGCTCTTAAACCTCCTTCTAGTCCCCAGAGAGAGGTTCACATAACTCTGTTATCCTATATTCTTTATGACCTGAGCTGTTAACTGACGTAAGAATATAAACACTCGGAAGGAACTTGGCATGAGGGCAATGCTTAGCACAGAAGAGTGAGACTTCAGGAAAGAAATGTCTGTTGCATCTAGATTAGGAAGATATTTTTGAATGAAGACTGAAAGAGGTCCTCTGAGGCATTCCAGTGACAAGATAGGGATTAGTTCAGTTCAGTTCAGTCGCTCAGTCCTGTCCAACTCTTTGCAACCCCATGGACTGCAGCACACCAGGCCTCCCTGTCCATCACCAACTGCTGGAGCCTACTCAAACTCATGTCCATTGAGTCGGTGGTGCCGTTCAACCATCTCATCCTCTGTGGTCCCCTTCTCCTCCTGCCTCAATCTTTCCCAGCATCAGGGTCTTCTCCAATGAGTCAGTTCTTCGCATCAGGTGGCCAAAATTTTGGAGTTTCAGCTTCAACCTCAGTCCTTCCAATGAATATTCAGGGATGATTTCCTTTAGGATGGACTGGTTGGATGTCTGTGCAGTCCAAGGGACTCTCAAGAGTCTTCTCCAACACCACAGTTCAAAAGCATCAATTCTTTGGTGCTCAACTTTCTTTACAGTCCAGATCTCACATCCATACATGACTACTGGAAAAACCATAGCTTTCACTAGATGGACCTTTATTGGCAAAGTAATGTCTCTGCTTTTTAATATGCTGTCTAGGTTGGTCATAGCTTTTCTTCCAAAGAGCAAGGGTCTTTTAATTTCATGGCAGCAGTCACCATCTGCAGAGAGTTTGGAGCCCCCCAAAATAAACTTTCTCACTGTTTCCGTTGTTTCCCCATCTACTTGCCAGGTAGTGACTGGACCAGATGCCATGATCTTAGTTTTCTGAATGTTGAGCTTTAAGCCAACTTTTTCACTCTCCTCTTTCACTTTCAACAGGACGCTTTTGAGTTCCTCTTCACTTTCTGCCATAAGGGTGGTGTCATCTGCATATCTGAGGTTATTGATATTTCTTCCAGCAATCTTGATTCCAGCTTATGCTTCATCAAGCCCAGCATTTTGCATGATGTACTCTGCATATAAGTTAAATAAGCAGGGTGACAATATACAACCTTGACGTACTCCTTTTCCTATTTGGATCCAGTCTGTTGTTCCATGTCCAGTTCTGCCTGTTGTTTCTTGACCTGCATACAGATTTCTCAGGAGGCAGGTCAGGTGGTCTGGTATTCCCATCTCTTTCAGAATTTTCCACAGTTTGTTGTGGTCCACACAGTCAAAGGCTTTGGCATAGTTAATAAAGCAGAAGTAGATGTTTTTCAGGAACTCATTTGCTTTTTTGATCATCCAGTGGATGTTGGCAATTTGATCTCTAGTTCCTCTGCCTTTTCTAAATCCAGCTTGAACATCTGGAAGTTCACAGTTCATGTACTGTTGAAGCCTGGCTTGGAGGATTTTACCTTACTTTGTTAGTGTGTGACATGAGTGCAATTGTGCAGTAGTTTGAACATTCTCTGGCATTGCTTTTCTTTGGGATTGGAATGCAAACTGACCTTTTCCAGTTTTGTGGCCACTGCTGTGTTTTCCAAATTTGCTGGCATATTGAGTGCAGCACATTCACAACGTCATCTTTTAGGATTTGAAAAAGCTCAACTGGAATTCCATCACCTCCACTAGCTTTGTTCATAGTGATGCTTCCTAAGGCCCACCATCAAGGTACTGCTGCCTCATAAAAAGAGTTTAGCAGTGTTCTGCCCTCTTCAATTTGAGGGAAGGTTTTGAGAAGAATTGGTTTTAATTCGTCTTTAAAATTTTGGTGGCATTCATTTCAAAACAATGTAGTCCCGAGCTTTTCCTTATTGGGAGGCTTTTGATTACTGATTCAATTGCCTTCCTTGTTATTGGTCTGCTCAGATTTTCCAATTCATCATGATTTCAGACATGGTAGGTTATATTATATTGCTAGCAATTTATCCATTTCTACTAAGTTATAAATTTGTTGGCATATAATTGTCCATATTCATGCAACACAGGAGTGAGCATCCCTATGTTCAGAATATTGAAGTAAGACTTAGATATACTCCCTACTTTCTGTGAGTGGAACCTTTATTTGACTAGGAGGAGACTATATTCTATACTAGGTGATATTAAAACATGTTAAGTCGCTTCAGTCGTGTCCGACTCTGTGCGACCCCATAGATGGCAGCCCACCAGGCTCCACCGTCCCTGGGATTCTCCAGGCAAGAATACTGGAGTGGGTTTCCATTTCCTTCTCCAATGCATGAAAGAGAAAAGTGAAAGTAAAGTCGTTCAGTCACGTCCAACTCTTAGCAACCCCGTGGATTGCAGCCCACCAGGCTCCTCTGTCCATGGATTTTCCAGGCAAGAGTACTGGAGTGGGGTGCCATTGCCTTCTCTGATATTAAAACATAGGAAATGTTAAAAAGAATACATTTGAACAAGTTCTAATGAGGTGGATGAAACTGGAGCCTATTATACACAGTAAACTAAGCCAGAAATAAAAATACCAATACAGTATACTAACGCATATATATACATATGGAATTTAGAAAGATGTTAACAATAACCCTGTATACGAGACAGCAAAAGAGACACTGATGTATAGAACAGTCTTTTGGACTCTGTGGGAGAGGGAGAGGGTGGGATGATTTGGGAGAATGGCATTGAAACATGTATAATATCATATAAGAAATGAATTGCCACTCCAGGTTCGATGCAGGATACAGGATGCTTGGGGCTGGTGCACTGGGATGACCCAGAGGGATGGTATGGGGAGGGAGGTGGGATGGGGGGTTCAGGATGGGGAACACGTGTGCACCCATGGTGGATTCATGTTGATGTATGGCAAAACCAGTACAATATTGTAAAGTAATTAGCCTCCAATTAAAATAAATAAATTTAAAATTTAAAAAAAAACATAGAAAATAAAGGTGAATGAGAGATATTGAACATACCATCACCAGAACATGTAGGTTGTTACTATATAGCAGTGGGACATTAAAAGGAAACTTACAGCACAGAAAATATGTGTCCTAACCAGGATCGCCTCCTCACATAATCATGGAAGACAGCCCTGTCAGTATTACACTAGGCTGTCAAGTGCTGGAAACTCTCTTTGGGAGTTGTTTGGAATGTCAAGAACATCTTTGGATGCTTGGTAGCTGTATATACTTTTGACAGTTGACAAAGTTTATCTAAACAAGAAACAGGGAAATAAGGTAGGAAATCATTAATAACATTTTAAGATGGGTAAGAGATATGGTAATAAAGGAATATCACCGCTTTTCTGACATTATAACTTTGAAAATTCAGAAAAAGCAGCACCACAGATGGAAGGGACAGAGATTGTTGTAAAGAAAGTGGAGAACCAGACTGGCAGTGAAAGGTGGGAGCAATTAAGGCAGTGGCACAAAGGATGTAAAATGGGGCAGGCATTCTGAGTACCAGTCTCCTGGCCTTTGCTGTCCAGGTGAATGTCCTTTGTGAGACCGTGGGATGCATGACCTTCAAAGTCAACTTGAGACAAAGAGCAAAGGAGATCACTGAACAAGTGTGGCATAAGACCAAGGTTCCCATGCAGGACCAGGTCCTCCAGCTGGGCTCAAAGACCCTGAAGTCCCAGAGAACTCTGTCATCTTATGGCATCGACAAGGAGACAACGATCCACTTCACCCTGAAGGTGGTGAAGCCCACTGATGAGCAGCTGCCCTGGGTTTTGGTGGAGCCTGGTGATGAGGAGCAGAGGCACGACCTCCAGGTACGAAGGTCCAGCTCAGTGGCCCAGGTGAGACAGGTGTTTCCGACTCAGAGAGCTGTAACGCCTAAGAAACTGATTGTGGCTTGTTGAAAATGGGTTTTATTGATTGAACTTGAAGCGCAGTACCAAGACTCGTGCCTGCACCCATGTCAAGGGACTTTTTGCCCATGTTTCATTCTAAGAGTTCTATGCATAAACACATTACAAGAGAATCTTTACTCAACTCCATGTGAATTGTTGTGAATGGGAATGAGATAGAGATCCTTTTTCATTTTTCAGCATGCAGATACCTAGTTTTCCCAACAAGATTTACTAAAAATTCTATCTTTCCCCATTGAGCATTCTTGGCTCCCTTGGGAAATATGAGTTAACTCCATTTGCATGGGCTTATGGAGAAGGAAATGGCAACCAACTCCAGTGATCTTGCCTAGAGAATCCCAGGGACAGAGGAGCCTGATGGGCTGCCGTCTAGGGGGTCACACAGAGTCGGACATGACTGAAGCGACTTAGCAGCAGCAGCAGCAGCATGGGCTTAAATCTGACCTCTCAGTTCTGGTCCACTGGTCTATATGTCTGTTTTTCATCCAAGTACCAAACTTTTTCAATACGATAGCTTTGTCTCATAGTTTGATATATTGATGAAAGTGAAAGAGGTGAGTGAAAAAGTTGGCTTAAAACTCAACATTCAGAAAACTAAGATCATGGCATCCGGTCCCATCACTTCATGGCAAATAGTGGAAACAGTGTCAGACTTTATTTTGGGGGGCTCCAAAATCATTGCAGATGGTGATTGCAGCCATGAAATTAAAAGACGCTTACTCCTTGGAAGGAAAGTTATGATCAACCTAGATAGCATATTAAAAAGCAGAGACATTACTTTGCCAACAAAGGTCCATCTAGTCAAGGCTATGGTTTTTCCAGTGGTCATGTATGGATGTGAGAGTTGGACTGTGAAGAAAGCTGAGCGCCAAAGAATTGATGCTTTTGAAGTGTGGTGTTGGAGAAGACTCTTGAGAGTCCCTTGGACTGCAAGGAGATCCAACCAGTCCATCCTAAAGGAAATCATCCCTGAATATTCATTGGAAGGACTGATGCTGAAGCTGAAACTCCAATATTTTGGCCACCTGATGTGAAGAACTGACTCATTGGAAAAGACCCTGATGCTGGGAAAGATTGAAAGCAGGAGGAGAAGGGGATGACAGAGGATGAGATGGTTGGATGGCATCATCGACTTGATGGACATGAATTTGAGCAGGCTCCAGCAGTTGGTGATGGACAGGGAAGCCTGGCACACTGTAGTCCATGGAGTCACGAAGAGTCAGACATGACTGAGCGACTGAACTGAACTGAAGTACTCAAGAAATTTTGCTTCCTATTTTTACTCAATTATTCATTCATTAATTCATTCATTAATGCATTTGGTAACTAGTCTAGTTAGTAAATACATCCTGTGCCCGAAAACATGCCAAGAAAGTGCTGAAGGTATAGGGTAATGCAGACATAGTCATGACCCTCAAGTTTTCCATTGTTGACTAAATGTAAAGGACAAGTAAGCAGATGAACTTATCGCTGGAGAGCATTGCAGAGGGGCTGGAAAAGGACAGGAGATGAGGATATAACCCAAGAGAGGGTGGAGGACTGTCAGGGAGGACTTCCAGGAGGAGATGTTGCTCACATTGCATATTCTAATAAATCCAAGGTGTTGAGGGTAGAGTCGTTGGGAAAGGTGTGCTCGGTTTCCAGGTGGCAGAGTGCCAGGAAAGTTCAAGGACACACAGGGAAGTCCATGGAACCATGCATGGAAGCAGCTAGATCCACAGATCTGCAGCTCATGGCGGGGCTGTGGATAGAGATCTCAGGGATATTGGCACACAGATATCATCGCTGTCAAATGACATTTCTGGGCTCAGCATCCTGGAGATTCTGACCAAGGTTGCCTGCTTCCCCTGAGAATGCAGACATAGGCACCAACATGGCATAGGTCCCTGGAGCCAGAAGGGCAAGACAGAAAGCCTCTGAGAAGACGTGATTAACTTTTAAGCAGCAATGGCACCCCACTCCAGTACTCCTGCCTGGAAAATCCCATGGAGAGAGGAGCCAGGTAGGCTGCAGCCCATGGAGTCGCTAAGAGTCGGACATGACTGAGCGACTTCAATTTTACTTTTCACCTTCATGCATTGGAGAAGGAAATGGCAGCCCACACCAGTATTCTTGCCTGGAGAATCCCAGGGACGGGGGAGCCTGATTGGCTTCCATCTATGGGGTCGAACAGAGTCAGACACGACTGAAGTGACTTAGCAGCAGCAGCAACCATCCACACTGTCTCTGCTCTTTCCAGAAGTGTCATGAAGAGTTAAGAAATTAAGTGGATGCAAGTAAAGTTTGAAATAGATGGGGAAACAGGGGAAACAGTGCAAACAGTGTCAGACTTTATTTGGGGTGGGGCTTCAAAATGACTGCAGATGGTGACTGCAGCCGTGAAATTAAAAGACGCTTACTCCTTGGAAGGAAAATTATGACCAACCTAGATAGCATATTCAAAAGCAGAGACATTACTTTGCCAACAAGGGCCCATCTAGTCAAGGCTATGGTTTTTTCAGTGGTCATGTATGGACGAGAGAGCTGGACTGTGAAGAAAGCTGAGCACTGAAGAATTGATGCTTTTGAACTGTGGTGTTGGGGAAGACTCTGGAGAGTCCCTTAGACTGCAAGGACATCCAACTAGTCCTTCCTAAAGGAGATCAGTCCTGGGTGTTCATTGGAAGGACTAATCCTGAAGCTGAAACTCCAATATTTTGGCCACCTCATGTGAAGAGTTGACTCATTGGGAAAGACCCTTATGCTGGGAGGGAATGAGGGCAGGAGGAGAAGGGGACAACAGAGGATGGGATACCTGAATGGCATCACCGACTCAATGGACATGAGTTTGGGTAAACTCCAGCAGTTGGTGATGAACAGGGAGGCCTGGCGAGCTGTGATGCATGGGGTCGCAAAGACTCAGACACGACTGAGAGACTGAACTGAATGGAAAGTTCAGTTGAAAACACTTTACTCCAGGCTGCCCTGTTCAGTGTTCCTTACTCTTTCCTGGCCCATCCCCCATCCCTATCCTGATGCAGGGTTTACTCTTTACAGATCACCCTCAATCTGATCTGAGCTTTTCTGCCTGGCCACTGGTGAGGTTTCAGAATCCCCCGATCCTGTTGGACAGTGCACTGTTGGAGAGTGCACACACAGGGGCACCATTTTGCTGCTGTACTTCAACCAAAGGTCACAATCTTGTTTTTTAAACACAGGGACAGTATGACCCTGGAGAGCTATCTGAAGAGAGAAAAGGAAGGTCAAGATCTCCACTCAATTCCATCAGGCATTCTTCCCCCTTCACACTCATTCCACGTATTTCAGAATATATGTGTCCCCCAACAAAATACATTCAAAATAAGTATTAGGTTTTCGAACATGATTCACTCTCTAGTGAGAGCTTCAAAGAGGAGAACATGACATCTGATTAAGGTTTTCAAAATATTGAAATGAGTTCTTGGCTCCCATTCCTTTCATTACACGGACACTTCTGTAAAACCATGTTCTCCAGGGTGGAAAGACCTGGAAAGAACCACCAAGTGTTCAAAGTCTTCAAGACACTCAGGGTCCAGGGCTACATAGAAGTCAGGATTGGGGGTGGTGGGTGGTTAAGCACAGAACAATTTCCTACACAAAAGGGTCTCTCATGTTAGGAACAAGGAGGACAATGGATTGGCTGAGAGGAGACATGCTTGATTAGATGACATTTCTGCTTACGGAATCCACTGTAGAGAAAGTGACAGTAAATTCTCCAGCACTTGCAAGAACAAAGGGTCCAGGAAAGCCTGACACACACAGCAGGCAGATAGGAGATTTCCAACTTAGCTGCTTCTATAAACGGGAGGCCAGCTCCTTTGCTCTCTCTCCCATATCTACTCTCTTGATCACAGAGATGGCTGCCTCCCCTAGTGTAAGTTGGGATTTGATACTGTGGAGGGGAAAGAAAGAGGACCTCCGAGACATAATGGAGCTCTCAGGGGTGCCTGAGGGACAGTGCTGCAGAGACTTTTCCCCTAACCATCATTATATAAGAATTCCCAGGTGCATTTTGATTGAGTTTGCTTGGCATTTCTGAAGCAATATTTCTGATCCCAAAGCAGTTTTACAACCTCTTTCATGGGCATTTATGAAAGAGATGGGAAAGAGACATCTGCTCCAGGGAGTCCCAGAGGGGACAGTGACGAGCCCTAGACCACCCTGTCAGCTAGGGCCAAGCTGGGAGGCTGTTGATATCTGAGACATTTGCTTTAAAACCTGCCAAAATCTCCACAGCATGATCTTTGACCTTGGCTGATTCTCCGGATTTGTTAGAGGGGCAAATGAAAAGAGATCTTTTTGCCTCTGAAAAAGTTTCTTGTGACATTGATGGGAAAATGTCAGATGGACGCTGTAGTTAAAAACAAAGAAGAGTCAGATCCCAGGAAGAACCTGTGGTCAGCAAGCGACATTGGGGCCTTTAGAACTCCCCTTCTCCCGGACTTGGGCTGGGAGGTAATTTCACATAAGAAGGGAGGAGGGGAAAGAGAGATCAAAGTCCAGATCTGTTATTCTCATTCCTTGAAGAGACACCATTTCTCGGAATCCAGATCCTGTGTGAGCTGGAGATTCCCAGCTCCAGCAGCAGTTTCTCTACTGCGCTGTGGAATTGCCTTACAGTGTTATCTTTTGTCACTCACGGTTCTGGGAGAGCAGTTCTTCTCTACCTTTGCACCAGGGTGCAGTCTTCCTCCGGGCCTGAGTCCTGCACTCACAGACTCTTTGTTCCCCACCACCCAATGGAGACACATAGATTTTTCCAGGCGGGGCCCACCACCCAGGCATGCTCCTGCCCACACAGAGACCTCCCAAACGCTTCTTCCTTTCATTCATCCTAAGGCTCCATGCATCCCCTACTTTCCTTTCTCTCTATTCCTTCCTTCAACTTGTACCTGTGCTGTAATAAAAAAACATGCACGTGTACACACTCCTCACTTTTCTTTCCACTGAGGCACAACAGGAGAAGACAAGGAATGCAGAAATAGAGGTTCACATCTGAACACTTGCTTACCAGCTACTACTAATACGACTTCTGCTTATCAACAAAAATACTAATACCTACCTCATTAGAATGCTAAAATTTTAATTAAGTATCATTTAATAATACCTTGTGCAGCTTCTGAAATATAGTAAGTACTAAGTAAATGTTATTTCTCACTTTTTATTCACTTCCTTATTCATGCATTTCATAATTCATTCATGCCTTTACTAAATATTTGTTTATTTAGTGTGCCAGACAGCATGCCTGAGGAGTGCTGAAAATGCAAGACAATTAAGACCCAATTATGAAGGACTTCCTTGGTGGTCCAGACGTTAAAATGCCCCACTTCCAGTGCAGGGGCCCCAGGTTAGATCCTTGGTCAGGGAACTGTGGTCCCATTTGCTACATGGTCCAGCCAAAAACAAAAAGAGAGACACAATTATGACCTTCAAGATTCCTACTATTGACTGAGGGTGAAGGGTAAGTAAACTGATGAACTTGTGGCTGAAGAAATGGCCTCTGAGAGGTTTGTAGAAGAAGTATAAAAGGACAGAAGATGGGCATGTAACCCTGAATACTATGGCATAGGATGCAAGAGAGTCAGGAGGCCTTCCTGGAGGAGATGCTGCTTATGTTGCATATTCTAGTACATCCACAGTGTTGGGGATACAGTGGGACGGAACGGTGTGCTCAATGACTCAGTGACAGAGAGAGCTTGACAAGTTCAAGGACACACAGGGAGTCCAGGAAATTATGCATGGAAGCAGCTAGACCTACAGATCTGCAACTCAGGGCTGACTGTGGATACAGATCTGAGGGGTATCAATGGACAAATATCATCCCTGGGAAATGTCATGCCTGGGCTCTCCCTCCGGGAGCCTCTGGCCAAGGTTCCCTGCTTCCCCAGAGAATGCAGATATTGGCACCAGGATGGTGCTTGTACAATAGACTTTCTTGGCAGTTGACTCCTGCTCCCACTTCAGGGGCATGGGTTCAATCCCTGGTTCCAAGAACTAAGATCCTGCATGCCTTAGGGTGAGAGAAAGCCTGCAAGAGAGAGATTTAATTATAAGAAGCTTTAACCATCTACTGTCCCTCTTCTCTTTATTCAGAAATAACATTAAGACCTAAGAAAGTATTAGATACAAATAAAATTTTGAAGGTGACGGCAGCTTATTCAACTCTGCTTTGTACAGCTCTCCTTTCTTGCTCCAGACCCATTCCCTCATGCTTATCCTGCTGCAGGGGTCTCACTTTTCCTATTGCCCTCAGCCTCATCTGACATATTCTACCTGGCCACTGATGACCTTACAGAGTTCCCAAATCCTATTGAACTGTGGATGCAGGATCAGTACAGGTAAACCTTTTCTACTCTGAAGCAACCAGATATCACAAACTTGTATTCTAAACAGAGAACTTGGAGAATTATCTGAAGAGAGAATAGTAGGTCAAGATTTACAGTCTTCCATCAAATGTTCTTTTCCCTTCATACTCATCCTGTGTGTTTAAATAAGTATGTCTACACCACAAAATAATTGAAACAACAATCAGTTTTTTCAGTTTAATAAGCTGTCTAATAAGAGTTTCAAATATGTGATTTATGTTGTTTGTTAAAATACTGGAATGAGCTCTTGAGTCCCAGAACTCTGTGTAGCCACTTCTGTAACCCAAGTTCTCCAGGATGGAAACTCCTAGAATAAATGGGATCATCTGATATTTATCAGTGAGTGAAGGTACAATAAATGACCACTGGAAACACACAAAAGATGACAACTTGCATTTTTACAGATGTTTCACTTGAAAACGTTTGAGGCACTTTTAATAAATGCTTTTCTTGAAGTGGGATGTGGCGATATTCTGAGACTTTGGGAAACGAGAGCAATTCATTTGGAATGTTAGGAGATCAGAGTGATCCGGAAACTTCCCTGAGCACTCACAGTTTATGTACTCTCTTTTTGTCCTAATCCATACATATCTGAAGAGCCAGGGAGGAAAGAGCTCCTAGTGAGTGTCCAGCAGTAAAGGTGAGGAAGTGGAGGCACTGTGGGTGAAAGGGATGAGTGATTGTTTTCTCTGTGGAAGGTGGGAGGCAGCATTGGATTGTTGGTTTGGGGCTGTTCTCAAGTAGTGGGTTTGATTTGCAGGTTCACAGACAGCACAGGAAGTGATAGAAAGCTCAAGATCCAGGAATCTAAAGTTCTTTGTAAAGGGCATTTATGAACAAAGATTTCAGAGCCTGGAAGACACTAGGAATTCTCTCCAACCATATCATTTTATAGACCAGAAAACCAACATCCAGGGAGGTGAACAGACTTGCTCAGGTTCATTGAGTGTCAGCGCTGGGACTGGAACTCATGGCTCTTCTCAGTGCAGGGCTATTTATCCTCCAGGTGTGCTTCAGATATTCTGCAGGCTAGCGTGAACAGGCTGCTCCTGGTCACATCACCCACAGCAAATCTCACTGTCTTTTCCTGGGTACACTTGCTCTCATGAAGGTCCCCAGCTAATGTGGGCGGGTCACTTAAGAGCAGCAGGAAATGACCCCAAGTGTTAAAGGTCTTAAGACCAGTAAGGGTTCAAGGCTGCAGGCTAACCTTTTTCTCAGTTGTTAATCAGAAAAATTCTCAACAGAAAAATATCATCCCATGTTTCGAAAAAGGAGAGCAAATGCTTGGGCAGGAAGTATTTGTACTGACTCTCCTATAGCAAAAGTGAAAGTAAATTCAGGAGACCATGCAAGGGCCAAGAGTATAAGGAAGCTTGATAAACACAGCAGGTGGGCGGGGCATTTCCTACTAACCAGCTTGTTTAAACTGGAGGACAAGTCTTTTGCTCTGTCTCTTGATTCTGCCTCTCTGATTGCAGACATGGCCGCCCGGGACACTGCCTCTGTGAGTTGGGATTTGATACTGGGTTGGGGGAAGTGAGAGGACTTCTGAGACATGAGAGAGTCTCAGGAATGGATGAAGAACAAGCTAGGAGGTGAAGGGGCCATGCTGGAAATGCATCTGGAAGGGGAGGAGATGGGTATTGATCCCTATTCAATGTGAAGAAAGTTTCCATGAAGAGAACCAGATCATTTGGCTCCTGAGTTCTCTTGCATCGAGAGCTTACACTCGTCACTGGTAGGGGTACTTGGGAGGAAGTGGGAGTGGGTTTTGTGCTCAGCGCCAAAGAATTGATGCTTTTAAACTGTGGTGTTGGAGAAGACTCTTGAGAGTCCTTTGAACTGCAAGGAGTTCAAACCAGTCCATCCTAAAGGAGATCAGTCCTGGGTGTTCTTTGGAAGGACTGACACTGAAGCTGAAACTCCAATATTTTGGCCACATCATGGAAGAGTTGACTCATTGGAAAGACTCTGATGCTGGGAGGGATTGGGGGCAGGAGGAGAAGGGGACGACAGAGGATGAGATGGCTGGATGGCATCACCAACTCGATGGACATGAGTGGGTAAACTCTGGTTTTGGTGATGGACAGGGCAGCCTGGCATGCTGTGATTCATGGGGTCGCAAAGAGTCAGCCACGACGGAGCGACTGAACTGACCCATTACAGAGACCTTCACTGACCAACTGGAAGATGGAATGAGCAAGAAACCCTGTTTAGAAAACATCTTCTCATAGTGTTTTTGCTTTTATTTTATAATATTAATTCGTTTATTATAGTGACCCTATTTTCAATATTATTTGGCCGTATGTATTTCTTATGTTTTTATATCTGACCATTATAGGATGATTATCCAACCATTGCAGAGACCTCCGATAACTCACAGGAAGACAGCATGAGTCAGACTAATGAAGCAACCCTGTATTACCCACAAGGCTCCTCTCGCAATCCAATCGTCCAGGTGAGAATACTGGACTGGGGGGCCATTCTCTTCTCCAGGTGATCTTCCCCACCCAAGGACTGAACCCAGCGTCTCCAGCACTGCAGCCTGACAGCATAATAGGATTTTAATACATGGTAACTATTATCCTTATTTCACATCAGAAAAGAGATTTTTTTTAAATTTTATTTTATTTTTAAACTTTACATAATTGTATTAGTTTTGCCAAATATCAAAATGAATCCGGGTACTACGCAAGGTAAAGACAGACTGGGGTATAAATTTATACCACTTTTCATATATTAATCCTAAGCTTAGTCATCTGAAAATTGGTTACTACTTCTATTTTATACAGCAAAAAAACAAGGTAATTGAGATTAAATAATAGGCCCAGGGTCACATGGTTTGTAAATGCTTATCAGGATTTCAACACAAATCTGACTAATTGAAAGGTCCTTCCTTTTTTCATGAACCAGGCTCTAATATGCTAGGGATAGTGAAAGATAAAAGACAAAGACAAGGCAAAGACTGACCTTAAAGTCTAAATAATTTTATAGTCATACTGGAGATAAATAAATGCAAGAGACAACATTCAGGTGTATAGACCACTGGTTCTAGAGATGTAGAGTTATAAAATTAAAATCATCTAATTCTGTGATTACATAGCCACACACTAGTTCAGACAGGCAAGCCAAACCAAAGATGCCAAACTCTGAAAACAGGCACAGAAGGATAAAACTGCACAGACATCTTTACCACAGGTACACATGAATTTCCAAACACATAGCTCAGACATACGTAGACACGTATACAAAAACGAACGCCAAAATTACTCTCAAGATCCAGGACACAACTCTGTCTGAAATAATGTTCTATAATGTGTCCCTACACATGATTTGGGATTCCAGAATGTGCTCCTCATCTGTAGGACCATTTTTTTAAAGTGTGGTGTGTACTATGCCCGCCTTGGTGTCTTATTCTGTGGCAAGTATATTTAGACCTTCAGTTTCCAGGTGAGAAGTTGGTTTCTTGCTCCTGCTCTGGATTCTCCAGGTTTGAAGTGGCCATGGCGGGATGCAAGAAAGACCAAGTGACACGACTGTTGATTTCTGAAATGGGTGCTTGAGATCAGAGCAGTAACCATAGGGCAGGAGAACTGGGGTGCATGCTTCCTGCTGTTTAGCCAGAGAATGAATAGAATGTCTTGGGAGTATGAAGCTCCCTTGCCAGGGTCCAGCCCCGGTGGATCCAGGGAATTCGAAGCGGGGACGGCGTCGGCGAGGATCAGGAAACAATTGCTTAATTAAATGTTAATTAAGGATATAAAGAGTAATAGAATAAGGATAGCTCAGTGAGGAAATTCAGTGGAGAAAAGAGGCTGAAATGAGGATAGCTCAGTGAGGAAATTCAGTGGAGAAAAGAGGCTGAATAATTCAGCCAGAAAGGTGAGAGAAAGAACGACATGGGGGACCAAGCTTCTGTGAACAAGGCCCACACTTCATTTTCCAAAGTAGTTTTTATACCTTAAGTTATGCATAGAGGATAATGGGGGAAGGGGTAGAGTCATGCAGTAAGCCAGGCTTTCTTCCTGCAAACTTATCATATGCAAAAGTTTAGGTGATTTGCATCATCTTCTGGCCCAGAGGCCTGTTAACATTTTAAGACCCTTTCTTCAGAAAACTTATTTTTCTCTAAAGGTGATTAGTCAGGCGCCACCCTCCAAAAGCATTAGATAAAGTTGCATTCCTACAGGGCAAAGGTGTGGTGGGCTATAACAAGAAAAAGAATCAACTCAAGGGTCCAAGGTTACAAACATTAAAGCTGCTACTTACACCAATTATGTCAATCAATACACTGCCAGGGACACAGCAGGTAAGGGATATGGAGACTTAGCAGCAAACATTGGCCCAACAAGTGAAAAACCCTTCACCAATACAATTTCTAATCAATCTTTTAACTGCTCAAAGGAACCTGTATTTAGACAGTTTAGAACATCTCATGCCTCTGACAGCTGGGAGGCTCTGAGCAATCACATGTGGCCGGAAAAACCTATTCAGGCAGGCTAGAGGACTTCCAAAGGAGTTTGTAGGTTGAAACACTATCACACCCAGGAATTTTATTAACTGGAGCTGTAAGTTAACTCTTTTTTTCAGACAGAGGTAGTGGGGGACAGCCCCCGGTAAAGTCAGAGGTGTAGGTGAGAGCACAAAGCATAAAGTAGGCAGACTCTGGTTTTGGGGGTAGATGCTCGAGAATTTCCAGGGAGACTCCTGAGGCTCAATCCTGCCTTTGCCTATCCAGAGCCTCCTTCCTCATGACCTTTGTCATGGGCGGAGCTCCTGCTCCAAGCACTCCCTAAGTCCTGGGAAGCATTGAAATCCTCCCCAAGTCCTGGAAAGCAGAGGTGAGGATGTGGGTTCCTAGAGAACCCTGTAAGGAGGTGTAGACAAGGCAAGGGCCTGACCCTTGTGGCAATGGCAAATCAGGATGAGCTGGTGGTGGCAGCAAAATCGTCCTCCCTGGTTATAAAGGGCAGAGCAGTTGTAGAGAATGAGAAAGGGTGTTGAGCCTCTTACTGAAGAGGAAACCAGGGAATCAACTACTCTTGGTGTTTAGGAGAGAAGATGGAGCTCTGGAGACTCTACGACCCTTGCCCTTAATTAGTCTTTGTATGGAATATTCAGAGTGAGCTCCCCCAGTGTAGCAAAGGGAAAACATTGGAGAGAAAGGCCCTTTTGGGTAGGCTGTCCCTGGCAGTGTGTGGAAACCAGAGGCAGAACAATTCCTTCTCACATCATGGCTACTCTTAATTTTTAACTGGTTTAAGATTTCAATCTCTGCTGAGAGACCTTGGCCAGCTATTTAGCCTCATACTGCTTGGTGTCATCATGTGTTGCAACCCTCATCTGTGGGGGATTTTTGTTGGTCTGGTGGCTAAGAGTCCACCAGCCAGGGCAGGAGACACAGGTACCATCCCTGATCTGGAAAGTGCACACATTCCCTCTGAGCAACAAAGCCAGTGCCCACAACTACTGTGCCTGTGCTCTAGAACCCGTGCTCAGCAACAAGAGAAGCCACAGCAATGAGAAAACTGCGTACCACAACAAGAGAAAGCCCGTGCACAGGAACGTAGACCCAGGGCAGCCAAAACTAAATAAATCTTAAAAAAAAAAAAAAAAAGAATACCTTCCCTGTGGGAGATGTTGTGGATTAAATGACATCATCCTCAGTTTTGACTGCAGCTTTGCCCCCTAACCCTCCTAGCTGCTGTCATCCCCACCTCACCCTCTTGGTCCCTTTTTTCCATGAAGGGCTTTGTCCTGACTCACTCTCACTCTCTCCACAGCTACCTCTGTGATTCCTGAGAATTCAGTATCCACAGAGACTGTACTTCTGTAGCATCTCCTTTCAGTTTCTTCCTGAGTACGCCCCTAGACATTTATCACTGTGCTTCATCTCCCTCATATCTTTACATCTCTCTCTCCAGTTTAGATTCCCTAGGCAGTCATTATAATTACTTTTTTTTTTCTCACATATTCTATATAGGTGTATGATAAAATCCAGCTAAAATCCTAGCCTTTCCCTGCATCTGTTCAGTTGATTGTGGATGAAGAAAAGGCCATAGTTGTGTTGAGAAATTTCATATAGCATCATGACCACTAACTTCATTTTTATATTTTTGCAGCTTTATTGAAAAGTGATTTTCACTTAACAGCTTGTCAGTTTAAAGCATATAATATTACGACTTATATACCTATACATGGCAAAGTGTTTACCACACAAAAGTTAGCACATTCTTCATCTCATAATCAACATTTTGTATTGTGATGGTGGTGAAAACATTAAAATTCTATTCTCATAGCAACTTTTAAGTATCCAATACAATCATATTAACTATGGTCAACACCAGCACTCCCCAACCTTTTTGACACCAGGGACTAGTTGCGTGGAAGAGAATTTTTCCAGGGACCTCGGCCAGGGAGCTGGGAAAGGTGAGGATGGTTTTCATTTCTCCTGCCATTCACCTTCTCTGGGCAACCCATCTCCTAACAGGCCACGGTTTGGTTCCTGTTCATTGCCTGGGGTTGGGGACCACTGGTCAACACACTGATCATTAGATTCCCAGACCTTATCATTTCATACCTGAGACTTTGTACCCTCAGAACATCCACCTCCGCATTTCCTGAAACCCTCAGTCCCTGGCAATGTCAAGGGCCTTTTCCTCTGTATTTCATTCTAGGAGCTCTATGCTTAAATGTCTTACATTTTAATCTTTACTCCATTCAACATTGTGAGGGGGAGTGGGACTGAGATCTGTTTCAGTTTTTCATCATGCAGACATCCCATTTTCCCAACACTATTTATTAAAAGGTCTGTCTTCTCCCCATTGAGCATTCTTGGCTCCCTTGTGAAATAGGCATTGACCATATATGAATGGGCTTACATTTGGCCTCTCGTTTCTGTTCCACTGGTCTATATGTCTGTTTTTATCCAAGTACCAAACTACTATCAACAGTATAGCCGCATCTATAGTTTGAGGTATCAATACTCAAGAAATGTTTCCTTTTCTACTCACTTATTCATTCATTTATTAACTTATTCATGCATTTGGTACCCAGTTGGTAAGTACATCCTGTGTCCGTCAACATGCCTGGGAAGTGCTGAACATATAGGATAATTCAGATACAGTCATGACCCTCAAGATTTCCACTGTTGACTAAGGGTAAAGGACAAGCAAGCAGATGACCTTATCGCTGGAGAACATGCTCTAGAAGGTTTGCAGAGGGTCTGGAAAAGGACAGGAGATGAGCATATAACCCTGGAGAGGGTGGAACAGAGTCAGAGAGGACTTTCTAGAGGAGATGCTGCTTACATTGCATATTCTAATAAATCCAAGGTGTGGAGGGTAGAGTCAGAGGGAAAGGGTGCTCAGTGCCCAAGTCGCAGAGAGCCAGGCAAGTTCAAGGATGCAGGGAAGTCCACAGAACCATGCATAGAAGCAGCTAGATACACTGATCTGCAGCTCAGGGTTGTGGCTCTGGGTAGAACTCGGAGGACTCAGAGGTATTGGCACACAGATATCATTGCTGGCAAACGACATTTCTGGGCTCAGCATCCTGGAGATTCTGTCCAAGGCTGCCCTGAGAATGCAGACATAGGCACCAACATAGCGTAGGGCCCTGAAGCCAGAAGGGCAAGACAGAAAGGCTCTGAGAAGACATGATTTAATTTTGAGCAGTTTCAAGCATCCATACTTCCTCTTCTCTTTCCAGAAGTGGCATGGAGATTAAAGAAATTAAATGAGTGCAAGTAAACTTTGAAAATAGGCTGCCTTGTTCAGTCTTCCTTACTCTTTCCAGGTCCCTCTCCCATCCGTGTCCTGCCACAGGACTCTTTCCTTCCAGATCACCCTCAACCTAATCTGAGCTTTTTTGCCTAGCCACTGGTGAGGTTTCAGAATCCCCAGGTCCTACTGGACAGTGGACTTGGGATAGCACTTTACTGCTGTGTCTCAGTCAAAGCTCACAATCCTGTTTTCTAAACACAGGGAGAGTAAGACCTGGGGAGCTGTCTGAAGGGAGAAAAGGCAGGTCAAGGTTTCCACTCGATTCCATCCGGCATTCTGCCCCCTTCACACTCATGTGTTTCAGAATGTATGTCTTCCCCCCAAAAACACACTAAAACAAGTATTAGGTTTTCCAACATGATTCACTCTCCAGTGAGAACTTCAAAGAGGGGAACATGACATCGGATTAAGGTTTTCAAAATATTGAAATGAGTTCTCGGCTCATGCCAGAGAGAGCCTGGCATGTTCAAGGACATGCAGGGAGTCCAAGGAACCATGCATGGAAGCAGCTAGACCTGCTGCTGCTAAGTCGCTTCAGTCATGTCCAATCTGTGCGACCCCATAGACCGCAGCCCACCAGGCTCCCCCGTCCCTGGGATTCTCCAGGCAAGAACACTGGAGTGGGTTGCCATTTCCTTCTCCAATGCATGAAAGTGAAAAGTGAAAGTGAAGTCGTGTCTGACTCTTAGCGACCCCATGGATTGCAGCCCACCAGGCTCCTCCGTCCAAGGGATTTTCCAGGCAAGAGTACTGGAGTGGGGTGCCATTGCCCTCTCCATAGCTAGACCTACAGACCTGCAACTCAGGGTTGGCTGTGGGTACAGATCTGAAGGGTATCAACAGACAAATATCATCCCTGGGAAATGTCATGCCTGGACTCTCCCTCCGGGAGCCTCTGGTGAAGGTTCCCTGCTTCCCCAGAGAATGCAGATATTGGCACCAGGATGGTGCTTGTATCATAGACTTTCTTGTCAGTTGACTCCTGCTCCCATTTCAGGGGCACGGGTTCAATCCCTGGTTCCAAGAACTAAGATCCTGCATGTCTTAGGGTGAGAGAAAGCCTGCAAGAGAGAGATTGATTATAAGAAGCTTTAACCATCTACTGTCCCTCTTCTCTTTATTCAGAAATAACATTAAGACCTAAGAAAGTATTAGGTACTAATAAAATTTTGAAGGTGACGGCAGCTTATTCAACTCTGCTTTGTACAACTCTCCTTTCTTGCTCCAGACCCATTCCCTCATCCTTATCCTCCTGCAGGGGTTTCACTTTTCCTATTGCCCTCAACCTCATCTGACATTTTCTTCCTGGCCACTGATGACATTTCAGAGTTCCCATATCCTATTGAACAGTGGGTGCAGGATCAGCACAGGTAAACCTTTTCTACTCTGAAGCAACCAGATATCACAAACTTGTATTCTAAACAGAGAACTTGGAGAATTATCTGAAGGGAGAATAGTAGGTCAAGATTTCCAGTCTATTCCATAAAACGTTCTTTTCCTTTATACTTTTTTCTTTTCTTTCCACATACTCATCCTATGTTCTTTTCTTTCCACATGCTCATCCTGTGTGTTTAAATAAGTATGTCTACACCACAAAATAATTGAAATAACAATCAGTTCAATTAGCTGTCTAACAAGAGTTTCAAATACGTGATTTATGTTAAGTTTGTTAAAATACTGGAATGAGCTCTTGAATCCCAGAACTCTGTGTAGCCACTTCTGTAACCCAAGTTCTCCAGGATGGAAACTCCTAGAGTAAATGGAATCATCTGATATTTATCAGTGAGGGAGGGTACAGTAAATGACCACTGGAAACACACAAAAGATGACAACTTGCATTTTTACAGACCTTTCACTTGAAAACGTTTGAAGCACTTTTAATAAATGCTTTTCTTGAAGTGGGATGTGGCAATGTTCTGAAACTTTGGGAAACGAGAGCAATTCATTTGGAATGTTAGGAGGTCAGAGTGATCCGGAAACTTCCCTGAGCACTCACAGTTTATGTACTCTCTTTTTGTCCTAATCCATACATATCTGAAGAGCCAGGGAGGAAATAGCTCCTAGTGAGTGTCCAGCAGTAAAGGTGAGGAAGTGGAGGCACTGTGGGTGAAAGGGATGAGTGATTGTTTTCCCTGTGGAAGGTGGGAGGCAGCATTGGATTGTTGGTTTGGGGCTGTTCTCAAGTAGTGGGTTTGATTTGTAGGTTCACAGACAGCACAGGAAGTGATAGAAAGCTCAAGATCCAGGAATCTAAAGTTCTTTGTAAAGGGCATTTATGAACAAAGATTTCAGAGCCTGGAAGACACTAGGAATTCTCTCCAACCATATCATTTTATAGACCAGAAAACCAACATCCAGGGAGGTGAACAGACTTGCTCAGGTTCATTGAGTGTCAGCGCTGGGACTGGAACTCATGGCTCTTCTCAGTGCAGGGCTATTTATCCTCCAGGTGTGCTTCAGATATTCTGCAGGCTAGCGTGAACAGGCTGCTCCTGGTCACATCACCCACAGCAAATCTCAGTCTTTTCCTGGGTACCCTTGTTCTCACGAAGGTCCCCAGCTAATGTGGGCGGGTCACTTAAGAGCAGCAGGAAATGACCCCAAGTGTTAAAGGTCTTAAGGCCAGTAAGGGTTCAGGGCTGCAGGCTAACCTTTTTCTCAGTTGTTAATCAGAAAAATTCTCAACAGAAGAATATCATCCCATATTTTGAAAAAGGAGGGCAAATGGATTGGCTGACCTAAGAAATGCTTGGGCAGGAGGTATTGTTATTGACTCTCCTATAGCAAAAGTGAAAGTAAATTCAGGAGACCAAGGGAGAGCCAAGAGTACAAGGAAGCTTGATAAACACAGCAGGTTGGTGGGGCATTTCCTACTAACCAGCTTGTTTAAACTGGAGGACAAGTCTTTTGCTCTGTCTCTTGATTCTGCCTCTCTGATTGCAAGACATGGGCACCCCACACACCGCCTCTGTGAGTTGGGATTTGATACCGGGTTGGGGGAAGTGAGAGGACTTCTGAGACATGAGAGAGTCTCAGGAATGGATGAAGAACAAGCTAGGAGGTGAAGGGGCCATGCTGGAAATGCATCTGGAAGGGGAGGAGATGGGTACTGATACCTAATCAATGTGAAGAAAGTTTCCATGAAGAGAACCAGGTCATTTGGCTCCTGAGTTCTCTTGCATCGAGAGCTTACACTGGTCACTGGTAGGGGTACTTGGGAGGAAGTGGGAGTGGGTTTTGTGCTCAGCGCCAAAGAATTGATGCTTTTGAACTGTGGTGTTGGAAAAGACTCTTGAGAGTCCCTTGGACTGCAGGGAGTTCCAACCAGTCCATCCTAAAGGAGATCAGTCCTGGGTGTTCTTTGGAAGGACTGATGCTGAAGCTGAAACTCCAATATTTTGGCCACATCATGGAAGAGTTGACTCATTGGAAAGACTCTGATGCTGGGAGGGATTGGGGCAGGAGGAGAAGGGGACGACAGAGGATGAGATGGCTGGATGGCATCACCAACTACATGGACATGAGTGGGTAAACTCTGGTTTTGGTGACGGACAGGGAGGCCTGGCATGCTGTGATTCATGGGGTTGCAAAGAGTCAGCCACGACTGAGCGACTGAACTGACCCATTACAGAGACCTTCACTGACCAACTGGAAGATGGAATGAGCAAGAAACCCTGTCTAGAAAACATCTTCTCATAGTGTTTTTACTTTTATTTTATAATATTAATTCATTTATTATAGTGACCCTATTTTCAATATTATTTGGCTGTATGTATTTCTTATGTTTTTATATCTGACCATTATAGGATGATTATCAAACCATTGCAGAGACCTCCGCTAACTCACAGGAAGACAGCATGAGTCAGACTAATGAAGCAACCCTGTATTACCCACAAGGCTCCTCTCGCAATCCAATCCTCCAGGTGAGAATACTGGACTGGGGGGCCATTCCTTTCTCCAGGTGATCTTCCCGACCCAAGGACTGAACCCAGAGTCTCCAGCACTGCAGCCTGACACCAGAACAGGATTTTAATATATGGTAACTATTATCCTTATTTTACATCAGAAAACAGATTTTTTGAGGGTACTACGCAAGGTAAAGACAGACTGGGGTATAAATTTATACCACTTTTCATATATTAATCCTAAGCTTAGTCATCTGAAAATTGGTTACTACTTCTATTTTATACAGCAAAACAACAAGGTAATTGAGATTAAATAATAGGCCCAGGGTCACATGGTTTGTAAATGCTTATCAGGATTTCAACACAAATCTGACTAATTGAAAGGTCCTTCCTTTTTTCATGAACCAGGCTCTAATATGCTAGGGATAGTGAAAGATAAAAGACAAAGACAAGGCAAAGACTGACCTTAAAGTCTAAATAATTTTATAGATGTACTGGACATAAATAAATGCAAGAGACAACATTCAGGTGTATAGATCACTGGTTCTAGAGATGTAAAGTTATAAAATTAAAATCACCTAATTCTGTGATTACATAGCCACACACTAGTAAAGACAGGCAAGTCAAACCAAAGATGCCAAACTCTGAAAACAGGCACAGAAGGATAAAACTGCACAGACATCTTTACCGCAGGTACACATGAATTTCCAAACACATAGCTCAGACATACTTAGACACATATACAAAGATGAATGCCAAAATTACTCTCAAGACCCGGGACACAACTCTGTCTGAAATAATGTTCTATAATGTGTCCCTACACATGATTTGGGATTCCAGAATGTGCTCCTCATCTGTAGGACCATTTTTTAAAGTGTGGTGTGTACTACGCCCGCCTTTGTGTCTTATTCTGTGGCAAGTATATTTAGACCTTCAGTTTCCAGGTGAGAAGTTGGTTTCTTGCTCCTGCTCTGGATTCTCCAGGTTTGAAGTGGCCGTGGCAGGGATGGAAGAAAGACCAATGACACGACTGTTGATTTCTGAAATAGGTGCTTGAGATCAGAGCAGTTACCATAGGACAGAAGAACTGGGGTGCGTGCTTCCTGCTGTTTAGCAGGAGAATGAATAGAATGTCTTGGGAGTATGAAGGGAAGCACTGAAATCCTCCCCAAGTCCTGGAAAGCAGAGGTGAGGATGTGGGTTCCTAGAGAACCCTGTAAGGAGGTGTAGACAAGGCAAGGGCCTGACCATTGTGGCAATGGCAAATCAGGATGAGCTGGTGGTGGCAGCAGAAATGTCCTCCCTGGTTATAAAGGGCAGAGCAGTTGTAGAGAATGAGAAAGGGTGTTGATGAGCCTCTTATTGGAGAGGAAACCAGGGAATCAACTACTCCTGGTGTTTAGGAGAGGAGAAGGAGCTCTGGAGACTCTATGACCCTTGCCCTTAATTAGTCTTTATATGGAATATTCAGAGTGAGCTCCCCCAGTGTAGCAAAGGGAAAACATTGGAGAGAAAGGCCCTTTTGGGTAGGCTGTCCCTGGCAGTGTGTGGAAACCAGAGGCAGAACAATTCCTTCTCACATCATTGCTACTCTTAATTTTTAACTGGTTTAAGATTTCAATCTCTGCTGAGAGACCTTGGCCAGCTATTTAGCCTCATACTGCTTGGTGTCATCATCTATAATGCATGTGTTGCAACCCTCATCTGTGGGGGATTTTTGTTGGTCTGGTGCCTACGAGTCCACCAGCCAGTGCAGGAGACACAGGTACCATCCCTGATCTGGAAAGTGCACACATTCCCTCTGAGCAACAAAGCCAGTGCCCACAACTACTGTGCCTGTGCTCTAGAACCCGTGCTCAGCAACAAGAGAAGCCACAGCAATGAGAAAACTGCGTACCACAACAAGAGAAAGCCCGTGCACAGCAACGTAGACCCAGGGCAGCCAAAACTAAACAAATCTTAAAAAAAAAAAAAAAGAATACCTTCCCTATATGAGATGTTGCAGATTAAATGCCATCATCCTCAGTTTTGACTGCAGCTTTGCCCCCTAACCCTCCTAGCTGCTGTCATCCCCACCTCACCCCTTGGCTCCCTTTTTTCCTTGAAGGGTTTTGTCCTGACTCACTCTCACTCTCTCCACAGCTACCTCTGTGATTCCTGAGAATTCAGTATCCACGGAGACTGTACTTCTGTAGCATCTCCTTTCAGTTTCTTCCTCAGTATGCCCCTAGACATTTATCACTGTGCTTCACCTCCCTCATATCTTTACATCTCTCTCTCCAGTTTAGATTCCCTAGGCAGTCATTATAATTACTTTTTTTTTTTTTCCAGACATTCTATACAGGTGTATGATAAAATCCAGCTAAAATCCTAGCCTTTCCCTGCATCTGTTCAGTTGATTGTGGATGAAGAAAAGGCCATAGTTGTGTTGAGAAATTTCACATAGCATTCATGACCACTAACTTCAATTTTATATTTTTGCAGCTTTATTGAGAAGTGATTTTCACTTAACAGCTCGTCAATTTAAAACATATAATATTATGACTTATATACCTATACATGGCAAAGTGTTTACCACAAGGTTAGCACATTCATCATCTCATAATCAACATTTTGTATTGTGATGGTGGTGAGAAATTAAAATTCTCCTCTCACAGCAACTTTTAAGTATCCAATACAATCATATTAACTATGGTCAACACCAGCACTCCCCAACCTTTTTGACACCAGGGACTAGTTGCGTGGAAGAGAATTTTTCCAGGGACCTCGGCCAGGGAGCTGGGAAAGGTGGGGATGGTTTTCATTTCTCCTGCCATTCACCTTCTCTGGGCAACCCATCTCCTAACAGGCCACGGTTTGGTTCCTGTTCATTGCCTGGGGTTGCGGACCACTGGTCAACACACTGAACATTAGATTCCCAGAACTTATCATTTCATACCTGAGATTTTGTACCCTCAGAACATCCACCTCCGCATTTCCTGAAACCCTCAGTCCCTGGCAATGTCAAGGGCCTTTTCCTCTGTATTTCATTCTAGGAGCTCTATGCTTAAACATCCTACATTTTAATCTTTACTCCATTCGACATTGTGAGGGGGAGTGGGACTGAGATCTGTTTCAGTTTTTCATCATGCAGACATCCCATTTTCCCAACACTATTTATTAAAAGGTCTGTCTTCTCCCCATTGAGCATTCTTGGCCCCCTTGTGAAATAGGTGTTGACCACATATGCACGGGCTTGCATTTGGCCTCTCGTTTCTGTTCCACTGGTCTATATGTCTGTTTTTATCCAAGTACCAAACTACTATCAGCAGTATAGCCGCATCTATAGTTTGAGGTATCAATACTCAAGAAATGTTTCCTTTTCTACTCACTTATTCATTCATTTATTAACTTATCCATGCATTTGGTACCCAGTTAGTAAGTACATCCTGTGTCCGTCCACACGCCTGGGAAGTGCTGAACGTATAGGATAATTCAGACACAGTCATGACCCTCAAGATTTCCACTGTTGACTAAAGGTAAAGAACAAGCAAGCAGATGACCTTATCACTGGAGAACATGCTCTAGAAGGTTTGCAGAGGGTCTGGAAAAGGACAGGAGATGAGCATATAACCCGGGAGAGGGTGGAACAGAGTCAGAGAGGACTTCCTAGAGGAGATACTGCTTACATTGCATATTCTAATAAATCCAAGGTGTTGAGGGTAGAGTCAGAGGGAAAGGGGAGCTCAGTGCCCAGGTGGCAGAGAGCCAGGCAAGTTCAAGGATGCAGGGAAGTCTGCAGAACCATGCATGGAAGCAGCTAGATACACTGATCTGCAGCTCAAGGTGGGGGCTCTGGGTAGAACTCAGAGGACTCAAAGGTATTGGCACACAGATATCATTGCTGGCAAATGACATTTCTGGGCTCAGCATCCTGGACATTCTGACCAAGGTTCCCTGCTTCCCTTGAGAATGCAGACATAGGCACCAACATGGCATAGGGCCCTGGAGCCAGAAGGGCAAGACAGAAAAGCTCTGAGAAGACACAATTTAATTTTGAGCAGTTTCAAGCATCCATACTTCCTCTTCTCTTTCCAGAAGTGGTGTGGAGATTTAAGAAATTAAATGAGTGCAAGTAAAGTTTGAAAATAGGCTGCCTTGTTCAGTCTTCCTTACTCTTTTCAGGTCCCTCCCCATCCCTGTCCTGCCACAGGACTTTCTCTTTCCAGATCACCCTCAACCTAACCTGAGCTTTTCTGCCTGCCTACTGGTGCAGTTTCAGAACCCCCGGATCCTACTGGACGGAGGACTAGGGATAGCTCTTTACGGCTGTGCCTCAGTTAAAGCTCACAATCGTGTTTTCTAAACACAGGGAGAGTAAGACCTGGAGAGCTGTCTGAAGGGAGAAAAAGCAGGTCAACATTTCCACTCAATTCCATCCGGCATTCTTCCCCCTTCACACTCATGTGTTTCAGAATGTATGTCTTCCCCCCAAAAACACACTAAAACAAGTATTAGGTTTTCCAACATGATTCACTCTCCAGTGAGAGCTTCAAAGAGGGAAACATGACATATGTTAAGGTTTTCAAAATACTGAAATGAGTTCTCAGCTCATGCCAGAGAGAGCCTGGCATGTTCAAGGACATGCAGGGAGTCCAAGGAACCATGCATGGAAGCAGCTAGACCTGCTGCTGCTAAGTCGCTTCAGTCGTGCCTGATCTGTGCGACCCCAGAGATGGCAGCCCGCCAGGCTCCCCCGTCCCTGGGATTCTCCAGGCAAGAACACTGGAGTGGGTTGCCATTTCCTTCTCCAATGCATGAAAGTGAAAAGTGAAAGTGAAGTCGTGTCTGACCCTTAGCGACCCCATGGATTGCAGCCCACCAGGCTCCTCCGTCCAAGGGATTTTCCAGGCAAGAGTACTGGAGTGGGATGCCATTGCCTTCTCTGCAGCTAGACCTACAGATCTGCAACTCAGGGCTGGCTGTGGTACAGATCTGAGGGGTATCAACAGACAAATATCATCCCTGGGAAATGTCATGCCTGGGCTCTCCCTCCGGGAGCCTCTGGCCAAGGTTCCCTGCTGCCCCAGAAAATGCAGATATTGGCACCAGGATGGTGCTTGTATCATAGACTTTCTTGGCAGTTGACTCCTGCTCCCACTTCAGGGGCACGGGTTCAATCCCTGGTTCCAAGAACTAAGATCCTGCATGCCTTAGGGCGAGAGAAAGCCTGCAAGAGAGACATTGATTATAAGAAGCTTTAACCATCTACTGTCCCTCTTCTCTTTATTCAGAAATAATGTTAAGACCTAAGAAAGTATTAGATACAAATAAAAATTTTAAGATGACCGCAGCTTATTCAATTCTGCTTTGTACAGCTCTCCTTTCTTGCTCCAGACCCATTCCCTCATCCTTATCCTTCTGCAGGGGTTTCACTTTTCCTATTGCCCTGGCCACTGATGACGTTTCAGAGTTCCCACATCCTATTGAACAGTGGGTGCAGGATCAGCACAGGTAAACCTTTTCTACTCTGAAGCAACCAGATATCACAAACTTGTATTCTAAACAGAGAACTTGGAGAATTATCTGAAGGGAGAATAGTAGGTCAAGATTTCCAGTCTATTCCATAAAACATTCTTTTCCTTTATACTTTTTTCTTTTCTTTCCACATACTCATCCTATGTTCTTTTCTTTCCACATGCTCATCCTGTGTGTTTAAATAAGTATGTCTACACCACAAAATAATTGAAATAACAATCAGTTCAATTAGCTGTCTAACAAGAGTTTCAAATACGTGATTTATGTTAAGTTTGTTAAAATACTGGAATGAGCTCTTGAATCCCAGAACTCTGTGTAGCCACTTCTGTAACCCAAGTTCTCCAGGATGGAAACTCCTAGAGTAAATGGGATCATCTGATATTTATCAGTGAGGGAGGGTACAGTAAATGACCACTGGAAACACACAAAAGATGACAACTTGCATTTTTACAGACCTTTCACTTGAAAACGTTTGAAGCACTTTTAATAAATGCTTTTCTTGAAGTGGGATGTGGCAATGTTCTGAAACTTTGGGAAACGAGAGCAATTCATTTGGAATGTTAGGAGGTCAGAGTGATCCGGAAACTTCCCTGAGCACTCACAGTTTATGTACTCTCTTTTTGTCCTAATCCATACATATCTGAAGAGCCAGGGAGGAAATAGCTCCTAGTGAGTGTCCAGCAGTAAAGGTGAGGAAGTGGAGGCACTGTGGGTGAAAGGGATGAGTGATTGTTTTCCCTGTGGAAGGTGGGAGGCAGCATTGGATTGTTGGTTTGGGGCTGTTCTCAAGTAGTGGGTTTGATTTGTAGGTTCACAGACAGCACAGGAAGTGATAGAAAGCTCAAGATCCAGGAATCTAAAGTTCTTTGTAAAGGGCATTTATGAACAAAGATTTCAGAGCCTAGAAGACACTAGGAATTCTCTCCAACCATATCATTTTATAGACCAGAAAACCAACATCCAGGGAGGTGAACAGACTTGCTCAGGTTCATTGAGTGTCAGCGCTGGGACTGGAACTCATGGCTCTTCTCAGTGCAGGGCTATTTATCCTCCAGGTGTGCTTCAGATATTCTGCAGGCTAGCGTGAACAGGCTGCTCCTGGTCACATCACCCACAGCAAATCTCACTGTCGTTTCCTGGGTACCCTTGCTCTCATGAAGGTCCCCAGCTAATGTGGGTGGGTCACTTAAGAGCAGCAGGAAATGACCCCAAGTGTTAAAGGTCTTCAGGCCAGTAAGGGTTCAGGGCTGCAGGCTAACCTTTTTCTCAGTTGTTAATCAGAGAAAAATTCTCAACAGAAAAATATCATCCCATGTTTCAAAAAAGGAGGGCAAATGGATTGGCTGACCTAAGAAATGCTTGGGCAAGAGGTATTTTTATTGACTCTCCAATAGCAAAAGTGAAAGTAAATTCAGGAGACCATGCAAGGGCCAAGAGTACAAGGAAGCTTGATAAACACAGCAGGTTGGTGGGGCATTTCCTACTAACCAGCTTGTTTAAACTGGAGGACAAGTCTTTTGCTCTGTCTCTTGATTCTGCTCCAATGATTGCACACATGGCCACCCCCCACACCGCCTCTATCAGTTGGGATTTGATACCGGGTTGGGGGAAGTGAGAAGACCTCTGAGACATGAGAGAGTCCCAGGAATGGATGAAAGACAAGCTAGGAGGTGAAGGGGGCATGCTGGAAATGCATCTGGAAGGGGAAGAGATGGGTATTGATACCTACTCAATGTGAAGAAAGTTTCCATGAAGAAAACCAGGTTGTTTGGCTCCTGAGTTCTCTTGCATCAAGAGCTTACACTGGTCACTGGTAGGGGTACTTGGTAGGAAGTGGGAGTGGGTTTTGTGCTCAGCACCACTGGCAAGACTTAAATTAAAACTATGGAAATATTGTCTTGGTCCCTTTCTCTCTTATCCTGTTCAGGCCTCCAGGGTTCTTAAACCTAAGATTTCTTGTTTTCCCAAAAGAGAAGTTCACAGAATTCATGCATCCTAAGTTGTTAATGCCCTGATACATTACCTTCTGTAACACCATATTCTCTACAAAGAGAACTTGCAATGAGGACAAAGCTTAGCACAGAAGAGTGAGGATTCAGTGAAGAAATCTCTGTGGCACCTGGACTGGGAAGATATTTTTGAATGGAGCCTGAAAGAAGTCCTCTGAGGCTTTCCAGTGAGAGCACAGGAGTGAGATTCTCTGTGTTCAGATTATAAAAGTAAGATTCAGATGTAGTCCCTACTTTCTGTGAGTGGGGCCCTGATTTGGTTAAAGGAAGAGATCATATTCAATAATGGGTAGATATAAAAACATAGGAAATACATACGGCCAAGTGATACTAAAAATAGGGACACTGTAATAAATGAATTATCATTATTTAAAAAAAAAAAAAAGTACAAACACTATAGAGAAGATGTTTCCTAAACAGGGTTTTCATCTAAAATAGTCATAGTCATGGAGGAAGCCCTAGGAAATTGCCATTAGCCTGTCAAGTTTTGGAAATTCTCTTTGAGAGGTGTTTATAAACTTCGATGTACATTTTTAGATGCTTGGGTTTTAACATTAGACAAACTTTATCTGGATAGGAGAAAGGCAAATAAGGTGGGAAATCACTGATAACATTTTGTGGGTAGATAAGAGGTATGATTACAAAAGAATAAGACTGGTTTTCTTACATTATAACTTGGTAATTTCAAAAGAGAAGTTTGAAACAAGGGAAGGACACAGCTTGTTTTAAAGGATCTGGAGCATCAGACTGGCAGTGAAGGGTGGGAGCAATGAAGGAGGGGGCACAAGGGGTGATGAAGAGGGCAGGCATTATAGGCTGCTGTCTCTTGGCCTTTTTTTTGTCCAGGTGACTGTCCATTCTGAGGAATGGAAACCAATGACCTTCACTGCCCATCTGGGAGACAGAGTGAATAAGATCAATGAACGTGTCCGCTCTAGGACCAAGGTTCCTGTGCCGGATCAGGTCCTGCAGCTGGGCTCGAAGACCCTAAAGCCAAAGAGAACTCTGTCATCGTATGGCATCGACAAGGAGACGACCATCCACCTCACCCTGAAGGTGGTGAAGCCCAGTGATGAGGAGCTGCCCTTGGTTTTGGTGGAGCCTGGTGAGGGGGGACAGAGGCATGAGCTCCAGGTGCGAAGGTCCAGCTCAGTGGCCCAGGTGAAGGAGATGATCAAGATGAAGACCGCTATACCCCCTAAGAATCAGATTGTGAACTGCAATGGAAAGAAACTGGAAGACGGGAAGATCATGGGAGATTATGGCATCAAAAAGGGTCATTTACTCTTCATGACATACCCCTGCATTGGCGGGGGACACTCTGTGAAAGAAATGGTAGGAGAAGCAAAAGATTGGGGATGGATTGGGGAGGAAGACTAGAACATTTCTATCTGATTGATTCCTTCATTCTAGCATGATTGAGTAATTGACAAAATTGTGTATATTGGGTATGTTAGAATATATTAGAATTTGAAGGCCTATTAGAGATGACATTCAAAGACAGTTGCAGTTTCATCCTATCTTGGTTCTGTCTGATTCATAGAAAAACTCTTATTTCTTTTCCCAATCAACAAGATAGAACACTATAGCTTGTGACCCATGTTCTTCTAATTACTGTGTTGCATCTATATTTAGCTCAGTGTGTCTTCTGTCATATGACTCAATAATCATTGAGTCAAAGTGACACTCTGCCTGTAGACAATAGTGAAATGACTTATTATGAAGTGATTTATTTACTGTGCCATATTCAATGTGAAGAAAGTTTCCATGAAGAGAACCAGGTCATTTGGCTCCTGAGTTCTCTTGCATCGAGAGCTTACACTGGTCACTGGTAGGGGTACTTGGGAGGAAGTGGGAGTGGGTTTTGTGCTCAGCGCCAAAGAATTGATGCTTTTGAACTGTGGTGTTGGAGAAGACTCTTGAGAGTCCCTTGGACTGCAGGGAGTTCCAACCAGTCCATCCTAAAGGAGATCAGTCCTGGGTGTTCTTTGGAAGGACTGATGCTGAAGCTGAAACTCCAATATTTTGGCCACATCATGGAAGAGTTGACTCTGATGCTGGGAGGGATTGGGGGCAGGAGGAGAAGGGGACGACAGAGGATGAGATGGCTGGATGGCATCTCCAACTCGATAGACATGAGTGGGTAAACTCTGGTTTGGGTGATGGACAGGGAGGCCTGGCATGCTGTGATACATGGGGTCCCAAAGAGTTGGCCACGACTGAGTGACTGAACTGACCCATTACAGAGACCTTCACTGACCAACTGGAAGATGGAATGAGCAAGAAACCCTGTTTAGAAAACATCTTCTCATAGTGTTTTTACTTTTATTTTATAATATTAATTCGTTTATTATAGTGACCCTATTTTCAATATTATTTGGCCGTATTTCTTATGTTTTTATATCTGACCATTATAGGATGATTATCCAACCATTGCAGAGACCTCCGCTAACTCACAGGAAGACAGCATGAGTCAGACTAATGAAGCAACCCTGTATTACCCACAAGGCTCCTCTCACAATCAAATCATCCAGGTGAGAATACTGGACTGGGGGGCCATTCCTTTCTCCAGGTGATCTTCCCCACCCAAGGACTGAACCCAGAGTCTCCAGCACTGCAGCCTGACAGCATAATAGGATTTTAATACATGGTAACTATTATCCTTATTTTACATCAGAAAACAGATTTTTTGAGGGTACTACGCAAGGTAAAGACAGACTGGGGTATAAATTTATATCGCTTTTCATATATTAATCCTAATCTTAGTCATCTGAAAATTTGTTACTACTTCTATTTTATACAGCAAAAAAAGAAGGTAATTGAGATTAAATAATAGGCCTAGGGTCACATGGTTTGTAAATGCTTATCAGGATTTCAACACAAATCTGACTAATTGAAAGGTCCTTCCTTTTTTCATGAACCAGGCTCTAATATGCTAGGGATAGTGAAAGATAAAAGACAAAGACAAGGCAAGGACTGACCTTAAAGTCTAAATAATTTTATAGATGTACTGGACATAAATAAATGCAAGAGACAACATTCAGGTGTATAGACCACTGGTTCTAGAGATGTAGAGTTATAAAATTAAAATCACCTAATTCTGTGATTACATAGCCACACACTAGTAAAGACAGGCAAGCCAAACCAAAGATGCCAAACTCTGAAAACAGGCACAGAAGGATAAAACTGCACAGACATCTTTACCGCAGGTACACATGAATTTCCAAACACATAGCTCAGACATACTTAGACACATATACAAAGATGAATGCCAAAATTACTCTCAAGACCCGGGACACAACTCTGTCTGAAATAATGTTCTATAATGTGTCCCTACACATGATTTGGGATTCCAGAATGTGCTCCTCATCTGTAGGACCATTTTTTAAAGTGTGGTGTGTACTACGCCCGCCTTGGTGTCTTATTCTGTGGCAAGTATATTTAGACCTTCAGTTTCCAGGTGAGAAGTTGGTTTCTTGCTCCTGCTCTGGATTCTCCAGGTTTGAAGTGGCCATGGCGGGATGCAAGAAAGACCAAGTGACACGACTGTTGATTTCTGAAATGGGTGCTTGAGCTCAGAGCAGTAACCATAGGGCAGAAGAACTGGGGTGCATGCTTCCTTCTGTTTAGCAGGAGAATGAATAGAATGTCTTGGGAGTATGAAGCTCCCTTGCCAGGGTCCAGCCCCGGTGGATCCAGGGAATTCGAAGCGGGGACGGCGTCGGCGAGGATCAGGAAACAATTGCTTAATTAAACGTTAATTAAGGATATAAAGAGTAATAGAATAAGGATAGCTCAGTGAGGAAATTCAGTGGAGAAAAGAGGCTGAAATGAGGATAGCTCAGTGAGGAAATTCAGTGGAGAAAAGAGGCTGAATAATTCAGCCAGAAAGGTGAGAGAAAGAACGACATGGGGGACCAAGCTTCGGTGAACAAGGCCCGCACTTCATTTTCCAAAGTAGTTTTTATACCTTAAGTTATGCATAGAGGATAATGGGGGAAGGGGTAGAGTCATGCAGTAAGCCAGGCTTTCTTCCTGCAAACTTATCATATGCAAAAGTTTAGGTGATTTGCATCATCTTCTGGCCCAGAGGCCTGTTAACATTTTAAGACCCTTTCTTCAGAAAACTTATTTTTCTCTAAAGGTGATTAGTCAGGCGCCACCCTCCAAAAGCATTAGATAAAGTTGCATTCCTACAGGGCAAAGGTGTGGTGGGCTATAACAAGAAAAAGAATCAACTCAAGGGTCCAAGGTTACAAACATTAAAGCTACTATTTACACCAATTATATTAATCAATACACTGCCAGGGACACAGCAGGTAAGGGATATGGAGACTTAGCAGCAAACATTGGCCCAACAAGTGAAAAACCCTTCACCAATACAATTTCTAATCAATCTTTTAACTGCTCAAAGGAACCTGTATTTAGACAGTTTAGAACATCTCATGCCTCTGACAGCTGGGAGGCTCTGAGCAATCACATGTGGCCGGAAAAACCTATTCAGGCAGGCTAGAGGACTTCCAAAGGAGTTTGTAGGTTGAAACACTATCACACCCAGGAACTTTATTAACTGGAGCTGTAAGTTAACTCTTTTTTTCAGACAGAGGTAGTGGGGGACAGCCCCCGGTAAAGTCAGAGGTGTAGGTGAGAGCACAAAGCATAAAGTAGGCAGACTCTGGTTTTGGGGGTAGATACTCGAGAATTTCCAGGGGGACTCCTGAGGCTCGATTCCGCCTTTGCGAATGCTGAGCTTCCTTCCTCATGACCTTTGCCACGGGCGGAGCTGCTGATCCCGGCACTGCCTAAGTCCTGGGAAGCGTTGAAATCCTCCCCAAGTCCTAGAAAGCAGAGGTGAGGATGTGGGTTCCTAGAGAACCCTGTAAGGAGGTGTAGACGAGGCAAGGGCCTGACCCTTGTGGCAATGGCAAATCAGGATGAGCTGGTGGTGGCAGCAAAAACGTCCTCCCTGGTTATAAAGGGCAGAGCAGTTGTAGAGAATGAGAAAGGGTGTTGAGCCTCTTACTGAAGAGGAAACCAGGGAATCAACTACTCTTGGTGTTTAGGAGAGAAGATGGAGCTCTGGAGACTCTACGACCCTTGCCCTTAATTAGTCTTTGTATGGAATATTCAGAGTGAGCTCCCCCAGTGTAGCAAAGGGAAAACATTGGAGAGAAAGGCCCTTTTGGGTAGGCTGTCCCTGGCAGTGTGTGGAAACCAGAGGCAGAACAATTCCTTCTCACATCATTGCTACTCTTAATTTTTAACTGGTTTAAGATTTCAATCTCTGCTGAGAGACCTTGGCCAGCTATTTAGCCTCATACTGCTTGGTGTCATCATCTATAATGCATGTGTTGCAACCCTCATCTGTGGGGGATTTTTGTTGGTCTGGTGCCTACGAGTCCACCAGCCAGTGCAGGAGACACAGGTACCATCCCTGATCTGGAAAGTGCACACATTCCCTCTGAGCAACAAAGCCAGTGCCCACAACTACTGTGCCTGTGCTCTAGAACCCGTGCTCAGCAACAAGAGAAGCCACAGCAATGAGAAAACTGCGTACCACAACAAGAGAAAGCCCGTGCACAGCAACGTAGACCCAGGGCAGCCAAAACTAAATAAATCTTAAAAAAAAAAAAAAAAAGAATACCTTCCCTGTGGGAGATGTTGTGGATTAAATGACATCATCCTCAGTTTTGACTGCAGCTTTGCCCCCTAACCCTCCTAGCTGCTGTCATCCCCACCTCACCCTCTTGGTCCCTTTTTTCCATGAAGGGCTTTGTCCTGACTCACTCTCACTCTCTCCACAGCTACCTCTGTGATTCCTGAGAATTCAGTATCCACAGAGACTGTACTTCTGTAGCATCTCCTTTCAGTTTCTTCCTGAGTATGCCCCTAGACATTTATCACTGTGCTTCATCTCCCTCATATCTTTACATCTCTCTCTCCAGTTTAGATTCCCTAGGCAGTCATTATAATTACTTTTTTTTTTTTCCACACATTCTATACAGGTGTATGATAAAATCCAGCTAAAATCCTAGCCTTTCCCTGCATCTGTTCAGTTGATTGTGGATGAAGAAAAGGCCATAGTTGTGTTGAGAAATTTCACATGGTATTCATGATCACTAACTTCATTTTTATATTTTTGCAGTTTTATTGAGAAGTAATTTTCACTTAACAGCTTGTCAGTTTAAAGCATATAATATTACGACTTATATACCTATACATGGCAAAGTGTTTACCACAAAAAGGTTAGCACATTCTTCATCTCATAATCAACATTTTGTATTGTGATGGTGGTGAGAAATTAAAATTCTATTCTCACAGCAACTTTTAAGTATCCAATACAATCATATTAACTATGGTCAACACCAGCACTCCCCAACCTTTTTGACACCAGGGACTAGTTGCGTGGAAGAGAATTTTTCCAGGGACCTCGGCCAGGGTGCTGGGAAAGGTAGGGATGGTTTTCATTTCTCCTGCCATTCACCTTCTCTGGGCAACCCATCTCCTAACAGGCCATGGTTTGGTTCCTGTTCATTGCCTGGGGTTGGGGACCACTGGTCAACACACTGAACATTAGATTCCCAGAACTTATCATTTCATACCTGAGACTTTGTACCCTCAGAACATCCACCTCCGCATTTCCTGAAACCCTCAGTCCCTGGCAATGTCAAGGGCCTTTTCCTCTGTATTTCATTCTAGGAGCTCTATGCTTAAACGTCTTACATTTTAATCTTTACTCCATTCAACATTGTGAAGGGACTGAGATCTGTTTCAGTTTTTCATCATGCAGACATCCCATTTTCCCAACACTATTTATTAAAAGGTCTGTCTTCTCCCCATTGAGCATTCTTGGCCCCCTTGTGAAATAGGTGTTGACCACATATGCACGGGCTTGCATTTGGCCTCTTGTTTCTGTTCCACTGGTCTATATGTTTGTTTTTACCCAAGTACCAAACTACTATCAACAGTATACCCGCATCTATAGTTTGAGGTATCAATACTCAAGAAATGTTTCCTTTTCTACTCACTTATTCATTCATTTATTAACTATTCATGCATTTGGTACCCAGTTAGTAAGTACATCCTGTGTCCGTCAACACGCCTGGGAAGTGCTGAACGTATAGGATAATTCAGACACAGTCATGACCCTCAAGATTTCCACTGTTGACTAAAGGTAAAGGACAAGTGTGCAGATGACCTGATTGCTGGAGAACATGCTCTAGAAGGCTTGCAGTGGGTCTGGAAAAGGACAGGAGATGAGCATATAACCCGGGCGAGGGTGGAAGAGAGTCAGAGAGGACTTCCTAGAGGAGATGCTGCTTACATTGCATATTCTAATAAATCCAAGGTGTTGAGGGTAGAGTCGGAGGGAAAGGGGAGCTCAGTGCCCAGGTGGCAGAGAGCCAGGCAAGTTCAAGGATGCACAGGGAAGTCCACAGAACCATGCATGGAAGCGGCTAGATACACTGATCTGCAGCTCAGGGCGGGGGCTATGGGTAGAGATCTCAGAGGTATTGGCACACAGATATCATTCCCAGTAAATGACATTTCTGGGCTCAGCATCCTGGAGATTCTGACCAAGGTTGCCTGCTTCCCCTGAGAATGCAGACATAGGCACCAACATGGCACAGGCCCCTGGAGCCAGAAGGGCAAGACAGAAAGGCTTGAGAAGACATGATTTCATTTTAGCCGTTTTAAGCATCCATACTTCCTCTTCTCTTTCCAGAAGTGGTGTGGAGATTTAAGAAATTAAATGAGTGCAAGTAAAGTTTGAAAACAGGCTGCCTTGTTCAGTCTTCCTTACTCTTTCCAGGTCCCTCCCCCATCCCTGTCCTGATGCAGGGCTTTTCTCTTTCCAGACCACCCTCAACCTGGTCTGAGCTTTTTTGCCTAGCCACTGGTGAGGTTTCAGAATCCCTAGATCCTACTGGACAGTGGACTTGGGATAGCACTTTACTGCTGTGTCTCAGTCAAAGCTCACAATCATGTTTTCTAAACACAGGGAGAGTAAGACCTGGAGAGCTGTCAGAAGGGAGAAAAGGCAGGTCAAGGTTTCCACTCAATTCCATCTGGCATTCTTCCCCCCTTCACACTCATGTGTTTCAGAACGTATGTCTTCCCCCAAAAAATACACTCAAATAAGTATTAGGTTTTCCAACATGATTCACTCTCTAGTGAGAGCTTCAAAGAGGAGAACATGACATATGATTAAGGTTTTCAAAATATTGAAATGAGTTCTTGGCTCCCATTCATTACACGGACACTTCTGTAAACCCTGTTCTCCAGGATGGAAAGACCTGGAAAAGACCACCAAGTGTTCAAAGTCATCAAGCCACTGAGGGTCCAGGGCTACATAGAAGTCAGGATTGGGAGTGGTTAAGGATGTGGTTAAGCACACAACAATTTCCAACACAAAGGGTCATCTCACTTTAGGAACAAGGAGGTCAGTGGATTGGCTGAGAGGAGACATGCTTGATTAGATGACATTTCTGCTTATGGAATCCACTGTAGAGAAAGTGACGGTAAATTCTCCAGCACTTGCAAGAACAAAGGATCCAGGAAAGCCTGACACATACAGCAGGCAGGCAGAGGATTTCCAACCTAGCTGCTTCTATAAATGGGAGGCCAGCTCCTTTGCTCTCTCTCCCATATCTACTCTCTTGATCACAGAGATGGCTGCCTCCCCTGGTATAAGTTGGGATTTGATACTGTGGAGGGGAAAGAGAGAGGACCTCCAAGACATGACGGAGCTCTCAGGGTGCCTGAGGGACAGTGCTGCAGAGACTTTTCCCCTAACTATCATTATATAAGAATTCCCAGGTGCATTTTGATTGAGTTTGCTTGGCATTTCTGAAGCAATATTCCTGATCCCAAAGCAGTTTTACAACCTCTTTCATGGGCATTTATGAAAGAGGTGGGAAAGAGACATCTGCTCCAGGGAGTCCCAGAGGGGACAATGACGAGCCCTAGACCACCCCATCAGCTAGGGCCGAGCTGGGAGGCTGTGAATATCCAAGGCATTTATTTTAAAATCTGCCAAGATCTCCACAGCATGATCTTTGGCCTTGGCTGATTTTCCGGATTTGTTAGAGGGGCAAAGGAAAAGAAATCTTTTTGCCTCTGAAAAAGTTTCTTGTGACATTGATGGGAAAATGTCAGATGGATGCTCTGGTTAAAAACAAAGAGGAGTCAGATCCCAGGAAGAACCTGTGGTCAGCAAGCGACACTGGGGCGTTTAGAACTCCCCTTCTCCTGGACTTGGGCTGGGAGGTAATTTCACATAAGAAGGGAGGAGGGGAAAGAGAGATCAAAGTCCAGATCTGTTATTCTCATTCCTTGAAGAGACACCATTTCTTGGAATCCAGATCCTGTGTAAGCTGGAGATTCCCAGCTCCAGCAGCAGTTTCTCTACTGCGCTGTGGAATTGCCTTACAGTGTTATCTTTTGTCACTCACGGTTCTGGGAGAGCAGTTCTTCTCTACCTTTGCACCAGGGTGCAGTCTTCCTCCAGGCTCTGAGTCCTGCACTCACGGACTCTTTGTTCCCCACCACCCAGTGGAGACACATAGATTTTTCCGGGCAGGGCCCACCACCCAGGCATGCTCCGGCCCACATAGAGACCTCCTAAATGCTTCTTCCTTTCATTCATCCTAAGGCTCCATGCATCCCCTACTTTCCTTTCTCTCTATTCCTTCCTTCAACTTGTACCTGTGCTGTAATAAAAAAACATACACGTGTACACACGCCTCACTTTTCTTTCCACTGAGACGCAACAGGAGAAGACAAGGAATGCAGAAATAGAGGTTCACATCTGAACACTTGCTTACCAGCTACTACTAGTAGGACTTTCGCTTATCTACAAAAATACTAATACCTACCTCATTAGAATGCTAAATTTTAATGAGTTACCATTTAATAATATCTTGTGCAGCTTCTGAAATATTGTAAGTACTAGGTAAATGTTATTTCTCACTTTTTATTCACTTCCTTATTCATTCATTTAATAATTCATTCATGCATTTATCCTTATTAACTATAACTATTATCCTTATTTCACATCAAAAAGAGATTTTTTGAGGGTTCTACACAAGGTAAAGACAGATTGGAATATAAATTTATACTGCTTTTCATATATTAATTCTAATCTTAGTCATCTGAAAATTGATTACTACTTCTATTTTATACAGTAAAAAAGGAAGATAATTGAGATTAAATAATAGGCCCAAGTTATCAGGATTTCAGCTGATAACAGCTTGAAAGAACCACCAAGTGTTCAAAGTCTTCAAGCCACTGAGGGTCCAGAGCTACATATAAGTCAGGATTGGGAGTGGTGGATGGTTAAGCACAGAACAATTTCCAACACAAAAGGGTCATCTCACATTAGGAACAAGGAGGGCAATGGATTGGCTGAGAGGAGACATGCTTGATTAGATGACATTTCTGCTTACAGAATCCACTGTAGAGAAAGTGACAGTAAATTCTCCAGCACTTGCAAGAACAAAAGGTCCAGGAAAGCCTGACACACACACAGCAGACAGGCAGAGGATTTTAGCTGCTTCTATAAACGGGAGGCCAGCTCCTTTGCTCTCTCTCCCATTTCTACTCTCTTGAGCGCATGGCTGCCGCCCCTGGTGTAAGTTGGGATTTGATACTGTGGAGGGGAAAGAGAGAGGACCTCCGAGACATGACGGAGCTCTTGGGGTGCATGACGGACAGTGCTGGGGAGATGGGGCGGCCGGGAAGACATCTGGAAGTGGAGGAGACAGGCATGGATACCTACACAATGTGGAGTAAGCTTCTGTGAAGAGAACGTGGTTGTTGGGCCCCTGAGTTCTCTGGTATTGAGACCTTGCGTGGCCTCTGATAGGGTACCTGGTATGAAGTGGGAGTGGCCTTTGTGCTCAGCAGGGCTGGCAAAACTTCAAACTATGGAAATACTGTTTTGATTCCCTTTTCCCTTATTCTGTTTAGGGATCCAAGGCTCTTAAATCTCCTTTTAGTCCCCAGAGAGAGGTTCACATAACTCTGTTATCCTATATTCTTTATGACCTGAGCTGTTAACTGACATAAGAATGTAAACACTTGGAAGGAATTTGGCATGAGGGTAATGCTTAGCACAGAAGAGTGAGACTTCAGGAAAGAAATGTCTGTTGCATCTAGATTAGGAAGATATTTTTGAATGAAGCCTGGAAGAGGTCCTCTGAAGTATTCCAGTGACAAGATAGGGATTAAAGTTCCCACATTCAAAATTTTGAAGTAAGATATGCCTCCTACTTTCTGTAAGTGGAACCCTGATTTAATTAAAGGAAGAGATCATTTTCTGCAACAGGTAAATTTAAAAACACAGGAAATACAGAGGAGCAAGTGATATTGAACATGAGCATGCTAAGTCCCTTCAGTCGTATCTGACTCCTTGTGACCCCATGGACTGTAGCCCACTAGGCTCCCCTGTCCATGGGATTTGCCAGGAAAGAATACTGGAGTGTGTTTCCATGCCCTCTTTCAGGGGATCTTCCTGACCTAGGGACCAAAGCCATGCCTCTTAAGTCTCCTGCATTGGCAGAAGGATTCTTTTATTTTTTAATTTATTTTTTTACTGAAGGATAATTGCTTTACAGACTTTTGTTGTTTTCTGTCAAACCTCAACATGAATCAGCCATAGGTATACATATAGCCCCTCCCTTTTGAAACTCCCTCCCATCTCCCTCCCCATCCCACCGCTCTAGGTTGATACAGAGCCCCTGTTTGAGTTTCCTGAGCCATACAGCAAATTCCCATTGACTATCCATTTTACATATGGTAATGTAAGTTTCCATGTTACTCTTTCCATACATCTCACCCTCTCCTCCTCACTCCCCATGTCCATAAGTCTATTCTCTATGTCTGTTTCTCCATTGCTGCCCTGTAAATAAATTCTTCCGAACCATTTTTCTAGATTTGGTATATGTGTGTTAGAATACGATATTTATCTTTCTCTTTCTGACTCACTGCACTCTGTATAATAGGTTCTAGGTTCATCCACCTCATCAGAACTGACTCAAATGCATTCCTTTTTATGGCTGAGTAATATTCCATTGTTATATGTACCACAACTTCTTTATCCATTCATCTGTCGATAGGCATCTAGATTGCTTCCATGTTCTAGCTATTGCAAATACTGCAACAATGGACAGTGAGATACATGTGTCTTTTTCAATCTTATTTTCCTCAAGGTATATGCCTAGGAGTGGGATTGCTGGGTCATATGGTGGTTTTATTCCTAGTTTTTTAAGGAATCTCCATACCATCTTCAACAGTGGCTGTATCAATTTACATTCCCACCAACAGTGCAAGGGCATTCCCTTTTCTCCACACCCTCTCCAGCATTTATTGTTTCTAAACTTTTTGTTGATGGCCATTCTGACTGCTGTGAGGTGATATCTCATTGTGGTTTTGATTTGCATTTCTCTAATAATGAGTGATGTTGAGCATCTTTCCATGGTTATTAGCCATCTGTATGTCTTCTTTGGAGAAATGTCTGTCTAGGTCTTTTTCCCACTTTTTGATTGGGTTGTTTGTTTTCCTGGTATTGAGTTGTATGAGCTGCTTGTATATTTTGGAAGTCAATCCTTTGTCAGTTGTTTCATTTGCTATTATTTTCTCCCATTCCAAGGGTTGTCTTTTCATCTTGCTTATAGTTTCCTTTGCTGTGCAAAAGCTTTTACGTTTAATCAGGTCGCACATCTTTACTTTTGTTTTTATTTCCATTACTCTAGGAGGTGGGTCATAGAGGATCTTGCTTTGATTTATGTCATCGAGTGTTCTGCCTATGTTCTCCTCTAAGAGTTTTATAGTTTCTAGTATTACAGCAGAAAGATTCTTTACCATAGTACCACCTGGGAAGCCCAAATATTGAACATTTTTGTTGCTGTTCAGTTGCCAAGTCATGTCTGACTCTATGCAACCTCATGGACTGCAGCACACCAGGCCTCTCTGTCCCTCACCATCTCCTGGAGTTTGCCCAAGTTCATGTCCATTGCATCAGTGATGCCATCCAGCCATCTCATCCTCTGATGCCCTCTTCTCCTTCTGCCCTCAATCTTTCCCAGCATCAGGGACTTTTCCAATGAGTCCGCTGTTCACATCAGATGACTGAAATACTGGAGTTTAAACTTCAGGATTAGTCCTTCCAACAAGTATTCAGGGCTGACTTTCCTTTAAGACTGACTGGTTTGATCTCCTTGCTCTCCAAGGTCCTCTCAGGAGTCTTCTCCAGCACCAGAGTTCTAAGGCATCAATTCTTTGGTGCTCTGCCTCCTTTACAGTCCAGCTCCCACAACCGAATGTAACCACTGGGAAGACCATAGACTTGAATCTTGACTATATGGACCTTTGTCAGCCAGTAATGTCTCTGCCTTTCAACACACTAGGTTGTCGTAGCTTTCCTGCCAAGAAGCAGAGGTCTTCTGATTTCATTGCTGCATCACCATCCACAGTGATTTTAGAGCCCAAGAAGAGGAAATCTGTCACTACTTCCACCTTTTTCCCTTCTATTTGCCATGAAGTAATGCGGACGGATGCCATGGTCTTAGTTTTTTTAATATGAGTTTTAAGCCAGCTCTTTCACTCTCCTCCTTCACCCTCATCAAGAGGCTCTTTAGTTCCTCTTTGCTTTCTGCCATTATAGTGGTATCATCTGCATATCTGAGGTTGTTGATGTTTCTCCTTCTTAAATTGATTCCACCTATATTGAACATAGTGTCTTTATAAAACATGAGCTATTACTATAAACCACTGGGAAATTAAAAAAGAAACTAACAGGACAGAGGATGCATCTTCTAACCAGGATTTCCTTGTAACATATTCAAGGAGGAAGCCCTGTGAGCATTTCATTAGGTTCTCAAGTCTGAGAAACTCTTTTTGGAAATCTGGTGTACATCTTTGGATACTTTGTGATTGTATTTAATTTTTTAAAATATTTTATTGGAATATAATGTCTTCCCAGGTGGCTTCCCAGGTGTCTCAGTGGTAAAGAAACTGCCTGCCATAGCAGGAGACACAAGAAATCCAGGATCCATCCCTGGGTTGGGAAGATTCCCTGGAGAAGGAAATGAAAACACAGTCCAATATTCTTGTCTGGAAAATCACATGGACAGAAGAGCCTGGCAGACTACAGTCCATAGGGCTGCAAGAGTCAGACACGACTAAGCACATGTGTACGTGCCCGTATACACACACACACACACACACACACACACACACACACAGTGTCTTTACAACGTCGTGTTACTTTCTGCTGTACAGCAAAGTCAATCAGGTATATGTGCATATATAGCACCTGTTTTTTTGGATTTTCTTCCCATTTAGTTCAACACAAAGCACTGAGTAGAAGTTCCCTGTGCTATACAGTAAGTTCTCATTAGGTATCTATTTTTATGTCAATTCCAATTTGCAGTGAATTTTGACATCTGACAAACTTTGTATGGATAGGAAATAGGCAAGTGAGGTGGGAAATCATTGAAATATTTTGGAATGGATAAGAGGTATGATCACAAAGGAATAGGACAGTTTTTCTTGCCTTATAACCTGGAAAATTCCAAAGAAGGAAGGGATACAGCTTGTTGGAATGGATGAGGAGGATCAGGCAGGCATTGAAGGGTGGGAATAATAAGAAGGGGGAATAAAGGATGCAAATGGTAGCAGGTACTGTAGGTAATTGTCTCCTGTCCTTCGTTGTCCCGGTGAACGTCCAGTCTGAGCAAGGGAAATTAAAGAGCTTCACTGCCCTCTCACAGAACAGAGTGAAGAATATCAGTGACCACTCTCAATCTGAATCCCAGGTTCCTGTGGAAAATAAAGTCCTTCCGAAGAGTTTGAAGACCGTAAAACCCCAGAGGACCCCCAGAGGATCCCGAAAGGATGGGGCCTACATGCCTAGCATTGACGACAAAGTGAAGGACATCATGAGGCTGCTGTGCTCCGTCTCTGAGAAGAGGAAGATAAAGGTGGCCTTCAAGTACCCCTTGTTGGGTGGCCTAGTTTCTGGGACTGTGGCCACTGTGGGTGGTTTGGTGGGCGGTCTACCAGGAATAGTCTTTGGAGGAGCCGTCGGGGGTCTGTTAGGTTCATGGGTGATGAATGGAAAGTTTAAGCCAGTTCCTCAGATCATAATGGAGCTACCAGCTGACAAACAGAAGAGGCTCTTTATGAATACCATTGCCATCCTTAGGAACCCGTCCTGGACAAGTGTTGAGCAGCTGACCATGCTGGTCATGGGCAGTAAGACCCTGCAGAAGCAGCTGGTGGATATGCTGAATAACTATTTCATCAAGGAGCTGGGATTAGAAATGAAGTAGGACAAGTAGGCCTCTGCCCTGGGAAGCAGAGTCCATTTGGATGATTCCAAATTTGTTATGGTTGATGTATAACTGATTTGCAATGTCACAGTTTTTTGTGGGGTACAGCAAAGATAATTTACTTTTTCTGCATTGATGGATGACCATCCTGGGAGTGCTGTGATACCCAGAATAAAAGACCGTTTATCCTTTTTATTCTTACTCACTAATCACATCCTTTGAAAAATTCTCAAAATTAATCAGAAAGATAAATAGAACTCAAAGAGTGGACAGAGTAGGGAGGAAACCTGCAGAATATTTCTAGCTCAGGGATTCTCTGATTCTAACGTAATTGACTAAATGACAGAATTCATATAAGTATAATATACTATAAACTAATAAATGAAAATTTAAGGCAAATTAGAGATAACATTCAAGGAAGCTTACAATTTAATCCTTTCTTGGTTCCCTCTGATTTATCTCAAAATGTCTATTTCTTTTCCATCCAACAATATAGTAAGTTTTAGGTGGGGGTCTCATGTTTTACTCATATTTGTATTTGCATCTATGTTTAGCCCAGTGTTCCATCTGTCAAATCAGTAAATAAACATTGTGCCAAACTCACTTTCTACTCACAGAGAAGAGTGAAATAGTTTATTATGAAGTGAGTTATTACTTACTCTGACATGATTGCAGGTTTATTCATAAATAATTTAGAAATTCAATTCAAAAGTCCTCTTGACTCTTTAAAAGCTATTTGGTATGAATGAAACTTGGTACCAAGCCCCCTGTTATTCTCACACCCACTTAAATGGTTCTTATTTCTGGAGATTATGGTGATCATGGCAAGATACTCATCTTGGGGATCTAGAAATTTTATGCCTCTGGTGGGAGCTCTTGGGGAATAGATATGCTGGAGGTGGGAACACTTTCAGAAAGGTGGGGTATTGGGGAGCAGTCTCTTTCCTGCCTGCCTTAGGCTCTAGCAGGTCTTCTCTGGGTTGAGTGAGGGGGGCGGAGATTGGTTTCTGGGTTGACCCAACACTCTGCCCACAGTCTGGCTAGTGGAGTGTTCCCCTCTCTGCTTCCTCCATCTCATCCCCTTCTTTTCCTCCTCTGTCACCACTTCAAGTCTCCCTCCTGATCACATGTATGCTTTTCTCTTGACCTGATATATGTTCACCCTCTCCCCTACTAGTCTCTTCCCTTCTTTATAACTGTCTCAAGAACCACTTCCTGCAGAAGTGTTTCTGAACTTAACCCCACTCAGCACAAAGCACACTCATAGGTGTTATTCATCACGACTATGAATCAAATGTCCTGGGGTGGGCACCATTTAAGTGGGCAAGTGGACATTTGGTTGGACTGATTCCCTGAGACGAGAGACCAGGGCTTATGCTTCTGGATGGGGTCTCTTGCAGGGAAAAATCCATGACCCTCTTGTCATTTGGGGATACTCTGATAGCAGGCCACGGGGTCTTCCATGGTCTCTTCTAACAGCCGCGATCGAGTCGTACATCCTTTTAGCACATGGAATCTCTGGATCGGGGGGAGGCGGGAGGGTTGGTTATAGCATCCCCTGAGGATGGTGAAATTCTTCCTCAAATCATGTGTTCTCTCCTTACTGGCTTAGAGAGAGGCTGAGGACCATCTCCACCAACACTAAACCTGCATGTGTACAGATATAGACACTTCCCTAGAAGCACATGAACCTTTCCTGATGGGAGGAAGGGCTCTCCCCCATCAACCATCGGCTGCTTAAGGACAAACCTTACAGATTCTCATGGAGAAATGAACAGCCTGAAGGCTAAACTGACGACTTTCCAGTGGGCATTCCCATCCTTGGGCCCTGGGATAACACTCCCCTCCTTCCTTCCCTGCCTGACTCACTGTGCGTCTTGCCCTCTCCCCACACCCCCCAGGTACCTCTTCGGTGCCCCCTTCACTTCCTTATTCCTGAGGGTGGTAAGGAGTGGGTTGAGGGCGGATGTGACTACAGTGTAGAAAAGAGAAATGAATTTGTCCAACACTGGTTGTACCTGTGCGTGGGTTGCAGGTAGGGGTAGATGGCAGATCAATGGAACAGGCAGATGGTTGTCAGGTGAAACCTACAGGTGCCCACTACTTTCCTGCGGCTGCCTCTGATCCTCATGCCCCATACAGCATGGGCCACGGCAGCAGGTAGGCCAGGATGACGGCAGACCGCACCAGCAGCCGCATGGTCCAGAGCCATCACCGCCAGGAGGACACACTCAGCCGAGCCCAGCACCAGCGATGCGCACAGCTGTGCCAGGCAGCCACCACGCTCCAGCCTCAGCACCTGGCAATGCACGTTGGCCAGCAGGGGTGGCACCAGGCTCATGGTGAAGCCTATATCCACCAGGGACAGATGGCAGAGGAAGTAGTACATGGGCGCACACTGCCAGCAGCACCAGCGCCGAGTTGCCAATTACAATCAGGAGGTAGCAGAGGAGGAGGGCGGAAAGGACAGGCTGCAGGGAGGGTCAGTTGGAGAAGCCCAGCAGGAGGCAGTGCTTCTCTGTGCTGTGGTTGCCCTAAAGCAGGAAATTCCAGGAAAGTTGGGAAGGACAACACACACAGGGTGATGTATCCCTTACAAGCAAAGGAAAACCCAGACCATGGGGAGTGGGGAAGGAGAACGGACCTCAGCACACACATGCTTAGGTGTCCACTGGAGCTCATTTACAGATCTGAACCCTTAGTTTAGGAAGGCAGCCAAATATTAGTATACCCTAGTTGAAGTATTTACCAGAAAATTCTATGAGGAAGATAGAATCTCCCTCCTATAAATAAATAAACTTGGGCTCAATAAGGTAAATCATCCCAAAGTCATAGCTAGTGAGTGGCCCTGTGTACTCAAGCCTGTTTGATTTCCAAACTAGTGCTCTTCTGCTGCTTCCCTGCTTCTGATTGTACTCCTCCGGGCCAAAGTAGAAATCTAATCTTCCTCTCACATGAAAGCCCTTCAGATATTTGAAGACAGATTTCTCTTTGAGCCTCCCAATCCCCTTCTTTGAAAGTGTGTTCTGCCTGAAAACAGATGCAATGTCCCAGGCTGGTATAACCAACACTGGGTAGATCACAACTATCACCTTCTTTGTGTCAGGTGCTCTACCTCTATTAATACAACCCAATATACTGCTGACTACTGAATTTTAATCTGCTGAATCTCTCTTCCAGACTGTGTCCAAAGTCCATGCCACTCCTGCTTACCATTTAGTGTGATGATTTTGAGCAACACAGATCAGCACATGTGTCCAACTTTTTGCAGAGCACATCTGTAGCAGCCTTTAAATCCAGAGTCATCTGGGTAGAGGAAACACCCTTAGTCAGGAGACCCGGGTTCCACCTAGCAAAACTGCGTTTGACCAGTGACTTGATATGAGGAAGTCACTTCATTTCCCTCTACCTCAATATTTTCATGTGTAAAAGGAAGACTTTGAGCCTAGATGACCTCTGAGGTTCCTAGCTGTAATTTAATAAATACTTCTCATTTAATTTTTTTGACCACATCACAAAGCATGTGGGATCCTAGTTCTCTGACTAGGGATTGAACCTGAACCACTGCACTGGAAGCATGGGGCCTTAACCACTGGACCACCAGGGAAGTCCCAATAAATATTTTTCAAACAAACTAAAAGTGGATGCAGAAGACTTTTAACTCTCAGGATGATGCTGAATCAAATTTCCTAATGATATAGAAACCATCATGGGTGATGTGATAGATCAAAGTCACATAGAAATCTTTCTACTGCATGGTCCCTGACAGGTATCATTATAAGGAAAACATTTTAAAAGTCATGTTCACTGTTCTTAAATTATAAATTATAATCTTCTATTTTTATTGTTCAGGAAAGAACCTTCTTCCCCCCAACACAGCAATGTATTTATATAGTTCTCCCGTTTATCTTCATTAGGCAGAACCGATTATTAATGTGATTGAGAACAAGGATTCAGGAGTCAATGTTTGGACAGTGTGGGTTTGGTGCCATCTAATGGCATAATGTGATATTGCATCTGGCATCCCAGACTCCTGACCTAAGACCTAGCAGTGTCCACTGTGGTTATCAGTCCTGTGCTCTTGCTCAGAAAGATGATAATTATCATAATTGTTATTATTAGGTATTTATATAGTGAGTATGATATCCCAGGGGTAAATTAAAGTGGCCTACACATTTAATCTATGGTACAACACTATGAAACAGATAATATTCAGTTTAGTTCAGTCGTGTCTGACTCTGCGACCCCATGAATTGCAGCATGCCAGGCCTCCCTGTCCATCACCAACTCCCGGAGTTCACTCAGACTCATGTCCATTGAGTTGGTGATGCCATCCAGCCATCTCATCCTCTCCCAAATGCAGAGTTTAAGTAGCAGTTGAACCATGTCAGATATGTGGACCCAAGAGGACTGATTCAAGTCCTCGTGGTCTCAACCCTGCGGTTGGATACAAATAGTGTCTCCCTAGCCCAGGTGAGAAGTCTCAAGCTCTCGGTGAACTCTGAGGAAAATATCCCCATCTAGAAATAATTTGATCCCCCAGCTGAAGGAGGTTTGCTTCCCTGAACAAGAGCAGAGAGAAGGGAAGAGAGAAGGGAAGAGAGAGTTCCTAAGAGCATCCTACAGGAACTCTAAGGAACTTCTTGTTCCCTGGGAACAAGAAACAATAGCCTGCCTGGAGGAAGTTTTGGGACAGCTTATGGGGTGTGTTCCTCAGTTCTCCACTAGATTTCAGACTCCCAAAAGTACAGACCATAATGTTGCAGACAGTTGGCCCCTAATTAGTTCTATAAATGAATGAGTGAGTAAATGTCTCTAAAGAATGTGTCAAGGGTTCTGGGATCCTAATCTCACAGTTGCTGTCTGCCGCTTTTCCATGGCAAAGACAATACCAAATTCTCTTGGGCACATGCTGACAAAATAAGAAAAAGGAAAAGCCTAGTTTTATTCTAGTCCCAACACAAAAAGGCTTTGATTCAATATTTACTCTGGAATCAGCACAACACAGCAGTATTAACTCTATTTCAATCCTAATCTTCATTTTAGCCTTCATGGACTAATGTTCTTGACTCCTTGGCCTCCTAATTAGATTGTATCTTAATCTCAATGTAGACCCCCATTTTAAATTTAATAATCCTAATCTCAACCCTACAAGTGATGTCAACCCTAGTTCTACTTTTCAAATCACGTATGTAATACATTTTTCTCATGATCACCTCTGTCCTCTTTCTCTCAGTGGGACCTGGAAATTTCTGCTCTTTTTGTCTGTTTATCAGCTACCCATGCCCAAAAGCTCTAATGTCCTCATACAGGAAAATCCTTTCTAGAGATTCTAGGGGAAATACAACAGAGAATTAAAAGAAGTGTAAATAATCTGCTTTCATGAAACCTAATTTGTTCAATAAATGGTTTAACAGAGGCTTTAAGACTAACATTCCAAATGCATTCAGTCTGTGCGGACAGTTATCTACTGGATACTCCAGGAGAAAATCCAGCACAAGTTCACTCAGTCACAACCCTCAGAGTGTTTGAAGCAGGTTGAAATGGTCAGAGACACAATTCCAACATAAGTAACCACTACACAACTGAGTTGGGGCTCCCCAGGTGGCACCTGTGCTAAAGAACCCGCCTGCCAATGCAGGAGACACGGGTTCAATCCCTGGGTCAGGACGGTCCCCTGGAGAAGGGCATGGCAACCCACTCTAGTATTCTCACCTGTCACCTGGAGAATCCCATGGACAGAGGAGCCTGGTGGACTACAGTCCATAGGGTCGCAGAGAACTGAACAAGACTGAAGCGACTTAGCATGCACACAACTGAGCTGGGGGCAAGTATGAGGCCAAAGGCATAGAGAATGAAAGAATAAAGTGTGCAGATGTGTGGGTGGTGTGGGTATCAGAGAATTTTTCCAAAGGTTTGAAACACAGCAGAGGGAACAATATTAACATGAAATATTTGCCAATTTGCTGTGTGGAAATGAGCTAATGTATGTTGTGCATTAAGATGGAAAGATGTGAGGTGAGGAGTTACACCAGTGAGCCAAATGATTAAAAAGGAAAATGTAAGTTATTTTAGAAACATGTAGAAGCTATTGAATTGGATACAAGTGGAAAAAGGGATATCCTTACAGACAATTAAAGACTATAAGATTTACGTCCTGTGAATGTGGGCACTTCCCTATCCAGTAGGACACACGAGTTGGAAGCACTTGAGTTCAGTCACTTCAGTCATGTCAGACTCTGCGACCCCATGGACTAGCTCCCCAGGCTCCTCTGCCCAGGGGATTCTCCAGGCAAGAATACTGGAGTGTGTTGCCACGCCCTTCCCTAAGGGAACCTTCCCAACCCAGGGATGGAACTCTTGAGTCTCCAGCATTGGCAGGCAGATTCTTTACCACTAGTGCTGCCTGGAAAGCCCTGGAAGCACTTAAAGGACCTTATTCAGGAACCTCAGGGTATAACCTCCAGTTCACTTATGAGGGGCTCACTGCACCATGAATAGGTCCGGAAGCATAAGCCCAGCTTCTGTTGTGTCCCTCCAGCACCCACGGAAGCCAGCCTTCCCAGTTGCCCTGACCGGAATTCATCACTCATGACTGAAAGGTTCCAGGATATGCTACCCCAGAACATGTCTCTTTGGCATATAGATTATTTTAAGCTAAAGGCCATTAACCTGCAGCTGTGGGAAAAGCTCTAAAACAGAGCACAGGCTTTCTTTTTATAAAAGAAATTTGCATTTATTAAGGCGTCTCCCCATCATGTACCTGGAAAAGGAGTTTTAACAACACTCTTAAGGAGAGGGAACTGGCTTAAATCTGCATGACAAACCTTAGTAACAATACTTACTGACTACACTTTTCCTTCCCATGTGGCACTAGTGGTAAAGAACCTGCCTGCCAATACAGTAGATTAAGAGATGCAGGTTCAATCCCTGGGTCGGGAAGATCCCCTGGAGGAGGAAATGGCAACCGACTCCAATAATCTTGCCTGGAGAATCCCACAGACAGAGGAGCCTGGCAGGCTATAGTCCATGGGGTCGCAAACAGTCAGACACAATGGAAGCGACTGACTTAGCACACACTTTTCCTGATTGCTTTCCCAAAACTTGCCTCCACCCGGAAGCTCAAAACCCCTTTTCCTTTGTTTAGCCTAAAATGGTATATAAGCCCCAGTTCTAATGGTCTCTCTGGGTTTCTCATCACTGACTATTCCCACGTGCATGCACGATGCACATGGTAATAAACTTCTGTTTTTCTCCTGTTAATCTGTCTTTTGTTGGTCTCATTTCCAGGGCCCCAGCTAAATAAAGAACCTAGATGGGTTCTAGACGAAAAAGATTATTTCTCCTCCCCTCCACCCCAAGAACACTCCTGTCCTGCTTAGCTTTACTGCCACTCGGTCCCAGCACAGCGCCCTCTCGGGGAGGCCTCCATGCGGTTCTCGGTGGCAGCCCTTTCATCTTTGGGGGTTCCCTTCCTTGCTCCATGGGCTGTGTAAGTGGATGCTTCATTGATTAAGTATTTTGAAAATCAACCCTGCTGGTGGGGTAGGGGAGAGCGCTGTCTGATATGAAGCCCACTCTCCGATTCCCCTTGGGTTAATGGAACCTGAAGAACAAAGAGGATTTCCTGTTTCAAAAACCAGAGAGAATAAACTCTATCCAGAGTGGCCTAAAATTACAATGGACCGTAGGACGAACTACAGTTGGCAGGAAGGGCTAGGAGTGGGACTACTGCTGGCCCTGAAGCATCCAGAAGCAACCAAAGACCCAGAAAGAGACTGAAAGGCAGCAAACAGCAAGCAACGCCTGGGTGATGGGCCTGGGTGGGAACATGGCAGCATGTGAGGTGCCATGAACACTGGCTTTGGAGTAGACAGACCAGATGCAGTGGATCATTCTTTCCAAAGAAGGCTGCAGCAACATATTTAACCCATCCCACATGTTCTTTTCACAGTGGGACTGATGCTTAGCCCAGCATGAAGTGAGGTCCGTTCTTCCTCTCCTTGAATCTGGGCATGGCCTTGTGACTGCCCCGACAATGGATGCTAGGTGATGTACAAGGCTGTGTCAGAAAAAAAGTTGGGCTTCAACCTAGCTGGCTCCAACCCTTGCCTTTGGAACCCAGGCACCATGTTATAAGGAATCCCAGAGTGCATGCAAAGGCCAGGTGTAGGGGTTCCAGTCCACAGTCCCAGCTGAGGTCTTAACCAACTCCCATCTTGAGGCCCTTCTGAGGATTCCAGCCCCCAACCTTCAAATCTCTCCACTGTCCCCTGAGTTCCTGACCCACAAAGCCATGAGCCATAATAAATGATTATTTTCTTAAGCCACTGTTTTGGGGTAACAGGTTATGCAGCAACAGACACTAATTCACTCAACCTGGATGCTGTCTCCTCTCATCAACTGTGTGACCCTGGACCAGAGTCTTCCTCTTGGAGTTGCAGTCTCCTTGCCAGAAAACAGACATGAGCACATGACCCCTTCCCTCGGCACAGTCCCGAGCAGCAGAACTAACAACTGTGAGGTGCCGACACTCCTGGCTGTTCTCTCAAGCTACCTTGTTTAATTTACCTGCCTACTTACTTCAACTTTCCACTTTGAGAAGGTACATCCCACAAAAGCCCATCTTGCCTACTGCTCTGGTATCGTTTAGTTGCTAAATCCTGTCCAACTCTTGCGACCCCATGGACTGTAGCCTGCCAAGTTCCTCTGTCCATGGGATTTCTCAGCAAGAATACTGGAATGGGTTGCCATTTCTTTTTCCAGGGGATCTTCCCAACCCAGGAATCAAACCTGGGTCTCCTGCATTGCAGGTAGATTCTTTTTTGACTGAGCTACGAGGGAAGCCCTGCCCACTGCTCTACCCCAAGGCCTAGACAAGCACCTACCACCATAATTTCCCCATCAAAACCTGATTGACTGAAAAAAAAAATAGTAAAACTAACGTAGCAGCAAAGTGTTCACAAAATACTTCCTGTTAATAAGTGATCAGGGCAGGGAGGCAAAAGACCCAAGTCAAGGCAGAGCAGGGGCCACTGAAGTCTGGCAGACAGTCTAGAGTTCAAGATGTTCTACAGTCAGATCTGAAAGCCCAGGGGTGAAGCCCACCCTGACCCAGCAGGGCTGGAGAGGCCAAGGGAGCTCTTCCCAGAACTGCTGAGTAGTAGTCACACACTTCCTCCCCACACCAGGGGCCTCCGCTAGCCCTACCATTTGACCTGGCCCCTGTCTGTGCTGCCAGCCAAGAATGTCTGGCTTAACCACGGCACAGTAGAACTGATCTTCTCTAATCCGCAGCCCTGCTAAGTGCAAAGAGGGCTTCCAAGGTGGCTCAGTAGTAAAGAACCCACCTGCCAAGCAGGAAACGCAGGTTCAATACCTGGTCGGGAAGATTTCGCTGGAGAAGGAAATGGCAAGCCACCCCAGTATTCTTGCCTGGGAAATCCCATGGACAGAGGAGCCCAGCAGGGTATAGTTCACAGGGCTGTAAAGAGTCAGACACCACTTAGTGACTAAACAACAAGTACAAGGAAAGTTCAAGGTGGTTAACTCTAGTCTTTTCTGTTCTGCCCAGGGCTGGGAGGTAGCTCCCACTACTGCTTCTGAAGCCAACTGTCCATTTTCTACACTACCAGCTGACCTCTTCCACAGGCCTCTTTCCTTTGCCTTGAGAATGCTCCATTGTGGGATGAAGGGCAACTCGATTCAAATCCTAGTGATCCAAAGCGGATACTCACAGTGAAATGGTTTTCAAGTACTGGTCCAAGATTTAACTTCCCCTGCTCTTGGGAAACTTCAGAAATTGGCTATTAAATAGGGTGGTGAAATGACAGAGCCCATCCAATCCTTGCAGCACTTTCGGAAAAAATATATGAAAATCACTTTTAAAAAAATCAATGCTATGGGGAAGGAGAGAAACTGAGCTTCGGAAAAAAAAAAAAAAACCACTTCTCCAAGGGGACACAAAAAATTACAAAATTGTCGAGCAATGTTTTGTTTCCATTGGCCATTGAGGACTTTCTTTCATGTGGACAGCAAACTCCTGCCAAGATGCTCAGAGTTCTCAATGACTTTTCAGCCTGGAAGAACTCAGGGACCATCTAATCTGCTACCTCTGAGCGGTCATGTTTTATTATTATCCTCAATTCCTAGGAGGAATAGCCCTCACATCTGTTCAGCCACATGCTCCAGGCTCCCAATACATGCCCATCACTGTCAGAGACCTCATTAAACAGTGACAGTGGCTTGTTTACCCAACATGCTCCGTGAGCCAAGAACCATCGTGAGCACTCGTCCTGGCATCCACTCCACAGAGGGATGGATGTGAAGATGGTGGTGGGGACGATGACTATTACGTTCACACGTGAGGACGTGGAGACTAGAGATTGGGAATGTTTTTTGTGTGTGGTAGAATCTGAAGCTCTGGGAGTTTGACTCCAGCCCACACTTTTAACCTGTTATGTCACCCCTCACTAATCTCAGCCCTAACTGTGTCCTGCTTTGCCCTGCTAAGCCCTCGATGGATCAACACCTCTGTCCATCCCTCCACTGAAGTGCCTTTTCATCAATGCGGGGGCCCCCCAGAGCCTCCCTCCTTGGGCTGAAGCCCATTCGGTTCACAGTAAGGGACGAGTCACTCCATTCACTGGTTTATTGAGATTTGGGGAGCTCCTTCCCCCAAGACACCACAGTGCAAAAAGGACACCATCTCCTGCCACACAGGACCATCTTCCACCTCCACAGTCAGGGGTGCCTTCCTTTGGTCAGGCTTTTCACCAACCACCCACTGCAAGGAGCTCCCCCAACCTGCCCCCATTTCTTCTCCTTTCTTTCCCTCAGAAAAATACAAAACCGAAGGGAACACTCTTGTAGAGGAGGATTGTGAGTGTGGACCGAGGATGCTCCAGAGCACAAAGGAGAACAGGGTGAGTGCAAGCAGAAACCGAGTGTGATGTGGACCCAGACGTGGACGGCCCCACCAGGTGGGAATCGGGGGAAAGTCTGCAACAATGTGCAGGGTGGGTGCATATGGCTCTGCTGGAAGAACACAATGATTTTAAGGTGCAAAAAGAAGAGGGTACACGAGGGCACATAGGGCAAGTGCACAGGTAAACTTGGACGTGTACAAATGGCACACGCCCACCCACACAGCTCTCCCAAGGGCATATCCATGACCATGAGGGGGCACACGCAGCCATGAGCGAAGGGAATACAGCAGGGCACGTGTAGCCACGGGAAGGGTGGAGAGAGCACATGTGAAACGCATGTGCAAACAAGAAAGTGAGAACAGGGAGGATAGATGTGTGTTGGAAGAGGGAAGGAGCATGTGAGCCTTGACAAAAAGAGTGAGTGCCTTGCAAAAGCTAAATTCAAGAGGGATAAAACGTGTGGCTGTGTGGAGGGACAAGTGGGTTGGAAGGAGATGAGGATGGTGAGAGAAATGGCCAGGCCCTGTTGCCACGGGGAGAGCACTCTGGGGAGGCCCCTGCCGGTGGGAGCAGAGCACAAAGGCGAGGGGGCTGCTGGGTTGTCGTGGCAACCAGAGGAAAAGAAGAGGGGGTGTGTGTCCTGAGGCACCAAGGAGCCAGTGAGTGAGAAGCTTCAAGCCGGGTACAAACTCGATTATGAAGTAGAGATAGACAATGATACGAATGAATGAGAGAACAGGGCCCGGCTCCCAGAGCACTGGAGACTCAGACGACGCTGGAACCTGGGACTCTGGGACTCAAGAGGGGCAGGTATTTACAAGAGATGGGATGGAACGGTGTTCTTCCCACCTAGGGTAGGGATCCCCTGCTTCGTCCCGAGCTCCCCCCCTTCTCCTTCTCCCTCTCCCTCCCCCTACTTGCCTGTCCCCCCTCACACCTCCCTCACTTGTAAAGCAAGTGGACTCGACTTCCATCACAGCTAAGCCGGTCAGGGGGCTCAGGGGGCCCCCTGGGCAGGCCCCCCGAGGGGTCTGGGGGTGTCGGAGGGTGACGCCGGGATCGGAGCTGCTGCCGAGACTGGAGCTGATGGCGCAGTTCAGAGACCCGCTCCTCTTTCTGGAAGAAGAACACAACCGGGCGAGTGGGAGAGAGAAGTCAGGAAAGGGTAGGAGGAGGGAAGGAGAAGCAGAGAAAAATGTGGGGGAGAGGGAGGGGAAGACGGACAGAAGAAAGGAACAGGAACCATCAGGCAGGAACAGGGAGAGCCGAAAGCACACACTGAACACAGTGGGGCAGCAGTTGAGATCAGCGAAAGAAAGGGGGTAGGGGAGGGGGAAAAAGGGCCGAGCACATAGCTTCCGCTTCCGGTAACGCACTCAACAGATTAATGCCAACCCAGTTTGAACACCCCCAGCCTAACATTGCACTGGCCCCTAACTCCCGCTGGGGGCACTGCAAACACCCTGTATATCTGCCCAGACCCCTCTCACTGGAGTGTATACTCAACCCCCACAACCAGCCACGCCCAGCCCAGGGCCACGCCCTCGCCTCCAGGAGGCGGAGTCAACAATGCAGATCCTGCTCTAGAGCCCCTCTACCCGCTGAGGCCTGCTCTTGACCAGATTTTTACCTGAGACTGACTCCACCTTCTCCCCTTCCCTGTCCTCTTCCACTTACTCCCTGGCAGCTTGTCTCCTGAGACCCTCCCTTGGTAAATCACGTGCACAGGAACCCCGATCTCAAGCTCTACCTCTGGAAGCCTGACCCCACCCGAAACGTGGGCCTCCCTGACCTGCCGCCACCTCTGCCTTCACCACGTACCTCGGCGATGATCTTCTCCAGCTCGCGGTTCTCCTTCTCCAACAGCCTGGACTTCTCCTCCTCGTTGTTGTTGGTCGAGGACCCTGTCTTCATGGTGTCCTGTGCCTCCGACTGCCACTCCCCTCGGGTGATCAGCCTGCGCATCTGGGAGCAGGAGTTGGGGGTGTGGATGGGCCAGCACGGACTGTCAGCAATTAGCTCATGGTGGGTTGCAATTGGAAGGAAGGAAAACAAGAGGGAGCTGGGCCCAAAACAGACGAAGTGGGAGGAAGGGAAGTAGGGACACAGAGGGGACAGGGGCTGGAGAGGCTTGGAGGACAACCAGAGCCATACCTTGGGCACAAAGAGCACCACCAGGGTGATATAGGAGGAGAAAACTATGGCGAGAGAGGCGAAGGCGAAGGCAGCATCCTGCTGGCTCGACAGAATCATGGTGACCGGGGCAGTGATAAGGCATAGAACCTGGGGGCAAAGCGTGTGTGGGGTCACAGGCCTGCTGGCTTAGACAAGAGCCAGGGCCTTCTTCCCCCAGAAAAGTCTATGGGGACAGGTTCCTGGGGAACTTTCCATTCAAAAAAGACCCAAAGTCGGGATGTGAGAGTTGAACCATAAAGAAGGCTGAGCACTGAAGAACTGATGCTTTTGAATTGTGGGGTGCTGAAGAAGACTCTTGAGAGTCCTTTGGACAGCAAGGACATCAAACCAGTCAAACCTATAGGAAATCAACCCTGAATATTCACTGGAAGTACTGATGCTGAAGCTGAAGCTCCAATACTTTGGCCACCTGATGGGAAGAGCTGATTCACTGGGGAAAACCCTGATGCTGGGAAAGACTGAAAGCAAAGGAGAAGGAGGCAGCCAAGGATGAGATGGTTGGATGGCATCACTGACTCAGTGGACATGATTTTGAGCAGACTCTGGGAGATAGAGGAGGACAGGGAAGTCCATGGGGTCTCAAAGAGTAGGACATGACTTAGCGACTGAACAACAATAGTCAGGTTCATCCTCAAATGTAGGTTGGTAAGAATCCCAGATAAACTGTCCCAAACCAGCTCCAGCTCTAGGACAGCCCCTCCCTCCAGACAGGAGCCCCCAGGATCTCTGTACACACATCAGAGTCCTTAAGAGCCAGTCCTGAGCATCCCCGGCAGGAAATCTCATTCAGATTCCAGCTTGGGAACCACAGATGAGGAATTTCACCTGTTTCTGCTTCCGCATCTGTCTAGTGGGGATGCTAATCACCACATCACTGGGTGGTTGTACGAAGATTGATGTGCACTTTATACATTTATAAAGGGCTTTTCAAACCCAAGGCATTAGAAAACGTTTTAAGACTTCTACCCAACTGACCCCACACCGGGCACCTCATTCTTCCCAGGCCACCCCCATCTGGGTTGCTGTGGCCAGTCCCCATGGTCAATGCCAGGTGTCCAGGGAGCTCACCGCCACATTGTAGATGGCCATGCCCACAGCCCGGTGGTCATTGATCTTCTCGGTGGACACACTCTTGGTCTCATAAGCAAGAAAGATACCCAGCAGCAGCAGTAGCCCCTTGTAACCATAGAAGATCCCTAGGATGGCAGGGAAGGGTTATCCTCCACTCACTCCCCACTTCTCTGTGCTCCTTCTGATGGCAGTGACATGGGGGTCTCCTCTCCAACCCAGCCCCTCTGACCTAGTATGCCCCTCCCTGTCCACTGCCCCCGGGTCCACCCAACTCGCCCTGACCTCATTGCTTCCTCCTGGGACAAGAGCCCCATCACACAGGACGATGATGGTCATGAGTGGTTGTCAGTACACACAGTGTCTCACCTCCTCACCCTCTGAGTGGGAAGATGGCTTTCCACGCTGAGGGCAGGTTTGCCATTTGTGGTCAGAGTGATATTAAAAGGGCCAAAGGGGCCTAACCCCTCGCAGCCCCAGTCTCACTCCAGGGAGTGAACCAGACAGAGATGGAGATGAGGGTGAGGCCACATCACTGGTCCCTCTGATGAACACAAGCTCTGCCTCATCCCTGCAGTGGACACTAAGCACTTCAGGCAAAAGACCAACTCTCCCCATGCTCAGAAAAGACTAATGCAGTGACAAACAGGAGGAGATTCAAACTGAGTTGACATGAGCTCTCTGCCTCTTTTTCCAAAGACCCTTCTCTCTTCAAAGCTACTGCCCACTGCATACACACTCCCTCCCTACTAGCCCCCCTTTATGGGCATCTCCCCCACCCCTCCCCCACACCCTGCACACCAAGCCACGTGTTCATTTTCTTGGAGCTACAGTGCTCCAGCTGGGGCAGAATAGACACGTCAATATCTTCCTTCGGCTCCTCCTTGGCAAAAGTCTAAGGAAGAGAGAGAGCCACAGGCAAGATGGTTGCCGTCCTCCCCTCCCCTCCCCACCTCTGCTCAGTCCCCGACTCCCAGTTCTGCCCCCTCTTTCTGAAGAGATCCTCAGTTCTCATTCCATATCCAACTCCAGGCCTGGGAACATTTGCCTAAACACTTTATAAGTGCTTGTTCCCTCACTTTCACGATGTCTGAAAATCTGCCCATCCTCCCAGATCCCCACCTCTTCCTTTCGTCACAGGAATTCAGAGTGTCTGCTAGGGCTCCCTCCAGGAAGCAGGGAGAGCTGCTGAGATACCCAGGGCTGGAACACACCTCCCATGGGCAGCTCTTCTCCTCAAGACCCCCTGCAGCTCCTGAGGCCCTTCCACCAGTGTGTCCTGCAAGGCCTCCTGACCCAAGCGCCTCCTCAAAGGGTACCTCAATGGTCCGGTGCAGGGGGTCCACAATCTGCCAGATGGCGAGGGTGAGGACGTCCATGCCCACCAGCAGGCCCACCGTGGCATACAGCTTCCAGGGCTCCAGGGTCTGAGTCAACACACAGAGTACAGGCATGTTGGGGTAGGGGACAGGGCCTCCCAATCCCTGAGAGCCCAGGTGCTAGGGGCTGAAGGATCTGGAGCAGCTCACCTTCCTCCACTCTTTCTTTTCCTCCTTCTTTGTGAAGACTGTATGGACCCACCAGATCTTGGTGAACATGGAGCCATAGCCCAGGCTAAAGCCCAAACCCAGGAGCCAAAGGCGGGCCTAGGAAAGGAGAGAGGGCAGGAGAGAATAGGGCAGGGCAGCAGGTGAGCAGTGCCAGGATGGGGCAGGGCTGTAGGAGGGAACGGATGACCAGACTGGCAGGATGCAGCCGGTAAGGGCTGGGTGGGGAAGGTGACTGGGCAGCAGACAGTCTCTTTGCACTTTGCCACCTGGATAATCTTGCTAAAAAATGGGTTTTAATAGCCAATCACTTCTGACTGTTCCCCAAGGCCTGCAGATTGCAGCCTGAACACCTCCAGATGTGGCATGAGACCCTTTACAACATGGTCCCACCCACCTTTCCAGCCTCTTCTCCCCCCAGACCCTTACCTGCCCCAGACACTCACCTGCCCCGTGCTCCAGCCCTGCTCAACTGCTTGCTTGCTTACCCTTGCCCTTGATCTACTCTCTTTTGTGCCTCTGCTACCCAGAGGACACTCCCTCCGCTCCTGGAGTAACCCTCTTTTATTTCTCCAGCTGACAAAAGCCCTGCATCCTTCACAATTTACATGCCGCCTTTGGTGACGTCCACGCAGCCACTCGGACAGTCAGCTGCTTTCTCTTCGCTCCCACAGCAGATCCCTGCTCTGATACCTCTTGTGTGTCACTGCTAATTATCTACTTTCCCACTGTATTGGGTCTCTCTGAAGAATTGTAGGTGTATGTATGTGCAAATGCCATGTGTACAGACGTGTGATCAGGATAGGTACAGAGCAGAGGAGAAGAGTGAGAATGAGCAGGAAAGACAGGGGCAGTATTTCCCACCAGCATAAGAGAGAATCAAACAAATATTGCTGCTGAAGCCAGGCTTACTCTGTAGCCCCAGAACCTTCCATGTGCCAAGAGTCCCACAGGGCCTCCTCTCTGTGTGAGAGCAGTCCCTTCCCCCCAATTCTCCCTGCTGTTGGTTCAGATCCCCGCCTCCGTCCTTCCCAACCACAACTAAGGCTCCCGCGGGAAGTCCCCAGTTCTTGTTCTCAGCCCCCGCGCCACAGACAGGCCACCATTGTCCGAGGGTTCTCTGTGCAGACCCCCTTCCTGTGCCTTCAATACCTCCCTACCCTTCTCTGCAAGGCATGCCATGGCAACCTTGGAACTGACAAGCCAGCTACAGAATGAAAAAGTCTGGAGGCACAGAAAGAAGGGACAGAGCCAGACAGAGATCAGAGGGCAATGTCAGGAGAAGAACTAGGGACAAGGAGGAAAGACAAGAAGGACAGGCAGGGGACGGCGCATCACAGAAGGCATTCCTGAGGGGGCGGGCCGGAGAACCATGCTGTGGCAGGAGACCTGCCACCCCCTCCTCACCTGGCAGACGAAGGGGAACTGACTTCTCCCGATGTGGTAACCATCCAGCCCGAGGGGGAAGACGGCGGCTAACGCTAGTGAGCAGCCCACAGCAGTCAGATTATTCAGGTTGGGCTGTGAGTTCTGGATATAACTAGGGCAGAGGCGGAAGGGTGGGAGAGATTGAAGAGCAGAATTACCCTCCTCTCCAGGGAGGCTCAGCTCCCCAAACACCCCGCAACAGCCTGACCCCAACCTCAGGACCAGGAGACAAAGCCAGTTCGGTCATGGGGTCCCACAGACGGCTTCCCGGGCACAGGACCCTGCCACACACACACTCTTTAGAACCCTAAATTATGTTACCTGATCCCAAAAGCTTTTTTATTTTTCCATTAGCTGCTTTGGAGCAGGGATGGGAGTTATACCTGGCTTCCCCCTTTTCATTCCCAGTCGTCACTGGGCAAACACTAATCCAGAGTGGCAACCTCAGAGACGCACCGCCTCAGGAGCTACATACGTTCCTTCTCACTCCCTTCAAGCAAATGACAGTTATCTTGGAGAAGCAGACAGGACAGGGAAATGTCAGAAGAGAAACTTACCGGACATGGGAGTTATAGATGTTAAAGGACAGACAGACAACAGCTAGAACAATGCCCAGGCTGGAGAGAACGGAGACGGAGATAAAGAGTTTCTGTGACAGGAAGCGGAACGTCTTGATGACCAAGGTCTGGTCAGCTGGAGGGGACCCTCCTGCGTGGCACAGGGGAGGGGGAAGAGAAAGGAGGAAGGACAAAGGTATGAAGGCGGGACAGGAGAAAGGGGAGAAGGACCAAGCTGCTGATGGGCACCCAGGTCTTTTAACTCTGAGGACAGGAGGCCCTAACTGCCCTGAATCAGGGCTTGCTGCAGCCCAAATGCTCTTTGATTCTGGGGCTCTTAGGAAGCAATCAGAAATGAAACAAGAAGATGGAGCTAGAGGCTGAGCTGTATCACCAATTGTAGTCTTTTTGTTGTTGCTTTTTGTTCTTTGTGTTTTTTCATCTTTCTTTCAGGAAAGAAAAATGGAAGGGAAAGAGGGGGATACTAAGAAATAAATTTTATGAGGTCTCTTACAGCTCAAATCAGAAGCTGCAAAAGACAGTCATAGAGTCATGAAGCTAAAGTGCCTCAAAATAGAGTCTGGCCTCCTAACCTTAGGAGGAATTTTCTTTAAAAAAAAAAAAACTGATCTGTGATTTTAACCCTAGCTAGGTGATATTCCCAAAGGTGTTTCTCAGTTATTATTAAAGGGAAGCTCAAAGTTGTCACAGAATTCACAGAAAGCGGGGGGGAAAAAATGACTAATTTCAATTTGCTGAGCTTTAAAAAAAAAAAAAAGGCATAATTTAGGCCATGAAGCATTTATAGCAATACAGAACACTGTCCTAAATTCAAATTATAAAAAAAAATTCAGAACTCCAGCAGTGCTGAGAACTACTCGATTTCAGCTGGGCAGGGCAGATGGCAGCTGTCTTCCATGGCTGTGCCCTTCCCCCTCCTGAAGACACCAAGCCTTTTTTTGATCAATAGAGTCCTCATTTTGCCTACCTTGAGTATATTTCCCATTTCCTATTATTTAGCCCACCAAGCACACAAGGAATATAATTGCTTCCTTTCTCTCCTTAAAAAGCACATTTTAACAGAAGACAATTAAATGAGGTTTTACGTCCTCTCCTACAGTTTAAGTAACCGTCTTCCTAAGAAAGCTAAGAGGCAACTTGAGGCTTGAAGTAGCTGATTCAGATACATCAGGTCACCAGAACATCTGGGAAACCCAAATGGAGTTTTCATTTCCCGCCCCCTGGACCTAATCCCTAGTCGTCCCAGGAATGTACTAGTTTTAAGAATGCGTTGCTACCCACCACCTACACCCTCTCCAAATGCACCAGTCTCTCCTACCCACATCTTGGAGGTTTTATTCCTTTTCTCAGAAACCCAGCCCCTGGTTCATTTCAACCCCATGGTACCAACCACCCCACCCTCGTTCAAACATAGTATTCATCAACGGTTCAGAAGGGTTAAAGGAAATTATAAACAAGACCCACTTACCAATCCACTTATCTGTTTTGGACCAGGAAAGGTCATCCTTGGTGCTGTCATAATAGCCAATCTTCTTGTAGCTGCCACCTGGACAGATGATAGGAGTAACCACAGGTAGGTGACGAGCTGATCCCAAGCATTCTCAACCTCCCACTTCCATAAAGTAGATCTCTGTGGTCATATCTGATTCTCCCTTCACCTGAGCCCCCAAAGGATACTTGGAAGGATCTGGGGGCCACTTGAAACAGTGATCTGATTGAAAAGCACTATAGGGTGGATTCCAAGGCAACACAAAGAAATTATTGTTTAGTCACTCAGTCATGTCTGACTCTTTTGTGACTCCATGGACTTGTAGCCTGCAGGCTTCTCTGTCCATGGGATTTCCCAGAAGAATATTGGAGTGGGTTGCCATTTCCTTCTCCAGAGAATCTTCGCAGTTCAGGGATCAAACTCATGTCTCCTGCATTGGCAGGCACATTCTCTACCGCTGAGCCACCAGGGAAGCACACACGAACAAACAAGAATATCTTATATGCTTTAAGCCCTTCAGTGAAGAACGCTGCACAGGATGTCTGCCACCTATTCCATGGGCTCACACCTCAGGAAAATGTCTCTCACTGTGATTCTGGCTTAAAAATCTTTAAACATGTTTCTGCTTATTCTTCCTCTCCTGATATAATCACAAGATCTATTTTCCCAGAGGCTTTCATTTTAATTTTAGAAATTTCTCTTCCATTGACTTGGCTTCTAATTTCTTACACAAGTTGCATCTGCCTCTTAAAAAGCCACAAAGTAAAATTCAGCCACTCCTAAGATTTCTAGAGCTGCCCCAGTTACCATAACTTTTTCTTCTAAAGCCAACTCGCAGCCCTTGGACCGTGGCTGAAGTCTATTCGTTCTTGTCCTGGTTACAAAGATCTGAGAGGATGTAGGAGGTCAGGAGAAGGAAAAGAAACTTTTCACAGGAGGCCAAGAAATGGTTCTTTTGGCCCTGCTCTAAGAGTCTGAGTGGAGTGGAGTTGAAAAACTAATTCACAAGTTTTGCAAATACCTCACTGTGTGAAGTTATAAGCATATACCATCTAGAAAAGCCAAACTAGATGTACTGCAGAAAAATTAGAGCTAATTGTTTACATATCAAGGAAATGCAATAGGTTCCCTTTAAAAATAGCATGTTTCCTAGATTCAGCTTTCCTTGGGTCCATGAATATGCCACTGACAAGTCATGAACCCCTCAAGTCACCCACCAGAGGGAAATTTCTCAAATCAAAATGGGGGCCATTAGGGGAAAAGAATGGTGGTTTTCAATTTGCATGCACAACCACTGCAACTCAAAGAAATTCATCCATCGCTAAGCTTTTTATTATCAACATCATCATTATTTAAAAGCTTGGGGAACACGGAAGAGCAGGCAGGAGGTAGGGAGGCACCAAGGCAATGTCTTCATGTCTCCCAGGGTACTCCTCCCAGACGTATCCTAGCCCAGCCCCAGCCTGGCCCCCTAACTGACCTCCCCATCCCCCCACATCCCTATGCTCACCCTGCAGCTGCTCGATGAGCGTCCATGCCATCCGAGAGCCGCTGGCATCAAACACCACATGGCCCTGAGGGGGAGAAACATGTGGAGGAAGGCAAAGGGGATAAAAGCAAGAGCGAAACGAGAACATCAGGGCCTCTTTGAATCCTTATGTTTTTGAAGTAATTGAGCTTCTGAATGAATTCTATTTATGGCATTTGCCTGCATATAGGACATACCCCAGATGCCCATACCCTAGATTTTAGAAACATTATTCTTTGGAAAAGAAGCTTCACCTAGGAGATTTGAATGGGAAAAATCCCCAGATGGAACACCAGGGGACCTGGCCTCTGGCTGTGTGACCTGAGCAAGTCACCAAGTCCCTCTGGATGCTGATTTCCCCACTTTAAGAGGAATAGGGAGAGGATCTTTCAGGCTGCTTCCTCTATTAAAATCCTGTAATTTTCATCTGACTCATAAATATCGGGACTGAGAGAAGTGAGGGGAGAGGTTGGAAGAAATGGAATATATCATCGTTCTTCTAGACTTCTGTGGGATTTTCTGGCTTAGGGGCTCCTACTTCCCTGGTCTGAGACTGATTATTGCAGAGAGGTAACTGAGACAGAAGGCATGTCTCCAGATGGGAGGACTGAGGCCAGCAAAGGGGTTGCTGTAACTCACGGAAACACCCTCAAAGGACGAGGAGTTCATTGCCCGGTAGATTTGGTCAGTTATGGTCTGGTTGTTGTAGTTGAAGTCTTCCAGGCGCACACCCGAACGGCCGCCCCCTCCGGACGTCTTGTTGAGGGCCAGTGCTAAGGCCCAGATGGCATCATAGGCTAGGGGTGCCTCCTGGAAGCCTCCCGTCTCCTCGGGGTGTCGTTTTAGTCGTTTGGTCAGTTTCTCCACAAATTCCTGGGACGTCTAGGAAGGGAAGAACAGGTCAAAAGGATTGGAGTAGGGTGGGCTTCTGAGTCTGGCTCTGACACTTTGACTTGAATGGATGGTTTGTGTTCTTGTCAGATTGAGCCTCTGTACATTCAACATCTTTAACTATACATGCGCGTCAAAGATCAGAAGCTACTAGACTAGAGCAGGGGTTAACTGGTTCCGATGGCCTTAGTGTGCACAGCTGCAAGCTCAGAACTGCAAGCAGAGAAGTTTAATAAATAGATACTCTGCATAATGAACAGCAGAGAGAATGAAATGAAAGCAGAGAGAGAGAGCAAAGCAAAGATGTGGCCCTGCCAGTGAGGAGCTGCAGCATTGGTGTTCTCTCAGCCTTCAGACTCTCCCAACAGAGCTGACGCAGGAACTAACAGCTCCTCCAAGTCTGAAAGAGCCCAGAAAAGGTGACACCACAGCCTTCCTCGCCCTGTCAACCAAAAAGATTTTTCTTTAGCGTGCTAACTTCCTGCCATCCTCATGTGCTTTCAGTTCACTGTCTCTTGGATGGTTTTCAGAAGACTAGGGATTGCAGAAACACCCTTCACACATTTGAAGTCGATTATTCAATCCCTACCCACACCCCTCCCAACCTTACATCTTCTTTTTCCAAGAAAGCTAAAAAGAATAAGAGCTCCTTTAACTCTGTCATGAAATGGATCAAGAGAGCTGAATTTCTATACCCGGCAGTAACACTGTTTACCTAAATGACTGCAAGTAAATTGCTTCTTTTTTTGGAACTGTCTTCTACATAATGGGGAAAATCATGTCTGCCCTTCCTTACCTCCCAGAAACCATACCAGGAAAGGCTCAGTGTCCACCTCTTGACAAGGCACAGCTAACACACAGGGGCACCACACAGCTCTGTTTAGACTTGGAATGTGTTAACATATATACATGGGCTTCCCTGGTGGCTCAGACAGTATAGAATCTGCCTGCAATGCGGGAGACCAACATACATACATACTCTAATGAAGGGATGAATAGATGAATGAAGAATAAATATGAATCTCTGTTCCAGATGCCCCGCCTACTTTCCCTTCTATTCAGCTTTCTGGAGACACGGGGGAATGGGAAATGCAAAGGATGTGCAGTGTGCTGAGGTAGAAACAGCCCAGGATTGAAGACAAGGAAGCCTGCACTCTGCTCCTCCTGAGGACAGGACCAGGGTCTCTTCTGCTCCTAATCCTCAGCATCCAGCACTGTGCCTCACCCATTCTGGACAAACAACAAGTGTCTATAGATGAAGGCAATGAAATGTGATTATCTATCTATCAACACCCACTCAATGTACAACACCAAGAGTGAGCCCTCTGTAAACAATGGACATTGAGTGTTAATGACGTAGCAGTATAGGTTCATCAGCTGTAAACACTCTGGTGGGGAATGCCGATAATGGGGGAAGCAGGGAGTGGGGCAGGGAGCATATAGGAAACCTCTGTGTCTTCCTCTCAATTTTCCTGTGAACTTAAAAACTGCTTCCAAAAAAACCATCTTTGGACTTCCCTTGTGGCTCAGTGGTAAAGAATCTACCTGCCAATGCTGGAGACATGGATTCAAACCCTGATCCAGGAAGAATCCACATGCCAAGGAGCAACAAAACCCATGTGCCACAACTATTGAGCCTGTGCTCTAGAGCCTGGGAGCACATCTACTGAAGCCTGCATGCCTTGGAGCCCATGCTCCACAACAAGAGAAGCCACCACAATGAGAAGCCCACACATCACAACTAGAGAGTAGCCCCTGCTCACTACAACTAGAGAAAGCCCACACAGCAATGAAGACCCAGCACAGCCAAAATAAATAAATAAATAAAATTATTTTTCAAAAAACCATCTTTAAGAAAAATGTCCATTGGATGGATAAATGGAAAGATGCCTTCTAATTCCAAATAATCCACCAAGCTGCTATTTAATCTCAAACAAGTTATTAGATTTCACTATGGAATTATCCGGGCTTCCCTGGTGGCTCAGTCGGTAAAGAATTTGCCTGCAATGCAGGAGACCTGGGTTTGATCCCTGGGATGGGAAGATCCCCTAGAGGAGGGCGTGGCAACCCACTCTAGTATTCTTGCCTGGAGAATCCCCATGGACAGAGGAGCCTGGCGGGCTGCAGTCCATGGAGTCAAAAAGAGTCAGACACAACTGAGCAATGAAGCACAGCACATGGAGTTATTTGGCTTTAAAGTGGGAGTGATATTAACTACCTTGAAAAGTTGTTATAAGGATGAAATTACAACATTATAAAATGCTGAGTATAACGTTACATTTTCTCTTTCAACGTCATCATTATTACCAATATTCAAATCTGTAATTCCAGCTCAATATTTCAAGTCCTAAATCTCTGTCTCTAAGGCATTTGTAACTATATAATCAGTAATCTCAAATTAAAAATATCTAAGAATAAGCTTTATTTTTCCAACACTCCCCAGTATATAGGACTGAAACCTTAGGATCACCTTAGACTCTTTCAAATCACCGAGTCCTCTTAATACTTTTGTGCTGAAATGTTTCATTAATATCACTTCTTATACAAAATAATGTTCATCATAATTATAGCTGATATCTACATTGTTCTTATTATTGTCCTCGTATATATCAACTTATTTAATTCTCAGATAACCCAATGAGGTAAATACTATATATGCTCATTTTAGAAAGTGACAAGGAACCTGAGACACAGAACAGTTTCACCTGCTTGAAGGTATGCTGCAAGCACATGGCTGAGCTGGGATTCCAATCCGTTCAAAGTCCATTCGCTTCCAACTACCCTGTAAACTGGAATGTCTCTCTCCAATAGCACCTGCTCAGCAGACAGCAACTAGCCTGAGCAACCTGTCAGCCTCCAAGCCCATCCAGCCTTCAGTTCAAAGTAAACCCTGCATCCAAAAATCACTCAGACAGGAAGGGAATCATCTGCTCTGCATGTCACTCTACCCAGCCCCGATCCTCATACTCCCCTGGCTTCCGGTCACCACCACTAACACACTTGGATACAGGGAGCACCACTGCCCTCAGGCATGACTAAAATTACCAAAAAGTCTCTCCCCTTTGGGTCAGCAATGATGGCTATATATTTTCAAATAGAAATGTTATAAGGCGGCTTAAGGAAAACGACAAAAATTCCACAAAACCCATAGAAAATAGTGAATTATTAATGAATTACCCAAGTACCAATGTATGATCCTAAATTTTTAACAGTCCTGTTGGCAGTCTCTATATGTGAGAACAGATGTCCAGTGGTGATCTAAAATGTATATCCTGAGGTAGATTTTTATTTTCTATTGTACCCAACTCCTCTATCCCAACCAGAATTTACTGACAATCTTTTTTTAATTTTCCAGACTCTTTAAAATCATTTATTTAATTAATTTTTATTTTTTGGCCTCTCCTGGTGGCATGTTGGATATTTTCCTGACCAGGGATGGAACCCTCCTGCCCTGAACTGGAAGCATGGAGTCTTAACTGCTGGAATGCCAAAGAAGTCCCCATATCTTATCCCCAGGTATACTGCCTCATACCTGAGCTCTAGTACAGCTCCAGCCTGGAGCTATTTTTCTCCAAAACCACTCTAATCCACTCTCCCATATATGGCTCCTAAAAACTCTTTCTCTAAACCAGAATTTCTCAGTCTCTGCACTATTGACATGTTGAGCAGGATAATCCTTTGTTGTGGGGATGATCCTTTGCATTGTAAGTTATTTAGAAGTATTCCTGGGGACTTCCCTGGTGGTCCGGCAGCTAAGACTCCACATTCCCAATACAGGGGGCTGGGGATCGATCCCTGGTCAGGAAACTAGACCTCACATGCCACAACTAAGAGTTCGAATGCCACAACTAAGACCCAACACAACCAAACAAATATTTAAAAAAAAGAAGTAGTATTCCTGGCCAACTCATTAGAAACCAGTTGTGACAACCAAAACTTCCCTAAATATTGCAACCTCTGATTGAAAACCACTGCACTACCAGGCCTCAAAGTGTGGTCCCCAGACCAGTGGCATCAACATCTCAGGGAACTTGTTGAAATGTATTAAGTTCCAGTCCCACTCTAGACACACTGAATCAGAACTTCCAAGGGAAGAGCCCAGTCATGGTTCTGATACGGACTAAAGTTTGAGAACTACTGATCTAAATGCAAGGCCTTCCTTACAGAGAGAAGGCAACTCTGCTTTTCTTCTAAATCTCCTCAGTTCTGGGTCGTAGGCTCCACCCTTGATTCTGATCCACTTCTCTTGGTCCTATCTGATCCATCTATAACCTTGTGTCTAGTTAATTATTAAGATGGCTTCTACACTCTGAAAAATCTTGGCCTCTTCATCTGGCATTTTAGGCTATCAAGCAGGCCTAGCAATACCTCTAGACCTCAAAGGCAGGCACCATCTTTCTCTAGAGACCAAGAGTCAGAAAGAGATCCTCCAACTCAAAAGCCCAGGGGCCTATATACGCCCAACTAAATCCCTGTTTCCTATCAGGGCAGAGGAGCAGAAGGCACTATTGGCAGGTCCTGGGCTCAGCGCACCAACCAGCTTTTCTGGCTTCAGTTACCACCTCCTCTACTTCCCCAGGGTCTCAGGACAACTCACCTCTCAGGTGATCTACATGGAAACGACATGGCAGAATTTTTCTATCATAATTTTTCAACAAGATCCCTTGAAAATGTCACAGCACAGTATCCATGATTAAAGTACACATAGCAACTGACCCTTCCATCACAATCCACTGCCAGAATAAACTTCCTGAATCTTATCTCTCTCTTGCTCAAGAACTGTCATCTGCTAAACAGTGTTAGCTGATATAAGGGCAAGCTTTTTAGTGAGACTTCAAGGTTTTCCATGGGAGGTTACAGAGCAGATGGTTTCGAGTTAGATTCAACTAGAATTCAATTCCAGCTTCACCACTCAGCAGCTGGTGACCTGTGATAAATCACTTAACCTCTCTGAGTCTCAATTTCTTGGTCTATAAGATAGAAATGAAAAATCTACATCAGAATATCACTATGAGAGTCACTGAAATCATGTGTCTAAGCTCCTGGTTTACTATATAAAAGTGATTATTACTACAGCATCTTAAAAAGATAAGATATTCTCAGGACTTCCATGGCAGTCCAGGGGTTAAAATTCCACACTTCTGATGCAAGGGCCATGGGTTCAATCCCTCATCCAGGAATTAAGATCCTACATGCCTCGCAGTGTGGCCAAAAAAATAAAAAATAAATAAGATATTCATATGGTTTTACAGTTATTCACGTGCTCCTAGAATGCTCTCCAAGGTAGGTATTCCAGATCTGGGGCTGTACCTGAATAATAAGCAGACACATAGGTTTCCCTATCAAGCTCAGCCAAGATTCTCATACTCTTTAGTGCAGTCCTGAACCAGAAAGGAGGCTCCCCACCACACCACACCCTACCCACTTATGCCCCTCACCTCTAGGCTGATTCCCACATCAACCAGTGTGTCTTTTAGCCCAAGATCTGTCACTAACCAGCTATCTGCAGCTAACTGATTTCAAAAATCCCTTCTGCATTTAAAATTCTAAAAGAAAATCATTTTTTAAAAAGCATCAGGAGCCAAGCTAATTGAGTATCAATCAAGAGTGAATACTAAGCAACTCTAAAGTGCTCTGAAGTCACCAAGAAAATAAAATGAATTTTTGCCCAGGAACAGCGCTGCTATAAAGGTGTGCTTGCAGATGCAGCATCTATATTGTCATTAATACCTCTCCCTCATTTGACTTCTTGCCAACTGCTCCTTGTTTCCATGGTAACAGCCCTGCAACTCATCAGGGGCCCGCTGAACGTACCACTCTCTTAAGTCCCTCTTTCCTGCCCAAGGAAGTCATGGCAGAGATGGAATCCATAGAAAACACAATGCACAAGTTGAGGATGAGCAGAGGCCCCTTGCCCTCCTAAACCTCCAAGCCCCATACCTGCTCCCCACCTAAGAGACTCCCTCAGTCCCTTCCTCCTGCCCAGAGGCCATCTTCTAAGTCCTCACACACTCACCATGTTGGAAATGCTGCGAGTGTTGGCCGGGTTCAGCATGACGATCTCAGTGGTGATGTGGCCCTCCACCGCCTCGGTCATCTCGTCAACTGTGCAGTTGATGGACGGGTCATAGATCTTGAACCAATTGTCAGCATACCACCCGATGAGGAACCAGACATACTTCTTCCCAAAGAGCCGCTCCTTGTACACCTGAGTGCAGAGGAGGAGTGGGGCTGGGTCTTCGTTTCATTGCTTTGTCTTATCTCACATGACACTATTCAGCCTCTTTGGATTCAGAGAAAAGCAGAGCATTGAAAAGAGAAATCTACAAGTCTGGGGGTAATAGGGAAGGTTCAACTACTTCTCCTTCTAAGTGTCTCCCAGCCTCTATTTCTGAGTGGCCATTTCCAGCCAGACAGGAAAGATGAGATTCTTCCGGCTCCTCTGGAAACACAAAGTGATAGGAAAATGAGACCTGGAGAGAGTGTCACGTGTGTGAGAGGCCAAGATGTGGAGTCAGAGCCAACAGACAGGAATTTCATATTAATCTTATCTGCTGATCATTTGCTCAGAGAGGCAAAGAGGAGAGCCCAGGAGACACCCAAGGCAAAGAGCCCACCCAGCACCCCTCCTTTCTCAGATTCCAACTCCACCTCACAAAAAACTTTCCGGGCTTCAGTCTCATAGAAAAGTCCCACGATGATCCGGGCATCCTGGCGCTATGGAATGGAGAAAGAATAGAGCTCCTGAGGGATGCAGGAAGGGGCCAAGGCAAGCACTTTCACAGCTTTGACTTCCTGTCCCAAGGCACTCAGTGTAGGGTTCTGTTTGATGAGTAGTGGATAAATGTCAACTACAGGATGAAGCTAACCTTCCCCGGGAGATGCTTCTGCCTCAAAGAATCAAAATTATGTGACTTGATGCAGGTGTTAGCTAACGCTATAATGGTAATCAAACTGCAATAGATTAATGTACCAAATCAACACATTACACTTCTTAAATTTATACAACATTGTGTGTCAATTATATTTCAATACCAAAAAAAAAAAAAAATCCAACCCGTCCCTGTCTGCCTCTTTTCCCACCCACTACTGTTCCCCCCACCCAGACCCTTACAGGCTGGGCCCACCAGCCCCCACCAGCCCACCTTAAGGTTTTTGACGGGCACAGCTGGATCCGAGAAGAAACTCTGACGGAAGGTAATCTCGATTCCAGCCTCCTTAACCCGTTCCTCCAGGTCGTCCAGAGTCTTGGGAGGGGATGAGGAACAAACAGAGGAAGCACAGGGTGCACAGTGGAGTAAAGCCTGGAGGTGTCACCTGGGACCACATACTCAGAACAAAGGAAGAGCGGTTCTGAACCAACCGCTCTGTCCCCTGTGGGAAGAGTTTGAAGGAGAGCTTCTGGAGTCTTAGGACATGGCTTCCTGCTGGGAAGGTACTTGGTGAATCCCTCCTGAGGCTCTGAGTCCAGGGAAGTCACCCCATCACCCCACCCCTGCCTGACAGCAACAATTGGGGAAAGGAAAACAGAAGAACCAGGAAAAGACAAGGCAGAGTCTGGTCTAGGCAGGATGATGTCAACCTCAAGAGGCAAGTGGGCAGATAGACAAAAGGATCAGAGAATGTCCTGAGTCACTGAGAAGGTTGGGGGAGGATTAAAGAGTCACCGAATATGAGAGTGAATAGAGGACCCAAAGAATAGAATTAAAGAGAGGGAGCAGACTGTCTTCTTCGGGTAAAGAGCCAGGTATTTCCTTTCTACCCCCCTCAAGTCTCCCTTTTCCCCCTCCACCTCTCCCTGCACGTCTGCACCTCCGCGTCAATTACAAACCACATGCACGCACGTGTCTGTCTGCCTCTCTCTTCTCTCCCTCCTCCCTGGCTCCCTCTCTATTCCCTCTCTTCCCATCACACACGCCCACCACCTCCCCTGGAGTGCCTCTGGAATCTACTACCTCCCCAGGTTCTAGTTCCATATTCTCTCCCTCATCTTACTTCAACTTTAAAATGAACCTACTTTAATAGAACTGGGTTGCTTGGAGTCTATCTGTCTGGGGGATAGAGGCATCAAAGCAGGGAAAAATTAAAGATCCTAAAATCAAAAAGTTGGAGAGGGTCCTGAAAATCCAGCTGGTTCACTCCTCTGGTTACAGGAAGAGTATGCACTTAGCCCACTCAGAATGTGTCCTCTCTTGATAAAGAACCAAGGTCTTTGCCCCCAAAAGGAATCCCGTGTCGCATCCCTCTGGGCTGGGATTTGAGCCCAGGCACCCATCACCCCATCCATCCTCACCGAGGTGAAGACCTCAGTGGTCTGCTGGATGGTGGCGATCTTCTTCCAGCCCCACTTCTCGAAGAGTTTCACCCGGGTGGGATTGTGGAGTGTGGCCGACGGGTGAGTTCGGAAGAAGGTAGGAAAGCGTTGTCGGTTCGACAGGGCCGGTGAGCTGGAGCCGTAGGAAAGCTACGAGAGGAGGGACAGCCTTCTGTCCCAGTGTGTTCCTGGCAGCCTCACTAAGAGAGCTCCTTCCACCCTTCCCTGCCTCTGGGCTTCTCTCCCTCACTCTCACCAAGCCTCCCTACTTCTGCCCAAGGAAAAGTGATTCTCAAAAGCCCCCTCCCTCAGGGTACCCTTTCACTCATCTGCCTTCCATTCCTTCTGATGGTGAGCAGGTCAGCTGCAGCCCTGTCAGGCCACTGCTGCTAGCAGGCCAACTAGCTCAGGTCTCCAAATGACTCTGATTTTGGAAGCATGGCCACTGTGGTCCTCAATACACCCCCCTCTTTTGTAAATGGCCCAAGACGGGACAGCCCCACCTTCTGGCCCTCAGGGCCCCGCGTACCACAATGAGGTTCCACATCCTGGCAGCCTCAGCCACGAGCGTGGAGACAGAGCTGCAGCCAGGCATGAGGATGATCTTGATGGGGTCGTTGTAGAGCAGCTCGTACAGGTACTTGGTGGCTTGGCCCGGGTCACACTGCACGAGGGCGAGGATGGAGGGGGTGATGGAAAGCTACCCCAGGGCTCCTCCCCTCCCTGCAATTCCTACTCTCTTCTTTTCCCCAACAACCTAGTCACTTGCCTAGTTACCCATCCCCCTGCTGAATCTCTTCTCATTATCCCCATTTTTTCTCTTTCCTGAGTCTCCTTTCCCCTCATTCGTGAAACACCCTTCTCTGCCTCCCACCTGGCACCTTACCCACACCCTCTCCTGCATGCCCTCTGCCAGTGTGCATGCAAACACTGCCTTCCCTCCTCTCAGTGCATCCTCAGACACCCCCTAGCCCACCTTCCCTCGACGACCCCCTCCCCTTTTCCTTAGGTTTCTATGCTCCAAACACCTGTGAGTAGAAAAGAGTCTGCAGGAATATGAATAAATTTTCCCCCAAGTCCCCAGACAGCCTTTTGAAAACCATATTATGAAAAGTCCTCCCTCACCTCTGCAAACTCCCTCTCCCACCTGCTAGTTTTTTTTTCTTCCCTCTTCTCTTATCAGGGCTAGAGACACACAAACAGGAGAGAACAGGGACAGACCCCCAGTGGGTCCTGGCTCAGTGGATTCATGCCCTCCTGCTGGGCTCTGACATTTGGTGCATTGGGAAAAAAAGACATTCAGGGGCAGAAGGGGGTGGGGAGAAACAAGGATGAGGGAAGAGCTGGGGAGAATAAATAGAATGGGATGCTTGAGAAACCAGATGCTTTCAGGGGTGCCTGCAAGAGAGGGACAGAGCTGGGAAAGTAAACAATGCAGAGAGCTAGAGGGGCGGAGGGGAAGTGAGGGGAGGAACAGCCAGCCGTGGGGCTCCCACTGCCTGTTCCCCTCCTGCTGAAATATGACATTTCAGAAGCTGCTGGAGCCCCAAAGGAAGGGGGGAAGAAATGGAAGCCAGTGGGGAGCCAGGGCAGAGGGGACAGACAGGAGGACTGGGGAGGGTGATGGAGGGCAGGGCAAGTAGAAGGAAATAAAGAAGGCCCCCTAGGGCCTGCTCACTTCCCACTGAGGCCTGACATTTGGGACACGGTGGGAAGTTGGAGAAGGGGGAGTCAGGGGAGGCTGGCCCATAGAAACTCCCTGCTGCCCACCCAGGCCTACCCCTGCTAAGGGCAGTGTTCAGTGCCTGCTCAACTGCATGTTTTGAAGGTTTGCATCCCTCTCACTTGGGCATCTTTGTGTATCTTTACCATCCTCACGTCCCAGCTTCCTGCATCTATCACTCCAGATCCTGCCCCCAGCTTCTCCCAAGGGTCCTCAGTGGTCCTCCCTTTCTTGTCTGAGGGGAGGTTATTAGGAACCATGAGGACATATAAGAACACATAAGAAACGGACAAACAGGGCAATGTACAGGACCCCTAATGTCTTTCCTTCTGTTTCCTGTTTCCTTCCCTACATTCTCTTGCACTCCTTCCCCCTTCCACACTCTATCCATCACTGCACACTCCCTTGGCCACATGATTCTCACCCTCTCCCCAATAGACCAGAACTGTCTTCCTCTCTCTCCTTTCCTCTCTCTCCCAAGGAGCAAGGATCCGGATTTGCAGGCAGGAAACGACACATTCCAGTTTGTCTGCCTTTTCATCTCCCCCTCGCCGCCTCTGCTATTTTCTCCTCCATCTCCCTTCTCTCAGGTCCCCATCTGCTCCCCAACACCTCCAGGGAATCACCTGTCATGGTGGATGAGTTGGAGCTCACACCCAGGGCTCCCCTAGCTCCCCATACGATCCCTTATCCTAAAGCCTGCACCCATCCCTCCCTGTCCCTCTCCCCAGATTCCCACTCCCATAGCCAATTACCATTCTTCTAAACTGACTCCTCCATGGGATCTGACCCTCTTTCTCATCCTGCCTCTCCTACACTAACTAGTTCTTTTCCTGTGTCCTGCTACCCTTCCTATAGGCATCCTGGGGTTAGCCACATAAGATTTTTATTGGTGAAAATGCAGACCCTTGGGACTCATCCCTGACCGAGGAATTAGAATCTGGATTCTTAACAAACTTCTCTGGTGAGGCTTAGGTACACTGAAGTTTGAAAATCACTGTGAAAGTGTCAGAAGAGATTCAAAGTTCCAGAAGAGTCCTTGTACCCTCTCCTACTCAAGCATCCCATCTTCAGCCCCACCTCTGCCCCCTCCTCCCTCACACAGGTATTTCTAGGTGTACACTGCTGTTCTAAAGAACGACTATAAATGCCCAGTCCACCCCAGGTGTAAGATCACCAGATGCTCACCCACCCCTGTGCTCTTTCACTCTCCCCCAAACCCTTAAGTCTCTGGGGCCTTCTGGGAGAAATGATAGATTTGCAGTCCCAAATCACCTTGCTTGCCTGGGCCACGTCCTCCCCCATACTCCTAGTCATTCATGGGGGGACTGGGGTGGGAAAGGAATCTTACAGAACTACCCCCTATTACCCCTGGACCTTTTCCCCTCTCCCACTTCCCCCTCTCCCTAACCCTACATTCCATTTCCCTTCTCACATCTTAAAAGGCCACAATGCTGCAGGGAAGACAAACTCAAGAGCCAAGTTCCACAAGACACCCCAGGGTCTCAGGCTGTCACCACTCCTCTTGCTGGCCCCCCTCCCCCACTGCCATTCTTTCCTGTTCTTTCTCCTCCCTGCATTCTGACTTCTTGCCATCCCCATGCTCTTGTGGGGGCTCCTGTGTAGACCTCTAATCCCCTTCATTTTCCTAGCGCCTCTGCCCATCTCTTGACCATTAGCCTTCCTGACTACAGTAGACCACAAAACAATTCCACGATCTAGGAATCCACAACAGGGTTGCAGACGGAGGGATGAGAAAGAGTCAGGTGGGGACCCAAGCTTCCGTGCTGTTTGTTGTGATAAATAAACTAGAGCACTCAAGTCCCTCAACATTTTCCTGATTGGGTCCCTATTCCTTCCGCTCCAACCTGCTGCCAAGATTTACCTTGTTACCATGGTAAATGTAAACCCCTGATCCAGCTCCATTCCCTCCATCCCCTAACCCACCCCAGGGTTAGTTTACTCCCGGGAGGAACCAGATCGGCTTGTTCCCTAAAGCCATCACCAGTTTTTCCAGCTACCCTCGACTTGGGCACTTCCAGGGGTCTCGGAGAACAGAAGGGTCTGCCTTGCAGCGTGATTAACCACCTCGAACCCCTAGACCCTCATCTTGAACCTCCAGCCTCTGCCACTCTCCCCAAGCTCCCACAACCCCCGCCTATCTCCAGCTAGTCACACATAGGAGGGGTCTGCCTGGCAATCGCAGACGCGACTCAGACTAAGGCACGTGCAGCAGGCCCCCTGCCCCCACCCAGCCTCCTCCCCCCCCACCCACCCACTCCCCTGTCCGGGGCTACCTTGCTGTCGTGGTGGATGAGCTTGAGCTCATAGTCCGGCAGGATGTCCCTGCGGCTATTCACGTCCTCCAGCGCCATCTCCACCGCGGGCTGGCAGGCCTGGCCCCCCGGCCAGCCCCCGCTCATGGGAAACAGCGCCCCGATGTACACAGCGCGCCGTTCTGAGGAGGGGTGCGGGGGGACCCGCGGGTGAGGCCGCGGGAGATGAGGGGAGTGGGAGGCCCGCACCAGAGTCACCCCCACCGCCAGCACCACCAGGACCAGCAATGGCCACCCAACCCCGGGAGAGGGGGCCCCCGGACCCATGGCAGGGGGCGGGCGAGGGGGTGGGAGCTGCTTGCGGAGGGGGACGAGCTCAGGGGGGACACTTTTCCTGGGGAGGGCTGCTGAGGGGCTCTCGGGGAGGCGCCTCCATCCCTGGTTTTGTGCGGAGGAGGGAGATAGGGTCTCGGGAAAGCAGGGAAGGTTGGCCTCCTACGGCCCCCACGGCTCTGGCTCCCGCCACCGCCGCCGCCACCGCGGACTCTCCTCGCGGACTGACTGACCGACCGAGGGGAGGAGGCGGAGAGAGAGGCAGGGCTGGGAGGGGGCTCTGACGTCACGGGCGGCGCGCGGCGGCGGGGAGGGGGTGGGGGGACCGAGTTGGGGAGGGAGGCAGGGGGCGGGGACCGAGGCGAGAGCGGCTGAGGGAACCTCAGTCTGAGGGGAGGGGAGGAGAGGGCGGCCGCGACCCCCAGGGTGACAGGGACGGACGGGGAAGGGGAGGGTCCCAACCTAAGGGAACGTTCGGGGAGGAGGAAAGAGGGCAAGGGGTGTGCCAGGAGGGCGGGGTGGGCGGAGGGAACCGCGGGTGGCTGAAGCTCTGAGGGGCGAGGGATGGAGACGCGAGGACGAGAGAGGGACGCGAGAGAAAAGGGGCTGGCACCTGAGCGTCTTAATGGGGGTGTGAATAGATGGGGTGAAGGGCTGAGGGGTGGGGAAGAGGGCGATGGGAACGGTTTTGGAGAGAAAGGGAGAGCTGGGAGGGGAAGGCTGGGGTAAAGGCGTGGAAGTGGGGGGTGCGGATGATGTGGACAGAGCAAGAGAACAAGGAACTGGGTGGACAGAGTCTGGACAGAGAAAGGGTGGTGGGAGAAGGAACTGAGATGAAAGAGAAGGGAAAGGGCGTAGGGAAGGGAAGGATGTGGGGAGGCGCTGAAGGTAAGGGAGAGTGAGGCCTGGCAGTGGGTGATATGGGTGGGCCGGGCTGATGGAGTCAGCAGGTGAAATCCTAGTAAGGGGGCAGGCAGGAAAGGTTCCAGAGAAGGTCGGAAGGAACCCCACCGGGGCAGGCGAGGTGGACGCTCCGGGTCTCCCAGCACTCTGCCGCCCCCTGCTGGGGCTCTGCCATTTGGCAGAAGCGGAGTCTGGAGGAGGCGGAGCCGAGGGGGGTGCAGCCAGGCAGGGAGATGGGAGGGACCGCAGCCTCTCAGAAAACCGGGACTGGAGGCTGGAAACAGGTAGGGAAAGAAAGGGCCGGCCGCGTACTGGGGACTGGGGTGAGTAGGGGAAGGTGGGGCAGGGATGGGGAGGATGAGAACCCACAACCTAAGGGGCAGAATCCCTGGAGGTGGAGGGTGAAGAGTGAGGGGTAAGAGGATTGCAGTGCACGCGATGAGGGTTTCTGATCTCACCTGAGTGTGGCGTTCGATTCACTGGCAGCAGGAAAGACGGGGATCAGAGAAGAGTTACCAGTGGCGCCCGGCTTCCCAGGCCTGATCCCCAGCCCCCTCCCACACCAGTCCATGCCGAAGAAGACCAGGGGGGAGCAGAAGCCTGCGTTTCTGAGGGGAGGGTGCCTGGGAATAAGAGCAAGTGGGGCTGTGGGTCATGATTTGTGGTTTTCTTCTTTTATTTTTCATAGGACAACAGAATATGAGACAGGAGTGCCAACAGCTAAGACATGGGCAGATCCTGGTTTTGTGGAGCCTAAATATTATAAAATTTGGGGGTCTCTCTTTAAGAGAAAAAAAATTACAAATGCGATCGACTTGAAGCTACTGCTGTTAAAATATCTTACTCTGGCAGTTTTTACAAAACCCTGTGACCACGTGAACACATTATTAAACCCTCTACGTTTTTCTTTTCGAGCACAAGAAGAGGCCTGCATAAGAAACCCTGGAGCTTAAATTTTGTTAGTGTCATAGTTAATTCATCCCTGGATGGGACTCCCACTTCCCAGAATGGAGTGGTAAACCACAAACAGAATAATTAAAATGAAGAAAGCCAGGTCCAAGCATCTCGAGAGGCAGAGGGTCTACAAAGGTAGAGGAAGCGTGAGGTATGCCTGCATCCCAGGAGAGAAGATTGCAGAGGGAGAATCTGGGAGCCCAGGAAAGTGGGAAGTTTGCAGAACCAGATGGAGAAACAGGTAATGGACACAAGACAGATTCCCTTGGGGAATGATGGAGGTTGTCTGGGAAGTATAGAAAAAAGACTGTCCTCTTCCTTCCCCATCCCTGGATTGTTCTTAATGTTCTGACAATTCTGCCCCCACTTTGAAGTCTTTTAATTTTTACCCTGATAATTTTCCACCCTGGATATTCTTTTCAATCTTATTAATTTTTCTAAATATGACATATGGTTTATTGCTGAGTCTTTACAATAATTCAGGCATATAATGAATGGAGAGAGATCAATTCTAGAAGAGGATCATGCATAGGAAATGTTAAGTTTACAGAAAGGGACTGAGGCTGGGGGAAACTGTAGTATTTGAATCTTAAGAAGGGTGATGGAGGGTGAGATTCATAAAGGAAAGAAGAAAATGTGAGACCCAAGGGTTGAAAGCATGGGGAAGATATTAACAAGAGAAAGGTAAAAGAAGGAAGCCCTCAGCATAAAGTGGAAATGGGGAACTTCAGGAGGAAGTCTGAGGCAAGTGGATGGAGGAAAGAGTGGAGCATTCACCTCTGCCTCCCCAAAGCACCCTGTTCTCCCCACCACCCATTCCCACCCCGCTCCCATCCTCTGACAAGCGTCCTCATCCGCTGCATGCAGGCAGCTGTTCCCCTCACCCTGGCAGTGGGGCTTGGGGATGCTCCACTGGCCCTGACTACAGATGCTCCGGGAGCTGCCCACCAGATGAAAGTCGGGGTCACATCGGAAATCCACCCGGGCTCCGTCCAGAGCTGGGAGGTCCCCACCCGTCAGGAAAACCTTCCCATTTTCCAGGGTCAAATAAGACTTGGAGCAGATTCGGACTGTGGAGACAGGAAAATAAAGAGAGAGGCGAGTTGAAGAAGGCTCCTTCCCCTTAGAGAGAGGGAGGGGGCTCAGCTTTGAGTTTGAGTCCACAAGCATCCTACTCTGCGGGAAATCAGGTATTAAAAAGATAACTTCTCTAGTTTCCAGTCCGCCCTTAACCCTATAAGCATCTACATTCAGAAAAGAAACAAAAAAAAAGAAAAGAAACAGCATTTCCATCATAGGAACCCAAGATGGAGCTATAAGCACATAAAATGGGATCTCTTCAAAGTGGGCGGTTGTCTGGCTTTGAGATGTGTAGATGTATGTAACTTTAGATGCACAATCAGATTTGCCTTATTATAGTTGGCTTATACTCCAGTTAAACTGGATTTTAACTGAGGGGGGGGGGGGAGGCGGGGGGGGGGGGTACTGGTCTCTCCACTGGAGACAGGAATTCCAAAATGGGATGAAATCATTTCAGAACGTTTTTGCATAAACTGCCACTGGTAATCCTCAAAGAGACTAACTCACAAGATATTTCCTCAGATGGTCAGTGGCCTAATGACGGGAGGATGAAATGAAACCTGCAGGCTGCTAATTTTACTGCCTGCAATTGCACACAACAAAGTCCCTCTTACATAGTAGTCATTCCATAAATGTACTTGTGAATTTAGTTACACTGGATTTAAAGTGCTGACTTGCCAGCAATGATGCCAAGTTTGAGGCAGGAAGAATTGGCCCGAAAAGGGGAGGGGCTTTAAGAGGCTACTCACCACAGCGGCTGGGCGTGTCCATATCTGTCCAGGAGCCGTTGGCCAGGCACTTGCGCACCTTGGGCCCCACCACCTCGCGCTCCCCCCGGCACACATACTCAATCTCATAGTCCACAGGCAGGAAGTTGATAGCCTTCACCTGGTCCCGAGTCAGGCCCCTGTACCTGATGCCCCCTTCCCAGGGCGGGTGTATGATCTGGCAACCTGGGGGGTGAGTCCACAGGGAGAGAGAAACAGAAGGATGGGGGGGGGGGGGGGGGGCGGGGACGAAAAGGCAGAGTCAGGAACCAGAGGCAGGGGAGTGTAGGGCGGGGTCTAGGGGGGGCAGGTGGAGGACAGTGCTGGGATGAGGTGCTGGAGGGTGGGAGAGGGGAGGAGTAGGAAGCCTTGGGCTAAAGGGCACAGCGGAATGGGCCAGGGTTAAGGCTATAGGGAGCCCACAAGTGGGAAGGGAAGGATGCTGGTTGGGGTAATGGAGAAAAGTAAGAAATTATGAAAGGGTATGATATGCAAATGACTTTGGTAAGCAAAGACTAAAGGAGAATCTGGTTGAATGAGGATGAGAGGAGAGGGGTGTCTTCCAAGGCCACCTGGGCAGCAATGTAGGACCAAGGAAAAAGCGGAACTGAGGTAGCAATGTGGGCCCGGGAAAGAGGGGCGAGGGGGGACAATGCGGGTCACAAAAGGTGGCCTAGTGTAGTAATAGGGGGCAGAGAAAGGGGGTGCTGGGTAATAATGAAGGATGATGGAAAGGAGGTCAGGAGTAGTAAAGTGGGGCTGAGCAGACAGGGTTGCCAGGCCCCGATGCCGTGTAGGGCTGACGGGAGAGAGGGGGGATGCAAGGAAAGGGGGAGTGGGGTGGCGGGGTGCCCGAGGTCGCCGGAGAAGGGTGCACCTTCAGAGGTGGCGTTGGGGGTCTGCGCCCCGCCCGCGCCCGGGGGGCGGAGAAAGAGCGGCGCCAGCAGCAGCAACAGCAGCATCTGAGTGAGAGGCGGCAGTGAGGATCGGACCCGGGAGGCGGCCTGGCCTCCCTCCGGTCGCCTCGCGGGCTCCGACCCGGCTCAGCCCGGGGACCGGGAGAGCGCCCCGCGGAGGAGGCGGGGGCGGAGCCCGGCGCGGGGTGGGGGGAGAGGAGGAGAGAGAGCCTGTCCCCACCCTCCTCCTGCCTCCCTCGGCCCCCCCACCCTCCCGGGACTCCACCTCTCACCACCTCCTCTCCCCGGGCCCCGGCGGCTCGCCCGAGCCCGGCTGCCCCGCGCTCCCCGGATCGGCCGCCTCGCGGCTCCCGGTTCCCTTCCCCGCCGCTCCTCTGGCCCCCCAGCCCTCGGCTCGTTCCCTCCCCGCGCGCCCCTCTGCAAGCCCGGCCTCCCCCGGGCCCTGGCTCTTACCTTGGCGCGCCGGCCCGGCTCCCCGGCTCTCCCGGGCCTCAAGGCCCCAGGCCCGGCCGCTCCTCCCGGCTCCCCCCTCCTCCCTTGCTCCACCTTCCCCTCCTCCCTACCCTCCTCCCCGCGAATCCGCTTTCCAGCCCGGCCAGGGTCTCTCCCTCCGGTTTCACCTCCCCCAAACCCCACCCCCGTCTCTCCTTCCCCGGGGCGGCGGCGGCCGCGGGAGCGGGGAGCCGGGAGGGAAGGAGGCGGCGCCGGGGACCGGGAAAGCTCCCGGGCGGAGGGAAGAAGGAGGGTGCGGGAGGAGACAGGGCGGGGGGAAGAGGGGGAGACCGGGGAGAGGGCACCTCCCACAACCCAAACCCCGGGAGCCGCCCCGGATCCCGGCCCCGCCCTGGACCGCCCACAGCGCTGGGGGGCGGGCGGCGGGGGAGCGGGGCTCCGAGGTAAGGGAGAGGGGCGCCGGTGCACCCGCACACACACGCGCGCGGGGACCCGCGGGCCAGACCACTGGGAGCTGAGGAGGGGGCGAGGGGGCCCGAGCCAAAAGCCGAGGAGCTGGCGCTGAGACAGGGAGCCTGGGATGCAGGTGGAGAAAGACGGCTGCACAAAGAGAAGCAGCCCTGGTTGGGGTGAGACGTAAGAGGCTGAAGCCGACGACCGGGGGCAGGACGAGACGGGTGGGAGAGAAAGGAGAAGCCAGGGTCAGACAGCGGAGGGGCGGGGAGGGGCGGGGGTGAAGGCCGGGAGCCACCTCAGCGCGACAGGAGTTGTTGGATAGAGAAGACGAAGCTGGAGACCAGAGCGGCTCCGCGGGTCCAGCAGCGAGGCTACTCGCCTGCCGGGGGAGGGAACGCAGAGGGAGGACTGGAAGCAAAAGAAGGGGAGGGTAACGTCAAGGAGAGAAATTGAAGTAGGTGGGGGGAGAAAGACAGAAAAAAGACCGGAGAATAAAGAACCTCCAAGTGGGCAGAAGCCAGCATTATCTCCGCTCCAGCAGGGCCTAGCAATCAATATTTCTTGACTAAGGAAAAACTGGGCGCTCTAGAGACAACGGGGCAAGTGCAGGCCTTTTGACAGTTCCAGAGGCTCCAAGCTATTGTCTGTTTGGTGGAGGAAGAAATGTGCATGTGTGCACGCACACGTGTGTGTATGGTTCATGGGGATGAGTTTGGGCTGCCAGAGGAGACAGAAGGCTCTTTTGTGGGGCGCGTTGGGGCGGGGGGGGGGGGGGGGGGGGGGGGGAGGGGAGGGATTTCTTTCTGACTTGTCCTGGGAAGGGGTGGGGAAAAGCTAAATACTATGAGACTGATTAGAACTGAAGTTCTCAACCTTCAGCCCTTCAAACATCTTGTCATAAGTCCTTTACTATGCTGAATTGAAACTCATAAAGGAAATAACCTACCTACACACAGAACTTTAAAAAAAAAATGCTTCCCTGACTGTAGCATAAGAAAGAAAAAAAAAAGTAATTTGTAGTAAAAGAACATAAACAGTATTTTAACGTGTGAGTGTTGAAGTCATGACGAAGTAGGCAGATGCTAGCACTTATCCATAGAATCACAGGGCTGGAACTGCTACAAATGCCGGTTGATACAGGTGCTGAGTTGGTGACTCAACTACCTCCAGCGTGTTGCCATCAATGAAGTGACTTAACAAAATGTTGAACAACTCTTGGTAGCAAAGTCAATCTTCCCTGAATTCACACAGAACTGTAATTGCATTCCTAGAAAGTTCATTGTATATTAAAGTCGCTTTTTTAACTGTATTAAATTCTAGGCTCAGATAATTAAATACAAGTTATCACCTACATGAAGGTCCTAGGGGATACTTGAGAATCTGGAGGAAGGACAGCTCTTCACTCTGCAGGCTATACTTTGAAGGATGTCTTGTTCCCCTGCCATACCCATTAGGGCCCTCGGTGACCCCCTCCATCACTTACAAAAAGAAAGCCCACAAATTTTCAAACTGTCCTTTAGGGAGTGGTTGAGATCTGCTGAGCTACAAAAAGGGCAAAAGAGAAGAAAAGAGAGGGGCAGGATTTCTAACCTCTCAAAATGATAGCGACCCCTCCTCTAAAGACGTGCTGTTTTTTCAGCAAGGCAGAATCAAAAATGTGGGTGTCAAGTTATTGGCAGCAGCAAAAAAAAAAAAAAAAAATCGTATGGATGAGAATTTTCCTAGACTGCTTTGAAAGAAGAGTTTCCTGACTCTACTGTGTCTATGGGCTAGGTCAGCTATCTGGTCTCCATGCTCTTTCTTGGTCCTGGCAAGGTTGAGAGCCCAGAGGACACCTTCCCCACTCCCAGCAGGGCCTTCCTGTAGGGGAGCATCTGAGTAGGAACTCTCCCAGAAGCCCAAAAGGTCCTCATCTAGTCTTCCCTTTCTTTTTTGACGAATGCACAGCTTGTGGGATCATAGTTCTCTGACTGGGGATCGAGCCCAGTAACTAGACAATGAGAGCACTGGGGAATTCCCTAATCTCTCACTCTGGAAACGTGTCTCTGTTTCCCTGAAGTCCTGAGTCCTTTACTACACTGAATTGAGGAAGGTGGAAGGACGGAATCCCCCACCCCTCAGAAAAGAGGAGTCTAAGATTCTATGAAATTGAAAATTATCTTGGTGATATTTATCACCACACTGCTGATGCTAGCCCAGAAAGGAAATAACTTTAATGTCCAAATCACAGAATGTTGATTCAATAAACTAGAATATTATTCATTCAAAGGAATAGTTATAAAAAACATGTTTAAAAGAGTGTTTAATGACATTTACATGGGAAAATAAGCAAATTTGAGGGGTGGAAGCAGAATACAAAATGTGTACAATTGTGGTATACATGTGTTTAAAAGCTAAAAGAAAATACATCCACATATTAGCTATGATTACCTCTCGGGCCATAAAATTATTAGATACATTTTTTTGGTCATATTGGTTCAATTTTTTTTCAAATGTTACAAATATTACCTTTATCATACTTGTTTTTGTTTTTTTTTTTTAACCCTCAAAGGCATATTGAAGCAGTCTGCCAATATCTGTTATTCAATGGGCAGAGGCATCTGAGGGTGTGGAGAGAGGTTCCAATTATATTCTCTATACAAAGCACTCACCTTTTTCCACCAGTAGCTGCAAGTCTTCCTTTCACACCTTTGTACTCTCCAATATGGATTCCCAGCTTCCTGGTCCATATTCCTCAGGGATTTGCTGAGGTCCTTCCCCAGTCACAGCTGAGTATACTAACCCCTCCTCCCCACAGTCAATCCACTTCCTTCTTCCACATCCAGCTCAGAACTCGTCTCTTCCAGAAAAGTCCTCGGACCTGATTCCATCCTTCCATCGCTCCTGTATTCTTTATGCCTTTGGCAACACCAAAGGCAGTTTTCTCAGTTTTGGACTACTTTTTTATGGAGACAGTGGCATTCCCACTCAGATTAACTGAGAATTTCCATGACCAATTACCTGACCAATTTCCACGTTCATTTTATTTCCCATACTTCCAGTTACTTTCATCTCATCTGCCTCATGTTCTGTCCAGCCCTGAGAGGAAAAAGCCCAGAACTTAGCACCTCCTAAGCCCTAAAAACATATTAACCAAGCTGCTAAGTCACTTCAGTCGTGTCTGACTCTGTGCGACCCCACAGACCCCCACAGGCTCTGCTGTCCCTGGGATTCTCCAGGCAAGAACACTGGAGTGGGTTGCCATTTCCTTCTCCAACACGTGAAAGTAAAAAGTAAAACCGAAGTCGCTCAGTCATGTCTGACTCTTCGCGACCCCATAGCTGAAGCCTACCAGGCTCCTCCGTCCATGGGATTTTCCAGGCAAGAGTACTGGAGTGGGCTGCCATTGCGTTCTCCAAAGTACCTCAGTTAATTGATGATCTTCTAGATGCTTTCCTGGGCATCTAATATAATTTTCACACAACCATGCAAAATAGATGGCAATGTTTTAATTTTGTGAGAGGTGAAAGTGAAAGTCGCTCAGTCATGTCCAACTCTTTGGGACCCCATGGACTATACAGTCCATGAAATTCTCCAGGCCAGAATACTGGAATGGGAAGCCTTTCCCTTCTCCATGGGATCTTCCCCACCCAGGGATTGAACTCAGGTCTCCCACATTGCAGGAAGATTCTTTACCAGCTGAGCCACAAGGGAAGTTTTAATTTTGGAGGAAAGTAAACTGTGATTTAGAGAAGTTAAGAAGCAAATCAGAGGATACTGAGCTACAAAATCAGCAGAGCCAATATTTGAATTCCAAGTCTTTTACTTCATTTCCAAAGACTTTCCAGTGAATCCAGACTTAGTTTCAAGGCACATCTCTCATTCAACTCTCACCCCAAGGTATTCTTCATCAAAGATCACACTGCATTTCAGTTCTGTCTTCCCATCTGAAGCAGCAGCGGTCAGTGTGTGAAGGGAGGATATTTGTACCTTCTTACATTACCTTCCAGAGAAGGCAATGGCACCCCACTCCAGTACTTTTGCCTAGAAAATCCCATGGACGGAGGAGCCTGGTAGGCTGCAGTCCATGGGGTCACTAGAGTCGAACACGACTGAGCGACTTCACTTTCAGTTTTCACTTTCATGCATTGGAGAAGGAAATGGCAACCCACTCCAGTGTTCTTGCCTGGAGAATCCCAGGGACGGGAAAGCCTGGTGGGCTGACGTCCATGGGGTCGCACAGAGTCGGACACGACTGAAGCGACTTAGCAGCAGCAACAGCAGCACATTACCTTCAGGTTAGGTTTTCTGTCCTGCACAGCTCTTGCTGTTTAGAAAATGTATAGGACAAAGATTTAAAATTCAAACACAAGTTATTTGCATGCTGGGCTTCACTCAGGCATATACATGGGAATTCAATCAGGAATCCACAAAACTTCAATGAAATTAAAAAGCCACATTGTAAATGTCTGGCCCAGTACTTACCTCCCGTACCCACAAGATGCTCTGAGGTCATGGGGACCACTGTCTCTCAGCAGCTCTGGGCCAGTAGTAACCAGATTATAAGGGTGACACAGTGAGTTACCTCTGCAAATAATTTCCCCATAAATAAGCCCTTCTATAATAATGAATGAACACAATGTAATGAAATGCTAGGTTAACCTAAGCAATAAAAAAGGCAGTGGTTAGTTTGTCTCTCTTATAAAAGGTATATAAGGTCAGGTTAGCAGATCGAGAAAATATTCTGTTCTCACAAACAAATCTGGTAAGTATTTCTACTCTTGGAACTATGAGTTGATTGGATTTTTAAGGATTTTTAAGATAAGGAAGTATCATGTTTAATTAAATATATATAATTAAGTATCTACACCAGGTATGAATATACACCAGGTATGCATAATTAATCATACCATCTCAAAAAGCACATGCATCAGAATGCATGTATGAAATTGGTTGGTAGAGATTCTACTTGTTCATTTTGCTGTAACAGATTTTTCTCTTCTGAAGTATCCAATTCACATATCTGTCGTGATTCTCACTAATGCTAAGCACTCTAGGACACTCAGTTCAGTTCAGTTCAGTCGTTCAGTCGTGTCCGACTCTTTGCGACCCCATGAACTGCAGCATGCCAGGCTTCCCTGTCCATCACCAACTCCCAGAGTTTACCCAAACTTATGTCCTTTGAGTCGGTGATGCCATCCAATCATCTTATCCGCTGTCGTCCCCTTCTCATTCTGCCCTCAATCTTTCCCAGCAGGGTCTTTTCAAATGAGTCAGCTCTTTGCATCAGATGGCCAAAGTACTGGAGCACTCTAGGACACTAACCAAATAATATTCAGAGTAAAAAGACACATCACCCAGATTTTTCTATTAGAAACCAAAGAATATTGAAAACTCCATTATTTGATATGTATATCCAGGTCTCAAGCCCATAATAAGCACAATTATGTTTCTGCAGTAAAATGCATGACTCTCAATACTAGGTTGAGTAAAGACCATAAATAGCTTTACCTCTGGCTTTGCCACAAAACAGAGGCGAGTCAAGCCAGGTTTTGCCACCAAATGAGTTTAGAAACAAAATTTTTGGTTTTCAGAGCATTGTGGATTTTGGAATTACAGAAAATGTTGTGTAGAACCCATTATATAAGTATGAGAAAATATTTACAAATAGATGTTTTTAGGAGTCAAATGAACACATCTGAGGCAACAGACTGGAACTAATTTTTTATTATTTTTTAATTTTTATTGAAGTATAGTTGATTTACAATGTTGCATTAGTTTCTGGTGATTCAGTTATATGTGTGTGTGTATACATACAGACTAGAAATTCTGCTTATGGAAATACCATAGAAACAGGGCTTCCCTGGTGGATCAGTCCATAAAGATCTCCCTGCAACGCAGGAAATCTGAGTTTGATCCCCAGGTTGGGAAGATCCCCTGGAGACGGAAATGGCAACCCACTCCAGTATTCTTGCCTGGGAACTCCCATGGACAGAGGAGCTTGGCAGGCTACAGTCCATGAGGTCACAAGAGTCGGACATGACTTAATGACTAAATTACCACCACCATGACTATACCATAAAAACACCACTGAGGATTTCCATAAAGGCTCTATATGGAAACCATGACCCCACTACAGTGGGGCAGATGGGTCCTGCCCTGGTCCAGAGAATCATACCATACCACTCAAAGCCTAGCAGAAAGAAAGCCTCGAACAGCTGTGAAGCAAGCTCTGCTTTTAGCAACCTAGAGTAAACAAACACCTGCTGAGTTTTAACTCTTCCCTATTATTCCAAGACATCATTCTGAAATTCTAAAAACCAACATGACTCATCCACACCTTCAGATGCTTTCAGTATTTATTACACTTAGAGCAGCACGGAAACATAATACCTTATTGGTGTATCATTTACAAAGAACTTGCATTATCTCTCTTAATCCTTTCAACTGCTTCAGTGTGGTAATATCTCCATTTGTCAGATGAGAAAACTGCTGCTCAGAAAGTCTAAATGAACTCCCCAAGGTCACACAGCCAATAAATAGCAGAGCTGGGCAACAAACCCAGGCCTTTGGTCCTTCCTTCTCTCACTCACCATGCTCCAACCATGCTGGCCTGATTGCATTTTTTGTGTGCTTAGTCGTTCAGTCGTGTCCAACTTTTTGTGACCCCATGGACTGTAGCCTGCCAGGCTCCTCTGTCTGTGGGGATTCTCCAGTCAAGAAAACTGGAGTGGTTGCCATGCCCTCGTCCAGAGGATCTTCCCAATCCAGGGATCGAACCGAAGTCTGCTGCACTGCAGGCAGATTCTTTATCGTCTTAGCCACCAGGGAAGCCCAAGAACACTGGAGTACGTAGCCTATCCATTCTCCAGGGGTTCCTCCCGACCCAGAAATCAAACCAGAGTCTCCTGCATTGAAGGCAATCCTTTACCAGCTGAGCTACCAGGGAAGTCCTCTTCATGGTCTCTGTAGTTTGTCAAAGACCTTGCAGGTATTGGTGAAATAGGTACTTTCTTCCATGGGCTGTAATGGTGACACACCCTCCATACATGTAGGTCTTTCCATCCTGTGAGTTACAGGATCACAATAATAGCATTTATTGTATTATTAACAGTTTGGGGCTGTGTGATTTACTTAGACTGTCTCACTTGCTCCTTATAACATTCTCTGGTATAGATAGAATTTCCATTTTTATAAGCTGGGAAAATGAGAAGCAAGTGAATTTAATAATCTGCCCAGTGTCTCACACATAATAAGCTGAGATCAGAACATCTGTTTATCTGACTCCAAAGACCCTGCTCAGCCTGATGACCAACTGCGGGAGGTATTTTGAAAGCATCCAGGGGTCTGACTCCCTGGGAGTCCTCTGTGTATCAGCCATGCTGTTGTGGATGGAACCACCCGGGAAAACATTACATGAGTAAGATTTCTGTTAGAAGTAGATTCACCTGAGCATAGACAGAGCCAGGAGATTGGCAGGAACACAGGTAGGGTCCCTCTTCAGGAAGCCTTCTCCAGTATTTTCTGAGATGTTTCCTTTTAGCTATGGGCTTCCTAGATGGCTCAGCAGTAAAGAATCCACCTGCCAATGCAGTCGACGAAGATTCGATCCCTGGGTCAGGAAGATCCCCTGGAGAAGAAATGGCAACCCACTCCAGTATTCTTGCCTGGGACAGAGAACTGTCCATGGGACAGTCCATGCACACAACTCAGCAACTAAACAACTTGCAGCAATATGTCTCCTTAGTTGCCTTATTTGCAGGTGCTGTTGTTATCGGTCCATGGTGCTGGGATGCCCATAACCTTCCTGTAGTGTCCAGTAGGTGCATAGCCCATCCTAGTTGGATTAGTAAACTGAAGCTTCCTCACCAGTATTAAGCCTGACAGGATCTCTGCTCATTTCCCATCACCCTCGAATTTCCTCTAATGGCATTTTAGGTATAGTTTCTGGTGATGTATAAGTTTTCACCCACATGGCAGCACTCATGGTGGCCCATGTACCATGCTAGTACAGCAAGATGCTACTGGGAAGCTGGTCCTCCCACCCTTTCTGCTGCTCTTAAGGAAGGTGCCCTTCCAAAGATCAGTCTTCTTGGTCTTATTCTAAGATGCTGCTGTGAAATAGGGACAAAGGTGGAGATCGTCTCTCTGTATCTGGAGCACATTTTTATTCTGTCTCTTTAATTACAAGTAGGACAGGGGAAGGGGAAAAATAAAAAGAAGAGGGAGACCCAGTGGACCTTGGGAAAAGGACTGGTGACCCTATTGTCCCTGGTTGCTGTCAAGCAGCCGGCAGGCAAGACAGGGTGTCTTGTTTCATCCTCCTCTTGTGCTCACTGTCCTAAATCTGAGAACAGTCACCCTTTGAAGTCTCCTTCCCTAAACCCAAACCAACTGAAGCCATTGTGGGGGAATTTTTAAATAGCAAGTATCCCTGAATTTCCTACCCTCTTACCAACATGTTACTGAGGGGACTGGGGGTAATGATGTAGCTGCTACTCTAGGGGCCTGTGAGGAAAGAGCACAGGGTAAAGGAGGTTAATGTGGAGGGAGGAATGTGGATGCAGTGGTTGGGAAGGAGGATGAAATGGCTCAAAAGAGAAGCGCAACTAGGATGGGCTGCGCCCCTACAACCTTTTTTTTTTTTTGGCCACCCGCTTGGCACGTGAGATCTTAGTTCCCCCAGCAGGGATTGAACCTGCACTGCCTGCATTGGAAGGGTGGTGTCTCAACCACTGAACCACCCGGGAAGTCCCCAACCATTCCTCTTGATTTTAACTCCTGAGTAATTTCCTCCTGTGGACACCGAGGGGTCATGCAATCTTCAAAGTCTATCTGGGAGTTACTGCAGCCTTAGGTTTCGTGTGGTTGTTGTTGTTGTTGTTATTGTTGTTTGTTTTGTTTTGTTTTGTTTTTCAGGAAATTGGTTTACTTTTATTTGTGGGGAGGCGGGGCAGTAGATATATCTTTCTTCAGGTGAGCTCAAAAAGAATGTTAGAACTAGAACTGATTTATTGCAAAAATATTTAGAATAGAATAAATTTAGACTTCAGATTTATCTAATAAAATATGAATTGTTCAATTTACATGAACATAGTTTACAAGAACATTTTTATTCCATGTTGTGAGGTGCATTTATGTATTTTGTTTATTTATACATCATCTTTTTTTACATGTATTTTTTTGGTGGAGGAGAACAAACAGAGAGTCAAGTGTTATGCTTTCTTGCGTGGAGGAGAAAGAAGTAAGACTTGAAATATAAGATATGTCATGTCTGTACTTTTCTCAGTTATGAGACAGCTTCACAGGCAATATAATTTAGGGAGTTATTTTAGATGAGGGAAAGGCAGCAAAACATAAATAAAAAAGAAAAGAATTTGAAGTGGAAAAAGAAAAACCAACCTGAAATCAAAGGATCAGATCCGCCAGCAACAGCACCCTAGCAAACAGCACCCAATATGAGCAAGTGACCTGACGTTGCTGATCCCTAGTTTCTAACTATAAATGGAAAAAAATTCTACCATCACTCATTTGCTTTGCTAAATAATTATGAAGTTCAAACAACATAAAGCACTCTATATGACTGAAACCCTGACACAGTGTAAGTATGTAAAGTGTTACCGTAGGATGATCCAGGCCTCAAAGAGACAGGAAGACCAAGAAAATGAATTTGCCTATAAAGTAACAAATGTAGGAGGCACTCATAGATGGGGAAAAATGGAAACAGAGACAGATTTTCTTCTTGGGCTCCAAAATCACTACGGACATTGACTGCAGCCACAAAATTAAAAGACCCTTGCTCCTTGGAAGAAAAGCTATAAGAAACCTAGACAGCATATTAAAAAGCAGAGATACCACTTTGCTGACAAAGGTCTGTATAGCACAAAGCTGTGGTTTTTCCAGTAGTCATGTACGGATGTGAGAGTTGGACCAAAAAGGCTGAGTGCTCAAGACTTAATGCTTTCGAATTGTGGTGTTGGAGAAGACTCTTGAGAGTCCCTTGGATGGCAAGGAGATCAAACCAGCCGATCCTAAAGGAAATCAATCCTGAACATTCATTGGAAGAACTGATGCTGAAGTTGAAGCTCCAATACTTTGGCCACCTGATGCGAAGAGCTGACTCACTGGAAAAAACCTTGATTTGGGGAAAGACTGAAGGCAGGAGGAGAAGGGGGAAAAGAGGATAAGATGATTGGACGGCATCACCAATTCAATGGACATGAGTTTGAGCAAGTTCCTGGAGATAGTGAAGGACAGGGAAGCCTGTAGTGCTAGTCCATGGGGTAACAAGGAATCTGACATGGCTTAGCAACTTAACAACAGCAACAATTCATTGAATGTTTGTGGTTAATTTAGAAACAGAAACAGGGAGTCCTTCTGATTCCCCACCCCAGAAAGAATACCCTCCCACCATCCTCCACCAATAGCCAACTGGGAAGCCCCAGGATGTCTGAAGCAGCAAGCAAAGGGAAGCTGCTTCCTTTCCCCTCACAGAACCCTGAGAGGGCACTGGCCTCCTCCCAGAGTTCTTCACTCAGATTCTGAGATCTTTTCTGTATCTGGATGCTGCTGCTGCACCTGGTCCTGGATTCACCAGGAAGTACCCAGACGCCACAGCTCCAAGATTTACAAATAATTGCTTAGCCCTCTGTGCTTGCCTCATTCTCAAAATGAGGTAATAATATATGTCTCCTGGTGATCAAGTGAGGTAGTCTTGGATGTGAAAGTTCCTAGCCCACAGAGGCTCCCCAAAAGAGTTCCCATCCCCAACTCCTGTAAGTGCCCCCCAGCCTAGTCTCAGCTCAAACACCTCACAATGGGTATAGAAAAGAAGTTCTATCATGCCTTCATGACGGACAGAATTGATTTCTTATGTATTCTTTCAGAGACAAATTATGGCTATTTAAACAAATGTATTTCCCCTTTTCTGACACAATGTGATTGTGTTTGGAGAGATTGTTCTATAATAATTCACAAAGGCCTTCCTCTTGCTTTATCATAGCTGAATAATATTCTGTTGGATGGCTGTTTCCATACAATCATCATCCAATGGCTGAAAATGTATTTAATTAGCTCTCTTTTAATAGACCCAAAGATGTTTATAATATTTTGCAATTACAAACAAAGCTGCATTGAATAATTCAGTACATGCATCATTCTCACATGTGAGGATTTATTGGCAGGATCACTCCGTAAGAGTAGAAATGGGTAAATTCTGTATGAATTTGAGGGGTGGGGTTGCCAAATATTACCAAACTACTGGCAAAGGGAGGACCTCCCAGGTGGCTCAATGGTAAAGAATCCGCCTGCCAGTGCAGGAGCTGCAAGACACATTGGTTTGATTCCTGGGTCAGGACAAATCCCCTGGAGAAGGAAACAGCAACCCACTCCAGTATTCTTGCCTGGAAAATCCCATGCACAGAGGAGCCTGGCAGACTATAGTCCATGGGGTCACAAAGAGTCAGACACAACTGAGAGACTGAGCACAGAACACAGACAAAAGGAGACTCTTGCCTGAAAAAGAGAATATCATCAAGGAGTCTGCTCAGAAAAATAAAGGATTCAGAATGTTTTTATCTATATCATTGGCATTATTGTTAAGAGCCTCATAAGAAAATATTATGGTTCCATAACTATTATTGAAAGTATTACAGGTGTGTGAAGGAAACTGCATTGGCTGTAGGTTTTTGTTTTTTTTTTTCATTTATTCAACAGATATTTGTGGAGCAAAGCACAATGCCAGGCATGCTGGGGGCGGGGGGGGGGGGGATCACACACCTGAGAGAGATATGGTGTTAGCCTTCATAGTCCTTATGATCTGCAAAAGTGATTTTAAAACTGGAATCTAGAAAGATAGTAAAATAAATCCATGCTTCAGGCTCTGGTTGTTTTTTTTTTTCCATTTAAAAAATAAAAACAGATAATATATATTTGTTATAAGAACTAATTAAAATATCAAGTTTCCTTACTCTGGGGTAGAATTATTCAAACCCATACACTCATAGCAATGACTAGAAGACTAGAGGAAGTTATAATTTAAAATAGGTTTGATTACTAAGAAAAAATTAATTATATACAAATTTTATGCTGTTGCTAAAAGTCATGTCTCCAAACAGAGTTCAGTTTGAGGAAAATAATAAAAAGGTATAGAAAGGGAATTAAAAGCTACAGAAATGGTAGAGAAAACTTAGTGAACCACTAGGTTCAATATCTAATTGAACTTAATAAAATATCTAAATATAAAACAAAGCCTGCATATCTCCACCCCTAACTGGAGCAGAAACATCTGGAAAAGAATGCCAGTCTGATAACCTAGAATTCAGGGTTCTAGGTCCTACCTTGACACCAATCATCTGGCGACCTGGGGCCCCTCACAGCATCTCTGGTCTCAATTTCATCATCTAAAAAAAGGAATAAAACTTTTATTTAATATTCTTATGCTACATATTATTGTGAGGAGCAAATATTAATACAATCATAGAAAACATTTTGAGGAGGTTAAAAAACTCCCCAAGAACGAGAATTAGTTATTTCCTCCACAATTAGCATTCAATGCTGGTTTGTAACACACCACCAAGTTCTTAAATGTGAGTTCATTGATGCATTAATATTTCAGTGAGTATAAACTCTGTACAACTTTGTCAACCAACTAAGGTACAATATGTCCTCCACTAAGTACTCTCACAGGGACAGACCCTGGCTGAACTTCACCCAGTGTCCCTCCATGCTTGCTGTGTCCAATCTCGGAGCAATAACTTAATTTGATCACTAGAGGGCACTGGTTACGAGCCAAGCTTAAATTCTTCCAGAAACTATTTTTCCCAATTAAAGAGCCTTTCCAGGCTTGTTTGTTTGCTAAGTTGTTTTTTTTTTTTTTTAATCATTATTATAAAGGCCATATGTTCACTGTGAAACTATATCAAACACTGTATGAAATAAAAAGGAAATGTCTCGTTTCCTAGCCTTAATTGGAATGCAATAGTATGTAGCCTTGATTAACCCCAGTTAAGCAGAAAGCTGTGCTGGGGAAACAGAAATAGCCATAATGTTTCAAGACCACACTGGAAGCATAGCCATAACCAACACAAAACTACTATATCCAATGTCCATCCCACACCACCCATAGAGACACACGTCTCCACATTCAACTCCATTCTCACTAATTTTAAGGCCCCAATCCTCTTAATAGTTTACTGTCTCCTTTCAAAATCTTTGTCCTTCTTTGAGGGAATAGCATCAACAGACTAACTGAGTTGGTTGAACTTCTGTGGTTGTTAGTAAGTTAGCAAATTGAAAGAATGGTTTCAAGGAGCATATTAAAAACCCGACAGTCATGGAGAAGGAAATAGCAACGCACTCCAGTATTCTTGCCTGGGAAATCTCATACACAGGAGATTAACAGGCTACAGTCCATGGCATCACAAACAGCTGGATAAAACTTAGCAACTGAACAACAACAACACATAATCAGGCAGATTGTGGTTTAGGAAACTACTTCTTGATGGAAATCTGGTATAAAATGGGAGTGAAGTGACCTAGCAATATGGAATATAGAGTTTTGTAAGAAATTACCAAAAAAAAAAAAGAAAGAAAGAAATTACAATTTATGTATAGAATAAAAGTTGCAAACATTCAAACAATAATGTCCGTGGCTAAAGGATTTTAAAAAAACACCTACAGTCAAATATATAAATATAATATTTTTCCCTCTCCGTAACATTTTTTTTCTGAGATAAAAGTATATCTCATGACTTTACAACACCAACCGCTCAGAATGCTGCTGACAAGGGAAAATGAGAACCAAATTGTTCTGATTAGTCAAAACGCCTGTCATAACGTTCATTCGGAACAACAGACTGGTTCCAACTAGGAAAAGGAGTACGTCAAGGCTGTATAGTGTCACCCTGCTTATTTAACTTACATGCAGAGTACATCATGAGAAACGCTGGGCTGGAAGAAGCACAAGCTGGAATCCAGATTGCCAGGAGAAATATCAATAACCTCAGATATGCAGATGACACCACCCTTATGGCAGAAAGTGAAGAGGAACTAACAAGCCTCTTGATGAAAGTGAAAGTGGAGAGTGAAAAGGTTGGCCTAAAGCTCAACATTCAGAAAACTAAGATCATAGCATCTGGTCCCATCACTTCATGGCAAATAGATGCAAAACAGTGGAAACAGTGTCAGACTTTATTTTGGGGGGGGCTCCAAAATCACTGCAGACGGTGATTGCAGCCATGAAATTAAAAGATGCTTACTCCTTGGAAGGAAATTTATGACCAACCTAGATAGCATATTCAAAACCAGAGACATTACTTTGCCAACAAAGGTCCGTCTAGTCAAGGCTATGGTTTTTCCAGTGGTCATGTATGGATGTGAGATTTGGACTGTGAAGAAAGCTGAGCACCGAAGAACTGATGCTTTTAAACTGTGGTGTTGGAGAAGACTCCTGAGAGTCCCTTGGACTGCAAGGAGATCCAACCAGTCCATTCTGAAGATCAGCCCTGGGATTTCTTTGGAAGGAATGATGCTGAAGCTGAAACTCCAATACTTTAGCCACCTCATAAGAAGAGTTGACTCATTGGAAAAGACTCTGATGCTGAGAGGGATTGAGGGCAGGAGGAGAAGGGGACGACAGAGGATGAGACAGCTGGATGGCATCACCGACTCGATGGATGTGAGTTTTCGTGAACTCCGGGAGTTGGTGATGGACAGGGAGGCCTGGCGTGCTGCGATTCATGGGGTCGCAAAGAGTCGGACACGACTGAGCGACTGAACTAAACTGAACGTTCATTCAACAAGAAAGAATATGTTTGAATCAACTTGATTGATTAACAAATCTAGACATCAGTCTTCTCATCTGGCACTTGAAGGATTCTTCAGCAGCTGGGTGCTGTAGGTTCAGAGCATCAACATCCCCTGGGATAAACACAGAGATGGATTGCCTTGGTAGGAAAAAATATCTTCCTTTCCTAGAGCAGGAGGGAAGATGACATAAAGAGAAAGACTTGGGTCCTGTGCCTGTGAAAGTCTTGGAAGCTGTGGAAGTAGAGGTTGGGAATAACACATATATACAGACTGCACTGGGTCTTCATTGCAGTAAGTGGGCTTCTTTTGTTATTGAGCTTGGGCTCTAGTTGTGGTGGGTAGGCTTAGTTGCCCTACAGCATGTGGGATCTTACTTCCCCGACCAGAGATCAAATCCTCATCCCCTGCGTTGGAAGGTGGATTCTTAACTACTAGACCACCAGGGAAGTCCCGGGGATAATATTAAGGGATGGCAAAGGTGAGGGGGAAGGGCGAGGAGATTCTGGCTCCAGGTAAGCCACATTTGGCCCCTGAAAAGCAACCAAAGCCATTTATCATGGGTCATCCCTACCCCTCAAAATAGTTCCCTCCAGGCAAGCAGACACCCGAAGCTCCTCATCACACAAAACCCTTAATCCAGGATTAAAGATCAAAAGTCAAAAATACTAACCTCTGAGTTAACAAGTTGGTCTGATCATAGACCAAGTAAAAGTGTACATACTGATCTAAAGGGATTACAATGCAAGGTGCCTGAAGGCAGAACCCACAGCCTGAAAGAGAGGAGACTACAAAGGCTGGCGGTGAAAAGGCTGAAGGTGAAAATTCCAGTTTTTCATTTATTCTTTACACAACCATATTCTATTATGTATCCCTCGTTCTTCCAGCCTAGGAGGATACAGGGAAAACAAGGTAGAGTCCTGCTCTCATGGCTGGACTTTCTATGCCCAGGCAGGCCCTGCACAAAAGGTGTTATTATGGCCTTTGAGAACCAGACACAGACCTAAGTACCTTACATACCTTGTCTCATTCAATCCTCACATCAACCCCCTAACTCCCATTTTACAGTTAAAGAAACTGAAGTTTCTTTTTCTATCCAAGGTAACATTCTCCCGCAGGGTAGTAAACTGTAGTCTGGCCTGTTTATCAATCAGCTGCATGGAGCTGGAATTTGCACTTGAGCATCTAGGCATATAGAGAGAGAGAGAGAGAGAGACTGTTATATTCTAGAGTAGGGATATGGGGAGTCCTGAAAAAGTTGTAAGAATTCTGAACAGAATTCTCTCTCCGTATAGTTTTCTCTGGTAGGTGAAAAAAAGAAAAAAGACTGTCGTTGCCAGACTCTAAGATGATGGGCAAAAAGACAGTCTCTCAGCTCCAAAATGGCCACCGCGTTTTCCTTCGTAGGAGCAACCGCATAGTGACAGAAGGGCCATTCGCAGGTGGGTGCTCTCAGGGACTGGGCCAGGTGCCAGAATGGCCAACTGGATCTTCCCTCTCCTGAGCTATTGGCGCCGCAGCATTTAAGGGCTCCTTAAGCCAGGCTGGACAAAAGGAGAGGAAAGAGACAGAGGAGGAAGTTAGGTAACCAAGGGAGGTGGGTCTAAACTGAAAGAGCAAGAAAAGCTTTGCCCGTTGGAACTGAATGTCACTGTTCGGTCCGAGGGCGCCTCGCTTTTGCGTTGTTCCCCGCCCCCCAAGGGCTCCTGGCAACCAGTTCTCGGCGCAAAAGCCATATACGTCACATGTTGCGAGGCAGACTGGGAGCGCCTCCTGGGCCTTCACCGGCAACATCTTTAGGGGGCGCTGGCGAAAAGTGAAGACATCATGGAGATAGGAAGGAAGTGAGGAGGAGAGGGGAAGAAAGAAGAAAATGTATCTTCTCGTAAGGTTGTACAGATGAAAAACATCTTAAAGTTACCTAGCCTAACCTGCCATTCTAAGTTGGCTGGACGTCCCGGAATGGGATGCCAGCTCTCTCCCTCAGTGTGATGGAGAGAAGATTCTCCTTTGTATTGAACTGAACTGCAGCTCTGACTTGAACCAGTTTTACTCCAAGAAGAGCCTCAGAACAGCTTAACGCCTCTTCCATAGGACAACTCAAAATCAGCACAAATTCATTCCCATTTATGGGGTGGGGGGCGGGGTTGGGAGCAAGCCTAAATGCTTGACTCACCTGATTCATAACAAGCTGAATGCTTTTCTTTTTGAAAAATTAAAATATAGGTGGTGAAATTCAGAAAAATAACAAAGAAGACACAAACATGGAAGAAATATTGATAGATAAAACGTAAAATTTTGGCTACAAGGACTTACTTGCTGGATACCTGCATCAGCTTGACTCAGATCAGTGTTCTTATTTCTTCTGTAGACCCATAAAACATTGGGCTAAATGGATAGAAATTAGACATTTACAGTCTATCAGTTATTAAGTCTCCTAGGAACTTGCAAACCAGTTTAAGCACATGTGTAGAGAAGGAAATGGCAACCCACTCCAGTATTCTTGCCTGGAGAATCCCAGGGATGAAGGAGCCTGGTTGGCTGCCGTCTGTGGGGTCGCACAGAGTCGGACACGACTGAAGCGACTTAGCAGCAGCAGCAGCATACTGTGAAAATAAGACCACAAAAGCGGAAAATATCAATTTCCTCCTGATATTTGTACCACTAGGAGGAGCTCCAGAAGAAAAAAATCACTGCAAGTGAGAGCAAATAAGGGCACTTAGAGAGAGTTTACTGTGTACCATTCACAGTTCCCGTGGGTTCCTTCCTGTAATTCTGTTCACAGTCCTAATGGGACAGATGTCATTCTCCTCCACTTGCAGAGGAGAAAGCTGAGCTATCGTATATTCACATGTACAGAGTATACAGCTTTGTGCAGGGCAATTTATTAAAACTGCAACTGCACATGCTCTTTGAGCTAACAACTGCACCTGTATAGAAGGCAGTGAACAACCAGCGCAGCTGCACGCGACCCCATGGTTAGGAGGGAACACTGTTTGGGCTTTAATGCTCTGTGTCACCATCTTTTTTTCTTTTTTTTTTTGGCTGCTCTGGGTTTTAGCTGTAGCATGCAAGATCTAGTTCCCTGACAGGGACCAAACCAGGCCCCCTGCATTGGGAGCATAGAGTCTTATCCACTGGGCCACCAGGAAATTGCCCTCTATGTCGCTATCTTGAAATTCTTAACACTTCTCTTTCAATTTGTGTTTTGTAAGAGAAGTCCAATGGGGTAATAGACTGTGTGCTGAGGGTTTGGTGCCTAGATTCAAGCTTGATCTCGCTTCTTAATCTCCCCAGGACTGGTTTTCAGATGTCTTCAGCTCCCCCCAGGAACCACTGCCACCCTCAGTGCCCCCCAGCAGGAGCCTGGGCACAGGGGAGAAGTGGAGTCAGGCATACACATGTGTTGTGCCCAGTAGAGGGACAGGACCCTAGGCATGTGGGAAGGCCTGCATTTACCCACCTAAGTTCCCAGATGCCTGAAGAAATGCAACATTAAATAGTAAAAACGAAAACAAAGCCACTGTGACATATCAAGAGTGAAACCATAGAGAAAGCTAGAATCTTCTTGGAAATTCCCTGGCTTTCCACTGGCATGGACTCCAGGCTTCCACTGCGGGAGGTCTGGGTTCAACCCTAATCAGGAAACAAAGATCCCACAAGCCTCATGGTACAGGCCAAAAAAGAACCAAACTTTTTTCTTTGTCCTGCTGAAACTTTTACAATCAGAGCCTAATATAAGGATTGACACACATCATTTCTGCTAAATATTTATTAATTTAAGTTAATGGAATATATTTATATGCAACCTAGTAGCTGGTAGCTCAGATGATAAAGAATCTGCCTGAAATACAGGAGACATAGGCTCGATCCCTGGGTTGGGAAGATGCCCTGGAGAAGGGCATGACAACCCACTCCAGTATTCTTGCCTGAAGAATTTCATGGACAGACCATGGGGTCGCCAAGAGTCAGACACTGAACAACCAAATAAACAAATAAGAATCCATTTTCAAAAGTTCAAGAGGGTTATATTATATATTAATGTGGGATTATGCATTATTAAGTAAACATAAGAAGCAGAACAGTGCATGATCTATATTTTACACATTCTCTAGAAAAACTTACATAGTACTGCTCTTAGGGAACATCTAGGTAAGCTCCCATTTATTGAGTGCTTACTATCTCACATATGGATAGTGTGTTGTTTAACATATACATTAACATATTTATAGCATGTCACTTTGCATACATGACTCTGTACACAGACTGTTATCAGACCTGGTGAGAGGAGTGGCTCAAATGGAAACTACTGAGGAGAGCAAGAAACAACTGAAGAATATTTGTAAGATCACATAACATGTGCCACACAGAATTAAAGCAACAATTAACTGCTGACCGTCACGACCAGCCTGACCAACAGCACAGGGTTGTTAGACACGACCACACCGTGCTCCATGCTCAGCAAACAAAGAGGCTCCTATAGTGATTTCTGTAAATGGCAACACCACCGGCTTTGTTTCCCCATTCTCTCCCCTTGTCCAGAGACCATGTCATCCAAGGGACTGCTCACCCCAGCTCCAGAAATCCACCCCCTTTACAAAGATGTGAGGCAGTCGAGGGCATGGAGGTAAGGGAAGTGAGCTCTTCAGAGGTAGAGTGACTTCAAATCCTAGCTCTCGGCAACTTCCTTAGCCATCCAGTGGTTGGGACTCTGAGCATCCAATGCAAGGAAAATGGATTCTTATTTGTTTATCTGGTTGTTCAGTGTCCGACTCTTTGTGACCCCATGGTCTGTTCCATGCAGGTTCCATCCCAGATTTCACTTTCCTTGTGACACGGAGGAAACTGGAGAGTGATGCGCCGGCTGGAGGATGCATCCTGGTTGCTGGTCTGTCCTCAATGCCTGTGTTGATTGACAGTCACGGACTTTGCAGATCTTATAATACTTTCTTCACACCTGCCTCTCCAAGCACAGGTGGCAATCAACTCGTGACACTCAACTTGTGACTTTCCAAACTGTATTAATATTCTTTGGGAGGGAGACGCTAACTAAATCCAAGCAACACACCAGAACATAAGGAAGGGCATTTAGATTTGCAGTGAGAGAGAGGGAGGTCAGATATCAAGAGGAATGAATGGCCTGGTGATGACAGTAGATGGTAGAAATAGGAAACTAAGTCTAAATGTTTCTTCTTCATTTTTTAAAAAAATCCAACACAGATCCCTCTCCCTTGGCTAGCGCCTGGAGGTGAGGGATTGAAGAGACCTTGCAGATCACTTGGACAAGCTTCAGCCTGAGGTCCAGTGAGTGATTCATCCCAACAGGTCAGATCCTAGAAGCCCCCGGGAAGGCTGGCCGCCAGGAGGGAGTGGGGGAGGAAGGCCCAGTACCAGGCAGCCTCTGCTCCAGCTCTGAGGGGGTGGGGAAGGCAAGCCCTGGTCATCCCCTGGCTCTGTAGCCCTTTTGTGTAAGTCCTGGCAGGGATGACATGGGGCTGCACCTGGGAGCACAGCTGTGGTTCTGCTGGGGAGGAGACAGGGCCAGGGCAGCTCTGCCCTCCCCGATCCTCCCCTAGGACTTTTTCAGGGGTGGGGACATGCACCCCAAGGGCCTCTCCTTGGCCTGACCCTGCTGCAGGGGCTCTCTGTCCCCACTGACAGTGGAGATGGCCAGTTTATTGAGCTCCTCTCTGCCCAGCTGTCTCCCCTCCCTCCTCTTCCTCCTCCTCCAGTTGACTTCCAGCTCTGCAGGTAAGATTTCTCTTTATTCCTGCCCTGGGGAGACTCTGAGAACAGAAAGGCTAGTTTTCTGGGCTTACTTCCTTCAATACATCCTCAAGTTGCCGTGCAAGTGATCTTTCCAAAACATAGATATGCTGACATGGTTCCCCTCAGACACCTTCAGTGCCTCCCTACAGCCTTCAGAAGGGACCCCAACTCCATCACGTGACCTTAACTCAGGGCTTTCCCTGAACTTGGTTCTTACCTATCTTTCCAGCTTTGATTTCTCACCTATCAAACAGGGAATATCATAACAACCTTTTGGAGTTGCTGTCAGGGTTCAATAAAATGAAACCTTTAACATGCTTAGTCACACTTGTCCCATGGTAAACCTCAATAAATGTTTGTTGAAGTGTCTTGTCATGTTTGAGAGTTCTGTTCCGAGAGTTCTGTTCTGCACGATCAGACACTAATAAGTTTTTACAGAGGAGCCCTGCTCTCAGAAGACACATTCCCAACCTCAAGGAGCCACCTAACAGAGGGGACCTATGCATGCCTTCAAGAAATCTTTGCAGGTCTAATGGAGAAAGCAGCCTCATCTCCCAGTTGCTTCCAGTCTGACGAGGAGATACGTCCCACAGATGAAAACAGACTGGGAGCATGTATGGCAGGGTCCAGGAGCTATAGAGAGGGCTGAAGATACAGAGGAAATGAAGAAGAAAACAGAGCCACCTCTAGGGTGATCTCAGAGAAGAATCTGGGACCAGGGTATGAACAAGAACAGAGAGCTGAGAAGTGACAGAGAGGTGGTAGCAGTGAAGTGACCAAAGCAAAACCGCTAAGGGGAAAATAACAATCAATCTGGCCAAGTCTGAACAGGAAGGCCCGTGGGACCATAAAACTGAGCAATGTTTGGCCGCATTCCTAGGGGCTGGGATGGCCACTGGCTAGAATGATCTATGCAGGGAACTCGCTGTTTCTCTCCAAACAGAGACCTTTAAGAAAAACTGAGCTTTTCCCTGGCTCTAGAATTCCACTTAAAAATTAAGCTCCTTCTTTCCCTGTTTGAAGCAGCCCTTCCTTCCCATGAAGGACTTGTTTGTCCAGGTTCCCTGTGACACTCAGTTTCTTTTCTTTGGTGTCTTGGACAGGACAGTTCAGAGTAATAGGACCAGGGCACCCCATCCGGGCGCTGGTAGGGGATGAAGTGGAATTGCCCTGTCGCATATCTCCAGGAAAGAACGCTACAGGCATGGAGGTGGGATGGTATCGGCCCCCCTTCTCCAGGGTGGTTCATCTCTACCGAAATGGCAAGGACCAAGACGAAGAGCAGGCACCTGAATACCGGGGCCGCACACAGCTGCTAAAAGAGACCATTGGGGAAGGGAAGGTGACCCTCAGGATCCGGAATGTGAGGTTCTCAGATGAAGGAGGTTTTACCTGCTTCTTCCGAGATCACTCTTACCAAGAGGAGGCAGCGATGGAATTGAAAGTGGAAGGTGAGTAGTGTGTGTATCAGTCGGTATCATCTGTTCGATGGCCAAGACTTTCCTCTGAGCCTCTGACCATTCTCTCAGTTGAGATGAGATCCTTCAACCCAAACAGCTCGCTCCTGGGAATTAACTTCATAGAGATACACACATCAACACATGGGAATTCATATGCCCGCAATGTCTACTACATCATTACTCTACATGAGAAAGAAGCCAGAATCAGAGTCCATACCCAAGTGTAGGGAGTGACTGAGTAAACACTGTTATCCATATAGTAAATATCATGGAGCCATGTAAAAAATTGCTTTAGGGCCCTACCAGACATCCTGGAGGCATTTCACAAGGTATTGTTGGATAATAAAAGACAGCTACAGAATATAGGGAACAGGACAAAACCTTATGTTTTATATCAGAGAAACACAAAAAGACATCGGTAAGAAAATTAATATGGTTCACTTTGGGGGAAAGAAGGGAGGATAGGGTGTGATCCAACAAAAAGAAAAACAACTGTAATTTTATCCATATCATCATACTTATCATTTATATAAAAATGTATATATAATGTGTACATTTGTGGGTATGCCTAGGGAAATTCTTTATCTTAAATAGAAAAAAATGATAAATGCAAGCAGCAAAATCCAGGATAATCCATTTGTGTGTTATTTTGTGCTACTCAAGGGGAATATGAATTATCTAAAAGTTAATCAAAGTATCCAAGTGGACTTTTTCCCTTCTTGTTTTGCTTTGTATTGTCTTTTTATTTATTTGTTATGAATAAGAGCCCTATTCCTAAGGCTAGGAATAGGTCCTATTGCAAATCCTATTACAATGAATTCCTCAGTTGATGTGTTTGTAGTGTTTTATTAGATGAGGTTGAATATATTCCTGATAAACGTAACTACAAGTGAGTTAAACAAGTAGAACAAATGTCTGACTATATTCATAGAAAGAGATGTTACCTATAGATTTTACCTCCATTGCTTCCTTTCTCCAGAATTTCATTGCAGTATGTTTTGTGTGATGGATGACTTTGAAACTTTGTTGTTTTATCTATCTCTGAGGAGTTAAGATGTGTACAAGGAGGGGGAGATTTGAAAGTTAATTGCTATTTAATCGAGGATCAAAAATATTTTGAGGCCAGAGCCTCAGGTCATTTTCCTTCCCTCCTCCCCACCTGCAGCACAAACATCAGACAATCGATCACTTTTGGGTCTCAAGGGCCACTGTCGCAGTGCTGGGACCAGAAGATGGCATTGTATGTGGGATAACAAAGCACTGTTTCTACAGAGGGATTTCAGGCATGTGAAAATAGCTTTGTGTGGCACAGAATGTTCTTCATACAGCTGTTCTTACTGGGGGATTTTTACCTGCAAGGGAGTCTAACTGGAGAGCCAACCTCTCCAGTTGGCTGATTTTCCTCATTCCTGTTCAGTAACTTCCTCCTTGCTCAAAAACTGCCTCCCCCAATACATTTCCCATCCCCACTCCCTCAGAAAAAAAAAAAACCTCCCTGGGGAGAAAGTTTTCCTTTGGGTGGATTTCCATAATCCAACCCACTTCCTCCTGTCTTATAATCTGCATGCCTAAGAGTCTTCAAAAAAAAAAAAAAAAAAGAGTATTTTATAAGGGACCACTCACTTAGCCTGTGGCTCCAGGAAGCCAAGACAAATTTAGGACCAAAATGCAGTAAGCATGTGATTGCCAAATTTCAGGTGTAATTGGTGGTTTAGTCACTAAGTCATGCCCAACACTTGCGATCCCGTGGACTGTAGCCCATCAGGCTCCTCTGTCCATGGGATTCTCAGGTGTAATTACCTTCCCTTTTTCTCTGCTGCTGCTGCTGCTAAGTCTCTTCAGTTGTGTCCGACTCTGTGCGACCCAATAGACGGCAGCCCACCAGGCTCCCCCATCCCTGGGATTCTCCAGGCAAGAATACTGGAGTGGGTTGCCATTTCCTTCTCCAATGCATGAAAGTGAAAAGTGAAAGTGAAGTCGCTCAGTCATGTCCAACTCTTAGTGACCCCATAGACTGCAGCCTACCAGGCTCCTCCATCCATGGGATTTTCCAGGCAAGAGTACTGGAGAGTTTCTAATCTCACTTTCCAACTTTACATTTTTCTTGTCAATTTTATGATTTTGTTACTAGTTGTCTCTAAACCTTTCCTTAAACTCTTCATTATGAAACTGTAAAATAGTCCCAGGAGTAGAGAGATTCTTATGAGCCTCCCAGTTCCCATCACCTGACTGCAGCAGTTATGAACCAGGGACAGACAACCTGTTTCACTCAACCACACTCATTAACTTCCTCCCCAGTTGAGTTATTCAGGCAAATCCTAGACAGCATTATCATGTCATTTGCTAAATCTTCAAGAATGTATGTCTCAAACAGAAAAACTCATCAAACAAAACAAAATCATAACCAAAATATTAGTTACATCTTTAAACTTTAACAAAAATTCTTATTAATACCCAGTCTGTGTTCACATTTTTCTGATTATTTTATAAATACATTTTTGCAGTTTGTTTGCTTGAATCCAATCCAAACAAGATCCACAGGCAGGTATTCGCCCTGTAGACCTCTCCATGATTTCATTCCCATGTTGTTCAACAGGGTGTTCCATACGCTTTATTTCCTGTGAACTCATCGATTAGAATATGCACCATCAGATTCAGATTCATTTGATCTGTTTTGTCAGGCATATTTCATAGGTGATGCTATATACTTCACTTATCACTTTATATCAGAAGTCTCACAATGTTTGCTTTTCTCTCATTTTGTGATTCTAACCCTTTGTTAAAATATAAAAGGTGTACAAAGAAAGGAACTAAAGTGTGTAGTTGCTAAATCATGTTGCTCCAGGTTACTTCTGATAAGAACTTTGAAAGCAGAGTTGACTGTTTTCTCCTGGGGGACACAGTAACAGACAAGAACCTGAAACTACAGCTTGAAGGGTGGTATTTTTACCTACGAAACCAGTTTGAGGGTTTTTGCTGTGACTTAATGCCTACCCTGATGTCAGTATCTTTATTTAGCCCCCTAAGTGAGTAAGTGAAAGTCGCTCAGTCATGTGGGACTCTTTGCGACCCAATGGACTATACAGTCCATGGAGTTCTCCAGGCCAGAATACTGGAGTGGGTAGTGTTTCCCTTCTCCAGGGGATCTTCTCAACCCAGGATCGATCCCAGGTCGCACGTACTGCAGGCAGATTCTCTACCAACTGAGCCACAAGGGAAGCCCTTAGCCCCCTAAAGCAGAGAACAAAATGAAAAGCGTAGTCCCTGCATGCTGAGACTACACCAGGAAAGCTTTGAGGCACTGAAGGGCAGACTCTAAAATGGGCACTAGATGGCACCAGAAAGGCAAAGATCACCCCTCTCTCTTTACCATTTCCAGTTCACATCTACCAAATCCATGGATTCCACTTTCTCAAAATCTCCAGAACAGAGGTTCTGAACTTTTCTTTGCGTCACGCACCCTTTTATCAGACTGGTAAAGTCGATGGACCCCTTCTCAGAAGGATATTTGAAACGAATACATACCTGTACTAAAATAGTTATCAAAATCCTGTTGCTCCAGGTTACTTTTAAATAAGATATGGGGTGGCCCTGATCAGAGTGTCATTTCAAAACGGTGAACATAAATGATATTTTGAGATTTCTGCACCAACTGTGATATGAAAATAGTTGTGTGTTTTAAGGATGAGAAAGTCTCAGGTTCTGTTCATATTGTTTCAGAGTGTTACCTACAAACATAATTGAAAGAAACACTACATTTCAGTTTAAAAGTTACTAAAAAGACTTTTTCTCCTGTTTAAGTTCACCTCGATTTCCTACACTGTCCTAGTTCAGGCTCAGGTTTTTTACTTTCACTCTTATCATAGCCTCTTAATTGACTCCCCACCCCTCCCCACGTCCTGCAGTCAGTGTGTCAGATCTTGTTACTCCTCATCAAGAAATCCTTCAGAGTACCCCCGTGACCTTGAGGGTCAGATCTAAGTCCCTTGTGTGGTTCTCAAAACTCTCCAAGACTTGCCCAATATATAGACTCCTGTCATTCTAAACTACCGGCCCTGCCTGGAAACAACCACTTTTCCTTTAAGCCTAAGCTCAGATGTCAGTTCTGAGTCATCTTTGGGCGCTGTGCTGGCTGTTGAGGATGAGCACTGGGCCTCCCTGGTTCTGCCTTTCAGATCCCTTCTACTGGATCAACCCCGGCGTGCTGGTGCTCATCGCGGTCCTGCCAGTGCTCCTCCTACAGATCACCGTGGGCCTCGTCTTCCTGTGCCTGCAGCGCAGACTCCGAGGTACAGGCTGGAGGGCGGCTGGCGGGGGACCGTCCCTGAAGTGCCTGGCCTCTTGGAGCTTGGTCAGCTGATACCTATTCTTGAGGGACTTCTGGGTTCAGAACTCCATAATGACAAGTTTTATATCTTGCTGAATGTAATTATCATTTGGGCAACAGGACCTTTAGCTTTCATAAGAGGTAGGGCTGACATGCAATAACCCCATTTTACAGAGGAGGCAACTGAGGCCTGGAGCGGTTCAGAGATTTACTCAAGCTGGTACAGCTTGTAAGTGGCAGAGCTCAAACTGAAACCCCTATTTTCTGGCCCCTGTACCATACACAGCAGCTTATCCTTCTGGGAGAGTGTGAGCTTCAGAATTTGGCAGGTCTGTGTTATTAGGTTTAAACAAAGATACTATAAGTAAAACTCCCTACCACATAATAGGTGTTTCTCCTTCTCCATCCAACATCGAGGTCTGGGGTCCAGCTGTCTGAAGCTGCCTCTTGTGCCCAAGAGCATTCATGTCAAGACTTCTCCCCTCCACCAAGTGTTCCCAAAGCCAAAGCCTATAGGGCCTCCTTCCCCTTCCCATTCCTAACAGGCTAAAGCAGCAAGGACGGTTTGGAGTATATGAAGGGGTGATATTGGTGGGGTCTTCTCTCCCCATGACCTCATCCCAGATATTCAGTAACCTCTTCACCCACATGGCTGAGGAGAAAGGACCTGACTAGTGGCACCCCACTCCAGTACTCTTGCCTGGAAAATCCCATGGACGGAGGAGCCTGGTAGGCTACAGTCTGTGGGGTTGAGAAGATTTGGACATGACTGAGCGACTTCACTTTCACTTTTCACTTTCATGCATTGGAGAAGGAAATGGCAACCCACTCTAGTGTTCTTGCCTGGAGAATCCCAGGGTTGGGGGAGCCTGGTGGGCTGCCATCTATGGGGTCGCACAGAGTCGGACACGACTGAAGCGACTTAGCAGCAGCAGTGGAATTGGGTGGCCTGGGTTTGGGTCCAGCTCAATGACCAGAACCCTCCTCCAAGTCTCAGTTGCCTTGTCTGTGTCAGGCAGAGATAACACCCTCCCTCCCAGAAGGTAGGGGACAGTGTTATGTAAAGTGCCTAATACAGAGCCAGTCACAAAGCAGCTGCTCAACTAAATGTTTAGTTCCTTCTTTCCTCCTTCAGATGGGAAGTAGCTTTAGATTAACAAATTGACAACCCAGCAGGGTGGAGTGCCTGTGTGACCCCAGAACCAACAGGAAAAGGAGCAGACAGCAGTGGGGGAGATAATGGTTCAGGGTGTTGGTGGACATTGCTGTCTACCGAGGTTCTCCACTTTCTTTAAACCAGGCAGTAGCCAAAGAATGAGCCTGAAGCCCGGGATTCAAATCTGGTTCTCACTCTAAGGATGCTCCCAGGCTGCTGAGAAAAGAGCCTGCACAAAGGCCCAGGGCAGTGGGTGGGGAGGGGCTCCATCTACTGCCTGAGGTAGAATTAACAATGTCGCCTTTTTCTATTTTAGGAAAACTCTGGGCAGAGATAGGTGAGTTCCAGGCACCTTCCCTCCCCAGACCTTCCTCATAACTGAAATGGTCATTTTCTCTGACCATCTCTGCCTCTGTCCCAACACCTTGTGCTCCCTTGGAGCAAGAACTTCTCTATTTAAAACTCCTAAAACCAGTCGTACAAAGTTTCATTCCTCTTCCCTGCCTTCATGGAGAGCAGAAGTAAAATCCTACAGCTCCCCTTCCTCCATCATTGTGCACCACTTACAACTACAAACAATTGCAAGTGATTAAATAACAAAGGCTCAGAGGAGAAAGGATCATTGCCAGTGCACTACTAAGTTCATTTGCATTTTTTCTTCTTTCAGAGAATCTCCACCGGACTTTTGGTAAGTTCTGGCAGCCCCCCAGGTCAGCTTGGTGTTTCACTCGACTCCTGTCACCTGGGGACATAAGGACTCCCGGCTCCCGGTTGGTCTTCTCCCTCTCTTGTTCTTTCTTTGAATGTCATCGTCTGCATCTAGGGTTGGTTAGATAATAGCATTATTAATTAGAGCTTCCAGGTGGCTCAGTGATAAAGAATCTGCCTGCAATGCAGGAGATGTGGGTTCGATCCTTAGGTCGGAAAGATCGCTAGAGGAGGAAATAACAACTCATTTCAGTATTCTTGCTTGGAAAACCCCACTGTAGACCTGGCGGACTACAGTCCACGGGTCGGAAAGAGTTGGACATGACTGAGCACACAAGCACACACTTTTATGTGTGGTACTATAACACAGCTTCCCAATGTTAACTCATTCTAGGAATTACAAATACTTTATGTACATGATTTTATTTTTTCAGGAATTACAAAGGAGAGGTAAACAGTGCCTCTGCACATCAATTTGATGTCTAGTTGGGGAAGTGATACATACACATAAATTAACTGGTGAATGAAAGTACATATACATCATTGACCAATCATGAGGAAAAATGAGTTTTCATGAGTACAGAATAAGTAACTGACTCCTCGGGGAAGACTTAGTGGGGGAAGTGAAGACACCCCCCCTAGAATGTTGGCCTGAACTTCCCTGGCAGTCCACCGTGGAAGACTCTGCACTTCCACTGTAGCGGGTACGGGTTTGATCCCTGGTGGGGGAGCTAAGATCCTGCATGCCATACAGCAAAAAAAAAAAAAAGGTTGGCCCAAGGATACGGTTTCTGTCCTTTTTGTTCACTGCAGATCATCTAGTGCCTAAGGACAATGCCTACAACAGGAGGGCACCCGAATCCTTGTTGAGTGGATGTTGCAGAAATTTTAATATGGTCCCTGCCCTGAGCAGCCTTCCAGAACAGCGTTTGCTTCTGAAGGCTTGGAGGTGTCCCTGGCTCCACCCTGGCATTTAATCAGTGTGCAGAAAAAAACACACACAGTCTCCAACTCAAAGGGGAGGACCAAGATCTTTGTTTTACAGGATTCAAGTAACAAAGGTCTTAACTCTGTACTCTTCAACAGTCTGGTGAAGCTTCATGAACCCCTCCCTTCCCAGAATGTTTTGAAATGTACACATAAAATACAACACATATGATTACAAAGAAAATCATTATTTTGAAAGTTATCAAAATGTAAACAAATTTGTGATTAAAGCAACCAATATTTCTTTAAATAACAAAACTATAGATTAAATAATAAAATGTAGTGGCAAGTCTAACAATCTGGTATTTCAAAATATTGATAAACAGTATTTTGAGACTTCAGAAACAACTCTGATGGGAATGCTGTTTCCATTGGTGATAAAGTCAGAAGTACCACTGATAACTGATTTGTTATGGTCCTTTTTCAGGAAGAAAAAGCTAAATTCAGTTCGAAGTTAGTGAAAATAAAAATGTAGTGCTTTTCTCATGCAAATTCATGAACTCCCTGGATTCTATCCAAACTGTTTTGGCACGCAGGTTAAGAACCCCCAATCCCAAAGAAACGCAATAATAAATGGAGTGGGTGGGTGGGACACAAGAGGGGAACACATGTTCATCCTGTTTGTTTTGTGGCAAATAATTCAGATCCCCACTTCCTGATGGTGCCCTGCTGGAAGATAACCCTATTTGTCATCGTGCCGGTTCTCGGACCCCTGGTGGCCTTGATCATCTGCTATAACTGGCTACACCGCAGACTAGCAGGTGCAGTGTTGGGGCAGCAGACAGGACCACTGAGCTGGAGGGATCAAGCCAGCCCTGAATAGGAAACTTAAAGAGGGTGGATGGGAGCAGGGTTCAAGATTTAGAGACGGAATGTCCTTCCTGCTCTGTCCCCATAGCCAACCCCAGACTCCTCAGAAAGAAGAAATTTCTCCTCAGAAAATAGAAATAATCCAAGAAGCGAACCACTTATTGAGACTTGAGGGGTCTCTTAGTGGAAGGGGGGAGGGGCGTGACTACAAAGTCCACAGGGAGGATGTGGGAGGAGCCAGTCATCTTCCGCTCATCACCTATTTCTCTTTGTTTTCAGGGCAATTTCTTGAAGAGCTAAGTAAGTTTTCTTCACTTTCTTAAAAGCTGAAAGCAAAAGACAGAGAGCAGCAGCAGCAAGGGGAAGAGGGGGCTACTGAGGGATCAAAATCCAAGAGGAAAGGAAGGGGCTGGCAAGCCTGGGTGGAGGGATGTCTCCTCCTGGGGAATGGGCGCTGAAGGCACTCTAATCTGCTGCCTGATCTGTCCCAGCTAGGAGCCCCACTATCAGGAATCCCACTCCAACTGCCTCCTTTCCCATTCGTTCATCCATTCCCTACAGCAGCTGCCCTGGGCCTCACCTCTGATGCTGGGTGGCTCCTCAGGGTCTTTCTTCTCTCTGGTTTAACAGTTTCATGACAGGAACTGTTGACGGCTTTTTCAAGTTATTTTCTCCTCCTTCTAGGAAACCCCTTCTGAAGGATACAGCATCTTGGCTGGGATGGAGAAGAGCCTGGCTGGTCCAAGGATCAGTCATTGGGGATGTCACATCCATTGAGTTGCACATTTCCCTCCTCGCTGCGGGGACATTGCAATCTGCATTTCCAGGAATGCTCTGAATTCCAAACAGGATCCACTTCTCTTCTGTCTTTACCTTGTCTGTCCCTTTCCCCAGCTCCTTCCCTCCTCTCCCCCTTTTTGCTGCCCACATCATTCTGCTCCTTGGTCTGTCTTCCACCTGAAGTCCTCTCCGGCTACAGCCAGGCAGGTGTTCTTCTTTCTGTCAGAGGACACCTGTGCTGCAGAGTAACACAGACAAGTGGGTCTCTGCCATGAAATGAAGACCAGGAACCTCCTCGTTGCAAATTACAACACATCAGCTTTGCAAATGGTGGTCATTTCTTCCAAAATCTCAGCCCTGGTAGGCAGAGCTGAGGGGTGTGAAGGGTTGAAGAGAAGGTGCAGGAAAAGTCCACAATATGCAAGAGAGAGCCAAGTGACCTGCAGAGCGAGGACCTGGGGAGAAACCCATGGAGTGCTGGCCAGAGCTCCATCTTGCCTGAGCGGCTCAACGAGGAGCCAGGGGAGCAAGGGATGAGAACGGAGCAACATGCCTGCTTTTAAACACCTCCCTTCTACTTCCACACCCCATCCAGATGGGCCCCTCAGACTTTCCCTTCTCTCATCCTTTCCCTCTCATCTTCATACCTAATGGAGATCCACTGTCTTTTTGAACAATTACTACTTGATGGTCTAAAGAAACAAGCTAGGTGCTAATTAATAACAATATAAGTTTCCAAGTGCCACTTCTTGTCCCCTTTCCTTTCTGTATGTCCTCCTCTATCCCATCACCTCTCTTCCTTTATCCCAGTCTCCTTACCCTGTAGGTCATTCCTCTGGAAAACCAAACAGAGAAAGACCTCAGGCGGACAGGCCATTCATTTCCCTTCTAAGACCTTCATTGCCTTTGCTTTCTTTCTTCTGCGTGCCTTTTCCTCTCCCTTCCTCCCCTTTCCTGAGGGTCTGGATCCAGGAGAAAGATCCATTTCCTTCCCTGCCACAGCAGAGGCATTGGGAAAGAAGCCAAGCCACTGACCCAGGATGGCCCAGCACTTGTGGGGACTGCCCAGGAATAGCCCCTTGCTTCTGTAGCCCCCCCAGTGACCCAAAAGGTCCTCTTTCTCCCCAAAGCAGACGTCGCATATAGGGCAACAGTAGACCCTCTGCTTCCAGTGAGTCTGCTGGTGCCGGATCAGCCCGGAGAATAAAGTGAAGGACTTGCCACAGTGGAAGCAGCGGTTGGACTGCTCTGTGAAGTGGACCTTCTGATGACTGGAGAGACGGGTTTTCCTGCTAAAAGTTAAGGGACAATGAGGGCAAGAGAAGACCTTGAGTCTTGAAGGCTTCTCTGGGTGAGAGTTGGACTTGGTGTTCAGGCGAGTAGCTCGCATGTTGGCTGCCAGGGTCCTGGTCACAGGCTCTGGGGCTGGGGTCCTGGTCACAGGCTCTGGGGCTGGGGTCCTGGTCACAGGCTCTGGGGCCTGAGCTCTCACAGTGATTACCATGTTCTTGGTGGCAGGTACCTGGTTCCTGTCTATTGACAGCTGGGGCTGAGTCTTGGGACCCTTGGTTTTAAGTGTGGGTCCTTGGGTCGCAGCCACTGCTGCATGGTTCCCTGTTGCCAGGCCCTGTAATCCAGCTCTGGTATCCGGAGTCCTCACAATATGCTTCTGGTTTCCAGCCCCCAGCTTCTGGCCTTGGTGCGTCTTCTGGTGGCGTTTGAGCTCAGACTGGTCCCTGAAGCACTTCCCACAGAAGGGGCACGCATGGGGCCGGTAGCCCAGATGGACACGGCGGTGACGGCTCAGTCCAGAAGCATCGCAGTAGGTCTTGCCACAGAGCGAGCAGCGGAAGGGCCTTTCCCTGGGTTGCTTGCGCCGGCCGGAGCTGAGGTCCTTGGGGTTCTGGAAGGACTTCCCACACTGGGCGCTGTTGTGAACAAGCTGATGGTTGTAGAGGCTGGAGCGCTTGCTGAAGCACTTGCCACAGGTGTGACAGGTAAAGGCTGGCCGAGCCCAGGATTCTGGCAATGTTGGCGTCTTTTCCGGGGACCCAGCTGGAGGAGAGGTTGGGCCCAAGCCTCTGTGAGCAAGGGAGGCCTTCTTGTCATCAACAGTCCCCTCATCTCCCAAACTCTGACTCTGTTCTTGGCTTTCCTCCTTCTTGCCTCCTGGAGGAAATGAGGAAGAATGATGGGATTCATCATGACAGCCCTGACACAGCTGTCTGTTCAGTCCACACTGCTTCCTCTCCCACCCGACATTCACCCTCACTCTTACACCTCAGAGACCAGAGATAAGAATAAACTTTTGGGTTGTCAAATTGAAAGCAAATAAAAATTTAACTGGCATCTTCCAACAATATCTGAGATCAAAATTTTAACCACATTTCTTCAAATCCATTTCTTTTCATTTTCTTTTTTCAATTACCAAAGTATAGTTTATTTACAATGCATGTGTTAATTCCTCTCATTTGCAATATTGATCATACTCCCAGACACCCCAGATACCCACAGGTGACCTCATAATATATCATAAGGATTGGGACACTTGGATGACCAGAACGTGCTATTAAGAATCAAGCTAAGGTGAGAAGCATAAACCAGAACTGTCTCGGCAAACCAGGACTGGGGTCAACTCAGACTTAAATTTCTCTCAAGTCCTTATTCTACTCTCAGGAACAAGTCATCCTTAGTCCAACTCAGCATCAGGCTTATCTCCCATCCCTTTCTTTTTCTCTTGGGAAGGACTTTTTAATCAAGAGGCTATCGCTGCCATAAGCAACTGACATGGAATCTCTCAGTCCCTGGAAACTGAAGATATTCACTTGTCCTGAGTGGCTCAGATACTCATCTTCTTAAAGCCAGGGGACTTGAGCAGATGATGTCCAGGCAGGAAGGATGCAAGCTAGGACCAGGTATACAGACCCCTGTTCCTCTTAGGCATTTCCATCCTCCTGAGGCATCCTGGGCCCTTTTCACCCTCCTCTCTCCTTTGCAATTCTCACCTGAATGAAAGCCTTCTCCATTCGGGGAACAGAGATCCGCTTCCCACTGTTTCTCTTCTTGCTCAAGCTTGGCGATCAGATCTAGATTAGACAGAAAGATTCCATCTGGGGAATGGGAAGGAGAGGAAAAGCTGAGGTCCCAGGCTCTGCCCCTTCACACGTCAGGGGCTCCCTTCTTGCATATCTGTGGTTTAAGAGCCATAATCTGGGACACTTAAGTGCTGGAAGGAGACACACAAAAGGCCAGATTCCAACAAAGTGCCGGGTACATATGACTCAGGATATACTGGCTGGCTGAATAGGCAGATTTGCATTCTTTGAAAACACTGTTATCATGTTACAAGTGTTATCTTTGCCTTCATGCAAGCTTTCATTCCTTCTTTCACCCTGAGCCTAGTAACCCAGATCTTTCCCACCTGGAACATAAAAAACCAAAACCAAGGATCAGTGAAGATAATTGTGAGCTGATCTACCTATCCAGGGAAACCAGATGTTCCAAAGGCCTGGGACAGAAAGCTTGTGAGGAACCCCAGCCTCTTACCCACAGACATCAAGTTTCTGACAGTCTCTGATATAACATCCTGGTAGAGGACCCTCTGACTGACATCTAGACATTTCCACTCTTCCTGGGTGAAGTTTACTGCCACATCCTCAAAGGTGACTGGCTTCTGGAAGAACAGGAAAGATTCGGGGAGTTTGTATACAGACAGACAGACATCCAGTCTAAAGGTTTAGAACACTAAGAGAAAAGGAAAACCACGGAAGGAGAGAAGAAATAGGAATAGGAAAAGACAAGTACAAAGTCAGCAACTTTAATGTACAGACAGGAAAGGAAGGGTGGAGAGGAAGGGAGAACAATGCAGGGGGAGAAGGCAGGGGTATGTACGAATGAAAGTAGGGAGGATGAAAGGCTGCCACTCTGATGAATTTCAGCAAGTAGTCCTTGAAGGATTCCAGGTTGGTATGGAAGCTGAAAAAAGGACTCGGAGCCCCTTCTCCTGGATGCTTTACAGCTTGGAACCTTCTGAGATTCCATTTGGTCTGCAGACAGGATAATGGATGAAGGAGCTCCTGGAGTCCAGGACCCGGGCCCTCCCTCCCTTCCTCTCGCTTGGTCTCCTCACCTTCACCCACTCCTTCCACCAGCACTCTCCCTTCCAGGCTTTCGGCAGACCCTCCTCGTCCACCTGAGGGAGCAGCTTCTGTACAGGTTCCACTGGCTTTGGCTGGTCAGACACCTTCTCTTCCATGCTGTCTCTTTTAAGCTTTATCCATGCCTGGTCTGGCCCCCAAGGGTGACTAGGCTCCATCCTGGGGCTATCTACCTTCCAGCAACTGAGGAGATGGGGAGACCTGGCAAAGGCCTTTGCAAAGGGTTTGAATTGGCCTCCTGTGTCAAAGATATCTGCTCCAGGGGGCTATCTTCCTTTTTTGTTCTGCTGTCCAAACTCTCCTCTTTCACAACTGAGAGCACCTTTGATTCCCTTCAAGCCTCAGCCACAGAGTTCAGGGACCTGGTCCCCCTTGCCTCAGCAGTCACTATTCAGTAATGCCAGGTTGCAGCCCTGCAGGTGTCGTCTGCCTTCTGCTTCACCCTGCTTCTAGCTGCTGCCCACCTCCAGGAACCTGAGGTCAGAGAGAAACAAAACTTATCAGTAAGACGGGGGTGAGGAACAACAGCTTCCTAATTTGGTCAGGAAACACCAAGAGTTATTGAACCTCTTATTTGTACCTAAAACCTCTCAGTATTGCCTCATGAGGTAATGATTAACAACCTCATTTTAAGTAATCTAAAGTACAGAGATGCTAGGTAATTGCTCAGGGATGCTCCCAGTCCACAGCAGTTAGTGTTCAAAGCCTGGGCTCTATCACCGAGGACAAGATTCCCGCTGTCCCAAAGCCCCCTCTAGGGTGGCAGTATGGTATTCTGGAAAGAAAGCACATGCCTGAGGTAACCAGCCCTGGTTCTGTCACAAACAGCCTTGTGCAAGTGTCTGCATTCTGATGTGGTTTTACTGGAAAATAAGATTAAAGGAGATTCTCTAAGATCCCATCTAGGATGATTCTGTGAATTTTTAATACATACAGATCCTTGTAAAGAATAAAGAAGGGACTTTCCCTGTTGGCCCAGTGGTTAAAAGTCCAGGCTTGATCCCTTATGGGGATCCTGCATGCCCCACAGCAGAGTTAGTTTAACGACCGTTAAAATAAAAAAGTGGGTAACAGCCCAACAACCAACACTTACACAGGGCTGGCTCCCAGGGAGCCAGCGCTGGAGCTGCGGTCCAACCGGGGAAGTTCCTGCTCTGCCCAAACATGGTGGAACTCCCACCTCCTCCTGCGGACTGCCACTCACCCCGCTAGGCCTCCCTCCAGATGGAATGAATGGAATGAAAAGAATGAAGACTTAAAAACCTGTTGACGTTCTTCCTTTCACTTTTTTGAAAGGTGGTAGAATTGAAAATGCCAGAAAGGAAAGGGGCGTTCAACAATGAAGTTAATAGGATTGCTAAAAAGAAAGCTGACAGGAAAGGTGCATTTCCTAGGAGGTGAAGTTGGTCCCTCCCTCCCTTCGCTTCAAGCCCATCCATAATCAAGCGGTGAGATGGTGCAGGTCTGGATTATTCTCCTACTAGCCCGTGGAACACAGTAAAAGTAACACTTCAAAAGTCTCTATAATCGTATCCTCAAAGTTCTGGCTCTCTTGTTTTCCCTCAGGAAAGACCCACCGTTGTAAGTCTTTCTCAAAAGCATTTGCTGGGGGTGGTGGCCAGGGGCGCTCGGTCCAGATTCTAGGCTGGTTGTCTGGTTTGGGGAGAAAGCATAACTATGGAGTCTGAATTTCTGGCCGCTGCCGCCTGCCCCTGGCACGTTGACCTCGATAGTACTTTCTACATCCACTCGCCCCAGAGCTCAAACCGGTTGGCCGGCTAGTGCAAGGCGGCTGGGGTAACACGACTCTAGGCGCAGACCTGTTTATCAGTTCAGGGCCCGTCCCCGCCCTTCCAAGAACGTAAACCCCTCGAGGGAATGTGTCGCCATTTTCCAGTGCTCTGAGTCCACCCGATCTCTAACCCCAAACTCGTCCAGTGTTTCCTGTAGCTATTCTGAGAACCACTGAAATCCCCAACACCCGCTCCAGGCTTCGGGGGTCCGCCCTTGCCGCCCCGCTCGCCGCTGCTTCAGCCACTGGAGTTTTCTGCCCTCCGGCCAAGCAGAACGACCCTAGGGCCTTCGCCCTTCTCATCCGGCCTTTGGGTCTCTGCTCGGTCCTAGCTCTGCCCGGTCAGATCGCGGGCCCATGGCGCTCACCTCCGGCCACTTCGCGCCCGGCCTCGGACCCCAGCCTCGGAGGCTCCCGCGGGCAGGGACGGAGAGTTTCGCTCACGATTGCGTGGCCCGCTACCCAGTACCCACTGAACCGGTCCCGCTGACGGGAACTGCACTGCCCGATTCCCGTCTGCCCCGAAACCTCGTTGCTGGGACCCTGACTTTTTCAACACATGCTAGCAGCCCGTGCTCTTGGCCGAATCCCCAGGGAGTGAGTGGTCGCCGCACCGGACCACACCCTAACCAGTCCAGGTTTCCCCAGGGGCCCTCAGGGCTTGGAAACTCCTCCAGGACTAGGGGCGCGATGCTCCCCTCGCCTGCCGAGGTCAGGGGCGGAAGATCGCAGGACAAACCTTTCACTAGCCTCCACCACCGCGAGCTCAACTCCCCGCTGCCCTTACTCACCCGCCGCTGCCGAGGACCGGGGCTCCAGGACGTAGGACTTCCGGTGGGCCAGCGGCTAGCCGCGCCAACCCAGCGCAAATGTACCGGGAGCCCGCGACCCCGCCCCGGCCCTGCCAGGACCCCGTCCCGACCCCACTCTCCTCGCCGATTTCCGCAGACCCACCGCGTACCCTGCCTGGCTTTGCTTGTGGGACCGCCAAAGTCAAGAGTTCAAAACAATCTAGGAAGCTTAAAAGAAAAAGGATCCGCCCATCCCACTAGCCCATCCCTCCTACCAATTGTAGCTGCTGGTCCCACCCAGGGCTAGGATTTCATTTCCAGTCTTAACTCACTCTTGGGAGAAAAGGGATTGAATTATTTCTGATGAAAACACACAGTTGGGCTACCCAAGTGACTCAGTGGTAAAGAATATGTTCGTAGCTCGGTCATGTCCAACTCTTTGTGATCCCTTGGACTCTAGCCCACCAGGCTCCTCTGTCCATGGAATTCTCCAGGCAAGAATACTGGAGTGGGTTACCGTTCCTTTCTCCAGGGGATCTTCCTGACCAAAGAATCAAACCCACCTCTCCTTAACTGGCAGGCGGGTTCTTCACCACTGTAGCTGAGATGGTAAAGAATCTGCCTGCAACGCAGAAGACCTGAGTTTGATCCCTGGGTTGCGAAGATCCCCTAGACAAGGAAATGGCAACCGACTCCAGTATTCTTACCTGGAAAATCTCATGGATGGAGGAGCCTGGCTACAGTCCATGGGGTCACTAAAGAGTCTAACAGGACTTAGCAACCAAACAAAAACAAAAACACACAATCACCAACCACCATCACCTAGAGCCCAAAGGGGGAAAATGAGACCTTCATGGGCCCCCAGAAGGAGACCTGGAGGCACATAGCACCTTAGAAAAGCAAAGACAAAGGGGGAGAACACACACTGTGACTTAGATGATAACAGCATGCATGTGGCGCAGAGAGGACCATGCCCAGGGAAAGTTCTACTTAACCTTGGCTGCTTATCTGGTTTCTCAGCAATGTCTTTTTTTTTTTTTTTTTTTAATCTGCTCAACAGAAATTACATTTTTTCTTTCCATTTAATTAGCACTTACCATAAACCATTTTGTATCATGATCATGTTTGACGTGTCAACATTGGCATGGGGTTTTACAATTTACCAAAAAAAACCTTGAAAACATAGCCTCCATTAAATCCTCATAAACATCTTGTGAGAGGTTGGAATTGTTACTCTGTCTTTATAGGTAAACAGGCTCAGAGATGTTGAGCCTTGCCAAAGCCCACATCTGGCTTCACGGGACAGGAAACCAGACCCTGCTTTGAAGTCTGCACACTAGAGTCTTGACTCCTTGGTTAGTACAGGATGGTTAGCAAATGTGGGGTGGGGAAGGGGGCTTGCTTATTTTATTTTTTTTAATATTTATTTATGGTTTTTCTTGGCTTCCTACTTCTGCATTCCAGTCCCCTACAATGAAAAGGATATCTTTTTTGGGTGTTAGTTCTAGAAGGTCTTATAGGTCTTCATGGAACTGTTCAGCTTCTTCACTGTTACTGGTCGGGGCATAGACTTGGATTACTGTGAATCCAAGTTTGCCTTGGAATTATGGTTTGCCTTGGAAAAGAACAAGCTAATAGAGTTCTGCCACAAGAATGCACTGGTCATAGCAAACACCCTCTTCCAACAACACAAGAGAAGATTCTACACGTGGACATCGCCAGATGGTCAACACCGAAATCAGATTGATTATATTCTTTGCAGCCAAAGATAGAGAAGCTCTACATAGTCAGCAAAAACAAGACCGGGAGCTGACTGTGGCTCAGATCATGAACTCCTTATTGCCAAATTCAGACTGATGTTGAAGAAAGTGGAGAAAACCACTAGACCATTCAGGTATGACGTAAATCAAATCCCTTATGACTATACAGTGGAAGTGAGAAATAGATTTAAGGGACTAGATCTGTTAGAGTCCCTGATGAACTATGGGCAGAGGTTCATGACATTGTACAGGAGACAGGAATCAAGACCATCCCCAAGAAAAAGAAATGCAAAAAAAGCAAAAGGGCTGTCTGAGGAGGCCTTACAAATAGCTGTGAAAAGAAGAGAAGCAAAGAGCAAAGGAGAAAAGGAAAGATATACCCATTTGAATGCAGCGTTCCAAAGAATAGCAAGGAGAGATAAGAAAGCCTTCTTCAGCAATCAATGCAAAGAAATAAAGGAAAATAACAGAATGGGATAGACTAGAGATCTCTTCAAGAAAATTAGAGATACCAAGGGAACATTTCATGCAAAGATGGGCTCAATAAAGGACAGCAATGGTATGGACCAGAAGATATTAAGAAGAGGTGGCAAGAATACACAGAAGAAATGTACAAAAAAGATCTTCATGACCCAGATAATTATGATGGTGTGGTCACTCACCTAGAGCCAGATATCCTGGAATGTGAAGTCAAATGGGCCTTAGGAAGCATCACTATGAACAAAGCTAGTGGAGGTGATGGAATTTCAATTGAGCTATTTCAAATCCTGAAAGATGATGGAGTGAAAGTGCTGCACTTAATATGCCAGCAAATGTGGAAAACTCAGCAGTGGCCACAGGACTGGAAAAGGTCAGTTTTCATTCCAATCCTAAAGAAAGGCAGTGCCAAAGAATGCGCAAACTACCACACAATTGCACTCATCTCACTTGCTAGTAAAGTAATGCTTAAAATTCTTCAAGCCAGGCTTCAGTAATATGTGAACCATGAACTTCCTGATGTTCAAGCTGGTTTTAGAAAAGGCAGAGGAACCAGAGATCAAATTGCCAACATCTGCTGGATCATGGAAAAAGCAAGAGAATTCCAGAAAAACATCTATTTCTGCTTTATTGACTATGCCAAAGCCTTTGACTGTGTGGATCACAATAAACTGTGGAAAATTCTGAAAGAGATGGGAATACCAGGCCACCTGACCTGCGTCTTGAGAAACCTGTATGCAGGTCAGGAAGCAACAGTTAGAACTGGACATGGAACAACAGACTGGTTCCAAATAGGAAAAGGAGTACATCAAGGCTGTATATTGTCACCCTGCTTATTTAACTTCTACGCAGAGAACATCATGAGAAATGCTGGGCTGGAGGAAGGACAAGCTGGAATCAAGATTGCCAGGAGAAATATCAATAACCTCAGATATGCAGTGACACCACTCTTATGGCAGAAAGTGAAGAACTAAAGAGCCTCTTGAGGAAAGTGAAAGAGGAGAGTGAAAAAGTTGGCTTAAAACTCAACATTCAGAAAACAAAGATCATGGCATCTGGTCCCATCACTTTATGGCAAATAGAGAGGGAAACAGTGGAAACAGTGGCTGACTTTATTTTTCTGGGCTCCAAAATCACTGCAGATGGTGCTTGCAGCCATGAAATTAAAAGACACTTACTCCTTGGAAGGAAAGTTATGACCAACCTAGACAGCACATTAAAAAGCAGAGACATGACTTAGCCAACTAAGGTCCGTCTAGTCAAGGCTATGGTTTTTCCAGTGGTCATGTATGGATGTGAGAGTTGGACTATAAAGAAAGCTGAGGGCCGAAGAATCAATGCTTTTGAACTGTGGTGTTGGAGAAGACTCTTGAGAGTCCCTTGGGCTATAAGGAGATCCAACCAGTCCATCCTAAAGGAGATCAGTCCCGGGTTTTCATTGGAAGGACTGATGCTAAAGCTAAAACTCCAATATTTTGGCCACCTAATGCGAAGAGCTGACTCATTTGAAAAGACCCTGATGCTGGGAAAGCCTGAGGGCAGGAGGAGAAAGGGATGACAGAGGATGACGGTTGGATTGCATCACCAACTCAATGGACGTGGGTTTGGGTGGACTCCAGGAGTTGGTGATGGGCAGGGAGGCCTGGCATGCCGCGGTTCATGGGGTCGCAAAGAGTCGGACACAACTGAGCGACTGAACTGAACTGATTTATGTTTTGGCTGCACCAGGTCTTTGAGTTGCAGCACTCATCATCTTTATTATTCATAGTTGCAGCATGTGGGATCTAGTTCCCAGATCAGGGATCAAATCCAGTCCCCCTGCACTGAGAGTGCAGAGTCTTAGCCACTGGACCACCAGGGAAGTCCCTAGATATAGGTTTTAAATCTGAGTGTTCCCAAGGTACCTGAACCAGTGATCTGCCTTTGCAGACAGATGATGCATGTGGGCAGGCTGAGGAGGCGCCTACAGAGTCAGATGGAAACAGTAGGCAGGTGGAGATGGTGGTGGAGGCAGCCTGTGTTCAGTGGTACCCCTTAGGGTTTGGGGCCTGCCACCTTCCTAACATGGTTACTGGGTACACTTTTCTTTTTTTGAAAAGCCACATCAGCTTGCTACTGGGCTCCTATTGAAACTAAACACCTAACACATGGAGGCCTTCGGACACTCTTGCTTAATATTCACATTTGGGGGTAGGTCAACTTGGACTCTGGAGAAGGCAATGGCACCCCACTCCAGTACTCTTGCCTGGAAAATCCCATGGACGGAGGAGCCTGGTAGGCTGCAGTCCATGGGGTCGCTAGAGTCGGACACGACTGAGAGACTTCACTTTCACTTTTCACTTTCATGCATTGGAGAAGGAAATGGCAACCCACTCCAGTGTTCTTGCCTGGAGAATCCCAGGGATGGGAAGCCTGGTGGGCTGCCGTCTATGGGTCGCACTGAGTCGGACACGACTGAAGCGACTTAGTAGCAGCAGCAGCAATTTGGACTCAAGACCTCCTGGAGTAGGATATGGCAACCCACTCCAGTATTCTTACCTGAAGAATCCCATGGTCAGAGCAGCCTGGTGGGCTACCGTCCCTGGGATTGCAAAGAGTCAGACATGCTACAACTTGGACTCAACTTCTGACAAAGTGGGAAGGATTTAATAATCCTCACTTGGAAATGGTATATTTAAGGATGTGGCTGTCCTGGTCTCAACATCTCTACTTTACATGAAAAAGTGGCAGATATCCCTCTGGGGAAAACTTTACCCCCTACTCTACCAACTGAAGCAGAGCTGCTGGTTCCATGTGGCTCTCAGTTCACAGAGATTTCCCTAAATGTCTGGCCCTGGTTCACTGTGGTTCAGCTAAATTCAACTCTCTCCCTGGCTGATTCAGCCATTCAGTCTCATTGCCAGTGATGCAGAGCCAAAAATGGCTGTTGTCAGTCCTCTTGGTGGGCAGAACTCAAGGCCATTTCATAGTTCTCACCAATAATCCCTTTGATCAACCTTCCTGTAGTTTTACTGCCTCTTGGGCTGTTGCCAACCTATTTGGTCTGCCGCTTGAAAACTAGACTGGTTAGGCATCTCTCTTTGGAGCAGGAAACTGTGGAAATAAATCATAAATGTTTATCTAACCATTTAGAAAGTTCATCCTTAGGTAGGTTGGTAAGAAGTCCAGGGCCCTTGAGGAGGAGGGAATCCAGGGCCCCCGAAAAAGAGAAAGGGGTCTGAGGCTCTCAAGGAGGAGAAAGGACAATTTTTTTTCCTACATTGCTTTGTCTTAGTCAATATAACAATGTATCTTGCTCTAGGACATGTTTCTCCTTAACAAGAACCTTCTGACTAATCTTGTTAAGATGGATTGTTTTGAGAGTGTGTCTGGCAAGACCCTTTACTGTAATAAGGTGTATAGCTCCCTTGCAAAGACTGGTAAGCGGGGGCACTCTCTGTCCCCCTTCTGATGTCTATGTTAGAAGCTTTCTCTGTCCCTCTTTATATTTTAATAAAACTCTGCCACACAAAAGTTCTTGAGTGATCAAGCCTGGTCCCTGATCCCAAAGCTAAATCTTCTTCAGAGATCACAACTCCGACATCATTCATCGTAAGCTACCACCATCTGGGTCACTCAGGTGAATGCACACAGAATGAGTCTAGTCTCTGATGGGGTTGATTATAATGAAGCTGTGGATGGAAACATGTTTTGTGAACTGTCTCCCCTGCTGCCTGAGTCCATCATCACACCAGACATGGCAAGATATTCACCATCATCAACTAGTAAAGTAAAGGACTCAGATTTTTTTTCCACATTTACTTACTTAATTTGGCTGCGCTGGGTCTTAGTTGTGGCACGCAGGATCTTCAATCTTTGTTGCTGCATGGCACACAGGATCTTTAGTTGCAGCGTATGAACTCTTAGCTGCTCCATGTGGGTTCTAGTTCTCTGACCAGGGATCGAACCCAGGACCCCCGAATTGGGAGCTTGGAGTCTTAGCCACTGAACAACGAGAGAAGTCTCAGGACCCAGTTTCTGATTTGGACTTGTGACTACTGTCAAAGGTTGACTTGTCTTACCATGAGTAGGCCACACAGCATGGGGCACTGTCCACACCTGCTCCTGGCAGATGGGCTTCATTGGCTCTTTGAGCCCCTCAAGGGCTATTAGTGGTGTCTCCTGAGTGTTGACACTTTAGGGTGCATGTGTGCTAAGCTGCTTCAGTAGTGTTTGACTCAGTGTGACCCTATGGACTGCAGCCCACAGGCTCCTCTATCTATGGGGTTCTCGAAGCAAGAATACTGGAGTGAGTTGCCATGTCCTCATCCAGGGGATCTTCCAAACCCCAGGGAATAAACCTGCATCACCTATGGCTCAGCACTGTAGACAGATTTTTTTTACTCACTGAGACACTGGGGAAGCCCACACTTTAGGGTACAGTGCTGTTATTCTAGTCCAGCCTCCTCCATCTATACCATTGAAACTAATGTGTCATGTTTTTGGCTTTCCAGAAAACACAACTTTGATTGTATAATTCTGATTTCTCTCATACATGTAAGTAGATATGTGTGTGTGTGTGTGTGTGTGTGTGTGTGTGTGTGTATGTGTGTGTGTGCTGTGTCCGACTCTTTGGGACTCCTTGAACTGCAGCCTACCAGGTTCCTCCATCCATGGAATTTTCTAGACAAGAATACTGGACCAGGTTGCTATTTCCTACTCCTGGGTATCTTTCTGACCCAGGGACTGAACTCACAACTCTGTGTCTCTTGCATTGGCAGGTGGATTCTTTACCACTGTGCCACCTGGGAAGGCCTCACACAACATGATGTGCCTTTTATTGCAAAGCCACTTGACAATAGATGATAGTCAAGGTATCAATCAATTTTTCATGTTTCCTACCACATTTGTGTTTAAAAATGCTACAGATTCAGACTTACTCTAATTTGCAAGATTTTAGCTTTATTTAAAATATACCAACCTTGTACATCTTACATCCTGAGGCTCAGTTTTCAAGCCACTATGACTTTCATGGTTAGAGATAATATCAGGCATGCTTTAATGAGTTAAAATCTTATCTCATGTTAAGTGACAGTATGAGGGTTATAGTAATTATCTGCTTTGTCTCCTGCTCTGTGACCTGATAATATCTGTTTCTATTTTGGACTTTCTTTTTAAAAAAAGAAAAAAAAAAAAAAAAATATATATATATATATATATATATATATATATATTTAGCTGCCTCAGGTCTTAGTTGTGGCACACAGGATCTTTGATCTTTTAGTTGCAACATGTGGAATCTAGTTCCCAGACCATGAATTGAACTCAGGCCCCCTGCACTGGGAGTGAGAAGTCTTAGCCACTGGACCACCAGGAAAGTACCTAGATTGGACTTTCTTAAACCCTCAACTGTTGGCTCAGCTTAGCCTAAGACTCAGAACTTGTTCGATCCTAAGTGGAGACCAATTCAATAGTTTTACAGCCTGGATCTGTCAGTGCTTCTATTCCTATTCCAGTGTTTTATCCTGAGTCTTACGACTGCTTGCTTATCTTTTCCTTTGGTACTTTATTCATTTCTTAAACAGATTCCACTGTGCCCTGCCTGATCTCCAGCTTCTCAGGATGACTGCTGTTCTCTGGTCTCTCGTTTTCTATGTACTGCCTTCCTACCCTTGACCCTTCTTGCTGCCAAATGCCTATGGGGTCTTCTGCTATTGTTGGCACCTTCTTCTCTTCATTCCACCCTTAACTGTTCATTTGATATAGCCACTTGGAACTCTTTGCTGATGGCTCAGCAGAAAGGGATTTGGTGGACTGATGGGCACTGAAGCCAGAATGCAGGGAGCTGGTATAGACTTTCTAAGAGACTTCACTATGAAAGAGTGCAAATAAATACCAGAGTAGCTTATGTATTCTTTTTTTACATTTTTAACTAAAAATTTTTTTTGGTGGTGCCACTCAGCTTTTGGGATTTTAGTTCCCTGACCAGGACCTCAGCAGTGACAGTGCCAAGTCTTAACTACTGAAATGCTAGGGAATTCCTGCACATAGAAGCTTATTTAGAGGGGAGAGATTTGAGTACAGTCCATGGGATCACAAAGAGTCAGGCACGACTGAGCGACTAACACTTACTTACTTACCTACAGGTCAAAAGGATGGTCCAGCAGTGAATATCTTCATGGTAAACAATTACCAACAGCTATGCATCAGGTTACTTTTCTATCCCACTCAACTCAAAGGGTTTATCATTACCCTAGTGATTTGGATTTCTAAGTCTTTTGTCTCTTCCATACTGATGATCCACATTTTTCCAAGGTATATAATCAAACTGTGACATGAGGATGGAAGACAGAGAACAACAGGACAAAAAAGTCTGCATGAGGCAAATCAGGTGGGTAGGAATAAGATGTTGGTAGGTGTCCTGGTCACGTTCCAAAAGGAGCAAGGGGAGGGCTAGTTCCTGAGCCCAACTGAAGCAACTGCAGTCACCTCATTTCCACACAGAAGTTGCCTACAGTCATTTTTAAATCTCTTTGTGGGATTAAGGAGCATCTCAAATATAAAGGAAACTAAACTGATACTAATGTAAGTGATCTATTATACCTGCAAATATTGTTAAAGACAAAAACTGGACTGTGGGATTGAGGTCTAACACAGGAGTTATATTTATCTAGCACCATGCTGTACAACATGGTGGTCACTTGCCACATGTAGCAATTTTTTTTTTTTTTAGCAATTTTAAATCAATGCAAATGAAATAAAATGAAAAATTCAGTCCCTCAGTTTCACTAGCCACATTTCAAATGCTCAATAGCCACATGTGGGAAACTGCTACTGTATTGAAGAGCAAAGCTATAGAAGACTTACATCACCACAGAAAGGTCTATTGGACAGTGCTGATCTAGCAATATCTGCGGTAAAGGGTGTCCTGCTGATACAAAAGGGTGGGCATCAGGACGATCACAACTTAAGTGTAATATTCCTTAAGCCATCCAGTTTCCCTTTTTCGGCTTCTCTACTCACCAATTCTGAACCCCAAATTTACCATCTTTTGGAAGGACATCTATTTGAGAGAAGGTGAAATGGGTTACCTCTGAGTGAATCCAAACATTGGGAAGGTCTTGTTTAAGTGGGTGATAGAAACTGACAAAATATGGAGCTGGCAGAAATATGAGAGGTTACTACACTTTATACTCTGACCTTCTTCCTCACTCTGCCCACCTAGGTCAGATGTCCCTCCTCTGTACACACCTAGACATACCTCGGTCATAAACCTATTTGATTATCTGTTTGTAGAGCGATCTATGCCATTAGCTGTAAACCGGCCAAGAGCAAGGATTTCTCTTAATTCATCTCAGTAACTAACAATGCCTGGCACATAGGAGGTTCTCAAAATTAAGTCTCTCATATAAATAAATTACATGGTATAAGTTAGACTTTTATGGCCTGGTTAGCAGTTCCCTGATAAAGATATGAATAGAAAACAAACAAACTGCATGGTGACCTACAGCAATCTCAAGATAGCCTTTGAGGTTGAGGGTAGGAAGAATGGAAGAGGCAGATTAGAACAATTCCTTATTCACCATCTTTGCCCAACTCAGGTCTTTCCAAATGGAAAACCCAATATTTATGAAATATCTGATACATGCTAATGGTTCACAAAAATGAAATCCTCTTATAAATGCTAGGAACTATTATTTTCCAACTTTACAGATTAGGAATGAACATCAAAAAGGATAAGCAACTTGAACAAACACAAGGCAATGAAAAATAGCGAAGCTAGTTGTAAACTCCAGAACTATCTGACACTTCTGTATAAATGAGAAACGTCACTGAACCCTACGAAAGAGAACTAGCATTAAAAAAAAAGTGTGTGTGTGTGGGAGGGAGTTACTCAATTTTCCTGGGTCTCTCTCATGTATGTATGTTATTAAACTTTTGTTTGATTTTCTCCTGTTTAAAAAATAAAGGTTCATTTAAGAGACATGATCTAATCATGAAAGCACCAAATCTTTTATTTTTCCTATTTGACTTCTCAAAAAGGGTGGCATAGTTAAGAATCTTCTTTGAAGTGGCTTGATAATTGTGTTATTTTCTTCTCTATTCTGAGACTTTTCCATCAGAACATTCACTTTAATCCGACTGCTATTGCATGGCTGGAAAAGTGGATATGCAATAACACTTTCATACTCTTTTATCTCTTTCTTTATGCTTCTTATGCTCTCACACTTCCCATGCATAGGAGGCTGGCTCTGGTCTTTTCTCAAGATTCCTTCCTTGAGTTTTTGCTTTACAAGTTCTCTCCCTCGAATCATGCGTTCCCGGTGATCTTTAATCTGCATCTGTTCTCTCTCGTTTACCTGCTTTCTTCTCTGTGTGTTCTGGATGCCATGCCCTCCCAGCACAATTCTGGGAAATTTTATTTCACTAGAGTGTGGTGGTAATTGTTTAAATGTTTTACTCTTAAACTCTCTGACCCGTCGACCTCGATGTATGTGCCTTTCTATGTGTTTCATTTCTCTCTCAGGGAGCAAATAATACCGTTTTTGTCTCTCTATGCTTTGGGTTGTTTTTCCCTCCAATCTCTTCTTGATTTCACTGCCTTTCTCTTGTTCTTTCACCATTTCCATTATTCTTTTATTATAATAAGACTCCGCTTTGGCAAGCCAGTAGTCAAGGGAAAGCCCTTGCTCCCTACAGAGCATTTCATACTCCTCTTGATATTTTTGAATTATCAGTTGTTTTGCTTCTGATGTATGTACGCCACCTAGATTCTGTCAAGGTGAGGTGCAGAATTTTGTAATATGACCATCTTTTTACTTTGAACATACTTAAACAGGAGCCTATCTCATTACTGACACCAAGAAAGTACCATGGTGGGGGTGGGGGTGGGGGAAGAAAGGACCATGGTCTTTCATTAACTTTGGAGTAACAGGGATTTTACTTCCATCACTCCTAGGTGGGCCTGCAAGCTCTCAAAGTTGGTGTTCTTACCACCAAAATCAATAACTAGTTGGTTCGTTTTTTTTTTAATAGTGTTGGTAGTTTTGAAAATAATACTTTGTTTTGCAAGTAAAGATTTAGCTGGAAAATATTTGCCAGTGTGGACACATTACAGCAAAGTGTCACTTGGGTGGCAGTAGGATTTTAAACCTAACTTTCCTTCTTCTAGTCTTTTCAAATGGTATGATGTTAGGATGATTTATTTACCAATATTTTTTTCTCCAGTGGAGACTGTTGACCTGCAGCAATCCTAGGGTCTTTTGATACTTTAGCCCAGGCCAATCTGTAAGATAAAAGAGCAAAGGTAAAACAGAAGGTGGGAGATGTCAGAACAAATTTGCTCTCATATCAACTGAATCAAAAGAACCCAATTGTTTTGCCTAAGGCCAAAGGTATTTCCCTCAGAAAGAAAACACCTAGGAATAGGTAGGACTACAGCAGGGCCATTTTCTGATGAGAAACCATGACATTCCTATGGTGACAAGTAATGAATACTCTTTTAAAAATAAGGACATATAAATAAGAGCATACAGTCATCCCTCGGTATTTGTGGATCACCCTCCCCACCAATGTCCCTTATTTCCAGGACCTGCTTCCTCCAGATACCAAACTCCATGTGCTAATCCCTTATATAAAATGATATTATATCTGCATATAACCTTGGCACATCCTCCCATATACCTTAAATTATCTCTCAATTACTTATAATACCTACTACAATGTAAATAGTTGTTAATACAATGTAAATACTACGTAACAGTTGCCACTAAGTGGCAAGTTCAAGTTTGGCTTTTGGGAACTTTCCATAATTTTGTTTTCCCTGACTATTTTCCATCCACAGTTGAATCTGTGGATAGGGAAACCTCCGATATAGAGGGCCAACTGTAATCCTGTCATATAAACTTAAACGCATACTTCTCCTGTGGACTCAACATGAACCATTCTGAATCTTGCACCAGGGACTGGGCGTGGGAAGAGACGGGCTCCTTGGTGAAGCGTTGCCCAAGCACGTTTACACCATACTGCTCAGTCCGGCTTCCTCCTTTGTCTTCTGGGATGAGTCTAGACTTCGGTGTTATCAGTTCATTCTCTTTGTGCAGTTTCTTGAGCCGGGCCCTCTCTGCCTCTATCACCACATACAGCATCTCTGCCCTATAATCTTTTGTTCTGAAATTCTGTTCTTATTTGTTCACTCTCTGCTTGCCTGCCTTATTCTGCCAGTCATTCTTCAACCTAAATCCATTGAGACTATTCCCTGTTGATCCAGTAGGGATGAGAATCTGGGGTCACTCTGGATTTATTTATAGGACAGGCTGATGGCAACACAAGTGAAGACTACCAACTTTTTGTGTGTCATCTCTGGTCTAATCTGAGTTTACTGTGAGGTCATATTTAAGCCACTAAGGATGCCTGGCATCTCATCTCTGTGCCTTTATTTATACCATTTATGGTTTACACAGCATGGGCTTTGAAGCCTTACAGGGCTATGCCTGAATCCTAATTCCACCATTTCCCAGGTGTGTGACTCAGGGTAGGTAACTCAGTCTCTCTCTAAATCAGTTTCCTCATCTGTAAAATGGAACTATAAGACAAAAATTTGCCTCTTGGAGTTATAAAGAACAAATGACAATTAAAGATCCTGGCACAATGCTTTATATATGGTAAGTTCTCAATAAACAGCAGTTGTCCATCCTCCTCAGGTCAAGACTTGACCATAAAATCTTCCCAGTCTTCTCTATGTAACAGCAATTTTTGCCTCCCTATAAACATAATATTTTTTACTTCTACAACTCTTTTGAAAATCAATCCTGGTTTCCACTGTGATATCTGTATCCATGTATCACTTTTAACATTTTGATGCTGAAATTCAGACTCATAGAGTAGGAGCTATAACTTTTTTATCTACAAATATAGACATCTATCTATCATATTAGAAAGGATCTGCTAGCGAATATTGGATCTCACTAACCTCTTGGGCATATTCTTACTTGCCTGACTACATATACTTGAGATTTTTAAAAATATGACCACCTTACTTTTATTTCTGTGTACACAGTACCTAGCACAGTACCTAACATTAGAGTCTGTAATCCCATGTTCTCAAAATTAATGATTTGTTAACTGGTGATTATCCTCACCACAGAATATGAGCATCATCCTCTTACATTCTCCATAATACTGAATCTTTTTATTGAAACTTTTTTATAGTTTTTTATAAACTATTTAATTTCTCCATAATACTGAATATTTTTATTGAAACTTTTTTATAGTTTTTTTTATAAACTATTTAATACATAGTTAAAGTCCTATTTAATAAGTAGGACTTTTTAATAAATAGTCCTCCTTGAAGTATACAGGCATATATGTTGTATATGCCTTTCCTGGGCTCTCACATTTTGTCCTGTAAGTGTACTTTCACTGCATTCTAATTATTCATTTGTATTCCTTAAGGTCAGAGACACAGTTTTTAGCTTGACAGCCACAACTTCAGCTCAAAGACTGGCATATGTGCTTAATAAATATGAACGGGAACAGACTGTTGAGCTTTTGTTGGGAAAGAGACATGCCTTATAATGCTTAGTTACTTTACTGCATTAGGACAGTATTCAACTCATTGTGGATATTCACTGAGTTTTGTCAATGCAGCCATGAAATTAAGAGGCTTGCTCCTTGGAAGTTAAGTTATGACCAACCTAAATAGCATAGTAAAAAGCAGAGACATAAGGCTATGGTTTTTCCAGTAGTCATGTATGGATGTGAGAGTTGGACTATAAAGAAAGCTGAGGGCCGAAGAATTGATGCTTTTGAACTGTGGTGTTGGAGAAGACTCTTGAGAGTCCCTTGGACTGCAAGGAGATCCAACCAGTCCATCCTAAAGGAAATCAGTCCTGCGTGTTCATTGGAAGGATTGATGTTGAAGCTGAGACTCCGATATTTTGGCCACCTGATGCGAAGAGCTGACTCATTTGAAAAGACCCTGATGTTGGGAAAGATTGAGGGCAGGAGGAGAAGGGGATGACAGAGGACGAGATGGTTGGATGGCATCACCGACTCAATGGACATGAGTTTGGGTGGACTCCGGGAGTTGGTGATGGACAGGGAGGCCTGGCCTGCTGTGGTTCATGGTGTCGCAGAGAGTTGGACAGGACTGACAGACTGAACTGATACTGAAAGGGAAAGTTGGACCAATCTCAATTTCTATTTTTAAAGGAGACAGACACACAGAGAAGAGAGAATAAAAACTTGCCTACCATCATGGGCTCAGCAGACTTCTCCTTGTAAGACAAATTATTAAGGGGCTTGTCACTTTCTAGTAGCTTTGTCAGAGTTTTAACCTTCTCACTAGTTTGTTTCCATTATTTCAGAGAGTAGAGGATCAAAACCTCTCCAGGAGAGACCACAGCTGGTTCTCTTTCAAACAGGAGAAAATAGTGATGGCTCTGGAACTTTCATACATAAGCAGCTTAGCACAGATATGAGGTTGAGAGGGGGTGGATGGGCTGGGAGAGAACTAGGAAACTCATCTAGAAGCTGTCCCTTTAGGACGACAAGATTCTACACTTTAAATTGTAGGTTCCAGATGAATTAAAACAGCAAGACTTTTAAGACACTTGTCCTCATGTTTTATAAAAGATCAGGGATATGTCAACTCTCCATCTAATGGATGCAATGATGATGTAGAGCTGGTCGGATGGGAGGCCGGGGACAAGGTGGAACGGGGTCCGCAACTGAAAGCAAACTTCGACAGTCTTCGTCACAAGGCTGCTCCCTTGACTAATGCTAACCTCCCTCATCTGACAGGCATCTAAAGAGGAAGGAGTCCCAATCTCTTCTGTTCCACTACCTCCAAAGTCTTGAGCCCCTTCCTAAAGTGTCCTACTTCATCCCTTCCTAGTGACTAGGCATTCCTCCTCCGCCTTCACCGTTTCCACTTCATGCCCCATAAGAGGCCGACTCACCCCTTCGAAAGGCCCAGCTCAGTTCAGTCGCTCAGTCGTGTCCGACTCTTTGCGACTCCATGTATTGCAGCATGCCAGGCCTCCCTGTCCATCACCAACTCCCGGAGCTTGCTCAAACTCACGTCCATCGAGTGGGTGATGCCATCTAACCATCTCATCCTCTGTCCTTCCCTTCTCCTGCCTTCAATCTTTCCCAGCAACAGGGTCTTTTCAAATGAGTCAGTTCTTCGCATCAGATGGCCAAAGTATTGGAGTTTCAGCTTCAGCATCAGTCCTTCCAGTGAATATTCAGGACTGATTTCCTTTAGGCTTAACTGGTTTGATCTCCTTGCAGTTAAGGAACTCTCAAGAGTCTTCTCCAACACCACGGTTCAAAAGCATCAATTCTTCGTCGCCAAGGGCCCAGCACTCGAGCCAGGCGGTGCTCTGCAGAGCGCCCTTGCTTGCATCGCGAGGTCCGAGGAGCGCTAGAACTGTAACTCCCAGAATGTTTCGCTTTTTTTTTTTTTTTTAAACCAACTCAGGAACAGAGGAAATTGTAGTTCCCAGAACTGGGTAATGAGGGGAAAAACAACCAGAGGCTCAGCTTCAATCACCTGTTTTCTTATCCAACGTCACAAAACCAGCCTGAAGGTAGCGCTACAACCTTCCTTCAATGGTTCCTCTCCCTCCGGGGACCAAGTTTGCGATTAATTATGACGTAACAGCCAATCGACAAGCCGAACGACGGGGCTCTCTAGCCCGCCCTGCTCTCGCTACTTCGCTGCCGCGTAGAGCCGGCGTTCTAGCCTGCGGAGTTGGCTTCCCCTTCTCGCCTGTCCCAGGTAAGCAAGCCCCCAAGTCGAAGTACCGGACCCCGGCTTGGAATTCTAGATATGTGGGCTCATTGGTCTTAAAGGCACAGGCATACGTGGGAGAAGGACTCGGGTTCTGTACACTTAGGTCCAGGGACAGAATAGGAATGACCCTTCAGTGGGGAGGGAGCTACTCTCTTTTATTAGCAGTCTCCCCTTCTTCTCAGCCCTCGACCACCCTCCGTCATGGACCTCGCCGGCATCTGCTCCAGCTTTCAGTCGGACTTGGATTTCTGTCCAGATTGCGGCTCGGTCCTGCCTCTGCCCGGGGTTCAGGATGCTGTCGCCTGTACCCGCTGTGGCTTCTCCATCAACGTGCGAGGTAAGGGGCTTGTACTCAGCGACCCCGGCAGAGGGCCCAGCGTGAAAGGGTCAGTGGCTTGAGGACCCTAATATCGGTTGGATTGAAGAGGGGGACCCTGAAGCAGGGAATCAGGCACTTTTAGCCTTGGGTCGAAACCTGAAGGGAAGAATATAAGGCCTCCTGTCCTAACAGAGAGGTAGTTTTGGGTGTCAGCCCTCCTTACTGTCTCCACAACCAGTTCTTACTGCTTGCGCAGACTTTGAGGGGAAGGTTGTGAAGACCTCAGTTGTGTTTAACAAACTGGGCACAGCCATGCCTTTGTCGATGGAGGAAGGACCTGAGTTCCAGGGACCCGTGGTGAGTGAATGACATCGAGGACTGGCCCCAACGAAGGAGGGTGGGAAAGAAATGGAGGGGCGATTGCTCAGATCTGGACAGTTTTGTACCCAATTCCAAGAGGGAAGGGTGTGTGCTATGCTGAGTCGTGTCTGACTCTTTGCGACCCCGTGGGCTGTAGCCTGCCAGGCTCCTCTGTCCATGGAATTTTCCAGGTAAGAATACTGGAGCGGATTGCCATTTCCTCCTCCAGGGGATCTTCCCGAGCCAGGGATGGAACTCGCGTCTCCAGCATTGGCAGACGGATTCTTTACCACTGCGCCACGTGGGAAGTCCTCCAAGAGGGAAGAGGGGTCTATTAAAACATCAGAGTCTGGGGAGTGTGACAGCCCGATGTCTGTGATCGGGAAGAGGACTTATTAATCCCACCAGTTGCTTCTCAGGTTGACAGGCGCTGCTCTCGATGTGGGCACGAGGGAATGGCATACCACACCAGGCAGATGCGATCAGCCGATGAGGGGCAGACTGTCTTCTACACTTGTACCAACTGCAAGTGCGTATCCTTCCCCTCCTCTCTGCCCTTTCTCAGTCTGTTTGCGACCTAAACGAATCCAGTGATTTGCTTTTTGTACTGAATAAACAGTTGTGTTCTTTGGTCCCATCCCTCTTCTGTACAGTTGAAGTCATAGGGAAACTTGTGGTCGTTTTTTATTTTAGAAAATTACACTTTTCTTATCCTTTTTATACTTGGTGAATTAAACCTTTTAAGATATTTAAAAGGAAAGAAAAAAAATACAGAAAGCAAATGTTGCTTGATGATCTGGGTGTTACTGTTGCATCTTCCACTGTACTTACTCAAGGTAGTTTTATTTCGGTGAGAATTAGTCATGGGTGATTTGAAGAACATGATTCTCTGAATAGTTTTGAGAACTCCCCTTTGTCTTTGGTGTTCTGTGGTTTCACTAAAGTATATCTGGATGTGGCTTTCTTTTGTTTATCATGTTTAGGATTTGTTGGGCTTTCTGAAAGTAAAGATTGATTTTTTTTTCTTTTCCATCAACCTTGGAAAATTATCTGCCATATCTCATTGAATATTGCCTTTACCTATGTTCTCGCATTCTGGAGTTCTAATTAATTAGTTGCTTATTAGACTTTACCCACTACTCCATTTCTCTCACCCTTTCGTAATTTTGCATCTATTTTCTCTTTATATTGCTTCTAGGTAAATTCTTCTGGTCTTTCTTTCACTTCACTAATTCTGTCTTCAGTTTGTGTCAGTTATTGTTACTTAAAAACATTTTTTTTTTTTTGAGTTCTGCTTATTTTTCAAGTCTCCTCAGTCATTTTTAATAATTCATGATTCTTTAATCCTAAATTATTTTTAATTCTTACATATATTTAAATATATTAAGCATGATATTTATATTCTGTGTCTCCTAATTCTCATACCCACAGTTTTTGTGGGTCTGATGCTGCCATTATTCCTGCAGACTTTCTCATGGTGCTTTTTTTGTTTTATAATTTTTGAACATAAGCTCAGATTTTTAAGAATTTGGACTATGGAATTCTTTGAGGCCTGGAGTGAAAACTATATTCTTAGCATATGGGTTTCCTCTTCAGGTGCCTTGAAGCACTACCAAGTTGGAATGACTTTAAATGAATTCTCAGCTTCATGTGTTTTGTAGCAAATAGGTAGTATGGATTTGGGCTGCAAATCCAATGTAAGGCCAGGTTTTGATTAGAAATTCTAGAGGGAAATTTTTTTTTTTTCTCTCTCTCTACCTAGTGAGACAGTCAAATTCCTCTTCTGCAGAGTTGGATTTTTTTTCTTGTTCACTTTTATACACAGGTGTAGCCCTTTGGAGGTTTCAAACTTACTCAGAGTATCTCCTCTCAGACATTGTAGGCTTGTCGCCGGTTCACTCATGTGGCTCTCAAAACAGCAAGGGCACCAGTGTACCAGGGGCTTCAGTTTGAATGTACCTGTCTAGGTTCCTGGTTTTATATACTTTCACTCAGTGTGAAGAGTGCCTTTACTTTCTTGCCTTCTCATCAATGGATTAAAAATATTTATAGTTAGAAATGCCTTTGGGGAGTATTTCTCAGTCAGGCTGAGAAATTGTTTAATTTAATTTAAACAACTAAGAAAATTAAAATTTTTTAACTTTTTTTTTTTAATGACCAGAAGTTTTTCATTTTTATGAGGTCTAGTTTATCCTTTTTTCTTTTATGGCTAGTGTTCTTTGTTTTCCTAAGAAATCTTGACATAATTCATAATTTGCAAGACACAGTTTTAATCCCAGCACGTTTAATTGTCTTGAATTTGTGTAGGGTTGTTTAGGGGAGCTAGTCCTCTATGGTCATAAATGAAAGTCCTTCCTTGATTATTTCTTTCATCTTACACTGCTAGTACCTCTTCCTTTGAACAAATATAACAAGTCTTTTCTTTCTCTATAGGTTCCAAGAGAAGGAAGATTCTTGATTTTTTTTCTAAGCGACTCAACAATCCTTTTCTTACTTGGAAGCTGGAGGATATTGGGTTCTTAGCTCCTTTGTCCATCTCCCTATTACAGTGTTCTGTTCGCAGAGGAAAAGCAGATCGTCATGTGTGGATTACCATTGTCCCCAGAGTACTCCTACCCTCATTGAGTTTCCTTATTAAAGTTATATTTTTCTATAAAAGCCAGACATATGTATGTTATTTATAATCTGTCTTGTTCGAAAAGATATTTATATTAGCTTAGAGATATATTCATTCTCTCAACAAATGTATCAGTGACAAAAAGGGAATATAAATTAGTACAGCAGAAAGAAAAAGGAGGCAGGGGAATAAAAAACAAGGATAAAAAAATGGAGCCAGGAATGAGGCTAATAACATAAAAAGGCAATTATACGTATTCCTTCATTATCTAAATCTTATTTGGTTCCTGAGTTTAGGGAAACAAAAAGTGGGAGTTTGGATACTGAGCTTCAACAGAAAACTCTGGATCAGATTAATTTGATATGTAAGTTTGGACAATAAAATCTATACTCAAAGACAAAGGTGGACATTCTGGAAATTTTTTTATTGCTCTTGAGATAATATTATATACACACACACACACACACACACATATTTTTTACACTGTAACAGATTCATATATAGAAAAGTAGGAAAAAAAATCAACAGGAATCCCAATCCACAAAGATTTTTTATTTTAATGGGCTTTAAACTCTACATGCTGAGTCATAGCTTACTTTTTTCAGTTTGAGCCAAAAACTTTAAAGGCAAACAAATACTTAGTCCAGGCACAATCAGCATATTCAAATTTCAGCCTGGGAATTAGTATTCCTGCATTCTTTGGTTTAAGTAGTGACTAGAAGATGAACTCCGGGAGTTGGTGATGGACAGGGAGGCCTGGCATGCTGCGATTCATGGGGTCACAAAGAGTCGGACACGACTGAGCGACTGAACTGGACTGAGAAGATGACAGACATGATTTATCTTACAGTTGTGTGGCCCTTTATATTTTGGGAGCTCTCATGAGTTTGAGCAAGCTCCAGGAGTTGAGCAACTGAATGGAACTGAACTGAACTGATACACTATCCATGGCAACTTAGACAGATGGGCAACTTAGTTTCTTCCACTGTGTGTCTGAACATTTCTGGTAATTGACTTTAGTGCCCCACTCCTGAAATATAATAAAATCTGTTCATGTCCTGTCCTACTTTAAGCCTTTTACGGACTGGATAATCTCCAAGTTTCTTGCAAACTTTACAGGGCCTCATAACCACGTCTACCTGTCAGTCATCATCTGGAACTCTCCTTCAGTTCAGTTCAGTAGCTCAGTTGTGTCCGACTCTTTGCGACCCCATGAATTGCAGCACACCAGGCCTCCTTGTCCATCACCAACTCCCGGAGTTCACTCAAACTCACGTCCATCGACCCGGTGATGCCATTCAGCCATCTCATCCTCTGTCCCCTTCTCCTGCCCCCAATCCCCCCCAGCATCAGAGTCTTTTCCAATGAGTCAACTCTTCGAATGAGGTGGCCAAAGTATTGGAGTTTCAGCTTTAGCATCAGTCCTTCCAATGAACACCCAGGACTGATCTCCTTTAGAATGGACTGGTTGGATCTCCTTGCAGTCCAAGGGACTCTCAAGAGTCTTCTCCAACACCACAGTTCAAAAGCATCAATTCTTCAGCGCTCAGCTTTTCTTCACAGTCCAATTCTCACATCCATCCATGACTACTGGAAAAACCATAGCCTTGACTAGATGGACCTTTGTTGGCAAAGTAATGTCTCAGCTTTTGAATATGCTATCTAGGTTGGTCATAACTTTCCTTCCAAGGAATAAGTGTCTTTTAATTTCATGGCTTGCAATCACCATCTGCAGTGATTTTGGAGCCCAAAAAATTAGTCTTGACACTGTTTCCACTGTTTCCCCATCTATTTTCCATGATCTTGGTTTTCTGAATGTTGAGCTTTAAGCCAACTTTTTCACTCTCCTCTTTCACTTTCATCAAGAGGCTCTTTAGTTCCTCTTTGCTTTCTGCCATAACGGTGGTGTCATCTGCATATCTGAGGTTGTTGATATTTCTCCCAGCAATCTTGATTGCAGCTTGTGCTTCTTCTAGCTCAGAGTTTCTCATGATGTACTCTGCAAATACAGGAATGCATTTTCTTCAGTACACACAAGTAATTTATATGCTGCTTTCTTTACCTAAAAAACTCATTCGTCTGCTTGCCTGTTCTTTACCACTCTTTTGCTCCTTGAGAAACATACACTTATTTTTATCATACAAACTGGCTTATATTGTAATTTATGAGCTTCCAGATGTTCAAGCTGGGTTTAGAAAAAGCAGAGAAACCAGAGATCAAAGAGCCAACATCCACTGGATCATCAAAAAAGCAATAGAGTTCCAGAAAAAAACATCTGCTTTATTGGCTATCCCAAAGCCTTTGACTGTGTGGATCACAACAAACTGTGGAAAATTCTTAAAGAGATGGGAATACCAGACCACCTGACCTGCCTCCTGACAAATCTGTATGCAAGTTAAGAAGCAATAGTTAGAACTGGACATGGAACAACAGACTGGTTCCAAATCAGGAAAGGAGTATGTCAAGCCTGTATATTGTCACTCTGCTTAAAACTTATATGCAGAGTACATCATGAGAAATACTGGACTGGATGAAGCACAAGCTGGAATCAAGATTGCTAGCAGAAATATAAAAAACCTCAGATATGCAGATGACACCACCCTTAAGGCAGAAAGTGAAGAGGAACTAAAGAGCTTCTTGATGAAAATGAGAGTGAAAAATTTGGCTTAAAACTCAACATTCAGAAAACTAAGATCATGGCATGTGGTCCCATCACTTCATGGCAAATAGATAGGGAAACAGTGACAGACTATTTTGGGGGGCTCCAAAATCACTGCAGATGGTGACTGTGGCCATGAAATTAAAAGACACTTGCTCCTTAGAAGAAAAGTTATGACCAACCTCGACAGCTTATTAAAAAGCAGAGACATTACTTTGTCAACAAAGGTCCATCTAGTCAAAGCTATGGCTTTTCCAGTAGTCATGTATGGATGTGAGAGTTGGACTGTGAAGAAAGCTGAGCGCTGAAGAATTGATGCTTTTGAACTGTGGTGTTGGAGAAGACTCTTGAGAGTCTGTTGGACTGCAAGGAGATCCAACCAGTCCATCCTAAATGAAATCAGTCCTGAATATTCATTGGAAGGACTGATGCTGAAGCTGAAACTCCAATACTTTGGCCACCTCATGCGAAGAACTGACTCATTTAAAAAGACCTGACGCTGGGAAAGATTGAAGGCAAGAGGAGAAGGGGATGACAGAGGATGAGATGGTTGCATGGCATCACCGCCTCGATGGACATGAGTCTGAGTAAGCTCTGGGAGTTGGTGGTAAACAGAGAAGCCTGGTGTGCTGCAATTCATGGGATCGCAAACAGTTGGACTCAACTGAGTGGCTAAACTGAACTGATGACCATTTCTGTGTTTAATCTTTCCCATCTCCACCCCAGACCAAGTGTAGGCAGTATGTGACTAAACTCAGTTTCACAGATGAGTCTTACATCTATGTTAATATTCTAATGTCTTATATTTTTGTTAGTATTTTTTCCGGTCTTCCCCATTTGTTGTTGTAGACTTGGAGCTAAAACGCAGACTCGAGAGTGTTTCATGCGCCAGTGACAGGAAATAATCCATATTGAAGGTGCATTAAGTGCCCTGCTCCAACCCCTACGGGCACAGAGGGAGGATTAAAATTCTTAATCAAGTGTGTTTCCAGCTGCTCCCAGGTCCCGACTGCATAATTCCCAGATAAAACAATAAGGAAACGAAGTTAGGCTGTGGTAGGATCATTACTATTGCCCCTTATTTTTTCCCGCCCTCACCCCCCCCCCCCGCCCCGCTCCCCCCCCCGCCACACACACACACACAAGGAATGGCAATGAAATGGACTCAGCTACGGGACGTCTGAACCGGGTGCGGTACCCAGTCTTCAGGAACAGGCCCAGCTCTAACCTCCACCGCGGATTCCTGCTCAATCTCTGCTTTGCAAGACCATGCAGTCATTGCTCGCCCCGCCTCCTGCTCCCGTACAAAAGTGATGCCTCTTCCGCCAAAGTTGTGTCGCCTCCTTGCGGCGCCTGCGCACTGTCACATTACGGCGGAACTAATCCGGCGACCCAGCGCTTTGACGCATTTAGTACCAGGAAGGGAAAAGGGGGACCACAGAACGCGTCACACCCGGAAGTAGGGAGCCGGAACTGGGGTTGGACAGGTTATCCCCAGGGGTGGGGCAGCGGAGGCCCAGGAGGAGGGGGAAAAAAGAAGGTGGAGGATCCTGGCTGCTAATCTGAATCGATACCGATTCTCTTAGACCTCAGAGACACAGAAAAGACAGAAGGGTGCCTCATCCCCTTTCCTCCGCTTCTCTCTCTCCTCAGCCTTAGCCATGGCGGAGGCAGGGGCCGGGCTGAGTGAGACCGTCACTGAGACAACGGTTACCGTGACAACGGAGCCCGTGAGAAAGGCTGGGGGCGGTGCTGTTTAGGGGTCTGAGAGATACCGGGAGGGAAGGGATAAGGCTTTGGAGAGTTGCTGGATGGGCTGGGCCTGGGGATATGGGAGGAAGTGGGTTTGGGAGAATCGCAGAGTATTAGGGATTTTTTGGTGTGTCAGAGTTGGTGCAGAAGGCTGGTCAAGTGACATGCAATAGAGTTAAGATGTAGGTGATACTGCTTGGGATGGTGGTGTCTGTAAGTATTGAAAGACTGGGAACTTGGCGATTAATGAGCAAGGGATGTACTGGGGGAAATGAAGGGTTGTGTGAGAAAGCATGGTTGGAAGCTCGCTGTAGGGAAACTTGACACTAAGCATGCTTATCAATAAATATTTCTTGAAGAGATTATTGCAAACGGAAGCAGAGGGAATGAGGGAACAAGAAAAGGGAGATGATGGGAGTATTTTGAAAAATCAGAGATGTAGAGAAAAACAGCGTTTTTGCAAAAACATTGCTTTCAATAGGAGATGTTCCTGTCGGGCTTAATAACCCTTTGATTAAGGGAGTTTAGAGTAATAGTTACTAGAGATGCCAGGATGCTGGAGAATAGGTGGATAACAGATTGGGAGGGCTGGGCTTGAGGATGAGAGATGTGAGAACAGAGTCATTTCTTTAATGGGAAAAAGAATAGGCGTTCTGGGAAAAGAAAGGGAGATCAAAGTTTAGGCATTGGTGACTGAAAAAATAATTTTCATGTATTAATACCACCAAAGATGATTTGGGGAGGAAGATGGAGGAACAGCGAGGATTATATTTTCCTTTGAAGATTTGCTGGGACTTTCCCTAGGTTAGGAATTGTATCTTCTCTGTATACTAGTGGTTACTAAGAATACTAAGAACAGAATTCCTCAAGGGACTCCTTGAGGTCAAAAACCTGTTCTATCTCCTCCCAGCATCAGCTCCTCTGTAGCTGTGTTTGTGATCCTGATTGAACTGGGAAAGGGAAGAAAGGAGGCCCCAGGGAGGACGCAGGAAGAGTTAGTAGGAGGGGACTAGCTAGGTATGCCTATCCTTCTTAACCTTCCAGGAGAACCGGAGCCTAACCATCAAACTTCGGAAACGGAAGCCAGAGAAAAAGGTGGAATGGACGAGTGACACTGTGGACAATGAACACATGGGCCGCCGCTCATCAAAATGTGAGTAATTGTTGCCCCACAGTAACGCTGGAGTCCTGGCTCCCCTAAGCATATCTTTTGCCTTCAGGCATTCACTGGCCTTCCCAAAGCCCCCAGATGCTCACAGTCCTGTGGCTGCCTTGGTGGTTCTCTGTTATCAGGGAGAGGAGGTTAAAGTTAGAGGGAAAGAGGTAGGGAGGGGCTTCAATTTCCATGTGCAAGGCCTAAAGTCAAAGGTATCTGAGGTGGGAGAAGAGGAGCTTTGGATTCCCGGCTGGAAAGGCAAGGTGGGTAGGTGACAGAGTCCCAGAGTGTAGGCCTGGGGAAGCTGGATCTGGAAGGTAGAAGGAGAAAATGGTGGGAAGTAGGAATTTTGACTGAGATCCAGTGGGAATGGAACTGACACTACATCTGAACTCTTCCTCCTTTTTCACTGGGCTCCTCCATCCAAATCCAGGCTGCTGTATTTATGAGAAACCTCGGGCCTTTGGCGAGAGCTCCACAGAGAGTGATGACGAGGAAGAGGAGGGCTGTGGTCACACACACTGTGTGCGGGGCCACCGCAAAGGACGGCGTCATGCAACCCCGGGACCAAGCCCCACCAGCCCTCCCCAGCCTCCTGACCCCTCCCAGCCCCCTCCAGGGCCAATGCAGCACTAAATTCCTCGCTCCCCCACCATTCCTGTGTCTGTCTGGCCCTGAATGTATTCATGTGGCTACTCGGGGACTAAACCCACGATTTGATCCCTTCTCCAGCCCCCTCCTCCCCTCTCCTCTGCCTGACAGAGGGAAGAGGGAGAGGAAGGTGGACAGAGATCCTGGAATTCTGACTTGCTGCTATTCCAGAACCTAGGCTTCTGGGTTCCCCCAGCCCTCATTTCTCCTTACAATACCCAGCCTCCTCTCTCCAGGGATCCAGGCATCTTGATCCCAATCTTTTTCCTTTGTTCTCACTGCCAAACTGCCTGTCCTGGGATCCAGTTATCTTGGCCCCTTGCACTCTCTACTTGAGTTCCAAACAGCTAAATTGGGTTTCCAGCAGCCCCAGCTTTCACTGCCAGGGTCCTAGTCAGATTCCAGGCAATCTTGCTCCAGCTATGCTTGTTAATCCTGGCTTAGAGCTCTTCCACTTATGTATTTATGTCATCCTAACTCTTAGTCGTTGCCTGTGGGATGTGAGGTCTTCTGTGAGACCTCAGGGCTCCTAGCCCTTTCCCTTCTCTCCTGCCCACTTCCCCCAAGCCCTTAAGAGGAGTTAGGAGAGAGGGAGGTCTTTGTCCTTCTCACCTTTAATGAGAAATGGAAAAAAGAAATGGGCATGTCCTCTCTCCTCACCGTTCTCATGTGACTAGGGTTTCTGACAAAACTGGCTCCAAGACTAGTCACTTAGAGCCCACTATCTCCTCAGCCTTTGGTCTTCCAACTTAGGAGACAGATCCGACCCAGGGGCCTGGGTCCCTGGGAGAGGATGGAAAAGGGAGGGAGCCAAGAGATGCAATCTCACCCCTTCCTTCCAAGGCCTTGATGTCTCTCCCAGCCCAGATATCCAGCCCTCCCAGCCCTCCCCACCCCTTACTGGGATCTGGATATCATTTTCCAGGCCTTTTGCAGTGCACAGTTGCAGAGATCAGTCAAATCCATACCACCACTGAGATCTCATTTATTGCCACAGATGCACAAAATAAATAACCCAACATCACAAAATGTGTTAAATATGGACCCATTTATACATATGGGGAAAGAAGTGAGGCTGTATATACAAGGGCAAATTTGGGGTGTCTGGGCCATGCCCAGGTTGAGAAAAGGAGAGGTAGCACCATTGGTTCTGTGTTATGAGTATGTGCCATGCTCATATGGAGCTGGCTGTGGGGCTGGTGGGGAGTGGGTTGTTGGTTAAGAAGATTCTTAACAGGAAATGGCTGTAAGCATGGAAGGTAGTCAGGGTGGAATAGAACTGTCCTGCCCCCCATCTCCCAAAAAAAGAGAGCCCTAAGGCCCAGGCCAGAGTTAAGCCTCTTGTCTTAGGGGAGGAAGGTCTCCTTTGTCTTGAAGAGAAACCTTAGAGTGGAGAAGGCAGGGAAGCCCAAACCTCAGAGCTGTGGAGAGGGCACCGTGCTCTTCTTTGCCAGGAGGAGGGGCAGGGGTGGGAGGTAAATATTTGACCAGCTGGCCCTCTATGTATTAAAAATGGGCCATTTACCAGTACTGGTGGGGCAGGACCTGTTCCCCAATCAAGCCTGGGAAATATAGAAGGGGAGGGATCCCTGGGGGAAGTACTGAGATAGCCGAGGGGGAGGAGCATCCCAAGATGGGGGAAGGAGGTTCAGGAACTCTGCTTTGGGCATGGATGTGGAAACGAGGCCAGTTGAGGTCCTATTTGGAGAATATGGAGGGAGGTCCGGGGTGCTTCTCAATACACTTGCCCAGTGGGCACGGGCAGGATCCCTGGAATGAGTACGGATGACCGTGCTCATTTGGGCCAGGCCAGAACGGGGGTTGTGGGCTAGCTTCTCAGCCTTCCGCGGGCACGATGCGGAGCTGGGCGCGGGCGTCGCGGGTGCACAGCAGCGGGAACACGCGCTCCCCGAGGGGACCGGGCGTCTGGAAGGCGAAAAGCAAGTCGAGGGAGCGGCCGTCGTAGAAGGCCACGCGGCCCCGCTCCCAGTCCAAGTCCACGCGGATGCGCCGCGGCGGGGGCCTGGCGCCGCCCAGCGGGGTGGGCTCTGGGGCGGTGAGCGCTCACAGCCGGCCGCCGCGGCCCTCCACGGCCCACACGGCCCCCGCGGGGCACAGCCCTACTCGGCCCTTGCGTCGCACCGACTCCCCGGCCGCGCCCAGGGCGTAGAGGCTCTCCCCGTCGTCCTCATCCTCCCCGGAAGAGTCTCCGCGGGAGGCGGCGTCCGCGGTCTCCACCTCCCAGCAGTGGCGGCCAGCCCCAAAGCCTTGCGCGCCCAGCACCGCTGGAAGCTGATCGAAGCGCGCCGGGCCATCGGGGGGCGCCGGTGTCCCCGGTGGGGCCAGTCGGACGCTGCGGCGGTCCTCAGAGACGAGCAGGCGGCGGTGTGCGGTGCCAGGATCCAAGGTCAGGTCGGCTGGAGAGAGGAAGGCACGAGGAAGACCGTGTGAGAGGGCTTTCCCAGGCGGAGACGGGGTCGGACGCAAGAGGCTCACAACAGCGCTCTACAAAGGCGGCTGTAGGACCACCGAGGGTGAAGGCGAATGAAGAGTAGGCCTGGGCGAGACCCCGCCAGCGCTGATGGGCCACTTCCTTCTGGAGAGTTGGGCCTGGAGAAGGACCCTGCCGGCCCAGGGCAGGGGCATAGCGCAGAGGTTCAAGGAGGGGTTGTCTGGGTTGTGGACTTGGAGAGAGTGAAGCTGGACTGACTTCTTGGGAGCCAGGAGGACCGATATGTCAATCTGCAGCATCTGGGGCAGGGCGTGGGAGCTGGGTCCACAGGATGGGAAAGGTGGAGCTCAAGAGGAGGACTGATACCAGAAACCAGCACCCCAAGTGAGGGGGTGGGCAGAGAGAGGAATCCGAAGTATCCTGATAAACCAGCCCACCACCCACAGGAATAGGTGGGAGTAGACAGGCCTAGTTCTACAGGGAGGGTGGGGCGGAGGAGAGAGAAGGCGGTGATAGCCAAGGGACCAGAAAGAATTAGTCCTTGACCTTGTGTGTTTGGGGTGCTTTAAAGAAAGATTTCTGGACTAGGGGTACTAGAAGCCATCTGGGATGGTGGGTGTCCATCAGGGTGGAGCACCTTCTCTAGGCAGTTTAAAGAGGGGCAGAGGACAGCCGTGGGAGTGATGGAAGGAACTCCCCAGAAGCTGCAGAGAAGGCCCAGAGCCCCACGGGCAAGGAGACACGCGAGTTCCAGGACACTTCTGGAAGGGAGTGATGAGAAGTGGTGGCAGCAGAGATTGGACTTCCAGGGGTCTGTTGTGTGAGTGTATGAACAGGAAAGGGGAGAATGGCTGGAACACGAGGGTTAAGTCTTGACCTTGTTATGGGTTAAATCGTGTTCTTTCACCCCCCCCCCCCAAAATATGAAGTCCCCCCAAGACCTCAGAATTTGACTGTATTTGGAAAGAGAATCTTTATAAAGGTAATCAAGTTAAAATGAGGTCATTAGGGTGGACCCTAATCCAATATAACCCATGTCCTTATAAAAAGGGAAGTTTGGACCCAAAAAGTGTGTATAGAGGGAAGTGTGTCTAGAGGAAAGACACAGGGAGAATGCCATCCACAGGCCAAGGAACACCTGAGGCTACCAGAAGCTAAGAGAGAAGTCCTGGAACAGATTCTCCCTTTCAGTGATCAGAAAGAACCAATGCTGTTGATACCTGACTTCTATTTCTAGAATCATGAGACACTAAATTTCTGTTAAGCCACTTAGTGTGAGATGCTTGGTTATGGCAGCCCTAGGAAATTAACAGAGACATCAAAAAGGACTGGATCATATTTGAGAAAAGGGAACAAACTGAAAAGTTTCTCATTTAGTTCCCTCTCTTCTGCCCTCCTTACCCGTCAGTCTGTGAAGCATGTTTTTGACCACTGGGTAATCTTCAGGGAGCTCATCCTCTGAGTTAGATGCCTTGGGTGTTGGGGCATCAAACCTGGAGGGATGAGGGAGAAGAGTCAAGAAATTGGTAGACACCCTCTGCCCTCTGATGCCTGCACCCCTCCCCCACTCACATCTCTGGGGCAGAAAAGGGTGAGGCCAACCCAGGAAACCTGTCTGGGAGTGGGGATGAAGCTGTGGTTCCCGTGACAGGTGATGGATGTGGCCGCTGGTAGTGGAAAGGAAGAAACAGTAAAAATGGAACTCACCTTCTCCATGTCATCTTCATATCCTGGAGTGGACAGAAAAAAACATGGGTGTGAGCTCTGGGCTTCATCCTGAGGGGAGCTCCCCACCCTCAGGTGGCTGGGTCTGTTCTGGTGAGGGCCCTCTCCGCATCTCAAAGTGATCTCCCATCTTTAGCCCCGTGTGCTCCTTATTCCTCTCACTCTCCCCTTCTCCTTGCATGACCTTTCCTTCCTGTCCATCACCACGTTCTCATCCCCCTAACTCCACCCCCCACCATCCGCCTCCCTCGCCCCAGAGCCACTCAGTTCCCCTTCCCTAGTGTCATCCCGGCCTTTTTCTGCCCCCAGAGTCCTCACCTTTCCCTGCTTCCTCCCCACCTCCCTTCTCTGTGTCAATGCCCCTATGCTCATCCACGTTCCTGAGGGTCTATCCCAGATAAACATCCAGCTTTATCCATCACAGAGACCAAACACATACCTAGAGTCCTTAGGCTAAGAGTTCGTTAACTGAAGTCTTATAATAAAACCGCTTCCCCTCTTGCCATAAAAGCCCAGTGGCGTTTATTGGGCCTTTTGTTCTGTGTCTCTCTACCCTGACCATGGAGGCAGCTGGACTTGGATGTGTCCCAGAAGGCCCCGCCGACCTGCAGGGCACCCTGGGAGCCGGTAGAGGGCGTGGGATGCTCCCTCTCCAAATTCTAGGATTCCTTCTTTCCACGTCTCTGTCCAGTGGAGAAGACTGGGGCAGACCAGAGGGATGGTGAAGGGGAGAGAGGAAAGACAACTTGTCTAGTTATGCCAATTACACAGAGACTAATTAGGTATATGTAGACTTCAAAGGGTGGAAACAAGACTCTAGACCGGCTCGGCGGCTGGCGAGAAGCCAGAAGGGAATCCGGGGCGCCTGGGGGTCGATCAAGGGAACGGGGATGGTTGACCGCCAAGGAGTCAGAGGCCCAGGAGGGACGCGGGAGAGTGGGAGGGTGGGCGATCAGGGTGGGAAGTGGAGAGGAGCCAGGGGTCCCCAGGTTGTTCTCCCAGACCTTGCCTCCACCCGTGTCCTCCTCTGCCTGGGGCCCTGGGAGGGGCTGAGAACAACAATAACAAGCAACACAGCAAGGTCTAGACCGGAGCGCGGGGACCTACCCCAGGACGCTGCAGGAAAGTTTGGACCTGCCTCTCTTCTTCCCTCCTTTTGACAGCCCCCCTCCATCTCTCCCCTCCCGCTTTTTCTCCGCCCTCCCTCCTGCTCCTCCTCCCCTGGGCGAGTTTCGATCTCCCTCACTAACCTCCCAGGCCCCCAGATTGCTCCCGCCCCCTTCTGCTTCCTCCCCTTTCCTCCCCGCCGGGCCTCCTCCTCACTGGCGCCCAGTGGCGTCTTTCCCAGCTTCCCAGTTCGCGCGCTCTTCGCAGGGCCTCGGGGGTCTCCCCGAGTTCTGTCTAGTGCCCCAGCCCCTTCTCTGCCTCCCTAACCCCTTCCCTCCAGCCCCTCTAACAGGAGCCAGGCATCCGTCCAGCCCCCTTGGCTCTGGGCACAGCGTCAACTCCTTCCCGCCGTGCGTCCTGGCACCTCTCAGTTGACAGCCGCCGCCCCCTCGTCCTCAGCTGGACTCTTTCCAACTCCTTTTGCCTAAACTTCCAGAAGGGCCCCGGGTCGGGAGTTGCTGTTCTCCCCAGCCGATCGCCCCTTCCGCGGACAGCTGCGGACTCGCGAAGCGCACCCCGCCTCACCTCTCCCTGCGGGTCCAGGCAGCCCATGGTAGGGATGCGCCCGCCTCGGCGTTTCCCCGCGCGGGCTCCGGGCTCGGCCAGCTTCTCCCGCAGCCCGCGGCTGATGCGCACCTCCACCGCCAGCCGCACGTTAGACCTCAGGCTGCGGCGGGGGCACGGCAGGCCGCAGCACGGACAGGCGGTGGGGGGCGTCTCGGGGCCGGTCGCCGGCGGGGTCCCCCAGCGGCGGGCCAGGCACGCGCGGCAGAAGCTGTGCTCACACGCCAGGAGCACCGGGTCCTCGAAGGGGCCCCCACACAGCGGGCACGTCGCCAGCTGCTCCAGACGCTCCACCAGCCCCGGTCCCAGAAGCTCGGACGCCTCCATGGGGAGCCAGCGCCCGGGCGCCGTCCCCTCCGCGACCACCGCGACCGCCTTCGGGTGCGCAGATGGCGGTGCGCCTCGGCTGCTGGCTGCGTCTCTGCCCCGCTCTCCGCCTCCCGCATTAACTTTCTGAGGCTTTCCTGGGATCGCCTCCGTCTTCAACCAGTCTGTCTCCGCCAATCTCCCCACCACGTCAGGCTTTATAGGGAGGGAGGAGGCCCCTGCGGGAGGTAAACATCAGGCCTTGCGTAACACCCCATCTGGTTCTCCCGCTTCCCGGTAAGATTCGGGGGGGGGAGGGTGGAAGGGACACCTAGGTCTCGACCCGAGCAGGTGGTCGCTAGGAGGCGCTCTGGGGGCAAGGTAGCAAAGTAGCAAGATGTGGGGTGCGTAGCCCTTGACACCACCACCCCAACCTCCCTCAAGAGCCGGGATATCGTCTTCCCCTTGGCCTGCACTGTGCAGGTGGGCAGGATGCCCAGGCTTGCTTTTGGTATGTGTGCCCACATCGCCAGGGTATGAGTCATTCCAGGTGGCTGGCACACCTACATCTGGGGGGCTGGGGGCACTGAAGACAGATCTGGTTTGTGTGGCTTTGGCAGGCCTCTGAGCGCTGGCGAGTGGCTGTCATTCCAGGCGCCTCTCTCCATCTGCCTGCCTTACCTATTAAGGGCTTAAGGACATCGAAGCTTTGGGGTAAGGGGTGGGAAGCAGGCGCCCACATTCCTGACTCAAGGAGTCCGGGTCCGGTTCTCTCCGTTCTACCTCTGGCTGGCTCCCAGGCCTCTGTTGTTTCTTCCTCTATCTCTCTTTCTACTTGTTTCTGTCTCTTTTCCCTGTGTATGTTTTTATTTCCACTTTTCTCTCCTCTCCTTCTTTGGTGTGTACCCAAAGGTTATCTATTTTCACTCTTTTGGTCAACTGAGGCCCAGACAGCTGGCATTGTCAAGGTCACACAGGTGATGACCCAAAGTGAAGCCATACCCAGATCTTCTGATTTATGGCCTTGCTGTGACCCCACCCTGCCCCTCTTTAATTTCAGATCCCTAGAGTCAGTTCAGTTCAGTCACTCAGTTGTGTCCAACTCTTTGTGACCCCATGAGTTGCAGCACGCTAGACCTCCCTGTCCATCACCAACTGCCGGAGTTCACTCAAACTCATGTCCATCGAATTGGTGATGCCATCCAGCCATCTTATCCTCTGTCGTCCCCTTTTCCTCCTGCCCCCAATCCCTCCCAGCATCAGAGTCTTTTCCAATGAGTCAACTCTTTGCATGGAACTTCCTTCTACATTTTTTTAAAACGTATTTATTTATTTTTGACTGCGCTGGGTCTGCGTTACTGCACACAGTCCATCTCTAGCTCCAGTGAGCAGGCTTCTCATTGCAGTGCCTTCTTTTGTTGTGGGGCCCAGGCTCTAGGCACACGGGCTTCAGTGGTTGTGGCCTCTGGCCTCTAGAGCACAGTCTCAGTAGTTGTGGCACAGAAGGCTTAGTTGTCCCGTGGCATGTGGAATCTTCCCAGACCAGGGATTGAACCTATGTCCCCTGCATTGACAGATGAATTCTTAATCACTGGACCACCAGGAAAGTCTTCTCTTCTACGTTCTGATTTTTTCTTTTTTTTTTTTTTTTTGGATTTTTCCTCATGCCCTGTTCATTACCTCCATCTCTGTCTCTCTCCTCCTCCACCCTCCTGTTCTCTCCCCCTTATCTTAGTTCCTCTGCCTCTCTCATGCTAGGCCTTTCTGTCTGGGTACTCCTGGGGGGTTGTGAATAAGTAAATATTCAGATGTCTACAACTGCAATCACACACTGTTGCACAAACATGCATGCGCATCCAACAATGTCTAAATGCCCCCAAATGCACAGCCCTAATCGTCAGATACCCTCATACAGTGCAAAACCACACATATGCCACAAATGGTCTCATACACACTTTATCACTGGGATGGACACCCGGATTATTTAGGAACAGATAGACATACTGGAAGAAAACATGCAAAGACACTCTGTCATTAAGTTTTATTGTCAACAAGAACAACAATACAAAAACAGTAAGTCTTTATGGAGCAGAAGCAGGTTATTAGGCAACCCCTCCAGGCATCCTTCTCCCCCTTTACTTATCACGGAGACACTCAAACATGACACTCTGATAAACAAAGTACACAAATGAACACACATACACTCATCTTGAAACAAATCTCCCAGCTCCCCTCTCATAAAATGCACAGCTATGCAATCAAATGGCTACAGATATAACCAAAATCTATGTTGTGAAATGGACTTCCATGTTATGATAGGAAGAATAACGATCCCCCCAGAGATGCCCATGTTCTAATTCCTGTGAACATGTTACCTGTGGTGTGGAACCTGTGAACATGTTACCTTACATGGCAGAGGGGAATTAAGCTTGCAGATGGAATTAAGGTTGCTAATCAGTTGAGTTTTAAGTCATAAAATTATTCTAGATTATCCAAGGTCCTTAAAAGTGGAGGACAGGGCCTTCCCTGGCAGTCCAGTGATTAAGACTCCACACTTGCACTGCTGGGAATGCGGGTTGGATACCTGGTCAGGGAACTAAGAATTGGTATGCATTGTGGTGTGGCCAAAAAAGGTGGAGGACAGAAGCAGAAGAGGACGATCTTCCTCTTTGGATTAAAGAGTCATGAGAGTACTCAGCCTGACACTGCTGGCTTTGAAGACTGAGGATGGGGAGCCGTGAGCAAAGGAAGTAGGTGGCCACTAGACACTGGAGAAGGCAAGGAGATGGATTCCAGATGGAGTCCAGCACTCTGACACCCTGTAAGACCCCTTTTAGGCTTCTGAACTACAGAACTATAAGATAACAAGTGTGTGTTGTTTCACAGATTTCAAACAAAAGTTCATGATAATTTGTCTTTTAAATTTAATTAAATTAACTTACTTTTTGGTTGCACTCAGTCTTCGTTGCTGCGTGCCAGCTTTCTCTAGTTGCTGGTGAGCAGGGGTTACTCTCTCATTGTAGAGCATGGGCTCTAGATCACATGAGCTTCAGTGGTTCAGTAGTTTCACCGCCAGGAAATGTCTCACTTTTCAAGACTTCCTCCCTTCCTTGCTAGAATCTCCAACAACTCTACACTTGATCCTCTAATTCTCCCTTGGTTTATTCCATTTTCAGAGAAGCGGTTGGGCAGAGCTGATTTTTGGTGTGTTGGCTTGGCTTGCTCTAGTTGACCATGACTGCTTCCTGCCTCTTGGTTAGCAACATATCTTCTTAATACAGGTGTCTCCTACATAACTCTACCTACCCCTTTCTAACTCCATCCAGGATATCTGCTTGTGATGCTGCCGAATGTTGTAATTAGACACCCGTGCGTGGCAATGAAGATGCTAGAGGTGGGAAGGCCTTGCATAATTCTCTCATTTCTTTTCCACCTCTTCCTTTTTTTCTTCTTTTGTTTATTTTTCAGTCTATCTCTTCCCATGTCAGTACATCCCATCGTTTTTTTTTTTTTTTTTTTATTGTTTTGCTAGGCAAAAGGAGACCCACCAGCTTCTGCCTTGAAAAACTATGTATCTCCAACATCCCCATGTTATTAAAGAGCCTACAAGTCTTTAGGAGCCTTGGAGGGGAAGAGGCAGGTATGAAAAGGTGTTTGGGAGACTGATGACAAGCCAGCCATGGCCCCTGCCCTTAGGAAGTATGATAAGGTGGGTAAAATATATCCATCATCATCCGAAATCTGCCATTACTGAATCAGGGAGTGTGATGAAACAAATGAGGTATCTCCATCATTGACCAAGATCTGTCACTGCCAAATTGTAAAGGTGTGCTGAAGGGAGAAGAGTGAGTGGAGGGTTTTGTTTATAGGTCAGAGAATGAGTGGAAACTATTTCAGGAAGGCTTCCTGGAGGAGGTGGCTTGTAAATGAAGGATGGGTTGGGTTGAGTTGGAGAGAAATGAAAAAGCCTGAACAAAGCATGTGAAGCATCTTGGAGGAAAAAACTGAAAGTGGGAAAAGAGGCCCAGGGGTAAGGAGCATTGATGAAGAAAACCATTATTCTTTCTCAATTCCCACTCACTATACTCCTTCCCAAAGAGTTTCTGCAGCCTTGATTCCTTCCAGAAATACTTTTTTTAGAAAAAAAAAAAAGACTGCTGTTTACAATGTGCTTTAACATGACTGATCCTAATAGAGCACGGCGGCTTTCCTATTCAATGGCTCCAAGAACTCTGAGTAAAACATCTTCTGAGGCTCAGGGCAGCCTCAGGAAGTATGAATTTAAGACTGACATCGAGGACAAAGATTAGGTCAGATTAAATGAGAAATCTTGATGCTCAAAAATGTGACCAGGGTTATATAGGACTGTCATCCATATTGCCTGATCTCTTGTTTAGCCATTTATCAGCTGTGGGGTTGAGAATCCAGATATTTTACAGTGACAACTCGGATTCCATCATGGTAAGGGATTTGCCTGGGCTCAAACAGCGGGTTAGAGGCAGAAGTGGGAGTGAAATTCAGATTTCCCACCTCCGAATTCTATGCTCTTTCCCTTAAGCATTACTTCCTCTCTTCTGAGATTTTATTTTCCCTACCGGAAGCCTCCTTTATCCCTCTCCCTTTAAATCCATGCTTAAGGCTAACAGTTTCTCCCAGATGTTGCCTCTCCTTCAAGTTCATTCAGGATGCCCTTTTATTCTCTTTCCTTCTGATAACCCTCCATTAATATCACTGACATTTCTTTATCTGTCCTTTAAATTCCCCCTTAGACAATTACTAATCATTTTTTCTCTTAGTGTCCCCTAGGCCTTAAGAGCTGCTTTCATTAAGCATCTGAGCTTTAAGAGCTGAACATTCATTCATCCATTCATTTAATCATTTAGCAACTATTTATGAAGCAGTCAGGAAGCTCCCCTGGAGAAGGGAATGGTTACCCACTCTAGTATTCTTGCCTAGAGAATCCCATGGACAGAGGAGCCTGATGGGCTACAGTCCATGGGGTCACAAACAATTGTACATGACTGAGTGACTAACACAACATTCTATATGTCAAACACTGTTCTAGGAGTGAGGATACGCTGGTGAACAAGCCAGCCATGACCCCTTATCCTCTGGCAATTTAGATCTTATTGGGAAAGATCAACAATAAGCAAGTAAACAAATAAGTTAACAAGATAATTATAGATGTCATAAGTTCTTTGGAGAATATAAAGTGGATAATGTAAGAGGAATTAACTGGAGGAGATGTTCACTGCTTTTAATAGGCTGCTAGAAAAAGCTTCTCTGAGGAGGTGACATTTAAGCTGAGCTCTGACTGATGAGAGAGAGCCAGAAGTAAAAATTTGGGGGGAGAGCTTTCTAGGCAGCAGGCACAGTAGGTGCAAAGGCCCTGCAGAAGGAAAGATCTTGATGAAGATGGCATGCTATGAGGTGTGACAAGAATGGTATAAAGAGACACTGGAGAGATACTAAGAACCAAGCTGTGCAGGGCCTTAGGGACCAGATTAGAAGTTGGGTTTGGTTCTACAAAGTGCAATGCCACTGAAGGGCTTTAAGTGGTGGTGGTGGGGATTATAGGGTCCAATTTATGTATTTAGACATTCCCTTTCGCCTAGTCATCTTTTCATTTCCTTTTTTAACTCTTGTCCTCCTTCAACGTATTCACGATCAGCATCTTGGAACTTCCCTGGATGTCCAGTGGTTAAGACTCTGTGCTTTCACTGCAGTGGGCATGGGTTTGATCCCTGGTAGGGGAAACAAGATGCCACCTGCTGCCTGGCACAACCGAAAAAAAAAAAATTGAGCATCTCATTGAAGAATGAGTCTTCCAAACTAACAATGTATTAACCTGTGCAGTGCACCAAATGTAGCTAACTCAGTTCTGATTGCTTCCTCTATTACAGAGATTTGTAGAACCTTAGAGTTGAAAGGGGCCTGTCTTCAGGCAGCTTAGAGTCTGTGGGTGAGAGGAATACTGTCTAGTCACACAATGTACACAAACTGATATGAAGGGAAAGAACAGGGTGATGAGAACTGTACCAGGAAGGCCTCCGTGCAGGCAGAGGAAACCTCTTTGGGTATTTTAAGCAAGGGATTTAATCCAGGGAACCAGTTGACAAGAAAATCGTTGAAAAACTTGGAGAATTAAGAGTCAAGAGGTCCTAACTGGGTGATTGACTTCAAGGTCAATCACCAGAGATCAGAAATGCTGCAGTCACTCCCCCAACTGGCCTACTGCCACGAACCTCTCATGTTTATTGGAGCTTGTCCACCTGACCATCTGTTACAGGAAAATGGCTTCCCCCTCACTTCTGCCTTTCAAATATCATACAAATACCTCTAATTGGCCAGCCTTAATTCTGGTTCAGAACCCAGCTGCAAAAATTTCTGAGAAATAGTTTTCTACTTCTCAACCAAACAGAATGGAAATAAAGCCAATCCATATCTAGAGTTGCCAGGTAAAATACTAGCAAATTTGAATTTTAGATAACTGATGAATTTTTAAAAACTATTTAGTTCAGTTCCGTCGCTCAGTTGTGTCCGACTCTTTGTGACCCCATGAATTGCAGCATGCCAGGCCTCCCTGTTCATCATCAACTCCCGGAGTTATTTAAGTATCTTCCAAATATGTTTGGGAGCATACTTTTACTAAAAAAATTGATTCATTATTTATCTGAAATTCAGATTTCAAGTAGGTGTCTTGTATTTGTACTTGCTAAATCTGGCAACTCTTTAAAGATCCAGCAGAGAGACTGATAGCAGGGGCCCTAGTTTAAATGAGGGGCTGAGGAAGTGCTCTCTGAAGAGGTGACATTTAAGAGGGTAACTGAAAGATGAATAAGAGTTCGTTAAGCACAGAATAGAGGGAAGGGTTTTCCAGGCAGAGGGAACAACTTTGCAAAGACTCTAAGGCAAGAGCAATTGAGGCTAATTTAAACAAAGCTGACCAGTGTTTAGAGCTCAGCACTTTTACTGTCAAGGATGTGGGTTTGATCTCTGGTCCAGGAGTTAAGATCCGGCAAGCTGCACAGCTCAGCCAAAAAATAAATAAAACTTTTAAAAATCCTAAACAAACAAAAAAAAAGAAACAAAACAAACCTGGTGCATGGGGAGCAGGGGAGTGAAGATGTTACAAGGTAGATAAAAACTTAGGCAAAGACCAACTGTGCAGAGTCTTAAGTTGTGAGCAGTGGATTAAAGCAAGAGTGGAATGGGAGAGACCCAAGGCCACGACATGCTAGTGACATCCCCTGGAGCTGTGCAAGATAGCCATTTGAAGAGCGAAAACTATTCCAGTACTTTAGGTGAGAGGTGATGATGGCTTCAGTTAGATGGTAGCCAGTGGACTGGGAGATGAACAGACCAATTTGAAATATATTTTGTATACAGAACTTAAGAAAGTGTTGGAGTGGTCATTGGAGGGTAAGGGAGAGGAAAATCAGGGGTGAACTCCTAGTTCCTGCAATGGGCAACTGGGTTGATGCAAGAACTATTTAGGGAAACAGGAAAAGCTCTTGAGTTGTGGGAGTTGCAATGGGATCACAGGAGAGGAAGGAATGACCAAGTGATGAAATACCTTGTTTCAGTGGGACACCAGTTCACAACCATTGCCTCTCTCTGCAGAGTGTTTCCTAACATCCACTTACCTGCCTACTCCATCTCCTTCACTCCCTGCCTTCTCCTCCATCATTTTCTCTTTCTTACTCTGTCTCTCTCTTTTCTTTGTAGTCATCCTATTTTCTGGATGGCAACCCACTCCAGTATTCTTGCCTGGACAATCCCACAGACAGAGGAAACTTACGGGCTACAGTCCATGGGGTCTCAAGAGTCGGACACGACTGAGTGACTTTCACTTCACTTCACTATTTCCTGGACAGAATCAGAGACTCAACCAGTGAGATGTATGGAGTGTAGGAAGCAAGAAATGAAAAGGTTTCTCATGAATCTGTGGGTCACAGTTTCCCAGTGGACCTGGCAAACCATTTAGCCTCACTTCCCTGGACCCAGGAAGGGATGAGGCTGGGAAGAGGGAGAAGAACTTGGACTGAAGCGGCTAAGGAGGCATAATTCTCTAGAAGATGGAAAACTAACTGGTCTAAATCTCTCATTTTGTACATGTTTGAGGGGGAGGGGAACTGTGCTGTGTGGCATATGGGATCTTAGTTCCCCAACCAGGGATCGAACTGGTGTCCCCTGCTTGGAAGATGGATTCTTAACCACTAGACCGCTGGGAAGTCTTAATCCCTCATTTTGAACTGAGAAATCTGAGACCTCTGCTCCTTCTAACTAAACTAGGCAAGAACCTGCAGAAACTGAAGGAACACACACATCCCATTTGGAAACAGTGGGGTATTCAAGATTTGATTCAAGTCTTGTTCTTTTTGTGACTATAAAGCAGGAACAACCATACTTATCTCAAAAATTGTTTTAAGGATCAAAGGAAATAATTTATATTCATGTATTCATCAAAAGGCTATTAAGCACCTACTATGTGCTAGGTATTGATGGGAGGTGGGGACTCAGCAGAGAATAAAGCAGACAGGAATCTGCCCCTATGAGACTTACATTCTAATGGGGAAAACAGATACATACCAGATAAATAAGTGAAAAGTATGATAGGTATCATAAAACAACATAAAGCTTGGAAGGAAGATAGAGGTGTTAGATAGAGTGAGTAGGGTTATAACTGTACTAAATAATATTCAAGCAAGGATTTGAAATGGATGAAAGAATGAGCCAGTTGCTTATCTGGAAGGAGCATGGTCCAGACTGAGGGAAAATCAGGGGCAAAAGCCTATGATATGTGAGATTTAGCATGAAGGCCATGTGGCTGGGGCAGACAGAGCAGTGGGGAGAGTGGTAGGTAGGTAGAGAGGTGATGGGCTGACTGTGTGTGGTCTTGAGGCCACTGTGAGGACTTTCTTTGGTACTGAGTGAGGTGAGCCTAGTAAGGAATGAAGGTGATGAGAAAGGGCTGACTTCTGGATGTGAGCTGATGGAGAGCTGATAAGGTTACCGCTGAGTTGCATTTGGGGTATGAGAGCAAAACAGGAATCTCCAAGAGATTTGGCTCAAGCACCTTGGGACGATGGAACTGCCCTGGATGGAGGTAGGGAAGACCATGAGGGGCCAGTTGGGGTGCAAAGTCAGGAGTTAAATGGTGGGCATGTGAAGCTGAGATGCCTGTCAGATATTCAGTTGCTTCAGGGTGTTTTTTTGTTTTGTTTTAATTTTTTATTTATGGCTGCACTGGGTCTTCGTTGCTGCATGGGCTTTCTCTACTTGTAGTGAGCAGTGGGAGGGGGGCGTGGGGAGGGGGCTACTCTTCGTTGTGGTGCACGGGCTTCTCATTGCGGTGGCTTCTCATTGCAGAGCACAGGCTCTAGGCTAGCGGCCTTCAGTAACTGGGTCACACGGGCCCAGTTGCCCTGTGGCATGCGGAATCTTCCCAAAACAGGGAACCCATGTCCCCTGCATTGGCAGGGGACTCTCAACCACTTGACCCCAGGGAAGTCCCCGATTGCTTTGTGAACTGTGCAATGTCCACAGAAATAATCAATAATCAGTTGTGTCCGACTCTGTGCGACCCTATAGACGTCAGCCCACCAGGCCTCCCCATCCCTGGGATTCTCTAGGCAAGAACACTGGAGTGGGTTGCCATTTCCTTCTCCAATACGTGAACGTGAAAAGTGAAAGTGAAGTCGCTCAGTCGTGTCTGACTCTAGCGACCCCATGGACTGCAGCCTACCAGGCTCCTCCATCCATGGGATTTTCCAGGCAAAAGTACTGGAGTGGGGTGCCATCGCCTTCTCCAATAATAAAAATAGAAGAGAGTTTTTATTTGAGCCAGATTGAGGACTACAGCGTGGGAAATACAGACTCAAAAGCGTGGATGACAAATGGCAGAGGCTTATAAAGGCAAAACCTCCAAGGTCACATAAGATATTTGTCAAGAATTAGGACTGAAGCTGGCAAGAAGGATTGGTTGGGGTCCAAAATGGTTGCATAGTTGCAAGGGGAGACCTTGAGACCACAAGGTTATACCTAACAGCTGTTAGCAGATATTATTTTGAAAATGGCTGGTGTCCTTGACTTTGATCCAGTTCAGAAAATTCGAGTTCTTAGTAATGCGGGAACCTCTTTGAAACAACAGCTGTACTGGCCACCTGGTTCCATTTTGAATGCTTAAACCACAATTACTCCATTTTGTTTTTTAGATACATTCTTTTCTTTAATGGTTAAAGCAGATGCATGCTCTACAGGTTGTAAGACAGGGTGTTCTAGTTAACATGAGCTCAAGCAAATCATGCATAAGCCAGAATGACTTCCCCAAACCTCAACAAGGCCCAGGTAAGCGTATGACATTATGAGCAGTGACAGCACCAAAAAGAATAGTTCATGGTTATATAGAAATTTATAATCTTCAAAGCTTCTTATTATTTTTATTTTTAAAATTTCACTAACTACTCCAGGGGCGTTCATAACATTCAGCCAAAGGGAAGAAACTAAGGCCCAGGCTTGCTTGCCCAAGGTCAAAGGTTGCAGAAGGCAGAGTCAGGGAGGGCTGGGTTCAAGTGCCTCTTCTCTCAACCTGACTCCTGACTCCCAGGGACAGAGATACAAAGGGAGACACAATGAGAGTCAGAGACAGGGACAGTGAGTCAGAGAGACCAAGTCAGAAACATGAAAGCAAGCGTGAGGCAGAGCAGGGGCACCCTTGAGGGAGACAGTAATACAGAGAATGACCTAGAAAAGCCTAATGAGCTGGAGAGCAGTTGAGATGAGCCCCACGTGCCTCTCAGGTCTTGGCCCACATGACAGACTCTCCCTCCTCCCTTCCCAGGTGAGGTGTCACCAAAACATCGCTGGCATGTTGCTGGCATCCGGCCTGCCAATTAGCTCGGGAGCCTCTCCCTTTGACTTCCTCCGGAGCTTCAGATGTGCGCCTACTTCCTCCCTTACCCCCACATTCCCCTCCAGCCCAGTCCTGCCCTGCCCTGCATCTTTGGGAGGCAAACTGGCTTCGAGGGACCTGCAGTCTCTGCGGCTCCCCACAGGGGTCAAGCCCCTCCCGGCGCCGAGCGTGGCATCGCGCATCCTTTTATCTGCCACCTCTGTGCACCTTTGTGAGCGTCAACCGGCCACGCCCGGCGCCCCCGCCCCCAGGGGTGGTGTGTGTGGCCGGGAGGACAGGGAGGGGCTTCAAGGAAGTGGAGGAAAAGGCCCCCCACCAAGGCTCCTGGGATGGCTCCGCAGAAGCTGTGAAGATTCTTCTACACGTAAAAAAAAAAAAAAAAGATTCTTCTACACGTAAAAGGAGAAAGGCAAAGGCTGCAGAGACGTCACAGGGGGAATTAGCAGAGAACAGGGCCCACCAAATCAGATGAAGGGGGCCGGCGGGTGAAACCAGAGCACTGGGAATGAATGGGGAACAGATGGAGAGGAGAGAGACGGTTTCACAGAAGTGACTTGATTTAGGGCGATTTGTCAAAACTAAGTTGCAAATGAGTTTGGAGAAGAGTCAGTAATGACAATTGCTGCTTTCTATAGCTCTTTTGCGTATTTTTAATTTACTTCATTCTCCTGAGGTAGGTCAAGGCTCAGAGAGGTCAAGTGACTTGCCCCAAATCACACAGCTAGTAAGACTCTAAACACTCTCCTTTATCCTTTATACTACAAGTGCAGCTGCTTCTGTATATGTCATATTATATAGAAAAGGAGATTAGACTTTTAGGGACTTGAAGATTTTCATCCAGCAAACATTTATGGGGCCGCTATTATGTGTCAGGCAATGTGCTAAGCCCTAAAGATGCTAAGGCAGTCTGCCTTCAGAAGGTTGAGCTAATCGAGGAGTGATGTGAGCAGCAAGTACAGGACAGCATGGCCACCCAGACGACTGGGGCTCTTCTCTGGGGGAGGGTGGCTTTCAGGGGGAAGTGACACCATCTGATCTTGGAAGAAGGAAAGTATTTCCCTAGTGGATGGTGGAGGTGGTGGTGGGAGAGGGCCTTTGAGGCATAAGCAAGCAAACACAGCCTGGGAGAGCTCCCAAGAGTTGAGTGAGTTCAAAGAGAATAAACAAGGGATGTGAAGGGAATTGGATGGAGTTCAGTGACATTTAATTCATGATGGATTTAAAACCATTGCCTAGCTCTAGTCAGGGTTGAGGAGGGATCTTACAACTATACTGTTAAGGGATAGTGAGAGTGCTTCTCCATTATGTTGGAGTAATAGGAACTTAAATGAAGTAAAGAAACATTCGTTGACCATTTCTAGGTGCCAAAGAGCAGGCAAAGCACTTTCACATACATTATCTCATTTAATTCATGGAGCCATTAGGAAAGATGAGGACGACTTCTTTGGATCGATTTGTGAAGACCTCTAATACTCAGAGAAGGCAATGGCACCCCACTCCAGTACTCTTGCCTGGAAAATCCCATGGACGGAGGAGCCTGGTAGGCTGCAGTCCATGGGATCGCTGAGGGTCAGACACAACTGAGTGACTTCACTTTCACTTTTCACTTTCATGCATTGGAGAAGGAAATGGCAACCCACTCCAGTGTTCTTGCCTGGAGAATCCCAGGGACGGGGGAGCCTGGTGGGCTACCGTCTATGGGGTCGCACAGAGTCAGACACGACTGAAGTGACTTAGCAGCAGCAGCTAATACTCACGGTTTAAAAGTGCAAGATTTTTGCCCTATGAGTTGTGATCCATATTAAAGATACACAGGGAAGGTTTGGTCAGAGGAAACAGGGAGTACAGAGCCAGGGAAGCCCAGGAGAGCAAGGTGTGTCTGGAGAATGGCAGGCAGTTGACCTTGGTGAAGATGATGTGTATGGTAAGGATGCTTGTGCCTGGGGCTGGAGCTGGGACTTGCCATGCAAAAGGCTTAATGTTAACCTTGTTCTCCTAGGTGAGTCTCAGAAACTTTTTTCTTTACTTTTAAGATGGTAAAGAATCCACTTGCAATGTGGGAGATCTGGGTTCAATCCCTAGGTTGGGAAGATTCCCTGGAGGAGGGCATGACAAGCCTCCAGTATTCATGCCTGGAGAATCCCATGGACAGAGGAGCCTAGCAGGCTAAAGTCTATAGCGTTGCAAAGAGTTGACAGGACCGAAGCAACCTGGCCCAGCACACAGCACATAGTTATTATAAAATATTGGCTATATTCCCTGTACAATATATCCTTGTAGCTTATTTTATACATAATAGTTTATACCTCTTAACTCCCTACCCCTGTATTGTCTCCCCACTAGTAACCACTAGTTTGTCCTCAGAGAGTTTTGTTTTGTTTTTTGGCGGTGCTGGGTCTTCCTTGCAATGTGCAGGCTTCTCTAGTTGGCCTGTCTATTTACAGCACACAGTTTTAGTTGCCCCTTGGCATGTAGGGTTTTAGTTCCCCTACCAGGGACTGAACCCGTGCCCCCTGATTTGGAAGATGGATTCTTAACCACTGGACCAACAGGGAAGTCCCCTCAGACAGTTTTTAAATGGGGAGAAACACACTCTGCTGAAGCATGTTGCATCAGACACACTCTGATGAAGCAGGGTTCTGGCTGCAGGTGGAGAATGGACTCAGAGGGCTGCACGGGCTGGAGGAGGAGGAGGAAGGAAGTATGTGAAACTGGTCTGAGGGCATGAGTGGGCAGCAGATCTCTACATTGCTGATGAGGGAGAGAAAGGAACACAAAGCACAGATTATTTTTGGGAATGTGACTGGAGTTATAACTGCACATGAAAAGGCAAATAATGAGTTAATGAGAAAAACCAGCAGCCCCACCCACCTCCACCACTTTCAACTCTTTTAGCTGATTTACTTTTTGGTATGTGCCTCCATATCTGTAAACACGATTATATTATTAGTGCATGCTTTTTCAATTTAGGTATTATCTATTGGTTTGCTTTCACAAAAGAAACAGCTTTAAAAAAAAAAAACCACCAACCTACTTGGTCCACAAACAGATAGCTTCATCATCCCCACTATCCTCAGTTTATAGATGTTTTTAAGCTATGTACACACAATTCACATATATATTTCCATTTGTGCATAAATATGCATATAAATGCACAGAAAAAATGTCCTGAAGGACCACATCAAACTAGGATCCAGGCGGACACTGACTAAAGTAGACTTTCATTGTACCTGTCTGGTTTAAATTTTTTTTTTTTATAGATAAGAAGTGACTTATTAGAATAGGATGCTTGTGAGGCTTACAAGCAGGCAGACAAGAAATGCCATGCTGAGCACTTACTGGACTAGGGTTTTATAAACAAAAGAAAAGTGGGGAGGGGAAGAACTTCTTTGTCTTTCTTGAGTAGATGTCATACGTCCGTCATCAGCTCCTCCTCCAGGTTAGGCAGAGGAGTTTTCTTGTCCCTACGTGGTCCAGCTGGTCCACAAATTATTGTTTTTTATGTGTGCAGAGAGCATGTCCTAGGAATCATTGACTTCCTGAGCTCACTGGGCAGGATGTGGGGCTCCTGTTGTTGTTCAGTTGCTCAGTCGTATCCTACTTTTTGTGAGCCCTGAACTGCAGCCCGTCAGCCTCCTTTCTCCATGGGATTCTCCAGGCAAGGATACTGGAGTGGGTTGCCATTTCCTCTTCCAGGGGATCCTCCCAACCCACGGATCAATCCACATCTCCAGCAGCTCCTGCATTAGCAGGTGGATTCTTTACCACTGAGTCACCAGGGGAGCCATACATTAATTATTATGTGTGTACTAAAAAAAAAAAAAAAACACTAATCCACACAGCAATAGTAAAAGGTAATTATCATTATCCACAGTTTACAGATGCAAAAACTGAAGCCCAGAGACTTAATTAATTTATTCAAAGTCTTACAGCAAGCAAGTGGAACTGGTAAAAAACAGACTTGTGCCTGAAGGAAGAGAAGGGACCAGTGCTGGGTCAGGACAGAACATGAAGATGAAAGCCAGGAACTCTAACAGGAGAGGTGCCATCTTTGGCAGAAAAGGATCATGAAGGCAGGAGGCGGGAGGCAGTCATATGAGAGCTGTGGTTTGGGAGGAGATGTTCAGGGCTTTATGGGAGAAGGGGATTCACTAGATTGTTGGATAGACACCCCAGACTATCCTCCCAGAAGGAGGCAAGGTCATGGCCTCTCTCCTGCCTGTCCTTAAAGAGCATCCCTGGAGAACTCAGGAGCCAGGCATCTGCATGAGTCACTGGAATCCAGAAACTGATGGCAAGGGTGAGATCATCAAAGGCAGGGAGCAGAGACAACAAGGCCCTTGGGGTCCAGGGAGCTCAACCAGTCTGGTTAGAGTCACAAAACCAACAAAGAATTCATATCTAATAGGTTTTCCTCAGGGCTCACATGAATAGGTAAGGAAGTCACTGTGAGGCTGTGATTCTGGGCAGGATGACAAACAAAAACAGGCAGACCAAGGAGTCAAGCTGCAGTCTCTGTCCTGTGAGAATGCGGGATGTCTGGGGAGCAGGAGTCTGGGAGAGGTCGCAGCCAAGGCCATCGAAGGAAGCTGGCCTCTCCCTCGTCATGACTCAGCTTCACCAGTGCCTGGGGTCACCAGTCCCCTCCCATGGCCATGCGGGTGATGACCATGAGGGTAAATGTGTCTGCCCGGTGACCTGGAATTACATGGTTGAGTTGGCAGTTGGACACTGGAGATAAACTCAAGACTTACTCTGTTTGAAAGTTTCTGGCATTGAACTGGCTTCTATGCAGGTAAACACATGTGCCCCAACCCCACTAATTCATCCTTCAGCCAGTTTACCACTTAAACACGGAGAAGCCTCTGACAAAACAGCAGGCTCTGACTTTCAGAAGCTGGCTTGACACTCACAGGCAAACCGCGTTATTCTCCTATTAGGCATAAACTGTCTTACAAAACAACGACCTCAGATGAGCTCACACTGAAATCACAAGACAAAGCAAGGCCAGCTTATAATTCTATCTGAGCACAAACAAAAAAACAGTCACTGTGCCACCCACAAAATATCAAGCACTCCTTCCTATGGCCAAAAAAAAATGCTATTATTTCTTTCAGTTCAGTTCAGTTCAGTTACTCAGTCGTGTCCAACTCTTTGCGACCCCATGAATCGCAGCACGCCAGGCCTCCCTGTCCATCACCAACTCCCGGAGTTCACTCAGACTCACGTCCATCCAGTCAGTGATGCCATCCAGCCATCTCATCCTCTGTCGTCCCCTTCTCCTCCTGCCCCCAATCCCTCCCAGCATCAGAGTCTTTTCCAATGAGTCAACTCTTCGCATAAGGTGGCCAAAGTACTGGAGTTTCAGTTTTAGCATCATTCCTTCCAAAGAAATCCCAGGGCTGATCTCCTTAAGAATGGACTGGTTGGATCTCCTTGCCGTCCAACAGACTCTCAAGAGTCTTCTCCAACATCACAGTTCAAAAGCATCAATTCTTCAGCGCTCAGCCTTCTTCACAGTCCAACTCTCACATCCATACATGACCACAGGAAAAACCATAGCCTTGACTAGACGGACCTTGTTGGCAAAGTAATGTCTCTGGTTTTTAATATGCTATCTAGGTTGGTCATAACTTTCCTTCCAAGGAGTAAGCGTCTTTTAATTTCATGGCTGCAGTCACCATCTGCAGTGATTTTGGAACCCAAAAAAATAAAGTCTGACACTGTTTCCACTGTTTCCCCATCTCTTTCCCATGAAGTGATGGGACCAGATGCCATCATCTTCGTTTTCTGAATGTTGAGCTTTAAGCCAATTTTTTCACTCTCCACTTTCACTTTCATCAAGAGGCTTTTTAGTTCCTCTTCACTTTCTGCCATAAGGGTGGTGTCATCTGCATATCTGAGGTTATTGATATTTCTCCCAGCAATCTTGATTCCAGCTTGTGCTTCTTCCAGTCCAGCGTTTCTCATGATGTACTCTGTATATAAGTTAAATAAGCAGGGTGACAATATACAGCCTTGATGTACTCCTTTTCCTATTTGGAACCAGTCTGTTGTTCCATGTCCAGTTCTAACTGTTGCTGCCTGACCTGCATACAGATTTCTTAAGAGGCAGGTCAGGTGCTCTTGTATTCCCATCTCTTTCAGAATTTTCCACAGTTTATTGTGATCCACACAGTCAAAGGCTTTGGCATAGTCAATAAAGCAGAAATAGATGTTTTTCTGGAACTCTCTTGCTTTTTCCATGATCCAGTGGATGTTGGCAATTTGATCTCTGGTTCCTCTGCCTTTTCTAAAACCAGCTTGAACATCAGGAAGTTCACAGTTCACATATTGCTGAAGCCTGGCTTGGAAAATTTTGAGCATTACTTTACTAGCATGTGAGATGAGTGCAATTGTGCGGTAGTTTGAGCATTCTTTGGCATTGCCTTTCTTTGGGATTGGAATGAAAACTGACCTTTTCCAGTCCTGTGGCCACTGCTGAGTTGTCCAAATTTGCTGGCATATTGAGTGCAGCACTTTCACAGCATCATCTTTCAGGATTTGAAAGAGCTCAACTGGAATTCCATCACTTCCACTAGCTTTGTTCGTAGTGATGCTTTCTAAGGCCCACTTGACTTCACATTCCAGGATATCTGGCTCTAGGTCAGTGATCACACCATCGTGATTATCTGGGTCGTGAAGATCTTTTTTGTACAGTTCTTCTGTGTATTCTTGCCACCTCTTCTTAATATCTTCTGCTTCTGTTAGGTCCATACCATTTCGGTCCTTTATCAAGCCCATCTTTGCATGAAATATTCCCTCGGTATCTCTAATTTTCTTGAAGAGATCTCTAATCTTTCCCATTCTGTTGTTTTCCTCTATTTCTTTGCATTGATCGCTGAGGAAGACTTTATCTCTTCTTGCTATTCTTTGGAACTCTGCATTCAGATGCTTATATCTTTCCTTTGCTCCTTTGCTTTTCACTTCTCTTTTCACAGCTATTTGTAAGGCCTCTCTGGACAGCCATTTTGCTTTTCTGCATTTCTTTTCCATGGGGATGGTCTTGATCCCTGTCTCCTGTACAATGTCACGAATCTCATTCCATAGTTCATCAGGCACTCTATCTATCAGATCTAGTCCCTTAAATCTATTTCTCACTTCCACTGTATAATCATAAGGGATTTGATTTAGGTCATACCTGAATGGTCTAGTGGTTTTCCCTACTTTCTTCAATTTAAGTCTGAATTTGGCAATAAGGAGTTCATAAGACCAGGAGCCACAGTCAGCTCCTAGTCTTGTTTTTGTTGAGTGTATAGAGCTTCTCCATCTTTGGCTGCAAAGAATATAATCAATCTGATTTAGGTGTTGGCCATCTGGTGATGTCCATGTGTAGAGTCTTCTCTTGTGTTGTTGGAAGAGGGTGTTTGCTATGACCAGTGCATTTTCTTGGCAAAACTCTATTAGTCTTTGCCCTGCTTCATTCCATATTCCAAGGCCAAATTTGCCTATTACTCTAGGTGTTTCTTGACTTCCTACTTTTGCATTCCAGTCCCCTATAATGAAAAGGACATCTTTTTTGGATGTTAGTTCTAAAAGGTCTTGTAAGTCTTCATAGAACCGTTCTCCTCTCTCGGTAGAGAGGATTTTTTAAAATATTTATTTATTTATGGCTGTATGGGGTCTTAGTTGCAGTATGTGAACCCACATCCCCTGAATTGGAAGGCAGATTCTTTTTTTTTTTAGCGCCACCCCTTTCTCCGGCCCCCTTTCCACGCACGCCCACAGGGTCAGGGCTGAGCCGGAAGGCAGATTCTTAACCACTGGACCACCAAGGAAGTCTCTGTAGAAAGAACTGATTGAGATAGTTACAAAATTTATCCTGTTTTCTGACAGCATACTATCTAGTGAAAAATCCCTGCTTCCTTAGTGAGTGCATCCGTGTGTGCTCAGTCATGTCTGACTCTTTGCGACCTCATGGACTATAATCCGCCAGGCTCCTCTGTCCATGGGATTTCCCACGCAGGAATACTGGAGTGGGTTGTCATTTCCTCCTCCATGGAATCTTCCCGACCCAGGGATTGAACTCAGGTCTTCTGCACTGGCAGGCTGATTCCACTGAGCCACCTGGGAAGCCCCTATTTTCTTAGGCCTGCCCCCAAATCGCCAAACCAAAGCCCACATACTGTCATAGGTTTTTGTTCTAACACTCTCTTTCTGAGATGTCCCACAGTTCCCTACTCTTTTGATGCAAAGAGTCATAAGCCCAAGGTGTTCAACTACAGGTGTGTTTCTGGGGGTCGATGGTTGGAGGACATTGATAACATTTCAGTGTTTCTTTTCTTCATTCTTAGCCTCTGAGCTCTACCTTAGGGATCTGGAGTCAGGCTCTGTGGGAGAAGATGATACAAAGGCAGGAAGTGATGTCAGAAGAGACAAAACAAGACATGCATTCACTCGACAGATATTTACTGGGCACCCACATAGGCCACACAGGGATCTCGGTGTGAAGGACAATAGACAAATAAAGCAAGATCCATGATTTTTAGGAAGCTTTCATCTGGGGGCTTGAGAGGTGAGAAAGACAGACTTCCCAGCTGGCTCAGTGGTAGAATCCGCCTGCCAATGTGGGAGCCACAGGAGACGCAGGTTCTATCTCTGGGTCCAGAAGATCCCCTGGAAAAGGAAATGGCAACCCACTCCATTATTCTTGCCAGGATAATCTCATGGACAGAGGAGCCTGGCGGGCTACAGTCCATGGGGTTGAAAAGAGTAGGACTCAATTGAGCAACTGAGCACACATAAGGTGGGAAAGACACCTAAACAGATCACTATGATCTATAGAGCTAAGTGCAGTGATTGAGGGAAGAATGCCCTGGGGGAGAAGAGGTGCATCGACCCTCCTGTGGTGAGGCAGGTACCAAGAAAGGCTTTCTGGGGAAGGGGATTCTTGAGGCCCTGGAGGTCGAGGACCATCTCATGAGAAGGGACAAGATGAGCAGGTCAGGGAGGTGACAAATAGCATGATGAGTGGGAATTTTACTTGCAACTGATCTCACTAGAATGGAAAGTAAGAAGCAGTGTCGGGTAGGGATTAGGCTGGAGGCACTTACAAACGGGTTTGGGCTTTACGCTTGCCCCAAAGAAGGCATCATGGAATGTCCATTGAATGTTCCGCAAGTCCTAACATGATGAGATTATGTTTTTAAACATCATTTGAAAGTCTGCAACTTACTTGATTTTGTCTGGTTTTGTGGGGTTTTTGTTTGTTTGTTTTTTCTGACTGAGTGGCATGTGGGATCTTAGTTCCTCAACCAGGGATCGAACCTGCAGCTCCTAAGCAACTTACTTAAAAAAGCATAAAATTATAAGATGTACTGATGGATGGATAAAGGGGAGGATAGATGGAAAAAGCACTTGATAAAGCAAGTAATGATAGAATCTAAGTGGTCGATATTTGAGTGGTCCCTATAAAATATTCTAACTCTTCTGTTTGAAAATGTTTGTAATAAACTTTGGAGAGGGGGTTATGTTGGCCTCTGTCCTGGAGGATGGATTGAGCAGGGTGAAGTCTAGAGGCAGGGAGACTTGACTGATGCATCTCCAAGCCAAGGAAGGACAAAGGACAAAGATTACCAGTAAACACAGGAATTTGAAGGGCAAGGAAGGCTCTTCCCTTGATACTTCTGAGAAAGTATGGTCCTGTTGACACCTTGATTCCAGACATTCAGCGTCCAGAACAGTGAGAGAATAGTTTCTCTTGTTTTAATCTACCCAGTTTGAGGCAATTTGTTAGAGCAGACTTAGGAAATTAATACAGGAGTTGAGGATGTCGAGGTAGAAGGCACTACCATGGAAAGATTATTATTTATTATGCCATACTATCACATATTTTAACCATATTTTGCCTTTTCAATATGGCTTTGTGTTTGCTTTCTGTTAAAAGCCTGAGTTTGAGCATCAAGGCCAATACCTAATTCAAGAGGCTGTGAGGAACAAATGGAATACGGTGTATGAAACCATTTGATAAACTGTTAAACTCTGTAAAGAAGGTATTAGTACTGTTATCAGGATGTGGAGGAGCTGAAAACACCTTGAACTAGAGAACGGAAAGCTAGGCCTTGGCCTCAGTGACTGCTTCACTTTCCAAACATAGCACCGTGTGAGTGGCCAGGACCCAATTCAAGTTTGTCAGCTTCTGAAAGATTCAAAAGTGCTTCTCTCCAGACAGGACAGAAGAGGGACAGGTCACAGTTTAAGGTTAGGGACCAGGGGGGAAGACCTTCCCAGATTTAAACCATGTCACAATATGTCCCTTTATTCACTAAGAACTGTGCAAGAAGGGTGGGAGAGGGAAGCCAAGATGAGTAAGAGGCAGCTTCTGCCCTCAAGGACTTCACAGTCTACCGAAGTGAGTGCGATGGCTTAGGAGTGTGGACCTTCCTACAGGAAGAGCCAGGAACCCCGACTAGGGAAGGTGTCCTGGAGGAGGTGAGGTGAAGCTGCTCCACAACAGTTGAGTGGGGTTGCCAAGATACCAGTCCTTCCGGAGAAAGAAGCATTAGGAGACGGTTTCCACTTAGTGAATGCTATCAACCACCTCATTCCAGGATCTGTGCGAAGCGTCGGGAGAGGGAGAAAGTATGAAATCTGCATTCAGCCCTTGGGGAAGCTCTCCCATTCTTGTAGGGAAGCTAAATCTGCATACCAGAAAAGGCAACTTTGAGATAAAGAGAGTGACGTCAACCACTCGGACTCTGAATACCGGATATGGTGACTGTGAACTTTGCCCCGGGAAGATTTCTGCAGGAATGCAGGGGGTGAGGGGAGGGCAGGGGCGGGCATGTGGGTCCTGGTCACCTTGTCCCCTGTCGTCGCCTAACAGGCAGATGCTTCTGTAATCGACGGTGCCTTGAGGGCGACGCGGGAAACAGGATGGGGGAGCCGGGCTGGGGCTGACTGCGCGCTCCTGGAATCTGCGCTGCGGGAGTTGCCTCTCCCGGGCCGGACACCTGGATGCGCCCTGCCCCTGCGGAGACGCGCGCGCGGCCACACGGAGATCCGCGGGCGGCTCCCCATGCCTTTGTAATCCAGCCGTTTCCCAACTGGAACCGGTTGGCTGAAATGCCCGGGAAGCCCGCCCTATCCGACTACCCCGCTCTCCACCCGGTTGAAGGGAGTCGAAGAGGAAGAAACCTGTAATACTCTGGAACTCTGGCGCAAATCCTGAGTCTTGCTCTCCGTCATCTTGTCATCCTCTTGGCTTAGGTTTCCAAGCCTCTCGCCTCTTCCTTTTACGGGATCATCTTGGAAACAGGGGCAGTCCTTCTTTGAGTTTAACTTCCATCCCTCACGTGGCAACACTGTACAGAGGTCTTTGCTGCGCGCGATGCTGGTGGTGGTGGTGGTGTGGGGAGGTGGGTAGTTAGGAGGGTGCACCTGGTCCTGAGATTAATTTTGAGGAAATTAAGGAAGAAAAAAGGCAGACGATTTGCCTTTGAAAGGGAAACGACATCCTCTCATACTCCAGGTTAAGCCAGTCTTTCTAAAAATTAAAATCTTTTCACACCTTTGAAAGGATTTTGGGGTTCTGCATTAGATCCACTCCCAAATATTGACCACGGGAGGCCACACTTACAGGATGTCTTAAATTTTTTGTGTCAACTTTTTTATTATGGAAAAATTAAAACACACATGAAGTGGAGAAATTAATATGATGAGCTCTTGTGTAACTATCACCCCCATGGACAATGACCAGCTCATGACCAACTTTGTTTCATCAACTGCCTCCCACTCATCCTCCCCCTCTCCACAGTGTGTCATTTTTAAGCAAATTCCAGGTGTATTTTATTAATAAAACTTCAATATACCAAAACCTCACTTTAAAGAGTACAATTATCACACCTTAAAAGTGCACAATTCCTTAATATAAATGTACAGTCTGTTAAATTTTGTTTCATGTTTTAAAATTAGATTACAATTAATTCATTCAAACCAGGATGCAAACAAGTCCACCATAGCGTTTGCTTCATATCTCTTTCAATCTTTAAGTTTCCTTTTTCTTATCTCCCCCACCTGCACCTCAACCCCTTTTCTTCTGGAAATTTATCTGATGAAGATAACTGATTCTCTGTCCTGTGAATTTTCCCAAAGTGGGATTTGCCGACTGCATTTCTGTTAGCATTGTTAAAATGATTCTGATAGATGGGTTTTAGGTTCATCACTTTTGGCAAGTATACATCAAGTCATTACTTCCTATTGTATTACATTGGACAGCACATAATATTGGATTGTCTTTCTTTTTATGATGCTAGGGTTGATCCGTGGGTTCAAGTATTGTCGGAATGATTCACCATTGTAAGATTCCCTGTAAGCTTTTCACATATGTTTCTAGCAGCCGTTGATTATTGCATCAGTCCTTTATTTCATTAGGCATTAAAAGAATGATATTCTTCCACCTTGTCTTCATTTATTAGCTGGAATTTGTAATAAAGAACTGTCCCTCAACCATTTGGTGATCTTAGATATATTTGTACAAGAATGGTGGCATAAAAACTATGTCTTTATTTACCAGCGTTCAAGAAGAAGTAAAGGTTTCTGAAAGAAAAGTGAAAGTTGCACAGTCGTGTCTGACTCTTGGTAACCCCAGGCCAGAATACTGGAGTGGGTAAGCCTTTCCGTTCATCCAGAGGATCTTCCCAGCCCAGGGATTGAACCCAGGTCTCCCACATTGCAGGTGGATTCTTTACCAGCTGACCCACAAGGGAAGCCCAAAGGAGAATACTGTGAGTAGGATTTGAACCTGCCCGGGCAAACCCCATTGGATTTCGAGTCCAATGCCTTAACCACTCGACCATCACAGGTCAGTTTCTAGCATCTTCCAAAAGTGACCAGTGAGTTTTTAGTTGTCATGATGAACTGGTGGAATTTTTTTTTTTTTTTTTGCATAGTTGACATATATTAATCAATTGCAGATATTATCCTCCTTCATGCTTAAAAGTGTCCCATCTTTAACCAGACATGGCCCCAGTAGCTTTCTCACAATCTGATGTGACAAAGTGCTCCAGGATCATCTTGTATATTTCTTCTCCCAGACCTAGAATTAGCCAGTTCTTCAAGGAGCCATTTTCTTTTGGGCGGGAAATAATAAGATTTTCATCTGGGTATAAGCAAGGCTTGCTCAGTGCATCCAGTTAGGCTGTTATTAATAATAATAAGGCTTCTTTGTGAAAGAAGCTAAGAAATGCATTTTATTATTTTTTTAAGGAAAATGCATCATGAGTTTATCACATTATGATTTTCCAATTCAAATTTGGGATCACTGTGCTTTTATTTCTCTTCTTTTATTTCATAATAATAAGAGAAAACTAATCTTTCAGGTTGAAAATCTTGGTTCCTGGTAATGTTAACATAATTGCTTATTTTCTTTACCTTATATATTTGGGTATATATGTACATGTACATAATACATGGGCTACCCATGTGGCTCAGTGGTAAAGAATCTGTCTGCTAATGCAGGAGATATAGGTTGGATCCCTGGATCAGGAATAGCTCCTAGAGAAGGAAATGGCAACCCACTCCAGTATTCTTGCCTGGAAAATCCCATGGACAGAGAAACCATAGAGTCACAAAAGAGTCAGATATGACTTAGGGACTAAACAACATAATACATAATAAATTCAGAATAACAACAAAAATATTATTACCAAGATGATAACTGAAAAATTTTAGTTTTATTTTCAATTCTTTTTGTCATTAGGCTATATTCCACAAAAGAGATACAGCTAAACTACTGTGTTTTAAAGTCACCTAAAATAACTCCTAAGAAGTTACCAACTACAGAGAATTTAAGCTACCAACTACTTACACAGTTAGGTTCCTCTTGTTTTAATTTAATTTTGTTTTATAATGATGTAAAACATTTACATAATTCCAAAGCCTAATTTCCATGTCTTCCACTTGGTTTCCCCTCCTCCCAAAGGTTAGTGTTTTTGTTAGGTTTTGGTTTATCCTTCCACTTAAAAAATAAATATAAGCAAAAATATATATATATTCACATTTCCCCTTTTCTTAGGTAAAGTGTAGCATGCTGTGTTCACTATTCTCCATCTTGGTTTTTTTTCACTGAATATATCCTGGAGGTCATCCTAAAATAATAGACAGACAGTCCTCACTTGCGAAACTGAGTCATCTGGGGAGACAACAGTCAGCGATCCAGCGTCGTTTTTCAGGTCCCTCAAAAGGATGAGGTCCAGATGGGCCAAGCCTGCACACACTCTCAAGGACATCGAGGATAAAAGCCACAGCTTCAAATCAGTGTGTGGTCCCCTGAAATCTGCATCTCAACCAACATTCTCATTGCAGAATCTTCAACTATCACCTATTGATTTATAATGCGACAATAAATAGCCTTGTCTATTTGAAGCTTCCTTTTCAACCTAGGTATACTGGGGAGAAAGAGGGACTGAAAGTAACAAGGTAAATGTAAAGAGTAGGGCGGGGGCCGTGGGGGGAATGTCAGAAATATCAGGCCTCGATCAAGAAGCCAAAGAGTGTAACCTTCCTAAAGTGTTCCTGGAAGTCTAGCTTCAACCCTACCGCACACATCCCACACATCCCAAAGCGAGGGGATAACGGGGAGGAGACGCAGAGGAAAGCAAAGGAACAACTCTAGGGACTCAGGGTGATCTGAGTGCCGGGAACCAGGAGCCGGAAAAAGGGGAAGATCTGCCCTGGAAACGAGGCGTGGAAGGTGTAGAGGTGGTTGCTCGTAGTGGCGTCGTAGAACACGACTTTGCCGCACTCGTGATTCACGTGGACGCCCACTTTCCTGAGACAGACCGAGAGATCCTCGCGGGTGCCGGTCTCGGTGAGCGCCTGGCACTCGGAGCCCGCGATGCGCAGCGCCCAAAAGCCACTCAAAGGCTCTATCTGCAGCATGCCCTTCCTAGGCACTAGCTCCGAGGCCACGCCCACCACGCAGCCTCCGCCCTCGGGCCCTTGGAGCTCCGCCTCCCAGGTCTGGCAGCCGGAGCAGAGGCCTGGCAAGCCCAGGACACAGCGGAACGGATAGAAGCGCTCGGGGTCGGTGTCCCCAGCGCAGACTCTCTGAGGAACCGGCTTCAGCGTCACTGTCTTCAGATCCTGGGAAATGATGAGATCAGGGTGAGCCGAAGCCGCATCCAGGGTCAGTGGGTCTGAGGGAAGATGAGGAGAAAGAGGGGCAACCCCAGGTCAAGCCATCCGGCCCCCTTTAGGATGGCCTTCTCTAGAAGTCAAGGTCACCTTTGCCCCGAGAGATATCCTACCCCCCCCCCCCGCCCCCTCCTTGACATTAATCCCTAAATTTCACCATATGCAGCTCTGAGGGTGGTCTCCCTCAGAGAGAGAGTGGTGGGGAGGTGTCATTTCAACACTCAGAACTGAGACTATCTCCTCTTCCTTCCCTGTTTCCTGTGGTCTTCATATCTAGAACAAGATTTGAGGCTTGTATAAGAGATGTCGAGGTTCAGATTGTCTGAGCTCGAGTAATTTTCTAAAGTACAGTCCCTCAAAGGTTCAGTGGAGGGGTGGAGTGCAGAAGGAGGAACGGTCAGCCCCCTCCCTTCTCACCACATAGGCACACTTTGGGGGTTGGGGCAGTGCGGTGGGCGCTCAGCATGCAGTATCTTAGTTCCCCCACCGGGGTTGGAACCCACTGCCCCTGAAGTGGAAGCATGGAGTCTTAACCACTGGAGAAGCCTGCCCCGCACACGCTTTTAATTGGGTTTGGATATTAAGTTATAGTTTGTCAAAGGTAGAAGGCCTACAGTGGCTTGAGAAGCTGTGGTTCCAGGCCTTGCCAAAGACATAGGAATGGGGGCCTCATCCTCTTACTCTTGTGTGTGTGTTACTCTATCAGTCCTGTCCGACTCTTTGCAGCCCTACAGACTGTAGCCCGACAGGCTCCTCTGTCCATGAGGTTCTCCAGGCAAGAATACTGGAGTAGCTTGCCATTCCTTTCTCCAGAGGATCTTCCCGACCCAGAGATCAAACCCTGGTCTCCTGCATTGCAGGCAGATTCTTTACCGTTTGAGCTACAGGGAAGTCCTCCTCTTATTCTAAAATGACTTAATGTTTCCTTGCTGGATGGGGTATTTAGGAGAGATGGAGGATGTGGGAATGTGGGGAAGAGGAAAAAGAGTGGTTAGAATCATGAGGATGAGTTAGGTGGATTGGGGCCGAGGTAGTTCTTACTGGTCTCTTAGATTCCACCCTGGCTAAACTGATGCCTTGGTAGTTGAAAAAAAAAAGGGGGGGTGGACCGGAGCAGTCAACTATAGTGACTTTCTTTATCCACCAGGGGGCACCACAGCCAAAGCAGTAAGCAGAAGCCAAGTGATGGGTCCTTGTCCTCCTTTTGCTTGAGAACACCTGCTCCCTTCTCCAAGTCCTCACCTCCATCCCCATCTCCACACCCTCAGGGACCTTTCAGTGTTCTCAGCCACTCACCTATCATCGTCTTGAGCTCTTCAATATTCGTAGCTCCTGGGCTCCCCAGGTTCTCAGAGCTGTCCCGGTTTGATGAATAAGAAACAAAAGAGTCCCTGTTTCGTTTCCGGAAGAGTGGGCTGAGTGAAATTGAGAGTTTGGGATTTTGCAGCACTGGTTTAGTTGTTCTGTCAACTTTGAGGGAGAAGGGGAGGAGAGAAGAGAGGTCAGTGGGGGCAAGGCAGCAATGTCAGAAAGTGCTTCCGAGCTCTAGACACAGCAGGAGGAATCAGAGGTAGACTCAGGAAAGTGAAACTGCCCACATGGTTCCAGTAGCTGGGGATCAACAGAAATTCTTGGGCTTGCCTTACTGAATGATTGATAGATAAGGGAACAATTTATTAAAACCCCTCTACTTGTAAGGTGTCTTCACTGGTTAAGCTTACTTTAGTTATTTTTTCCATCTAATTGTAATTTTTCCTTTTAATTGCATGTGTGTGTGTGCTAGTCACTCAGTTGTATCAGACTCTCTGCGATTCCATGGACTGTAGCCACCAGGCTCCTCTGTCCATGGAATTCGCCATGCAAGAATACTGGAGTGGGCATCCATTCCCTTCTCCAGGGGATCTTCTCGACCCAGGGATAGAACCTGGATCTCCGCATTGCAGGCGGATTCTTTACCATTAGTTGCATACCCTCCAGGTGCTTGGGAGGGGATAGCATTTGACCTCCTGTAGACTTGGAGGTTCCTTGACTCCACCATTAGAAGCCACCAGCATTCAGGGGCAGGACTCTTACCTGGAGGGCTCAACTCAGGCTCCGAGGTTTTGTTCGTCTTAGGATCATTTTTCTCTGCCAGGTACCCTAGGAATTGGTGAGAGAAAACCAATGTTGGTCTTGATAACCTGAAGCTGCAAACTAAAAACCAAACAGCCTGCCACCATCAATAAGAACAAGAATTGGTGATTCTCAGTAAGGGCTGCCCCCTAGGTCATGAGGAAGTGTAGTAGCCTTTCAGGTTGTCCCAGTGCCTGCAAAGGAGGGGGTACTCTATTGGCCTAGAATGTTTCCTGAGGCCTGGGATGTGATTCAGCAGACCACAAGGCAGAGAGCACAGTGGAGACTTAACCATGTGCAAACACCGACAGCTCCTCTGGTGGAAAAACACTCGTGGAACAGAATCTCAAGTTCTGCTCTTGGCTTTGGAAGGCATTGTGTAGTTTCTGGCTTTGGCAAAATGATTTCTAATGCTGTCTTTTCCACTTAAATACTCACATGACTTGGGTAATTTACTTCACCTCTCTGAAGTTGCAGGGGCCTTATTTATTGTAAATTGCCAATAATACCACCTGTCTAGGAGGATGGTAGTGAGATTTTGAACTTTTAGATGTGGACTGCTTAGCACATGGTGGCTCTTGAAGAAATGGTACTTCTAGTGTTACCATCTCAGATAGCAGGGCCATCTCTGATGGCTTGGGCATAGGCTGCGGTTACTGGGGTTCTCCCTCCCCTGGGCTGTCATGACCTGACTTACAACCAGAAACCCAGCCAATGGCTGATGGCAGCTACTACTACAGAGACCGAGCTGCTTTTGTCTTCTCCTTGTCTTATCTTTTCTTCCCTTACTGTGAGGAATGAAGGAATAAATTTGAAACTTTCTGTTACTCTTTTTTTGTGGGGGGGCATGCTGTCCAGCATGTGGGATCTTAGTTCCCCAACCAGGGATCAAACCCATGCCCCCTGAATTAGAAGCATGGAGTCTTACCCACTGGACCACCAGGGACGTCCCAGAATTTTCTGTTACTTTTAAATATTTCTAAATTTTGGGATTAGTCTCTGTTTTGTGAGTTACCTGAGTTTAAAATAATAAAACATATCCATATGCCTGTGCTTCTCCCTTTATGAGGAATGGGGATTCACCTATATTTGGCCTCCGTGTAATCAGAGAGACAGAATTCTTCCCCTTTGCTTTTTTCACTTTCCCCAAACGGCAGGAGCAGTCATCACTTACAGCTCTTTCTGTCTTCCTCAGACAAGCCACTGAGGAATTTGCTTTTATCTTTCTTGCTGTCAGCCTGGAGAATGTCTGTGGGGAGAGAACAGAATGAGATGGAGTAAATTCAGAGAGTTTGAACAAGGAACCCATGATCACACAGCAGGCATCAAATTTCAAATGCCTTGAACTTGACTCTCATAGTCTTAGTGGACCAAGGTGTAAAACTCTGAGAGATGCCCTTTCTGTTATCCTGGAGTGGCTCTCTAGCCCAGCACTGTCCAGTAGAAATACAATCAAGTCACAAATAACATTTTAAAATTTCTAGTAGTCACAAGGAAAGGGCTTCCCTTGTAGCTCAGTCAGTACAGAATCTGCCTGCAATACAGGAGACCCGGGTTCAATCCCTGGGTTGGGAAGATCCCCTGGAGAAGGAAATGGCAACCTACTCCAGTATCCTTGCCTGGAAAATCTCATGGACACAGGAGCCTGGTGGGCTGCAGTCCATGGGGTCCCAAAGAGTCAGGCACGACTGAGCGACTAACATTTACTTACTTACTTAGTAGTCACATTACAAAAGGTAAAGTAAAAAGAAACTGATAAAATTAATTTTTAATTCTATTTTCTATTTAAACCATTATTAACAAATATTGCCTTTCGACCTATAAAAAGTTATTACTATATTTTACATTCTATTTTCGCACTAAGTCTTGTGAAATCTGACATGTTTCCTTCACTAGCAGCACACCTGACTGGACGAGCCACATTTCAAATGCCCAAGTGCATGTGTGGCTAGTAGCTAACATATTAGGCAGCACAAGTCTAGTCCCTTCCTAGTGAGGAGAAAGGGCTGAGGGACAAAGGTGCCATTTGGCCTCACGCTTTAGCTTCAGAAGAAGGTCTGCTGTGGTGCCAGCCACTCAGGCACAGGGTGTGGTAAAGGATGGTCCCACCTACTTAAAGCGTGGGTGCAATCCCTCTCCTCCCGACAAGAGAAGACTCAAGACAAGAAAGGCAAGGGAGCTCCAGACCAAGGCGCTTGGTGCCCTCTGTCCCAGTTCTCCCCAAGGAGGGAGTTCTGTGCCCCCGTCTCCCAGACATGGAGGGCTGTCAACGTCTGTGTACCCTCATGGAAACAGGGGCAGAGGACAAAAGACTGTGTGGTTGGAGAATGAGCCCATAACTCGGGGACGATGGCCTGTGTCTGGCCTGCACTTGCTGTAGGGGTGCTGGACTAAGGGAAGAGCTATAGAGTGGGACCCCTAGATAAGGGGCTTCCTCTGGGCCTCTGCACCCTTCTAGTGCCCTGCAGCTCCAGGATAGGAGAGAGCCAGCCCTGGGTATAGGTGGAGGGAGACACAGGGGATCTCCTCTGAGGGCCACCAGCCCAGCCATAGTGAATGCTCAGCGACCCTCTTATGAGGGGTCTGCACACCTGGAGCCAGAGGAGACACTGGTCAGGAGTGCTATGCTTCAAGGGCCCTCAGGGTCCAGCCACCAACCCCCTCCACCTCTGATTTCCCACACCCAGTCATTCCCCAACAAGAGGCAACCATCCTCAAACTAGGCAGCTATGGAGATTAGACCAGTGTTGTAAGTAGGCCCCCAGAACCCCCTCCATCCAGTGGACTATATCTAAGAGGGCCAGGTGGGAGTTAGGGGACTGTGTGTAGGGGTGGGTGGGGAAGAAAATACAGCAGACCACGTTCATCTGTGCCAAAAGGTAGAGAGTGTATTTGTAGCCCCCTTCTCCATGTCCAATCCCAGCCTGTGCCAAAGTGAAAAGGTAATAAACCCCTTTATTGAAATTCTAAACTGAAGCCAAACTATTTAATTTTATTTTTTAGATTGTAGTTCTTCTATGTGAGATTGAACCCAGGCCATGGCAGTGAAAGGCCAGCATCCTAACCACTAGGCCACCAGGGAACTTCAGAACCAAATTGGAATGACTATGAAAACCTGTAATGACTATGAAATTGTTGGATTACATGAGATTACACCACGTGGGATGGGAGAACTGAACAAAGCAAAGCAGTTACTAGGGAAAAGAAAAGTTCAAAACAATAAAATTAAGAACAAAAACTCTGTGTCTGGGGAGTGGAGATTCTTAGCTGAACAAGTGGTATTCTTGGGGGCATTGTCGTGGTCCTCTTTTTCCAGAGGCGTATGGGAGGGGTCTTGGGGTGGGAGACTCTTGTGATATTTCCTGGGAGAAAACTCCATCCAGCTCTCTCTACTCCTGGTTTAGACAAGCACAACCCTTGCTGTGAAGGGAGTCCTTACAAATACCCAGCTGTCTTCCTAGTTGTAAACCCAGACATGTTTTTGAAAAACACCTGACCAAAAATCTAAAGCCAAAGTCATCTACTTCTGTCTGACTTCTGTTTCCCTGCAAGGCTGCAAGAAGGATTTCCCTAAGATGTCATTGACTTTGAATCTATTTTCTGGTATTCTGTAGTCAGAAATAGATTGAACTCCAGTTCTGGCCCACCAGACAACTGGTCTACCACCTTCCTGCCAGTCACTGTGCCAGGCATGGGAACCTCTTGCAGCTTTCACAAGAAGAGTCAGGGATGCAAACAGGTGAAACATGATGAAGACAGAGTGAAAGAAATGCCTGAAAAGAAAGATACAGATGCCTGGAAAGTGCCCAGCAGAGAGCCTGGCATTGGAAATATCCTATATAATTACTATTGATATGGATGAGTTACAGTTCCATTTCCTCAGGGTGATGGAGGAAGAATCCCCCAAAGGGAGGTGAACTGAGTTGGTGACAGCCTCTTCCTTACCTTTGAATTTCTTCAGGCTCTTTGTGAGGGAATCATGCCGTGATTTGATGTCACTGAGTTTTTTCTCTAGGTCCATTGAAACAGGGGTTGGGTTGAGAAAGCGAAATGCTTCACTCCTAGGAAGATATGGCTGAACTGGATGGTGAGATCAAGGAATGGGGTGCAGGGGAGAAAGAGCTGTGACAAAGAGGTGGGGATGAGGTGATGGAGCCTTGAGGGTGGGGAAGGAAATCAGAGGATAGTGAGCTGAGAGTCAGGAGGCCAGGGCTAGGGATATGGGGCCAGGGTGAGGTGGGGCATAGTATGATACGGAAATGCAGACGGTAGATAAGCCAGAAAAAAGCAGAGAGGAAGAGGGCAGAGAGATGGGGTAGGGGACCCAGGAGCCATCTAGTTGAGCAAGGGGTCATGCAGGAAGTGCAAGGAAATAGGAAAATCTGTGATGAAGAAATTGGAACATAAAGAAAACAGCTCTTCTCTTTAGTAACCAACTCAGCTTAAGCTGCAGCCTAAGTACCTGACTGCAGTTAGACAGAGTAGACAGGAACTTGGGAGGAAAGAATGTTGAGTATTTGAATGTAGTATTTGAATGTATGTTGAGTATTGTAAGATGAATGAATCAGTGGGCAAAATGCACTTGGGGTGGCCCATCATACCTGCACAAGGCAATTTTGATGTCCTAGAAGAGAAAGAGAAACAGCACAGTCTTAGCACTTGGCTGATTCATGGGAGCCAAGGAGAAGGTACTGACCATGCAGGGCATGGGGTAGAACAGGTGGAATGAGAACATCTCTCTTCCTATATGAACATCTCCACAAAGGGTTCCTCCAGGAAGTGTCCAATATGCCAGTAGGCAGGAAAATGATCAGACCTCGAGAGGAACTAACTGAGTTGTTTGAAAATAAGTTTTGTCTTTGAGACTAAACCAGAGAAGGGAGAAGAGAGACAGGAAAAGGGCTGGAATGGCTTTGTGTGGTCTTTCTTTACAAAAAAAAAGAAAAGAAATGGATTTCTGAACTAGTGGGAATGGGAGATGGAGTCAGGAGGGAGCTCAGCTTATCCTGTGCATCACCTAGACCACACTGTCCAGTATGGCAGCCACCAGTCACACATGGCTATTGAACACTTTGAAACATGGCTAGTACGACAAGGAACCAAATTTTTAAATTTTATGAGAGTCACCAATCCAAATTTAAATTAAAAAAAAAACTGAAATAGTATAAAATACTTTTTCCATTGACCACAACTATATTGATTTGGTCAGAGTACATTTAATTCAACCATTCAAAACATGATATCTGAACTGAGATCTGCCAAACATATACCAGATTTTAAAGACTCAATTTTTTTAAAGGAAGAGGTTCATAAAATATTTCATTAATACTTTAAAAATATTGGTTACTGATTGAAATTATAATACTTTGGATATATTGGGTAAAATAAAATATTTCACTTAATTTTACCTGTGTCTCTTTACCCTGCTAATGTGGCTACAAGAAAAAAAGTTTAAGTCATATTTGTGGCTTGCAAAATAATTCTAAATTACACATATAGCTCACATTGTACTTCTAAATTATATACATTGTGTGAAATATATTTGTAAATTATGGCTCACACAGTATTTTTATTGGACAGCACTGAGCTGGGGGAAGGAAGATAGAGGCAACTCTGGTATCCTGCCACATGGTCAGTGCTCTGATCTGTAACTGGGGAGGGGTCACTGTGTTTTTACAACTTGGTCCCCAAGGGACACTCACCTGGAGCAGCTGGCCTGGCGGCAAACACTGCCTGGACTTCAGGGAATCCTTCAGCTTCCTGAGATAGTTCAGCTGCGACTTGGTGGAAGTGACATATAATTTCTCCCCCTTGGAGATCTCCTGACCCAGCCAGTTGATCCGGGATAAGAGGAAGCTCTTCTCCTCCTTTAGCACCTTACGCAGCTGTCTGAAGGCTTCGATGACCATCTCCTTCTCTAATTCCACCTGGTACTGGGGGCAAGAAAGTGGACATTCAGAAGATGAAAGGATGGCCTCAAAGTTCCTTCTATCCCATTTTATTCAATGTTATCATTTTATTAAGTTTATTCTGAGCAACATGCAATGGCAGACACGGAGGAAAGGAAATGGGAGGCGAACAAGCTTTTGAAAGCCCTTACTATGTGCCTTGTTTTCATTTTAGGTTATTTATTCATATTTTTTGCCTTCAAGGATAGGTAGTTAATACTTAATACCTAAGTATTAAGTATTCATATTTCCAGTAGGCTTTTCAGTTTATAATTTGCTTTCACATAGATTTTTTTTTCCTTTGTACACACACCCACACACAAAACAGATACAGATATTTGAGTGGGTTCATAGCGTTTTCATTTTCTAACTTGAGAAGTCAGTTTCTAGGTAAGTAAGGGACTGTGAGGGGCAGACATGGGTCTTAAAACTGGTATTTCCTATTCTAAGACCAGCACCAGTTTTCCTTACACTACCTGTCCCCAGGTGGAGGAGACCAAAGCAATCAACCTACTCCAACAACATGAGGCTGGACGTGGAAGATGCTAGCACTGGCAAACCAAACGCTGTAGAGGAGGAGAAAGCTGGAGCACACCCTTACCCCCGATGCCACAATTCTTTCTGTCCCTCCTACACTCCATCCCATTCTGTATCTGTTCCTTTGTCAATAAGGTCTTTTTGAGTGGTCAGTGTAATAAGGAGTTCTAGGAGTTTTGCAGAGATACTATTTCTGTTTTCAAGCTCATAGACAGAGAGACCCACACCTGAGTTTTTCTTACCATAGAGACTTTGATACAGTGTTCACCTTGTGCCATCACCTGAATTATCTCCCTCTCCTTTTGCTGCAAGACCTCGATTTGTGATTGGATCCGCCCCTGTGGGGAGAGAGTTGTCTTGGCAAGTCGTGCCTGGAGATCTCCTGACCTCATGATGCCCTCCTTATTTCTTGGGATGGAGGGCAAGTCCTTGTGTCATTATTAATAGATCCCCCTTTCCTGTTCAAGCTGGGGGCTGGGGTGTGACGGGGAGGAAGAACTATGGAGCCTAAGTGACCTACAAGAAAGGAATGTAATAAATTATAACTAATAAATTATGACTAATATTTGGATGTGCTTTGGGGTTATCAAAGGACTTCCACAAACTTTCTCTCATTTGTCATACCTACAACTCTTAAGAAGTACAATTTGTTTGACCCATTTAAAGAGGAGGCACCTGGAGCTCAGAGAGGTAAAGTGACTCCTTGAAGGCTCTATAAAAAGTTCATGAGTCTGAACCTGAACCTACACCTCTGACTCGAAATTCCGTGTTCTTTCCATTCTCCATTATACCTTGGTTGCAACAAATATCAGTTTTCCAACCTTAGACTTTTGAACCTACGGGCCTGACTGCACATTTTCTACTCAGGTGCAAAGATGGGGCCATGGGTACAAACCCAGAGGGAGGAAATGACAGTTTCCAGGTCCTCACTGAACTCTTGATCTGATGGGGGAACAGGGAAGGGACCCCGAAATGCCTACCTGATAATTCTGGGCAGCTTCTTCTATCAGAGTTGTGTTGTGGGTTTTGTGGTCCTTGGATTCACGACACACCACGCAGAGGAACTTGCCATCGACTTCACAGAAGTAATGACATTTCTCTCCATGCCTTAGACATCTCAGCTCTTCGGTTTCTGGCTGCATGTCCGAGGGATCCATAGCTTGGATTTTCTCCACCAGATTTACCAAGAGCCAGTTGGGCGTGATCGTGTCCCTCTTCACAATTTTGTTGCAGAGGGGACATTTAAGAACGCTGTCTGCTGCTTCCCCGCTCTGAGTGATGCAACTGAGGCAGAAGTTGTGCCCGCAGTCAATGGTAGCAGGGTCCTGCAGAATATCCAAGCATATGGGGCAAATCATTTCTTCTTGAAGCTTACCGGTAAACTGTTGATGGGCCATGATGGGGCCAAAGGCTTCTTCAAGTCTGTAGGAAGTCGAGAAATCAGCTGTGGGCACTGATTCTAAGAAAAGAGAAGATAACAGAGGCAATGGAGGTCAGAGTCTATTAATTAGAGAATCAGAGAGAGAGGAAAAAAACAATAGTAGAAAAGAGTCAAAATTAGAAGGTAGGAAATATTATAAAGAGGGAAACAGATGGGCAATGCTACTTCACTGCCTCTTAAGAATGAATAGATGTAGTAAATGAATATACACTGCTTATAAAATGAGGTAAGTATTCCTGAACCTTGGACTACTTAACGGTGTTTATGAGGCAGTTAACTGAGATTAGAAGGACCAGGGCACCAAAGTCCTTTCTCGGAGGTTCAGGGAAGGAGTGGATGGACTGGAAAACGCTTCCCAAAAGGTCACAGCCAGTTCACCAGTAATGATTTGAGCATCTCTTTCATGCAGAGCCCAAACCTTGGGAGAATATATGAAAAGGAAGGGAGTAATTCTCTATCTCTTGTAATTTAGTTCCACACTTTTAAATATTTTGTGCAAACGTGGAAAATATTGAAGGAGGAAACAGACAGAGCTGGACTCCGTCTTAGGCCAGGCTGCGAACATTAGGCTACACGCATGGTCAGCCTCCCAATGGACTCTGAACTTTGTGCCGGGCGTCTATAGAAATGGCATACCAATGGAAAACCAGACCCCCGGATAAAAGAGCCTCAGGACTTGTACTTGGACTCGCCGTTGCCTAAAAGAATATGCTAATTATCTCTATAACAGAACAAAGTCGTAAATTCCATTAAGTTTGTCGGGATATGACCACAGTCCTGTTGATAAATGTCCACTGTTTATCTAGTTTTGTGACACATGAATCATGGGCTAACTTTGATCGTATCTCTGTTTCACCTTGTCCAGACTAGTTTCAAGGAATTTGGGGAGGTGTGTTTGAGCAAGAACACTTAAGGTATATAAGGTTTTCACAAAAACTGGTCAGGGTCCTTGGCTAAGAGGAGACTCTGCCTTGGGCCCACCGCTGTAATAAACTGCACTCCACTATCTGCATTGTCCTTCTGAGTGGGTTTGTTTCCTGGAACGCGTGGCTACCATATAATCACCCGCTCAGGGAGTTTCCAGTTAAAAGGAGAGGCAACCATTCCTCCCCTGGGGAGATTCCTAGTACAGTGGGACCAGCGAGGAACTTCCTTGCTGAAAGGTCATTCTCTGTTCTCCATCCTAGTTGTTACTTCCCCGTAGCACCTGGATCAATCTGTTCTCTTCTATTTTTTTTTTTCCCCAAACATCTTCAACACTCTGGTGTGTCGATGCTCATTCTTTTTCTGTGTTTCTTCCTGCTTCTTGGTGCTTACTTGATCCCTGGATTGCCTTCCCCCAACCACCACCACCACTTCCTTCTGTAGCTCCACACATTTGCATCACAACCTTTGCTCCTTCCCTCTTATATAAGGGAAGGGTCCTTCCTCTCTTCCCATTTCATCTGGATCCCAGCTGCCACCCTTATCTCCTCTCTCTCCAGCATCTGCCATCTGTCTCCCAAAAGAAACACATCTTTCATCTTTATCTGATCTTAATATTTAGGTCAGACAGGCATTGTGGGTAATTTATGATTATAATCAGAGTGATTGTATATTTTGGCTTACTTTGGGACAGTGCTGGGTTTCAGGTTGACCTGATGTAATGAATAGATCATCCTTCCATTCTCAAAAGTATCCAGGTTGGATGATGAATTATATGTTTACCTTAATTATAGAAACTGTTGGAAGCCAAGGCTTTCAGAAGTGTTACACCTTCATTTCAGAAATATTATGAAAAGGCCTTCCTCTTTGTTTCCTTTGAGGTGAAATTAAAGCATCTTGACACTTGTATAATATTTTATAGTTTATTCTCATCCTAAACTGCTGTCCCCTGGAGGCAGAATTTAACTTATAGGTAGGTTTCATTTGACATAGTGATTTTAGACATAATAATTTGTATGACTCTAGAGAGGATGGATGTTTTATTTTCCCTACCACTTCTTACTGCCTCTTGTCTGCCTGGGTCCTGAAGACATCTCACCTTCGCCCACCCCCAGCTTTATTGATATAATGGACATATAGCATTGTGAAGGCTTAATGTGATGTGATGATTTGGCACATGTACATATTGTGAGATGTTTACCACAATAAGGTTAGTTAACACATCCTTCACCTCACATAAATAACTTTTTTGTTGTTGTCATTGCTATGGTGAGAGCATTAAAGATCTATTTTTGTAGCAACTTTTGAGTATATAATAAACTGTTGTCACACACTGTACATGACATCCCTGAAACTTATAACTGAAATTTTGTATTATACCCCCTTGATCCACGTCTTCAAATTTCTCTCACCCCTCAACAACCAGACCCTGACAACCAGCATTCTATCCATGTCTATGAGTGGGGTGCTTTTAGTTTCCATATACAAGTGAAATCCTACAGTATTTGTCTTTCTCTTGTCTGCCATTTGTCTGCCATAACAGGCTTGCCTGGTAGCTTAGTTGGTAAAGAATTCCCCTGCAATGCAGGAGACTCCGGTTCAATTCCTGGGTTGGGCAGATTCCCTGGAGAAGGGACAGGCTACCCACTCCAGTATTCTTGGGCTTCCCTTGTGGTTCAGCTGGTAAAGAATCTGCCTGCAATGCAGGAGACCTGGGTTCAATCCCTGGGTTGGAAAGATCCCCTGGAGAAGGGAAAGGCTACCCACTCCAGTATTCTGGCCTGGAGAATTCCATGGACTGTAGCGAAGTGTCAGACATGACTTTCACTGTCTGACATTTTACTCAGCCTAACGCCCCCATGTCCATTCTTATTGTCACAAATGTCAGGATTTCCATCCCTTTATGGCTGACTTTAAATACATTCGAGAGACTTTGCTGGTGATCCAGTAGCTAAGAATCCACTGGCGAGCTAAGATCCCACAGGCCCCAGAGGAACTAAGCCCATGTGCCGCAGCTATGAAAGCATGTGTGCTCGGGAGCCTGTGCAGAAAGGAAGGATTCCACGTGACATAATGAAGATACTGCGTGCCACAACTAGCTGTATACAGTACTTGCTTTATCCACAACTAAGACTTGACACAGCCAAATAAATGAATATTTTCAATAAATAAAACACACACATACAATGGTATTTGCTTTCTCCATTCGTCTGTTGATGAATATTTAAAGTTGTTTCCAAGTCATGGCTTTTGGGAACAAAGTGCAGTGAACATGGGAATGCAGATATCTCTTTGAATTCTGGATTTTATTTCCTTCAGACATACACCCAGAAGTGGGATTGCTGGATCCTATGGTAGTTATAGTTTTAATTTTTTCGAGGATCTTCCATACTGTTTTCCATAGTAGCTGCACCAATTTCCATTCACCAAGAGTGCACCAAGGTTCCCTTTTCCCCACATCCTTGGCAGCATTGCGTTTGTTGTCTTTTCGATGATAGCCATTCTGACGGGTGTGAGGTGATACGTCATTATGATTTTGATTTGCATTTCCCTGATGACTAGTGATGTTGAGCACCTTTTCATGTACCTTTTGGCCATATGTATGTCTCCTTTGGAAAATGTCTATTCAGTCTCTTATAGTATTTGTCACTCAGTTGTGTTTGACTCTTTGCAACCCCATGGACTGCAGCTTGCTGGGGTTCTCTGTCCCTGGGATTCTCCAGGCAAGAATGGGGGTGGGTTGCCATTGCATTCTCCACTAGAGTGGGTTGCCATTCCCTTTTCCAGGGATCTTCCCTACCCAGGGATCGAACCTGGGTCACCAGCATCGCAGGTGGATACTTTACTGCCTGAGCCACCAGGGAAGCCCCAGTCTCTTCAATAGACTGTTTAATTGGATTATTTGTGGGATTTTACTATTGAGCTGTAAGAGTTTCTTAAACACGTTGGATATTAACCTCTTATTCGATATATGACTTGCAAATATTTTCTCTCATCCCATAGGTTGTTTTTCCATTTTGTTCATTGTTTCTTTTGCTATGCAGAAGCTTTTTAGCTTGATACAGTCCCACTTGTTGGCCATAATTGACTATCTGCAAGCAAACAAAGTTAGACTTGCACTGTACACCATAAACAAAAAGTCTAGGTGGTTTAAAGATCAAATATGAAAATATTAAAATTTAGAATAATATTTACCCTTAATGTGAGAGAGGGTAATGACATAAAAAAAATGGCATAATGACATAAAAAAAAAACAGAAGACATAAAATTAAAATATTGACAGATTACCAAAAACAAAACAAAAATTTCAACATGGAAAATAATGCCATAAAAAAATCAAAGGACAAATAATAGCAAAAGAGAATTTACTAGCTTTAATATGACGTGTCAAGGGTTAATAGCAGTAATATAGAAAAATGATTTGGCGTCAAGATGAGGATGTAAATTCATGTGGCCACCACTACTCCCTCCTCTTTCAAAGACATACTAATAATATAATATTTTTTAAAGGTAAAAAACTACAACCAGTCAATGAGAGAATTCATGAATGTAAGATAGTGCTGGGTCAGCACCCTCTGAGAAGTTTACTAACACACAACAGAGAATCACTAAGCGGTAGAAACCAAGTAAGGTCAGAGATATAGAGGATAAATCAAAATGCTCCAACATGTGTCCAGTCGGAAGTTCAGAAGAACAGCAGAGAGGAAACGCAGGAGCAAAATATGAAGAGAAAAAGCCTTCAAGTTTGTTTTTTTCAGAATGTACGGGTCCCCTGAAAACGCACCAAATATCAAGCACAACAAGAGAAAAATAATTTCACACTAAAAACACCTTGTAATGCAACTGAATAGAATGAAAGAGAAAATTGCAAAAGCTGCCAGAATGAAGTAGGAGGGTACCTATCAAAGAACAAGTAAATCTTTTTAATTTATTTTTAATTGGAGGATAATTGCTTTACAATATTGTGTTGGTTTCTGCCGTACATCAACATGCAAGTAAATCTTTAGAACTGATACTAATATTTCTAAAAAGTGGGAGGAAATTACCAAACCAAGGTGTCTATATTCATTTAATCTGTTATTCATAAATGAGAGCAAAATAAAGATATTTTTGGACATTAAAAAAACTAATTTTCCACCAGGAGATCCTTGAAATCTTTTCTTTTTTCCTCTTTGAATTCTGTTTTTCCCTTTGTGGGATCTTAGTTCCTCCACCAGGTATCAAACCCTCATGCCCTGCATTCAGAGTGTGGAGTCTTACCTACTGGACTGCCAAGGAAGTCACAGGAGATCCTTGGAATCTTGCTGAAAAACCTGAAAGTTATCTTTTAAAAAGAGAGAGAGTGAAAGGCTCCACGATGGGAGTGTGATGCACAAAGCAAAGAAAACAGAATTCAACAGTATGGGTAAATATTATATACCACTGACTGTAAAAAACATTAGAAACAAAAGTTTTGCCTTCAAAAAAGTAGAGCTAAAATTTTAGACAACTATAATACAGGAATTAGAAGCAGGGGGAAGTTTGGAGGATAGCTAAAGACCTACCTAAGGGAGCTAAGATTTTAGGAGTCTAAAGATGCTTAAAATTTTTAGACTTTGTTACAAAAATATGAAGTTAATGACATAAGATAAAAATTCAAGGATAAGTACTAAAGGAATAGAAATTATAATTTTCAAAGCAGCAAAGGGAAAAATATTAATAAAGAAAATTTAGCCAGTAAAATAGGAGGCAAGGCACTTCCCTGGTGGTCTAGTGGTTAAGAGTCTGTGCTCCCAGGGCAGCGGGCCGGGTTTATCCCTGGTCAGGGAGCTACATCTCGCATGCCACAACTAAGACCCGGTGCAGCCAAATTAAAATAAATAATTTTTAAAAATTAAAAACAAAACAGGAGGCAAGAGAGTTGGAAAGGGCTATAAATAAGAAGTGTGGGGACTTTCCTGGTGGTCCAATGGCTAAGACTTTGTGTTCTCAAGGCAGGTGGCCTTGGGTTTGATCCCTGGTCAGGGAACTGCATCCCACATGCTACAACTAAAGATCTCACGTGCAGCAATAAAGATCAAAAATCCCCTGTGTGGCAACCAAGAAAATAAAGGTCATAAGAAAAAATAAGTAAGAGTAGCTATGAAAAAGAGGAATTATGGAAAAGAATGTAAAAAAAAAAAGTACATGTTGGTGAAAATGACCTCATTATATTACTGATTCATATTACTCAATAGTATGGCATGAACACAAGATCAGGAATACAGCAGAGTAGAAAGTTCAGAAACAGCCAAAATACATACAGGCATTTAGTATTTAACAAAGATCCCATCTCCAGTTGTAACTGAATAAATGATAATTGGAACAAGAAGAAAGCGATTTAGAAAAAAATTAATGGATTGAATGCACTCCCTACACCTTAAACTGGGCTAAATTCCAAACAGACATATTTTAAAGTTTAAAAAAAAATGGGGAGTATAAAAGCACTAGAAGAAACCACAGGAGAATTATTTTATAGTTTCAGAGTGGGAAGGTCTTTATAAATAGGACACAAAATAGAAAATATTGATAAATTTAAATGATAAATTTAAAAAATAAAAATGTTTAATAAAAATATTTCTACATGAAAAAATTTATAAAAATAAATTGAAATGACAAATGAAAACTGGGAGAACTATTAATTTGATCTGTAGATTAATCAACGATTAAGAATCAATTTCTTTGAAACATAAAAAAGCTGCTACCAAAAAAAAAAAAAAGCTGCTACAGGGACTTCCCTGGTGGTGCAGTGGATAAGAATCTGCCTGCCAAAGCAGGAAACATGGGTTCGATCCCTGGCCTGGGAAGATAACCACGTGCTGCAGAGCAACTAGGCCTGTATGCCACAACTCCTGAAACCTGAGCACTGAGAGCCTGTGCTCCACAAGAGAAGCCACCGCACTGAGAAGCCTGCACACGGCAATGAAGAGTAGCCCCACTAGCCACAACTAGAAAAAGCCTGTGCAAAAGTAATGAAGACCCTGTGCAGCCAAAAATAAACATTAAAAAAAAATGCTGCTACAAATCAGTGAGATCAACAATCTCATAGGAAAATGAGCCAAGGACATGAACAGACAGTTCACAGGAAAGAGAATACAATTCACTTTTTTTTGTTGTTTGTTTGTTTGTTTTTTTGATGGTACCAATGAATTTATTTGCAGGGCAGCAATGAAGAAACACACATAGAGAACAGACTTACGGACATGGGGGGTGAGGTGGGATGGGAAGGGGAGGGTGAGATGGAGAGAGTAACATGGAAACTTAACATCAGTCGCTCTACAATTCACATTTAAAACATGTGAAAACATGTTTAAAACATGTGAAAAATTCTCAGCCTCACTTACATTGAAAGAAATGCATATTAAAATGACACTGAAATACAATTTTTTACTTGGTAAAAATCCAGGAGTCTGATGACGCTGTGATGGCCAATGTCAGGGGAAAAGATTCTTTCATTGCTGGGCCAATGTAAATTGGTGCAATTTCTATGGAAGTCAACATTGCAGTATGCTTCAAAATTACAAGTGCTTTTGCCTTGTAAGTGGCTTCCTTTGTGGCTCAGTTGGTAAAGAATCCGCCTGCAATGCGGGATACCTGGGTTGATACCTGGGTCGGGAAGATCCCCTGCAGAAGGCAATGGCAACCCACTCCAGTACTCTTGCCTGGAGAATTCCATGGACAGAGGAGCAGGATAGGCTGCAGTCCATGGAATCACAGAGTCGGACATGACTGTGCGACTAACTTTCACTTTCTTTTCACTTTACTTTGTTATTCCCTTTACCACTGTACCTCAGAAATTTATTTATCCTATAAATTTACTCACACACCTAAAATTAGTATGGATTTGTGGTAATGTTAGTATTAACAAAAGATTGGAAACAACCTAAATGCCCATCAATAGGAAAATGTTTAAATAAATTACAATCCAGCTCCATACCTGAATAGAAATTAACAATGAAGTTCTGTATTTATAGATAAAAAAATATCACCAAGTTATGTCATTAAGTGGGGGAAAAAAAAGTGACACAGAATAATGCATGTACTATGAATCATTTTGATAAAAATTCTTATTTTCTTGAACATGAATATAACCTCTCTGGAACAATAATGATCTACTAACATTGGTTGCCTCTAAGGAAGCAGATGACTGGCTGAAGGATGGGGTGGTAAAGACTTTTTACTATATATAAATTTTTTATTTTGTGAAGGTTTAACTTTGTAAATGCTTTTAAGTTTTCACAGAATTGCGTGATAAGAAATGGGCTGAGATTGAACTGTAAATTCACAGAACAGTAAAATTAATCAATCAATAAGCATATGAAATAGTAATCTTTCAAAGTTAAAACAAGATATCATTTTATACCTTAGATTAAGAAGTCTGGGAATATCAAACATGACCAGAGACATGGGGAAATGGAGACACCTACACTTTACTAGTGAGAGTATAAATTACAGAAATTTGTTAAAAGTTCAAAATGTGCAGTTAGAGTTTAAAATGTGCAATTTCAGGATTACACTACATAATAATGATGATAATGGAAACATTACTACTAATAATAATAAATAAAAACTAACACATATTGAATACTTACCATGTACTAGGCACAGTTTCAAGCATTTTATATTTATTAGTGAAATAATTATTTATATAGGGAAGTATTAATGTCACTTTGAGGACAAGTCAACCAAAGGTAAGGGAGATAAAGTAATTATTCCAAGGTTATTTAGTAAAAATGGTGGACTATAAACTTGAACCCAACTAGACTCCAGAGCCTAGGATTCTGCCTAAAAATTGTGCGTGTGTGCATTCAGAGATGTGTATAAGGATGTTAAGTGTAGTATTGTTTACAAAATCAAAATATCAAATAAAATCTGTATCAGGGCTTCCCAACCACATTATTACTGACACTTTAGGCTGGATAATTCTCTGTTGTGTGGACTGTCCTGTGCATTGTAGGCTATTTAGCAACATCTTTCTATCTACTTAATTCCATAGTATTTCCCCCTCACACCCCTGTCCCAATGTGACAAACAAGTGTTTCCAGACATGACCAAATGTCCCTGAGGGACAAAACTGCCAGCTGAGAACCACGGATCTGTAAGTACTCATATGGCTAGGTCTCAATAGTGTGAGGCCATTCATATACACTAAAAAACACACGAAACAGTGCTCCAGATAATTCATGGCTCTCTATATAACATGATAGAAGTATAAACACACGGATGGCCTGGAAGGATTAACACTAAATTTATGACAATATTTGAGGACAACAACTAAGAAAACTAAGTGAACAAAAGGAGCTTCAAATTGGTAACATTTAATTTTATTTTTTTTTAATTTATTTTTGTAAATACTGTGGCAAAACAGTTACCTTTGTTAATTCTAGGTTATTGTTACATGAGTGTTTTTTTTCCTACGTTAACTTTTTCAAAATAATTTAGTTTAAAAAGGAAAACTATAAGAAATGCACAGTAGATATAGATATTCAAAGTAATTCTTAAATTCTAAAATTAAAAAAATTCAACCTCTCTACTACTCAAGAAAATACAAATACAACAATTAAATAAAACTTTGTACTCATCAGATTGGCAAAAAAAATGTTTTTTTAATGTTCAGCTCTCATGAGGATGTGGAAAGATGAGTCCTTCATACGTTGCTGGTAAGGTCACATATAGGAAAAAATCAGGCAAATGATACAAAATGCAATCAGCTCATGACTAAAAAGCACATTATAAGAAAGGTAATATGTAAACAGGGTTTCTAAAAGGTTTTCAGACCTTAAGATAAGTCAAGGACTGTGGAGTGAGAAAGAGTTAAAGGCATAGCCAGGAATTCCCTTGTGGTCCAGTGGTAAATCATCTGCCTTGCGATGCAGCGGGTGTGCATTCCCTCCCTGGTCAGGAACAAAGATCCCACGTGCTGCAGGGCAACTAAGCTCTGTGCACCACAACGAAGATCAGAGACAGCCCCAAATAAACATTTTTTTAAAAATTAATAAAGGGATAGCCAACACAGAGATACCCTGTGAATGGTCTCCCTAGGAGACAGATTTTGTTTAGTTAAAAATAGAAATTGAAAGTAACAAAAACAATTCTGTTTAAAATACCTTCAGTTCAGTTCAGTTCAGTCGCTCAGTCGTGTCCGACTCTTTGCGACCCCATGAACTGCAGCACGCCAGGCCTCCCTGTCCATCACCAACTCCCGGAGTTCACTTACTGCCTTTAAAATATTTGCTGAGAGATTTTCCTGGTGGTCCAGTGGCTGAAACTCCAAGCTCCCAATGCACAGGGCTGGGGTTCGATCTCTGGTCAGGGAACTACATCCCACATGCAGCAACTAAGAGTTTGCAAGCCACAACTAAAGAGCCCACATGCCACAGCAAAGACCCGGTACAACTGAATAATTTTTTTTTAGTAAATATTTTAAATAATAAAATAAAATGTTTGCCAAGTTGGCAAATTGAATGAGGTTAACCTATAACCCCACTTAAAAGGAGTAAAGAGTTTAAAGTCCTCTATAGAAATCATATCACACAGAGAGCAAAGAAAAATAACCATAAAAATAAATGCATGGGTTGACAGAAATCAATTTATAAGTAATAGTTACAGCATTCAATAAAACATGGGACTGAGTCACTCAAAAAAAGAGTTGGATTAAAAAAAAACACAACAAAATGTAATGTTCCTTTTCTTCCTTACACTCATTAAAAGAGATAAAATAAAAAATACGTGAAAGACATAGCATAGCATTTCCCTGGTGGTCCAGCGGCTAAGACTCCACCATCTCAATGCAGGGAGTGCCCAGGTTTGACCCCTGATCATGTCACTAGATCCCACATGCCACAACCAAGACCGAGTACAGCCAAATAAATAAATAAATATTACAAGATATAGCATAAATGCAGAGATAATTAAAGGGCTGCTATGCTAATGGAAATAGAAAAATCCCAATGGCAGGCTTGTCTGTCTCCCTCTTTCAGGAGAAACTGCAGGCTTCCTAAACAACTCGACTCCAGATGAAGTACGAGCAAGGAGAAGAGAAGAAATCAAAAAGACCTGGTCTTCACTTGACTCATTTACCTAAAACAATTGTAAAGTATTGGATTGACCTGTAGGATGGCTAATATTATGTGTCAATTTGGCTAGGCTATGGTGCCCAGACATTTGGCAACAGCAGTCTAGATGCTGCTATGAAGGTATTTTTCAGATGGGATTAACAATTAATATTTAACATTTACATTTAAGTAGACTTTTTGAGTAAATTACCTTCTCTAGTGTGGGTGGGCCTCATCAATTAATTTAAGGCCTTTAAAGAGAAAAATTTCCCTTGAGAAGGAGAGAATTCTGACTCCAGATTGCCTCTAGCTGCAACATCAACTCTTCCCTGGGTCTCCAACTTGCCTGGACTGCCCTGTAGAATTTGAACTTGCCAGCACCCACAGTCACATGAGCCAATTTCTTGAGGGAACTTAGCTCCCCAACCAGGGATTGAACCCAGGCCACGACAGTGAAAGCACCAAGTCCTAACCACTGGACCACCAGGCAACTCCCGAGTCAATTTCTTAAATGTCTCTCTACACATCAATTGGTTCTCTTTCTCTGGAGAATTCTAATACAGACTGTCTACCCTCAACTCACACCCTCCATAATTAGGCTACCTGGGCAGTAAATGACATCAAAGATAACTGGCAAAAAGAAGTAAAAATATGGTTGCAGCTGAGGATCTAAACATACCCCTAAGCAGAAGACATCAGACTTTGTAATATTTTGTACCATAGAAGTACTGTGCTCAGAGCCCAGCACAGAGTTCTTAATTCCTCACTCTGAGACACCACAGACTTTTCAGGAGGACACTAGGATAGTGAACAGCTTTGAAATCCAATCGCAGTAGATGGGGGTGAGGATCTGGTGTTGGCCTGAGGAGCCTCGGGAGGACAGGAAAGCTGCCTTCTGAACATTAGGAAAATTGAAGTGAATGTCCACCCCTCCTGTCTTCCAAGCAGATTGTAATGAGCCAAATTACATCCACCCAAATTTGTATGTTGAAGCTCCAACTCTTAGTACCTCAGGAGGTGCCTATCATTTTGAGACAGGACCTTTAAAGAGTAACCAAGTTAAAATAAGACCATTGAGGGGGGCCTAAGCTGACAGGTGTCCTTGTGAAGAGAGATTAGGACACACAGAGACATCAGAGACACTCTCATGCAGAGGAAAGGCTGTGAAGCCGGCCAGTGGCAAGCCAAGGAAAGAGGCCTCAAAGGAAACAGCCTGGATGGTGGACTGCTAGCCTCCAGAACTGTGAGAAAATGAATTTCTTCTGCTTGAAGCCACGCAGGTGGTGGTATTTTGTTATGGCAGCCCTAGCAAATTAATACACTGATACACAGATTAATGCCCATGTCGCTGTAAAGCCCACCTTACACCTCACCCCTAGCTCTGAGTTGCCAACTCTGTACAAGGGGTCTCCCTACCCCTCCCACCTCGCATGGGACACAGCAGCACTCGGGGCTGTTCTTCCATTCCAAGCTCTAGGTGGGACATGAGCTGGTTCAACCTCTCTGAACTGCATGTTTGCAACATATACTAGATAAAATTCTTTAAAAATGCACATAAGATCTTTTGTCTCAGCAATTCCATGTCCAAAAATCCCATGTCCTACAGATACTGAGTATTTCTATATGTGCCAGGCACAGTTCTAGGACTAGCGATAGTGACAAAGCAGACAAAAGCCCCACTCACTGAGAAGAGCCCAACAAATTAGCTAACCAAATGAATTATACATTAAGGGGCAATACATATTATGGAGAAAAGGCAGGAAGCGGGGTTTTCAATAGATGGTCAAAGTGGGCCTACCTGCATCCTCAGTGGTGTCCAACTCTGCAAACCCCTGGAGCAGATTGCCATTTCCTCCTCCAGGGGATCTTCCCCACCCAGGGATCGAACTCTTCTGTCCTTTGCATCTTCTGCACTGGCAAGGGGATTCTTTACCACTGCACCACCCAGGAAGTGCAAAATGGGCCTAACTAATGTAGTGATAATCAGGCAACAATTTGAAGGCAGTTAACAGCAAAATGGCAACAGTTGTTATTGCTGGTTGGTGGAATTATGGCTACTTATTTTCTTTTTTACTTTTCTGTACTTGCCAAATATATTACAATTAATGTATTTCTACAAGGTAGGGAAACAACCCAAAATAAATATTTTTATAAAGCCATCTTCAGTCAGTCCTGTTTTCTACAGGACAAAATCTAAACTGCTGATGTTTAAAGGCCTCCTCCCTTCCATTTAAGCTTATCTTTAGTTTCTCTTCAAGATAAACTGTCTTTTCCAGTAAGGCTGATACTCTATGACCCATGTGTGCCAGTAGGGTTGCCAGATTGAGTAAATAAAAAGTACAGGCCAGCCAGTTAAATCTGCGATTTCAGATGAACAGTGACTACTACAGTGGTAACCCACTCCAGTATTCTTGCCTGGAGAATCCCACGGACAGAGGAGCCTGGTAGGCTGGAGTCCAAGGGGTCGAAAAGAGTCAGATTCGACTGAGTGACTTCACTTTCTTTCTTTCTAAAGACATTATGAAATCATCTGAAATTCAAGTTTAACTGAGACACCTGATTTCTAGCTGGCAAAACTACATGTGTTCTTTCCTCATCTGCTGGAATAATCTTTTTTCCATCTTCCCAAACCTTTCCAATTAAGCCCAAGGGTGGGGAGGAGGAAGAAGAGGTGGGTGGAACAGAAAAGCACGCCTATATAAGTTCAGTCAGCTCCTGTATAAGGTAATCAGGGGCTGAGGGTGGGCCACAATGAGGGGCTCCCCCTTTCCTTGGACTTGTGACCCTCCAGTAGATAAAGAATGCACCTCTGATTGGAGGGCCCTGACCCTGGAGTCATGTAAACAGATGAAAGTGCCAAGGCTCTCAAATTCTTTCCCCAAAAGAAACTATTTTAGTTTAAAGGACATTTGTTCCAATCTTTGCTATTTTAATTCAGGTAAAATGTCCTTAGTAACTTTTTTTTAACCTAAGAGTGTTAAAAAAAAATTACATTGCAATGCCTTTTTTTTTAGAATAACTTGAGGATTTTAAAATGGACAGCTTTTGTTCCAAATAAGAATACATTTCTATTTGTCTGACCCACCCATTGTCCCCTATCCCGTTCATTAGCTCCACGGGGACCTGAGAGCACCTTAAAGTTGACCTGAGTCAGATTATTCAGTTGACTCAGAGATTCTGCTAAGTCTGCAGGGGGAAAGCTGATACTCCTCTCTCCTAGGAGACAGCAAGGTACTCTGACCCAGACCTGACACAGAAAAGCTGTGACGCCCAGGCTGCCAGAAACCCCTGGGCTACTGTCCAGCATCTCCAGTTCAGTTCAGTTCAGTAGCTCAGTCGTGTCCGACTCTTTGCGACCCCATGAATCGCAGCACGCCAGGTCTCCCTGTCCATCACCAACTCCCGGAGTTCACTCACACTCATGTCCATCGAGTCAGTGATGCCATCCAGCCATCTCATCCTCTGTCGTCCCCTTCTCCTCCTGCCCCCAATCCCTCCCAGCATCAGAGTCTCTTCCAATGAGTCAACTCTTCGCATGAGGTGGCCAAAGTACTGGAGTTCCAGCATCTCCAGTCCACAACAAATCTAATGCTGGCCAGCTGCTCCAGTGAGTCCAAATCACAAGACAGATGGGGAAGCAGCTGGATAAACACCCAGGACAAATTCTAGAAAACCCCTCCCAAAGCCACATGGTAGAAAAAACTTTCCCCTTAAGACAGTGGGAACTAAAAGTCCTTACTCATGGCAATGTTTTTCCATCTGATCACTTCAGCACTTAACCTGGTGCAAGATAATTTTGTTGCCATATTAAACTGAACCAATTTATAAGGGCTCTATGTACTGACATGACAAAGATAGCTAGGCTATAAAAGTGAAAAAGAATATTATTTGGCAGGCAAAATTTCGCTTTAAAGGGGGAAAAGGTACAAATCTATATATGTTTATATATATATAGTATAAATACACTTGTATTTACTTCTACCTACATAAACATTGAAACTGTTTACCTCAGACTGGGACTTGACCCCACTTGCTGGGACTCAAACCCAGCCAAAACCCAGTTTGGGACTCGAACCCACATGGTTGGGACTCAAACCCGGCCAAAACCCTGCTTGGGACTTGAACCCACAATCTTTTAATTAGAATCACTCACCCAATGTCTGGACTTACTGAGGTTCAGGTTCTTTGTGTCTCAGCGCAGAAGGAATTCAGCGAGAGGCAAGGTGATAGGATTTACTAACACAGGACGCTTGTAAGAGATGCAAGCGGGCAGGCGAGGTAGCTCTGCCCTGAATTGAGTGGGCTACAATTTATAGTGGAAAAAGGGAGAGGGGAAAAGACCGCTTTCTTCAGGCAGACATAATGCAGACGTTAAGGCATTAACTCCTCCTTCACTAACTCCTCCTTCATATTAGGTAGGAAATTGTCTGACCCTCTGAGGTCAAACTAGGATTATCGTATTAGTAAAAGGGTGGTGGTCTTCCATCTAGTGACCTCTGGCATATCTTGTGGTTTTGTGTATGGTTTTATAATTAAGCAAGACTGCTTCATTGAATAATGTTCCAATAGCTTTTTTGAGCCATCACTGACTTACAAAGGCCTCCCAAAGTTTCCTAGGTTTCCTTCCCTATCTATAGGCCCCTTTGGGGACTTCTACAACTACTTGTATAACTATCCTATTCTATCCCTATCAAAAGGATACACAAGAAACTAGTAAAAGTGTTTACCTGTGGGGCAGGGGTGGGGGTGGGTAGTGGCAGATGAGATGAAAAGGGGTGGATGGTTGCAAATCATGTACATAGTTCTTATATACTACTTTTTGAACCAGATGAATGTACAACCCTTAAAAATTATATAGTTCAAATTACATGCTTTATTTTTCTGTTTATGTCATTCTGTGATATCAAAAGCTGAACTGGAAACAGGAACTACTGTCTCCAAATCTGTGTGATCTTCAAACAGACCAACAAGAGTACGACACTTGAGTTTCCATGACTTCATAACTTCAGTACCCGTGACTCTCTCAGGCTAAAGTTATTTTTTTTTAACATCTGCTATGCCACTTACTAAAATTCCTGGTTCTCTGCCAGATCTTTCAAGTCTGGCTTGTATCTCCTTGAACACAGCATATACAAAGTCGTTAGCCTCTGCCAATAATGGCAGTGTCTGAAATCCTTGTGAATCTAATTCTGTCGTCCCTGCTTTCCTTACTGGTGGGGTTTCTTGTTCCTCTGGTGCCTGGTTATTTTTGCCTGTGTGCTAGATATATTTGAAGACATATTTGTAGAAATAATTCAAAGCCTAGGATTATGTGAGCTTCTTCCCAGAAGGATTTTTTTTTTTTTTTGACGCTGCAGCCTAGAGTCACCTTAAACAAATGCAACACTTGATATTTTGGGGGCTTGGGGACTCTATTTCTAGTTCTGTAAGCCTTTAAAGGCTGTCAAAAATGTTGTCTGGGTGGGATCTCAGCAACATGCAGGATCAGCAAATGTTCCCAGACAGAAGCAACTTTTAAGTTCTGGGCTCAGATCCACAGATTCCTTTCGCAAACTTTGGCCCAGCCATTCTTTACTGGCCCTCTGAATTTTTAAGATACCTGAAAAATATTTTATCCAGCTTTTTCAGTTATCTTCACCTGGAAGAAGTCTGAGTTACTCAGTCCACTAATAAGAGCAGAAAACTTTCTGATTCAGGCCTCAGTTTTTGCAGTAGTTTGCTCTTCTCTGAACCTTAGCTTTCAGAAAATGTATTTTCCTCTTTTTTTCCTTTTCCCATTAGTAATAAAGTCTATATGGGCTTTTCTTGCTGGTGCACACACACATTGCCCTTTTACTCCCAGAGCTGAAATAGAATCTTGCATCCTGCACACCTAATATTCCAAAAAGAGCTGGAGTCAGAGCGGCCCTCCTTACTAGGCTCAGAAACAAAAAGCCTGTTCCTGCACATTGTCAGGTTGGTGCCTGGAAAGCACGAGCTTTCATGGTGGCTGTGAGGATTCTAGCTTCAGTGCAACATAAGGAGTTGCACAGCATACGGCATAAGGGCCCCTGATAGGTCTCAGTTTGCAGACCAGGATGTGACAAGGAGATTGGAGCTGCAGCCAGCTCTAGAGGCAGAAGAGCAGCCAAACAGAAAACTCTGAGAGAATGATGCATTTAAAGTTTGTAGCCTAAGGTTTCTGCAGGCCTCACTTCTAAACAAAGTTTTTTCATTCCTTGGTTTGGGGTGAGCTGTGTGCCCAGAGCGCTTGCTAAATGGGTCGGCATAGGGCCGTCTGGAAGGACTGAGGGTCCTGTAGGGGAGAAAGTTCCGAGGCCGGTTTTCTGAGGCTGCGTCTGTTGTAGGAAATTTAAGTGTTAATCCTCCCACGGTGAGTCACTAACAGTACATGCTTTTGATCACCACTCTCAGGAGTCTTCGGGGTCCGCCTTTGAGAGCCTTCGGTTTCTCCACGGGCAAAATGGAGATGACTCCTCGGCAAGAGGTCGGAGGAGCGGAGGACCGAAGTGGGGCACCCACGCCGGCACCCCGAAATCCGCAGGGTCAGGAAGAGCCAGGAGCAGGCCGCGCGGGGACTCAGACCACCCGGGGGTGATGTGAAAGGGGTAGTTGGGTGCTGGCCGCGGCAACCCGCGGAGTGAGCGGAGGAGCTGCTGGGCAGGGAGTGGCCAGTGGGGCAGCTCGGGGGGCCGTTGGGCACCGTTAGGGTGACTGGGCCGAGGACCGCCGGTGAGCGCGCTCTGGAATGAGCCGGGGCGCGCGGCGCGCACACGCCCCGACCTGAGAATGAGCGACAGCGTTTTTTAAAAAGCAACCGATTTGGTGGTTAATTCTGATAATATTGTCTCAGTTGAGGTGGATTTTTTTTTTTTTTAATTCCAAAGCACATGTTTGACCAGGAAAGCTACCCCCCCTTCCCTCCACCCCCCCAAAAAAATCCCTGAGAGATGGTTGGAAACACTTGAGGGCTCAGTTGCCTGTTGGTGAAGGTTTTCTGCAAATCGCGAGGTCCACGCCTTGCTTCTGGAATTCTGGAATCGCTGCAAGGAGAGGAACCCAACCCACCTGAGCACGTGGAGCCTCGGCCCCGCCCCGGTGACGGTTCTGAACTTGCCGCAGGGACTTCTGAGTGGACTGGCCGTCGGGCACTCTGGCCAGGGCGCGGACGTGCCATCTCACCTGTCACTCCGTCCGCGGAGCCTTGCAGCAGTGCTCCCGGGCAACTTCTTTCACTGTTCAGATCTCCTTTACGGCTTCCTGATGGAAACCGGCGCCCACCAACCTCAGACCATCACTGCCCCCCACCCCAGAAAAAAAAACCTCATAGCAGGCAGGGATGGGGAGGGTTGGGGGATTGGGTTGGTGGAGGATGGGGGTGGAGGAGGGGGTGGGGCGTTAGGTTTGTGGAGCCTGAAGCTCACACATTCTTGGGGCCTTTTCAAGAAAAAGGACACAAAATTACAGATATAACATTAGAAATCAAAGTGAATATTTACTTAGAATGAGAAAAAAGCAATGGCAACAAATTACAAGGTTTAAAAAGTTGGCATAAACATCAAAAAATTCAAATATTTTAAAATAACTGGTCACCACTATATTTTCCCTGTATTTTTATACTGTTTTTTTTTTTTAGTTGCTCAGTTTTATTTGCAATCACAATCATTTAATCATCTCCCTCCTCCAGCAACAAGGAAATAGGTGGGCCCCAAGCACTCAAGAGCTGGTATAGGCAAAAAACCAGTAGGCTTCAACAATGAAGTGGCATCTACTGCAGGAAGCAATGCCTTAGGAAAGGAAGCGTTGCCTGACATGGAACAGAAGGCCTCAGCCCCCTTTTCCTGGTAGAGACTTCAGGGGCAAACAGGGGCTCAAGGCAATGAATGGTCCCCACTACCAGGAAAAGGTGGCCAAGAAAGGAAGTGAAGGAAATTCAGAAAAAGCCGGGCATCTTCCGCAGTCCATCTCACAACTGGGAAGCTGCCACAGTTTCTTCTGAGTGGCCTTTCAGATGAGGCTCCTCATGAGGAACCAGGGACTGGCAGGTGATCTCTGCCTCTAGGGAAGACAGGAACAGGCACTCTCAAGGTGGACTGATGCGTATGGACCCAGGGTCTTCTGGCTCAGATGTGGGTTCTTGGCCTTGCCCTCACCCAGGAGGGGCAACACCACTGCCTGTGCCCACACCTGGCCATGCTGGCCACCTTGGCCTCCTGCACAACCCACCTCTCTGGAGGGGTCGGCTGGAGCCTGCATAGCTGCCACAAAGCCCCCTCAGAGGCCAACACGAGACGAAGAGAGATTCAGCCCCTCAGAAAGCCTCGCCCCTTCTCTATACTTTTGTCTCCTTCATTTGACAACTTTGTAATACATTTTCTCTGGTGCTAATTAGTCATTTTGATAGGGACAGAGTAAAGGGACAAAGAAGGTGATTAAATAGTTAATCTTACTAGGGGACTGTAAGTAGAAAAAATATGAGATCCCTGCAAGTTAATGATTACTCAAGAAAGAAGGTGTGCTTAGCCACAAAGCCAAGCAGGCTTGTTTAGCAACAAAACCATGCGACAGAAGCACTGGAGACATGCCCCTAAAATGGTGGCATGAGGCCCACATCCTGCCCAATGAGCTCAGGAAGTTAAAGATCCCTGAGACATGTTCTCTACACACAGAAAAAACAATAATCTGTGGACCAGCTTGACCACATAGGGACAAGAAAACTCCCCCACTCAACCTGGAGGAGGAGCTGATGATGGAAGCATGATGTCTATTCAAGAAAGACAAAGAAGTTTTCCCCTTCCCCACTTTTCTTTTGATTATAAAACTGTAGCCCAGGAATCTCTTAGGGCATTGTATTTCTCGTCCGTTCTCACCTGTCCGCTTGTAAACCTCACAAGCTTCCTATTTTAATAATCACTTCTTATCTATTACTTTGCCTCTCTCTGAATTCCTTTCTGCGCTGAGATATAAAGAGCTGTGGTCCCGGAACTCTTTGAAGTCCCCAGTGAAACAACACCCAGTGGTTGCAATTTGGTGTTTCCTCTAGCTTGGTTAGTAATTTTTTAAATTGAAAGTTAAGAAAAATTTATTTCAGTTTCACAATCATTATTGATAATAATATGCCAACTTTTAGTTCATTAACTTTGGGGAAACTTCTGTTAAGAGTTTCTTCTGTGAGCTCTAAGATTTCAGAACACTCCAGTGATTAATCTTAAATAGCTCTTTAAATTGCTAAAGGTCACTGACCTGTTTATTGCTAATTCCTTGTTCTAAAAAGGTATTGTGAATTCTAAGATTCTAGATGCCAATATTTCATACCAAGTCAGTAAGAAAGGACAACTAAAAAATAAAATAAAGTTTTAAAAATGTAATATGTTTATAGGTTTATTCTTTGCCAACTGAGTGTCAAAAAACCTAGGACTCTATTCTTTACTTCTATTTAAAATTCATCTCTTCCCATCACTTATTGATTTTGGTTTGATCTGAATTTTTTTCTTCTAAATTGCTTTTTGATGTCAGAATAACTTCAATTGATTTCATGTAGAAATATGTTAAAAATAATTTTATTTTGTCATGTATACATATTCATATGTTACATTGCTAAATATATTCCTGAAGAAAAGCACTTCCATTTTGACTAGACCTCAGTGAAACTAAATCCTATACTTACAATTTTCTACATCTAGGGATGTAGAAGGGATTTATTGACTCCCCTGTCCACAGATGTCTGGTACCATATGTCACAGGACATGTGTCATGACATATTCTCTGACCCTGCACTTTAGTCTCTGATGTCAGGGGAGCTGTCTCAGTGAGTGGTAAAGGTGTTCCTGGAAGCCATTTCTACATGGAGGACACCCAGCAATAACTCATGAACTTATTAAGCAATAACTGATGAATCTTAACAAACCTGAACAATGGAAGCCCAACTTAACTCATCCTTAGCTAGATCGCACACCCCAAAGTCACCTGATACCAGGAAAGAGACAGCAATCTTACCTATGGTTAAAAATATATTACTTTTGCAAATTTTACAGAAGAGCGTGGCCCTGTTAAACGCGTAGCTAGGGCCTGTCCCAGAGCACTGGAAAGGGCCAGAGCAGGTAAGGAGCTTCAGGATCCTCCTCTGTGCACCCTGCCACTGCAGCAAGATTGTCTCTGAAGTCTCTCTACTGGGGTCTCACATCCATCTGCCCCTGACTTTCCATCTCACCTAATGTCAATCTCTGCTCTTCCTGGCTCCTTTTCTTTCTTCTTCAAGCCTCAGTGAGTTTGGAAGTTCATAAATTCCCCTATTTTGTTTATCGTATAGTTTCATCCTTTTGTTGAAAACAGGTGTGTCCAACCAAGTACCGATGGTCAGTCAGTCACTTGTACACCTTCCATGCAGGGTGGATTCAGCCCCTTCTGCCACCTCAACAACCAAAGCATTCATACAGTTCCATCTGGCTGTGCTTCTCAGGAGAAGTCTTTCTATAGGACTCAAAATAAGGACTCTATCAACCTGGTGAATGACTAATAGCCTCAGTACATTTCAGGCTGTTTCCTCCATGCCTCTGGGTAGAATCCAGGAGGTCCCAGAACATGTTACTTTCACTAGCAGCTCCTAAGGCCTCTGCTGAATTCTCCTTTTTTTCTGAGTCTCCAGTCTTGAGCTCCTATTCCCCTCCCTTCCTTTTTCATAATCGTGGAGCAGATAGATTAAGGTTCAGCATTAGACATTCTGCATTTTAAAATTCTTGGCTATTTCTGCTGTCGGATATCTTTCACTGGCACTTTCTTCCTTGGTCCCTGCCTTTTGCTCCTCTGCAGGCTGTCTCTCCTGGGCTATACCCCTCTTCCTCTTATATAGTTTTATGCCCCCTTCTCCTTCTTCCCTCCCTCTTCCTGAATGTGCATATATCAGAGCTAACTTTCCACAGCCAGGTATGTCTTGCTTTGAGGAATTACAAGGCCAGGTATGAAACTCATTTTAAAATGAAAAGTCCCAGGGCCCTGAGTCATTCTGCCTCCCAGAGATGAAAATAAGGTGCGTCGTGTCTTGGGAGACAGCGCCACCTACTGCCCAATGAAGTGAAGTAAAGTCGCTCAGTCGTGTCTGACCCTTTGCGACCCCATGGATTTTAGCCCACCAGGTCCTCTGTCCATGGAATTCTCCAGGCAAGAACACTGGAATGGGTTGCCATTTCCTTCTCCAGGGGATCTTCCCCACCCAGGGATCTAACCCAGGTCTCCCACAGTGCGGGCAGATTTTTTACTGTCTGAGCCACCAGGGAAGCCCTGTTCTGGGTAAGGTGGCAAACAATCCAGATAAGAATAATTCAGAATTGAAGTTGAGATGGTGATGAGACATACAAGGATGCACAGGAATTTTAACTTGGTAAGTACATCAAGACCGTAGATAAAGATCTGGATGGCAGTGGAGCTCAGGGAGCTTACTGGACCTTCTTAAGGTTCGCAGCTGCAAAGTGGTGGAGCAGAGATGGGAATCTGGCCCCTCTGCCTTCAAAGTCCATGCAGCTCCACCTCATTGTGCTAGGATGCAGTTGATCCCCTGTAATGCATGGTCAGAGAGGTGAAAGGAAACCCAGGAGGCAGCAGAGGTGAGAATTTCAAGGAAGGGACTGCTGATGCTCTCATGTTTCAGAGTCATCAGTTTGGATATGGACTGACAAAACATTCTTAGGATTTAGTTGGAGCCTTGAAAGACTGGCTTAAGATACCCATCAGTGGGCTAGGCATCAAAAGATATGTCTTCCTCGAGACATAAATTAGGAGATGGCTCAGGGACTTCTCTAGGCTTCCCTGGTGGCTCAGCAGTAAAGAATCCACCTACCAGTGCCAGAGACATGAGTTCAATCCCTGGGTAGGAAAGATTCCCTGGAGAAGGAAATAGCAACCCACTCCAGTACTCTTGCCTGGGAAATCCTACGGACAGAGGAGCCTAGTGGGCTACAGTCCATGGGGTCTCAAAGAGACTTAGTTACTAAACAACAACAAGGACTTCTCCAGTGGTCCAGTGTTAAGACTTGGTGCTGTCAATGCAGGGGCACAGGTTAGATCCCTGATCAGTGGCCAAAAGATAATTTTTAATTAAAGATAATTTTAAAGATAATTTTAAAAGAAATTAGGAGGTGATTCAGGAAAAAGAGTGATGCATATAGACCTGCCAGCCCCTTTGAAACCTTTGTACAAGTTAGAATGTCCCCTCCCCTTCATCGGGGGCAATGCTGCTATGGGATGCCGAGGTTCACGGCTCTGTAAGTAGACTGTGGGCTGGGTCTCCTTGCTGACTCATCCCATCTCCCAAGTGTTCTTGTACAGTGCACACCCTGCCCAGCTGTAAGTGGAGGCCCTGGAACGATGAAGATTGAGTAGTTAGGAAGGTTTCATGCAGGAAACTGGGACATGAACTAAGTTTAAACTGATTCTAAGAATTTGAAGCAGCTACAAGAAGAGGTAAGGGGCTTCTCCGCTGGAAAGTGTCAGAGCAGAGCCAGACCAAAGGAGAGGGAAGAGATGCAAATCACTGGGCCCCTGGCTCCAATATTTTAAAGTAGGTGAAATTAGACAAGATCACTCATTCAAATGGCTCTCTATATGCAAGGAACTAGGCTGAATAGTCTGTGAGGCAGGGAAATAGTAATCACCCCTAACCATTGTGCACTGGTTTGTAATTTCTGAAGCATCTCCATTCCCAGATGTGACATTTGATCCACTTTCCTGAGAAGGAGGCTGAGATTGTGGCTGTCTTGGAACATGAAGCTCCAAATCTCAGAATTAGGACCATAATCCAGATCTTTGGGGTAGTTTAAATTTCTTTCATTTTAGCCAGAGACTTTTCTTCTTCTTTAAATGTAATTGTTTAAATAGATGATATCCTTGTTGTTGTCATTTAGTCACTAACTCATGTCTGACTCTTTGCAACCCTATGGACTGTAGTCTTCCAGGCTCTTCTGTCCATGGATTCTCCAGGCAAGAATACTGGAATGGGTTGCCATTCCCTTCTCCAAGGGATCCTCCCAACCCAGGGATGGAACCTGCATCTCCTGCATCGGCAGGCAGGTTCTTTACCATTGAGCCACAGGGGAAACCCAGGTGATATTCTTCAGTTCAGTTCAGTCGCTCAGTCGTGTCTGACTCTGATATTCTTACTTGGTTCCCAATTTAAAAGGTACAATGGGAACGTAAAGAAGAGTCCCTTTCCAACCCCAGTTCTCCATTTTAATGTGCCTTTTCTTCATGGGAGAGAGATTGAGCATCTTTTCACATGTTTTAGAGACTTTTTTTCTTATGAAGTGTCTGTGTATTTCCTCTGTCCAGTTTCATACTTGTTAATTTTTGTGTGTGTGAGTTATCTATGCATTAAGGGAATTAATCCTTTGATTTTTTTTTATAAACTACCATTTTTATTTTATTTTATTTTTAGCTGCCCTGGGTCTTCACTGGGGCTTGCAGGCTTTCTCTAGTTGTGGAGCACGGGCTCGGTAGCTGTGGCTCATGGGTTTAGTTGCCCTGCCACATGTGGGATTTTAGTTACCTAACCAGGGAGGGAACCCGTATCCCATCGCAAGGCAGATTCTCGACCACTGGACCACCAGAGAAGTCGTAACCCTTTGATTTTGATGATAATTCTAAGTATGTTTTCGTTTTACATTTTCATTTTGTCACTTGTCTCTTGACATTCTTTCGCAATTCCCGCCCCCCCACACACTCAGATCTTTTAAAATATGATTGAATTTATTTGTCTATTCTTCTATGACTTCTATATTTGAATTATTCTTAAGTTGGCATTAAGTGTGTCTCTACCGTCAAGTTGCTCAATAAGCTTGTAGGAAAATCAAGAAAAGTACCTGAATAACTGTAGAAGAAGTTACCATATGATCAGTAAACCAAAGTGGCACAAAGTGCTATTTTTCATCTATCTATCCAGAATCCATTCCCAGCTTTCCTGGGAAGGAGGCTGAGACTGTGGCTGTCTTGGCAGTGAAGCTCCGAATCTCAGAATTAGGACCATAATCCAGATCTTTGGGGTAGTTAAAATTTTTTTCATTCTAGCCAGAGATTTTTTTTCTTCTTTACATGTAATTGTTTAAATAGATATCTTTGTTGTTGTCATTTAGTCACTAACTCATGTCTGACTCTTTGCAATCCTATGGACTGTAGTCTTCCAGGCTCTTCTGTCCATGGAATTCTCCAGGCAAGAATACTGGAATGGGTTGCCATTCCCTTCTCCAAGGGATCCTCCCAACCACTAACTTCCCAAGTCAGATAATTATCAATCTATCTGACAATTCATCTTTCCATTTATTAAGACTTTATTGATCTTTTTGTAAGGACAAGGAAAAGTGTAAAAAGATGACATTTTGTGGTGAAGAAGCCCATGGGCTAAAATGACAGACACCCAGATCTAAATCCCAACTCCCTGTTTACCAGTCTATGGACTCAGCAGGTTACTTAATCTCTCCTCATTTTCCTTTCTCATATTATCTCATGAGACGTGACAAATTAGGAATGTGGAGGGGTCAAGAATTAGAAATTGATGACCAGATGATGTAGTAAGAAGCTTGGGAGAGAGATGTAAGCCAAGTCTAATGCCTGGATTTGTGACTTTGGGTGGTAAAGGCTGTTCTGACAAGGACCAGAGAATGGTTACCAACGTGGTCCCCAAAAGGAAACGTCACTGGATGTGAGCAAGTCAAGGAGCTTAAGGGCCTCAGGCCTGATGGTCAACTACATCGTCCTTGAAATCACCCAGGACAACAGCAGGATTGCAAGGTAGGGTGGGGAAGAGCCCATGAGCTTCATTCACAAGACTCCGTGGCTCATCTGTAACAAATCGGGGGAATTGGCTCTGTGGAGGACAGCAAGGCAGAGGGAGAAAGTGGACAGCCAGAGCTCCACACACAGGTATTTTTATCTGGCTCTGGGGCATCACGCTCAGGAGGTGGTGGTAGGGAGTGTGTAAGATGCTCATTCCATCTGTCACCCTGAGATTTGAGGGAGCCATTGCCTTTGATTAAAAGGCCAAGTAACTCTGACTATGGTGAAAGTAACTTTTTTTAAACAATAATTTTTATCTATTATTTATTTATTTTTGGCTGTGCTGGGTCTTCATTGCTCTGCAGGCTTTACCCTAGTTGCTCTGAGTGGGGGCTACTTCTCGCTGCCGTGCTAGGGCTTATCGCTGTGGTGGCTGCTCTTGTGGAGCATAGGCTCTAGACACACAGGCTTCAGTAGTTGTAGCACATGGGCTTTCTAGTTGCAGCTCCCAGGCTCTACAGCACTGGCTTCATAGATGGGGCACACGGGCTTAGTTGCTCCATGGCATGTGGGATCCTCCTGGATTGGGGACTGAACCCATGTCTCCTGCATTGGCAGGCAGATCTTTACCACTGAGCCACCTAGGAAGCCTGGGAAAGTGACTTTTTAATAAGAACCCCACAGCAGACAGTGGCCAAGTGGGATTGAGGAAGGATAGTATGGAGTGAGATTTGAACAAGAATGTTGGACCTTTTAACAAAGCCTCAGGAATTCCCTAGAGGTCTAGTGGTTAGGACTCCACACTTTCACTGCCAAGGACCTGGGTTCAGTGCTTGGTTGGGGAGCCAAGATCCCACAAATCTCACAGGGTGGCAAAAAAAAAAAAAAAAAAAGGCCTCAACTGGCAACTCTTATTAGTGTTATTCCCCATGGGCTCCCCCAGGGTGAGTGCTGAGGCCAGCCTGACTAGAAGTGGGTGGGCACCGGGCATTCCGGTATCACGAGCAGATGCCATGGTTCTGTGTCACCGACACCGACCACACCTGGATCCCGAGGTATCAGCTGGGCTCTGGGATCATTCTGTGTCCTGACTGGCTTCGTGTCGTATTCACGTCGGAGGCACCAAGACTTTCCTCCTTCCTATGTGCAAACAAGCCACACCTTTCACCAACCAAAGTCCATCTCACCCCTCGGTTAGTCACGCAGCTGTAGGGAGGATGGGCCTCATCACCTTTCCCCCATTTTTACTAACACGTGAGCATATATAATTCGCATGATTTAAAAAGAGCCAGTCGCCTGCTGGCCATCTCTCCAGATCTGGACCGTGAGACACGACCTGAAATCGCCACGGGAGAAACTGAGGTAGGATACCAGAGGAGCTTTTCTGGAGGAGGACTAGACAAGAGGCTTGGGGATGAGGGGATGAGAGTTGAACGCAGTGTTTTAAGGGACATAGGGACAGGAGAGTACTTTCTTCCTTGGGTCTTTGGAGGTGGTTTGAAAAGAAGGGAAAAGGTCTCTGGACTTTTCTCTGTCCTTTTCTTCTTCTCTGTCCCTTTGATTGTGGAATTTGTATAACCCCGAAAGAGATGCTGGTTGACAGAGATGCTGACAGAGGTGCTGATGCAAATGTCAAGTCATAATTGACAGCAGTAGCTAAACTCTTAGAGTGTGACCACGAGCCTTCAAGTATCGCAGTGTGGTTCTCGACCAGTTCCTGCAGCTTCTCTCAACTGAGGGCAAATCAGAGACTTTCAACTTTGAAGTTTACGAAGCTCTGGCTTCTGACAGGGACATTCTGGCCTCTTAACTTTGAGCTGTAAAAATATTCACAGAAAATTCTGAAGAGGAAACATGGTCTTTGAATCACCTACTTCCTCCAGGTGTATGAAAAGAGTGATTTTATGTCTAGTAAAGACTAGGAAACCAGAGAGTAATGTGAAAGATGACATATTTCTGGAACTTGTTGCAGAACGGTGATTTCTGTGGTTCATGCTACGCTCTGTTGATGAAGAGCAGGCGGTTGCTTGAAATTGGAGGGCTGAGTTGTGTCTTCTGAGCCTCTCCAGGGCTGCCTCCTCCTTAGCTGGACTGTCAAGGGTGGCAGGCCGTCCGAAGTTCCTGTGGGGAAGAAGGCCCTAGTAGACAGGACGCTGGCAGCGTGCGGTGGAGGCCATGGGCTCCCTGCGGGAGGACCGCCAGGAAGAGGGCATCTGCCCCATCTGCCAGGAGTGCCTGAAGGAGGCAGTGCGCACCGACTGCGGCCACCTCTTCTGCCGGGCCTGCCTGGCCCAGCACCTGGAGAAGGCCTCGGCCTCAGGAGTCCGCAGCTGCCCCCTCTGCCGGAAGCCCTGTTCCGAGGGGGTCCTGGGGGCCGGCTATACCTGTGACAGCCCCCAGAAGAAGGCATACTGGTTCTGTGAGGAGAGCAGACGTCTTCTGTGCATGGAATGCCGGGTGACCCCTGAACACAAGTCTCACTGTGAACTGCCCATTGAAAATGCCATCAGCCACTACAAGGTAATGCAAGGTCATCGTCGCTATCCCCCTACCACCACCTCCCCGAGTTACTCCTTTCTACTCCCTGTCCTTGATCCCAGGCATGTCATAGAGGTTCAATAACTGACACTTGTCTTTGTTTCTTTTGCTTCATCCTGTTTTAGACCTTTGTCTTCATTTCCCTGTGTATATTTTGCTACTGATGTTAAAGTTTCAATGTATTAATACAATGAATCCTCAGTGAGAGGAGACACTGTCACGTGACATCAGATTCCCAGGAGGCATGACCTCCTCACACTTCTCATCTGTAGTATGAAGGAGCTGGACTAAATAAGGCAAAACCCTTTTAATATTAAGACTATATGGTTCCCTTGATTGATAGTACTAGGATATTGGCCAGAAACATAATCAGGTTTTGTTGATGTTTATTCGCTAAGTCATAGTCCGACTTTTTTCCAACCCCATGGACTGTAGCTCTCCAGGCTCCTCTGTCCATGGGATTACCCAGGCAAGAACACGGGAGTGGGTTGCCATTTCCTTTTCCAGGAGATCTTCCCAACCCAGGGATCAAACTTACATCTCCTGCTTGGCAGGGGAATTCTTCACCACTGAGCCATATTTACATATGTTACCAATTATCCTGTAAATATATTGAAACTTGGAAATTAGTACATGATTCTCTCTTTTCCTTCTTCCTTTGTCTTTTTTCCCTTCCTTCCTACAGTAACTATTTTTATCTTATTTTTAAAAACTTTTATCATCAAAGTGGTACATTCAGATAACACTGTAATGTATAAAGTCAAAACTAAAAATCTTTCTTCCTGTTTTCCCCTATTCTCGGCACCTAGAAGTAACCATTGTTAGATTTTTGTGTATAAATCTTTCAAAAAATTGTGTGTGTGTGAACACACTGTCTAAAACACAGACATATAAGGATTCTCTACATATATTTCTGTGACTTATTTTTATCATTTAAAAATACATCTTGGACATTATTTCATTTTCCCACCAGTACCTTTAGATCTTATGAATTCAACAACTGCATGGTGTTCAGCTCTATGAATGTACCATAAATTGGCTGGTATTGAGTTATCTATACATTACTGTTTTGTTTTGAGATCACAAGAAATGTTGCAACGAGTATCCTTCAACATTTATTTTAAAGAACTTAGAATATCCAAGATATATTTTGATGAAATAATAAGATAGCTTCCAAATTATAATCAGTTTTCCTGTCATCATTTATTACTGAATAACCCATAGTCCCCCACTGATTTGAATCCCAACTTTGTAATATGCCATGGTGCGTATAGACTTGCATATTTTCTTGACTCTATTCTATTCTATTTCTGCCTGGGTGTAAAACCATTTTTTAAACTGTCCTTTTTCAATGTATTTTAGTGTCAGGTAGGTCTTAGAACTGTCAGAATATTCTTATTTTTCAGAATTTTTGTGGATATTTATATATGCCTATTTTGCCAATTAGCTTTAGCATTTTTCAAACCAATCTTCCCCCTCTCCCACTCCCAATTTAGTTTCCATTTGATTGGATGGAAAATTGACATATTTTCACCATGGTGTCTTTCTATCAATAATGAAGGATGAATTTCCAAAGCTTTCTTTTAGATTCTTGACTTTTTGAACACATTTTGAAACAGAATGAGAAAGTGAGGAGTCCAGATCAAGGGTGACTATGGGAAGAGAGAGAAATAACTCAGAAAACCAAAGAGGCCAAGTTCTCTAGTTCTTAAATCATCCCCTCTAAGTGTGGGGGATCACAGGAGGGCAGAGGGAGGCCTCCCACCTGCTGATGGGCCAGTGAATACATGGGAAAATCGATTCACTCACTCAATGATTTATTCAGGTCTGTGCTTTGCGTATGATGTCATGCCAGGCATTGTTGGAACTATAAAGATGATTCATAATCTCTGTCCTCAAGTCTACCTTTAAATTATGACAGGGAACCTGAAGTAAATAAAGAGCAATATTTGTTTAAGAAAGACTTGAGTAAGTTCCTGCAGTGTATCAGTAACTACCATGCATGCTAGGAATACAATGCTGAACAAGTCAGATGCCATCCCTCCTGCCAGGGATTTTCCAAAGAAAGACAGGCAAGAAATCAAACAAATGACAAGTCTTGTATGATCTAGGAAGAAAACAAACAGATGGAGAGTAATGGGTGACCCATGCGGTCAGTGAGGGCCTCACGGAGGAGGTGGCACTGGTGCTGAGACCAGGGAAAAGAGAAGGTGGCCAGTGGGAAGACTGGGCAGGAGGAGATTCAGATTGGGGAGCCCCAGATCTGGAAAAGTCTTGTTGTACTTGAAGAGTTTATAATTACAGTGTGAATTGACAGCATCTACTGACAGATTAGAAATGGGGTGAGGGAATGAAGGGAATCAAAAGATGACTTCATGAGTTTCTAGGGTGAGAAACTAGATGGATGATGGAAAGATAAGGGCTGAGGAGAACAGGTTTGAACAAAACATCAAGTTTCATTTAAGACAAGTCGAGTCCAAGTTGAGACACATCAAAGCAGGATCTTAGATATGCAGCTGGCTAAGAAATCTGAATCTCCAAAGAGAGTCTGAGGTAGTATTCCCAGAACCTAGGACAGTGTGCCATCAAAATAAAGATAATGTTTAAGGGAATTCCCTGGCAGTGCAGTGGTTAGGACTCCATCCTAACCCTCCCTGGTCAGGGAACTAAAATCCCACAAGTCACGCAGAGCAGTCAAAAAAACAAATGAAAGTAAATAAAATAAATTTTAAAAGATCATATTTAAAACTAAGGGAATTGCTGCAATATCCCCAGGAGAGAGTCTAGGGAGAAAAGAGTTTCCAGGGCAAGGTCCTGAGAAAGGCCATCACTTAGACGTAAGATGGAGGGGGACCCATAAGGGAGACTTGGACTGAGCCACTAGCAAGGCTTCAGAAAAGCTAGGGAAGTGGTGTTCCAGACGCTAAGAAAGAAGTGACTGCAGAGTACAATGAATGATGCTGAGCCATCTAGTTAGATGGGCGTTGGCAAAGAAGTGGATGCTGGGCTGGGAGGGGGCACACTCTTTCCATTGAAACAGTGGGGAACGAAAGAAGGCATCTGCAAGGGGAGGGAGTCTTGCAGTTTGGGAGGAGACTCACGTGTTGTGATTTGAGCCACTGAACTGAACTGAACTGAATATTTGAGAAAGAACACCAGCTGTGTGGTTAGAGGTGGGGATGTGAAAGGTTTGAAAAGAGTGAAGCTGTGGTAGGTCAAGTTTGGAAAAGTGAATCTATCTGTGAGTGAAACTGAGTGGGACTGGAATGCGGCATGGAGCACCAACTTGATTTTTGAAACTAGGGATTTAGTGTTTTCTGTTCGAAAGTTATTATGCAGTTTTGATACTTACTGCTTTTTGATTTATTTTTAAATGTAGTAGCATCTTCACCAAATAGTAATTTTTGTCCCTGATATTCTTGCTGTCTTTTCAGAAGGGTTTTCTTATGCAATGCTTCTAAGCATGATGGAGAAGTCCATGAAAGTTTAATTGGTATCACACTAAATTTGTTGCCTACATTAAGAATTATTACTTTTATGGGCCTACATGGTCTTGACCAATAGCGGGATATATTAATATCACTAAGTGTTTTCCTTTATGTCGGTGAATCAGATGTTACACTTCTTAATTTAAATCTCATATTGAGAGTAGCCACTCCAGTTCTCTTGCCTGGAAAATCCCATGGACAGAGGAGCCTGGTAGGCTGCAGTCCAAGGGGTCGCTGAGGGTCGGACACAACGGAGCGACTTCACTTTCACTTTTCACTTTCATGCATTGGAAAAGGAAATGGCAACCCACTCCAGTGTTCTTGCCTGGAGAATCCCAGGGACACCAGAGCCTGGTGGGCTGCCGTCTATGGGGTCGCACAGAGTCGGACACGACTGAAGCAACTTAGCAGCAGCAGCAGCATATATTTTATAAGAGTAATTTTTTTGGCAATTGGTACATTGTAGATCCAAATGAGAGTCTTTGCTGAATTCATATATCCTTTAACTTAATTTCCTGACATTTTCTATATGTATGATCATGTGGACATTGTCAGGTTTAGTCATCAACACCATTTTTCTTCATAAAATATAATAGACTATACCTTTCTTATCTATATTTTGGGACTTGTTCTGTAAGGAGCATGTTTTTTGAAAATTGGTCTTTTTGTTTTTTTGGTGACTGTATAGGGAAAGGTAACTTTTTGCCTTCTAACCACTTTTTGTTTGATGCATGTTGTTAGTAAGTCATTTGAGAGGATTTTCAATGTTGCTAGGTTCTCATGTTTCATCACTACTTACTGCCCTTTTTGGTCAAAATTTTTTTATTGTGAAATCACATTTTAGGATCACAGACTTTAAAAAAAGCATTTATTAATTCAAAACAGATCTTGAACCATTGCTTATCTTTCAATTTGTCTTTTTTCTCTCAAACTCCCTGAGGAATATTTTAGTAAGATAAAAGTTAGTAGAATTTTGCTTTTTAATTTTAATGAGTACCTTATTCACATAATATGCACACACTAAATATTATCTTACTGCAAAACTGGATGAATAAATATTTGTTTTTAAAAAGGACTTTACCTTATTCATTTTGAATACCATAAATGATAGATCTGAATTATCTTTGATTATTTCATGCATTTATCTTTATTGCTGCTATCTTTGCTTCCTTTTTTATTTACCCAATGTTCATAGTTGACTATAAACTCTTCATTAAAGCTACTCCAGAAGACAGGACTGTGATGTTTTGAACCAGATCTCAGGAACAGGCCTGACTTTGACAGGCAGAAACAGATAGCATTTCTGGCAGAGGGAAGTAAAAGAGAGGTGTGGCTATATGGGGCGTGTTCGGGAAACCACAAGCAACTCCATTTGGCTCCTGTGAAGAAAAGGGAGAAAGTAGGGAAAGGGAACACAGAAAACATAATTGGGTTATTGGGGAGAGGGGGATCTTGGATATTGGGTTAAGGAGTTTGGACTTATCTTTGAATAAGAAACTCTTTTGCAGACAGGAGTAAAACAGATAAAAGACAAAACATGACTAAGATTTCAAGTTGGATGACAGGCAGAATAGTGGGTCCAAGGACAGAAATATGGCAGTCAAGAGTAGTGGATTGTGAAAGAGGGTGGGGAATAGGAAGATAAGTTTGATTACTCCAGACTGAGTTTGATTATTCCAGGCTGAGTTTGATTACTCCAGACTGAGCTTGAACTGCCAATAGAGCAGTGGGAGATACTTAGGTCTCAGCTAGAAATAGGATTGACTGTTAGGACAAACATCTTTCAGGAAATTATGATAAAATCTGAAGCCTGACATAGTTCAGCAAAAGAAACGGGTTAAAGAAACAACCTCGCAATGGTCAAGGAAGGACAGGGTGTGGGAGGTGGGTAGAATGGGGTGGGGAGAATCACATCAAAGAAGAGGAGCCTGAGAAGAAGGCACCTCTGAAGTCTCTTTCCTGGAGTTCACTGGTGACCTTGGAGAGAGCAGTTTCCAAAGAGTGATAAGAAGCAAAGGCAGATGCTGGGAAGCAAAAGGGCACGAGGATGTGAAGACAGTGAGAACCGCCTACTCCTTCAAGAAATGTAGTTGTGACACCAGAGAGAGTAAATGGAAGGGGTAACACGGTGAAGGTTATTTGCTTGTTTCAACTTTGTGAGACCTGAATGTTCATACTTACACAATTCTCCACCCCACCTGAGCCTCCACCTTCACCAGCGAGGCCCCTGAGTAAAATTCACATGCCCTTCCTTCTGTTTTATTCCTTCTCTGCGGGGAAATGCATGCAGGTAACACCCATGACGTGACAAATTTTTAATAAATTCCTAGTGACATCACTGCCTCTTCTGCTTACTTGTTGTTTCCTTGAATGTCCTTGCTGATGTCTCACCCACAGCCCTTTGACTTTGGTTCTATCTTCTGAATCTCAGGGCCAGAAAGAACTTTCAAAGTCATCTTATCCAACCCCAGCCTCTACCTGTACGTCTCCAGTGATGCAGGACACTTCTTTTCCAAAGAGGAAGTGAAGCAAAATGACAGGGAAAAAAAAGAAAGAAATATCCCCCATGAACAGCCAACAACAACGAAATCCCCTCTCCTCCATTTTTTTTTCACCTGAGTTGAAACAGATTTATTTAGTGAAACACACACTCTTCAGTTAATTGCACACTCTTATCTTTAGTCTGGGCTTCCCTTGTGGCTCAGTTGGTAAAGGATCCACCCCCAATGGGTTTGATGCCTGGGTTGGGAAGATCTCCTGGAGAAGGGAATAGCTGCCCACTCCAGTATTATGGCCTGGAGACTCCCATGGTCTGTACAGTATTCTGGCCTGGAGAATTCCATGGACTGTATAGTCCATGGGATCACAAAGAGTTGGACACAACTGAGCGACTTTCACTTTCTACCTTTAGTCCACAAATCCCGTATTTGTTTTGTTTGTTCCATTTAATTTAATCACTGTTCCTCTCTCCTCCATGGGTAACTGCTTAGTGTTTGTTATATTTTCATTTGTAGACAGTTTGCAAAACACACATCGCTGCACTGTGTGTTTATATATTGAATTAACAAAATTACATGATGGGACTCATCTATTTCTTTTTTCCCCCTCAACTGGGCCCCTTGTGGGATCTTAACTCCTGAGCAGATATTGAACCTATGCCCTCTGTGGTGGAAGCGTGGAGTCTTAACCACTGGACCACCAGGAAGTCTCTACTTCTTGCTTTCCATTCTACCATGATTTGAGATCAGGTCACGTTTTGTGGGTCACACGGTCCATTGTTTCTGATAGCTGCCCAGTGTTCCAGAGCAGACGCCTTCCTCATTTTACCCATCCATTTCACAGGAACGGACTCTACGTGATTCCAACTCTGTTACCACGAACAGTGCTGTAGCATACACAGTATCTGAGAACCTGAGTGAGGAATTCTCTGGGATTTTTACCCAGAAACGGGACCACCGGATCATAGAGGTAAGCACACCTCGGTGGCCAAGATCCTCAACAGAATGCTGTGCTAGTCCACCTCTCACCAGCCCGCAGTGTGGTTCTCACACCCACGTACACCCCACCTTCCCCAGGTGTTATCCGTTGTCTAATTTTTTATTAATCTGATAAGGGTCAAGTAATATTCCTTTGTATTAATTTCCATCTCTCTAATCACTGATGAGTTTGGGCATCCCTTCTTCTGTAAATTAATTGTTCATATTCTTTCCCAACTTTTCTTTTGGTTTCCTGTCTTCTTATTTATTTCTAGGCTTTCCTTTTATTTATTTATTTATGTATTTATGGCTGCACTGTGCAACTTGTGGGATCTTAGTTCACCAACCAGGGATTGAATCCAGACCCACGGCAGTGAAAGCATTGAATCTCAACCACTGGGCTGCCAGGGAGGTCCCTAGGCTTTCCTCTGATGTCCTGTATATAATAAGTCTCTTGTTGGTTTTAGACATTGCAGATATTATCTCCTAGTCCATCATTTCTCTGTTAGTTTTCTCCATAGTGTTGTTATTGAACAGAAATATTTAATTTTTAAGGTCATCAAATTAAATCATTGTCTCACGGTTTGTGCTTTGGGGATTTTATTTAAGCCAAATTTTCCTTACCCCCAGGCCACAAATTTATTCTTTAATATTATGTTCTATTAACTTTATAGTTTTCCTTTCATGCTGTCTTTAATCCATCTAGAGTTCTGGATAAGCATATGGCTTTATTTTTCTCTGTTGTTGTAAGCCAGTTTCTCAACACCATCTCCTACAGATTTTGTCTCCTCTCTTACTGATCTATATACTACTTTTTCTTTTCTTTTCTTTCAGTTATATTGAGATATGATTGACAAACAGTAGTATAAAAGTTTAAGATGTACAATGTAATGATTTGATGTATATTCATAACAAAATGATTATTACAGTAAGTTTGGTGAACATCCATGATCTCTTATAGACATGAAATTAAAGGAATTAAAAAAAAACTTTCTTGTGATCAGAACTCTTAGGATTTACTCTCTTAACCACTTTCATATATAACATACAGCGGTGTTGATTATATTTATCGTGTTGCACATCCATCTCTAGTACTTATTTATCTTATAACTAGAAGCTTGTACCTTTTGACTGTCTTTATCCAATTCACCCTCTTCCTATTCTCTACCTCTGATAACCACAAATCTGATTTCTTTCTTCTGTTTGTTCATTTTGAAAGTACAATTGACCTGCAATAATATGTTAGTTCCTCTTACACAACATGCTGCTGCTGCTAAGTCGCTTCGGTCGTGTCCGACTCTGTGAGACCCCAGAGACGGCAGCCCACCAGGCTCCCCCGTCCCTGGGATTCTCCAGGCAAGAACACTGGAGTGGGTTGCCATTTCCTTCTCCAATGCATGAAAGTGAAAAGTGAAAGTGAAGTCGCTCAGTCTTGTCCGACTCTTAGCGACCCCATGGACTGCAGCCCACCAGGCTCCTCTGTCCGTGGGATTTTCCAGGCAAGAGGACTGGAGTGGGGTGCCATTGCCTTCTCTGCTTACACAACATAGTGATTCAATATTTTTATACATTTCAAAATGATCGCCAGGACAAGTCTAGTTACAGTATGTCACTATACAAAGATATGACACAGTTACTGACTATATCCCTCCACACTGTACATTTCATACCTGTGACTCATTTCTTTGTAGTTTTTCTTTTTAAAGTCTTTTGTAAACATGGGTCTCTCCCTGAGCTCTCTCTTCTTTCATTTTCTAAATGTTCTTGCCCCAGCACCATACTGTTTTATTGCTAAAGCTTTGTACGCCCTTTTATTTAGCAGGGCAAATACATTTTGTCACCAGTCTAAAAAGGGATGACAAGGAGATTGTTTCCAGAATCTTTCGCTGTCACCCCCACCCTGTACCTTTCTTCCATTTTGAGTGATTAAAGGCCTGTGTTGATATCTGTATCAGCTTTGTTTATTTTTGCCTCCTACATAGTTTTTCAAAAACCTGAAAGTAAATTTTTTAGAAACTGAAATCATTCATTATATCCTTAGTTTCCTGGACACAATGACCCATCCAGACACTGATTTAAGATTTAGAGAGAGGTCCCATGCCTTCCTGGGCTACAGGTTTACCTCTAAGAGAGGATTCTTGTCCATCCCAGCCAGGGTGGGGGAGTGGTACCAGAGGCTTTGCATCTCCTAAGTCAGTTCTCACTAGATTGGCTTCACTTGTTAATGAGAAGTAGTAAGAGTTGCCAGTGATCAGCACAAAACTTTTAGGTGTTGGGAGAAAAACACCCTGAAGTCAGAGTAGAAAAGATTCTGTTACTATCTGTTATTCCTGTATAGTTAAGGCTTAAAAAAACCCAAACTACCTCTTTTCACCATCATTATCCATTAAATAAACTCTTGTATTTCTTCCCCCAAGGATGACACATAGAAAGCTGCCTCTTTTTAGGCAGAATTTTCCTTTAGCCTCATCCTGGGATCAGGACACCCACCACTCCCCCAATGTGTTCCGTGGGCATCACTCTCCCCCGTGGTCTCATCATCAAGCATGTCTGTCTCCCTAGAAACGACTCAACCGCAGGATCAGGAGGCGCAGACAGCTCAGAATTCAGGAGGAGATACTGCAGGAAATGCAGGTGGGTTTCTTAGAGTCTCAGGAAGGACTCCAGTCTGGCCATCTGTCTGTCTGGAGCAGCCTGCTGCAAGGGGAGTGCCTGGAGGCTGGAAACATGGGTGCTGGGCTCTGTCTTGGGGTTTGTTGGCTGAGTGGCCCGGGGCAAGTCAAACGCTCTGAACTTCATGTGGTTTATATGATCAATGAAAGCCAGTCCTGCTCCACCTGGTTCAAGGCAAGAATCAGAGACAAGCAGACTATCAATTGAAAATTACTCCGTAAACCGTAGGTTTCTTTGTCTCTGACCATCTACCCTTCTATCTCTCTTGCTCACTTCAGTGTGGGGTCTCTCCTCACGTTATGACCCGAGAGGGTTAAAAGGCAGTGGGAGGATAAAGCAGAGTCTGTGCGTGTGTGTGGGGGGGGGGGCGGTTTGGGGGTGTGTGTAACATGCATGTGTGGATGTTCACAAGGGTGTTAGGTGGGGAGACGGTGTCCCGGCATTTTTGAAGAACATGGCTGCCTCTTTAACACCCATGACAGGTAGAGTCAATGTTTCGAAGGGAGGAGGACTGAGAAATCAGCATTCTCACTCAATGCTCAGAGGCGGAGGGCTAGGCGGAGCCTTCTGACATCAGATCTTACAGAATTCCTTTTCTGGAGTTTCAGGCAGACCATGGGACCCACAGGCTAGAGGCTGAGCTGGAGCAGCAACCCCAAACCAGAAGACAGCTGGATGCCCCCGCTCAGCAGCGGCCAGACCAGCGGAGGGATGTGTCAGCAGAGCTGTCCAGAAGCCCTGGCATCTCCAGGGCATTACTTCAGTTCAGCAGCCTGGTCACTGATCCGGAGGGGATGGCCAAGAAACTGGACACCAGCCTGCTGAAGGTGCGTGGGTGCCTTCCAAAGCCTGGAATTCTCCCCAAATAGTGGGCAGCCTACCCGTAGTATCCCTCTGGGAGGTGTAAGAAGAGACTTCTCTGTGACATGTGGTGGTGGCCTGTCCAAGGCTGCCCAATGCTGCTGCAGCAGAGTGGGTACACAGAAGGGGTGCACCCCTCCAGTCCTCAAGGTGGCAGTCCCGAGTGCCATCCACTAGTGGGGTGGAGAGGGGACTTGGAGGGAACAGGAACCTGAGAACTGATGGTGACTCTCACTCTTTCTCTCTCCTAGGATGCCGGTGACCTACTGAACAGGTATGAGCTATCCCATCTCCCTTCCTACCTGTGCTTCCACACACAAACCCACATCAACCTAGATGTGTGTGGGGGCTTTCTCAAGGTCAAGGAGTTCCACTGTTCCTTTAACTTGCATCTTCATGCTACATGGACAGTGGAAGAGTCAACAGAATATACTGAAGGATTTTTTGTTTCTAGGAGTGCTCCAGAGCAATTAGAGGCTATTTATCCCAACTTAGAGGAAAGAATCAATGAGTCACTTGTCCAGCCATCCTCAGCGGCTCTGACCTGTTCATCCCTGGGCCATCTCATCTCAGACTCACCTCACCCTCCTGGCTCTCCTTCCCCCAACCTGTCCAGCCTCCCATTAGGTCTGCCCGATGGCCCCTCAGACCTGCCATCTCCTGAACATGACCTCCATTCCTCGTCGCCAGAGCTGTGACCTGATGCCTGACCCTCAGACCCCTGGACAATAGTCATAGCCTCTCTCCTGAACCAGGCTTGTACTCTGGCTCCCGCTGCAGGGGTCAGGACCCAAGACCTCTGTTTTCCTGTGAACTGATGGTAGCACCCATCTCTCACCATCTCATATTGAAATGAGAGCATCATTTGAATGGTATGAGCTCACAATGGTGAGACCACATCTGCATGTGGAGCATGCACATCTGTTGGAAGGAACATTTCTTCTGAGCTCCTGTAGCACCTGGTATCTGTACCACTCGTCTGGCACTTTTATTATTTTTGTGATGGACAGACTCTACAGTGACCTCTCATGATTCTCCCTTCATGGTGTTCATACGCTTGTGTGATCCCCTCTCCCTGAGTGTGAGCAGAACCTGTGACTTGCTTCTAATCAATGGAATATGGCAAAGGGGATGGGCTGACACTGCACGGACTGCATTACACAAATGGGACGCCTCCTTGTTAACACTCTCCCTCTTGAGATTCTCCTTGCTGAATTGATGATGTGAGTGACTCTGCGGCCAGCAGGCAGCTTCCAGGAGCTGAGAGCAGCCTCCAGCCTTCAGCCAACAGGAAGCAGAGGCCCTCAGTCTTGCAGCTGCTGAAAAATTAATCCTGCCAACTGCCTAAATGAACTTGGAAGTGGATTTTTCCCCAGTCAAGTCTCCAGAAGACAACCCAGCCCAGTTGACACCTTGATTGCAACCTCATGAGACCCTAAGCAGAGAACCCAAACTTCTGATCCACAGAAACTGTGAGGTAACAGACGTCATAGAAACTATGATATAATGAATACAGATCAATGAATAGTACCTTTGTATATTAATTATTTGTGCATCACTTCTTTGGGTGAGTAATAACAGTGACCCAACCCACATCCATCTCACTTGTCTGATGTATAAAATGAGACTATTTTTTTAAATGGGACTATTAATAATACCTACCTCATAGGGTTGTTGTGATCATTAGATGAGTTAATATATTAAAAAATATTTATTTACAGTGACTGGTCAGAGTGAGCTCTATATGTGTTCGTTATTATTACTAACATTTTTTAAATCTTTAATTCTTTCTTTGAGAACTACTTGTGTCCCCTCCAGCACCCTCACCATAGCTTCCCATGAAGCTTGGTTAGTGGTGGAGAAGTCCCATTTTCCTTATTTACATGTCTGATCTTATAATAAACTTTTCTGTTATTTGAACTAACTTGAGTGAGTTGCCATTCCTTTTACTAGAAAGAGCTGCTACAGTGTAAGCTGTGAAAAAACCAAGTGTGCACAATCCTCTGAGGGTGTTGGAGAGGGTGATGGGGAGCTTGGGGCTCTGGACTCCAGCACTTCCTGGAGGAGGGAACCTTGAGACCAGACTGTGACAAGCAGAGTGTGGAGGCTCATGGAGCTACCTTATCTTGAAGTCACCGTGTTTTAGGATCAATCCACTTCCTCTGCACTGAGTCCACACTCCAAACAAATGAACTTCAATTACCCTGCAAGTGCTGATAGACCAACACGAGTATTTTCACTCACTAGCAGTTTTATTTCTTAGTGTAAGAAATATAAATTCTATTTCTGAATCCAAGTCCCTTGTTAGGAGCATGCCCAATAATAAAATATTCACACCTACCGGGGGACCCATTTCTGAACAAGGTAGCCTGGTGGCTAAGAGCTCTTGGGTCTGACATAGATCAAAATCCTGGGTGCATGATTTTGGCTGAGCAAGTGCCCAAAATTCACCAGACCTCAGCATTTTTAACTTTAAAATGTAGATAATAATAGGAGCTACCTGGCAGGGTCACTAAGATTAAGTGACATAATACATGTAAAGTCCTTCAACAGGCCAAGATCTCTCTTTAAGTTCTAATGTATTCTTTAAATATATATACATTTTTTTAAATTGGAGAATAATTGCTTTACAATGCTATCTTGTTTAGGCTGGGATCTTCATACACATTTACCCTAGAGGCTAATCGTCATTTTTAAAAACACAACTAAAACCAGTGAAAAATAAACAGAAAAAGACAATCCATGTTTTGGTGGAATCCCAGGTCTGGGGACTTGGGGTATGTTTTACCATTATATAAGGACTTACATGTGCCTTTTTCTTTTTCTATTTTTTTTTTTTGACTACACATTTTACATGAAATACTGAACATTCCCAGGAAAAGCAATTGTACCTTCATTTTCCAATTCCTCACTCCTGATCTCCCCATGTTTTCTACTTGCTAAACTGAGGGCTTCCCTCATAGTTCAGCCCATAAAGAATCTGCCTGCAATGCAGGAGACCTGGGTTCGATTCCTGGGTCAGGAAGATCCCTTGGAGAAGGAATGGCAACCTACTCCAGTAATCTTGCCTGGAGAATCCCAGGGACAGAAGAGCCTGGCAGGTTACAGCCCAGGCGGTTGCAAGAGTAGAACATAACTTAGTGACTAAACCACCACTAAACTGGGGATAAACAACAGGGAATTCCCTGGAAGTCCTGTGGTTAGGATGCCAGCTTCACTGCCATGGGCCTGGGTTCAATCCCCAGTTGGAGAACCAAGATCTTATAAGCCTTTTGGCCAAAAGAGGAAAAAAAGAAGAGGGTAAATAACAGAACTTTTGGGGTGACTTCTAAGTCTGGGCCTCAAGACACTGTGCCTATCTCCCCTTAGAGTTTGCACCTGGATGGTTTGCTCCTCCCAGAGGCCGCAATGGGGAGATGATAGAACGTTTTACTTTATGTCTGAGCAGATTCAACAGAGACAGTATTAAAGTGAAAGGTTATTTAAGCAGAATAAATGACACACCACCAAGAACTAAAAATAAAATATAAGACAATGCTTTTATTGTACATAGGATTTAAACTTCCTTGGAATGACAGAAATCATCTTACAAACTCAAGGCAGCCACGTGTTAGTTCTTATCCCTGAACCAGCACCAGGCAGGGTGGCTTCTGGAGTCATGAACACTCAGCTTCTTCACACCATGTGCAGCCACAACTTCTGCCAATACAACCTGCTCCCCTACAAGGTCTCTACCCAAAACCACACATCTTTACAAAGTCCTGATTCTCTCCCTTCTTCTGCCCAGTCCCTCAGATGACACTTCTTATCCAGCCCTGGAGCAGTCCCAGTGCTTTGGGCTACAAGTCACAGGTCCCCCTCTGTAACTCCATTTGGGCAATTCACCCCCTGCCTCTGTCTGAGATTCCTTCCCCAGTACAAACCTTATTACAGTGCTATCTCTGCTCCCACAGCTGAGCTATTTGGGACTCATTCCTGTTCACCATCTTATTCCTTTCGTCTCATTTCTCAATGTCAGATGGTGATCAACAGATCAGGAACAGGATTTTCCTGATTTTCCAGAGGATGAGTGTGGACCTCAGGTTGTGGCTTATGTCCACAACTTCCCTGACCCCTTCCTACCAAGGCCCTGCATTTTCATCGCAGCCAGAAGAAGGCATTGAGTAGTGTCAGGGGTGGGTGTCATGAGCAATCAGCTCATGAAGACAGTGCAAATGACCCAGTATCCCATGGGTCACAGATCATCCATCCATTTCTCTGCCACACTTTCTCCCTAAGATGCTTTTTCCCCTTTTTTCCTCATTCACTATAATCATCTTTTGGTTTTATTTCTTTATTTATTTTTGTCCACACTCTGAGGCATGTGGGATCTTAGTTTGCTGACCAGGGATCAAGCCCACACCCCCTGCATTGGAAGCATGGAGTCTTAACCACTGGACCACTATACCCATCTTTTAGACTCCCCTTTCTAGAAAACCATCCCTGACTCACCTCCTGCCTCCTAATGGGTTATACCCCTCCTCTGGGCTGTTCTAGTGCCCAGATCAGACTCCCATCACAACACTGTGCTCTCATTTCCTGCTTAGGTCACTGTCTCTTCTCATGACCTCCTTCAGATACAGGACAAGTTTTGTGGGGGTTTTATTGTTTGTTCGTTTTTTTCTTTTCCCTTTCATGTCACCAGTGGCTACCAAACTGCTTGGCTCATAATTAGCACACAACAAATATTTCCTAAGGATATGAGTAGGTGAACTCTAATATTTTAGGGGAGAAAACAAGATGAAAAGAGGTGAGATGCCTAGTTTAAGATCGTATAATTCATTGCAAGGCTGAGTCTAGAACCCAAGTCTTCCTCGCTCAAATCCAGTATTCCTTCCTCTTACACAGTACTTCTGTGCCTGGTGGAGATGGTGGTGAGGAGGGCTAGCAGTAGTCTGAGTCCCATCCACCCGGCATTGAGGAAAGGGCTTGATTAGCAGACTGAAGTTCATCCCACCTTGTCCCTCTCCGAAGTCCCGACTCTTACCACATCATCTAAAGCAGTCATTTCAAATCTCAGGTGACCCAGCCAGGGTCAAGTCCTTAGGTCCCCTCTTTGAGCCCTGTGCTTAGGACAGGGTAGCTGCACCCTCTTGGGAGCTCAGGGAGAACTTGGACCCTCGGCCCCAGAGCCCAAAGAAAGGAAAGACCTTCTGGGTGAAGGACGCAGTGAAGGTGTAAATGGGTTCCTGGGTGACGGCGTTGGCAAAGGTCACCCAGCCCACCTCGTAGTCGATGGACACCCGCACCTGCTGGGGCTGCTCCTCCAGGGTCAGTCGGGTGGGGAAGGAGTTCAGGGCTGAGACGAAGCCCCAAGCCAGCCTCACCGCCCACACCCCCTCCTCTGGCCGCATCCGAAGCTCCCCCTTCCGGCGGATGTCCTTACTGACCACGCCTAGGGTGCAGCTGCCCCCGTGAGCCAAGTCCACACTCACCACCCACGTGTGTCTCCCCCCTGTGAAGCCACCATGGGCCAGGACACAGGTGGCCCGGTCAAAACGCTGAGGGTTGTCTGGCGACTTCTGCCACTTGTAGGAGAAACGAGCCTGCTGGTAGTCCTCGGACAGCAGGAGCTTGGGGTGGGAAGTCCGGGGGTCTAGAGAGATGTGTGCTGTGGGGAAAACAAAAGGGATGCACATGTCAGCAGACACACTATCACCTTCAAGAAAGGTCTAACCACTCCCCTTGGCATTCACGTTAGCATTACTCCCAACAACGTGTAGAGTGCCTACAAACACAGGAAGCATGGGTATCTCCTGGGAACTTGCTAGTGACACTCTCAAGCTCCACCCCAGACCACCTGAGACGGAATCTGCATTTTAGCACAATCCGTAAATGATTCCTGAACCTGTTAACACCTGCTTCAGAGGATGTGTCCAGTTCAGTCGCTCAGTTGTGTCCGACTCTTTTCTGCGACTCCATGGAGTGCAGCATGCCAGGCTTCCCTGTCCATAACCAACTTCCAGAGCCAACTCAAACTCATGTCCATCGCGTCAGTGATGCCATCCAACCATCTCATCCTCTGTTGTCCCCTTTTCCTCCTGCCCTCAATCTTTCCCAGCATCAGGGTGGTACTGATGCTGACTTTTCCAATGAGTCAGTTCTTTGCATCAGATGGCCAAAGTACTGGAGCTTCAGCTTCAGCATCAGTCCTTCCAATGAATATCCAGGACTGATTTCCTTTAGGATTGACTGGTTGGATTTCCTTGCAGTCCAAGGGACTCTCAAGAGTCTTCTCCAACATAGCTTTCTTGATAGTCCAACTCTCACATCCATACATGACCACTGGAAAAACCACAGCTTTGACTATACAGACCTTTGTTGATAAAGTAATGTCCCTGCTTTTTAATATGCTGTCTATGTTGACCACAGCATTAGTCAGTTGGTTAGTGTGTTAGTTTGGACATGCAGGCTCTCATCTGGTTCTCTGCAGTCCCCTGAAAAGCACTTCTGCCGCCTGCAAACTGGCTGACGCCCAGAGCTGTGTGTGCCTGCTCTCATTTCCTCTGCTGACACATCACGTCCTATCCCTCCTGTATCTCAGAGGGCGGGGACATCCCCCCACTCCCAGTCCAAACTTCATGATCACTCCCTGGGTGCATATGACTCATATACTCAGTCTTCTTCGCTCCTGTCAGGCTCCCTGACTCACCCACGGGGTATTCATTCTGCCTCAGGAATCTACAATCAGGCTGTCTGAGGGCCACTTTTTGACATCAAAACTTCTGCAGATCTCTGCATAGTGCTACTTTTAGTATCCATAAGTTGAGACAAATACGTGAATTCTGATATGTCCATGAATTAGAGTCGCTTCCAAGAACCCCACGACTTCCCAGTGTCTTTGGCTGATAGACTAGGAACAATGGCCTTGAGAGGGGTCCAGAATTTATTCCTTTCCTGCCCACAGGTTGCACGCCTATCATCCATGAAACAACACCCAAGAGAGAGTGGGGGGGGGGGTCCTGACAATTCTAAGAATGTTATTCTAAATCCAGATCAAAGTTCCCCTCATCCAGGAAGCCCTTCCCGATAGACCTTGGCCCAGGCTCATTTAATCTTTCTATCTTGTCAAGTGCAGATCAGAACCTGAACTTCCTGTCAGGTACGTGGTATGAGTGTGTGCATTTTCCTTCTTCATGGTTCTCAGGCAGTCCTTATAAAGGCAGTGACATATATCACTGCCATGTGTGACATTATGTGTGTGTGTACATTTATTTATATATATATATAATATATATATATATATGTATGATATATATGTATTTGACTAGTACATTTTCCAGTGTGGAACCCGGCAAAATTATCCGTCCTTTTCAACTTTAGATTCCTCACTCCCTCCCATACTGACAGAGGCAACTTACCTGGCTCATAATCCAACTCAAAGCTGAGTTTTTCTGTAAAGAGGAAGTAAAACAAGATGCAATTTCATTAGTCTTACAAAACCACAGAACATTTACCGATGAGGAAACTGAGGCCCCAGGAAGGGAAGGGACAAAGAGAAGAATGGCAGGTGGAACCCTCTAGACCAGTGGTTCTGAACTTGAACTTGCATCAGAGCCCCCGGAGCACTTGTTTTTGATTCAAGTGGCCCAGGGTGGGGCCAAGATTTGCATTTCTGGCAAGTTCCCAGGGCATGCTGATGCAGGCTGGGACTTCGTTTTGAGCCTCACTGTCTAGCTCTGAGCAGGCAGAGACCATGTTTACGTTCAATGCCTCCCACAGAACCCAGGACATAGTAAATGCTCAAGAAACATCTACTTAATGAACAGATAAACGGGTTAATTTGTTTCTCATTCTGCTTGGAAATAATTTAGGGGAGAGTCAAAGGTCAGCCTTTGACGAGAGTAAAATTTCCTTCTCTGCTAGGCCACTTACTTGCAGGAAGTGGACTTAGGGGAAAACTCTTCTAAGGTGACTTTTTTTGTGGGCAGGTCATTTAGAACTAGGTGGCATCATACATGATGTCATATGGGATGAGGGGGAGGTGTTGGCAGCAAGCCACTTTTCTGACTCTCATTTCAAACCCTCCATTCCCTCACCTATCACCACTCCCTGTCTCAGAAAAGGGGGTCATGGTCCCCACATGGGCAGTTCAACTCTGAGAACCAGCCTAATGGGGTGGAGGATGGGGGAAAGCCAGGGAAAGGAGGAAGGGAAGTCAGCTACCACAGGGCACAGAAAAATACTCTCAGTGGCTATTAATTAACAATTATAAAAAAAACTCATTATATATCACAAATGCCCCTATGGCTTTTTTAAATTATTGACAGTGACTAATTTTGTTAATCATTATCTTACATGTCACTTCATGACAAGTGGTTAGATCGGTTTCATTATTTTTCAAAATAGTTAAATTTTTCTGGAAAGCTTCAGCTTTCTTATCTCACTTCCTTGTCACATTATTCTGAAAACAGACTTTATAAAGATTGGCAAATAAGGAAAACAAGGCACTGGAAAGGCTTGAGCCTTGTCAAAGGTCACGCAAACGTAGGGAAGCAGGGCATGGAGGCCACTCGTAAGCCCAGGCTTCATGGCCACCTGTGCTCCATGGGGTCCTCTTACCCAGAAACATCTTCATCTCCCTCTGCAGCGGGAAGGCTTGCTGGGGGAAGTCCCGAATCCTCTGGCCCAGCTCCGGAGATATAGCCACTGGTTTCCGGCACCTCCTGGTTTCACATCTAGGGGCACAGAAATGGCGGGGTCTGGGATTTATCCTCCTTAGCGATGCCCCCAGACTCAGTTGGTCATCTTCTTCTAACTGAGCTTGGAGGTGCTAGTCCCCATGGGCAGACATCATTCCTCTAGGATGGACCCCCTTCCTCTCCTCACTGCCCACTCTCGGGCAGTGCCATGCTGGGTGTGTACCTATGGTTATACGTGGAAATGCAATTGAGGATGTGAAAGTTTACATGTGAGTTTTATCTGTAATGTGAGAACGTATGTTTGTTTGGCAATAACCAGGCGTGTAGTGCCTGTTTGTTTATGTATGTGGGGAAAGAAGAGACAAACTTACCTTATTAGAGTGCTTCTGATATCCTAGGAAAAAGAGAGAAAGCAGAGACTTGGTTTCCACTTCTCCTTCCCACAAGAAAAGACAAAAATACTGTATTCTCAGCCCTAGATAGAAAAGGACACCAGATCCATGGAGTCACAGCATTTTAGGGTTTATGAGGCTTCAGGGATCTTGGAGCCCAACTCCTTTATTTTATAAGATGCAGACAGTGAAGTGACCTGGCTCTCAGAGGCAAAGACAAGTCCCATCCCAAGGTCACCTGCTTCTCAGTCCCAAGTGTGTCCCCCTAAGTCATGCTGCCTTTGTGATGCCATACTGGGACCCCAGTATCTCTCCTCCAGCAAGACAAAGTGAAATAGACTAGAAAGAACTTCCTGACTGGGGGGTGGTGACACAGAGAATGGTTTGCCTTGAAAACAGCACCTGACATTTGTTTGCTTAGTGCCTGATGCTTTTCAAAGTGCTACTTTCACTTGCATTTTACTGTAGGATCCTCACAAATAAATAAAGTATTTGTGAGATAAATAAAGCATCTTCCCTATCTGAATGGATGGTAGGATGAAGAGACCACAATCAGAGCAAAGTGACCTGGGAGCTCTAGGGGAAGCAAGGATTCTTAGAATTCAGAATTTGTGGTCCTGTGACCCATCTTCCACTTGGGGTACACAGATCTGTGAGTGAAGAAGAGATGGCTCAGGTGCTAAAGATGCCACAAAGCCTAGGCCAGCATGGTGGGTGGGGCGGGGCTCAGCTCTCACCGTCAGGAGCTCTCTCGCTGGCCTCTCCTTCTTCTCCTCCAGTTCCTCAATGAGGGTGTTGAACCGGCCGATCTCCCCAGTGACCAGGACATCAAACTCATCCCGATGCTTCAGGATGTCCTCATCCAGCTTCTCCAGCTGGTCTAATAGGATGTTCTGCTGCTCTTCCAGGAACTGGCTCAGATGTGCAAACTCAGAAATCACCTTTTGTTTCTTGGTGGCCACCTGAGTCTGAGAGGGCAGGAGAAGAAAGAGGCCAGGAAGTTATTCCTCCTCTTTTTCCCCTTCCTTTTCCTTCTTTTTCCTTGATTCACTCCCGTCTCCCTCCTGGCCCAGATCCACATCTTCCAAGGTTTGGTGGTAAAGTCAGAGCCCCCTAGTCTCCAGGTCCCCGGACAGACTTGGTTTCCTTTCCACCTGCCCTGCCACTTCCGGGAGGAGATATAAGGAAGGGGTGAGGACACCCAACTTCCTGCCATTTACCAAGTGCACACAATGTGCGTGTCACTAAGGGACAGTCGTTACAGAAATTCAGTGAGATAGTGACAATTTTTAATCTTCATTTCACAGAAAAATAAACTGAGCATAGAGAGCTGTTTGAGGTCACAGAGCTAATTTGTTTCAGGATTCAAACTCAGAAGGACTTCAAAGCCACTATATGTGATGTTTCCTTGATTTCAGATAGGCACTGGAGCCAGAGGAAGGCAAGAGGGCTAAGGAAGGGATGATGACCCACCAGGAGGACTTGTATCCTTCGATTTTCCCTTGACTGAATTTCTTGAATCTCCTCTCTCTCTTTTCTTAGACATTCAAGACACTTTTGTATTTGTTCCTGGAAAGAAGGGGCATAAAATATCTAAGATGGAGGTGGGGGAGGGATAAATTAGAAGTTTGGGATTAGCAGATACAAGCTACCATATGTAAAACAGATAAACAACAAGGACCTACCGTACAGCACAGGGAACCAAATTCAATACCTTGAAATAAATTATAATGGAAAAGAGTCTGAAAAAAATATGAATCACTTTGCTGTACACTAGAAACTAATACAAAGCTATAAATCAACTATACTTCAATTAATTTTTAAAAAATATTTAAGATGGAAACAATGATTTGTTAAGAAGTGTCATCTCTGTCTCCTGGAATAGAGTGACCCAACGGAAGGAGTTGGGTCTCAGCTGACAAAGCTTAGGCTGTTATTGTCCTTAACAGCTGACTCTCTTTGGGTCTTTTTCCTCTTGTTTGGCTCTCCAAGAATTTTGATCAGGGCTTTCCCCCTTTAATCTGTGCCATTATAGGCTATGATTCCATGTTCCCACCTGAGCCTTCCTGTTATCAAGCTGTGTGAATGTGCTTAGTCGTTTCAGTCTTGTCTGACTCTTTGCAAATTAACAGACGGTAGCCCTCCAGGGTCCTCAGTACATGGGATTCTCCAGGCAAGAATACTGGAGTAGGTTGCCATGCCCTCCTCCAGGGGATCTTCCCAACTCTGGGATTGAACCCTCATCTCCTGTGTCTCCTGCATTCAGGCAGATTGTTTACTGCTGAGCCACCGGGGAAGCCCTGTCATCAGGCTAAACACACTCTAAATTATTTTGCCTTTAATAAATGGTATCTAGGGTCTGTCCTGAATTTGATATGCCCTTCTTTGAAATTATCCTAACTTTCTCACATCTCCCAAAAGGAATACCTCCAAACAACCTCTGTTATGAATGGAATCAACTTTCTGAGTACGATCTGGAGGGAACAAGAAACATGGATGATGCAAAAAATAATCAATGATTTGTTTTAAAAACTGCTTGCTCTTGGGGACTTCCCTGGTCGTCTAGCAGTTAAGACTTTGTACTTCCACTGCAGGGGGCACAGGTTTGATCCCTGGTTGGTGAACTATTAATAAGATCCCCACAGGCCACACGATGTGGCCAAAACACTCTCCCAAAACAAACAAACAAAAAATTTCTTGCTTTAGAGAAGAGTTAGGAACAGTTATACACATATAAATGGCCATAAAAATACACTGCAAAATATATTTAGAACTCTTACCAATACATGCTAATTAACTAGCTGACACATGAACACAGACACCTACTTGTAATAAAACAAGATGCATAAACAACTAAAAGCAGCATACACTCATTTAATGACAGAGAAAATTACACACTATATGTATCTACCCAACCTGCATATATGTAAACACTCATTTACTCACAAACATGAGCACTCAGTTACACATACACACTCAAATTGTCAGATCCCCCCAAACACACTGTACCCACTAGGAAACGTGCAAACATTAATACTAATACACACTATGCAATCACTTCCTCAAGTGCAAACCCAGACATCCTCAGACACACCTGACTGATCCAGGGCCCAGACACACATGCTCGTGTTTTGGTGACTCATTCACTCAACAGGTATTTGTTGAGCTACTATTCTGTGTTGGCCATAAGGAAACAATATAGGACATACTTAAAACACAAACACATGATCTTGCATACCTGGGTCTATTGCCTGGCTGATGATAAAATAAAGAGTGGCCCAAATTATCCACCCCTCCGCTCTGCTTCTTTCAGTCTAGTCCCATTCGAGACACACCCCCAGAAAGCCCGCAGTTTCCCCTTCCTACCCGGTAGGGCCCCGCTGCATCCTCCAGGAAGCGCACAGTGTGGGCGCGGTGCTCCCAGGCCTCCCGGCACACCACGCACAGCTGCATCTCATCGTCCTCGCAGAAGAAGTAGACCTTCTCCCCGTGCTCTGGGCAGACATCCTCCTCGTCTAAGTCCATCTGGGACACCAGCTTGAGACGCTCGATGTTTTCCACCACGTTGGCCAGCTGCCAGTTGGGCCGGAAGTTCCCTGGGCGGAAAGGCTCCTTGCAGAGTGGGCAGGTCGGGGGCTCCTCGGGGTCCGGGCTGGTGATCTCCAGGTAGCGGGTGAGGCACACTCGGCAGAAGTTGTGGCCACAGTCGATGGTGACCGGTTCTCTGAGGGTCCCTTGGCAGACGGGGCAGTTGACTTCATCTGCCAGGCTGGTCACGGAAGCAGCTGAGGCCATGGTGCTGCTGCTGCTTGTGATCTCTTCAAGGTCACCTTCTCTGCTCGGCTTGGGGGCAGGGCTGGGAGAAGAATGAGGACGCACAGCGCTCACTCACACACCCACATGCACACACGGCCAGACACAGGGGCATCCTACATACCCAGTGACAGCCTCATGGTCACACACACACACCTGCACTTGCACACAAGAGCAAGGCACCCACTTGCACGCCTGGCAGCCAGGGTTCTGCTTTCCCCCTCCCAAAGGAACAGACACACACCTCCAGTGGCAGAAACAGAGAAATAGCAGAGGAGGGGAAGAAGAAGGGGTGACAGCCTCCCAGAGATGACCTCAGTTACTGTCTGAGCTGGTGCCCATGACCAGCAGGTTGCTGCCTCGTCCCGTCCATCCAGAGACGCTCACGGTAGAAGTATCTTAACCACCCATGGGTAGAAGAGACTGTTCTTTTGGGAGCAGGAGGGAGACTGGGTCACAGAGCAGTGATGCCACCCAGCCTCCCTGCAGTATGACCAGCTGTCTCCAGGGAGATTGAAGGTATCAGCCAACCCAGGGGAGTGTGGGGACTCAGATAAGGGTGTTGTGCCCGGGGCAGGGGCGGTGGATCAGGGCACAAGCAACTTCACCAGTGATGCTCCAACCGGCCTGCCTTTGGCTGCGCAAGGGGTTGGAATGTACTCTGCGTGGGGGAGGAGAAAGAAAAATAACACCAGCCAGAGTTTATTTACGATAACCATATTCCTCATACTGACATAAGCGGTTTAAACACGCCATCTTATTTATTTCTCCAGTCTGCTCTGTGACGTCAGTGCTGTTACGATATTAGCTGAGCTCAGCCAGTTTACTTAGCTTGCTCAAGGCACACAGAAAGGGAGATGAGAGGCCATAATTTTCACTCAGATTTGTAAATCTCAGAGCCATGCTGTCCAACAGAAATACCATGTGAGCCACATATGCAATTTTAAGTTCCAGTAGCCATATTTTTTTATAAGTGAAACTAATTATTGTTGTTGTTTCGTCACTCAGTCGTGTCCGACTCTTAGACTGCAGCACGCCAGGCCTCCCTGTCCCTCACCGTCTCCTGGAGTTTGCCCAAGTTCATGTTCTTTGCATCAGTGATGCCATCCAGCCATCTCATCCTCTGACAACTTCTTCTCCTGCCCTCAATCTTTCCCAGCACTAGGGACTTTTCTAATGAGTTGCCTGTTCACGTCAGATGACCAAAATACTAGAGCTTCCGCTTCAGTATCAGTTCTTTCAGTGAATATTCAGGGTTGATCTCCGTTAAGATTGACTGGTTTGATCTCCTTGCTGTCCAAGGGACTTAAAGGAGTCTTGTCTAGCACCACAGTTCAAAGGCATCAATTCTTTGGCGTTCTGCCTTTATTACGGTCCAACTCTCACAACTGTACGTGACCACTGGAAAGACCATAGCTTTGGCTATACAGACCTTTGTCTGCAGAGTAATGCCTCTGCTTTTCAACACACTGACTAGGTTTGTCATCACGTTCCTGCCAAGAAGCAGTCATCTTCTGATGTCAAGGCTGCAGTCACCATCCACAGTGATTTTGAAGCCCGAGAGGACATCTGTCACTCACTACTTCCACCTTTTCCCTTTCCATCTGCCATGCAGTAATGGTGCTGGATGCCATGATCTTTTTTTTAACATTTAGTCTTAAGCCAGCTCTTCCACTCTTCTCCTTCATCCTCATCAAGAGACTCTTTAGTTCCCCTTCACTTTCTGCCGTTAGAGTGTTGTCATCCGCATATCTGAGGTTGTTGATGTTTCTCCTGCCTATCTTGATTCCATTGCTTGTAACTCATCCAGCCTAGCGGTTCTCATGATGTGCTCAGCATATAGATTAAACAAGCAGGGTGACAGGAAACTAATATTTAGCCCCAAATAGTACCAATGTGTGTAATCGGTAGAAAAAATTAGTCATAGACATTTTACATTCTTCTTATATGGTGCTAAAGTCTTTGAAGGGGCTTCGCTGGTGGCTCAGTGGTAAAGAATCCACCTGCCAATGCATGGGTTCCATCCCTGGGTCGTGAAGATCCCCTGGAGAAGGGCATGGCAGTCCACTCTAGTGTTCTTGCCTGGAGAATTCCATGGACAGAGGAGCCTGGAGGCTTACAGCCCGTGGGGCTGCAAAGAGTTGGACACGACTGAGCAAGTAAACAACAAGAAAGTCTGGAATCAGGGCGTATTTTACACATACGGCATTTTTCAGTTGGGACCGGCCACATTCAATGCCCAGCAGCCTCGGGCATTTAGAGGCTCTTGTGCTGGACACTGCAGCTCCAGGGACTGCACTCTTGGGGGCAGAGGGTGTAGGTGGGGGGAAGGGAAGTCGATACACAAAGTAGCTGGAGTGGAAAGGGAGTGAGACAGGGTGGAGGACTGATCTCCAGTGGGGTTATGGGAGGTGTTTTCCTTGGTTTTATACACAGATGCATGTGAGCGGATGAAGACCCATGACTGTCTGATCCCCTTGTCCTGGCTGGGAGTTCAGGAAGGGCACGCAGCTTAGAAGCCAGGAGACTTGAGTAGACTGCAGCCTTGCAGCTTTCTAGCTCTGTGACTCAGGAAAGGTCACTTTACCTTTCACTTTACATTTCCTATAATCATCACCTGCTCTCAAGGGCTGTTATCAGATTGGATGTAACAATACGAAAATACTAAGCCTTAGATAAATGTGGTTGAACCTGTTTATCTTTTTTTTTTATTGACTTTTCTAAATTGTATCAACACAGATCACTTGTATTATGCTTTTTTGCCTTCTCCTTGCTGCAGTTGAAAGCTAAAATGGAAGTGCAGAGGAGGGGTCCTGGTGGGCGATCATCACACCTGCAGCATTGAGCAAAGCCCCCAGAACAATCTCCCGGAAGTGAGCACTCCCACTCCAGCTGGACTTTGCCGCTGTGTGCACACCTGTGCATACCTCAGGGCCTGAAGTTTATGGCTCCCACCTGCTCAGCCGGACAGGAAGCAAGGTCTCCTCCCCAACTCTCCCCACCCGCCAGTGGTCAAGGGAAGGATTCCAGGAAACCCCATCTCCCTGTGACCTCATGGTGTGCTCTGTTCCCCACCCCAGGGGCCGGAAGGACTAGGACGAGGGGAGAACGGGCTGCCAGGGCCGCTGTTGGGGAATGCTGGGTAATTCGAGATGCCCTGGAGTTTGAACCCACTCAGCTGATAAGTGGTAGCCGGGACTCTGGGAAGCACAAGAGGTGGAGCCAGGTGGCTTTTCTGTCCAGACACCCCTGCCTTCCCCTCTCTCAGCCTCCCACTCCTTTCCTCTGTGACTCATGTAAAGTGATTCCATTTCAGGGAAAGAGGGTTCATGTGGACTGAGGCAGAGGCCTGAGAGGACGGGCTGGGGAAGACACCGTGATGCCCTCGACCCCCTCCCACAAAGGGGCTACCTGTTCCAAGTGCAAAGGGCCCCTGGAGGATGCAGTGACCGCCGCCTGCGGACACGCCTTCTGCCGGCTGTGCCTTCCTCCACCCTCCCAGATGGGGGCCCAGCCCTCCGGCAGGGTCCTTCTCTGTGCCCTCTGCGAGGAGGAGGAGCCGAGAGAAACCCTCCTGGTCCCTGTGCCCCTGGGCCCTCTCGGGGAGACTTACTGTGAGGAGCACGGCGAGAAGATCTACTTCTTCTGCGAGAATGACGCTGAGTTCCTCTGTGTGTTCTGCCGGGAGGGTCCCTCCCACCAGGCCCACGTCGTGGGCTTCCTGGACGAGGCCATCCAGCCTTACCGGGTAAGAGGCGTGGGATCAGCTCGGGCCATCTGGGGCAGGACAGTGTCCCGAGGTGGTGAAGGGGATGGAGCGGAGAGCTCCAGGAAGAGCCATGGCTGGATATGGCCATGGTCCGTATCAGGAGACCAACCCCAGGCTGCTGGGACCTGGGGCAGCCCCAGGCTGAGTGAGACATGGTTCCTTCCATTTGGATGTGTGGCCATTCACAGTCTTGGAGAACTTCAGCTCCAGCCCTGAGGGGACCCCACAGTGATGGAGCACAGAGCATTCTAGCCACGGCTTCACTGGAAAGGAGAGAGAGCAGCTGTCCTCCTGTAGGTCATGGGCAGGGTGGCCTTGGTCTCCCCGGATCCAGACTGGGTATGGGACCTAGCAAGGCCCCGACGGCTGGGGCTCAGAGGGGAGGCAGGATGGGGAGGTCATCCTACAAGAGCTGCTCTTCTTTTCGAGAAGTGGGGTGTGGCAGTACAGTAGTCCCTGTCCTGGGGACACCATCCACTCCTATCTGCCCCTCAGGTCCCTTTTGTCACCCAGTCACCAGGTCTGGAAGTGGCTTCCCTGGAACCATCTCTCATCTTTCCCTCAGCATTATCACCACAACCACCATGGAATCCAGGCTGTCCCCGTCTGTCACAGAGGCTCCATCAAGGGCCCTGTCTGCACTCTCACCTTTCCGGTCACCCTCCAGTCTGCTGCGAGGCAGAGCCTCCCAAATCACAAAGCCCATCATGTCGCTCCCCTGCTCACAACCATCCTGTGGATCCTGACTCTGTGTCTGAAGAAAGCCCATGCCTTTAGCATTCAAGGCCACTTGCATTCGGGATCCTGCCTTTATCTGTCAGCCACCTTCTCCAGGCACGTCCAGACAGACTGACCCTTATATACCTGCTGTTTGCTGAATTAACACTCTTTCCTACTTCTAATACTTTTTAGTAGTTTCTTCTTCTTGGAAAGCTTTCCACTCCCCTCACTCTTTTTTTTCCCCCCTTAGTGTTTTCTTTTTTTGTATTGGGGTATAGCCAACTAACAATGTTGTGATAATTTCAGGTGAACAGTGAAGGGACTCAGCCATCCATATACATGCATTCATTCTTCCCCGAACTCCCCTCCCATCCAGGCTGCCACATAACATTGAGCAGAGTTCCACGTGCTATACAGCAGGACCTTGTTGGTTACCCATTTTAAATATAGCAGTGTGTACTATATATATTTAACTATTTTATATATATAAAAATATATATACTATACATATTTAAATATATCAGTATTGATCCCCAAATCCCTGACTATCCCTTCACCCCACCCTTCCCCCTGCCAGCAACTGTAAATTCACTAAGTCTGCTTCACTATTTTTTTTTTTAAGCCATTTTACCAAATTTTAAGTGTACAGTTCAGAGGCATTAACTACCTTCCTCCCCTTCTCTTACCCAACTGGAAATTTGTCTTTCATGGCCCATTGTAACTGGTAGCTGCTTTCTACAACCTTCCCTTGCCCCTGCAGGCAGAATTGCCCCCTCTGCTGTGCACCCATCTCACTGTGTACACACCTCAATTGTTACATTTGTCTGTATGTCATTCACTTGTGACAGACTCCATCTCTACATGGTGGTCTTTTTTTTTTTTTTTTCTTCTTCAGTTTTTGAGCTGAGCAGCATGGCTTATGGGATCTTATTGCCCAACCGGGGATCAAACTCTGGGCCCAGGCAGTGAGAGAGCCAAGTCCCAATCACTAGACCACCAAGAAAGTCCTGATAGTGGTCTTTTACAGACAAGAAGTGGGTCTTTTTTTTAACCTTTGACTTCTTCAGCACATGACGATGTGCCAGGAACATGGTAGACAATTGAGTCAAATCATGAACTAAGCTACCTCCTTCTGCCTATTCTTCTATCCACAGGACCGTCTCAGGAGTCGGCTGGAAGCTCTGAGCACGGAGAGAGATGAGATTGACGACATGAAGAGCCGGGAAGACCAGAAGCTCCAAGTGCTCCTGGTAAAGGCCACGTCCCCATAGGCCGTCTTCTCCTTTGGGGATTTTCTTTTCTCATTTTTTGTTAATTTTCAACTCTGTTAATTTTCATCTTAGTTTTCACAGAGCTTTCTATTTGGTTGTTTTCCAAATACAGTTTTGCAGTTCCTTTTTTTTTCTCCTTCAAATTAAGCTTTTTCCTGTTTTTTCCATGTCTTTAAACCTTATTGTTGGAGAAGGCAATGGCACCCCACTCCAGTACTGTTGCCCGGAAAATCCCATGGATGGAGGATCCTGGTAGGCTGCAGTCCATGGGGTCACAAAGAGTCGGACACGACTGAGCGACTTCACTTTCACTTTCCACTTTCATGCATTGGAGAAGGAAATGGTAACCCACTCCAGTGTTCTTGCCTGGAGAATCCCATGGACTGAGAAGCCTGGTGGGCTGCAGTCCATGGTGTCGCACAGAGTCAGACATGACTGAAGCGACTTAGCAGCAGCAGCAGCAGCAAACCTTATTGTTAGTATCTGAAGGTTACGTGATGTTTAATTTCTTTTAACCCTTCACCTTGGTAACTTATTTTCTTGTGCACTTTTCTGTGGGTCTCACATTTCGGGTCCCACATCTGGGGTGGCTCCAGTCAGCACCTTTCTTTGTTTATTCCGAGGGGGCAGGGTGGGGACGATCCACACGGGAGTGAGGGCCATGTGATCAGTCAAGTATCTGGATGGAGCCCTGACCTCTCAGTTTGATCGCTCTTCTGGATCCTGCTCTTAATAACTTATGGTCCTGAGACATTCCCCAAGCTTCCCATCAGCTCCGTCGGACATTTTAAGGATTCTTGTAACCTTTGAGAATTTTTGGTTGTCTGCATTAGACAGCTTTTGGGAATAAGTATAATTTTGTTCTAAATCATCAAATATCCACCTAGCATCCACGAATAAAATGTCTCACAGAGACACTCGTGGCAGAACAGCGTCTCATAAGAAATCCTGATTTTCTTCATTTAGAACACCCCACCCCACATATCATATAATAACATTACTTGTAGAGTGTAATTATTTTCTATATATTTATTTTTGGCTGCACTGGGTCTTCGTTGCTGTGCACAGGTTTTCTCTAGTCGTGGTGGTCGGGGGCTGCTCTCTAGTTTCAGTGTGTGGACTTCTCTTTGCAGTGGCTTCCCTTGTTGTAGAGCATGGGCTTAGTTGCCCTGTGGCATGTAGGATCCTCCCCGACCAGGGACTGAACCCATGTCCCCTGCATTGGCAGGCAGACTTCCAACCACTAGACCACTAGGGAAGCCCTATAATTATTTTCCTAATACTTGAAAGTGTTTTTATGGTTTGCACAAATTTCTGATGTGATAATCCTCCACTTTAATGAATAAGGCATGTACATGGCCAGAATTACTATTTTTCTTTTCAGGGTGCATTTTCTCCTTCCACCCCAGCTTTTATTAAGGTATACTTGAGAAATAAATATGCAACATGATTTTCAACTCTGTTAATTTTCATCTTAGTTTTCACAGAGCTTTCTATTTGGTTGTTTTCCAAATACAGTTTTGCAGTTCCTTTTTTTTCTCCTTCAAATTAAGCTTTTTCCTGTTTTTTTCATGTCTTTAAACCTTATTGTTGGAGAAGGCAATGGAACCCCACTCCAGTACACTTGCCTGGAAAATCCCATGGATGGAGGAGCCTGGTAGGCTGCAGTCCATGGGGTTGCGAAGAGTCGGACACGACTGAACAACTTCACTTTCACTTTTCCCTTTCATGCATTGGAGAAGGAAATGGCAACCCACTCCAGTGTTCTTGCCTGGAGAATCCCAGGGACAGGGGAGCCTGGTGGGCTGCCGTCTATGGGGTCGCACAGAATCGGACACGACTGAAGCGACTTAGCAGCAGCAGCATACATTGTTTCCTGTGACATTAAGGTAGTTTTGGTAGAATTAGGTGAATTTAGTCTTTTATCTCTAGTCTCAATGCTTCCTCCTTAGCACTCCTTTGACTCTGCAAAAGTAATATCAGTTTGGATTTGCTATTTAATCTGGTAGCTATTTAAAATGATCCTAAATTCAATTTTCTTGCAGCTATATAGTACTTATTAGTTATATCTTAACTAATATTTTTATTGTCATTCCCAGTGCTGAGAAAATATGACCTATAGGATTTCTGCTGTAGGATTTCATAAAGTAAATGATACATTTTTAGGCCTAAAACCTTGCAATATTAAAATAATATTCTGTAGTATTTGAAAGTTATGTCCATATTCTGATAAGTGCTCAAAAATGCTTTTCACAAGTCTACCTGACTAGTCAAACTTTAGAATAAAGTTATTTAACACATTGTGTTTATTTGTTTTTAAAACTCACTTTATTTAAACAAAAATTTTACCCATTTCTCCCACTTGGAAATCCCCATTTAGGGGTTTTCTTAGCAGACTCTGGGGCAGCTTGTTATCTGGTGTCCATTGCCTGGCTGGGAAGAATGGGCAGACTGTTCTTATTCACCTCCCTGACTTGCTTCTGCCTCTGTCTCTGCAGAAGGGCATTTGGGGTCAAGTTGAGGAATCCCAGAATATCAGAGCTGGAAGTGGTTCTGGCATCTTCTAATCCGAGACCCATCTTGCCAGCCATTATTTTTCAGAGCAGAAACTTCATGTCCAGAAAATTGATGCTCCCAAGGCCACATGGAAAAGTCCAAGCTCATGATGAAATGACTAAAGCCTGGTTCTCTTAACCCTTAATCCATTGCTCTTCCCATTACAGTCTGTCTACCTGAAAGCATTACCTTCACATAGGAAGCCTGGGGCCAGAAAATGTATGCCAGTGTCTGCATGCTAGGACTGATCACAAGGCTGACCCCGAGGACAGTGGGCTGATGGTGTGGCGGTATCTGGCTCCCTCCCATCTCTTTTCTTGTGCTACAAAGTTCTCCAGGAGGAAATCCACACTGTGGAATCTCTGACCAAGGAGAGAGAGTCTGGGGACAGGAAGATCTCCAGCATCCCTGAATGCCCATCAAAACATGCCCTGTAGATGGCGACCTCGGTGGCTAAGACCAACGCCACACCATTCTCTCACACAGTGCGTGCATGTTCAGTCATGGACACGACCCCATGAACTGTAGCCCCCCAGGCTTCTCTGTCTGTGGAATTTTCACAGCAAGAATACTGGATTGGGTTGCCATTTCCTTCTCCAAGGGATCTTCCCGACCCAAGGATCGAACATGTGTCTCCTGTGTCTCCTGCATTGCAGGTGGATTCTTTACCACTTGAGCCAGTAGGGAAGCCCTCTCTTCTCATAAGTTGTGCTCTAATCACAGCCTCCTCTAGCTTCAGTTGCTCTCTAAGAGATCATCTCCACCTGACTCTAGAGATGGTATGGGAGGGTTAGGATGGTATTGCAGATGTGGAAGTATGTTTGAAAATCCTGGCTCTGAGAGCATGATGTGCATTATTATTAGAATCCCTAGGCGAGATGAGAGCATGACTCTCATCCTTGGTAAGTTTATCCTGACACCTACCTACTTGTATTAATACCATAATATTATTTGGGAGGATGAATCTTGGAACTGCTTACTCCCTGACCCTTTTAATCAACAGTAAGGATATAGACGAGGCTCCGGGAACCCAGCTCTGTGAGTTTCTCCCTAACTATGCCTGTCTTTCTACCCCTTGCAGACTCAGATAGAAAGCAAGAAGCAGCAGGTGGAAGCGGCTTTTGAGAGGCTGCAGCAGGAGCTGGGGAAACAGCAGCGCCTCCTCCTGGCCAGGCTGACGGAGCTGGAGCGGCGGATATGGAAGGAGAGGGATGAGTATCTCTCCAAACTCTCTGAGGAAGTGGCCCGGCTGGGTGCCCAGGTCAAGGAGCTGGAGGAGAAGTGTCAGCAGCCAGCAAGTGAGCTTCTGCAAGTGAGAGACACCCCACCAGCTCATGGGATAGGAGAGGGAACCCACAGGAAGGGGACACCATGCTGGGGGCTGGAAGATGCTGGAGAGAGACAGGAAAGGGAAGCGGAGATGATGTGTAATGAGAGGGACTGATGGTTATTGGGTTCCTTTGGCCCAGGGAGGTTACAGAGATGAAGTCTCAAAAGAGCTGGATGACTTTCCCATGTCACATACAGTGGTCATGCCAAAGGCTTTGGAGTCTGATGGTCTTGGGCTTCAGTGTCAGTCAGCTCTGCCAGCTGTGACACTGGCAAATCTCATAACCTCTCTAAACATGGGGAGATAATTTTGTTGCAAAGACCATAAAAAAAAATTTCATGCAAAGTGCTTACCATAGTCCCTGGCTCACTGAAAGGACTCGGAAAACAGTGCCTGTTGTGATTATCACTACATTATCCTGTTTCATATCTTCTGGCTGGTAACTCAAGGCCTGGTCCCTGCTCTCCACCATCTCCTAATAGTTGGAGGCAGAACACACTCCTAGGATGAGGCTGAGACAGAGGAACCAGCTAATGAACTGACAACACAGTCCCACGTGAGTAAGGAAGCATGATGTAAATGAGCAGTCTATGAGTAGGTGATTAAACAGATCAGCTCTCTGGAGGGGAGAGTTTTGAGCTGATATGAAAAGGAAGAAAGGATGTACAGAAGCCCTGATGGGAAGGATGTATAGAAACTAAGTGCATTTTTTTTTTCCTTTTGTAGGATGTCAGAGTCAACCAGAGCAGGTAGGCCCCACTCTCCCAGACTGAAGGGGGGAGGCATGCACTGTGGGACTGAAGGTGCAGGCTCCTACACCTCGCACCTACATGTGGTTACCCAGAGAAGCAAAAGCACTTCGACAGACACTCTGTCATCCTCTCGCACACAAACAGCCCCAGTTTACTCAGGTCTGTATGCTAAGGCTCCTTTTTAAACTGGTACTGGGGACACATTTTCTTCCCCTTAGAAGTGAAGTTATAAATAATAATCATGGGGAATTCCCTGGCATAGAACTCCATGCTCTCACTGTCTAGGGCCTGGGTTCAATGGCTGATGGGGAAACTAAAACCCCACAAGCCATGTGGCACGGCCAAAATAGTAATAATTTTAAAAATTAAATAATAATTATGTTGAACTGATCCAGGAACATCTTATTTAATTCCTGAATTATTAGTGTTTGAGTCAGTATTTAACACCATGTAAAATGTCAGTCAAAGGGGAAATATTTAGTACAGAATATGAGAAGCACAAAACAGGAAGACCAGTCTATTCTTTCAATCATTTTTCCCACTCAACTTGAGACACAGTGACTAGGGAAGAGTCCTCATGTATTGTTGCCCATGTGTGTGTAGGGGGGCTGAAGTCAGGTGCCCATGAATCAGGAAGTTCTCTAAACATACTTCCAAAGAGTGTCAGAGATCTAGATCTAGAAGAGTTTTTCTGAGGTCTTCATGTCTGATGAAGAGGAGAACTGCTTGTCAGTCACACAGAGACTGACAAGCAAAGACTGAGCCGGAACCAGCATTGAGGTCTTTCTCGCTGCGGTGTAGGATTTCTTTCATCTCCTTTTTTCATCCCTCTTCAACCCCTTTCCCTTTGTACCAAACATCATGCAAATTAGATTGTTTAAGGCTGTTTTTCAAATGGCACTGTACCGCCCTCTAGAGGCTAATAGGGGTGGTGATCTTTTCTCTTTTGGTCCCCAGGGGTACATTCTCTTAAAGCACCTGTATCTAATTCCTGAGAAGTGGTTACCATTAGTTCCTCTTAGGTCTAGCTGAAAGGCTTCTTGCTTTAGTAACTCCACATTTCCAGCAAAGATAAGAGATGTCACTCAATCTAATTATTCACCACAGATGCCAAGATTCTTGAGTCAGATTTTAGCCTCATTGGGTCTGAATGACCCAAACATTATTTTTGGAATTAGAACCTAACTGGTTACCAACTTGTCTGCAGGTGTGAGATGAAGACTTTTGTGAGTCCAGAGGCCATTTCTCCTGACCTTGTCAAAAAGATCCGCGATCTCCACAGGAAAATACTCACCCTCCCAGAGATGATGAGGGCGTTCTCTGGTAAGTGAAAGGGGACAGCAACTTCCCCCATTCCCATCAGTTTCCCATCTGCCTTCCATGAAGCTCCATCTTCACCTTCCCAACCTGGCTCAAGGCGTCTCCCATCCCTTAAGCCTTCCCTTAGTGATCCTACTCTGCCCAGAGAGACCATTCCTTTGAGCATCTCCTCTCCCCAAGGATGGGAACGGCAGAGTCAGAAAGGTGAGGACATCGTCTCTCTCACAGCAGAAGCCCCCTTTCTTCTGTCCTTGTCCTCACATTGTTCCCAGGACACACTGTGCTTATTTATTTGAAATAAGAACTAATAAGTCCTATAAATCTAATAATAATAAGGCCTATAAGAAGTAATAAGTCGCAGGTCTTTCTATTTTTGCTTCCCTCAGAAAATCTGGTGCATCATCTGGAAACAGAATCAGGTAAACACTTGGGGGCCTTGGGAGCCATTTTTTCATTTATCCCTTCGTGCACTCATCCATCCACTCCAAGACAGAAGGACAGAACAATTAAACATACAAACTCTGGAGCCTGGTTGCTTGGGTTCTCTGTTCTAGCTTTTGCTAGTTATGAGACACTGGCAAGTCATTAAGCTTCTTTGTCCCTCTTTGTACTATTATAATTAATATAATAGTACCCATCCCATAAGTAGTTGAAGGTAAATGAATTCATGTATTAGTAAACTTAGTATAATACCTGGCACATAGTAAGTGCTCAATTAATGTTAGATTACACATACATATTATTTATTTAAAATACTTATCAAATGCTTGGTCTTTTTGCCCAAATTTGTCCTAGACTCTTGATTGACCTGGACAAATACTGTACAATTCTTTAAATAGCATTTACTTTTAAGCTTCCCTGGTGATCCAGATGGCAAAGAGTTCACCTGCAATGCAGGAGACCCAGGTTCAATCCCTGGGATGGGAAGATCCCCTGGAGAAAGGAATGGCAACCCATTCCAGTATTCTTGCCTGGAGAATTCCATGGACAGAGGAGCCTGGTAGACTACAATCCATGGGGTCACGAAGAGTCAGACACGACTTTTAAATTGGTGCTTAATTGAGAAACTATTTCCAAAAGCATCACCTTATTCTGCTTCTCAAATTTAACTTGTAGAAAACTCAACTGCGGGGGGTGGGGGGGTCTTACTAAAATGCAGATTCTGATGCAGTAGGTCTGGGTTAGGGCCCAAGATTCTGCATTTCTAACAAGCTCCCAGGCAAGTGATGGTCCTGATTCATGGACCCCACTTTGAGAAGCAAAGCCTTGCAGCACCCCTTGCCAGTCAGGTATAGATGTCATCCTCTGCCTCCTGGAACAAAACTGAGGTTCTGAGAAGCGGGACAATGACAGGCTGCACAAGGCGGATGCTCTTTGTACCTCCCACTCACAGTGCTCCCTCTAGGGGCATTTTCGGAGCCGCCAGTTCTGATGTACACGCCTTCCTCCCAATAGGGGTCGTCACTCTGGACCCTCAGACCGCTAGCCGGAGCCTGGTCCTCTCCGAGGACAGGAAGTCTGTGAGGTACACCCGGCAGAAGCAGAACCTGCCCGACAGCCCCCTGCGCTTCGAGGGTCTCCCGGTGGTGCTGGGGTCCCCTGGCTTCTCCTCGGGGCGCCATCGCTGGCAGGTGGAGGTGCAGCTGGGGGACGGCGGCGGATGCACGGTGGGGGTGGTCGGGGAGGAGGTGAGGAGGAAGGGGGAGCAGGGCCTGAGCGCCGAGGAGGGCGTCTGGGCGGTGGTCCTCTCCCACCAGCAGTGCTGGGCCAGCACCTCCCCGGGGACCGACCTGCCGCTGAGCGACATCCCGCGCCACGTGGGCGTCGCCCTGGACTACGAGGCGGGGCGCGTGGCCCTGCTGGACGCCGACACCCAGGCGCCCATCTTCACCTTCACCGCCTCCTTCTCCGGCAAAGTCTTTCCCTTCTTCGCTGTCTGGAAAAAGGGTTCCTGCCTTACCTTAAAAGGCTGAAGCAGGCCTTCCGATGGGCAGTGCGGCGCCCGGGGATCCAGCGCCGACCCTTGGAAGATTCGTTAGGACATGGGATCTCCAAGTCCCTATAGTTTTGTAATTTTTTTCATTTTATTTATCGTATGTCTTTCAACTCTCAGAAGTCCCTGGTCACCCTGCTGACGCTCCTGCCTTCTGTGCACTCCCTAGGGAAGAACCAGAGACAGGCAGGTTGCCACCAAGACACCAAAGTTGAGTAGTCAGTGGTTTTTTTTTTTTTTGGTTTGTGGGGGACTAAAATAAAACTTTTTAAAGTTTCGAAATAACTATCATGGGAAAAGCCAGAACTGTGTGGAGCTTGCATTAATGTATCCAGTTGACTTTTTTTTTTTTGGACATACACATGGAGATGCTTTCGTCTCTCTGATCTTAGAGTCTCTTCATCCAGCCCCAAGTGGACCCAGGTCCCCTTTCTTTCTGGTCCTTTCTCTTGTAGAGTATGTCCTAATAAAGTGTGCAACCCACCCAGACTCCTGCGTCCCATGTGTCTAATCGGTGCTGCTGGGGTGGACAGAAAGGCCAGTGGAATCTCTGTGACCAATACATATCCTGTCCCTTTTACTCAGGACTTGCCTGAGGGCAGGCTAGCCAGACCTTACTTTTCAATAAGAGGAGGCTTGTGTTCAGTTCCAACTCACCTCTTAAACATTTATTATTGTTACTGTTGTTATTGGACACAGAATCTGACTACACATTCAAGTAAGTTCACAAAGTATGAATCTCTGTAAGAATGATGACGATTCACACACTACCACCATCACCACCTCGACTATACTTTCTGATTCTAGCTCTCTCCTTTCAAGTTTAACACTTATATTCCCATCCTCCCATCCCAACCCTGGAAAAAAAATCTACCTTCTTCCCCTATCAGGGTCTCTCTAGTAGAAATCTATGTACAAAATTACCTTTTGTATCCTATGAGCCCTGTTCCTGAACTATGGGGTCAGATGTTTTCAAGATACTCCAAGTGCTTGTACCCTGTGTGAACCGCATTACTAAACTGTAATATGAATCATTGTGATGTGAATAATTACTGCCAATTTCAGTAGATTAATATAAGTCCTTGATACAAAAGAAGCGAATCCGAGGCTCTTCTGTCATCACAGGCAGAACCACTCTGTGTCTAACCCAGAAAAAAATCAAATTGTTTGATTGTCCAACCTAGTACTAGTAGTAGTGAAACATGAAACCTGAGTTCTGTTCACAGAGCCGAAGAATAAATTCTGCTAACTCTCGAACACTCACACAGGCAAAGTTTGTTTTAGAAGATAGAGATACAAAGCCCTCAGTATAGACACTGAAAGGGGGTGAAGAGGCCCCAAAAGGCAGGGATTACAGCAGTTTTGTATCTTTACTAGTATTGATCTGTACATTTTTGGTTGGCTCATGACTTTAATATATGGCATTTTTTGACCAACTAGTTTAAATGTCTCAATGTCCAGTTTGTCAGTTTATGGTTTTCTTGGATCCCCCAGTTTCTCAGTTTCTCCAGACATTGCGACGCCATCCCTTGACCCTTTCTCAAGACCCCAGCTCATTAGTTAGGAGCTAGATGTCTGTTTAGGAGCTAATTGTAGCTAATTGTCTACCTGGAGTTTTTCTCCTTGATAAACTGGACAGCAGTTAATGATTGTCTTTTCCTGGGTCTGAATGTTTTATGATCCTCCAGACCAGGGAAGCATTCCTCTGAATGCCTGAAAATTGAGTGAGATGCTTACTTAAGAAGAGAAAAATTGAATTTAATAAAAATGAATTGAGGTCTCAAAGTCTTATACTGTCTAGCAATTTCTGCTTCAGCTGTATTACCTAATGTTTATTATAAAAGCTGTATCAATATATACTCCTGGTTTTTAAAAGATTCGAACATTTTCAGAGTGAAAAGTCCCACTCTCCTTACTTCCTCTTATCACATCTCATAAAACCCTGGTTAAACATTTTGTGTATACTGCCAGTTTTGTAGACAAGTGTATTTAACCTTTTTTTTTTAACGAACTTATGAGATTATTCCATAAATACTCTTTGCAATCCCCCTCTCATGATACGCAACACATGCCTCATTGTAACATTTGTCAAATATTACCCAAATCAAAAGTTATTTTTCAAAAATACATATCTTCCTTTGAACATTTTGACAAACCTGCGAAATACGAGGACTTACTTTGTTTTTCTCATCCCGTGGCTGAGAAAACTGGCACAAGTTAAAGGAACTGTCTGACAGGCTTCTCAGCTGGTCTTTGTAACCTGCGGGAAGTGGAATCCTCAGGCCGGTGACCTGATGAAGAAGCTCAGACTTGCCAGACAGGTCGATGGGGCTTTGTTTCTTTTCCTCTGTCCTGAACTACTGTTTTAGACAGACAAGACTTTTTCAGTTGAGTATGAAATAGAAAAAAACAAATGAACGACTTACACTGTATTTCCAGGCCTCTAGTACTTCTTTTAGGGTGGACCAGCAGACAGAGGGCTGTGGATATGCACATGTGGAGGCTCTGGGCCAAAATAAAATTGCCCTGAATGAAGAAAAGATTCAGAAGCCTGAAGCGGAGGCTTAGGAGTACATAAGCCCCAAGGATGAGGACTGGGAGCTATCTGGAGGAAAGGCAGAGGAAAATAATCCATTTGATGGCCCCACTGGAAAGTTGGAGAATATCTGTGTTGCAGTGTTTGTGCTGTAAAGCCATCCTTTATCTTCTCTGTGGGATCTTTGGCACAATCTCCATTGATCTCGATATTTCTGTCAGCACTGCAGTTTCCTGGGAACAAGAGAGTGTTGAGTTTTGTCCACTACTGAGAGTGTGCTCAGTTGCTCTGTCATGTTCGACTCACTGCAAGTCCGTGGACTGTAGCCCACCAGGCTTCTCTGTCCATGGAATTTTCCATGGCAAAATTATTGGAGCAGGTTGCCATTTCCTACTCCAGGGCATTTTCCTAACCCAGGGATCGAACCTGCGTCTCGCATCTCCTGCATTGGCAGGTGGATTCTTTACTACTACTACCACCTGGGAAGCCCGTCCCCTACTGGGCAGGAGGCAAAAAGAGATCTCACAACTTCCTTACCCATTCCTCTGTTGATGGATGTTTAGGTTGCCTCCGTGTTCCGGCTATTGTAAATAGTGCTGCAATGAACATTGGGGTGTGTGTATCTTTTTGAACCGTGATTTTCTTTCCTGGGTATATGCCCAGGAGTAGGATTGCTGGATCATATGGTAGTTCTATTTTTAGTTCTTAAAGGAAACTCCATACTGTTCTCCATAATGGCTGTATCAATTTATATTCCCACCAACAGTGTACAAGCATTCCCTTTCTCCACCTCTTCTCCGGCATTCATTGTCTGTAGATTTTTTTTTTGATGATGGTCATTCTGCAGATGTGGTGCATATATTCAATGGAATATTCAGTTCAGTTCAGTTCAGTCGTTCAGTCGTGTCCGACTCTTTGAGACCCCATGAATCGCAGCACGCCAGGCCTCCCTGTCCATCACCAACTCCCGGAGTTCACTCAGACTCACGTCCATCCAGTCAGTGATGCCATCCAGCCATCTCATCCTCTGTCGTCCCCTTCTCCTCCTGCCCCCAATCCCTCCCAGCATCAGAGTCTTTTCCAATGAGTCAACTCTTCGCGTGAGGTGGCCAAAGTACTGGAGTTTCAGCTTTAGCATCATTCCTTCCAAAGAAATCCCAGGGCTGATCTCCTTCAGAATGGATTGGTTGGATCTCCTTGAAGTCCAAGGGACTCTCAAGAGTCTTCTCCAACACCACAGTTCCAAAGCATCAATTCTTCGGCACTCAGCTTTCTTCACAGTCCAACTCTCACATCCATACATGACCACCAGAAAAACCATAGCTTTGACTAGATGGACCTTTGTTGGCAAAGTAATATCTCTGCTTTTCAACATGTTATCTAGGTTGGTCATAACTTTTCTTCCAAGGAGTAAGCGTCTTTTAATTTCATGGCTGCAGTCACCATCTGCAGTGATTTAGGAGCCCCCAAAAATAAAGTTTTTTTTTTTTGTTTTGACACTTTATTAATGGAATATTACTCGACCATAAAAAGGAACGAAATTGTATAGTTTGAAGAAACATGAATGGACCTAGAGACTGTCATACAGAGTGAAATAGATCAGAAAAACCATATATTTACACTTATATGTGGAATCTAGAAAAGGGGTAGAGATGATCTAATTTGCAAAGCAGAAATAGAGACACAGACCTAGAGAACAAATGTATGGATACCAAGGGAGCAGAGGGTGGCATGGGATAATTGAGAGACTGGGCTAAAGAAAAAAAAGAGAGAGAGACAAAGATATCCCACGAAAGAGTTGCCAGGCTGCTGGATTACATACACTCAAGGTGCCTTAGTGAACTAGAGGGGTGATTATAGGGAACCTGAAGCCCAAGAATGGTGATTACGCTGGGCTGGTTGTGATGGGAACAGGAGCCATGGCAGTGCATTGTCTCTGATTCTTGCCTTGCTCTCCGTGCAGGGCCCATTTTTGAGCCTACCAGTGGGGCTTTCTGTCCTTACTCATGTCCTTTATTTTCCTGCTCATTTCAGTCCTTTCCTTTTTTCTGGCTTTCAGTGCAGAGTTAACGCAATCATATTCCTTCATTCTAGGAACATGATCATCAGCCCATGCAAGGTCTTCTTGTTTTATTTATATTTTCTCCTGTATCTCCGTTCTCACATTGTCCTCACCCCTGCAGGCAGTTACTCTTTAATGTTTTCCATGTATCCTTGGATACAGAACAATCTTTGAATATATTAATAGTACTGTACTAGACCTGTTTCTTACTTTTTAAAACCCAGTACTATGATTTTTAAAGTTTAATCATGTTGCTGTTTATACATCTAATTTATAGGTTCTAATTGCAGAATAGTATTCTACAATACACAGTACCATATTTTATCATATTTTATTTTGGCAAAGGGTTTCTGGGTTACCTCCATCTGCCTTTGGCAATAAGCAACGTGTGATGAACTTCCCTGGCGGTCCAGAGGTTCAGTCTCCGTGCTTCCATAGATCACTGGTCAGGGAACCAAGATCCCACATGCCACAGTGTGGAGAAGGGTGGGGAAGCAATACTGGGATGAAGAGCCTAGTACTCCTCCCTGCATAAGAGGCCTCAGATACAGCCCAGAAGAGGATGGCTGCTAATGCCCTCTTAATTTCTCAAGCACCACCAAATTGCTCCCTAGAACTATATCTGTTACAAGGAAGAACAAATCTGACTCCATGTTGGATCTGCTTCTTTTCACTTTAACCTTTGTTCTCCATTGCTTTTGTTATTATAACCACTAAAAGGATGCTGTCTATAGCTGTAAACATACATTATGGCCTGTTTTGGGAAACCCAGCCCTTCTGCCTGAATGTTAAGCTAAGGTGCCCTTGTTCAGCTCCAAGGGAGACATTCAGACCCTGTCCACCTGTGAATGGTTGCAGAAAAGAAGAAATCAACACATTCCCTCCTTGATGCTGGTCTGGCCAGGAGATATTTTGTAAGATTTATGGCCTTTATACTATATTTCCTCACCTCTCCCAGCTCTGTTCTATAAAAGAGACTGGTGTCCAGACCCTGATAAGATGGTACTCTAGGACATTAACCTCCTGGGACACCCAGATTTCCAATAAAGTTGATATTCCTTGCCTCAACACATCATCTCCCGATTACTGGCCTGTCTTGCGGCAAGCAGACCAAGCTTCAATTTGGTAACATACCCGTTTACATTTCCACCAGAGGACCTCTGAGATTCTTGCTCCCCCATCCCCACCCCAAAAACAGGTGCTATCAAACTTGCTAATTTCTGAAAATCTCCTGACTGTAAAGTGATCTCTCACTATTGTTTTATTTTTCTCATTTTCTGACTACATATGAGGGTGCCTATCTCTTCTGGAATTTTCTCTCAGGTCTTCTTCTCATTTTTCAGTTTTCCATCTTTTCTTTATTGATTTCCAGAATTCCTTGCGTATTTGAGACATTCATCTCCTGCTCATTTTAGACTTGAAACTGACTCATTAGCTCTGATAATGGTGTTATTCATTAGGTTAAAATCTTGAGTTTTGGTAATACATTTCATAAATTTTCACTTTGCTATTTATGTTTTTAAGGTCTTTATCATCACCACAAGATCACAACTCTTACTCTTCAGGTCCTACCTGAGCTATTCAAACTCCAAATTCCAGAGAAAGGCTTTTTTGATTGGCTCAGTGCTGATTTTTGTGCCAGATTGCAGGTCACTAGAGAGTGTGTCTGGATGACCCTTGATAATGTTAGGGGAAGCACAGTGACTGAAACCACCTACCCTGGCCAGACTCTCTAGTAACCATTCGCATGAGATGTTTTACAACAGGAGGTCCTGGTAAGGAATACAGAACTAATAAGCCACCACCAACCAGAAGAGTTCCGGAAAGGTCAAAAGGAGACACCACGTGTCCGACCACTTCCCAGAATCCCTCTCGCTAGCATCCATCTTGACTGAGCGATGCGTGAGCCACCAGGAAGGACTCTGAGTCAGAATGATTGGCCAAAGACAACCCAGAAACTAATCCCATCACCATAAAACCCGAGCCACATGGCAGAGCAGTTCTCCTGGGTTCCCTTACCCTACTGCTTTCTGCTCGGGTGCCTTCTTCCAATAAAGTCTCTTGCTTTGTCAACATGTCTCCTCGGACAATTCTTTTCTGAGTGTTAGACAAGAGCCCGCTCTTGGGGCCCTGGAGGGCTCCACCATCCCCGCCCCCGCCTTCCTACAACAATAAGGTAGCCATCTCAGGGCCAATCATTGTAGCCAGGTCCCTGGTACAGTTCAAAGCCCTTTGGCTTCATTATTAAGAAAGTCCAAACTCTCATCCTGCCAGAGGCAAGTTACATAAGGCCTCTGAATCTTAGTCTCTTTAAGTGAAAAAGATTTTATTTAAAAATGGATTAACAATATAATATGATTCTGGAACCTTATTCCAATGTGAAATAGCAGCAGGGAGTTCAACACATCAACAATTCTCTGGACACCAGCTGGGTGTCCTACAAGTTGGCTCAGTTCCGACACTATCTACCTGGAAATAGCATTGAAGGAGGAAACAAACAGAACAGGGCCCTATCTTGAAAGCAGGACTCCATCTTGGGCCGGACTGTGGACTTTGAGCTATATGCCCATTATCTATGGAAATGACATACCAATTGGAAAATCAGACCCCAGGTTGGAAGAGCCCCAGGGCTTGTACCTAGACTCTCCATTGCCTAAAAGAATACCCTAATTATCTGTGTAACTGAATAGAATCATAAATTCTAGTTTGCTTATTGGGGTATGACCACAGGCCTATTGATAATTGTCCACTGTTAACTACCTAGGATTAAGTCATACAAATCACAGGTTAACTTGGATTGTATCTTTCTTTTCCTTTGTTCAGACTAGTTTCAGAGAATTTGGGGAGGTGGGTTTGAGCACGTACACTTAGGGTATATAAGGTTTTCACGAAAACTGGTCAGGGTCCTTGGCTAAGAGGACACTCTGCCTTGGGCCTGCCAGTGTAATAAACTGCACTCCACCATCTGCATTGTCCTGAGTGAGTTTGTTTCCCGGAACGCGTGGCTACAACATTGCAAGACTGAAGACCGTTTTGCTTTACTTCCCCACTGCATCTCCCTCTCTATCCTGCCTCTTAACTTTAGTTCCTCTCTGATCTATAAAAGCACGTGGCATCCAGACCCCAATAAGATGGTTATTTTGAGGCGCTAGCCTGTCCTCTTCTTGGTCTGCCAGCTCCCCGATTAAAGTCTCTTCCTTGCCTCAACACCTCGTCTCTTGGATTCAATGGCCTGTCGTGTGGCAAGCAGAGCGAGTTTGGACTCAGTAACATCACCAGTGAATATTATTTTTGTAAATTCTCTCCCTCCCACCCCTCATTAGAAAGAAGACACAAGAGCTAATTATCCTTATGATGACAATAAAGCCATTGCCACCAGCATCATCCCCTCATAGCAGTCTCTTTGTATAGGGATTCTGAGACGGGGTGAATGGCCCCAAGAGAAGAAACAGTTAATGCAAATAAGTCAAGGTACCCACCCTGGGAATGTGAAGGCTTCCTGTCCTGGTCTTGGTTCAGCCAATGACTTTGACCTTGGAAAAATCAACCGATTTCCCCAGGGCCTAAAGAGTAATAGGATCCCTTCCAAGACCTCATGACTTACCTCCTATCCCCAGGGAGCTGTCAATCTGAGGGACTGAAGAGTGAGTGCTGATTCTACCCCTTGTTTCTCATAGGAATGGGGACAGATTGCAGATTCTTCCTTCTAAGTCTCCTGGGAAAGCAATGACCTCATACCTTTGTGCTCAGTGAAAACCATGGGTTCTAGAAACAGGGACACCCCGATTCAGATCCTGACTCAGATTTTAGTTGTGTGACCTCAGGGAGGTTTACTTTATCTCCTTGAGCTTGTAGACTCCTGGTCTGAAAACTGGGAACAAGAACCTGATTTCAGAGGTAGGCAACAGCAAGCAGCAGTGAGCAGTAGCTGAAAGCAAGACCTTCGTTCCCTGGACCGGAAGTCCTTACCACTGGACCACAGGGGTCAGCAGTTACGTCTGAGTCTCTAGTTCTTGCCTGCTTTGTCAAAAACAAATGCAGGTGAAGAGGCAGAAGGTAAAAGTAGAAAGTTTATCAAAAAGAAAATTATATTGCAGAAAGACAGGCGAACTCAGAGAGAGAGAGAGAGAGAGAGAGACACCTTTGGGAAGTTTAAATCTATTAGGAGGCAGTCTTCCACGTATTTGTCTTCTTTTGGCCAACTGTATTTTTTTGACCCCATGGTTAATTTGCCTCTGGACCCTTCCCTGGATACTCACGCATCCTTCAGTTAAGATGGATCCCCTGGTTGGGCCAGTGGGGGCTACTCTTTAGTTGCAATACACAGGCTTCTCATTGTGGTGGCTTCTCTTCCTGTGGAGCACGGGCTCCAAGGAGTGGGGGCTTCAGTAGTTGCGGCTTCTGGGCTCCAGAGCACAGGCTCAATAGTTGTGTTGCACGAGCTTAGTTGCCCCATGGGATGTGGGGTCTTTGCAGACCGGGAATTGAACCCACTCTCCTGCCTTGACAGGCAGATTCTGTACCACTGAGCCACCAGGGAAGGCCCTGTTGCTGGTTTTTATACTGAGGTGTAGCTTGTGGAACCCTGCACCAAGGTCACAGGATAAAAATCTCTGGAACTGACCAAGCCCCAAAAGCAAAAGTTGCCATGAGCCTCCAGATCAAAACCAGCCAGTTCCCTGACCCCATATTATGTAAAATACCCACGCTACCATCCACCCTATAGCATCCTAACTAATCACCTAATGCCACCATTTCAGTAGAAATTTTCTCTGTCTTAAGGCTATAAAAATTGACTGCAAGTCTTTGAAAGTGTTAGCTCTCCTTTGAGCTGGGCTGCTGTTCTAACAGCCTCTCCCACTCTGCTGCTAGGTCGCTTCAGTCGTGTCCGACTCTGTGAGACCCCAGAGACAGCAGCCCACTAGCCTCCCCCATCCCTGGGATTCTCCAGGCAAGAACACTGGAGTGGGTTGCCATTTCCTTCTCCAATGCATGAAAGTGAAAAGTGAAAGTGAAGTCGCTCAGTCGTGTCTGACTCTTAGCGACACCATGGACTGCAGCCCACCAGGCTTCTCCGTCCATGGGATTTTCCAGGCAAGAGTACTGGAGTGGGGTTCCATTGCCTTCTCCGTCTCCCACTCTAGTAAACTTTATTCTCCTCTCATTGTGCCTCACATCTGGAAATTCTTTTCCAACCCCCACACAGACCACAACATAGATCTCAAAATATAGACAGGAGTTCAGTCATAAACATACAGTCCTAGGGCCCATTTGAAGCAGGAGTGCTTCAGGATTTGTAACAGGGGCTGCTGATGAATGGACAGCCTGGGGCTCATCATCTCACCCCAGGTGTGAACAGGCAGCCAGTTGTAAATACCTAGCTTGGAGCCCATCTATCTCCTACCTCAAATCCACTCTAGGATTATTATCAGAAATCAATACATGTAAAAGTGCTGGGCACATTGCCTGGTGCAGTGTAAGTGTCAACAACGCTGCTGTGTGTGCTCAGTCGCTCAGTCGTGTCCAACTCTTTGCAACCCCATGGACTTAGCCTACCAGTCTCCTCTGTCCGTGGGATATTCCAGGCAGGAATACTAGAGTGGTCACTATTTCCTACTCCAGGGGATCTCCCCAACCCCAGGGATTCTAACATCTCCTGCATTGGTCTGGAAAGCCCTGCTGCTGCTAACAATGACTTAAAATCTTAGAGCTGGGAAGAGCCTCAAGGGATGATCAGATCCAGGCTTCTATCTTCAGCCAGAATCTGATGTCCATTTTACAGATAAGGCAATTGAAATAAAGAAAATTTAAGTACTGAGAAAATAGGTATTTCCTCCAATAAACAAGAGCTGTTTGAATAAAAGACCTTTTTTTCCCCCCCTAAGGAAGTCAAGAACTATCGGGGCTGTGTTCCTCAAAGGCCCCATTCTCTCCCTGCTGGAGCACACACCATGATCATAGAGGCACTGTGGACTTGCTACAGGAGTTTTTGAAATTTTCATCTTAAATTTACAGCTGATGAGTAGAACTCATCCTGAGCTTCACCATATTGTAAGCTAACCATTGTGTTATAAAAACAAAAATAACATTTCTTCCAGTTGCACTGTGAGTTAAGTGGTCAGTTAGAACTGTTCTCTTAGTTTCACAAGAAAACAGATGAGTATACTGACATGCTCAAAGAATTTTCATTTTGCTCTTTAAATCCTTGGTGGCTGTGAGAAATGGAATATTTCCCGCCACATCAGTAGATAAGAATGTCACAGTCACCGGTGACTACAGCCCTCAGATGTGAGCTGGTGAGCCCTAAAGGAACTCAGGAAGGAGAATACCTGCTATCTAGCAGCCACCAGATTACAGTCGCTCCCTGCAGTGAGCCCTGAGAAAAGGAAGCTTAGGATGTGAAAACGGGATAATGGCCCCAGACAGCTGAGGTGTCTATCAAAGGAATGATTTCAGTGAGTCTAGACTTTTGCATCTTCCCTTACTTTAGAAAAGTGCTAAATTCCTTAACTAGGGACATCTGGTTTTCTTTAATTAACAATAATCTTTTGATGGTCAGACTACTTGCCCTTTGCTATAAAACTTATCTACATAACCTGGCTCCTCCCCTCGCCTTTCTGGAGCAGTCTTCTCAGGGTTACCTGAGATCCTGTCTCCCCGGCTTGGAGTCCTAAAAATTTCCATAGAATAAAATGTAACTCTCAACTTTTAGGTTTTGGAAAACTCACACTTAATGCCTCTTAAAATATTACTTCTCTCAATTTCTCTCTTCTCTCCTCCCGGAACTCTTGTAAGTTGTCGACATCTATGTCGACATCTCTGGGAGGAATGAAGAGAGAAATTGAGAGAAGTAATACTTTAAGAGACATTAAGTGTGAGTTTTTCAGAACTGATAAAAGCTACCAAGCATAGATTCAAGAAACACAGGTGCTGAACAGGATAAAGACAAGCCTACCCCTAGGACAGAACGTGAACAAAAGACAGACAGGGAAATCTGAAAAGTAGTGAGAAGGAGAACATATCCCAAGGAGCAAGCAAGTCAAATGTCAGCAGACTTCTCAACAGCAACAAGGGAGTTTGTGGAAGAGTCCCTGACCTTCTGAAAGAAATGCCATTAAACTAAACGACCACTCAGTTAAACTCTAGCTCCAAAATGAGAAAAGAAAATGTAGTTTACCACAAACCTTTGCTGAGAGATCTCCTAACATTTTCCTCTCAGGAAGAGCAAAGTTAAACCCAGGAGGAAGAGGGAGGTGATGCAAGAGGCAGCCATAAGCAGAGACAGAGATTAAGCCATAAGCAGAGACAGAAGCAGAATGACATAGTGACTAATTGGGGGTATATTACAACAAAGTGTGTACAAGATTGTCTTCAGACATCAAAGTGTAATTTCAGACATCAAAATATTAAAGAAAACCTATATGGGAAGCAAAAGTATTCATAGTTTACCTTATGACTCAGGTATAGAATCGCTTGGACATAACATGATAAAGAACATATTTAGTACTTATCTAACTGATGCTAGGCCTACACTGAAGGGATGGGAATAGGTGGTGAGTGTGTGTGTGTGTGTGTGATAAGGAACAGGGAGAACAGAGCTAAATCTTCCTTCTCCACAGTGCAAAGCTAGATAGAGCCCCAAATCCATGCTGTTTACAAAAAATGAAGGTGAACAGTGAAGTAGTCTGCCAAAAAGGATAAACTGGGTGACTGGGGAGAGGAATAGGGCAAGGCACTGTTTAAAAAACAAACAAACAGACTTAAAAGAATACAAAAAATTTAAAAATTCAAAAACATCTGTTGAGTAAATCTTGCTGGCAACTTTCTGTGCTAAGATGGCATCATACATTTTTATTATCACACATTTTTATTATTTTGCAAGGGTCTTATATGCTGACAATTTATCTTCTATAGTTTATTTTAGACATATGACACTCATAACTCATTAAAACAACGACCTGAAGGCATTAACATTTTGCTCAAATGGAAATATTCCCTATTTAGTAAGTATTAGCTTTTATATCGGAGAAGGCACTAGCACCCCACTCCAGTACTCTTGCCTGGAGAACCCCAGGGACAGAGGAGCCCGGTAGGCTGCAGTCCATGGGGTCGCTAGGAGTCAGAAACCACAGAGCGACTTCACTTTCACTTTTCACTTTCATGCATTGGAGAAGGAAATAGCAACCCACTCCAGTGTTCTTGCCTGGAGAATCCCAGGGACGGGGGAGCCTGGTGGGCTGCCGTCTATGGGGTTGCACAGAGTCAGACATGAGTGAAGCGACTTAGCAGCAGCAGCTTTTATATAGTAATCACTTTAGAAAGTTTAAAAAGTCTCTCATTGTATAAAAGCTCTTTTTAAGAAAGGATAAAAGGCATTTTGAGAATGATGAAATTATTTTATAAATAATTAGTAGTGTATTTTAGGGTACAGCTCATATTAACCAACAAAATAAATTTAAATTTTCAAGGATATGCTAGTAATCAGAGAAGACAAATATCGTAAGATATCATTTATATGTGGAATCAGTTCAGTTCAGTCTCTCAGTCGTGTCCGACTCTTTGCGACCCCATGAATCGCAGCACACCAGGCCTCCCTGTCCATCACCGACTCCCAGAGTTTACTCAGACTCATGTCCATCGAGTCGGTGATGCCATCCAGCCATCTCATCCTTTGTTGTCCCCTTTTCCTCCTGCCCCCAATCCCTCCCAGCATCAGGGTCTTTTCAGTAAGTCAGCTCTTCGCATCAGGTGGCCAAAGTATTGGACTTTCAGCTTTAGCATCTGTCCTTCCAATGAACACCCAGGACTGATCTCCTTTAGAATGGACTAGTTGGATCTCCTTGCAGTCCAAGGGACTCTCAAGTCTTCTCCAACACCACAGTTCAAAAGCATCAATTCTTCGGTGCTCAGCTTTCTTTATAGTCCAACTCTCACACCCATACATGACCGCTGGAAAAACCACAGCCTTGACTAGACGGACCTTTGTTGGCAAAGTAATGTCTCTGCTTTTTAATGTGCTATCCAGGTTGGTCATAACCTTCCTTCCAAGAAATAAGAGCCTTTTAATTTCATGACTGCAATCACCATCTTCAGTGATTTTGGAGCCCCCAAAAATAAAGTCTGACAGTGTTTCCACTGTTTCCCCATCTATTTGCCATAAAGTGATGGGACCAGATGCCATGATCTTAATTTTCTGAATGTTGAGCTTTAAGCCAACTTTTTCACTCTCCTCTTTCACTTTCATCAAGAGGCTTTTTAGTTCCTCTTCACTTTCTGCCATAAGGGTGGTGTCATCTGCATATCTGAGGTTATTGATACTTCTCCCAGCAATCTTGATTCCAGCTTGTGCTTCTTCCAGCCCAGCGTTTCTCATGAAAGTGATTCAGTTATACATAAATCTGTTTTTCAGATTGTTTTCTCATGTTATCATAGAATATTGAGTAGAGCTCAATATTACTAAAGAGCCTCTTGAGAAAAGTGAAAGAGGAGAGTGAAAAAGTTGGCTTAAAGCTCAACATTCAGAAAATTAAGATCATGGCATCTGGTCCCATCACTTCATGGCAAATAGATGGGAAAACAGTGGCTAACTTTATTTTGGGGGGCTCCAAAATCACTGCAGATAATGACTGCAGTCATGAAATTAAAAGACACTTATTCCTTGGAAGGAAAGTTATGACCAACCTAGACAGCACATTAAAAAGCAGAGGTATTTGCCAACAAAGGTCAGTCTAGTCAAGGCTATGGTTTTTCCAGTAGTCATGTATGGATGTGAGAGTTAGACTATAAAGAAAGCTGAGCACCAAAGAATTGAAGCTTTTGAACTGTGGTGTTGGAGAAGACGTGAGAGACCCTTGGACTGCAAGGAGATCCAACCAGTCAATCCTAAAGGAGATCAGTCCTGGGTGTTGATTGGAAGGACTGAAGCTGAAACCAATACTTTGGCCACCTGATGCGAAGAGCTGACTGACCCTGAAAAGACCCTGATGCTGGGAAAGATTGAAGGCAGGAGAAGGGGACAACAGAGGATGAGGTGGTTGGATGGCATCACTGACTCAATAGACATGAGTTTGGGTAAACTCTGGGAGTTGGTGATGGACAGGGAGGCATGGTGTGCTGTGGTCCATGGGGTCGCAAAGAGTCGGACACGACTGAGCGACTAAACTGAACTGAACTGAATCACTTTACTGCACGCCTGAAACTAACATTCTCTCAAGATTCAAATGTGAATTAAGACCTTACTATAATTAATGCATAACATTTCTAGGAATCAACACATTTTGCATATATGTATTTAGAAAGAAAAAATAAAATATTTTAAAAAGGAAAAACATTAATGAGCCCACACGTGAGTTCAAGGAGGAAATATGGTCTTTGCCATTTAGTATAATCTTAGAGGCACTTTCTGTAATCCTCCCTTTCCTACCTTTAGATGACAATTTAAAAAAATCAAAAAAGAGCAGACAAGAAATGGTCAAACAACTGAATGTAAGGAGGGAGAATTGGCTCTGTAGGTTATATCTCCGTTGGGGCACTCTTATTTTTCAGGGAAGGATTGTGGGGGTGCTGTACAGATGTCAACCTTCTCATGGGAGCCCCTGCTCTACAGAAGCTAGATTTCAGCACTGGGTCACCACTGCAGGAGAGGAAGAACAAGCTGGAACCTTGGCATTGGCTGGTCTGTGCCCCAGGTGAAGCTCTTCTTTGGGGACTTCCAGCAATGACAGCATGTGTGTGCAGGCTGAGGGCAGTGAGCAAAGCTGCAGTTTTAAAGGACCCAGAAGAGGCACTGTAGAAAAACCTTGGCCTACTGCCAAGGTTCCTATCAATGGAACCTTTGTGTGGCCACAGACTGTGAAGGTCTGGTGATATGAGTCACAATTAAATATATATGAATCCAGGCTGTTCATTCAGCAAGTTTTTATTGAGCACCTACTCTGTGCGCAGCACTGAACTAGGTGTCATGGAGAATACAAGAGAAGTAGAAGACATGGTATCTGTCCTCGATGAGCTTACAAAACTAGAGGCAGAAATCAGAATGTACACGTGACTCAGGCAGCATGTGAAATATACAAAGAGCACAACTTCAGACAATGAGGCAGCTAAGAGACCCCGAGATCCACAGCAGCTGGGAACAGTCTCCTAGAGCAGGGGAGGGGTTAAAATTAGTCAGCGGGAGATTGGCAGAATGCCTGGAATGGATAAGAATAAAGGCTGCGAGGTAATCTGGTAATTCAGCACAAGCTTGTGCTAAACCGTGGGCATGAGCGGAGCCTGGACAGAGGCTGGGACTGGGGGCTGGGCCCATGGGCAACGAGGATACGCTGTGATCCCTCTCGACAGGCAGACCTGGGGCGTTGCTGGGGACCCTTGCTGCCCTTCTCACAGCCTCACTCCTAGGAAAATCTGGATATTGAGGAAAGCTAGTGACAGAAACTTAATATTCCGCTGTAGCACCCACAAGGGCTTCCAAGGCAGGGGAGGTTTTGACTGAATATTTGCCTTGGTGCTTCTATATGAACCGACCAAGAGCAGGATATTCTGGATTCTTTTAGAGACTCTCCTCACAAGGACCAACTCAGATAATTTACTGACCACTGACCACAACTGTTACCCTAAAGACATATGTATCTAGATTAATTCCCCTGAAACCACAGATGGCTTCAGGGAGCCCCGCCTCCTAGTGATGGAAACCTCAGCCCTGGTCTCAGAGAAGCATGGACTCTGCCCTGTACCTTAAAAGGAGATGCTTTCTACTTGCACTCCAGTGCAAGTAACTGACCTGGGACATTTTCATGTACATTTAACTCTGAGTTGGGGTGGCGGGAGGCGTGCTCAAAGTGCTACGGAGGCAGGCAGCAGAAGGGGATTTGGGCAAAGGGGAAGCCATAGGATTGGAGGGCAGTAAAATGGCCTTGGGGGTAATAGTCAACTGGTCTTTCCCAAGAACAGCTGGTACGGGATGCCATTTGGGGCGAGGGAGGGCAGAGCTGGGTCAAAGGCAGTGGGGAGGAGGAGGGAGGAGCCCTCGTGGACTTCAGAGTTGGAAGTCAGCACAGGAACCCCAGGGGCAGGGAGAAGAGCCCCAGGGCAGGATGGGTAGAAGAGCACTGAAGAGGTCCCGAAGGGGCCACAGCCACAGGGAGGGAACGGCAACGGACATGGGGCCCCTTCCCTCGCCTACTCCAGGTGCTCTGGCCAGACCCGCCTCTCCTGTCACAGAGCCCAGGATTCCAGAGAAGAGAAGCGTCAGTGGGTGTGGGCCTGGAGCTGGGGCTCAGGGTCTCAGCAGGAGGCGTGTTCCCGGCCACTTGAGCCACAGGAAGGGGAGCAGGCGCCGGGTGAAGGTGGCAGTGAAGGTGTAGATGAGTTCTTGTGACTCTGCGTTGGTGAAAGTCACGGTGCCCCCTTCGTAATCCAGGGCGATGCCCACTCTCCGGGGCCGCAGTGCTGGGAAGAGCTCAGCCTCAGGGCTGGTGTTGGCCCAGATACCGGCGGAGGAGAGGCGCAGCGCCCACACACCGTCCTCCGGCCGCAGGGAGAGGTCTCCCTTCCTCTTCACCGAGTCTCTGGCCACCCCCACCAAGCAGCTTTCCAGAACTTCCTCCTCCTCCTCCTCCGCTTCTTCCTCTTCATCCCCCAGCGACTCCTCATCCTCGTCCGTCTCCCAGTCATCATATCCGTCCCGGTAGCCGGCCTCCTCTTCCTCCTCCTCCTCCTCCCCTTCTTCCGCCTCGTCCCCCTCGTCTTCATCCTCGGACCAGCCCTCCCTCTCCACCTCCACCTCCCAGTAGACCTTGCCCCAGGTGAAGCCCTTACTGCCCAGCACCCCCGGCTCACAGTCAAACTGCTGGGGGTACAGGTACGCGCCCTGGTACAGGCCGCTGTAGGTCACACACTTCCAGTCCTCCGACAGCTGCAGGTACCCACTGGCCGACTGTGGGTCAAGGGTGACGCTCACTGTGGGGACAGAGGAAGAAGCAACGGTGTCACCAGCAGGCCGGGAGGGGACCCCAGTCTCCATGGCAGGGCTGCCACGCTGCATGATCCAAGGGGTATGTGCCACACCTGTGGCAGTGTGAGCAGGCCCCTCGTGGGTCTGCAGTGAAGGCAGGGCCAAAGGGAGCACACGGTGGGGCCTGGGACAGAGAGGTCTCTGGTCTTACGAAGCCACAGCAGTTTGCTCTGAATACAGGAGCCACATGATCAGGCACATGCGAAGAAGTCAGTCACAGGGACTCAGTCAAAGGACTGGTAGCAGGACTTCTGAGGACAAAATAACCAACCTTGGGGCAGGAGGGGCCAGACTATCAAGCGGAGGCCTCTCCTCCCACCTGAAGAGCAGCAGACGGGTCAGAAAATACAAGGCGGGGCTGCAGATGTGCGGCTGGGAGACCGCCCTGCTGGATGTGAGGGCGGGCAGGCGGGGGCAGCACAACCCTGTGGGGAGAGCACTCTTTGTCTGAGAACAACCCTTTGGATACTCACCGGTCTTATATTCTAAGTCTCTCAGCAGCTTCCCTGGAGAGGAAAAATGGACAGCAATGACCCTTGAGCTCAGCAAACTTAGGAGCCTATTTCTCACAGTAATTGTCAGTACTAATTTTGTGCCAAGGGTCCATCTGTGAAGAAGATGGAGAAAGAAAACCCCAGGAGACCTCAGAGGAATGAGGTCAGAGACACACAATAAGGAACTAGATACCCTCTTCTCAAAGCAGCACCCAATCCTGATCCCACCCCAAGACCCTCCCCAACCCTTACCCTGGAATTCTCGCAGGCCCCGTTGCAGAGACTGAAGTTTATCTGAGAACTCTCCTGTCTTTTTTTTAACTACTCGAGCAATGGGTTTCCCAATCCAGAACTTCTTCCGTGGATACCTGAGATGACAGACAAACCTGTTACTTAGCTCCTCTTACACTTCTCTCAATCTTTGTGACAATTTATGAAGGAGGAGGGATAGGTATGATTATCCCAGGTAACAGAGAAACAGGCCCTCAAAGGTACTCAGTCCAAGGCTGAGCCAGGACTGACGACCACCAGCAGACTCAACATCCAGAGCCCTTTTGTCTACCAAGGTGTGTCCCTGAACCATCCTGTCCGGTCGCAGACGCGGATAGTGGGCCCAGGAGTGGAGATTACACAGAGAACTTGCCCTAGTACAGACCAAGTCTCCACCAGTTCTCAAGGATGTGCACTTGCTTCCAGGAGACAAGGTCATTGTGATGAACCCTGGGATGTGGGTACGTCTAACCCCGTATCACATGCTACTAATTCGGATCATGGCCAAGGAACAAGGGAAGGGACACGGGCACAAGGGAATGAGGCACACTGTGAAAACGAAACTCTGTTACCTGTTTAAGAAGTCTCTGGTGTCCTGGAAGGGAAGAAAGTACAAGCATCAGTGTGAATTGAACACTTCGTTCATATGTATCAACACTATTAGAGACCAGGCTGCATCAATGAACAAATAGTTTTTTCCTTATGAAGCTGACATTCTAGCGGCAGCAAAGGATAAAACAGAAAACAAACAAAATAATCACAATGACGGAGTGAATGGAGGGGGGGCCAGGGGATGACTGAGCCAATTTCTCTGAGAGGATGACACTTGTGCTCAGATGTGAAGAGTTGCAGGAAAGCAGGGTGCGCAAGGGCTTGGCAAAGGTGGCAGGGGCTGAATCATGCAGGGCTGGGCAGGCACAGTAAGGAGTTCAAATTCTGTGCCATATTCAGAAGAAAGCCACCAAAGAGTTTCAAATAGGGGAGTTATTGTATGTGATCTGCTTCAAAGTGACTGAGACTGCTAAGAACCCTCTAGAATCCATTCTCCCCTTCTTCCTTGTAGTAACAGAATCTGTGAAGTAACAGCTGGGCAGAGCATTACCAAAGACTACATTTCCCAGATCCCTTTGTAACCAGGTGTGGTCATGTGACTAAGTTCTAGCCAATGGGATGTAAAAGGAAGCAATGGCTATAATTTTGGGGTTGTGCCCTTAAAAAAAAAAATTCCATTCTTCTTCCCCTTTTTGCTTGGTTCAGGTTTGGAAACAAGGGTGAGCCCAACTTTGGCTACACAGCTGAGGACAACATCCCTTAAGGTTAGTGAAGCCACCAGATGAAAGTAACCAGCTCCCTGGCTGACCACATGGACAGCTGCCCTGACAGCTCTAGACCCCTCGTGTCTGAACTGTCACTGGGAGAGAAATAATTTGTTTGGTATAGTAGCTAGCCAAAATCCTAAGTGATCAAGCTCTTGGCCATCCTGTACAGAATGGATTAAAAGAAGCAATGCCAACATGGGGGGCAGATTGGAGACTGTTTTGTGGACCGGCAAGAGTAATGATGCCCTGACTAGGGCAGTACAGTGTGGCCAGGGAGGCAGCACACGCCAGGTGTGGAACAGACTGGGCATTCTGGTAAAGGACAACTACGGACAGGCCACAGTCTGTGCAGGATGGAGAATGGTGCTACCTGAGTGGCAGGACATGGTAGAATGGGGAGGCGGTTCTTGTGAGATGCTGGTCATTTCCTTTTTGTGAGCTAAAGCCTCCATAACACTTTATTTTTTTATTTTTTGTTTAATTTTTGCTTTCCTTTCACGTATTCCACAAATATTAAGTGCTTCCTGTGTGGCAGGTGCCACTCCAGAAGTGGGGATAGAGCAAGAAAAAAGAGACACAAATCTCTTAACAGGGGGAAGCAGAGAGCAAAGAATCAACCTAACAAATCCATGAGATGATGCCATTAAGTGATGAGTGCTATAGGAAGAGAGTAGTCTGGAGGGGTACTGGGTAAGGGTGGGGGCAGAGTGACCTCTGAGAGAGTGAAATTTGGGAAACAAATGAAATCACGGACTGTTTCAGCAAATTCTCAGGAAGAACTTGGGGTCTTGCTCCCAAGAGGCCATCAAACAGGTGAGAGCTACATGGGTGTGCCACCATGAAGCAACTGCCCAGAGACTTATTGCCCGTCTACTCGGCCCCTCAAAACAAGTCCAAGCCAGTTCCAGAGTGGTGATAAATCTGAGACAACAGCTCTGCCAGGAAAGTAAAAGTCGCTCAGTCGTGTCCGACTCTTTGCGACCTCATGAACTATACAGCCTGTGGAATTCTCCAGACCAGAATACTGGAGTGGGCAGTCTTTCCCTTCTCCAGGGGATCTTTCCAACCCAGGGATCAAACCCAGGCCTCCTGCATTACAGGAGGATTCTTTACCAGCTGAGCCGCAAGGGATACGTGGCATAAAAAGGCAAATAAATGGGCAGGAGGTGGGCAGGATTAGGGAGCGAAGAGGGTGCATGGTGGGACACAGGAGTTACTACTGCAGTCTCACAGAGAGAGACTGAGGCTCATCTAAGGGCAGGCTGTGAGCCGCCCAGAGAAGACAGGGCCCAGAGCACCAGTGCAGGAGCCCGTCTCCCAAAGGCTGCACAAGGGGAGACCTGGAAGTCCTGAGATGACCTGCAGCCTCACACGCGGGGCCTCCACAGGGAAGCCACCTGCCCATGGCTCCTGGAGGCCTCCCCCACCACCTCCAGCTCCTGGGGCTGTGGTGAAAGAGGCAGTCAGAGCAGCAAGCCTGGGGCAGGAGTCACAGCAATGCTGGGTAGTAAGAATCTGAAGGTTCTTCATGGGTGTGGATGGCCCCCAACAGTGGAAGGCAGAGTCACCAATTGCCACTCGACCCTGCAAGGCCCACCCTGGGCTGAACCAGGGAGCTGGTTCCTGGTACCCTCGAGGTGCCCCCACTTCCCCTAGCTCCCTTAAACCTCCTCCTGACAGAGCCGCTCCAGAGATCTTTCCTGTTCTATCACCTCTGTCAAAAGGCCTCTGTATTTATCTCCTGTCCTGCTGCTTGTCCCTCACCTGTATTTCTTTACCAGATTTTGGATCAGGACCCGCATCTTAGTAGGGCCTCATCCTTACTGTCCACTGACAGTCATCTCTGGGGAAATACTAACGCCAGGGCAGGAGTTAGCTGTCCCATTCCCTTCAGCAAAGGCAGACCCAAACACAGACAAAACTCACCAGCACCACACTCCCGTGCTGACCTCCAGCAGACACCCACTTTCTCTCCCTCTCCCCTCCCACCCGGCCCCAGGGGTGCCTTCTATCTGAGTGGTCTCAGAGGCTCTGAAGGCTGGGCCTCTGTCGGTCCACAAAGCTCTTCCAGGAGGACTGGGGAGAAGCTCCCCTCTGGGCAGACGCAACCAGATCCCCGCGCCCCAGCACCCTAGCTGTGCCCCTCTCTGTTGCACAACAAGTGCATACCCACACGGTGGCAGTGGCTGGCCGCTGTGGGGAGAGGAAGGATGTGCACCCCTGAAGGGGAGGGAGAGAGGGAGAGGGGAGACAGCAAGTGATCTAGTCAGAGAGACAAACCTGAGGGAACAGAATGACAGAGGAGGAAAGGAAGGAGCCAGAGAGACATTCTGGACAAAGTGAGAGAAAAGAAGAGCAAGAGGCTGGAGGCCTGGGAGTCAGGACACCCGGGCTGGAGCTCTGACTCACTTCCTGATCTGCCCCACAGCCTGGGACGAACTCTTCCACCCTCTGGTCCTCTGAGACTTCATCACTGAGGGCTGGAGCGGAAGAGTTCATAATGCTTGAGTCAGAATCCACAATGACAGAGAGGCAGGCAGGGGCCACCTGTACGGCACACGTACCTGGGGGCCTCACCATCTCCCCTGACATCCCGCCACCGGCTTGCCCTGCCACGGGCCAGGGCCAGCGTTTCCCTAGACATCCTGGGTGGTCCCGCTGCCGACAGACAGGCCAGCCACCCCGCACCATGCAAGTAGAGGAGCTCATTATACAGGCCTTCTCCCGGCCTGTGGGGTCGGGGGCAGAGGGATCACACATGCTCCACCCAAAGGCAGTTCAAAGCCCTGTTCAAGGCAGTGTGACTCCTTTGGGAGGCTCCCGGTAGAAGGGGTTGTGGTGTCATTTCAACTTAGCAACCATCCATGACTCCAACCCATGACCCTCCCTTTTTCAGCATCAAAGCTGCCTCCTCCAGGAGGTGCCCCAGAGGCACCCTGCCTGCTCTCCACCCGATTCCCCGAGGCTGATGTCACAGGCCCAGAGAAAACCTCTGCCTTCTGACTCCCTTCCCCAGCTGCCCATCTCCTCCAGATCCTCTGGGTTCTTAAGAGAAGCCGCCGTTCAGCCATCCCTCAGCCACCCCCAACCCCACAGACTTCTTCATCTCCAGAACCATAAAAAGCCTCCCCCTAACCAGCATCTGCCAGTGACTTTGGAAGACAGGCTCGTGACAGCAGTAATGACAATGAAGGACAGTAATGAAAATACTAATAAGCTTCTCCTCCATTTCTATAGCACTTCTCAAGACTGTAAACTCTTGCTCGTAGAAAGTTTACTTTTTGAAGTGACACCGTGCCAACTGTCTCATTTTACGCTCACGCAATCGCCACAGTGAGTGGTGGGGATAAGGATCATCGTCTCCATGCCTTAGATGAGAAAACGGAGGCCCGGGGAAGAAGAGACTCTCTAAGGTCCCCTGAGGGAGAGGCAGGGCCATGCCTGCCGCCCTGGTCTCCCGGCTCCCTGCCCCGGGGAGGTCTCTCACCTGCATGAGCTCTGCAGCTGGCTGCTGCGCCTTGCCCTCCAGCTCGGAGATGACCTGTGCCAGCCGGGCAAGCTCCCCGACGCCCCTGGTCTTGAACTTCTCCCTGCCCTCTGTGAGCTCCTGCTCCAGCTTCGCCAGCTGGCCCAGCAGGTGCTGCTCCCGCTCCCTCAGGAACTGGTGGCCCTGCTCAAACTCAGCCACGATGCACTGCCTCTGGTCCTGGAGCTTCTTCTGCAGGGTGGGAAGGGGGAGAAGGGGGTGACACCGCCGCCCCAGAGGGGAAGACCCCTCCAGGATTTGGCGTGGAGTACACACGCTGGCTCTTCGCCTTCGCTAACCCCATTCATGAGTTCTACAGTGTCTGGGCTGGAAGGGGCTCGGAGCCTTCCTGGGCCAACCTCCTTTCCTCAGGAAAGACATATAAGTCAGCCAGGTCAGTCCCCTCACGGGACTGGAAGCCTGAGTGCCTACCATCAGCTCTTCTAGGTAAACCAGTATGTGCCGGGGCCCTCTGAACAACACTATGAGTCAACACAGTTTCCAACTGGCGTGTGCTGCCTCTTCCAGGACATTTCCCTTGATTAATTTTATTCAAGCCTGACTAACCCTCTCTTCAGAATCCTCCCCGGTACGTGTAAAATATCTGCGTGCACACTACCCTTGCCACACAGGACTATCTCCTCTTTCCTCAGTGAAACTCTGGAATGTCTTCGACCGGGACCACGTTCTTTCTTGTCTCCCAATCTCCCTGCTGAGTCCAGGCTGGGACCTGGTCAGCATCTTCGCACACGGGGCGCCTGGAGGCACTGCTCGGGCTGGGCTGTCTCCTGCCTCACCGTCCCTCTCCCGGGGCCCACCTGCTCACTGCATGGACTGGCCCCAACACCCCTCCACCCTCCAATGCCCGCTTCCCCAACAGACTCTGCCCGAGAAAACTGGAATCTCCTATCAGTTTTTTCCCTTCCTGATCACCTCTCTAACCAAGCACTCGATGTGCTGCCTCTGTTTTCTAACTACAGGCAACCATGGACTCACTGCACACAGCGTCCTCAGAGCTGGTCAGGCCTGGCCAAGCCCACCCCTCTCAGTTCTCCTCCTGGAGCCAGTTCCCTCCTTCCAAACCCTCTGGCTCCCCTCACTCTCAGGAATCATGTCTCCCGCTCTTTGAAAGGAAGGACAAAGCCAGGCCTTCCTCAGTTGCTCACACCCTGACTCTGCTGAGCAAACAGGCCCTGCAGCTGAGGTGAATCACAGAAGGACCTTAGCCGACATCCAGGCAACCCCCTCACTTGTGAGATGAGGAAGCAGGCCAAGCCCGCAGACCTCAGACTGGCAGGGCGTGGGCCAAAACCCAGGTCTCCCACTGCCAGTCCGGTCGGGGCTCCTCTCCCAGGGAGCCAGCAGCCTCCCAGCTGTGTCTCTACAAGCTCAAGAGCTCCTGATCTGCACGGCTGATACCTGCCTTAGGGTTCTCTCTCCCTTGACAGCCTCACTTACCAGCGCAGCCAGGATATCAGCTTCGCCCTTGGCCTGAAAGCCCTGAATTTTGTCTCTGTCTCTCCTTAGGGTACTCAGGTGGTTCAGGATTTTTTCCTGCAGAAAGACAAGCAGTGGGGATGCTCTGGGCTGAGGCAGGAGGGTGGGCTCGGGCCGAGTCCCTGGCCAACAAGAAGCCTTCCAAGGGGCCTGTGCCAGGCCTCGCCTCCGGGTGGGTGCCGAGCAGAGCATCCCTCCCTGCGGGGGAGCGGAGGGCTTACCCTGTGAGGCTGGGCCGCCTTCTCCACCAGGACGGCCGAGTGCGGCCTGTGCTCCCGGGACTCCCGGCACATGACACACAGCAGCTTGCCGTCGTCCTCGCAGTAGTAGTGCAGCTTCTCCCGGTGCCGCTCGCACAGCCTCACGTCCGCCTGCTCCTGGGCCACCTCCCCTGGCTGCCGGCCCCTGTCCACCTTCAGCCGCTCAATGTTCTCCACCAGGCTGGCCAGCTGCCACACTGGCCGGATATTCTCCTTCTTAAAAGGCTTCTTGCACAGGGGGCAGACGGGGCGGCCCCCTGAGATGGAGCGGATGTCAGTGGTACAGCTGCGGCAGAAGACGTGGCCACAGTCAATGGTCACTGGGTCCCGCAGGTAATCGAGGCAGATGGAGCAGGTCACCTCCTCTTCCAGACTCCGCAGCGGTGCCGATGCGGCCATGGTATCCCGAACTCAGAGGGGCCCCTGTTCACCGGCTGGGACTTCTCCTCCTTGGGGACCAGACACGGAGTCAACAGCAGGCCCAGCAGAGGGGCAGGAGTGGCAGCCTCACATGGGGCTGCGTGCCCAAGCAATCGACCAGTCAACTGCAGCTCCTATGAGGCTCCCCCAGAATCAGAGGGAAAGGACCTTACTGATCCTCAAGTCCAACGCCCTCATTTTACAGATGAGGAAACTTGAGGCCCAGAGTGTGTAGCTGGGAAGAAGGGAGAGCAGTGCAGGTACCAGCCCATGCCGTACTCTTGGGAACACACTCCTATCTCCAGACCCTTTCCTTCCATCTGCTGGAAAATTGCTCTAATGCACCGATTATGAGAACAAGACACCAGATAACTACCTGCTGAACTGTCATAATATACAAATCCACAACACCTACTATGTGCACCATGCTCCCTGAGTTGTGCAGTGCATGGGCTGCACAGCTGTTCATGAGGGGCCTTGACAGAGTCAAGAGACTCCTTTGTTTGCCCTGCAGACTTCAGGTTGCAAAGACTAAGTACCCTGAGGTTCTTTACTAAGACTCAAGGAGCATCAAGAGGTTGAGTTCAGGTGTCCTCCTTTATAGATGTTTCCTTGGGCTGTGTGAGTTTTTGACTGGGTTCACTTGCCCTAGAGAGTTGGTCCCTACCTACGCAGTCTGCTGGCAGAGCACTGCCAGGCCACAATGGACTTGGTCTCAGCTGTGCCCCTCCATGCAGCTGGCCTGGTCGCCCTACTGCTAACAAGCGTGACTGAAACCAACGTGGGAGGAACCTTCAGGTGGCTCTGACAGGGATGTGCGGATGAGAGCGTGGCCCTCAGAGGGAGCACAGAAGTTGAGCACAGAGGACTTTAGTTCTGTTTACCTCTGCAGCCTTGGTGCACCTCCTGTCTGAGGTTAGGAGCCTCAGCACACCTAAACCAACAGCTGCCTCCTGCCCTTACACGGTGTGACAAGAGAAAACTCATTTAAGTACTCTGAGCCTCAGTTTATCCATCCATAAAATGGGGAGAGTCATACTTACCTTCAAGGGGTTTCTACATGGATTGAGTAAAAGAATTATGCTAGAAGTATTAGGCATAAGCGTGGTATTGAGGGGGAATCTAGAAGAGAATCCAGAACCCTTGGCTCCCAAATCCAGTGCGTATTCAAAGCACAAGAAAAGCAAGAGTGGAAATTTAAAGTGGCAGCAAGAGAGGAAGTGGATGAAACGCCACGGTGACACATGGGCTCCAGAGTTAAAGTCTCGTGGAGAGACCCATGGTAGGCCACCGGAGCAGTCTCTGGGAAGACAGCCAGCAGACAGGGCACACAGGTAACTGCCAGGCTGGAATGAAGCTCTTGGAACCACAGGCAAATCAATCTGATTACTTATTATGTACATGAAAGTTCATTACAACAGAGTTCAGTGGCCTTCAATTTCTTTCACGTACTGACACAAATGAGCTAGAAATAAAGCCCCAAAGAGAAAACAACACAGGAATACAAAGTCTACTTGAGGATCTAACACAGCAGTATATAAAAAGTGCTTTATAAAGTGAAAGTACTGTACAAATGTAAGGGATTATTTTACTACTGACAATGAACTCCAACTAGAAGCTCCAACAGATTTAGAAATGTGTGACTTTAAGAGATGTAACGAGTGTGGAAAAGACCTGTACCTACAAAGCTCAAATGAAATAAGAATTTAACTGGTAAATGCAGGTAATAAAGTTTTTAGAATGTTAATAAGGATGGTATAAAGTCTAGGAATTGCCTGGTGCAACTCCCTGGTTTGTCTGTTGAGGAAGTGAGCCTAACCCGGCACTTGGAAATGTAACACAAGGTTCAGTTCAGTTGCTCAGTCATGTCTGACTCTCTGCGACCTCATGGGCTGCAGCACACCAGGCTTCCCTGTCCATCACCAACTCCTAGGGCTTGCTCAAACTCACATCCATCAAGTTGGTGATGCCATCCAGCCATCTCATCGTCTGTCGTCCCAACACAAGGTTGGGACCGGTGGGCGGCAGTGTTGGTGATTCCTGTGGGCACTGGAGCCCTTCAGCAATCACTTTGCTAGGGGCTTGGAAGTTCAAAGGTTGAGGTTATTTGTTTCTTTTGTGGTAATGGGGAATGGCATGTGTTTATCTTTAGGGCTAGGAAATTAATTCTGTTGCAAATGACTATGAAGAGCTTAGCTATGGCTCCCACTCCACACAAAACCTGATACCCTCATCACTTGGAGCAGGGATTCTTAACCCAGGCTCCATGCTGGACTTTGATGCATCTTTAAACCCCCAACATTATATGAATGATCGCATATGTACTAGACGAACAAACCTGTCCAGGGATTATGGAAGAACACCAGTGAAAAAGTGTAGGAGGGATAATAGAATTAGAAAAACATCATCTTGCAACCCCCACTATATAAGACAAGGATCATCATCTGATGCTAAAACCATGAGATGAAGGGTACCAGGGGACAGGATGGTACCATGGTGCCAAGGTACCGCCCAGTGGGTTACTCCCTAATGCACCTTGATAAGGGAGATCTGGTGATGGCTTCAGCCAGTGACCAAATCCAGCATCGCCAATAAAGGGACAGACTGGCATATGTTTCTCAGTGTGGAGCCACAGGAATTGTAAAATGTCACCTTTGCAGTAGCCCTGCCAAAAGTGTTTGACGAGAATGAATCAAATCTTTCGACCTAACTTGCAGTTTACCAAAAATACAGAGGACAGAGATGAGCTATAAACCACATCATCAGGAAATAATCAGATAAATCGAGAACATGAGACATTCCCCAAGACAACTGGCATGGTCTTCTAAAAAGTCAAGCTATGAAAAATAAAGCAGGATTGTTCTTGATATAAATAGACTAAAGGGAAATAACAACCAAATGCAAAAACTTTGATTGGATCTTGGCTTTTTTAAAAAGTTATAAAACACTTTGGGGACAATTAGGAGAAACTTGACTAAAGACTGGGTTTCGGATCATATTGAGAAATTATTATTGATTTTTAATGGCATTTATTAAAGTTATGTATGAGAATGTCCGTATTTTTAGGCTATGCATGCTACAGGATTTAGGACTGCACAGGGGCTTTCCAGGTGTTGCTAGTGGTAAAGAACCAGCCAAGAACTTTGCCGATACAGGAGATGTAAGAGATGCGGGTTCGATCCCTGGGTCAGGAAGATCCCCTGGAGTAGGAAATGGCAACCCACTTCAGTATTCTTGCCTGAAAAATTCCATGGACAGAGGAGCCTAGTGGCCTACAATCAATCCATGGGGTCACAAAGAATTGGACATGACTGGAAGACTGAGCACTCATGCACATGTATAATATAATACCACTACAACTTACTTTTAAATAGTTCAACAAGAAAAAATAAAAATCTGAAAAATTCTGAAGTGAGGGGCTAGAATTTTCCATCCTTCTTAAAATAATCTGTACAAGGGTCTGTAACTACGAAAGACCCTGGAAATCACAATAGAGAGATGTTTGTGTCTGACACTTGTAGAAGCTCAAGACACAAGTGCTGAACAAACGATCAAATTCAGAGGACTGGAAGGCAACGCTAATTGCATATGCATTTGTTTGACAGTCTGCTGAAACTAATAAAAGAAACGCGGTACATTTCTATGTTCAATCCCATTGCTTCATTATATAGGCTCCATCACAAATGCATAACAAATATTGAAGACAGCTTACTCTGGCATTGCTGAAAACATGTAAGATCCAAGGTGTAAACCTTGGGTTGAATCCAGGTTCGGGTTTAGGTTCAACAGCCTGGTGACTGACAATGTCTTGGTGACAGTATTTCTGTAGGATCCACCTTACCGGCCATTTACGCACCTCATGTTATTTAACGCTCAGGATACTCTTCTCAGGAAACTGAGGTTCACAGAGGGAAGCAACCTGCCCGACAGCACGTGGCAAGGATGCAGTGTCTGGTGCTGACGCCTCGGCCCAGTCCACTACACTCCCTTGTTCGCCCAGGCAAGCTGCACAACTGGCCCTAATACCAGCTCCTTTGTCAGGAGGCGCCAATGAGGTCATCTCAATGGAAGGGCTTTGTAAACAGGAGTGTGCTGACAGAAGGGGCACGTGTTACTGCTGATGCTGAGTGAAAGCACCCTCTCCTCACATTCAACAGGCAGTGCGGTTCCTGTACGAGAGCGGGTGGACCTGAACACCCACTCACACCTCATAGCCAGCCCTTTCGAGCCAACGCAAAACTGACCCTCTGGCAAACCCCTCCCTAGCTTATCACGCTCCCCTGTGATTCTGCCCTTTCTATCACTTGTGCCTTCAGCATAGCCTGATGATCTCGACAGACGTCCACAATAAGGGGTAAAACTATCACTCTCCTCGCCATTCCTGGCTCTCGGAAGGACAGAACCATAGAAATAAGAGCCAGAAAAAGTCTTCACAATGGCACGGTCCACCCTACTCCCTTTACCCAAATGAGAATTCTGAAACCTGAGGAAGTCATTTCATGAACTACCTTCTACCAGAGGCCATTCACCTCTGCTCAGGGTGGACAGGTCCTCTGTCCCTTCAATAAACCGGAAGCTGGCTGTGATTCCATGGAACCAGGTAAAACTGGAGACACCAGCATTTTTACTGTGCAACATAAAGTCACTGCTGAGATCAAGAGTCACCAAATTGGTTTCTTTCATTTTGACAACTGGCCATTAGGCAGGAAAAAGCCAGTTTAACAAATTTAGTTTTTTCAAGATCATAAACGGAGTCAGTGAAATCAACAACTATGGGTTAGTGAGGTGGAGACAGTCTTATTCAACCTCCAGAGGCAGGAGGGCCCTAAGCCACCAGCTAGGGAGTTACTACTTTACATCAAAGTTGAGACACCTATGTCATCACACATTTACATCTTTCAAATGTGGTCACTGACATGCCACAATATAACTGGCAAAAGGTTTTTTCTATGTGAAACATAAAACAATGGATGACATCTTAGATTTGATGAAACGTAGCATTTATCTTGTATAAAACGCTGCCAGGGTCATCCAACATGTGCAATTCATCTTGTCACCCTCCTGCTTCAAAACTCCTGAGGTCAAAGCTGTACTGCAGGACACGCAGGCCCCCTATAATCTGGGCCCCACTTACCAACCAGGCCTGAATCCTGCTTCAGCCTAATGTTAGAGACAGTGAGCCAGAAAGACAGCCCCTTCTTCACCACCCCTACTCCCCACCCCATGCTCCTGTACATGAGTTTGTCAGCTCCAGCTCATCCTTGAAAGCCTGAATTAGATATGCCCCAGTATCTGTGGTCCTACCAGTGACCATCCCACCTCTGAGCTGAATGAATTCCCTCCCTCAGGAAGCTCCTACAGACGCTGTTATTATAGCTACAGTCACACTGCTTCCTAGTTGATATTTTTACCCATCTTTCTCCCAAGCAGGATGTGAACCCAAGGGTCATGTCTCACTGATCTTTCCATATCTTCAATATTAGACACAAAGTCTGTAAATGTTTGTGAGGCTAAATGTTATCCTATGATTCCAGAGTCCCATATCTTCTTCATTCTCCCGTCAACACAATCCCCTTCCCACTTTGCAATCTCATTTCAGCAGGAGGCTCCAAGGGCTCCCCTCAGATTAGACACTCCTGGCCCAGCTTTCCTCTCTTCACGCATATAGTTTGGGAGTGGGGGGGTGGGGAGGGTCACTGCACTTCTACCAACCTGGCAAATTTGAACTCACTCTGAGTAAGTGAGTGAGTGTTACTTGCTCAGTAGTGTCCAATTCTTTGCTACCCCATGGACTGTAGCCCACCAGGTTCCTCTGTCCATGGAATTATCTAAGCAAGAATACTGGAGTGGGTTGCCATTTCCTTTTCCAAGGGATCTTCCTGACCCAGGGATCGAATCCCGGTCTCCCGCATTGCAAGCAGAGTCCTTCATTCTGGATGCCAGCCAATAAGCCTTTGCTTTTCAAAATTAATTTCTTCCCATTCTCCATGTATTTTTCTATTCAGAGCCTAGTCTGAAGTCACCCCAAGAAGCCTCAACTCCAACTATGGGCTCTCCACTGCAGTCGCAGGGTCTTCTGCAGCTGTCTGAGCCCAGCCTGTCACTCCCTCCCCACTTTGGGGGAAGTGACATCTAAGAAGCCACATTCTGCTCCTCAGTTTCCTTACCGCTTAACAAGAAAGAATAATGTCAAGTTTGCCAAGCTGACTTCATGTGAGGTCACACAAGTGAAAAGTGTTCTCAACAGCAAAATACGCTATAAAAATACATCCTAGAAAGGAGCACAAGAGCTAACCGAAAAGAGCTCCCAGTGGCTAAAGTTGCAACAAAATGAAGTAGTACTGAATTATAACCCTGAGTATAAAATAAATATCCATGAGCCCACACTGATAAAAATACATGAATAACTTAATAAATAAGGCAAGAGAGACAAATCTCTCATGCAGAAGAATTGCAAATAACACAGGTACAGAGTTGCCCTTAAGGAGGGTGGAGCACACTCCCCACTCCTCTGCACAGGGTCTGACTACTCTCCAAAGAGTACAGTATGGCAGGGAGGAGTGGGGGAGGGGGGAGGAGAAAGTTTACAATGGAGAAGCCTGACAAGCACTGCCTCAGCCAGGTAATCAAGACCAGCATCAAGTCCTAAAGCATGTTCCCTTGATGTGAAGTGATGAAAATGGCAATCTACCTCTGTGGTCTTCCTCCCAAGAACCCGTAAGCCAGTCTTAGGGGCAGCCTATAATATAACATAATATAATATATATAAGGAGTATTTTCCAAACTCTCAAGATTATAAAAAAAGTTTGAGAAACTGCCACAGCCAAGGGGAGCATAATGAGAACTAATTAGAATATGGTAACTTGGGTAGAATGATGAGACAAAAAAAGTACTTAGGTAAAAACTATGAAAATGTGAATTCTGTATGTATGTTGGCCAATAATAATGTATCAGTACAGGTTCACTAATCATTAAGAAATGTTCCATATTAATGTAAGATATTGATAAATGAATGGGGGAAAGGTTTGGGGGTACTGGGAACTCTGTACTAGCTTCCCAATTTTTCTATAAATCTAAAACTGTTCTAAAAAATAAAGTCTATTAAAAAAAAACGGAATTACAATTTGAGGTACAAAATAAAGTCAATTTTTTAAACAGTTGATTCTTTTAAACTTGGGGCAGGGGTAACTCTAAGAATCTTGATTTTTAGCTCAGGGTCCCTGACATTGATATTTGTTGTTGAATGAACCAATATCATTCTCGGGAAGCGCGCACAAACCGTCGTAGTGCCAAACTCTATAATGTACTGGGAATTTGGAGGTGTTTGCTTCTCCTTTGCTCCACAAAGATAAATTTACTCACTTTTCTAAGGGTGAAAAGCAGCAGGGAAAATGCTGAACTAATGGGCCAGAGGAAGGAGTGAATGCAAAGCTCCAGGTATACGTGGCTAAACCGGTTTATTCTGACCAATTAAAAAACAAAACAAAACAAAACAAAAAACACCATGACTTTGGTCCTGGGGCCAGACTGGCAGTTTACACGGCTCCAAGAAACGAGACCGTCATCTGGAGACAAGAATGGATGGGTGCCCGAGCTGGACACGAGAAAGCGAGGAAGACCCACGAGGAGAGAGCGAATGGAGGCCCAAGCCAAGCAGGAGGATTAGGCCGGCAGGGAGGACGGCGCGAACTTCACCCTTCTTCCGAGCGCGCCAGACAGCCCGGCCCCATTCTGCCCGCGCGGCCACGTTCGGCCGCTCGGACCCCGGGGCGCGTGTGTGACTGCTGCTCTGCAGCATTTCTCACCGGGCACCCCCTACTCACCGGTCCCCAGCTCCGGGCCGCGAATCCCGAGCTGGGGTCGATCTTTCCCTCAGCGGTCAGTTCCGGGTCGAGCTCCACCGCCTGCACCCAGGGCGACCGCGCGTCCCCGCCCGGTAATCTCCCGGCTTTCCGGAGCCCTCCACCGAGATTTCCCCCCGGACCCGCACCCGGATTGGTCGCTGCTGAACGCCGCCTCCCAATGGGAGCCTTAGCTCCCTTACGTCACTGATCACTGGGCAAATCCCCAGGCCGTCGCGGAGGGTGGGACTGCAGGGTCAGAGAAACCGAAACTGAAATGGTGCAAAGCCTAGGTTTAGCGGCTGCTGTATTGAGTTTGGCGCGTGGTACGCGCACCTGCTCTGCAGGGTGGAAGAAGGCGAAACTTAAGGCCTCATGAGACCCCTTTGTAGGACTCTGCAATGGGTGAAACCCTCCCCGCCTCCCGATTTCCGCCCCACCGGGAGGGCATTTGGCATATAAGTGGCGTTTGCCAGGTGCTCAACATTAAATAGGACTCCATGACCCTAAAGCTTCCCGGGAGGCTCAGAGGGTAAAGCGTCTGCCCGCAATGCGGGAGATCTGGGTTCGATTCCCTGGTAGACTACAATCAATGGAATCAGAAAGAGTTGTACACTACTGAGCAACTGCACTTCCCTGACCCAACCTGGCCTACATTTGCTTCCTGGATCAGGCAGGATCTCAGCAAACTGATAGTCTCAGGGGTCTATTTACAAAAATTAATTACCGTTTCTGAGGTGTCTACGAGGAGTAAGGCGCTTTACATAAACTATCTTTAAATCAGGCAGGCATTTTTGTCCCCATTTGACAGAAGGGAAAACTGAGATTCCAAGAGCTTAGGGGCCTGGACTGTTTCCCTCTTTGGTGCTGGATTCAGAAACCACAGAGCCTGAAAAACGGACGGGCATTCAGGGTCCCAGGATCCTTGGTGGGGAGATTTCCTAGAAGCTCATGCAAGTCCACCCCGCCGCCAGGCAGGGAAGCTGACCAGCCCCAGTGTCCGGGCCGCTCGCTCCACTGCTGTGCAGCGACTCCTCTGCAGTTGTTACTGTGTCCCAGGCACAATCTCCCCTGGGCCGTCAGGACAGTCACCGCGGTCAGCACATAGGCCCTCCAACTACCTATTCTTTTTAGTTAGTGTTTTGGAAGACATGTTTAAAATGTTCCTTAAATGATCTCATGCTACTAATTTGTCCTCTCCCTGTCTCTAGGACTTCCCTGGTGGCTCAGACGGTAAAGCGTCTGCCTACAATGCAGGAGACCTGGGTTCAATCCTGGGTTTGGAAGATCCCCTGGAGAAGGAAATGGCAACCCACCCCAGAATTCTTGCCTGGAAAATCCCATGGACGGAGGAACCCGGTAGGCTACAGACGTTGCAGAGAGTCGGACAGGACTGAGCGACTTCACTTTCACTTTCTGTCTCGAGGAGGTACTTGCTCCACCCACAAGCCATTCTGTGCATCCTCCAGCCACAGAGGTCCTTTCTCCTGCTTAAAATTCTCCGCATCTTCCCAGCCAACCTAGAGAGACAGGAAGGCTTCTGCAGGGCCTGGGGGGCTGACACAACCGGCCTTCTTCTCTCTCTGACTTCCCTCTTGCCATTTCTCCTTAAGTCCCGGTGCTGCAACCTCTCTAGTCTTGAAACTCTCTGCCATAGCCCCTGGCATAGCTGCCAGCTTCTTGTTAGTCATGTCTCTGCTCAGCTGGCATCTCCATAAGGCTTTCCTCCATCAACCAGTCTAAATCAGTTCATGACACAGCATTCTGTTTCACTTTCTTTGTACATTTCTCATCATTGGAAAGCATCTTGTTCATTTCTTTATCACCCACCCCCGACCCACCAATGTAAGCCATGAGGGTGGAGACATCATCTGTGTTCCCCACACATGGTGAATGAACAGGCTCTGCTTGGGCATTTCTGGAAGCTTTCTAAAGCCCTGTGGCTCTGCTTGGCTGCAGTGTCACTTACACATTCCCCTCTCCCACCACACTACACCTTGGTTGATGCAGCTACTCAAGATCAAGTAAGGGCAATGGTGACTCCAAGACTTGCTTTTATTAATTAATGAATTTACTTATTTGCACGGGATCCTTAGTTTTGAGATGCCAAATCTTAGTTGCAGCATGTGGGATCTTGTTCCCCGGCCAGGGATGGAACCTGGGCCCCCTACATTGGAAACGTGGAGTCTTAGACACTGCATCACTGGGGAAGTCCCTCCAAGGCTTGCTTTACAGTCAATGGCAGTTTTGGAGCAGCACACAGAGATAACTGCCCCTGTAGCTGCTGGCTGCTCAAACTCACTATCCCTGGAGTGTCTGAAGGCAGAGCCAAAGTTCCTTCCTCCAGCTCTCCAGCCATACCACCTGAGACCAAAGCATCATATGGGGCTGGTTAGGAGTTTGGCTTTCTAGTCAAGTCTCTGCATGAGTGGAAATCCTCCTCTCTACCACTTTTTTCATGATTCTTGGAGTTGCTCAGCCTCTATGTGCAATAGATTCTTTCTCTGAAAAATAGATATAATAATTATATCCACTTCATAGAATCATTGTGAGGATTAAATGAGATAATATATAAAGCCTGTGAAGCAATAAGTATTGACTAGTGCAAAGGATATCACTATTTGCATTTGAAATGAGAATCTTAAATCAAGCAAGATAATTTAGTAGATATGTTTCTACTATTTATGGTATTTATTGAGTTAAAATATGGTTTTCAGAAATCTCAAGGTCTTAAGAATGTTAGAGTGCTTGGAAAGAGGCCTCTAAACCAGAATACTTAAAAATACGAAGCTCACATTGGTAAAGAGGCAAAGAATTTGAGTCTTTTGTATGAAGGATACCTTGTTATCAAGGCCATGACATGTCATAAATAAATGACATATCTGAAGGAAAAGCTAAAAGTTATGTCAACTAAACAGGGCTTTAAGCCTATATGTCTGTTTTCTAGCAAAGGTTTAATGAATAAAGAAATAAATGTGTGCTAACAACTGACTGCTTTTGTACTAAGACCTGGCTACAGGCTAAAAAGCCACAGGCTTCACTGTCCCCTTTCAAAGGAAAAAAAGGCATTTTGAATGCTAACAGCATTAACTGCTGGGTTTTGAACAGAAAGAAGGTGTAGACTGAGCCAATCTCTTATTTGACTTCAGTGGTTCTTTAAAATACTTTATATTCCATTTACATTTTATTTATATTTTAGGTATGTTTATATAAACATCTTTTTGTTCAAAAGTTAGTAAAAATATGCTGTTTAGTAAACAATGAGAAATTCAACTTTTAACTTTATAATTAAGAATTCTAAACCTTATGTGGTGAGGGTGCAGTTACCGCACAGCGTGAAGTAGAATACCATCATGACATATTTTTTGAAAGTATTATGGAATTTTTCAAACCTACATAAAAATAGAGGAAATATCATGAACCACTTGGCTTCAACAATTATCAACATGTTAGTTTATTTTATCTATTCCTTCCCCCCTACTTTCTTTTTTAACTCAAATATTTTAAAGCAAATTATAGACATGTTTTACTTTACTTGACCATATTTAAACTCCTTGATTTTCTCAAAGGTGTTTTTTGGCAGTTGAGTTGTAGGAATCTAGATGCAAACAAAGTCCATACTATTAAGGAAAAAAATCCCAAACTTGGACATAGGCAAACTGATGGCTGTGTGTCCTTTCTGTGTAACACTGGAGTGCTTGCCAACAGGCCCGTGGAAGGATTATCTCATTCTCTAGTGTAGCTTTACTGTGACTTGTTATTTTAGAGTATTTAGTGTACTCTTTTAAGGATAGACGTGAATTTATAGAAAAATGACACAGATGCAAATGCTTCTTGGTCAATAGCAATGTAAATGAATATTGGTCAGTAGAGATATAAAAGACATATGTCCAGTGCCCACATATATTGAATCTTTTGAATTATTTTTGCTGTAATTCTTTTTTTACTGGTTCCCTTTATCTTTCCTTGATAAATGCTCACTTGATATGTGTATAGGACCATTATTTTTAAGTTTTTAAAAATTATACTTTGACAATACATTGTTTTATTATTATGTCTTTTAATCCTCCTCTTATTTATAGCAATCCACCCTCCCTTTAGCTTCATACTATTAATTTGCTGAAGAAACCAGTTCATTTATCCTGTAAAATGTTCCAGTCTGGATTTACCTGGATTCCTCATAATGTCCATTAATTTGTATCTCTGTCTTTTGTATTTCTTGTAGCTCATTCTTAGATCTAGAGACTCTATCAGATTTGGGTCCCATTTATTAAGGCAAGAAATATTTCATAAGTGCTCCTGTACCTACTGCAACACACAAAGAGGTATATGACCTCCATCCCACTTTGAATGATGGCAAGTGTGATGAAAGGTTCAGGTATTGTCATGCTCATCACTCCTTCCCCGTGGGATTTGTTATGAATTTATTGTTTCTCAGCTCCAAAAATGCACCTGAGCCCTTTAAATATTTTTCCATTGCCAGCAGGCAGAGAGCTTTGGCACTAGAGGGCAGTAGAGAGTCGCTGCAGGAAAAACGATTTTGGCTTCCTGTGTTACACGTACCTTCTCAGTTTCTGGCTTGTCTTGATTTTTTTTGACGAAGAGAAGTTCTTCATTCTAAAGTAGCCAAATTTATTGGTCTTTATGTTGTGGACTCTGTGTCTAGTTTAATAAATTCTTTCCTGTCTTGAGATCACAAAAATAATCTCCAAAATTATTTTATAAAACTTAAAAGTTTTGTCTTTCAAATTTAAGCCTTTAGTATATCTGGATTAATTCATTTTTATGTTTAGAGAAGGCAATGAAAACCCATTCCAGTGTTCTTGCCTGGAGAATCCCAGGGACGGGGGAGTCTGGTGGGCTGCCGTCTACGGGGTCGCACAGAGTCGGACACGACTGAAGCGACGCAGCAGCAGCAGCAGCGTGTTTGGAGCAAGATATGGATTTGTTTCTCTCTTTCCTTGATGGTTATCTGATTATCCCAGGACCATCTATTGCATAGCTCTTCCTTGCCCCAGTGCCAGCTCTAATCGTATGCTATTTATTCATTTAGTTATTCTCCAGTACTTATTGAGCACCTACTTTGTGCTAAGTCCTTTCATAGATGCTGGGGCTCCAGCAGAACAAGACAGACAAAAATTTCAGGGGAGCTAGCATTCAATTGGGAGAAGACAAACAATGGACGAAATATAAATTAAATATTTGTTATGTTACATGTTGATAAAAGAGCCCTATGGCCAGTTCACACAGCAAGGGAAAACAAAATAGCCTGAAAGATGAAAAAAAATGCTCAACCTAACTCATAATAAAGAAGAAGCAAATAAAATAACTATACAAGGAATTTTCTTTTTTTTTTTTGCTGTCAGAATGGCAAAAATTGAAAAGTTTGGCATGTACTTGATTAGCAAGGCTGTGAAGAAACAAGGCCTCCTTTCATTTATTGTTTGTGGAATCCAACTCAGGACAAACATTTAGAAAAACAATTGGCAGTGCATGTCAAAATTGTAGATGTATATACCCTTTAAACCCTGCAATTCCACAGTTCCATTTCTTGGAATTCTTTCTACAGATATGCTTGTATACATGCAAAACATAATAAAATTTGTTCATTACAGTTTGTCTTAACAAAAGATTGGGAATAATCCATGCATCCATCAGTTTTAGACTGGCTAAAATTTTATGCACACACGCACACACACAGGAATACTACGCAATGAAAAACTAATCACAATGCAGGAGTTCTCTGTGTACTTTGGTAAGATCTCAAAGATATATTGCAAGTGGAAAGAGTAAGGTGAAAAACTGTAGAATAGGTTATCTTTGTGTTTTTTTAAAAAAAAAACAGAGAGATGGGAACCAAGAATCTCTTGATATTTTCATAGCTGGAAAGTACACAAGAAGCTAAGGAAAGTGGTTCCCTATTTGGGATTGAGGCTTGAACGGGACAGATGGTGGGCGGGATTGTAAGCAAGACCCTTCAGTGTCTCTACTGTGGCAAAGAGTGCTTCTTCCGGCAAATAAACAAGGGAACGGTGTCAGCATAACGTGGAATCTGCATTGTGTCACTTGTATCTGTCCCAGTTCGTGAATGTTTTGCGCTGAGTAGCAGCAGCTGAATGCAAAGTTCCAAATGCAATAGAGCCGAACAAGCTGAGGGAATATGATGCTTAGATGATGCCGTTCATCATGGCGTCTCCTTCCTCTCCACTTAGTTGGACTCACTGTCTTGAAGTGCTTATGAAATAATTATCCTGATCTTCAAGAATTTTTTGAGGACAAGACTAGTAAGGTGCTGCTGTAGGCTGATTCTACACAAGAGCGGCAACAACTTTTTTTGCTGATGCGCTCCTCAAAAGCACGGGAGAAAAATGTCATCAGGCTGCCCTACAAGAGCTTTCCTAGGTGTCTTCTGCTGAGATGCATTTGCAGTGATAGAAAAACATGATTGTGGTGTAGTCTGTGCTTTGTGGGAGAAGATTGTAACTCTGTAAGCGGATTCTAAATGAAAGAAGGTAGTAAGATAAGCCCAGAAATGCTAGTACAAAAGAAACAACCACAAACAAGGAGCCAAAGCCACCAGCATCGGCACCTACTTTTTATACAAAGTCTCAGCTGCTTATCCTGCAGCTTCTGTTGGTGACGACCCCCTGCTTTGTTTCCATAAACCACCAGCTTCCATCTTTCCTCACCTAGGCAAAGTAGCTTTACCCCTTTTTGTTTTCAATAATGGTAAAGTCCTTTACCTCATATTATAACCTTTGTCTATTAGCTGTTTAATGAGTTTTTTTAAAAAAACGATGCTAGTGTTTTTATTTGGATTGTTATGGATTGTTTTGTTACTGTTATGGTTACCAAAATGTGGAGATTCTGAGCTGTTTGGCAAAACCCTATTTTCCTCATAAACCTTGTTATTTCTGTGGTTTTATATGTGTACCATCAGATTTTAGAATCATGTGAGTCCCTTGCTATTCAAAATTTTTAAACAAAGAAAATGAATAAACTATAGGAAGATTTAAAAATTAAAAAGTCTATACTCCCACCACAGTAGAACTAACACATGGCAGGATGAGAACGCCAAGTTGGAGAAGGACACTTTCCCTTTGACCAGAGGATCAGCCTTCCTTGTGGCCCATGGACAGCTGGCAGCTGCTGTGCAAAGGCCTGTCCTGCTCCACAGGGAGAAAGTTCATGAGGTCCAAAGGCTGGGCGCTGGCAGGGGCTGGAAGAATCTCATTGCCAGAGACTCTGGGGAGGTTGGCTACAGATGCCCAACGTTCTGTGAGTCCCAAACAGGACAGGGAGACCAATGGCAGGACTTTTTTTTTTTTTTTTAATATATATTTATTTATTTGGCTACCCTGGGTCTTAGAAGCAGAACGCAGGATCTTAGATCTTTATTGTAGCACACAGGATCTTTAGTAACAGCATAAGGGATCTATAGTTCCCAGACCAGGGATCAAACCTGGGCCCTCTGCACTGGGAGTGCAGAGTCTTAGCCACTGGACCGCCAGGGAAGTTCCAGCACTTCTTTATTGTTGCTTTTGCAACTTCTTGTTATTAATACCAGAGTCCCCTTCAAATTTTGTTATTTATCTGGGAATTTGGTAGAAATGTGCTGCCCCCTGTATCCAAACAGATTAATCAGATACTGGCAGGAGGGTGAGGGCACTGTTTTTTTTAGTTGGAGGCTGTAGGGCTAACAGTTTATCCTCTGGGTTGTGGAATGTCTCTTCGGGCTCTACCTAAATGACTCCTAAGGAAGACACAGAACCCCGGGTTTTATCTTCACTCAAGGCCCACCCAGCCTTAACCAGAGGCTCTAGGAGAGAGTCTGTTCCTTGTCTATTCCAGCTTCTATTGATTCTAGTGTTTCTTGAATAGTGACTGTGTCACTTGAAGCTCTGCCCCTGTCTTCACATTGCCTCTTCCTTTTCTCCATGTTTCTCTTATAAGGACATTTGGATTGGATTTAGGGTCTACCGTGGTAGTCCAGGATGGCCTCATCTCAAGGTGTTTCTTCCAAATAAGTTAAACTTCACAGGTTCTGGGGATTCAAATGTAGGCATGTCTTTTTTTGGGGTGGTGGTCACCATTCAACCCACCACTGGGGAGGACAGCCCATAACAGGAAAGAGTGGGCCACTTCTCTAATCCAAGAAAATGCAGAGGAATCTGAGTAGTCAAGTCTTTATCTGGCTTTGGTGGCAGGATAATGCTGGCTTCACTGATTAGGCTGTCTGGTCTAGAAGTAGTAGAGATGTAAGTTTCATGCAAAAATGTTTTTTCATGACTACTCTGATCTTTTTTATCTTTTGTGCCCCTTTTTGGTTTGGGGATATATATTTGTCCTCACAAATCTGAATTCAATTAAGGAGGTTATATGTGACAAGACAGGATTAGCTGGTTATACGTGACACCGCACTTTGCCAACATGTATGCTTCAGATCAGATCAGATCAGTCACTCAGTCGTGTCTGACTCTTTGTGACCCCATGAATCGCAGCACACCAGGCCTCCCTGTCCATCACCAACTTCCGGAGTTCACTGAGACTCACGTCCATCCAGTCAGTGATGCCATCCAGCCATCTCATCCTCTGTCGTCCCCTTCTCCTCCTGCCCCCAATCCCTCCCAGCATCAGAGTCTTTTCCAATGAGTCAACTCTTCGCATGAGGTGGCCAAAGTACTGGAGTTTCAGCTTTAGCATCACTCCTTCCAAAGAAATCCCAGGGCTGATCTTCTTCAGAATGGACTGGTTGCATCTCCTTGAAGTCCAAAGGACTCTCAAGATTCTTCTCCAACACCACAATTCAAAAGCATCAATTCTTCGGTGCTCAGCCTTCTTCACAGTCCAACTCTCACATCCATATATGACCACAGGAAAAACCATAGCCTTGACTAGACAAACCTTTGTTGGCAAAGTAATGTCTCTGCTTTTAAATATGCTATCTAGGTTGGTCATAACTTTTCTTCCAAGGAGTAAGCGTCTTTTAATTTCATGGCTGCAGTCACCATCTGTAGTGATTTTGGAGCCCAGAAAAATAAAGTCTGACACTGTTTCCACTGTTTCCCCATCTATTCCCCATGAAGTGGTGGGACCGGATGCCACGATCTTCGTTTTTTGAATGTTGAGCTTTAAGCCAACTTTTTCACTCTCCACTTTCACTTTCATCAAGAGGCTTTTTAGTTCCTCTTCACTTTCTGCCATAAGGGTGGTGTCATCTGCATATCTGAGGTTATTGATATTTCTCCTGGAAATCTTGATTCCAGCTTGTGTTTCTTCCAGTCCAGCGTTTCTCATGATGTACTCTGCATATAAGTTAAATAAACAAGGTGACAATATACAGCCTTGACGAACTCCTTTTCCTATTTGGAACCAGTCTGTTGTTCCATGTCCAGTTCTAACTGTTGCTTCCTGACCTGCATACAAATTTCTCAAGAGGCAGATCAGGTGGTCTGGTATTCCCATCTCTTTCAGAATTTTCCACAGTTTATTGTGATCCACACAGTCAAAGGCTTTGGCATAGTCAATAAAGCAGAAATAGATGTTTTTCTGGAACTCTCTTGCTTTTTCCATGATCCAGTGGATGTTGGCAATTTGATCTCTGGTTCCTCTGCTTTTTCTAAAACCAGCTTGAACAAATGGAAGTTCATGGTTCACATATTGCTGAAGCCTGGCTTGGAGAATTTTGAGCATTACTTTACTAGCGTATGAGATGAGTGCAATTGTGTGGTAGTTTGAGCATTGCCTTTGGCATTGCCTTTCTTTGGGATTGGAATGAAAACTGACCTTTTCCAGTCCTGTGGCCACTGCTGAGTTTTCCACATTTGCTGGCATATTGAGTGCAGCACTTTCACAGCATCATCTTTCAGGATTTGGAATAGGTCAACTAGAATTCCATCACCTCCACTAGCTTTGTTCGTAGTGATGCTTTCTAAGGCCCACTTGACTTCACATTCCAGGATGTCTAGTTCTAGGTCAGTGATCACACCATCGTGATTATCTGGGTCATGAAGATCTTTTTTGTACAGTTCTTCTGTGTATTCTTGCCATCTCTTCTTAATATCTTCTGCTTCTGTTAGGTCCATACCATTTCTGTCCTTTATCGAGCTCATCTTTGCATGAAATGTTCCTTTGGTATCTCTGGGGTTCCTATATGAAGGCACTAAGACTTCAGGGGAAAATATCAAAGAATTCTGAGATATCACTGGGTATGGCTGTCCAGATTGGTGGGACTCCAATGCTCCATGAGCTCTTCAAAATGCTGGGATTTTGAGAGGGGTGGAGCACTCGGGATTTTCAAAGGGGCAAAGGCAAATGAATGGTGAAAACCAAGAAGCACCTGCCTCTGGAAGGATGAACCCCGCCTCGGGCTGCCCCCGGCACCTACCGCCGCAGTACAAAGGGTAAGATCTTCACTTTTAGGTCCAGGAAACCAGAGGCCTGCCTGGGAGCAAGAGGGTCCCACGTTGCCAGGCGACCATAGGGTTCACCTGAGGTAGCCCACAGGGACTTGGTAGACGTGAGGGCCGCCATCTTGGCCAGTTGTTCTGCACTGCATTATTTTCATTCTTCTGACTGATTTGTAAAATAGGCCTATCAGTGTCTTTGAGCCCTGCCTCACAAGACTGTTGAGGATCACAACACGGTACAAACAACACTTATTTTAAAAGCATTCGTAGCCCCTGGTGAATCCCTCTGGTGTCTTTGGGTTTTCCTTGCCCCAGCTGACCTGGGCGCGAGGGGCAAGTCTGCGGACACAGGGGTCCCTGAGGAACCCTTACACCTTGTGGTCTGCCCGGTGGAGGCCTTTCTGGACGGTCCAAGAGGCGAGACTGAGGGGCTGGGCTCCCGGAGGCGCTGGCAGGGATGGGGTTGCTCAGAAGGGCCTGGCAATGGTCGCAGAGGCTCCAGCAGAGCCCAGTTACTGAGGTCTTGTCGGCGATTGCCGAGTGGCAGGCGGCCCAAGTGAGCGCGGGGTGGGCCAGGTGCTGTGCCGGTGGGTGCACTGCAGAGGAGAAAGAACCAGCATTCTGTAGGGTATTTTGCTTTCCAGAGTGATTTTCATTTATTTACCTGCCCTTGTTGAATCCTTTCTGCAGTCCTCTGGGATGTACGGGTTATTATTATCCCCCAGTATGGGAATGATGGTGGTGCTGGTGGAGAGCTTGATGGCTGGGTTAAGGCCAACTGATGCCCTAAGAACAGCTTTACAGTGGTGCCCCTTTGGCTTTTCCATGGTTTAACATGGCATCTTAAGAATACTGAGCCTTTCTATCCTATTAATATAGTGTATTTCACCATTTACCTAGATTTCTTTCATGTTTTTTGTAATTTATTAGCTTATGCCGTAAAGATCTTACACATATTTTGTAAGATTTGTATTTATTTCATGTTTTACAGTATTGTTGTAAATATACTTTTAAAAAATTGTCAATCTTCACTAGTCCATTTATTTGTATATGTTAACAATTTTTAAAATAGTGACTTTGTAAAACTCATTTATTCTGCTTTGTTTTTGTAGAATCTTTGGCATTTTCTTCCCCCTGCCCCAGACTTTATTGAGCTATAATTGATATATAAATTTACAGTGGTTTCCCGGGCAGCACAGTGGTAAAGAATCTGCCTGCCAATGCAAGAGACACAGGTTAGATCCCTGGGTTGGGAAGATCCCTTGGAGTAGGAAAAGGCAACCCACTCCAGTATCATTGCCTGGAAAATTCTATAGACAGAGGAGCCTGGTGGACTACAGTCCATGGGGTCACAAAGATTTGCACACAATTGAGGGACTGAGCACAAGTTTAAAGTGTGCAGTGTGCTGATTTGAAACAAATATATTACAGTATGATTACCGTCATTGTGTTAGCTAGCACCGCCACTGCATCACATAATTACCGTTTATTTTTTGTGGTGAGATTTAAGATCTACTCTCTTAGCAGTTTTCAATTGTACAGTACAGTACTGTTACCTGTGATCACAATGCAGCGCATTAGGCTCCCAGAATTTGTTCATCTTCTAACTGGAAGTTTGTACCCTTTGACCAACATCTTCCTGATTCCCCCACTCTCCTGGCCCCTAGTAACCTCAATTCTATACTCTATTTCTGTGAGTTGTGTTTTTTAGATTCCACATAAGTGATATAATATAGTATTTGCCATTCTATATCTGAATTATTTCACTTAACATAGTGCCCTCAAGGTCTATCCAAGTTGTCACAAATGGCAGGATTTCCTTCTTTCTCATGGCTGAATAATATCCCATTAGATATATTATACTGCATATTGGGGCTTCACTGGTGACTCAATGATAAACAAACTCACCTGTAATGCAAGGGATGCAGGTTTGATTCCTGGATGGGAAAGATTCCCTGGAGAAGGGAGAGGCAACCCACTGCAGTATTCTTGCCTGGGAAAATCCCATGGACAGAGGAGCCTGGTGGGCTGTAGTCCATGGGGGTCACAATAGTGTCAGACATGACTTAGCTACTAAACAACAACAAAATTTTATATTTTATTAATATATGGAGGGCTTCTCAGATGGCTCAGTGGTAAAGAATCTGCCTGCCCATGCAGGAGACACAGAGTGGGTTTGATCCCTGGGTTGGGAAGATCCTGTAAAGGAGGAAATGACAACCCACTCCAGTATTCTTGCCTAGGAAATTCCATGGACAGAGGAGCCTGGCGGGTTACCGTCCATGGGTCACCAAGAGTCGGATATGACTGAGCAACTGAGCACACATGCCCATTAATATATATATCACACCTCCTCTATCCATTCATTCATAGATGGATGCTTAGGTTGTTTCCATCTCTTGCCTATCGTGAATAATACTGCAAAAACATGGGAATGCGGATAGCTCTTCAATATCCTCTTTTTATTTCCCTTGAATATGTACCCAGAAGTTGGAGTGCTGGATCTATTGGTAGTTCTATTTTTGCTTGTTTGAGAAATCTAATAAACCAAACTCATAGACACAGAGAACAGATTGGTGGTTGTCAGAGGTGGGAGTAGGGTGGGCAAAATGCATGAAGGTAGTCAAAAGGTGCAAACTTCTGGTTATAAGATATGTAAGTTCTTGGGATGTATTATACAGCATGGCAACAACAACAAAAAAAGTATATTCTGCTGCTGTTGCATGTCTATTAGGTCCGTTTAGACTAAAGTATGGTTGAAGTCCAATGTTTCTGATTTTCTGTCTGGATGATCTGTTCATTGCTTGGAATATTGAAGTCCCTTGCTACTATTTTATTGTTGTCTATTTCTCCCTTCAGACCTGTTAGTATTTGCTTAACACATTTAGGTGCTCTGATGTTGGGTGCATATATATTTGTGATTGCTGTATTCTCTTGATGAATTGGGCTTCCCTGATAGCTCATTTTGTAAAGAATCTACCTGCAATGCAGGAGACCCTGGTTTGATTCCTGCATTGGGAAGATCCTCTGGAGAAGGGATAGGCTACTCACTCCAGTATTCTTGGGCTTCCCTTGTGGCTCAGCTGGTAAAGAATCTGCCTGCAATATGGGAGACCCAGGTTTGATCCCTGGGTTGGGAAGATCCCCTGGAGAAGGGAAAAGCTACCCACTCCAGAATTCTGGCCTGGAGAATTCCTTGGACTGTATAATCCATGGGGTTGCAAAGAGTTGGACACGACTGAGCAACTTTCACTCACTTGATGAATTGACCCCTTTATTATTATATAATAACCTTTTTATCTATTACTGTTTTCAGCTTAAAGTCTATTTTCTCAGATACAAGTAAAGCTACCTTCACTCTCTTGTTTTCTACCTGCATGGACTATTTTTTCTCCACCCCTTTACTTTAAGCCTATGAGTGAACTTATAGCTGAAAGTGAGTATCTTGCAGGCAGCTTATAGTTGAATTTTTAAAATCCATCCAGTACGTTCTGACTGAAGAATTCTATATGTTTACCTTTAGGATAATTATTGATATGTAAGGACTTACTGATACCATCTTATTGATTGCTTTCTGGCTGTTTTGCAGTTCCTTTTTTTCTCGCTGCCTCCCTTTGTGAATTGGTTATTTTCTGTGGTGCTATGCTCTGATTTTCTTCTCTTTATCTTTTGTGAATCTACAAATCATTTTGTAAAAGTTTGTGCTTTATGGTTACCTCAAGGCTTACATAAAACCTCTTGTAGATGTTATCAGTCTATTTTATACTGAGTACAACTTAATTTCACTGACATGCAAAAACTCTACCCTTTTACTTCTCACCCATTTACACTTTTAATGTCAAATTTTACCTCTTTTGATATTGTGTATTTATTAAGAAATTATAGTAACTGTGTAGCAATTTTTAATGTTCTTGTCATTTAACGTTTCTACTATAGTTAAGAGGCCAACACACTCTCATATTACAGTATGAGAGTTTTCTGAATTTGACTATTTATTCACTCTTTACCTGTATGGTCTATGTATTTGTATGTTTTCATATTACTAACTAGCATCTTTTCATTTCAGCTTGAAGAACTTCTAGCATTTCTCGTAAGGAAGATCTAGCAGTGATAAACTCCCTCACTTTTTGTCTGGTGAAGTCTCTCTTTTATAAATGGTGTTTTGTAAACATTTTGTGTGATTATATTATTTATTTATTGGGCTGCACTGGGTCTTTGTTGCTGTGTGTGGGCTTTCTCTAGTTGCAGCCACTTCTGTTGAAGTGTGCAGGCTTCTCATTGCAGTGGTTTCTCTTGCTGTGGCACTCGGGCTCAGCAGTTGTGGCACACGGGCTTAGTTGCTCCACAGCATGAGGGATCTTCCTGGACCAGGGATTGAACCCATGTTCCCTGCATTGGCAGGTGGATTCTTCACCACTGGACCACCAGAGAAATCCCATCTGGTAAAGTCTTTTTTTTTTTTTTTTTTACCTTTTTGTTGTAAATTATGTTTTTACTTATTTTTTTAATTTATATTTTTTATTGACAGATAATTGCTTTACAGAATTTTTGTTGTTTTCTGTCAAACTATCTGGTAAAGTTTTTGTTGTTGTTTAGTTGCTAAGTCATGTCCAACTCTTTGCGGCCCCATGGACTGTAGCCTGCCAGGCTCTTCTGTCCGTGGGATTTTCTGGGCAAGAATATTGGAATGGAGTACCATTTTCTTCTCCAGAGGATCTTTCTGACCCAGGTATCAAACCCACATCTCCTGCATTGCAGACAGATTCTTTACTGCTACACTACCAGGGAAGCCCAAAGTCTTTGTTTCTCCTTAGTAAAGGACAACTTTGTCAGACAGAGAATTCTCAATACGTAATTGACATCTAATTCTTGACTATATCATCCAACTCTTTCCTGGCTACCGGGGTCCAGCCCTGGTTGGATCCAGGGATTCCCTCAGGAGGATGGCATTGGCGATTAGAATAGCAAACGCTGAGAGATATTAGAGGCTCATTATAACTGGTTTACGCGGAAAATCAATATAACCTGTCACACCAGGTTAGCTCTGACTATGGAGGCCGCAGGCGCCCTCTCGAATAGGGGAAGGTGCCCCACCTTGGGTGCCTTCTCAAGTGGGTCTTAGAAGCCCAGGCAAATAAGTAGTTCCAGAGAACCCCCACGCTCCAATTAAATGTCCTGAAGGAAGAACAGAAAAGAAAAGGAGGAAAAGGAAACAAGAAAGAACGACATGGGGAGACCAGGCTTTGAGCAAGGCCCGTAGCTTTATTTTCAAAGGGAGCTTATATACCTTAAGTTGTGCATAGAGGATAATAGGGGGTGTGAAATCATGCAAAGTCAGCAGTCTTTGATCCTTATCTAGACCAGGCTTTCTTTTCTGCAAACTTATCATCATATACAGATGGTTTAGGTGATTTACATCATCTTCTGGCCAGAAGGCCTGTTAACATTTTATGATTCTGATAAAGGTTTGTCAACCAGAAGACTTATTTTCTCTAAGAGTAATTATTTTAAAGTTTGGCGCCATCCTCCAAAGGTGTTAGATAAAGTTGCATTCCTATAGGGCAGAGGTGCAGTGGGTTTACAACAAGGAAAGAATTTATTACCTTAAGGGTCTAAAGTTGTTAACACCAAGGCCACTATTTATTTTTTCTACATACCAACTATATTAATTAATACACTTCCAAGGATACAATACAGGGGATGTGGAAACTTGGCAGCAAGCATTGGCTCAACAATGAAATCTTCTACTAGTTCTAACAAATTCTAACTCTCCAAGAGGCTCTATACTATTTGAATATCTTAAGCTTCCCATGCCTCTCGAGGTTGGCAGACTGTAAACAATTGTATGCGTAGCTGTAGGAGTCCGGGTAAACCTGTCAGACAAGTTAGAGAGCCGTCTGAGGGGTTTGGATTGAAACACTTTTATTATGCCCAGGAGGCTAATTAGCTAGAACTCTAAGTTGATTTCCTTCAGAGAAAAGTGGTCGGGGATAGCCTCCCCCCATCCCCCCGCCCCCCCGTTAATGTCAGAGGAGTTGGTGAAAGTCGTAAAATAGTAAAACAGACAGATTCTGATTTGGGGGTAGATGCTCAGGCAGAACCAGGGGGGCCCCTCGAGCCTTGACTCACCTTTGCGTATCAGGCCTCTCCACAAGACCTTTGTCATGGGTGGGAACTCCCGTGCTGGCTCCCGGCACCTGGCCTATAGGATTTCTGCTAAGAAATCCATTGCTAGCCTAATAGGAGCAGCTTTGTAGTTTACAGTCTTTTTTCTTGCTGATTTTAGGATTCTGTCCTTGTCTTATATTTTTGGCAGTTTTATTATAATGTGTCTTGGAGAAGATCATTTCAGACTGAAGTAATAGGGTGATCTAATAGCTTTGTGAACTTGAATACATAAAGTTTTTCTCCCAGGTTTAGGAAAGTTTTAGCCATTGTTTCTTCAAATAGTTTTTCTGTCTCTGTCTCCCTCTCTTCTCCTTCTGGAACTCCAATGATTCAGATTTTGTTTCTTTTGATGGTGCTCTGTTGTTGCACACACATTTGTGATTAGCATATTTTCTTGGAAAAATAACTCCTTTATCATTATGTAATAGCCCTATTTATCCCTTGTAACATAGCTTGTTCTGAAGTCTACTTTATCTAATATTAACATAGCTACTCCAGCTTTATTTTGATTAGAGTTTGCTAGATGGTACACTTTTTTCAATTCTTTTACTTCTAGAGATCTATATTATTATATTTAATATCTAACAATAATATAGATATTTAGAGATCTATATTACTACATTTAACATTCTATTTGGAGATAGAACATAGTTTTGTCTTTCTTATAAACCAATTTGACAAATCTTTTAGTAGGTGTGTCTAAACTATTCACATTTAATGTAACTATTAACATTATTGAACTTGGGTCCACTATTTTATTATTTCTATTTGTACCTTATTTTTTTTTTTACTCTTCTATTTCATTTTTATTGCCTTCTCTTATTTCTAATATTTTTAAATATTCCAAGTTAATTGCCTGTTAGCTTTTGCCTATATCTCTTCATAGTATTTTTGGGTGTTGGTCTCTGGGTTACAATATACAGACCTTAGAGTTAAAAAGATAAGCAGAGTTGAAAGTTTGCAACTTCAAGTAAAATGTAGAAGCCTTACAACCATATAGATCACTTTCCCTGTAATTGTCTAATGTATTACATCTACATAATCTCTCTAACGATGTTATAATTTTTGCTTCCAACTGTCCTACATATCTTAAAGAACTTGTGAGGTGTAAAATAAGCTACTGTATTTATCCAAATGTTTACCATTTCTGTTGCCATTTCTTCTGTTCTCTTGTTATTCCTGAAGTTCCAAATGTCCCTGTGGAAGTTCACATTAGCCTGAAGAACTTCCATTAGCAGTTCTTTTAGGGCAGGTTTACTGGTGATAACATTTTCTCAGTTTTCTTTCATCTGAAAATATTTATATTTTGCTTTCATTTCTGAAGGATATTTTACTGCTGTAGAACCCTGGATTGACAGGACTTTTCACAGCACTTTCCAGATGTTTCTCCCACTGTCTGTTGACCTTTATGGCTTCTAACAAGAAATGTGCCAGGATCTCAATCGTCCTTCCCCTCATTGTGATGTTATTTTTTTCTGATTGCTTTCAAGATTTTTTTCTTCATCTTTGCTTTACAGCAGTTTGGTGATGGTGTATTTGGGGTGGTTTTTCTTTAAGTTATTCTCTTTGGCATTTGCTGAGCTTCTTGAATCTGTAAATCTGTGTCTTTTGCCATACGTACTTGAGAAGTTTTCAGCTATTTTTTTTTTCCTGTTGTTTCCTTTACCAATTTCTTTTCCTTCTCTGGTACACTAATGACATGAATATTAGACCTTTTGATATTTCATAAGTTACTGAGTTTCTGCTTTTTAGAAAAAATTCTACTATTAAGATTCAGTAATTTTTATTGCACCTTCTTCAAGTTCATTGACTTTTTTTTTTCTGTCATCTGCATGCTGCTGTTAATTTCATGCAGTGAAATTTTTATTTCAGATATTCTATTATTTAATTCAGTGACCAGATATGGGAGGTGGTAATGAGGTGTGATTTTTCACACCTAGGTTTTAGCTTGGGTAATTGGGTAGTTGTTGGTACCTCTTACCAAGGAATAAGAACAATGAGGAAAATAATGCAATTGGAGATGTGAATTTAAGCTGAAAGCTGCTGCTGCTGCTGCTGCTAAGTCGCTTCAGTCGTGTCCGACTCTGCGACCCCATAGATGGCAGCCCACCAGGCTCCCCCATCCCTGGGATTCTCCAGGCAAGAACACTGGAGTGGGTTGCCATTTCCTTCTCCAGTGCATGAAAGTGAAAAGTGAAAGTGAAGTCGCTCAGTTGTGTCTGACTCTTCGCGACCCCGTGGACTGCAGGCTACCAGGCTCCCCCATCCATGGGATTTTCCAGGCAAGAGTACTGGAGTGGGGTGCCATCGCCTTCTCCAAGTGATAAAGTTAATGTGGTTTAAATCAGTGATTTTCAAATTATCAATTGCAATAGCTTATATCATGGCATCAATTTTGTGGGTTATAACCAGCATTTTAAAAACGGACTGCAGTTTTAAAAGTCAGTAAATGATATTGAACAAAACTTGTGTTTTAGTATGTGTGTGCATATGCATGTGCATGTGTTAATTTATTAGACGTGAATACGTTTCTAACTGTGATGTTTCCAAAAATGTTTGAAAACCATTAGTTTAAATCCATTAGTTTAAACATAATGATGTTTACAAGGCAGCATATGAATAAAAGACCTATGATTGAACCTAATGATTTCTAATAATCTAACTCTCATGTTCTCAGATGAGTTTTAAAATATAGACCTAAAGTTTTTATAATTATAATTTTTTTTGTCCACACCGTGTAGGATGTGGGACCTTAGTTCCCCAATCAGGGAACAAACCCATGCCCTCTGCAGTTGGAGTGAAAATTCTTAACCACTGGACCTAAGCCCTAAATTTTTGTAATTCCTATTCTTTACTATTGAATCATTTACAGCAAATATTTTCACTAAAGCTGATCTACTTAGAGTGAGGGAAATTCCTTAGACTTTATTGGGTATTTACTTTCCCAATATTATAATCTTCTAGAATACTCACCACTGAATTACACGTATTAGTACCCTTTAAAATGTTTACAGAAAAGCTGACTACCTGAAACTAACACCAGGTTAGCTTTGCAGGCTGGAATCTGTTCTGAATAGTGGTCTGAAAGGAACTTTGGATTTGGAGGGAAATGGTTGGGAACAGTTTGAACATAAAAACTATTTTCTCATGAGTTCCATTTTAATGTTGAATAAATTCACAATTTCTGTTTTTACTTCGTGTCCTCTTAGAAAGTCATTCTTCATTTTGAGAAGGAATGCTCTGCAGGGTTTCAGCATTGCTGTCATGGCCACTGCCTCTCCTCTGAGGAAACTGGAGGACAAGGTGATGTGCTCTATCTGTCTTGACTACTTGAAAGACCCTGTTACCATCAACTGTAGTCACATCTTCTGCTATCACTGCATCATTAACGTCTGTGAATCTGCTCAGCAGCCATTATATTGTTCTCTCTGCAAGACAGCCTTTAAGAAAGAGAATATCCGCCATGTGTGGCAGATGGCCAGCATAGTGAAGAATATCTGGAGGATGAAAGTAGATGAGGAGAGACAACCCAGAGAGGACCGACCACTCGCGCAGAGAGCAGAGCAGCTGTGCGGGCAGCATTTGGAGAAGCTGCATTACTACTGCAAGGATGACCAGCAGATACTGTGTGTCGTGTGTCAGGAGTCCCGGGAGCACAGGCACCACGCTGCTGTTTTGCTGGAGAAGGCTGCGCAGCCTTATCAGGTAAGAAGCTTGCTGGACCCCAGCTCTGTTCTTGGAGCCAGAAAAGTTCTATTGTACCTTCAGGATAAGGTCCAAAATTTTTTTAATAAACACTTTATTGAGGTATAATTGACACATAAAAAGCTGTCCATATATTTACTGTATGCAATTTAAGTTTGGGGATAAGTATGTCACTAACATCAAGGCAAGAGACATATTTATCACCTCCCAAAGTTTCCTCCCACCCGATTTATTATTATTATTGTCTTACTGTGTGTGTGAGAGAGAGAACACTTAGCAAGATCTATCCTGTTAGCAAATTTTAACTATACAACACAGTATTATTATCTGTAAGCACTGTGATATAGAGTAGATCTTCAGAACTTACTTATCTTGCATAACTGAAACTTTTACCCTTTGACCCTCACCTCCCCTTTACACTTCCCTCCAGCTGCTGGCCACCACCATTCTACTCTGCTTCTGCGAGTTTTAGATTCCTCATACAAGTGAGATGATATGGTGTTTGTCTTTTGTGCATGTCTTATTTCACTTTACATAATATCCTCCAGGTTCATCTGTGTCGTTGCAAATGGCAGGATTTTCTTCTTTTTTTAAGGCTGAGTAAGATGCCATTGTATGTATATACCACACTGTCTTTTCCATTCATCCATTGGACATTAGGTTGTTTCCATAGCTTGGCTGTTGAGGATAATGCTGCAATAAACATGGGAGTGGAGATGTCTCTTCGAGATCCTGATCTCAATTTCTTTAGATAAATACCTAGAAACAGGATTGCTGGGTCATATGGTAGTTCTATTTTTAGTTTTTTGAGAAGCATCTATCGTGTTTTCCATGACTGTGCCAGTTTCCATTCTCGTTAGTAGTGTACCAGGGTTTCCTTTTCTTCACATCTTCACCAATACTTGTTATCTTTCATTTTTTAAAATAATAGCCATTCTAATAATTGTTAAGGGGAAGGTTCAAATTCTGTAGCATGGTACGTTCTTGGCAACATGTATTCTTCTAATTTGAATAATAAACTGGTTTGTTTTCATATCTTTTATAATAGCAAGTCTGTCCCACTGCCTTGATGTTTTAGTTTCTGAAGCATCTGATCAAGCCTCAACCAGCAGTATGGAATACCAGTGCTCTTGATAGCTGTCTTGATACTTAGCTTCAAAGTGTGTGCTTCATCTGTATTATAAAAATATTTTTGAGAATATTGCATCTTGTATGAATTTCCTTTCTGAATTTAATCTCAGGGAAAATATTATTTTTTTCTGATGTACCAGTAGTTTTCCTCCTGTCTGCTAAAGGATTACATGGATCACTATTTCCCTTTTGTCCTTGGTTAACAGGACTCTTAAAATCAATTTAATCATTCACTCAGTGATTTGGAGTTAGTATATATATTTTCCTTCATTATTTTGTGTTGATTTTCTTTTTTATTTCTATGTTATCAATTAATTTTAATATAAATTATCTATATTTTTGGTGGAAAGAAACAGTGTAAATATAAAAACTACACTATAAGTCTTAGTAGTTGTGATAATAAATTTTATTTTATCTCACTTATTTTTCTCCCAGTTTTATTGAGATGTAATTGACATACAGTACAGTATAAGTTTAACATGCATTTTATCTCACTTCTGAGAAGCTACTCTAAGCTAACATAGCACTCACTTTGTTTCTTCTTCATTAACTAGGATGAAAACTGTTCCAACCTAGTTATCTTATAGTACTACATAAGATCAAAGACTATCTGATTTCACTCTAAAATCATTTTGCAGGTGTCTTTTCTTATTGAGGGCATTATCATCTTCATCTTGAGATTATTCATGTCCCCCCCCCACCCCCCACCCCCCACCCCTACCCGCATAGGGTAAAATTCTAAACCATCTGAAGATTCTGAAGGGAGACAGGGACAGGATTCAGAATTTTCAGTCTACAGGAGAAGATGAGATTCAGGCCCTGCTGGTACGAGAAGTTTTGAGTGAATGTTCTTTGTACCTGTGTTGGGTGGGAGAGAGAGAGAGAGAAGTGTGTGTGTGTGTATATATGTTGAGGGGAGGGGGGATAATGAGGGATGAGGAGAAAGTGGGTGTGATAGAAGGGATTCTAGTTCTGAACTTATCCTCAGACAAACATTCTGGTGTTTTCCAGCCTCTCAGGAGAAATCCTCTTTGTCTTTCTGCCTTTACTGTAGGCAAAATTCCAGAACCACAAACAAGACATAGCATCAGTGTTTGAGCAGGGCCATCAGTTCCTGAGAGAAAGGGAGCAGTACCTGTTGGAGTGGCTGGAGGGAACGGAGCAACAGCTCACAGAAGGGAGGAACAGCCATGTTGCCAAGGGCCCTGAGGAGGTCATCCGGCTGGAGACCCTGATTTCTGAGTTAGAGAAGAAGGCTCAGCAGCCAGCAGTGAACTTTTGCAGGTGAGGGACCAGTTAAATTGGACCTCTTGCTCCAGGCTGCAGTCTGGCTCCTCCATTAACATAAGATTTGGACCAGGAGTCAGGAGAGACAAGGTTTTGTTCTCATTTGTTGAGTTCTTGACAGGTTAATTAGCAAACCAATAGGTTGTAAGTCCCAAATCACAGTGGGTGGGAGACTGCAATATGCACAGATGTTACACTGAGATAGTAAGATCTGTCAGTCAATTCAGTTCAGTCTCTTAGTCGTGTCCGACTCTTTGCAACCCCATGGACTGCAGCACACCAGGCTTCCCTGTCCATCACCAACTCCTGGAGCTTGTTCAAACTCATATCCATTGAGTTGGTCATGCCATCCAATCATCTCCTCTTCTGTCATCCCCTTCTCCTCCTGCCCTCATTCTTTCCCAGCTTCAGGGTTTTTTCCAATGAGTTGGTTCTTCGTATCAGGTGCCCAGAGTATTAGAGCTTCAGCTTCAGCATCAATCCTTCCAATGAATATTCAGGACTGATTTCCTTTAGGATTAACTGGTTTAATCTCCTTGCAGTCCAAGGGACTCTCAAGAGTCGTCTCTAACATCACAGTTCAAAGCATCAATTCTTCGATGCTCTGCTTTCTTTATGGTCCAACTCTCACATCCATACATGCACATTTATAATTATAAGAAATAATTGAGTGTTAAATCTTATGATCAGACTGGAAGCCACAGGAATTCTGGAAAAAGCTAGTCAGGGAAGGCTTCATGGATGAAGCAGCTCTTAATGGTAGCCTTGAGGAAAATGTAAAGATTTGTGTTAGCAGAAAAGAGGAGTTGAACATTCCATTTGTGGAGGTGCATTGGTTAAAATGAAACACATGAATGTGATGATAAACTTAATGAGTGTGATAATAAAAAGGTGGATGTAGGTGCCGCGTGCATGTCAGTCCTGTCCGACTCTTTGCGACCCCATGGACTGTAGCCCACAGGCTCCTCTGTCCATGGGATTTTCCAGGCAAGAATACTGGAGTGGGTTAGCCATTTCCTCTTCCGGGGGATCTTCTTGACCCAGGGGTTGAACCTGAGTCTCCTGTGGCTCTTGAACTGACAGGAGGATTCTTTACCACTGAGCCACTTGGGAAGCCCACAGGTGCTGAGGAAGAGCATTTGGAAGATAGGAAGGATACATAGAGTGAAAGGGGCTACCTTTCTGGAGAAGTCAGCTTAAGTGAGGAAGAAGTTAAAGGGAAGATGGGCTAGGTAAGATGGAGCCAGCTGAGTAGAGGCCTTCGAAGGCATTCTGAGATTTCAGTCTTAATCTGATAGACAGTAAGAATCTTAACAGATTAAGGGAGTTTTCCTGGAGACGATATTCTAGACTCAAATGGAGGAAAGGAAGGGGAAACGTGTGTCCCCATAAACCACAGTGGAGAATAGCACAGGTCGAAGCCCACCAGAAAATTCTCTGTACAGTCCTATTCTGTACCCACTCCCAGCGAGCTCATCGTAAGGAACGGAGGCAGCTCCTGGGAACCTTATTTCCATGACAGTCTGTCTTCTCTTCCTTTCTATGACCCAAGTGATATAACAAGCAGGTAAGTTCTGTTGCTTTATATTTTTAGCCACTTAGGTGTTCCTTTGTTTTTTCTGTCACCATAACTTATAGAAATTTGGCAAGGGCTGAAAGGGGTTATTTGGAAGAAGAGAGGTTCTTCTAGAAAGTTTAATATGAAAAGTATTCCATAGAACATCCTAGAAAAATTATTGTCTTGGAACTTAGGATGGTAAGAGGATAGGGAGAGTTGAAATGGGAGGAGATTGTGGCAGAGTATTTGAAACAGTTTAAAATACACATTTGTTTCTAAGACTAGTGTGCTTTTGTTCTTTTTATTCCTGTTTGGTTCCCAGCTGCCTCTCCTGGCTGTACTCCCTCACATTTTGTAGAGCACATTTCTTCATCAGATTACCCTCCATGCTTGTTAGTGATGGTTTCCTGCTCTCTGCGGGATCATAAGAAGAAGACACTTATATGAGTCACAGGGATAATGGTTTCTTTGGCAGTGGTTCTCAGCCAGTGTGTTAGGCATTAAACACTGACAGTTTTCAAAAACCATACCCATAATGATATGCAGAAGCTTTGAACAGAGATAAAAGCCAAGTATTTTGAGAATACACAGTTCATCCCAGAGACACCAGGACTGTTGGCATAATCTGAGCATTTACCATGGACCAGTTACCAGGTGGGGAAAGGAGACAGGATGCCAGATTCTGGCTGGGGAGACCAGACAGAGACTGTCGGAGATGAGTGATTGTATAAGAAATGAGGGTGATACAGAATGTGTAAGACTTCTTGCCCTAGAGTATTTTGTCTGATATCAGTAGTTATTCTAGTTTTCTTTTGATTAGTGTTTTCATACTATTAAACTTTTTATTCTTTAACTCTCAACCTATCTGGGCTGTTATTTTTATGTATCTCTTATAAGCAACATAAAATTTTGTTTTCTTTTAAAATAAATTTATCTGACACATTTTAATTGGAATATTTAGTATCTATAGCTCCTGGAAAACCACCACTTTCATTTATAATTTAAAAAGTATTTGCAGTGTTTGACAAATAATATCCTTACATTTTATTGTTTATATCTGAATATGTTTTGTTTATATCTATTTTTGCCTTTTCTACTTGCCTTTCTCTTTTTTCTATTTTTAATATTTTATACTTTTGTGTGTATGTATTTAAGAGCCTTGTTTTTGTCATATGCTATAATTTCTAGTCCATAGTATTTTCTATTGTTTTCAGGTATTTTAAAATTTTAAATTTCATTTGCTATTTAATATAAGATTTGTTTTAAAAAGAGGACATCTGTCAATGGTGCTGTTTTTTTTTCTAACAGCTTTATGTTTCATGTTTTTTTTACATTTTGTGATCAGACATTTTGTGATCAGCCATTTCTACTATTTTGGACTTTATCGAGGCTTTCTGTATTGTGTGTTTTAAATTTTTGGACAGTTCTATGCACTTGAAAATAAGGTACATTCTTTGTGTTCTTGGAATAGGATTGATATATCTCCATGAAGTTTTCCTTAGTAATTTTGTTATTTAAGTATTTTGTTTCGATACTTAAGAGGGCCCAGATAGCTCAGTCGGTAGGTCAAACATCAGACTTTTAATCTGTTTAAGTCCCTGTTCAGGCATAGCTCTAGGTTTTGGGGCTTCTCTGGTGGATCGGTTGTTAAAAAAAATCTCCTGCAGGTTGAACCCTGGGTTGGGAAGATGCCCTGGAAAAGGGAATGGCAACCCACTCCAGTATTCTTGCCTGGAGAATCCCATGGACAGAGGAGCCTGGCAGGTTGCAGTCCATGGGGTCTCAATAGTCAGACACAACTTAGCAACTAAACCACCATAAATGACATGTTGGTGGATAGAGAATCCTTGGATCATGGCCCTTTCTTCAGATCTCTATATTATTCTCTCTGACTCTGATGTTGAAACCAGCCACTTGGAAAAGCAGCTTTTACTATCTGCCTCTTTGGTCCATTATTAGTATTTGTTCGCATGCGTATACTCTGATGGTGGGAAACCATGCCTTTCTCTCAGGAGTACTTACTGTGACTTCATTATCTCTAGATACCCCCGGAAGAAGTTCTGGATTGAAAAGCCTATCAGTCCTGCAATCAGAAAACGGATAGAAGAATTTTCAGATAAACTTCTTTGTTTAGAGAAAGGACTCAGAGGATTCCATGGTAAAGGAAGAAATTCTGAGCCTAGAAAACTTTCTTTCTCTGTAATGTTTCTTTAGGTTTTGATCGTGGCTGCACCATCTCAGAGTTCCTGCATGTCATTCACACCAGACAGGGACACTAGGGAGGAAATCTAAGTCCAAACCATGGAGGCTTTCAATGTGATAGTCTAAGACTGTTCCATAATATAGAATCATAGTTAATAGTTCTCAGAGTTGGTAGAAATATATTTCATATCTAACAGTGAGATAAAAGAAGATTGGGAGGCTATGGAAAACATTTCCACAAAAATTTAAACACATAATTATCATATGATCTAGCATTCCCACTTTCCAAAGAATTAAAAGCAGGCACTCAAAGAGATATTTGCACTCTCATGTTCATGGCAACATTATTCACAATGGACAGGAAGCAGAAGCAACCCAAATGTTCATCTCTGGATGAATGGAGAAATAGAACGTGGCATATGCAGACAATTGAATACTATTCAGCCTAAAAAAGGAAGGAAACTGTGACACATACTCTAACATGGATGAACCTCGAGGACAAAATGCTAAGTGAAATGAGCCAGTCACAAAGAGACAAGTACTGTGTGGTTCCATGTGTATGAGGTCTCTAAGGTAGTCAAATCCATAGGAACAGAAAGTGGATTAGCGGTTACCAGGTTAGAGAGGAGGGGGAAATGAGGAGTTGCTGTTTAACTAGTATAGAGTTTAAGTTTTAAAAAATGCAAAAGTTCTGGAAACTGGTTGCACAACAATTTAGATACACTTAACATTAATGAACTATACACTTAAAAATGGTAAAGACAGTAAATGTTATGTGTTTTAACCACAATTGAAAATAAAATTAAAGAATAGTGAGAGAATGACTCTAAAGAGGTGTCTTCAAGAGTGGAGAGAAATAATGTGGTTTAGGACTAGAAGTTTAGGACTTAGTTTAAAAACAGGTAGTATGCCCAAAGTTACTCTTTAATGAACCACCAGGTGGGTTCAGCATGTGTTGCCATGGATAGTCACACGAACCTGTTTAGACTGGACAGCTGTGGGTGTTTCCTGAATTAATTCCTCTGTTTCACTGAACTTTCATGATCCGCTGTTAACTGTTGAAGTTATATGAGATACCGTAAGAGAATTTAACCGAGAAACTGTGGTGCCAGAGCTGCTTTCTGTTAAGAATTCCCAGGTGGTCCAATGGGTAGGACTCAGTGCTTTCACTGCCGTTGGCCTGGGTTCAATCCCTGGTCTTCCCGCAAGCCAAGTGGTGTGGCTAAAGAAAACAACAAGAAAGAATTGCTCACTGTCCTTTTGTTCTTTTACTCTAGGAAAATTGATGAGGGATCTGGAATATAAGACAAGTGAGTATCTGGAGAGGATAGTGGCTGAAGTTTGCAAATTACCATTTTCCTGTGAAGCTCTTATTACTTATGGGTCAGCCTGTTTGTTTTAAAGAGGAAGGTCTTCATGTGACTAATATATCAAAATTCTTTATCCTGAGTTCAGAACTATAAACCTTTCCCCAGATTTGCTCAGCTGTAGTGATCCCAGTTCTTATCTTTTTTTCCTCTCCAGTCTCATCGCACTGCCTGAGCCTTGAATTTTCTGTGTTTACACTTTCTAGATTGCTAGAAACTTTCTAGTTGCTAACAGTCTGAACACAAGGTCAAAAGCAGTCTTTGTCCTGATCCCCTGAGGAGCCTCCCACCATTGTCATGAAGGCCCCAGAACCTATGGGACAAATCTCATTTCTATCTTTTGTGAGGCCACACCTTTGTCTCCTTGTCCCCACAGTGAGGATCATCCTGAATTCCCAGACAGCCAATGGCTACCTCTCAGTGGCTCCAAATGGGAAAAGTATGATGTTCACTGGCTTGTGGCTGAACAAATGCCAGCGTGGTCAGTGATTTGATCCGGAGCCTGGGGTGCCGGGCAGTAAGGGCTTCACGTGGGGCAAAGTGTACTGGGAAGTGAAAGTGGACAGGATCTGTGGGAAGCAGAGGAGGAAGAAGACTCAAGGAGATACAGGGCTGGAGGCAGAGGCGTGTTTGGCAGTAACGATCTTGGTGGATTTACAGGCATCACTGATGGGTATCTTTCTCCTGGATATAGAGAGGAGAATGAGGAGTTGGAGGAGGAACGATCTCAGGAAAATAGAATATGGCCAAAATTCTGCCTGGTGGGGGTGGCAAGAGAGTCAGTGGTGAGAAGGGGATTTCTCAACTTCACCCCCAAGGAGGGGTTCTGGACTCTGCAGCTGTCCTCAGCTGGGGTGTCTATATGCACCAGCCCGGGGCCCTTCCAGATCCTGTCCTACTGCCCCCAGTAGATTGGAGTTGCTCTGGATCATGATGGTGGGACGGTAACCTTTACCAATGCCAGAACTCAAGAGTTCATCTATGAATTCTCATCTGCCTTCACTGGGAGAATTTTCCCTTTCCTGTGGCTTAACTGCATGAGATCCAGACTTATGCTGAGACCCTGAGAGAGGATCTCCTGGCACAGCCCCACGTTTTGTCATTTACCCTTTGTTCCTTTTCATCAGTCCCAGCTGTGCCTCAGCTGGATGGTCCTGCTGGGTTTCTGATTACACTCAGATGACTGGAGCTTTATGGCAGTCATGAGTCTCTTGTCCTCGCAGCTTTCTCTCTAAAATGGGGACAGTAATAGTTGATCTTTTTTCTCTAAGGGGAATGGTTGGAATGTCTTTAATGTACTTATTAAAATGTGTCTTAACTAATTTATCTCTTCTGTTGCCTTTGATTTGGTTCTTCACCTGCCACTGAGACAAATGTATTAGAACGAGTGACTGTATTACAGAATCTCGGCTCCTGCTACAAATAGTAATTGATGACAACATCCATATTGATTTATGAAGCACATTTTCTGTCCCATAATTTCTCCTGCCATCCTTCTAAGCAGTTGTTGTTGTTCTGTTGCACAGTCATGTCCGACACTTTGCAACTCCATGGACTGCAGCACGCTGTGCCTCCCTGTCCTTCACCATGACCCGGAGTTTGCTCAAACTCATATCCATTGAGTTAATGATGCCATCCAACCATCTCATCCTCTGTCACCCCTTTCTCCGTCTGCCCTCAATCTTTCACAGCATCAGGGTCTTTTCCAAATCGTCTAAGTAGCTGAGGAAACAGTAAATATTTGGCAGTTCATATCTGTTTAACCTTTGATACACTAAGAGATTTGAGATATCTGATATAAGAATTCCTTTATCTGCCATGTTCTGATAATTTTGCAATGGGAGGGTGAGAGGGGAAGCCATGTAAGGTTCAGGTATATATGAGTTTTTGGAAATCACTTGGTTCTGAAGTCATGTCTTATGTCATCTGTGTTTTGAGATGGTAGTAATAGATATGTAGCTTAATGTTAAATTAGTAATCTTACATATAAGCAGCAGAAAACAAATTGGCTAATTTTAGAAAAAGGAAAATTAACTTTTAAAAAAGGGAAATTAATTAAACATCACAAGCATGTGGAGTGCAAAGAGGGAGGGATATGTGTGCCTGCCTGCATGCAAATTCTGGAGGCACGTCCACATGACCCCCAGAGAGGTGGGAGCTGCAGTGAGAGAGGGAGGAGGAAGAGGAGTCAGCAGGGCTTGAGAGGATTGTTGAATTGTCAGGATATAAACAGAATACATCATGCATGAGTCCAAGCTTTTGGAGAGTGGATATAATCTGGTTGGGAACAGAAGAGGAAGAACACTTACTTATGGAGCCAGAGGCGTGTTTGGCAGTAGCTATCTTGGTGGATTCATAGACTCAACTGATGGGTAAAGTTTTCCTGGATACAGAGGTGAGAATGAAGAGTTGAGGAAGGAATGGGTTCAGAAAATTTGTGGATAGAACAGGCCCTAGTTCTTCATGTAATTAACCCCTAAATCAAAATCTGCCATAAGCACACCAGAATAGGATGCCTGCCTGTGCCCGGCAACAAAAAAGCAAAGTGTGTTTTCAGCTTCTGTAATAAGACGTGGTCTCATCAAGATGCATGTAGTTCAGCATTCTCTAGACATGGGAGCACATGCTAGTTGCCAAAGAACTTCCCATACTTAAACTCCTGGGTTCAAAATGTGGGGAAATTTGCTCTGATAGCTCAGTTGTTTTAAAATGTTTCACTAGACAGCAAAAGAGACACAGATGTAAAGAACAGACTTTTGGACTCTGTGGGAGAAGGCGAGGGTGGGATAATTTGAGAGAATAGCATTGAAACATGTATATTATCATATGTGAAATAGATCACCTGTCCAGGTTTGATGCATGAGACAGGGTGCTCAGGGCTGGTGCACTGGGATGACCCTGAGAGATGGGATGGGGAGGGCGGTGGGAGGGAGGGTCTGGATGGGGAACACATGTACACCCATGGATGATTCATGTCAATGTATGGCAAAACCACCACAATATTGTAAAATAATGAGCCTCCAATTAAAAGAAAAAAAAGAGAAAAAAAATTTTTTCTGATTGTAAACTGAATATAAATTCACTATAAAAATGAAGAGTTTTTTTTTTAATCCCATAGTCTTTTTGTCAACAAAACATTTTCTCTATTAACATTTTGGTATGTTTCTAACCTTTTCTTGTGTAAAAATTTGCACATTTCTTATTTTACAAAACTGAAATTGCATTATATGTAATCTCATAGTGTATACTTTTAACATCATATCTGACCATCTGCCCACATCATTAAATATTTCTGAAGATTAAAAAAAAATGTTTTGCTGAAGGACTTCTCTGGTGGTTCAGTGGATAAGAATCCCCTTGTATTCAGGTTCAAGCCAGGGACACGGGTTCAACCCTGGTTGGGAAAGATTTCAAGTACCTCAGAGCAACTGATCCCGTGTGCTATAACTACTGAAGCCCCTGGGCCCAGACCTGTGCTCTGCAACAGGAGAAGCCATGGCGGTGGGAAGCCTGTGCGCTGCAACTAGAAAGGAGCCACCCACACCCCGCCCCTGCCCCTGCTCTCTGCAAGTAGAGAAAGGCCATGCGAAGCAACGAAGACCCAGTGCAATCAAAGATAAAAATTAATAATTAAAAAACAATGACAAAATCTTTCTCACTGAGGAGAGACAGCTTTCCCAGACTACAGTCCAGACAGAAGCAAGCCTCTGCTATGCAAATTAACCAATCCAGACCCCTACTCCGCCCAACCTCCCTACCCCCCCTACCCTCCCCACCCCACCCCACACCTCCTCCCCCACCCCCAGCCCCCGATCTGGCCTTTGTACCCTAAGAGGCAATATTCCTCTGCCTTAATAATCCCAGGCCCATGTACCAGACAACCAAAGACCACTACTATAACCCAAAGCCTGGTGATACTTGTTCTAATCTGTTTTCCCTGCCCTACACCTTGACTTTCCCAAGGAGACCTATTAAAGGTCTAGCCTTTATTTTCCTTTCATCTTTGCCAAGCTGACAGATTTTAATTGTTCTTTCCATTTTCCCTTTCACATTCCCATTTTTCCCATTTATTAATAATGAATGTATTTGGTATTTACATTTCTTCTTTTCCAAATTGTTTTCTGCTGCTGCTAAGTCGCTTCAGTCGTGTCCGACTCTGTGTGACCCAATAGACGGCAGCCCACCAGGCTCCTCTATCCATGGGATTTTCCAGGCAAGAGTACTGGAGTGGGTGCCATTGCCTTCTCCGCCAAATTGTTTTATAGTCTTTATTTTCCAATCTTGATGTAGGAATTTTAAAATATTGAATTTAAGGAAGAAAAATCAGCCTCCTGACCCCAGGGAACAGGTGTGACACTCACAGCTAGACCTCAGAGTTACTTGAAGCCGGCCCAGTGCTCACAGCTAGGCCATGTGGTTCTCTTTGGAATAAATCATTTATAAAATAGAAACATCAAATAAGGATACACTAAAATCATATTAAGTGAAATAAAACAAGATAAGACTATACATAATTTCATTTAAGCACAGAGAAACAGGGCACTGTGCAATTCAGAAAGTACTGAACATCTCCCTATCCTGGGTAACAGGACTGATGGTTGCAAATGCTCCTTTATCCTTGCTCTAGTCTGCCCTCCTTATTGATGTAATTGATTGGGACACTCAGTCATGTAACTGACCATGCTTCCTGGCAATACACAGTTTGGAGTAAACCCCTCTTTTCTCCAACCAAAGCCCAAATCCCACAATAACACATTCTTTCTTATAGCCTCCCTCTAAGATGCCCTGTGGTTCCCCACAGTGTGCATTCTCCCTTGCTGTATCAAGTAGTAAACACAATGTGTTCAACTAGGTGTGTTCCCGGTGGTCTTTAGGTGAAAAATATCGACACATGCTAATATTTTGTTTATCAGGTTTTTTCAGTTCAGTCACTCAGTCGTGTCCGACTCTTTGCCATCCCATGAATCGCAGCACGCCAGGCCTCCCTGTCCATCACCAACTCCCGGAGTTCACTCAGACTCATGTCCATCGAGTCGGTGATGCCATCCAGCCATCTCATCCTCTGTCGTCCCCTCTTCCTCCTGCCCCCAATCCCTCCCAGTGTCAGAGTCTTTTCCAGTGAGTCAACTCTTCACATGAGGTGGCCAAAGTACTGGAGTTTCAGCTTCAACATCAGTCCTTCCAATGAACACCCAGTACTGATCTCTCTTAGGATGGACTGGTTGGATCTCCTTGCAGTCCAAGGGACTCTCAAGAGTCTTCTCCAACACCACACTTCAAAAGCATCAATTCTTCGGCACTCAGCTTTCTTCACAGTCCAACTCTCACATCCATACATGACCACTGGAAAAACCATAGCCTTGACTAGACGAACCTTTGTTGGCAAAGTAACGTCTCTGCTTTTGAATATGCTATGTAGTTTGGACATAACTTTCCTTCCAAGGAATGTCTTTTAATTTCATGGCTGCAGTCACCATCTGCAGTGATTTTGGAGCCCCCCAAAATAGTCTGACACTGTTTCCATCGTTACCCCATCTATTTCCCATGAAGTGATGGGACCAGATGCCACGATCTTAGTTTTCTGAATGTTGAGCTTTAAGCCAACTTTTCACTCTCCGAATCTTTCACTTTCATCAAGAGGTTTTTTAGTTCCTCTTTACTTTCTACCATAAGGGTGGTGTCGTCTGCATATCTGAGGTTATGATATTTCTCCTGGCAGTCTTGATTCCAGCTTGTGCTTCCTCCAGCCCAGTGTTTCTCATGATGTACTCAGATTTTTTAAGTGTCTTTAAATTTGATTATGGACATGTGTTTGCATGCTTGTGAGTTTGTGGTTGCCATAGAAAAGTTTTATTTCTTCTTTGAGTTTTTCCCTTAAATCTTTAGGTCAGGCTTAGAAAATTCTTCATTCAACAATTGTGAAAATTTTATGTATATTTTCATTTAGGTAGAGTTTATGGGAGTGGGGGTCCAAGGGTAAAAGGAAACAAAAAATTGAAATTGGGGGCAAGTATCACTTTGGGGAGGAATAATAGGTAAAAAAAATTCAAAGGTGGTGGGAATGCTAAGGTTTTTCATCTTCTGTTTTGTGTTTTTATAATTATGTAGGACCAACAGGATATTTTGGAGAAGGCAACGGCACCCCACTCCAGCACTCTTGCCTGGAAAATCCCATGGATAGAGGAACCTGGTAGGCTGTAGTCCATGGGGTTGCTAAGAGTCGGACACGACTGAGCGACTTCCCTTTCACTTTTCACTGCACTGGAGAAGGAAATGGCAACCCGCTCCAGTGTTCTTGCCTGGAGAATCCCAAGGACAGGGGAGCCTGGTGGGCTTCCATCTCTGGGGTCTCACAGAGTCGGACACCACTGAAGCAACTTAGCAGCAGCAGCAGCAGCAACAGGATATTTTATAATGGGGTATTCAATAAATACTTTCTTGTGGCTAAGTGAAGATATATGTGCTTGCTTATGTTTACCAGGTTAACAGAAATGACATCAAGAGTCTCAATGTAATATAGATAAGAAATAGCTCCAAAGATGAGTGTTTTTGAAAACTAATGACCTTGAGGTGATAAAGTATGTTTAGGTTAATGATGTTAAAGAAAGTGAAAGTGGGTCTGACTCTTTGCAACCCCATGGACTATAGCCCGCCAGACTCCTCTGTCCATGGAATTTTCCAGCCAAGATTACTGGAGTGGGTGGATAGCCATTCCGTTCTCCTGAGAATCTAGGGATCAAACCCAGGTCTCCTGCACTGGAGGCAGATTAAATTTTCTTGGGCCTGCCGTATTTTACAGTAATGTCTAAGACCCACATAACCAAATGTAGGAAGATAATTTCAATGTACTTCAATCTATGAGTCATACAGTATCTTGGGAGAATGAAAACTAAACCACTTAGATATGCTCTGTCAAATAGTAGCTACTAGCCACATGTGGCTATTTAAATTTAAATAAAAATTCAACTGCTCAGTGATGTTAGCCACTTTTCAAGTGCTCAATAGCCACATAGAGCTAGCACCTACCACATGAAAAGTGCAGACCTAGAACTCTGAGTAGCACTATTAGTGATGATATTAGTGGGCCTCAAGTAAGGTACATTAGACCCATTTAAAACCAAAGGGCCAATATTATTTCTCACACAGATTACATCAGATTTATTTCTGGGATATGGATAATATTAAGCTGGTACCAACAAATTCAAAATGGGTCAGGAATAAATTTCTCTCTCGTGCCTTCAGGCACAAACTATTCCCAGTTCCAAAGGGGAAACACCTGTCTCCCAACTCCCTTCCTAGGTAGAGACACTCTAGCATCAAATTTCTAGAGGTAAGTTCACTTTTAGAAGAACCAAGAGGCAGAGCCCTAATAAGTAAAGGTTGGGAAGCACAGAGTCCAGTTCAGGAAGAGGGAGTCTAGAAGTGAAGAGACAAAGAGATGGGTGCTAACTTGTAGTCTCCCGCTTTACTTAGAACAGTAGTTCTCAAACTGTGGTCTGTGGAACCCTTGAAGTCTCTGAGACCCTACTATGGGAGACATGAGGTCAAAACTATTTTCATGACCTTACCAAAAATGTATTTACCTTTTTCTTTTAAATATGTATTTCTTATTTTGGCTGCAGTGGGTCTTCACTGAGGCATGAGGGATTTCTCTAGTTGCAGAGCATGGGCTCTAGGCTCAGCAGTTACAACTTGAAGGCTTAGTTGTCCTTTGACACATGGGCTCTCAGTTCCCCAACAGGGATCAAACCCTGTCCTCTGCATTGGAGGGCCATTTCATAACCACTGCTCCACCAGGGAAGCCCCTACCTTTTTCATTGTGTTGACATTTACACTGATGTAAAAGTTAGCAGAAATGAGCCTATTTCAACAAACAGCAATAGCAGTTATGAATTCTTCACCACAATTTAACTGCAGAATAAAAAAGCAAGTTTCACTGAAAAATATCCAGGTTGTAGTATTAAAAATTGTTGTTTCTACAGTCATCATTGAGTCCACATTTTAGACTCTCTGATAGGATGAAATGGGAAGTACACATAAAATACTTCTGCTCCATTTTAAAGTACTATGTCCCAAGGAAAATAACTTTTCTGAGCTGACTTAGCTTCTTTATTTATGGAATACTATTTTCACTTTAAGAATAAATAACAGGAAAACTATGATTTTTTAGATTTAGTTATTTGGGCATAATGAACATGAGTTTCTCTCTTCCAGGAAATCAACTTACAGTATTTATTGCCAATGATAAAATGCAAGCTCTCATTAGAAAATGAATCTTGACAGCTTCCCAGTACTGACAAACTTTTCTAGTGTAAGCTGTGGTGACATTAACAAATGTGTGCGAATCTTAAACATCAACACTCTAAAATCTATACAACTTGGTAAAGCAATGCATTACTTTCAAAAAAAATCATGCATTGATATGATATTCATTCAATTACAAAACAGACCTATGGACTCTTATGCAACAGATTTGAAAATATTCAGATATAGTTTCAAGTTTCACATTGCAAAATATTATTTATGAAACCTAACACTTGTGTAGTGTTAGTGTTGTATCAAAGATGAGTAGCCATAATTATCTCAAAATGTTATTCAGAATACTTCCTTACCTATACTTACGTGAGGCTGGATTTTTTTCATTTACTTTAATAAAAAACAATTAAATACAGAAGCAGATATCCAAATACTTCAATCTTCTAATGAGGCATACAAGAAAAGAATGTAAACTTTTGAAAGAATGTAAAATCTAGAAGGCTCACTTCTCACTATACTATTTCATCTTGAAAATAGAGATTTTTCATAAAAATATTTCTTTTAATGTAATGGGTTATTAATATTACAATTGAATCAATCGATTTCTGTTGTTTCAATTTCTAATATGGCCAATGTTCACAGATATAACACACATAAGTGATACTATCTTTGAGGTTGCAAGTCGTATAGTCATACACTGATTCTGAAACCGAAAGTTTGTAAGCTTGTGACTTACAGCGTCCTCCAGGCAGTAGGAGAGGGGTCAGGGCAAAGTCCCAGGTCCCCGGGTAAGGCTCTCAGGGTCTTAGGCCAGAAGGTGGTGTCTGGGCAGGGGAGTCAAACCTCGTGGGATTCCCCACCTCCCTGGGGTTTCACTTTCTCGCCGCTCAAACTGTGTTGGGTCTTTCTGCTTGCATACTCATGACGAGGTACCAGTTCTCACTCCCATTGCGTATCCGATTTCTAGAAGCCAGTCAACGTCACCACCGTTCCTGGTTTTCAGTTCAGTTCAGTTCAGTTCAGTTGCTCAGTCGTGTCCGACTCTTTGCAACCCCAAGAATCCCAGCACGCCAGGCCTTTCTGTCCATCACCAGCTCCCGCAGTTCACTCAGACTCACATCCATCGAGTCAGTGATGCCATCCAGCCATCTCATCCTCTGTCGTTCCCTTCTCCTCCTGCCCCCAATCCCTCCCAGCATCAGAGTCTTTTCCAATGAGTCAACTCTTTGCATGAGGTGGCCAAAGTACTGGAGTTTCAGCTTTAGCATCATTCCTTCCAAAGAACTCCCAGGGCTGATCTCCTTCAGAATGGACTGGTTGGATCTCCTTGCAGTCCAAGGGACTCTCAAGAGTCTTCTCCAACACCACACTTCAAAAGCATCAATTCTTCGGCACTCAGCTTTCTTCACAGTCCAACTCTCACATCCATACATGACCACTGGAAAAACCATAGCCTTGACTAGACAAACCTTTGTTGGCAAAGTAATGTCTCTGCTTTTGAATATGTTATCTAGGTTGGTCATAACTTTCCTTCCAAGGAGTAAGTGTCTTTTAATTTCATGGCTGCAATCGTCATCTCCAGTGATGTTGGAGCCCAAAAAAATAAAGTCTGACACTGTTTCCACTGTTTCCCCATCTATTTCCCATGAAGTGATGGAACCGGATGCCATGATCTTAGTTTTCTGAATGTTGAGCTTTAAGCCAACTTTTCACTGTCCTCTTTCACTTTCATCAAGAGGCTCTTTAGTTCTTCTTCACTTTCTGCCATAAGGGTGGTGTCATCTGCATATCTGAGGTTATTAATATTTCTCCCAGCAGTCTTGATTCCACCTTATGCTTCTTCCAGCCCAGCGTTTCTCATGATGCACTCTGCATAGAAGTTAAATAAGTAGGGTGACAATATACAGCCTTGATGTACACCTTTTCCTATTTGGAACTAGTCTGTTGTTCCATATCCAGTTCTAAGTGTTGCTTCCTGACCTGCATATAGGTTTCTCAAGAGGCAGGTCAGGTGGTCTGGTATTCCCATCTCTTTTTCCTTTAACCTGATCCAGGATCCTATCAAAGACACATTTTAAGTCTGGGAATCGTGTCTCCTTCAGGCTCCTCTGGCTGTGACAGTCACACAGACTGCTCTTGTTCTTGATGACTTTGATGTTTTGTGGAGTACTGCTCAGAGACATAGTAGAACATCTGTTGATTTGACTGGGGCAAAGGGTTTTAGTGAAGAGGACCACAGAGATGAGTGACATTCTCCAGTTCACCGAGGGTATACACTGTCCACTCGAATATCACTAATAAGTTCACCTCATCGCCTAGTTAAGGTAGCATGTCCCAGGTTTCTCCTTGTAAACTCTATTTTTACTTCCCCACTTTCCACACTATAGTCTTTAGAAGGAAGTCACCATGCACACCCCACACTTAAGGGGTGCTCTTCTGTCAACAAGTGTTGCAAGGGTTTGTGCAAAAATAAGTTTTCAAATGAGTTGAACAAGTACTAGATTGATAAATAGACTGGATGGAGAGTCTCTGAGTAGCTTCATAAGAAACTGCTGACTCTTTTCCAGCAGCTTCGCTGCTTCCTATTCTTGCCCCAGTGAGCGAGGGTTTCTGCAACACCACGTCCTGGTCAGCACTTGGCATCACCTGTTCTTAGATTCTCGATATTCTATTAGGTGTGATGATACATTTTTGTCATTTTTTAATTTACATGTTGTAGAAACATAAGATGTTTAGCATCTTTTCATATGCGTTTCCATTGTTATGTTTTTCTGAAGAGGTGTCTGTTCAGACTTTAGTTTTAAAAGGTTACTAGTTATTGTTTCGGAGAAGGCAATGGCACCCCACTCCAGTACTCTTGCCTGGAGAATCTCATGGACAGAGGAGCCTGGTAGGCTACAGTCCATCGGGTTGCTAAGAGTCAGGCACGACTGAGCGACTTCACTTTCACTTTTCACTTTCATGCATTGGAGAAGGAAATGGCAACCCGCTCCAGTGTTCTTGCCTGGAGAATCCCAGGGATGGGGTAGCCTGGTGGGCTGCCGTCTATGGGGTCGCACAGAGTCAGACACGACTGAAGCGACTTAGCAGCAGCAGCAGCTGGTAAATAATGCTTTCAAAAATTACAGGGGATTAAAAACCCCTTCAGAGAAGGCAATGGCAACCCACTCCAGTACTTTTGCCTGGAAAATCCCATGGACAGAGGAGGCTGGTAGGCTGCAGTCCATGGGGTCATGAAGAGTCGGACATGACTGAGCGACTTCACTTTCACTTTTCACTTTCATGCATTGGAGAACGAAATGGCAACCCAATCCAGTGTTCTTGCCTGGAGAATCCCAGGGACGGGGGAGCCTGGTGGGCTGCCGTCTATGCAGTCGCACAGAACTGGACAGGACTGAAGCGACTTAGCAGCAGCAGCAGCAACAAAAATCTCTTACATTTGTAAACATTAGACAGATCATCTTCAACTCATACATTAGGACGTACGTTCTGATCCTCTGGCTGGGCTGGTGCTCACCACACGGCTGTGTTATTCTCTTGTTGGACATAGGTCATCTCACAGAAGACCAACATCAGACAAGGACATCTGAGTGCGTGACACAATGAGACAAAACAAGACCAAGACATCATTCTAAGCACAGACCAAAGAAGTGGCACTGTGCCCCTCACCATGTACCAAACCTCTCTCTGTGCTAATACCAGTGACCACTGTTTCTTTCCAGTCACATCTGTACCCTTGTTCTAGTCTGCCCTCCCTACAGGGAAGGCTCACTGAGATGCCCAGTCATAGAAATAACCCCACTTCCTAACAACACCCAGTCAAAGTGAGCCAGTCTTGCATCTGAAAGTTAAAGTCACTCAGTCAAGTCCGACTCTTTGTGACCCCATGGACTACATGGTCCATGGAATTCTCCATGTAACATTAGAATCCACCACCTTATTACTTTTTACTTACTACTCCTGCTACACTTTCTCTCCGAATTCAATCAGTTTTGTTTCCCTTCACCCTTGGACACCTCTCTCCTGGACAAAAATATACATGAAGTTTTTACTCTTGTGGAATGAAGCATTTTATGACCCAAAGATGAAAAGCCATCAAAACACATAAATCTTTCCTATGTCAAGCAGACACTCACAAGATACAAACATATGCCCCTATTCCGATGGAAAGACACATAAAAATGTTTGGCAAGCAGGTAACATGTCTCAATGTTCTTCAGTCAAAGACCACCAGGAGCAAAGCTGTGGGCCATCAAGTTGGATTTATTCTGGATGCAGCAAGGGAGTCACAGACCATCAGGGACCATGGCCAGAATACTGGAGTGGGTAGCCTTTTCCTTCTCCAGGGGATCTTCCCAACCCAGGGATCAAACCCATGTTTCCCATATTGCAGGTGGATTCTTTACCAGCTGAGCCACAAGAGAAGCCCAAGAATACTGGAATGGGTAGCCTATCCCTTCTACAGTGGATTTTCCCAACCCAAGAATTGAACTGGGTTCTCCCACATTGCAGGTGGATTCTTTACCAACTGAGCTATCAGGGAAGCACAGTCTTGCACAGATGCCCCTCAAACTCACCCAGCCAAAGTCCATATCCTGTATGTCAGCAGTCCTCAGCATTTTTGGCACAGGAATTGATTTCATGAAGACAATTTTTCCACAGACCAGGGGAGGGGGGAGTAGTTTCAGGATGATTCAAGCACATTACATTTACTGTACACTTTATTTGTAGTCTAATGTTGGCTCTGATCTCACAGGAGATACCGGCCCAAGCCCAGAGCTTGGGGACCCCCTGCTCTATATGTTCTAACACCTCACAAGAGACGCCATGGTCCCTGATGGTCTGTGACTCCCTTGCTGCATCCAGAATAAATCCAACTTGATGGCCCACAGCTTTGCTCCTGGTGGTCTTTGACTGAAGAACATTGAGACATGTTACCTGCTTGCCAAACATTTTTATGTGTCTTTCCATCAGAATAGGGGCATATGTTTGTATCTTGTGAGTGTCTGCTTGACATAGGAAAGATTTATGTGTTTTGATGGCTTTTCATCTTTGGGTCATAAAATGCTTCATTCCACAAGAGTAAAAACTTCATGTATATTTTTGTCCAGGAGAGAGGTGTCCAAGGGTGAAGGGAAACAAAACTGATTGAATTCGGAGAGAAAGTGTAGCAGGAGTAGTAAGTAAAAAGTAATAAGGTGGTGGATTCTAATGTTGCATCTTCCGCTTCATAACTTTACAAGTATGTACAAGCTCTACAAAGTATTGACATCTGTTGTGTTCAGTTGATAACTTCTGTGTGTCCTTATGTTTACCAGGTTAAGGAATACAAAAAGAGACCAAGGATTATACCCATTTGTCATTATCAGACAACTAGCAGTGATGGGCAGTTTTGAACATTTAAGACCTTAAGGTAATAAACTATGGTTTGGCTAATGTCTGAACACTGTTAAAATACACATTAAAGAAACTTTCAGACCATGCTGTATTTTAAAGACATATCTAAGACCTGCACAGACAAATCCATGACTTCAATATTAATATTATTTTAGTATGCATCAACCTATGAATCACACAGTATCTTTTAGGGGAAAGAGATGGGAGATTAATTAACAACATTCTAGATATGCATTGACCAATATGCTACCTAATAGCCACATATTACTATTTAAATTAAAATAAATAAAAGTGCTCAGCACAACAGACACTTTAAGGTGCTAAGGAGTCTCATGTAGCTACTAGCTACCTAACGACTGCACAGCCATAGAACAGTTCTTTCACCACAGAATGTTCTCTTGGAATGGACTGTTCTTCATGATTTGTGGGCCTCAAGTCAGGTGCATTAGACCACATGAGATGCTGCTGCTGCTGCTAAGTCACTTCAGTCCTGTCCGACTCTGTGCAATTCCATTGATGGCAGCCCACCAGGCTCCCCCATCCCTGGGATTCTCCAGGCAAGAACACTGGAGTGGGTTGCCATTTCCTTCTCCAATGCATTAAAGTGAAAAGTGAAAGGGAAATCACTCAGTCATGTCCAACTCTTTGCGACTGCATGGACTGCAGCCTACCAGGCTCCTCTGTCCATGGGATTTTCCAGGCAAGAGTACCGGAGTGGGGTGCCATTGCTTCTCTGCCACGTGAGATGAAAGGGTCAATATTATTTTTCATAGACACTATGTCAGATTTCTGTCTGGGATATGAATACATATTAAGCTGGTGTGTAACAAAATCAAAGTAGGTTATGAATGTGTCTGGCGCCTTTAGGTACAAACTGTTCCCAGTTCCCAAGGGGAAACACCTGTCCCCTGACCTCCCTTCCCAGATGGAGGACACTCTCTGGCATCACTTTCTAGGGGGTGAGTTCTCTCCTAGAGGAGCCCAGGAGCAGGACCCTGAGTTAAGTTTTGGGAGGCAGGGAGTCCAGCTCAGGAGAAAGGATTTTCCAAAATGAAAAGGAGGCAAAGGCAGGGATCAGTTGAGAGATGCCCTGATTCATTCAGAACAGCAGTTCTCAGAGTGTGGTCTGTGGAATCCTTGATGTCACTGAGACCCTTTCATGAGATCCCAGAGGTGAAAACTACTTTCACAGATATTATTTAACTTCTCACTATGTTGACATTTGCTTTGATGTATAGCTTAGCAGTAATGGAGACTATGGTAGCAAGCTGCACTTGTAATTATTTTCAGCAAAATTTTCTTGTAGAAAAAAAGAAAACTGATAATCAGGTTTGCTGTAAAACATCCAGAATGACACATTAAAAATTCTTATCTGTCCTTAATAAACCAAAATGGAAAAAAATATGAAAAAGAATATATATATATATACACACGTATAAGTGAATCACTTTGCTGTACAGCAGAAATTAACATTATAAATCAAATACCCTTCAATAAAATATATTATTTAAAATAAAATAAATAATAATGCTTATGTTTCCTAATCATCATTCTTAAATACACATTTTAAAAGTATCTTCTGTGATGACATGGAAAGTACACATCGAGCACTTCTACTGCATTTCAAAGTCCTACGGCCCAAGGGAAAACTCTGTGTGAGCTGAACTACCCTCTTTTTCATGGAAAAAGACTTATTGAAAGAAAGAATGATGCAGAAAGATCTGTATAATTTAGTGAAACAATGTATTACTTTATAAAAATCTTACATTACTACATCAGATGTTCAATCAGCAAAATAGGCTTATGGATTTTAAAATAACAGAATATAAAATAGTCAATGATATTGTTTCAGGTCCACTGTGGAAGAAAACTTTGAGAAACTACAATTTGTATAGTTTTACTTTTGTATCCAAGATGAACATCCACAATTATCTGAAAACATTATTTAAAAATACTACTCCTACCTGTGTGTGGGCTTTTTCACCACCCCACTCCAGTACTCTTGCCTGGAAAATCCCATGGACGGAGGAGCCTGGTAGGCTGCAGTCCATGGGGTCGCTAAGAGTCAGACACGACTGAGCGACTTCACTTTCACTTTTCACTTTCATGCATTGGAGAAGGAAATGGCAACCCACTCCAGTGTTCTTGCCTGGAGAATCCCAGGGACAGGGGAGCCTGGTGGGCTTCTGTCTATGGGGTCACACAGAGTCGGACAGGACTGAAGCGACTTAGCAGCAGCAGCAGACTTCAATCAAAATAACAGATTCAGTGCAGACGCAAACCTAAAAATCCAGTGGTCTTCTAGTGAAAAAGACAAGAAACATATTGGAAAAAAATGTAGAAAGCCCTATGCTTCTTACTACCCTGTTTATTTGGGGAAATAGTTCTTCATATTAAATGAATGTGTTATTAACATTATTCTAAATAAACTAAAAAAAAATCTTTAAAGTGCATTATTCGTAGTGTGGAAAATATGCATAGAAGTGGTCACAAAATACTATCCTTGGGGTCCTCACTAATTTGTAAGATTGTGTAGGTATTTTAATCAAGATTGCAAACAGCCCCAAAGCTGGGAGACAGTGTGACAAAGAGTTCTCCGTGCAGGAGGGGAGTTCACTTCAGTTCAATCATGACTCGTGTCTGACTCTTTGTGACCCCATGGACTGCAGCACGTCAGGCTTCCCTGTCCATCACCATCTCCTGGAGCTTGCTCAGACTCATGTCCATCAAGTCGGTGATGCCATCCAATCATCTTATCCTTTGTCATCCTTTTCTCCTCCTGCCTTCAATCTTGCCCAGCATCAGGGTCTTTTCCAATGAGTCAGTTCTCCACACCAGGTGGCCGAAGTTTTGGAGTTTCAGCTTCAGCATCAATCCTTCCAATGAGTATTCCGGACTAATTTCCTTTCAGATTGACTGGCTGGATCTCCTTGCAGTCCAAGGGACCCTCAAGAGTCTTCTCCAACACCACAGTTCAAAAGCATCAGTCCTTTGTTGCTCAGCTTTCTTTATAGTCCAACTCTCACATCCATACATGACTACTGGAAAAACCATAGCCTTGACTAGATGGCCCTTTGTTGGCAAAGTAATGTCTCTGCTTTGGAATATGCTATCTAGGTTGGTCATAACTTTTCTTCCAAGGAGAAAGTGTCTTTTAATTTCATGGCTGCAATCACCATCTGCAGTGATTTTGGAGCCAAAAAATTAATCTCTCACTGTTTCCATTGTTACCTCATCTATTTGACATGAAGAGATGGAACCAGATGCCATGATCTTAGTTTTCTGAATGTTCAGTTTTAAGCCAACTTTTTAACTCTCTTCTTTCACTTTCATCAAGAGGCTCTTTAGTTCACTTTCTGCCATAAGGGTAGTTGTCCTCTGCATATCTGAGGTTATTGATATTTCTCCCAGCAATCTTGATTCCAGCTTGTGCTTCATCCAGTCCAGCATTTCTCATGAGGTACGCTGCATGTAAGTTAAATAATCAGGGTGACAATATACAGCCTTGACATACTCCTTTCCAGATTTGGAACCAGTCTGTTTTTCCATGTCCAGTTCTAACTCTTGCTTCTTGACCTGCATACAAATTTCTCAGGAGGCAGGTCAGATGGTCTGGTATTCCCATCTCTTGAAGAATTTTTCAGTTTGTTATGATCCACACAGACAAAGGCTTTGGCATAGTCATTAAAGCAGAAGTAGATGTTTTCTCTTTTGCTTTTTCGATAATTCAGGGGATGTTGGCACTTTGATCTCTGGCTCCTCTGGCTTTTCTAAATCCGGCTTGAAAGTCTGAAAGTTCACTATTCAAGTACTGTTGAAGCCTGGTTTGGAGAATTTTGAGCATTACTTTGTTAGCATGTGAGATGAGTGCAATTATTCAGTAGTTTGAATATTCTACCTAGCAAGAGGGGAGGGATCAGGGCAAAGTCCCAGGTCCCTGGTGGGCGAGCCGCTCAGGATCTCAAGGTCAAGGGCGGTGTCTGGCGCTGGGACACTCCAGGTTGGGGATTCCCCTTCTCCCCGAGTTTCACTTTCTCTCTCACAACCTGTGTCGAGCCCTCCTGCCTAGACACTCATGATGCGGCCCCAGCTCTCACTGCCACTGGGTGTTCAGTTCCTAGAAAAACCAATCAGCGTCTCCGTGGATCCAGTTATAAAGTCTCCGCCGACCCGCCAGGACTCTGCTTCTTCCCAGACCCAGAGGATGCGAGTTATGAGGCCGCGAACCCTCCTCCTGCTGCTCTCGGGGGTCCTGGTCCTGACCGAGACCCTGGCGGGTGAGTGCGGGGTCTGGAGGGAACGGCCTTTGCGGGGAGGGGCGAGAGGACCCCCCGGGAGTCTGGGGGGCAGGACCCCAGGGAACGAGCGACCCCGACTCCCCTGCCCAGAGCCGCCCCCTCACCCCGGTCCCGTGCTGTCCCTCCCTTGCATCCCGACCCCCCTTTTCAACCCCTCCGGAGTTCGGGCCGGTCTTCGACCTCTTCCATCTCACTGGCCCTCCGCCCCCTCCGCCCTCCCGGCCCCATCACCTCGGACCCGGACCCGCGCCGGGAGGAGGTCCGGCCGGGTCTCATCCCTCCCCTCCCCCAGGCTCCCACTCCCTGAGGTATTTCTACACCGGCGTGTCCCGGCCCGGCCTCGGGGAGCCCCGCTTCATCGCCGTCGGCTATGTGGACGACACGCAGTTCGTGCGGTTCGACAGCGACGCCGCGGATCCGAGGACTGAGCCGCGGGTGCCGTGGATGGAGCAGGAGGGGCCGGAGTATTGGGATCGGGAGACGCGAAACTTAAAGGACGCCGCACAGACTTTCCGAGTGAACCTGAACACCCTGCTCGGCTACTACAACCAGAGCGAGGCCGGTGAGCGACGCGGGCCCGGGTCCGGGTCACGACCCCCATCCCCAGGGACCGGCGGGGTCGCCCCGAGTCTGCGGGTCCGAGGGTCACCCCAACGTTGCGGAACACACCCGACCCCCACCCGGGAAGAGCTCGCGGGGACTTGACGCGGTTTCATTTCAGTTTGGGTTTAATCACCGCGGGTGGTCGGGGCGGGTCAGGGTCTCACACCCTCCAGTGGATGTACGGCTGCGACGTGGAGCCGGACGGGCGTTTCCTCCGCGGGTACAGGCAGGACGCCTACGACGGCAGAGATTACATCGCCCTGAACCAGGACCTGCGCTCCTGGACCGCGGCGGACACGGCGGCTCAGATCACCAAGCGCAAGTGGGAGGCGGCAGGTGAGGCGGAGAGACGCAGGAACTACCTGGAGGGCCGGTGCGTGGAGTGGCTCCGCAGATACCTGGAGAACGGGAAGGACACGCTGCTGCGCGCAGGTGCGAGGGGTGCGGTGCCTCCCTGATCTCCCCTCGGGCTGGAGCTGGCTTCCCACGAGGAGAGGAAAATGGGGTCCCTGTGGGAACAGCGCCCCAGGTTCTTGTCAGGAGAGGGAGGAAATCCGCCCGGGTTTTCATATTCTGTGCAAGACCAGTTGCCCCACTTGTCTGAAGGACAATTAAGGAATCCAGCGTCTTTGAGGAAGATGCAGGAAACAATCCCTGAAATAGCTGGTCAGCGGTGCCCTGTGACCCTGGCCACCATCTTGTGATCCATGACTTTCTCTCTCAAGGCCTGTTCTCACCCTGAGAGCATCTTAGGAGGCCTGACTCCAGCTTTTCTGAATCATTCAGCCTCCAGCGGAGTCAGGACCTTTAGTCTGTATTCTCCCCCTCACATTTTTAGAGCGCCTATCCTAGTCTCTCATTCTAGAAATTTCCAAGGACTAATATAGATCATCCGTGATCTCTGAGATGATGCTGTTGTGCTGCTTTTTTCAAAACCATGCTCCTGAATATTCTGTAGCTCAGAGGGTAAAAAAGTTGTTAATACATCTGGGGATCTGATGTATAGCCTGGTGACTATAGTTAGTCTTGTATTATATACTTTTAAATTGATCTTAATAATTCTCATCATCCCAGTCGAATAGATGCGCACATAAGGTAAGTTGATAAATATATTAATTATCTTCATAGTGTTTCATATATTGTGAGTTTTCTTGTCTCAGTGGGGTTTCAGTCTGAGGTAGACCTTTACCTGCCTGGTTACTGGAAAGTACCCTCCACACACATGGGGAGTCTGGAGCTGATGCTAACATTTTTCTTTTCTAAAGCACTTGTGAATTATGCTTCATATATCAAAGCAACATGTAGTACACTCTAAATGTGTACAATTTTTGTTAAGTATAAATCGGTAAAGCTGGGTAAAAAATCACTGTTCTGTTCCTTCTCAGGGTGGTCACATGATGCTGCTTCAGTGACCCATGGAGGTAACACAAACTGAATTTTCTGATTCCTCCTCAGACCCTCCAAAGGCACATGTGACCCGACACCCCAGCTCTGACCGTGAGGTCACCCTGAGGTGCTGGGCCCTGGGCTTCTACCCTGAGGAGATCTCACTGACCTGGCAGCACAATGGAGAGGACCAGACCCAGGACATGGAGCTTGTGGAGACCAGGCCTTCAGGGGATGGAACCTTCCAGAAGTGGGCAGCCCTGGTGGTGCCTTCTGGAGAGGAGCAGAGATACACGTGCCGTGTGCAGCATGAGGGGCTTCGGGAGCCCCTCACCCTGAGATGGGGTAAGGAGGGGGTTGGAATGGAGCTTCCTCTCAGATAAAGCAGGAGCCCTTCAGGACTCAGTTCAGCAAGGTCAGGGCTCAAGCTGAGGTCAGGGCCTCTTCCCTTGCCTCCACAGAACCTCCTCAGACCTCCTTCCTCACCATGGGCATCATTGTTGGCCTGGTTGTCCTCGTAGTAGCTGTGGTGGCTGGAGCTGTGATCTGGAGGAAGAAGCACTCAGGTAGGGAAGGGAGGGAGGGATCTGAGTTTTCTTGTCACAGTGGGGTTTCATTCCGAGGTAGACGTTTACCTGCCTGGTTACTGGAAAGTACCACATGTGGACACACATGTGGAGTCTGGAGCTGATGTAACATTTTTCTTTTCTAAAGCACGTGTGAAAATGAAAGACAAATTTTTCGCCTTCCTAATTCCAGTTAGGGACCAGGCTTCTAGCACTTGAAGGTCAGAGGGAGGTCTTTGATGAGGACAGACCTCCAGGAGGGCAGATGGCCCAGTCTTACACGTCTTCCTTCTCTATGTTCCTGATCCTAGCATGAGTTTTGACCACAGTTCCAGAAAGTTCTGTGGGGTTTGGGACTAGGGGTTGCTCTAGGATCTCATGACTAAGCCTTCTCCCTGGCCTCTCACGTGATACTTTCTTCTCACAGGTGAAAAAGGACGGATCTACACCCAGGCTGCAAGTAAGTAGGGAGGGGGTGATTCCTGAGACCCTTGTGAGGGTGCAGACAGGAGGCCATGCGGGACTCACCCTCCTCAAAGTGCCTTCTCTAGTTTCTCTCCTGTGGGTTCTGACCACGTCCTGGTCTTGTTCTCCCCCAGGCAGTGACAGTGCCCAGGGCTCTGATGTATCTCTCACGGTTCCTAAAGGTGAGACCCTGGAGAGTCTAGATTGGAAGGAGCATTGGAGCAGAGGGGACACATTAGGCCTGGCGGGGATCTTTGAGTGGGACATGTGGGCATGTGGGGGGCTGTGAAAAATGTCAGCCCTTACATGACTGACCTGAACTGCTTCCTGATTCTTTTCTCTCACAGTTTGAGACAGCTGCCTTGTGGGGACTGAGTGATGCTGCATCCCGCTATGTGACTTCAGATCACCAGACACCTCTTTCTGCAGCTGCATCTGAATGTGTCTGTGCTCCTATTAGCATAACATGAGGAGTTGGGGAGACTGGTCACCCCTGCCCACCGCGCCCCTTCCCCACCCTGACCTGTGTTCTTCTCCCTGATCCACTGTCCTGTTCCAGCAGAGACGGGGCTGGGCCGTCTCCATCGCTGTCTTTGCTTCATATGCACTGAGTAATGATGTCTTATTTCCTCTTTGAAAATAAAATCTGTATATATATGAATCTGTTTTTTCTAATTGGTGCCATGAAGGGGGATTGGATAATAAAGGTGAGGATTCCTAAAGTTTGAAAGAGGAAATAAATTGAAACACTGAGAACCTTCCAGATCCATCCACAGGTTTGCTGTGCTGAGTCAGCTGCAGGAGGGACAGGAGGAGGCTGTGAGGAGCTGAGTGTGGACAGGGCCTGTGCCCAGTCAGTGATCAGTGCCTGGTGGGCATGCATGCACTTCCCATGCACCACCCGTGGTCACTCCTGGGCTGTGTCCTGGTCTCCATTTCATTGTCCTTGTCCCCTCAGTAAATCCTTGTCCCACCAAGGACCTGTGATCATGGACTCAGAAGTCACCTGGGCCTTGTTGTATCTCCAAGACCTTGGACAGTGTGCTTTTCTTAAACGGTTAGCCTAGGATCAGGGCTTGGACCAATTCTTAGCTACTGTCATTTTTGAATGTGTTTATATTTTGCTTATTTAGTTATTGCTATTATTGTTGGTGGTGTAATGACTGTTATTTTTCATGTGTAGAGTCCTGGTCTGATTCTTCTCCAGGTGACCCCATCTCTGACAGTAGCAGGGGTCACTTTGCCTGTCACTGTCCCCACAAGTCCAAGGGGACCATGCACACAGGATTCTCAGTGGTTCCAAGAGAGAAATTTCAGAGCCATCCAGCTCTTGCCCTCCTGAGATTTTGCTGGTTTCTTCTTTCCAACTTTTCTCCATCTTTTTAAAGGAACCACGTGATGGAACTTGCAAAGAGGAGGGACCCAATAGTTTCATATCTTGACTTAATTCTTGCTGGGTTTCTCTCTTCTCTGCAGTCTACCCCCTCTTCTGCCCTTATCTTCTAAGGCTATTGTTGGCTCCCATCTCAACTCATGGATTTAGAAAGCAGAGTCTAATAAAATCACAGCAGGTTGAATATAGGAGCCAGAAGCGAAGGATCTTCCTTTCTGAAGATATAAAGAGCCTTGTGTGTGGTGTGCAGGCTGATTGGTGTGGGAGGGAAGGGAGATCAACCTTTGTGAGTAAAATACAGGCGGCACTGAGGTCAGTGCAAATGAATGTTGTGCTGTAACTGCGAAGAGACAGCCTGTGGCCTGAGGTCACATCAATAAAGACACAATATCTGGAATAGGGAAGTGCTTTACTGACCATTCAGTGAACTGATATTTGTTGTGTGACGGAGACATGACACACTCTTTTGCATCTAGAAGAACCCAGTGAACTAACACCAGACAAACCTTGTCTGCCATGTGCAGTGTTCTAGGGGGAAGGGGCAGAGCATGACTATGAGCCTAGAAAGTGAGGGAGTGTTTCCCTAACAGGTTGGTAAGTGTTCTGAGGAAGGTGACCCAGAGTATGAGTGTGTGGGGACAGGGAAGGTGGCTGTGTTACTAGGGTGGAGAGTGGGCTTCACTGAAAAGGTGACCTTTGAGTAAAGATGTGAAGGACATGAAAGAATGTCCACAAGGAGGCCTAGGGGAGGTTCTCTCTGGGCAGAGGAGCCTCCAGGGCAAATGCATGAGAGCAGGAGGGTGTCTGTGTTCAAGGGAGAGCCAGGAGGCAGCTGGGGCTGAAGGAAAAGGAATTGCGCTCAGATCCCATGTCCGGCCAGATCCTGTGGGCCTCCAAGATGTTAGAGGGGGTTGATTTTATCTCAGTAAGCTGTGGAGTCATAGGATGATACGAACAGAGGAGGACCTGCTGTGACTGCTCTCTGGAAGCGTCAGCCAGGCTGCTGTGCAGAGTCAGGAGGTGAAGGGCAAGGGAGGTGCAGAGGAGCCTGAGGGAAACAGCGCAGGGTCCAGGAGAGGCTGCTGCTTGTCTGGGGTGTGAGCAGGGAAGATAGTGGTGAGTGAGTGGATTCTTGATCTATTCTGAAAATGCATTTTACAGCATTTCCTAGAGGATTAAATCTCAGTTATGAGAAAGGGTGAAGAAGGACTGCAAAATTTGAGATTTGCAAGTAAACATGGGGCGCCTACAGTGGGAATGAGGGGACTCTGGAAGGAGCATGTTTCAGGAGGCATCGCCATCAGCATTTGGTTTAGGGACATGGCAACTGAGTTGTGTTTACTAGTCTAGGGTTTAGGTGAGATGACTTGACTGGAGAAATAGATGGAAGTGGTGACACCATATAAATGATGTTTAGAGCCTTGAGAACAGATGAGGTCACAGATGAGGGGAGAATTGGCTGCAGAAGCAGAGGGACGGGGACTGAATCCTGAATCCCCTGCACTATGGGAACCGATCAGACCACACACCTGAGCAGACAGCACCATTCTGATGTCTAGATGGCACATGGAAAGGGGTCCTGAAAGACATGAAGCAATGTCTTTTACCTGCACTCCTCTTAGAGACAGAAGGTCTGGAATAGACTTATAGCATGGTCGGTGCTGATCTTCAGATCGGACGTTTCATAGCAGGAACACAGATCTGGATTCCCACCCTGCTGTGCACCAGCCTCAAATGTATGGCTTGTTCGTAACAGACTCCCAGACTCTGAGCCCTACACTCTAGATGGTGGATCTGGGAAGAATCCTGAGTACTTTGTAACAATCTCTACAAGCAGTCCTGAGCAGACTGGGATCCACTGACTTTAAAGATCTGAGAATGTTAAGGTGGGGAGGGGTCTTAAACACACATTTAAATGTTTTTTTCCTGAGAGGAAAAAGACAAAACATTTGGTGCGAGTTACATGTTATTTCTGTCATGTGATATCACCAGGCTTAAAATTTAGGAAATGATTATCAGCTCACCATAAAGGGAGTCCCTGAGTTGCTAAGAGAGTAGATCTAAATTTTCTCAACACATGCAGAAAAGGTAATTATGGGACATGATTCAGTTGTCAGATAATGCTATGGTGGTGATTATTTTGCAGTACAGAAGTGTATCAAATCAACAATTGTACACCATAAACTGACTCAGTATTGTATATCAATCATAATAAAGCAGAAGGAAAAGTCTCTGAATCCTTGCTCTCTGAGATTTCCCTACAGGTATTCTTAGGTAGTTCTGGGTGGGGAAAAAAATTTTCAAATTGTTGTGGTTTTGGGTTTATTTCAGGGAAAACCACTGAACAGCCCTGAGGCCACAGCTGGGAACAGAATCCTCAACCCCACCCTGGTTGGGTCCCACCCAGGAACCCCTTCCCCTGCAGGTGAGCACAGATACCCCTGTTCACAGCACTGTCAGCCCTGATGTTGGACAGTGGACCCTGTGGTAGACCTGCTCTCTGCTGCTCCTGACAGCTGGCTGATACCCTGCCACCTCTGCCCTGTGTGCCACGTGTGCCTAAGGCATTCAGTGTACTTCCAGTCTCTCTGTGGCACCATGTCCTAAGGAAGAGTCCAGCATGTGGTAACCTGCCTGATGGAGCCTCAGCCTCTTTCTACCTGCAGGAATATTTAGGAAGCAAGGTTTTCTGTCTAATGGAGGAAGCTGTCTGCCTTCCACCAAGATCATCAAGTGTGAAATTCCCCTCATTTGGGAAGAGGGTACAGTTTCTGGGGTTGGAGAAGGAGAGTGAGGGAGGGGAAAAGAATGACAAATTTCAATTTTTTTGAGCAGTGATCTAGATCAGAACTTGGTTTGCTACATTGTAACCAGTCAAGTTGGGTGAATGAATCAAGGATGTCTTTCAACTTCTTCTGTGATGTTGCAATATGAGGGCCAGTTTCTGTCTGCTCTAGTTTGTACTCTCAGATAAGCAGAGTGCACTTCTGAATAATGAAATGATTACTCAAAATGTCCTCCAGCTGCCGCTGTCTCTTTCCAGGCTTAAAAAAGATCTGGGACTCCCCGGGTGGTCCAGTGGTTAAGAATCCACCTTGCAGTGCAGAGGAAGTGGGTTCAATCCCTGCTCGGGGAACTAAGATTCCACATGCTGTGGAGCAACTAGGCCAGCATACGGCAATCATGAGGCCTGGCACCACTTAGAAGGTCCTTGTGCCTCAAAGAGCCCTCATGGTGCAACAAAGGTCCTGCATGCAGCAACTTGATATTGTCAAATAAATAAATATTAAGAAAATTATTAAAAAAAAAAAAGAAGATCTATAGTCTTCATGGGACCCATACAGATATACTGACATTTTATTGCATGTTAACTTTTGTAAGTTAGGCAATGCCAAAGAACGTTCAAACTACTGCACTATAGCTCTCATCTCACATGCTAGCAAAGTAACACTCAAAATTCTCCAAGCTAGGCTTCAACAGTATGCGAACCTAGAACTTCCAGATGTACAAGCTGGATTTAGAAAAGGCAGAGGAACCAGAGATCAAAATCCCAACATCCGTTGGATCATAGAAAAAGCAAGAGAGTTCCAGAAAAACATCTACTTCACCTTTGTTGACTATGCCAAAGCCTTTGACTGGGTGGATCACAACGAACTGTGGAAAATTCTTCGAGAGATGGGAATATTAGAATACCTCACCTGCCTCCTGAGAAACCTCTTTGCAGGCCAAGAGGCAGCAATTAGAACCAGACATGGAACAACATACTGGTTCCAAATTGGGAAAGGAGGACATCCAGGCTATATATTGTCACCCTGCTTATTTAACTTATATGCAGAGTGAAAAGTGAAAGTGGCTCAGTCATGTCTCTTTGTGACCCCATGGACTGTCCGTGGAATTCTCTAGGCCAGAATACTGGGGTGGGTAGCCTTTCCCTTCTCCAGGGGATCTTCCCGACCCAGGAATCGAACCGCAGTCTCCTGCATTGCACGCGGATTCTTTACCAACTGAGCCTCAGGGAAGTCCTATATGCAGAGTATATCATGCAAAATGCTGCACAAGCTGGATGAAGCACAAGCTGGAATGAAGATTGCCAGAAGAAATATCAATAACCACAAATATGCAGATGACACCACGCTTAGGGCAGAAAGCGAAGAGGAACTGAGGAGCTTCTTGATGACAGTGGAGGAGAGTGAAAAAGTAGGCTTAAAACTCAGCATTCAGAAAACTAAGATCATGGCATCCAGTCCCATCATTTCATGGCAAATAAATGAGGAAACAATGGAAACAGTGACAGACTTTATTTTGGGGTGCTCCAAATCACTGCAGATGGTGACTGCAGCCATGAAATTGAAAGATGCTTGAAACTCAAAGAAGAAAAGCTATGGCCAACCTAGACAGCATATTTAAAAGCAGAGACATTATTTTGCCAACAAAGGTCCATCTAGTCAAAGCTATGGTTTTTCCAGTAAAAAAAAAATTCTCACATCATGAAGGGATGTGAGAGTTGGACCATAAAGAAGGCTGAGCACCAGAGAATTGATGCTCTTGGAGTGTGGTGTTGGAGAAGACTCTTGAGAGTTCCTTGGACTGCAAGGAGATCCAACCAGTCCATCCTAAAGGAAATCAGTCCTGAATATTCACTGGAAGGACTGATGCTGAAGCTAAAGCTCCAATACTTTGGCCACATCACGCAAAAAGCTGACTCACTGGAAAAGACCCTGATGCTAGTCAAGATTGAAGGCAGCAGGAGAAGGGGATGACAGAGGATGAGATGGTTGGATGGCATCACCGACTCAATGGACATGAGCTTGAGCAAACTCCGGGAGTTGGTGATGGACAGGGAAGCCTGAAGTGCTGCAGTCCATGGGGTTGCAAAGAGTTGGATGTGACTGAGTGACTGAACTGAACTTTTGCATTTCTTTGTATATGCATTTTTATGGGGAAAGTATCTATAAAATTGATCAACTTACATGTGACCCACACACATGTCTTTTAAAAGTACTAGTTTAGACACCACACTATAATCTCTGCTGCTGCTAAGCTGCGTCAGTCATGTCCGACTCTGTGCAACCCCAGAGACGGCAGCCCACCAGGCTCCCCCGTCCCTGGGATTCTCCAGGCAAGAACACTGGAGTGGGTTGCCATTTCCTCTCCAATGCATGAAAGTGAAAAGTGAAAGTGAAGTCGCTCAGTCGTGTCCAACTCTTAGCGACCCCGTGGACTGCAGCCTACCAGGCTCCTCCATCCATGGGATCCCCCAGGCAAGAGTACTGGAGTGGGGTGCCATTGCCTTCTCCGTATAATCTCTAGTCCATGAGAACTAATAATCGAACAGTCTTAGCAAATCCAATGACATGATAAAAAAGCTCATCTTTTTCTTGGCAGTTGCCAGTCGAGCTCAAGATAAGGTAGTTTACTTGCTTATGGTCACTTTCAATGTCTGTATGTTTCTTATTGTGAGCCGATAACAAGCATGTCACAAACCAGCACTGGCTCACAAAAGAGATAAAGTATCATTGGTTTAGGTGGACTTGTATTCAGGCAACTACGATGGTGCCAGAAAAATAGCAGGATTGAAAAAATAGGCCTTGGAGATTCCATTTTTAGTAACATGGTTGGCCTGGTTTTGAGGCTTACTTGTCCAGTTAAAGGAAATAAAAATAACAGGTTAAATATAAAAAGCTTCCATAAGTATTTATTCTCTATTCCAAGAGAATAAATGTTTAGGCCAAAATATAAATGTGGGCAATATTTCAGAGGGAGAAGTTGTTTTTATCCTTAGGGCATTAGCCAAATCTGGAAAAAATCTTCCCTTTGGTTTGCTCAAGCTTATGAGCTGTGATAGGAAATGTAACCCAGAGCTTATTCATGTGGGGAGCATAAGTGACATCCCCTCCTTGAAGATCCAGAAACCAAGATTCATATCCTTGGAGACATGTGGAGAGTTTGGAAGCATGGAACCTGCTAGTGGGAATAAAAATGGTGTTGGAAAACAATCTGCAAGTTCTTCCAAGTTTGAACCTAGTGTTACTCTGTTGCTGCTGCTGCTGCTGCTGCTGCTGTTAAGTCGCTTCAGTCGTGTCCAACTCTTAGCGACCCCATGGACTGTAGCCCACCAGGCTCCTCCATCCATGGGATTTTCCAGGCAAGAGTACTGGAGTGGGTTGCCATTGCCTTCTCCAAGTGTTACTCTAGGGCTCATAAATTCCATTCCTAGGTATTTACCTTGGAGAAATGAAAATGGCAGTCCACACTACCATGTTTATAGCTGACACTCACAGCAGCATTAATCATGATAGCCAAACAGCAGAAATAACTCAAATCTCCATCACTTCATGAATAACTTAGTAAAAGTGATACAAAGCTGCATTGGAAAATTATTTGAAAATGAGAAGAAGGAAGTACAGATATCTAGTACATGGATGCCTAGCATAGGTGAACTTGAATACATTATGCTCTGCAAAAGAAAACAAGAATAAAAGATGATATTAATTGCTCTTTCAGCCATCTTGGACCCTGTGAAGGCCTGCTGGGAACGGGACTTCTAAAATGACAAATATGTCCGGAAGGCTGTGGTCCAAGGCCATTTTTGCTGGCTATAAATGGGGTCTATGGAACCAAAGGGAACACACTGCTCTCCTGAAAATTGAAGGTGTATATGCTCGAGATGAAATTGAATTCTATTTAGGCAAGAGATGTGCTTATGTGTACAAAGCAAAGAACAACACAGTAACTCCTGGTGGAAAACCTAACAAAACCAGAGTAATCTGGGGAAAGATAACTCAAGCTCATGGAAACAGTGGCATGGTTAGTGCCAAATTCCAAAGCAACCTTCCTGCTAAGGCCATTGGACACAGAATTCGTGTGATGCTGTACCCTTCAAGAATTTAAACTTCTTGAAAATAAATAAAAGTGTGGATTTGTAAAAAAAAAAAAAAAAAAAAAGATGATATTAATTGTTGGATTTTATTAATAGGATTTATAAGCAAATCCCTTAGACAGAAAGTAGCTTAATGTTTGTCTAGAGATGAGGGAAATGTTGAAGGGAAATAGGGGCTGACTGCCCAGGAATAAATTGGTACCTCAATGCATGCTCAGTTGCTCGTTCATGTCCAACTCTGGGACCTCTTGGACTGTAGCCTGCGAGGCTCCTCTGTCCATGGAATTTTCCAGGCAAGTATACTGGAATCAGTTGCCATTTCCTTCTTCAAGGGATCTTCCCAACACAGGGATTGAACCCATGTCTCCTGATTCTCTTGCACTGTAGGCAGATTCTTTACCACTGAGCCACCTGGGAAGTTGGTACCTGGATAACAATATTCTAAAAACGCTTCTGGGTGTTAAAAACCTTTCAAAATTGATTGTGACAATGCTCAACCTCTCTGTGAATACGCTATAGTTGATTCTTTTCAGTAGGTGAATTATATTTCAATATTGTTGGGAAGATCCCCTGGAGAAAGGAATGGCTACACACTCCTGTATTCTGGCCTGGAGAATTCCATGGGCTGTATACTCCATGGGGTTGCAAAGAGTCGGACACAACTGAGCGACTTTCACCTTAAGTTTTTCTAAAAAATGCTGTGTTGTTGTTGCTCAGTCGCCTAGTCGTGTCTGACTCTTTGAAACCCTGTGGACTGCAGCATGCCAGGCCTCCTTGGCCCTCACCATCTAATGAAGTCTGCCCAAGTTCATGTCCATTGCATCAGTGATTCCATTCTGCCATCTCATCCTCTGAGGCCCTCTTCTCCTTCTGCCCTCAATCTTTCCCTACATCAGGGACTTTTCCAATGAGTCAGTTATTCACAGAAGGTGAACAAAATACTGAAACGTCAGCTTCAGCATCTGTCCTTCCAATGAGTATTCAGAGTTGACTTCCTTTAAGATTGACTGTTTGATCTCTCTGCTGTTCAAGGGACTCTGAGGAGTCTTCTGCAGCACCACAGTTCAAAAGTATCAATCCTCTGGTGCTCTACCTTCTTTATGGTCCAGCTCTCACAACCATACATGACCACTGGGAAGACCATAACTTGACTATACAGACCTTTGTTGGCAGAGTGATGTCTCTGCTTTTCAACACATTGTCATAGCTTTCCTGCCAAGAGGCGATCATACTCCAATTTTATGGATGCAGTCACGATCTGCAGTGATTTTTGAGCCCAAGAAGAGGAAATCTTTCTGTGGAAAGCTCTTAAAGAGATGGGAGTACCAGACCACCTTATCTGTCTCCTTAGAAACCTGTCTGTGGGTCAAGAAGCAACAATTAGAACACTGTGTAGAACAACAGAGTGGCTCAGGATGGAGAGAGTATGACAAGGTGACAACAGAGCTTTCCACAGTTTGTCATAATCCACACAGTCAAAGGCTTTAGTGTAGTCGATGAAACAGAGGTAGATGTTTTTCTGAAATTCCCTTGTTTTCTCTGTGATACAGCGAATGTTGGCAATTTGATGTCGAGTTCCTCTGCCTTTTCTAAATCCAGCTTAGACATCTGGAAGTTCTTGGTCCGCATTATTCTGAGGCCCAGCATTCAAGATTTTAAACATGGCCTTACTAGCTTGTGTTCTTGTTCAGTTGCTCAGTCGTGTCTGACTCTTTGCAGGCCCATGGACTGCAGCACGCTAGTGCTGTTCTTCCCTGTCCCTCACCATCTCCCGGAGCTTGCTCAAACTCATATCCATTAAGTCAGTCATGCCATTCAACCATCTCATCCTCTGTCGTCCACTTTTCCTCCTGCCTTCAATCTTGCCCAGCATCAAGGTCTTGTCTAATGAGTTGGCTCTTTGTATCAGGTGGCCAAAGTATTGGAGCTTCGCTTCAGCCATCAGTCCTTCCAATAAATAGTCAGGGTTGATTTCCTTTAGGATTGACTGGTTTGATCTCCTTACAGTCCAAGAGACTCTCAAGAGTCTTCTCCAACACTACAGTTCGAAAGCATCAATTGTTTGGCACTCAGCCTTCTTTATGGTCCAACTTTCACATCCCCACATGATTACTTAAAAAACCATAGCTTTGACTAGACAGACCTTTGTTGGCAAAGTAATGTCTCTGCTTTTCAATATACTGTCTAGGTTGGTCATAGCTTTACTTCCAAGCAGCAAATATCTTTTAATTTCATGGCTTTTAATTTCATCCATCTGCAGTGATTTTGGAGCCCAAGAAAATAAAGTCTGTCACTGTGTCTATTGTTTCCCCATCTGTTTACCATGAAGTGATGGGACCAGATGCCATAATCTTAGTTTTTTGAATGTTGAGTTTTAAATCAGCTTTTTAACTCTTCTTTCACCTTCATCACGAGGCTCTTTAGTTTCTCTTCACTTTTTGCCATAAGGATGGTGTCATCTGCATATCCGAGGTTATTGATATTTCTCCCTCAATCTTGATTCCAGCTTGTGCTTCATCTAGCCTGGAATTTTGCATGATGTACTCTACATATAAGTTAAATAAGCAGGGTGACAATGTAGAGCTTTGATGTATCTTTCCTGATTTGGCATCAGTCTGTTGTTCCATGTCCAGTTCTAGCTTTTGCTTTTGGCCTCCATACAGTTTTTTCAGGGGGCAAGTAAGGTGGTCTGATATTCCCATCTCTTTGAGAAATTTCCATAGTTTGTTGTGATCCACACAGTCAAAGGCTTTAACATTATCAATGAAGCAGAAATAGATGTTTATCTGAAATTCTCTTGCTTTTTCTATGATCCAATGGATGTTGGCACATTGACCTCTGGTTCCTCTGCCTTTTCTAAATCCAGCCTGAACATCTGCATGGGAGATGAGTGCAACTGTCCGATGGTTTGAACATTCTTTAGTACTGCCCTTCTTGGGAAGTGGGATGAGAATTGACCTCTTCCAGTCCTGTGCCACAGCTGGGCCTTCCAGATTTGCTGACATATTGAGTGCAACACTTTGAGAGCATCATCTTTTAGGGTTATGAATAGCTCTACTGGAATTCCATTGCATCCACTAGCTTTATTGACAGCAGTGCTTCCTCAGGCCTGCTTGACTTCACACTCCAGAATGTCTGGCTCTGGGTGACTGACCACATCATCATGGATATCCAGTTCTTTTTTGTACAGTTCTTCCCTGTATTCTTTCCATCTCTTTTTGGTCTCTTCTGCTTACACTAGGTCTCAGTCCTGTCTCTCTTTTATTGGGCTCATCTTTGGGAAGAATGTTCCCTTGATATTTCCAATTTTTCGGAAGAGATCTCTAGTCTTTCCCCTTCACTTCTTTTCCTCTATTTTTAAGCATTGTTCATTGAAGAAGGCCTACTTGTCTCTCCTTGTTATTCTTTGGAACTCTGCATTTAGTTGGATATATCTTTCCCTTTCTCCCTTGCTTTTCACTTCTTTCTTCAACTATTTGTAAAGAATCCTCAGATAACCATTTGCCTTCTTGCTTTTCTTTTCCTTGAGATGGGTTTGTTCACTGCTCCTGAACAGTATTACAGACCTCTGTCCATAGTTCTTCAGGCACACTGTTTACTGATCTAACCCCTTGAATCTATTCATCACCTCCACTGCATATGTATAGGGGATTTGATTTAAGTCATATCTGACTGTCCTAGTGGTTTTCCCCGCTTTCTGTGGCTTAAGCCTGAATTTTACTATAAGAAGCTGATTATCTGAGCCACAGTCAACTCCAGGTCTTGTTTTTGCTGACTGTATACAGTTTCTCCATCTTCAACTACAAGGAATATAATCTGATTTCAGTTTAGCCATTTGGTGATGTCCATGTGTAAAGTCATCTCTTGTGTGGTGAAGGAAAGGTATTTGCTATGACCAGTGTATTCTCTTGGTATAATTCAGTTAGCCTTCGCCCTGGGTCATTTTATACTCCAAGGCCAAACCTGCCTGTTACTCCAGGTGACCCTTGACTTCCTACTTTTGCATTCGAATCCCCAATGATGAATACATTTTTTTTCGGTGTTAGTTCTAGAAGGTTTTCTAAGTCTTTATAGAACTGATCAACGTCAGGTTCTTCAGCATCAACAGTAGGGGCATAGACTTGGATTACCATGATGTTGAATGGCTTGCCTTGGAAATGAACTGAGATCATTCTGTCATTTTTGAGGTTGCTCCCAATTACTGCATTTCAGACTCTTTTGTTGATAATGAGAGCTACTTCATTACTTCTATGGGATTCTTGCCCACAGTAGTAGATATAATGGTCATTTGAATTAAATTTGCCCATTCCCGTCCATTTAAGTTCACTGATTCCTAAGATGCTGATGTTTATTCTTACCATCCCCTGCTTGACCATGTCCAATTTACCTTGATTCATAGACCTGATATTCCAGGTTCCTATGCAATATTTAAGAAGAGATGGCAAGAATACACAGAAGAACTGTACAAAAAAGATCTTCACGACCCAGATAATCACGATGGTGTGATCACTGACCTAGAGCCAGACATCCTGGAGTGTGAAGTCAAGTGGGCCTTAGAAAGCATCACTATGAACAAAGCTAGTGGAGGTGATGGAATTCTAGTTGAGCTATTCCAAATCCTGAAAGATGATGCTGTGAAAGTGCTGCACTCAATATGCCAGCACATTTGGAAAACTCAGCAGTGGCCACAGGACTGGAAAAGGTCAGTTTTCATTCCAATCCCAAAGAAAGGCAATGCCAAAGAATGCTCAAACTACCACACAATTGCACTCATCTCACATGCTAGTAAAGTAATGCTCAAAATTCTCCAAGCCAGGCTTCAGCAATATGTGAACCGTGAACTTCCTGATGTTCAAGCTGGTTTTAGAAAAGGCAGAGGAACCAGAGATCAAATTGCTAACATCCGCTGGATCATGGAAAAAGCAAGAGAGTTCCAGAAAAACATCTATTTCTGCTTTATTGACTATGCCAAAGCCTTTGACTGTGTGGATCACAATAAACTGTGGAAAATTCTGAAAGAGATGGGAATACCAGACCACCTGATCTGCTTCTTGAGAAATTTGTATGCAGGTCAGGAAGCAACAGTTAGAACTGGACATGGAACAACAGACTGCTTCCAAATAGGAAAAGGAGTACGTCAAGGCTGTATATTGTCACCCTGTTTATTTAACTTATATGCAGAGTACATCAAGAGAAACGCTGGACTGGAAGAAACACAAGCTGGAATCTAGATTGCCTGGAGAAATATCAATAACCTCAGATATGCAGATGACATCACCCTTATGGCAGAAAGTGAAGAGGAACTCAAAAGCCTCTTGATGAAAGTGAAAGTGGAGAGTGAAAAAGTGGGCTTAAAGCTCAACATTCAGAAAACGAAGATCATGGCATCCGGTCCCATCACTTCATGGGAAATAGATGGGGAAACAGTGGAAACAGTGTCAGACTTTATTTTTCTGGGCTCCAAAATCACTACAGATGGTAACTGCAGCCATGAAATTAAAAGACGCTTACTCCTTAGAAGAAAAGTTATGACCAACCTAGACAGCATATTCAAAAGCAGAGACATTACTTTGCCAACAAAGGTTCGTCTAGTCAAGGCTATGGTTTTTCCTGTGGTCATTATGGATGTGAGAGTTGGACTTGAAGAAGGCTGAGCGCCGAAGAACTGATGCTTTTGAAATGTGGTGTTGGAGAAGACTCTTGAGAGTCCCTTGGACTGCAAGGAGATCCAACCAGTCCATTCTGAAGGAGATCAGCCCTGGGAGTTCTTTGGAAGGAATGATGCTAAATCTGAAACTCCAGTACTTTGGCCACCTCATGCGAAGAGTTGACTCATTGGAAAAGACTCTGATGCTGGGAAGGATTGGGGGCAAGAGGAGAAGGGGATGACAGAGGATGAGATGGCTGAATGGCATCACTGACTGGATGGACGTGAGTCTGAGTGAACTCCGGGAGTTGGTGATGGACAGGGAGGCCTGGCGTGCTGCGATTCATGGGGTCGCAAAGAGTCAGACATGACTGAGCAACTGATCTGATCTGATCTAATGCAATACTGTTCTTTGCAGCATCAGATTTTATTTTCATCCCCCGACAGATCCACAACTGAGCATCACTTCTGCTTTGGCCCAGCCGCTTCATTCTTTCTGGGGCTCTTAGTAGGTCTCTGCTCTTCCCCTGTAGTATATTGGACACCTTCCAACCTAGGGGACTCATCTTTCATTGTCATACCTTTTTGTCTTTTAATACAGTTCATGAGGTTCTCATGGCAGTATACTGGGGTGGTTTGCCATTTCCTCCTCCAGTGGATCACATTTTGTCAGAACTCTCCACAGTGACCCATCCATCTTGGGTAGCCCTACACAGAATGGTTCATAGCTTCACTTCAAGCCCCTCTGCCAGAACAAGTACTATGGCTCACGTTAAATGAAGCACTGATGCCTGGACCATCATGGCAATTGTACAGAAAGTCATGAAAAAACTCAGAGAAGTAGGCATGCTGGTATAAACACAAAACTGGGAGGAAAAAAAAAAAAAAAAGCTCAGGTAACTATTTCCAGAAGGAAAGTGTTTATCAGACAATAGGCAATGAACAAGTGAGCAGTATTAACCTCGCTGTCCTGTGTAGGCAGAGCTGATCTAGGAGATAGGACTACAGCAGCAGCGGGGATAATAGGATCCCAGAAAGCAGGGGAAGAGTTGACAGCAAGGCAGGAACAAGGACCAAATTTATGAACTAACCAACAATGTCAGGATAGAAGCAGGATATTCTAACTGTAAGAGGTTTGTGGAAATGGTTAATAGACTGTGATGTTTCTAGAGGCAAGGAAGATGGACAGGCAACAAGAGTGTTTCTTAGTATTATATTAATAGATCAAAATGAATGAGTTGAAGGCTGAGGTTAGCTGCCTAGTAGAAAGTTACCATCCTTTATCTAATTTCCAGACCTGAGCCAATTCCTACACCCAGAACTCACTTCCTGAACCTAAGCGAACCTAAGTACCCTGAGGACATACCCTGCAATACATAGCAGTTGTGTTCAACAGTAATTCCCCACATCATTCCATGTGGGAACCAATGGCCATTGTTCTTATTTCACTCACTGATGAAAGGGAACATCTAGATCCTTCTAGGTCTATGGATACAAGTCAGATTTGACCCTGATACCTGCCTGCACTCACGTATCCCCAGTATAAGTGAGGCATATGGGGAACAGAAAATAACGTGCATCCTGTCTTAGGGCCATATATATCTCATGGCTTCTCTGTATCTACACATTCTCTTGGTGGCAATTTCTTCACCTAGAGTCATGGCTATAGACATATTTAGAGTTGGCAAGAACCCGCATGTTGATTTTTGTGTGGGTGTGTGTGTGGAGTAAAAGTAAGAAAGGTTTAGTGGAAGACCCTGAAAAAGCCTTCAAAGCTCAGCCAAGACAGAGTATTAAAAGCAATATTGTGTCCTGGGGATAATGAAAGAAGTTCATGTCATCCTCAAAGACTTACAGGATGCAAGCGTGGTGATCACATCATATCCAGTTAATTCACCACTGTGGTTCTTGCGGAACCATAGTCGCCAGTGATAATGAGACAACTCTAACTCTCAGCCTGGCTTCTTACTGTCTTTTCATTTTCTACCTTTATGTTTCTACCTACAAAGTTCTCTCATTTAATTCCAAAAACCTGGACGATTGCACTAATATTTTTGGAACATAATTTTGATCTGGATACCTGTGGAGTGAGTTCCAAATCCTTGGACTTGAACTCTCTACTTATTTAAGTTTCTGCATTCCTATCCTCAGTTCTGTGAGAAGCCAGATGATCCCAAAGTCATCCTGTGGTTGGCAGATCTAAGGTGCTCCCAGTGTTCCCTCCTCTGGTAGACATGCCCCTGAATAATACTCACTTTTGGAACATCAGCTGGACTAGTGACTCTCTGGTAACAATTAGGAGATTAATAAATGTACATTTTGGGATTACAGGGAAAAAGATATGAGGGACCCATGGATGCACATTATTTCATTTTCCCCATATGCCCCACTTATACTGAGGATTCAGCTGTCTCAAGACTGTCTGTCCAGGCCAGGCTAGGGAAGCAGAGATTCCAGAAGGAGCATAAGTGACCTGCATTCCTTTCCCACCTGAGAAGTTCCTCCTCTAGGTCTCAGCCTCCGCAGGCCCTGCCCTCAGACAGGAGAACAAGGAGGAAGAGACCACCAGCAGAGATTCTCATCCTGTCTGGAATGTGAAGGAAACTGTCTGTAAAGAGGACAGGAAGGAAAGTGAAGAGACAAACACCCCCACATGGATACCTGGTGACCAAACCCTCCCCTGTCAGACCCCACAGCTGGGAAGATGAGGAAGGTAACATCTCCAGGCTCCCTGTGCTGCCCCCCACCCTCAGCCCAGCTCCCCCTTCCTCCAGCTCACAGTAATGTCCCGGGAGCCAGGGGTGACACTGTAAATACATCTCTGCTCATCTCACAACAGACCATCATGAACTCACACTCCTGGGAGTCCTGTTCTCCCGATATGTATTAATTCACTGTGTGCAGCAGAACCCAAGTAACACTGGTCTCACAGGAAGGAAGCTGGTGTGTGTCTCCAGAATACTTAAAAATATGAAGTTCCCATTGGTAAAGAGGCAAAGAATTTGAGTCTTTTGTATGAAGGATACCTTCTTATCAGGGCCATGACATATCATGAATAGATGACATCTAAAGGAAAAGCTAAAAGTTGTGTCAACTGCAAAGGTTTAACGAATAAAGAAATAAATGTGTGCTAATAACTGACTGCTTTTGTACTAAGACCTGGCTACAGGCTAAAAAACCACAGGCTTCACTGTCCCTTTTCAAAAGAAAAAAAGGCATTTTGAATGCTAACAGCATTAACTGCTGGGTTTTGAACAGAAAGAAGGTGTAGACTGAGCCAATCTCTTATTTGACTTGCTGCTGCTGCTAAGTCACTTCAGTCGTGTCCGACTCTGTGCGACCCCATAGATGGCAGCCCACCAGGCTCCCTTGTGCCTGGGGTTCTCCAGGCAAAAACACTGGAGTGGGTTGCCATTTCCTTCTCCAATGCATGAAAGTGAAAAGTGAAAGTGAAGTCGTTCAGTTGTGTCAGACTCTTAGCGACCCCATGGACTGCAGCCTACCAGGCTCCTCTGTCCATGGGGTTTTCCAGGCAAGAGTACTAGAGTGGGGTGCCATTGCCTTCTCCCTATTTGACTTGAGTAGTTCTTTAAAATACTTTATATTCCATTTATATTATGTTTATATTTTAGGTATGTTTATATAAACATCTTTTTGTTCAAAAGTTAGTAAAAATATGCTGTTTAGTAAACAATGAGAAATTCAACTTTTAACTTTATAATTAAGAATTCTAAACCTTATGTGGTGAGGGTGCAGTTACCGCACGATGTGAAGTAGAATACTATCATGACATATTTTTTGAAAGTATTATGGAATTTTTCAAACCTACATAAAAATAGAGGCAATATCATGAACCACTTGGCTTCAACAATTATCAACATGTTAGTTTATTTTATCTATTCCTTCCCCCGTACTTTCTTTTTTAACTCAAATATTTTAAAGCAAATTGCAGGCATGTTTTAGTTTACTTGACCATATTTAAACTCCTTGATTTTCTCAAAGGTGTTTTTTGGCAGTTGAGTTGTAGGAATCTAGATGCAAACAAAGTCCATACTATTAAGGAAAAAAATTCCAAACTTGGACACAGACAAACTGATGGCTGTGTGTCCTTTCTGTGTAACACTGGAGTGTTTGCCAACAGGCCCGTGGAAGGATTATCTCATTCTCTAGTGTAGCTTTACTGTGACTTGTTATTTTAAAGTATTTGGTGTACTCTTTGGAGAAGGCAATGGCACCCCACTCCAGTACTCTTGCCTGGAAAATCCCATGGACGAAGAAGCCTGGTAGGCTGCAGTCCATGGGGTCGCTAAGAGTCGGACACGACTGAGCGAGCGACTTCACTTTCACTTTTCACTTGCATGCATTGGAGAAGGAAATGGCAACCCACTCCAGTGTTTTTGCCTGGAGAATCCCAGGGACGAGGGAGCCTGGTGGGCTGCCGTCTATGGGGTTGCACAGAGTCGGACACTACTGAAGTGACTTAGCAGCAGTGTACTCTTTAAGGGTAGATGTGAATTTATAGAAAAATGACATAGATGCAAATGCTTCTTGGTAAATAGCAATGTAAATGAATATTGGTCAGTAGAGATATAAAAGATGTATGTCCAGTGCCCACATATATTGAATCTTTTGAATTATTTTTGCAGTAATTCTTTTTTTACTGGTTCCCTTTATCCTTCCTTGATAAATGCTCACTTGGTATGTATATAGGACCATTATTTTTAAGTTTCTAAAAATTATACTTTGACAATACATTGTGTTTTATTATTATGTCTTTTAATCCTCCTCTTATTTATAGCAATCCACCCTCCCTTTAGCTTCATACTATTAATTTGCTGAAGAAACCAGTTCATTTATCCTGTAAAATGTTCCAGTCTGGATTTATCTGGATTCCTCATAATGTCCATTAACTTGTATCTCTATCTTTTGTATTTCTTGTAGTTCATTCTTAGATCTAGAGGCTCTATCAGATCTGGGTCCCATTTATTAAGGCAAGAAATATTTCATAAGTGCTCCTGTAACTACTGCCACACACAAAGAGGTATATGACCTCCACCCCACTTTGAATGATGGAAAGTTTGATGAAAGGTTCAGGTATTGTCATGCTCATCACTCCTTCCCCATGGGATTTGTTATGAATTTATTATTTCTCAGCTCCAAAATTGCACCTGAGCCCTTTAAATATTTTTCCTTTGCCAGCAGGCAGAGAGCTTTGGCACTAGAGGGCAGTAGAGAGTCATTGCAGGAAAACGATTTTGGCTTCCTGTTTTTTGTTTTTTTTTTTTTTAACTTTACAATATTGTATTGGTTTTGCCATATATCAACATGAATCCGCCACAGGTATACACGTGTTCCCCATCCTGAACCCTCTTCCCTCCTCCCTCCACGTAGCAACCCTCTGGGTCGTCCCAGAGCACCAGCCCCAGGCATCCAGTATCCTGCATCTAACCTGGACTGGCTTCCTGTGTTACACGTACCTTCTCAGAGTTTCTGGCTTGTCTTGATTTTTTTTGATTAAGAGAAGCTCTTCATTCTAAAGTAGCCAAATTTATTGGTCTTTATGTTGTGGACTCTGTGTCTAGTTTAATAAATTCTTTCCTATCCTGAGATCACAAAAATAATCTCCAATATTTTAAAAGTTTTGTCTTTCAAATTTAAGCATTTAGTATGTCTGGATTAATTCATTTTTATGTTTGGAGCAAGATATGGATTTGTTTCTCTCTTTCCTTGATGGTTATCTGATTATCCCAGGACCATCTATTGCATAGCTCTTCCTTGCCCCACTGCCAGCTCTAATCGTATGCTATTTATCCATTTAGTTATTCTCCAATACTTATTGACCACCTACTTTGTGCTAAGTCCTTTCATAGATGCTGGGGCTCCAGCAGAACAAGACAGACAAAAATTTCATGGGAACTAGCATTCAATTGGGGGAAGACAAACAATGGACGAAATATAAATTAAATATTTGTTATGTTATGTGTTGATAAAAGAGCCCTATGGCCAGTTCACACAGCAAGGGAAAACAAAATAGACTGAAAGATGAAAAAAATGCTCAACCTAACTCATAATAAAGAAGAAGCAAATAAAATAACTAGACAAGGAATTTTTTTTTTTTTTTGGCTGTCAGAATGGCAAAAATTGAAAAGTTTGGCATGTACTTGATTGGCAAGGCTGTGGAGAAACAAGCCCTCCTTTCATTTATTGCTTGTAGAATCCAACTTAGGACAAACATTTAGAAAAACAATTGGCAGTGCATGTCAAAATTGTAGATGTATATACCCTTTAAACCCTGCAATTCCACAGTTCTACTTCTTGGAATTCTTTCTACAGATATGCTTGTATACATGCAAAACATAATAAAATTTTTTCATTGCAGTTTGTCTTAAAGATTGGGAATAATCCATGCATCCATCAGTTTTAGACTGGCTAAAATTTTATGCACACACGCACACACACAGGAATACTACGCAATGAAAAACTAATCACAATGCAGGAGTTCTCTGCGTACTTTGGTAAGGTCTCAAAGATATATTGCAAGTGGAAAGAGTAAGGTGAAAAACTGTAGAATAGGTTATCTTTGTGTTTAAAAAAAAAAAAAAAAAACAGAGAGATGGGAACCAAGAATCTCCTGATATTTTCATAGCTGGAAAGTACACAAGAAACCAAAGAAGGTGGTTCCCTATTTGGGATTGAGGCTTGAACTGGATAGATGGTGGGCGGGATTGTAAGCAAGACCCTTCAGTGTCTCTACTGTGGCAAAGAGTGCTTCTTACGGCAAATAAACAAGGGAATGGTGTCAGCATAATGTGGAATCTGCATTGTGTCGCGTGTATCTGTCTCAGTACGTGAATGTTTTGCCCTGAGTAGCAGCAGCTGAATGCAAAGTTCCAAATGCAATAGAGCCGAACAAGCTGAGGGAATATGATGCTTAGATGATGCCGTTCATCATGGCGTCTCCTTCCTCTCCACTTAGTTGGACTCACTGTCTTGAAGGGCTTATGAAATAATTATCCTGATCTTCAAGAATTTTTTGAGGACAAGACTAGTAAGGTGCTGCTGCAGTCTGATTCTACACAGGAGCGGCAACAACTTTTTTTGCTGATGTGCTCCTCAAAAGCACAGGAGAAAAATGTCATCAGGCTGCCTTACAAGAGCTTTCCTAGGTGTCTTCTGCTGAGATGCATTTGCAGTGATAGAAAAAGATGATTGTGGTGTAGTCTGTGCTTTGTGGGAGACGATTGTAACTCTGTAAGCTGATTCTAAATGAAAGAAGGTAGTAAGACAGCCCAGAAATACTAGTGCAAAAGAAACAACCACAAACAATGAGCCAAAGCCACCAGCATCGCACCTACTTTTTATACAAAGTCTCAGCTGCTTATCCTGCGGCTTCTGTTGGTGATGACCCCCTGCTTTGTTTCCATAAACCACCAGCTTCCATCTTTCCTCACCTAGGCAAAGTAGCTTTACCTCTTTTTGTTTTCAATAATGGTAAAGTCCTTTACCTCATATTATAACCTTTGTCTATTAGCTGTTTAACGAGTTTTTTTAAAATGATGCTAGTGTTTTTATTTGGATTGTTATGGATTGTTTTGTTACTGTTATGGTTACCAAAATGTGGAGATTCTGAGCTGTTTGGCAAAACTCTATTTTCCTCATAAACCCTGTTATTTCCGTGGTTTTATATGTGTACCATCAGATTTTAGAATCATGTGAGTCCCTTGCTATTCAAAATTTTTAAACAAAGAAAATGAATAAACTATAGGAAGATTTAAAAATTAAAAAGTCTATACTCCCACCACAGTAGAACTAACACATGGCAGGATGAGAACGCCAAGTTGGAGAAGGACACTTTCCCTTTGACCAGAGGATCAGCCTTCCTTGTGGCCCATGGACAGCTGGCAGCTGCTGTGCAAAGGCCTGTCCTGCTCCACAGGGAGAAAGTTCATGAGGTCCAAAGGCTGGGCACTGGCAGGTGCTGGAAGAATCTCATTGCCAGAGACTCTGGGGAGGTTGATTACAGATGCCCAACATTCTGTGAGGCCCAAACACGACAGGGAGACCAATGGCAGGACTTTTTTTTTTTTTTTAATATATATTTATTTATTTGGCTACCCTGGGTCTTAGAAGCAGAACGCAGGATCTTCGATCTTTATTGTAGCACACAGGATCTTTAGTAACAGCATAAGGGATCTATAGTTCCCAGACCAGGGATCAAACCTGGGCCCTCTGCACTGGGAGTGCAGAGTCTTAGCCACTGGACCGCCAGGGAAGTTCCAGCACTTCTTTATTGTTGCTTTTGCAACTTCTTGTTATTAATACCAGAGTCCCCTTCAAATTTTGTTATTTATCTGGGAATTTGGTAGAAATGTGCTGCCCCCTGTATCCAAACAGATTAATCAGATACTGGCAGGAGGGTGAGGGCACTGTTTTTTTTAGTTGGAGGCTGTAGGGCTAACAGGTTATCCTCTGGGTTGTGGAATGTCTCTTCTGGCTCTACCTAAATGACTCCTAAGGAAGACACAGAACCCCGGGTTTTATCTTCACTCAAGGCCCACCCAGCCTTAACCAGAGGCTCTAGGAGAGAGTCTGTTCCTTGTCTATTCCAGCTTCTATTGATTCTAGTGTTTCTTGAATAGTGACTGTGTCACTTGAAGCTCTGCCCCTGTCTTCACATTGCCTCTTCCTTTTCTCCATGTTTCTCTTATAAGGACATTTGGATTGGATTTAGGGTCTACCCTGGTAGTCCAGGATGGCCTCATCTCAAGGTGTTTTTTCCAAATAAGTTAAACTTCACAGGTTCTGGGGATTCAAATGTAGGCATGTCTTTTTTTGGGGTGGTGGCCACCATTCAACCCACCACTGGGGAGGACAGCCCATAACAGGAAAGAGTGGGCCATTTCTCTAATCAAGAAAATGCAGAGGAATCTGAGTAGTCAAGTCTTTATCTGGCTTTGGTGGCAGGATAATGCTGGCTTCACTGATTAGGCTGTCTGGTCTAGAAGTAGTAGAGATGTAAGTTTCATGCAAAAATGTTTTTTCATGACTACTCTGATCTTTTTTATCTTTTGTGCCCCTTTTTGGTTTTGGGATATATATTTGTCCTCACAAATCTGAATTCAATTAGGGAGGTTATATGTGACAAGACAGGATTAGCTGGTTATATGTGACACTGCACTTGCCAACATGTATGCTTCAGATCAGATCAGATCAGTCACTCAGTCGTGTCTGACTCTTTGTGACCCCATGAATCGCAGCACACCAGGCCTCCCTGTCCATCACCAACTTCCGGAGTTCACTGAGACTCACGTCCATCCAGTCAGCGATGCCATCCAGCCATCTCATCCTCTGTCGTCCCCTTCTCCTCCTGCCACCAATCCCTCCCAGCATCAGAGTCTTTTCCAATGAGTCAACTCTTCGCATGAGGTGGCCAGAGTACTGGAGTTTCAGCTTTAGCATCATTCCTTCCAAAGAAATCCCAGGGCTGATCTCCTTCAGAATGGACTGATTGGATCTCCTTGAAGTCCAAAGGACTCTCAAGAGTCTTCTCCAACACCACAATTCAAAAGCATCAATTCTTCGGTGCTCAGCCTTCTTCACAGTCCAACTCTCACATCCATATATGACCACAGGAAAAACCATAGCCTTGACTAGACGAAACTTTTTGGCAAAGTAATGTCTCTGCTTTTAAATATGCTATCTAGGTTGGTCATAACTTTTCTTCCAAGGAGTAAGCGTCTTTTAATTTCGTGGCTACAGTCACCATCTGCAGTGATTTTGGAGCCCAGAAAAATAAAGTCTGACACTGTTTCCACTGTTTCCCCATCTATTCCCCATGAAGTGGTGGGACCGGATGCCACGATCTTCGTTTTTTGAATGTTGAGCTTTAAGCCAACTTTTTCACTCTCCACTTTCACTTTCATCAAAAGGCTTTTGAGTTCCTCTTCACTTTCTGCCATAAGGGTGATGTCATCTGCATATCTGAGGTTATTGATATTTCTCCCGGAAATCTTGATTCTAGCTTGTGTTTCTTCCAGTCCAGCGTTTCTCATGATGTACTCTGCATATAAGTTAAATAAACAAGGTGACAATATACAGCCTTGACGAACTCCTTTTCCTATTTGGAACCAGTCTGTTGTTCCATGTCCAGTTCTAACTGTTGCTTCCTGACCTGCATACAGATTTCTCAAGAGGCAGATAAGGTGGTCTGGTATTCCCATCTCTTTCAGAATTTTCCATAGTTTATTGTGATCCACACAGTCAAAGGCTTTGGCATAGTCAATAAAGCAGAAATAGATGTTTTTCGGGAACTCTCTTGCTTTTTCCATGATCCAGTGGATGTTGGCAATTTGATCTCTGGTTCCTCTGCTTTTTCTAAAACCAGCTTGAACAAATGGAAGTTCATGGTTCACATATTGCTGAAGCCTGGCTTGGAGAATTTTGAGCATTACTTTACTAGCGTGTGAGATGAATGCAGTTGTGTGGTAGTTTGAGCATTCTTTGGCTTTGCCTTTCTTTGGGATTGGAATGAAAACTGACCTTTTCCAGTCCTGTGGCCACTGCTGAGTTTTCCACATTTGCTGGCATATTGAGTGCAGCACTTTCACAGCATCATCTTTCAGGATTTGGAATAGCTCAACTAGAATTCCATCACCTCCACTAGCTTTGTTCGTAGTGATGCTTTCTAAGGCCCCCTTGACTTCACATTCCAGGATGTCTGGCTCTAGGTCAGTGATCACACCATCGTGATTATCTGGGTCATGAAGATCTTTTTTGTACAGTTCTTCTGTGTATTCTTGCCATCTCTTCTTAATATCTTCTGCTTCTGTTAGGTCCATACCATTTCTGTCCTTTATCGAGCTCATCTTTGCATGAAATGTTCCTTTGGTATCTCTGGGGTTCCTATATGAAGGCACTAAGACTTCAGGGGAAAATATCAAAGAATTCTGAGATATCAGTGGGTATGGCTGTCCAGATTGGTGGGACTCCAGTGCTCCATGAGCTCTCCAAAATGCTGGGATTTTGAGAGGGGTGGAGCACTCAGGATTTTCAAAGGGGCAAAGGCAAATGAATGGTGAAAACCAAGAAGCACCTGCCTCTGGATGGATGAACCCCGCCTCGGGCTGCCCCCTGCACCTACCGCCGCAGTACAAAGGGTAAGGTCTTCACTTTTAGGTCCAGGAAACCAGAGGCCTGCCTGGGAGCAAGAGGGTCCCACGTTGCCAGGCGACCATAGGGTTCACCTGAGGTAGCCCACAGGGACTTGGTAGACGTGAGGGCCGTCATCTTGGCCAGTTGTTCTGCACTGCATTATTTTCATTCTTCTGACTGATTTGTAAAATAGGCCTATCAGTGTCTTTGAGCCCTGCCTCACAAGACTGTTGAGGATCACAACACGGTACAAACAACACTTATTTTAAAAGCATTCGCATCCCCTGGTGAATCCCCCTGGTGTCTCTGGGTTTTCCTTGCCCCAGCTGACCTGGGCGCGAGGGGCAAGTCTGCGGACACAGGGGTCCCTGAGGAACCCTTACACCTTGTGGTCTGCCCGGTGGAGGCCTTTCCGGACGGTCCGAGAGGCGAGACTGAGGGGCTGGGCTCCCGGAGGCGCTGGCAGGGATGGGGTTGCCCGGAAGGGCCTGGCAATGGTCGCAGAGGCTCCAGCAAAGCCCAGTTACTGAGGTCTTGTCCGTGATTGCCGAGTGGCAGGCGGCCCAAGTGGGCGCGGGGTGGGCCAGGTGCTGTGCCGGTGGGTGCACTGCAGAGGAGAAAGAACCAGCATTCTGTAGGGTATTCTGCTTTCCAGAGTGAATTTCATTTATTTACCTGCCCTTGTTGCATCCTTTCTGCAGTCCTCTGGGATGTACGGGTTATTATTATCCCCCAGTATGGGAATGATGGTGGTGCTGGTGGAGAGCTTCATGGCTGGGTTAAGGCCAACTGATGCCCTAAGAACAGCTTTACAGTGGTGCCCCCTTGGCTTTTCCATGGTTTAACATGGCATCTTAAGAATACTGAGCCTTTCTATCCTATTAATATAGTGTATTTCACCATTTACCTAGATTTCTTTCATGTTTTTTGTAATTTATTAGCTTATGCCATAAAGATCTTACACATATTTTGTAAGATTTGTATTTATTTCATGTTTTACAGTATTGTTGTAAATATACTTTTAAAAAATTGTCAATCTTCACTAGTCCATTTATTTGTATATGTTAACAATTTTTAAAACAGTGACTTTGTAAAACTCATTTATTCTGCTTTGTTTTTGTAGAATCTTTGGCATTTTCTTCCCCCCGCCCCAGACTTTATTGAGCTATAATTGATATATAAATTTAAAGTGGTTTCCCGGGCAGCACAGTGGTAAAGAATCTGCCTGCCAATGCAAGAGACACAGGTTAGATCCCTGGGTTGGGAAGATCCCCTGGAGTAGGAAAAGGCAACCCACTCCAGTATCATTGCCTGGAAAATTCTATAGACAGAGGAGCCTGGTGGGCTACAGTCCATGGGGTCACAAAGATTTGCACACAATTGAGGGACTGAGCACAAGTTTAAAGTGTGCAGTGTGCTGATTTGAAACAAATATATTACAGTATGATTACCGTCATTGTGTTAGCTAGCACCGCCACTGCATCACATAATTACCGTTTATTTTTTGTGGTGAGATTTAAGATCTACTCTCTTAGCAGTTTTCAATTATACAGTACAGTACTGTTACCTGTGATCACAATGCAGCGCATTAGGCTCCCAGAATTTGTTCATCTTCTAACTGGAAGTTTGTACCCTTTGACCAACATCTTCCTGATTCCCCCACTCTCCTGGCCCCTAGTAACCTCAATTCTATACTCTATTTCTGTGAGTTGTGTTTTTTAGATTCCACATAAGTGATATAATACAGTATTTGCCATTCTATGTCTGAATTATTTCACTTAACATAGTGCCATCAAGGTCTATCCAAGTTGTCACAGATGGCAGGATTTCCTTCTTTCTCATGGCTGAATAATATCCCATTAGATATATTATACTGCATATTGGGGCTTCCCTGGTGACTCAATGATAAACAAACTCACCTGTAATGCAAGGGATGCAGGTTTGATTCCTGGATGGGAAAGATTCCCTGGAGAAGGGAGAGGCAACCCACTGCAGTATTCTTGCCTGGGAAAATCCCATGGACAGAGGAGCCTGGTGGGCTATAGTGCATGGGGGTCACAATAGTGTCAGACATGACTCAGCTACTAAACAACAACAAAATTTTATATTTTATTAATATATGGAGGGCTTCTCAGATGGCTCAGTGGTAAAGAATCTGCCTGCCCATGCAGGAGACACAGAGTGGGTTTGATCCCTGGGTTGGGAAGATCCTGTAAAGGAGGAAATGACAACCCACTCCAGTATTCTTGCCTAGGAAATTCCATGGACAGAGGAGCCTGGCGGGTTACAGTCCATGGGTCACCAAGAGTCGGATATGACTGAGCAACTGAGCACACACGCCCATTAATATATATATCACACCTCCTCTATCCATTCATTCATAGATGGATGCTTAGGTTGTTTCCATCTCTTGCCTATCATGAATAATACTGCAAAAACATGGGAATGCGGCTAGCTCTTCAATATCCTCTTTTTATTTCCCTTGAATATGTACCCAGAAGTTGGAGTGCTGGATCTATTGGTAGTTCTATTTTTGCTTTTTTGAGAAATCTAATAAACCAAACTCATAGACACAGAGAACAGATTGGTGGTTGTCAGAGGTGGGAGTAGGGTGGGCAAAATGCATGAAGGTAGTCAAAAGGTGCAAACTTCCAGTTATAAGATATGTACATTCTTGGGATGTATTATACAGCATGGCAACAACAAAAAAAGTATATTCTGCTGCTGTTGCATGTCTATTAGGTCCGTTTAGACTAAAGTATGGTTGAAGTCCAATGTTTCTGATTTTCTGTCTGGATGATCTGTTCATTGCTTGGAATATTGAAGTCCCTTGCTACTATTTTATTGTTGTCTATTTCTCCCTCAGACCTGTTAGCATTTGCTTAACACATTTAGGTGCTCTGATGTTGGGTGCATATATATTTGTGATTGCTGTATTCTCTTGATGAATTGGGCTTCCCTGATAGCTCATTTTGTAAAGAATCCACCTGCAATGCAGGAGACCCTGGTTTGATTCCTGCATTGGGAAGATCCTCTGGAGAAGGGACAGGCTACTCACTCCAGTATTCTTGGGCTTCCCTTGTGGCTCAGCTGGTAAAGAATCTACCTGCAATATGGGAGACCCAGGTTTGATCCCTGGGTTGGGAAGATCCCCTGGAGAAGGGAAAAGCTACCCACTCCAGAATTCTGGCCTGGAGAATTCCTTGGACTGTATAATCCATGGGATCGCAAAGAGTTGGACACGACTGAGCAACTTTCACTCACTTGATGAATTGACCCCTTTATTATTATATAATAACCTTTTTATCTATTACTGTTTTCAGCTTAAAGTCTATTTTCTCAGATACAAGTAAAGCTACCTTCACTCTCTTGTTTTCTACCTGCATGGACTATTTTTTCTCCACCCCTTTACTTTAAGCCTATGAGTGAACTTATAGCTGAAAGTGAGTATCTTGCAGGCAGCTTATAGTTGAATTTTTAAAATCCATCCAGTACGTTCTGACTGAAGAATTCTATATGTTTACCTTTAGGATAATTATTGATATGTAAGGACTTACTGATACCATCTTATTGATTGCTTTCTGGCTGTTTTGCAGTTCTTTTTTTCTCGCTGCCTCCCTTTGTGAATTGGTTATTTTCTGTGGTGCTATGCTCTGATTTTCTTCTCTTTATCTTTTGTGAATCTACAAATCATTTTGTAAAAGTTTGTGCTTTATGGTTACCTCAAGGCTTACATAAAACCTCTTGTAGATGTTATCAGTCTATTTTATACTGAGTACAACTTAATTTCACTAACATGCAAAAACTCTACCCTTTTACTTCTCACCCATTTACACTTTTAATGTCAAATTTTACCTCTTTTGATATTGTGTATTTATTAAGAAATTATAGTAACTGTATAGCAATTTTTAATGTTCTTGTCATTTAACGTTTATACTATAGTTAAGAGGCCAACACACTCTCATATTACAGTATGAGAGTTTTCTGAATTTGACTATTTATTCACTCTTTACCTGTATGGTCTATGTATTTGTATGTTTTCATATTACTAACTAGCATCTTTTCATTTCAGCTTGAAGAACTTCTAACATTTCTCGTAAGGAAGGTCTATCGGTGATAAACTCCCTCATTTTTTGTCTGGTGAAGTCTCTCTTTTGTAAATGGTGTTTTGTAAACATTTTGTGTGTTATATTATTTATTTATTGGGCTGCACTGGGTCTTTGTTGCTGTGTGTGGGCTTTCTCTAGTTGCAGCCACTTCTGTTGAAGCGTGCAGGCTTCTCATTGCAGTGGTTTCTCTTGCTGTGGCACTCGGGCTCAGCAGTTGTGGCACACGGGCTTAGTTGCTCCACAGCATGAGGGATCTTCCTGGACCAGGGATTGAACCCATGTTCCCTGCATTGGCAGGTGGATTCTTCACCACTGGACCACCAGAGAAATCCCATCTGGTAAAGTCTTTTTTTTTTTTTTTTCCTTTTTGTTGTAAATTATGTTTTTACTTATTTTTTTTAATTTATATTTTTTATTGACAGATAATTGCTTTACAGAATTTTTGTTGTTTTCTGTCAAACTATCTGGTAAAGTTTTTGTTGTTGTTTAGTTGCTAAGTCATGTCCAACTCTTTGCGGCCCCATGGACTGTAGCCTGCCAGGCTCTTCTGTCCGTGGGATTTTCTGGGCAAGAATATTGGAATGGAGTACCATTTTCTTCTCCAGAGGATCTTTCTGACCCAGGTATCAAACCCACATCTCCTGCATTGCAGACAGATTCTTTACTGCTACACTACCAGGGAAGCCCAAAGTCTTTGTTTCTCCTTAGTAAAGGACAACTTTGTCAGACAGAGAATTCTCAATACGTAACTGACATCTAATTCTTGACTATATCATCCAACTCTTTCCTGGCTACCGGGGTCCAGCCCTGGTTGGATCCAGAGATTCCCTCAGGAGGATGGCGTTGGCGATTAGAATAGCAAAGGCTGAGAGATATTAGAGGCTCATTATAACTGGTTTATGCGGAAAATCAATATAACCTGTGACACCAGGTTAGCTCTGACTATGGAGGCCGCAAGCGCCCTCTCGAATAGGGGAAGGTGCCCCACCTTGGGTGCCTTCTCAAGTGGGTCTTAGAAGCCCAGGCAAATAAGTAGTCCCAGAGGGCCCCCACGCTCCAATTAAATGTCCTGAAGGAAGAACAGAAAAGAAAAGGAGGAAAAGGAAACAAGAAAGAACAACACGACACAGGGAGATCAAGCTTTGAGCAAGGCCCGTAGCTTTATTTTCAAAGGGAGCTTATATACCTTAAGTTGTGCATAGAGGATAATAGGGGGTGTGAAATCATGCAAAGTCAGCAGTCTTTGATCCTTATCGAGACCAGGCTTTCTTTTCTGCAAACTTATCATCATATACAGATGGTTTAGGTGATTTACATCATCTTCTGGCCAGAAGGCCTGTTAACATTTTATGACTCTGATAAAGGTTTGTCAACCATAAGACTTATTTTCTCTAAGAGTAATTATTTTAAAGTTTGGCGCCATCCTCCAAAGGTGTTAGATAAAGTTGCATTCCTATAGGGCAGAGGTGCAGTGGGTTTACAACAAGGAAAGAATTTATTACCTTAAGGGTCTAAAGTTGTTAACACCAAGGCCACTACTTATTTTTTCTACGTACCAACTATATTAATTAATACACTTCCAAGGATACAATACAGGGGATGTGGAAACTCGGCAGCAAGCATTGGCTCAACAATGAAATCTTCTACTAGTTCTAACAATTTCTAACTCTCCAAGAGGCTCTATACTATTTGAATATCTTAAGCTTCCGGTGCCTCTTCCTGTAAACAATTGTATGCGTAGCTGTAGGAGTCCGGGTAAACCTGTCAGGCAAGTTAGAGAGCCGTCTGAGGGGTTTGGATTGAAACACTTTTATTATGCCCAGGAGGCTAATTAGGTAGAACTCTAAGTTGATTTCCTTCAGAGAAAAGTGGTCGGGGATAGCCCCCCCACCCCCCCGCCCCCGTTAATGTCAGAGGAGTTGGTGAAAGTCGTAAAATAGTAAAACAGATTCTGATTTGGGGGTAGATGCTCAGGCAGAACCAGGGGGGCCCCTCGAGCCCTGACTCACATTTGCATATCAGGCCTCTCCACAAGACCTTTGTCATGGGTGGGAACTCCCGTGCTGGCTCCCGGCACCTGGCCTATAGGATTTCTGCTAAGAAATCCATTGCTAGCCTAATAGGAGCAGCTTTGTACTTTACAGTCTTCTTTTTTCTTGCTGATTTTAGGATTCTGTCCTTGTCTTATATTTTTGGCAGTTTTATTATAATGTGTCTTGGAGAAGATCATTTCAGACTGAAGTAATAGGGTGATCTAATAGCTTTGTGAACTTGAATGCATAAATTTTTTCTCCCAGGTTTAGGAAAGTTTTAGCCATTGTTTCTTCAAATAGTTTTTCTGTCTCTGTCTCCCTCTCTTCTCCTTCTGGAACTCCAATGATTCAGATTTTCTTTCTTTTGATGGTGCTCTGTTGTTGGACACACATTTGTGATTAGCATATTTTCTTGGAAAAATAACTCCTTTATCATTATGTAATAGCCCTATTTATCCCTTGTAACATAGCTTGTCTACTTTATCTAATATTAACATAGCTACTCCAGCTTTATTTTGATTAGAGTTTGCTAGATGGTACACTTTTTTCAATTCTTTTACTTTTAGAGATCTATATTATTATATTTAATATCTAACAATAATATAGATATTTAGAGATCTATATTACTACATTTAACATTCTATTTGGAGATAGAACATAGTTTTGTCTTTCTTATAAACCAATTTGACAAATCTTTTAGTAGGTGTGTCTAAACTATTCACATTTAATGTAACTATTAACATTATTGAACTTGGGTCCACTATTTTATTATTTCTATTTGTACCTTATTTTTTTTTTTTACTCTTCTATTTCATTTTTATTGCCTTCTCTTATTTCTAATATTTTTAAATATTCCAAGTTAATTACCTGTTAGCTTTTGCCTATATCTCTTCACAGTATTTTTGGGTGTTGGTCTCTGGGTTACAGTATACAGACCTTAGAGTTAAAAAGATAAGCAGAGTTGAAAGTTTGCAACTTCAAGTAAAATGTAGAAGCCTTACAACCATATAGATCACTTTCCCTGTAATTGTCTAATGTATTACATCTACATAATCTCTCTAACGATGTTATAATTTTTGCTTCCAACTGTCCTACATATCTTAAAGAACTTGTGAGGTGTAAAATAAGCTACTGTATTTATCCAAATGTTTACCATTTCTGTTGCCATTTCTTCTGTTCTCTTGTTATTCCTGAAGTTCCAAATGTCCCTGTGGAATTTCACATTAGCCTGAAGAACTTCCATTAGCAGTTCTTTTAGGGCAGGTTTACTGGTGATAACATTTTCTCAGTTTTCTTTCATCTGAAAATATTTATATTTTGCTTTCATTTCTGAAGGATATTTTACTGCTGTAGAACCCTGGATTGACAGGACTTTTCACAGCACTTTCCAGATGTTTCTCCCACTGTCTGTTGACCTTTATGGCTTCTAACAAGAAATGTGCCAACATCTGAATCATCATCCTTCCCCTCATTGTGATGTTATTTTTTTCTGATTGCTTTCAAGATTTTTTTCTTCATCTTTGCTTTACAGCAGTTTGGTGATGGTGTATTTGGGGTGGTTTTTCTTTAAGTTATTCTCTTTGGCATTTGCTGAGCTTCTTGAATCTGTAAATCTGTGTCTTTTGCCATACATACTTGAGAAGTTTTCAGCTATTTTTTTTTTTTTTTCTGTTTTTTCCTTTACCAATTTCTTTTCCTTCTCTGGTACACTAATGACATGAATATTAGACCTTTTGATATTTCATAAGTTACTGAGTGTCTGCTTTTTAGAAAAAATTCTACTATTAAGATTCAGTAATTTTTATTGCACCTTCTTCAAGTTCATTGACTTTTTTTTTTTCTGTCATCTGCATGCTGCTGTTAATTTCATGCAGTGAAATTTTTATTTCAGATATTCTATTATTTAATTCAGTGACCAGATATGGGAGGTGGTAATGAGGTGTGATTTTTCACACCTAGGTTTTAGCTTGGGTAATGGGGTAGTTGTTGGTAGCTCTTACCAAGGAATAAGAACAATGAGGAAAATAATGCAATTGGAGATGTGAATTTAAGCTGAAAGCTGCTGCTGCTGCTAAGTCGCTTCAGTCGTGTCCGACTCTGTGCGACCCCATAGATGGCAGCCCACCAGGCTTCCCCATCCCTGGGATTCTCCAGGCAAGAACACTGGAGTGGGTTGCCATTTCCTTCTCCAGTGCATGAAAGTGAAAAGTGAAAGTGAAGTCGCTCAGTTGTGTCTGACTCTTCGAGACCCCATGGACTGCAGGCTACCAGGCTCCCCCATCCATGGGATTTTCCAGGCAAGACTACTGGAGTGGGGTGCCATCGCCTTCTCCAAATGATAAAGTTAATGTGGTTTAAATCAGTGATTTTCAAATTATCAATTGCAATAGCTTATATCATGGCATCAATTTTGTGGGTTCTAACCAGCATTTTTAAAACGGACTGCAGTTTTAAAAGCCAGTAAATGATATTGAACAAAACTTGTGTTTTAGTATGTGTGTGCATATGCATATGTGCACGTGTTAATTTATTAGACGTGAATGTGTTTCTAACTGTGATGTTTCCAAAAATATTTGAAAACCATTAGTTTAAATCCATTAGTTTAAACATAATGATGTTTACAAGGCAGCATATGAATAAAAGACCTATGATTGAACCTAATGATTTCTAATAATCTAACTCTCATGTTCTCAGATGAGTTTTAAAATATAGACCTAAAGTTTTTATAATTATAGTTTTTTTGGCCACACCGTGTAGGATGTGGGACCTTAATTCCCCAATCAGGGAACAAACCCATGCCCTCTGCAGTTGGAGTGAAAATTCTTAACCACTGGACCTAAGCCCTAAATTTTTGTAATTCCTATTCTTTACTATTGAATCATTTACAGCAAATATTTTCACTAAAGCTGATCTACTTAGAGTGAGGGAAATTCCTTAGACTTTATTGGGTATTTACTTTCCCAATATTATAATCTTCTAGAATACTCACCACTTAATTACACGTATTAGTACCCTTTAAAATGTTTACAGAAAAGCTGACTACCTGAAACTAACACCAGGTTAGCTTTGCAGGCTGGAATCTGTTCTGAATAGTGGTCTGAAAGGAACTTTGGATTTGGAGGGAAATGGTTGGGAACAGTTTGAACATAAAAACTATTTTCTCATGAGTTCCATTTTAATGTTGAATAAATTCACAATTTCTGTTTTTACCTCGTGTCCTCTTAGAAAGTCATTCTTCATTTTGAGAAGGAACGTTCTGCAGGGTTTCAGCATTGCTGTCATGGCCACTGCCTCTCCTCTGAGGAAACTGGAGGACAAGGTGATGTGCTCTATCTGTCCTGACTACTTGAAAGACCCTCTTACCATCGACTGTAGTCACATCTTCTGCTATCACTGCATCATTAAGGTCTGTGAATCTGCTCAGCAGCCATTATATTATTCTCTCTGCAAGACAGCCTTTAAGAAAGAGAATATCCGCCATGTGTGGCAGATGGCCAGCATAGTGAAGAATATCTGGAGGATGAAAGTAGATGAGGAGAGACAACCCAGAGAGGACCGACCACTCGCGCAGAGAGCAGAGCAGCTGTGCGGGCAGCATTTGGAGAAGCTGCATTACTACTGCAAGGATGACCAGCAGATACTGTGTGTCATGTGTCAGGAGTCCCGGGAGCACAGGCACCACGCTGCTGTTCTGCTGGAGAAGGCTGCGCAGCCTTATCAGGTAAGAAGCTTGCTGGACCCCAGCTCTGTTCTTGGAGCCAGAAAAGTTCTATTGTACCTTCAGGATAAGGTCCAAAATTTTTTTAATAAACACTTTATTGAGGTATAATTGACACATAAAAAGCTGTCCATATATTTACTGTATGCAATTTAAGTTTGGGGATAAGTATGTCGCTACCATCAAGGCAAGAGACATATTTATCACCTCCCAAAGTTTCCTCCCACCCGATTTATTATTATTATTGTCTTACTGTGTGTGTGAGAGAGAGAACACTTAGCAAGATCTATCCTGTTAGCAAATTTTAATTGTACAACACAGCATTGTTATCTGTAAGCACTATGGTATAGAGTAGATCTTCAGAACTTACTTATCTTGCATAACTGAAACTTTTACCCTTTGACCCTCACCTCCCCTTTACACTTCCCTCCAGCTGCTGGCCACCACCATCCTACTCTGCTTCTGTCCGAGTTTTAGATTCCTCATACAAGTGAGATGATTTGGTGTTTGTCTTTTGTGCCTGGCTTATTTCACTTTACATAATGTCCTCCAGGTCCATCTGTGTTGTTGCAAATGGCAGGATTTTCTTCTTTTTTTAAGGCTGAGTAAGATGCCATTGTATGTATATACCACACTGTCTTTATCCATTCATCCATTGGACATTAGGTTGTTTCCATAGCTTGGCTGTTGAGGATAATGCTGCAATAAACATGGGAGTGGAAATGTCTCTTCGAGATCCTGATCTCAATTTCTTTAGATAAATACCTAGAAACAGGATTGCTGGGTCATATGGTAGTTCTATTTTTAGTTTTTTGAGAAGCATCTATCGTGTTTTCCATGGCTGTGCCAGTTTCCATTCTCGTTAGTAGTGTACCAGGGTTTCCTTTTCTTCACATCTTCACCAATACTTGTTATCTTTCATTTTTTAAAATAATAGCCATTCTAATAATTGTTAAGGGGAAGGTTCAAATTCTGTAGCACGGTAAGTTCTTGGCAACATGTATTCTTCTAATTTGAATAATAAACTGGTTTGTTTTCATATCTTTTATAATAGCAAGTCTGTCCCACTACCTTGATGTTTTAGTTTCTGAAGCATCTGATCAAGCCTCAACCAGCAGTATGGAATACCAGCGCTCTTGATAGCCATCTTGATACTTAGCTTCAAAGTGTGTGCTTCATCTCTATTATAAAAATATTTTTGAGAATATTGCATCTTGTATGAATTTCCTTTCAGAATTTAATCTCAGGGAAAATATTATTTTTTTCTGATGTACCAGTAGTTTTCCTCCTGTCTGCTAAAGGATTACATGAATCACTATTTCCCTTTTGTCCTTGGTTAACAGGACTCTTAAAATCAATTTAGTCATTCACTCAGTGATGTGGAGTTAGTATATATATTTTCCTTCATTATTTTGTGTTGATTTTCTTTTTTATTTCTATGTTATCAATTAATTTTAATATAAATTATCTATATTTTGGTGGAAAGAAACAGTGTAAATATAAAAACCACACTATAAGTCTTAGTAGTTGTAATGATAATAAATTTAATTTTATCCCCCTAATTTTCCCCCAGTTTTATTGAGATGTAATTGACATACAGTATAGTATAAGTTTAACATGCATTTTATCTCACTTCTGAGAAGCTACTCTAAGCCAACATAGCACTCACTCTGTTTCTTCTTCATTAACTAGGATGAAAACTATTCCAACCTAGTCATCTTATAATACTACATAAGATCAAAGACTATCTGATTTCATTCTGAAATCATTTTGCAGGTGTCTTTTCTTATTGAGGGCATTTTCATCTTCATCTTGAGATTATTCATGTTTTTCCCCCCATAGGGTAAAATTCTAAACCATCTGAAGATTCTGAAGGGAGACAGGGACAGAATTCAGAATTCTCAGTCTACAGGAGAAGATGAGATTCAGGCCCTGCTGGTACGAGAAGTTTCGAGTGAATGTTCTTTGTACCTGTGTTGGGTAGAGGAGAGAGAGAGAGAAGTGTGTGTGTGTGTGTGTGTGTGTGTGTGTGTGTGTGTGTGTGTATATATATATATATATATATATATATGTTGAGGGGAGGGGGATAATGAGGGATGAGGAGAATGTGGGTGTGATAGAAGGGATTCTAGTTCTGAACTTATCCTCAGACAAACATTCTGGTGTTTTCCAGCCTCTCAGGAGAAATCCTCTTTGTCTTTCTGCCTTTACTGTAGGCAAAATTCCAGAGCCACAAGCAAGACGCAGCATCAGTGTTTGAGCAGGGCCATCAGTTCCTGAGAGAAAGGGAGCAGCACCTGTTGGAGTGGCTGGAGGGAACGGAGCAACAGCTCACTGAAGGGAGGAACAGCCATGTCACCAAGGGCTCTGAGGAGGTCATCCGGCTGGAGACCCTGATTTCTGAGTTAGAGAAGAAGGCTCGGCAGCAAGCACTTGAACTTTTGCAGGTGAGGGACCAGTTAAATTGGACCTCTTGCTCCAGGCTGCAGTCTGGCCCCTCCATTAGCATGAGATTTGGACCAGGAGTCAGGAGAGACAAGGTTTTGTTCTCATTTATTGAGTTCTTGACAGGTTAACTAGCAAACCAATAGGTTGTAAGTCCCAAATCACAGTGGGCAGGAGACAGCAATATGCACAGATGTTACACTGAGATAGTGAGATCTGTCAGTCAATTCAGTGCAGTCTCTTAGTCTTGTCAGACTCTTTGCAACCCCATGGACTGCAGCACACCAGGCTTCCCTGTCCATCACCAACTCCTGGAGCTTGTTCAAATTCATGTCCATTGAGTTGGTCATGCCATCCAATCATCTCCTCCTCTGTCGTCCCCTTCTCCTCCTGTCCTCATTATTTCCCAGCTTCAGGGTATTTTACAATGAGTTGGTTCTTTGCATCAGGTGCCCAGAGTATTAGAGCTTCACATCAGTCCTTCCAATGAATATTCAGAACTGATTTCCTTTAGAATTAACTGGTTTAATCTCCTTGCAGTCCAAGGGACTCTCAAGAGTCTTCTCTAACATCACAGTTCAAAGCATCAATTCTTCGATGCTCTGCTTTCTTTATGGTCCAACTCTCACATCCAAACATGCACATTTATAATTATAAGAAATAATTGAGTGTTAAATCTTATGATCAGACTGGAAGCCACAGGAATTCTGGAAAAGGCTAGTCAGGGAAGGCTTCATGGATGAAGCAGCTCTTAATGGTAGCCTTGAGGAAAATGTAAAGATTTGTGTTAGCAGAAAAGAGGAGTTGAACATTCCATTTGTGGAGGTGCATTGGTTAAAATGAAACACATGAATGTGATGATAAACTTAATGAGTGTGATAATAAAAAGGTGGGTGTAGGTGCAGCATGCATGTCAGTCCTGTCCAACTCTTTGCAACCCCATGGACTGTAGCCCACAGGCTCCTCTGTCCATAGGATTTTCCAGGCAGGAATACTGGAGTGGGTTAGCCATTTCCTCCTCCAGGGGATCTTCTTGACCCAGGGATTGAACCTGAGTCTCTTGTGGCTCTTGCACTGACAGGAGGATTCTTTACCACTGAGCCACCTGGGAAGCCCGCAGGTGCTGAGGAAGAGCGTTTGGAAGATAGGAAGGTACATCGAGTGAAAGGGGCTACCTTTCTGGAGGAGTCAGCTTAAGTGAGGAAGAAGTTAAAGGGAAGATGGGCTAGGTAAGATGGGGCCAGCTGAGTAGAGGCCTTCGAAGGCATTCTGAGATTTCAGTCTTAATCTGATAGACAGTAAGAGTCTTACCAGATTAAGGGAGTTTTCCTGGAGACGATATTCTAGACTCAAATGGAGGAAAGGAAGGGGAAACGTGTGTCCCCATAAACCACAGTGGAGAATAGTACAGGTCGAAGCCCACCAGAAAATTCTCTGTACAGTCCTATCCTGTACCCATTCCCAGCGAGCTCATCGTAAGGAACGGAGGCAGCTCCTGGGAACCTTATTTCCATGACAGTCTGTCTTCTCTTCCTTTCTAGGACCCAAGTGACATAACAAGCAGGTAGGTTCTGTTGCTTTATATTTTTTAGCCACTTAGGTGTTCCTTTGTTTTTTCTGTCACCATAACTTATAGAAATTTGGCAAGGGCTGAAAGGGGTTATTTAGAAGAAGAGAGGTTCTTCTAGAAAGTTTAATATGAAAAATATTCCATAGAACGTCCTAGAAAAATTATTTTCTTGGAACTTAGCATGGTAAGAGGATAGGGAGAGTTGAAATGGGAGGAGATTGTGACAGAGTATTTGAAAAAATTTAAAATACACATTTGTTTCTAAGACCCAGTGTCCTTTCATTCTTTTTATTCCTATTTGGTTCCCAGCCGCCTTTCCTCCTGCACTCCCCCACATTTTGAAGAGCACATTTCTTCATCAGATTGCCCTCCATGCTTGTTAGTGATGTTTCCTGCTCTCTGCTGGATCATAAGAAGAAGACATTTATATGCGTCACAGGGATAATGGTTTCTTTGGTAGTGGTTCTCAGCCAGTGTGTTAGGCATTAAACACTGACAGTTTTCAACAACCATACCCATAATGATATGCAGAAGCTTTGAACAGAGATAAAAGCCAAGTATTTTGAGAATACACAGTTCATCCCAGAGACACCAGGACTGTTGGCATAATCTGAGCATTTACCATGGACCAGTTACCAGGTGGGGAAAGGAGACAGGATGCCAGATTCTGGCTGGGGAGACCAGACAGAGACTGTCGGAGATGAGTGATTATATAAGAAATGAGGGTGATACAGAATGTGTAAGACTTCTTGCTCTAGAGTATTTTGTCTGATATCAGTAGTTACTCTAGTTTTCTTTTGATTAGTGTTTTCATACTATTAAACTTTTTATTCTTTAACTCTCAACCTCTCTGGGCTGTTATTTTTATGTATCTCTTATAAGCAACATAAAATTTTGTTTTCTTTTAAAATAAATTCATCTGACACATTTTAATTGGAATATTTAGTATTTATAGCTCCTGGAAAACCACCACTTACATTTATAATTTAAAAAGTATTTGGAGTGTTTGACAAATAATATCCTTACATTTTATTGTTTATATCTGAATATGTTTTGTTTATATCTTTTTTTGCCTTCTCTACTTGCCTTTCTCTTTTTTCTATTTTTAATATTTTATATTTTTGTGTATATATATTTATGAGCCTTGTTTTTGAAATATGCTATAATTACTAGTCCATAGTATTTTTTGTTGTTTTCTAGATATTTTAAAATTTTAAATTTCATTTGCTATTTAATATAAGATTTGTTTAAAAAAGAGGACATCTGTCAATGGTGCTGTGTTTGTTTTTTTTTTCCTAACAGCCTTATGTTTCATAGATTTTATATTTTGTGATCAGACAAGTGTGTTGCCACCTCTACTATTTTGGACTTTATCAAGGCTTTCCCTATTGTATGTTTTAAATTTTTGGACGGTTCTATGCACTTGAAAATAAGATACATTTTTTGTGTCCTTGGAATAGGATTAATATATCTCCATGAGGTTTTCCTTAGTAATTTTGTTATTTTGTTTTGGTACTTAAGAGGGCCCAGATAGCTCAGTCGGTAGATCAAACATCAGACTTTTAATCTGTTTAAGTCCCTGTTCAGGCATAGCTCTAGGTTTTGGGGCTTCCCCGGTAGCTTGGTGGTAAAAAAAAAAAAAATCTCTTGCAGGTTGATCCCTGGGTTGGGAAGATGCCCTGGAAAAGGGAATGGCAACCCACTCCAGTATTCTTGCCTGGAGAATCCCATGGACAGAGGAGCCTGGCAGGTTGCAGTCCATGGGGTCTTGATAGTCAGACATGACTTAGCAACTAAACCACCATAAATGACATGTTGGTGGATCGAGAATCCTTGGATCATGGCTCTTTCTTCAGATCTCTATATTCTTCTCTCTGACTCTGATGTCGAAACCAGCCACTTGGAAAAGCAGCTTTAACTATCTGCCTCTTTGGTCCATTATTGGTATTTGTTCGCATGCATATACTCTGACAGTGGGAAACCATGCCTTTCTCTCAGGAGTAATTACTGTGACTTCATTATCTCTAGATACCCCTGGAAGAAGTTCTGGATTGAAAAGCCTATCAGTCTGCAATGAGAAAACAGACGGAAGAATTTTCAGATAAACTTCTTTGTTTAGAGAAAGGACTCAGAGGATTCCATGGTAAAGGAAGGAGTTCTGAGCCTAGAAAACCTTCTTTCTTTCTCTGTAATGTTTCTTTAAGTTTTGATCATGGCTGCACCTTCTCAGAGTTCCTGCATGTCATTCACACCAGGCAGGGACACTGGGGAGGAAATCTAAGTCCAAACCGTGGAGGCTTCCATGTGATAGTCTAAGACTGTTCCATAATATAGAATCATAGTTAATAGTTCTCGGAGTTGGTAGAAATATATTTCATATCTAACATTGGGAGGCTATGAAAAACAGTATGGCATTTCCACAAAATTTTAAACACATAATTACCATATGATCTAGCATTCCCACTTCCCAAAGAATTAAAAGCAGGCCCTCAAAGAGATATTTGCACTCTCGTGTTCATAGCAACATTATTCACAATGGACAGGAAGCAGAAGCAATCCAAATGTTCATCACTGGATGAATGGAGAAATGGAATGTGGCATATGCAGACAATTGAATACTATCCAGCCTAAAAAGGAAGGAAACTGTGACACATACTCTAACATGAATGAACCTCGAGGACAAAATGCTAAGTGAAATGAGCCAGTCACAAAGAGACAAGTACTGTGTGGTTCCATGTATATGAGGTCTCTGAAGTAGTCAAATCCATAGGAACATAAAGTAGATTTACGAGTGTAGAGTTTAAATTTAAAAAAATGCAAAAGTTCTGGAAACTGGTTGCACAACAATTTAGATATACTTAACATTAATGAACTATACACTTAAAAATTGGTAAAGACAGTAAATGTTATGTGTCTTAACCACAATTGAAAATAAAGAATAGTGAGAAAATGACTCTAAAGACGTGTCTTTGAGAGTAGAGAGAAATAGTGTGGTTTAGGACTAGAAGTTTAGGACTCAGTTTAAAAACAGGTAGTATGCCCAAAGGTGCTCTTTAATGAAGCACCAGGTGGGTTCAGCATGTGTTGCCGTGGATATTCACATGAACCTGTTTAGACTGGACAGCTGTGGGTGTCTCCTGAATTAATTCCTCTGTTTCACTTGAACTTTCATGATCCCCTGTTAACTGTTGAAGTTATATGTGATACCATAAGAAAGTTTGACCGAGAAGCTGTGGTGCCAGAGCTGCTTCCTGTCAAGAATTCCCTGGTGGGCCAGTGGGTAGGACTCAGTGCTTTCACTGCCGTCGGCCTGGGTTCAATCCCTGGTCTTCCCGAAAGCCGAGCAGTGTGGCTAAAGAAAAAAAAAAAAAAACAAGAAAGAATTGCTCACTGTCCTTTTGTTCTTTTACTCTAGGAAAATTGATGAGGGATCTGGAATATAAGACAAGTGAGTATCTGGAGGGGATAGTGGCTGAAGTTTGCAAATTACCATTTTCCTGTGAAGCTCTTATTACTTATGGGTCAGCCCGTTTGTTTTAAAGAGGAAGGTCTTCATGTGACTAATGTATCCAAATTCTTTATCCTGAGTTCAGAGCCATAAACCTTTCCCCAGATTTGCTCATCTGGAGAAGGAAATGGCAACCCACTCCAGTGTTCTTGCCTGGAGAATCCCAGGGACGGGGGAGCCTGGGTGGGCTGCCGTCTATGGGCTCGCACAGAGTCGGACACGACTGAAGTGACTTAGCAGCAGCAGCAGCAGCAGTGATCCCAGTTCTTATCTTTTTTTCCTCTCCAGTCTCATCGCACTGCCTTGAATTTTTTGTGTTCTTTAAACTCTCTAGATATGGTTGCTAATAGTCTGAACACAAGGTCAAAAGCAGTCTTTGTCCTGGTCCCCTGAGGAGTCTCCCACCATTGTCATGAAGGCCCCAGAATCTATGGGACAAATCTCATTTGTATCTTTTGTGAGGCCACACCTTTGTCTCCTTGTCCCCACAGTGAGGATCATCCTGAATTCCCAGAGAGCCAATGGCTACCTCTCAGTGTCTCCAAATGGGAAAAGTATGATGTTCACTGGCTTGTGGCTGAAAAAATGCCAGCATGGTCAGCAATTTGATCTGGAGCCCGGGGTGCTGGGCAGTAAGGGCTTCATGTGGGGCAAAGTGTACTGGGAAGTGAAAGTGGACAGGATCTGGTGGGAAGCAGAGGAGGAAGAAGACGCAAGGAGATACGGGGCTGGATGCAGAGGCGTGTTTGGCAGTAACGATCTTGGTGGATTTATAAGCATCACTGATGGGTATCATTCTCCTGGATATAGAGAGGAGAATGAGGAGTTGGAGGAGGAATGTTCTCAGGAAAATGGAATATGGCCAAAATTCTGCCTGGTGGGGGTGGTAAGAGAGTCAGTGGTGAGAAGGGGATTTCTCAACTTCACCCCTGAGGAGGGATCTGGACTCCGCAGCTGTCCTCAGCTGGGGTGTCTATATGCACCAGCCCTGAGCCTTTTCAGATCCTGTCCTACTGCCCCGGGCAGATTGGAGTTGCTCTGGATCATGATGGTGGGAAGGTAACCTTTACCAATGCCAGAACTCAAGAGTTCATCTATGAATTCTCATCTACCTTCACTGGGAGAATTTTCCCTTTCCTGTGGCTTAACTACATGAGATCCAGACTTTCGCTGAGACCCTGAGAGAAGACCTCCTGGCACAGCCCCAGGTTTTTTCATTTACCCTTTGTTCCTTTTCATCATTCCCAGCTCTGCCTCAGCTGGATGGTCCTGCTGCATTTCTGAAAGCACTCAGATGACTGGAGCTTTATTGCAGTCATGAGTCTCTTGTCCTCGCTGCTTTGTCTCTAAAATGGGGATGGTAATAGTTGATCTTTTTTCTCTAAGGGGAATGATTGGAATGTCTTTAATGTACTTATTAAAATGTGTGTTAACTAATTTATATCTCCTGTTGCCTTTAATTTGGTTCTTCACCCGCCACTGAGACAAATGTATGAGAATGAGTGACTATATTACAGAATCTCAGCTCCTGCTACAAATAGTAATTGATGACAACATCCATATTGGTTTCTGAAGCACCTTTTCTGTCCCATAATTTCTCCTTTCATCCTTCTAAGCAGTTGTTGTTGTTCCGTCGCTCAGTCGTGTCTGACACTTTGCAACTCCATGGACTGCAGCACGCCATGCCTCGCTGTCCTTCACCATGTCCCGGAGGTTGCTCAAACTCATATCCATTGAGTCAATGATGCCATCCAACCATCTTATTCTCTGTCACCCCTTTCTCCTTCTGCCCTCAATCTTTCGCAGCATCAAGGTCTTTTCCAAATCTTCTAAGCAGCTGAGGAAACAGTAAATATTTGGCAGTTCATATCTGTTTAACCTTTGATACACTATGAGATTTGAGATATCTGGCATAAGAATTCCTTTATTTATCTGCCATGTTCTGATAATTTTTGCAATGGGAGGGCGAGAGGGGAAGCCATGTAGGGTTCAGGTGTATATGAGTTTTTGGAAGTCACTTGGTTCTGAAGTCATGTCTAATGTCAGCTGTGTTTTGAGATGGTAGAAATAGATATGTAGCTTAATGTTAAATTAGTAATCTTACATATAAGTAGCAGAAAACAAATTGGCTAATTTTAGAAAAAGGAATATTAACTTTTAAAAAAGGGAAATTAATTAAATATCACAAGCATGTAGAGTGCAAAGAGGGAGGGATATGTGTGCCTGCCTGCATGCAAATTCTGGAGGCACGTCCACGTGACCCCCAGAGAGGTGGGAGCTGCAGTGAGAGAGGGAGGAGGTGGAGGAGTCAGCAGGGCTTGAGAGGATTGTTGAATTGTCAGGATATAAACAGAATACATCATGCATGAATCCAAGCTATTCAAATGTGGATATAATCTGGTGGGGAACAGAAGAGGAAGAAGTAAGAACACTTACTTATGGAGCCAGAGGCGTGTTTGGCAATAGCTATCTTGGTGGATTCATAGACTCAACTGATGGGTCAAGTTTTCCTGGATACAGAGATGAGAATGAAGAGTTGAGGAAGGAATGGGTTCAGGAAATTAGTAGTCAGAACAGGCCCTAGTTCTTCATGTAATTAACCCCTAAATCAAAATCTGCCATAAGCACACCAGAGTATAGGATGCCTGCCTGTGCCCAGCAACAAAAAAGCAAAGTGTGTTTTCGGCTTCTGTAATAAGACATGGTCTCATCAAGACGCATGTAATCCAGCATTCTCAAGTCATGGGAGCAGAGGCTAGGTGCCAAAGAACTTCCCATACTTAAACTCCTGGGTTCAAAATGTGGGGAAATTTGCTCTGATAGCTCAGTTGTTTAGAAATGTTTCTCTAGACAGCAAAAGAGACACAGATGTAAAGAACAGACTTTTGGACTCTGTGGGAGAAGGCGAGGGTGAGATAATTTGAGAGAATAGCATTGAAACATGTATATTATATATGTGAAATAGATCACCTGTCCAGGTTTGATGCATGAGGCAGGGTGCTCAGGGCTGGTGCACTGGGATGACCCTGAGAGATGGGATGGGGAGGGAGGTGGGAGGGAGGGTCTGGATGGGGAACACATGTACACACATGGCTGATTCATGTCAATGTATGGAAAAAACCACCACAATATTGTAAAGTAATTAGCCTCCAATTAAAAGAAAAAAAAAAAACAACATTTTTTTTCTGATTGTAAACTGAATATAAATTCACTATAAAAATGAAGAGATTTTTTTTTAATCCCAAAGTCTTTTTGTCAACAAAACATTTTCTCTATTAACATTTTGGTATATTTCTAACCTTTTCTGGTGTAAAAATTTGCATATTTCTTATTTTACAAAACTGAAATTGCATTATATGTAATCTCATAGTGTATACTTTTAACATCATATCTGACCATCTGCCCACATCATTAAATATTTCTGAAGATAAAAAAAAAAAATGTTTTGCTGAAGGACTTCTCCAGTGGTACAGTGGATAAGAATCCCCTTGTATTCAGGTTCAACCCAGGGACATAGATTCAACGCTGGTTGGGGAAGATTCCAAGTACCTCAGAGCAACTGATCCCATGTGCTATAACTACTGAAGCCCCTGGGCCCAGAGCCTGTGCTCTGCAACAGGAGAAGCCGTGGCAGTGGGAAGCCTGTGCGCTGCAGCTAGAAAGGAGCCACCCCCCCACCGCCCCTGCCTCTGCTCTCTGCAAGTAGAGAAAGCCCATGAGCTGCAGCGAAGACCCAGTGCAATCAAAGATAAAAATTAATAATTAAAAAAAATGTCAAAATCTTTCTCACTGAGGAGAGACAGCTTTCCCAGACTACAGCCCAGACAGAAGCAAGCCTCTGATATGCAAACTAACCAACCCAGACATCCACTGCACCCACCCTCCCTACCCCCCACCACCCTCCCTACCCCCCACCACCCTCCCCCATCTGGCCTTTGTAGCCTAAGAGGCAATATTCCTCTGCCTTAATAATCCCAGGGCCAGGTACCAGACAACCAAAGACCATTACTATAACCCAAAGCCTGCTGATACTTGTTCACACCAGCCAATCCTAATCTGTTTTCCCTGCCCTACACCTTGACTTTCCCAAGGAGACCTATTAAAGGTCTAGCCTTTATTTTCCTTTCATCTTTGCCAAGCTGACAGATTTTAATTTTTATTTCCATTTTCCCTTTCACATTCCCATTTTTCCCATTTATCAATAATGAATTTATTAGGTATTTACATTTCTTCTTTTCCAAATTGTTTTCTGCTGCTGCTAAGTCACTTCAGTCGTGTCCAACTCTGTGAGACCCCATAGACAGCAGCCCACCAGGCTTCTCCATCCATGGGATTTTCCAGGCAAGAGTACTGGAGTGGGGTGCCATTGCCTTCTCTGCCAAATTGTTTTCTATAGTCTTTATTTTCCACATTCGATGTAGGAATTTTAAAATATTGAATTTAAGGAAGAAAAATCAGCCTCTTGACCCCAGGGAACAGGTGTGACACTCACAGCTAGACCTTATAGTTACTTGAAGCTGGCCCGGTGCTCACAGCTAGGCCATGTTGTTCTCTTTGGAATAAATCATTTATAAAATAGAAACATCAAATAAGGATACACTGAAATCATAATAAAGTGAAACAAAACAAGATAAAACTATACATAATTTCATTTAAGCACAGAGAAACAGGGCACTGTGCAATGCAGAAAGTACTGAACATCTCCCTATCCTGGGTAACAGGACTGATGGTTGCAAATGCTCCTTTATCCTTGCTCTAGTCTGCCCTCCTTATGGATATGATTGATTGGGACACCCAATCATGTAACTGACCATGCTTCCTGGCAACACTCAGTTTGGAGTAAACCCCTCTTTTCTCCAACCAAAGCCCAAATCCCACAATAACACATTCTTTCTTATACCCTCACTCTAAGACGCCCTGTGGTTCCCCACAGTATACATTCTCCCTTGCTGTATCAAGTAGTGAGAGAGTCATTTCCTAGGCAGGTTGATAGGGAGTCTAGGGGTCCCCAAGTAGAGAGGGGTCTGGAATTCTCAAGGAGGAAGAAAAGACAAACTTTTTTTCTTTCTCTACATTCCTTAGGATTATATAACAATAATGTATCCTGCCTAAGAACAGTCTCTGGATTAAACCTTCTGTTATCTTAAAATGTAAATTATGGGAGTAGACCTAGGTCTTTACAAGGATGTATCCTTCCTGAGGACAGTGTTATCTTAAAATGTAAATTATGGGAGTAGGTCTGATGAGGTCTTTACAACCCCCAGACATTCTTTGGATTATATAACTTCATTGTTAACACTAGCAAGCGGGTACTCTCTCTGCCCCCTTCTGATGCCTATGTCAGAAGCTTTCTCTATCTCCTTTATACTTTAATAAGTCTTTATTACACAAAAGCTCTGAGTGATCAAGCCCCGTCTCTGACCCCGGATTGAATTCTTCTCCTCCAGGGGCCAAGAATCCCGGTGTCTTCACATGATTCAACAACAACCTTTCAGTAGTAAACACAATGTGTTCAACTAGGTGTGTTCCTGGTGGTCTTTAGCTGGAAAATATTGACACATGCTAATATTTTGTCTATCAGATTTTTTCAGTTCAGTCACTCAGTCATGTCCAACTCTTTGTGACCCCACGAATCGCAGCACAGCAGGCTTCCCTGTCCATCACCAACTCCCGGAGTCCACCCAAACTCATGTCCATCGAGTCGGTGATGTCATCCAGCCATCTCATCCTCTGCCGTCCCCTTTTCCTCTTGCCCCCAATCCCTCCCAACATCAGAGTCTTTTCCAATGAGTCAACTCTTCGCATCAGGTGGCCAAAGTACTGGAGTTTCAGCTTCAACATCAGTCCTTCCAATGAACACCCAGGACTGATCTCCTTTAGGATGGACTGGTTGGATCTCCTTGCAGACCAAGGGACTCTCAAGAGTCTTCTCCAACACCACAGTTCAAAAGCATCAATTCTTCAGCACTCAGCTTTCTTCACAGTCCAACTCTCACATCCATACATGACCACTGGAAAAACCATAGCCTCGACTAGACAGACCTTTGTTGGCAAAGTAATGTCACTGCTTTTCAATATGCTATCTAGGTTGGTCATAACTTTCCTTCCAAGGAATAAGCATCTTTTAATTTCATGGCTGCAGTCACCATCTGTAGTGATTCTGGAGCCCCCCAAAATAAAGTCTGACACTGTTTCCACTGTTTCCCCATCTATTTGCCATGAAGTGATGGGACCAGATGCCATGATCTGAGTTTTCTGAATGTTGAGCTTTAATCCAACTTTTCACTCTCCTCTTTCACTTTTCATCAAGAGGCTTTTTAGTTCCTCTTTGTTTTCTGCCATAAGGTGGTGTCATCTGCATATCTGAGGTTATTGATATTTCTCCCAGCAACCTTGATTGCAGCTTGTGCTTCCTCCAGCCCAGCGTTTCTCATGATGTACTCTGCATAGAAGTTAAATAAGCAGGGTGACAATATACAGCCTTGACGTACTCCTTTTCCTATTTGGAACTAGTCTGTTGTTCTAATCCAGTTCTAAGTGTCACTTCTTGACTTACATATAGGTTTCTCAAGAGGCAGGTCAGGTGGTCTGGTATTCCCATCTCTTTTTCCTTTAACCTGATCCAGGATCCTATCAAAGACACATTTTAAGTCTGGGAATCATGTCTCCTTCAGGCTCCTCTGGCTGTGACAGTCACACAAGACTTCTCTTGTTTTTGATGACTTTGATGTTTTGTGGAGTACTGCTCAGAAACATAGTAGAACATCTTTCTATTTGACTGGGGCAAAGGGTTTTGGGGAAGAGGACCACAGAGATGAGTGACATTCTCCAGTTCACCGAGGGTATACACTGTCCACTCGAATATCACTAGTAAGTTCACCTCATCACCTAGTTAAGGTAGCATGTCCCAGGTTTCTCTTTGTAAACTTCTATTTTTACTTCCCTACTTTCCACACTATAGTCTTTAGAAGGAAGTTCCATGCACATGCCACACTTAAGGGGTGCTCTTCTATCAACAAGTGTTGTAAGTGTTTGTACAAAAATAAGTTTTCAGATGAGTTGAACAAGTACTAGATTGATGGATAGACTGGATGGAGAGTCTCTGTGTAGCTTCGTAAGAAACTGCTGACTCATTTCCAGCAGCTGCACTGCTTCCTATTCCTGCCCCAGTGAGCAAGGGTTTCTGCTGCACCATGTCCTGGTCAGCACTTGGCATCACCTGTTCTTAGATTCTAGATATTCTATTAGGCGTAATGATACATTACTGTCATTTTTTAATTTACATTTCTTAAAAACATAAGATGTTTAGCATCTTTTCATATGCATTTCCATTGTTATGTCTTTCTGAAGAGGTATCTATCTGTTCAGACTTTATTTTTAAAAGGTTACTAGTTATTGTTTGTTGAAATTAAGAGTTCTGTGTGTATTTTAAAACAAGTCCTTTATCAGATATGTGAATTTGCAATAAGTTCTCCCAGGCTGTGGCCTGAGCTCTTTTACTGATATAACAATATTCATTAATGAACAGATCGACTTTTCTGGGAAGAAAAAATAAGAAATTTCTAACTGCAATCATTTCTGAGTAGAGGAGGTGGGTGAATGGGGAATGAAGGGAAGAACATGAATTATTTATTTTTGTATATTCCTAAGTATCTTTTCAATTCTCTTGCATGCTGGTAAATACGGAGAAGGCAGTGGCACCCCACTCCAGTACTCTTGCCTGGCAAATCCCATGAATGGAGCGGCCTGGTAGGCTGCAGTCCATGAGGTCGAGAAGAGTCGGGCACGACTGAGCGACTTCACTTCCACTTTTCACTTTCATGCATTGGAGAAGGAAATGGCAACCCACTCCAGTGTTCTTGCCTGGAGAATCCCAGGGATGGGGTAGCCTGGTGGGCTGCCGTCTACGGGGTCGCAGAGTTGGACATGACTAAAGAGTGACTTAGCAGCAGCAGCAGCTGGTAAATAATGCTTTCAAAAATTACAGGGGATTAAAAATCCCTTCAGAGAAGGCAATGGGAACCCACTCCAGCACTCTTGCCTGGAAAATCCCATGGACAGAGGAGCCTGGTAGGCTGCAGTCCATGGGGTCACGAAGACTCGGACATGACTGAGCGACTTCACTTTCACTTTTCACTTTCATGCATTGGAGAAGGAAATGGCAACCCACTCCAGTGTTCTTGCCTGGAGAATCCCAGGGACGGGGGAGCCTGGTGGGCTGCCATCTATGGGGTCGCACAGAATTGGACATGACTGAAGTGATTTAGCAGCAGCAGCAGCAGCAGCAAAAATCTCTTACATTTGTAAACACTTGACAGATCACCTTCAACTCATACATTAGGACGTACATTCTGATCCTCTGGCTGGGCTGGTGCTCACCACACGGCTGTGTTATTCTCTTGTTGGACATAGCCCATCTCACAGAACACCAACATCAGACAAGGACATCGAGTGCGTGACACAGAGAGACAAAACAAGACCAAGACATCATTCTAAGCACAGACCAAAGAAGTGGCACTGTGCCCCTCACCATGTACCAAACCTCTCCCTGTGCTAATACCAGTGACCGCTATTTCTTTCCAGTCACATCTGTATCCTCGCTCTAGTCTGCCCTCCCTACAGGGAAGACTCACTGAGATGCCCAGTCATAGAAATACCCCCACTTCCTAACAACACCCAATCAAAGTGAGCCAGTCTTGCATCTGAAAGTTAAAGTCACTCAGTTGAGTCTGACTCTTTGCAACCCCACGGACTACATGGTCCATGAAATTCTCCAGGCCAGAATACTGGAGTGGGTAGCCTTTCCCTTCTCCAGGGGATCTTCCCAATCCAGGGATCAAACCCATGTCTCCCATATTGCAGGTGGATTCTTTACCAGCTGAGCCACAAGGGAAGCCCAAGAATACCAGAATGGGTAGCCTATCCCTTCTCCAGTGGATTTTCCCAACCCAAGAATTGAACCGGGTTCTCCCACATTGCAGGTGGATTCTTTACCAACTGAGCTATCAGGGAAGCACAGTCTTGCACAGATGCCCCTCAAACTTACCCAGCCAAAGTCCATATCCTGTATGTTAGCAGTCCTCAGCATTTTTGGCCCAGGAATTGATTTCATGGAAGACAATTTTTCCACAGACCAGGGGAGGGGGAAGTAGTTTCAGGATGATTCAAGCACATTGCATTTATTGTACACTTTATTTCTAATCTAATGTTGGCACTGATCTGACAGGAGATACCGGGCCAAGCCCAGAGCTTGCGGACCCCCTGCCGTATATGTTCTAACACATCACAAGAGACGCCATGGTCCCTGATGCTCTGTGATTCCCTTGCTGCATCCAGAATAAATCCAACTTGATGGCTCACAGCTTTGTTCCTGGTGGTCTTTGACTGAAGAACATTGAGACATGTTACCTGTTTGCCAAAAATTTTGTGTGTCTTTCCATCAGAATAGGGGCATATGTTTGTATCTTGTGAGTGTCTGCTTGACATAGGGAAGATTTATGTGTTTTGATGGCTTTTCATCTTTGGGTCATAAAATGCTTCATTCCACAAGAGTAAAAACTTCATGTATATTTTTGTCTCGGAGAGAGGGGTCCAAGGGTGAAGGGAAACAGAACTGACTGAATTCAAAGAGAAAATATAGCAGGAGTAGTAAGTAAAAAGTAATAAGGTGGTGGATTCTAATGTTACATCTTCCGCTTCATAACTTTACAAGTATGTACAAGCTCTACCAAGTATTAATATCTGTTGTGTTCAGTTGATAACTTCTGTGTGTCCTTATGTTTACCAGGTTAAGGAAAACACCAAGAGACCAAGGATTATACCCATTTCTCATTATTGGACAACTAGCAGTGATGGGCAGTTTTGAACACTTACGACCTTAAGGTGATAAACCATGGTTTGGCTAATGTCTGAACACTCTGTTAAAATACACATTAAAGAAACTTTCAGACCATGCTTTATTTTAAAGACATATCTAAGACCTGCACAGACAAATCCATGACTTCAATATTAATATTATTTTAGTATGCATCAACCTATGAGTCACACAGTATCTTTTAGGGAAAGAGATGGGAAATTAATTAACAACATTCTAGATATGCATTGACCAATATGCTACCTAATAGCCATATATTACTATTTAAATTAAAATAAATAAAAGTGCTCAGCACAACAGATACTTTAAGGTGCTAAGGAGTCTCATGTAGCTACTGGCTACCTAACTGGACTGCACAGACATAGAACAATTCTTTCACCACAGAATGTTCTCTTGGAATGGACTGCTCTTTGTGATTAGTGGGCCTCAAGTCAGGTGCATTAGACCACATGAGATGCTGCTGCTGCTGCTGCTAAGTCAATTCAATCGTGTCTGACTCTGTGCCATTCCATTGATGGCAGCCCACCAGGCTCCCCCGTCCCTGGGATTCTCCAGGCAAGAACACTGGAGTGGGTTGCCATTTCCTTCTCCAATGCATGAAAGTGAAAAGTGAAAGTGAAGTCGCTCAGTCATGTCCAACTCTTTGCGACCGCATGGACTTCAGCCTACCAGGCTCCTCTGCCCATGGGATTTTCCAGGCAAGAGTACTGGAGCGGGGTGCCATTGAGGTACTCTGCATATAAGTTAAATAATCAGGGTGACAACATACAGCCTTGACGTACTCCTTTCCCGATTTGGAACCAGTCTGTTTTTCCATGTCCAGTTCTTACTGTTGCTTCTTTACCTGCATACAGATTTCTCAGGAGGCAGGTCAGATGGTCTGGTATTCCCATCTCTTGAAGAATTTTTCACAGTTTGCTGTGATCCATACAGACAGGCTTTGGCATAGTCAATAAAGCAGAAGTAGATGTTTTCTCTTTTGCTTTTTTGATGATCCAGGTGATGTTGGCACTTTGATCTTTGGCTCCTCTGGCTTTTCTAAATCCAGCTTGAACGTCTGAAAGTTCACTGTTCACGTACTGTTGAAGCCTGGTTTGGAGAATTTTGAGCATTACTTTGTTAGCATGTGAGATGAGTGCAATTAGTTGGTAGTTTGAACATTCTACCTAGCAGGAGGGGAGGGATCGGGGCAAAGTCCCAGGTCCCTGGTGGGCGAGCCGCTCAGGATCTCAGGGTCAAGGGCTGTGTCTGGGGCTGGGACGCTCCGTGTTGGGGATTCCCCTTCTCCCCGAGTTTCACTTTCTCTCTCACAACCTGTGTCGCGCCCTCCTGCCTAGACACTCATGATGCGGCCCCAGTTCTCACTGCCACTGGGTGTTCAGTTTCTAGAAAAACCAATCAGCGTCTCCGCGGATCCCAGTTATAAGGTCTCCACCGACCCGTCAGGACTCTGTTTCTTCCCAGACTCAGAGGATGCGAGTTATGGGGCCGCGAACCCTCCTCCTGCTGCTCTCGGGGGTCCTGGTCCTGACCGAGACCCGGGCTGGTGAGTGCGGGGTCGGGAGGGAACGGACTCTGCGGGGAGGGGCGAGAGGACCGCCCGGGAGTCTGGGGGCAGGACCCCAGGGAACGAGCGATCCCGACGCCCCTGCCCAGAGCCGCCCCCTCACCCTGGTCCCGGCCTGTCCCTCCCTTGCATCCCGACCCCTCTTTTCTTCCCCCTCCGGAGTTCGGGCCGGTCTTCGACCGCTTCCATCTCGCTGGCCCTAAGCCCCCTCCGCCCTCCCGGCCCCATCACCTCGGACCCGGACCCGCGCCGCGGGGAGGTCGGGCCGGGTCTCACCCCTTTTCGCCCCCAGGCTCCCACTCCCTGAGGTATTTCTACACCGCCGTGTCCCGGCCCGGCCTCGGGGAGCCCCGCTTCATCATTGTCGGCTACGTGGACGACACGCAGTTCGTGCGGTTCGACAGCGACGCCGGGGATCCGAGAGTGGAGCCGCGGGCGCGGTGGGTGGAGCAGGAGGGGCCGGAGTATTGGGATCAGGAGACGCGAAAGGCCAAGGACCACGCACAATTTTTCCGACTGGGCCTGAACACCCTGCGCGGCTACTACAACCAGAGCGAGGCCGGTGAGCGACGCGGGCCCGGGTCCGGGTCACGACCCCCATCCCCAGGGACCGGCGGGGTCGCCCGAGTCTGCGGGTCCGAGGGTCACCCCAACATTGCGGAACACGCCCGACCCCCGCCCGGGAGGAGCCGGCGGGGCTTGACCCGGTTTCATTTTCAGTTTGGGTTTAATCACCGCGGGTGGTCGGGGCGGGTCAGGGTCTCACACCCTCCAGTGGATGTACGGCTGCGACGTGGGGCCGGACGGGCGTCTCCTCCGCGGGTTCTGGCAGTTCGGCTACGAAGGCAGAGATTACATCGCCCTGAACGAGGACCTGCGCTCCTGGACCGCGGCGGACACGGCGGCTCAGATCTCCAAACGCAAGTGGGAGGCGGCAGATGTTGCGGAGAGACAGAGGAACTACCTGGAGGGCACGTGCGTGGAGTGGCTCCCCAGATACCTGGAGAACGGGAAGGACACGCTGCTGCGCGCAGGTACGAGGGGCGCGGGGCCGCCCTGATCTCCCCTTGGGCTGGAGCTGGCTTCCCACGAAGAGAGAAAAATGGGGTCCCTGTGGGAACAGCGCCCCAGGCTCTTGTCAGGAGAGGAAGGAAATCCGCTCGGGTTTTCATATTCTGTACAAGACAGTCACCAGTGGCCCCTCTTCTCTGAAGGACAATAAAGGAACACAGGGTCTTAAGGAATGACGCAGGAAACCATCCCTGAAAGAGCTGGTCAGTGGTGCCCTTTGACCCCGGCCACCATCTTGAGATCCATGACTTTGTCTCTCAAGGCCTGTTCTCACCCTGAGAGCATCTTAGGAGGCCTGACTCCAGCTTTTCTGAGTCATTCAGCCTCCACCAGAGTCAGGACCTTTAGCCTATATTCTCCCCCTCACATTTTTAGAGAGCCTATCCTAGTCTCTCATTCTAGAAAGTTCCAAGGACTAATATAGAGCTCTAAGATGAGGCTATTATATAGCTCTTGTGCTGTTTTTTTCAAAACCATGGTCCTGAATGTTGTGTAGCTCAGAGGGTAAAAAAGTTCATAATACATCTGGGGATCTGATGTACAGCCTGGTGACTATAGTTAATAATAATCCTGTATTATATACTTTAAAATTGATCTTAATCATTCTCATCCCTGTCAAACAGATGCACACATAAGGTAAGTTGATCAATACATTAATTACCTTCACAGTATACATATATATCAAAGCAACATGTAGTACACTCTGAATGTGTACAATTTTTGTTAAGTATACCTCAGTAAAGCTGGGGAAAAAAATCACTGTCTGTCCTTTCTCAGGATGGTCACATGACACTGCTTCAGTGACCCATGGAGGTAACACAAACTGTGAATTTTCCAATTCCTCCTCAGACCCTCCAAAGGCACATGTGACCCATCACCCCATCTCTGGTCGTGAGGTCACCCTGAGGTGCTGGGCCCTGGGCTTCTACCCTGAAGAGATCTCACTGACCTGGCAGCGCAATGGGGAGGACCAGACCCAGGACATGGAGCTTGTGGAGACCAGGCCTTCAGGGGATGGAACCTTCCAGAAGTGGGTGGCCCTGGTGGTGCCTTCTGGAGAGGAGCAGAGATACACGTGCAGTGTGCAGCATGAGGGGCTTCAGGAGCCCCTCACCCTGAGATGGGGTAAGGAGGGGATCGGAATGGAGCGTCCTCTCAGATAAAGCAGGAGCCCTTCAGGACTCAGTTCAGCAAGGTCAGGACTCAAGCCTGAGGTCAGGGCCCCTTCCCTTTCCTCCACAGAACCTCCTCAGACCTCCTTCCTCACCATGGGCATCATTGTTGGTCTGGTTCTCCTTGTCACTGGAGCTGTGGTGGCTGGATTTGTGATCTGGATGAAGAAGCGCTCAGGTAGGGAAGGGAGGGAGGGATCTGAGTTTTCTTGTCTCACTGGGGGTTTCAAGCCAGGTAGAAGTTTACCTGCCTCGTTACTGGAAAGTACCCTTCACACACATGTGGAGTCTGGATCTGATGCTAACATTTTCCTTTTCTAAAGCACATGCGAAAATGAAAGTGAAATTTTGACCTTCTTAATTCCAGTTGGGAACCAGGTTTCCAGCACTTGAAGGTCAGAAGGGAGGTCCTTGCTGAGGACAGACCACCACGAGGCAGTTGGTCCAGTCCTTACACGTCTCCCTTCTCTGTGTTCCTGATCCTAGCATGAGTTTTGGCCACAGTTCCAGAAAGTTCTCTGGGGTCCAGGACTAGGGGTTCCTCTAGCATCACATGATTCAGTCTTCTCTCTGGCTTCTCACATTGTATTTTCTTCTAACAGGTGAAAAAGGAGGCAATTATATCCAGGCTTCAAGTAAGTATGGAGGGGGTGATTCCTGAGACCCTTGTGTGGGTGCAGACAGGAGGCCATGGGGGCTCACCCTCCTTAAAGTTCCTTCTCTAGTTTCTCTCCTATGGGTTCTGACCACATCCTGATCTTATTCTCCCCCAGGGAGTGACAGTGCCCAGGGCTCTGATGTGTCTCTCACGGTTCCTAAAGGTGAGACCCTGGGGTGTCTAGATTGGAAGGGGAATGGGGCGGAGGGAACATATTGGGTGGCAGGGATCTTTGAGTGGGACATGTGAGCATGTGGGGGGCTGTGGAGAATGTCAGCCCTTACATGACTGACCTGAACTGGTTCCTGATTCTCTTCTCTCACAGTGTGAGACACCTGCCTTATGGGGACTGAGTGATGCTTCATCCCACTATGTGACATTAGATCCCTGGACCGCTCTTTCTGCAGCTGCATCTGAATGCGTCTGTGCTCCTATTCGCATAACGTAGGAGTTAGGGAGACTGGCCCACCCATGCCCACTGCTGCCCTTCCCCACTGCCGTCCCTCCCGACCCTGACCTGTGTTCTCTTCCCTGATCCACTGTCCTGTTCCAGCAGAAATGAGGCTGGACCATGTCTATCCCTGTCTTTGCTTTATATACACTGAATAATGATATCTTATTTCTTTATTGAAAATAAAATCTGTATATATGAATTAGTTTTTTCTAATTGGTGCCATGAAGGGGGATTGGATAATAAAGGTGAGGATTCCTAAAGTTTGAAACAGGAAATAAATTGAAACACTGAGAACCTTCCAGATCCATCCATATTTGCTGTGCTAAGTCAGCTGCAAGAGGGACAGGCAGAGGCTATGAGGAGCTGAGTGTGGACAGGGCCTGTGCCCAGTGATCAGTGCATGGTGGGCATGCACTGGACTGCCCATGCACCGCCCATGGTCACTCCTGGACTGGGTCCTCTTCTCCATTCCTTTGTCCTTGTCCCTTCAGTAAATCCTTGTCCCACCAAGGACCTGTGATCATGGACTCAGAAGTCACCTGGGCCTGGTTATATATCCAGGACCATGGGCAGGGTGCATTTCTTAAACAGTTATCCTAGGATCAAGCCTTGGTCCAATACTTAGCTCCTGTCTTTTTTTGAATGTTTTTATATTTTGCTTATTTAGTTATTGTGTATTTTTGTTGGTGGTGTAATGACTGTTGTATTTCATGTGTAGAGTCCTGGTCTCATTCTTCTCTGGGTGACCCCATCTCTGACAGCAGCAGGGGTCACTTTGCCTGTCATTGTCCCCACAAGCTCAAGGGGTCTGTGCACACAGGATTCTCAGTGTCAAGAGAGGATTTTCAGAGCCATCCAGCTCTTACTCTCCTTCTAGAGATTTTGCTGGATTCTTCTTTCCAACTTTTCTTCATCTTCTTAAAGGAACCACGTGATGGAACTTGCAAAGAGGAGGGACCCAACAGTTTCATATCTTGACTTAATTCTTGCTGGGTTTCTCTCTTCTCTGCAGTCTGCCCTTATCTGCCCTTACATGTTCTAAGGCTACTGTTGGCTCCCATCTCAACTCAGGATTTAGAAAGCAGAGTCTAATAAAACCATAGCAGGTTGAATATAAGAGCTGGAAGCGAAGGATCTTCCTTTCTGAAGAGATAAAGAGACTTGTGTGTGGTGTGCAGGCTGATTGGTGGGGGAGGGAAGGGAGATCAGCCTTTGTGAGTAAAATACAGGCAGCATTGAGGTCAATGCAAATGGATGTTGTGCTGTAACTGCCATGAGACAGCATGTGGCCTGAGGTCACATCAATAAAGATACTATCTCTGGAATAGGGAAGCGCTTTACTGACCATTCAGTGAACTGATATTTGTTGTGTGACAGAGACATGACACACTCTTTTTACATCTAGGAGATCTCAGTGAACTAACAACAGACAAACCCTGTCAGCCATGTGTGGTGTGTTCTAGGGGGAAGGGCTTAGCATGACTATGAGCCTAGTAAACGAGGGAAGTGTTTCCCTTACAGGTTGGTAAGTGCTCTGAGGAAGGTGATCCAGGGTATAAGTGTGTGGGGACAGGGAAGGTGGCTGTGTTACTAGGGTGGACAGGGGCCTCACTGAAAATGTAACCTTTAAGCAAAGCTGTGAAGAACATGAAGGAATGTCCACAAGGAGGTCTAGGGGAGGTTCTCTCCATGCAGAGGAGCCTCCAGGGCAAATGCACGAGGGCAGGAGAGTGTCTGTGTTCAAGGGAGAACCAAGAGCAGCTGGGGCTGAAGGAAAAGGAATTGCAGTGAGATCCCATGTCCGATCCTGTGGGCCATCCCAGATCCTGTAGGCCTCCAGCATATTAAAAGGGGTTGATTTTATCTCAGTAAGCTTGGAGTTATAGGATGATAGGAACAGAGAAGGACCTGCTGTGACTGCTCTCTGGAAGCATCAGCCAGGCTGCTGTGCAGAGTCAGGAGGTGAAGGGCGAGGGAGGCGCAGAGGAGCCTGAGGGAAACAGCGCAGGGTCCAGGCTGGGGAGGCTGCTGCTTGTCTGGGGTGTGAGCAGGGACGAGGGTGGTGAGTGGATTCTTGATCTATTCTGAAAATGCATTTTACAGCATTTCCTAGTGGATTTAATCTGAATTATGAGAAAGAGTGAAGAAGGACTGCAAAATTTGAGATTTGCAAGTAAGCATGTGGGGCACGTACTGTGGAAATGAGGGGACTCTGGAAGGAGCATGTTTCAGGAGGCATCGCCATCAGCATTTGTTTTAGGAAAGTGGCAACTGAGTTGGGTTTACTAGTCTAGGGTTTAGGTGAGGTGATCTTACAGGAGAAATAGATGGAAGAGGTGACACCATATAAATGATGTTTAAAGACTTGAGAACAGATGAGGTCACAGATGAGGGGAGAATTGGCTATACAAGCAGAGGGACGAGGACTGAATCCTGAATCCCTTGCGCTATGGGAACTGATCAGACTACACACCTGAGCAGACGGCACCATTCTGATGTCTAGATGGCAGATGGAAAGGGGCCCTGAAGGACCTGAAGGAATGTCCTACACCTGCACTCCTCTTAGAGACAGAAGGTCTGGAATAGACTTATAACATGGTTGGTACTGATCTTCAGATCACATATTTCATAGCAAGAACACAGATCTGGATTCCCACCCAGCTGTGTACCAGCCTCCCTGTTTGGCTCGTTCATAATAGATTCCCGGACTCTGTGCCCTGCACTGTAGATGGTGGATCTGGGAAGAGTCCTGAGTATTTTGTAACAATCTCTCCAAGCAGTCCTGGCAGACTGGGATCCACTGACGTTAAAGATCAGAGAATGATTAAGGTGGGAAGGGGTCTTAAACACACATTTAAATGTTTTTTTTCCTGTGGGGAAAAACAAAACATTTGGTGCGAGTTACATGTTGTTTCTGCCGTGTGCTATCGCCAGGCTGAAAATTTAGGAAGTGATAATCAGCTCACCATAAAGAGAGTCTCTGAGTTGCTAAGAGAGTAGATCTAAATTTTCTCCACACATGCAAAAGAGGTAATTATGTGACATGATTCAGTTGTCAGATAAAGCTATGGTGGTGATAATTTTGAAGTACAGAAGTATATCAAATCAACAATTGTACACCATAAACTGACTCAATATTGTATATCAATCATAATAAAGCAGAAGGAAAAGTCTCTGAATCCTTGCTCTCTGAGATTTCCTTACATGGAATCTTAAGATAGTTCTGTATGGAGGAAAAAAAATTTCAAATTGTTCTAAATTGAACAGAGAGAGGCACACTTGTGGTTTTGGGTTTATTTCAGGGAAAACCACTGAATTGCCCTGAGGCCACAGCCGGGAACAGAATCCTCAACCCCTCCCTGGTTGGGTCCCACCCAGGAACCCCTTCCCCTGCAGGTGAGCACAGACACCACTGTCACAGCACTTCAGCCCTGATGCTGGACAATGGACTCTGTGGTAGACCTGCTCTCTGCTGCTCCTGACACCTGGACAGCACACTGCCACCCCTGCCCATGTGCCACATGCACCTAACGCATTCAGTGCAGTTCCAGTCTCTCTGTGGCACCATGTCCTAAGGAAGAGTCCATCCAGCATGTGGTAACCTGGCTGGTGGAGCCTCAGCCTCTTTCTACCTGCAGGAATATTTAGGAAGCAAGGTTTTCTGTCTAATGGAGGAAGCTGTCTGCCTTCCACCAAGATCATCAAGTGTGAAATTCCCTTCATTTGGGAAGAGAGTACAGATTTTGGGGTTGGAGAAGGAGAGTGAGGGAGGGGAAAAGAATGACAAATTTCAATATTTTTGAGCAGTGATCTGGATCAGAACTTGGTCTGCTACTTTGTAACCAGTCAGGTTGGATGAATGAATCAATGATGTCTTTCGACTTCTTCTGTGATGTTGCGTTATGAGGTCCAGTTTCTGTCTACTCTAGTTTATACTCTCAGATAAGCAGAGTGCACTACTGAATGATGAAATGATTATTCAAAATGTCCTCCAGCTGCTGTTGTCTCTTTCCAGGCTTAAAAAAGATCTGTAAATCTTCATGGGATCCATACATATATAACTGACATTTTATTGCATGTTAACTTTTGTAAGTTAGGCAATGCCAAAGAACGTTCAAACTACCGCACAATAGCACTCATCTCACATGCTAGCAAAATAACGCTCAATATTCTCCAAGCTAGGTTTCAGTAGTATGCGAACCTAGAACTTCCAGATGTACAAGCTGGATTTAGAAAAGGCAGAGGAACCAGAGATGAAAGTGCCAACATCCATTGGATCATAGGAAAAGCAAGAGAGTTCCAGAAAAACATCTACTTTGGCTTTATTGACTACACCAAAGCCTTTGACTGTGTGGATCACATCGAACTGTGAAAAATTCTTCAGGAGATCAGAATAACAGAACACCTTACCTGCCTCCTGAGAAACTGTATGCAGGTCAAGAGGCAACAGTTAGAACGGGACATGGAATGACAGACCGGTTCCAAATTGGGAAAGGAGAACATCAAGGCTATAAATTGTCATCCTGCTCATTTAACTTATATACAGAGTGAAAAGTGAAAGTGAAAATGGTTCAGTCATGTCTGACTATTTGCGACCCCATGGACTGTCCATGGAATTCTCTAGGTCACAATACTGGAGTGGGTAGCCTTTGCCTTCTCCAGGGGATCTTCCCAACCCAGGAATCAAACCCAGGTCTCCTGCATTGCAGGCAGATTCTTCACCAGCTGAGCCACAAGGGAAGCCCAAGAATAATGGAATGGCAGCCTATCCCTTCTCCAGCAGATCTTCCTGACTCAGGAATTGAACTGGGGTCTCCTGCATTGCAGGTGGATTCTTTACCAACTGTGCTATCAGGGAAGCCCTATATGCAGAGTACATCATGCAAAATGCTGGGCTGGATGAAGCACAAGCTGGAATCAAGACTGCTGGAAGAAATATCAATAACCACAAATATGTACCACCCTTATGGCAGAAAGGGAAGAGGAATTGAGGAACTTCTTGATGAGAGTGAAAGAGGAGAGTGAAAAAGTTAGATAAAACTCAACATTCACAAAACTAAGATCCCATCCAGTCCCATCATTTCATGGAAAATAATGAGGAAACAATGGAAACAGTGACAGACTTTATTTTGGGGGGGCTCCCAAATCACTGCAGATGGTGACTGCAGCCATGAAATTGAAAGATGCTTGCTGCTTGGAGGAAAGCTATGACCAACCTAGACAGTATATTCAAAAGCAGAGACATACTTTGCCAACAAAGTTTTGTCTAATCAAAGCTATGGTTTTTCCAGTAGTCATATAGGGATGTGAGAGTTGCACCATAAAAAAAGCTGGGCACCAGAGAAGTGATGCTCTTGATCTGTGGTATTGGAGAAGACTCTTGAGAGTCCCTGGGAGTGCAAGGAGATCCAACCAGTCAATCCTAAAGGAAATCAGTTCTGAATATTCATTGGAAGGACTGATGCTGAAGTTGAAACTCCAGTACTCTGGCCACCTGATGTAAAGAACTGACTCATTGGAGAAGACCCTGATGCTGGGCAATATCGAAGGCAGGAGGAGAAGGGGATGACAGAGGATGAGATGGTTGGATGGCATCACTGACTCAATGGACACGAGTTTGAGCAAGCTCCCTGAGTTGATGATGGATAGGGAAGCCTGGTGTGCTGCAGTCCATGGGGTTGCAAAGAGTCAGATACGACTGAGCGACTGAACTGAACTTTTGTATTTCTTTGTATATATGCATTTTGCTGGGGTAAGTATCTATACAATTGATCAATGTACATGTGACCCACACAAAAGTCTTTTAAAAGTACTAGTTTCGACACCAAGCTATAATCTCTAGTCCATGAGGACTAATAATCCAACAGTCTTAGCAGATCCAATGACATGATAAAAATGCTCATCTTTTTCTTGGCAATTTCCAGTCTGGGTCAAGATAAGGTAGTTTACTTGCTATGCTCACTTTCAGTGTCTGTATGTTTCTTACTGTGAGCCGATAACAAGCATGTCACAAACCAACACTGGCTCACAGAAAAAGTATCACTGGTTTAGGTGGACTTGCATTCTGACAACTACGCTGGTGCCAGAAAAATAGCAGGATTGAAAAAGTAGGCCTTGGAGATTCCATTTTTAGTAACATGGTTGGCCTGGTTTTAAGGCTTACTTGTCCAGTGAAAGCATATAAAAATAACAGGTTAAGTATAAAAAGCTTCCATAAGTAGAGTACCAAGAGAATAAATGTTTAGGCCAAAATATAAATGTGGGCAGTATTTCAGAGGGAGAAGTTGTTTTTACCCTTAGAGCATTAGCCAAATCTGGAAAAATTTTACCTTTGGTTTGCTCAAGCTTATGAGCTGTGATATGAAACGTAACCCAGAGCTTGTTCATGTGGGGAGCATAGGTGACTTCCCCTCCTTGAAAATCCAGAAACCAAGATTCATATCCTCGGAGAGGATGTGGAGAGTTTGGAAGCATGGAACCTGCTAGTGGGAATAAAAATGATGTTGGAAAACAGTCTGGAAGTTCCTCCAAGTTTGAACCTAGTGTTGCTCTAGGACTCAAATTCCATTGCTAGGTATTTACCTTGGAACAATGAAAACGGTAGTCCACAGTATCATGTTTATAGCTGACATTCACAGCAGTATTAATCATGATAGCCAAACAGTAGAAATAACTCAAATCATCATCCTTTCATGAATGAATTGGTAAAAGCGGTACAAACATGCATTGGAAAATTATTTGGAAATGAAGGAAGTACAGATGTCTAGTACATAGATGCCTAGCGTGGGTGAACTTTGAATACATTATGCTCTGCAAAAGAAAACAAGAATAAAAGATCATATTAATTGTTGGATTTTATTTATAGGGTTTATAAGAAAATCCGTTTAGACAGAAAGTAGCTTAGTGTTTGTCTAGAGATGAGGGAAATGTTGCGGAGAAGGCAATGGCACCCCACTCCAGTACTCTTGCCTGGAAAATCCCAGGGATGGGGGAGCCTGGTGGGCTGCCATCTATGGGGTCGCACAGAGTCGGACACGACTGAAGTGATTTAGCAGCAGCAGAGGGAAATGTTGAAGGGAAATAGGGGCTGACTGCCCAGGAATAAATTGGTACCTCAATGCTTGCATGCATACTCAGTTGCTCATTCATGTCCAACTCTGGGACCCCTTGGACTGTAGCCTGCCAGGCTCCTCTGTCCATGGAATTTTCCAGGCAAGCATACTGGAGTGAGTTGCCATTTCCTTCTTTAGGGGATCTTCCCAACCCAGGGCTCGAACCCACGTCCCCTGATTCTCCTGCATTGCAGGCAGATTCTTTACCACTGAGCCACCTGGGAAGTTAGTACCTGGATAACAATATTCTAAAAAACGCTTCTGGGTGATGAAAACCTTTCAAAATTGAATGTGGCAATGGTCACACCTCTCTGTGAATATGCTATAATTGATTCTTTTCAATTGGTGAATTATATTCCAATATTGTTGGGAAGATTCGGTGGAGAAAAGAATGGCTACCCACTCCAGTATTCTGGCCTGAAGAATTCCACGGGCTGTATAGTCCATAAGGTCACAAAGAGTTGGACACAACTGAGGAACTTTCACTTAAAGTTGTTCTAACAAATGCTATGTTGTTGCTCAGTTGACTAGTCATGTCTTGCCAGAGTCCAGCTCCAGCAGCCAGGGATTCAACCTGAAGAGATGAACAGTGTTGGTGAGAGAAATGAGGCAGCCTCTCATTTTTCTTGGACTGCCTATTTATTTCAAGTTTAAGATTCTCTTTTATACTTTTACAAAAACATTAGGTCAGAGGTTTGACATTTTCAGTTCCCCCTCTCCCAGATTTATTATCTCCATAAATCATTGTTGCTCTTCAAACAGAGTTCCTGCTTCAGTGATTCTCTCGGAATCAGCCTTATCATCTATTATCTACCTCCTCTAATATGTCCTATAGTTAACTTGTGATTACATAGTAACTCGTGCTACATTCCTCAGTTTACTACTTATCTTCCTAAATCCTGTTTGCCCATAACATCCTGAGCTCACTCTTAAAAAGGCTTCTAGCTATAGCGTCTCTAAAATTCCTAACTTCTATAAGCTATAGTAAAATATGCTAATTTTACAACATTCCTTAAATCTTTAACTTCTAACTATTTTAATTATTTTTAAGCCCTAAATTCAGTAAACTCCTTTGCCATAAACATTTTCCTCACAAATAGGATTCAGATAGCAATCCCTCCCATGGCCTCAAGCTGTGGCCTCTGTGCTCATCATGGAACACTCTTTTGTAAAAGTCCTTAAACAAATGTCAATGATAAACTTTATGAATTATTTTCTGAGCAATGCTGCAGAAGGCTTTGTGCCTTCTCATGCTCCTCTCAAGAACAATAAGCACCTTAATATTCCTTTTCAGTCAATTCAGCCGAGGAGAGGAAAAGACAAGTCAGAATTACAAGACCTAACTCCTTCATCCTGGGACCGTGCCTGCAGAATGAGGAGGGGGGCTGGGGCCGTGCCTCTATTTTGTCAGTAATGCCTAACGCGGATCCCAACAATGTCTGACTCTTTGTGACCCCTTGGATTGCAGCATGCCATGCCTCCTTGTCCCTCACCATCTCCTGGAGTTTGCTCAAGTTCAAGTCCATTGCATCAGTGATGCCATTCAGTCATCTCATCCTCTGAAGCCCTTTTCTCCTTCTGCCCTCAATCTTTCCCAACATCAGGGACTTTTTCAATGAGTTGGTTGTCACATAACATGACCAAAATACTGGAGCTTCAGCTTCAGCTTCAGCATCAGTCCTTCCAATGAGTATTCAGAGTTGACTTCCTTTAAGATTGACTGTTTGATTTCTTTGTTGTCCAAGTGACTCTCAGGAGTCTTCTGCAGCACCATATTTCGAAAGCATCAATCCTCTGGCACTCTACCTTCTTTATGGTCCAGCTCTCACAACCATACCTGACCACTGAGAAGACCATAGTCTTGACTATACAGACCTTTGTTGGCAGAGTGATGTCTCTGCTTTTCAACACACTGTCTTGGATTGTCATAGCTTTCTGGCCAACAAGTAATCATATTCTGATTTTATGGATGTAGTCACAGGAGGGCCTAGAGGAGCTATCCCACGTTGAAGGTCAGGAAGGGCGGTGGTGAGGAGATACCCCTCGTCCAAGGTAAGGAGCATTGACTGCACTTTGCTGGAGCAGCAGTGAAGAGATACCCCACGCCCAAGGTAAGAGAAACCCAAGTAAGACGGTAGGTGTTGCAAGAGGGCATCAGAGGGCAGATACACTGAAACCATACTCACAGAAAACTAGTCAATCTAATCACACTAGGACCACAGCCTTGTCTAACTCAATGAAACTAAGCCATGCCGGTGGGGCAACCCAAGATGGGCGGGTCATGGTGGAGAGATCTGACATAATGTGGTCCACTGGAGAAGGGAATGGCAAACCACTTCAGTATTCTTGCCTTGAGAACCCCATGAACAGTATGAAAAGGCAAAATGATAGGATACTGAAAGAGAAACTCCCCAGGTCAGTAGGTGCCCAATATGCTACTGGAGATCAGTGGAGAAATAACTCCAGAAAGAATGAAGGGATGGAGCCAAAGCAAAAAGAATACCCAGCTGTGGATGTGACTGGTGATAGAAGCAAGGTCCAATGCTGTAAAGAGCAATATTGCATAGGAACCTGGAATGTCAGGTCCATGAATCAAGGCAAACTGGAAGTGTTCAAACAAGAGATGGCAAGACTGAATGTCGACATTCTAGGAATCAGCGAACTAAAATGGACTGGAATGGGTGAATTTAACTCAGATGACCATTATATCTACTACTGTGGGCAGGAATCCCTCAGAAGAAATGGAGTGGCCATCATGGTCAACAAAAGAGTCCGAAATGCAGTACTTGGATGCAATCTCAAAAACGACAGAATGATCTCTGTTCGTTTCCAAGGCAAACCATTCAATATCACAGTAATCCAAGTCTATCCCCCAACCAGTAACGATGAAGAAGCTGAAGTTGAATGGTTCTATGAAGACCTACAAGACCTTTTAGAACTAACACCCCAAAAAGATGTCCTTTTCATTATAGGGGACTGGAATGCAAAAGTAGGAAGTCAAGAAACACCTGGAGTAACAGGCAAATTTGGCCTTGGAATATGGAATGAAGCAGGGCAAAGACTAATAGAGTTTTGCCAAGAAAATGCACTGGTCATAACAAACACCCTCTTCCAACAACACAAGAGAAGACTCTACACACGGACATCACCAGATGGTCAACACCAAAATCAGATTGATTATATTCTTTGCAGCCAAAGATGGAGAAGCTCTATACAGGCAGCAAAAACAAGACCAAGAGCTGACTGTGGCTCAGACCGTGAACTCCTTATTGCCAAATTCAGACTTAAATTGAAGAAAGTAGGGAAAACCACTAGACAATTCAGGTATGACCTAAATCAAATCCCTTATGATTATACAGTGGAAGTGAGAAATAGATTTAAAGGCCTAGATCTGATAGATAGAGTGCCTGATGAACTATGCAATGAGGTTTGTGACATTGTACAGGAGACAGGGATCAAGACCATCCCCATGGAAAAGAAATGCAAAAAAGCAAAATGGCTGTCTGGGGAGGCCTTACAAATAGCTGTGAAAAGAAGAGAAGTGAAAAGCAAAGGAGAAAAGGAAAGATATGAATATCTGAATGCAGAGTTCTAAAGAATAGCAAGAAGAGATAAGAAAGCCTTCTTCAGCGATCAAGGCAAAGAAATAGAGGAAAACAACAGAATGGGAAAGACTAGAGGTCTCTTCAAGAAAATCAGAGATACCAAAGGAACATTTCATGCAAAGATAGGCTCGATAAAGGACAGAAATGGTATGGACCTAACAGAAGCAGAAGATACTAAGAAGAGATGGCAAGAACACACAGAAGAACTGTACAAAAAAGATCTTCACGACCCAGATAATCACGATGGTGTGATCACTCACCTAGAGCCAGACATCCTGGAATGTGAAGTCAAGTGGGCCTTAGAAAGCATCACTATGAACAAAGCTAGTGGAAGTGATAGAATTCCAGTTGAGCTATTCCAAATCCTGAAAGATGATGCTGTGAAAGTGCTGCACTCAATATGCCAGCAAATGTGGAAAACTCAGCAGTGGCCACAGGACTGGAAAAGGTCAGTTTTCATTCCAATCCCAAGAAAGGGAATGCCAAAGAATGCTCAAACTACCGCACAATTGCACTCATCTCACACGCTAGTACAGTAATGCTCAAAATTCTCCAAGCCAGGCTTCAGCAGTATGTGAACTTGAACTTCCTGATGTTCAAGCTGGTTTTAGAAAAGGCAGAGGAACCAGAGATCAAATTGCCAACATCTGCTGGATCATGGAAAAAGTAAGAGAGTTCCAGAAAAACATCTATTTCTGCTTTATTGACTATGCCAAAGCCTTTGACTGTGTGGATCACAATAAACTGTGGGAAATTCTGAAAGAGATGGGAATACCAGACCACCTGATCTGCCTCTTGAGAAATTTGTATGCAGGTCAGGAAGCAATAGTCAGAACTGGACATGAAACAACAGACTGGTTCCAAATAGGAAAAGGAGTACGTCAAGGCTGTATATTGTCACCCTGTTTATTTAACTTATATGCAGAGTACATCATGAGAAACGCTGGGCTGGAAGAAGCACAAGCTGGAATCAAGATTGCCGGGAGAAATATCAATCACCTCAGATATGCAGATGATACGACCCTTATGGCAGAAAGTGAAGAGGAACTCAAAAGCCTCTTGATGAAAGTGAAAGTGGAGAGTGAAAAAGTTGGCTTAAAGCTCAATATTCAGAAAACGAAGATCATGGCATCGGGTCCCATCACTTCATGGGAAATAGATGGGGAAGCAGTGGAAACAGTGTCAGACTTTATTTTTCTGGGCTCCAAAATCACTGCAGATGGTGACTGTAGCCATGACATTAAAAGACGCTTACTCCTTGGAAGGAAAATTATGACCAACCTAGATAGCATATTCAAAAGCAGAGACATTACTTTGCCAACAAAGGTTCATCTAGTCAAGGCTATGGTTTTTCCTGTGGTCATGTATGGATGTGAGAGTTGGACTGTGAAGAAGGCTGAGCACCGAAGAATTGATGCTTTTGAACTGTGGTGTTGGAGAAGACCCTTGAGAGTCCCTTGGACTGCAAGGAGATCCAACCAGTCCATTCTGAAGGAGATCAACCCTGGGATTTCTTTGGAAGGAATGATGCTAAAGCTGAAACTCCAGTACTTTGGCCACCTGATGCGAAGAGTTGACTCATTGGAAAAGACTCTGATGCTGGGAGGGATTGGGGCAAGAGGAGAAGTGGATGACAGAAGATGAGATGGCTGGATGGCATCACTGACTCGATGGACGTGAGTCTCAGTGAACTCCAGGAGTTGGTGATGGACAGGGAGGCCTGGCGTGCAGCGATTCATGGGGTTGCAAAGAGTCAGACACGACTGAGCGACTGATCTGATCTGATCTGATCTGAGTCACTACCTGCTGTGATTTTTGAGCCCAAGAAGAGGAAATCTTTTTGTGGAAAGCTCTTAAAGAGATGGGAGTACCAGACCACTTTATCTGTCCCCTGAGTAACCTGTCTGCGGGTCAAGAGGCAACAATTAGAATGCTGTGTAGAACAACAGAATGGCTCAGTATTGAGAGAGTATGACAAGGTGACAACAGAGCTTTCCACAATTTATTATGATCCACACAGTCAAAGGCTTTAGTGTAGTCAATGAAACAGAGGTAGATGTTTTTCTGAAATTCCCTTGTTTTCTCTGTGATCCAGCGAACATTGGCAATTTGATGTCTGGTTCCTCTACCTTTTCTAAACCCAGTTTGGACATCTGGAAGTTCTTGGTTTGCATTATTCTGAGGTCTAGCATTCAAGATTTTAAACATGATCTTACTAGTGTGGGTCACTGTTCAGTTGCTCAGTTGTGTCTGACTCTTTGCGACCCCATGGACAGCAACACGCTAGGCTTCCCTGTCCTTCACCATCTCCCGAAGCTTGCGCAAACTCATATCCATTGAGTTGGTGATCCATCTAACCATCTCATCCTCTGTCATCCCCTTCTCCTCCTGCCTTCAATGTTGCCCAGCATCAGGGTCTTTTCTAATGAGTCAGCTCTTTGCATCAGGTGGCCAAAGTATTGGAGTTTCAGCTTCAGCATCAGTCCTTCCAATGAATATTCAGGGTTGATTTCCTTTAGGATTGACTGGTTTGATCTCCTTACAGTCGAAGAGACTTTCAAGAGTCTTCTCCAACACCACAGTCCAAGACCATCAATACTCTGGTGCTCAGCCTTCTTTATGGTCCAACTTTCACATCCCTACATGACCAGTGGAAAAACCATAGCTTTGACTAGACAGACCTTTGTTGGCAAAGTAATGTCTCTGCTTTTGATTTCCTGGCTAGGTTGGTCATAACTTACCTTCCAAGGAGTAAGCATCTTTTAATTTCATGGCTGCAGTCACCATCTGCAGTGATTTTGGAGCCCAAGAAAATAACGTCTGTCACTGTTTCCATTGTTTCCCCATCTATTTGCCATGAATTGGTGAGACCACATGCCATGATCTTAGTTTTTTGAATGTTGAGTTTTAAACCAGCTTTTTAACTCTTCTTTCACCTTCATCACAAGGTTCTTTAGTTCCTCTTCACTTTCTGCCATAAGGGTGGTGTCATCTGCATATCTGAGGTTATTGATATTTCTCTCTGCAATCTTCATTCCAGCTTGTGCTTCATCCAGCTTGGAATTTCACATGATGTACTCTGCATATAAGTTACATAAGCAGGGTGACAATATACAGCCTTGATGTACTCCTTTCCTGATTTGGAATCAGTGTGTTGTTCCATGTCTAGTTCTAACTGTTGCTTTTTGGCCTGCATACAGGTTTTGCAGGAGGCAAGTAAGGTGGTCTGATGTTCCCGTATCTTTGAGAATTTTCCACAGTTTCTTGTGGTCCACACCGTCACAGGCTTTAGCATTGACGATGAAGCAGAAGTAGATGTTTATCTGAAATTCTCTTGTTTTTTCTATGATCCAATGGATGTCAGTACTTTAACCTCTGGTTCCTCTACCTTTTCTAAATCTAGCCTGAACATCTGCATGGGACATGAGTGCAACTGTCTGATGTTTGAACATTCTTTAGTACTGCCCTTCTTGGGACGTGGGATGAGAGAATTGACCTCTTCCAGTCCTGTGGCCACGGCTGGGTCTTCCAGATTTGCTGACATATTGAGTGCAACATTTTGAGAGCATCATCTTTTAGGGTTATGAATAGCTCTGGAATTCCATTGCATCCACTAGTTTTGTTGACAGCAGTGCTTCCTAAGGCCTGCTTGACTTCACACTCCAGAATGTCTGGCTCTGGGTGACTGACCACATCATCATGGATATCCAGTTCTCTTTTGTACAGTTCTTCTGTGTATTCTTTCCATCTCTTTTTGGTCTCTTCTGCTTCCACTAGATCTCAACCATTTCTCTCTTTTATTGTGCCCATCTTTGGGAAAAATGTTCCCGTGATAATTCCAATTTTTCTGAAGAGATCTCTCGTCTTTCCCCTCCTGTTGTTTTCCTCTATTTTTAAGCATTGTTCATTGAAGAAGGCCTTCTTGTCTCTCCTTGCAGTTCTTTGGAACTCTGCATTTAGTTGGGTGCATCTTTCCCTTTCTCCCTTGCTTTTCACTTCTTTCTTCAACTATTTGTAAAGAATCCTCAGATAACCATTTGCCTTCTTGCTTTTCTTTTTCCTTGGGATGATTTTGTTGCTGCTCCTGAACAGTATTACAGACCTCTGTCCATAGTTCTTCAGGCACACTGTTTATGAGATCTAATCCCTTGAATCTATGCATCACTTCCACTGCATATTTATAGGGGATTTGATTTAAGTCATGTCTGACTGGCCTAGTGGTTTTCCCCACTTTCTGTGGCTTAAGCCTGAATTTTGCTATAAGAAGCTGATTATCTGAGCCACAGTCAGCTCCAGGTCTTGTTTTTGCTGACTGTATACAGTTTCTCCATCTTCAACTACAAGGAATATAATCTGATTTGTTTGACCATTTGGTGATGTCCATGTGTAAAGTCATCTCTTGTGTTGTTGAAGGAAAGGTGTTTGCTATGACCAGTGAATTCTCTTGGTAGAATTCAGTTAGCCTTTGCCCTGGTTCATTTTGTACCCCAAAGCCAAACCTGCCTGTTACTCCAGGTGACGCTTGACTTCCTACTTTTGCATTCCAATGCTCAATGAAGAATGCATTTTTTTTTTTTTTGGTGTTAGTTCCAGGATGTCTTCTAAGTCTCTATAGAACTGATCAACGTCAGGTTCTTCAGCATCAACAGTAGGGGCATAGACTTGGATTACCATGATGTTGAATGGCTTGTCTTGGAAATGAACCGAGATCATTCTGTCATTTTTGAGGTTGCTCCCCATTACTGCATTTCAGACTCTTTTGTTGATAATGAGAACTATTCCATTACTTCTATGGGATTCTTACCCACAGTAGTAGATATAATGGTCATTTGAATTAAATTTGCCCGTTGCCATCCATTTAAGTTCACTGATTCCTAAGATGTTGATATTTATTCTTACCATCTCCTGCTTGACCATGTCCAATTTACCTTGATTCTTAGACCTGATATTTCAGGTTCCTATGCAATACTGTTCTTTGCAGCATCAGATTTTATTTTCATCCCCTGACACATCCACAACTGAGCATCACTTCCGCTTTGGCCCAGCCGCTTCATTCTTTCCAGGGCTCTTAGTAGGTCTCCGCTCTTCCCCTGTAGTATATTGGACACCTTCCAACCTGGGGGACTCATCTTTCCTTGTCATTCCTTTTGTCTTTTAATACAGTTCATGACGTTCTCATAGCAAGTATACTGGGGTGGCTTGCCGTTTCCTTCTCCAGTGGATCACGTTTTTGTCAGAACTCTCCACAGTGACCCATCCATCTTGGGTGGCCCTACACAGCATGGCTCATAGCTTCACTTCAGCCCCTCTGCCAGAACAAGTGCTATGGCTCACATTAAATGAAGCACTGATGCCTGAATCATGTGGCAATTGTACAGAAAGTCATGAAAAAACTCAGAGAAGTAGGCATGCTGGTATAAAAACAAAACTGGAAAAAAAAAAAAAAAAACTCAGGCAAATATTTCCAGAAGGAAAGTGTTTATCAGACAATAGGGAATGAACAAGTGAGCAGTGTTAACCTCGCTGTCCTGTGTAGGCAGAGCTGATCTAGGAGATAGGACTACAGCAGCAGCGTGGATAACAGGATCCCAGAAAGCAGGGGAAGAGGTGACAGCAAGGCAGGAACAAGGACCAAATTTATGAACTAACCAACAATGTCAGGATAGAAGCAGGATATTCTAACTGTAAGAGGTTTGTGGAAATGGTTAATAGATTGTGATGTTTCTAGAGGCAAGGACGATGGACAGGCAACAAGAGTGTTTCTTAGTATTATATTAATAGATCAAAATGAATGAGTTGAAGGCTGAGGTTAGCTGCCTAGTAGAAAGTTACCATCCTTTATCTAATTTCCAGACCTGAGCCAATTCTCACACCCAGAACTCACTTCCTGAACCTAAGGGAACCTAAGTACCCTGAGGACATACCCTGCAATACAGAGCAGTTGTGTTCAACAGTAATTCCCCACATCATTCCATGTGGGAACCAATGGCCATTGTTCTTATTTCACTCACTGATGAAAGGGAACATCTAGATCCTTCTAGGTCTATGGATACAAGTCAGATTTGACCCTGATACCTGCCTGCAATCATGAATCCCCAGTATAAGTGAGGCATATGGGGAACAGAAAATAATGTGCATCCTGTCTTAGGGCCATATATATCTCATGGCTTCTCTGTATCTACACATTCTCTTGGTGGCAATTTCTCCACCTAGAGTCATGGCTATAGACATATTTAGAGTTGGCAAGAACCCACATGTTGATTTTTGTGTGGTTGTGTGTGTGGAGTAAAAGTAAGAAAGGTTTAGTGGAAGACCCTGAAAAAGCCTTCAAAGCTCAGCCAAGACAGAGTATTAAAAGCAATATTGTGTCCTGGGGATAATGAAAGAAGTTAATGTCATCCTCAAAGACTTACAGGATGCAAGCATGGTGATCACATCATATAGCAGTTAACTCACCACTGTGGTTCTTGCAGAACCATAGCTGCCAGTGATAATGAGACAACTCTAACTCTCAGCCTGGCTGGCTACTTTCTCTTCATTTCCTACCTTTATGTTTCTACCTACAAAGTTCTCTTTTTTAATTCCAAATAACCTGGAAGATTGCACTAGTATTTTTGGAACTTAATTTTGATCTGGATATCTGTGGAGTGAGTTCCAAATCCTTGGACTTGAACTCTCTACTTATTTAAGTCTCTGCATTCCTACCCTCAGTTCTGTGAGAAGCCAGATGATCCCAAAGTCATCCTGTGGTTGGCAGATCTAAGGTGCTCCCAGTGTTCCCTCCTCTGGTAGGCATGCCCCTGTATAATACTCACTTTAGGAACATCAGCTGGACTAGTGACTCTCTGGTAACAATTAGGAGATTAATAAATGTACATTTTGGGATTATGGGGGAAAAGATATGAGGGACCCATGGATGCACATTATTTTATTTTCCCCATATGCCTCACTTATACTGGGGATTCAGCTGTCTCAAGACTGGCTGTCCAGGCCAGGCTGGGGAAGCATAGATTCCAGAAGGAGGATAAGTGACCTGCATTCCTGTCCTACCTGAGAAGTTTCTCCTCTAGGTCTCAGCCTCCGCAGGCCCTGCCCTCAGACAGGAGGACGAGGAGGAAGAGAGCACCTGCAGATTCTCATCCTGTCTGGAACGTGAAGGAAATTGTCTGTAAAGAGGACAGGAAGGAACGTGAAGAGGCAAACGCCCCCAAATGGATACCTGGTGACCAAACCCTCCTCTGTCAGACCCCACGGCTGGGAAGATGAGGAAGGTAACATCTCCAGGCTCCCTGTGCTGCCCCCCACCCCCAGCCCAGCTCTCCCTTCCTCCAGCTCACAGTAATGTCCCGGGAGCCAGGGGTGACACTGTAAATACATCTCTGCTCATCTCACAACAGACCATCATGAACTCACACTCTGGGCATCCTGTTCTCCCGATATGTATTAATTCACTCTGTGCAGCAGAACCCAAGTAACACCGGTCTCACAGGAAGGAAGCTGGTGTGTGTCTCCCAGGACAGTGAGGCAGGGAGTTCCAGGGCTGCTAGAGTGGCTGCAGTGCTGCTTGGGCTTTCCTGGTGGCTCAGATGGTAGAGAGAACACCACTCAAGGCGGGAGACTGGGGTTCAATCCCTGAGTTGGGAAGATCCCCTGGAGAAGGACATGGTAACCCACTCAATTATTCTTGCCTGAAGAATCCCATGGACAGAAGAGACTGGAAGGGTACAGTTCATGGGGTCGCAAAGAGTCAGACACGACTGAGCAACAAACATCTTAACCTTAGGGCGGCCCTGCAACACGAGGTTGTCCAGGCATCCAGGTCCCTGGGACCTTTCCTCTCTGTTCTCCCTGGGACGTTGCCCTTGTTGGCATGGACCGAGGACCTAAGACCACGTTCATGGTTTGGGAGCAACCAGGGAAAGCAGGGAAGGAGGAAAAGTTTCTTCCCTTGAAGATCAAAATTCAAAAATTTACATCTGCTTCATCATACTGGCCAGAAATTATTCATGAGGACAAGCAGCCTCGGGGAGATTGGAGAATGAGTATATTTTAAATCTGGATGACTTTGTCTAGAAAAAAATTCTATTATTGTGGAAGATGGAGGATTATTCCTATACTTAAATGTTTAAAATCAGCAGTGGTGAATCATTATTATCAATATCTTAAACTGAATTAGATTTGTATTTTTAAAAATAGAATAGTCTCAGAATATATTGCTAATTGATAACAAAGTTGTAGATAGAATGTATGGAAAATACCATCTTACAACATGGACTCTGTCTCTAGAATACTGTCTAAACTGTAACACTTACCTTGTCCAGGGAGGGAATGTGGAAAGATTTTGGATGGGATGGAGGAGGAAATTTACTTTTCACTGTAACCCTTTATGTCATATGAATATTTTAGACTTTATGTATGTATTAGTTGAAGAAAACCCCACACTGATTTGCTCATCATTTGTTACGTGGTTACTAGATGTCAGGCTCTGTACTGGGTCTCAGTGAGTGACACACCAAGGGATTCACAGTGGGGTGGAATGACATGCAAATGCAACACAGTCTATAGTTGTTGGAAAATAGCTTCCAGGAGGGAGGGAACTGATGGAGAACCTCCTGTGTGTCAGGAGTAGCGCCCCCTGCTGGGGACAGGAAGAAAACTGAGGTCTATGCTCTGGTGACCTAAACCTCTCACCCTGATGAGGGTCAGTGTCAGTCCATGACTTCCCTGGAACCCTGCTAATCTGTGTTGTCCTTGTGTGGGAAGTGCGCTGAGGATTGGAGAGAAGACCTTGGCCCACGTGGTCCAAAACTTACTGTGACCCCCTGCCTCAGGGCTGGTGTGTGGGGGTCGGGTGCGCTCTGGAGGGTCAGTGGTAACAAACCAGGGAGGGCTGAGGCAAGACCTTGCTGAGCAGCATTGACTCCAAAGACCAAGACTGATGGTTTTGTCTGTAACCAGCCCGATGCCAGGACGGTCCTGTAGGCAGCAGGTGACGGGATCCAGCACAGGTAAGCAGGACCAGGACAAGGAGGTGAGACTCTGTGTAAGCTTCCCCTCCAGGTAAGAGCCTCTTCAGAGACTCTCCTCATCTTTTTCTTCTTCTGTCAGGGGTGCCAGTGGGGGCAAGAGGGCAGTTTCTAATACTCTTATGTTTCACAGTTTTTAAATCTTGGGATTAGATGAGTTTGCTGCCAATTCACTATTTTGGACTTTATTGAGGCTTTCTGTATTGTATGTTGTGAATTTTTGGACAGTTCCAAATATTCAAAAAGAAGCTACATTCTCTCTGTCTTTGGAATAGAATTTGATACATGTCCACGAGGTTTTCCTTAGTAATTACATCATTTAGGTATTTTGTGTTGATGCTGATTTTTTGACTTTTTGATATGTCATAGACTAGAAAAAAGTCACCCAAAGTTTCCTTTTAGCAATGAGTTTTTGCCCATTTTTCTTGTATTCTGATAGTGAGAGTACACTATGGGCAAAAACTCATCTCTAAAAAGACACTATATAGATCTAATATATATATATTAGGTCTTTCCAGGTTGCACTAGTGGTAAAGAACCCACCTGGCAATGTAGAAGACATAGAGATGCAGGGTCAATCCCTGGGTCAGGAAGAGTCCTTCTCCCTGGAGGAGGGCATGTAAATCCACTCCAGTATTCTTGCTTGGAGAATCCCATGGACAGAAGAGCCTGGCAGGCTACTGTTGATAGGGTGGCAAAGAGTAAGACGACTGAAGCGACTTGGCTGCACACATATTGCTTTTTATATTTTGATGTTTTGTCCCTGTATGATTCTTAAGGTGAGTTATATCCTAATTGATGATTATAATCTTTAGTACCGTAAAATAGCCACTGTTTCATTAATAAATTTTTTTTGCCTTGAATCTAATACTTTTTGATAATAAGATCAAAACCACAGACTTCTTTCATTTTGGGTTTAGTTTATATATCTGCCTAGCTATACCTTAATTTTAAATTTAATGCTTTTAAAATTTAATTTTAATTTGTCTAGTTCATATCCTCAGGTAATTTCTTTAGAGCTTGTAGTATTAGTAGCATGTTTCAAAGAGTTTCAAAGGAGGAAAATGCCTTTCTTTCTTTTTGAATACTGTCTATAAATGACATATTGGCGGGGAGAGAATCCTTGGATCATGACCGTTTCTTCAGAACTCCATATTCTACTCTTTGACTCTGACCTTGAAAGCGACCACTTGGAAGCCATCTTGTCCTCTCCGCGTCTTTGGGCTACTGTTAGTGCTCGTGCGCATGTGCAGGAGGTGATGGTGGGAAATCACACCTTTCTCTCAGGAGTTCTCACTGTGACGTCATTACTCTGACTACCCTGGAAGAAGTTCTGGGTTGAAAAGCTGATCAGTCCTGCAATCAAAAATCAGGCAGAAGAATTTTCAGATATACTTCTTTCTTCAGAGAAAGGACTCAGAGAAGTCAATCATAAAGGAGGGGGTTCTGAACCTAGAAACCTTCTTTCTTTCTCTATAATGTGTCCTTAGGTTGTGAGCGTGGCTGTGACTTCTCAGAGTTCCTTGCTCTTTGTGTGTCATTCACACCAGGCAAGGACGCTGGAGAGGGAATCTAAGTCCAAGATCAGATCAGATCAGATCAATCGCTCAGTCGTGTCCGACTCTTTGCGACCCCATGAATCGCAGCACGCCAGGCCTCCCTGTTCATCACCAACTCCCGGAGTTCACTGAGACTCACGTCGATCGAGTCAGTGATGCCATCCAGCCATCTCATCCTCACCACATGATAATCTAAGAATGGAACCTAGACTAAAATACAGTCACAGCCAGAGGTCTCCAGATGGTAAAAAGATATTTCATATCTAACAGTGAGGTAAAAAGAACATTGGGAGAGAATCTCAAAACACTGAGAGTACAAGTGAGGCATTTCCTCAAAAAATTAAAAATATGGTTACCATATGGTCCAGCATTCCCACTTCCTAAAGAATTAAAAGAGAATTTTAATCTCAAAGAGATCTTCACACTCTCAGGTTCATAGCAGCATTATTCACCCCAGATGGGATGCAGGAACAGCCCACATGCCCATCGATGGATGAATGGAGAAACAGAATGTGGCAGATGCAGACACTGGAATACTATCCAACCTGAAAAAGGAAGGAAATCATGCCGCGTACTATATCATGTATGAACCTCGAGGACATTAGGGTAAGTGAAAGGAGCCAGTCACAAAGAGACAAGTAATATATGATTCCCTGTATATGAGGTCTCTCAAGCAGTCAAATCCATAGGAACAGAAAGTGATTAGCAGTTGCCAGGTTAGAGAGGAGGGGGAAATGAAGAGCTGCTGTTTAATGGGTACAGAGTTTCAATTTTTCAAAATGGAAAAGTTCTGGAAATCAATTGCATAGTTATTTAACCTAGGAAATCCCATAGACAGAGGAGCCTCATAGGCTGCAGTCCATGAGGTCGCTAAGAGTCGGACACGACTGAAGTGACTTAGCAGCAGCAGCAGCAGCAACATTAATGATTAATGATTAACTGACTCACTGGAAAAGACCCTGATGCTGGGAAAGAATGAAGGCAGGAGGAGAAGGAGACAAGAGAGGATGAGATGGCTGGACGGCATCACCAACTCGATGGCCATGAGTTTGAGCAAGCTCCGGGAGTTGGTGATGGACAGGGAGGCCTGGCGTGCTGCAGTCCATAGGACTGCAAAGAGGCAGACATGACTGAGTGACTGAACTGAACTAAACATTAATGAACTATACATTTAAAAATAGTAAAGATGGTAAATGTCATGTGCTTTTACCACAATAAAAATTTTTTTAACAATTTAAAGAATACTGGGAGAATGAATCTCAAAGAGATATCTGTGAAAGTGGAGAGAAACAGTGTGGTTTAGGACTATAAGTTTCAGACTTAGTTTAACAACAGGTGGTGTGGCCAAAGGTACTCTTTAATGAAGCAGCAGGTGGGTTCAGCACTTGTTGGTGTATATGCTTACAAGAACCAGTTTAGACTGCACAGGTCTGGATGTCTTCCGAATTGCTTTCTCGAATTCACTTGAACTTTCATGGTGCCCTGTCATCATTTAAAGTTATATGAGCCCATGTAAGAGAACTTGACCTAGAAGCTGTGCTGTTAAAATTGCTTCTTGTTGGGAATTCCCTGGTGGTCCAGTGGGTAGGAATCCGTGCTTTCACTGCCATCAGCCTGGGTTCAACGCTGGACTTCCCACAAGTCAAGCAGTGTGGCTAAAGAAAAAAAAAAAAAAAACAAGAAAGAATTGTCCTTTTTTCTTTTATTCTAGGAAAATTGATGAGGGATCTGGAATATAAGACAAGTGAGTATCTGGAGGGGATAGTGGCTGAAGTTTGCAGCTTTCCTGTGAAGGTCCATTACTCAAGGTCAGCAATTCTGTTTTAAAAAGGAAGGTCTTTGTGTAACTAATGTATCCAAATTCTTTATCCTGATTTCAAAATCAGATTTGCCCAGCTACAGCGATCCCAGATATGCAGATGACACCACCCTTATGGCAGAAAGTGAAGAGGAACTCAAAAGCCTCTTGATGAAAGTGAAAGTGAGAATGAAAAAGTTGGCTTAAAGCTCAACATTCAGAAATCGAAGATCATGGCATCTGGTCCCATCACTTCATGGCAAATAGATGGGGAAACAGTGGAAACAGTAGCAGACTTTATTTTGGAGGGCTCCAAAATCACTGCAGATGGTGACTGCAGCCATGAAATTAAAAGACGCTTACTCCGTGGAAGAAAAGTTATGACCAACCTAGATAGCATATTCAAAAGCAGAGACATTACTTTGCCAACAAAGGTCCACCTAGTCAAGGCTATGGTTTTTCCTGTGGTCATGTATGGATGTGAGAGTTGGACTGTGAAGAAAGCTGAGTGCTGAGGAATTGATGCTTTTGAACTGTGGTGTTGGAGAAGACTCTTGAGAGTCCCTTGGACTGCAAGGAGATCCAACCATTCCATTCTGAAGGAGATCAGCCCTGGGATTTCTTTGGAGGGAATGATGGTAAAGCTGAAACTTCAGTACTTTGACCACCTCATGCGAAGAGTTGACTCATTGGAAAAGACTCTGATGCTGGGAGGGATTGGGGGCAGGAGGACAAGGGGATGACAGAGGATGAGATGGCTGGATGGCATCACTGACTCGATGGACATGAGTCTGAGTGAACTCCGGGAGTTGGTGATGGACAGAGAGGCCTGGCATGCTGTGGTTCATGGGGTCACAAAGAGTCAGACAAGACTGAGCGACTGAACTAAACTGAAGTGGTCCCAGGCCTTATCATTTTCCCTCTCAAGTCTCATGGCACTGCCTGAGGCCTTGAATTTTCTATGTTCTTAACACTCTCTAGATATGGTTGCTAAGGTCAAAAGCAGTCTTTGTCCTGGTCCCCTGAGGAGCCTCCCACCATTGTCATGAAGGCCCAGAACCTATGGGACAAATCTCATTTGTATCTTTTGTGAGGCCACACCTTTGTCTCCTTGTCCCCACAGTGAGGATCATCCTGAATTCCCAGACAGCCAATGGCTACCTCTCAGTGTCTCCAGATGGGAAGAGTATGATGTTCACTGGCTTGTGGATGAACAAATGCCAGTGTGGTCAGAGATTTGATCTGGAGCTCGGGGTGCTGGGCAGTAAGGGCTTCACATGGGGCAAAGTGTACTGGGAAGTGAAAGTGGACAGGATCTGGTGGGAAGCAGAGGAGGAAGAAGACGCAAGGAGATACGGGGCTGGAAGCAGAGGTGTGTTCAGCAGTAGAGATCTTGGTGGATTTACAGGCATCACTGATGGGTATCATTCTCCTGGATATGGAGGGGAGAATGAGGAGTTGGAGGAGAAATGGTTTCAGGAAAATGGAATATGGCCAAAATTCTGCCTGGTGGGCGTGGCAAGAGAGTCAGTGGTGAGAAGGGGATTTCTCAACTTCACCCCCGTGGAGGGGTCTGGACTCTGCAGCTGTCCTCAGCTGGGGTGTCTATATGCACCAGCCCAGGGCCCTTCCAAATCCTGTCCTACTGCCCCCGGCACATTGGAGTCATTCTGGATCATGATGGTGGGAAGGTAACCTTTACCAATTCCAGAACTCAAGAGTTCATCTGTGAATTCTCATCTGCCTTCACTGGGAGAATTTTCCCTTTCCTGTGGCTTAACTGCAGGAGGTCCAAACTCACACTGAGACCTGAGAGAAGACCTCCCGGCACAGCCCCAGCTTTTGTCATTCACCCTTTGTTCCTTTTCATCAGTCCCAGCTCTGCCTCAGCTGGATGGTCCTGCTGGGTTTCTGAAAGCACTCAGATGACTAGAGCCTTATGGCAGAGTTAGGAGTCTCCTGTCCTCACTGCTTTGTCTCTATAATGAAGACGGTAATAGATGATCTTCTTTCTCTAAGGGGAATGGTTGGAGTGTCTTTAAAGTACTTATTAAAATGTGTTAACTATTAATCACTTTTGTTGCCTTTGATTTGGTTCTTCATCTGCTGCCGAGACAAATGTATGAGAATGAGTGACTGTACATAGAATTTCAGCCCCTGCCACAAATAGTAATTGATGACAACATCCATACCGATATTTCCAAAGCACATTTTCTGCCCCACAGTTTCTCCTGTCATCCTTCTAAGCAGCCAAGGAAACAGTAAATATTTGGCAATTCATACCTGTTTCACATTTGATATGCTATGAGATTTGAGGTATCTGGTGTGAGAATTCCTTTATCTGCTGTGTTCCAATAATTTTTGCAATAGGAAGGGGCCAGAGGAAGCCACGTGAGATTCAGGTGTATGTGAGTTTTTGGAAATCATTTGGTTCTGAAGTAAATTTTATGTCAGCTGTGTTTTGAGATGGTACAAATAGATACTTAGCTTAATATTAAATTAGCAGTCTTACCTACAAACAGCAGAAAACAAATTTGGCTAATTTTAGAAAACAGGAACTTTGTTAAACATTACTAGGGATTGTGGAGTGCAAAGAGAGAGGGATACATGTGCCTGCCTGCTTGCAAATTCTGGAGGTGGATCCAATGACACCCAGAGAGCTGGGAGCTGCAGAGAGAGGGGGAGGAGGAGGAGGAGTCAGCAGGACTTGAGAGGATCATAGGGATTATCAGCATATAAACAGACACATGCATGAGTCCAAGCAAATGGAGAGTGGATATGATCTGGTGGGAGGCAGAGGATGAAGAAGTAATTACTATAGATGGGAATGGAGCCAGAGGTGTGTTTGGCACTAGCTATCCCAGTGGATTCAGACCCAACTGATGAGTATATTTCTCCTGGATAGAGAAATGAGAATGAAGAGTTGAGGAGGGAACGGGCTCAGGAAATCAGTGGATGGAACAGGCCCTAGTTCTTCATGGAACTAACTCCTAAATCAAAATCTGGCATAAGTGCACCAGATTGCCAGAGTATAGGATGCCTGCCTGTGCCTCAGCAACAACAACAAAAGGTTAGGGAAGTATGTTTTCAGCTTCTGTAATAAGACATGGTCTCTCAAGACTCATGTAAGCCAGCATTCTCAAGGCATGGGAGCAGAGGCTAGGTGCCAAAGAACTTCCCATACTTAAACTCCTGGGCTCAAGATGTGGGGAAATTTGCTCTGATAGCTCAGTGTTTAAGAATGTTTTGTTGAGAGACTTCCTTGGTGGTACAGTGGGTAAGCATCCCCCTGCCAATGCAGGGAACATGTGTTATGATCCCTGATCCGGAAAGATTTCACATGCCACAGAGCAATTGACCCCATGTGCTGCACCTACTGAAGCCCCAGGCCCAGAGCCTGTGCTCTGCAACAAGAGAAGCCATGGCAGTGAGAGGCCAGTGCACTGCAGCTAGGGAGTAGCCCTCCAGCTCTCTGAAAGCAGACAAAGCCCACGTGCAGCAATGAAGACCCAGGTGAAAGATAAAAATTAATTAATTTTTTAAAAACACCTTTCTCACTGAGGAGAGATTGCTTTCCCCTGGCAGGAGCAAGCCTTTGATATGCAAACTAACTAATCCAGAGCCCTCCATCCCCTGTCTGGCCTTGGACCCCAAGAGGCAGTATTCCTCTGCCTCTGTGACCTGGGGGCTACCCTGATGGCTCAGTCAGTAAAGAATCCACCTGCAACGCAGGAGCCCCAGGTTTGATCAATCCACCCCAGGATTCTTGCCTGGGAAATCCTATGGACAGAGGAGCCTGGCAGGCTACAGATGCCAGGGTTGCAAGAGTCAGACATGACTCAGCAACTAAACCACCACCACCACCAATGATCCCAGGGCCAGGTACCAGACAACTAAAGAGTACCTCTAACCCAAAGCCTGCTGAAATTATTCATACCAGCCAATCCTAATCTGTTTACCCTGCCCTCCCTTGACTTTCCCAACTGCTAAGTCACTTCAGTCGTGTCCGACTCTGTGTGACCCCATAGACCGCAGCCCACCAGGCTCCCCCGTCCCTGGGATTCTCCAGGTAAGAACACTGGAGTGGGTTGCCATTTCCTTCTCCAGTGACTTTCCCAAGGAGACCCACTAAAGTTCCTAGCCTTTATCTTCCTTTCATCTTTGCCAAGCTGACAGATTTTAATTTTTGTTTCCACTTTTCTTTTCATAGTCTCATTTTTCCCATTTATTAATAATAAATTATTTGGTATTTGCATTTCTTCTTTTCCAAATTGTTTGCTTATAATTTTATTTTTCACTTGCAATGTAAGAATTTTAAAATATTGAATTTAAGGAAGAAGAAAAATCAGCCTCCTGAGCTAGACCTCAGTGTTATTTGAAGCTAGCCTGGTGCTCACATCTAGGCCATGTAATTCTCTTTGGAATAAACTATTTTATAAAATACCAATATCAAAAAAAGATACACTGAAACCATAATAAAGTGACACAAAACAAGACAAGACTATACATAATTTTGTTTAAGGGCAGAGAACACAGGGTACAGTGCAACTTACAAAGTACTGAACATCCCGTCCTGGGTAACATGAGTGATGGCAGCTCCTTTACCAACTGCTGCTTTACCCTTGCTCTCATCTGTCCTTATAGATATGACTGATTAGGACACCAAGTCATGTAACTGACCATGCTTCCTGGCAGTACTCAATTTAGAGTAAGCCTTTCTTTTATCCAACCAAAGCCCAAATTCCACAATAACACATTCTTTCTTATACTTTCATTCTAAAATGCCCTATGATTTCCCACGATGAGTGCCCTCCTTTGCTGTATCAGCAGTAAACACAATGTGTTCAACTAGGCATGTACCTGGCGGTCTCTGGCTGAAAAATATCGACATATGCTAACCTTTTGTCTGTCGGATTTGTTATGTGTCTTTGAATTTGATTATGCACATGTGTTTGCGTGGTTGTGAGTTTGTAGTTGCCATAGAAAGTTTATTTTTTCGTGGTGGTTTTTTTTTTTTATCTTTGGGTCGGGCTTAGAAAATTCTTCATTCTACAACTGTGAAAATTCTATGTGTACTTTCATTTAAGTAGAGACTATGAGGAGGATGGTGTCCAAGGGTGAAAGGAAACAAAAAGCTGAAACTGGGGGCAGGTACCACTTTACACACACTATGGAATAACAGGTAAAGAATTCTACGGTGGTGGAATGCTAGGGTTTACATCTTCTGCTTTGTATTTCCTAACTATGTTGGAACTACAGGGTATTTTACAATGGGGTATTCAATAAGTACTTTCTCGTGGCTATGTGAAGACATAAGTGCTTGTTTATGTTTACCAGGTTAGCAAAAACGACATCAAGAGTCTCAATGTAATATAGACCAAAATTGGCTCCAATGATGGGTGTTTTTGAAAACTGATGAACTTGAAGTTATAGATTATATTTTGGTTAATGTCTGTGCACTCTAGATGTTAAAGAACATGAAAGCATTAGTCGCTCTATCATATCCGACTCTTTGCAACCCTCTGGGCTGTAGCCTGCCAGGCTCCTTTGTCCTTGGAATTCTCCAGTCAAGATTACTGGAGTGAGTAGCCATTCCCTTCTCCAGGGGATCTTCCCAACCTAGAAATGGAACCCAGGTCTCCTGTATTGCAGGCAGATTAAATTTTCTGGACTTCTGTACTTTAAGGTGATGTCTAAGACCCACAAAAATAAATGTATAAAGATAATTTCAGTGCACTTCAACCTGTGAATCATACAGTATCTCGGGAGAATGAAAACTAAAACACTTAGATATGTTCTGTCAAATATGGCAGCTACTAGGCACGTCTGTGTGTGTGTAAGTCACTCAGGCATGTCCAACTCTTCGTGACCCCATGTGTTGTAGCCCACCAGGCTCCTCTGTCTTTGGAATTTTCCAGGCAAAATTACTGAAGTGAGTAGCTATTCCCTTCTCCAGGGGATCTTCCCAACCCAGGAGTGGAACCCTGGTCTCCTGCACTGCAGGAGGATTATATACCGTCTGAGCCACCAGGGAAGCCTCCTAGCCACATATGGCTATTTAAATTTAAATGAAATTAAATAAAAATTCAACTTCTCAATGACATAAGCCACATTTAAAGTGCTCAATAGCTCAGTAGCTAGCACCTCATGGAAAGTCACAGACTAGAACTTTGAGCAGACCTAGAACTTTGAGTAGCACTATTATTTTTGCTATTAATGGGCTTCAAATAAGGTGCATTAGACCCATTTAAAACCAAAGGGCCAATATTATTTCTCACACAGATCACATTTCTGTCTGGGATATGGATCAATATTAAGCTGGCATCAACAAATTCATTATTTAACTTATATGCTGAGTACATCATGAGAAACACTGGGCTGGAAGAAGCACAAGTTGGAATCAAGATTGTGAGGAGAAATATCAATAATCTTAGATATGCAGATGACACCACGCTTATGGCAGAAAGCGAAGAAGAACTAAAGAGCCTCTTGATGAAAGTCAAAGAGGACAGTGAAAAAGTTGGCTTAAAGCTCAACATTCAGAAAATAAAAATCATGGCATCTGGTCCCATCACTTCATGGGAAATAGATGGAGAAACAGTGGAAACAGTATCAGACTTTATTTTTTGGGCTCCAAAATCACTGCAGATGGTGATTGCAGCCATGAAATTAAAAGATGCTTGCTCCTTGGAAGAAAAATTTATGACCAACCTAGACAGCATATTAAAAAAGAGAGACATTACTTTGCCAAGAAAGGTCCATCTAGTCAAGACTATTATTTTTTCAGTAGTCATGTATGGATGTAAGAGTTGGACTATAAAAAAAGCTGAGCCCCAAAGAATTGATGCTTTTGAACTATGGTGTTGGAGAAGACTCTTGAGAGTCCCTTGTACTGCAAGGAGATCCAACCAGTCCATTCTGAAGGAGATCAGTCCTGAATATTCATTAGAAGGACTGATTCTGAAGCTGAAACTCCAATACTTTGGCCACCTGATGCGAAGAACTGACTCATTTGAAAAGACCCTGATTCTGGGAAAGATTGAAGGTGGGAGGAGAGGGGATGACAGAGGATGAGGTGGTTGGATGGCATCACCGACTCAATGGACATGAGTTTGAGTAAACTCCGGGAGATGGTGATGGACAGGGAGACCTGATGTACTGCTGCAGTCCATGGGGTCGCAAAGAGTCAGACATGACTGAGTGATTGAACTGAACGGAAATGAACAAATTCAAAACGGGTCATGAATGAATTTCTCTCTCTTGTCTTCAGGCACAAACTGTCCCCATTCCAAAGGGGAAACACCTGTCATCCAACTTCCTGTCTATATGGAGACACTCTGGCATCAGATTTCTAGGGGTAAGTTCTCTTTTAGAAGAGCCGAGAGGCAGAGCCCTAATAAGTAAAGGTTTGGGAGGCAGGGAGTCCAGTTCTGAGGTATTCTCAGAAGTGAAGAGGAGGCAAAGAGGTGCTGGCGGTTTAGTTGGTAAGTCGTGCCTGACTCTTAAGACCCCATGGACTGTAGCCTTCCAGGTTCCTGTGTCCATGGGATTCTCCAGGCAAGAATACTGAAGTGGGTTGCCATTTCCTTCTCCAGGGGATCTCCCTGACACAGGAATTGAACCTGGGTCTCCTGCATGGCAGGCAGATTCTTTACCGACTGAGCTACAAGGGAAGCCGCCAGCTTGTAGTCTCTCTGCTTTACTCAGAACAGAAATTCTCAAAGTCTGGTCTATGGAACCCTTGAAGTCTCTGAGATCCAATTATGGGTCAAAACTACTTTCATAACATTACCAAAAATTTATTCACCTTTTTTTTAGTTTATTTTATTTTGGCTGTACAGGGTCTTCATTGAGGTATTGGGGCTTTCTCTAGTTGCAGATTCTGGGCTCTAGAGTGTATAGGCTCATCACGTGGGATCCTAGTTCCCCAACAGAGACTGAACTCACGTCCCCTATCATTGCAAGGTAGATTAGTAACCACTGCTCTACCAGGGAAGCCCCTACCTTTTTCACTGTGCTGACATTTGCTCTGAGGTAAAACTTAGCAGAAGTAAGGGTTATTTCACCAAACAGCAATAGCAGTTATTGTATTCTTCACCACCATTCAGTTGCAGAATAGAAAAGCAAGTTTCACTGAAAAATATCCAGGTTGTAGTATTAAAAATTATTAAGTTGCTACAGTCACCAATCTTAAGTCCACATTTTAGAATATTTGATAAGATGAAATGGGAAGTACACATAAAAGTCCTTCTGCTATATTCTAAAGTACCATGGCCCAAGGAAAATCATTATTCTGAGTTGACTTAGCTCCTTTTTTTATGGAATGCCATTTTCACTTTGAGAATGAAGAACAGGAAAACTATGATTGCTTACATTTAGTTATTTTGGCATAATGAATGGGAGCTTCTCCCTTCTAGAATATCAACTGATACTATTTTTTGCCGATGATAAAATGCAAGCTCTCATGAGAAAATTAATCTTGACAGCTTCCCAGTACCGACAAACTTTTCTAGTGTCAACTGTGGTGATATTAACAAATGTGATTGTTTGATAATCTTAAATGTTAATACTTTAAAATCTATACAACTTGGTGAAACAATACACTACTTAAAAAAAAAAATCACGCATTAGTACAATATTCACTCAATGTTCAGGACAGACCTTATATTCGTATGCAACAGATTTGGAAATACTCAGTGGCAGTTATGGGTTATCACTGAAAATAAGACGCTACCTTTAAGCTGCTACCACTTGTTTAGTGTTGTATCAAAGTGGGAACCACAGTTATTTGAAAATGTTATTCAAGATACTTCCGTTACCTATTTGTGTGAGGCTGGATTTTTTAATATACTCAATCAAAAAGATTAAAAACAGAAGCAGATATGCATCTTCAGTTTTTCAATGAGACATATAAGAAAAGAATGTCAACTTTTGAAAGAATGTAAAATCTAGAAAAGATCACTTCTCACTACGCTGTTTTATTTTGAAAATGGTGATTTTTTTTTCATAAAAATGTCTTTTCATGTAATGGGTTATTAATATAATAGTTGAATCAATAGATTTCTGTTTATATTTCTAACACGGTAAATGTTCACAGATGTAACCCACATAAATGGTATTGTCTTTGAGGTCCCAGGTCCTAGGTCCATAGACAGATTCTGAAACCGCAAGTTTTGTCAAATGCTGACTTACCCAGCCCCTGGGCCAGGACTCAGGGAGACAGTGTAACAGGGTCCTCCAGGCAGGAGTAGCAGGGTCAGGGCAAAGTCCCAGGTCACCGAGCAAGGCGATCGGGATCTTAGGCCACCTTCTGGCCTAAGGTGATGTCTGGGGGATGGGGAGGTAAGTGTCGAGTAGGGGGAGGGGTTCCCCATCTCTCTGGAGTTTCACTTTCTCTTCTCTCAAACTGTGTCGGGCCTTTCTGCCTGGATACTCATGACGAATTCCCAGTTCTCACTCCCATTGCCTATCCGGTTTCTAGAAGCCAATCAGAGCCCTTCCTTGGTTTTAGGGTCTCTACCGATCTGCCTGCGCTGATTTTCTCCTCGGATTTGAATGATAGAGGCTTTAGGAAATCAAGGATTCCGCTGCTCTCAGAGTCCCTGCCTCTGACCAAAATCTGGGGGAGGGGTGCTCTGCAAGGGGGAGGAGCAGAGGACTGCCCCCGGAGGCGCAGGACCCCCAAGAAAGGCGGATTTCCCCCACCTCACACTTTCCCCCCCGACAGACCCCACGCATACCCCGGCTAAGAAGAGCCTGCAGTGCTTTTGTTCGTTTTGGGTTTGTTTTTGTTTTTGTTTTTTTTCGGGTTTTGTTCCAGAATCGGCTGATTGTGCGCAGCTGGAAAGCCTGGCTCAGCTGCGGCCTGTGGGGCCCTGGGCAGCCTCCCTCTCTGGGACCGCTGACTCCAAACCCTGGGTCATTATCGGAGTCAGAGTTAGATTTGAAAGGGGAGGGATCAGGTCTCAGGGATTCAGACATCAGGTCTCTGTCTGTTATGTTCCACGAAGGAGATGAAGAGGCTGGGGTCCTGGGCTCTTAGGACTCAGGGCAGAAGAGTACTCTTCAAGGCTTCAAAGGGTGGGAGGTGTGTGATGCCTGGAGAGGAGGGGAACCCCCCTTGGTGTCCTTAAGTGTAGGTCTAGGGAGGCGGAAGGTCCTTTTCCTGCCTCTGGAAAATGTTAGGGGGACCCCTGGCCCAGGCTCATGCCTGATCTCCTTGTCACCCTTGTGGCCTCCAGGCTCCACTCCAGGTCCTGTCCTTTGATCTCCAGGAACCACCTTCATGGCCACCAGCTGGGCAGATCTTTTTCCCAAGCTGTTGGGGCAGTCTTTCTGACAGAGCCCTCCCTGCTGTTTTAGCAAATAAATGGACAATGTCCCAGTACCCCTGACTGTGAGCTGAGGATGAGCTCTCCCTTCCTTGAGTCTCCCTGCCCCACCGCCACCCCCAGCATCGTGTATGGGGGTGTGTGAAGTGGGGACTGAGGTGGGGGTATTTCTCTGGAAGAAAGGAATTCTTTTAATCTCCTGTGCTCTCTCCTCTTCTCTTTTCCCTTCTTCCACCTGTACTTGAGTCACAGCATACCTGCATGGATGTGAGAGTTGGACTATAAAGAAGCTAAGCGCTGAAGAATTGATGCTTTTGAACTGTGGTGTTGGAGAAGTATCTTGAGAGTCCCTTGGACAGCAAGGAGATCCAACCAGTGAATCCTAGAGGAAATCAGTCCTGAATATTCGTTGGAAGGACTGATGCTGAAGCTGAAACTCCAGTATTTTGGCCACCTGATGCAAAGATTTGACTCATTTGAAAAGACCCTGATGCTGGGAAAGATTAAAGGTGGGAAGAGAAGGGGACAACAGAGGATGAGACAGTTGGATGGCATCACCGACTCAGTGGATATGAAAGAAAGTGAAAGTGAAGTCTGTCAGTCATATCTGACTCTTTGCGACCCCGTGGACTGTAGCCCACCAGGCTTCTCCATCCATGGAATTTTCTAGGCAAGAGTACTGGAGTGGGTTGCCATTTCCTTCTCCAGGGGATCTTTCCGACCCGGGGATCGAACCCTGGTCACCCGCATTGCGGGCAGAGCTTTACAGTCTGAGCCACCAGGGAATCCCCAATGGATATGAGTTTGAGTAAACTCCGGGAGTTGGTGATGGGCAGGGAGGCCTGGCTTGCTGCAGTCCATGGGGTTGCAAAGAGTCGGACACGACTGAGCAACTGAACTGAATTGAACTGAACTGATACATGTAATTTCAGAAAAATACCAAAAACATAAGTATAGCTTACCACCAAAATATAGAGCTGACACCTGTGTGTTTATCATCCCGGTGGAAAAGAGAGCCTTTACCAGCGCCCAGGCCAGAAGTCCCTGTGCCTCTCCCCACACAGACCCCACCTCCCCGTGTTCGTGTCCACTCAGTGACCCTCCCCCACACGCTCCCCTCTGGTTCCTCCCCACTTCCTCCCCCTCCACACCCCTGGCCTCCATCCCATAATGTCAGTGTTTCCTGCCTCTCTGCACTTCTCCAGGAGCCTCCCCACCTTTATAGGCACTTTGGGATCTCCTCTCCTTCCTCTTCCTCCCCTCTTCTACCGCATCCTAGGAATGGAGGTTCCAGAGCTGATTCCCCAGAAGGAGAGTCTATAAGTCTGGCAGTAGTCAGATGAAGTGACAGTTCTTGGGCTTCGAGGTCCCATCCCTTGATTTGAGGACATGCTGTATGTTTGTGGGGTCCACTTTGGACCTGGCATAACAGCCTGGATATCTGATCCTCTCTGAGGCCAAAGTCCTTGGTTATTTAATGGGGAGAGAAATGTCCATATCAGCGTGTATTTTGGGTGACAATTCAGGCTTTGAATTTGACACTGAATGGACACCAGCTTGTGAGCATAGCACTGACCCATTGCTGGGAGCCTAAGGAGAGCCTGGGCAGGTCTCTGGTAAGGAGGTCAAAGGGGAGCTCAGGTGTCCAGTCATCAGCCCTGTGGCCACACGGGGTCACGACCACTGTTCCCTCTCCAGTTCTGCTCAGGGAAGGCAGAGGATGCATTGTCGTCTGAGTCAGACAGAGGTGGCTGTCCTGGCCCAGTGAGGGGGTGAAGGTGCTTTCTGAGCAGCTCTGGGGTCAAGCTCGAGGGTACAGCAAGGATTAGAGGAGAGGAGAGCGCTGGAGCCCTGCCTGTATCTCAGGTTTCCATCTTTTCTCTCCAGTCTCCTGTCTGAAGCTCATTGATGAAAACATCCTGAAAAGTTAATAATTGCTTCTTCCACTTCTTGTTCATTTCTAGCTGATATTAAAATGTGTTTTCATTTTAGTATAGTTTGAGATTTACAAACAAGTAGCAAAGTCAGTATACAGTTACTATATATCCCACACTCTGTGACGACATTTTATACCACCATCATACATTCCTCACAGCTGATGACCAATATTAATAGTGTTACTAAACTCCAGAATTTATTTGGACTTCATTAGTTTTCCTTTAACCTGACCCAAGATCCTATGAAAGACACATATTAAGTCTGAATTTAGTCTCCTTTGTTCTCTTCTGGATGTGACAGTCACATCGACTTCTCTTGTTCTTGATGACTTTGATGTATTGGGGAGTACTGCTCAGAGACATAGTAGAACATCTTTCCATTTGACTGGGGCAAAGGGTTTTGGGGAAGAGGACCACAGAGATGAGTGACATTCTCCAGTCACCAAGGGTATACACTGTCCACTGGGATATTACTGATAAGTTCACTTCATCACGTAGCTAAGGTACATTTCCTAGGTTTCTGTGTGAACTTCTATTTTTACTTTCCCACTCCTCACCCTGTGATCTTTAGAAGAAAGTCACTATGTGCAGCTCACACTTAAGGGGCACTCTGATATACACATTGGTGTGCAGAGGTTTGTGCAAATATGTTTTCAAATGAATTCGAGAAATACTAGATTGATCAGTAGACAGGATGGAGAGTTTCTGTGTAGCTTCATTAGAAACTGCTGACTCTCATTTTTCGAGGCTGCGCTGCTTCCTATTCCTCCCCCAGTGAGTGAGGGTTTCTGCTGCTCTGTGTCCTTCTGCTGCTCCAACCTTGGCATCACCAGTTCTTGGACTATAGATGTGCCATCAGGTGTGATGCACATGGCTGTCTTTGTAATTTACATTTCCTAACAACATAAGATGTTTAGCATCTTTTCATATACATTTCCATTGTTATATCTTCTAGAAGAGGTGTCTATTCAAACTTTATTTTTGAAGAGTTATTTTCATTTGTTGAGTTGAAGACTTCTATGTATATTCTAAAACACGTCCTTTATCAGATATGTGAATTTACAATAATTTCTCCCAGCTCTGGCCTGAGCTCTTTTACTGATCTACCAGTATTCATTAATGAACAGTATACTTTTCTGGAAAGAAAAATGAAAAAATTTTAACTGCAACTGTTTCTGAGTAGAGGACTTGAGTGAATGGGGAATGAGGGGAAGAACATGAATTATTTATTTTTGTATATGCTTGAGTATCTTTTCAATTCTCTTGTGTGCTGGTAAATAATGCTTTCAGTAATTACATGAAAATCCCTTACATTTGTAAACACTTGACAGATCACCCTCAGCTCATGCACTAGGATGTACATTCTGATCCTCTAGCTGAGCTGGAGCTCACCACGCGACTGTGTTGTTCTCCTGTTGGACATAAGTCATCTCACAGAAGATCAGCATCAGACAAGGACATCTGAGTGCATGACACAGAGAGACAAAACAAGAACACAACAGCATTCTGTACAAGCTCAGACCAACCAGGCAGCACGGTGCCCCTCACCGTGGACCAAACGTCTACCTGTGCTGATCTAGAGACCACTGCTTCCTCCCAGTCACAGCTGTATCCTCGCTCTAGTCTGCCCTCCCTATAGCAGAGGCTCACTGAGGTGCCCAGGCATAGAATTGCCCCCACTTCCTGACCACACCCAATCTAGAGTGAGCCAGTCTTGCATAGACACTTCTCAAAATCAAAGCCCACATCCTCTATATCAGCGGTCCTCAACTTTTTGGCAGCAAGAACTGATTTCATGGAAGACAATTGTTCATGGATCAGGGGTGGGAGGAATGGTTTCAGGATGATTTAAGCACAGTATTTTTATTGTACACTTTTTTTCTAACCTAATGTTGGCACTGATCTGATGGGAGGTACCGGGCCAAGCTCAGAGTTTAGGGACTCCTGGCTGTGTATGTTCTAACACCTTACAAGGACACTATCGTCCCTGATACTGTGTAATCTCCCTCGCTGTATCCAGTATAAATCCAACTTGATTGCCCACAGATTTGCTTCTTGTGGTCTTTGGCTGAAGAACATTGAGACATGTTACCTGTTTGCCAAAAATGTTTATGTGTCTCCATTGGAGTAGGGGCATATGTTTGTATCCTGTGAGTGTCTGATTGACATAGGAAAGATTTATATGTTTTGATGGCTTTTAATCTTTGGGTCATAAAACTCTTCATTCCACAAGTGTAAAAATTTCATGTATATTCTGGTCTAGGAGAGAGGAGTCCAAGGGTGAAGGGAAACAGAACTGATGGAATTTGGGGTGAAAGTATAGCAAGAACTGTAAGTAAAAAGTAGTAAGGTGGTGGATTCTAACATTGCATCTTCTGCTTCACAACTTTACAAGTATTTACAAGTCCACAAAGTTTTGATATCTATTGTGTTTAATAAACACTTTCTCTTGGGCTAAATGAAGACTTCTGTGTGTCCTTATGTTTACCAAGTTAAGGAAAACACCAGGAGCTCAAAGATTATATCCAGTGATGAGCAGTTTTGAACACTTAAGACCTTAAGGTGATAAACCATGGTTTGGCCCATGTCTGAACACTCTATCTGTTAAAATACACATTAGAGAAACTTTCAGAGCATGTTGTATTTTAAAGCTATATCTAAGACCTGCACAGACAAATCTGTGACTTCAATATTAAGATTATTTTAATGTGCATCAAACTATGAGTCACATAGTATCTTTTAGGGGAAAGAGGAGTTAATTAACAACATTCTAGATATGCATTGACCAATATGCTAGCTAGTAGCCACATATTGCTATTTAAATTAAATAAAAGTCAGCACAACAGACACTTTAAGGTGCTACATAGCCTCATGTAGCTACTGGTTACTTAACTGGACAGCACAGACATAGAAAATTCTTTCACCACAGAATGTTCTGTTGGAATGGATGGCTCTTCATTATTTGTTGGCCTCAATTCAGGTGCATTAGACCACGTGAGATGAAAGCACCAATAATATTTTTCTTAGACACTATCAGATTTCTGTCTTGGATATGAATACATATTAAGCTGGTGTGTAACAAAGTCAAACTAGGTTATGAGTATGTCTGGCGCCTTTAGGTACAAACTGTTCCCAGTTCCGAAGGGGAAATACCTGTCCCCCCACCTCCCTTCCCAGACTGATGACACTCTCTGGCATCACTTTCTAGAGGGTGAGTTCTCTCCTAGAGGAGCCCAGGGGCAGGGCCCTCGGTTAAGTTTGGGGAGGCAGGGAGTCCAGCTCAGGAAAAAGCATTTTCCAAAATGAAGAGGAGGCAAAGGCGGGGATCAGATGGGAGACGCCCTGGTTCATTCAGAACAGGAGTTCTCAGAGTGTGGTCTGTGGAACCCATTGATCTGTGGTCTGTTCAACTGTGGAAAGGGTCACTGAGACCGTTTCATGAGATCCCTGAGGTGAAAGCTACTTTCATAGCATCACTCAGAGATTTGACTTCTCACTATGTTGACATTTGCTTTGATGTATAACAGCAGTAATGGAGACTATGGTAGCAACCTGCACTAGTAATTATTTTCACCAAAACTTTCTTGTAGAAAAAAAGAAAACTAATAATCAGGTTTGCTTTAAAACATCCAGAATGACACATTAAAAATTCTTATCTGTCCTTAATAAACCAAAATGGAAAAAATGTGAAAAAGAATGTACATATACAATGTATAAGTCAATCACTTTGCTGTACAGCAGAACTTAATATTATAAATCAAATATCCTTCAATAAAATATATTTTTAAAAATAAAATAAATAAAAATGTTTATGTTTCCTAATCATCATTCTTAAATACACATTTTAAAAGTATATTCTGTGATGACATGGAAAGTACACATTGAGCACTTTTACTACATTTCAAAGTTCTATGGCTCAAGGGAAAACTCTGTGTGAGCTGAACTAACCTCTTTTTCATGGAACATGACTGTTAATTTAAAGAATGAATGACATAGAAAGATCTGTATAATTTAGTGAAACAATGTATTACTTTGTAAAATTCTTATATTAGTACAAGAGATGCTCAATGTGCAAAATAGGCTGATAGATTTTACTGTGACAGAACAGAAAATAGTCAATGATATTGTTTCAGGTCCACTGTGGAAAAAACCTTTGAGAAACTACAACTTGTACAGTTTTAGTTTTGTATCCAAGATGGACATCCACAATTGTCTGAAAAGATTATTAAAAAATAATACTCCTACGTATGTGTGGGCTTTTTCACTTTCATAGACTTCAAGCAAAATAATGAACTCAATGCAGACGCAAATTTGAAAATCCAGCGGTCTTCTAGTGAGAGAGACAAGAAAGATACTTGGAAAAAATGTAAAAAGCTCTATGCTTCTCACTACCCTGTTTATTTTGAGAAATAGTCATTCATATTAAATGCATGGGTTATTAATATTATTCTAAATAAACTAACAAAAAGTGTATTATTCATAGTATGGAAAATATGCATAGAAGTGGCCACATAATACTATCCTTGGGGTCCTCACTAATTTGTAAGATTGTGTAGATATTTTAATCAAAATCACAAACAGCCCCAGAGCTAGGATTCGGGGAGAAAGTGAGACAAAGAGTTCTCAGTGCATGAGGGGAATTCAGTTCAGTCGCTCAGTCATGTCCAACTCTTTGTGACCCCATGGACTGCAGCACGCCAGGCTTCCCTGTCCATCATCATCTCCTGAATCTTGCTCAAACTTATGTCCACTGAGTTGGTGATGCCTTCCAACCATCTCATCCTCTGTCATCCCCTTCTCATCCTGCCTTCAATCTTGCCCAGGGTCTTTTCTAATAAATCAGTTCTTCACATCAGGTGGCCAAAGTATTGGAGCTTCAGCTTCAGTCCTTCCAATGAATATTCAGGACTGATTTCCTTTAAGATTGACTGGTTTGTTCTCTTTGCAGTCCAAGGGACTCTCAAGAGTCTTCTTCAACACCACACTTCAAAAGCATCAATTCTTTAGCGCTCAGCTTTCTTTGTAGTCCAACTCTCGCATCCATACATGACTACTGGAAAAACTATAGCTTTGATTAGACAGACCTTTGTTAGCCAAGTAATGTTTCTTTTCAATATGCTATCTGGGTTGGTCATAGATTTTCTTCCAAAAAGCAAGCGTCTTTTAATTTCATGGCGGCAGTCATCATCTGCAGTGATTTTGGAGCCCCCCAAAATAAAGTCTTTCACTGTTTCCATTGTTTCCCCATCTATTTGCCATGACGTGATGGGACCAGATGCCATGATCTTAGTTTTCTGAATGTTGAGCTTTAAGCCAACGTTTTCACTCTCCTCTTTCACTTTCATCAAGAGGCGCTTTAGTTCTTCTTCACTTTCTGCCATAAGGGTGGTGTCATCTGCATATCTGAGTTATTGAAATTTCTCTTGGAAATCTTGATTCCAGCTTGTGCTTCATCCAGCCCACCATTTTGCATGATGTACTCTGCATATAAATTAAAAAGCAGGGTGACAATAAAAAGCCTTGACTCACTCCTTTCCCAATTTGGAACCAGTCTGTTGTTTCATGTCCTGGTTCTAGCTGTTGCTTCTTGACCTGCATACAGTTTTCTCAGGAGGCGGGTCAGTCCGTCTGGTATTCCCATCTCTTTAAGAATTTTCCACAGGTTTTGTAATCCACATGGTCAAAGGCTTTGACATAGTCAATAAAGCAGAAGTAGATATTTTTCTGGAACTCTCTTGCTTTTTCGATGATCCAGAGGATAATGGTAATTTGATCTCTGGCTCCTCTAGCTTTACTAAATCCAGACTGAACATCTGAAAGTTCACAGTTCACGCACTGTTGAAGCCTGGTTTGGAGAATTTTGAGCATTACTTTGCTAGCGTGTGAGATGAGTGCAATTGTATGGTAGTTTGAACATCCTACCTAACAGGATTTGAAATAGCTCAACTGGAATTCCATCACCTCCACTAGCTTTGTTCATAGTGATGCTTTCTAAGGCCCACTTGACTTCACATTCCAGGATGTCTGGCTCTAGGTCAGTGATCACACCATTGTGATTATCTGGGTTGTGAAGATCTTTTTTGTACAGTTCTTCTGTGTATTCTTGCCACCTCTTCTTCATATCTTCTGCTTCTGTTAGGTCCATACTATTTCTGTCCTTAATCGAGCCCATCTTTGCATGAAATGTTCCCTTGGTATCTCTAATTTTCTTGAAGAGATCTCTAGTCTTTCCCATTATGTCGTTTTTCTCTATTTCTTTGCATTGATCACTGAGGAAGGCTTTCTTATCTCTTCTTGCTATTCTTTGGAACTCTGCATTCAGATGCTTATATTTTTCCTTTTCTCCTTTGCTTTTCGCTTCTCTTCTTTTCACAGCTATTTGTAAGGCCTCCCCAGACAGCCATTTTGCTTTTTTGCATTTCTTTTCCATGGGGATGGTCTTGATCCCTGTCTCCTGTACAATGTCACAAGCCTCATTCCATAGTTCATCAGGCACTCTATCTATCAGATCTAGGCCTTTAAATCTATTTCTCACTTCCACTGTATAATCATAAGGGATTTGCTTTAGGTCATACAACATTCAGAAAACGAAGATCATGGCATCCTGTCCCATCACTTCATGGGAAATAGATGGGGAAACAGTGGAAACAGTGTCAGACTTTATTTTGGGGGGCTCCAAAATCACTGCAGATGGTGACTGCAGCCATGAAATTAAAAGACACTTACTCCTTGGAAGGAAAGTTATGACCAACCTAGATAGCATATTCAAAAGCAGAGACATTACTTTGCCAACAAAAGTCCATCTAGTCAAGGCTACGGTTTTTCCTGTGGTCATGTATGGATGTGAGAGTTGGACTGTGAAGAAGCCTGAGCGAGGAAGAATTGATGCTTTTGAACTGTGGTGTTGAGGAAGACTCTTGAGAGTCCCTTGGACTGCAAGGAGATCCAACCAGTCCATTCTGAAGGAGATCAACCCTGGGATTTCTTTGGAGGGAATGATGCTGAAGCTGAAACTCCAGTACTTTGGCCACCTCGTGCAAAGAGTTGACTCATTGGAAAAGACTCTGATGCTGGGAGGGATTGGGGGCAAGAGGAGAAGGGGATGACAGAGGATGAGATGGCTGGATGGCATCACTGACTCGATGGACTTGAGTCTGGGTGAACTCCGGGAGTTGGTGGATGGACCAAGGGAGGCCTGGCGTGCTGCGATTCATGGGGTCGCAAAGAGTCGGACATGACTGAGCGACTGAAATGAACTGAACTGAACTTATCCTAGTCCCTGGAGAAGGCAATGGCACCCCACTCCAGTACTCTTGCCTGGAAAATCCCACCGACGGAGGAGCCTGGTAGGTAGGGGTTGTGAAGAGTCGGACAGGACTGTGCAACTTCACTTTCACTTTTCACTTTCATGCATTGGAGAAGGAAATGGCAACCCACTCCAGTGTTCTTGCCTGGAGAATCCCAGGGACAGGGGAGCCTGGTGGCCTGCCGTCTATGGGGTCACACAGAGTCAGACACGACTGAAGTGACTTAGCAGCCGCAGCATCCTAGTCTCTCGTTCTAGAATTTTCCAAGGACTAATATAGATCATCTTTGATCTCTGTGATGAGGCTGTTATCTAGTTCTTGTGCTGCTTTTTTCAAAACCGTCGTCTTGAATGTTCTGTAGCTCAGAGGGTAAAAAATTTCGTTCTAAGTCTGGATATCTGATGTGCAGCCTGGTGACTATAGTTGATAATAATCCTGTATTATATACTTTAAAATTTATCTCAATCATTCTCATCATCCCTGTCAAACAGACACACACATAAGGTAAGTTGATGATTACATTAATTAGCTTCAGAGTGTACATATATATATATAGCAACATGTAGTACACTCTAAATGTGTGCTGATTTGCTAAGTATATGTCAGTAAAGCTGGGGAAAAAATCGCTGTCTGTCCTTTCTCAGGATGGTCACATGATGCTGCTTCAATGACCCATGGAGGTAACACACACTGTGAATTTTCTGATTCTTCCTCAGACCCTCCAAAGGCACATGTGACCCATCACCCCATCTCTGACTATGAGGTCACCCTGAGGTGCTGGGCCCTGGGCTTCTACCCTGAGGAGATCTCACTGACCTGGCAGCACAATGGGGAGGACCAGACCCAGGACATGGAGCTTGTGGAGACCAGGCCTTCAGGGGATGGAACCTTCCAGAAGTGGGCTGCCCTGGTGGTACCTTCTGGAGAGGAGCAGAGATACATGTGCCGTGTGCAGCATGAGGGGCTTCAGGAGCCCCTCACCCTGAGATGGGGTAAGGAGGGGGTCGGAATGGAGCTTCCTCTCAGATAAAGCAGGAGCCCTTCAGGACTCAGTTCAGCAAGGTCAGGACTGAAGCCTGAAGTCTGGGCTCCTTCCCTTTCTTCCACAGAACCTCCTCAGCCCTCCTTCCTCACCATGGGCATCATTGTTGGCCTGGTTCTCCTCGTGTCAGCTGTGGTGGCTGGAGCTGTGATCTGGATGAAGACATGCTCGGGTAGGGAAGGGAGGGAGGGCCCTGAGTTTTCTTGTCTCGCTGGGGGTTTCAAGCTCAGGTAGAAATTTACCTGCCTGGTTACTGAAAAGTACCCTCCACACACGTGTGGAGTCTGGAGCTGATGTTATCACTTGTCTTTTCTAAAACACGTGTGAAAATGAAAGACAAATTCCTAATTCCAGCTAGGGACCAGGTTTCTAGCACTTGAAGGTCAGAAGGGAGGTCCTTGCTGAGAACAGACCTCCAGGAGGGCAGTTGGTCCATTCCTTACATGTCTCCCTTCTCTGTGTTCCTGATCCTAGCATGAGTTTTGACCACAGTTCCAGAAAGTTCTCTGGGGTCCAGGACTAGGGGTTCCTCTAGCATCTTATGACTCAGTCTTCTCCCTGGCCTCTCACATGATATTTTCTTCTCACAGGTGAAAAAGGACGACCTACACGCAGGCTTCAAGTAAGTATGGAGGGGGTGATTCCTGAGACACTTGTGAGAGTGCAGACAGGAGGCCATGGGGGGCTCACTCTCCTCAAAGTGCCTTCTCTTGTTTCTCTTCTGTGGGTTCTGATCACGTCCTGGTCTTGTTCTCCCCCAGGCAGTGACAGTGCCCAGGGCTCTGATGTGTCTCTCACGGTTCCTAAAAGTGAGACCCTGGAGAGTCTAGATTGGGAGAGGGACTGGGGCAGAGGGGACACACTGGGTGGCGGGGGTCTCTGAGCGCGACATGTGAGCATGTGGGGGGCTGTGGAAAATGTCAGCCCTACATGACCGACCTGAACTGCTTCCTGATTCTTTTCTCTCACATTGTGAGACACCTGTCTTGTGGGTGAAAGGTTGTTGCTGAATGACGCAAAGACACTGGGGTTCTTGGCCTCCGGAGGAGAAGAATTCAATCCAGGGTCAGAGACGAGTCTTGATCACTCAGAGCTTTTCTGTAATAAAGTTTTATTAAAGTATAAAGGAGATAGAGAAAGCTTCTGACATAGGCATCAGAAGGGGGCAGAAAGAGTACCCCCTTGCTAGTGTTAGCCATGGAGTTATATACTCTCTAATTAGTTATTACAGTGAATCAAAAGACTGTCTGGAGGTTGTAAAGACCTCACTAGACCTACTCCCATAATTTACACCTGAAGATAACAGGATTAGCCAAAAGGTTTTTTCCAGAGACTATCCTCAAGCAGGATACATGATTATTATATAATCCTAACCAGTCCATTCTAAAAGCGATCAGTCCTGGGTGTTCTTTCAAAGGAATGATGCTGAAGCTGAACCTCCAATACTTTGGCCACCTCATGCGAAGAGTTGACTCATTGGAAAAGACTCTGATGCTGGGAGGGATTGGGGGCAGTAGGAGAAGGGGACGACAGAGGATGAGATGGCTGGATGGCATCACCGACTCGATGGACGTGAGTTTGAGTAGACTTCAGGAGTTGGTGACAGACAGGGAGGCCTGGCATGCTGCAATTCATGGGGTTGCAAAGAGTCAGACACGACTGAGGGACTGAACTGAACTGAAGGGATGTAGAGAGAAAAAAAAGTTTGTCCTTTCCTCCTCCTTGAGAATTCCAGACCCCTCTCTCCTTGGGGACCCCTAGACTTCTTATCAACCTGCCTAGGAAATGACTCTGTCATGGGGACTGAGTGATGCTCGGTCCTGCTTTGTGATGTCAGATCCCCAGACTGCTCTTTCTGCAGCTGCATCTGAATGTGTCTGTGCTCCTATTAGCATAACGTGAGGAGCTGGGGAGACTGGTTACCCCTGCCCACCATGCCCCCTCCCCACCCTGACCTGTGTTGTCCTCCCTGATCCACTGTCCTGTTCCAGCAGAGACGGGGCTGGGCCATGTCTATCCCTGTCTTTGCTTGATATGCACTGAGTAATGGTGTCTTATTTCCTTATTGAAAATAAAATCTGTATATATGAATTTGTTTTTTCTAATTAGTGGCATGAAGGGAGATCAGATAATAAAGGTGAGGATTCCTAAAGTTTGAAAGAGAAAATAAATGGAAACACTGAGAACCTTCCAGATCCATCCACATTTGCTGTGCTGAGTCAGCTGTAAGAGAGACAGGCAGTATATGAGGGGCTGAGTGTGGACAGGGCCTGTGCCCAGTCAGTGATCAGTACATGGTGGGCATGCATTGGACTACCCATGCACTGCCCATGGTCACTCCTGGACTGGGTCCTCTTCTCCATTCCTTTGTACTTGTCCCTTCATTAAACCCTTGTCCCACCAAGGACCTGTGATCATGGACTCAGAAGTCACCTGGGCCTTGTTGTATCTCCAGCACCATGGGCAGGTTGCGTTTCGTAAAAGGTCAGCCTAGGCTCAGGCCTTGGTCCAATTCTTAGCTCTGGTTTGTTTTTTTTTTTTTAACATGTTTATATTTTGCTTATTTAGTTATTGATTTTTCTTGTTGTTGGTGTAATGACTGTTCTTTTTCATGTGTAGAGTCCTGGTCTCATTCTTCTCTGGGTGACCCCATCTCTGACAGTAGCAGGGGTCACTTTGCCTGTCATTGTCCCCACAAGTCTAAGGGGTCCATGCACACAGGATTCTCAGTGGTGTCAAGAGAGAAATTTCAGAGTCATCCAGCTCTTAAACTCCTTTTAGAGATTTTGCTGGATTCTTCTTTCCAACTTTTCTCCAACTTTTAAAAGGAACCACGTGATGGAACTTGCAAAGAGGAGGGACCCAATAGTTTCATATCTTGACTTAATTCTTGCTGGACTTCTCTCTTCTCTGCAGTCTGCCCCCTTTTCTGCCCTTACATCTTCTAAGGCTACTACTGTTGGCTCCCATCTCAACTCATGGATTTAGAAAGCAGAGTCTAATAAAATCACAGAAGGTTGACTACAGGAGCCAGAAGTGAAGGATCTTCCTTTCTGAAGAGACAAAGAGCCTTGTGTGTGGTGTGCAGGCTGATTGGTGTGGGAAGGAAGGGAGATCAGCCGTTGTGAGCAAAATGCAGGCAACATTGAGGTCAATGCAAATGGATGTTCTGTTGTAGCTGCCGCAAGACAGCATGTGGCCTGAGATCACATTAATAAAGACACTGTATCTAGAATAGTGAAGCGCTTTACATTGACCATTCATTGAACTGATATTTGTTGTGTGCCAGAGACATGACACACTATTTTTGCATCTAGGAGAGTTCAATGAACAACAGACAAACCTTGTCAGCCATGTGCAGTGTGTTCTAGGAGGAAGGGTCAGAGTGTGTACTAGGAGCCTAGTAAGAAATAAGAAGGGAAGTGTTTCCCTTAGAGGTTGGTTAGTGCTCTGAGGACGGTGACCCAGCATATAAGTGTGTGGGGACACTACAGGTGGCTGTGTTACTAGGGTGGACAGTAGGCCTCATTTCGAAAGTGACCTTTGAGTAAAGATGTGAAGGACATGAAGGAATGTCCACAAGGATGTTTGGGAGACGGTCTTTCCAGGCAGTGGAGCCTCCAAATGTGCAAGGGCAGGAGAGTGTCTGTGTTCAAGGAAGAGTCAGGAGGCAGGTGTGACTGAAGGAGCAAGAAGTTGAAATGAGATCCAGTGATGGGGCAGATCCTGTGGGCCTCCAGGATGTTAGAAGGGGGTTGATTTTATCTCAGTAGGATATGAAGTTATAGGATAATTTGAACAGAGGAGGACCTGCTGTGACTGCTCTCTAGAAGCATCGGTCAGGCTGCTGTGCAGAGTCAGGAGGTAAAGGGCAAGGGAGGCACAGAGGAGCCTGAGGGAAACAGCGCAGGGTCCAGGGTGGGGATGCTGCTGCTTGTCTGGGGTGTGAGCAGGAAATATGAGTGAGTGGATTCTTAATCTATTCTGAAAATGTGTTTTACAGCATTTCCTAGTGGATTCGATCTGAGTTATGAGAAAGAATGAAAGAGGATTGCAAAATTTGAGATTTGCAACTAGGCAAGTGGGGCACCTATTGTGGAAATGAGGGGACTCTCAAAGGAGCATATTTGAGGAGGCATCACCCTCAACATTCAGTTTAGGAAAGTGGCAACTGAGTTGGGTTTACGTGAGATGACTTGACTGGAGAAATTAGATGGAAGAGGTTGTTGTTGTTGTTCAGTCACCTAGTCGTGTCCAACTTTTTGTGATCTCATGGACTGCATCACTCCAGGCTTCCCTGTCCCTCACCATCTCCAAAAGTCCACCCAAGTTCATGTCAATTGCATCAGTGATGCCATCTTGCCATGTCATCCTGTAACACCGTCTTCACCTTCTGCCCTCAATCTGTTCCAGCATCAGGGAGTTTTCCAATGAGTCAGCTGTTCACATCAGATGACCGAAATACTGGAGCTTCAGCTTCAGCATCAGTCCTTCCAATGAATATTCAGGGTTGTTTACATTTAAGACTGATCAATTTGATCCTCTTGCTGTCTGAGGGACTCTCAGATGTCTTCTCCATCACCACAGTTTGAAGGCATCAATTCTTTGGTGTTCTGCCTTCTTTTATGGTCCAGCTTTCACAACCATACATGACCACTGGGAAGACCATAGCCTTGACTCTCGGGACCTTTGTTGGCAGAGTCATGTCTCTACTTTTCAACACACTGTCTACGTTTTTCATTGCTTTCCTTCCCAGAAGCAATCATCTTCTGAGTTCATGGCTGCACTCACCATCCGCAGTGATTTTAGAGCCCAAGAAGAGGAAATATGTCTCTATTTCCTCATTTTCCCCTTTTATTTGCCATGAAGTAATGGTGCTGGATGCCATGATCCTAGTTTTTTCAATATTTAGTTTTCAGCCAGCTCCTTCACTCTCCTCCTTCACCCTCATCATGAGGCTCTTTAGTTCCTCTTCACTTCTGCCATTAGAATGGTATCATCTGCATTCTGAGATTGTTGATAAAATAGGTAACACCATATAAATGATGTTTAGAGCCTTGAGAAGATGTCACAGATGAGAGGAGAATTGGCTACAGAAGGGGAAGGACAAGGACTGAACCTTGGACCCCCAGTGCTATGGGAACTGATGAGACCACACACCTGAGCAGACAGCACAGTGCTGACACCACGTCTAGACGGCACATGGACTGGGGTCCTGATCCTCCGTGTGCGCAGGACTCACCTGCACTCCTCTTAGAGACAGACTATCTGGAACAGATGTATAACATGGTTGGTACTGATCTTCAGATCTCACATGTAGTAGGGTGTCCAGGATGCCACATGGCTGTGCACCAGCCTTATCAGTAGGGCTCATTCATAAGGAATTTCTGGATTCCGTGCCCAACATTCTGAGATGTGGGTCTGGGAAGAGTCCTGAGTATTGTGTAACAATCTCTACAAGCAGTGCTGAGGTTCAGGCAGACTGGGATCCACTGACGTTAGTGATCAGAGAATGATCAAGGTGGGGAGGAGTCTTAAACACACAGTTAAATGTTTTTCCTGAGAGGAAAGAGACAAAACATGTGGTGGGCATTACATGTTGTTTCTACCATGTGCTATCACTAGGTGGAGTGATTATCAGCTCAGCATAAAGTCTCTGAGTTGCTGACTTCTAAATCTTCTCCACACACACAGAAGAGGTAATTACGTGACACGGTGCAATTGTCAGATAAATCCATGGTGGTAAATATTTTACAGTACAGAAGTGTATCAAATCAATAACTGTACTCCATAAACTGACTCAGTATTGTATATCAATCATAATAAAGCAGAAGGAAAAGTCTCTGAATCCTTGCTGTCTGAGATTTTCCCTACATGGTATTCTTACTTAGTTCTGTGTGGGGGAAAAAGGATTTCAACTTGCTCTAAATGGAACACAGAGAGACAGACTTGTGGTTTTGTTTTATTTCAGAGAAAGCTTCAGAACAGCCCTGAGGCTACACAGCCGGGAACAGAATAACGATTCCACCTGGGTCAGGTCCCACATAAGAATGCCTGCCCTGCAGGTTGGCACAGACACCACTGTTCACAGCACTGTCAGCCCTGATGCTGAACAATGGACCCTGCGGCTAGACCTGTTGTCTCCGCTGCTCCTGACACCTGGACAACACACTGCCACCTCCGCCGTGTGTACCAAAGCATTCAGCCCAGTTCCAGCATCTCTGTGTCACCATGTCCTGAGTCAGAGTCCAGCATGTGGTCACCTGCCTGGTGAAGCCTCAGGCTCTTTCAACCTGCAGGAATTTTGAAGCAAGATTTTCTGTCTTATGGAGGAAGCTGGGCTCTGTCTACTACCAAGATTGTCAAGTGTGGTGGTGGTTTAGTGCGCTAAGTCATGTCCGACTCTTGCGACCCCACTGACAATAGCCTCCCAGGCTCTTCGGTCCATGGGATTCTCCAGGCAAGAATACTGGAGTGGGTTGCCATTTCCTTCTCCAGGGAATGTTCCTGACCCACGAATTGAACCTGGGTCTCCTGCATTGCAGGTAGATTACCGACTGAACAATAAGGGAAGCCCTAACTTGGGAGAGGATACAGAATCTGGGGTTGGAGAAGAAGGGTGAAGGAGGAGAAAGAAAGACAAATTTCAATTTGTGGAGCAGTGATCTAGATCAGAACTTAATCTACTACCTTGTAGCCAGTCTGATTGGATGAATGAGTAAGTGACTAATAAATGACGTCTTTCAGCTTCTTCTGTGATGTTCTGTTATGAGGTCCAGCTCTGTCTACTCTAGTTTATACTCTCAGATAAGCAGAGTTCACTTCTGAATGATGAAATGATTACTCAAAATGTCTTCTCCCTGCTGTTGTCTCTTTCCAGGCTTAAAACAAGAAGACCTATAAGTCCTCAGGGGATGCATACATATATACTGACATCTTACTACATGTTTGATCCCTGGGTTGGGAAGATCTCCTGGACAAGGAAAAGGCTTCCCACCCCAGTATTCTGGCCTGGAGAAGTCCATGGACTTCCATGGGGTCCATGGGTTTGCAAAGAGTCAGACACGACTGAGTGACTTTTACTTTATTACTTGTTAATTTCTCTGTATATGCATTTTGCTGGAGAAAGTATCTATAGTATTGATTATTTTACATGTGAACCACACAAACATCTTTTAAAAATACTAGTTTAGACACCAAGCTATAATCTCTGGCCCATGGAGAACTAATAATCCATCAGTCTTAGCAGATCCAGTGATACGATAAAAATGCTCATCTTTTTCTTGGCAATTCCAGTCTGGGTCAAGATAAAGTAGAAGTTTACTTGCTTACACTCACTTTCAATGTCTGTTTCTTACTGTGAGCTGATAGCAAACATTTCACAAACCAGCACTGGCTCACAGAAGAGATAAAGTATCATTGATTAAGGCGGACTTATATTCTGGTGACTACCCTGGTGCCAGAAAAATTGCAGGATTGAAAAAATAGGCCTAGAGATTCCATTTTCGGTAACATGGTTGGCCTGGTTTAAAGGCTTCCTTGTTCAGTGAAAACAAATAAAAATAATAGATTAGGTATAAAAAGCTTCCATAAAATACAGCATCAAGAGAATAAATGTGTAGGCCAAACTGTAAATGTGGGCAATATTTCAGAGGGAAAGTTTGTTTTATGCTTAGGGCATTAGCCAAATCTGGAAAAATCTTACCTTTGGTTTGCTCAAGCTTATGAGCTGTAACGGAGAAGACAATGGCACCCCACTCCAGTACTCTTGCCTGGAAAATCCCATGGACGGAGGAGCCTGGTAGGCTGCAGTCCATGGGTCGCTAGGAGTTGGACATGACTGAGCGACTTCACTTTCACTTTTCACTTTCACGCATTGGAGAAGGAAATGGCAACCCACTCCAGTGTTCTTGCCTGGAGAATCCCAGGGACGGGGGAGCCTGGTGGGCTGCCGTCTCTGGGGTCGTACAGAGTCAGACACGACTGAAGAGACTTAGCAGCAGCAGCAGCATGAGCTATAATAGGAAATGTAACCCAGAATTTATTCGCCTGAAGAGCATAAGAGACATCCTCTCTGTGAAAATCCAGAAACCAAGATTCATATCCTTAGAAAGGATGTGAAGAATTTGGAAACATGGAACCTACTGGTGGGAGTATAAAAAGGTGCTACCACTTTGGAAAACAATCTGGAAGTCCTTCCAAGTTTGAACCTAGTGTTACTCTATGACTCATAAATAAATTCCATTCCTAGATATTTACCTGGGAAAAATTAAAACATCTGTCCACACAAAAGTTTATATGTGACACTCACAGCAGCATTAATCATGATAGCCAAACAGCAGAAATAACTCAAATCTCCATCCCTTCATGAATGAATAATTAAAGGCAGTATAAACCTGCATTGGAAAATTATTTGAAAATGAAAAGAAGGAAGTACAGATGTCTAGTACATGGATGCCTAGCATGGCTGAGCCTTGAATACATTATGCTCTGCAAAAGAAAACAAGAATAAAAGATCATATTAATTGTTGGATTTTATATAGGATTTATAAGCAAATCCATTTAGACCAAAAGTAGATTAGTGTTTGTCTAGAGATGAGGGGAATGTTGAAGGAAAATAGGGGCTGACTTCCCAGGAATAAATTGGTACCTCAGTGCTTGCTTGCATGCTCAGTCTCTCATTCATGTCTGACTCTTTGTGACCCTTCAGACTGTAGCCTGCAAGACTCCTCTGTCCATGCAATTTTCCAAGAATACTTGAGTGAGTTGCCATTTTCTTTTCCAGGGGATTTCCCAACCCAGGGATCGAACCTGTGTCTCCTGATTCTCCTGCATTGCAGGCAGATTCTTTACCACTGAGCCACCTGGGAAGTTGGTACCTGGATAACAACATTCTAAAAATGCTTCTGGGTGATGAAAACCTTCCAAAATTGGTTGTGGAGATGGTCACATCTCTCTGTGACTATGCTAAAATTGATTCTTTTCAGTGGGTGAATTATATTTCAATAAAGTTGTTCTAATAAGTGCTATGTTGTTCAGTTGCTCAGTCATGTCTGACTCTTTGTGATCCCATGGACTGCAGCACACCAGGCCTCCTTGTCCCTCACCATCTCTTGGAGTTTGCCCAAGTTCATGTCCGATGCATTGATGATGCCATCCAGCCATCTCATCCTCTGACACTCTCTTTTCCTTCTACCCTCTAACTTTCCCAACATCAGGGACTTTTCCAATGAGTTGGCTGTTCACATAAGGTGACCAAAATACTGGTGTTTCATCTTCAGCATCAGCCCTTCCAATGAGTAGTCAGGGTTGATTTCCTGACTGATTTGATCTCCTTGCTGTCCAAGGGACTCTCAGGAGTCTTCTGCAGCACCACAGTCTGAAGGCATCAATCCTTTGGCTTTCTGCCTTCTTTATGATTAGGCTCACACAAATGTATGTGACCACTAGGAATATCATAGCCTTGACTATAGGGACGTTTGTTGGCAGAGTGATGTCTCTGCTTTTCAACACACTGGCTAGGTTGGTCATAGCTTTCCTGCCAAGAAGTAATCATCTTCTGATTTTATGGCTGCAGTCACCATATGCAGTGATTTTAGAGCCCAAGAAGAGAAAATCTTTCTGTGGAAAGCTTTTAAAGAGATGGGAGTACAAGACCACCTTATCTATCTCCTGAAAAACCTGTATGTGGATCAAGAAACAACAGTTAGAACCCTTGTATAACAACAAGTGGTTCAGGATTGAGAAAAGAGTACAACACGGTGACAACAGAGCTTTCAACGGCATGTCATGACCCACACAGTCAAAGGCTTTAGTGAAGTCAATGAAACAGAGGTAGATTTTTTTCTGAAATTCCCTTGCTTTCTCTATGATCCAGCAAATGTTGGCAATTTGATCTCTAGCTCCTCTGCCTTTTCTAAACCCAGCTTGGACATCTGAAGTTCTTGATTCACATTATTCGGAGGCCCAGCATGCAGGATTTTAAGCATGACCTTACTAGCATGGGTTGTTGTTCATGTACTCAATCATGTCTGACTCTTTGCAACCCCATGGACTGCAGCATGTCAGCCTTCCCTGGCCATCACCAGCTCCCAGAGCTTGCTCAAACTCATGTCCATTGAGTTGGTGATGCCATTCAACCATCTCATCCTCTGTCGACCCCTTCTCCTCCTGCCTTCAATCTTGCCCAGCATCAAGGTCTTTTCCAATAAGTTGACTCTATGCATCAGGTGGCCAAAGTATTGGAGATTCAGCTTCAGCATCAGTCCTTCCAATGAATATTCAGGGTTGATTTCCTTTAAGATTGACTGGTTTGATCTCCTTGAAGTCCAAGGGACTCTCAAGAATCTTCTCCAACATCACAGTTCAAAAGCATCAATCCTTTGGCCCTCAGCTTTCTTTATGGCCCAATTCTCACATCCATACATGACTACTGGAAAAATCACAGTTTTGACTATACAGACCTTTGTCAGCAAAGTAATGTCTTGGCTTTTTAATATGCTGTCCAAGTTGGTCATAGCTTTTCTTCCAAGGAGCAAGTACCTTCTAATTTCATGGCTGCAGTCACCATCTGCAGTGATTTTGGAGCCCAAGAAAATAAATTCTGTCACTGTTTCCATTGTCTCCCCATCTATTTGCCATCAAGTGATGGGACCAGATTCCATGATCTTAGTTTTCTGAATGTTGAGTTTTAAGTCAACTTTTTCACTCTCCTCTTTCACCTTCATCAAGAGGCTCTTTACTTCCTCTTCACTTTCTGCCATAAGGTTAGTGTCATCTGCATATCTGAGGTTATTGATATTTCTCCTCACAGTCTTGATTCCAGCTTGTGCTACATCCAGCCCGGCATTTCGCATGAGGTACTCTGCATATAAGTTAAATAAGCAGGGTGACAATGTACAGCCTTGATGTACTCCTTTCCTAATTTGAAACCAGTCCATTGTTCCATGTCTGGCTCTAATTGTTGCTTCTTCACCTGCATACAGGTTTCTCAGGAGACAGGTGAGGTGGTCTGGTACGCTCATCTCTTTCAGAATTTTCCAGTTTGTTGTTATCCACACAATCAAAGGCTTTGGTGTAGTCAATGATACAGAAGATGTTTCTCTGGAATTCTCTTGCTTTTTCTATGACCCAACAGATATTGACAATTTGATCTCTGGTTCCTCTGCCTTTTTAAAATCTAACTTGAACATCTGGAAGTTCTCAGTTCATGTATCGTTGAAACCTAGCTTGGAGAATTTTGAGCATTACTTCACTAACATGTGAGATGAGTGCAATTGTGCAGTAGTTTGAACATCCTTTGGTATTGCCTTTCTTTGGGATTAGAATAAAAACTGACCTTTTCCAGTCCTGTGGCCACTGCTGTTTTCCAAATTTGCTGGCATATTGAGTGTAGCACTTTCACAGCATCATATTTTAGGGTCGGAAAAAGTACAATTGGAGGCAGGATTTCACTTTACAATTTTTCAAAATGATCCAGTAAGGACGACAAAAACCAGTCCACCTTATGAGCCGACTGAGCAGGAAGTTGCCTTTAATGGGTCACCTAGTGGCAGGGCCAGCTCCAGGCCAGATGTCTGCCCCTTCTGCCTCTTGTAGCTGAACTCTTACTCCATGGTATCGGGCCTCCATTTCTTCTCCCACAGGCCATGTCACATGTTGGAGCAATACCAGGCAACCCGGGGAATGGTTTTAGCCCCAGGAAAAAACATCCAGGACACCAAGGTGAAGCCCACTATAGCTAAAGAGAGTGAATTTACCCCTGATATAGAATGATGAGGCGCCTTCTCCTTCCCACTCTAAGTAAAGGAGCAGGGAAACTCTCTAGCCCCTTTCCCCTCAACCCCACTTTGTGACATTCTCCTTAACTCTCCACAGGCCCAGCAGAGAAGGGCTTTCCTGAGGTCCTAAGGATCCCTGAGAGCCATTTGCAGAGTAACGGAAAAGAGCTTGTAGCTGTTGAGCAAAAAACTGTCCTCTTTACTTCTGTGGATTTTGATTTAAATTTTTATTTTGATTCCATTATTTAAAACTAGATCATTTTTTTAAACTTCTGTGAGATTAGAAAACTGAAGAATTGTCATATTGCTGAAACTCAGTCAGTATATGATTTCTTCTCTGATATTTTCCAGCCGAAAGATGAGGGAATCCAACCCGAAAGAAAGATAAGACAATCATGTCCAGTACATTTCTAAGTATAATAAATGTGACTAAGATCCACCTAGAAGGCTAACCAGGAAAAGAACTTACAAGGAGACTATGAGGAAGTTGGGGGTCATCATGACAGTACTAAATTAATGACGCCCTCGTGTGTCCAGTGTATGTGACTTAAAAATTACTCTGTAACTGTTGTGGGGCAGGTCTTTTCATTGATAATTTCACATCCCCTCAACAGTAATGCACCCAGGGTAGATTCTCTAACATGTATTTATGCACAGGAAATTGATACTCAGGAAGAACCACACATGCATTGAGGTCACACAGCTCATAGAGACTGCTAGCCAGACAACAGTCCTAGCCTCAGTCTTGTTTCTATTTTGACTGGGGGTCTGTGCTCTCTGTACCCCACCTGCTGCTTCTCCAACCCTAAGGTCCGGCATCCAGAGGACACGTGGGTCAATCAGATGCAGGACAGGCAGTGTCACCACCAAGCCTGGGAGAGAACTACAGGGCAGCACATGGAGGCAGCCTATGTTCAAACACTGTTCTCTCCCTCCCGGAAGGGCCTTCATGTCCAAGGCCTGGGAGCGATAGAAATTATATAGAAGGGCAGGGGCCGGGAGCCATCTCCCTCTGAGCAGTAAGCACGGACCAGCCTGAGCCTAATAACACAGCCTGGGAAGCCCAGGGTATCATTTCTGATGATGGGGCCTGTGTCCACTCACTCTCAGGGTTATGGAATGAGGATGGACAGGGTGCTGCTTCAATTATCTTGGCTAAAACGAGGAGCTGGAAGAGAGAGATTCATAGAAGGATGTTTGTAGACTTCCTGGTAGGTCAATGGTTAAGAATCCAAGTGTCAATATAGGGACATGGGTTCAATCCCTGCTCTAGGAAGATTCCACATGCCTCAGAAAAACTAAGCCTGTGGGCCACAGCTACTTAGCCCACACACCGCAACTACTGAAGTCTGCATGCCTAGAACCTGTGCTCTGCAACAAGAGAAGGCACTGTAATAAGAAACCCATGCACCATATTAACAGTAGCCCCCACTCACCCAAACTAGAGAAAGCCTGTGCCCAGCAAAGAAGACCCAGCACAACCATAAATAAATAATAGAAGGATATTTGTAAGACAGCAGGGCCCATGAGGCTGACTAAGAAGGGAACGTGAGTCACACACTCTCACCCCAACTTGAGCTTCTGGCATGAGTGTGAGCAGTGGAATGGCAGAGAGGCCAGGCCTGACTTCCAACACTGCTGATCAGCTCTCTCCTCCTCGGGGGGCGACCGCGGGCAGTGCTCATGTTATGCAGCCACACGTTGCTGCTGGGACTGGTGATGGCCCCGCTGAAGCGTGTGTGCCTGACACACCTGACAGCCTCCTGGTCTGTTCAGTCTTGAGAAAATCACACCAAACGAGGAGGGTGGAGCTACAGAAAGTCATGACTGCCAGGAAATGTGAGGGTCTAGAGCTTGTGCTTAAAAATCATTCTAAACTCACGTGTACAGATGAGGTAAATAGATTCTTAGTGGCCATGAAGGTCGGTCTGTGGCAGAAAGTGGATGGAAACCCAGGACTGCTGACCCCCAGTCCACTGCACTTTTCACTGCTCCTCAAGGAAGGACAAAGCCTGAGCGTCCCAGGAAAAAAGCGCAAGACTCTCTTCTTTCTGTTTCATTTCCTCACAGAAAAAGGTGAGACCCAGTGGAGCCAGAGTCAGGCCACCAGAAGATACAGGTTTGTCTGAGAAGAGTCTATTCCTGGTCGCGGTTGAGTGTAAGATATTTGATCATAGAGTTTTAAGTGATGGGTGAGAATAACACTAAGAGGTGGCAGTCTAGTAGCAGGTTTTATTTCATATTGTCCCAGTTCAATCCTCTTCACAAAAGGTTATTAATTTAGAGGGAACATGAGGAATCAAGATTAGATATCAAAAGGATACCCCAGTCTTCAGGAGTTCTGCATGTTGTAAGTCATATAATCTGTTCTTACAACAATTGGCATGAGTTTCAGGACAGTTCACCTTGGGAACACGAGCAGATATGCTAGAAAAAGTGACCCAGGGTAAGGCCTATGTGCACAAAGCTAAGGGCCCTATTGAGGAGTCACAGTCCATGCAAACAGCCCTATTTACTTCTGTACAAGTTCAACGTGTATTTGTGAATGAAATATGAAAAAGTCTCAACAGTCTGTGTTGGGGGAGCAATTGTGCTTAAAATAGCAGAGTGAAGAAAGTTTGAGATTCTCTGCTGGAGGAAATAATAATTGAGACTTAAACTTTTGAAAGCAAATGATGATTTTCTATTTCTCTGAGGGGCCATGGCCATCAATCCAGAGAGAGGCCAAAGCATAGTAGGGTCTTCGTGAACTACAGGCTAGGGCAACCTCCTCACTTAGAAATGGCTTCTACAGCAGCAATCACTGAAAGTGAATAAAGAAAATTAAAGCATAAAGATATCTGGAAAGTTCCCTTTTCTTGTGAGGAGAATGCAGGAAATAGGAAAAATAGGTCATCCTCCAGTGATCACATTGGAGCTGCTCTTCTGTCTCAGGTGCCAAGTGACTGGACACAAACACCTCATCTTCCTGAGACACACACTCCTGCCCTTAAAACAGAAGTAACACTTTCTCTCTATGCCACATCACATTTAAGTTGTCAAGAGCCTGAAATGTGTGTTTTGCAAACCGTAGGATGACATGGACATTTAAGTCCTTTTCATAATATCATTAATAATAATGACTTCTCCCATCCTGTGCAGGAGGAAACTGAGGAACAGATGGCTGAAGGGATAGGCTCTGAGTCTAGTGAGGGGTAGGATCTGGGTCTCCTATTCCAACCCAGTGGAGCTCTGACCCTCGGACGCTTTCTCTAGCTGTGCAAGTGGTTCTGAACCAGGACATTGCTCACTTAAAACTACTGTGTCCTAGAATGGGGAACATGTGGCTATGAGGGGCTCTTTGCTAGGACCATCTGCTCCTCCTAAGGGATTTACCACCGACCCCTATGTGCTGGTTCAGGACGGCTTCTCCTCTGGGACCACCCCTGGAGGGTGGCATCTTCACACTAGGTAGACTGCATCCTGGGGGTGGCTCTAGAGTCAAATGGAAGAAAGGGAAGGATCTCCCACTGCCAGAAGGAGGGGATCTGGGCTGTAGGGTCACCAGGGGACAGCACTGAGTGAACTCTCACACCCCCAAAACCAAACCGACTCTGATGAAAATTCCCCAATGACAGAGGTGACTTTCAATATCAGGAAGGGGCAGGTGACCTTCACTACTGCAGATAAAGAGGGTACCATTTTTACTCTTCAGGTTCTTTTACAGGGAAATTAGTCCCATTCTTTGGCCTCGAGGAACCAGGGGTACTGCTGTATCCCTGAGACAGACATGGCCTTTTATGAGACCCTGACGAGAGATGAGATTCTAATCACAATGGTCAAGTGTTTCCATGATTTATTGGTCAGCAGTGAGGGGGCAGATGTGGCAGCCACCCTGCCACCACACCCCTGGGATTCTGGAGGACAGACAAAGCTCTGTTTCCTTCACTGTATCTGCGGGATTCCCCATCCCACCCCCACTGCTCCCAACACAGCAGGATGCTACATGTTGCGGTTGCTACATGTCATCATACCATTTCCAGCCCACATCTCCCACCCCGCCCAGATTGCCTCCGTGTAATTGCCTCCAGTGGTCTTCAGACATCAATGTGCACAAGAACCTAGGGTGCTTATTGAAAATGCAGATTCCTGGGTCTACCCACAGAGAACCCAATGCAGTACTGCTGCAAGTCGGGCAGAGCTTGAGAATTTTCTTTTTGAGAAGAGTTCTGAGTGTTTAGGGATGGCTCTGTAGAGCAGTGCTTCTGGAATGTTAAGATGGAAACAATTATCTCAAGGGCTTGTTACAATTCGGATCCTGATTCTCTAAATTGTGCGCTGGTCCCGAGACCCTGCATTGCTACGAAACTCCCACAGGGAGCTCTTGCTGCTGCTCCCCGGACCACAATTTGAGTAGCCAGAACCCAAAGTTTTCTCAGCTATCTGGGCCTAAAAGCAAAAGCGCCACAACCAAACACAGTCCTAACTCTCTCTCACTGTCTGTGGAGTAGAATCCATTCTTCCTCCCGTCAGGTAGGTGCCCCCAGGGAAGGTTCCTGCCCTGTCAGTTCATCCTCAGCTCCACACCTTCCCCCTGTGGAGCTCTGTCCTGACATCTAGCTCTACCAGCCCTCCTATTAGAAGTATGAATGTTCCTGGGTCTGTGAATTAGTAAATAAGGAAAAAGGCAGCATAACATATAAGGGCGATTAAATGTCAGGAAGGAAAATCACGGAGTTTCCAAACTTGGACACTTCAAGTGAAGGATATTGGACCCTTAGACTTTCTTGGGGGGCTAGACAGATCATTTCCAAAGTTCTCGGGGCTACTGCACAGTTTAGAAAATCAGGATCTATGTTTTAACAAGCCCTTGAGGCAATTGCTTACATCTTAACATTTCAGAAGCACTGCTCTAAAACCATCTTTCTCAAAATGTCGTCCCCAAACACTCAGAGCTCTTCTCAAAAATTTGGGATTCTCAAATTCTTTCAGATATAATCTATAGTCCCATTCCTCTTTCTCTTGTAACACAGAGAATAAGATGCATTTAAGTTTTCTCCTGAAAGAATAGCAATCCCTCTCTCTCTCTTTTTTTATTTATTTACTTATGGCTGTCCTGAGTGTTCGTTGCTGTGCACGGGCTTTCTCTAGTTGAGGGGGTCTTCTTGTAGTGGCTTCTCTGGTTTTGGAGCACAGGCTTTAGAGCGAGGGCTCAGTAGTTGTGGATCACAGGCTTAGTTGGTCTGCCACATGTGAAATCTTCCTGGACCAGAGATCGAACCCGTGCCTATCGCATTAGCAGGCAGATTCTTATCCACTGTACCACCAGGGAAGTCCCTCTTTGTATATTTTAAAAATTACTCTGTTGCGGTGAAAAAAGAAGACTCTTCTAAAATCAATGAATCAAACCCTAAGACATAACCCAGACCTCCTGCTGCTCCTTTGAAGTACAGTGTTGTCCATCTCTTGCTCCAATGAACCGTGGTCTCTGACAACCCCCAGCTCCTACAAGCTCTTAACTACTTGCCTATGTCCTTACCTCCATGATCAAATCCTCAGAGCTACCTGAGAGTGAGTATTTCGCCTTTTTCATTCAAGTTCACAGGGCGGCAGAAATGTCCAGTGAATGAAAGAACCCAGAGCTGGTTAAGCCAACCCCAGTGAACAGCTTAGGCTTTGCAGTGGACACGGCACAGTGAGGAAACACTGTACAGTGTTCTTCAGGCTACAGTGTCCACAGGATACTTGTTCCCCATAGGAAGGACACCAGGGGTCATTTACAACACTCCTGCAGGGATCACGTTGCCGGAGGTGGGTTAGAGCAGAGTCTGTGCTGGGTATGAGCAGCACAATCATTTGGAGCCTCTGGAATGTTCAGAACATGGAGCTGGGTGACTCTAGTGTCCTGCACAGATGAGCTGACTGGGGGGTTCCTCCTGCTGTTATCTCCTCTCAGTCTAGCCTGGTAGGCCCATCTCTTCTGGGCACTCAGACAATGGGCTTATCCAGCATCTCTCTCTTCAAAGGCCCAGTCACTATGCATGCCCTCCCTAGTCAGGGTCTGGAATTTCCCACTTAGACTGACACCCTCCTTTCATCTCATATGGTCTAACACTAGAGCAGTGGTTCTCAGTCTCTGCGGCACAATTCGATGATTTCTTCCCTGCCTGTGTTTTGATAATGGTTTTAACAACCAAACTGATGTCTCAAAGTGATCATTTGTTTTCTTGTACTATTTATAAGAGATATTCTAAAGGTTGGCATGAAGCAGAGGTGGTTACATCATCTTCAGTATTGAAACATAAGTCCCAGATAGCAATGAGATCCCAGACTGGCCCAGCTGCCCTGGGGGTGGAGGGGTGGAGAGGATGATGAAACTCAGACTGATGGACACCAGCTGTCCATTCTCCTCCTGCGGCAGATGGTTCTTTCCTTTAGAGCCACTGACCACCCCCCAACCCCGAGGTATCTTTATTCACAAACCTGTGGCAAGAAACAATATTTTAAAAGCGACAGGTGATCATCCAGGGCTTCCCTGATGGTTCAGTGATGAAAAATCCACCTGCCAATGCAGGAGATGCAGGAGATATGGGTTCAATCTCTGGGTCGGGAAAAATCCCCTGGAGGAGGAAATGGCAACCCACTCCAGTATCCTTGCCTTGGAAATCCCATGGACAGAAGAGCCTGGAGGGCTACAGTCCAAAGTGTGGCAAAGAGTAGGACACAACTGAGCAACTGGGCACAAGGAAATGATCACTCTAGAGATGGCTGTCCTCCTTCTCTTGGGTTACCTCTCCTGACTAATTGAGAACAGGGAAAACACTGGACAGACCCATGGGCTGAGACTCACGGCCCATCTCTGGGGCTCACTACAGACTCCAGGCTCCACCCCATGTCCCCCTCTCTGTGCTCCAAGAGTGACCTATCTGACCATCAGCTGGGCAGCTCCTTTTCTGCTGCTCTGGGGCCACTGTTTTTGACGCAGTAATTCCCACTGTCTTAGAAAATAAAGAGATAGTATCCAAGTAGCCCAGCGCTGTGACATGAGGACAGACTTGGATGTAGCTGTGATGTCTTAGTGGGACTCTGGCAACCTCGGAGTCAGGGCCAGGGGGACTCCCCAAGGGCTGCACGGACCTTGCTCTCCTTCCTCTCCCTGCCATGGTTCTCCCTGCACCCCAGCCTAAGGGGGGCTGGTGAAGGAGTTGGGGGGAGGTCTTGTTCTGGAAGAGAGGAATTCCTTTAATCACTTCCCCTCTTTGCTTTTCTCTTTTCCCCTCTTCCATGTGTATTTGCGTTATACCATACCTGTAAGGACAGGAAAATACCCAAACTGTAAGTATAATTTCCAAGCAATAATATCAAGCTGACACCTATGTAATTATCATTCTGGTGGAAAATAAAGCTTTTACTAGTGCCCAGGCCAGAAGCCCCTGTGCCTCTACCCACCTCCTTGCACACGAGTCCACTAAGTGCCCCCCCACCACCGCCCCTCTCTGGTTCCTCGCCCTCCACTCCCGTGGCCTCCATCCCATGGTGTCACTGTTTCCTCCCTCTCTTCACTTCTCCAGGAGCCTCCCCGTCTCCACAGGCCATTACCTTGGGGATCTCCTCCTTTTCCTCCCTCTCTTTCATCTCATCCTAGGATGAAGAATCCCGAGTTGATTTCCTGAAGGAAGAGCCTCCAATCACGAAAGCAACAGGAACAAGTGACAGGAACTTGGGGTTCAAAGACTGATTTCAGGACATTGAGGGCACCCAGTATGTTTGTGGGGTCCCTCCTGGACCTGGAAACCAGCTGTTATAGCCTGGAGATCAGCTGCTCCCTGAAGCCAAAGTCCTTGGTCATTTAATGGGGAGAGAAATGTCTGTGTCAGAGTGTATGTTGGGAAAACAACTCGGACTCTGAACTTGATGCTGGATGGGGCCCTGACCCACTGGAAGGGAGATCCTGGGCAGGTCCCTGCTAAGGAGGTCAAAAGGGAGCTCAGGTCTCTTGTCGCCAGCCCTGTGGCCTCATGGGAGCGCCGCCACTCTGCTCTCTCCTGTTCAGCACAGCCTGGGGAAATGGCTGCCTTGCAGGCTGGACAGCAGCAATGGGAGATGGAGATGCCTTCAGAGGCATCTCTATTATCACTATTAAGTTCAGCTCATCGTCTGACCAGCGTAGCATTCCCCAGCTATCTCCTTGGGACCTTTCTTTTTTACTTCCCCACTTTCCACACTGCAGTCTGGAGAAGGAAGTCACAATGTGCAGTGCACACTTAAAGAGTGCTCTGCTAGTACTTCCCTGGTGCTACAGTGGATACGAATGCCCCTGCCAAGGCAGGGAACACGAGTTTGATCCCTGGTCTGGGAATATTCCACTTGCAACTAAAGTCCAGGCATCCATGCGCCACAACTACTGAGTCCAAGTGATGCACCTACTGAAGCTCGTGCACCTACAGCCTGTGTTCCACGGCAAGAGAAGTCACCGCGATAAGTCCGAGCACTGCAGTGAAGAGTGGCTCCTGCTCTCTGCAACTAGAGAAAGCCTGAGCGCAGCAGCGAAGATCTAGTGCAGCCAATAAATAAATACGTAATTTTTAAAGGGCTTTCTGCTATAAATATTGGTGTGCAGGGTTATGTGCAAAACTAAGTTTTCAAATGAGTTAGAGAAATACTAGATTGATTAGTAGCCTGGATGGACAGCTTCCATCCATGAGCTTCATAAGAAACTGCTGACTAATTTCTAGCGGCTGCGCTGCTTCCTATTCCTGCCCCAGTGAGCGTGGGTTTCTGCTGCTCCACGTCCTGATCAATACTCGGAATCACAGGTTCTTGGATTATAGCTACTCTAATAGGGGTGTGAGGATGTATCATTGCTGGTTTTCTTTGCATGTCCTAATAACATGTGACAGTGAACATCTTTCCCTATATATTTTCATTGAGATACCATCTTTGATGAGATGTCTATTCAGACTTTTCCTCATTTTTATTTTTTCCTCAATTTTAATTGAGTTATTTGTTTTCATATTGTTGAGTTTAAGTGTTCTATGCATATTCTAAGTCCTTTACTAGATATGTAAATTTGTCAATAATTTCTCCAGTCAGTGGCCTGAGGTCTATTACTGACAATAGCAATTTATATTGATGCATAGTTATATTTTTCTAGTGAGAAAAATTAGAAATTGCTAACTGTCTTGATATCTGAGTAGAGGACTTGAGTGACTGGAGGATGCAGGGGAGAATATGAATTATTTATTTTGTATATTCTTGAGTATTTTTGCATTTCTCTCAGCTTCCCAGGTGGTGCTAATGGCAAAGAATCTGCCTGCCAGTGCAGGAGATGTAAGAGATGTAGGATCTGTCCCTGGGTTGGGAAGATCCCCTGGAGGAGGGCATGACAACCACTCCAGTATTCTTGCCTGAAGAATCCCATGGACAGAGGAGCCTGACAGGCTACGGTCCATAAGGTCGTAAAGCATTGAACACGACTAAGGTGACTGAACGCACATACACACACCCACACACACACATGATATATGTGCAATGTACGGTATACGTGCAATGTATGATACATGATATAATGTATATTCACTGTGAAACAACTAAGAAAGTGTTGAGAGTGATAAATGACAAAGTAAAAAAACCCTGTAATCCTTACACCCAGTGAAATTTGGTTGCATTTTCTTTTAGTTTATTACACATCTTCCTGCTGAAACATTCTCTAAGCTGATGAGCCCAGACCTCAGTGGCCTCCAGCCTGCACTCCCCTGATGCCATTTCCCGTCAGCTCACTCTCACACCTCCTGAGAAGGCTAGTTCTCATCCCTCTCTCCCTCCTCAAACCCTCGGCTGCCTCCCTACTCCCTGTTCTTAATGGTGAGCTTTCCACTCAGAAAATAATACTCAGTCCATCCTCCTCCCCCTGCATTCCCACACTCGCACATGTACCCTTACCTTCCACAGTGATGATGGACGCCCCACCCCACACATCTAAGGCCGCCCCTCAGCGTGGGCACAGGACCTGATTCCATCCTTCCCTGTGTCATCAGTTTCCCACTCTCTACTGGCTCCCTCAGTCCTGCACACAAACATGCTACAATTCCTCTCATTAAAATTAATCAAACATAAATAAATAAATCCAAACAAAATCCAGCCATAAACATCCACCACTCTATGTCCAGTTTCCTTCCAACTACTGCTCCATGTCTAGGACTCTTCTTGCGGAACAATTCCTGAGTCCAAAGTCCACTCTCTCACCTACTGGCTTGTCTTTTTATTTTTAGTTAGTGGATCTATGCACAAAATTTTAAGAAATAAAATACTTATACAAGGCTTGAAATCAAGATGGATGTCCCCCATCTCTTGAATATCAGAGACCAATTGTTTTAGCTCCTTCAGCTGATTCTCTATTTCTTCTATGTCTCTTAAAAGCATACCTATAACACTCCTTTCTGGTTTTCAGTTTTATGTACCATTTGTAGTTAATTGGTTTTTCTTTCACATATCCCATCTTCCCAATTTATAATTATAAATCTATCATTTTTGTAATTTTGATTAGCTCAATGTCCAACATTTGTATTATTATAATGATGGAAAAGCTAGTCATGACTGAGCATTTAGTAGACTACAATTTCTTTTTGTTCTTTCTTTTTTTTTTTTTGGAGGTGACAGATATCTTTATTACCTTGATTCTGGTGATATTTTCATAGGTGTTTGCACATGTACAAACTCATCAAATTATACATATTAAATATGTGCAATTTTTTGTATAGCAATTATACCTCAATGAAATTGTTAAAGGTTTCTCTGGTGGTCCAGTGGTTAAGAATCCACCTGCCAGTGCAGGGGTTCGATCCTTGGTCAGGAAAGATTCCACATGCCAAGGGGCAATTAAACCCGTGCACCACAACTGCTGAGCCCACACGCCCTAGAGCCAGTACTCCACACAAGAGAAGCCACCACAGGGAGAAGCCCAAGCACTGCAGCTAGAGAGCAGCCCCTGGTCACTGCAACTAGAGAAAGCTCAGATGTAGCAAGGAAGACCCACTGGAGCCAAAAATAAATCAATAAATAAATACATTGTGAGAAAGTAAATAGAAAAGAAGAAGATTAGATTATATAGTTTCTAAAACTACTTTTTCATTTTCTGTTTTTTATTTTATAATTTTTATTAGAATTTAGTTAATTTACAGTGTTGTGTTAGTTTCAGGTATACAGCAAAATGAATCTGTTATACACATACACATATCGACTTTGCTTTTCTAAAGTGGATATTTCAATTTTCCCTGGAATATATATTGTACTTTTGTTGTACTCATTTTATTTTATTAATATTTATTTTAGCTATTTATTATTTATTTGGCTGCACTAGGGCTTCACTGTGGCATGTGGGATCTTTAGTTGCTTATCGATTTTAATGTAACAGAATAAGAAATAGTCCATGATATTCTTTCAGGTCCACTTTGAAAATAATCTTTTAGAAACTACCACTTGTATAGTTTTAGTTTTGTAAGAAAGATGAACATCCACAAGTATCTGAAAAGATTATTAAAAATACTACTCCTACATTTGTGTAGGCCTTTTGATCCTCAGAGACTTCAATCAAAATAGTGGATTCAGTGCAGAAGGAAACCTGAAAATCCAGTGGTGGTCTGATGAGACAGACAAGAAAGAGACTTGCAAAAACATAAAAATGTAAAAAGCTCCACTCTTCTCCCTACCTTATCTATTCTGGGAAATAGTTATTGTTCACATTAAACTCATGGGTTATTAATATTATTATAAATAGGCTAACAAAAAATTTTAACTGTATTATTCTTGTATAGAAAATAACGATAAATTGGCCACATAAAATTATCCTTGAGGTCCTCACTAAGGGCTGAGACTGGGTCAGGACTATAAGAGTAAGCATGACAAAGAGCTCTCGGTGCAGGAGGGGAGCAATCAGGACAAAGTCCCAGGTGCCCCAGGGCGCGAGGCTCTCAGAGTCTGAGTCAAAGGAGGTGTCTGGGGTGGGGACCGGAGAAGGCAATGGCACCCCACTCCAGTACTCTTGCCTGGAAAATCCTATGGATGGAGGAGCCTGGTAGGCTGCAGTTCATGCGGTCGCTAAGAGTCGGACACGACTGAGCGACTTCACTTTCACGTTTCACTTTCATGCATTGGAGAAGGAAATGGCAACCCACTCCAGTGTTCTTGCCTGGAGAATCCCAGGGATGGGGGAGCCTGGTGGGCTGCCGCCTATGGGGTCACACAGAGTCTGACACTGACTGAAGCGATTTAGCAGCAGCAGCAGGGGTGGGGTCGCTCGTGCTGGGGATTCCCCGTCTCCCGAGTTTCACTTTCTCTCTCACAACTGTGTCGAGCCCTCCTGCCTGGACACTCGTGACGCGGCCCTAGTTCTCACTCCCATTGGGTGGCCAGTTTTTAGAGGCCAATCAGTGTCCCCGCGTCCACCTCACACTTGACTCAGGAGAGGATGAGCACGGAATTGGGGCAGGACCCCACCTCAGTTTTCTCCCACCTCTCACCACTTTGCTCCACTCACAGGCCCTTCTTCCTCCTCTAATCTTGAGGGTTTCATGAATCTCCAAGCACAAACAGGAGGACAGCATGAGGTATACAAACTTAGATCCCCACATTCCTCTACAGGAAGTCCTTCTTGAAGTCTGCCCACTCCAGTTCCTGCTGCAGCCTCAGTGTTTGCCTAGTAGAGCCCCAGGTGTGGGCAGACGGTGATCCTGGAACATTCTTCCTCCCAATAATGCAAGGACCCTCCTCACCTCCTTTAGGGCTTAGCTTAAATGCCGTCTCTGAGGAAAGCCTCCCTTGTATTTAAAATTACAGCCAGCTCCTGCTGGTTGTTCTCTTTCTCTAAATCACTCACTGCTTTATGGTACCCCGATCATTACTTCAAGGGCCTTGCTGTTTATTATCAGGTCTTCCATCAGCATGTAAGTGGATCAAGGCAGGAATTTAAGTTGGTTTAAATACCCTGCCTAGAATTGTACCTGGCACATAGTAGATGCCCCAAAATATTTGTTGATGGTTGAACACATCCTTAAAGCTGAGACTGGGGCAGGAAACGCAGGCAGTTCCTGGTAAGGGATGAGGAGGAGACTGTGTTAGAAGGAGGAGGAGCTACTCACTAGTTTACCCCAGGCCGACAGCCAAGCAGACAGACGGCTCCACAGCGCCCTCACTTGTGGCCACAAGCACGGAGAACAGACAGCCAGACCACCAGCTGCCTCCACAGACTCGTACTCCTGAGGGACGCCTTGATCTGGTGGAGGAGTTCTTAGGTGGTGAAGTCCTCCAACTCCCAGTCTTGGATCCAGAATGAGCTGGTGGCATGGCTCAGCTGCAGTCTGTGGGACTGGGGAGCCTCCCCTGACTGGAGAAGACCCCGAACTCCTGGGTCATCAATGGGGCTAGAAATTAGATTTGGGTCTAGGACATTTGATTTCAGGATTTAGAGGCGGCCTGTCTATCAGGTTCACAAATGGGAAGAAGAGGCAGGATGCTAGGGTCATAGCTCTCTGGGCTGAGAAAAGGAGGCTGCCTTCCAGGCTTGAAAGGTCAGGTGGTCTGTTGTTGTTTATTCACTGAGTCCTGTTCAACTCTGAGACCCCATGGACTGTAGCACACCAGGCTCCTCTGTCCATGGGAGCTCCCAGGCAAGAATACTGGAGCAGGTTGCCATTTCCCACTTCAGTGGATCTTCCTGACCCAGGGATGGAACCCACGTCTCTTGCATCTCCTTCACTGGCAAGTGGATTCTCTACCACGGTATCACCTGGGAAGATCAGAATAGCAATTACTCACAATAGCAGTTCTCACAGTTTGGTCTGTGGAACCCTTGAATTCAATGAGACCCTTTCACGATCATATCTTGAATCATAAGGTCAAAACTAGTTTCACAACATTTCTTAGACAGTATTTGCCTTTGCACTATATCGACATTTGCACTGAGGTGAAACTCAACAAGAATGGAAGCTATGGTACCAAACTGCAATAGTTATTTATTCTTCACCACCACCTACTTTCACACTGAAAAAAAAAAAATCAAAGCAATATCATTTTAAACATCCTGGTTAAAGTGTTAAAAATTATTATCTGTACTAAATTATTATCCACAATCTGCTTTTTAAAAATATCTTACACAATGACATGGATATATATATATATACACACACACACAAGATATATACAAGCATTTCTGCAACATTCCAAAGTACTATGTCCCAAGGAAAATAATTTTTATGAGCTGAACTAGCCTCTTTTTTTTAATGGAATGCCATTTTTACTTGAAGGAAAGAATGACCCAGAATTATGGCTGTTTAGACTTGAACATTTGGTGGACATTTTCTTGAAAATGAACATGAGCATCTCCATTCAAGAAAATAACTGACAGATGACAATTCACAGTACTTCCCTTGATAAAAGGTAAGCTCTCCAGAGAAAATCAGATTTCTGGAAAATGTGTGTCCAATCACTGTAAGACTGAGAGTTTCTCAGTACCGACAAACTTTTCTCTTGGGATCTGTGGTAATATTAAAACAAATAATGATTTTTTAAATAGTCTGATTCCAGTGTTGATTTACAGGAATCAACACTGAAAGATGTACATAACTTAGGTTGTACATAACTTAGTGAAACACTACATTACTTTAAAAACTCATGCATTAGTAAAAGATCCATTCAATGTCCAAGATAGGCCTGTGGATTTTCATGTAACAAAACAGAAAATATTCAACAGTGATGTTTCAGGTTCACTTGATAAAAGAAAGAAACAAAAACCCTCAAACCCTGAGAAACTACCAATTTTGTAATTTTTAGTATCAGAGTTGAATAGCTGAAATAATCAAAGACATTCAGATAATCAGAGACAATTATCTACTAAGTAAAAATACTACTTTAACATATTTGTAAGGCTGTATGTTTTGTCATATACTTCAACCAAAATAACAATTTAAATGCAGAAGCAAATACAAAAATCCAGTGGTGTTCTAATGAGACAGACAGTTCAGTCACTAAGTCATGTCTGACTCTTTGCAACTCCATGGACTGCAGCACACCAGGCTTCCCTGTCCATCACCAACTCCCAGAGCTTGCTCAAACTCATGTTCATTGAGTTGGTGATGCCATCCAACCATCTCATCCTCTGTCATCCCCTTCTACTCCTACCTTCAATCTTTCCCAGCATCAGGGTCTTTTCAAATGAGTCAGTTCTTCGCATCAGGTGGCCAAGTATTTCAGCTTCAGGATCAGTCCTTCCGATGAATATTCAGGACTGATTTTCTTTAGGGTGGACTGGTTGGATCTCCTTGCAGTCCAAGGGACTTTCAAGATTCTTCTCCAACACTACAGTTCAAAAGCATCAATGCTTCAGCACTCAGCCTTATTTATGGTCCAACTCTCACATCCATACCTGACCACTGGAAAAACCGTAGCTTTGTAGCTTTGACTATATGGACCTTTGTCGGCAGAGTAATGTCTCTGCTTTTTAATATGCGGTCTAGGTTTGTCATAGCTCTTCTTCCAAGGAGCAAGCGTCTTTCAATTTTAAGGCTGCGGTCACCATCCACAGTGATTTTGAAGCCCAAGAAAATAAAGTCAGCCACTGTTTCCACTGTTTCCCCATCTATTTGCCATGAAGTGATGGGACCAGATGCCATAATCCTCATTTTTTGAATGTTGAGTTTTAGGCCAGTTTTTTCTGAGACAAAAGACTTGCAAAAATGTAAAATTAAAAGATTTATTCTTCTCACTACCTTCTTTATTTGGGGAAATGGTTCTTTCTCATTTAAAAAAACATATTATTTCTGTTAACATGTAAAGAGTTATCAGTATTATAACCCTGCCTGGGTTGTAATATGTTGGGCCTTCCCACGTGGATTCTCCTGATGCTGTTCCAATTCTCACTCCCATTGCCTGTTCGGTTCTACAAAAACCAATCAGTCTCACTGTGGTAGACTATACGCAGTTCCTGCAGTTTGACAGCGACGACCCGAATCTGAGGATGGAGGCGCGGGCGCTATGGATGGAGCAGGAGGGGCCGGAGTATTGGGATTGGAACATGCAGGGCATCAAGGACACTGCCCAGACTTTCAGAGTGAACCTGAACTCCCTGTGGGGCTACTACAACCAGAGCAAAGTGGGTGAGCAACGCTGGCCCAGATCCAGGTCACTACCCCCACCCCCAGGTACCAGCCAGGTTGCCTCAACACAGGTGGACCCGCTGGGGACCTTCACCCAGCCAGAGTCAGCGGGTCTTTCAGCCAATTTCATTTTCAGTTCAGTTCAGTTCAGTCGCTCAGTCCTGTCCGACTCTTTGTGACCCCATGGACTGCAGCACGCCAGGCTTCCCTGTCCATCACCAACTCCTGGAGTTTACTCAAACTCATGTCCATTGAGTCTGTGATGCCATCCAACCATCTCATCCTCTGTCATCCCTTTCTCCTCCCGCCTTCATTCTTTCCCAGCATCATGGTCTTTTCAAATGGGTCAGTTCTTTGCATCAGGTAGCCAAAGTATTGGAGTTTCAGCTTCAACATCAGTCCTTCCAATGAATATTCCAGACTGATCTCCTTTAGGATGGACTGGTTGGATCTCCTTGCAGTCCAACGGACTCAAGAGTCTTCTCCAACACCACACTTCAAAAGCATCAATTCTTCAGTGCTTAGCTTTCTTTATAGTCCAACTCTCACATTCATACATGACTACTGGAAAAACCATAGCCTTGACTAGACGGACCTTTGTTGGCAAAGTAATGTCTCTGCTTTTTAATATGCTGTCTAGGTTGGTCATAACTTTTCTTCCAAGGAGTAAGCGTCTTTTAATTTCATGGCTGCAGTCACCATCTGCAGTGATTTTGGAGCCCCAAAAAATAAAGTCTGTCACTGTTTCCACTGTTTCCCCATCTATTTCCCATGAAGTGATGGGACCAGATGCCATGATCTTCGTTTTCTGAATGTTGAGCTTTAAGCCAACTTTTTAACTCTCCTCTTTCACTTACATCAAGAAGCTCTTTAGTTCTTCACTTTCTGCCATAAGGGTGATATCATCTGCATATCTGAGGTTATTGATATTTCTCCCAGCAATCTTGACTCCAGCTTGTGCTTTATCCAGCCCAATGTTTCTCATGATGTACCCTGCATGTGAGTTAAATAAGCAGGGTGACAATATACAGCCTTAAAGTACTCCTTTCCCGATTTGGAACCAGCCTGTTGTTTCATGTCCAGTTCTAAATGTTGCTTCTTGACCTGCATACAGATTTCTCAGGAGGCCGGTCAAGTGCTCTGGTATTTCCATCTTTTTGAGAATTTTCCACAGTTTGTTGTGATCCACACAGTCAAAGGCTTTAGCGTACTCAATAAAACAGAAGTAGATGTTTTTCAGGAGCTCTCTTGCTTTTTCGATGATCCAATGGATGTTGGCAATTTGATCTCTGTTTCCTCTGCCTCTTCTAAAACCAGCTAGTGAAGTAATGCTCAAAATTCCCCAAGCCAAGCTTCAACAGTGCATGAACTGTGAACTTCCAGATGTTCAAGCTGGATTTAGAAAAGTCAGAGGAGCCAGAGATCAAATTACCAACATCCACCAGATCACGGAAAAGGACGGCGGCAGACACGGCAGCTCAGATCACCAAGCTCAAGTGAGAGGCCTCTGGTGATGCACAGTGCTACAGAAACTACCTGGAGGGCACGTGCGTGGAGCAGTTCCACAGATTCCAGGAGAACAGGAGGACACGCTGCTGCGCACAGGTAGGAGGGGCGCGGGGCCTCCCTGATCTCCCCTTGGACTGGAGCTGGCTTCCCACGAGGAGAGGAAAGTGGAATCAGTATCAGAATACCACTCTTCCTTCTAGGCGGGAGAGGGAGGAATCCTTCTAGGTTCTCTGCTGGGGTCCAGCCCCGGCTGATTCAGGGTATTCGAAGCGGGGACGACGTCGGTAAGGATCAGGATACAATAGCTTCAGTTAGATATTAATTAGAGATATAAAGAGTAATAGAATGAGGATAGCTCAGTAGGAAAATTCAGTGGAGAAAAGAGGCTGAGTAGCTTGGTTTACGAGGGAGACCAATAAAACTTCAAGACAAGAATTTGCACCACTTATGTAGGCCTCAGGCGTCCTTCCGTTCTCCCGAAGGAGAGGAGACACTGAGGCCTCCCCGGTCAGATCTTAGAAGCCCAGGCATAATTAGTAAGCATGGCACGTTCCACACTCCAGATGGAGACTCAGCCAGAATTTGAGAGAGAGAGAGACATGGGGAGACCAGTCTTTCGAGGAACTGATCCCAATTCTTTATTTTCCATGGTCTACTTTTATACACTGAGATGTTATGCAAAAGTCACGTGGGTCAGCAGTCCTGACTTTTATTAAAGTCAGGTGCTTCATACAAATGTATACAGAGGTCTTAGGGGTGTTACATCATCTTCTGCCAGGGGGCCTGCTGACAATTTATGACCCTCTCCTTGTGACAGCGGTCAGTCAACCAGGACACTTATTTCTCCAGGGGTGATTATTCTTAAAACAGACGCCACCCAAATAAAGTTACGTTCCTATAGGGTGAGGGTGTAGTGGGTTTTAGTTAAGAAAAGAATTTACTTAGCCTAAGGTCTAATGTAATTTATATCAAAGGTTAATACTTATTTCTTCTATATATTCATTAATGTGTGTAAGGGCAGGGGATGTGGAGACTTAGCAACAAACATTGGCTCAACAAATGAAAAACCCTTCACCAATACAATTTCTAATCAGCCCACTATACTTATACTAATGGTTTTCTAACTTTTCTAAGGAACCTGTTTTTAGAAGGTTTAAAGCATTTCGTGCCTCTCACAGTTGGGAGGCTGTAAGCAATCACATGTGGCCGGACAAGCCTGTCAGGCAGGCTAGAGAACCTTCAGAGGAGTTTGTAGGTTAAAACACTCTTGTCATGCCCAGGAGTTTTTATTAACTGGAGCTCTAGGTTAACTCCTTCTCTGAAAGAGGTGGTTGGGGACAGCCCCCCATAAAGTCAGAGGTGTAGGTGAGAGCACATAGTAAAGTAGGCAGGCTCTGGGTTATGGGGGTAGATGCTCGAGGATTTCCAGGCGGACTCCTGAGGCTCAATCCCGCCTTTGCGTATGTCGAGCCTCCTTCTTCATGACCTTTGCCATGGGCGGAGTGCCTCATGCTGGCCCCCAACAGTTCTCGTATTCTGTACTAGAGAGTGATGCATCCAGAGGGCTAGAGTTTCTCTAAGGGACAATTGAGGAATCCAGTCTCATGGGGTTGGAAAGGAAGACTATCCCTGAAGTAACTGATCAATAATTCCCTATGACCTTGACAGCAATATTGGTGAACCACGACATTTTCTGTCAAGGCCTTGTTCTTGGCCTGAAAACATCTTTGGAGGTCTGACTCCAGAATTTCTGAGTCATTCATTCTTCACTCAGATTGGGTCCAGAAATCTGTTTTATCCCTTTGAGACCTGGAGCCTTCTACATTAGTGTCCCAGACCCCAGGGTCCAGGCTGGTGTCTGCTGTTTGTATTTCTTTTCAAACCCACTGTCCTATCCATTCTCAAGATGGTCACATGATCCTCTTCAACGGCCCATGGAGATAACACAAAGTGTGAATTTTCCGATTCTTCCTCCTTAGACCCTCCAAAGATCCATGTGACTTATCACCCCATCTCTGACCTTGAGGTCACCCTAAGGTTCTGGGCCCTGGGCTTCTACCCTGAGATTTTGCTGACCTGGCAGCATGATGGGGAGGACCTAACCCAGGACATGGAGCTTGTGGAGACCAGGCCTTCAGGGGATGGAACCTTCCAGAAGTGGGTGGCCCTGGTGGTGCCTTCTGGAGAGGAGCAGAGATACACCTGCCGTGTGCAACATGAAGGGCTTCAGGAGCCCCTCACCCTGAGATGGCATAAGGAGTGGGATGGATGGTCAACCTTATTATCAGGAAATCAGGAGCCTTCAGGAGAACTTCAGCAAGGTTAGAATTCATGCCTGAAGTCAGGGCCCCTTTCCTTTCTTCCACAGAACCTCCTCAGCCCTCCGTCCCCATCATGGCATCACTGTTGTCCTGGTTCTCCTCATGGTGGCTGTGGTGAGTGGAGCTGTGATCTGGAAGAAGTGCTCAGGTAGGGAAGGGAGGGATCTGAGTTTTCTTGTCTCACTGGGGGTGTCAAGCCCAGGTAGAATCTTGCCTGCCTCATCCCTTGGAAAAACCATCCACACATATGTTCTTGCCAGTTGGAGCTGAGTGCTAACATTTACCTTTCTGTAAAGTATATGTGAACATGAAAACAAATTTTTCACCTTAATCATTCTGATGATGGGGACCCGATTCCTAGCAGTTGAAGGTCAGAGGGGAGGGTCCTGGCTGAGGACAGACCTCCAGGACGGCACTCGGTCCAATGCCTGCACATCTCCTTTTTTCATATTTCCTGACCTTACCTGGGTCTTCAGTGGGCCCAGGACTAAGGGGCTCCTCTAGGATGTCATGGCCCTGCCTCCTCCCTGGCCTATTATGTGATGCTTTCTCCCCACAGGCAGAGGAGGGAGCTATGTTCAGGCTGCTAGTAAGTTTGGTGGGTTGGAGGGTTATCCCTGAGACCCTGGAATAGTACAGATGAGAGCCCATGGGGGATCTTACCCATCCCATAATCCCTCCTTTAGGCTCATCTCCTGTGGGTTCTGACCAGGCCTTGTTCTGTTTTATCCCAAGCAGCGACAGTGCCCAGGGCTGTGATGTTACCTTTCACCAGTCCTAAAGGTGAGACCCTGGAGGGCCTGAAGCAGGAGAGGAGTAGGTCAGAGGTGGCATGACTGGGTAATGGGGATTCTCTGAGTGGGCATTTGGAACATACAACGGACTGTTTAGGATGTCAAGACGTTTGTGACTGACTTAAATTTGTTCATGACCATTTTCTTCTAAGTGTGGGACAGCTGCCTATGTGGGACCGAGTGACACAAGATTAGTCTCCCCGCCCCCCACCATTGTGACGTCAGATCCCCTGACCCCTCTTTCTGCAGCTGCATCTGAATGTATCCATGCTCCTATTAGCATAACCTGAGGAGGTGGGGAGACTGGCCCACCCCTGTCCACCACTCCCCCTACCCACCCTGACCTGTGTTCTCTTCCCTGTTTGACTCCCCTGTTTCGGCGGAGGTGGGGCTGGGCCCTTTCTACCTTTGTCTTAACGTCATGTTGTGCTAAGAAATACTGAAAATAAGAATCTGGATGTGAATTTGTTTTTTCTAATTCATATCATGAGGGTCGATGGGTTAATAAAGAAAAAGATTCTTAAAGTTTGAGATAGGAAACAAACGGAAGCACTGAGAATCTTCCAGCATCTACATGTTTGCTGTGTTGAGTCTGATCTCAGTGGGGCCAGAGAAGGATATGAAGAGGTATGAGCCCTCTCCAGTGAGTTCTGAGTCCTTTGTGAGCTTCAAAGTGGTCACTGGTTGGATGGGTCATCTTCTCTGTTTCTTTGTCCTTGTCCCTTCTGTAGAAACTTGTCCCACCAGAACCTGTGATCACAGGGACTCACAGGCAATCCCAGAGCTCAGCCATATTGGGAATGACTGAGGTCAGTGATCAGAAAGCACTCAGATTGGGGAGGAGTCTTAAATCCACACTTCAGCATTTGTATTTTCCTAGGAAGAAAAGGGCTAGAGATGCATGTTGGTTTCTCTACCCTACATAGGTACATAGCCAGGTGGAAGACTGAAGAAGTGTCATCAGCTCAAAATAATGAAAACCAACGGATTTCTTTGAAACTATTACCTAAATGGATTTCTCACTCATTCCTTAGTGTAAACAACAGAATACAAATTTTTCTGTTACATAAATGAAAATTGTGTGTATGTGTACTCTTGAGAGTCCCTTGGACTGCAAGGAGATCCAACCAGTCCATTCTGAAGGAGATCAGCCCTGGGATTTCTTTGGAAGGAATGATGCTAAAGCTGAAACTCCAGTACTTTGGCCACCTCGTGTGAAGAGTTGACTCATTGGAAAAGACTCTGATGCTGGGAGGGATTGGGGGCAGGAGGAGAAGGGGACGACAGAGGATGAGATGGCATCACTGACCCGATGGACATGAGTCTGAGTGAACTCCAGGAGTTGGTGATGGACAGGGAGGCCTGGCGTGCTGCGATTCATGGGATCGCAAAGAGTTGGACACGACTGAGTGACTGAACTGAACTGAACTCATTTCATTTCATTTCAGGAAAAGCCACAGAATAAGCTTGAAGTTACACAGCCAGGAACAGAGTCCACAATCCTCCTAGGTGGGGTTCCACTAGGACCCACTGGCCCCAGCTGAGCACAGATGTGACAACTCACACCACTGACCCCGTACCGGGCTGGGACTACTTTCATTACTTCTCTTGGCAAATGGGTGTCGTTACTGCCATTCATGCCACCTTTGCCAAATGCATTCTTCACTGTTTCAGCTTATGTCACCACACTCTGAGCCAGAGTCAGTATGTGGTCACCTCACTGTGGACTTATGCTGTGTCCACCTGCAAGAATGTTGGGGAAGCAAGTTTTCCTCTCATATGGAGGGAAGTAGTCTTTGCCTTCTACCAGGGCACTTAAAGTCTGGAATTCCCCTAACATGGGAAGAGGGCACAGTTACTGGGGGTGGAGGTTGGGAATGAGAGATGGAAAAAGAATGACAAATTTCATTTTGGTTTTGGCTGTGTTCAAACATTGCTACAGACCAGTGACTCTTTGTGCCTCCCATTTCTCCCCTTTTAAATGTGTTTGGGGCTTCCCTGGTGGTCCACTGGTTAAAAATCTGCCTGACATTGCAGGGAACATGGTTCAATCCGTGTTCCAGGAAGATCCCACATGCCGCAGAGCAACAGAGCCCACTGATCACAACTACTGGAAACCACATGCTCTAGAGCCTGTGCTCTGCAACAAGAGAAGCCACCACAGCGAGAAGCCCCTGCTCTCCACTACTAGAGAAAGCCCTTGCACAGCAATGAAGACCCGGCACTACCAAAAATAAATAGATAGATAAAATGTTTTTAAAAAGTGTATGAAGTTATCCTATGCCCGTCCCACCATTGTACAATAGATCTTGATACAAATGGCAAGATTCCATTATTTTATATGGAAGACTAATATTCCTCTTACATTTTCATATCCTTTCAATCATCGATGGGCACTTAGCTGTCCCTATATCTTGACTATTGTAGTAATAATACTTCAGTGCACATGGGGGTGCACATCTCTTTTCTCTCCACTGATCAAGCTGGTTTTAATTGTTGACACAAAAACTTGCATGTTTCATACTAAAACTTGCCGGGAGCCACCACGGGAGATCCCACCCATGACAAAGGTCATGTGGAGAAGACCTGACAGGCAAAGGTAGATCAGGACTCGAGGGAGTCCCTGGACTTGCTCAAGCATCTACCACGAAACCAAAATCTGTCTACTGTTGACTATATTATGCTTTCACCAACTCTTCTGACTTTAACAGGGGGCTATCCCCGACCACCTTTCTCTGAAGAAAATCAACTTAGGGCTCTAGTTAATAAGTCTCCTGGGCTTGAAAGGAGTATTTCCATTCTAACCCCTCTGTCACCATTTTAGCTTGCTTGGCAGGTTTATCCACACTCTTGCAACTAACGCATATGATTGTTCACAACACCCCAAGCATAACCTTCGAGCGATAAAAAAGCTTTATTAAAATAATACTGCATTGTTGAGCCAATGTTTGCTACCGAGTTTCCTTGCCCTTTACCCAAGGTGCACCTGGGAGTGCATTAGCTAGTATAGTTGGTATGCAAGAAACGCGAGCAGTAGCCTTGGCATTAGCAACATAAGACCTTTGAGTTAATAAGTGCTTTCTTTGTTGTAGCCACTGCACCTTTGCTCCATAAGAATGTAACATTATTTAGTAGATTGGATGAATAAAGAGAAACACCTTAAGGGAAAACAAGTTTTCTGGTTGACCAACCTTTATCAGAAAAGAGTCATAAAATGTTGGCAGGCCACAGGGCCAGAAGATAATGTACATAACACAAAGACCCTTGTAAATGAAAAGGTATGCAGAAAACATCCTGGTCCCCATGAAGGTCAAACTGATGTAATGTTGAGCTGACTCTGCGTGACTTTGTATCTTTCACTTCTGGAAATGTGTGTAACTCAGGATATAAAAGCTCCTTCTGAAAATAAAGCTGCAGACCCAGCTTCATCAGAGCTTGGTCTCCCCGGGTCTTTCTCTTTCTCTCTCTCTCTCTCTCTCTCTTTTCAGGCTGATTCCCTGGAGCACAGAGGCTCTCTGAGTTCACTTTTTTGCCCAGGCTTCTAAGAACCAATCGAGAAGGCGCTCTGCATCTTCACTCCGGAGAGAAGGCGTTCTGCATCTTCGCTCCTTCCAGAAGGTGCCTGTGGCCTCCATGAACAGAGCAAGTCCCATGACAGGGGCTTTATTGTCTTTCTGTGTAAACCAAGGAATATCAGCCTCCTTCTCTCTCCTTTACTCTCTCGCTGATGCCGTTCATCCTGAGGGATACCCTCAGGCTCCTGCTGGGGCTGGACCCCAGTAAAAACTGGCCCTGCACAGGTGTCTAATGAACGATCTTTTGACAGCAGAGCCCCCTTGACAATCATGCGCCACCATGTTTTAACATGGGTCCCCTGAAGAAGCAAGTAATTCAGATGCGGCTCTGAAGAGCAGATTACCTCACCTTTTTTGTGCCTCCAATGTCCTTTTCCTGCGCCTAAGACCACCCTGCTTGGGGGATGGGGTGGGGGAGGAGGAGACAGGCATTTGGCTTGTAGGATCTTATTTCCCCCACCAGGGATTGAACTCGGGGCCCTTAGCAGGGAAAGTGCTGAGTCCTACTCACTGGACCACCAGGGAATTCCCCTGGCCTGCTTCTTTGTCCTGGAAATATCACAAGCGCCTGGCCTTTGGGGAAGAAAACATTCGATCTGTCCTCCCGTCACCTCACTTGGCTGCCTTGTGGCTAAATCCTTTCTTTGCTGCCAACCTTGGCATGTTGCAGTTTTGGCTCGCTGCTAACTGGGCAGATGAACCTGTCTCAGTAACATCCTCACTTCCAGGAGGGCTCTAGGCTTTACAGCCTTGCCTTCTGCCTCCCATTTGCCTTCCAGACAGCAGCAGCGGAGGGAGGTGCAGGCAGAAGGGCTTCCTTTAGTAGAGGCTTGACTGGGTGGGGCAGGTGGGGCATGGTGCTGGCCAGTCAGAGGCACCTGAAGAAGAGCTTGGGGCTCGGTCCAGGGTGCACCCTTGGGGCCCAGCTGGCAGGCAGGGCATCACAGTCCTCAGCGGAGAGATGGCTGCTGCACCATAATCTTGTTCCAGACGCCCAGGCCCAAGGGCCTGGACAGCACAGCCTGACGGGTGGAGGAAGATGAGGCCTCGGGACCGATCCCGGAGGGCAGCCAGGAGCTCTTCCAGGCCAGTTCAACTGACCTCAGGGTGGGCAGACAGGTGAGTGAGACCAGTGAGAAGCAGAGATGGAGACATCTGTTCAGAGCTCTTCAGGCCACGTTGCCCAGGTGGTTTGCCGACACCTTCAGGTGCCCCAGGTGCAGCCTTTCCGGATCAGGTAGCTGACCAGGGTCCATGAGGCCTGGGTCACTCTCACTAGCAGCCACAGCGCTTAGCTCCAGATGCAGGAGGCTGTGGGCCGGCAGGCTGCTCAGGGCCTGGGCTAGGGCAGTGGCGCCCAGGCCATTGTAGGACAGAGCCAGTGTCTTCAGGCACTGGGTGTCTTGGAAGGTGCTGCTCAGGGCCGCCTGGTGGTTCAGGGAAAAGCTGGGGCCTAAGTCACAGGCTTGGAGGTACACAGTGCTGAGCGAGTGGCAGACCCGCAGGACAGAGGCCAGAGCCTGGCCACAGCCATCCCACCAGGAGTTCCCCTAGCTGGTGGCAGATGGCGGCCTCATCCTGCAGCTGCTCACTCCTCTGTGCTCTAGCCTTGGTCTTGCTCAGCTGGCAAAACTTGTGGTGCAGCCTCATACTCAGGGGTTCCTTCACCCAGTCGCCCCACCCGGGGTTCCAGACATCCCACGTTCTCCATCGCCATGGCTGCCACATCTCTTTTTGAGTTAGTGTTTTCATTTTCTTCAGATAAACATCCAGAAGTAGAATTGCTAGATAACGTGGTAGTTCCATTTTTAATTTTTTGAGAGATCTCCATACTGCTTTCCATAAGGGCTGCTCTAATTTTATATTCCCACCAACAGTGCATAAGAGTTCCTTTTTCTCCACATCCTCACTCACATTTGTAGAAGACTTTAATTAAAGTCCAGCTTATCAATTATTTCTTTCATGGATTGTGCCTTTGGTGTTGTATCTAAAAAGTCATTACCATACCCAGAATTCATCAAGGTTCTCTCCTATATCACCTTCTGGGTGTTGTATAGTTTAACATTTTACGTTTAGGTCTATACTCCATTTTGAGTTAATTTCTGTGAAGGGTGTAAAGTCTGTGTGAGACTGATGTTTTTTCATATAGATGTCCAGTTGTTCCAGCACCATTTATTAAAGAGGCTATCTTTCCTCCATTGTAGTGCCTTGCTCTTTTGTCAAAGGTCAGTTGACAATATTTATGTGGGTCTATTTCTAGGCTCCTCATTCTATTCAGTTGATCTACATTGTCCCTTAGCATCCACAGGGGATTAATTTCAGGGCCCGTCAAAGATACCAAAATCTGTGGATGCTCAAGTCCCTTTTAAATGATGTCATAGTGTTTGTACATAACCTACACACATCCTCCTGTGTACTTTAAATCATCTCTCCTCCTCCTCCTCCAAGTCGCTTCAGTCGTGTCCCACTCTGTGCGACCCCATAGACGGCAGCCCACCAGGCTCCCCCGTCCCTGGGATTCTCCAGGCAAGAACACTGGAGTGGGCTGCCATTTCCTTCTCCAATGCATGAAAGTGAAACGTGAAAGTGAAGTCGCTCAGTCATGTCTGACTCTTAGAGACCCCATGGACCACAGCCCACCAGGCTCCTCCGTCCTCGGGATTCTCCAGGCAAGAGTACTGGAGTGGGGTCCCATTGCCTTCTCCAAATCATCTCTAGGTTACTTCTAATACCTGTAATACAATACCTGTAATTGCTATGGAAATGGTTGTAAATACAATGTAAATGCTATATGAATAGTTCCCAGTGTATAGTAAACTCAAATTTTGCTTTGGGGAACTTCTGGGAATTTTTTTTTTTTTCATCTTGGGGGCAGTGGTTTGCCCTGTTTCCTCTCTTTTATGAATTCTAGAAGAATTGGTAATTTTTCAGCTCATTCAGGTTTTTAGTTGTCTTAAGGACAGAAATGTAATTTCCAAGCTGCTTATAGTAGAACTGAAACCAGAAACTCCCCAAAGATCTTTTCATGGAACTTCCATTTTCCATTTCTAGAAAAGATGGGCTATAGTATGTGGACAAATCCTTGCACTGAAAAGCAGTAAAAATACCATGTTAAACTCAAAAACCATCTTCTTAAAAGCATCAACGAGTTGACAAGATAGTAATAAATGACTTAGCCTCCCAAAGAAGGGAAAGATCCTGCTTGCCCTTCATAGAGAACAGTGTCCTGGAAATGGAGAAGCAGCCCTGTAAGTTTATTGCACCAGAGTCCAAACAGGCAGGCCTACACTTCCAGCTCTTCGCCCCAAGTCCCTGACGTTTTCACCCATCTGTCTTCCTTCAAACTGTAAACCAAGTTTTTAAAATTCTGATTATAATGTATACGGAAATTCTATAATATATATGGTAACGTATGTTCACTATAGAAAATTTATAAAATGATGAAAACAAATGATAATAAAAATAGCTGTAGCCTTCACACTTGGAAATATTCTGTTGTATTTTCTTCTAGTTTATTATATAAACTGATGCTGCCCAGGTGCCAAAGCTCTAAGTTGATGGGTACAGATCTCAGTGGCCCCAAGCCCTGTGTCTGTATCTCTGCCTTCCAACCAGTGATGATGGATGGTCCTGCACATACCTAAGGTCACCTCTCAGCTTGAGCATAAGATTGGGCCCCTGCTTCCCCCAATAATCAACTTCCTAGTCTCTACTGTATCACTCATTCTTGCATACAAATGTGCTATAATATTAATACCTCTCATTAGAACAAACAAAATGAAACCAAATAAATGAAAACAATATGGTCCCATTAAAATCCACCACTTGATGCCATATCCCCCTTTAACCAGTGCCCCATTTCTATGACTTTCCTTATAGAACAATACTTGAGTCCATGCTCTCACCTACTGTGCTGTCTTTTATTTTTATCAGATACATATATGCACATATCTTGAAAAATAAATACTACTACAAGGCCTGTTAATGGAAATAATTGAGTGAGTGAAAGTCACTCAGTTGTGTTCAACTCTGTGCAGCCTCTGTCCATGGAACTCTCCAGGCAAGAATACTGGAGTGGGTAGCCATTCCCTTCTCCAGAGGATCTTCCTGACCCAGGGAATGAACCCAAGTTTCCCGCATTTCATGCAGATTCTTTGCCATCTAAACCACCAGGGAAGCCTCCCAATCTTCCATACATCCCATTTCTGATTCCAGAGCCAACCTCTTTAACTTTGTGTGTTTCTCTTATTGGTATTTCTGTTCCTCTAAATAGCACATTCATGATACTCCTTCTTTGTTTTTGTATGTGTATCCTTTTAGTGAATTAGCTCTCTTCAACATACCTGCTGCTGCTGCTGTCACTTCAGTCGTGTCCGACTCTGTGAGACCCCATAGACGGCAGCCCACCAGGCTCCCCCGTCCCTGGGATTCTCCAGGCAAGAATACTGGAGTGGGTTGCCATTTCCTTCTCCAATGCATGAAAGTGAAAAGTGAAAGTGAAGTCGCTCAGTTGTGTCTGACTCTTAGTGACCCCATGGACTGCAGCCTACCAGACTCCTCCGTCCATGGGATTTTCCAGGCAAGAGTACTGGAGTGGGGTGCCATTGCCTTCTCCTTTAACATACCACAATCCTTCAAATAGTTGTTTTATAATTTTTATTAGTTCAGTGTTCAGTGTCTACATTATTATGACCATATAAACAAATGCTACTCACGGCTAAGCATTTAGTAGACTGTGATAATTTTTCTCCCTTGAATTTTTAAAAACATTGTTCTGGAGTTAATAAATGTCTTATTCCTTCATTTGCTTAGTTTCTGTTGTATTGATTATGAGATCACTCCCAAATTTCCTCCACAGCCTAAGTCCTTATGAATATATTCAAGCACATCAGATATTCTACCAACTTCGTCTTTTTGCACATTTTCCCACGGCCCTCGGTGCTGCCACATGGGGACAGGTTCCTTGCTCGAATGGGCATGGCTGACATTCGGAATCTCCTTCACTTCATCCCAGGCTGACCTCTGCCTCTCTTTCCTACTGGCTTGCCCTGTTGCCTGGATCTCACATGTTCCCCTCTTTGGTTTTCAAACACTGTCCCTTTACTCCATCTTGTTAGTATCCTGAGAAAGGGAACATGTAAAGTAAAATATTGAAACTCTAAATATCTAAAAAAAAATCCCCTGGAGAAGAGCATGCCAACCCACTCCAGTATTCTTGCCTGGAGAATTCCATGGACAGACGATCTGGTGGGCTACAGTCCATGGGGTCTCAAAGAGTTGGACACGACTGAGTGACTAGCATGCGCACACACACACACACACACACAAATATCTAAAAATGTCTTTAGGCTACTAGCACTTACTCACATGCTGCTGCTAAGTCGCTTTAGTCGTGTCTGACTCTGTGCAACCCTATAGACGGCAGCCCACCAGGCTCCCCCATTCCTGTGATTCTCCAGGCAAGAACACTGGAGTGGGTTGCCATTTCCTTCTCCAATGCATGAGAGTGAAAAGTGAAAGTGAAGTCACTTAGTCGTGCCCAACTCTTCTCGACCCCATGGACTGCAGCCTACCAGGCTCCTCCATCCATGGGATTTAACAGGCAAGAGTACTGGAGTGGGGTGCCATTGCCTTCTCCACTTACTCACATAGTGACTTGGTATAGAATTCTGTCTTGGAAATAATTTCCCTCAGAATTTAGAAAGCATTGCTTCAGCATTTTCTAGCTTCTCCAGAGCAGATTTTTTTTTTTCCCTCTTGAAGTGTTCTAAGTCTCTTCTTTTTTAAAAAAAAAATCTTATTTACTTTGTCTTTGGTTGCGCTGGATCTTCGTCGCTGTCCAAGGGCTTTCTCTAGTTACACGAGCGGGAGGCGCTCCTCTTGTTGTGGAGCACAGGCTCTAGGCTTGTGGGCTCAGTAGTCGGGGTGAGCAGTAGGGCGAGTGGGCTGTGTAGTTGCAACACACAGGCTCAGTAGTTGTGGTGCCTGGGCTTAGTTGCTCTGGGCATATGAAATCTTCCCAGACTAGGGCTGAGACCTGTGTCCCCTGCATTGGCAGGTGGATTCTTCACCATTGTGCCACCAGGGAGGTGCTCAAGGTCTCTTCTTTGCACCCTTTTCACCAAAATTTCACCTGTGATATATCTTTGTGTGGATCTGTTTTCATCTTCTGTGCCGAGAACTTGGTTGGGACCATTCAAAGTATAAACTTTTGTCTGTCAAACTCTGAGAAACTTTCTTGAAATTTTAAAAATATTTGCTACTATCCATTCTCTTTGAAACTTATGTTCTTGATGTGTTGGAATCCCTTGCTGATAACCCAGAACTCTTATGGTTCTTCTTTCCTTCTTGCCATTTCTTCTCCATTTTGTGGCACTAAATGGAAGTACAACTTAATTTTCTAATTCTTCTATTAAATTATTTATTTCTATGATCATATTTCTAATTTCTAAGAGTGCTTTCTTCTTCTCTGTATACAATAGTATGTAATTCTGGTCTTTTTTCATATGCCATATCTTTTTTGCATCTTTTGTATATTATTGATTATAGTCATATGGAATTCATTAAATCTCTTGATTATCTTGTTATGATTTCTGCTGAATGTTCATTTCCCTTATGACAGTTAAAGCGCCATATCACCAGGGTCTTACCCTTGCTCTTCCTTCTGTTTCCAGGAACTAGCAGATTCTGACCCACTGGAGGCCTCAAAACATATCCTGGATGATGGACTTTAGTGTGGCTCAGGCAGTTAAGCCACATTGCCACTTGATGTCCTCCTGACTTCTGAACCTAGCAGCCTCTTATCATAGAACATTCTGGAACACTGCAACAGTTCACTAGCACGGGGTGCAGAGTCATGCCTGCTACCTCATGGACTGGGACCTAATGGAAAACAGGTCACAAAGGTTTCTGACGGAAGATATCCTGGGTTCAATCCCAACCCCAACTCCACCACCTCCTTAAACTCTCTCAGTACAAAATGATCACAAATTGGGTGCTTCATGGGTTTGCTTTGAGGATAAAATTTGACCATGTAAATCACATGGTCTTATTGCCTGAGACATATTAAGTGTTCCTTTATTCACAGTTTTCATTATTATAATGGGCTTCCCTGATAGCTCAGATGGTAAAGAATCCGCCTGTAATATGGGAGACTTGGGTTTGATCCCAGGGTGGGGAAGATCTTCCCTGGAGGAGGAAATGGCAACCCACTCCAGTGTTCTTGCCTGAGAAATCCCATGGGCAAAGAAGACTGGCAGGCTACAGTCCATGGGCTCACAAAGAGTCAAACACGACTGAGCACATCATCATTATATTGACTACAGCATTTAGATAAGTTCCACTCTTTTGCTTATATAAACCACAACTCAGGAAACATCGTTAAGCACATATTAATATTTTTGAGACAGGTGTGATTATCTTCCTAGGATAAATTCTTTTTAGGAATTTAGTTATTTCTCTTTTTTGCTTTTCTTCTGGCCGCATCGTTTGGCATGTGGGATCTTAGCTCCCCAGCCACGGGTTGAACCCATGCCCCCTGCATTGGAAACACGGAGTCTTAACCATTGGGAAGCCAGAAAAGTCCCAGGAATTTAGTTATTTCTGCATCAAAATACAAGCACACTTAAACTGTGGAGATGATTTGCAAAAGTGCCCTTTAGGAATTTTACACTACTTTGGGTGGGAGGGAGGCTCAAGAGGGAGGGATATATATCTATATACTTATGTCTGATTTACCTTGTTGTACAGCAGAAACCAACACAACATTGTAAAGCAATTATCCTCCATTAAAAAAAATTTTATACTACTTTATTTCAAAGTTGAAAAAAGCATAACTGCTTATTAAAATTTAATATACTCGTCAATTCTTTTACTCCCCCATCCAAATTCTATACTTCAGGATAGAGATGAGCAAAGGAGTCTGTATTTTAGATAGCTTTCTGTGAGCAGTTGAGAAAGTGGGCTTTGTACTTACCACACTTAATTTTATATTATATAATGTTTTGGTTGCCTTCCCTTGTGGCTCAGCTGGTGAAGAAACTGCCTGCAATGCGGGAGAACTGAGTTTGATCCCTGGGTTGGGAAGATCTCTTGGAAAAGAAAACAGCTACCCACTCCAGTATTCTGGCCTGGAGAATTCCATGGACTATATAGTCCATGGGGTCGCAAAGACTTGGACATGACTGGGTGACTTTCACTCATTCAATCTTTTGGTATCATTTATATTTAGACCATATATAGAGAATCTAATATTCAATTACTAAGTTAAATGTTCCCTTTACTCCTTACTTTGTAACCCTATAATATTCTAAGAGTAAACATAAATTAATAGAGTTGATAAGAAGAGGAGAAAAAAAGAGGTTTTGTTTCCCCCAATACTATGACCAGTATTTTTCCTTATACTGACAATATCCTCCTCATTCACTTTCATCTCTGACTAACTGATCTATTTTGTTATATTCCATTTCTTAGTCCACATTTTCATTCACATTTATAACTAATATATTTGTTTGACATTTAATCTACATTATATGACAAAGAATTTACACAAATAATGGTGCAAGATAAAGGAACAGCTGGGAGCAGGAGATGTATAAGTACAAGTGGGCAAAAGACAATATGATTGAGAACCGCAAGAAACAATAGTACATAAAACTTCAATATTTTAAATTATAAAACATAGAAAATAAAACAACCCAAATATTTTGTGTAAAGAGAAAAATGACAAGTTTGAAAATGCCATCATGGAGCATTAAGAATCAGATTTACTCTCTTGTCTTACACAATGACGAATCCAGATAAATATATGAAACAACAGTATTCAGACCCTGGACATCAGGCAGCACAAGCATTGTGACTTCTACAAATAAGAAAACGAAAGCGGCAAGGCCGACAATTGTCCAGCTTCCTTCCTGGAGAGAGCTTCCAGGACACAGTGTGGGAAGGGAGGAGCCCTAAAAGAGCCCAGCAGTCCCAGTGAGTTAAGGGGACAGAGTTAAGAATTGCAGAGACCAGGATGTTAGAATTAGCAGACAGTGACAATAAAAGTTACTATAGATTATTATAGGACTTCCCTGGTGGTCCAGTGGTTAAGACTCTGCCTTCCAATGCAGAGGGCACAAGTTTGATCCCTCGTCAGGGAACTAAGATCCCATACTTTGCACAGTGCAGTCAATTAAAAAAAATTACTATAAATGTACTCCTTATGCTTAAAAAGTTATACCAGAGACATGAAAGATGTTTAAAAGATCACAATTAAAATTCTAGATATGAAAATGTTTGAGATAAAAATACACTGGATGTGCTTTGGTAGACTGGTAGATCATGGTAGATGTGTAATGGTAGATATGACATTGCAGAAGAAACGATCAGTGACCTTGAAGACGTAAACATAGAAACTTCCCAAAATTATATGAAGTAATAATTATTAAAGTGTATTATTAAGTTTGGAACATACATTCAAGCAACATTGTTCATAACAACCAAAACACAGAAATAACCTAAATGTCTATGAACACATGAATGAATGAATAAATAAAAGGTGATATATCCACATAATGCAATATTATTTGACCATGGAAAGGAATGAAGTACTGATTCATGCTACAATGGGGATGAACTTTGAAAGTGTTTTGCTTTGTGCAAGAAGTCAGTCACCAAAGATTGACATTGTATTATTCCATTTATCTAACGGGTCCGTTTCCTCGAAGAGTCAGACACGACTTGGTGACAACGGGGCCTTAATAAGTGAATCTATAAAGACAGAAAGTAGATTTGTAGTTGCCTAGGGCTCAGGGAATGCTGGACGGAAATGGGGATGACTGCTGAGAAATAATGGATGTGTGGTGATGAAAATGTTTTTGAAAATGTTTTTGGAGTGATGAGAATGTTCTAAAATTGATGTGGTATTTGTTGCATTAGTTCTATGAACATAAAAACTACGGATTAATTAAATTATTGAGTAACATATGTGAATTATATCTAAAAAAAATAAAACTTCTAATGAAAGTGATGGCTCAATTAAATGAAATATAGATGCCAGAACTGCCATGGGAATTTGTAGAAAGAAAGATGAAAAGGTTCAGAGAAGGGGGCATGCTAGTCTGAATCTATGCTATAGAACTGGAAAACACACAGGTGACTATTTCCTTGGAGAGACACAAAGGGTACTGTTTATCATGCAATAAAGAATGCACAGGTAAGGGGAGTATGAAGCTCATTGTGTCTGTCCTTGGTGAGCTGGGGCTGACTCTAGGAGATATCACAGAACTTAGCATTAATGTCTCCTTAGCATTAGTGGGGATAATAAGATCCCAGAAAGCCAGAGGACAGGTGACAGCAAGTAAGAAACAAAGTGAGCAGAATTGTCAAAATAGCCATCATTGTCAGAATTGAAACCAGAGAAATTCTGACTGTGAGGAATTTTGGAAATGGATAACAGACCATTATACTCCTTGGGGCAAGATAGAAGGGCAGCTTACAAGAGTGTTGTCTAATATTTGAACCAGTAGAAGAATGACAAATAAGCTGAAGGCTGAGATAAACGATCTCAATAGAAAGTTATGATTCCTTGACCAGTTTCCAGTCTCAGACCCAGAATCCATTAATTAGAGGCCCCCATAGTTTCTGTAACACTATAGCAGGTGTGGTACATTAGTAATTCCCCAAGTCCTTCACTAAAGGAATCAACGGCCACAATACACTGAAGAAAGAAACTGCCTAGATCTTTGCTAGGCTTACTAGAATTGACACTAATTCTTAGGGAACCAAAGCACCGTCATGGACTCCCATTAGAAGAGAGGTATATGAGGACCAGGAAATAGTTTGTGTCCTGTCTCAGGTCCACCCATGTCTCAGTGGATTCTCTGTGTCCACACATCCCCCCTGTGATTATTTCCCAAGTTTCCAAATGCGTCATTAGAATGGCCATGTTTAACAATTTCTGGAACCTCACATTTGTTTGACCTGTGCAATAAAAGTTTGGTGATAATATAGGGCAGGTGGAAGCCCATGAAATAGCCTTTGAACCTTAGCCAGGATAGAAAATTAAAACAATTTTATATCTCAAGGGTAATGAAAGTGCTTAATACCTCCCTTGAATACACAAGGGATGTGGGGTGGAGCCTGGTCCAAATATATTAGCAGTGAATTTGCCAGTCTGGTTCTAGCAAAAATTGGATGGGTCGTGGTAGATGACAGTGGACTGCTAAGAACTTAACTCGAATTAGCTTAATTGCAGCAGATGTGCCGAGTGTGATTTTTTTAATTAATTTATTTTTGACTGCACTGCTGAACAGGCTTTTCTCTAGTTGGGCCAAGCAGGGCTTACTCCCCATTTGTGGTGGGCGGGCTTCTCATTGTGCGGGTGCCCTTTGACCCTAGCCATCATCTTTTGATCCATGACTTTCTCCCTTAAGGCCTGTTCTCACCCTGAGAACACCTTAGGAGGCCTGACTCCAGCTTTTCTGAGTCATTTAGCCTCCACCAGAATCAGGACCTTTAGTCTGTATTCTCCCCTCACATTTTTAGAGCTCCTGTCTTAGTCTCTCATTCTAGAAACTTCCAAGGACTAATGTAGATCATCCTTGATCTCCAAGATGTTATCTAGCTCTTGTGCTGCTTTTTTCAAAACAATGGTCTTGAATGTTCCATAGCTCAGAGGGTAAAAAAAGTTCATAATAAGTCTGGGGATCTGATGTGCAGCCTGGTGATTATAGTTAATAATAACCCTGTATTGTATACTTTAAAATTGATCTTAATCATTCTCATCACCCCTGTCAAACAGACACACACATAAGGCAAGTTGATGAATACATTAATTATCTTCACAGTGTACATATATATCAAAGCAACATGTAGTACATTCTAAATGTATACTAAGTTGTTAAGTATACCTCAGTAAACCTGGGGAAAAAAATCACTGTCTGTCCTTTCTCCGGATGGTCACATGATGCTGCTTCAGTGACCCATGGAGGTAACACAAACTGACTTTTCCGATTCCTCCTCAGACCCTCCAAAGGCACATGTGACCCATCACCCCATCTCTGACCGTGAGGTCACCCTGAGGTGCTGGGCCCTGGGCTTCTACCCTGAGGAGATCTCACTGACCTGGCAGCGCGAGGGGGAGGACCAGACCCAGGACATGGAGCTTGTGGAGACCAGGCCTTCAGGGGACGGAACCTTCCAGAAGTGGGCAGCCCTGGTGGTGCCTTCTGGAGAGGAGCAGAGATACACGTGCCGTGTGCAGCATGAGGGGCTTCAGGAGCCCCTTACCCTGAGATGGGGTAAGAAGGGGGTAGGAATGGAGTTTCCTCTCAGATAAAGCAGGAGCCCTTCAGGACTCAGTTCAGCAAGGTCAGGGCTCAAGCCTGAGGTCAGGGCCTCTTCCCTTGCCTCCACAGAACCTCCTCAGCCCTTTGTCCCCATCATGGGCATCATTCTTGTCCAGGTTCTCTTCGTGGTGGCCGTGGTGTCTGGAGCTGTGATCTGGAGGAAGAAGCGCTCAGGTAGGGAAGGGAGGGAGTAATCTGAGATTTCTTGTCTCACTGGGGGTTTCAGCCCAGGTAGAAGTTTACCTGCCTGGTTATTGGAAAGTACCCTCCACACACTTGTGGAGTCTGGAGCTGATGCTAACATTTTCCTTTTCTAAAACACATGTGTTATGAAAGACAAATTTTTTACCTTCCTAATTCCAGTTGGGGACCAGGTTTCCAGCACTTGAACATCAGAAGGGAAGTCCTTGCTGAGGACAGACCTCCAGGAGGGCAGGTGGCCCAATCTTACACGTCTCCCTTCTCTGTGTTCCTGATCCTAGCATGAGTTTTGACCACAGTTCCAGAAAGTTCTATGGGGTCCAGGACTAGGGGTTCCTGTAGGGTCTCATGACTCAGCCTTCTCCCTGGCCTCTCACTTGATGTTTTCTTCTCACAGGTGAAAAAGGACAGACCTACACCCAGGCCGCAAGTAAGTATGGAGGGGGTGATTCCTGAGACCCTTGTGAGGGTGCAGACAGGAGGCCATGGGGGGCTCACCCTCCTCAAAGTGACTTCTCCAGTTTCTCTCCTGTGGGTTCTGACCACGTCCTGGTCTTGTTCTCCCCCAGGCAGTGACAGTGACCAGGGCTCTGATGTGTCTCTCACGGTTCCTAAAGGTGAGACCCTGGAGGGTCTAGATTGGAAGGGGGATTGGGGCAGAGGGGACACATTGGGTGCTGGGGATCTTTGAGTGGGACATGTGGGCATGTGGGGGGCTGTGGAGAATGTCAGCCCTTACATGACTGACCTGAACTGGTTCCTGATTCTTTTCTCTCACAGTGTGAGACAGCTGTCTTGGGGGGACTGATTGATGCTCAGTCCCACTCTGTGACATCAGATCCCCGGACCCCTCTTTCTGCAGCTGCATCCGATTGTGTCTGTGTTCTTATTAGCATAACGTGAGGGGTTGGGGAGACTGGTCACCCCTGCCCACCACGCCCCCTCCCACCACCCTGATGTTCTCTTCCCTGATCCACTGTCCTGTTCCAGCAGAGACGGGGCTGGGCCATCTCCATTCCTCTTTGCTTCATATGCACTGAGTAATGATGTCTTATTTCCTTTTTGAAGACAAAATCTGTATATATGAATTTGTTTTTACTAATTGGTGCCATGACAGGGGATTAGATAATAAAGGTGAAAATTCCTAAAGTTTGAATGAGGAAATAAATTGAAACACCAAGAACCTTCCAGATCCATCCACATCTTTGCTGTGCTGAATCAGCTGCGGGAGAACAGGAGGAGGCTGTGAGGAGCTGAGTGTGGACAGGGCTGTGCCCAGTCAGTGATCCGTGCCTGGTGGGCATGCATGCACTGCCCATGGTCACTCCTGGACTGGTTACTCTTCTCCATTCCGTTGTCCTTGTGCCCTCAGTAAATCCTTGTCCCACCAAGGACCTGTGATCATGGACTGAGAAGTCACCTGGGCCTTGTTGTATCTCCAGCACCATGGGCAGGGTGCATTTCTTAAACGGTTAGGCTAGGCTCAGGCCTTGGTCCAATCATTAGCTCCTGTCATTTTTGAATGTGTTTATATTTTGCTTATGTAGTTATTGGTATTATTGTTGTTGGTGTAATGACTGTTCTTTTTCATTTGTAGAGCCCGGTCTCATTCTTCTCTGGGTGACCCCATCGCTGACAGCAGCAGGGGTCACTTTGCCTGTCATTGTCCCCACAAGTCAAGGGATCCATGCACACAGGATCTCAGCTGTGTCAAGAGAGAAATTTCAGAGCCATCCAGCTCTTGCTCCCCTTCTAGAGATTTTGCTGGATTCTTCTTTCCAACTTTTCTTCATCTTTTTAAAGGAACCACGTGATGGAACTTGCAAAGAGGAGGGACCCAATAGTTTCATATCTTGACTTAATTCTTGCCGGGTTTCTCTCTTCTCTGCAGTCTGTCCCCTTTTCTGCCCTTACATCTTCTAAGGCTACTGTTGGCTCCCGTCTCAACTCATGGATTTAGAAAGCAGAGTCTAATAAAATCACAGCAGGTTGAATATAAGAGCTGAAAGCAAAGGATCTTCCTTTCTGAAGAGATAAAGAGCCTTGTGTGTGGTGTGCAGGCTGATCGGTGTGGGAGGGAAGGGAGATCAACCTTTGTGAGTAAAATACAGGCGGCACTGAGGTCAGTGCAAATGGATGTTGTGCTGTAACTGCCACGAGACAGCATGTGGCCTGAGGTCACATCAATAAAGACACTATCTCTGGAATAGGGAAGTGCTTTACTGACCATCTATTGAACTAATATTTGTTGTGTGACAGAGACACGACACACCCTTTTTGCATCTAGGAGAGCTCAATGAACTAACAGCAGACAAACCCTGTCCGCCATGTGCAGTGTGTTCTAGGGAGAAGGGGCAGAGCATGACTATGAGCCTAGTAAGTGAGGGAGGGTTTCCTTTACAGGTTGATGAGTGCTCTGAGGAAGGTGACCCAGGGTACAAGTGTGTGGAGACAGGGCAGGTGGCTGTGTTACTAGGCTGGACAGTGGGCCTCATTGAAAAGGTGACCTTTAAGTAAAGATGTGAAGAACATGAAGGAATGTCCACAAGGAGGTCTAGGGGAGGTTCTCTCCAGATAGAGGAGCCTCCAGGGCAAATGCACGAGGGCAGGAGAGTGTCTGTGTTCAAGGGAGAGCCAGGAGGCAGCTGGGGCTGAAGGAAAAGGAATTGCACTCAGATCCCATGTCCGGCCAGATCCTGTGGGCCTCCAGGATGTTAGAGGGGATTGATTTTATCTCAGTAAGCTGTAGAGTCATAGGATGATACCAACAGAGGAGGACCTGCTGTGACTGCTCTCTGGAAGCATCAGCCAGGCTGCTGTGCAGAGGCAGGAGGTGAAGCGCGAGGGAGGCGCAGAGGAGCCTGAGGGAAACAGCACAGGGTCCAGGCTGGGGAGGCTGCTGCTTGTCTAGGGTGTGAGCAGGGAAGATAGTAGTGAGTGAGTGGATTCTTGATCTATTCTGAAAATGCATTTTACAGCATTTCCTAGAGGATTAAACCTGAGTTATGAGAAAGAGTGAAGGAGGACCGCAAATATTGAGATTCGCAAGTAAGCATGTGGGGCACCTACTGTGGAAATGAGGGGACTCTGGAAGGAACATATTTGGGGAGGCATCGCCACCAGCATTTGGTTTAGGGAAGTGGCAGCTGAATTGGGTTTACTAGTCTAGGGTTTAGGTGAGATGACTTGACTGCAGAAATAGATGGAAGTGGTGACACCATATAAATGATGTTCAAAGCCTTGAGAACAGATGAGGTCACAGATGAGGGGACAATTGGCTATAGAAGCAGAGGGACAAGGACTGAATCCTGAATCCCCTGCGCTATGGGAACTGATCAGACCACACACCTGAGCAGACGGCACCATTCTGACGTCTAGATGGCACATGGAAAGGGGTCCTGAAGGACATGAAGGAATGTCCTTCACCTGCACTCCTCTTAGAGACAGAAGGTTAAGAATAGATTTATATCATGGTTGGTGCTGATCTTCAGATCACACATTTCATAGCAAGAACACAGATCTGGATTCCCACCTGGCTGTGCACCAGCCTCCCTGTACAGCTCGTTCATAATAGATTCCCAGACTCTGAGCCCTACACTCTAGATGGTGGATCTGGGAAGAGTCCTGACTATTTTGTAACAAGCTCTACAAGCAGTTCTGAGCAGACTGGGATCCACTGACGTTAAAGATCAGAGAATGATTAAGGTAGGGAGGGGTCTTAAACACACATTTAAATGTTTTTTTTCCTGAAAGGAAAAAGAAAAAGCATTTGGTGTGAGTTACATGTTGTTCCTGTGCTATCACCAGGCTGAAAATTTAGGAAGTGATTATCATCTCACCATAAAGAGAGTCTCTGAGTTGCTAAGAGAGTAGATCTAAATTTTCTCCACACATGCAAAAGAGGTAATTATGTGACATGATTCAGTTGTCAGATAAAGCTATGGTGGTGATAATTTTGAAGTACAGAAGTGTATCAAATCAACAATTGTACACCATAAACTGACTCAATATTGTATATCAATCATAATAAAGCAGAAGGAAAAGTCTCTGAATCCTTGCTTTCTGAGTCTTCCCTGCATGGTATTCTTAGGTAGTTCTGGGCGGAAAAAAAAGATTTCAAATTGTTCTAAATGGAACAGAGAGAGGCACACTTGTGGTTTTGGGTTTATTTCAGGGAAAACCACTGAACAGCCCTGAGGCCACAGCTGGGAACAGAATCCTCAACCCCACCCTGGTCGGGGCCCACACACGAACCCCTTCCCCTGCAGGTGAGCACAGATACCCCTGTTCACAGCACTGTCAGCCCTGATGCTGGACAATGGACCCTGGGCTAGACCTGATCTCTGCTGCTCTTGACACCTGGACGACACACCGCCACCCCTGCTCCATGTGCCACGTGTGCCTAAGGCATTCAGTGCAGTTCCAGTCTCTCTGTGGCATCACATCCTAAGGAAGAGTCCAGCATGTGGTAAACTGCCTGGTGGAGCCTCAGCCTCTTTCTACCTGCAAGAATATTTAGGAAGCAAGGTTTTCTGTCTAATGGAGAAAGCTGTCTGCTTCCACCAAGATCCTCAAGTGTGAAATTCCCCTCATTTGGGAAGAGGGCACAGATTCTGGGGTTGGAGAAGGAGAGTGAGGGAGGGGAAAAGAATGACAAACTTCAATCTTTTTTGAGCAGTGATCTAGATCAGAACTTGGTCTGCTACATCATAACCAGTCAGGTTGGATGAATGAATCATATCTTTCAAATTCTTCTGTGACGTTGCATTATGAGGGCCAGTTTCTGTCTACTCTAGTTTATACTCTCAGATAAGTGAAGTGCACTTCTGAATGATGAAATGATCACTCAATATGTCCCCCAGCTGCCCTTGTCTCTTTCCAGGATTAAAAAAAGAAGATCTATAAGTCTTCATGGGACCCATACATATATACTGACATTTTATTGCATATTAACTTTTGTAACTTAGGCAATTCCAAAGAACATTCAAACTACTGCACAGTAGCCCTCATCTCACATGCTAGCAAAGTAACACTCAAAACTCCCCAAGCTAGGTTTCAACAGTATGCGAACTAGAACTTCCAGATGTACAAGCTGGATTTAGAAAAGGCAGAGGAACCAGAGATTAAAGTGCCAACATCTGTTGGATCACAGAAAAAGCAAAAAAGTTCCGGAAAAACATCTACTTCAGCTTTATTGACTGCACCAAAGCCTTTGACTGCGTGGATCACAATGAACTGTGGAAAATTCTTCAAGAGATGGGAATACCAGACACCTTACCTGCCTCCTGAGAAACCTGTATGCAGGTCAAGGGGCAACAATCAGAACCCGACATTGAACAACAGACTGGTTCCAAATTGGGAAAGGAGAACATCAAGGCTATGATGGGACCAGATGCCATGATCTTCGTTTTCTGAATGTTGAGCTAAGCCAACTTTTTCACTCTCCTCTTTCACTTTCATCAAGAGGCTTTTTAGTTCCTCTTCACTTTCTGCCATAAGGGTGGTGTCACCTACATATCTGAGGTTATTGATATTTCTCCCGGCAATCTTGATTCCAGCTTGTGCTTCTTTCAGCCCCGTGTTTCTCATGATGTACTCTGCATATAAGTTAAATAAGCAGGTGACAATACACAGCTTTGACGTACTCCTTTTCCTATTTGGAACCAGTCTGTTTTTCCATGTCCTGTTCTAACTGTTTCTTCCTGACCTGCATATAGGTTTCTCAAGAGGAAGGTCAGGTGGTCTGGTATTCCCATCTCTTTCAGAATTTTCCACAATTTATTCTGATCCACACAGTCAAAAGCTTTGGCATAGTCAATAAAGCAGAAATAGATGTTTTTCTGGAACTCTCTAACTTTTTCCATGATCATGCGGATGTTGACAATTTGATCTCTGGTTCCTCTGCCTTTTCTAAAACCAGCTGGAACATCTGAAGTTCACAGTTCACGTATTGCTGAAGCCTGGCTTGGAGAATTTTGAGCATTACTTTACTAGCGTGTGGGATGAGTGCAATTGTGTGGTAGTTTGAGCATTCTTTGGCATTGCCTTTCTTTGGGATTGGAATGAAAACTGACCTTTTCCAGTCCTCTGGCCACTGCTGAGTTTTCCAAATTTGCTGGCATATTGGGTGCAGCACTTTCACAGCATCATCTTTCAGGATTTGAAATAGCTCAACTGGAATTCCATCACCTCCACTAGCTTGGTCCGTAGTGATGCTTTCTAAGGCCCACTTGACTTCACATTCCAGGATGTCTGGCTCTAGGTGAGTGATCACACCATCGTGATTATCTTGGTCATGAAGATCTTTTTTGTACAATTCTTCTGTGTATTCTTGCCACCTCTTCTTCATATCTTCTGCTTCTGTTAGGTCCATACCATTTCTGTCCTTTATCGAGCCCATCTTTGCATGAAATGTTCCCTTGGTATCTATAATTTTCTTGAAGAGATCCCTAGTCTTTCCCATTCTGTTGTTTTCCTCTATTTCTTTGCATTGATTGCTGAGGAAAGCTTCTTATCTCTCCTTGCTATTCTTTGGAACTCTGCATTCAGAAGCTTATATCTTTCCTTTTCTCCTTTGCTCTTTGCTTTTCTTCTTTTCACAGCTATTTGTAAGGCCTCCTCAGACAGCCATTTTGCTTTTTTGCATTTCTTTTCCATGGGGATGGCCTTGATCCCAGTCTCCTGTACAATGTCACGAACTTCATTCCATAGTTCACTAGGTACTCTATCAGATCTAGTCCCTTAAATCTATTTCTCACTTCCACTGTATAATCATAAGGGATTTGATTTAGGTCATACCTGAATGGTCTAGTGATTTTCCCTACTTTTTTCAATTTAACTCTGAATTTGGCAATAAGGAGTTCATGATCTGAGCCACAGTCAGCTCCCGGTCTTGTCTTTGCTGACTGTATAGAGCTTCTCCATCTTTGGATGCAAACAATATTATCAATATGAATTCGGTGTTGACCATCTGGTGATGTCCATGTGTAGAGTCTTCTCTTGTGTTGTTGGAAGAGGGTGTTTGCTATGACCAGTGCATTCTCTTGGCAAAACTCTATTAGCCTTTGCCTTGCTTCATTCCATATTCCAAGGCCAAATGCCTATTACCTCAGGTGTTTCTTGACTTCCCAGTTTAGCATTCCAGTCCCCCATAATGAAAAGGACATCATGCAAAATGCTGGGCTGGATGAAGCACAAGCTAGAATCAAGATTGCCGGGAGAAATATCAATAACCACAAATATGCAGATGACACCACCCTTATGGTAGAAAGCGAAGAGGAACTGAGGAGCTTCTTGATTAAAATGAAAAAGGAGAGTGAAAAAGTTGGCTTAAAGCTCAACATTCAGAAGACTAAGATCATGGCATCCAGTCCCATCATTTCATGGCAAATAAATGAGGAAACAATGGAAACAGAGACAGACTTTATTTAGGCGGGCTCCAAAATCACTGCAGATGGTGACTGCAGCCATGAAATTGAAAAATGCTTGCTGCTTGGAAGAAAAGCTATGACCAACCTAGACAGCATATTCAAAAGCAGAAACATTACTTTGCTGACAAACGTCTGTCTAGTCAAAGCTATCGTTTTTCCAGCAGTCATGTAGGGATGTGAGAGTTGGACTTCATAAAGAAGGCTGAGTACAAGAAAACTGATGATCTTGAACTCTGGTGTTGGAGAAGACTTGAGAGTCCCTTGGAATGGAAGGAGATCAAACCAGTCAATCCTAAAGGAAATCAACCCTGAATATTCATTGGAAGGAGTGATGCTAAAGCTGAAGCTCCAATACTTTGGCCACCTGATGCAAAGAACTGACTCATTGGAAAAGATCCTGATGCTGGGCAAGATTGAGGGCATGAGGGGAAGGGGATGACAGAGGATTAGATGGTTGAATGGCATCATCAACTCGAGGGACATGAGTTTGAGCAAGCTCCAGGGGTTGGTGATGGACAGGGAAGCCTGCTGCGCTGCAGTCCATGGGGTTGCAAAGAGTTGGATACGACTGAGTGACTGAACTGTACTTTTGTATTTCTTTGTACATGCATTTGCTAGGGAAAGTATCTATGGAATTGATCAATTACGTGTGACCCACACAAAAGTCTTTTAAGTACCAGTTTAGACACCAAGCTATAATCTCTAAGTCCATGAAGACTAATAATCTAACAGTCTAAGCAGATCCATGACATGATAAAAACACTCATCTTTTTCCTGGCAATTACCAGTCTGGGTCAAGATAAGGCAGTTTACTTGCTTATGTTCACTTTCAATGTCTGTATGTGAGCTGATAACAAGCATTTCCCAAAGCAGCACTGGCTCACAGAAGACATAAAGTATCATTGGTTTAGATGGACTTGTATTCTGACAACTACCCTTGTGCCAGAAAAATAGCAGGATTGGAAACATAGGTCTTGGAGAGTCCATTTTTAGTAACATGGTTGGCCTGGTTTTAAGGTTTATGTGGCCAGTGAAAGCAAATAAAAATAACAGATTAAGTATAAAAAACTTCCGTAAGTACAGTACTAAGAGAATAAATGTTTTGGAAAACATAAATGTGGGCAATATTTTAGAGAGAGTTGTTTTTGCCCTTAGGGCATTAGCCAAATCTGGAAAAATCTTCCCTTTGGTTTGCTCAAGCTTATGAGCTGTAATAGGAAATGTAACCCAGAGCTTGTTCATGTGGGGAGCATACGTGACATCCCCTCCTTGAAAATCGAGAAACCAAGATTCACATCCTCGGAGAGGATGTGGAAAGTTTGGAAGCGTGGAACCTGCTACTGGGAATATAAAATGGTGTTGGAAAATACTCAGCCAGGACAGAGTATTAAAGGCAATGTTGTGTCCTGGGGATAATGAAAGAAATTAATGTCATCCTCAAAGACTTACAGGATGTAAGTGTGGTGGTCACATCATATCCAGTTAATTCTCCACTGTGATTCTTGCAGAAACTGGCATGATAATTGCCAGTGACAGTGAGACAACTGTAACTCTCAACCTGGCTACTTTCTTTTCATTTCCTACCTTTATGTTTCTACCTACAAAGTTCTCTCTTTTAATTCCAAATAACCTGGAAGTTTGCCCTAGTACTTTTGGAACATAATTTTTCTCTGGATATATGAGGAGTGAGACCCAAAACCTTGGACTTGAACTCTCTATTGTTTTGGTCTCTGCATTTCTAGCCTTAGTTCTGTGAGAAGCCATGTGGTCAGATGATCCCAAAGTCATCCTGTGCTTGGCAGATCTAAGGTGCTCCCAGTGTTCCCTCCTCTGGGAACAATATCTCTGTATAATACTCACTTTTGCAACATAAGCTGGACTCGTGACTCTCTGGTAACATTCAGGAGATTAATAAACATACATTTTGGGATCACGGGGAAAAAAGATATGAGGAACCCGTGGTCAGCTGTCTCAGGACTGGCTGTGCAGGCCAGGCTGGGGAAGCAGAGATTCCACAAGGATGATGAGGGACCTGCATTCCTGTCCTACCTGAGAAGTTCCTCCTCTAGGTCTCAGCTTCCGCAGGCCCTGGCCTCAGACAGGAGGACAAGGAGGAAGAGACCACCAGCAGAGATTCTCATCCTGTCTGGAATGTGAAGGAAACTGTCTGTAAAGAGGACAGGAAGGAAAGTGAAGAGAGAAATGCCCCTAAATGGATACCTGGTGACCAAACCCTCCCCTGTCAGACCCCACAGCTGGGAATATGAGGAAGGTAACATCTCCAGGCTCCCTATACTGCCCCCCACCCCCAGCCCAGCTCTCCCTTCCTCCAGCTCACAGTAATGTCCCGGGAGCCAGGGGTGACACTGTAAATACATCTCTGCTCATCTCACAACAGACCATCATGAACACACACTCTGGGAATCCTGTTCTCCCGATATGTATTAATTCACTGTGTGCAGCAGAACCCAAGTAACACTGGTCTCACAGGAAGGAAGCTGGTGTGCGTCTCCCAGGACAGTGAGGCAGGGAGTTCCAGGGCTGCTAGGACAGCCCTGCAGGGCTGCTTGGGCTTTCCTGGTGTCAGATGGTAGAGTCCACCCCCCTGTGCAGAAGACTCGGGTTCAACCCCCGAGTTGGGAAGATCCCCTGGAGAAGGACATGGCAACCCACTCCAGTATTCTTGCCTGGAGAACCCCATGGACAGAGGACACTGGAGGGCTACAGTCTGTGGGGTTGCAAAGAGTCAGACATGACGGAGCGACTAACACCTTAACCTTAGGGCGGCCCTGTAGCACGAGGTTGTCCAGGCATCCAGGTCCCCGAGACCTTTCCTCTCTGCTCTCCCTGGGACCTTGCCCTTGTTGGCATGGACCGAGGACCTAAGACCACATTCATGGTTTGGGAGCAACCAGGGAAAGCAGGAAAGGAGGAAAAGTTTCTTCCCTTGAAGATCAAAATTCAAAAATTTACACCTGCTTCATCATATTGGCGAGAATTTAACCATGAGGACAAGCAGCCTCAGAGAGATTGGAGAATGAGTATATTTTAAATCTGGGTGACTTTGTCTAAGAAAAACTCTATTATTATGGAAGATGAAGGATTTTTCCTATACGTAAATGTTTAAAATCATCAGTGGAGAATCATTATTATCAATATCTTAAACTTAATTAGATTGTATTTTAAAAATAGAACAACCTCAAAATATATTACTAACTGATAACAAACTCATAGATAGAATGTATGGAAAATACCATCTTACAAAATGGACTCTCTCTCTAGAATACTGTCTAAACTGTAACACTTACCTTGTCCTGGGAGGGAATATGGACAGATTTGGATGGGATGGAGGAGGAAATTTACTTTTCACTGTAACCCTTTATGTCATATAAACTTTTTAGACTTTATGCACGTATTAGTCGGTTGAAGAAAACCCAACGCTGATTTGCTCATCATTTGTTATGTGGTTACTAGATGTCAGGCTCTTTACTGGGTCTCAGTGAGTGACACACCAAGGGATTCACAGCGGGGTGGAATGAGATGTAAATACAACACAGTCTATAACTAGTTGTTCAGAAACAGCTTCCAGGAGGCAGGGAACTGATGGAGAACCTCCTGTGTGCCAGGAGTGGCGCCCCTGCTGGGAACATGAAGAAAACTGAGGTCTATGCTCTGGTGACCTAAACCTCTCACCCTGATGAGGGTCCGTGCCACCCCATGACTTCCCCAGACCCCTGCTAATCTCTGTTGTCCTTGTGTGGGAAGAGAGTAAGGTCCACAAAGGAGATGAAGAGGCAGGAGGCTGGGGTCCTGGGCTCTTAGGACTCAGGGCAGAAGAGTACTCTTCGAGGCTTCAAAGGGTAGGAGGTGTGTGATGCCTGGAGAGGAGGGGTACCCTCCTTGCTGTCTCTAGAGAGGGAGAATGTCATTTTTCAGCCTCTGGCCCAGACTCATGCCTGATCTCCTTGTCACCCTTGTGGCCTCCAGGCTCCACTCCAGGTCCTGTCCTTTGATCTCCAGGAACCACCTTCATAGCCACCAGCTGGGCAGATCTTTTTCCCAATCTGTTGGGCCAGTCTTTCGGACACAATGGTCCCACTGTTTTAGCAAATAAATGGACAATGTCCCAGTAACCCTGAGTGTGAGCTGAGGATGAGCTCTCCCTTCCTTGAGTCTCCCCCCACCACCGAAGCCCCCAACATCATGTATGGGGGTGTGTGAACTGGGGACTGAGGTGAGGGTATTTCTCTGGAAGAAAGGAATTCCTGTAATCTCCTGTGCTCTCTCCTTTTCTCTTTTTCCTTCTTCCACCTCTACTTGAGTCACAGCATACTTGGAAGGATGTGAGAGCTGGACTATAAAGAAAGCTATGTGCTAAAGAACTGATGCTTTTGAACTGTGGTGTTGGAAAAGACTCCTGAGAGTCCCCTGGACAGCAAGGAAATCCAACCAGTCCATCCTAAAGGAAATCAGTCCTGAATATTCATTGGAAGGAATGATGCTGAAGCTGAAATTCCAATACATTGGCCACCTGATGCAAAGATTCGACTCATTGAAAAGACCCTGATGTTGGGAAAGTTTAAGGTGGGAGGAGAAGGGGACGACAGAGGATGAGATGGTTGGATGGCATCACCTACTCAATGGACATGAGTTTGAGTAAACTCTGAGAGTTGGTGATGGACAGGGAGGCCTGGCTTGCTGCAGTCCATGGGGTTGCAAAGAGTCAGACACAACTGAGTGATTGAACTGAACTGAACTGATACATGTAATTTCAGAAAAATACCGAAAACATAAGTATAGTTTACTACCAAAATACAGAGCTGACACCTGTGTATTTATCATCCAGGTGGAAAACAAAGCCTCTACCAGCGCCCAGGCCCGAAGGCCCTGTGCCTCTCCCCACTCAGACCCCACCTCCCTGTGCTCGCATCCACTCAATGACCCTCCCCCACCCTCTCCTCTCTGGTTCCTCCCCTCCACGCCCATGGCCTCCATCCCATAATGTCAGTGTTTCCTGCCTCTCCACACTTCTCCAGGAGCCTCCCCACCTTTACAGGCACTTTGGGATGTCCTCTCCCTCCTCTTTCTCCCCTCTCCTACTGCATCCTAGGAATGGAGGTTCCAGAGCTGATTCCCCTAAGGAACAGTCTATAAGTGTGGCAGTAGCCAGTAGCAAGGTCCCATCCCTTGATCATGAGGACACCCTGTATGTTTGTGGGCTCCACCTTGGACCTGGCATTATGGCCTTGATATCTGATCCTCTCTGAGGCCAAAGTCCTTGGTTATTTAATGGGGAGAGAAATGTCCATGTCAGCGTGTATTTTGGGTGAAATTCCAACTTTGATTTTGACACCGAATGGACACCAGCTTGTGTGCACAGCACTCACCCACTGCTGGGAGCCTAAGGAGAGCCTGGGCAGGTCTCTGGTAAGGAGGCCAAAGGAGAGCTCAGGTGTCCTGTCATCAGCCCTGTGGCCACACGGGGGCATAACCACTCTTTCCTCTCCAGTTCTGCACAGGGAAGGCAGAGGATGCACTGTGGTCTGAGTCAGACAGAGGTGGCTGCCCTGGTCCAGTGAGGGGGTGAAGGTGGTTTCTGAGCAGCTCTGGGGTCAGGCTCAAGGGTACAGCAAGGATTAGAGGAGAGGAGAGCGCTGGAACCCTGCCTGTATCTCAGGTTTCCATCTTTTTCTCTCCATGTCTCTTCTCAGAAGCTCATTGATGAAAACATCCTGGAAAGTTGATAATCACTTCTTCCATTTCCTGTTCATTTCTAGTTGATATTAAAATGTGCATTCATTTTAGTATAGTTTGAGATTTACAAACAAGTAGCATAGTTAGTAGAGAGTTTCTATATATCCCACACTCTGTGAAGACATTATACCACCATCATACATTCCTCACAGCTGATGACCAATATTGATACAGTGTTACTAAACTCCAGGACTTATTTGGACTTCATTAGTTTTCCTTTAACCTGATCCAGGATCCTATGAAAGACACATATTAAGTCTGAATTGTGTCTCCTTCAGGCTCCTCTGACTGAGACAGTCACACAGACTTCTCTTGTTCTTGATGACTTTGATGTTTCGGGGAGTACTGCTCAGAGACGTAGTAGAACATCTTTCCATTTGACTGGGGCAAAGGGTTTTGGGGAAGAGGACCACAGAGATGAGTGACATTCTCCAGTCACCAAGGGTACACACTGTCCACTGGGATATCACTAATAAGTTCACTTCATCACCTGGCTAAGGTACATTTCCCAGGTTTCTGTGTGAACTTCTATTTTTACCTTCCCACTCCTCACCCTGTGATCTTTAGAAGAAAGTCACTATGTGCAGCCCACACTTAGGGGCGCTCTGATATGCACATTGGTGTGCAGTTCAGCTCAGTTCAGCCGCTCAGTCATGTCTGACTCTTTGCCACCCCATGAATCGCAGCATGCCAGGCCTCCCTGTCCATCACCAACTCCCCAAGTTCACCCAAACTCATGTGCATCGAGTCGGTGATGCTATCCAGCCATCTCATCCTCTGTCGTCACCTTCTCCTCCTGCCCCCAATCCCTCCCAGCATCAGGGTCAGGTGTGTGCAAATATAAGTTTTCAAATGAGTTGGAGAAATACTAGATTCATCAGTGGACAGGATGGAGAGTTTCTGGGTAGCTTCCTTAGAAACTGCTGACTCTTATTTCTGGTGGCTGTGCTGCTTCCTATTCCTGCCCCAGTGAGTGAGGGTTTCTGCTGCTCTGTGTCCTGCTGCTCCAACCTTGGCATCACCAGGTCTTGGACTGTAGATGTGCCATCAGGTGTGATGCACGTTACTGTCTTTGTAATTTACATTTCCTAACAACATAAGATGTTTAGCATCTTTTCATATACATTTCCATTGTTATATCTTCTAGAAGAGGTGTCTGTTCAGACTTTATTTTTAAATAGTTATTTTCATTTTGTTGAGTTGAAGACTTCTATGTATATTCTAAAACATGTCTTTTATCAGATATGTGAATTTACAATAATTTCTCCCAGGCTGTGGCCTGAGCTCTTTTACTGATCTAACAGTATTCATTAATGAACAGTATACTTTTCTGGAAAGAAAAATGAGAAATTTCTAACTGCACTTGTTTCTGAATTGAGGACTTGAGTGAATGGGGAATGAGGGAAAGAATATGGATTATTTATTTTTGTATATGCTTGAGTATCTCTTCAATTCTCTTGTGTGCTGGTAAATAATGCTTTCAAAAATTACATGAAAATCCCTTACATTTGTAAGCACTTGACAGATCACCCTCAGCTCATACACTAGGATGTACATTCTGATCCTCTAGCTGGGCTGGAGCTCACCATGCATCTGTGTTGTTCTCCTGTTGGACATAAGTCATCTCACAGAAGATCAGCATCAGACAAGGACATCTGAGTGCATGACACAGAGAGACAAAACAAGAACACGACAGCATTCTGTACAAGCTCAGACCAACCAGGCAGCACGGTGCCCCTCACCGTGGACCAAACCTCTCCCTGTGCTGATCCAGAGACCACTGCTTCCTCCCAGTCACAGCTGTATCCTCGCTCTAGTCTGCCCTCCCTATAGCAGAGGCTCACTGAGATGACCAGGCATAGAATTGCCCCCACTTCCTGACTACACCCAATCTAGAGTGAGCCAGTCTCGCATAGACGCTTCTCAAAATCAAAGCCCACATCCTCTATATCAGCGGTCCTCAACTTTTTGGCACCAGGAACTGATTTCATGGAAGACAGTTGTTCCATGGACCAGGGGTGGGAGGAATGGTTTCAGGATGATTCAAGCACAGTATATTTTTTGTACACGTTATTTCTAATCTAATGTTGGCACTGATCTGACAGGAGGTACCAGGCCAAGCTCAGAGTTTGGGGACTCCTGGCTGTATATGTTCTAACACTTTACAAGGACACTATCTATGGTCTCTGCTGCTGCTGCTGCTGCTGCTAAGTCACTTCAGTCGTCTCCGACTCTGTGTGACCCCATAGACGGCAGCCTACCAGGCTCCCCCATCCCTGGGATTATCCAGGCAAGAACACTGGAGTGGGTTGCCATTTCCTTCTCCAACCCATAAAAGTCAAAAGTGAAAGTGAAGTCACTCAGTCGTGTCTGACTCTTCGTGACCCCATGGACTGCAGCCTACCAGGCTCCTCCATCCATGGGATTTTCCAGGCAAGAGTACTGGAGTGATCTATCGTCTCTGATACTGTGTAATCTCCCTTGCTGTACCCAGCATAAATCCAACTTGATTCCCCACAGATTTGCTTCTGGTGGTCTTTGGCTGAAGAATATTGAGACATGTTACTTGTTTGCAAAAAACTTTTATGTGTCTCCATTGCAATAGGGGCATATGTTTGTATCCTGAGTGTCTGATTGACATAGAAAAGATTTATCTGCTTTGATGACTTTTAAGCTTTGGGTCATAAAACTCTTCATTCCACATATGTAAAAAAATTCATGTATATTTTTGTCTAGGAGAGAGGGGTCCAAGGGTGAAAGGAAACAAAACTGACTGAATTTGGGAAGAAAGCATATATAGCAGGAGCAGTAAGTAAAAAGTAATAAGGTGGTGAATTCTAATGTTCTGCTTCACAACTTTACAAGTATGTACAAGTCCTACAAAGTATTGATATCTGTTGTGTTCAGTTGATAACTTCTGTGTGTCCTTATGTTTACCAGGTTAAGGAAAACACCAAGAGATCAAGGATTATACCCATTTATCATTATCGGACAACTAGCAGTGATGGGCAGTTTTGAACACTTACGACCTTAAGGTGATAAACCATGGTTTGGCCCATGTCTGAACACTCTATCTGTTAAAATACACATTAAAGAAACGTTCAGAGCATGCTGTATTTTAAAGCTATATCTAAGACCTGCACAGACAAATCTATGACTTCAATATTGATTATTTTAATGTGCATCAATCCATGAGTCACATAGGATCTTTTAGGGGAAAGAGACAGGAGATTAATTAACAACATTCTAGATATGCATTGACCAATATGCTAGCTAGTAGCCACATATTGCTATTTAAATTAAATTAAATTAAAGTGCTCAGCACAACAGACACTTTAAGGTGCTAAATAGCCTCATGTAGCTATTGGTTACCTGACTGGACAGCACAGACATAGAACAATTCTTTCAGCACAGAATGTTCTGTTGGAATAGACTGCTCTTCATGATTTGTGGGCCTCGAGTCTGGTGCATTAGACCACGTGAGATGAAAGGGCCAATGTTATTTTTCTTAGACACTACATCAGACTTCTGTCTGGGATATGAATACATATTAGGCTGCTGCTGCTAATTCGCTTCAGTCGTGTCCGACTCTAATTAAGTGAAACAATGTATTACTTTGTAGAAATATTATAATAGTACAAGAGATGCTCAATGTGCAAAATAGGCTTATGGATTTTAATGTAACAGAATAGAAAATAGTCAATGATATTGTTTCAGGTCCACTGTGGAAAAAACCTTTGAGAAACTACAATTTGTATAGTTTTAGTTTGTATCCAAGATGAACATCCACAATTATCTGAAAAGATTATTAAAATATACTTCTCCTAAGTATGTGTGAGCTTTTTCACTTTCATACACTTCAATCAAAATAACAAACTCAATGCAGATGCAAACCTGAAAACCCAGTGGTCTTCTAGCGAAAGAGACAAGAAAGAGACTTGGAAAAAATGTAAAAAGCTCCATGCTTCTCACTACCCTGTTTATTTTGGGAAATAGTTATTCATATTAATATTATTCTAAATAAACTAACAAAAATCTTTAAGGTTTATTATTCGTAGTATGGAAAATATGCATAGAAGTGGTCACATAATACTATCCTTGGGGTCCTCACTAATTTGTAAGATTGTGTAGATATTTTAATCAAAATCACAAACAGCCCCAGAACTTGGACTCGGGGAGACGGTGGGACAAAGAGTTCTTGGTGCAGAAAGGGAGTTCAGTTCAGGCGCTCAGTTGACTCCGACTCTTTGTGACCCCATGGACCGCAACACGCCAGGCTTCCCTATACATCACCATCTCCTGAAACTTGCTCAAACTTATGTCCATTGAGTCAGTGATGCCCTCTAACCATCTCATCCTCTGTCATCCCCTTCTCCGCTTGCCTTCAATCTTTGCCCAGGGTCTTTTCTGATAAATCAGTACTTCACATCTGGTGGCAAAAGTATTGGAGCTTCAGCTTCAGTCCTTCCAATGAATATTCAGGACTGATTTCCTTTAAAATTGACTGTTCTCCTTGCAGTCCAAGGGACTCTCAAGAGTCTTTTCCAACACCACACTTCAAAAGCATCGGTTCTTCGGCACTCAGGTTTCTTTGTAGTCCAACTCTGACATCCATACATGACTACTGGAAAAGTCATAGCTTTGACTAAACGGACCTTTGTTAGCAAAGTAATGTCTCTTTTCAATATGCTGTCTAGGTTGATCATAGATTTTCTTCCAAGGAGTAAACATCTTTTAATTTCATGGCTGCAGTCACCATCTGCAGTGATTTTGGAGCCCCCCAAAATAAACTCTCACTGTTTCCATTGTTTCCCCATCTATTTGCCAGGAAGTTATGGGACCAGATGCCCTGATCTTAGTTTTCTGAATGTTAAGTTTTAAGCCAACATTTTCACTCTCCTCTTTCACTTTCATCAAGAGGCTCTTTAGTTTCTTCACTTTCTGCCCTAAGGATGGTGTCATCTGCATATCTGAGGTTATCGAAATTTCTCCTGGCAATCTTGATTCCAGCTTGTGCTTTATCCAGCCCAAATTTTGCATGATGTACACTGCTGCTGCTGCTGCTGCTGCTGCTAAGTCGCTTCAGTCACGTCCGACTCTGTGCGACCCCAGAGACTGCAGCCCACCAGGCTCCCCTGTCCCTGGGATTCTCCAGGCAAGAACACTGGAGTGGGTTGCCATTTCCTTCTCCAATGTATGAAAGTGAAAAGTGAAAAGTGAAAGTGAAGTCGCTCAGTCCTGTCTGACTCTTCCAAACCCCATGGACTGCAGCCTACCAGGCTCCTCCGTCCATGGGATTTTCCAGGCAAGAGTACCAGAGTGGGGTGCCATTGCCTTCTCCGATGATGTACTCTTCATATGAATTAAATAAGCAGGGTGACAATAAACATCCCTGATGCACTCCTTTCCCAATTTGGAACCAGTCTGTTGCTTCATGTCCGGTTGTAACTGTTGTTTCTTGCCCTGCGTAGAGATTTCTCAGGAGGCAGGTCAGGTGGTCTGCTATTCCCATCTCTTGAAGAATTTTCCACAGTTTAAAACAGAAGTAGATGTTTTTCTGGAACTCTCTTGCTTTTTCGATGATCCAGCGCAGGCTGGTAATTTGATCTCTGGCTCCTCTGGCTTTTCTAAATCCAGCTTGAACATCTGAAAGTTCACGATTCACGTACTGTTGAAGCCTGGTTTGGAGAATTTTGAGCATTACTTTGCTAGCCTGTGAGATGAGTGCAATTTGTGCGGTAGTTTGAACATCCTACCTAGCAGGAAGGGAGGTATCAGGGCAAAGTCCCAGGTCCCTGGAAGGAGAGCCTCTCCGGATCTCAGGGTCAAGGGCGGTGTCTGGGGCTGGGACGCTCCATGTTAGGGATTCCCCTTCTCCCCGAGTTTCACTTTCTCTCTCACAACCTGTGTCGAGCCCTCCTGCTTGGACACTCGTGACGCCGCTCCAGTTCTCACTGCCACTGGGTGTTCGGTTTCTAGAGAAACCAATCAGCCTCTCCGCGGATCCCGATTGCAAAGTCTCCACCGACCCGCCCGGATTCTGCTTCTTCCCAGACCCAGAGGCTGTGCGTCATGGGGCCGCGAACCCTCCTCCTGCTCCTCTTGGGGGTCCTGGTCCCCCGAGACACACGGGCGGGTGAGTGCGGGGTCGGGAGGGAACGACCTCTGCGGGGAGAGGCGAGGGGATCTTCCGGGAGTCTGGTGGGCAAGACCCCAGGGAACGAGCGACCCCGACTGCTCTGCCCAGACCCGCCCCCTCCCCGGGTCCCGTCCTGTCCCTCCGTTGCATCCCGACCCCTCTTTTCTTCCCCCTCCGAAGTTCGGGCCGGTCTTCGACCTCTTCCATCTCATTGACCCTACGACCCTTCCGCCCTCCCTGTCCCATCACCTCGGACCCGGGACGCGCGCCGCGGGGAGGTCGGGCCGTCTCACCCCTCCCCGCTCTCAGGCCCTCACTCCATGAGGTATTTCCTCACCGCCGTGTCCCGGCCCGGCCTCGGGGAGCCCCGCTTCATCACCGTCGGCTACGTGGACGACACGCAGTTCGTGCGGTTCGACAGCGACCGTCCAGATCCGAGGATGGAGCCGCGGGCGCGGTGGGTGGAGGATGAGGGGCCGGAGTATTGGGATCAAGAGACGCGGATACAAAAGGAAAACACACAGACTTTCCGAGCAAACCTGAACACCCTACTCGGCTACTACAACCAGAGCGAGGCCGGTGAGCGACGCAGCCAGGGTCCGGGTCACGACCCCCATCCCCAGGGACCGGTCCGGGTCCCCCCGAGTCGGCGAGTCCGAGGGTCACCCCAACATTGTAGAACACGCCCGGCCCCCTGCCTGGAGAAGCCGGTGGGGACTTGACCCGGTTTCATTTTCAGTTTGGGTTTAATCACCGCGGGTGGTCGGGGTGGGTCAGGGTCTCACACCATCCAGTGGATGCACGGCTGCGGCGTGGGGTCGGACGGGCGCCTCCTCCGCGGGTATAATCAGCTCGCCTATGACGGCAAAGATTACCTCGCCCTGAACGAGGACCTGCGCTCCTGGACCGCGGCGGACACAGCGGCTCAGATCACCAAGCGCAAGTGGGAGGCGGCAGGTGAGGCGGAGAGATTCAGGAACTACCTGGAGGGCGAGTGCGTGAAGTTGCTCCGCAGACACCTGGAGAACGGGAAGGACACGCTGCTGCGCGCAGGTACGAGGGGCACGGGGCCGCCCTGATCTCCCCTCGGGCCGGAGCTGGCTTCCCACGAGGAGAGGAAAATGGGGTCCCTGTGGAAACAGCGCCCCAGGTTCTTGTCAGGAGAGGGAGGAAATCCGCCCGGGTTTTCATATTCTGTACAAGACAGTCACCAGTGGCCCCACTTCTCTGAAGGACAATTAAGGAATCCAGTGTCTTTGACGAAGAAGCAGGAAACAAACCATCCCTGAAATAGCTGGTCAGCGGTGCCCTGTAACCCTGGCCACCATCTTGTGATCCATGACTTTCTCTCTCAAGGCCTGTTCTCACCCTGAGAGCATCTTAGGAGGCCTGACTCCAGCTTTTCTGAGTCATTCAGCCTTCACCAGAATCAGGACCTTTAGTCTGTATTCTCCCCCTCACATTTTTAGAGCACCTATCCTAGTCTCTTATTCTAGAAATTTCCAAGGACTAATATAGATCATCCCTGATTTCTGATTTGAGGAATTTATCTAGCTCTTGTGCTGCTTTTTTCAAAAATATGGTCTTCAATGTTCCATAGCTTAGAGGGTAAAAAAAGTTCATAATAAGTCTGGGGATCTGATGTACAGCCTGGTGACTATAGTTAATAATAATCCTGTATTGTATACTTTAAAATTGATCTTAATCATTTTCATCACACCTGTCAAACAGACACACACATAAGGCAAGTTGATGAATACATTAATTACCTTCACAGTGTACATATATATCAAACTGACATGTAGTACACTCTAAATGTGTAGTTTTTGTTAAGTATACCTCACTAAAGCTGGGGGAAAAAATTACTGTCTGTCCTTTCTCAGGATGGTCACATGATGCTGCTTTAGTGACCCATGGAGGTAACACAAACTGTGACTTTTCTGATTCTTCCTCAGACCCTCCAAAGGCACATGTGGCCCATCACCCCAGCTCTGAGCGTGAGGTCACCCTGAGGTGCTGGGCCCTGGGCTTCTACCCTGAGGAGATCTCACTGACCTGGCAACGCAATGGGGAGGACCAGATCCAGGACATGGAGCTTGTGGAAACCAGGCCTTCAGGGGACGGAACCTTCCAGAAGTGGGCGGCCCTGGCGGTGCCTTCTGGAGAGGAGCAGAGATACACGTGCCGTGTGCAGCACGAGGGGCTTCAGGGGCCCCTCACCCTGAGATGGGGTAAAGGAGGGGGTAGGAATGGAGTTTCCTCTCAGATAAAGCAGGAGCCCTTCAGGACTCAGTTCAGCAAGGTCAGGGCTCAAGCCTGAGGTCAGGGCCTCTTCCCTTGCCTCCACAGAACCTCCTCAGCCCTCTGTCCCCATCATGGGCATCATTCTTGTCCTGGTTCTCCTCGTGGTGGCTGTGGTGGCTAGAGCTGTGATCTGGAGTAAGAAACGCTGAGGTAGGGAAGACAGGGAGGGACCTGAGTTTTCTTGTCTCACTGGGGGTTTCAGCCCAGGTAGAAGTTTACCTGGCTGGTTACTGGAAAGTACCCTCCACACACATGTGGTGTCTGGAGCTGATGCTAATATTTTCCTTTTCTAAAACACGTGTGAAAATGAAAGAGAAATTTTTCACCTTCCTAATTCCAGTTGGGGACCAGGTTTCCAGCACTTGAAGGTCAGAGGGAGGTCCTTGCTGAGGACCTCCAGGAGGGCAGGTGGCCCCGTCCTTACACGTCTCCCTTCTCTGTGTTCCTGATCCTGGCATGAGTTTTGACCACAGTTCCAGAAAGTTCTCTGAGGTCCAGGACTAGATGTTCCTCTAGGATCTCATGACTCAGCCTTCTCCCTGGCCTCTCACGTGATATTTTCTTATCACAGGTGAAAAAGGACGGATCTACACCCAGGCTTCAAGTAAGTATGGAGGGGGTGATTCCTGAGACCCTTGTGAGGGTGCAGACAGGAGGCCATGGGGGGCTCACCCTCCTCAAAGTGCCTTCTCTAGTTTCTCTCCTGTGGGTTCTGACCACATCCTGGTCTTGTTCTCCCCCAGGCAGTGACAGTGCCCAGGGCTCTGATGTGTCTCTCACGGTTCCTAAAGGTGAGACACTGGGGTGTCTAGATTGGGAGAGTAGTTGGGGCAGAGGGGACACACTGGGTGGTGGGGGTCTCTGAGTGGGACATGTGAGCGTGTGGGGGGCTGTGGAGAATGTCAGCCCTTACATGACCGCCTGAACTGGTTCCTGATTCTTTTCTCTCACAGTGTGAGACAGCTGCCCTGTGGGGACTGAGTGATGCTCGGTCCTGCTTTGTGATGTCATATCCCCAGACCCCTCTTTCTGCAGCTGCATCTGAATGTATCTGTGCTCCTATTGGCATAACGTGAAGCTCTTTGCTTCATATGCACTGAGTAATGATGTCTTATTTCCTTTTTGAAGATAAAATCTGTATAGATGAATTTGTTTTTTCTAATTGATGCTATGAAGGGGGATTGGATAATAAAGATGAGGATTCCTAAAGTTTGAAAGAGGAAATAAACTGAAACACTGAGAACCTTCCAGATCCATCCACAGGTTTGCTGTGCTGAGTCAGCTGCAGGAGAACAGGAGGAGGTTGTGAGGAGTATGGACAGGGCCTGTGCCCAGTCAGTGAACCATGCCTGGTGGGCATGCATGCACTGCCCATGGTCACTCCTGGACTGGTCACTCTTCTCCATTCCATTGTCCTTGTCCCTTCAGTAAATCCTTTTTCCACCAAGGACCTGTGATCATGGACTGAGAAGTCACCTGGGCCTTGTATCTCCAGCACCATGGGCAGGGTGCGTTTCTTAAACGGTTAGCCTAGGCTCAGGCCTTGAACCAATCCTTAGCTCCTGTCATTTTTGAATGTGTTTATATTTTGCTTATTTAGTTATTGCTATTATTGTTGTTGCTGTAATGACTGTTCTTTTTCATGTGTAGAGTCCTGGTCTCATTCTTCTCTGGGTGATCCCATCTCTGACAGCAGCAGGGGTCACTTTGCCTGTCATTGTCCCCACAAGTCAAGGGATCCATACACACAGGATCTCAGCGGTGTCAAGAGGGAAATTTCAGAGCCATCCAGCTCTTGCCATCCTAGAAATTTTGCCGGATTCTTCTTCCAACTTTTCTCCATCTTTAAAAAGAACCACGTGATGGAACTTGCAAAGAAGAGGGACCCGATAGTTTTCTTATCTTGACTTAATTCTTGCTGGACTTCTCTCTTCTCTGCAGTCTGCCCCCTTTTCTGCCCTTACATCTTCTAAGGCTACTATTGGCTCCCATCTCAACTCATAGATTTAGAAAGCTAGTCTAATAAAATCACAGCGGGTTGAATATAGGAGCCGGAAGCGAAGGATCTTCCCTTTCTGAAGAGATAGAGCCTTGTGTGTGGTATGCGGGCTGATCGGTGTGGGAGGGAAGGGAGATCAGCCTTTATGAGTAAAATATAGGCCGCATTGAGGTCGGTGCGAATGGATGTTGTGCTGTAACTGCAATGAGACAGCATGTGGCCTGAGGTCACATTAATAAAGACACTATCTCTGGAATAGGGAAGTGCTTTACTGCCCATTCATTCAACTGATATTTGTTGTGTGATGGAGACATGACACACTCTTTTTGCATCTAGGAGAACTCAGTGAACTAACAACTGAAAAACCTTGTCCACCATGTGCAATGTGTTCTAGAAGGAAGGGGCAGAGCATGACTGTGAGCCTAGTGAGTGAAGTGTTTCCCGTATAGGTTGGTAAATGCTCTGAGGAAGGTGACGCAGAGTATGAGTGTGTGGGGACAGGGCAGGTGGCTGTGTTACTAGGGTGCACAGGGGCCTCACTGAAAAGGTGACCTTTGAGTAAAGATGTGGAGAACATGAAGGATTGTCCACAAGGAGGTCTAGCGGAGGTTCTCTCCAGGCAGAGGAGCCTCCAGGGCAAATGCACGAGGGTTCTGTGTTCAAGGGGGAGCCAGGAGGCAGCTGGGGCTGAAGGAAAAGGAATTGTGATGAGATCCCATGTCCGGCCAGATCCTGTGGGCCTCCAGGATGTTAGAGGGGGTTGATTTTATCTCAGTAAGCTGTGAGGTCATAGGATGATACAAACAGAGGAGGACCTGCTATGACTGCTCTCTGGAAGGGTCAGCCAGGCTGCTGTGCAGAGGCAGGAGGTGAAGGGCGAGGGAGGAGCAGAGGAGCCTGAGGGAAACAGCACAGGGTCCAGGCTGGGGAGGCTACTGCTTGTCTGGGGTGTGAGCAGGGAAGATAGTAGTGAGTGAGTGGATTCTTGATTTATTCTGAAAATGCATTTTACAGCACATCCTAGAGGATTAAATCTCAGTTATGAGAAAGAGTGAAGGAGGACTGCAAAATTTGAGATTTGCAAGTAAGCATGTGGGGCACCTACTGTGGAAATGAAAGGACTCTGGAAGGAGCATGTTGAGGAGGCATCATCAGCATTTGGTTTAGGGAGGTGGCAACTGAATTGGGTTACTAGTCTAGGGTTTAGTTGAGATCACTTGACTGGAGAAATAGATGGAAGTGGTCACACCATATAAATGATATTCAAAGCCTTGAGAATAGATGAGGTCACAGATGAGGGGAGAATTGGCTATAGAAGCAGAGGAACAAGGACTGAATCCTGAATCCCCTTTGCTATGGGAACTGATCAGACCACACACCTGAGCAGACGGCACCATTCTGACACCTAGATGGCACATGGAAAGGGGTCCTGAAGGACATGAAGGAATGTCCTTCACCTGCACTCCTCTTAGAGACAGAAGGTCTGGAATAGACTTATAACACAGTTGGTGCTGATCTTCAGATCACACATTTCATAGCAGGAACACAGATCTGGATTCCCACCTGGCTGTGCACCAGCCTCCCTGTAGGCTCGTTCATAATAGACTCCCGGACTCTGAGCCCTACACTCTAGATGGTGGATCTGGGAAGAGTCCTGAGTATTTTGTAACAATCTCAACAAGCAGTCCTGAGCAGACTGGGATCCACTGACGTTAAAGATCAGAGAATGATTAAGGTGGGGAGGGGTCTTAAACACACATTTAAATGTTTTTTTTTCCTCAGAGGAAAAAGACAAAACATTTGGTGCGAGTTACATGTTGTTTCTGCCGTGTGCTATCACCAGGCTGAAAATTTAGGAAGTGATTATCAGCTCGCCATAAAGAGAGTCTCTGAGTTGCTAAGAGAGTAAATCTAAATTTTCTCCACACATGCAAAAGAGGTAATTATGGGACATGATTCAGTTGTCAGACAAAGCTATGGTGGTGATAATTTTGAAGTACAGAAGTGTATCAAATCAACAGTTGTACACCATAAACTGACGCAATATTGTATATCAATCATAATAAAGCAGAAGGAAAAGTCTCTGAATCCTTGCTCTCTGAGTCTTCCCTGCATGGTATTCTTAGGTAGTTCTGGGTAGAAAAAAAGATTTCAAATTGTTCTAAATGAAACAGAGAGAGGCACACTTGTGGTTTTGAGTTTATTTCAGGGAAAACCACTGAACAGCCCTGAGGCCACAGCCAGGAACAGAATCCTCAACCCCACCCTGGTCAGGGCCCACCCAGGAACCCCTTCCCCTGCAGGTGAGCACAGATACTCCTGTTCACAGCACTGTCAGCCCTGATGCTGGACAACGGACCCTGTGGTAGACTTGCTCTCTGCTGCTCCTGACAGCTGGACGGCACACTGCCACCCCTTCCCCGTGTGCCATATGTGCCTAAAGTATTCAGTGCAGTTCCAGTCTCTCTATGGCACCATGTCCTAAGGAAGAGTCCAGCATGTGGTAACCTGCCTGGTGGAGCCTCAGCCTCTTTCTACCTGCAGGAATATTTAGGAAGCAAGGTTTTCTGTCTAATGGAGGAAGCTGTCTGCCTTCCACCAAGATCATCAAGTGTGAAATTCCCCTTATTTGGGAAGAGGGTACACATTCTGGGGTTGGAGAAGGAGAGTGAGGGAGGGGAAAAGAATGACAAATTTCAATCTTTTTGAGCAGTGATCTAGATCAGACTTGGTCTGCTACTTTGTAACCAGTCAGGTTGGATGAATGAATCAATGATGTCTTTCAACTTCTTCTGTGACCTTGCATTATGAGGGCGTTTCTGTCTACTCTAGTTTATACTCTCAGTTAAGCAGAGTGCACTTCGGAATGATGAAATGATTACTCAAAATGTCCTCCAGCTGCCATTGTCTCATTCCAGGCTTAAAAAAGAAGATCTATAAGTCTTCATGGGACCCATACATATATACTGACATTTTATTGCATATTAGCTTTTGTAACTTAGGCAATTTCAAAGAACGTTCAAACTACTACACAGTAACCCTCATCTCACATGCTAGCAAAGTAACACTCAAAATTCTCCAACCTAGGTTTCAACAGTATGTGAACTAGAACTTCCAGATGTACAAGCTGGATTTAGAAAAGTCAGAGGAACCAGAGATTAAAGTGCCAACATCCGTTGGATCACAGAAAAAACAAGAAAGTTCCAGAAAAACATCTACTTCGGCTTTATTGACTATGCCAAAGCCTTTGACTGTGTGGATCACAATGAACTGTGGAAAATTCCTCAAGAGATGAGAATAACAGAACATCTTACCTGCCTCCTGAGAAACCTGTATGCAGGTCAAGGGGCAACAGTCAGAACCCGACATTGAACAACAGACTGGTTCCAAAATGGGAAAGGAGAATATCAAGGCTATATATTGTCACCCTGCTTTTTTAACTTCTATGCAGAGTGAATAGTGAAAGTGGCTCAGTCGTGGCTGACTCTTTGCAACCCCATGGACTGTCCATGGAATTTTCTAGGCGAGAATACAGGAGTGGGTAGCCTTTCCCTTCTCCAGGGGGATCTTCCCAACCCAAGAATCAAACCAAGTTCTTCCACATTGCAGGCAGATTCTTTACCAGCTGAGCCACAAGGGAAGCCCAAGAATACTGGCATGGGTAGCATATCCCTTCTCCAGGAGATCTTCCTGACCCAGGAATCAAATGGGGGTCTCCTGCATTGCAGGTGGATTCTTTACCAACTGAGCTATCAGGGAAGGCCTATGTGCAAAGTTCAGTTCAGTTGAGTCACTCAGTCATGTCCGACACTTGCAACCCCATGAATCCCAGCACTCCAGGCCTCCCTGTCCATCACTGACTCCTGGAGTTTACTCAAACTCATGTCCATCGAGTCGGTGATGCCATCCAGCCATCATTCTCTGTCGTCCCCTTCTCCTCCTGCCCCAATCCCTCCCAGCATCAGAGTCTTTTCCAGTGAGTCAACTCTTCGCATGAGGTGGCCAAAGTATTGGAGTTTCAGCTTTAGCATCAGTCCTTCCAATGAACACCCAGGACTGATCTACTTTAGAATGGACTGGTTGGATCCTCTTGCAGTCCAAGGGACTCGAAAGAGTCTTCTCCAACACCACAGTTCAAAAGCATCAATTCTTCGGTGCTCAGCTTTCTTCACAGTCCAACTCTCACATCCATACATGACCACTGGAAAAACCATAGCCTTGACTAGACGGACCTTTGTTGGCAAAGTAATGTCTCTGCTTTTGAATATGCTGTCTAGGTTGCTCATAACTCTCCTTCCAAGGAGTGCTGCTGCTGCTAAGTCACTTCACTTGTGTCCGACTCTGTGAGACCCCATAGATGGCAGCCCACCAGGCTCCCCCATCCCTGGGATTCTCCAGGCAAGAACACTGGAGTGGGTTGCCATTTCCTTCTCCAATGCATGAAAGTGAAGTGAAAGTGAAGTCGCTCAGTCATGTCCGACTCTTAGCGACCCATGGACTGCAGCCTACCAGGCTCCTCCATCCATGGGATTTTCCAGGCAAGAGTAATGGAGTGGGGTGCCATTGCCTTCTCCATTCCAAGGACTAAACATCTTTTAATTTCATGGCTGCAATCACCATCTGCAGTGATTTTGGAGCCCCAAAATATAAAGTCTGATACTGTTTCCACTGTTTCCCCATCTATTTCCCATGAAGTGATGGGACCGGATGCCATGATCTTCATTTTCTGAATGTTCAGCTTTAAGCCAACTTTTTCACTCTCCTCTTTACCTTTCATCAAGAGACTTTTTAGTTCCTTTCATTTTCTATCATAACAGTGGTGTCATCTGCGTATCTGAGCTTATTGATATTTTTCCTGGCAATCTTGATTCCATCTTGTGCTTCTTCCAGCCCAGCGTTTCTCATGATGTACTCTGCATAGAAGTTAAATAAGCAGGGTGACAATATACAGCCTTTTCGTGCTCCTTTTCCTATTTGGAACCAGTCTGTTGTTCCATGTCCTGTTCTAACTGTTTCTTCCTGACCTGCATATAGCTTTCTCACGAGGCAGGTCAGGTGGTCTGGTATTACCATCTCTTTCAGAATTTTCCACAATTTATTGTGATCCACACAGTCAAAGGCTTTGGCATAGGCAATAAAGCAGAAATAGATGTTTTTCTGGAACTCTCTTGCTTTTTCCATGATCCAGCGGATGTTGGCAATTTGATCTGTGGTTCCTCTGCCTTTTCTAAAACCAGCTGGAACATCTGGAAGTTCACAGTTCACGTATTGCTGAAGCCTGGCTTAGAGAATTTTGAGCATTCCTTTACTAGCGTGTGAGATGAGTGCAATTGTGCAGTAGTTTGAGCATTCTTTGGCGTTGCCTTTCTTTGGGATTGGAATGAAAACTGATCTTTTCCAGTCCTGTGGCCACTGCTGAGTTTTCCAAATTTGCTGGCATATTGAGTGCAGCACTGTCACAGCATCATCTTCCAGGATTTGAAATAGCTCAACTGGAATTCCATCACCTCCACTAGCTTTGTTCATAGCGATGCTTTCAAAGGCCCACTTGACTTACCATTCCAGATGTCTGGCTCTAGGTGAGTGATCAAACCATCATGTTTATCTTGGTCATGAAGATCTTTTTTGTACAGTTCTTCCGTGTATTCTTGCCACCTCTTCTTCATATCTTCTGCTTCTGTTATATCCATACCATTTCTGTCCTTTATCGAGCCCATCTTTGCATGAAATGTTCCCTTCGTAGCTCTAACATTCTTGAAGAGATCTCTAGTCTTTCCCATTCTGTTGTTTTCCTCTATTTCTTTGCATTGATTGCTGAGGAAGGCTTCTTATCTCTCCTTGCTATTCTTTGGAAATCTGCATTCAGATGTTTATATCTTTCCTTTTCTCCTTTGCTTTTGCTTTTCTTCTTTTCACAGCTATTTGTAAGGCCTCCTCAGACAGCTAATTTGCTTTTTTGTATTTTTTTACATGGGGATAGTCTTGATCCCGGTCTCCTGTACAATGTCACAAACCTCCATCCATAGTTCATCAGGCACTCTATCAGATTTTGTCCCTTAAAACTATTTCTCACTTCCACTGTATAATCATAAGGGATTTGATTTAGGTCATACCTGAATGGTCTAGTGGCTTTCCCTACTTTCTTCAATTTAAGTCTGAATTTGGCAATAAGGAGTTCATGATCTGAGCCACAGTCAGCTCCTGGTCTTGTCTTTGCTGACTGTGTAGAGCTTCTCCATCTCTGGATGCAAACAATATAATCAATCTGAATTCGGTATTGACCATCTGGTGATGCCCATGTGTAGAGTCTTCTCTTGTATCGTTGGAAGGGGGTGTTTGCTATGATCAGTGCATTCTCTTGGCAAAATTCTATTAGCCTTTGCCCTGCTTCATTCCGTATTCCAAGGCCAAATTTTCCTGTTACCCCAGGTGTTTCTTAACATCCTACTTTTGCATTCCAGTCCCCTATAATGAAAGGGACATCATGCAAAATGTTGGGCTGGATGAAGCACAAGCTGGAATCAAGATTGCCGGAAGAAATTTCAATAACCACAAATATGCAGATGACACCACCCTTATGGTAGAAAGCGGAGAGGAACTGAGGAGCTTCTTGATTAAAATGAAAAAGGAGAGTGAAAAAGTTGGCTTAAAGCTCAACATTCAGAAGACTAAGATCATGGCATCCAGTCCCATCATTTCATGGCAAATAAATGAGGAAACAATGGAAACAGTGTCAGACTTTATTTTGGGGGGGCTCCAAAATCACTGCAGATGGTGACTGCAGCCATGAAATTGAAAGTTGCTTGATATTTGGAAGAAAAGCTATGACCAACCTAGCAGCATATTCAAAAGCAGAAACATTACTTTGCTAACAAACGTCTGTCTAGTCAAAGCTATGGTTTTTCCAGTAGTCATGTAGGGATGTGAGAGTTGGACTTCATAAAGAAGGCTGAGTACAAGAAAACTGATGCTCTTGAACTGTGGTGTTGGAGAAGACTCTTGAGAGTCCCTTGGAATGCAAGGAGATCAAACCAGTCAATCCTAAAGGAAATCAACCCTGAATATGCATTGGACGGAGTAATGCTGAAGCTGAAGCTCCAATACTTTGACCACCTGATGGGAAGAACTGACTCATTGGAAAAGATCCTGATGCTGGGCAAGATTGAGGGCAGGAGGGGCAGGGGATGAGAGAGGATGAGATGGTTGGATGGCATCATCCACTCGAGGGACATCAGTTTGAGTAAGCTCCAAGGGTTGGTAATGGACAGGGAAGCCTGCTGTGCTGCAGTCCATGGGGTTGCAAAGAGTTGGGTACGACAGAGCGACTGAACTGTACTTTTGTGTTTCTTTGTACATGCATTTGCTGGGGAAAGTATCTATGAAATTGATTAGTTACATGTGACCCACACAGAAGTCTTTTAAGTACTAGTTTAGACACCAAGCTATAATCTCTAGTCCATGAAGACTAATAATCCAACAGTCTTAGCAGATCCATGATGTGATAAAAACGCTCATCTTTTTCCTGGCAATTACCAGTCTGGGTCAAGATAAGGTAGTTTACTTGCTTATGCTCACTTTCAACGTCTGTATGTTTCTTACTGTGAGCTGATCACAAGCATTTCCCAAACCAGCACTGGCTCACAGAAGACATAAAGTATCATTGGTTTGTGGGCTTATATTCGGGCAACTACCTGGTGCCAGAAAAATAGCAGGATTGACAAAATAGGCTTTGGAGATTCCATTTTAGGTAACATGGTTGGCCTGGTTTTAAGGTTTATGTGGCCAGTGAAAGCAAATAAAAATAATAGATTAAATATAAAAAGCTTCTGTAAGTACAGTACTAAGAGAATAAATATAAATATAATTTAGGCAAAAAATAAATGTGGGCAATATTTCAGAGGGAGTTGTTTTCACCCTTAGGGCATTAGCCAAATCTGGAAAAATCTTACCTTTGGTTTACTAAAGCTTATGAGCTGTAATAGGAAATGTAACCCAGAGCTTGCTCATGTGGGGAGCATAGGTGACATCCCCTCCTTGAAAATCCAGAAACCAAGATTCATATCCTCGGAGAGGATGTGGAGAGTTTGGAAGCATGGAACCTACTACTGGGAATATAAAATGGTGTTGGAAAATACTCAGCCAGGACAGATTATTAAAGGCAATATTGTGTCCTGGGGATAATGAAAGAAATTAATGTCATCCTCAAAGAGTTACAGGATATAAGTGTGGTGGTCACATCATATCCAGTTAATTCTCCACTGTGGTTCTTGCAGAAACTGGCATGATAATTGCCAGTGACAGTGAGACAACTGTAACTCTCAACCTGGCTACTTTCTTTTCATTTCCTACCTTTATGTTTCTACCTACAAAGTTTTCTCTTTTAATTCCAAATAACCTGGAAGTTTGGCCTAGTATTTTTGGAACATAATTTTTCTCTGGATATATGAGGAGTGAGACCCAGAGCCTTGGACTTGAACTCTCTATTGTTTTGGTCTCTGCATTTCTAGCCTTAGTTCTGTGAGAAGCCATGTGGTCAGATGATCCCAGAGTCATCCTGTGCTTGGCAGGTCTAAGGTGCTCCCAGTGTTCCCTCCTCTGGGAGCAATACCTCTGTATAATACTCACTTTAGGAACATAAGCTGGACTAGTGACTCTCTGGTAACATTTAGGAGATTAATAAACATACATTTTGGGATCACAGGGCAAAAAGATATGAGGGACCCATGGTCAGCTGTCTCAGGACTAGCTGTGCAGGCCAGGCTGGGGAAGCAGAGATTCCACAAGGAGGATAAGTGACCTGCATTCCTTTCCCACCTGAGAAGTTCCTCCTCTAGGTCTCAGCCTCCACAGGCCCTGCGCTCAAACAGGAGGACAAGGAGGAAGAGACCATCAGCAGAGATTCTCATCCTGTCTGGAATGTGAAGGAAACTGTCTGTAAAGAGGACAGGAAGGAACATGAAGAGACAAACGCCCCCAAATGGATACCTGGTGACCAAACCCTCCCCTGTCAGACCCCACGGCTGGGAAGATGAGGAAGGTAACATCTCCAGGCTCCCTGTGCTGCCCCCCACCCCCAGCCCAGCTCTCCCTTTCCTCCAGCTCACAGTAATGTCCCGGGAGCCAGGGGTGACACTATAAATACATCTCTGCTCATCTCCCAACACACCATCATGAACACACACTCTGAGAATCCTGTTCTCCCGATATGTATTAATTCACTCTGTGCAGCCGAACCCAAGTAACACTGGTCTCACACACTGGTGTGTGTCTCCCAGGACAGTGAGGCAGGGAGTTCCAGGGCTGCTAGGGTGGCCCTGCAGGGCTGCTTGGGCTTCCCTGGTGTCACATGGTAGAGTCCGCCCCCCTGTGCAGAAGACTCGGGTTCAATCCCCGAGTTGGGAAGATCCCCTGGTGAAGGACATGGCAACCCACTCCAGTATTCTTGCCTGGAGAATCCCATGGACAGAGGAGACTGGAGGGCTACAGTCCATGGGCTTGCAAAGAGTCAGACACGACTGAGCGGCTAACACCTTAACCTTAGGGCGGCCCTGCACACGAGGTTGTCCAGGCATCCAGGTCCCCGGGACCTTTCCTCTCTCTCTCCCTGGGACCTTACCCTTGTTGGCATGGACCGAGGAACCCAAGACCACGTTCATGGTTTGGGAGCAACCAGGGAAAGCAGGAAAGGAGGAAAAGTTTCTTCCCTTGAAAATCAAAATTCAAAAACTTACATCTGCCTCATCATATTGGCGAGAATTTAACCATGAGGACAAGCAGCCTCAGAGAGATTGGAGAATGAGTATATTTTAAATCTAGGTGACTTTGTCTAGGAAAAAATTCTATTATTATGGAAGATGAAGGATTTTTGCTATACGTAAATGTTTAAAATCATCAGTGGAGAATCATTATTATCAATATCTTAAACTGAATTAGATTTGTATTTTAAAAATAGAATAGTCTCAGAATATATTGCTAATTGATAACAAAGTTGTAGATAGAATGTATGCAAAATACCATCTTACAAAATGGACTCTCTCTCTAGAATACTGTCTAAACTGTAACACTTACCTTGTTCTGGGAGGGAATGTGGAAAGATTTTGGATGGGATGGAGGAGGAAATTTACTTTTCACTGTAACCCTTTATGTCATATGAACTTTTTAGACTTTATGCATGTATGAGTCAGTTGAAGAAAACCCCACACTGATTTGCTCATCATTTGTTATGTAGTTACTAGATGTCAGGCTCTGTACAGGGTCTCAGTGAGTGACACACCAAGGGATTCACAGCAGGGTGGAATGAGATGTAAATGCAACCTAGTCTATAATGAGTTGTTGGGAAACAGCTTCCAGGAGGCAGGGAACTGATGGAGAACCTCCTGTGTGCCAGGAGTGGCGCCCCCTGCTGGGAACATGAAGAAAACTGAGGACTATGCTCTGGTGACCTAAACCTCCCACCCTGATGAGGATCCGTGCCAGCCCATGACTTCCCCAGACCCCTGCTAATCTCTGTTGTCCTTGTGTGGTAAGTGAGTAAGGTTCACGAAGGAGATGAAGAGGCAGGAGGCTGGGGTCCTGGGCTCTTAGGACTCAGGGCAGAAGAGTACTCTTCGAGGCTTCAAAGGGTGGGAGGTGTGTGATGCCTGGAGAGGAGGGGTACCCTCCTTGGTGTCCTTCAGTGTACGTCTAGAGAGGGAGAAGGTCATTTTCCTGCCTCTGGAAAATGTTAGGGGGACCCCTGGCCCCCACTCATGCCTGATCTCCTTGTCACCCTTGTGGCCTCCAGGCTCCACTCCAGGTCCTGTCCTTTGATCTCCAGGAACCACCTTCATAGCCACCAGCTGGGCAGATCTTTTTCCCAATCTGTTGGGCCAGTCTTTCTGACACAGTGGTGCCACTGTTATAGCAAATAAATGGACAATGTCCCAGTAACCTTGACTGTGAGCTCAGGATGAGATTTCCCTTCCTTGAGTCTCCCTGCCCCACTGCCGCCCCCAGCATCATGTATGGGGGTGTGTGAAGTGGGGACTGAGGTGGAGGTATTTCTCTGGAAGAAAGGAATTCCTGTAATCTCCTGTGCTCTCTCCTTTTCTCTTTTTCCTTCTTCCACCTGTACTTGAGTCACAGCATACTTGGAAGGATGTGAGAGCTGGACTATAAAGAAAGCTATGTGCTAAACAACTGATGCTTTTGAACTGTGGTGTTGGAGAAGACTCTTGAGAGTCCCCTGGACAGCGAGGAGATCCAACCAGTCCATCCTAAAGGAAATCAGTCCTGAATATTCATTGGAAGGACTGATGCTGAAACTGAAACTCCAATACATTGGCCACCTGACGCAAAGATTTGAGTCATTTGAAAAGACCCTGATGCTGGGAAAGTTTAAGGTGGGAGCAGAAGGGGATGACAGAGGATGAGACGGTTGGATGGCATCACCTACTCAATGGACATGAGTTTGAGTAAACTCTGAGAGTTGGTGATGGACAGGGAGGCCTGGCTTGTTGCAGTCCATGGGGTTGCAAAGAGTCAGACACAACTGAGTGACTGAACTGAACTGAACTGATACATGTAATTTCAGAAAAATACCGAAAACATAAGTATAGTTTACCACCAGAATACAGAGCTAGCACCTGTGTGTTTATCATCCAGGTGGAAAACAGAGCCTCTACCAGCACCCAGGCCCGAAGCCCCTGTGCCTCTCCCCACTCAGACCCCACCTCCCTGTGTTCACATCTACTCAGTGACCCTCCCCCACCCTCTCCTCTCTGGTTCCTACCTCCCACGCCCGTGGCCTCCATCCCACAATGTCAGTGTTTCCTGCCTCTCCACACTTCTCCAGGAGCCTCCCCACCTTACAGGCACTTTGGGATCTCCTCTCTCTCTTCTTTCTCCCCTCTCCTCCTGCATCCTAGGAATGGAGGTTCCAGAGCTGATTCCCCAGAGGAAGAGTCTGTAAGTGTGGCAGTAGCCAGTAGCAAGGTCCCATCCCTTGATAATGAGGACACCCTGTATGTTTGTGGGCTCCACCCTGGACCTGGCATTACGGCCTTGATATCTGATCCTCTCTGAGGCCAAAGTCCTTGGTTATTTAATGGGGAGAGAAATGTCCATGTCAGCGCGTATTTTGGGTGAAATTCCAACTTTGATTTTGACACCGAATGGACACCAGCTTGTGTGCACAGCACTCACCCACTGCTGGGAGCCTAAAGAGAGCCTGGGCAGGTCTCTGGTAAGGAGGTCAAAGGGGAGCTCAGGTGTCCAGTCATCAGCCCGGTGGCCACACTGGGTCATGACCACTGTTTCCTCTCCAGTTCTGCACAGGGAAGGCAGAGGATGCATTGTGGTCTGAGTCAGAGGTGGCTGCCCTGGTCCAGTGAGGGGGTGAAGGTGGTTTCTGAGCAGCTCTGGGGTCAGGCTCGAGGGTACAGCAAGGATTAGAGGAGAGGAGAGCGCTGGAACCCCGCCTGTATCTCAGTTTTCCATCTTTTCTCTCCATGTCTCCTCTCTACAGCTCATTGATGCAAACATCCTGTTGCTGCTGCTGCTAAGTTGCTTCAGTCATTTCCGCCTCTGTGCGACCCCATAGACGGCAGCCCACCAGGCTCCCCCATTCCTGGGATTCTCCAGGTGAGAACACTGGAGTGAGTTGCCATTTCCTTCTTCAATGCAGGAAAGTGAAAATTGAAAGTGAAGTCGCTCAGTCATGTCCGACTCTTATCGACCCCATGGACTGCAGCCCACCAGGCTCCTCCATCCATGGGATTTTCTAGGCAAGAAAACATCCTGGAAAGTTGATAATCGCTTCTTCCATTTCCTGTTCATTTCTAGTTGATATAAAATGTGCTTTCATTTTAGTATAGTTTGAAATTTACCAAAAAGTAGCAAAGTTAGTAGAGAGTTACTATATAGCCCACACTCTGTGAGGACATTTTATGCCACCATCATACAGTCCTCACAGCTGATGATGACCAATATTGATACAGTGTTACTAAACTCCAGAATTTATTTGGACTTCATTAGTTTTCCTTTAACCTGATCCAGGATCCTATGAAAGACACATATTAAGTCTGAATTGTGTCTCCTTCAGGCTCCTCTGGCTGAGACAGTCACACAGACTTCTTTTATTCTTGATGACTTTGATGTTTTGGGGAGTACTGCTCAGAGACATAGTAGAACATCTTTTGATTTGACTGGGGCAAAGGGTTTTGGGAAGAGGACCACAGAGATGAGTGACATTCTCCAGTCACCAAAGGTACACACTGTCCACTGGGATATCACTAATAAGTTCACTTCATCACCTGGCTAAGGTACATTTCCCAGGTTTCTGTGTGAACTTCTATTTTTACTTTCCCACTCCTCACCCTGTGATCTTTAGAAGAAAGTCACTATGTGCAGCCCACACTTAGGGGCGCTCTGATATGCACATTGGTGTACAGTTCAGCTCAGTTCAGTCGCTCAGTCGTGTCCGATTCTTTGCCACCCCATGAATCGCAGCATGCCAGGCCTCCCTGTCCATCACCAACTCCCTGAGTTCACCCAAACTCATGTGCATCGAGTCGGTGATGCTATCCAGCCATCTCATCCTCTGTCATCACCTTCTCCTCCTGCCCCCAGTCCCTCCCAGCATCAGGGTTAGGTGTGTGCAAATATAAGTTTTCAAATGAGTTGGAGAAAATACTAGATTCATCAGTGGACAGGATGGAGAGTTTCTGGGTAGCTTCCTTAGAAACTGCTGACTCTCATTTCTCAAGGCTGCGCTGCTTCCTATTCCTGCCCCAGTGAGTGAGGGTTTCTGCTGCTCTGCGTCCTTCTGCTGCTCCAACCTTGGCGTCACCAGTTCTTGGACTGTAGATGTGCCATCAGGTGTGATGCACGTTACTGTCTTTGTAATTTACATTTCCTAACAACATAAGATGTTTAGCATCTTTTCATATACATTTCCATTGTTATACCTTCTACAAGAGGTGTCTGTTCAAACTTTATTTTTAAAGACTTATTTTCATTTTGTTGAGTTGAAGACTTCTATGTATATTCTAAAACACGTCCTTTATCAGATATGTGAATTTACAATAATTTCTCCCAGGCTGTGGCCTGACCTCTTCTACTGATCTAACAGTATTCATTAATGAACAGTATACTTTTCTGGAAAGAAAAATGAGAAATTTCTAACTGCACTTGTTTCTGAGTAGAGGACTTGAGTGAATGGGGAATGAGGGGAAGAACATGGATTATTTATTTTTGTATATGCTTGAGTATCTCTTCAATTCTCTTGTGTGCTGGTAAATAATGCTTTCAAAAATTACATGAAAATCCCTTACATTTGTAAGCACTTGACAGATCACCCTCAGCTCATACACTAGTATGTACATTCTGATCCTCTAGCTGGGCTGGAGCTCACCTCGCTTCTGTGTTATTCTCCTGTTAGACATAAGTCATCTCACAGAAGATCAGCATCAGACAAGGACATCTGAGTGCATGACACAGAGAGACAAAACAAGAACACGACAGCATTCTGTACAAGCTCAGACCAACCAGGCAGCACGGTGCGCCTCACCGTGGACCAAACCTCTCCCTGTGCTGATCCAGAGACCACTGCTTCCTCCCAGTCACAGCTGTATCCTCGCTCTAGTCTGCCCTCCCTATAGCAGAGGCTCACTGAGGTGCCCAGGCATAGAATTGCCCCCACTTCCTGACCACACCCAATCTAGAGTGAGCCAGTCTCGCATAGACGCTTCTCAAAATCAAAGCCCACATCCTCTATATCAGCGGTCCTCAACTTTTTGGCACCAGGAACTGATTTCATGGAAGACAACTGTTCCATGGATCAGGGGTGGGAGGAATGGTTTCAGGATGATTCAAGCACAGCATTTTTATTGTACACTTTATTTCTAATATACTATTGGCACTGATCTGACAGGAGGTACCGGGCCAAGCTCAGAGTTTGGGGACTCCTGGCTGTATGTGTTCTAACACTTTTCAAGGACACTACCTATCGTCTCTGATACTGTGTAATCTCCCTCGCTGTATCCAGTATAAATCCAACTTGATTGCCCACAGATTTGCTTCTGATGGTCTTTGGCTGAAGAACATTCAGACATGTTACCTGTTCGCCAAAAACTTTTAAGTATCTCCATTGGAACAGGGGCATATGTTTGTAGCCTGTGAGTGTCTGATTGACATAGGAAACATTTTTCTATTTTGATGGCTTTTAATCTTTGGGTCCTAAAACTCTTCATTCCACAAGTATAAAAAATTCATGTATATTTTTGTCTAGGAGAGAGGGGTCCAAGGGTGAAGAGAAGCAGAACGGATTGAATTTGGGAAGAAACTATAGCAGAAGCAGTAAGTAAAAAGTAATAAGGTGGTGAATTCTAATATTCTTCTTTACAACTTTCTAAGTATGTACAAGTCTTACAAAGTATTGATATCTGTTGTGTTCAATGAACACTTTCTTTTGGGCTACCTGAAGACTTCTGTGTCTCCTTATGTTTACCAGGTTAAGGAAAACACCAAGAGATCAAGGATTATATATAGTGATGAGCAGTTTTGAACACTTACAACCTTAAGGTGATAAACCATGGTTTGGCTAATGTCTGAACACTCTATCTGTTAAAATACACATTAAAGAAACTTTCAGAGCACGCTGTATTTAAAGATATATCTAAGACCTGCACAGACAAATCCATAACTTCAATATTAAGATTATTTTAACGTGCATCAACCTATGAGTCACACAGTATCTTTTAGGGGAAAGAGACAGGAGATTAATTAACAACATTCTACATATGCACTGACCAATATGCTAGCTAGTAGCCACATATTGCTATTTAAATTAAATAAAAGTGCTCAGCACAACAGTCACTTTAAGGTGCTAAATAGCCTCATGTAGCTACTGGCTACCTGACTGGACAGCACAGACATAGAACAATTCTTTCAGCACAGGATGTTCTGTTGGAATGGACGGCTCTTCATTATTTGTGGGCCTCGAGTCAGGTGCACTAGACCACGTGAGTTGAAAGGGCCAATATTATTTTTCTTAGACACTATGTCAGATTTCTGTCTGGGATATGAATACACATTAAGCTGGTGTGTAACAAAATCAAACTAGGTTATGAGTGGGTCTGGCCCCTTCAGGTACAAACTGTTCCCAGTTCCTAAGGGGAAACACCTGTCCCCCCACCTTCCTTCCCAGATTGAGGACACTCTCTGGCATCACTTTCTAGGCGGTAAGTTCTCTCCTAGAGCAGCCCAGGCACAGGGCCCTCAGTTAAGTTTGGGGAGGCAGGGAGTCCAGCTCAGGTAAAAGCATTTTCCAAAATGAAGAGGAGCCAAAGGCAGGGATCAGTTGAGAGACGCCCTGGTTCCTTCAGAACAGCAGTTCTCAGAGTGTGGTCTGTGGAACCCTTGATGTCACTGAGACCCTTTCATGAGATCCCTGAGGTGAAAGCTACTTTCATAGCATCACTCAGATATTATTTGACTTCTCACTGTGTTGACATTTGCTTTGATGTATAACAGCAGTAATGGAGACTATGGTAGCAAACTTAACTAGTAATTATTTCCTCAAAACTTTCTTGCAGAAAAAAAGAAAACTAATAATCAGGTTTGCTTTAAAACATCCAGAATGACACATTAAAAATTCTTATCTGTCCTTAATAACCAAAATGGAAAAAAATACGAAAAAGAATATATCTATACACATGTATAAGTGAATCACTCTGCTGTACAGCACAAATTAACATTATAAATCAAATATCCTTCAGTAAAATAAAATTTTAAAAATAAACTAAAAAATGCTTATGTTTCCTAATCATCAGTCTTAAATACACATTTTAAAAGTATCTTCTGTGATGACATGGAAAGTACACATCGAGCACTTCTACTACATTTCAAAGTCCTATGGCCCAAGAAAAAACTGTGTGATCTGAACTACCCTCTTTTTCACAGAAAACAACTGTTATTGAAAGAATGAATGAGCAGAAACATCTGTATAATTTAGTGAAACAATCTATTACTTTGTAAAAATCTTATATTAGTATTAGAGATGTTCAATGAGCAAAATAGGCTTATGGATTTTAATGTAACAGAAGAGAAAATAGTCAATGATATTGTTTCAGGTCCACTGTGGAAAACCCTTTGAGAAACTACAATTTGTACAGTTTTAGTTTTGTATCCAAGATGAACACCCACAATTATCTGGAAATATTATTAAAAAATACTACTCCTACCTATGTGCGGACTTTTTCACTTTCACAGACTACCGTCAAAATAACAGATTCAATGCAGACGCAAACCTGAAAATCCAATGGTCTTCTAGTGAAAGAGACAGGAAAGAACTTGGGAGAAATGTAAAAAGCTCTATGCTTCTCACCACCCTGTTTATTCTGGGAAATAGTTATTCACATTAAACACATGGGTTATTAATATTATTTAAATAAACAAAAATGTTTAAAGTATATTATTCGTAGTATGGAAAATATGCATGGAAGTGTTCACATAATACTATCCTTAGGGTCATCACTAATTTGTAAGATTGTATAGATATTTTAATCAAAATCACAAACAGCCCCAGAGCTAGGACTCAGGGAGACAGTGGGACAAAGAGCTCTTGGAGGGGAGTTCAGTTCAGTTCAGTCACTCAGTCATGTCCAACCCTTTGTGACCCCATGGACTGCAGCATGCCAGGCCTCCCTGCCCATCACCATCTCCTGAAGCTTGCTCAGACTCATGTCCATCGAGTCAGTGATGTCATCCAACCGTCTCATCCTCTGTCATCCCCTTCTCCTCCTGCCTTCAATCTTGCCCAGCACAGGGGTCTTCTCCAATGAGTCAGTTCATCCCATCAGGCAGCCAAAGTATTGGAGCTTCAGCTTCAGTATCAGTCCTTCCAATGAAGAGTCAGGACCGATTTCCCTTCAGATCGACTGGTTTGATCTCCTTGCAGTCCAAGGGACTCTCAAGAGTCTTCTCCAACACCACAGTTCAAAAGCATCAATTCTTCAGTACCCAGCTTTCTTTACGGTCCAACTCTCACATCCACACATGACTACTGGAAAAACCATAGCACCATAGCTTTGACTAGACGGACCTTTGTTGACAAAGTAATGTCTCTGCTTTTTAATATGTTGTCTAGGTTGCTTGTAGCTTTTCTTCCAAGGAGCAAGTGTCTTTTCTTTTTTTTGTTGTTCTAATTTTATTTTATTTTTAAACTTTACATAATTGTATTAGTTTTGCCAAATATCAAAATGAATCCACCACAGGTATACATGTGTTCCCCACCCTGAACCCTCCTCCCTCCTCCCTCCCCGTACCATCCCTCTGGGTCGTCCCAGTGCACTAGCCCCAAGCATCCAGTATCATGCATCGAACCTGGACTGGCAACTCGTTTCTTACATGATATTTTACATGTTTCAATGCCATTCTCCCAAATCTTCCCACCCTCTCCCTCTCCCTCTCCCACAGAGTCCATAAGACTGTTCTATACATCAGTGTCTCTTTTGCTGTCTCGTACACCAGGTTATTGTTACCATCTTTCTAAATTCCATATATATGCGTTAGTATACTGTATTTATGTTTTTCCTTCTGGCTTACTTCACTCTGTATAATAGGCTCCAGTTTCATCCACCTCATTAGAACTGATTCAAATGTATTCTTTTTAATGGCTGAGTAATACTCCATTGTGTATATGTACCACAGCTTTCTTATCCATTCATCTGCTGATGGACATCTAGGTTGCTTCCATGTCCTGGCTATTATAAACAGTGCTGCGATGAACATTGGGGTACACGTGTCTCTTTCCCTTCTGGTTTCCTCAGTGTGTATGCCCAGCAGTGGGATTGCTGGATCATAAGGCAGTTCTATTTCCAGTTTTTGAAGGAATCTCCACACTGTTCTCCATAGTGTCTTTTCATTCCATGGCTGCAGTCACCATCTGCATGATTTTGGAGCCCCCAAAAATAAAGTCTGCCACTATTTCCATTGTTTCCCCATTTATTTGCCATGAAGTGATGGGACCAGATGCCATGATCTTAGTTTTCTCAGTGTTGAGCTTTAAGCCAACTTTTTCACTCTGCTCTTTCACTTTCATCAAGAGGCTCTTTAGTTCCTCTTTGCTTTCAGCCATAAGGGTGGTTGTCATCTTCTTATCTGAGGTTATTGATATTCTCTTGGCCATCTGATTCCAGCTTGTGCTTCATCCAGTCCAGCATGTCACATGATGTACTTTGCATGTAAGATAAATGAGCAGGGTGACAATATACAGGCTTCCTTTCCCAATTTGGAACCAGTCTGTTGTTCCATGTCCAGTTCTAACTGTAGCTTATTGACCTGCATACAGATTTCTGAAATAGGCAGCTCAGGTCGTCTGGTATTCCCATCTCTTGAAGAATTTTCCACTGTTTGTTTTGATCCACACAGTCAACGGCTTTGGCATAGTCCATAAAGAAGAAGTACATGTTTTCTCTCTTGCTTTTTCGATGATCCAGGGGATGTTGGCACTTTGATCTCTGGCTCCTCTGGCTTTTCTAAATCCACCTTGAACATCTGAAAGTTCAGGGTTCGGGTTCTGTTGAAGCCTGGTTTGGAGAATTTTAAGCATTACTTTGCTAGCGTGTGAGATGGGTGCAATTATTGGGTAGTTTCAACATTCTACCTAGCAGGAGGGGAGGGATCAGGGCAAAGTCCCAGGTGCCTGGAGGGCAAGCCGCTCAGGATCTCAGGATCAAGGGCGGTGTCTGGGGCTGGAACGCTCCATGTTGGGGATTCCCCTTCTCCTCGAGTTTCACTGAATCTCTCACAACTTGTGTTTAGCCCTGCTGCCTGGACCCTCATGATGCGGCTCCAGTTCTCACTGCCACTAGGTGCCCGGTTTCTAGAAAAACCAATCAGCGGATCCCGGTTATAAAGTCTCCACCGACCCGCCCAGACGCTGCTTCTTCCCAGACCCAGAGGATGCGAGTCATGGGGCCGCGAACCCTCCTCCAGCTGCTCTCGGGGATCCTGGTCCTGATCGAGACCCTGGCTGGTGAGTGCGGGGTCGGGAGGGAACGGCCTCTGCGGGGAGGGGCGAGGGGACCGCCCGGGAGTCTAGGGCACTACCCCAGGGAACGAGCAACCCCGACGCCCCTACCCAGACCCGCCCCCTCCCCGGGTCCCGTCCTGTCCCTCCCTTGCATCCCGACCTTCTTTTCTACCCCTTTCAAAGTTCGGACAGGTTTTCGACCGCTTCCATCTCGCTGGCCCTACGCCCCCTCCTCCCTCCCGGGTCCGTTACCTCGGACCCGGGACCCGCGCCGGGAGGAGCTCCGGCCCGGTCTCACCCCTCCCCGCCCCCAGCCTTCCACTCCCTGAGGTATTTCTACACCGCCGTGTCCCGGCCCGGCCTCGGGGAGCCCCGCTTCATCATCGTCGGCTACGTGGACGACACGGAGTTCGTGCGGTTCGACAGCGACGCCCCGGATCCGAGGATGGAGCCGCGGGCGCGGTGGGTGGAGCAGGAGGGGCCCGAGTATTGGGATCAGGAGACGCGAAAGGCCAAGGACGCCGCACAGACTTTCCGGGCGAACCTGAACAGCCTGCGCGGCTACTACAACCAGAGCGAGGCCGGTGAGCGACGCGGGCCCGGGTCCGGGTCACGACCCCTATCCCCAGGGACCGGCGGGGTCGCCCGAGTCTGCGGGTCCGAGGGTCACCCCAACATTGCGGAACACACCCGACCCCCACCCGGGGGGAACCGGCGGGGCTTGACCCGGTTTCATTTTCAGTTTGGGTTTAATCACCGCGGGTGGTCGGGGCGGGTCAGGGTCTCACACCCTCCAGCTGATGTACGGCTGCGACGTGGGGCCGGACGGGAGCCTTCTCCGCGGGTATGAGCAGTACGGCTACGACGGCAGAGATTACATTGCCCTGAACGAGGACCTGCGCTCCTGGACCGCGGCGGACACGGCGGCTCAGATCTCCAAACGCAAGGTGGAGGCGGCCGGTGATGCGGCGCGTGTGAGGATCTACCTGGGGGGGCCGGTGCGTGGAGTCGCTCCGCAGATACCTGGAGACCGGGAAGGAAACGCTACTGCGCGCAGGTACGAGGGGCGCGGGGCCGCCCTGATCTCCCCTCGGGCTGGAGCTGGCTTCCCACGAGGAGAAGAAAGTGGTGTCCTTGTGGGAGCAGCGCCCCAGGTTCTTGTCCCGAGAGCGAGGAAATCCGCCCGGGTTTTCATATTCTGTACAAGACAGTCACCAGTGGCCCCACTTCTCTGAAGGACAATCAAGGAATCCAGTGTCTTTGACGAAGAAGCAGGAAACAAACCATCCCTGAAATAGCTGGTCAGCGGTGCCCTGTGACCCTGGCCGCCATCTTGTGATCCATGACTTTCTCTCTCAAGGCCTGTTCTCACCCTGAGAACCCCCTGACTTCAGCTTTCCTGAGTCATTCAGCCTTCACCAGACTCAGGACCTTTACTCTGTATTCTCCCCCTCACATTTTTAGAGCTCCTATTCTAGTCTCTCATTGGAGAAATTTCCAAGGACTAACGTAGATCATCCCTGATCTCTGATTTGAGGAATTTATCTAGCTCTTGTGCTGCTTTTTTCAAAACCATGCTCCTAAACGTTCCATAGCTCAGAGGGTAAAAAAATTTCATAATAAGTCTGGGGATCTGATGTACAGCCTGGTGACTATAGTTAATAATAATTCTGTATTGTATACTTTAAAATTGATCTTAATCATTCTCATCACCCCTGTCAAACACACACACACATAAGGTAAGTTGATGAATATATTAATTAACTTCACAGTGTACATATATATCAAAGCAACATGTAGTACACTCTAAATGTGCACAATTTTTGTTAAGTATACCTCAGTAAAGCTGGGGAAAAAATCACTGTTCTGTCCTTTCTCAGGATGGTCACATGATGCTGCTTCAGTGACCCATGGAGGTAACACAAACTATGACTTTTCTGATTCTTCCTCAGACCCTCCAAAGGCACATGTGACCCATCACCCCATCTCTGGTCGTGAGGTCACCCTGAGGTGCTGGGCCCTGGGGTTCTACCCTGAGGAGATCTTACTGACCTGGCAGCACAATGGGGAGGACCAGACCCAGGACATGGAGCTTGTGGAGACCAGGCCTCAGGGGACGGAAACTTCCAGAAGTGGGCAGCCCTGGTGGTGCCTTCTGGAGAGGAGCAGAGATACACGTGCCATGTGCAGCACGAGGGGCTTCAGGAGCCCCTCACCCTGAGATGGGGTAAGGAGGGGGATGGGGCTGGAGTGTCCTCTCAGATAAAGCAGGAGCCCTTCAGGACTCAGTTCAGCAAGGTCAGGACTCAAGCCTGAGGTCAGGGCCTCTTCCCTTGCCTCCACAGAACCTCCTCAGACCCCCTTCCTCACCATGGGCATCATTGTTGGCCTGGTTCTCCTCGTAGTAGCTGTGGTGGCTGGAGCTGTGATCTGGAGGAAGAAGCGCTCAGGTAGGGAAGGGAGGGAGGGATCTGAGTTTTCTTGTCTCAGTGGGGGTTTCAAGCCCAGGTAGTTTACCTGCCTGTTACTGGAAAGTATGCCCACACACGCATGGAGTCTGGAGCTGATGCTAACATTTTGCTTTTCTAAAGCATGTATGAAAATGAAAGAGAAAATTTTCACCTTCCTAATTCCAGTTAGGGACCAGGTTTCCAGCACTTGAACAGCAGAAGGGAGGTCCTTGCTGAGGACAGACCTCCAGGAGGGCAGGTGGCCCCGTCCTTACACGTCTCCCTTCTCTGTGTTCCTGATCCTAGCATGAGTTTTGACCACAGTTCCAGAAAGTTCTCTGGGGTCCAGGACTAGGGGTTCCTGTAGGGTCTCATGACTCAGCCTTCTCCCGGGCCTCTCACGTGATATTTTCTTCTCACAGGTGAAAAAGGACGGACCTACACCCAGGCTTCAAGTAAGTATGGAGGGGGTGATTCCTGAGACCCTTGTGAGGGTGCAGACAGGAGGCCATGGGGGGCTCACCCTCCTCAAAGTTCCTTCTCTAGTTTCTCTCCTGTGGGTTCTGACCATGTCCTGGTCTTGTTCCCCACCAGGCAGTGACAGTGCCCAGGGCTCTGATGTGTCTCTCACGGTTCCTAAAGGTGAGACCATGGAGAATCTAAATTGGAAGGGGGATTGGGGCAGAGGGGACACATTGGGCAGCAGAGATCTTTGAGTGGGACATGTGGGCATGTGGGGGGCTGTGGAGAATGTCAGCCCTTACGTGACTGACCTGAACTGGTTCCTGATTCTTTTCTCTAACAATGTGAGACAGCTGCCTTGTGGGGACTGAGTGATGCTCGGTCCTGCTTTGTGACATCAGATCCCCTGACCCCTCTTTCTGCAGCTGCATCTGAATGCATCTGTGCTCCTATTAGCATAACATGAGGAGATGGGGAGACTGGTGACCCCTGCCCACTGCGCCCCCTCCCCACCCTGAGCTGTGTTCACCTCCCTGTTGGACTCCCGTGTTTCGGCAGAGGTGGGGCTGGGCCCTTTCTACCTTTGTCTTAACTTCATGTTGTACTGAGAAATACTGAAAATAAGAATCTGGATGTGAATTTGTTTTTTCTAATTCATGTCATGAGGGTTGATGGGTTAATAAAGAAAAAGATTCTTAAAGTTTGAGACAGGAAAACAAACGGAAGCACTGAGAATCTTCCAGCATCTACATGTTTGCTGTGCTGAGTCTGATGTTAGTGGGACCAGAGAAGGATACGAAGAGGTATGAGCCCTCTCCAGTGAGTTCTGAGTCTTTTGTGGGCTTCAGAGTGGTCACTGGTTGGATGGGTCATCTTCTCTGTTTCTTTGTCCTTTTCCCTTCAGTAGAAACTTGTCCCACCAGAACCTGTGATCACAGGGACTCACAGGCAATCCGGGAGCTCAGCCAGATTGGGAACAACTGAGGTCAGTGATCAGAGAGCACTCGAATTGGGGAGGAGTCTTAAATCCACACTTCAGCAGTTGTAGTTTCCTGGGAAGAAAAGGGCTAGAGATGCATGTTGGTTTCTCTACCCTGAGGTACATAGCCAGGTGGAAGACTGAAGAAGTGTTATCAGCTCAAAATAATGAAAATCAATGAATCCTGCTGTTTGAAACTATTACCTAAATGGATTTCTCACTCATTCCTTAGTGTAAACAACGGAATACAAATTTTTCTGTTACATAAATGAGAATTGTGTATATGTGTACTCATTTCATTTCAGGAAAAGCCACAGAATAAGCTTGAAGTTACACAGCCAGGAACAGAATCCACAATCCTCCTAGGTGGGGACCCACATTGGACCCACTGGCCTCAGCTGAGCGCAGATATCACAACTCACACCACTGAACCAGAACTGGGCTGGGACTGCTTTCATTACTTCTCTTGGCCAATGGGTGCCACCTTTGCCAAATGCATTCTTCACTGTTGCAGCTTATGTCACCACACCCTGAGCCAGAGTCAGTATGTGGTCACCTCACTGTGGACTTATGCTGTGTCCACCTGCAAGAATGTTGGGGAAGCAAGTTTTCCTCTCATATGGAGGGAGGTAGTCTCTGCCTTCAACCAGGGCACTTAAAGTCTGGGATTCCCCTAACATGGGAAGAGGGTACAGTTAGTAGGTGTGGAGGTTGGGAATGAGAGATGGAAAAAGAATGACTAATGTCATTTTGGTTTTGGCTGTATTTGAACATTGCTACGGACCAATGACTCTTTGTGCCTCCCATTTCTCCCCTTTTAAATGTGTTTGAGGCTTCCCTGGTGGTCCACTGGTTAAAAATCTGCCTGCCAATGCAGGGAACATGGTTCAATCCCTGTTAGCAGAAGATCCCATGTGCTGCGGAGCAACCGAGCCCACTGGCCACAACTACTGGAGCCCACATGCTCTAGAGCCTGTGCTCTGCAACGAGAGAAGCCACCACAGCGAGAAGCCCCCGCTCTCCACTACTAGAGAAAGCCCTTTGCACAGCAATGAAGACCCGGCACTACCAAAAATAAATAGATAATTCTTTTTTAAAGTGTATGAAGGTTATGCCCGTCCCACCATTGTACATTAGACATGATACAAAGGGCAAGATTCCATTATTTTATATGGCAGACTAATATTCCTCTTACATTTTCATATCTGTTCAATCATTGATGGGCACTTAGGCTGTTTCTATATCTTGACTGCTGTGGTAAGCAATACTTCAGTGCACATGGGGGTGGACATCTCTTTTCTCCCCTCTTATCAAGCTGCCTTTAATTGTTGACACAAAAATTTCCATGTTTCATACTAAAACTGGCCCTGCACAGGTGTCTGATGAATGACCTTTTGACAACAGAGCCCCCTTTCCCCGTCATGCACCACCATGTTTTAACATGGGTCCCTGAAGAAGCAAGTAATTCAGATGCGGCTCTGAAGAGCAGATTACCTCACCTCTTTCGTGCCTCCAATGTCCTTTTCCTGTGCCTAAGACCACCCTGCTTGGGGGATAGGGTGGGGGAGGAGGAGACAGGCATTTGGCTTGTAGGATCTTATTTCCCCCACCAGGGGTTGAACTCGGGGCCCTTAGCAGAGAAAGTGCTGAGTCCTACTCACTGGACCACCAGGGAATTCCCCTGGCCTGCTTCTTTGTCCTGGAAATATCGCAAGCCCCTGGCCTTTGGGGAAGAAAACATTCGATCTGTCCTCCCGTCACCTCACTTGGCTGCCTTGTGACTAAATCCTTTTTCTGCTACCAACCTTGGCATGTTGCAGTTTTGGCTCACTGCTAACTGGGCAGATGAACCTGTCTCAGTAACATCCTCACTTCCAGGAGGGCTCTAGGCTTTACAACCTTGCCTTCTGCCTCCCACTTGCCTTCCAGATAGCAGCAGCGGAGGGAGGTGCAGGCAGAAGGGCTTCCTTTAGTAGAGGCTTGACTGGGTGGGGCGGGCGGGGCATGGCGCTGGCCAGTCAGAGGCACCTGAAGAAGAGCTTGGGGCCTCGGTCCAGGGTGCACCCTTGGGGCCCAGCTGGCAGGAGGGCATCACGGTCTTCAGCAGAGACAGCTGCTGCACCATAATCTTGTTCCAGACGCCCAGGCCCAAGGACCTGGACAGCACAGCCTGATGGGTGGAGGAAGCTGAGGCCTTGGGACCGATCCTGGAGGGCAGCCAGGAACTCCTCCAGGCCAGTTCAACTGATCTCAGGGTGGGCAGACAGGTGAGTGAGACCAGTGAGGAGCAGAGACGGAGACATCTGTTCAGAGCTCTTCAGGCCATGTTGCCCAGGTGGTTTGCTGACAGCTTCAGGTACCCCAGGGGCAGCCTTTCCAGATCAGGTAGCTGACCAGGGTCCATGAGGCCTGGGTCACTCTCACTAGCAGCTACAGTGCTTAGCTGCAGATGCAGGAGGCTGTGGGCCGGCAGGCTGCTCAGGGCCTGGGCTAGGGCAGTGTCGCCCAGGCCATTGTAGGACAGAGCCAGTGTCTTCAGGCACTGGGTGTCTTGGAAGGTGCTGCTCAGGGCCGCCTGGTGGTTCAGGGAAAAGCTGGGGCCTAAGTCACAGGCTTGGAGGTACACGGTGCTGAGCGAGCGGCAGACCCGCTGGATGGAGGCCAGAGCCTGGCCACAGCCATCCCACCAGGAGTTCCCCTAGCTGGTGGCAGACGGCGGCCTCATCCTGCAGCTGCTCACTCCTCTGTGCTCTAGCCTTGGTCTTGCTCAGCTGGCAAAACTTGTGGTCCAGCCTCATACTCAGGGGTTCGTTCACCCAGTCGCCCCACCCGGGGTTCCGGACATCCTGCGTTCTCCATCGCCATGGCTGCCACATTTCTTTTTGAGTTAGTGTTTTCATTTTCTTCAGATAAACATCCAGAAGTAGAATTGCTAGATCACGTGGTAGTTCCATTTTTAATTTTTTGAGAGATCTCCATACTGCTTTCCATAAGGGCTGCTCTAATTTTATATTCCCACCAACAGTGCATAAGAGTTCCTTTTTCTCCACATCCTCGCTCACATTTGTAGAAGACTTTAATTATCTGGTGTATAATTATCCAGGGTATCTGGTGGCTCAGACGGTAAAGCGTCTGCCTGCGATGCGGGAGACCCGGGTTGGATTGCTGGGTTGGGAAGATCCCCTGGAGAAGGAAATGGCAATCCACTCCAGCACTCTTGCCTGGAAAATCCCATGGAGGGAGGAGCCTGATAGGCTACACTCCATGGTGTTGCAAAGAGTCAGACACGACTGAGCGACTTCACTTTCACTTTAATTAAAGTCCAGCTTATCAATTATTTCTTTCATGGATTGTGCCTTCGGTGTTGTATCTAAAAAGTCATTACCATACCCAGAATTCATCAAGGTTCTCCTATATCACCTTCTGGGTGTTGTATAGTTTAACATTTTACATTTAAGTCTATACTCCACTTTGAGTTAATTTCTGTGAAGGGTGTAAAGTCTGTGTGAGACTGATGTTTTTTCATATAGATGTCCAGTTGTTCCAGCACCATTTCTTAAAGAGGTTATCTTTCCTCCATTGCATTGCCTTTTGTCAAAGGTCAGTTGACAATATTTATGTGGGTCTATTTCTAGGCCCCTTATTCTATTCAGTTGATCTACATTGTCCCTTAGCATCCACAGGGGATTAATTTCAGGGCCCCTCAAAGACACCAAAGTCTGTGGATGCTCAAGTCCGTTTTAAATGATGTCAACCGACACACATCTTCCTGTGTACTTTAAATCATCTCTAGGTTACTTCTAATCCCTGTAATACGATACCTGTAACTGCTATGGAAATGTTTGTAAATACAATGTAAATGCTATGTGAATAGTTTCCAGTGTGTAGTAAACTCAAATTTTGCTTTGGGGAACTTCTGAGAATTTTTTTTTTTTTTCATGTTGGGGGCAGTGCTTTGCCCTGTTTCCTCTCTTTGATGAATTCTAGAAGAACTGGTAATTTTTCAGCTCATTCAGGTTTTTACTTGTCTTAAGGACAGAAAGGTGATTTCCAACTGCTTATGTGTAGAACTGAAACCAGAAACTCCCCAAAGATCTTTTCACGGAACTTCCATTTTCCGTTTCTAGAAAAGATGGGCTATAGTATACGGACAAATCCTTCCACTGAAAAGAGGTAAAAATACTATGTTAAACTCAAAAACCATCTTCTTAAAAGCATCAATGAGTTGACAAGATAGTAATAAATGACTTAGCCTCCCAAAGAAGGGAAAGATCCTGCTTGCCCTTCATAGAGAACAGTGTCCTGGAAATGGAGAAGCAGCCCTGTAAGTTTATTGCACCAGAGTCCAAACAGGCAATCCTGCACTTCCAGCTGTTCGCCCCAAGTCCCTGATGTTTTCACCCATCTGTCTTCCCTTTCAAACTGTAAACCAAGTTTTTAAAATTCTGATTATAATGTATATGGAAATTCTATAATATATATGGTAACGTATGTTCACTATAGAAAACTTATAAAATGATGAAAATAAATGATAATAAAAATAGCTGTAGCCTTCACACTTGGAAATACTCTGTTGTATTTTCTTCTAGTTTATTATATAAACTGATGCTGCCCAGGTGCCAAAGCTCTAAGTTGACGGGCACAGATCTCAGTGGCCCCAAGCTCTCTGTCTATATCTCTGCCTTCCAACCAGTGATGATAGATGGTCCTGCACATACCTAAGGTCACCTCTCAGCTTGAGCATAAGATTGGGCCCCTGCTTCCCCCAATAATCAATTTCCTGGTCTCTTCTGTATTACTCATTCTTACATACAAATGTGCTGTAATATTAATACCTCTCATTAGAACAAACAAAATGAAACCAAATAAATGAAAACAAAATGGTCCCATTAAAATCCACCACTTGATGCCATATCCCCCTCCAACCAGTGCCCCATTTCTATGACTTTCCTTATAGAACAATACTTGAGTCCATGCTCTCACCTACTGTGCTGTCTTTTATTTTTATCAGATACATATATGCACATATCTTGAAAAATAAATACCACTACAAGGCCTGTTAATGGAAATAAGTGAGTAAGTGAAAGTCACTCAGTCGTATTCAACTCTTTGCAACCCCACGGATTGCAGCCTCTGTCCATGGAACTCTCCAGGCAAGAATACTGGAGTGGGTAGCCATTCCCTTCTCCAGAGGATCTTCCTGACCCAGAGAATGAACCCAGGTTTCCCGCATTTAATGCAGATTCTTTGCCATCTAAGCCACCAGGGAAGCCTCCCAATCTTCCATACATCCCATTTCTGATTCCAGAGCCAACCTCTTTAACTTTGTATCCGTTCCTCTTATTGGTATTTCTGTTCCTCTAAATAGCACATTCATGATACTCCTTCTTTGTTTTTGTATGTGTATCCTTTTAGTGAATTAGCTCTCTTTAACATACCACAATCCTTCAAATAGTTGTTTTATAATTTTTATTAGCTTAGTGTTCAGTGTCTACATTATTATGACCCTATAAACAAATGCTACTCATAGCTAAGCATTTAGTAGACTGTGATAATTTTTCTCCCTTGAATTTTTAAAAACATTGTTCTGGAGTTAATAAATGTCTTATTCCTTCATTTGCTTAGTTTCTGTTGTATTGATTATGAAATCACTCCCAAATTTCCTCCACAGCCTAAGTCCTTATGAATATATTCAAGCACATCAGATATTCTACCAACTTCGTCTCTTTGCACAGACTTTCCCATGGCCCTCGGTGCTGCCACACGGGGACAGGTTCCCTGCTCGCCTGGGCATGGCTGACATTCGGAATCTCCTTCACCTCATCCCAGACTGACCTCTGCCTCTCTTTCCTACTGGCTTGCCCTGTTGCCTGGATCTCACATATTCCTCTCTTTGGTGTTCTCAAACACTTTCCCTTTACTCCATCTAGTTAGTATCCTGAGAAAGGGAACATGTAAAGAAAAATATTGAAACTAAATATCTAAAAAAAATCCCCTGGAGAAGAGCATGCCAACCCACTCCAGTATTCTTGCCTGGAGAATTCCATGGTCAGAGGATCTGGTGGGCTACAGTCCATGGGGTCTCAAAGAGTTGGACACAACTGAGTGACTAGCACATACACACACACACACACACACAAATATCTAAAAATGTCTTCAGGCCACTAGCACTTACATAGTGACTTGATATGGAATTCTGTGTTAGAAATAATTTCCCTCAGAATTTAGAAAGCATTGCTTCAGCATTTTCTAGCTTCTCCAGAGCAGATTTTTTTTTTGCCTCTTGAAGTTTTCAAAGTCTCTTCTTTTTAAAAAAATGTTACTTACTTTATCTTTGGTTGCGCTGGATATTCATCGCTGTCCAAGGGCTTTCTCTAGTTACACGAGCGGGAGGCGGCTCCTCTTGTTGTGGAGCACAGGCTCTAGGCTTGCGGGCTCAGTAGTCGGGGTGAGCATAAGGGCGAGTGGGCTGTGTAGTTGCGACACACAGGCTCAGTAGTTGTGGTGCCTGGGCTTAGTTGCTCTGGGCATATGAAATCTTCCCAGACTAGGGCTCAGACCTGTGTCCCCTGCATTGGCAGGTGGATTCTTATCCATTGTGCCACCAGGGAAGTGCTCAAGGTCTCTTCTTTGCACCCTTTTCACCAAAATTTCACCTGTGATATATCTTTGTGTGGATCTGTTTTCATCTTCTGTGCCGAGAACTTGGTTGGGACCATTCAAAGTATAAACTTTTGTCTGTCAAACTCTGAGAAGCTTTCTTGAAATTTTAAAAATATTTGCTACTTTCCATTCATGTTGAAACTTATGTTCTTAATGTGTTGGAATCCCTTGCTGATAACCCAGAACTCTTATGGTTCTTCTTTCCTTCTTGCCATTTCTTCTCCATTTTGTAGCATTAAATGGAAGTACAACTTAATTTTCTAATTCTTCTATTGAATTATTTATTTCTGTGATCATATTTCTAATTTCTAAGAGTGCTTTCTTCTTCTCTGTATACAATAATATGTAATTCTGATCTTTTTTCATATGCCATATCTTTTTTGCATCTTTTATATATTATTGATTATAGTCATATGGAATCCATTAGGTCTCTTGATTATCTTCTTTTATGATTTCTGCTGAATGTTCATTTCCCTTATGACAGTTAAAGCACCATATCACCAGGGTCTTACCCTTGCTCTTCCTTCTGTTTCTAGGAACTAGCAGATCCTGACCCACTGGAGGCCTCAAAACATATCCTGGATGATGGACTTTAGTGTGGCTCAGGCAGTTAAGCCACATTGCCACTTGATGTCCTCCTGACTTCTGAACCTAGCAGCCTCTTATCATAGAACATTCTGGAACACTGCAACAGTTCACTAGCACAGGGTACAGAGTCATGCCTGCTACCTGATGGATAGGGAACTAGTGGAAAATAGGTCACAAAGGTCTCTGAGGGAAGATATCCTGGGTTCAATCCCAACCCCAACTCCACCACCTCCTTAAACTCTCTCAGTACAAAATGATCACAAATTGGGTGCTTCATGGGTTTGCTTTGAGGATACAATTTGACCATGTAAATCACATGGCCTTATTGCCTGAGACATAGTAAGTGTTCCTTTATCCACAGTTACCATTGTTATAATGGGCTGCCCTGGCAGCTCAGACAGTAAAGAATCCACCTGCAATGTGGGAGACCTGGGTTTGATCCCTGGGTGAAGAAGATCTTCCCTGGAGGAGGAAGTGGCAACCCACTCCAGTGTTCTTGCCTGAGAAATCCCATGGGCAAAGAAGACCGGCAGGCTACAGTCCATGGGGGTCGCAAAGAGTCGAACACGACTGAGTACACCATCATTATATTGACTACAGCATTTAGAAAAGTTCCACTCTTTTGCTTGTATAAACCACAATTCAGGAAACATCGTTAAACACATATTAATATTTTTGCAACATGTATGATTATCTTCTTAGGATAAATCCTTTTCAGGAATTTAGTTACTTCTCCTTTTTGCTTTTTTTCTGGCCACATCATTTGGCATGTAGGATCTTAGTTCCTTAGCCAGGGGTTGAATCCATGTCCCCTGCATTGGAAACAGGGTCTTAACCATTGGGAAGCCAGAAGAGTCCCAGGAACTTAGTTATTTCTGCATCAAAATACAAGCACACTTAAACTGTAGAGATGATTTGCAAAAGTGCCCTTTAGGAATTTTACACTACTTTGGGTGGGAAGGAGGCTCAAGAGGGAGGGATATATCTATATACTTATGGCTGATTCACCTTGTTGTACAGCAGAAATCAACACAACATTGTAATGCAATTATCCTCCGCTAAAAATAATTTTTTTAATACTACTTTATTTCAAAGTTGAAAAAAGCCTGTTTATTAAAATTTAATATACTCAATTCTTTTACTTCCCCCTCCAAATTCTATACTTCAGGATAGAGATGAGCAAAGAAGTCTGTATTTTAGATAGCTTTCTGTGAGTGGTTGAGAAAGTGGGCTTTGTACTTACCACACTTAATTTTATATTATATAATGTTTTGGTGGGCTTCCTTTGTGGCTCAGCTGGTAAAGAATCGGCCTGCAATGTGGGAGACCTGGGTTTGATCCCTGGGTTGGGAAGATCCCTTGGAGAAGGGAACAGCTACCCACTCCAGTATTCTGGCCTGGAGAATTCCATGGACTATATAGTCCATGGGGTCTCAAAGAGTTGGACACGACTGAGTGATTTTCACTCACTCACTCTTTTGGTATCATTTATACTTAGACCATATCTACAGAATCTAATATTCAATTACTCAATTAAATGTTCCCTTTACTCCTTACTTTGCAAACCTATAATATTCTAAGAGTAAACATAAATTAATAGAGTTGATAAGAAGAGGAGAAAAAAAGAGATTTTGTTTCCCCCAATACTACAACCAGTATATTTTTCCTTATACTGACAATATCCTCCTCATTCACTTTCATCTCTGACTAACTGACCTATTTTGTTTTATTCCATTTCTTAGTCCACATTCTCATTTTTGTTCACATTTATTGCTAATATATTTGTTTGACATTTAACCTATGTCACATGTCAAAGAATTTACACAAATAATGGTGCAAGATAAAGGAACAGCTGGGAGCAGGAGATGTATAAGTACAAGTGGGCAAAAGACAATATGATTGAGAACCTCAACAAACAACAGATAGTACATAAAACTTCAATATTTTAAATTATAAAACATAGAAAATAAAACAACCCAGATATTTTGTGTAAAGAGAAAAATGACAAGCTTGAAAATGCCATCATGGAGCATTAAGAATCAGATTTACTCTCTTGTCTTACACAATGACGAATCCAGATAAATATATGAAACAACAGTATTCAGACCCTGGACATCAGGCAGCACAAGCATTGTGACTTCTACAAATAAGAAAACGAAAGCGGCAAGGCCGACAATTGTCCAGCTTCCTTCCTGGAGAGAGCTTCCAGGACACAGTGTGGGAAGGGAGGAGCCCTAAAAGAGCCCAGCAGTCCCAGTGAGTTAAGGGGACAGAGTTAAGAATTGCAGAGACCAGGATGTTAGAATTAGCAGACAGTGACAATAAAAGTTACTATAGATTATTATAGGACTTCCCTGGTGGTCCAGTGGTTAAGACTCTGCCTTCCAATGCAGAGGGCACAAGTTTGATCCCTCGTCAGGGAACTAAGATCCCATACTTTGCACAGTGCAGTCAATTAAAAAAAATTACTATAAATGTACTCCTTATGCTTAAAAAGTTATACCAGAGACATGAAAGATGTTTAAAAGATCACAATTAAAATTCTAGATATGAAAATGTTTGAGATAAAAATACACTGGATGTGCTTTGGTAGACTGGTAGATCATGGTAGATGTGTAATGGTAGATTTGACATTGCAGAAGAAAAGATCAGTGACCTTGAAGGCATAAACATAGAAACTTCCCAAAATTATATGAAGTAATAATTATTAAAGTGTATTATTAAGTTTGGAACATACGTTCAAGCAATATTATTCATAACAATCAAAACACAGAAATAACCTAAATGTCTATGAACACATGAATGAATGAATAAATAAAAGGTGATATATCCACATAATGCAATATTATTTGACCATGGAAAGGAATGAAGTACTGATTCATGCTACAATGGGGATGAACTTTGAAAAAGTATTTTGCTTTGTGCAAGAAGTCAGTCACCAAAGATTGACATTGTATTATTCCATTTATCTAATGGGTCTGTTTCTTTGAAGAGTCAGACAGGACATGGTGACTGAACAACAATGGGTCCTTAATAAGTGAATCTATAAAGACAGAAAGTAGATTTGTAGTTGCCTAGGGCTCAGGGAATGTTGGATGGAAATGGGGATGACTGCTGAGAAATAATGGATGTGTGGTGATGAAAATGTTTTTGAAAATGTTTTTGGAGTGATGAGAATGTTCTAAAATTGATGTGTGGTATTTGTTGCATTAGCTCTGTGAACATAATAAAAACTACTGAGTTTAAATGACTGAATAATATATGTGAATTATATCTTAAAAAAACTATTCTAATGAAAGTGATGGCTCAATTAAATGAAATATAGATGCCAGAACTGCCATGGGAGTTTGTAGAAAGAAAGATGAAAAGATTCAGAGAAGGGGGCATGCTAGTCTGAATCTACGCTATAGAACTGGAAAACACACAGGTGACTGTTTCCTTGGAGAGACACAAAGGGTACTGTTTATCAGGCAATAAGGAATGCACAGGTAAGGGGAGTATCAAGCTCATTGTGTCTGTCCTTGGTGAGCTGGGGCTGACTCTAGGAGATAATATCACAGTCCTTAGCAAACTTGTCATCAGATCTCTCTCTGTTCTTAGGGAAAGTACCCAAGGTCATCTTTAACCTGCTTCACACTGCCCCGCTTAAACAACTTAAGCAAAAAGATAAATCTCTTTCTCACTGTGTCCATACATAAAGGACCAGAGACAGTTACCCTTGGACCAATCCCTGTTGCTAGGCAGATGTGGTATAATGTGGTTACACCCTGATTGGTCAGGTCTGGGTCATGTGCATCCCTTGGTACATAATAATACTTCCTAAGTTATTTAAGGTCATACTGATTATTAAACCATGTCACTATTAAATAAAAATACCCTTGAGAATTCTTTGGTCCATGAGAAAAATGAGAGAACATTAACTATTAACAAAGTTAGCTTCTTTTCATTTCTTTACCTTTAGTTTCTAGCTAACAACTTTTGACTCTTTTCATCACAAAAGTACTGGGTAGTAAACAGACAGACTTTAAGATCCTCCCCTAAATCTTCATCTTCTGGCATCCATGCCCATGTGTAACTTTTACCCTTAGAGTATAAGCTGTAGATAGTGACTTACTGGTAGCAAATAGAATTCAAGAAGTGGGTGATGGAATATTTACTTGGGGATGACCAGGGACAGGATATGAGGGAACTGGGATCAGTTGTCTCAAGTTCCGTTGTCCAAGCCAGGCTGAGAAAGCAGAAATTCCCAGTGAAAACTATTGTCAAGTGACCCTGCATTCCTTTTCCATCTAAGGAGCTCCTCCTCTGGATCTCATCCTTCACAGTCCCTGCGGTCAGACTGGAGGAGGAGGAGGGAGAGACCACTAACAGAGATTAAACAACAAGGACTGTTGTATATTGGTTTGAAATTCAGACCCCCTCGTTCAGATCTTCCACCTTAAGTGGAGTCATTTTAATCCACTTGTTTACAGCTAAAAGCAAAAAAAATTTTTTTCTTCTAAGTACAGTTGTTTTGATATAAGAATGAAGTAAATTGTGAAGGATGTCATCGTGTCCTCTGCTGTTGACTGACAAGAACTTAGCAGCCCAGTTGCTCCGAGGCTTGCTGGGGACTTACTGATAAGAACATGTGCAGGAACAACTATGACAAAGGGACAGCTGGAATATAAAAAAACAAGAGATAGGGAGGACTATCTGAGAGTTTCAGTCAGGGCAAAACTATCCTTTGTAGATCTAGCTTTCTGAAGTTATTGAGACACTTGCTCCTGCTTTGGCCAAGGCACCCCTTTGGTCGGCAGTGATATCCAACCATGCAGCAGTCTCAAGAAGGAAAGGGACGACAGTTACTGCTCCACAGAGGCCCTCATTATTGGCAGAGACATGAGCCATGCAATGTCCCTGGAGAGATAACCCTCGGAGCAGCCTCCCCCGCCTGCCAACGCAGGGGCCAATGTTCCCTAGCCACACACTCTAGCAAAACCTCTCCCGAGAAACCAAACTGCTATAAAAGATGCACCTCACAGTATATTTGGATATTATCTCTGTCATATTTCCTTGACTAGAACAACAGTGTAATCATTTGTCTGGAGTATGTTATTTCTTTATTAACTTATTAAAAGACATTATCCTGTATGCTATTGGCTTTTGAAATTATTATGATTTTCACAGTGAACCTCTGTTAAACAAACTATTTTCAAAGACAATCTCGATCTCTGAGCACAATTTGCCGCCTCCAAAACAAATCATAAAACAAACAAGGAATCTGATCTGTAGTGAAAACAGGAAGTGTAGAAACAAAGACTTCCAATCTAGCACCTGGTGAGTCCCAGGGCCGGAAAGATTAGGAGGGTAAGTCTCCAAACTCCCTGTGCTGCACCTGGGACCCAGCTCCTCTTACTTTAATTTAGAATAATGTCCCACCCAGGAGCCCAGTGGTGACACGGCAACTGGATCTCTGCTCAGAACAGATCACCACTGCCACACACTCCTAGGAAGTCCTATTCTCTCAACAAGTATTAATTCAGTGTGTGTAGCAGAAACCCAAATAGTGATCTAGACAGGATGGAAGTCTCCCATGATAGTGAGGCAGGCAGTTCAGGACAGGCAGTTCTAGAGGGGTTCTGGACCATGAAGGTATCTAGGCATCCAGGGTCCCTATGATCTACCTTCCTTCTCTGTTTTTGCTGAGGTGGTGCCCTTATTGGGATGACCCAAGGCACCTGAAGGTATTCGTGGCCAAGTGGTTAAGGCGATGGACTTAACCATCCATTGGGGTTTCCCCACACAGGTTCGAATTTTGCCAACTACGGTTTTATCCACACAAGGAAGACCAAAGACTCTCACTTTCATGCCACAATCATCTGAAACCACTTGGCAGTCAGTCAAGTCACTCTTGGGCCAAACTGCCCTCCAGTTCCATCTGGTCTTGGTCATCTGGTGGCTCAGACAGTAAGAATCCACCTGCAATGTGGTACACCTAGGTTTGATTCCTGGGTTGGGAAGATCCCCTGGAGGAGGGCATGGCAACCCACTCCAATATTCTTGCCTAGAGAATCCCCATGGACAGAGGAACCTAGCAGACTACAGTCCATGGGGTCGTAAAGAGTCGAACATGACTGAGCAACTACGCACAACATACCTAAGACCATGTTCAGGGTCCATAAGCAACCAGGGAGAGCAGGAGAGGAGAGCAGAAGCCCTTTAAAGGCAAAATGGAAAACTTAGTATCTGGGTCATCATATTGATCATAATTTAGTCACACAGACATGGTTAAATTCAAGGAAGGCTGGAGAATGGATAGTTTTTAATCTGGGTGACTTTGTTCCCCAATAAAACTATTATTATGGAATAAGGATGATTTTTGTTACACTTGGTAATTTTTTAAAAACCAAGAATGTCATAATTTTTATTATCTTAAACTACATCAGATTTGTCTGTAAAAAAATGGAATATTTTCAGAATATATTTTAAATTGAAAAACAAAGGTACAGATAGAACGTGTGGTAAAATGACACCTGATTAAAAAGGGAAATCTCCATCTATAACATACAGAAACCAGCAATAGTGGTTGGGTCCAGGAAAAAAAATTGGAAGAACTGTAGATGGACAGGGGAGAAAAATTTACTTTTCACTGTATACACTTTTTATTATTTGAGATTTTTCAACCTTGTGCTTGTGATAGCTTATGGTGAACGATGTCGGATTCATGACCGCCAAAGATTCAACTTCGGGACCAGAGACCAAGCTTGACCACTCGGGGCTCTTGTGTGGCAGAAGTTTTATTACAGTGCAAAGGGGCAGAGAAAGCTTCTGACACAGATATCAGAAGGCAGGCAGAGAGTGCCCCCCTCACTAGTATTAGCAAGGGAATTACATACTTTCAGACCTCCCTCCCATCTCTCTCCCCACCCCACCCTTCAGCCTGTCGCAGAGAGTATCTGTTTGAGTTCTCTGAGTCATACAGCAAATTCCCATTGGCTATCTGTTTTATGTTACAATAAATCTCAAGGTTGTAAAAATTACAACTTATTACAATAAGTCTCAAGGTTGTAAAGATATTAGGAGACCCACTCCTACAACTTACGTTTTAGGATAACAGGATTAGAACTTAACAATAGAAAGATCCTACCAGATCCACTCCCATAATATACATTCTAAGATATCAGGATTAGTCAGGTTTTCAGGAAGGAGAAACTGTCCTCAAGCAGGATACATTGTTGTTATATAATCCCAAGTACAGTGTTTAAATTGAGTTGTTTGTTGTGTAATCATCAGTTCAGGACTTAAAGAAAAAACTGTTTTATGTGACTAAGACTAAGGAATGTAGAGAAAAAAAAAAAAAATCTGTTGTTTCCTCCTGGAGAACCCCAGACCTTTCCTGGGTTGCTGCATGAAGCCTTTCTCTAGCTGCAGAGTGAGGGCTACTCTCTAGTTGCGGTGCTTGGGCTTCTCATTGCAGTGGCTCCTCTTGCTGTGGAGCACAGGCTCTAGGCTGCGTGAGCTCAGTACTTGCAGCACACCGGCTTAGTTGCTCCGTGGCATGCGGGATCTTCTTGGACCGCAGATCAAACAGGCAGCCCCCATGTTGCGAGGCAGATTCTTAACTGCTGGACAACCAGGGAAGCCTGTATGTCTTCTTTGGAGAAATGTCTTCTGCCTATTTTCTGGTTGGGAATTTGTTTTATGATATTGAGTTGTATGAGTTGTTTGTATATTTTGTATATTAACTTCTTGTCAATCACATCCTTTGCAAATATTTTCTCCCATTCTGCAGGCTACCTTTTTCATTTCATTGATGGTTTCCTTTGCTATCCGAAAGCTTTTTATTGATTTCAGCATGGGAGCTGTTTTCTTTTTTTTTTTAAACTTTACAATATTGTATTAGTTTTGCCAAATATCGAAATGAATCCGCCACAGGTATAAATGTGTTCCCCATCCTGAACCCTCCTCCCTCCTCCCTCCTCCCTCCTCCCTCCCCATACCCTCCCTCTGGGTCGTCCCAGTGCACTAGCCCCAAGCATCCAGTATGGTGCATCGAACCTGGAGTGGCGACTCGTTTCATACATGATACTATACATGTTTCAATGCCATTCTCCCAAATCTCCCCACCCTCTCCCTCTCCCACAGAGTCCATAAGACTGATCTATACATCAGTGTCTCTTTTGCTGTCTAGTACACAGGCTTATTGTTACCATCTTTCTAAATTCCATATATATGCGTTAGTATACTGCATCCGTGTTTTTCTTTCTGGCTTCCTTCACTCTGTATAATAGGTTCCAGTTTCATCCACCTCATTAGAACTGATTCAAATGTATTCTTTTTAATGGCTGAGTAATACTCCATTGTGTATATGTACCACAGCTTTCTTAGCCATTCATCTGCTGATGGGCATCTAGGTTGCTTCCATGTCCTGGCTATTATAAATAGTGCTGCGATGAACATTAGGGTACACGTGTCTCTTTCCCTTCTGGTTTCCTCAGTGTGTATGCCCAGCAGTGGGATTGCTGGATCATAAGGCAGTTCTATTTCCAGTTTTTTAAGGAATCTCCACACTGTTCTCCATAGTGGCTGTACTAGTTTGCATTCCCACCAACAGTGTAAGAGGGTTCCCTTTTCTCCACACCCTCTCCAGCATCTATTGCTTGTAGACTTTTGGATGGCAGACATTCTGACTGGTGTGAAATGGTACCTCATAGTGGTTTTGATTTGCATTTCTCTGATAATGAGTGATGTTGAGCATCTTTTCATGTGTTTGTTAGCCATCTGTATGTCTTCTTTGGAGAAATGTCTATTTAGTTCTTTGGCCCAGAAAATTACTAGAACTAATCAATGATTATAGTAAAGTTTCAGGATATAAAATCAACACACAGAAATCCCTTGCATTCCTATACACTAATAATGAGAAAACAGAAAGAGAAATTAAGGAAACAATTCCATTCACCATTGCAACGAAAAGAATAAAATACTTAGGAATATATCTACCTAAAGAAACTAAAGACCTATATATAGAAAACTATAAAACACTGGTGAAAGAAATCAAAGAGGACACTAATAGATGGAGAAATATACCATGTTCATGGATTGGAAGAATCAATATAGTGAAAATGAGTATACTACCCAAAGCAATTTATAGATTCAATGCAATCCCTATCAAGCTACCAACAGTATTCTTCACAGAGCTAGAACAAATAATTTCACAATTTGTATGGAAATACAAACAACCTCGAATAGCCAAAGCTATCTTGAGAAAGAAGAATGGAACTGGAGGAATCAAGCTACCTGACTTCAGGCTCTATTACAAAGCCACAGTTATCAAGACAGTATGGTACTGGCACAAAGACAGAAATATAGATCAATGGAACAAAATAGAAAGCCCAGAGATAAATCCACACACATATGGACACCTTATCTTTGACAAAGGAGGCAAGAATATACAATGGATTAAAGCGAATTTCTTTAACAAGTGGTGCTGGGAAAACTGTTCGACCACTTGTAAAAGAATGAAACTAGAACACTTTCTAACACCATACACAAAAATAAACTCAAAATGGATTAAAGATCTCAACGTAAAACCAGAAACTATAAAACTCCTAGAGGAGAACATAGGCAAAACACTCTCTGACATACATCACAGCAGGATCCTCTATGACCCACCTCCCAGAATATTGGAAATAAAAGCAAAAATAAACAAATGGGACCTAATTAAACTTAAAAGCTTCTGCACAACAAAGGAAACTATTAGCAAGGTGAAAAGGCAGCCTTCAGAATGGGAGAAAATAATAGCAAATGAAGCAACTGACAAACAACTAATCTCAAAAATATACAAGCAACTCCTACAGCTCAACTCCAGAAAAATAAATGACCCTATCCGAAAGCTTTTAAGTTTGATTAGATCCCAGACAACTGCACTCATCTCACACGCTAGTCTGAGAAGGCAGTGGCACCCCACTCCAGTACTCTTGCCTGGAAAATCCCATGGACAGAGGAGCCTGGTGGGCTGCAGTCCACGGGGTCGCTAGGAGTCGGACATGACTGAGTGACTTTACTTTCACTTTTCACTTTTATGCATTGGAGAAGGAAATGGCAACCCACTCCAGTATTCTTGCCTGGAGAGTCCCAGGGACGGGAGAGCCAGGTGGGCTGCCATCTATGGGGTCACACAGAATCGGACACGACTGAAGCGACTTAGCAGCAGCAGCAGCAGCAGCAGCAGCACGCGCTAGTAAAGTAACACTCAAAGATCTCCAAGCCAGGCTTCAGCAATACGTAAACTGTGAACTTCCAGACGTTCAAGCTGCATTTAGAGAAGGCAGGGGAACCAGAGATCAAATTACCAACATCCATTGGATCATCAAAAAAGTAAGAGAGTTCCAGAAAAACATCTATTTCTGCTTCCTTGACTATGCCAAAGCCTTTGGCTGTGTGGATCACAATAAATTGTGGAAAATTCTGAAAGAGATAGGAATACCAGACCACTTGACCTGCCTCTTGAGAAACCTGTATGTAGGTCAGGAAGCAACAGTTAGAACTGGACATGGAACAACAGACTGGTTCCAAATAGGAAAAGGAGTACGTCAAGGCTGTATATTGTCACCCTGCTTATTTAATTTATATGCAGAGTATATCATGAGAAAAGCTGGGCTGGAAGAAGCACAAGCTGGAATCAAGATTGCCAGGAGAAATACAAATAAGCTCAGATATGCAGATGACACCGTCCTTATGGCAGAAAATGAAGAACTAAAGAGCTTCTTGATGAAAATGAAAGAGGAGAGTTTAAAAGTTGGCTTAAAGCTCAACATTCAGAAAAGTAAGACCACGGCATCCGGTCCCATGACTTCATAGCAAATAGGTGGGAAAACAGTGGAAACAGTGGCTGATTTTATTTTTTGGGGTTCCAAAATCACTGCAGATGGTGATTGCAGCCATGAAATTAAAAGACACTTACTCCCTGGAAGGAAAGTTATGACTAACCTAGACAGCATATTAAAAAGCAGAGATATTACTTTGCCAACAAAGGTCCGTCTAGTCAAGGCTATGGTTTTTCCAGTGGTCATGTATGGATGAAAGAAAGCTGAGCGCCGAAGAATTGATGCTTTTCAACTGTGGTGTTGGAGAAGACTCTTGAGAGTCCTTTGGACTGTAAGGAGATCCAACCAGTCCATCCTAAAGGAGATCAGTCCTGGGTGTTCGTTGGAAGGACTGATGTTGAAGCTGAAACTCCAATACTTTGGCCACCTGATTCGAAGAGTTGACTCATTTGAAAAGACCGTGATGATGGGTAAGACTGAGGGCAGGAGGAGAAGGGGATGACAGAGGATGAGATGGTTGGATGACATCACCAACTCAATGGACATGAGTCTGGGTAAACTCCGGGAGTTGGCGATGGACAGGGAGGCCTGGTGTGCTGTGGTTCATGGGGTTGCAAAGAGTCGGACACGACTGAGCGACTGAACTGAACAGACTAATCTAAGAAAATACTGCTACGATTTATGTCCAAGTATGTTTTGCTTACAGTCTCGTCTAAGAGATGTATGGTGTCAAGTATTGCATTTAGTTCTTTAAAACCATTTTAAATTTATTTTTGCATATGTTGTGAGAGAATGCTCTAATTTCATTGATTTATATGTAGCTGTCCAGCTTTCCCATGTGCTGGGAAGTTTTTGATTATTGATTCAGTCTTCTTACCTGTTATTGATCTGTTCAGCTATTCTGTTTCTTCATGATTGTCTTGGCAGGTTGTATAAACCCATTTCTTCTAGTTCCTCCAGTTTGTTTGCTGTATAATCATTCAGAGTCCTCTTTCATACTCCTTTGTATTTCTGTGATATCAGCTGCAACATGAAAGAGTCTTGAAAGACAGACACTACGTCCTTCCATGAGAGAGGAAAACTCAATTCCCCAAATACACAGCTGGGAAAGAGAGGCACTCTTAGTCACATAACACATGCTGAGTTGTGACTCTGGACATAATGACACATATTTGCTGGGTGTGTGCACAAGGCATTTGCCAAAGGTGGTGAGTGGCAGTAGTGACATTCAGTTGTCAAGAGCAATAGTGATAGCAGTTCTAGCCACACAGTTGAGTGTCCAGCATCACGGGTGTCGTCGTAACAAAGGCAACTGTGTCCAGCAACAGAGCAGTGGTTCCTGTATGTAACTCAGCTTAGAAAAGCATCAAAAATTTTGTTCCCGAATGTGCTGACTCAGTCCCTGAAATAAAATGAGCCAAGTATGTAAGCATATGTACACACACACACACACACACACACGTTTAAATTAGAAAAACTTAGGATTCCATTGATTGCACCAAGAAGTAAATGAGAAGTCAATGCAGGGAATAGTTTCAGAGAGTAAGGATTCAGAGACGTTCTTTATGCTGAGTTGATAACCACTTCCTCACTTTTCCACCTGGCTACATAACCCAGAGTAGGGCAAACAACATAAATGTCCCAGCAGATGTCTTGCTTTTTTCTTCTCAGGAAAAAAAACAACTTAATTGTGGATTTAAGACACTTCCCCAACCTGAGCGCTCCTATCACTGACCCTTGTCAGTCGTCCTCAACCTGGCTAAGACCTAAGACTGCTTATAGGTACTGCTGCAAAACACTTGGGCCTCTCCCTAGACCCACCATCTCAGAAAGCTGAGCACAGAGCCCAAGACTTGCTTATCCAACAAGCCTACAGGTGAGGCTGATGAACAGCCATGTGGCAATCCTGCTCTACATTTTTGCTACTAAATGTGTGCTCTGAAGATGAGCAGCATCAGCACCAACCTTGTTATAAGTTCAGATTCTTACATTCGACTTTGGACCACTGGAACTTAATGAGATGTCCGGGGAATTCTCATGCACAGGTAAGTCGGGGACTACCTGTTCTCTGCGCTGTCTAGACGTGTGTCAGAATCGTGCAGTCTGCGCACGTGCGCAATCCGATCAGACTGTATAGGGCTGTGAGGTCCAGGGTTCAGTCCTTGTTCCTTCCTCCTCTAATCCCTCTCAGCAGGTTATAAATAGCATTTATATGGTGTCACTTCCAAAATTATTTCTACACCCAAGACATCTCTCCTAAACTCCAAACATGTGCCCCAACTAACAACCCAACTTGAATTTTCTAACAGGCATCCAATTTCAGCATTTCCTCAACTGAATACCCATATTTTTTTGTTGTTGTTTAGTTGTTAAGTCGTGTCCAACTCTTTTGTGACCCCCATGGACTATAACCCACCAGGCTTCTTTATCCATGGGATTTCCCAGGCAAGAATACTGGAGTGGGTTGCCATTTCCTTCTCCAGGGAATCTTCCAGACCCAGGGATCAAACCCACGACTCTTGGGTCTCCTGCATTGGCAGGCGGATTCTTTGCCACTGAGCCACTTGCATAGTCTGAAAGTCTGGGTGTCCTCTTTCTCACAACTCAGACTTAATCCTTTAGGAAATGCTGTAAAGTCCATCTTTAGATATATCCAGTTTTAGTCACTCTGTAATATTTTTCCCTACCCACACGTGAGACAACCACCAACATTTCCAACCTGGACATTGCACTATTTCTACAGTCTCCACTACTGCCTCGTTCACTCTTCACTTCTCAGCTCTGTCCCCAGCACAGCAGCCAGACTGATGCTTCTAAATAGAAGTCACACCGGTCCCTCTTCTCCCAAAACTGTCTTGGAGTGCTACGTCTTCCTCAGAGAAAAGTCAATCCAGTATTCTCAAAGCCACATGATCTGCACACACATGAGACCTCATCTCAGTTCTTCGCTCCACCAGCCACACCTGCGTCCTCTTCACTCTTCCTTGAATACAGACGCTCTCCTGCCCTTGTGCATTTTCACTGAAGCACCTCTGCCTGGAGAGAACTTCGCCCAGACCTCCTTGTGGGCATTCCCCCATGTCCTTCACATCTTCACTCAGAAGTCACCTTCTCAGTGAGGCCCACTGACCACCCTAGTAACACAGCCACCTTCCCTGTCCCTACACACTCATACTCTGGGTCACCTTCCTCAGAGCACTCACCAACCTCAAAGGGAAACACTCCCTCACTTACTAGGATCATAATGCACACTCTGCCTCTTCTCACTAGAACAAGCTCCACAGGCCAATAACTTTGCCTGACTTTGGTTTTCTGAAATTTCTTAGATGCAAAAATAATGTGTGATGTATCTGACACAACACATAGATTGAATGATAAGTGGACAGCATCTCTGTATTCTGTTGGGCTCTGTGCAACCTCATGGAATGTAGCCCACCAGGCTCCTCTGTCCATGGGATTTTCCAGGCAAGAATACTGGAGGGGGTTGCCATTTCCTTCTCTGGATCTTCGTGACCCAGGGATCAAACCCGGGTCTCCTGCATTGTAGGCAGACTCTGTACCATCTGAGTCACCAGGGAAGTCCATATTCTAAAGGCAGTATCTTTATTAACGTAGCCTAGGGCCACATGCTGTCTTGCGGCAGCTACAGCACAACATTTACTCTGACTGGTGTCAATGCTGCCTTGCTTTTCTCACAAGTGCTGCTCTCCCTCGCTCCCCCACCTCCTTCCTCCCACAGCAACCCTCCTGCACACCACAGCACACAAACTCATGTCCCACTCAAGAAAGCAATGGTCCTTGACCTATGGGTCCTATTTCCCAAACCACTGCAAATCTAAATTAGACTCAGCTTTATAAACCCATGAGTCTGGATTTGAGCCACCACTAGCACTTCTAGAGCTAAGAGCACAGAAAACAGCCTTGGAAGGGGGGTAAGAGCTGGATGAGTCATTTCTGTAGACCACAGACACTACAGTGAGCAGGGGCCCCCTGAGCCTTGGGGGGACAATGACAGGCAAAAATTACTCCTGCTCCTATAGAGATGGGGGACACCTAGAGGAAATTAAGACTAGAATCCATATGCAAGAACAAGAAGGAGAGTAAGTCTCTATAGAAATAAAGAAAAAAAAAAAAAATCAACACCTAAAAGATGAGGACTGAGAACCAGACCCAGTCCTGAGCCCTGGTTGACCCGGCCACATAAGGTCCTCACTGCCCACAGTCCAGAAGACAAGGTTCAGGTGATGTCTCAGTCCTTGTGATCACAGGTCCTGGTGAGACAAGGTTCTACTGAAGAGACAAGGACAAAGATGTTGAGAGGATGATAACAGCAGCGACCATATCAAAGCCCATGATGCTCTGACTGGGCCCAGGCCCCGTCCACACTCAGCTCCTCACAGCCTTCTCCTGCCCCACCTGCAACAGAGTCAGCATAGCAAACACTCAGATTTTAAAAGGTTCTCAGCACTTCCATTCATTTCTCGCACAATTTAAGAATCTTCCTAGCCTTTAATTAACCCACCAACCCCACCTCATGACAAGAATCAGAAAAAACAAATTCAGGACTCCCCTGGTGGTCCAGTGGTTAAGAATCCGCCTGCCAATGCAGGAGACACAGGTTCCATCCCTGCCCCGGGAAGATTCCACATGCCATGGAGCAATTCAGTCTGTGCGCCACTACTACTGAACAGAAGCCATTGTAACGAGAAGCCCATATGCCACAACTAGAGAAAGCCAGTGGCAACAACAAAGACTCAGGGCCAAAAATAAATAAGTAAATAGAAAAAATGAATTCATATCCAGATTCCTACTTTCAATAAGGAGTAAGAAGTTACAACTCAGTGTAACATGGAGTTAAGACAAGGATAGAGATTGCCCAGCCCCACCTCGTCACAAAGGAGGAGGGTGGGGGCGTAAACAAACCTTGTATCACTCAGTTCCAGACAAAGCCGTTCTCTTAGACTGTGAAAGAAAATAATCATGAACAAATTCAGGTCAGTCATCATAAAAGGTCATTCCCAATAGCCCCCCGACATGCTCAAATGTCTCATCAAAGAATCTCCATCACCCAGTGTGTCCTCTCTGCCCCAAGTTCTCTCCCACTGGGGGTCCCTTAAGAGTCTCACTTTTAGGATCAGTGAGAGCATCAGAGCCCAGAGCACTGTTGCTGCCTAGAGGAGAACAATCCAGAACCTGGCGGAAGTCCAGAGATGGGGCTAAAGAAGGAATCACGGGGTGGGTGAGCTCCCCCATTGGCTCCCATTTGCACTATTCCAAGGGTCTCAGGGTTTGCCACCAGACCCTACCTATACTTGGTACTTACTTGCAGTCTGAAAGTAGGTTCTATTTTTTCCATTTGTAGAGTGATAATATCCTGTGAGAAGCCAGGCAGAAGACAGGTCATGAGCCGCTAAAGAAACCACCTAGTCCCAGACCCCAGGGAAGTTTCCAGAACTGTGACTGAAAACCCAGGGCAGGACCAAAACCATGATGAAAGTAGGTATGCAGGGCCTGAACCAACCACCTGCCCAGAGGCCTGTCCTCACAGTGACCTTCCCTGACCTTCAATGTCCCCATCACCAGATTCATCATGTTGATACTGGTCTCCATTTTCACATGTGCCTTACAAAGAATAAGTGCAAGCAAAACCCCCAGACTTACCAAGCACAAGTGTGTGGAGGGTACTTTCCAGTAACGAGGCAGGCAAACTTCTACCTGGGCTTGAAACCCCCAGTGAGACAAGAAAACTCAGATCCCTCCCTCACTTCCCTACCTGAGAGCTTCTTTATCCAGATCACAGCTCTAGTGACCACGAGGAGAACCAGGACAACAATGATGCCTGTGATGGGGACGGAGGTCTTCAGAGGTTCTGTGGAAGAAAGGAAAGGGGCCCTGACCTCAGGCATGAATCCTAACCTTGCTGAAGTTCTCCTGAAGGCTCCTGATTACCTGATAATAAGGTTGACCATCCATCCCTCTCCTTACCCCATCTCAGGGTGAGGGGCTCCTGAAGCCCCTCATGCTGCACACGGCACGTGTATTTCTGCTCCTCTCCAGAAGGCACCACCAGGGCCGCCCACTTCTGGAAGGTTCCGTCTCCTGAAGGTCTGGTCTCCACAAGCTCCATGTCCTGGGTCTGGTCCTCCCCATTGCGCTGCCAGGTCAGTGAGATCTTCGCAGGGTAGAAGCCCAGGGCCCAGCACCTCAGGGTGACCTCACGGTCAGAGATGCGGTGATGAGTCATGTGTGTTTTGGGAGGCTCTGTGGTACACAAAGCAGGGAGGGTGCAGGCCAGGTTTGTTGAGTAGCATCGACTCCAAAGACCAAGCCACCACAACTCCTGATGGCTCATCTGCCAACCAGTGGGAGAAAGGGAACTTCCTCTATCTGAGGGTAGAGGGACCCACAGTAAGCTGAGCCAGCTTCAAGTCAAGGGTGCGGGAACTCAGTCTAACGTTATCCTCCAGGATAAGAGCCCCTTCAAAGGCTCTCGACTCTTGTATCAAGTCTTTGGTCAATGTTTTCTACATACAGGTGTGTATCTAGTGGGAAAGCACCAAAAGGATGAGAAATCTTCAAGACTCTATGAAGCAGCTCTGTGTCCTCCTGAGAGTAGTTTCCTTGGCACTAATAAGAATGAGTGGCTCAGGGAACCTCCCTGGTGGTCCAGTGGTTAAGACTCCATGCTTCCACTGCAGGGGGTTTGGGTTCAATTCCTGGTCAGGGAAGTAAGATTCCAGATACCATGAGGTGTGGTAAAAAACAAAAATAAAAACAAAAACCCAACATTGTGAATCAACTGTACTTCAGCAAAATAAATTTTAAAAAATTAAAAAATAAATAATGGGTGGATCAGATGGCACTGCCCAGGAGACTCAAGATAGGAAGTCCCCCCACTCCACATCTATGGCTTGTAGGGAAGTCATCATCAGCACATTGGCCCCAGCCATCCCACGCTAAATATCTCACACCCCTGTGCTGGGTCAGTTCTGGAGGAGATACCCTCACCCACACTCTGCAAAGAAAATGGCCCAAGCTGGGGATGGGGGAAGGGCTGAAAGGCTGGGCTGTGGGAAGTCATTACCAGTGCGGTTCAAGCTCTCCCCTCCAAACGTCAAGTATCTCCACAACCACAGGATGCATTCCTTCTCCAAGTAGTTCTTGTCTCTCTCTATGAAGTTCCCACCGGCCTCCCATTTTTGTTTGGTGTACTGAGCAACGAATGTGGCTGCTGTGTATTGCAGAGGGTCCATATGCAAGCTCAGGTAGTCCTCACCATCATAGCCATACTGCCAGTGCCACGTGGTCCTGCCGTCCTCCAGGAGCTCACAGCCGTAGGTGAACTGGAGGGTGTGGGGGCCTGCCCAGCCCCAGGACAGTGGTGTCAGCCAGTGTCAGTTGGGCACAGTCTGCCCCCAAGGCCTCCCACCCAAGGTTCCAGCCCCCCGATACCTTCCCATCTCTTATCTTCTCCTTAGAGGACATTCAAATTCCATAGACAAACTAGTTTTGCCCTAATAACGATCTCTTTTCATTACAGTCAGTTCTGCTTGAGGAATGGTCTATGGTTGGTTCCAGGAGGTATTGAAAAGGCCATGGATTGGGAGTTACAGATTTGAACTCTGCCATGAACTGTGTGATCTGGGCAAGTTATTCATTCTACATTTATCTTGTATAAAAAGAGGGTTAGATTATGACCTAACAGGTCTCTTCTAGGCTAACAGCCTCAGAGTCTAAGCTCAAGTTCCTGAGAACAGGACCACACTACACAGCATTAACACAGGAGGGGACAATGTACTGAGTAGTTTTCCTTGACAGCTATGGACCAAATTTTATCCCTCCAATATTCACTATGTGGAACCCCTAACCCTTGATGTAACTGTATTCGGAGATACTAGCAAGTAATTAAGTTTAAATGAAGTCACGAGAGTGGCGCCCTAATCCAACAAGGACAAGAGGGGTTAAGGAGCTCTCTCCCTCACTCCATGGGCACACACCAAGGAAAGCGAGAATGTGGCCGACTGCAAGCCAGGAAGTGAGCCCTCACCACAGAGAACCCTGCTGAATCTTGACCTTAGACCTTCCAGTCTCTAGAACAGTCAGAAGATAAATTTCTGGTGCTTAAATCATGCAGTCTGTGGTATTTTGTCATGGTAGGCCAGGCAGACTAATATTCTTACTGTTGTTGTTTAATCGCTAAGTCAGGTCACTTGCTGTTTAGTCACTAGGCTGTGTCCAACTCTTTTGCAACCCAACTTAGCGACGAAAGGACAACAACACAAGATACTAGAGAAAGCAAATAGCATCAACAAGCCCAAACTGCTGAAAAATTTCTCAAATGAATTTCAAAGCCAAATATGAATAAATCTGAGATCACTGCAGCCTGGATTCAGCACACATGCTTCTAAGTTTCCACAGATTCCCAGCTCAAGTTCCTAGTCTAACAAACTTGCATACTATAACTTTATTGTGTACCATCACTCTCTTCTTATACTGTGAGCCCTTGAAAGGCAGAGTCTACATCAGTGCCTGTAAAGTAACCATCGGATAAACCTTTGTTGAATTCATGTTCCTAGAAGGATCAACGGGAAAAAGCTGAGCAGCCTCAGTATTCAGCTTGAATTATACTTCTCACTGGCTTATGCCTTGATTGGGCTTCAAGGCCCTTTACAAACTTGTTTCAACAGACCTAAAGTCTCAAGAGCCATTAACTAGAAATGATTAAATTTCAGTCCATCCCTTGAGCTCACTAAGACAAATCCTACCCCACGACTTGCTCCACCCTAATTTCCTACTGCTTGGAACGTCTTTTATGTTCTTCATAGACCTAAGTAATACATATCCACCTGGTTCTATATAAAGTTCTGCCTCATTCATGAAACTCTGACCACTGGGGTATCTCATCTATGAATCTCAGTAAACTATGGCATTCAAGGAGGTTCCTGTCTTTGACATCTCTGGGTATGCAGTGAAGGGTCAATAAACTTTTCACAGAAGTGTGAGTACCTTCCCATATGAATTATAAGCTCTTTGAAGACAAACATCAGTTTATACTCTTCTGGGTCCCCATTTCTAGCACTCAAAAGATGTTCAGCATATATCCATGACCCAGTAAAACTGCTTAATTAATCTATTAATTATTAATTCTCGTCACACAGACCCTACACCATTGTGACCAGACCAGCTCAGCTTTCATTCTCAAGTGATAACTTGTACATGTTCTTCTGCCCCAGCCTGACCCTATGGGAACACTTGTCAAGAGCCTTTCACCCCTGGGGATTGGTACGAAGTGACAAGCACCACTTCCCTCTGCTTTCTCTGAGGCACCTACTTGTTTGCTTTTGTGCCAGCGCTCTGTTCAGACCATCCTCCTTGGTTTGGTTGTAATATTGCTGTACATTCCTCAGATTTAAGTGGAAAATCTTCATCCGACTTGTGAAGATCTTGGTCTCATCATCAAAGTAACTTGGCTCCTCCCTCAACCAATGAACACAAGACTTTGCCTTCATCTCTTCACTGTCATAGCGAATGAAGGGCTGGTTGTCCACGAAGCCAAAAGCCATAAATGAAGGGACTCCTGGACCCGGTTCAGACACAACTGAGTAGAAATACTGCAGAGAGTGTGATCCTGAGGTGAGAACAAGCAACAGTGGGTCAGAGAGAGCTCCAGAATTTACTGTGTGAGGATCTAGGGAATGAGCGTGTGTCTAATAGGAGACATGGCGCACAACATAAAACAATGAAAAGACAATTACACTCCTCTGCATAAGTGAATATATACAGGGTAAGATTGATTTACTTTAAGGAATTAGCTGGCAAGCCCAAATCTGCAAGGCAGAGCTGCATGTTGGATACCTAAGGAAGACACGATATTGCAGCTTATGTCCAAAGGCAGTCTGAAAGTAGAATTCACTCTTCCTCAGACCTGTCTTCCCCTTAAGGCCTTCAACTGATCAGATAAGGCCTACCCACATTACCAGCTAGGGCAGTAGTCCTGAACCTTTTTGGAACCAGATTCATGGAAGACAGTTTTTCCATGGCCCCAGGGTGGGGGGATGAGAGCGAAGTGCAAATTTTTAAAAACTGAAGTACAGCTGCTTTACAACATTGTGTTGGCTTCAGGTGTACAGCATAGTGATTCAGTATTCTGAAAAATTGTATTCCATAACAGATTAAAGATCATGCGTATAATTTCCTGTGCTGTACAACAAATCCTTGGTGCTTATCTACTTTACTTAGTTTGTATCTACTAATCCCGTATCCCTACTTTGTCCCTCCTCTGTTCTCTCCTCTTTGTAATCCCAAATTTGATTTCTATGTCTGTGAGTCTGTTTCCGTTTTGTAGGTACATTCATTTGTATTATTTTTCAATTCCAAATATAAGTAATCTCAAATAGTATTTTTGTCTGACATTTCACTAAATATAATATTTTCTAGGTCTAGTCACACTGCTATAAATGGCAGTTAAAATACATACATTTTAGTTTATACATTAATTTATGAAGTTATATTGAACATAATTCCATGTTTATCTGCCAATTGAATTCATTCTTCTGTAAATTATTCATAGCGTTTCTGTTTTTAACAGCATTGTTCTTTTTTCCGAAGAACCTCTGCACTTCTACCCCTTGACATGGGCGCCTCCTCTGATGAATAAAGTCCCTCTCACTGTGAACTGACTCTGACCCCACTCAGATCTAGACTCCATTGAGAAGCACCTACTGAGGTCAGAGGTCATTCCTGAGGACCCAGTGGACATGCAAGCCGGCAGTCCCTGTCTGCTCTCTGCTGATCCCTACTGTGACCCTGCACCTAACAGGGGCTATGCAGGGAGCAAGGCTGTGGTTAGATGTTCGGAGACACTGAACTCCAGGGAGTGATTGTGGAGAGGGAAAAACCACAAAAACAAGAGCAAAAGGAAGACACTGAGCACAAACTCCCCTTTATTCTAAGGCTCAGCCAAGCAGCCATAGCTGGATGACTTTCCATTCAGGCAGATAGGAAATGTATAAATATGGAAATGTTTACACTGTACTCCTATTAAAGCACTCACACCACTTAACGCCTGCACAGAAACTGTTTCCTAAAAATTATCATTGTGCTGGAGCATTTCCTCTGTGGTCTGCCGTTATTTCTTTAATTCTTTTGATGACTGTATGAAGTAGCTGCTTAAATTCCATGTTAGAGGTGAGAAAACTGAAGCTTAGTAGCAAAGCTTTATTTAGAACCCATTTCTCAAAAAAAAAGAACCCATTTCTCCTCCTCTCTTGCTCATAAATAGGTAAGACTTAAAAAAATTCACCCTGCCAGATATGTTTCAGATATGTCAAGAATTTGTTTCATTTTCCACGAGTTGTTACTTGTTGGTCTGGAAACATTTCACCCAGTAATTAAGTCATGAGTCTGGCTTTCCTTCTGGCTTTCTTGGTACACTTCTAGAGTCTGGAGCGCAATAATAGCTGCTGAGAAACTGTGCTAGGAGACCTGTGGCTGGGAACAATGGTTTTGCAAATAACCTGCATGTAGGAAAATGCAAAAATTGTAGCTTAGTGGGTGGTGAGAGTTTTGCATACTGTCCCTATGGGGTTTTCCTGGATGAGCCATATTTAAACAAACACTTCAGTGAAGCCCTTTCCCCATATGAATAAAAGATGAATGTGTGTGCTACGTTATTTTCTTTCAGTTCTGTCATTAATCAAGCTTGTGATCAATTTTTTTTAAGTTATTTAAAATATTTTATCTCATCTTTTTGGATTTGTTTCTGTAAATTCGTATACTCAACATAATGTACTGCTATAATGGAATATGCACATACTTTGTAAATAAATAAACACACTCTAAATTGTAAAGAAAGATGATCTAAAACCTTGAATACCATCCATACCAAATTTTTGCTTCTGGCTGTGCCTTTGCCCTTCCAAAGACTTTAAAAGTAAAAGCGAAAGTGTTAGTCGCTCCCTCCTGAACGACCGCATAGACTGTTCAGTTCAGTTTAGTTCAGTCGCTCAGTTGTGTCCGACTCCTTGCGACCGCGCATAGACTGTAGCCCGCCAAAATCCTGGGGGATTCTCCAGGCAAGAATACTGGAGTGGGAAACCAGGAACATCTATTCTGAGCAAGACTACAGAATTATGACTTCTGACCTGGTTCAGAGATCTGCCAACTTCTTTCTTGTTTACACTGCTGCTGCTGCTAAGTCGCTTCAGTCGTGTTCGACTCTGCGACCCCAAAGACGGCAGCCCACCAGGCTCCTCCACCCACGGGATTCTCCAGGCAAGAATACTGGAGTAGGTTGCCATTTTTCTCCTCTTGTTTACACTAGCTGCCCTTATTGACAGAGCCCGCACAAATAAGCCAGTGACGGCCTGCACCAAGATTTTCAAAGTCACCACTAAGCTTCCAGTGATCTGAAAAATTCCACTCTCGTCCGGTTTCAGCTTCTTCCACTCTCCCAGCCCGCCACCCCTCGCTCCCAACTCACGGGTTTGTGTCTCTGGCAGGTATGCTAGGAAGAAATACAAGAGGACAGGGCCCCACAGCATCGCCTTGGCTGTTCCGATTGGCCCCAAGACTTCCGGGCACGGCTGTGGCACACAGCTCGGAGACCACCGGCTTCACTCGAGCTCTGGACCGCATTAGGGGTGGCGCCTTACGGGAACTGAAACCGCTTGAAAGCGCAAGAAATAGTCGCAGTGGGGGGCGGAAACTATTACAGAGCACCAGTCACTCAGCGATACGCTGGTCAGGAACACATCTGCGGAACTGAAGCTGAATTTGGAGAAAACGAAAGCCCCAGCATATGGCATCCCGCATAGCCAATGCCACAGCAAGTCAGCCAGTAGCCCAGGACAGGTCTAGATGGGACCCACCAGCTTGGACTTCAGATCCTAGCCGGGCCTCTCCGCTTCGGAGCCTTGGTTTCTTCCTCATCCAAATGCAAATAAGGTTAATCTGTATTTGGAAAACTACGGAGAAGTTAAGAGTGACTAGCAGGACTGAAGCGACTTAGCAGCAGCAGCAGCAGCTTGGAAAAATGTAGCCATATATATGTTAAGTGGGGGAACGTGATAAACAAATAATTAAAACTGAATTGATAGCCATGTCAAAACAAAAAACAAAAACAAGGAGCATTAAGGAATTCCCTGGCGGTCCAGTGGTTTGGACTAGGCGCTTTCCCTGCTGAGGACCGCGGGGCAAGAAAAAAAACAATTACGTGTTTAGGGAGGAAATCGACAATAAAGACACAAAAATAAGGTTCTCACTTGGGGCGATTTATGGTGTGAACTGCCACTCATTTAAAATGTCCCATTAGGTCCCTCGCGGCGGGCGTCGGGCGTCGGGACTGAGCCGCGCACTCGGATCCGAGGCTTCGCGGTCAACGGCTTCTTTGAGGGCCCCGCCGCAGCCGACCCGGCTCCTCGGTGGAGAGAAGATGGTGGGCCGGAACAGCGCCATCGCCGCCGGCGTGTGCGGGGCCCTTTTCATCGGTTACTGCATTTACTTCGACCGCAAGAGACGAAGTGACCCCAACTTCAAGAACAGGCTGCGAGAACGAAGAAAGAAACAGAAGCTTGCCAAGGAGAGAGCTGGGCTTTCCAAGTTACCTGACCTTAAAGATGCTGAAGCCGTTCAGAAATTCTTCGTAGAAGAAATACAGCTTGGTGAAGAATTACTAGCTCAAGGTGAATATGAGAAGGGTGTGGACCATCTGACAAATGCGATTGCTGTGTGGACAGCCACAGCAGTTACTGCAAGTGTTGCAACAAACTTCCACCACCAGTGTTCCAGATGCTTCTGACTTATCTCCCAACAATTAGTCAGAGAATTGTAAGTGCTCAGAGCTTGGCTGAAGATGATGTAGAATGAGAAACAAATGTCAACATAATGATCTCAATTAAAACATATTTTTAAAATCTTAACTCAGAAGATGATCGGCTCTGGGGGAGTAAGGGCAGATAAGCTTGTTATGGACTGTCCTCCACAGTGAAGTCTACCAAAGTTAATTTTTACTTTGTGTAGATCCATTTGTCTGTTTTATTTATTTTTCCCAGTGAAGTGTATTTTGATAGAGAGCTTTTCATTGTATAAATACACTACGAATTACTGAAATATGCATTTTGTTTATTCTTAAAATGTGTGATTAGAATGTACATATAACATCCCATTACTTACATTAAAAATACCTGGTGCTCGGTTTTGAAAGACAGGCCCCAAAAAATGTAGAAGAAAACTGAAGAATATACTTGTTTTGCTCTACATCAGAAAGTTGGCTGGAAACTTGTGTTGATCAAAACTGAGCATTAAGAGATTATTTTTTTCCATTTAATCTCTTAAATATGTGTAATGTGCTGCTATGCTATAATAACAACTTCACCCCCTCCCTTGAAATGTTTTCTTTAAATCAATGGGTTTGATGTATTCTGGATATTTACCTCCTTGTATTTTAGATACATGTAGTTGCGGATAGCACCAGGAATTGGATGTCTATACATTCTTAATCTGGCTGAGTAAGCTTTACCAGTTAATGTCTGCCCACTTGCCTCATATATAAACTGAGGAAATGAGTGTGCTAATTCAGCTTCTAATTCCTTTGGTTCTGTGCAGCATTTTCAAATCCCTCTTTCTGAGGGAAATACCTGTTTGGGCAGCCAGCCCTTGCGTTTTTTTAACTCTGAATTTCGCATGCTTGCCTGACTTAGTATTTCTGGTTTTTTAAAAGGTATAATGTGTTGATTTTCACTGAAATCATGGTTCTGTCACTACTTTTGTAAATTAACCTGAAACGTAACCTTCACGGTAACTGGGACAATATGCTTGTAAAAGTGTTTGTTCCCTTTTGCTTTTATCCTCAGTGTACCTCCTAAATCCCCTACCAACCCTTATCTTGTATGAGAATAAGGTGTAACTTTGTGGCTGAAGACTTGAATGAAGATAATGGGACCTTTTATTCTCTAAATAGTGACATATTATCTTCAGCCACAGATTAAATATCAGACCTAAGAATAAAGATCCTTGGTACTTAAAAAAAAATAAAAAAATAAAATGTCCCATTAGTCACACTGGCAGTCCTGTTATCAGTACAAACATATATCAAATCATCATTCCTCCACCTTTAATGAATATGTTATAGGTTAATTTTATCTGAAACACTGGGGGGAAAATAAAATGTTCAATTAAAATAAATCCAGCAGGATTACTGTTTAAGCCAGAAACTACTAAGAGGAATTTGGAAGGGGCAGTTCCTTCCCCTGATCTGGAGGAAATGAGACCACCACTGAGTCAGAGTTGCCTCAGAGTAAGCTCTTTTCCATGGCTTGGCAGTTTAAGGGGAGAAGGTTCAAACCTCCACATTAGGGTTGAGGCAAGGACGTGGAGCCAAAAGAAAGATGAAAAAAACAAAGTACATCGCCTTTCTATCTCCTCCTGGCTTTTTGTCATCTAGAGAGAATTTTTAAAATAAGCCAACCCTGGTTCCTGTTTATCTCTTTCCTCTCATGTTCCTGTAACATAAACAGGAACAAGCAGCACCAACTGTGCTCAGAAATCTCCTTAGCTATATAAACAGTTTCATTTCTTACAAATTCTCCAGGAGATAATTTAGCTAAGCTTTCCACTACTATCAATACTTAACAAAGATTTCCCCCTTTTCTATTTTCCAATAAGATGTTCCTCATTTTCTTCTGAACTCTCACTGGCAGAGTTCTCAAAGCCCTGGTTTCTACCAAGTCTGTTCACAGAAACGTAGGCTTTCTCCAACAGGCTTTTCTTTTGGCAGCGCAGGAAGGCTTGCAGGATCTTAGTTCCCCAACCAGGGATCAAACCCAGCAGTGAAAGCACAGCCAAAAAATAAAAATGTTAGAAGTCTGTCGTGCTTCAGTCCATGGTGTCCCAGAGCTGGACACAATTGAGTGAGTGAACAACATGATATTAGTTATAGGTTTTTCATAAATGCTCTTTTATCAGGTTAAGGAAGCTCCCTCTGTGGCAGACAGACTCTAAGATGACCCCCAACGATCTTCTTCTAATATTTATGACCTTTTATCATCCCCCACCTCGAGACTGTCTCTGGGACCTTTGAATTGTTTCTAACCAAGAGAACGTAGCAGGGACTTCCCTCATGGTCCAGTGTCGAAGACTCAGAGCTCCCAATGCAGGGGGTCTGGGTTCCACTCCTGGTCAGAGAGCTGGATCCCACATGCCACAACTAAGACCACAGGCAGCCAAATTAAAAACAAAAAAATTTGTTTTTTTAGAGAATATGGCAAGTGATAGGATGTCATGCCTATTATCACATGACCAGAGTCTGTTTTGCTAGCAGACTTTCTTAAGATATCCTGCTGTGCTGTCTTTGAGGAAGTAGCCATGTTGAGAGCCCCATGTGATAAGGAACTGAGGGGTGGCCGACAGGAGCTGAGGCAGCCTCCAGTCAACAACCAGTCAAGTCCCTCAGTCTTATGATATAACCACAGGGAACTGAATTCTACTGATGTCCTCAGTGAGTGTGGAGGTGGATCTTACAGTCAGTCCTCCAGATAAGAACACAACTGACATCTTAATTGAAAAAAAAAAAGGCTTGCAGAGACTCCAGTTAAGGTATGCTTGAAGTCCTGAGCCACAGAAATTATGAGATAACAAATGTGTGTTGATTTGGGGTGCTAGGTTTTAATCACTTATTATGTACCATAGAAAACTACGTTTAATCCATTCACATTTATTATGAGTGGATTTGTTTACCATTTTTCATTTTTTCAATGTGTTTCACATCTTTTTCTCTATTCCTTCCCTTACTGCCTTTTATTAAGTATTTGCTATGACCCATATAAATTACTTTGTTCAATCTCAGTGTAATTTTGAATTATAGTGATTTCTTTAGAAATTATAATCTCCACCTTAACATATCATGATATACTTTGGATAAATACTAATTTAATTCCAGTAAGCACAGAAAACTTGCTCTGATAAAGTTTTGTCTCCTCTCCTTTGTGTTATCATATATATTACATCTATGTATATATTATAAAGCTGACAATATAGTGTCATAAATACTGATTTATATCAATTTATTTTAAAGAAGTTGAGAAAAGAAAAAAAACATACTTGAGCCTTTCATTTTAAACTTTGTATTTAGCAGTTCCAGTCCTCTTTCTTCTTGTGGATTCAAATTACCACTTCTGTCATTTCCTTACTCCAAGAGTTCCATTCCCTCCCCCATCCTTTGTCCAATTATTCACATGAATATATATCTGTAGGTGTTATAAGCTCAATACAATAAATTCATTGTCTTATGTAATTTAAGTCAGATAAGATAAAAATACATTTATTTTTCATAATTACCTTCATCTTACCTTTCCTGGTGCTTTCTTTCATGTGGATTGGATAATCTGGTGCCATTTCTTTTCAGTCTAAAGAACCTGACTTTAATATTTCTTGTTAAGACAGCTCCATTTTTTGAATTAATGTAATTGGAGGATAATTACAATATTGTGATGGTTTTTGCCATACACCAACATGAATTGGCCACAGGTATACAGGTGTCCCTCCCATCCTGAACCCCCCTCCCACCTCCCTCCCCACAGATCTGCTATTAATACCAATAAATTCTCTCAGGGTCTTTATCTGGGAATGTCTTTGTCTTCAGTTTCAAATCACAGTTTTGCTAGATATAGGATTCTTAATTATCAGGTTACTTGGTGGTTTCTGTGTTTTTAGCTTTTCACTTTGAATATATCAATGCTTTCTGGCCTCTGTTTTTTCTGATGAGAAGTTAGCTGTTATTCTTATTGGGTGTAGGTATGTATATGTTTAATATGCATGTTTTCCCTTATTGCTTTCAAATTTTTCTTTGTCTTTTGTTCGTAATCTTTTGACCTTAATGTGTCTTCGTGTGGATCTCCTTGTGTTTATCTTACATGGAGTATGGTATGTCTCTTGGGTGTACAGATTAATATTTCTCATCAAATTTGGGAAGTTTTAAGCCTTTATTATTTTTTTTTTCTGCCTTTTTTTTCCTTTCCTCCTTTTCTGAGACTATTATGCATATGTTGGTATACTGATGGTGTCCGACAGTATCTGAGTCTCTGTTCGTACATTTTTTATCCTTATTTCTTCCAGTTCTTCATACTGCATAAACTCTTTGAACTATCTTCAAATTCTTTCTTCTGCCAGCTCAATTCTGCTATTAAGTCCTTCTACTGAACAGGTTTTGGGTTTTGCTTTATATATATGTATTTAAAGACTTCATTGTCTTAGAAAAGTTTTAGGTTTTCAACAAGATTGAGAGGAAGGTATGGAGGTTTTCCACACTTATATCGTCTCCCCCAATTATCAACACCACTCACCAGAATGGTACATTTTTTACCAAGGATGAACCCACATCGACACATCATAGCTACAAAGTCCACAGTTTTCCTTAGTATTCACTCTTGATGTTGTACATACTATGCTTTGAACAAATGTATAATGACATATATGGCTTCCCAGGTGGCACATGGGTAAAGAATCCGCCTGCCAATGCAGGAAACACAGGAGACAGGGGTTCGATCACTGGGTCCGGAAGATCTCTTGGAGTAGGAAATGGCAACCCACCCCAGTATTCTTGCCTGGATAATTCCATGGACAGAGGAACCTGGCAGGTTACAGTCCATGGGGTTGTAAAGAGTCAGACATGACTGAGCAACTGAGTACACACGCACATGCCATATGTTCATTATGATTACAGCATACAAAGTATTTTCATTGCCCTGAAAATCCTCTGTGTTCTGCCCGTTTATCTCCCTACCCACCCCACCAGCTGCCACTAGGTTTTCTTGTCTCTGTAGTTTGCCTTTCCCATGTCATATAGTTGCAATCAGCCTTGCATCATTTATACTCCCACCTAGTTCCCCCCAGTACGTGCAGAATATTTTAAACAAAATTATAAATATATCATTTCACCTATAATATTTTTACTATATCACTAAAAATAACTTCATAAATTTCATAATTATAATATCATTTCTAAAAATAATAATAATTCTTACCATCATCAAATATCTAGGGCGTGTTCACACTTTTCTAGTTATATTATTATTTTTTCCTTAACAACTGAGGTGTTAAACCAAGATACAAAGAGACATACTTATTGATTTTGATTGCTTTGTCTCCTAACTTACTAATTTTCTCTCTTTTGCGTTTTTCCCTCTTGACATTTATTTGGTTAGAAATCAGCCTTCACTCCTACTACAGCTTACCTACAGTTTCCTGTCTCCTCCCCTTTGAAGTCACAAAATTCTAAGTTAAGATACTAACATTTTCTTTGAAACTTTTTTCTCTAATTATTTGGTGCCTTTAACAACTCTGTCTTCAAAGTTAGGTTTCAAGAGTCTAGGAAAACATATCCCTTCATAAGGGGGTTTATAACCCACTATCCTAACTTCATTAACTCACTCTAGTGAGTTAATATTCTCTTTATATTACAAGAAGCAGAACTGTCTGAAAATAACACTGAGCACTCGTGGGTAGCCTGAATAATGAACCTGGGGTTCCTTCTCCCAGTGAGTGGAGCTGCAAGAAGTTCCTTTCTGGGACTTCCCTGCTGGTTCAGTGGCAAAGACTCCACATTCCCAATGCAGGCGGCCTGGGTTCAATCCCTGGTCAGGGAACTGGATCCCACATGCCACAACTATTAACAAGATCCCACATGCTGCAATGAAGAACCAGTACAAATAAATAAATAAAAATAAATATTTTAAAAAAGAAGTCACCTTCTAAGGGGATCAATGGTGTTTTTAACACTTGGCAGAGGAGACTGTAATTTGCCATGGGCCCCCAGGTCTCCAGTTACTGGGCAGTTAACATTTCCAAACACCTGCAACGTATTATCTCCTGCTGCTGCTGCTGCTAAGTCATTTCGGTCATGTCCGACTCTGTGTGATCCCATAGATGGCAGCCCACCACGCTCCTCTGTTTCTGGGCTTCTCCAGGCAGGAATACTGGAGTGGATTGCCATTTCCATCTCCAGTGCATGGATGCATGCTAAGTCACTTCAGTCATGTTCAACTCTGTGCAACCCCAGAGGGCACCCCACCAGGCTCCTCTGTCCCTGGGATTCTCCAGGCAAGAATACTGGAGTGGGTTTCCATTTCCATCTCCAATGCATGCATGCATGCTAAGTTGCTTCAGTTGTGTTCAACTCTGTGCAACCCTACAGACAGCAGCCCACCAGGCTCCTCTGTCCATAGGATTCTTTAGGCAAGAATACTGAAGTGGGTTGCCATTTCCTTCTCCTGTATTGTCTCCCACTACATAACAAATTACCCCAAAACAAGAGGATTGAAACAACTCAAAGCATCTCAGAGTTTCTGTTGGTCAGCAACCCAAGCACAGCATAAGCTGGGTCATCTACTTTAGGGTGTCTACAAGACTGCAATAAAGATGTTGGCAAGAGTGGGGCTCATCTGGACTCAACTAGGAAAGGATCTATTTTCAAACTTACATTTTTTTTTAGCAGGATTCAGTTCCTTGAGGGTTGTTGTACTGAGGGCCTCAGACCCTCACTGGCTGTTGGACAGGGGAAACCTCTCAGTTCTTTACCACATAGGTCTCTCCAACATGGCAGTTTGCTTCATCAAAGACAGTAAAGGAGTTTCTTAGAAAGATGAAAGTCACAGACTTTTATGATCTACTCAAGGAAGCGATGTCTTTTCCCTTCGCCATAGTCTTTTGGTTAGAACTAAGTCACTAGATCCATCCCACACTCAAGGGGAGGGGATTTCACAAGTATGTGAATACCAGTGGAGGACCATTAGAGGACACTGCAGGAGTCTGTTCACCACATCCTGTCAACAGCTGACACTAACCCAGAATGCTTGGTGCCTAAGCAGTTTGTGTCTCCTCATTGATAAGGTGGCTTCCCCTCCCTTTGTTTTAAAAAAGGGTATTTGGCTGCACTGAGTCTTGGTTACAGCATGTGAGATCTAGTTCCCTCACCAGGGATTGAACCTGGACCCTCTGCATCAGGAGCCTGGAGTCTTAGCCAATGGACCATCAGGGAAGTCCTGGTAAGGTGGCTCTTGCACTGCTTGCCTTAAGATGAGAGCAGTAATGTGGCAGGATCCCTCCACTATTCCATGCTCCCACCCTGCCTGCCCAGAAGGGTGCCCAGTTTGCTTGTTTATGGAAAGAAGAGGAGGAATGGGACTCGTGCCCTCTTTTTACTTGCTGACGCTGAATTGAAACCTATTTCTTAACCTATAGCATATGGTACTGTGGTTTTCTGTTGAGTCCTGGTGAACAGGTGGTGACCCTAAAGGGACCCACTCTGCATGACAATCACATCTGATTTTCCTCTCTCAGCCTTTTTGCTTCCTGAGTCATTTCACCCCTGAACACTGCTTTCTGGCTGTTTTCATGGCTTCTGTCTGTAGCTTGAAGGACAGATTCTGCCCATCCTTTGCTCACCAGCCAATTCTGAAACCCTAGTCTAAGCACAAGATGTCTAGGAGCATGGTTCTGACATTCTTTATCAACTTTCTTCCACACCACCAGCACACGCACGTGAGTGTACACACACACACACCCGCGCATTCTAGTGGGAACTGATAGCTATAGTCCTATGTATATACTCCCTTAAGTACACACATATGTATCTAACAATATATACATCAAACAGTCTTCATGGTTCCCTATACTATTAACGCACAAACTAAATCATGCATTCTTCCTTAATTAGTATTTCCTTTTCTACTAAGTGTAGATAAAATCTTCAGCTTTATTTTTCTATTGTCCACACCATGCAGCATTCAGAATCTTAGTTCCCAGACCAAGGATCGAATCTGTGACCCTGCAGTGGAAGCACAGTCATTTGTTTGGGCAAGGGTGGGCCGGGTGAGGCAGCGGGGGGGGGTGGGGGGGGGCGTTGTTTTCAATAAGGTTTTTGTATTTTTATTTTTGGCCACACTGCATGCCATGTGGGATCTTAGTTCCCCAATCAGGGATCAAACCTGCACCCTCTACATTGTAAGGCAGAGTCTTAACCACTGGACCGCCAGGGAAGTCCACTTAAATTCAGTACGGCACCTGACACACAATAAACACAGAATAGATGTTTAGCTCACTTAATGCTCACAACAACCATAAGTAGTTACCGTTGTTTTGTTTCAGGGTGAGGAAAATGAGACATAGGTGGCAACTGAGGAACTGAGTACACTAATATATTTGACTTACTGGATTAAATATACTAAAATTATTTTCACCTTTTTTTTCCCACTGAATATGGCTACTACAAAATATTAAATTGCACACATATGCATTCTACTTCTATTGAACTGTACTCATCTAGATAACACAAATTATCTCCACACTGCCCACATCTTACTTAATTCAAAATGTTCAACTTTGACTAATTTCAATTTAGATTCTAAATGTATTAATAATTAGGGGTGGGTGCACTATGCAGCTTGTAGGATCCTAGTTCCCTGACCAGGGATCAAACCCAAGTCCGGCACTGGTCTAACCACTGGACCACCAAGGGATTCCCTAAATGTAAATTTTTAATTTTTTAACAGCTTTCTTGAGATGTAATTTACATACCATATAATTCACCCATTTAAAGTGTATAATTCAACACATTTTAATAAATTTACAGAGTTGTTTCAACCAGCACCACAATTTTTGAAGATTTCCATCAGCCCCCAAAGAAAGCCCTTATCCATGACCTTCCCCCACCTAAAATCCCCCAATCCTCTGGCAACCACTATTTCTATTTCCATGGATCTGCCTATTCTGGACATTTCATAGAAATGAAATCATTTGTCATCTTTTGTGTCTGGTTTCTTTTACTCAGTATATTTAAGACTCAACTAGGCTGTAACACTTATCAGTACTTGACTTTTTATTACAGAGGAATATTCTATTGTATGAATATATCATGATCATTGCTTAAAATTTATATTTTAAGGCAGGACAAGAAAACACTAAATTTTCTGTTTGGATCTCCACCCTCCCCTCCCTAACCACATTCTAGAAGTGTGAGAGAACCTCCTCTTTCATAACATGCTATTTTCTAAGTGTGAAATAACTTGCAAGAATGACAGTCAATCCCAGTCTTGCACTAAGCATTTAATAACATCTAGCTGCAAAGAGGAGAGTGAAAAAGCTGGCTTGAAACTCAACATTCAAAAAACGAAGATCATGGCATCTGGTCCTATCACTTCACAGCAAGCAGATGGGGAAACAATGGAAACAGTGACAGACTTTATTTTCTTGGGCTCCAAAATCATGGCAGATGGTGACTGCAGCCATGAAATTAAAAGACGCTTGCTCCTTGGAAGAAAAGCTATGACCAGCCTAGACAGCATATTAAAAAGCAGAGACATTACTTTGCTGACAAAGGTCTGTCTAGTCAAAGCTATGGTTTTTCCAGTAGTCATGTATGGATGTGCTAGTTGTACCATAAAAAATCTGAGCGCCAAAGAATTGATGTTTTTGAACTGTGATGTTGAAGAAGACTCTTTAAGGTCCCCTGGACTGCAAGGAGATCAAACCAGTCAATCCTAAAGGAAATTAGTCCTGAATATTCATTGGAAGGACTGATGTTGAAGCTGAAGCTCCAACGCTCTGGCTACCTGATGCAAAGAACTGACTCATTTGAAAAGACCCTGATGCTGGGAAAGATTAAAGGCTAGAGAAGGGGACAACAGAGGATAAGATGGTTGAATGGCATCACTGACTCAATGGACATGAGTTTGAGCAAGCTCCAGGAATTGGTGAGGGACAGGGAAGCCTAGCGTGCTGCAGTCCATGGGGTTGTAAAGAGTTGGACACAACTGAGTGACTGAATAACAACAAAACTGCAAATTATTACATGACCACCAATACCCAGGCCACCTCATCTGACTTTAAAAATAAAGTGAAGACACTTTCTCATTTTTATTCAGTCTACTTTGTTTATTCAGCCAAAAAGAATCAGAAAAAAACAGAAAGACCATACCCTCCCCTCACTCCACAAGAGCCATGCATTAAAAGCAAGTATCCTAACTCTTGAGGCCCCTTATTAGTGTAATTTCTAAATATGCCCCACCTGACTTCCAAACCTAACCAGCTCAATACTCAAAAGTCATGCTGTTGTTTAGTTGTGTCCAGCTCTTTTGCGACCCCGTTGACTATTGCCCGCCAGACTCCTCTGGCCACAAGAGTTCCCAGGCAAAAAGACTGGAGTGGGTTGCCATTTCCTTATCCAGGGGATGTTCCCCAATCCAGGAATCGAACCCACGTCTCCTGTATTGGCAGGTGGATTCTTTACCATGGGCCACCAGGGAAGCCCCTAAAAGTCATAGTAGCATATTAACTAATGTTCATAGCCCTCTACAGTATTCTGTTCCATACCGGTATTCAGTTAGTATACACTAGTAAGCCATCGGATAAGGCAATGAAACCCCACTCCAGTACTCTTGCCTGGAAAATCCCATGGACGGAGGAGCCTGGTAGGCTGCAGTCCATGGGGTCACTCAGAGTCGGACACGACTGAGCAACTTCACTTTGACTTTTCACTTGCATGCATTGGAGAAGTTAATGGCAACCCACTCCAGTATTCTTGCCTAGAGAATCCCAGGGACGGGGGAGCCTGGTGGGCTGCCATCTATGGGGTCGCACAGTCAGACACGACTGAAGCAACTTAGCAGCAGCAGCAGCAGCAGAAGCCATACTGCTTGCTAAAGAAAACAAAATAGCAACTGATAAACAGTAAAATAAGTGATATAAATCCTAACATATACTCATTAGCAAAGTCTAGGTTAACACAGGATCTATCAACAGAGGAGTTCCTGTCATTGCAGGAAACACGTTCATGGTACCAATTGCCAGTTCAGTCACAAGCTCCGTGGCTAGGGTTGTACATTCTTCATTCTACATTTATAAAAATCATCTCTTTGTTAAATCCTCATACTGCTAAAATTCCTAAACAATATATTTTTTGGCTTCTCCTTTGTTCTTATTGTTACTGTACTGCTATTCTTGCAGTAAACAGTTGTGCAGTGTTTTCATATCTATAAATGCCAAGAACTTAAAATATGAGGAATAAACAGAATGAAGTGAGGAAGTCTAGACACACTTTTTTGTATTTATTTTCATTATTTTTGTTTATTTGGCTGCACTGGGTCTTAGTTTCAACCAGGCATCAAACCCAGGCCCCCTGCATTGGGAGCCCCCAGGAAGTTCCTGGATACATTTTTAACATTGCTTTTAAATCTTATAAACATTAATCTCGTGGATCTGAGAGGGAACAAGGAAACAATGACATGCATCATAGTCTGAAACACATGATACTGTACAAAAACTATGACAAGTAGTAATGCCTTTAATACTGTGTAAGATTCAGTTCAAAGTAAATAGTAATTGGCTTTTCTAATACCTAAAACAAATGATTTTGACAAAACTCACCTGTGGCTTATAATTGTTACCAATGTAAATACTGGTTCTAAAGCTGTGTGAAAGTTAAAAGTACTCGACACATTGTCAGTGCTCAGAACTCAAAATTAGCAATGATCACAAAGAATTTAAAGAGTATTATGAATCAGATTCACACAACAAAGTATCTGCTCTAAAACTCTTGAAATAAGTATTATCATAAAATCAACAAAACATTGAAAAGGTGCCATAAGAGTCTTAGTCCAACTTTTTAATTTTACTGGAGTATAGTTGATTTATAGTATTTTATTAGTCTCAGATGTAAAACAGCAAAGTGAATCAAAGTGAAAGTGTTAGTTGCTCAGTTGTATCCAACTCTTTGTGACCCCATGGCCTGTAGCCTCTGTCCATGGAATTCTTCAGCCAAGAATATTGGAGTGGGTAGCCATTCCCTTCTCCAGGGGATCTTCCTGACCCAGAAATTGAACCCAGATCTCCCTGATTGCAGGCAGATTCTTTTACTGTCTGAGCCACCAAAATCCCAAGCTCCTGATTTATCCTCCCACCTCTAACATTTCCCATTTGGTAACCATAAGCTTGTTTTCAATATCTGTGATGATTTTCGTTTTGTAAAAAAATACATTTGTATAATTTTTTAAAATTAGGTTCCACATATGACTGAAATCATCTCCGACTTCTTTCACTCAGTATGATCATCTCTAGGTCCATCCATGTTGCTGCTAATGGCATTCTTTTGTTCTTCTTTATGTCTGAGTAACGTTTCATTATATATACACGTACCACATCATCTTTATCTATTCCTGTCAATGGACACTTAGTCTGCTTCCATGTCTTGGCTATTGTAAATAGTGTTGCAATGAACACTGAGGTGCATGTATCTTTTCTAATTATGAGTTCTGTGGAAATATGGCCAGGAGTGGGATTGCTGGATCATATGGTAGTTCTATTTTTAGTTTTTTAAGGACCCTCCACACTGTTCTTCACAGTGGTTATACCAATTTACATCCCCACCAGCAGTGCAGGAGGGGTCCCTTTTCTCCACTTCCTTTCCAATATTTATTGTTTGTAGCCTTTTTTTTTTTAAGAACTAAATATTTTGTATTTTATTGGGTATGTATTCACTTTTTTATTTTACCAATTAAAGTACCCTTTATTGGCATCTTCTCTCTTTTCATGTCCCTACTTTTTATTTTTAATTGGAGGATAATTCCTTTACAACACTATGTTGTTTTCTGTGTTTATAGACTTTTTGATGATGGCCACTTGTCAGAATGGTATGAGGGAATACTTCCCTATAGGTTTGATTTGCATTCTCTGATAATTAGTGATGTTGAGCATCTTTTCACGTGCTTTTTTGGCCATCTATATGTCTTCTTTGGAGAAATGTTTATTTAGATCTGCTGCCCATTTTTTGAAAAGTACTACAGAAGGAGAAAAATGCTAGGTCTTATAAGGTAGGTAAATCCTTTGATTCTTTTGTCTAAACTAGGTATGAACCTTGGGATGGCCTGCTCTGTTACTTTTGCATAGTTACAGAAAAATTAACTACTGTATTCTAAATACAATTTTAAATGCAACAAAATAGCTTTCAATCCTGGATTATGTTGCTAAGAATTATCTGTGAATGCATACTATAGTACTTCACTTCTAAAATTCCCAGGCACTAGAGAATTGAAATTTCTCTATGTGCATGACACAGAAACATCAGTGTTACTGTAAGATTTCACATTACTCTCTAGAATCCTCTAGAGGATTCTGGGTGTGAAGAAAACATCACCAGACGCAAAGTTGAAAACAGCAACAAAGCCCTGAATAGATATGAAGATTCTGTCAGAGGTTCACAGGAGAAGCAAGTAGGGTAGGGGTAAAGGTGGTGGGGAGAACGGGAGAGACTGCGCAAACTGGACTGTATCCAACAGTGCTCTGAGACTACGGAGGGAGAGGCCTGAGTGGAGTCAGGCGCCGCAGAGAAGCCTAGGGAAAGGCCTCTGAGGACCCCTGGACGACAGTGTGAGAAGAGGGGCGTTCAGTGGCGAGAAGAGGGATTGCAGAAGCCAGAGAGGTGAGAACTGAGGAAACTAAAACGTATACCATTTCTTTCATTGCAGAAAAGGGAAGACTGTTGCTACATAGGTCAGCAGAGTCAATAAACGCTTTGTTAAATGCTGATTTGAAAGCAAAAAAGAGGAAGCACAAGAGGGACTAATAATCTTAAGAAAAAAGACGACTATGAAGACAGTAACTCTAAAGGAGTTATGATCAAGACAAAAGATAGTTTGGAACTGGTTATATCTCCAGAGAAATACTTCAGAACTAGCTGTCTGTTTTCCAAGCTATGAGCACAGATTCCTGAAGGGAATACGTCTGTCTTGTTCACTGGTATCCACGTGACTGAGCACAGTGCCTAACATAGTCTTTTAATAAAAGTTTGTTTCTGATGGACTCTCTTTTCAGTATTTTGGGAGTACATGCTTAATGAGTGTCCTCAGTGGTCTGTGGCCCACCTCTGTTAGTACAAAGAGAAAGAGTAATTTCCATGAGCAGTTTGTAAAGATTTTGGTTTCCCTAGAAAGTACTCAGTTTGACAAAAGAGAAGGATTCCTTTGCTTCTTTCATCAGCTAAAAAGAAGACTGTAGAAAGACTTTCTCTCCTCACATTTTAATGGGATCACATATGGAATCCCCAAAAACCTAAGTGCACAAAGATGCAGTTGTCTATTTCTCTGCAAATGGTCTGTTCTTCCTCACAAATCCCCCATCTATAAACTTAGGACCATCCACTGGACAAGATCATCAAGAGCCTTGTAAGCCATTCCAAAGAGATTTAGATTTTACCCAACAGGTGAAGGATAAAAGTCATCATTAAAATGACTGAGTAGTCAGATGACAAGAGTTTTGAGTCAGAAACATCACCAAAGACATAGTACAGAGGAAACACTGGGAGTGGGGCAACAGAGTGAGAACAAATGCTCAGATAAAGGTAGGGAGTCAGCGGCTACTATCTAGGAAAGACCTGAAATGGAACAAAGCAGAAATGGAAGGAGAAGGCTAAGATGTTTTAAAATGTCAGAAACTGGCAATTAATTAAATGGGAGGGATACAGGAGAGGAATAACATAATTAACAAAATAGTGAAGCACTGAATATCAATAGCAAAGAAAATACTCTTTAAAAGAAAAAAAAAAAAAAAAATCTCATCCTGGTAGTTTCACATCCTGAGTCAGGCTCTTCATCTGAATCTTTCTGTAGTTCTCTGTGGGAACAGGGAGAGGACTTTAGGACTATCACTTTGGGGTCATTTCCTAAGCAGCAGAATTCTTAGGATGAGAGGGAAGACATTCTAGTTTCTCAGGGATTCACTGAGGTGAATCCTCAGGGTGTGATCAATGACAACACTGTGTTGACCCCAGACCAAGGTCTGAGTATGAGAGATACACTTTCTTAAGTCTCTCTGATAGATAAACCCATGAGCTTCTGGACCCTACCTAGTCCTCCAGTCCTAATCTCCTTAATCCTTCATCTGAGTTCAGTCATGCCAGCACCCCTAGAGTAAAGTCTGAGACCTCAGCAACAAGAAAAGCAGAGGTGGACTCACTGAGGCAGCCAAAGAAAAGAGGGAGAAGGAGAAAGACAAAATAACAGAAGATCTGACTCTATCACCTGAGTAGTGCCTTTAATTCTCCCGTGTTTTCCAATAATCAGATCATCTGCCATCTTCTTTTTCTTTTTTTTAATTTTATTTTTAAACTTTACAATATTAGTTTTGCCAAATATCGAAATGAATCCGCCACAGGTATACCTGTGTTCCCCATCCTGAACCCTCCTCCCTCCTCCCTCCCCATACCCTCCCTCTGGGTCGTCCCAGTGCACCAGCCCCAAGCATCCAGTATCGTGCATCGAACCTGGACTGGCGACTCATTTCATACATGATACTATACATGTTTCAATGCCATTCTCCCAAATCTCCCCACCCTCTCCCTCTCCCACAGAGTCCATAAGACTGATCTATACATCAGTGTCTCTTTTGCTGTCTAGTACACAGGCTTATTGTTACCATCTTTCTAAATTCCATATATATGCGTTAGTATACTGTATCGGTGTTTTTCTTTCTGGCTTCCTTCACTCTGTATAATAGGTTCCAGTTTCATCCACCTCATTAGAACTGATTCAAATGTATTCTTTTTAATGGCTGAGTAATACTCCATTGTGTATATGTACCACAGCTTTCTTATCCATTCATCTGCTGATGGGCATCTAGGTTGCTTCCATGTCCTGGCTACTATAAACAGTGCTGCGATGAACATTGGGGTACACGTGTCTCTTTCCCTTCTGGTTTCCTCAGTGTGTATGCCCAGCAGTGGGATTGCTGGGTCATATGGCAGTTCTATTTCCAGTTTACAGCCACTATGGAGAACAGTGTGGAGATTCCTTAAAAAACTGGAAATAGAACTGCCATCTTCTTTTTCTTCAGGAACCAATCAGGGGATTTCCCTGGTGGTCCAGTGGTTAAGACATTGCCTTCCAACACAGGGGGTGCAGGTATGATCCCTGGCTAGGGAGCCAAGATCCCACATGCCTTGCAGCCAAAAAAACAAAACATAAAGCAGAAGCAATATTGTAACAAATTCAATAAAGACTTAAAAAAAAAAAAAAGAAGAAGAAGAAGAAGAACCAATCAGAACTCAAATCTGCATTCCGGGAAACAGGAATTTTCAGGAAGCCCAGGGGTATCTTTTCAGAACCTTGGAGAGCAGAAGGCAGTTGCTCCTGAGGAAATCTCACATCTCAACATGCAAAGAAGATAAAGAATAAAGGGTAGTGGAGTTACCTATGGAGAGCATACAGGTAAGGTACAAAGACCTGGAACATAAGATCCAAAAGTACCTGAACAACTCTCTTCAGCTGCTTACCTTAAAATGAGGGAATTGAGACTTTTTCAATTTCCTTGGAAGAAACACATACAAAAAGTACCTTTGGTTGATGGTCCTAAAAAGAGCATTACAAACAAGAACCAAAATACCATAAAGGTAAAGAATCACACCCAGGCAGGATAACACAAAGAGCTACCAACTCAAGGTTAGTCCTTGGGTCTCCTGACACCTGTGCAGCACTTTTTTCTTTATAGCTGTTGAGTGATTTAGGATCTAGATTCTCCTTCTGGTGCTGCCATACACCAGCTGTGTGACCTTAGGCAAATTACTCTTTCAAGCCTTGATTTCCTTCTTTGAACTAAGGCTTCCCATGTGTCAAGACACTATGAGGTGACGGGAAAACAAAGACAATTTCTGTTCTCAAGTAGCTCCCAGTCTAGTGGAGGACAGATATAAAAACATCAATAATTCAAGAACACTGTAAAAGTACAGAAGTATTGCAGAGAAAAATGTTAGTAACTTGGAAGTGGGAGCAAGATTAGGAGGAATCCAGAAGAAACAACAAATATCTAACTGCAAAGTAGGGCACTAGATTCAGGGAACTGCAAATAACTTAGTTCTGACGGACGGTACGTTGGCAGTGAGGAGAACTGGAGTAATAAAGCCTTCCACATACTGCTGTTTTGGAAGTCAAAGGAGTCAAAGCACTATTCAGGTAAACATTTAGCTACGTACTATGCCAAGAGCTACCCCATGAGGAAAAAATTCCTTAATTCAACACGCATTTATAGAATACCATCTATATACTCACTGCACTAGGAGCAGACTCTTCGCCTTTTGGTCCGCTCCCTAAAATACAGCCAGCTTGAAAACCAAGTTCTGCACCCTTTCCTAGGAGGTAAAAGTGCCCCTTCTGTCCATATCAAGCAAGTGGAGTGGAGGAGCGCTTGACAATCCCATGATTCCTCTACTCAAGTGTCACTCAGATTTGAAAAGAGGCTTTGCCTACAGACGGAAGGATGCCAGATATGACCTCTGGTATGACCCCTTGGCACCAAGTAATCGAGCAAGGTGGTACGATGACACAGAGCCAGATGATCAAAAGTGGCAAATTTCCCAGGCTCAGCTGACAATGAGAGCATACATAAAAGTGGTTAGAAAAGTCATCTTTATGTCTGTTTTCAACTTCCTCTGCTTAGTACCAATTCTCTTTAGCTTCCCAGAACCAAATATGTACATATGAATGAGTAGCAGCCAAGGTTCTATTCTACAGTCTGACTAGTCCACTGACCAACTCAATGTCTACACCGAGCACCTCTGGAAATCGTAATGTCGTGGAAACTTCTCTCTGGTGAAGTGTCTAGAGATTCCAGTGAATTTTTAAAAAAGATTTATTTCTGTATTTGGCTGTGCCAGGTCTTCACTGAGGCATGGGATGCTTTAGTCATGGCATGCGAACTCTCAGTCGTAGCAAACGGGATCTAGTTCCCTGACCGAGGATAGAACCAGATCCCTTGCAGTGGGAGCGCAGTCTTAGCCAGTGAGCCAGTGGACCACCAGGGAAGTCTCGACACCTGTGAATTTTATTTCTATTATACTGTACTGGGTTGAATAGTGCCCCCTCCCAATTCATGTCCACTAGGAACCTCCGAATGTAATCATTTTTGGAAATAGGATCTCTGTAGGTGTAATGAAGTTAAAATAAGGTCATACTGGACTAACACGGGTGTTAGTCCAAAGACTGACATTCTTATTAGAAGAGGGAGTTTTGGACACAGAAACACAAACACACACACACACAAAGAACACCTTGTGACAGTGGAGAGAGGGAGACTGCCAGGGAACACAGGACTGCCAGCAAACCCAAGAGCTAGGAGAGAGGCATGGATCAGATTCTCCCTCAGAGCCTCCAGAAGCAATCAACCTGACCAACACTGATTTCAGTTTTCCTCCAGACCTGTGAGAGAATAAATTTTGTTCTTCTAAGCCACTAGTTCATGAAACCTTGTTATACCAACCCTAGGACACCAATATATACCCCCCAGAATACACGTTTTCCTCCTACATGCTCTAGGATTTAGGATATTTTCCATCTTCTTGGACAGAAAAGGATAGATATCAATGCTAGTAACTATCTCAGCACATGGAAAGGGGTACTGGTGAGAGCAGCAGAATGACTCAACAAATCAAAACAGCAACTTCACAGGTGATGTAATGGGCAAGGGAATTTATTTCTGAAGGCTCTATAGTGAGACCTTTTAATTTCTGCAGTAGTTTTTAAAATATCTACAAATTCTTTGATACTCCAGAGGGGGAAAGAAGGACAGCAGTTAAGAATTTCTGGAACTCAGTAACACATTAGTCGTGCAAGAGAGGGAAAAACCTCAGGTTGTACATGTTGAGCTCCAGATGTCTTAGTTTCAGGAAAGCGAGATAAGCCAGAAACAAATTTTGAGAATCTTTAGCATACAGATTTGCAGATCTCAAATGAGCTTCTCTGGCCAAATGCATAAGAATGAGCTGGGGAAACACATGAAAACATAGAGTGCCAGTAATACTTAAACTCTACAGTTAAAAATTTACTATTAGTAAGAGACTATGATAGGGGTCTAGATGTAAGAAATAGTCAAATATCAATTATTTCTTCTTTATCCAAGCAATGAAGCACGTGGTTTACTTATTAGAAATTGGGTGGGGGGGGGGGGGGATCTCCATGCATAACAGCCAAAAAAAAAAGATAAAAGAATCTGTTTTTTAAAAATGAGGATCTTATTGAAGAAATAAAACAAGACCTGAATAAATGGAAGGCAAACCAAATTCCTGACTGGGAAGACAATATAAAAAATGCCAACTATACCCAAATTAAATTATACATTAAACCCCTTTCTGTTTAGAATCACAATAGGTTTTTTTAATTCCTTTGAGGGGAGAGAACTGTGAAAAAAAAAAAAAAACTGATTTAGAATTTATATATGGAATACATGTCCAAGAACATCCAAGAAAATTCAATGAAATAAAATCTGTGGTGTTGGTGTAAGAGACAAATAGATTAGAATCAAAAATCCAGAAACAGATCTCACTATGAAACAATTTCAGGTGTGACAAGTGTGAAATTTAATTCAACAAAAACAGGATGATTATTTAATAAATGAAGCTAGCACAACGAGCCATCCATCCAATCCATATAACACACGCTATTCAACAAAAGCCACTAGCCACACGCGGCCACTGATCAACTAAAATGTGCCTAGTCTGAACTGAGATTTGATATAAGTGTAAAATACACACTGGATTTCAAAGACATCGTTTAATAATTGTTCAAAATAAATTATATGTAAAAATAATATTTTTATATAATGGGTTAAGTTGGTGAAATAAAATATACTATTAAGATTAACTTCATCTGTTTTTACTTTTTTTTTAATGCGGCTTGACTGAAAACTTAAAATTACATAAGTATCTTGCATTCCATTTCTATTGGACAGCACTGCTCTAGAGAAAAATAAAGATCTTCCTTTTACATCATATACTTTTAAAAATTTATTTAATTTCTACAACTTTTTATTCATGGAAAATTTCAAGCTACATCATATTCTAAAAAATAAAGATCTAAATGTAAAAAATAAAAAAACATTGTAGGAAAACGTAGGAAAGTAAATTAGAATCTGAAGTCAGACTGGATTTCTTAATGAGGACAGTATGTCATGTGTGGTATGTATGTATAAATTGATAAGCAAAAGACAGACAATGCAACAGGAAAAACAGCCAAAGATTGGAAATGCACAGAAAACAAACCCCAGTAACAAACAAATAACAACAAAAAGATACTCAAAATTACTAAGGAAGAAAAAAAATATGATTCAAATAACCAAACATCTCTTTTCTGGCCAGAAAGAAATAAAAACATAGATAATAACCATCTCTTCTGGGATGTGGGAAACAGGAAAGCTCAAATACTGCTGTCAAGGTAAATGTAAATAATAATAGCCTTCTTAAAAATCAGTATGGAAATATTCATAAAAATTAGTACTACAGCTGTTCCCCATAGATACCAAAATCCACTGATACTCAAGTGCTTTCTAAAGAATGGCAGCTCTCCACATCCACAGATGAGGAGCCCACAGATACAGAGGGCTGATGTAAATTATAGCCTTCAATCCAACCTTTTTCACAGTAATAAATCCACTAGCACATAAGGACAAATGTTCAGAGAATCTTTTAACACTGTTTATGCAGCAGCAAAATTAAAAAAAATTTTTTATAAAGGAAATTAAGTAAATGCCCATCTGCTGAAAAAAAGGCTGGAAAATGTACATTACCTACAGAACAAGATCTGTTATGCAATCATTAAAAACTTTTAATGAAAAATATTAGCAAAAAATTTAAAATATGAAAACATCAACACAGGCTCCACTGTAAGCAAAGAGGTCATCTCATTACATGCTGGTGTGGGCATAAATAGGTACAACCTTATGGCAAGGAAACTGAAAAGACGATTAGGATTTTAAATTTCCATGCCTTTTCACAAAGAAGCTCAGTTTTCAGGAGTTTGTCCTACTAATACAGATGTTATGACAAAATAAAGATACATGTGCAAATATGTCAAATAATTATGTTGTACAACCTAAACTAATACAGTGTTTATACGTCAAGTATTATCAGAGTAAAAATGAGGGAAATAGATATATTACAAGTATGTCCACTATGGCCTTTAATAAGACTTGGGGGATATTCCCTGCCAGGCCAGAGGTTAAGACTTAGCGCGTTCACTGCTAAGGCCTGGGTTTGATTTCCGGTTGAGGAACTAAGATCCTGCAAGCCGCGTGGCCAAAAAGTTAACACCCGGAAAGGCCCTAAATGTCTTATTTAAACAAATGGCTGAATCAATCATATGTCTACACAAAGAAGTAATAATGTAGACTTGAAAAAGAACAAAGTAACTCCAATGTTACTGAACGGGAAAGATAAAAGCCAAAGTAACCTATAAAAAGACTGTAATTTAAATTTTTCATAACTGAAAAAAAAAAAGGTGGGGAAAAATTAGATGCTTTGCCTTTTTCTGAGTTAGAATTTCAGAAGTATGGACAGCTGAACTCTTTCCCTCCTCAACCTACCATATCGTATATCCGACCTCCACCAGTTTCCTACCTGCAGTGCTGCTGCTGCTGTCGCTTCAGTCGTGTCCGACTCTGTGCGACCCCACAGACGGCAGCCCACCAGGCTCCCCTGTCCCTGGGATTCTCTAGGCAAGAACACTGGAGTGGGTTGCCATTTCCTTCTCCAACCTGCAGTGCTAATACCTGCTTTTCCTCTATATGACTCAGCAGTTCCACAAGATCCTCTATATAAAAGATATAGCAGATATATCGTTCCCTGATATAAAAACAATATTAAAGTGTATATTTAAAATTTTTGAATTATCCTTCACATTACTATTATTTATTTTTGCATAAATTATAGTAATATAGTAATATTTACTATATAGTAATTACTTTTGCATAATAGTAATAATATTTTACTACTATTATTCCAGCATATTCCTGTGCTGGAAATCCTTTGGTCTAAATCAACACCACAACTCGATGTTATTCCACCTCTCCTGAACTACAATCCCTTTTTTAGACAAGGAATACTTTTTCTTGTTTAAAGAATGTACTTGTATCTTATTAGTATATTCATAATTCTCACGTGATCAAGTTTCACAGGTCATAAAAAATACAAATTTGTGTTAAGATCTCAAATTTTCTTTATTATTTTGTGTGTTATCATATAGACAGATGAAAATAAGAGATCATAGCACTGGGATCACCCTCTTTCTCAATTATTCTCTCTTGAAAAATACCGAGTACTTCTTTATTGTTCTATGTAAGGGCTCAGCAAACTATGGTCTGCCACCTGTGTTTGTACAGCCCACAAGCTAAGAAATGTGTTTATATTTTTAAATGATTGGGGGTAAAATAAAAAAGAGAATAAATTTTCAAAACAAGTGAAGAATTTATATGAAATTCAAACTTCAGTAATGCTCACCATTTAGTATAATCTGATGCAATTTTCATACCACAAAGACAGTATGGGCAATATCTACCCCTGGCCTATGACAATAATGCCCTCTAAACTGTATTTTTATAGTATAATAAACTTCTAAACTATAATTTTATAGTTTTACCTATTCTTCCTCCCTTTTCTTCCGTACTTGGCATGAAAGTTAAGTAGCTCAGTCATGCCCGACTCTTTGCAACCCGTGGATTGTAGCCTACCAGGCTCCTCCCTCCATGGAATTCTCCAGGCAAGAATACTGGAGTGGGTTGCCATTTCCTTCTCCAGGGGATCTTCCCAATCCAGGGATCCAACCTGGGTCTCCCGCATTGCAGGCAGACGCTTTAACCTCTGAGCCCCCAGGGAAGCCCTATTGGGCATGAAGTCCCCTTAAAAATCTATTACTCGAGGCCAACACATTCTTCATACTCCTAGGCAATGTCCTTGCTCCTGATAATTTCCTTAGTACCACATCTGTTTTTACAAACAGAAAGCCAGAGTAAAGTGCTAGCCAACACCTTAAAAGTTACAAATCATAAACCAGAACCAAACCTCACCACTCTCCCCATAAAGCAAGGCTAAAGAGGCTGACCACCTAGTTAGTGGCTTTCACTACATTCGAATTGAGGCAGTCCGTAAAATAGAAAACGTACTGCTTCTAAAATTCCTAACAATCAAATAACAATGGGGTGGAGAAGAGTTAATGTAATTTTATCGAATTTAATCTTCAACCACTGGCTACTGAAAAAAGAAAAGTGAACAAAAAGCAAAGAACAGTGAAGAAAAAGCAGATCAACTGTACTTAGCATGTCTGACTCTAAATCTTCATACCTCCCATATTAGATATTTTCTGCAAGTAAATAAGTTCCTGGCTCCCAGGATGCTCTGAGGTTAAACACTGCACAGTGTTTGTAAACAGCATCACAACTTACACAGGAACAAGCTGGGCCATATGGCCATTTCCCCTCGAAGGGGACACCAAAATTTGCTTATTTCTTTCAGTCAGCATTCTGTATGCCAAATATTGGGGGAAGAGGGGAGGTGGGCTGCCTTTTCTACCAGCCGTGTCTGCGCTTAGAGCACTAACTCCTACCCAGCCGCATCACCCATTTACCCAGCACCCACCCTCCGCAGCTCCATCAACTCCGCACCTCCTCCCAGTCTCATCACACCTCCATCAGCAGACTCTTCCAGCCTCAACTCACCCTCGTCCTCCAAAGTCACAGACCTGCGAAGCTTCCAGCAACAGGAGAGGAAAGTAAGGAGGTAATAACGCAGGAGTCTGGAGTCTCCATACAAGCACTATCTACTCTTGGGGAGAAACTCAAGTCAAAGCTCCCAAACTGGAAAAAGACAGGATTCTCTCGCATTCAGAACCCGAGTTCAAGGCGCGCTCACTGCAGTCGGGCCCCGAGCAAGGAGCCGAGGATGCGAAGGTGAGCAGCAGAGTCGCAGTACCAGCTCTTTCGAGGCTCCCACTCCAGCGGAGACAGCAGGTAATTTCCATAAAGCCCGCCTAGAAGGGACAAGGTAAGGAATATCCGAAGCCCAAAGCAGGACTGAGCTAATCCTTGAATGTTAAAAGCCTAAAACTCAACTAGTCGGAAATGACGTGCCAGCTGAGACCAGCAGGACCGCCACATTATTGGCCGCCGACTCGGCGAGCCACCTTCTCCCGAGACTGGCCAGGAGAGAGGAGAAGTGTAGCTCAAAGTCCGCAACCCGCCCCTGCTCCGCCCTCGACGGCTCCCAGTGCCACCTGGGAACAACCGAGCCAGGCCAGAGTCCGGGCGCGGACCCTGGGCGGGACAGTACCGCTTGCCCCGGCGCCCGTAGGCGCCCTGAGGGCAATGGGCTTCAGCGCTCCGGCACGCGCATGCGCGGCTGTCTTTCTCCAGCGGATTCCTCGGGTCACCTGGACGACCGCATTCCAGCCACCTGCCCCTCCGGGTCTCTTCTTGCCCCTGACTCCTCCAGCTGGTGCTCACCTCCGGCCCCCCGCCTTCTTGTTCGGCAGGCGCCGCTAGACCCTCCCGCTGTCGCCCGCCTACACCCCAGCTTCCACTGACACGAGCCTCTCGGCGAGGCTTCCGCTTCCGGCGAGTATTGTGTGTCGCGCTGCGGGGCGGGGGCGGGGGGAGGAGGAAGGAGGGAGGCAGCGCTCCGGCGGCTCCGCGCCCCGCACTCCCGGACCCGAAGCCGGGAAGGTAGGTGCTGTCCCGCCGCCGCGCCGGGACCCTGGGGCCTGCCCCTGCCCGCCGGCTCCGCACGCCGCGTCCTAGCGCCCCGCGACTGCGTCACCGGCCCCCCGCACGTAACCACAGCTGCCTCCGCCCGTTTCAGGCCCGGGCGGACGTTTTGCCGCCCCGGCGACGTCAGCGCGTCCGGCGTTGCTTGGCTACCCCGCCGTTACCCCGTCCCGCTGCCGCTCGCCTCCCCGGGTGAAACTGACGCCGTCACCGCGGGTCTCGGCTGCGTCATAGCGGCGGGCATCCCATCTTCACGTCACACCTTCTCACCTGGACTCGCATCCCTCCCTCCCTGCCAACAACGACGTTTCCTCTCCCCCCTCTCCAGCCCCCCTGCGCCTGATCAGGCGGGAGAAGATGGAGACGGGGGTGGGACCGAGTTGTGGACCACGCTCAGGAAAGGGGCGCAAGGTGGGACCCCCGACAGTGGTAGAAACACAATGAGGACCTCTCTGAAGTTTGTCCTTCTACTGAGACACGAGGAATAGGGGGGAAATGACCCAGGCCTCACTAATGCTGTAGCTCCAAGCCCTCTCCCCATACTTCCCTAACCTTTTCCCCCATCTCTCTCTAACGCTACTTTTTCGCCAGTCTAGATCCATCCTGGTCCCTAACTCAGCATACAATTCAACTCATCTCGGGTGAGGCGACCATCTAATTTCTAGATTAGGAAAAGGGAAGGGCTACTCGTCGAAGTTGGATTCCTGTAGGTAGAGAAAAATCATCTAACTGAACTTCTCTCGTGGTTGAGGGAGAAATTCAGGTCCAAATATGTTATCAGTTCCTACTCCAAATTAAACACTTTTCACGTTTGCCATCAGTATATACAGATACAATCATTGTTAACCCAACTCACTACATGGCCACTTCTCTCCTAACACATAGATAGACGTATTAAATTTTCTTCTGTTGGGTTCCTTAGAAAGAGAGGTTAAGGGGTAGAGAAATGAAATATTTCATGGATAATAGTGGTTATGTTTTAAGGATGGACCTTAAAGAGGACCAATCTTCTGCTTTATACATCTCTCAGGCGCATTTCCAATTCTTTTGAGGCTTCATTAGAGTTTTTGATTGCCATTTTACTTTTCTCTCTTAATTCCCGACCACCCCAGAACCTATTAGTTGAAAGTACAGTATATCCAAGGAATTAGTTATCAACAACTATTTCAAAAGACTCCAGTCCTCACTGAATACTTAGAATAAATTTGTCAACTCTTCTTTTCAAGAAATTATTGCCCTGGGCTCAGTAATAAACTCTTTGGTATAGCTGCTGTAAATTTATCACTTTTACAGCAGCTCCAAACATCCAAATGCACACAAATAGGAAACAGTTGTGTGAATCGTTTCATTCCATGATAAGTGCACACTTCTCTAGGCCTGGTGAAGGGAAGCATAGTGTCACACTTTTCTGAAGAGAAGAGGTTGTTACCCTTGCCTAACTCATTCCAATATCTACCATTTGAAAGACTGAGGGAACAGTGGCAGAGAATCAAGCTTAGGCTTCAGTGGGCTATTGTAGTAGAACTCTTCTGTAGCATTCAACTTTAAAATATACTTGATTTAAGCAATCTTAATGCTTTGACTCTTAAGGTACTTTTCACTTTCCCATACTCTTTTTTCATCTATTAGAAAAAGATGTCAAACTAAGAATACATTTTTCTGAAACTGTTACAATACTAGTGGAATGAACCTGGATCAGGATGAATACTCTGGGCTAGACTTGAAAGAAGCCTCTGCTTCTAACAAGAGAAGGCAGTGGAGAAAGACAAGACTGAGGGTTGTGTGTCAGTTTGCTCATAGCTGGGAGTCACAATTTTTGGAAATGGAGAAACCGAAGAGATTGACTGGTGGAACAGAAGATGTAAAAATACCAAGACAGTGCTAAATCTGGAGTTAGGATTTAACATGGGGGTAAATGTCAGGCCAGGGATGCAAAAAAATTAACCCTCCCAACTAACTTTTTTTTTTTTTCTCTTCTCTCTTCTTAACCTCAAGTTAAATAATGGCAGAGACAAGTCTCTTAGAGGCCGGGGCCTCTGCAGCCTCCACAGCTGCAGCTCTGGAGAACCTACAGGTGGAGGCAAGTTGCTCTGTGTGCCTGGAGTATCTCAAGGAGCCTGTCATCATTGAGTGTGGGCACAACTTCTGCAAAGCTTGCATCACTCGCTGGTGGGAGGACCTAGAGAGGGACTTCCCTTGTCCTGTATGTCGAAAGACGTCCCGCTACCGCAGTCTCCGGCCTAATCGACAGCTGGGCAGTATGGTGGAAATTGCTAAGCAGCTGCAGGCCGTCAAGCGAAAGATCCGAGATGAGAGCCTCTGCCCCCAGCACCATGAGGCCCTCAGCCTCTTCTGCTATGAGGACCAGGAGGCTGTGTGTTTGATATGTGCAATTTCCCACACCCACCGGGCCCATACCGTCGTGCCATTGGACGATGCCACACAGGAGTATAAGGTAGGGAACCAGACACTTGATTTCAAAGCAGGGCAGGAAGGAGGAGCCCAGAGGATGGGAGACTCCCTGGGTAGAAAGTCATAAGTTCCTGAGGGCAAGACAGTCTCTGGTCCTCACTCTGTAGTCCCCTTGGAGCAATGTACTGGGCCGGCAGGGGTGGGTGGGGGCGGGGGCGGGGGGGTGCGGGGCGCGGACAGTGCACATAGTCCCCTCTGATTGGTTGTCCTCAGGCATGAAGAAGAGCAGTAAGAAGTACCCGCCAAATTTCTTTCTTGACTTTTGTAACACATTTGAGTATGTGTGGTCTTAGAATGTACCCTATTTTTCATAAATGAATGAAACCACACAGAGAATCTCAGACTTAAGAAGAACTGAAAAATGGTCTGGTTCCTTCATTCTGTCCCCCTGCTCAGCACACCGCTTATTTACCCACTGGTATTGGGAACAGGTAACATCATTTTAGAATAATCCCAACCAGGCTAAGCTAAACCAGCCTGTTTTCATCTTCCCCAGCTAATGGGTAACATGACACCTGGTTTAACTTACTGCTGAGACACAGGGTAAATGTTTGAGTAATAGGAACTAGAGATTTTACTGTCTTAGCACTTTATCAAGTAGTTTGCCTAATTATGTTAATGAAGTCTTACAAACAAGACTTTATGGTAGTTCACAGAATAATCAAGATTTTATTTCATTTGCAAGTGGTTAGAGTTGTATAGGAAAACAGATTTAAAAGGATATCAGGGACTTCCTTGGCAGTCCAGTTGTTAAGACTCCATGCTTCCAGTGCTGCAGGGATTCAATCCTTGGTCAGGGAACTAAGGTCCTGCATGCCATGTGGCCAAAAACAGAAGAAGGATATCAGGGTACATAAGGTCACTGTCAGTACAGGCAATTCCTTCAGTTAGAAAATGAATAGGGCTAGGGAAGAACGGAGAGTTGGTGACAACTGGACACAGTGAGATTCAATGAAAGTTTTGCAAGCAAGGAAGGCTTGGAGACAGGCTGGTGGCAGGAGGAGGAACCTATAGGAAGTTGACACTTCATGAGCAAGGGACGGAGTTGGATTAAGAGGTGGTCAGATGAAAGAGGAGAGTGAAAAAGTTGGCCTAAAGCTCAACATTCAGAAAACTGAATGGCATCTGGTCCCATCACTTCATGGGAAATAGATGGGGAAACAGTGGAAACAGTGTCAGACTTTATTTTGGGGGGGCTCCAAAATCACTGCAGGTGGTGACTGCAGCCATGAAGTTAAAAGACGCCTACTCCTTGGAAGGAAAGTTATGACCAATCCAGATAGCATATTAAAAAGCAGAGACATTACTTTGCCAACAAAGGTCCATCTAGTCAAGGCTATGGTTTTTCCAGTGGTCATGTAGGGATGTGATAGTTGGACTGTGAAGAAGGCTGAGCACCGAAGAATTGATGCTTTTGAACTGTGGTGTTGGAGAAGACTCTTGAGAGTCCCTTGGACTGCAAGGAGATCCAACCAGTCCATTCTAAAGGAGATTATCCCTGGGTGTTCATTGGAAGGAGTGATGCTGAAGCTGAAACTCCAGTAATTTGGCCACCTCATGCGAAGAGTTGACTCATTGGAAAAGACTCTGATGCTGGGAGGGATTGGGGGCAGGGGGAGAAAGGGATGACAGAGGATGAGACGGCTGGATGGCATCACCGACTTGATGGACATGAGTTTGAGTAAACTCTGGGAGTTGGTGATGGGCAGGGAGGCCTGGCGTGCTGCGATTCATGGGGTCACAGAGTCGGACACGACTGAGCGACTGAACTGAACTGAGATGAATAGGAAGCAAGTAGTTTAAAACAAATGGATTAAGCTCTGAACATAGGCTGTACCAGCCAACCACAAATGTTGTTCTCCTACTTCACACCTCTCAGGAAAAACTGCAGAAGTGCCTGGAGCCCCTGGAGCAGAAGCTGCAGGAGATCAGCCGCTGTAAGTCCGCTGAGGAGAAGAAGCCTGGCGAACTCAAGGTAAAGGCAGGCAGTCCCATTTGGCCTGCCCTACAGGCAATAACTGAACATTGTTAGTCACTCAGTCATGTCCAACTGTTTGTGACCCTGTGGACTGTAGCCCACCAGGTTCCTTCTCTTCATAGAACTCTCCAGGCAGAAATACTGGAGTGGGTTGCCATTCCCTTCTCCAGGGGATCTTCCTGACCCAGGGATCAAACCCAGGTCTCCTGCATTGCAGGCAGATTCTTTACCATCTTAGCCACCAGGGAATCCCTGAACATTAGCCACACATTATTTAACTGAACATTATTTAACTGAACATTAATGACGCATTATTTAATCCACCATTTTTGGTTTATTAAAAAATGCTCTTCTCTCAAAAACGATGATATTTTATTAAGCTTGATTGTCATTAAACATTGTACTTAAATTATTTGCCATGGATTAAGACTTGAGGAGAAGGATATAAGGGGTGAAGGATTTGGCGAGTTGAGGGAGTTCATGGCCGCTGGTCTCCTTTTCTTTGTAGAGCAGGAAGGAGGCTCTTTGCTGGAGAATGTGGAAGGTGCACTGGGGAGGAAGGATGAAGAACCTGCCCGAGAGCTCCCAGAACCCCCCAGCCACATTAGGACCACATTCTCTTAATTCACATAAGCTCGAGTATGCTAGGTAGTATGGTTTCCTAGAATGTTCTTCCCCTTCCCATCTTCTACCTATAGGATTCTGTCCATCCTAAAATGAAAACCATTTACTATGTAGCCTTTCCTGACCCTTCAGAAATTCACTTTCTTAATTTTCATACAATTTCACATCTTTTCTATAGTATTATCATATTTGTAGCCTGGTATTTTGGTATCTGCCTTATTTCTTCTATTGGATAGTGAAACATGTATGAATTTTAACAGTAAAAATAACTAGTATTTATTGATTCCTTGGCATTAATTCATTAGGTGTTCATGACATTCCAAACTTCAAGTATTGTATTAGTTCTTATGCTTGGTTCTGCCCAGTTTTAAGTTCTAAGAGGTCAGGCTAGCCTTGGCCCCAGTGGAACACAGAGAAGGTACAAGAAAAGGAGAAGGGAGTCCAGCAAAGCATATTAGGCAAGAGTGAACTTAGATACCCTGTAGGGTAAGTCTTGTTATCTCCAGTTTACACAGAAGGAAACAGAACTTGAATCAGTGTCTAGTCCAAGATCATACAGCCATTATGTGGCAAAACCAGAGATACTAATTCTGTTGTTGCTGCTAAGTCGCTTCAGTCGTGTCCGACTCTGTGCGACCCCATAGACGGCAGCCCACCAGGCTCCCCCATCCCTGGGATTCTCCAGGCAAGAACACTGGAGTGGGTTGCCATTTCCTTCTCCAATGCATGAAAGTGAAAAGGGAAAGTAAAGTCGCTCAGTCGTGTCCGACTCTGAGCGACCCCATGGACTGCAGCCCACCAGGCTCCTCCGTCCATGGGATTTTCCAGGCAAGAATACTGGAGTGGGGTGCCATTGCCTTCTCCGACTGATTCTGCAGGAATCAATAAATATTTATTAAGCTTCCAGTATAGGCCACACCCTGTCTTTGACACCGGGCCATTGATGACCAAAAACACGGTCCTTGCCCTCCTTGAGCTTACTGTCAGGTAGAGAAAATAGAAACAACAGACACAAAAAGCACAGCTGCAAATTCCCAAGAATATGGCAGAGAAACTCAACGTCATTAAAGCCTTCCAGAAGAAATAAATGGAATTTAGGGATTACCAAGAACTAAACAGGTTTGACATTAGTGGGAACACTAGTGTGTGTTTGTTTTTTAACAATGACAACATTTCAACAGGAAGCAAGTATTATTACCTTAGTCCTTTATGCATTTTAAAAACACACATTTGAAATTTTTAAAAGTTGAACTAATTTTGATTGCAAAGGTAAACTTTAAAAAGTTATTGTCTTGAAACACTTAAAATCTGTGAAAATGAAGCTTATTCCTAATCATTAGCTTTCCTCTTCCTATTGATCACATTCTTAAGGGTAAAGGATGGAGAAGGAAATAAAAGGTTTAAAAACCTGCTAAATGCTTGAATAGAACTGTGGTGTGGGTTTTTTTTTTATGTAAATTATCATTTCAGTCGTCTCAGAAACTGTCACCAATCACCAACTTTCCTTCAGTGACTTTTGAATTCTCTTTCTTCCCTCTCCCTCATCCCCACCTCCAGACCCAATGCCCCTTTTATTTTTTCACATCTATAACCCATTCCTGGGGTGTAAACTGTCAGTCTCTGAAGTGACTTGAAACTTTAGCAGGCTCAGCCCTGAAATCTAAATTTATATTTTATAACAGTCCATTACTAAAATCTTACTGATTCTGATACTTTTCCAGTTTTTCCATCTATGGTTTTTATCAAGTAGATGTCTTGCAGTGTACAAATTATGACAATCTCTAACTTTCCAGTATTTGTGTTTTGCTTTTCTTGACAATTTGCGTTAGCTAGAACTTAAGAGTAAGAGATAGCAGAGCCATCTCTGCTATTAGTACTTGTCATATTATTGCAGCAGTATTACCGCGGTATCTCTGTAATAGTACTTGTCATATTATTGAGTTCTTATGTCTTGAATTTTTTTACTACAACATAAAAGTATGCTTTTTAGAAGTTAATTTAGTAAATAAAATAATTTTTTCAGCATTGGTTTATTTTTTTATCTCAATGATCTTCATCCCAAGGTATCAGTAAGGGTGCTAATGGGGATAGAGCCGTTCTTTACAGAAGGAAATATCAATGGAGAGAAACATGAGTGTCCTTTTAAACTCTTTCCAATGACACTTGAAGTCTGTGAATTCATACACATGGTGGGTGAGGAAGGTATCCTATGCCCCACTGACCCTGTTAAACATAACACCCACCCTCTGTTCTCAGAGACTGGTGGAAAGTCGCCGACAGCAGATCCTAAAGGAATTTGAAGAGCTTCACCGACGGCTGGATGAAGAGCAGCAGGTGTTACTTTCACGGCTGGAGGAGGAGGAACAGGACATTCTACAGCGCCTCCGAGAAAATGCTGCTCACCTTGGAGACAAGCGCCGGGACCTCGCCCACTTGGCTGCTGAGGTGGAGGGCAAGTGCTTACAGTCGGGCTTCGAGATGCTTAAGGTTCGACCTTTGCCCCTGCATAGCCACTCAGGCCGAGCGCAGTCTAGCTTTGCACAGGTCATTCTGTCAGCCTGCAATGCTCACTCCTCCACTCTGCCTCTCTAAATCCAGTTCTTTCTTCCAGACATGCTCAAAGGATTTTTCTCTACAGAAAGCCTTCTCTGATTTCTCACATCCCCTTTTGATCACTTCTGTGTTCTTATGTCTTGTCAACAATTACGTGCTTAATTTGTACCAAAGAAAAAACTCACTTTTTTGAGAGGAGGGCAGTCTAGTCTAAATTAGTGAAAAATCTATGCATTAAAAATTGTGTAAAATGCAGTAACTGTTACTTTTAAGTCCTGGAACTTGATTTACCTAGTGCTCAAAAAGAATAGAAAAATAGTGTGATGACACTTGAAATAATGTATAGTAACATGCTGCTTTTGATATGTAAATAGTGCCTCTAAAATGTTTGAAATAGTCTGTTTTCTTAAGCAAATGAATGGTGTTAGCAAGATTCCAGGAAACATATTTCTTATCTTAGAGATCACATTACCAGCATTGAGGCTTTGTTGTATATTTACCTGCATGTTATATATTGCTTGGTATTTATTCTCATGTCCTTTCATGTATGTGTGTTCTGCCTTCCACATTAAACTGGGAAATCCTTGGCGGGGCAGAGATTTGTCTTCTTTGTCTTCTGGACCCCAAGTATTCACAAATCAGGATTGGCACGCACTTATTAATATTTATTAACCAATACTAGACAAGGGATACCAAACCACAATGGGAGAGAGTGATTCATTCCTATGCCAGCAGTCTAGAACTATCTCTACTGATTCTCGAGGAGGCAGGTGTGTGGTTGGTACTTGGGGGACAGAGCAAAGAGCAGACAATCCTATCCCTGGCATTAAGCTCCCGGTGTTCTTGAGGAACAAAGACAAACACACAGGAAACTATTTGGAAGTGACATCAATTACCAAGTTTCATGATGACTGAGAGCTGAAGGTGGGGGTTAGGTTGGGAAAGATGTACTCAGATCCCTCTGGAGTTAGTCCCCTTTGCACTGTGACCCTTAGGTTGTCCTGTGCCTGTTTAATAGTTCTAGAACTTTGGGGAGGAGGGGAACCTTTTGCCTGTAGGGCCCTTGACTACCAGGACCAATATTGCTTTCTTTTCTCCTTCCTCTAGGATGTCAAAAGTACCCTGGAAAAGTAAGTGATTCTTGTATCTCTTCGAGTGAGTTAGGTCTTGGCTTAAAGAGTAGGGGTGCAGTAAGGAGCTGGGGGAGTAAGAATGGGAAAGTCATGCAGTGTTTGGGTAGAAAAAGGGAGAAGGGTTTTTGCATCCATGAAGCCAATTACAGAGCAAATGATTGGGAGTACTAATCTGTTCCCCTTTACCGTTTGAGCATCAGGACTTCCTTGGTAGGGTAGATACCAACATAATGTAATAGAACCAGATTCGGCCTGGGCCTGTGGGTAGAATCATGTCCAAACAAGATGGAAGGAGGAATGGGTTGGGGAGTAGGGGTGATATCTCTTTGCATGAAATATAACAATACCTCCAGAAAGTTCTAAAACTCATTCTTAAGGATTTGTCCAAGGGACCACCTTTCTTTCCATAGATAGGCAAAAGAAAGCAGTGAGTACTTATCTTGAGAGAGGAGAAAGTACAAGGATGAATGATTTTAGTTTCTCCCTAAAGATGACAGCATCTGAATAGTGACTAAGCTGGAGCTTCCCCTGACCCTGCCCTTTCTTCCCCTATCTCCCCATCCCTCCTAGATGTGAGAAGGTGAAGACCATGGAGGTGACTTCAGTATCCATAGAGCTGGAAAAGAACTTCAGCAATTTCCCCCGACAGTACTTTGCACTAAGGAAAATCCTTAAACAGCTAATTGGTGAGTTGTTCCCAAAAGGAAACTAGCAAAGGGAATCAACAGAGAGAAGGAAGTCTTTAGGTCCTACTTTATCTGGACTTCAGTTATCCCTGCTGTCACTTTTCATGCCTGTATCCACATCCACTCCTTTACCTGGCTTCTAATCTCACTCTGAGTCACAGAACTCAAAGTGAGAAGCCTCAGGTGTCATCTGCTCTTAGTCCCACATTTTGTAAATAGGGACCCAGAGAGGTTAAATAATTTGCCAAAAACTGGTCTCCTCTTAGTCCCACACTTTTCTAAATAGGGACCCAGAGAGGTTAAATAATTTGCTGAAAACTGGTCTCCTCTTGAGAATGAAAGGGAGTCTCATTAATACTTACTCAGAAAACAGGCATAAGCCAGACTGTTGGAGGAAAACAGACACATGGTAACTGTATCGCCAGACTGTAATGCTCTCTTGCTCTGTATCCTTCTTAACATTTTTCATTGTTTCTGGCCCTTGGTCTGTGCCTTGTACTTCTCCACCCAGTGAAATGCATGGTGATATCAGAGGAATAGAGGGAGGACCAGGCAGGAGCCTCAAGCACCAGCCCTTGCAGAGTCAAGAGATCATTACCTGTTTATTTTAGGGCCAGGATGAGAAGCCATTGTTCCCTCCCCTCTCCACCCCCGCCTTAGGTGACACTGAGGATTGAGAAGGTTAACCAAACCATGGGGTTCTGGGGGCTTTCAGGGGGCAGGCTCTGTAAAGGCAGGCTGGAAGAGTGAGGCGGGGGCGTTTAGCTATTCCCATCCTCATCTAGCTCCCCACTGTGGCTTCTTCCGCCAGCGGATGTGACCCTGGACCCTGAAACTGCTCATCCTAATCTAGTCCTGTCGGAAGATCGTAAGAGCGTCAAGTTCGTGGAGACAAGACTCCGGGATCTCCCTGATACACCACGGCGTTTCACCTTCTACCCTTGCGTCCTGGCTACTGAGGGTTTCACCTCGGGTCGACACTACTGGGAGGTGGAGGTGGGCGACAAGACCCACTGGGCAGTGGGCGTGTGCCGGGACTCCGTGAGCCGAAAGGGTGAACTGACCCCGCTTCCTGAGACTGGCTACTGGCGGGTGCGGCTATGGAACGGGGACAAGTACGCAGCCACCACCACGCCTTTTACCCCTTTGCACATCAAGGTGAAACCCAAGCGGGTGGGCATATTCCTAGACTATGAGGCCGGCACACTGTCTTTTTACAACGTCACAGACCGCTCTCATATCTACACCTTCACTGATACTTTTACTGAGAAACTTTGGCCCCTCTTCTATCCAGGCATCCGGGCGGGTCGGAAGAATGCTGCACCACTCACCATCAGGCCCCCAACAGATTGGGAGTGACAGGTCGGGGCATGGGAATCATCAGGGTGAGGCAGGGTCAAGATCTACAGGCCTTCCTTCCTGTGACCTGCTGGAATGTCTTCGTGTCTGCCTGGTTCTGGTTCTGAACCATGTGGGAGAACACCTTGGTTTCCCGAATGGTTTATGTGGAGGAGTAGGTAGGACTGGACTAGGTCGAGAGCACTGCAGTGTCTCCCTCCTGACAGGGTGGAGAGCTGGTCCTCAGGGGGTGGTCTCCCCTGAAGTCCATCGGGTTTGCTATTGCACAAGGACCGGTTGGGAAGGAAGGAGAGACTTTTCCAGAAACAACAAGTCTGTGGAAGGGTCTGACTTGCTCAAACCAGAGAAGGAAACAGAAACCCCTGTACAGCCTTTCAGGGGGTTCTTTGACCCAGAATAGACTTGTTTTTTTTTTAGGAAGATCTCAGGGGTCTTTGTACCTCTAATTGAAATAAAGGTGAATGACAGTTGTTCTCATGGGTCTAGAAGTTGAGGAGTTATTTTCAGGGCAGAGATTGGGCATCAAGAAGTTTAGAACGAAGGTCAGGAAAGAGGGCTAAAGGACCCGATTCCTAGAGACTAATGAAAGAGAGAAGGGTTTCTTCGGTTCCATTATGAGTAGGATTGGCCAGAGGTAGGAATGTGAGGAGGAGGGAGTAGGAAGAAAGAGAACCCAGGTCCCTGCCTCCATCTTCAGCAGGCCTGGCTTGTCGCCTGCTTTCTTGTAGTTGTTTGTTTCCAAGAGCTGTTACCTTGCTCATCTGGAGGGGCAAGATGCAAGAGATCATGCAAGACATGTCTACCCTCTCACTGCTTCCCCAAGGGAACTTGGAAAGGAGAGTCAGGTATTAGAGGAAAGAGAAAAGCATTCCTATCCAAAGCCCTGGCCTTAAAGAATGGCTCCAAGTAGTTGCTCCCAAGTTGTCAGCCTTGTTACCTGACTAAGGTATCCAAGCCAGACAGGGAGAAAGAAACTGGTGTCTTCCTTACCCTGGGGACAGGGTAGAAGAGGGTAGCATGTTTAGGGGAGAGCCAGACAGGCAACTTCCTTTGGCCTGTGTGCATCTGGCCTGAAACTAGTGTTCATAAGAGCCGGTTTTTTGTTTGTTTGTTGCCATCCTTCATGTTTTGCCATTTCTCCTATCAGAGAATGTAAATCATTTTAATGTTAGGGCAAAATAAACAACCTATAGGGTACATATGTTACAGAAAAGGTAACGCAATGCATGCCAAACCAAACTAAAATGACTGGATTATCTGCTACTGGCTAATCAGGGGTTCACAGAAGACTGGGACAAGAAACTGCAGTTTATTGAGGGCATTTCAGCTCCTCCTACCACCTCAACAGGACTTCGTCCAGACTCTCCTCTTACCTTTGTGCCTTGACTGTGGTTCTTTGTGGCAAGATGCTTTGATTGGTAAAACATAATATGGAACAAAGGATCCACTGAAGTAATCTTTGTGTCCTGTGGTAATTTGACAGTAACCTCTGTTGATGTGTTAGAAACTTGAATGTTAAAAATGCATGTTCCTTGGAGTTCCCTGGCAGTCCAGTGTCAGCACTCCACATTTTCACTGTTGGGGGCCTGGGTTTGATCCCTGGTGGGGGAACTTTAGATCCCACAAGCCTTGTAGTGTGGCCTCAAAAAAAAAAAAAAAAAAGCATATTCCTGGTGCTTGCCCTCAGTGATTGATTGAGGTCTGGAGTGGGCCTGGGCATATCTGCCTTTTAAACATATGCCTTATTTGAGTCTGGAGGCCCTTGTGAAAGTAATCTGAGAGGAAATTTCAGCCTTTTCTTTCAAACTGGAGTCCTGATTGGGGCAAGGTGTGGGGGGCGGTAGTTGATAGAGGAGAGAATTCTCATCCTCTGCTGACATCGCTACCCTCTCCCCATCTCAGGGTTTATGCATATTCTGCCCCTCTACTTCTAACCTCAGGAAGGAGTGGTATTAATTATGAAGCAGAAGCAGGAGGTCAAACAGCAAAGGAGAGGCGGAGATCGAAGGGAGGGATGTGAAGTACTACAGGGGATGTTTCTTCAGGGGGAGGGGATGCTGTTGAAAGGTTTCTGTGCTCACTGCATCTGGTAAGTGGAAAAGATTGGGAGGAAGCTGTGCTTTCTAAGGGCCAGGAGCCCTCTTCCCTCCCTCCACTACCCTCATGATCCTTTCCAGCATCACTCCCACTGGCACCAGTGCCTTTTTTTAAAAAAAAAGGGAGACCTGCTGCTTCTGTCTGTAGGTCTTCCAGGCATCTGCCTTTGCCTTCAGAAGCATAGGGCAGAAAGTCTAGCTGGGTATAAACTGCACCTAACCATCTCCCATTGGAGAAGGCAATAGCACCCCACTCCAGTATTCTTGCCTGGAAAATCCCATGGACGGAGGAGCCTCTTAGGCTGCAGTCCATGGGGTCACGAAGAGTTGAACACGACTGAGCGACTTCACTTTCACTTTTCACTTTCATGCTTTGGAGAAGGAAATGGCAACCCACTCCAGTGTTCTTGCCTGGAGAATCCCAGGGATGGGGAAGCCTGGTGGGCTGCCGTCTATGGGGTCACACAGAGTCGGACACGACTGAAGCGACTTAGCAGCAGCAACCATCTCCCAACCTATCTGCCTAAAGAAGAGTCTTCTGTCCTGACGATGTTTAGGGGTTTAAGACTTCTGCTCAACTAACTTCTCCAGTCTCTGCCTAATATAATTATTGGCTTGAGAAAGACTAGGGGGAGGCCCCTGGACTCTGCAGGGGCGGAGGGGATTTGCAAATAGTTGGGTCTGTGAGGCCACAGGGTGGCGCCAGAGAAAGGAAGGCTAGAAAGAAAGGAGCGCACATGGCTCCCGGAACCACAATTCCCAGGAGGTCTTGCGCGGACGCCGGGGGCGTGGCTATCCTGGGGGCGGGGCCTGTGGACGGTCGCGTGTGGAGAGCTCGCGCAGCGCGGATGGCGGGGCCGGTGAAGGACCGCGAGGCCTTCCAGAGGCTCAACTTCTTGTACCAGGTGAGTCCACGGCGCACGCACAGCGGGGAGCCCAATGAGGAGAGCCCCCAGTGACGGCTCACTCCCCCAGGCCGCCCACTGCGTCCTCGCTCAGGATCCAGAGAACCAGGCGCTAGCGAGATTTTACTGCCACACGGAGAGGACCATAGCGAAGCGGCTTGTATTACGGCGGTAAGAGGGGTTATGGAGCCCGGCAGGGAGCGGGACGGGGGAAAGACTAGAGAGGGAGAGCGGGCGTCCAGACCACCACCTGCCTCCGCCCCCAGGGACCCCTCGGTGAAGCGAACTCTCTGCCGTGGCTGCTCTTCCCTCCTCATCCCGGGTCTGACCTGCACCCAGCGCCAGAGACGTGAGTACTCCCTCTTGCTGAGGTGGGATGTATGAGGAACACCTGCGGGCTGGGGAGGGGACGGGTAGTGATCCCTTTCTCGAGGCAGACGCGTGCCAGGTGTGGGATTTGAGTCGGTGGCTTTCTCTGAGTTGTTAACTCTACTTGGACAGACAGATCTGGGCAGTAGAAAAATGATGTTGCCCTGAGAGGCAACCTCGCCCGGCCATGATAATAGATGTTATTTGACATCATAGAGGATGATTCCCATCTTCATTCGTTCACTCAAGAATTATTTTTCTGAGATGTGTCAAGGATTTCTCTAGAATCAACATTCTCATTGAAATATGGTCTCATGGGATGGACTAAGACAGGAACAATTAGAATAGCCTAGAAAAATGCTTCGGAGAAGGCGATGGCACCCCACTCCAGTACTCTTGCCTGGAAAATCCCGTGGACGGAGGAGCCCAGTAGGCTGCAGTCCATGGGGTTGGTCAGTCAGACAGGACTGAGCTACTTCACTTTCACTTTTCACCTTCATGCATTGGAGAAGGAAATGGCAACCCACTCAAGTATTCTTGCCTGGAGAATCCCAGGGACAGGGGAGCCTGGTGGGCTGCCGTCTATGGGGTCGCACAGAGTCGGACACGACTGAAGCGACTTAGCAGTAGCAGAAAAATGCTTCAGTTAGGGGAGTAGAATACTAAGTTATTTAAACCAGTGATGGTGAGGTTCATTACAAGAGCAGGGAAGTAGGAGATGGAAGTCCTTGCCATTTGTGAGGTCTCAGGAAAGAAAATGGCAACCCACTCCAGTGTTCTTGCCTGGAGAACCCCAGGGACGGGGAAGCCTGGTAGAATGCTGTCCATGGAGTCACACAGAGTCGGACACGACTGAAGTGACTTAGCAGTAGCAGCAGGAAAGAAAGCCTGTGTTGCTGTCAAGGAACTGAGAGTTCAGGAGGTGGGCTTTGAGGTGGGCAAGGGCAAGACCTGAGGTGGGAGAGGGAAACAGGGCAGATCTTGAAGAGTCTTGTTAAGGAGTTTGGACTTTGTCTTAAAGGGTGCCAAGAAAATGATAGACTTTGTTCAGGGACCTGACGCCATCAAATTTGCGTTCAAGATGGGGAGGGAGGAGAATCCCTACTAGAAAACAATGGAGGCAACACTGGGTTCAGGAGACCTTTTCTTCTCCTAAACCTGGGCACTGTCTTTCTCCCACATGCATTCCAGGCTGCAAGGGTCAGCGCTGGACTGTACAGACCTGCCTGACATGCCAGCGCAGCCAACGGTTCCTCAACGACCCGAGGCATGTGCTCTGGGGAGACCGGCCCGAGGCCCAGCTGGGGAACCAGGCAGGTGAGAGGTGGTTGAGAAAATGGGGGTTAACCCAGGGAGTAGAGACAATGGGTAACAGATAGCTGCAGAGGGTGAGTTTTGGGTTGGTGTGAAAAGTGCCAGTCTTCAAAAACTAATTCTACTCATCTACTTAGATCCCAAACCACCACAGCCCTTGCCAAACACAGCCCACCCCATTCCAGCCCAGCTTCCTAAGGAGAAAGTGCAGCCTCAGAGCTCCAGTCACCCGTGATGGACTCACCTTGTCTTCCAAATAAATTTTAATTCTGCTTAATTTTGTGTAATTCCATTCTGTGAATGTTTTAGCTCTTTCCTGTTTCTGTTGCATTTCTCTGTCACCAGTTGACCTCTTCTTTGTCCTTTTTGTCTTTTGTTTTTGTCATCCTCTTAGTCCCACCATTCAGGAAGATCCCAGTTACCACTTGGCCTTGAGAAGTAACTCTCGTTTCCAGGACCCTGCCTCCCAAGTGCCCCTCCACCCTTGCCTCCTTGGTGCAATACCATGGTTGGAACTCAGGCTCCAGGGATGTTTGCAAGGCCCTGAGCTTAAGATAGTCCATTTTTAGGTAGTTCTGACTGTTGACTAAAGGGCTGGACAGACAAACTGCTGATGACACTGATGCTGTTTTTGTTTTATTTTGTTTAATATCTATTCGGCAGCACTTGAACTCTCTAGCTGTGGCATGCAAGGCTCAGTAGTTGCACCCAGGCGTGGTTTCTTCGTGGCACTTGGGATCTTAGTTCCCTGACCAGGGATACAACCTGCATCCCCTGCATTGCTAGTCAGATTGTTAACCACTGGACTACCAGGGAAGTCCCTGATGCTGTTTTTATTTTATTCTTTTTTAAATGTTATTATTGGAATATAACTACTTTACAGTGTTGTGTTCATTTCTGCTGTACAACAAAATGAATCAGCTATGTGTATACATGTATCCCCTCCCTCAGGAACCTCCCTCCCACCCCCTTATCCCATCCCAGTAGGTTATCATAGAGTACCGAGCTGAGCTTCCTGTGCTATACAGCAGCTTCCTCCTAGCTAGGTGTTTTACACATGGTAGTGTATATATGTCATTGATGCTGTTTTTAACAGAAGAAAAGAAGTTAGGGTGGGGTTGGCGGAGGGAGGGTTCAGATTCTGCAGGCCACTTTGTGTTGGGTCTTTTCCCAATCTCTATTTTCTTCTATAAAATTCTAACAAGAGACACTGTTCAACCTGAACTAATTAAAGTCAAAAGTACTAACAGAAGGACATTGGCTGATATTATACAATAAGTTCTGTAGGTAAACCTTCAGGGTTTTCTTGAGAATCAGTAAACAACAAAAATTGTTTTATTTGATATCCCTGGACAGTTTACTTGAGGACAGAATATCAGACTGACTTCTTTGCTGGATGCCAGCTACTCAGCTTACTCCAAAAGTAGACAAATAAGATTCACTATTCTCAGAATGCAGTTTTCTTTCTTCCCTTTCTCTTGTAAATCTTGGTTGCAGTTATTCATTGCTGCATAAAAATCACTGCATGATGTTGTAGCTTAAAACAATAGGTTATTTCCCCTGATTCTGTAGGCTAGACTGACTGACGGCTTGGCTGTGTGGTTATTCCATTCTGTATGGCATCAGCTGGAATCACTCAGCTGCATTTAGCTGGTGGCTGGTACCTGGTCTGGAAGACTCAAGAAGCTTCATTTGCATGTATGATACCTCATTGCTTCTCCGTGTGGCCTTGCTATGTAGCTGGCTTTGACAGCCTCACAGCTTGGCTGTCTCTGGGTGGCTGGACTTCTTACATGGCTCTGGCTTCCACAGAGAGTAATCCAAGAAGACAAGCTCCAAGGTATGAGTGCTTGTCAAGCCTCTGTTCTCATCGCGCTTGCTAGTGTCCCCTAGATGAGAGTAAATCACATGGCCAAGTCCAGGTTTAGTGTGGAAGGGGCTACGCTGGGGTGTGAATACTGGGAGGTTCACTGATTCCCTAAGGACCGCCAGTGTAGCAATCTACCACATCCTCATTTTGCCTTTGTGCCTAACTCATTCTCTCCACTGATTCGCTCACATGTGGATACATTATTTGCTTGGAAAATACTAATCTCCGTGCGAGTAACTATTCTGAGTTATTCTTTAACATTTGTTTCTGGAGATAGTGCCCAGTGAGTAAACTATAGCAGCCAACACAAATGTGTAGCCTGAAGTTACACTCTGTGCAGGCCTGGACCCTTTGTGGCCTCAGCTCACCTTCCTTGGCTCCCTCCTTGTCATTTCTGAGCTGGTTGGTTCGGGCACACTAAATCTGACTCTTGGCCAAGTGGTTTCAAGTGTGATTTATGAGGCCACATGACTGAACATGTCCACAGTGAGACAGCAGTGGGGTTCCTCTCACTAGAGATCATAGCCTCTTCCTCCTCCCAAAACTCTGTCCTTTTTCTTGTTTACTTATTATGACACAATAGTCAATATGTGCAAAAACAGATTTCCTGTAACAAAGAGGAAATCAAAGCCCTAGTATGCAGTAGTCAGCTTTCTTTAATGTTTCTAAGCAATTTAGTAGTCCAAAATCTGTGCTCTTTTAGGACACATTAGATAAAATTAGAGGAGAAGAAACTTATGTCATCACAATTGGTTCAAGAAAACAAGGTCTGAGAATTCCTTGGCAATCCATAGGACTCAGCACTTCCACTGCAGGGGGCACGGGTTTGATCCCTGGTCAGAAACTAAGATCCCATATGCTATGCAGCACAGCCAAAAAATAAATAAGTAAGTAAATAAGGTCTCCCAAAAGCCATAGCAACTGAGACTTAATTATTCCTGAACCTTAGATATGCTTGCTGCTGCTGCTGCTGAGTCATTTCAGTCATGTCCGACTCTGTGTGACCCCATAGACAGCAGCCCACCAGGCTCCCCCGTCCCTGGGACTCTCCAGGCAAGAACACAGGAGTGGGTTGCCATTTCCTTCTCCAAAGCGTGAAGGTGAATTCCCTCAGTCGTGTCCGACTCTTAGCGACCCCATGGACTTCAGCCTACCAGGCTTCTCCGTCCATGGGATTTTCCAGGCAGGAGTACTGGAGTGGGGTGCCATTGCCTTCTCCACTTTTAAAACTGGTAAAAAAAAGGGTATTGTCAGGGGACAGAGAGGAGTTGAGAGACTGTTCTGAATTCAGAAGGGAATTCAAAAATTACTTAGATTCTCAACAAAGGGAATAAATAGTAAATAATTTTAGCTTTATGTGATAAAGTTGCTTTACCTATCAGATGAGATAATATATGTGGTGACACTTTGAAAACTGAGTATTAAGGGAACTACAGTAGAGTTTAATTAGTAATCAAAATTATACTATGGTTGTAATAACAAGCAGCAAAGTATTTTAGAAAAGACAGGTCCTGGACATCAGTGAATCTGAGTTATTGTCCCCATAGTACACATTTGTACATGAGGCAGTTTGACTGTGTTCTTTTCCTAAAGCTTCTTCCAACACTTCTTCCAACAAATGAAGTTATCCAGTTTTCCCACTGGGTATCAAAAAGCCAGGATTTCATGCATTTATTTAATAATTACTTTGTGAGGGCCTACTCTATGCCAGGCCATTTGGTTAGGAATTAGGATATACATCAATGAACAAGAGTCGGAAGTAAGACAAGAAAAAAAAAGCAACGTATGACAATAAATTATGTATTCTAAAGGGATACGTGCAACAGAAAAGGCCAAGAGAGCAAAGAAGCTGTGAAATACAGGTTCCAGGTTCAGTTAGAGCAGCCTAGGCAGGCAGCACTGAGAAGGTGTCCAGCAGACTCTGAGGGTGCCTCTTCCATACCCCCTCAGACAACCTCAGACGAGGCTACCTCTGGCAGATCCTTCCCACCTATGACAGCAGCTCCTATCTCAGGCTGAGACTATTATCTGGAAACAAGCCATGCAGGGTAGGCCCAAACTGCCAGGGAGTAATATTCCTGGGAGCAACTCCGAACAGTGAGGGATGAGTATCAGTGGGTAAATGTTCTACATAGTCTCAGGGCCTCCAGCAGAGTGGAGCCCTGGTGGCACTATTATTTAGACGTGCCCTCTATATACTTGCCTCCCTCTCTCCTTGTTTTACTCCCTATTCCCTCACCGTAGTTCCTGGGATCATCTTCCAGGTAAACTACCTGCACCCAGGTCTTCGTCACTGAGTTTGCTTTGAAAGAATCCCAATTAAGAGTGCCACTTGAAAAAAAAGATTTGGGACTTCCCAAGTGGTCCAGTGATTAAGACTCCATGCTTCCACTGCACAGGGCCAGAGTTCCATCTCTGGTTGGGGGACAAAGATCCCACATGCCACCAGCTGCAGCCAAAGAAAAGAAAAAGACTTGAGGGAGGTAAAGGACCTAGTTGTTGGTTCAAAACCTCCAGGGCTTCCTAAGTAAACTCTGAAAGCAGCCCCCGTTCACAGAGGGCAGGGAGAGATGAAAGAAAGAGGTAGACCGCTCCAGGTTGGTAGGTGACAGGTTTAAAATAAGCAAGGGAACTTATTATAACAATTGAAGCTTATTCTGGACAGCAACAAGAGAAGTAGATCTCCCTACTCACCCACAAGAATCTTTATTCTATAGAGGCCTTGACAGGCTTCAGTCACGCCTTTAGTCCAGATGATTTCAACCACACCTCGCTCTCAAAGCTGTGTCCTCGGAACAGCTCCCACTGTGGGAACGGTGGGCAGAACCCACACTTGAAAGACAGGGGAGGGCTTCCCTGGTGGTCCAGTGGTTAAGAATCTGCCTGCCAATGCAGGAGACACGGGTTGATCCCTGCTGCTTATGCCGGAGGGCGACTTAGGCCTGTGCGCCACAACTACTCGGCTTGCGGGATCTGTCATAACACTGATGGGTATATCATTTAGCATGCTAGTATGTTACAGTGAGTGTATACCGAGGCTTAAGGTCTACTGGAGGTTGACTTGTCTGCCATCTTGGACCTAGTTGGTTCTGACCAGTTTTTGTCATGTCCTATTGCTGTGTCATTTTTGTAAAGGTTGTGCCCTGCCTCCTTCCCTCCTGTTTCATATCCACTTGTTTCTCTCAAGGCCTCTTGCCTTCCAAGATGGCCCACACTCTGGGGAGTGTGTTTTTCTCTAAATAAATCCACTTCTTTGCTACCACTTTGTCAATTGCTGAATTCTTTCTGTGATGAGACATCAAGAACCTGAGCTTCATTACGTCCTCAGAACAGGTGTGTGATCTCCATCAAAAGATCATGGTTTCAAGTCCCAGTCTGAGTTGCACGATTTCAGTTCCTCACAATCAATCAGTGTTCTGGCCTCTTAAAACAATTGCTGGGACCTCCCTGGTAGCCCAGTGGCTAAGACACCACGTTCCTAATGCAGGGGGCCTGGGTTTCCCTGGTGAGGATACTAGACTCCACATGCCGAAACTGAGAGTTGGCATGCCGCTGTAACTAAGACCTGACACAGCCAAATAAATAAATAAATACTTTTAAAAACAATTGCTCATGTAAGAAGCACTCAAGATCTCAAAGTTCTGTCTTGAGTTTTGTCATTTCTTGCATCGTTGCTGTTTTCCTGATGCGTTTCAGCACTTATCTCATTGTGTCTAGTTTAGCATGTGATTGATCCTTGACTTTCTGTCTCAGCTGCTACATTTGGGTTCTGCCCTTTCTGTTGTATTATACAAGAATTAGGAAGCATTCCCTGAATACAAGAATTTTCTGTCATCAGGACTGAATATGAATTGCTGTTAATATCTTGGGTGTTGTGCAACCAAGCCTCTTAAACTTGCAAGCTCTCCAGGGTTATCTAAACCACAGTGTCCAATTTCCTCCAGTGTGCAGGAGGAGCTGATAACATCCATTCCAGAGATGTGTTTTTGCCAGAGTGAATGATCCTGAACTGTTTTGAGTTCTGATAAGCATATAGCCAACGTGGATTCCATACTGACTGCAGGAGTCCTGATCTCTTAATATTCTTGCACGAAAAATCACCAGGAGCTATGACTTAGGCATTTACAGGTTTCTTGGGTGGCAGCCTGAACTTGTCTCAGACACCATCAATTTCTTTCTTCTTCTGGCGTTGTTGGGGCTTCCACTTGGCAGAACCTTGCCAAAGCAGGCCAGGGCTATGGACTGGGAGTGGCAACTGGGAGTGACTCCCCCCCGCCACCCCCAGCGAGTAGTAACGGAGCCCCGAGGCACGTGGGTCTGCTTGCAGCTGGCCATGGTGCCAAATCCGTGTCACCAGATTGATGTCGCTGCAAGAATTCCTGGAGTTCTGTACCTGCACAGTCCAGCATTGTGGCTGGTAGGTAGAGGATGTAAAATAACCATTGATGTAAGGAATAAGCGACGCAGCAATGTGTCTGAGCTGCACAGCCAGGAAGCCGCAAACACTCCCGGAACACGTCAGGGTCTGGCTCTTGCCCAGCTGCTGAGATTCTTACCATCCATTTCACTTCACTTTCGCTTGGAGGTCCGGCTGACTCCCACTTGAGAGCTTCCACAGGTCTCCCCCTATTGTCATACTTCATAGACCCCTGTACTATCCCCGCCACATGCACGGATTTGGGATCCTGTGTCTTGCAGGTTTCTTGGTTCTCCCAGCTCAGATGTGTTCCCCAAACTTGGGTGTGCCCTTTGCTTCCCAGAGATGTAGGTGTAAAAGAAGAAATTCCACTTTATCCTTTGAGCTTCTTGTGTCTGGGAAGTGTGGGAAGCTGTGGGTTAGTGAGAAACGTGGAGATTCAAGGGACAGGATTCACTGCCCTTATTGTCCCTTAACTCCGGGAGATGGTGGAGGACAGAGGATCCTGGCGTGCTGCAGTCCATGGGGGTCACAAAGAATCGGACATGACTTAGCGACTGAACAACAATTGTCCCTTATTGGAAATTTGCAATATCTCAATAGGAAGATTTTTCCTCAATATAAGGGAAAACGTCAAATTGTAGAAAGAACCAGGAGGAAGAAGAGAGGATAATGTGCTCCAATGGTTCACAAGAAACCTAATACAGTTGAAAAAAGAAAAAAACAAGGAAAAGTGGCTTTCCTGAAGTTCCTCTGCAGTTGGCGTTGGTCACAAGTTGTCAGCGTCCCTCACCCAGAGTCCGCTCCTTTAAGCGCCACCTTGTGGCAGCTCCATCCCCTGATTTTGCTCTTATTCTCAGCTGATGTTGCATCCCTGCCCTCATTCCACCTAGCACCACTCATTCCAAGTCCACAAATATTTAGCACTCAAACCCAATATACCTAACAGTGCCTCAACCCAGGAGATCCATGTCCCTTGGAACCTCTGACTCAGCGTGGGCAGGCTTCTGCCCAGTGCTGCCCTGGAATCTGGTTCAGCCTTCCCTCCCACCTTTTGTGGCTGCTTCGTCCCAGGCGTTTGACCCTGGCAGGGATGCCAGTCACAGTGTGTGGCCACTGCCCTAGCTGAAACCGTCATTAACTGTCCCTGAGATTCTGCCAAACTTTCCTAACACATTTCTTTGCTTCCAGTCTTCCTCTCCTCCAAAGGCACTGCCAACACACAGAGATTTGTAAAGCAAAATGTCATTTGGTCCTTCCTCTTATAATTTTCAGTGGCCCCCACAACCATTTCTAGAAAACATAGCTCCAAATTGCATAGTCTTGAATACATATATAGCAAAAGCTATCGATATGTAGTATACATCTTCAAAGCATTTTAATTGCAGAAAATATATTCCAAAGTCATAGTAAATAAGACTGCAGTGCAATAGGATGTCAATAATTTGCTTCCCTTTAACCATTTTACTTACAAACAATTAATCCTACCAGTAGCAGACTGAATAAAAGCCCCTAATCATATCTTAATACCAGAAAACTGTAAATAGTGCCTTAAATGGTAAAAGGGACTTCCCAGATGTGATGAAGTTGAGGCCCTTGGGGGAGGGTATCATGAATTTTCAGGGTGGGCCCAAATGTAATCATAATGGTCCTTATCAGCTAAGGAAGGAGGAGTCAGAGACAAGAAGGCAATGTGATGATGAAAGAAAAGACTGAAGGGATGTTGTTTGAATGTGGAGGGAGGGCCTACAAACCAAGAGACATAGGCAGCCTCTAGAAGCTCTAAAAGGTAAGGGAATGGGGTTTTCCTTAGAGCCTCCAGCGGGAACCAGCCCAGCTCACACCTTGACTTTAGCCCCCTGAAACTGACTGTGGACTTCTGACCTCAAAACCTCCAGAAAAGTGTGTTTGCCCCTAAGATTTGGAAGACCCAACACAACTTTTCCAATTCAAACATGTGGTTCTGTTCTGATTGGAACAATGCTCTTCCAGGATCTTTCTTTTTTTTTCCAGACTGTTCAGCACAATTTATTTCAAACAGACCCTGTGTTTCAGTGTAGCTGGGAGCAGTCAATTAAAGGGATTAAAGGCAGAAAAGCTACTGCAGCAAAAATATTTTAAGTTTTTGTTCTTGTGCAGCTGTGCTTTCTCCACTTCGCAGAAATCGGAATTCCCTCACTCAACACTTTTTCTGGCTGTTGGAATTGAATGGAAGACCCTTCTTTTTCTCCTGTTGTTCAGTCACTAAATCATGTCTAACTTTTTGCAACCCAATGGACTACAACACACCAGGACTTCCTGTCCTTCACTATTTCCCAGAGTTTGCTCAGATTCATGTCTATCGAGTCAGTGATGCCATCCAACCATTTCATCCTCTATCGTCCCCTTCTCCTGCCTTCAGTCTTTCCCAGCATCAGGGTCTTTTCCAGTGAATCAGTTATTCACATCGGGAAGCCAAAGTATTTGAGCTTCAGCTTCAGCATCAGTCCTTCCAATGAATATTCAGGGTTGATTTCCTTTAGGAATGACTGGTTTGATCTCCTCAAAGTCCAAGGATTGAAAGCATCAATTCTTTGGTGCTCAGCCTTCTTTATGGTCCAACGCTCACATCCGTACACGACTACTGGAAAAACCATAGTTTTGACTTACACGAGCCTTTGTTGGCAAAGTGAGGTTTCTGTTTTAATACTTTGTCTAGGTTTGTCATAGCTTTTCTTCCAAGGAGGAAGCATCTTTTTTTCTCCTATGTATACATTTTTTAAAAGAAATCCTAAGGTCACAAAAGATTTACATATTTTCAATAGCTATATTATGCATATGGTCTAAGCATCGGAGTGGGTTTTTTTTTTTTTTTTTTGGTCTAAATTCCCTTAGCATGCCTAAAGACCTCATCCTTCTTCCCAGTTTATAGCTGAGCCAATGAAACTTAAAGATTCTCCTAAAACACTGTAGGTTAGGCACTGTCAGAAAAAAAAATAATTGAACCTTTGTTTCCTATTTTGTTGACCTCTCCAAACAAATCACATTTCAATTTTTGTTGACTTAACACTAGAAAGTATCACGGAAGTCATTCCATTCTACCTCTTCCTGGTACTGACGAAAGCTCACCCTGGGTAATGCCCTTCCCAAAGTCTAGTGGTCATAAAACTTCTGGTCATCAACTGAGTCAGCAGTTTGATCCATTGTGAGTTAATTTTTGTATGTAGTGTGGAATAGGGATCCAGCATCATTCATTTGCATGTGGATAGCCAGTGGTTCCAGCACCATTTGATGAAAAGACCCCTGTTTTACCCCCACTTAATTGTCTTAATATCTTCTTTGAAAAATCAATTGATCATAAATATGAGTTATTTTTAGACTCTCAATTCTACTCTTATTTTATTCTTGGTGGTGGTATTATGAATTGTCTTCTTAATACATTTTTGGTTTATTCATTGATACTATATAGAAATACAATAGATTTTTGTATGTTGATCTTGCATCCTGACAATTTGCTGAACTTGTTTTTAGTTCCAATGATTTTTTAGTGTATTCCTTTGGATTCCTATGCATGAGATCATATCATCTGCATATGGAGATAGTTAATCTTCCTTCTTTCAGATATTGATAACTTTAATTGTCTTGCTTGTGGTAGTTTTGTAGTTTGTGTTTTGTTTTATTGGTTTTGTTTGGGGGGGGGGTTGTTTATTTGATTTGTTTTGTTGCCATGCCTCACTGATTGTGAGATCTTAGTTACCCAATCAGGAATCAAAGGGCCCTCGGCAATGAAAGCACTGAGTCGTAACTGGACTGGCAGGGAATTCCCATTGCTGTAGCTTTTTGAAAATGAAATCATTCTATTCAAAGTGCCCTGCTCTTTGCTGTTTTACATGTACAATATCATCCTGCCAGTGGTATCTCATTATAAGTTTGACTTACATTTCAAATTGGCCATTGTGCTGGTGTCACAAAGTAAACTTTAATACGTCATTTTTAATACTATTCCGTAGTATTATAGCTTCCCTAGTGGCTCAGATAGTGACGAGTCCACCTGCAATGCAGGAGCTGCGGGTTCAATCCCTGGGTTGGGAAGATTCCCTGGAGAAAGGAATAGCAACCCACTCCAGTATTCTTGCCTGGAGAATTCCATGGACAGAAGAGCCCAGCAGGCTGCAATCCATGGAGTCACAAAGAGTTGAACCTAACTGAGCAACTAACACTTTTATCGTATTATGTTTGCAACTACTACCCTATCAATAAATATTTAGGAGGTTTCCTTTATTTATCACTACAGTGAAAGCTCTGTACATATATTCTTACACATATATCCTTACACAGCCGTCCCAAAATCTTTTGATTTTACGTAATACTAGACTGTGGTAGTTAAACTGATTATCTGACTGATGACTGACTGAAATCCCATTTCTACTGTGTATAACTTAAAAATAATAACTATAGGACTTCCCTGGTGGTTCAGTGGTAAAGAATCTGCCTGCCATTGCAGGGGACACGGGTTTGATCCCTGGTCCAAGAAGACCCCACATGCTGCAGTGCAACTAAGCCCTTGAGCCACAACTACTGAAGCCCATGCACCTAGAGCCCATGCTGTGCAACCACAGTGAGAGGCCACCACAGTGAGAAGCCCATGCACTGCAATGAAGAGCAGCCCCTGCTCACTGCAGCTAGAGAAAGCTCGAGCACAACAGCAAAGACCCAGCACAGTCAAAAATTAATTATTTTTAAAAAACAGTAACTACATCTGGAACTCAGGTTCTCTACGCCCAGCTACACTTGATCTTTCCCAGTCTCAGAGTTTCCCTGTCTGCCTACTTCTCTGTCCCTGAAACCGCCCTTGTTCTGCAGTCCAAGGAGTGGTCTGCTCCTTTAGTCCTTGTTCTACCGCTTGTTAGTTTACTTACATCGCTGGAGACGGGAAATAAGGATTTTTATCTGCATTCACTTCAAATCTGGTTATCAAATCTCAATATCAAACGTAGCTCGCACAAGTTGAACTGAAAACATGTTTGTTTTTCTCTTGCCACTACACCCATAATTATACACTTTTTCATACCTTAGACCTACTTAAAGATTTGTAACCATTGTCCAGATAGCGTAAATTCCTGGGCATGCATGCTAAGTCACTTCAGTATGTCCAACTCTGCGACTCCATGGACTGTAGCTCGCCAGGCTCCTCTGTCCATGGGATTCTCCAAGCAAGAACACTGGAGTGGGTTGCCATGCCCTCCTTTAGGAGATCTTTCTGATCCAGAAATTGAACACACATCTCTTAAGTCTCCTGCATTGGCAGGCAGGTTCTTTACCATTAGTACCATTTGGAAAGCCCCTGGGCTCCTCACACCCTACCAATCCAGTCCACCTCCTACCTTAAGAATATGTTCCTGCTGGACCAGTCTCCTTGGTATTCCCCACTCCCCATTCCTTAATTATATGTGCTTCTGGACCTTTGGTCTTTCCAACCTTCTTATCAATTCTCAAGAGTTAGCAGTGACCTCTACTTTCAAAGGTAATGGATTTTTCTGCCTTCATTTCCCTCAGCCTCTCTAGGGTTTTTTACAGGGTACAGTTGTCCTTCTTAAAGTGCTTACTTTCGTCTAAATGCTGTTACTGTAGGCTCATTGTAGATGGGCTGCCTGGCAGAAGAAAGAAACTCAAGTGATTTACTGCCCCTGTGATTCACTTGCTCTTCTGCACAAACAGGCTTTTCTGTTACAGTGACATCATGGTTAATGCCATGTTAAAAGTGGGAGAGATTCAGAATTTGAGATTGTGATTAATGGCTGTGTTTAAAATAACAATTTCATGACCATTAAGGTTTTCCGTAAACTTTCCTCTCTGGTATGCCATTGTGTCCAATTGAGAGAGAACTCCAGCTCCATAGACACTGCATAGAGTCCACAGACATATAGATCTGTCCAGGGTGCTGAAAGTCTTAAATCGGCAGGTTCCACCAACTCCATGAATAGTCTTCTTACTGTGGAAAACTGCTCTAAAATAGAATTTATAACTCATAATTTATAGGTTTAGATTATCTGAGTTACTGAACAACCCAGCAATAAGTTGAGAGGACAACATACAGAAAGATCCACAAAAGATTCTCTTATGCCCTATACTGAAATGTCTAGAACAAAAGAAAAATAGATGACATGAGTGAGAAGTTAACCTTTAAATTTTTTATCAGACTATAAAGAAATTCAGTATTGTGGAGGAAAGAGATAAAGAATGCATAGTGCTTTGCTGGTAGTAAAATATGATCTCTCCTCCACTTCCTCCCAACCATTCCCAGTGCAAGCAAGGGCCCTAAGGCTGCTGCAATGTCAAAGGAACCATGAGGAGACTCTAACCTTCTGACCTGAGTAGGTTGGTACACTCTAGTGCCCCTCGTGGCTCCAGTACTGGAGTTAATGTAACAAATTGCTTCAAAATTCATCTACTTGAGTGGATTCCCCCCACATACACTTTCTATACCCCTTAGCACCACCATTTCCTAGAAGGGTTGTTCTACACATTGTTCACTGATTTGTTTTTGCCAGCTGGAGAGAGAAAGGATAGAAGGGAAGCCCACCCAGCAAAGCCAGAGGGAGGAAGCTCCAAGGACCTACTTGAGATGCACAGTGAGATTTTTCAGCTCTAGGGAAGACATCTCCTGCAGGTCCTTATTTTACAGAGAGTGCAAACCAATGGGAAAGCATAGAGAAAAGCAAAGAGATTACCGCAGAAGATGGAACCATGTTTCTTTTTAACTTTTTAAAATATTCATTTATTTATTTATTTTCAGCTGTGCTGGGTCTTCATTCCTGCACACGGGCTTTCTCTAGTGGAGCTACTGTCTAGCAGTGGTGCACAGGCTTCTGATTTCGGTGGCTTTCTCTTGTTGCAGGACATGGGCTCTAGGGCATGAGCTCGGTAGTTGTGGCACATGAGCTTAGTTGCCCCCCTTCCTGCCCCAAATGTGGAATCTTCCCAGATCAGGGATGAAACCCATGTCCCCTGCATTGGCAGGCAGATTCTTTTTTTTTTTTTTTAAGATTTATTTATTTTATTATTAAATAAATTAATTAAATCTTAGAAAAAAAAAGATTATTTTTGGCTGTGGTGGATCTTCATTGCTGCACATGGACTTCCTCTAGCTGCTGCATGCAGGCTTTTTCTATTGTGGCAAGTGAGGGCTGCTCTTCGTTTCAGTGTACAGGCTCCTCATTGCAGCAGCCTCTCTTGTTTTGGAGCACTGGATCTAGGCACATGAGCTTCACTAGTGACAGCTTGTGGACTCAGCAGTTGCAGTGCCCAGGCTTAACTACTCTGTGGACTATGGGATCCTCCTGGACCAGGGATTGAACTGTTGTCCCTTGCATTGCAAGGCGGATTCTTGCCACTGGGCCACCAGGGGAATCCTGGAACCATGTTTTGACAGCGAGGTTTCAATGGGGAAGGGGTATTGGAACTTCCTGGGCATTGACTGAGGTTATAAATCTTGACTGGGAGATAGATTTAATAGAATTACTAAATGAAGATTACATATATGTTCCTGTTGTTGTTTAGTTGCTCACTTGTGTCTGAGCGACTCCCTGGGCTACAGCACGCCAGGCTTCCCTGTCCTTCACTACCTTCCAGAGGTTGCTCAAACTCATGTCCACTCAGGCACTGGTGCTGTGACCTGGTAGATGCCTAACCCTTTCACTTGCAGTTCCTTCTCCTGTAATGAGACTAGCAATGGCTAGAACAAGAGGTGGATGATGGAAGGGCCCCCGGTGAAGCCAAGTCAGTGCCTATATATGTGAAACCCCAGCCTAGCCAGGTAGAGGGTCTCAATCTCCAGAAAAATAAAATTTTTACCCCAACTCGGGTTTTCCCCCCTCAAATCCCCAAGTGCTGAGGGCCAAGACCAGTTGGAATGTCATCATGAGACTCCTTCTCCTTGGCTCTGGGACCTCAGCTTTCCCCTTTCTTACTTCAGACCCCCAGATCCATGATACCAAGTTTAGGACCAGCATGGGTACTGCCGATGTGGGGAAACTTTTGGTCCAGCCTCCTCTGGAGGGCACCCACCTTGCTCTTGGCTGACTTGCTGGGACTAAGGGAGGGAAGAGCCTTCCCTGGTGGCTCAGACAGTAAAGAATCCGCCTGCAATGCAGGAGACCTAGGTTCGATCCCTAGATTGGGAAGATCCCCTGGAGGAGGACATGGCAACCCACTCCAGTATTCTTGCCTGGAGAATCCCCACAGACAGAGGAGCCTGGGGGGCTACAGTCCATGGGTCTCAGAGTTGGACACGACTGAACAACTGAGCACAGCACACGAGGGGACTGGGCTGGGACAGAAAGGGCTGCTGTCATAAAATCTCCCCACTGCAGCCTTACTTGGCTCTGAACAAAGAAAAAACCTCTGGGTTTATCAAGTCACAGTGAAAAACTGCAGCCACCACAAACCAAAACCCCAGATGTTTTAAAGCTGTCTACTTGGTTTCAGGGGCTAGCAGTAGAAGAAGAGCAGGTGAGACCCTGGCCATCCAGTATCCCAGGGGCTCAGGGAACAGTATTCTCCTCTCTCCAGTGGAGGAGACTGCAGCATGAGCAAGCCTGACCTTGGGCTCCGGGACATTCTTATGGCTCCAAATCTGGGCTAGCCAATCCTGGAAGCCCTGCAACTCAGCCAGACCAGATTGACAATGAAGGTGGGTAGGTAGAGCCAAGGTGCTCAGGGACCAGGTAAGCCCAGCCTGGAAGGGCCTGGACCATGTTGGTTGCAATCACTGGGTGGAGCCTTCCATGCCAGGCTACCCAGTCTACCCTCCCTCCATGGCTTGGGGCGGGACTGGGCCAGCTGGGTGCTGTAAGGACAGGATCTGCATTCAGCAGGCTGGAGAAACACTCTACGCTTTGAGGGTCCACACCCAGCTTCCCTGGGAGAGTCAGCGCTGTGACAGGGGAGACAGATGGGGCAGGGGTGGGGGGTGGTGTGGGTGGAGCGGGGCTCTGGCCACACGTCCTGGCCATTCTGTTTCCTATCTCCCAGCCTTTCAAAATAGCAACCTCAAAAGGACTGGGATTCTGCTGTTTCTGTCCAATGCAGGCCACTTTCCCCTTTTACCTGAACATGAGGGTGTCACTTGGGGCAGGCCTGGGTGGAGGTGAGGTTTGAGGGGATAGCATGAGCTCAGAGCTGGGGATTGTCCCCAGCAACAAAAATAAATACTCTTGACCATTGTTGTCAAGATAGACTGCATAAGCTAAATTTAAATTTCTCAAAGATCAGTTCGAAGACAAAAAATGTTTAGTTCACCCATGGGAGCCCCCTTCCACTCTTCCTGTACCTCCTAGCTTCTCAAATAGGGGTCTGACTGGCTGGGGCACTTGGAATGAGTCCTTTGAATGTCCAAAAAACATCTATGGGGACAAGTGAGACTAGACATGAAGAATGGGGAAACTTGGGACTGAAGGGTTGGGCTCCTGGAAGAGATGAGAAACCTCCCCCGACCCCACCGAGGGTGACCAGGCTATGGGCACCACAAGCACAGGAACACCAGGGCCCAGTTGGAGCCTCAGAGGCACAGTTTTATTCTGTATCTGAGCATCCAAGGATCAGCAGCTCTGTCCTCAGTAAGTTCTGGCTGCTCTGGGGGAGAGCTCGACCTGATACTTTATTTCCCTGGAAGAACAAGGTGTGGGACAGACCGCTCTGTGCCCAGACAACGAAGCCTTTGAAAATAGTTACACAGAGAAAAAAATGAAATTCATTTTTCTTTGCCCTACTAACTACAGCTTACCTATTAACTGGTCCCAAGGGAGACAGTGCCTGGACTAAAACTGAGCTTCTGGGTTTCCATCCAGTGCCCCTCATAAAGCCGGGTCTCCCCACCTCTTCTTGGGAATAAGTGACCATCCCCCACCCCACCCGCCAGGGATCTCAGGCCCCAGGCCTCCAATTCAGCCTTGGCATGCCCCACACCCGCCACACTGCCCAAAAGTGGAGAAGCACACCTAGCAGGGATTGTAGCTCAAAAAGCCCTGAACTGTGCTGCAGGGCAGTGAATGCAGAGGGTACAGACAAGTATTGGGCTCCCAGGGACCGGCTGGCACAGACTGTCCTGCAACTCCTCACAGGCCCATTTTGGAGCAGGACCGCCCAAGGAAGGCAGGAGAGGCTATAGGCTGGTGAGTTTGAGGCTGCCTGGACTTTCCAGATAACGGGGGATGGAGGTAAGAGGTGAGGAACAGTGACCTTGGCATGGAAACCTAGACCACGGTGGAGTAAGGGAACGGGTGCTTTGGCAGTCTAGCAAGAAAAGCAAGGGAGTGGTGGGGGAGGTGGGGGAAGACCTGGACTGCAGACCCTGTCTGCATGTGGGATCTAAATGGTACCCCCTGCTTTGGAAGCATGGAGTCTTAGCCACTGGACTGCCAGAGAAGTCCCTCAGGTGACATTTGAATACAGTACACTGTACATCCTTCATGGTAAATATTCTAAAGACTAAAAGAACAGCAAATAAAAATATTAAATTTCACTTAGTTATTTTATTGTCTGTAGTATTAAACACTAATTTTGAAACTATTTTATGAATATTTTAGGATAAAGCAAATAAATGGCAAGCTTATTAAAATTTTAAATTATCCTGATGAAAGACATAAAATACATCAAAAAAGTTAAATTACAATATAACATTTGAATTGGAAGTATCAATATAAATTCATGATTTTTCTTAACATTAAAAGTGTCTTAAAGCAGTGATACCCCTGCAGTAATGAGCTCTCCCAGCATCTAAATAGTGGTTTCTATACACCATTTTTCATGAAAAGAACCAGTACTCCCTGGAGAAATGGCTAATTCCATGTTTGGAGCTTGGGAAAGTAAAAACTGAGCCTGGGACATCGTCATGCCAGAAGCAAGAAAGTAGTCACAGACAACTTTGGAGCATGTCAAAAGGACACAGGAGTCAGCTTAAAAGGGCTCCTACTGTACACATTTGGTACTGTTTGAGAACAAAAGGAATAATGGCTGTGATTGGAAAATACTAAATGGATAAAACCCGGGAACCTATAGGTTTTTAAAAAAAAAAGACTAACTTTCCAGTTGATGAGGGAAAGCTCCCCTCTAGATAAATATCTCCTTATAAACAGAGTAGTGGGAGAAGTAGAAAAGCACCATTTTGTAACCCTTGATGAAATAACTCATTCAGGCGAGGGTCACTGTGGATGCCAATTACTGGGTGAAAGTTTTTTAGAATATTTACAGTGTCAGGAACTTCCCAGCAGCCTATTGGTTAGAACTCCAGGCTCTCACTGCCAGGGGACTGGGTTCGATCCCTGCTCAGGGAACTAAGATCCCACAGGCTGCAAGATGCAGCCAAAAAAAAAAAAAAAATCAGTGTCAAAGAACCATGCATATAACTTGCTAACTGCAAAGGGGAACACTTTATTTTCATAGGACAGTTATTACACTTAACATCACTAGCTATGGGATGACCTGGTATTATGTGCATTCCAATGTGAAACAATGTGACAAATGCAGCACTTTTGAAGAATTAGTCCCCAAATTGGGTAACTAGAATCTAAATTTTTTAATAAAAAAATATGAGCTAGAGGAATAGTTAAATGACAACACGGAAACAATAAGACAAATCCAGAATGTAGTATATTCTATAGAAGAGACTGGCCTAGTCTCTTCAAAGAGTCAATTTTATGAAGACTGGACTGTTCTGGATTAAAAAGAAAAGGGGAGGGACCTCCTGGCAGTCCAGTGGTTAAAGCTTCTCTCTCCCAATGCAGGGATGCAGGAGTTGAGGGTTCGATCCCTGGTCAGGGAACTAAGATCCCACATGCTGTGTGGTGCGGTCAAAAAAAAGAAAGAAAAGGGGAAAGAAGAGGACATAATCACAACAAAGAACAATGTGTGGAACTTGATTCCTGGTTTGTTTCTTTAATGCTGTAAAAGACATTTAAATTGGGAAAGCTTGAATATGATATTAGGTTAGATTAGGAATTCACTGACTTGATGGACGTGAGTCTGAATGAACTCCAGGAGTTGGTGATGGACAGGGAAGCCTGGCGTGCTGCGATTTATGGGGTCTCAAAGAGTCGGACACGACTGAGTGACTGAACTGAACTGAACTCATTAGACATGGTAAGTCTAGTGTGGTTGTGCAAGACATATACTGATGACTTAGGGATGAATGAGCATTTCTGCAACTTGCTTCCAACCAGTTTAGGGGACAAAAAAATAAAAGATAAGTAGACAGATGGATAAACAAGATAGAGACTAGTGGCAAAATGTTAGGATTTGTCAAATCCTTGTATGAGTGTTTGGGTGTTTATTGTCCTTTTTTTCCGTTTGTGTGTTAGACAATTTTCAAAACAAAACATTGGAAAGAATTTTGAATTTTTAAAGGAAAGAATTTTGATCTTTTTTTTTTTTTTTAACATAGTAACAGAAGACATCATGAGCAGCAGCTCATGAATATTTCTTCTTTGTTCTCCCGTGGAACCAAAGCATTCCCATTTATGATATTTCTGAAGGCACATTACGAGACATTCAAACTTTATCTCTTTATTCAAGTTTGGCTTTAATAGTTTATTAAAAACTCTTAAATTTGTAAATATTAAAACACTGCTATTTACTACTGATGCAAGAATGACAATGTACTAGCAAGAAAATCAAAGCAGAAGCTAAACTATTTAGAAGCAATAGCAACTCCATAATTCAAAGATAATTTGAACAGGCAATTTTAAAGAGTTTAATAAGGCTCAAAGCAGCCGCTTAGCCTGCAGTGACGCTACCCCACCGGCAGACGGCGCTGCAAAGCGTCTCAGGTACAGCGGGAAGCCCATTTTGCCAATGGCTGTCGCGGTCTCTTATACTTGAACTGATGAGTTCATATTATAACGTATTTTATTAATCATTTTTACTGCTTATTGCAGTTACTCTTATACTACTTACTAACTGGTACAGAAGTGTTTTAACAACTGGTTGAACAGTACCAGTGCAAACCGGCTGAATGTCAGCGCTGTCTCCTCCGATTAGGACAGAAGCCACCAGGCTCCCGTGGGAGGGTAATCCCTGCGCCGGGACTGTCAGTGCCGCCCCCGCCCGCTCTCCAGGGCTTGTTCCATCACTAATCCCCACTTTCCTGCATTTTCAGCCTTTCCTCCTCCACTCAACCCTTCTAAACAGTATGTTAAACCGTTCAAAACTTAAAAGCAAATTTTTTTCTCGATTTTATATACTCTGCTCTCTCCATTTTTCTCTCCTTCCAAACACAACCAAACTTCTTTAAAAAGTATCTCCTTTTCTCCACTGCCTTCACTTCTTTCCTCCAAATTATTCTCAATCCCCTGACATCTGGCACTTCTGATCCCACCTGCCCAATGCAGCTGCTCCCACCAAGACCAGCAAGGCTTCTTTTTACTAAACCCAGTGGACATTCTTCCTTCTTGTCATTAACCCTCAGCAGCATTCACTGTGCCCTTCCTTCTTCCTTCCTTGGCTTTCAGTGCACCACACTTCCAAGGTTTTATCCTGTCTACTGGTTCCTCTTTCCCTGCCCTCCCCCCTGCCCTCCCTTTTATATTCTCCACATTCTTCCTCAGCTCTCAAGGATCTCAGCTACCCTCTTCCCACCTGTATGCTACTGATGCCCAAATCCGTCTGCAGCCACACCTCTCTTCCCCCAAGCCCTTTAATTCTGGTTTCCAGTCTTTGTCTGGGATCTCTGCAAAAGTCTCTGATCGCTCTCCCTTTTCCAAACCAGTCTCCACAGTGCAACCAAACTGACATTAAGGCACAAATCTCTCCTCCTTGGTCTTAGGCTTGAAGTTCTTCAGTGCCGCTCTGGATAAAGCCTTCATCTTTAGCACGGCTGATGAGGCCCAGGAAGAGCTAACCCAAGCCTACCTCTCCAGCTTCACCTTTCCCCCCTTGCACCCTCTGCCCCAGCCATGCTGAACCAGTTAAGTCTTCCAACTGTCACGTGCTTGTTCCTATCCTTCGCTTTCCCCTCTGTAATGCCCTTTCCCTCTCAATGCCTGGCTAACTCCTGCTCAGTTTTCAGGCCTCAGCTTGGACCTCCGTCCCTCTAGACTTTTTCTGACTCACCAAGACTGGCCCCTGTTGGGTGTTCCCACAGCAATTCTTTACCACAGACCACTGATTTTTTTTTTCCCCAGTCTTATATAACTTGCTGTACAATCAACAGCTTCCAGCTCTGTCCTCCACTTCTTTCTGAGCAACATCACAAGACCCTTCTACATGAAGCCACCACTACCCCACAGAACCCTGTACCACCCTTCTCACAGCACTTATCACACTTTTGGGGTAATTATTAAATTGTTTTCATATTCCAATAAATTGAGAGTTCCACAAAGGACTAGTTCTGTATCACTTACCACTTAGCAGTGACTGACAAATAGTAATTGTTGACAAATGGACAAATGTTCAATTGGTGAATGGATTCTTGGGGTGATTATAGTTCTAGACACCTTACTTAGTTACAATTCAATACTCACGTACAGCAATTCTTCTATAATTTACATGGTGACATGGAGTAGTATCATTAGTATCTGGCTGTTCTGTTCTTGGAGGATACGGTCTATGCCTGTACTCAGTGTTTTTGTCCCAGAACTCAGCATGCCTGACACACATTGTTTTCAACCAATGTTGTTGATTGTATCAATGATCTACTCTGGACCACACACAGCTACTTTGTCCCAGAACCATGACTGGAAGTCAGTCTAGAAAAAGGAAAGCTCAGAAGAACTTGCTCAACATCTAGATGGAATTACAGCATGAATAAGAAGTACTAGTTTCTGGCCATCAAGAGACGAGACTGGCCAGCTGTGCAAACTCCCAGAGCCTGAGACCTCCACAGTCAAGTGTCTCCATAGTGGATATGTCCCAGGAGGGGTGTGAGCACAGGAGTCCTGGGTATTTCAGAACTGGACCCCTGGTTTCCTTTGTCCCCTTTTAGTCAGTTTCCACCTCAGACACTGGTGTTGGGTTATTATTTACCCTTCTCCTCCCAAATCTGTTTGTTGCTAAGATAGTTCTTTTCCCAGTGTCACTTTCCTACAGAGTACTGATTGGGAAGAATCATTTGCCATCTCTAGCCTCTTGGGGATGTTAGCACTGCTTCCATCCAGGTCTTCAGCATAAAAACCCTCTTCCTTGGCTTCCCCTCCAGCATCAGGTCTCAGCTTTCACCTCCACCCCCAGACCTCCCAAATGCTCCTGGTGAAACTCATAAGATAGAACAAGATAAAGACAAGTGAAGAGAAGTGGCACAGAGACAAGGGCTTAAATAGAATTCTGATTTTTCTCACTTTTCTCTACTTTTTGAGACAATTCCAATGTCCCCATCTCACCTCCAGCAGTAGAGAAGTCCCCTGAGCTTCCCTGACCATTACGAACCTTCACAGGATGCTCAGTAAGGGTCCCCCTTTTTCTGTCAACAGACCTAGCCCTGAGGGTACAAAGTGCAAGATGGGAGACAGGTGGGTTTTTCTCTCCACTGAAACTTTTTCTCTTTTACAGCACATTGTGGGCAACTTTCGCACACATTCACATGCTGTATTTAAACTTTGCGCTGGAATGCAAATTCCAGGGCTTATGTCCTCACTGGCACCAGAGGAGGAGGGAGCTGGAAGAAATGACCCAAATATGGGCCAGTTCACCTCAGCCCCTTTTGCTCCTGGGGTGACTGGGTCTCTGCTGGAATGAAAAGTAGCCTGAGACCCAGAACTGGAACAGAACGCTTTAGAGAGAGGAATCATACGCCCTCTTCTCCTCACCCCTACCCCGGATGGCTAACCTATCAAATAACACTTTTTGCTACCACCAACCCAGACAACATTGTGGCAGCCAATGAACCAAAGCTCATTCTTCCTTTTCTCCAAGAATGAAATCTAGGAGTCCAGCTGCTTGCTTATCAAGGGGGATGTACAGCAAGGCCTAAAGCGCCCTGACTCACAGAAGAGCTGACCTCTGCTGAATTGCACCTGATATCATAAGACAGCCCAGACCATGCACTGGGTCTCCTTGGCTCCATCCCAAACCAGGGTAAATGGGATTCAGGAGGCTGGGTGTGTGTCCTCCCATTTGAATCTAGCAGACCCTTAGTGTTAAAGCTCTATAATGAGACTTAATACTGCACTTACAGGGCTCTTCTGCTCAGATCATAAATGTGCACCCCACTTATTTGCCAGTAATTAAGACTACTCGTACACATTTAATTAACATTTTCACAAGCATCAAGTCTTAGCTAAGTATCTCCACCAACAGGAAGTTCTAGAATTATACCGTATGAGCCCTAAGGATTTGGAGAACATTATACACCCATCTTAATTCAAAAAGTTGGGTGCCTGATTAATGAGGTCTTGATCATGGCCAGGCTGTATATTTAGGTCAGGCCTGTTTGTGCAGCTTTATATGCTCAGTGCTTAGCGTAAGTCTAGACACAGTTAGACCTCAATAAATATTTGTTGAATTTGAATAAATCCTGTTAAAAAATCTCACTTGGAGACATCAGCTGTGACATCTCTTACTGCTGCTTCTCCCAGAAGTTCCTGGTATAACCCAGGACTGACAGCAGGGGGCGCATAGGGGTTGTTCCAACACCAGAGGGACCAAAGGGGACTGGACTTTGACCAGGCCTCAGAAGCCTGAAATGACCTCCCCTCACCATGTTGATGACACAGTTCCTAAGGTACAAGTGGGAGCATGAGCAGAGGGAGTGGTTTTGGGCCTCAGAACCCACTGAATTAACTCCTAAGAGAACTCTTCTTTTGCAAAGAGAATGCACGAAAAGAGAAGGGAGAAGAGCAGCCAGCCTCCCACAGCTGTCAGCCTGAGAGCTGCTCTCACCTCAGTCCATCTAGGGAAGGGGCTACAAAGCAGACAATCTTTATTCACAACTGGGGCGGCAGACGGGAGAGACCCCCGGGTCAGTCCAAAAGCAAAGATACTGGGGAGGTGGGGAGATGGAGTAGGGCAGGGACTCAGCACTCGTCCTCGCCCAGCAGGGCGTAAGGGTTTCGGGCGGCCAGGCTGGACCCTGGAGCCGAGGTTGGGGTGTCCTCATCCCCTTCCCCCTCCTCATCCGCATCCCGGTCCTCCTCTCCCTCCTCCTCACAGGAGCTGCTCAGCTCTTCCTCTTCCTCCTCCTCCTCGTCACCCGCTGGCCCCACCCTGCCCTGCAAAACCACCAGCTCCATGGTCTCTGGATGGGACTCCCAGGTGCCTGGGGAACCGAAACAGAAAAAGAATGGTGGAGAGTTTTGAGCAAGAAACTAACGCCAGGCAAAGATGGGGAAGAGGCAAAGACTAAGAATGACAACCATTTTATAGCTGCTGGCATTCATTTGTGCGCTCATTCATTCACCCTCTCCTGTGCTGGGCACAGAACAGAAGCTTTGCACACATTAACTCCCATCTTGACCACCTCCTTGCCAGGAGCAACTAAGCACCCTGGTTTTGCAGATTGGAAAGTCATCTCAGACCTACTTAGTCACACAGAGCTGGCCGATGGGGGCAGAATCCGAATCCTCACACAGTGTGGCCACAAAGCCCACACCCTTCTGCCTCTCCTACAGCAGGGGCTGGGGAGGATCACCGGCTGACTGACCTTTCTGCTCATTGTAGCCTGGGGGATGAAAACACAGGCTGAGGCGGCCATCCAGCGCCAGCCGCAGGAGGCTGTTGGCCGCTCTGTACACATCGTTTCGGGCGGCCTTGGCTGTCTTGTAACCACGTTTCTCTGCCCAGGCTGGAAGGAGAGAAGGATGGGGATGGAAGACCATCAACTGGGCCCAGTCACCATCATCCCACACCCCTAATACAGTCCTTCCAGTTTCTCCCAGAATATTCCAGGCCCAAGATCTTGCTGGCCCTGAGACAGGGTCTATGGGTGACCAGCCAGCTGCCCCATCAAGATGGCAGGACCTCTGAGGAAGGACAGAAGAAGAGATAGGGCCAGGGAAGGAAAGCCAGGCACGTGGAGCCCACCTTCACAGATGTCCCAGGCACACCAGGGGTGTTCTGCAGAGGGGTCCTCGGCCTCTGGGTGGCGCAAATGGAGCAGGGCCTGCACGGGGATGCGGGAGGCCAGGTAGCCCACAGCGGTGTACGGTTCCTGGATCTGGGCGATAGGGTAGATCCCCGCCAGGACCTGAGGGGAGGTAAGAGCACTCAGCACCTGCCTCGATCTCCTGCCTTCTCCCCACTGCTGGCCCTCTGCCCTCGTACCTGCAACTGCCTGGGCAGAAGCGAGGGGAATATGAGGCCGGGACAGTCACAGAGCTTCACGGAGGGAGTGAGAAAGTAGGTCTGAAAGTATCGGGTGTGGCCCGGAGTTCTGGAGACACTCACAACCTTCCGGCCTACCAGCCCGTTGATCAGCGAGGACTTGCCCACATTGGGGAAACCTAAGGAAGACAAGGAAAATTAACACTGACAGATCCTTACTCTGTGACAGGTAGGACACGGTGCTGTAGCTATAGATGAATGGGAAACTAAGGCACAGAAAGGAAGGACAGAAGCGGTACAACGTCACAAGTTACAAACCAGGCTCTGGCCTCCCAGTGCCAGGATCTCCCAGAGGTTTCCTCCACCCCAGTCTGTGGTCTTACCCTGGGCCTGTCACTTCACACCTTCCAAATCCCACCTACAAGCACCTCTCTCTCTGCCCGACACCTCATCTTTCCAGCTCACTTATTCTGGATCCTCTATTCCAATGAGCCTCTGACCCTGACCAACATGGGCTCATGCTCTCACCTCCCTTCTTATTCAACTTAGATTCCACGGTCCAGCGCGACAGCCAGTCCCTTTCAAGGAGCTTCAACTCCCTGGCCCTGCCTCTCCCCTTCTTCTTAGTCATCTGGCAAAACTCCAGCCTCGTAAAATGCAACTCTGCCCGGTCAGCAGCTGACTGAGGCCAGGCAAAGATGCACCCTGGTGCTGACTGTGCTCTCTTTACAACACACTCACGCACAGCTGGTATATCCACAGGTACCAAACTCCGGGGAGTCTGAGGTCCCTTATATAAAATGAAACAGTACAGTTAGCTCTCCCTAGCCATGGGCTCCTTGATTATATTTCCTCTCGAAAGGGGCTGGGGAGACAACTCTCCTTTGACAACTCCATTCTTCTCTCCCCTTTATAATAAAACTCCTTAAGACTTGTCTATTTTTTGCCACCACTTCTTCACACCATCTTCTTTGTGACTATAAATTATAACACACACGCAAAACATGTAAAACATAAACATGCCTGATGAACCCCCACGTCATCCTGAGCAGAGTGACTCACTTCCTCAGAGGCCCCATCCGTTCCTTCTTGATCATAACCCTCTCCCTGTGCTCATGGGAGCCTGATCCCAAGGGGTACGGAATTCTGCTTCTTCACTTTCCTTTCAGTTCTGTGGCCTGTGAATCCTGAATGGCTGGTGGAGTTCACTTCTACAGCTTTGGAGCCTTTCACAAATGGGACTGTACAGTATGGATGCTGTTGTGTCTAGCTCCTTTCTCATACAACATTATCCTGTCATTCCCCATCCTCTCGTCCGCCACCCTAATCTGGCTTGCTCTTCTCCACCCACAAAATCGCTGATCTCCATGTTGCCCAACTTGCTGAGCAAGCCTCTGTTCTTACCGCTCTTGACCTGTCAGCGACAGTCAACACGACTGAGCCCTCCTCTCCTCTCCAAACTTTCTTCATTTGCCTGTTGGAAAACTCTTGATTTCATTCGGCTTTGCCCAGCCTCTAAATACTAGCCTAGTCTCTTCTCCATCTATCTCCTCTCCCATATCTCATCCCATCCCATGGCTTTAATCACCATTTATGTCCACTACTGGCTTCCCAAGATTAAATCTCATTCAAATTCAAATCTCCAGTTCTCTCCTCTAAGCTCCTGGCCCACTGCCTAGTCAGCGTCTCCACCTGGGATATTTAAAAAGACTCTCAAACTTAATTTGATTCCCTTCCCCAATCCCTCCAAATCTGCTCCTCTTCAGTGTTCCCGCTGCTCAGTATAAAACTTTGTAAGTCCTTCTTTATTCTTTGCTTTCTCTTATGCAACCCAAGTGCAACTCCTCAGCAATCTTGTGTTTTCTACCTTCAAAATATATCCTGACCTGTCTCCCCACCTCTGCCTCTGTTCTGAGCAAGTCTCATTTCTCCCCTAAACTGGGACTGCCTCTGACCACACTCTCTGCTTTGTCTTGCCCATCCCTACCATTTACATTCCTTTATCCCCCATTGAGAGCAGAGACAAAGCTCTTAATTAAGAGAAGATTCTCTTTACAACAGACTAAAAAAGTTAAGACCAAGAAGAAACCTGATACTTGCTAAGCTCTTGCTATGATTTATGATGGACTAATTATTACAACTAAAAAACTTAATATGTAAGTTACATAGCAGTGACCACTTCACATCAGGCATCACACAATTTTAACATTTATTGTTATTACTATTATCACTATTTGTTAGACTTTGTTAAGCTCTCTCTATACTCTTCTCCTGCTTCTTCCCATCCATTCTTTTAACTGAGCATCACTGTCCTCATTTTTCAAATCAAAGTCACTGAGACTGAGAGTTGGTAGATCCCTTGCTCGAGATCAATAAGCTAAGAAGGCAAACTTAACTCAGGTGTCCTGTGATCATTCTGCCACCGCAGACAGCCTCCTCTGGCCTCAGAGACCCTGGAGCCTAAAGGGACCTGACCACCTTCTCTATTTCCCAAATACTGAAACCCTGTGCCTCCTAGGCAGCCGCTACTTCCTTACCCACGCAGCCGATGGTCGCCACCCCGTCCTTGTAGCGCTCCCGCGCGGGGCCTGTCGGCTCCATCGCGGAGTCAGTCTGCTGCTCCACCAGGACGGCGGGCCCGTCCTCCTCTTCCTCCTCCTCCCCGGAGCCGTTACCCCAGGTGGCCCCGGCCACATCCCGGGCAATCTTCTCCCGCCAGCTGCTCAGGTCCACTGTGCAGGGAAGGAGAAAGAGGAGGTAGTTCTCCCCAGGGCCGCTGCCCATGATGGCGGAGACAGTGCTCTGCACAGTCGAGGTAAGTGGCTCCCTCTGGATCTCGCAGAGCCAAGCTGCATAAAAGCAACATCCCCAGCCTTCACTTGACCCCACCCTGGAATTGGGTGCATTTCTGAGTCTCTAAAAAGCATCAGCAAGACTGAAGGCAGTCAGCCACAGGGGCTCCTGCCTCCCGGCTGCCTCTCTTGTCCTACCAAGTCAGGCAGCTTCTTCTCTTGGCCTTCCCTGTGGCCTCTTGCCTGAGTCGATACTAGAGGGAAGGTATGCAAAATGATTTGGGGCCCTGGGTCCCCCTCACTGGCCCCCATGCCTCGCCTCGAAGGGGCACATACCTTTCCCAGCAGTGATGGCTTCACAGGCTCTCAGCAGCTGCTCTGGCCCCAGAGCCCGAGTCCATCCTCTTCCCCGCCTCCGACTCTTCTTCAAGACTGAGATCAGAGGGTGCAAAAACATGAGCTCACCCCATGAGGCTCAGGTACCCCCTCTCTCCCACCACCCTCAGACCCCAGATCAGGTCCTCCCTTTTGTCCCCTGCCCCCCCTCCCCCGCCACATCTCCCACACTGCCCTCCTCACTGCCCACTCACCGCTGCTAGGGTCCTGTGGGGTGCGGGGATCCCGAGGGAAAGAGGTGAAAAGAACAATGTGGAGTTGGGGATAGTGTTGATGGAAATAATGCTTCCAGGCAACCACGAGAGCTGGGGGGGCCAGATCCACCTTGTTCAGGACAAGCACCAGGGCCAGCCCAAGCTCTCCAGTCACGTACTCGTAAAGTGCTGGTGGGAAATTCACAACCTGGAACAGGATATAAGAGGAGGGAGTGATGCAAGGTCAACCCACAGTTCTCTGCCTGCAGCGCCCTACTCACCAAGCACAGCTTGGAGAGAAGAACCTGGTAGTAGCAGATTCTGGGGCAACAAGGACAGATCAGCCAAACTGAACTAGGGAGACAAAGCAGCGGTGAGCATCACCTGTATGTGTGTCTCTGGGCATTCCCTGTGGGCCCGATCAGGGATGGTAAATAGCTAAAAACAAGGAAGCGGACCTAGCAACGGGGGATAAATGCTAGAATCACTCACAGGGATGAGGGCTGGGATAAAAATCAATATCTAGTTTTACACACACTTCTGTCTGCATGTGTACACAAGCTTATGTGCCGGCATGCACGTATGAGGTTTGCACTGAGCATGCGTAGCTGTTTAAGTGAGTGTGTGAATGCACACGTATGTCTCCGACTACGTAGGGGGTATGTGTACATGTTAATGATCTCCAACCTAAATATCCACACAGACTTCAGACCTCCCTTTCTCCCCCTGGAGAACAACAGTGAAGCAGCACAGTCAGATCACAGGAGAGCCGTCCAGCAGCTTGTCTAGAGCCTTAACCACTACCCTAGCATCCCAAGTGAGGCTGAGTTCTGTAGAGACTCATATGGCAGGGAAGCCCACTTCACAGACTTCCCTGGAGCTCCACACTGAGACTTCCTATTAGCCCTGGTGTGCCAGGAAACAGGAACAGTTTTCCATCAAAGGGTTAAAGAACAGGCGGGGTGGTTGGCCAGAGGAGGAGTGACAGGCTCTGACACTGATGAATAAAAACCGAGTTCCCAACTGCAGACTTCAGCAGGGTAGAGGAGACTGGAAAGGAAGGGATTACCTGTCTGTCTCCCAACTACTGCCTCTGCCCTTTACCCCACCAGGACCTCCCTCCCTCCTGCCCCTTGCCCACCCTCGTCCCAGGACTCACTGGATGTCGGATATCAGTAATCAGCAAAACAATATCAGACATCTCTAACACTCGCCACAGCTGCCTCCATGTCTGAAAAGACAAAATCAGTGAAAGAGAACTTGAGCCCAGAGTCACTCTCCTGCCTGACTCAAACCAATTTGGCCATGGGTGACTATGCCCCACTCCTGCCCCCACTCTAGTCTCACCTCCAGATTGTGCTCAAAGTAGCTGAGTTTCTCAGAGGTGTAAGCCCCATGAATCTTCCCAAGATACTCCTGGAAGCTCCGTTCCTCCTGGCTCATCAGTTGCTCCTTAGACATCTCATAGCTCCAAGGGGGACGTCGGGGAAAGTCCAGGACTGAATAATCAAGAAAAAGTCCAAATAAGTTTCAGGATAGTTTCAAGACTAAAGCGTGCATGTCTCCCAGACCCCTTCTTCCTCCCAGTCGGCTCTTACTCTTCCAAACTCCTTTCCCCAGCCCACTGCCTGTCCCAAGCATCCAGGCGCTGGGCTCTCACTCACCAGAGCCGGGCTGGTAGACCTCTCGGATGTCCAGCTCCAGCAGCTCAGCACTGACGGGCTGTAGCACTTGCTCCCGGGCAGCTCTCTTTCTCCTCTCCACTTCCTCCCGGCTGTCTCGCTCAAAATGCAGCCGGTATCTAACAGGGAAGGGACCACAGCATCCATCGCAATCCTTGGCCACAAACTCTTTTCTCCAGACTTCAAGTCTCGCTTCTCAGTCGGCCCTCCCCCAAATCTCTATCGTGCAACAACGGGCCTTCCCTAAGTTTCGTCCAGAAAAAGCCAAACGCTCTCCAGGTTCTGCGGAAGGGAAGATTGTGGCCCGCTCCACAAGCTTCCCTTGTGCCCTAGCGGCCCGTGGAGAACCGTGGTATCCCAGCCCTCCCCCATCTCCAGTTTCAAGCCTCCACCAGCAGCAGCCTGCTTTCCCCCAACGCTCTGACTTCCGGGTAGGCGGGGAAACCTGGGCCAGAGCCCCCCGCCCACTCTCACCGATTTGGGTCATAGCCTCGCGGGCCCAGCCCTTGGGAAGGTTGCTGGTTGAGCCTGCGGATGTGATGGGTCACAGACTCCCCGTCCGAGGTGTCGGTTTGCTCCTCCCGCCGCTCTCGGCTCCCGCTGCGGCTGTTGGAACTGGATCGCAGCCCATCTTGAAGCCCTGCGGGGAGGAGCCGGTGACGCCAGTGCTGGCCAGTTCTCAGGGGCCAAAAGACCCCCTCCCCGGTCGGCCTGGCTCCTCCCCACACTACCGCACTTCTTTTGAGACCCGGCCCTCCCACCTACTCTGCCCAGGACCCTCCCGGATGTGCGTGGGGGGAGGCACTCCTCCTCCAGGGATCTGCGGGGATGGCGCCCCGTTGGAGCTGGAGGGATTCCCCTCCCCCAACTCTCCATCCTTCCCCACCCCTTCCAGAGGTAGGGGGCTGGGGTGAGGGAATCCCCTCCGCGGTCGCCCACGCGCATCGGCACGCGGCCGCCACCCCCTCCCACGCCTCCCAGAGGTGAGGCGGGCACACCCCTCCTTCCAGATGTGCGGGAGTCCGAGCCCCGCCCCCTCCTCCGGCTCCCGCACTGACCTCGCTTCCGCTCCCGCTTGTCCTGCAACTGCTTTTTCTTCTGCTTCACGCTGAAAGGCTTCTTCCTCGGCATGGCCCGGACCAGTCACCTGGCCCGCCCTCCGCCGAGCTCCCGCCGCCTCAACTGACTCCCCCCGGGGCAGCCCCCGCCTCAAGGGCCCGGGACCCTGGAGGGGGCGGGGCTGGAAGGTGACGTCAGCGGGCGGGCACGGCCGCTGCGCCCGGGCGACCCGGGTGGAAGACAACGGGGAAATACAGCCACGTCCCAGTGAGAGCGAGGCGAGAGGATGATGCAGGGTAGGCTACCCGCACGTGAGAGCCAGTGGCACTGAGAGGGCGCTGCGGCGGCGAGGAAGGAGGCGCGCGTGGGAGGATCGGGCTAACTTCGTCACGGACGCTACCAACTCGCCTTCAGAGGAGGGGGGACGCGTGTCATCATTACCTTGCGCGCCGGGGAGAAGCTACCACTCACCTGGAGGGGGCGGTGGGCGGAGGGCGGGTCCTACCACCTGGGGAGAAAGGGGCGTGGACACGCATAAGCTTCTTTACCGATCCTCCAGCTGGGCCTTAGAGGAAAGGCGCGACTGCGCGTCCCGGGAAGGAAGCTGAGTTACTGAACTACACTGGGGGCCGGGTCAGAGGTCTTGAAGGGCGGGTGGCGGTCTGGAGAGCCCTGGGCAGCGCCCTGCTGGGACCCAGATTCCTTGTGGGAACGATGATAAGGAGCAGGCTTACAGATCATAAATGCAAGCGCCGCCGAGGAGAGAAACCCAGATGGGGCAAGGATTTTTGGAGGGAAGTCATAGGGCACCGAGTTGTGCCTGCAGCTGTTACCATAGAAACCGGGGACCGGATATGGCGATCTCAGGATGCGACAGCCTTCTCTTCTCAGGCCTTCTGGCCTGAGAGTCTGTCGACTCTATGGCAGACTGTGAGGAGCAGCCGGTTGTTTATTTTTTTTTCAGCGAGGGGGAGGAGCTAGCAACTTTTTCAAAGCGTTTATAGCAACGCAGCAACGGAAAGGTTTGAGATTGCTGCCCTGCCTGGCAGAGACTGCGGGAGGCGGCTGATGCGAGAAGAGCCGCACAAAGATTCCCCGCAGCCTTCCGGAAGTGAAATGGCGGGAGCCTCAGCCTCAGTGTCCACCGCGCCCCCCGGAAGCGGAAACAGAATCCCAGCGTGCCCCTTCCTCACTGCCCTCCAAATCCCGCTGCAGCCATTGCCGCAACCACGATGCCGAAACGAAAGAAGCAGAATCAGCAGCAGCAGCTGCAGCAGCAGCCCCCACTGCCAGAGCGGGATGAGACTGGAGACGAGGAGGATGGGAGCCCCATCGGTGAGGAGCCCTGGAGGGGTACGCACATGCCTGTCAGCCTGTCGAGGCGAAGGGTTAGAAGCTGAAAAGATGCGGGGGAGAGGGCTCTAACGGGAGGAAGGGCGCACGCGCTGGGGCGGGGGCTTGGGGAGAAGCCTGTGTGGGATGGAACACTAAATGAGTTCTTTTACTTGAATCTTCAACTTCAAACTGGCCTCTAAACCTTTCTAAAGAAGGGAGAGGAGATAAAGAACTTATGTGCGCAGCCGCAAACCGTCAGGGGGAGAGGGGCCCTAGAGAAGTTGCAGATTGCGATGACTGGGATGACAGTTTGTGACCACACTTGCATGGGGAAGGTGGAAGTAGAGCTTTCTGTGAACTCCTTGCGGGTAGGGTTAGCGGAGAAGTATCTGATTGGCCAGTTAAAGAGAGGGATTGGTTTTACCTCTGGAATCACTTGGGATCTATTGGATAGCAACAATGTAAGGGAGAGAGAAAGTTTGTAGGTATCGTTTTCTCATTATACGCCGTGACAGGGCTAAGTCTCCACGTTGCAAATCCTGAAAATGCTTTGGAAATAGATGGGCGTCAGAACCCATAACACTGTTGAAAATATATCTGGCTTTACTGGTTAAGAAATGAGTAATAGAAGGAAAGCATATAAGAACAGGATCATCAGTTTTTTAGTCTATTCTGATGACCATATTTTCATGTCTACTCTTAGGACCACCCAGCCTTCTGGGCCCTCCCCCCATGGCCAATGGAAAGCCTGGTGACCCCAAGTCAGGTGAGAAGAAAGGGGCTCTGATCCTTTGATTGGGTCCTGAAAAGGGAGCAAGGGAGGGACTAAAACCCACAAGGGATTAAAAAAAAAAAGATCAAGAATTCTGTACTTAAATGAAAAACTCAATGTTATAAAATGACAGTTCTTCCAAAATTAACCCATAGATCCATTACATTCCCACTTATAATCCCTACAATGTTTTTGTAGAAATAAGCATTCTACATTATTGTATTGAAATGCAAAGGATCAGGGTGAGAAATTGCAAAGACAATTTTTTAAGGGGAAGGGCTTACTCTGAATATCAAGACTTATTTTAAAGCTGTAGCAGTTATGACAGTGTGGTATTGGCCCAAAAATAGACATATAAATTAACAGAATGGCATAAAGAGTCCAATAACAGGCCCACACACATATGGTTATTTCATTCTTGAAGACGGAATTGAAATAATGGCCTTTTTAGCAAATCATGGTAGGTTAATTGGATATTCATGGGTAAAGAAGTAATTTTAGAAAACAAATGTATTTTATAGTCTTAAAGTAGATTAGAGTTTTTAAACAGACAAGCAACACACTAAGCATAAAGGAAAAATAAAGTGAATTACATTAGAAAATATGAACTTCTATTAATCAAATCACACCATTAAGAAGTTAATAGGAAGCCATAGAGTAGAAGATACTTGAAACAAATACAACCAATAAAATCTTGAATTTATAAAGAGTTAAAATCTTGAATATATAAAAAAACTCTCTGACAATCTGTTAGAAAAGTGGGCAAAAGACTAGAACAGCCACCTAATAAAAACTGAAATCTAAATGGCCAAAAACATGAACAAGAACACAGCATCATTAGTCATCAAATAAGGGCAAGATAAAAGCATATAACTTGGAAACCAAACCCTTTGTGTACTGTTGATGGGATTGTAAAGTGGTGAAACCACAGTGGAAAACAGTATGGAGATTCGTCAAAAATTAAAATAGAACTACTATGTGATCCAGCAATTCCACTTCTGGGTGTTCACCCAGAACAATGCAAAGCACGATCTTGAAGAGGGAGTCACACACCCATGTTCATAGCAGCACTGTGCACAGTAGACAGGATATGGAAGCCACCAGATGCCCATTGATGGATGAATGGATAAACAAAATGTGGTATAATCATGTAGTGGAATATGATTCTGCCCCTCAAAAGAAGAAAGTCCTGTAGCAGGCCACAGCACCGATGAACCTTGAGGCTAAGCCAGTGACACACAAAAAAGTGCTGTATGGTTCCAGTGATCTGAAGTATATAAAGTAACTAAATTCATACTAACAGAAAGTAGAATGGTAGTTGCCAGAAGCTGGGGGGAGGCGAGGGAAAGAGTTGTTTAGAAGCTACTAAGTTTCAATTCTGCAAGATGAAAAGTTCTGGAGATCTGTTTTCCAACAACATGAATTTACTTAACACTACAGAGATATACACTTAAGTACTAAAGTGGCAAGTTTTATGTTAGTTACAATCAGAATTTCAAAACAAAAGACCGCTTTTCACACCCACCAGAATGGCAAAAATGAAAAAGATCTTTACCAAGTGTTGTCAAGGAATAACAGCTTGTTTGTGGTGGTGGTGGGAGTGTGAATAGGAACAACCCAAGTTCCGAATTTCTTAAACATAAGCATACATATACTCAAGGATCCAATAATACCTCTACTACTTATATACTCAACAGAAATACATCCATGTGTGTACCGAAGACTTAAATAAAAATGTTCATAGCAGCATTTTTTTTGTTATATCCCCACACGATAACAAAAACGTGGAATCTAGTAGCATGTCCACCATCAGTAGAATGGCTAAATCAGTTGTGCGTACATGCGGTAGAATACTACACTGCAGTGAAAATGAAGGAACTCCTACTACGAGCAACCTGGATGAAGCTCATAAACACTATGTTGAACCAAAGGATGCAGACAGAAAAGAATGCAGACTGTATGATTTCCTTTGCACAGAGTTCAAAAACTAACCTATGGTGCTAGAAGTCAAGACAGCTGTTTGGGGGAGGAGGGTGGGATAGTAGGCAAGGAGGGGCACAAGAAGGTGGGGCTTCTGAAGGGCTAATAAGGCTCTGTCCCTTCTCTAGCCTGTCTTAGTGGGAACATAGGTGTGTTTACCTTGGTAATAATTGAGTTGTGCACTTAAAATTGTGTATTTCTGGTGTATATATTGTACTTGAATAAAACGTTTTTAAAACAAAATCAGGGTTTCATTATCTGTATTAATCTGGTCATTGATCATCTTCCCGTGTCTCTCTCTCTCTCTGTCTCTGTCTCTGTCTGTCTCTTCAGCTTTTCACAGAGGTCCTCCGGGATCAAGGGGACCAATGATCCCACCACTGCTGAGTCTCCCACCTCCTCCCCGGGGCAGAGGCCCAATTCGGGGAGGCCTAGGCCCCAGGTCTGGCCCATATGGTCGTGGTTGGTGGGGGGTCAATGCCGAGCCTCCTTTTCCTGGACCAGGCCACGGGGGTCCCTCCAGGGGAGGCTTTCACAAAGAACAGAGAAATCCTCGAAGGCTCAAAAGCTGGTCTCTTATCAAGAATACCTGCCCACCCAAGGATGGACCCCAGGTTATGGAAGGTGAGGTCCATTTTTTTATGCCTGCACACATTTAATACCCATCACTCCCAGAGCGACCTCATGCCTAGAATCCCCGTGGCTCTTGTGCTTTGGGTTGTCCTTTGTCCTTTTGAAGTAGGAGTAGCCCTGAATGTGTTTCTCCCACAAGAAAGACTGTCATTCCATAATACCTGGAAATGGTAGCAAGCAGGAAGTCTGACCGCCTTCTCTATCTCTGCTTTTTGTTAGATATGTTCGTTCTTACATTTTAAACTGCCCGATTTTCGCTTGTTCACAGACAAATCTGACCGCCCCGTCTGCCGACACTTCGCCAAAAAGGGCCACTGTCGATACGAGGACCTCTGTGCCTTCTACCACCCGGGCGTCAACGGGCCTCCGCTGTGAGGCCGCCTCCCCACCCAGACTGGAAGGGGTCCCCGGCCTGGCGGCCACGTTCTCCCCTACGGCCCTGTGCTGGCCACCGTGAGGCTGTTGCTCGCGCCACCCCCAGTCAGTGACGCCCACCCCCTCACCGCCCCCTCCCACTGGGGGTCCAGAGTTGTGTTCCATGACTGGTGTGCGGCGTGCACTCTTCTGATCCAGCCTCCAGAGAAGTCTCCAGGACCATCATTGCTCCATTCAACTGCCTCCTGGCTCCTCTTCCCCCCTCGCCAGCTGACTGCGGAACAGGAAACCTCTTTGGTGCTGTTTCTTGTGCATCTGTCCACCCAGCCCTGGGTATCGCCCTGGATTCCTGAGAGCCCTGGAGCAGTTTCCTACCATTCCCTCCTCGCTGCTTGTTTTTAAGTCCTTTTCGTGTGACACCCCTGCCCCAGCGTGGTCAGCGGCCCTGTGACGCTCACCCGGTTGGCTGACCTGGGGTCAAGTGCGGATGACTGGTGCAGAGTCACTCCCTGAGAGGCCACGCTCCCCGCTCTTGGATCTGGTAGTTCCTGCGTCAGTAGCATGATCCCCACCGCTGTGGTCTGTGGTCACTGTGCTTTGTGAAACTCTGCATTCCCCTGCCCCCAACCCCCGTAGCCTTTCTCAGTGTCCTTGGCATTTTCGTGACTTCCCAACACTAGCGTAGGTTTTTCCGCCAAAATGCGTGGGGCCGTTGGTGCCCCCTAGACTTTCCCCACCTCCCAACGAGGTAGAACTGTGAAACTTCACAATACCGCCTCCCTGGTCGTCTCACCCTCCCCGTGTTGGTTTCTCGGGATTGACACAGGCCCGAGTGATGTCGTCCAAAGGCTCAGATGGGCCTCTCCTCTCTCCAGCCCATTTTAGTTAGACTGCATCATTGTGAGGCCACCAGCCATTTCATTTGAATTCTGTGAATCTCCACCTGGCCAGCGGGTGGAACTCGGACAGTACTGTCGCCCTCTTCCAGCCTTCTTCCCCTGCATCCCTGGCACTGGTTGTTTTCTGTGAAAACGGCAGTGAACAGGTTCAGTTTTGAACTGGCCCTGAGGAAATGGGTCAGGAGTTGTGTGGGCAAGAGGGAGGGATGAGAGCCGTTGGAGAACTGAGAATGAATTTTTTTTAACATTTTTTTATATTAGTAATAAATGCAGTGGAAACAAGCATTTTCTTTAATCCCTGTGTTGCAGCCATCTCGAAGTGCAGAGGAGGCTGGGAGTCAGTGTATGCTTCATTTAGAATGTTGACAGATGTTTCTCCTGGTCTGAAGAAACCAGCAGGGTCCCCTTACCCCGCAGAGATCAACCAGACCAGCTGCATTATATTCAAGGGCTAAGTTTTGTTGGAGAAAGGAATGGCCTATCCATGAGTCATTTTTAAACATTTTACCTGTGTTTATGGTTATATTTATAGAGTGGAGGTGACAAAGCAATCTTTGAGCAAATACTGGTAGAGTGCCTGTGGGCCAGGCAGCATACGAGACACTGTAAAGATAATGGAGAGCCAAAATCAATGAATTTAAAATCTACAAGAGGAGACACGTTCGTCAAGTCACAAATATGTGTAAAGTACCTGTCAAAAGTGAAGAAGCGAGACGTGGGGGAATACGTAATAACTGGAGTCTGGGGAGGTGACAGCTGAGACAAGCTCTGAGGACAAGCAGGAGGCGAGGTGGGAGAGCAGAATCCAGGCAGAGGTGTTGTTAAGAGGAGATGGGAAGAGTGGGAAGTCAGGGAGAAGGAAGAGGAGCTAGCACTCAGGGCCGTGCAGGATATAAGGATGTGGGTCATAAGACAAGCCTTTGGTTTTGGTTTTTTTTTAACTTTTTAAATATTTTTTTACAATATTGTATTGGTTTTGCCAAATATCGAAATGAATCCGCCACAAGTATACATGTGTTCCCCATCCTGAACCCTCCTCCCTCCTAAGACAAGCCTTTGAAGGGCCTGTGATACTTGCCTTTTTAGGCAGGTGAGTATCATAGATTGGTTTTACAAAAAGATGCCTTTGTATGGAGCTGACCAGCTTGGAAATGGCATTAGCAAGTTGAGTAGTCTGAGTTGTTGGTATGGACTTGGGTAGCAGAATGAAAGAAAAGTGGACATTTGGAAATAGGTCAAAATGAAAGTATTTTAGATTTCTGAGGGTTGTTGGCTTGCATAACCAAGTGCTGTTCGAAAAGAAAGTTAGTGGAAGAAACAGGTCAAAGGCCACCAACTTGCTTTTGGAATGGTTAAATCTGAGCTGCTTTTTAAGACATCCAAGGAGAGAGACAAAATAAGTAGTTGGATATACAGGTTTGGTACTCAGATTAAAACTGGAGACATTAATCTAAGTTATCTGCATTTGGGTAGTGGCTGAAGCTATGAGCATCGGTACATTCATTCACTTTGTAAATATTAAGCACCTGTGATGGCCCAGTGTATCAGTTTTAAGTTCAGTTGTAACAGAAACCAAAATTAGTCTTAAAGCAACATAGTTTATTTTTCTCACAAATCAAAAGACAGTGCAAAGCATGTATGACAGTCATGCCACCAGGCCCTCAGGTATTCATTCAGAACCCTTGCTCCCCCCACTTCTCAGCACCATGGTTCTTGGGGCCAAATCCTCCTATTCACAGTCTGAAATGAAGCTCTAGCTCACTTATCCATGTTCCAAGCCTCAGGATGGAGGAAAGGCAGAGGAAATTACCTCCAAGCTAACATTCAGCTCTCTAACTTCTATGTCATTGGCCATAAGTCGATATGTCCTGTGGCCTGTAATACTCAGCTCCAGCGAGGCTTGAAGAGTACTCTTTATCCAGGCAGCCAGGTACTAACCAGCAAACTCTTGGCCCTTCAGCAGGTGAAAACATTAGGGTAGGGCAAACATCCTCTGCCAGCCCCTCCCTGCTAGAATTAGGGCTAGAGATAGAGAATGGGACAGTAAAAGTGTCAGTGTCCACCAGCCAAGGACCAAACAGGAACCACCTCTAGTTAAACAGTTTAACTGCAGAGATCTTATAAAAGAATTAAAAATGACAGGATTAAGGTTTGTGTTAGGTGATTTGGGGGAAGATTCAAGGAAGAGGGGGATCTAGACTGAGCACTCCCAGGAAGTGGGGACAACTCTATGATTGCGTATCTTAATACCACTTTAATACTGTTGTCTCTCAGGGTATATGGGGCACTGGTTCCTGGACCCCTTTATGTGCCAACATCCAAGGATGCTCAAGTCTCTTGGCTAAAATGGTATAATATCTGCGTGAAACCTGCACACATCCTCTCCTATACTTTGTCATCTCTAGATGATTTATAATACCAAAAATAATGTAAATGTCATGTAGATGGCTATAAATTCAATGCAAATGCTATGTGAATAGTTGCAAATGTGCAGCAAATTTAGTTTTGTTTTTTGGAACTTTCTGGAGTTAATTTTCTCTTCTAATATTTTAATTCTAGGTTGCTTGAATCTGAATATGTGGAACCTGCAGATACAAAGTCTCCTGTTGAGGGAAGAGATGAAATATGGCTGAAGCTGTAATCAGCAAAAAAAAAAAAAAAGCAGCCACTCCTCATTTTAGCTGAGAGGTACTTGTTCAGAATTTATGGTTTCCACAGTAACCTTGTTTTTGTCTTCGATTAGACAAGATGATGGACTTTATCTTACTTCATCACAGTCACAGGTTGGCCTTGCCTGACTTGGGTGTTCTGTGAGTTTATGACCAGTGCGAGAGCACCATGGCCTAGATGTGAGGGCCAGACCAGCTCTTAGCAACACCAAGGCCTACATTCCAGGGTCAGGCCAGTTTCCAGTTGTCAGGCACTGTTCCTCAAAAGTAAACAAATGAGTAATTACAGGTTGTGGTTAACGATATAAAAGAATATAAATGGGGCACTATATAGAGAATCATGGTTGGGAGCCAGTGGTGGTTAGGATAGACCTTACTGAAGAATCTGTAGCTGAAATCATCTGGAGGAGAGTGTCAAATGGGAATAGGAGAGGGCCCAGGACTTAGCCTAGAGGACAGCGACATTCAACGGCCAAGAGAAGGACAAGAATGACCTGATGAGGAGGAATGGCCAGAGAGGCGGGGTGAGATCTTAGAATGTGTCATTGTCTGGTTGCTAGCCCTGCGCCAGGTACCATGCTAAGTTCCCAATATGTATTGTCTTATTTAAGCCTCATGTTCATCTAATGAATACTTAGTGCCTACTCTGAGCCAGGCACTGTTTTAGGAGCTTGGGATATATCAGTGAAAAAGGCAACATTTCTGCCCATATGGTGTTTATAGTCTGGTGAAGATGGTAGACAATAAATACGTATATAATTTTAAGAAATACTTTGAGGACAAAGTGAAAGGAGAGGTTGGAGAGTGACAGGTGGAAGAGAGGTCAATACTACAATAGGTAGTGGTTCTTAGAGGAGATAGTCTGTGAATAGAGGCAGAAATTAAGTGAGGAAGCAACCATATGAATATCCTGAGGAAGTGCATTCCAGGCAATAGGGAACAGCAAGGGCCAAGGCCCCGAGGCAATAGTGAGTTTGAGGGATTTGAAGTAGAAATAGCAGGCCAGTGGGTCTAGACTGGGAGATGAGACCAGGAAGTTCAGCAGGGGCTAAATGATACAGAGCTATGGCAAAGCGTTTGGATTGTGTGTGTGTGGAGGCGGGTGGGCTGTGCTGGCTCTTTGTTGTGGGCTTGGTAGCCTTTCAACATGTGGAATCTTAGTTCCCTGACCAAGGTTCAAACTGGAGTCCCCTGCATGAAAAGTGGATTCTTAACCACTGGATCATTCTGCATGTACATGCACCGACCCCGACCGCTCTGGAAGTCCCAGAGTGTTCTGGGAAAATGATTTATGTTTTAAAACTACCATTAACTGTAGGTTGGAAGGATAAACTAGAGAAGGAGAATGACAGCAGGAGAACAGGTAGGAGGCCACTTTGGTGGTCCAGAGGAAAGAGACGATGCAGAGGTGGAGAGAAGTAGGAAGATTTGGGATATGTTTTAAAGTCTCAGTTGATAGCATCTCTTTCTAGTTCACACCAGAAGTCTTGAGGTCATCCTTAGTTGTTTTTTTTTTTTTTGGTCACACCTGATGTCTAGTTCATTAACAAAGCCTGCTGGCTCTTTTTGTCAAATATATTCAGAAACCAGCCATTTTCACTACCTCCACTACTATCACCCTGGTTTGAATCTTCACCGCCTCCAAGAGGTCACTCTGCTTCTGCCATTTCTCCCATCTCATGCCCCTCCGTCAGTGTGAACCCAAAGTCATCCTTTTAAAATATAGGTCAAGTCAGGTCACTCCTCTGCTCAGAACCTTGTAATGATTTCCATTTTAGTCAAGAGTAGAAACCCAATGATCTAAAAACCCCTTTCCAGTTCACAGCCTGCTTTCCTTTTCCATGTGCCTCTCCAGCAAGCACACTGCTTCTACAAGGCACCACACTTAGCTGTTCCTTCTGCCAGAATGCTCTTCTGGAAGTCCTTGTGGCCAGAGCTCTCACTGTCTTCAAGAATTTGCTTGAATTTCACATCACTGAGGCCTCATGAAGTCTATTTAGTGCTGAAACCTGCCTTCCTGATACTTTTTACCTTGATGTATATTTTAACATAGCAGTAACTCCTCTGCTAGAAATGTAAGCAGAGACCTTCATTTTATTCAGTGATATCCCGAAGGCCTAAAAGAGTGCCTGGCACATACTGTGCACTCAGTATACTTTTGAATGAATGACGCCTGAGGCAGACATGGCTTGCTGATGAAGAGCGGGAATGGAGAGAAGATGACCTTTTCGTTTTGGCCTCAGTAACTAGATGGAAGATAGTGTGATTTCTTGACATGGGGAAACCTGGGAAAGATACAGCCTTGCAGAATAAACATAAGAGCTCAGGGACTTCCCTGGTGGTCCAGTGCTTAAGAATCCGCTGGACAATGTAGGAGTTTGCTCCCTAGTCCAGGAGGATCCCACATGCGACAGGGCAACTAAGCCCATGCACCACAACTACCGAGTCCCCACAACTACTGAGCCTGCACTTTAGAGCCTGTGAGCCATACTACAGAAGCCTGTGTGCCCCAGAGCCTGTGCTGCACAGCAAGAGAAGCCATTGCGATGAGAAACCTGTGCACGACCAGGAAGAGTAGCCCCAACTCGCCACAACTAGAGAAAGCCCTCACACAGCAACAAAGAGCCAGTGCAGCCAAAATAAATAAAATTATTTTTAAAAATTAAAAAAGTAAAAGCTCAGTTTTGTGCATATTAATTTGAGATAGCTATAAGAGATCTCTGGTGGGCTGCCATCTATGGGGTCGCACAGAGTCGGACACGACTGAAGCGACTTAGCAGCAGCAGCAGCAGCAGCATAAGAGATCTCAGAGAGGATGTCCAATAAACAGTTGGATTCATGAGTTTAGGGCAGAAATTTGAGCCAAAAAGAGAGATTTGAGGAGTTTCATCAGTTTTGGATGATATTTAAAGTTATGTGCATGTGTGTGTGCTTAGTCGCTCAGTTGTATCCAACTCTTTGTGACCCTTTGGACTGTAGCTTGCCAGGTGCTTCTGTCCATGGCATTTTTCAGGCATGAATACTGGAGAGGGTTGCCATTTTCCTCCTCAAGGGGATCTTCCCAACACAGGGATGTGTAATAAGTCTAGACAAAAGACAGTTGAGCCTGGAGGCACTGCAATATTTAGACTTCAGGAGGAGAAGCCAGGAAAAGAGAAAAGGGAGTAGCCAGGAAAGGAAATTTGGAAACAGTAGTGCCTCTGAAGAAAGCAAAAGGAGAAGGGAGTGGCCATCTGTATCAAGTGATGCTGAGAAGTGAGTAGGATAAAGACAGAGAACTGGCCCCAATCCATTGACCTTGGCAAGAGTGGTGACCTTGCCAGGGAATGGTGAGGACAAAAGCAAGACTGTAGCAGTTTAAGGAGAGAAGGGAGCTGGCAGAGCTATGGGAGCACTTTGGTCCCACACCTATTTAGTGGTAGAATTCGAAGTGCCCCAAATATTGATTTTGGTGGTGATTTAAGATCATGGCATACGGTCCCATCACTTCATGGCAAATAGATGGGGAAACAGTGGCTGACTTTATTTTTCTGGGCTCCAAAATCACTGCAGATGGTGATTGAAGCCATGAAATTAAAAGACGCTTACTCCTTGGAAGGAAAGTTATGACCAACCTAGACAGCACATTAAAAAGCAGAGACATTACTTTGGAAACAAAGGTCTGTCTAGTCAAGGCTATGGTTTTTCCAGTGGTCATGTATGGATGTGAGAGTTGGACTATAAAGAAAGCTGAGCACCGAAGAATTGATGCTTTTGAACTGTGGTGTTGGAGAAGACTCTTGGGAGTCCCTTGAATTGCAAGGAGATCCAACCAGTCCATCCTAAAGGAGATCAGTCCTGGGTGTTCATTGGAAGGACTGATGGTGAAACTGAAACTCCAATACTTTGGCCACCTGATGCAAAGAGCTGACTCATTGGAAAAGACCCTGATGCTGGGAAAGATTGAGGGCAGGAGGAGAAGGGGACGACAGAGGATGAGATGGTTGGATGGCATCACCTACTCGATGGACATGGGTTTGGGTGGACTCTGGGAGTTGGTGATGGACAGGGAGGCCTGGAGTGCTGCGGTTCATGGGTCGCTAAGAGTCGGACACACTGAGTGACTGAACTGAACTGAACATGTCAAAACTTATAGCATTCACTTTGCAGTTTATTGGTTATCTATTGTATTAATATATAAAGTTTACCTTAAGTCAGTTACACCTTGGAAAAGCTGTTACCAAAAAAAAAGTGAACCCAAGCCCCACTGCACTGTGATTCCTGTTTGTTAGGCTACAGTTCCTCGTTTACATCTCTACACTTCGGGATTTTGTGACATATCTCAACACTAGACCGACAAAGCCTCTTCCTGAGTTAGTGGACTTTGCTTTTATGCTCCTTACCAATCAGAAAGGACTGGTAACAAGGTAGCGTTCAGTTTTGTCTTGTGTTTTTTTTTTAAAGACTTCATGGAGAAGGAAATGGCAACCCACTCCGGTACTCTTGCCTGGAAAATTCCATGGACGGAGGAGCCTGGTAAGCTACAGTCCATGGAATCGCAAGAGTTGCACACGACTGAGCAACTTCACTTTTATTAAAAAAAAAAAAAAAGACTTCACTCTTTCATACTAGTTGGAAATGATTATGTTCTGTCACTTAGTCATGCGGCGTCGTAGAATCATTGGGGTTCCTCGACTGTCTTAAACCTGCTGTCGCGACCCGAGTGGGCGGGCACCAGCCACGCCCTGTCATAGCAGGCCACGCCCCAGCAGGTCTCAGGCACGCCCACTACTGGACGGCGCGGCGGGCACGTGGGCCGTCCAGGGGCGGAGTCGACAGCCCAGACCTAAAGAGCAAGTCTGGTTCCGGGCCCCACGCTACCGGAAGCGGAAATAGCACCCGGCGAAGCCAGAGTTACCATAACTGCCACCGCGATGCCGAAGGGGCCCAAGCAGCAGCCGCCGGAGCCCGAGTGGATCGGGGACGGAGAGACCACGAGCCCCACAGGTAAGGCTGGCAGGCAGAGGAGAAAGAAGGTAGAAAAGAGAAGAGAGAGAAATGTGCGCTGGGTCCTAGGAGAGGGTGGCGGGCGCGAGACTCACCGGGCCGTTCGGGGGGCTACTGCGCATGCGTGCAGTGGGGCCGGAAAGAGTTTGCCCTGGCAGGAGTGCTTTTGGGATGCCGGCGAAAAGAAAAGGTGTCTGGCTGTGAGGCACGAGCTTCAGTAACACCGCGCAAGAGACGGGGAAGAGCGTATGGGGGACTTCCCTTGGTGATCCATTGGTTAAGAATTGACCTGCCGATCCAGGAGGTGCGGGATCGCTGGTGAGGAAGCTAAGATTTCCACAAGCCTCCTGGCCAAAAAAGACAACACATAAAACAGAAGCATTATTGTAACAGATTCAATAATGACTTTAAAGAGGGTCCGCGTTAAAAAAAAAAAAAACTTAAAAGATTATTCCAAGAAGAGGATATGGTAGGAAGAAGAGATGGGGGAAATGAGAAAAGCCCTGTTTTCTTCTCTTTTGGATATCTCGGTCACACCGTATTCCACAACCGGCAGGAATATATAAGCTGTGCCTCGACCTATTCTTCCGTGCCAGCGCAACTCGCACTCACCTGGGGTCCCATCTGCTTCTCAAGAAAGGCTGATTCCTTCATGGAGTCGTGCCTAAGATAGCTTTCATAAGACACCTTTTTGACTCAAGTGGAGCAAGAAGGTAGATACTGGGTGTTGGAATGGAGGATTAAGTTTTACTTAAAAACAGCTAATGTTTGTTGAGCCACTTGTTTTTAATTATGCATTGTGCTTTGGAGAAGGGACAAAAAAATATGAAGACCTTCTCCCAGACTTGAAGGTACTTCAAGAGAGAGATAAGATGGATGGAAATAATTATAGTGGGTAAACAGTGACTAATTTTACAGAGCTGGAGATGTAGGGATGAAAAGACTTGCCTATGGAGAAGGGGCAAGTCTAGTGTAGGGGACAGAGCTTTAGTCAGGGAATGTGCTTGAGAATGCTGTGGGACTAGAGAAGACAGGGGCAACATATAGGCAGATAGGATGGGAGCGTCAGCAAAGCCTCCCAGGAATATGTGATAGCTGAGTTCATTCTCGAAGGATCATTATGAGTTAGCAAGGGGAAGAAGGTTCTAAGCAAGCAGAGGGTACAGTTAATGCAAAGATAGAGATGTAGTTGAGCCTGGCTGGTTCCCAGTATTGTACTGACTTACGTGATGGTATTGAAAAGAAGTGCAAGACAAGATACTGAAAGGCTTTATACAGTATTCCAAGGAATTTAATCCTAAAGATGTTAAGAAGGAAGACCCATTGAAGTGCATAGAAATGATTGGAGTCAGGGAGACCATTTAGGAGGCTCTGGTAAAGATCCCTGTGAGAAGTGATAAGAGAGGAAGTCAGGGCATTGACTAGAGCTGGGAACCAACTAAGGGGAGAAGAATTAAGGCTGACATCACTTGAATAATTCCGTGGGTACTAGGCTCTTCATTGAAAGCTGTAATGGGCTATGGGTTGGGAAGCAGGAAGAGGTAAGGTCAGCTATTGAATGCTAAACTGGAGATTTCTGAGATGGCAAGGAGTTTGTTCAGTGGCCATGGAGAGAGCGGTAGACTGGGAGTGAGGACACAGGTGTAGTTGAGCTGTTGGATCCGAGGAGTCCCCTAGAGAGTGTCTGGATTGAAGTGAAAAGAGGTCTAAGATGGGAACCCAAGAGAACGTCAACAATTAAAGGAAGACATTTAGGGAAGGAGGCTGAGGAGATGAGACTAAGAAAGGCGAGCAGCCAGAGAAACTAGAGGCAGACCATTAGGATCCCTGACGCTAAGTAACAACAGGAGAGAAGAATGAAAATGATGAGGGAATTAGCATGGAATGTTGCTGAGTAATCAAGCAAAATAAGGACTACAAAAAAACCCCCACAACAACAGCCCTTTTTGAATTGAACAACTAAGAGGATGGTGGCAGCTTTGACAAAAGTAGTGTTCATTAGAAAGTAAGTCAGATTGTGGTATATTCAAAAAGGAATGGAAGACGAGGAGGGGGGCTAGTGTGGACTGCACTTTTGAGACTCAGTGAAGACAAGAATAGAAACAGTAATTGGGTGGGGGGGAGTGTAAGTTTTCAGAAAGTGCCTCACTTGGCTTTGAAATGAAGAACTGCTTCAGTGGTGTCCTTACTAAAGGCAGGAGCCATTGTGGTGGGGTAAGATGTAGATGGTACAGAGTAGCTTTAGCCACACTTAGCCTTTTCCTGCTCCTGGGTGATAATACTTCTCACACTTGAACCAATGGTCAGGAGGCGTGGTTGTATTAGTCCGTGGAGAGAAATTAGTGTCTGAGTCACTTCTGAGTGTTGTCAGAGTGAGCTGATCGCATCATTCCGGCTTGTGTACTACAATGGGTCCTCCCTCTTAGTGGCTTTAGGATTAGAGTCCTCAGAATAGCATATATAGGAAGTCTTTCATTATTTCTCCACATCTTTTCAGTTCCATCACACTAGTCACCCCGTACAGGGATCAGATTTTGAAGTGTGTTCAGGGTGGAGGTCACTGATTAAGCAAAGACAGGCATAAAAGCATGCCTGGGAGTTACCAAGGAGCAGGGAAAAGCCAGTGTCCACAACATGAGTGTGGGTGAGGGAAAAAGGAGAAGAAATAGGATACGCCCTTCTCGTTTGTGAGGCCCTAAATTATAGGGCTTGACCTTCATTTTATCCACTTTTTGACACTGTAGATGCTCAGCATCTGAATAAATGATTGTTTTGGACTCGGTGGCATTCTGGTCTGAGAATACTTAATGTGGTAGATAGCAGAAGGCTTTGTTTTTGTTTGGGGATGGGGGAAATTAAGTGACTCCAGGAGTGCCTTTGGATAGAATCGAATAGCAGTAGGCGGTGGGATGGTTAGGGGTGAATGTGATGGTAGATAGGCCTAGGAGTAGAGAGAAATCACGAGGCTGTTGGCTGCCTCCCCGTCTTATGTTGGGAAGGAGTTAGACGTAACCCTCCATCTTCAGGGAAAAGGAAAGGAGATGGACAGAAAGGAGAGGCTGGGATTTGTCAGTGAACTTTTTTCAACTTCCCACTTTGCTCCCTGGGAACACGAGCTAAGCAGTGTCTCAGGTCACTCTGAGATGAAGGACCGATGCCCAGTTAAGCCTAACACAGCACAGTTTGTGCCGGAAGTGCAAGCAGAGCAGGTGCGGCAGAGACCCAGGTGTTTGTTGACTTAGCAGATGGCTTTGTTTTCATGGTCTGCAGGTTCTAAAAATGACATATAATACTTTGTCCTACTTTTCTCCCCCATGGATGACTGGAGTGGGGAAAGGTCTTTCTCTCTCAGTATATCCTGAGTTATTCATGGTACCACTAGCTCAGCTAATTTTGCCACTTAATAACATTGGCATCATCTCTGAAAACTGTCTTACTTCCCACCTCTGCCATCACCTTGTGGATTCTCCTTTGCTGCCTCCCACTAGACCAGCCACGATTGTCTGTCTCATGGGACAGTGTCCAGGGAGGGAGCTAGAAAAACAGTGACTAGGGAGGGTAGAGTCCACTGAGGATTGGCAGGTGAGATCAGGGTGGCTTTGGAATTTGCACATCATCATTTACAACATCTGCTTAACCCTTCTAGACAAAGTGGTGAAGAAAGGGAAGAAGGACAAGAAGACCAAAAAGACGGTGAGGCAGTGAGGGGTGAGGAGAGGGGACTGTGGTGTTTCCGAGCAGAAGGTGGCACTGTGAAGTCGGTGGGGGCAGGAGGGAGGGGAAGAGGTCTTGTCGGGAGAGGGAGCAAGGTGGGATGATGTGCATGGCAGGTCCCTGGGTACATGCGTGGTGGTGAAGGGCTTGATTGGTCTCTGAGCTGTGTTTACCTAGATCTTAACTCCTGTTGTAGTTCTTCGAGGAGCTGGCAGTAGAAGACAAACAGGCTGGGGAAGAAGAGAAAGTGCTCAAGGAGAAGGAGCAGCAACAGCAGCAGCAGCAGCAGCAGCAGCAGGTACGGATGTCAGCAGACCCACCACTCCCTGGAGGCATCTTCGGTCCGCCAGCCCCTCCACAGCCCACGCTAGTTCACTCAGCTGACGGGGAGCGCACTCTGGGGCAGAGATACAGCAGCGGCCCAGGCTTCATTCTCTCACCCTGTTTGGCTTTCAGCAGCAAAAAAAGAAGCGAGACACCCGAAAAGGGAGGCGGAAAAAGGATGTGGATGATGATGGAGAGGAGAAGGAGCTCATGGAACGTCTTAAGAAGCTGTCAGTACCAGCCAGCGATGAGGAGGACGAGGGTAAATGCACTGAGGGGAGATGGGTACCTGGAACCCTTGAGTCAGGAAGAGTCAAGGGTTCATTCCTTGATCTTGGAGTTGGAGTAGATTGAGGAGTGGACATGGCCATTCTCTTTCCCAGCTCACCTTCTCCCCTTGTCATTTCAGTACCTGCCCCAGTACCCCGAGGAGGGAAGAAAACCAAGGTAAGCCATCTGTCTCAGTGGTAGACAGAGACCCCAGGGGTGCAGCCTTGACCATCCTACTGACTTCTGCCCTTTCATTCTCCAGGGTGGTAATGTTTTTGCGGCCCTGATTCAGGATCAGAGTGAAGATGAGGAGGAAGAGGAGGAAAAACATCCTCCTAAGCCGGCCAAGCCAGAGAAGAATCGGATCAATAAGGTGATATGGCTCTGTCAAGTCCCTCCCACCCCATGTGGCACCTCTGGCTACAGTGTGGTGATTCCCTGGCTTCTTTTCATGCTTTCAACTAGCTTTTCTAGGCCAGGCCAGTCTTGCTTATACTGTCAGCTTATCCTGTCAAAGTCAGCTTTTTTAAAAGTATTATCACTCCGAAATTTACAGTGATTCTGTTGCTTTCAAACTCAAAATCTAAACCAAAGACTTTGAAGTCTTTGCCCTTCCACCAGGACCCCCCTGCAGGATTGCTTGGGACTTGCCTTGTGTACCAGTCAGCCTCATCACGTTTTAATCCGGCCTGACTGTGTGCTGGAGCCTTTATTTTTTACCACTAAGCCACCAGAGAAGCCTGAAGCTTTTATTCTTTATGCTTTCTCTTCTTCCTAGAACACCTTCTCCAAGCCCACGACCACTCTCTGCTTTCAACATTTGCCCTCTGCAGGAAGCCCTCCAGTGTTAGGGCCATCCCATCTGCGTGGCTCATTTGTCTAACTTGCAGTCCCTCAGCTTTGCCATTATTCTCTTCTCGTCTCTTCACTGTCTGTCTCCCGCTGGAGGCCAGGTTTTTTCTGGGTCTCATTTTCTCCCTGGCAGACTTAGGACAGTTAACTGCTACTCCTGGACTACCTAGAAATTCTTGTCAAGCTATAGTATAGCAGATTAATTTGTGTGTCTGTGTGTGTCTTTTCCAGGCTGTATCTCAGGAACAACAGCCAGGGTTGAAGGGCAAAAAGACAAAGGAGGAGAAGTCAAAGGGGAAGGCCAAGGTGAGGGAACACTGGTGGGAGGTGGGCTGGTCTCAAGAATCAGAGCATTACATCTGACCTGCTGGATTTTCCCTGTAGCCTCAAAATAAATTTGCTGCTCTGGAGAGTGAAGAGGAGGAGGAGGATGAAGAGGAAGTAACAAAAGAAAAGGAACCGCCCAAGCAAGGGAAGGAGAAGGCCAAGAAGGCAGAGCAGGTGTGTGTTTCGGTGCTGGGGGGAGGTGGGCTGAGGGGCTCAGGCTTGGTGGCCCTTGGGCCAGGGGCAGGACGTGAGCTGTGACCTGGGGCGCTCTTACTCCCCAGAGCAGAGGTTGGCAAACTTCTGTAAAGGACTTCCTAGTAAACACTTTGGACTTACCACATACAATCTCTGATACATATTTTTCTTTTCTGTTTTTGGAAAGACTCTTCAAAAATGTAAAAGCCATTCTTAGTTCAAGTGCCCTAATTTGCACCTCTTGATCCAGAAGAGGAAGGGACACAGCTGGCACCCTCAGCCCAGGTTCTGGCTCTGCCACTCCCTGTGTGATCTTGAGTACGTCTTGCCACCTCTTCAGGCCTCACTCTTCTCATCTGTGTCGAGTGACCTCTGAGCTCCCCTGTACCGCCAGCACCTGCTAGTTCTCATTCTGTTGGCTCTGCACAGGGCTTCTGGACCTCTGCTTTGCATGTTTACCTGCAGAGAAACTCGTCTGATACATGAGGAAGAGAACCTGTTCCTTTTGTTTTGCCTTCAGTTACAGTGTATTGACAGTTACATAGGTGCAGGTACATACACACCTTTACACTTCAGGTATACATACGTAGGTACCTTCCTGGTGGCACAGATGGATACAGGGCTACAAGGAAACCAGAGTGGGTATGAGAATGTGAGCACCGCCAAGGTATTTCAGGATTCTGGGAGAGAGACAGAGCTGACCGTGGAGCTGGCAGTGGATGACGTGAAGTTCTCAAAGGGCTCCCTTGTTTTTACCATCGCCTGGTTCTCACAGGGCTCAGAGGAAGGAGAAGAGGAGGAGGAAGAAGGGGAGTCCAAAGCTGATGACCCCTATGCTCACCTTAGCAAGAAGGAGAAGAAGAAACTCAAGAAACAAGTAAGACCTTGGGTTCTTAGCAGTCAAAGGCGGGAGAAGTTTTTGTTTTAATGTTTCAAGTAGGGGACATGTGAAGGGAGAGCTTTGGGTGCTGGGTTGAATGCAACAGCTGGAGTAAGGAAACAGTTGTTCTGTGAGCACAGTGTCATGGTGTCTGGTGACATGGGTCTGTGTTGTGGCAACGGGAAAGTGGCAGGCAGTGGCCTCAAATGTGATCTTTCCTTCCTTCTCAGATGGAGTATGAGCGCCAGGTGGCTTCGTTAAAAGCAGCCAATGCTGCTGAAAATGACTTCTCTGTGTCACAAGCAGAGGTGTCTTCCCGCCAGGCCATGCTAGAAAATGCCTCTGACATCAAGGTAAGGTGCGAAAGGGCCCCTCCTACCAGCTCAGCCAGAGACCTGCCACTTCTCCCCTTCCCTTGAGAGGCCACGGTGACTGAGGAAGTGGGTAGGAGGAGGAGGTCCACTGGGAAGAAAGCTGGGAGGTATTCTCCACATCTTGAATTCTCCCAGCCTGTGCAAGAAGTTAGAAGAACCAGCATAGGAGTCCAGCTTTGGAGGGAAGCAGGTTGGGACAGGCTGGTCACGCTTAGGGTGTGGACTCTGATTAGAGGCAGTGAATGGGGAGGGGGCTTCCCTGCAGAGAAAAAGGTGCAGCTGCTAGACGTACGGAAGGGAGTTCTCTTGTACTCACTCTTTGCTGACCATCGCAGCTGGAGAAGTTCAGCATCTCGGCCCACGGCAAGGAGCTGTTCGTCAATGCAGACCTGTACATCGTCGCCGGCCGCCGCTACGGGCTGGTGGGACCCAATGGGTGAGGAGAGGAGGGGCTGGAGCTGTGAGAGAGGAGGGGCCAGAGGGAGAAGAGACTTGTTCTGGGAGGCGGCCTGGTCCTCAAAGCTCTCATTCCCCAGCAAGGGCAAGACCACTCTCCTCAAGCACATCGCCAACCGAGCCCTGAGCATCCCTCCCAACATCGACGTGCTGCTGTGCGAGCAGGGTGAGGCTGCTAGTGGCAGAGGAGCTGGTGGCGAGGGGGAAACTCAGGGGCTTGCGAGGGGCTGCCACTGGGGTATGTGAGCCAGCCAAGAACAGAAGAGCCCGTGGTTGTGAAGTTGGAGGGGTTATGTTGGGAGACTGGGGACTGGGAAACGGGTGCCACAGAAGTGGGGGGTGCGGTGAGAGGCTGGAACAAGTGCCGAGAGCTGGGCAGGGTCAGGCAGTCCAGAAACGGAGCTGCAGGGAAGAGGGGGTGGGAGCCTTGCCCCTGGGTGCACCCTGACTGCTCCCCGGCCCCCAGAGGTGGTAGCTGACGAGACGCCAGCCGTGCAGGCTGTCCTTCGAGCGGACACCAAGCGCTTGAAGCTGCTGGAAGAGGAGCGGCGGCTTCAGGGACAGCTGGAGCAGGGCGACGACACGGCTGCTGAGAGGCTCGAGAAGGTAGAGGAGATGGCGCAGGGGACACGGGCTAAGACTGGGGGCTCCCGGGACCCCCCAACATGTGTCCTCTTCTCCCTCCTCCCAGGTGTACGAGGAATTGCGGGCCACCGGGGCGGCAGCTGCAGAGGCCAAAGCCCGCCGGATCCTGGCTGGCCTGGGCTTTGACCCTGAGATGCAAAATCGACCCACACAGAAGTTCTCGGGGGGCTGGCGCATGCGTGTCTCCTTGGCCAGGTGGGCTCCCACCCCCTGCCCTCCCGGCCTCTGCCCACACTTCCGTTCTTGCTGTCTTCTTCCTCCCGTACTGTCTGACTTGTCAGATTCGGGGGGCTTCTCTCCCTGTCTTGGGGTGTGTTCTCATCTGTCTCAGGAACTCTTAGGAGAGATTGGGAAGGAGTGTTCATGGTCTCAGGCTCCACTTAGCAGAGGCTTCTGTGGGTTGTCTGAGCAAGGGTCTTCCTCCCACTGACCCTGCCTTCTGCCGCCCACCCTCTAGGGCACTGTTCATGGAGCCCACGCTGCTGATGTTGGACGAGCCCACCAACCACCTGGACCTCAACGCTGTCATCTGGCTCAACAAGTGAGTGGCTCTGGATTATAGGTTTGTATCGCTGGTCTCCACTCTGCCCCTGACAGCTCTCACCCCAGCCTTTCTCTTTCACTTCCTGCCCCTGTCTGCACTCTAACCTGGAGATTGTGACATTTCCACACTCTTTAAAACCCAGCTACCTCCAGGGCTGGCGGAAGACGCTGCTTATCGTCTCCCACGACCAGGGCTTCCTGGATGACGTGTGTACTGACATCATCCATCTTGACGCCCAGCGGCTTCACTACTACAGGGGCAATTACAGTACGTGGGACGTTCGAGGGCGAGGAAAGGGATAGTTCCTGGAGAAGGGCCTGGGAGGGAGGGACACAGGGATGCGGTGATAATTCTGAGTATTTCAGAATTCTGGACATGACCCCTGCCCCCCCCTTCCCCATCCTGCTGGGGACAGGGACAAGCATTGATGACCCCCCGTCCCCTTGCCCCAGTGACCTTCAAGAAGATGTACCAGCAAAAGCAGAAGGAACTGCTGAAGCAATATGAGAAGCAGGAGAAAAAGCTGAAGGAGCTAAAGGCGGGTGGCAAGTCCACTAAGCAGGCGGTGAGCGCTGGCTCTTCCTGGGCAGGGATCTTCTCAGGAAAAGGAGGGGGGCTCGGACCCTGCCTGCCATTCAAGGCCTCCCGTCCAAGGCTTGGATGTCTCCCTTTTCCCGTCCTGCTCAGGAGAAGCAAACCAAGGAAGCCTTGACTCGAAAGCAGCAGAAGTGCCGGCGGAAAAACCAGGATGAGGAGTCGCAGGAGGCCCCCGAGCTGCTGAAGCGCCCCAAGGAGTACACCGTGCGCTTCACGTTCCCCGACCCGCCGCCGCTCAGCCCTCCGGTGCTGGGCCTGCACGGTGAGCGGCCTCAGTCCTGCCTCACCGCCCCGCCAGGGCTCTCGGGTGCCCTCGGGGGACTCTGAAGAGAAAGTGCTGCTTTTCTTGCCTTCTCAGGTGTGACCTTTGGCTATGAGGGGCAGAAACCACTCTTTAAGAATCTGGATTTTGGCATTGACATGGACTCAAGGAGTGAGTTGCGGGGAGGCTCGGTGCAGGGTTTGGGGTGGGACTCGGGCTGTGGAGCAGGAGCCCCGGGGAGTTTCTGGGGACCTCCCCTCTGACCTCTGTTTTCCCTCTGGCAGTCTGCATCGTGGGCCCTAACGGCGTGGGGAAGAGCACCCTGCTGCTGCTGCTGACAGGCAAGCTGACGCCGGTGAGTCCAGGAGTCAGGGAGGGGCGTGGTGACGGGCGAGCAGAGGCATGAGCACACGGCTATCCCTGGAGGCTCCAATGGGGGAGCCCTCTCTTCTATGGAGAGTTAAATACAGAACTTGTCATGGATGGTTCTTTTCCTTAAGAGGTGCTATAGAGGAGGACAGTTTAGATCAGTCAGGGAGACAGACCTGGAGAAGTGGGCCCAGATGAAGGGCATGCCTCCCCCATCCCGCTTGTGTGTTCTGGTTATATAATCGTTAGAAATTGTGTGAACCAGGGAATTCCTGGCAGTCCAGTAGTTAGGACTCAGGGCTTTTACTGGCATGAGCCCGGGTTAGATCCCTGATCAGGGAACTAAGCAAGGGACAGATGAAAAACAAATTGCATAAGCCGCAGAAAAATCTAGAGATAACCCGTATTAATTTTAATGGATCGTTTTCCTTTTTTTTCCTTACAAGCATATATGTAATTATTTTTCTTAACAAAAGTGGGTTATCCTGTGAATTGTTTTGTAGCTACCTTTTTTCAGATAATGTATTTTAAGCATTTTTTTGTGCCTGTAATCTTACATGCATTTTTCTCATGGATCTGTTATAATTTGTTTCACATCTGTCGTTTAGAACATTTCTGGTTTTTCACTGAAGGACAGTACTATAGTAAAGAGTCTTACTATACTTGTTCATGAATTTAGTTTTTCCTTAAGGTAAATTCCCTAGAATTGCTTTGGGGACTTTTGCGGTATATGTAGTGCTGCTGCTGCTAAGTCGCTTCAGTCGTGTCCAGCTCTGTGCAACCCCATTGACAGCAGCCCACCAGGCTTCCCCGCCCCTGGGATTCTCCAGGCAAGAACACTGGAGTGGGTTGCCATTTCCTTCTCCAATATGTAGTGCTAGGTGGTTGTAACCATCTGTCTGCCCTCCAGGCAAGTGTGGAGAAGGCACATTGCCTCACACCCACAGAGTAGATCTTTAGAAAGGTGTCCTAGATCCTCGCACAAACTCATTGCCATCTGAGGTGGAACCCTGAAAAATTCTGGCTGGAAGGCGGGGACAGGGTTTTTCTGCTCGTGGTCAGCCTGCTCCTGGTTCTGAATCTCCACTTACCTCCTCGCTTTTCCTCTTGCCTCTGATTTCCTGGCCTGCCGTGGTCCTGTCAGGGACACACCTGTATTATCTTGCTTGGCCTGGCTCATTCCCGGCCCCGTTCTGGTGTTCATTTCCCTTCAGAGTTGGGAGGTGGAGCTGTGGCTCCTCTCCACCCCGCTTACTCCGCCCCACCTTGCTTTTTCCTTGCAGACTCGGGGTGAAATGAGGAAGAACCACCGGCTGGTAAGTGGCTTTGGGAATCAGGTAGTCAGAGGCCCAGAGGAAGTCTGACTTTCATTGACCACCCTCCTCTCCTCTCGGGCAGAAAATTGGCTTCTTCAACCAGCAGTATGCAGAGCAGCTGCGCATGGAGGAGACGCCCACCGAGTACCTGCAGCGGGGCTTCAACCTGCCCTACCAGGATGCGCGAAAGTGTCTGGGCCGCTTCGGCCTGGAGAGCCACGCCCACACCATCCAGATCTGCAAGCTCTCTGGTACTGGGGCCCGAGCAGGCGTCCCCCTCCTCAAAATTCCCTCCCGCACACTGTCCCTCGAGGTGGGAGGGAAGAGGAACCGGGACTCAGGGGACCTCAGCATGCGCGCATGCACTTGTATGCACACGCAGGCGTTCAGGGCTCACCTGCAGACATGTCAGGTGGTGGAAGGTGCAGTGGTTCTCCTTCCCCTTTGCTCCAGGTGGACAGAAAGCCCGAGTTGTGTTTGCAGAGCTGGCCTGTCGGGAGCCCGATGTCCTCATCTTGGTGAGTGAATGGGGCTGCGGGGCGGGGCTGACACCAGGAAAGGTAGGGGTCGTTAACACTTGGTTTCGGTATGCCTCCTCCCCATAGGACGAGCCCACCAATAACCTGGACATCGAGTCTATCGACGCTCTAGGGGAGGCCATCAACGAATACAAGGGTGGTGAGTCAGCTCGGGCCTGCCCTCCTCCTGCCCCGCTTGGGGATGGGACTGTAGGTGTCCTGGGGCTGGGCACCCTCCTCGCAGGTTTTGATTCCCCTCTTCCTTTCTGCCTGTCCTCCATTCTCGCTGTCTTGCCTCGAAGCTGTGATCGTCGTCAGCCACGATGCCCGACTCATCACAGAAACCAACTGCCAGCTGTGGGTGGTGGAGGAGCAGAGTGTTAGCCAGATTGACGGTGACTTCGAAGACTACAAGCGGGAGGTGTTGGAGGCCCTGGGAGAAGTCATGGTCAGCCGGCCCCGAGAGTGAGCTTTCCTTCCTGGACATCCCCTGTCTCCTCTCCACTCGGAAGCTTGCTCTGGTCTGCAGCCGGAGTGGCAGCTGCTCGGGCGTGTGAAAGTGGAGTGTGGTCTTGATGTGACCAGGATATTTGATTGCTTCTTTTTCTCTGAATGACTCGTCCGTTCTGCTTCTCTTGAGATAACTGAGTGGTCCTTGTCCTTGAAGTCCCTCTGTACAGGCAGAGGTGACATTTGTCATCATGGGGTTCCATCCAGCCAGCTCACGCAGCCAGTTGTCTGAGCCTCTGTCCTCACCGGGAAGCCTGCCTCTGGGCCGCCCCAAGCTTCGGGTGCAGCTGCCGTGTGGTCTGAGTGGTGCTGCACTCCTCCGGTGGATTCAGTGCTGACCTAACGGATACCAACAGCTGCTGCTGCTCCTGCCACCCAGGATCTGGTGCCTGCAGTATCTGGTCTGATGGGGGACTTGGGGACAGGAAAGGAATGCTGCTGAACTTGAATCACCCTTTACAAGGGGAAGAAATAAAGGAAAGGAGTTGCCGCCGCCTTGTTGCTGTTTGGAGATTCGTGAGAGCTGGAACTCTTGTGAATCTTGATTTGCTGTGTCCGCTTTTCTAGCAGTGGGTGGCAGCCTGTCTTCCCCACTGGTGCAGGCGGGTGTCACTTGCAGTCTTACCTCACTTTAGGTAGTGCTCGCTGTTTGAGGAGCCTCTCCCTTCCCCCAGCCCTTCAAATGAGTGCTAGGGAAAGGGAGTCCTCCCTTCTAGCTAGGACTAGGACACTCGGGTTTCTCACTATCCAAGCTCCACCCTGGGGTCAGGGACCAGAGTGTCTGTCCCCACAGACACTGTGTAGCACTGTGGGGTATACGGGAAGGGCGCAGACGTGGTCTGCCTTCGTGCATAATCTAGACAGAGAAGACTTAGAAGATGTGAGTGTACAGCGTTGATACAGGTAATTGCCAAATGTGCAGAGTTGTAGATTCTAAGTGGCCTTGAGCTCATAGATGAGAAAGGTTACTCAGAACTTGGTTTTGTGGCAGGATCACTTGAGGGAGGACCTTGAGAAATAGTAAGGCTTTTAACCATGAGCAGGGAGCCATTTTTGAAATGTAGGAAAAAGAGCGGATCTAAGGAAGAAAGAACTGTTTTGGGAGTTAATGAAGAACATGGCTCGTGTGGCCACTTTTTTTATTAGTGTTAGATTGGAGAGATGGGTTTGGAAAGTAAAACCCAAGTGGTTGGTTGGTGATCATTTCAGTGAGTGATGGGTGAGGTGGACTATATAGACTTACAGCACAGGCCCCAGAAACTTCCTAGTGCGGATGAGGTAATACATCCTGAATTAGGATGTGAGAGGGGTGGAAAGGACGGACAGATGGATAGAGCCAGGTGTGTAAATTGCAGAGAAAACAGGTGCATCCAATTCTCAGGGGAACGTGAAGAACCATCTCAGGGCTTCCTGAGGTGGGATGTCTTAACTTTGGGAAGTTACATTCTGGCCGGAAATACTACTGGACTGCAGTTACAAGGTTTATACTGAAAGTTAAGATTTGGTATGAAGATAGTCACAGAGCTAGTACCATCAGGTATGTGTCCAGCCAGATTAGAAAGGATCTTGGAATTCGAGGGAAAAAAAATCAAGGTCTTATGCCAAGTAAGATGTTACATGTTAAAGTAGTCTCCATAGTAAGGTCCTTTGTAAAACAATGAGAACAGACTTCAAGTCCATGACTAACGGAGTGACCTTGAACTTAGCTTCTTCGTACCTGTTTCCTCATTTGTGACATGAAGGTGATAAAAAGTACATACCTCACAAGGTTATTAAGATTTTAGATAAGTATTTATAAAGTGTTTTTTTTTTTTAGTTACATGTATTTCATGCACAACTTAACACTTTGCACTTCAGTTGTTCAGTAGTATAGATGAGATGATATATAAAACAGAGGAATGTTATAAGATGAACACCAGAATTTTGCATTTCAAGTATTTGATGCTAATTTCACTACAAATACTTCAGATACTGAAAGTAACTTCCATCCACAGGCAGAAGTTTTGTTTCCTCAATATATGTACTGTTGTAATGCACCTAAATCTGGACAAAAGAATGCGCTTCTCCAGAAAGGGGAGCCTAATACAGTACAGTGTATGGCTAACCCAAAGCCTGAAAAATGAAATTTCATTAACAAAATTAAATGTTTGTATTCATGGCAGTCTTTGTCACCTACAAATCAGGCACCAATGTGGTTCATAATGAGCACTTTGGAATGGTTCAAAAAATTCCTGATTATTCTGCACACCTTCCCAATGAGGAAACAGAGACCCTGAGCTGCCCCTGGCCACCCAGCCTGGAGGAGACTGTTCCTGCGACGGCAGCCCTTGTTTTCTGACCCCAGCACCCTGGGCATTCTCCCTGGGCTGTAGGATGTGGACAGATCCTCACTATTTCTCAAGGTCCTCCCTTACGTGATCCTGCCAAATCATCAGATTCTAGGTAATCTTTCTCTCTTCTGAGCTCAAGGCAACTTAGAATCTACAACGCCACACGTTTGGCAGTGTGGACAAGGTGACCGAAGGATGAGTCCTCAGGGGGCACAAGAGCCAGGACAGGTGTTTTAGGGAAGACTGTCACGTCAGCAATACAGTGGGAAAGGGGAACGCCAGGGAGGAGCACCATGGCCATGAGCGCCGTGGCCGTGCAGAACTCAGAGGAGGCCTGGGTACGTGAGAAGTGGCCCTTGTGAGGCCAGTGCTGATGCAGCAGCTCAGATGCTTGAACTAGCTGCTCTAGGACCATGGTTCTCAACGTGTCCTAGACCAGCAGCAGCAGCAGCACCCAGAGTTTGCTAGAAATGCAAAGATAGGGTTGACACAGAGGTCAGAAGTTACAAGGTTATTTGGGGGGTGGGGGTGGAAACGGAATAAGAAGGAAGAAGAGGTCAGTTGGAACAGGAGAGCTGTGCCTGCAAGGCTTGGTGAAGAAGCAGAAATGGGCACAGTAGCGCCTTTGGAGTTTGTCACAGGAAATGGTGTTAGAGTGGAAGGTAGGGTCGCCTTTAGTGTGAGTGATAAGGGAAGACTTCTCAGGAAGTAACACTAAAGACAAGCCTGTAGGTGGACAAGGAACCAACTAGATGGATAAGAAAGAGCCTTCATGGAAGGGACCAGAATGTGCAATGGCTCAGAAGCTGGAAAGAGCTGGTCCTGGAAGATGGCTTGAGCTTAGAGCTTGAGCAGCAGCTAGGACACATGAGGCCTTACACACCTTGATAGGGAGTTAGGATATGGTTCTAGGAGCATTAGAAGGCCATCGGAGTGTATGCAGGAGTGTGAATTTTCACAAAATTGTTCTGGCTGCTGGGTAGAGTGGTGGGTGGGGGGTGATAGGGAGAGGAGATGCCAGGAGTGCTGTTAGATATTCCTTTGGGCAGGAGAAGATACCCTCCCTCTTCTAAGAAAGGAAGGGAGATAACGTGAATGCAGATATTTTCAGGTGAAGAGAAGAAGCGGTGCTCACTTGGCATGGGGCTGACTTTCTCAGAGGATTTGGTGCCAGAGAGTCAGTAGGAGTTAGGAAGTTTGCCAGCCAGCTGTGAATGTTGAATCAGTGCTAGTAATTTGTACTAGGCCAAGATGGTAGGATTTCATGATTTTTCAACATTAGGTGTACTGCCTGGGAGCAGGAATGGGAGGAAGAATAATGGTGATTCAGAATTGGAGATGGAACCAGTGTGCTTAGGGAAGGGTTGACAGAGGAGTCAAAAGTTAAAAGGTAATTTTGGGGCTGGGGGTGGAAATGGAATAAGAGGAGGAACAGACCACCTGAAACAAGGAGAGATGTGTCTGCAGGGCTTCACTTCAGTCGTGCAGTCGTGTCCGACTGCGACCCCATGAACTGCAGCACGCCAGGCCTCCCTGTCCATCACCAACTCCCGGAGTTCACTCAAACTCACGTCCATCGAGTCGGTGATGCCATCCAAGCATCTTATCCTCTGTCGTCCCCTTCTCCTGCCCTCAATCTTTCCCAGCATCAGGGTCTTTTCAAATGAGTCAGCAAGGCTCAGAGAAACAGAAATGGGTACATGGGTACAGTGACATGGACCAGATGCTCAAGCTCTCTCCCTGCCTTAAAAAAGGAAACTCTCAAGTGACAGGTTATTTTGGATTTTCATGGAGAATTTGCAAGAAAAATAGCTGAATTTAGTTTTAAAATAGAAAAAAAGGAGTTCTCTTAAAAGGTTTTTGTGGCCTGTTGCAGGAGATGGAAGAAGGGGAGAAGCAGGCAGTCGATGGAACCAGAAGCACAAGAATTTTAAACTTTTTTTCACTTGAGCTGTGTACTTAGTTATTTCTTAGCGTGGCCCTTGTATTATGTCTTCTCAGGTCCTCTCCCAGTGCACAGAGCAATAGGATGACTGAACACTCTCCCAAGAAGAGGCAAAAGGATAAAATAAGCCAGTGCAGGTGGCACGTGTGACGTTTAGGGAATTGCTGTCCTCTTGTGGCCAATCCTGGAAACAACAGCCAAGAAACTTGTGTTCTAGGGCTGTGTCCTTTTAGTGTTTTCCAGATCAGCAATCAGCAACACTTGGGAATATGTTAGAACTGTAGAATCTTGGAATTCATCCCAGACATACTGAATCAGAAAATTTGCTGAACCCCATTCCCAATTCCAATGATGCTGAAAGGTTGGAAACCACTGTTCTCAACCTATAGCCCCAAATCCCCACCCTCCTTTTCCCTCTCCCTGCAAAATGTAATCTAATATAGAATAGCAGAACTTCCTATTTAAAGTTAATCCTCCTCATGCCTCCTGTCTCCCTAGGAGTGTTTTTGTTTTTTTTTTAATATACTTTTTTTCTTCTTGGCAGCACAGCGCAGCTTGCACGATCTTAGTTCCCCAACCAGAGATCAAACCCAGGTCTCAGCAGTCAAACTACTGAATCCTAACCACTGGACCACCAGGGAATTACCATCCCTGGGAATCTTACTCCATCAGTTACGCCCTCAATACCTAGCCTTAAGATCTAAAAATAACTCAGTCTACACCTAGCAGCAGGCCTGTTTCCCTCTACACTGCAGAGCTGCGGGAGTAAGCTGTCTACACTCTAAAATTTTTCCACTGGAGCTGCTCGTCTTGCAAGAATCCACCTGTTTTTCCTTCCTTCCCTCCCTAGGAACTGCTCTTGGATTTTTCCTTCTTCACTTTTATCCCTCCCCTAAGCTAGTCACAGGGCTCTTAGAATCAACTAGACTCAACATGCCTGTACCTCCCGCAGTGGGTGATCTGTGAGCTCTGCCCTCCCCAACGCTGAACTGCACGCCACCTACCCTGTACCCTGTGTGGTATTTATAGTCAAAGCACTCCTTCACCCGTGTTTCACTTACCAAAAACAAAGGACTGAAAACCACTCCAGAGGTACTGATGAACCTTTGACCACAGCTAATAATGGTTTCTAACAGAGTCCAAACACACCGGAGGTTAAATACTTCTCTTTCCACTGTTTATTATTAATGTACAAAATATACAAAACCAAAAGAAAAAGAAAATACTCATCCTCAAATCCATTGTGGCTCTAACCCAAGACCCTGCACAAAACCTAACCAATCCACTGTTTTCATAGAAAACAACTGATGCTGAGACGGGTGAAGGAGAGGACTGGGAGAGGGCAGGTCATCTTATCGAATCCACCCAGGAAGGCACCTGGTGGGGATTCAGAGGTGGCTGACAGGGCAAGGGAGCTGGAGGCCTCACACCTACGAGGTTCCAGGTGGGGACCAGGAGCACGCTCACTCCCAGAGGCAGTGCATGTAGTGTGACTGTCAGGCCCAGCATGCCAGGCTTCAGTTGATGAAAAGCTGGTCTCACTGTTTTACAGTTTCCAGAAAGAGCTGTAGGCAAGGGTGGACCACCACCATGGCCTCACCTCTGCCAGCTACAACTTTCACGGGCTGCAGGTGTGATCTGCCATCACTGAACCTAGCACACTCAAGGCGCAAAACTTGAGTGTCCTCGAAGGTTGCAAAAGTCTCACTTGAGAAAGGACTCAATGTAAAAAGCCTGTGTTCGGGGAGGGGTGGGGACGATGTGTTCCAGAACTCAAATCCAGCCTGATTGAGCCCTCTCAGTGCAGTGGGGTACACGGTACCCCTTTACATCCCCACCCATGGGGAAATGAACGTGGCTGGGAGGATTTCATAAGTGCAGCTGATCCCACGTCAGAGTTCCTTGTGCATGTCGAAGACCCACAGCAGGAGAGCAGAGGTGTTCTCCAGGATAACCAGCTCTAGGTTCTCAGGCGTGAAGGGCAATACCGGAAAGGGGCTTGGGATACAGGGCAAAACTCCTCAAAGAGTGAAGCCAACTGGGTCTCCTCTTCAGCAGTCCAGGGTACAGAATGTGTCCAGTCTCTCTCCTCCCCAGACTGGAGGAAAATATGTACATTGATGCGCACCAGTGATCAGAAAACCCCCAGAACCCAGGCGTGTGGGCACTGAGGGGCCGGCTCCTCATCAGCTGGGGGAAGGGGAAATGGGCCTCACAGAAGCCATAAGAGAGTGGAAGGAGCAAGGCTGCAGTCCACAGGGCGGGGCGGGCGGGGGCCTAGGGCAGGGGCGGCCCGTTGACGCCCGGGTGGTAGAAGGCACAGTTGTTCTCGTAGCGGCAGTTGCCCTTCATCATGAAATGCCGACACACGGGGCGGTTCGACATGTCTGTGGGGATGAGGATGGGGTCGTTAGACAGGAAGGCTCAGAGGCCAGTGCCACTCACCCCCCCAGTCCAAGGCATCCTGAGCGCCGTCTTTCAGAGACCTAGTCTTGGGGGCCTGGGAGAAAGGCAAAAGGGGATGCTGGGAACTGGGACTGAGGTGACCTCATGTCCTGCCTGACATACCCCCAGTAGTGAGGCCTCCCAGAAACTTGTACGGGACACCAAGAGCTGTATGTGGGGGACAGGGAGCAAACTCACCTCCTCCGTGGCTGTGGCCGCCATCATGCCCTCGGTGGCCCCCTCCTCCATGGCCAGGGCCATCATGGCCACGGTGCTCGTGAGGGGGTGGCCCTCGGTGGTCGTGGCCTCGGTGACCAGGGACATCATGAGGCCGGTGGCCATGGGGTCCCCCGTGTCCAGGGCCTTCATGGGGCCGATGGCCACCACCAGCACCCATTCCTCCACCAGGGCCTTCATGGGGGCGATGTCCACTGCCTCCACCCATACCACCGCCGGGGCCTTCGTGGGGGCGGTGCCCCCCACCCATGCTACCACCAGGGCCTTCGTGGGGGCGATGCCCACCACCCATGCCACTGCCAGGGCCTTCATGGGGACGATGTCCGCTGCCACTGTTCATGCCACCACCAGGGCCTTCGTGGGGACGATGTCCACCGCCGCCAACCATGCCCCCACCAGGGCCCCCTCGTCCATTTGGGGGTCCGCCTCCAGAGCGACCTCCTCTGGCCCCCCGGAATGGAGGAGGAGGAGGGGGAGGTTCATTTCCTCCTCGGCCACCGCGGCCTCTATGGTATGGCCCAGGGCCAGGTCCTGGCCCGCCCCGCATCGGGCCACCCCGCATAGGGTCACCCGGGCCATCCCAGAAGGGGTCACCCCCCCGGGGCGGGGGTGGAGGACCCAGGAGACGTGGACCCACCGGCCCACCAGGGCCCCCAGGGCCTCCATGGGGACCTGTTAGGAGGGGAAAAAAAGGGAGAGACAAGGTCAGCTACCTGAATTATACCTAGGGACCACCATCTCCCAACCTAAACCACCCCCAGGTCTAGTCAACCCTGCGCTGTTACCAGGCCCAATCCAGCAGACAAGCCCCTTCTAACCGCTTGCTCTCCACCTACCTGGCATAGGCCCCCCAGGTCCAGGGGGGAAGTGCTGCATGCCCTTGGGGCCCCCAGGACCTCCAGGTGGGAAACCATTGGCTATCGGACCAGGGCCTAAGAGTCCATGTGGCACTGTTGAATAAGGAGTGAAGCAGTCAGCAAGAGAATTCGAGAAGAGCGGCATGATGTCCTCCCGCTTAGGCACGTCCAGCCAGCCCTTCCCACCAACCTGGCATAGTGCCACTCTCTATCCAGTCTTCCCCTCAACACCCGAGCTCCCCCAAGTCCACTGCCGGTCCCCTCGCCCAGGCCCGGGGGCTGGCCCTGAGCATTACCCAGCATCTGCTTGATCTTGTCTGAATAGTCTGCTTGCTTCAGCAGTTCTTCTGAGGGGTGACTGTTGGGGCTACCCTGTAAGGCAAGGACATTGAGGACAAGGTCAACAGAGAAGAAAGGTAATACCCTGAGGCGCAAGCAGATGGGGAGGCGAGCAGAAGGGGAGTGAAGAGCAAGGGAGGCAGGAGAGGGGCAGGAGAGAGGCTCGTACCATGATGGAGGTGAGGATCTCCTGCACGTTGATGCCCCCTCCTCCAGGACCCTGCGGGCTCTTCCCGGCGCCCATGCTCCCCATAAGATTAGCCAGAACGGGAGGCAACTTGGAACCACCTGCTCCATCAGGTGACCCACCGGCTCCCCCAGGTTCCAGGGTCTCAACATATGGGGTCTCATCCATGGAACATTCCTGGAAGAACAAGTGGACAATCGGGACCAACAAAGAATGAAGAGACTGTCTCACATGAAAGAGGCATTAACAATCACAACCTCCATCAGCATGCAATACTCACCTCATCTAGGGGGATGAGCTTTGGAGGGATAGGCTCATAGGGCTCAGGATCCGGCTCATGAGGGCTGTCAGGAATGCCGCAGGCGATAGAAAAAAGTAAAAGAATGACAGTCAAATTATTTACTCAGGCCCTCCACTTTCTTCCTAACCCCCACCCCCTTCTGATTACCTCAAGGGCTCAATACCTCAGGGAGCAACCCCACTCCTGCTCACCTTTCCTTGTTCAGGAAGAGCTCCTGAAGGATCCCCTTCTCCCGCTCAGCCTGGATGTACCGCTCCTGGCTGTTGCTTCCAGGGGTGACGAGGGGCGAGGGCAGCACCAGGGGCCGGGGGCACACCCAGGGCACCTTCTCCTCCATGTTGTCATGGCTCAGACGCCGGGCAGTCTCAAATGCGTGTCGGTCTGACAGTATCTCTCGCTTAGCTGCTTCGCCAAAGTCCTTGATCTTATTCACGTTTACTATCACCCAGGAGAAGAAAAGCAAGAGGGGAAAGTAAGCCCAACCAAGTCCGTTTACCAACCAAGTCCTTCAACCCCACCTCCTACAGAGGAAACTGGATCGCTCACCTCGCTCAGTTTCATCCAGTTCAAAATAGAAATACTCTCTCAGCTTGCCCTCCTCCGGCCACGTCACAGTTTTCCTCTTCCTGCCTTTCCGGGTCAGCTGGCTAGGATCACTGGGACTCTCCACTGGCTTCACATCCAAAGCTCCTGGCTCCAAAGAGGCTGAAAGCAGAAGTGATTTCAGACCAGTCCCTTCCTTTCAAAGAACCCCCAAACCTGATCCAGGTTCTGAACTCACCAGTATCCATGAGCTCTGGGACTTCAACAGGGGGAACTGGGGTCCCGGGACGTTCTGTGTCCATAGTCTCAGGAGGTGCTGGCTCTGGGGAAGAAGGTTTGGCCACGCTTGGTTCTGTGCTTGTTTTTCCTTCAAATGGGCTTGGCTATTGTGGAAGAAAAAGAAGTCACTGGGCACACAGGAAAGGCAAGGTCAAGGCAGGGCAATCAGTTCAGGTTCTAGGAAGGATCCCGACACTTCCTGTCAAGGAAGACCACCTCTGACAACACTCTGCTGCTGCCACCAGTCTACGTCTGAGACAACGTCTCTTGCATCCCCCAAGCGCTCCAAGCTGCTGGGCCCTTCTTTTCCCTGTACCTTTTCTACCTGGTCACTGGCACCTACTGCCCAGTGCCCGTACCTTGGCAGCTGTGGGTGACAGCACCTTCTTCTTCTTCTTAATTTTGATGCCTGGGACAGGAGCTGAATTGAGTGCATCCAGAAAGCCCAGGCCCTCCATAGCTGCAAAAGAAAAAAAACATAACATAGCATCATCAGACCTCTTCATGAGCCTATTCTTACAAAGTCTGGGCAGAAAATTGGTCAATAGAAATTCTGCTGCCTGAATGTTGGACACAATAAGCTCAAGGTGACCAAGAAGCGTATGTAGGAGGATTTGCCCAAGAAATTCTTGTCATTCTTTCTTCTAAAGGCAGGTAAGCCATGGCTCTGGATATGAATCACAGCTCAGGTAAGTGACAAAGCCAGCCCCCACGAACGTGACAGCTGGGAGCACCCCAACCAGTCACTGAGCAGCAAGCCTCCCTAGTCCATCTCTCAAATCACTCCTAAGCCATCCTCTGAACGATTCCCATGGAGGGAATTTCTGAGGTACCCACGTCAAAAGACACCAATAAATCAAATGAAAATGGAGAAAAGCGTTTCATTCCCATGAAGAGTTGGCTCCCAATTCAAAGTACGTCCTCCCACTTTAGACTCACGTTGTGGTGGAATGATCTTCACTTTGATCTCTTTGGTGGCGTTGGGTGTTGTGTTGAGTGGTTTGTATTTCTTCTCTGCTGGCGGGGCAGCATCTCCTGGGGCAGCTGCAGAACTGTGAGAAAGGGAACCGTCAGCACCAGACTTGCCCCTTCCTTCTCCCTCAGGGCCACAGACCCCGACCATTCAGAACCCAGAATGTGCTCCGTACCTCTGACGCTTGAGGGGGATGGGTTTAAGGTTGTACTTGTCAGAAACCACCACTGCACTGGCATTCTTCTTCACGGGCACCAGAGACGGGGTCTCCAGCTCTAGTCCTGAGGGAAAAGACATGATGTTGGAGATGGACTTTGCCCCCTTAACCTTCATCTAGCCGTATAAACCCCTGTGGCGCCTCACCCACTAATGTCCCGTCTTCTACAGCTGCGGCAGAAGTCTGCAGGCCCGGCTGTGTGCCTACCCACAGACCCTCCAGAGGCCAGACGGCAGTCTTACCGGTGGAGCGGAACTTGGCGTGACTGGGCGCTGTGGTGCGGAGAGACTTGGGCTTCTCCCTCTTCTTTTCGGGGGCCTCCTCAGCCCGAGTCTCAGCCTTCACCTCAGTCACCGGTCGCTCAGGAGGGGTGGTTCGACTCTTTCCCTCTTCTTTCCGCTTCTTCTTATCTTTCTCTGTTGTGGAAAAACAGAGAAGAAAAGGATTTTACTTAGACAAAGAGAAAGACTGTCAGAAATAAAAAGCAGGCTATGGGCATGGAAGGCCACAACCCAGTGGGAAAGAAAGAAAGAAATCCAAGGGATCAAGGGCCAAAGAGCTTACCAGCAGGCTGGGTACTGCTCTGGGAGCGGATGACCGCCATCCAGTCGCTGACAAGGACTGAGGCCAATTTCCGGAGTTCTGCAGGTAAGAGAAAGAGGAAATGCCTAAGTAATGTAACATACTGCATGGAGATTCAAGTCATAAAACTAGAAGATGGCAGAATAAACCCGTGCCTATGCTCTTCCCCTACCCACTTATTACAATAAAATCAGGAGAAAGGTGGGCAGAGTTCAAGTATCTGAAGGGCTATTAGATTTAAAAAGAAACTGTATTAGTCTACCTCATCCTAAAGGGAAACTTAATGCAAAATTTCAAGGAGGCACATTTAGATCCTCTTTAAAAAGCATTTTCTAGGCAATCTTTTTTTCCTAGAATGCTGCTAGTGACAACAGCTTTTTAAAAAATCAATTAGATGTTGCAAGAGTGAAAAAAGAAATTGAAAACCAGACCAATTTAGAATGAATGAAACAGTTTATCTAGAGAAAAAAGATGGTCAGAGAATTTAAAGATAAAAAACAATTTATTTCTAAATACATGGGAGAAAAATTTGTTGCCTTTTCTTTCCTTCTGTACTTGGCAAATAACATCTCCTGTCTACAGGACCTCTTTCCGGGCCAACGTTCCAATTATGGGCTCATTCAATGACGAGATTATGGTAGAACATCAAAACAACTTTTCAAAACAGTCACAAAACCGGTAACTTCTATACTTAGTGCAGTGTGAACCCCAATGCATCCCCAATGAAGAAATATAATATCCTAACATGGCAATGGCACCCCACTCCAGTTCTCTTGCCTGGAAAATCCCATGGACAGAGGAGCCTGGTAGGCTGCAGTCCATGGGGTCGCTAAGAGTTGGACACGACTGAGAGACTTCACTTCCACTTTTCACTTTCATGCATTGGAGAAGGAAATGGCAACCCACTCCAGTGTTCTTGCCTGGAGAATCCCAGGGATGGGGAAGCTTGGTGGGCTGCTGTCTCTGGAGTCGCACAGAGTTGGACATGACTGAAGCGACTTAGCAGTAGTAGCAGCAGCAACATCTTTTGGGAGCAACTGATACTATGGTCCAGTGACACAGTTGATAAGGAATGTACAATTTTAGTATTTAAAGTCAGCACAGAATAATGAAGGCAGCGTAATTAAGCCAGCTGAAAGAAGAACCAATACACCCTAGCAGATACTCAGAAGATGGGCAATGATTTAACGGGATTTCTGTGTTATATACCACCCTACAAAACTACTCTGAGATGTCACAAAAATAGTGAAGTGCTCATTATATAAAAGGATGGAAAGCCAGGGAATATTTTTCACTTAGGCAACACAATGTAAGTTACAACAAAATCAAGATCGTTTATCCTGGAAAATGTTCCCAGGGTTTGCTGCTGCAGCTAAATGGAACTACAGCTAGGCCTGCTGAGGCCTGGATGCTCCCACCACACCAAAGCCATAGCCTCTTTCCAAAGGGACCAAACACATCATTGCCCACAGACAAAGAGCAGGCCTATATTCTGATCAGGAGAGCAGCTCTGCTGCAAGACTGTTCACTTGCAGGAAACTAGTATCCTTTGCTCCTGGATTACACCTTGGGTATAAAATCTGGGGTGAACTCTTGGATGGATGTAAATCCTTTTCTTCTCTAAAGAAAAGCCAGGGACTTCCCTGGTGGCACAGTGGATAAAGAATCTGCCTGCCAATGGAGGGAACACAGGTTCAGTCCCAGGTCCAGAAGATTCTACAGGCTGTGGAGCAACTAGGTCCGTGCGCCACAGCTACCGAAGCCCATGCGCCCAGGACGTGTGCTCCACAATGAAGAGTAGCCCCTACTCAACGTAACTAGAGAAGCCCCTGCACAGTAACGAACACCCAACACCACCAAAATAAATACATAAATAAAATAAAAATACAAAAAAGAAAAGCCAGAACTGTATGACCCTTGCCAGGAGCTCCAAAACCCTTTGTCTTAGAAAAGGAAAGAATCTCTTGCTATCAAAGCTAAGACATACCCCAGGAGTCGCGATTCTGCCATGCCCTAACAGCAGGGTGTTTACTGGGAAAACTAGCATATACGTTGTTAGGAAAGGACAGGCCCTCACCTTCATCGTCACTCGACTTGCTCAGCTGCTTCACCAGTTTGGCTGTGTTGTTCTAGCAAAGAAAGGGAGCAACAGGACGGTAAGTGACAGGAGGAAAAGCTGCCCCCTCAGAGCTCACCACCCCCAGACTCACTCACAGTCTCTCAACAGCCACTAACACCGCACACACTCTTTCTCTTATAAAGCCCTGGGAGACATATTCTTACTCTAAATCAACCCACTTAGGTAGATTCAATCACTCCCATTTTACAGATGAAAGAACTGAGGCTTGGATGTACACAGTGCCTCATGTCACACACCTATTAAAAGAGACAGATTTGAACCAAATCTTGATTCTAAATTCCTCTTTTTTTTTAACCATTCTACCTCACAGGTCCAAGACTGCAGCCACATCAGAGTGGATGTGGGGTTTTCATCTGTTAGGCTAAACCAAAAAGGAAGAATCAGGATTCTAAAGACCGAAGGTACCTGCTTGAGATGGTCAACAGTGAGGGGCAGGTGCTGCAGGGTCAGCAGAATTTGCTGTAAGAGGGGAATGTTGTTGGTCGTCTTCGAATACGTCAGCCAATTGTTAAGAAGCTTGTAACCACCGACGTCAATAAACCTGCAGACAGGCAGGAGGATCTGTGATGCCCTTCTTTCGGGAGTACACCCCACCCTTCTTGTCCCCCATCAATGACCAAAGAATTCCATGCCTCAGCACCCCACTTCTAACTACATCTCCCCATCCCAGTCACCCAGGTCCCCACTTACTTGATCAGTACTTCCGGTGAACGGGTCTGCAGGAGAATGTTCAAGTATGTGCACCGACTCACCATCTTTCGTGCCTCCTTCATCAGGCTGTAAAAGAGGAAGTGCAGTTAGAAATGAAGGGTGTCTAATCCGCAAGTGCCCAGACATTCCTGAGAACTTGGGATTCTGCTCCCGGGTGAGGGAATCACACAGGCCCCCAGAAGGATGGGGTGGGTTAGGGGAGATGTGGAAACACCCAGAAGAGTGGAACACAATGGAGGAGACGCACTGAGGTCTCCAATCTGGGGAGGTGGGTGTCCCTGCTTCCCTCACACATAGGACATGTCTGATGCTGCTTCCAGGTGAAAGCCTTTGCCTTCAATTACCATCTCTCAGGACTGACTCAGTCCTAAGTCGCTTTCTCTGGAAAATGTGAGGATTCCTGAAGAAGACATAACCAAACCAAGACTCCTGTCACCCGGCTCCTCTGCTTCCTTCCTTCGCTTGGTACTGTGGCTCTCCAAATATCCAGAGGCCATTAGGGCCAGGGGCCTACTTTACTATCACCAGTTCTAACATAATTGGATTTGAATCCTAGTCCACTGACTCCCACTCCTCAGGAACACACTTCACTATCTGCCTTAAGGATAATCATATTCAGTTCAGTTCAGTTGCGTCCGACTCTTTGTGACCCCATGAATCACAGCACGCCAGGCCTCCACCAACTCCTGGAGTTCACTCAAACTCATGTCCATCGAGTCGGTGATGCCTTCCCGCCATCTCATCCTCTGTCATCCCCTTCTCCTCCTGCCCCCAATCCCTCCCAGCATCAGTCTTTTCCAGTGAGTCAACTCTTTGCATGATGTGGCCAAAGTATCAGCTTCAGCATCAGTCCTTCCAATGAACACCCAGGGCTGATCTTTAGTCGTATTACAACACACAATATCCTCTACTCACAACAAATTCAAAGGGTACACACTCACCTGAAGATTTTCGAAATCCCATCCACACTCTTGACTTCCCCATCTCGGTTAAGGAAACTATCCAGGCCCTTGAGAAGCTCTTTGGGGTCTATGGGACCCGAACCCATGATCAAGGTTTTCTAAGAGGATAAAACAAATACACAGAATAAATGGGTGGCAATAACAGCTCCAACTGCCTCTAATAAATTCCATCTCTACATTTGTCAGATTAGCAGTGACTCGTTATTCAATCTACATTCAACTATATTCACCATTACCCAGATAAGAAAAATCAACACAGACCATTGTTTCCACCAAGAAAACAGCCCTGGCAAGTGAAGCACTGTGTTAACACTGACTGAAGGGATAAGAATTAGACTGGAAGACTGAGGCAGCACCTGTCCTCTTGCTCCAAGTGACATCCTTCCTAGGACAGCTGAACTTCACAATGTGTAACAGGTAAGGTTCACATTCCCAAAACACTCAACTCTCCAAGGCATTTTTGCTTATTATGTATGGTTTCTCCTTAGTTGTTAAAAAATCTACCTTAAAACACACACACCCCAAACTACTAGCTTGAGAAGAACTGGGCCAATCATGGGTGTTGGGCTAAGTGTCTTTCGTGAGTCAATTATTTTTTGTCTTAGCTCACAAAGAGTCAACTGCCAGAGGTGGCAGGATAAGGTATGTTTCCATCAGTAGATAATCGTTCTAAGTTGTAGGTCAAAGAGAAGGAAATAAAACTTGAAACAGATCCTCTCCCCCAGGGGGGTTAGAGGTGGCTCCCAGAAATCAGACAACTGGAGGTAACAAAAATCAAGCAGGTCCTTTTAAGCCTTGAAAAAAAAGATCCCTCATTAAACAAACACTGCACAAGTTTTTATTGTTTCAAAGTTAAGGGCAAGATTACTTTGTGGTTTCAAAAGCAAAGAGGAGGCTCTGATTCCTAACTCCCCACCTAAATCAAACCACCACCCACTATCCCTGAGTAGGGCCTGAAATTAGATACCATGAAGGGAAAAAGAAAGGAACAAATAAAACCAAAAGATGGAAAAATGCCATTAAATTTTAAGTAGCTACTTTAGACCAGGTTAGAAAAGGAGTTAATTAAAAGCTAAACACAGCTGTTTTGGGACAGAGAAGGGTAAAGCCATTTCTAGGCCAGAACCCAAGTTCAAGAGAGGTAATTTAGAATCAATATATGGTTCTGATTAGGATTTTTATCCACAATGCCCCTAAACACTGGCTCCTGAGAGGCAGAACAGGCACCTTAGTAATATCGACATCTGGGAAACAAGACACTGGGCAGGAAGGTGGCAAGGTGAAAACAGCCTCCTGCACCCAGTGCAAAGACAAAGACAGGAAACAGTGGCGCTCTACAAAGATGACTATGCTTTCTGCAGAAAGCAGGCTTCTTTTAAGATCACGTCAATTAGTGATATTTAGTCTCAAGCTAAAAGAGAAAAACAAGCATAACAATCTCAACCTTTTACTCTTCCCAACAAAAAAGTCAATGAACTGCTAAATTTCCAGGTCCTAACAACCTAGGCCAAGAAGAGGCAGAGGCAGGGGTTGGGGGTGGCGGTGGAGGAGAGACTTGGTTCCCGAGACCAGAACCTGTGGGCTGAACACAAGGAGCGAAGAAAGGTGAGCACATCTGGGGTAACTGTGCTGCTGCTGATGCCCTGCAATCTCCACAAGGGCAGGTAGAACCTAAGGTCAGAGGAAAAAACATTCAAGTCCAATGCCACATAAATTAGAAGTCCAGAGGCCAAACCCACTGAAGTGGTGACTCTTACACACAGAGACAGACACGGGGATACAGGAATTTTCCCCAGGTAGTAAGCCACTATAAAGTAATATATAGACACAACAAAGGAATACATAAAACAGATTTCCCATGTGCTAGAGCCTGGAAAAGCAAGAGTGACTCCCAAGTAATATATATCATTAAGTAACCAATGATATGCCATTTGACAAAAAGCTTTCTATGTAACTTCATTTCAAACCAATACCCCCTAAATATAGCTAGACCCTCAGATTCAAAGCCAGAGCTGAATACACAGCACCTTGGAAAAGTCCCTTTTGCACCACCAGTTAGGCCAACAGACCCATTTGCCCTACTTCCTTCACACACAGACATAAAAAAACCTGTCACCTGAGCTCAAATGTTCCATTGCTTAAGTGGGTGGGAGATCAGAGAACTTTCTTTCGAGGGAAACCAGTGAGCACACGGAGAAACTCTGTCCAGTGCCTTCTACTAGGAATGGGACCCAGGGACAACTTTTTAATTCCCAATCGTTACAAGCAAGAATAAAATAGCCAAGAAAAGCTAGAAAACAAAGCAGAAGAAATGTTAAACATTCATTTTGTACTAGTCTTCCTATTATTTATATTCTGGAAATATAATTAAACTTATCTCACAAACAATCATGTGGCTTTAAAATCTAGGGGGATTTTCTTATGATGGTTTTTCTTCAGGGAGAATAGCTTTCACTCGCTTAGAAGGACCCCAAGTGGCTTAAAACCTAACTGCCTTATTTTGAAATCAATACATTTAGAAAGAAGGTCCAAGGCACTCAAGTGGAAAGGAAAGAGCCTAGAACTCTGGCACAGGCCTACAGCAGAAAAAGGCAAAGGAGCTGACCAGGAAAGGAGGGGCAGTGACCATGTGTCATAACGTATCAGGATCCTGGAAGGAAAGCCTAAGGAAGTTTTCTGGCAACAAAAATAATCCAGGGCACGACATGCTTTGATTTCCTTGAAGGCAGAACATATAGGAGGCTGGTGGGCAAGCAACCTCTGGCATCATCTTTGTCCTAAACCTGGGCTCTCCTTTCGGAGAATGTTGCTGGCAGAGACATGCAGACACAAGGCAATGGGCACTGTTCCACCTTTCTTACCAGAGAGAAAATTAAGTCCAGAAGTGACACCAACTCCTGCCTCCAAAATACATTTTACTGAAGAGTTATCAAATAAGGTGAAAACTTATCTACCTTAGCCAGTTATTCCATACCCATCACCCATCAATCAGAACTGAATTGGTTCAGGACAAAACTTCTATGCAAGTTTAAATTCACTACTCAAAGGAGGAAGGAGTCCAAGTTTAACTTAAGAGGCCTCAGCACTTCTGGAAATGAAGGCCTTTGTAGCTTACATTCCCCACTTCTAAGGCAACTGATGCATTTCCTAGTCTGTCTCCACAGTGAACTGAATTATGTCTCAGGTGATTCACAAGGTTGCACTTCTCAAGTTCCTCCCCTTCAAAATCATTCTGGAAACCTGGTAGCCCCTGCCCTCCTCCAAAGCTTATTTGCTTTTCAATAAAAGTGTAAATTCACTCCCCAACCCAAAGGACAGGGTCCCAGGATACAGCTCTGGCCACAAACTCTAATGATCAGGTTGTCCGACGTTCTCGGGATGGATGTGGGTCCCCTAGAAGACCTTTTTCCCATCTCCCACGTTAAGGCAGATCTTCTTTATTATAATCCCCTGCTCACTAGAGATCAGGAACCCCAGTGGGTAGAATGTTCAGCTCCCAAGGTAGGTATGCTGCAGAGGCACATGGTAAACTGCTTAAAAGATAAAAAACTTGTGGTCAATAGGACATGTGGAAGAGTCCCTCCCACCAATCCAGAAGTTGAATCATTGAGAATCCATACCCAAAACAGTAGCCCTATAGTCTCACCAAGTCAGCACAAAGCAGTTGTACAGAATTGCTTTCCAATTCTGCCTAGACCCTTCACGGCTTCAGGGCAGGACTTCAAAAAATGAAAACTGTATGTAGAGTCTGATTAAGATTTGACTTGGAAAAACTTGAGGAAGAAAAAGGTAAGAAAGGGACAAGACCCTTAATACCACCCTCAACTCAGGCATGGTTTTCAAACATGCACCAAATGCCACAGCACTGCCCAAGTTGAAAAATGAGGACATTATTTTCCCACTGTTTTTAAGGAATTTTAGAGGGAAGGAAAAAGAAATTCAAAAAAGGGTGGCTCTTTGGAAAAAAAGAAATGAAGATTGTGAAATTTAATACCAGAAAGGTTTTGCTTACCAGAAACCGTAGCTGGAATCCCCCTGCCTTGAGCTTACACCTGCTGCCTCCTTTCCTAAAGATTCACTTCTCATCTTAGTACCAGTGTACAGGAGCTAAGCAACTGGAGAACTGTGACACAGCACTGAACACAAAGAGCTCACCCCCAAACCCAGAGGCGGGAATAAGGGCCATTTAGAAGTAAGTCCTCAAGTACCCACTCTCCCCCAGATTTCCATTATACAAATCGACCAAACGCAGGAGGCCCAAGGACGGACTGATTCCTGAGCACAAACGGCACATTTCAGGGTCATCAGGCCCCAGCTGTTTACTCCTGTTACTTTCACCATCTTTGTGTCTTTCCCCAGGATCCCCCAACACACACTCACACACACACACGCTCCCGCTAAAGCTTCCAGTCCTAAAATACAGCTGTTTGACTGGTTTTCCACCCCAGGCAACTAAAGCAGGGAAAACTTCCAAGCAGTAGTGATGAGTGAGAAAGGGTGAAAGTAAAAGCAACAGGCTCGGGATCCTTATATACAAAAACTAGAGCTGCCCAAGGAGACAGCTTCAAGATCTAATTGCTACAAGCTTTTTTTTTTTTTTCAAGATAATGGTTACAAAACGTTAAAGAACATAAGGAAAATGGCTTTTCCCGTCTAGCAGCAGCGTGCATGAGGAATCCAGAAGGCATCTGCTCGGGGGCGGGGCTTCGAGGGTGGAGAAAGGAAGAAAGCTGATTACATCACCTTTCAGGGCGGCTCCTCCCCCTTGACCAAGTTTCTAGGGCGGCCCTAAGCTCTGGATGGCAAACGGGGAAGGAAAAACAAAGAAGCTGGGACGCCATTTTGTAATGGAGAAGAGGACTCAAACTTAAAGCTATCCAGGCTCCGCCGGTAGCTCTTTACATTTAAAAACACCTTTTTAGTAAAAAAGAAAAGAAAAAGGCAGCCCCATCCTGAATAGTCTGACCTATTTTGAATCAATAAGAGTTTTGTGAGAATACAAGCAATTAAAATATTTAAAAGAACAATTTTCTGCGGGGAGGAACGGAATTTGCAATTGAGGTTCAACTTGCTACTAACGACCACCCACCGCGCCCCCCCCCACCGCATCTTCCCTATAAAGGGAAAGGGGGGGGGTGGACTTGGACCCCTCTCAACAAATAGGGTTGAGGTGGGAGGACAGGAGAAAAATGGGTCAAGACACAACCTGCAACGCCGCTTGGAAGACAAAAGGACAAAGAAAGTCGCCATATTGAAGCAGGGAAGAAAAAAAAATTCCTTTTAACGACACAAATCTTTTAGATAGCATTCAATTGCACTAAATGGCTTGTAAAATTAATACGCCTGAATTCCACATTTCCCCAACCTTTCCACCCTCTAACTGTATTCCCCCGACCAGAAAGTATCAAGTTAAAATGTTACTTTTTCTGCTTTTAAATAACCTATGCAATCTGCAACAATTACAAAACATTCTTTACCTCCCCAGCTATCAATCTTGTATGTATTGGCACTAAGATTATATTTTGCCCTGAATTACGTGTCTTGCAATCTTTATTCCTAGATTGCCACCTGAATTAACCACACAAATATACCCCAAGCATATTACATTAAAATTGAGAGGAGTTAACAATCATTTAAAAATATACCCAACTATCACTTCTCTCCGCCCATCTCCTTACCCTGCAATCTTTATGTACAGATTGCTTATTAATCTGGCAAATTGAAAAGCGCCCTGCTTGTCTCACACACAAAGAAGTGGGACTTCTGGGCCACAAGATCCACCATCTTTTGTATGTGAGCTCATTAACCCTTTTGAAGACTGCTAACGAGAGGAAGGTAACCATTCCTCCTTATAAAAAGCAAACACTTATAGCTTTGGCAGTCTGGAAATTGGCTGGATTACCAAGGGTTAACCATCAAAATCCTAACTCGCAGGCCCTCCCTCCACCCTCTCCTTGCCTGCAGCAGAGCAGGGAAGAGGTAGGTGGTAAGGGAGAGAGAACACTGTTTTAGACCCAAAGGCTCTTTTTAATGGAGATTAAGTGACCGGATCGGTCCTTCTCCAGATCTCTATTTGTTCTATGGTCTCATTTCTTCCTCTCATTATTTTTGGTTTCACAACGGGAAACGTTGATTTCTTGTTGCAAGGCTGGTTTTTGAAAATTCGACACTTACTATCCAATTTTTTTGCGACGTCAGCACCTCGGGCTCAGGGGGGGAGGGGATTAAAATTTTGGAGAAAAAAATAAAACAACCAACCAGGACCCAAAACTCAATTATTTGGGGGGCCTCATTGGATCAAAAAATCTCTTTAGAAAAAATAAAGGCCAACTCAGTATTCATATCCCCCCCACCCAACTCCATTTAGGGAGGGGGGTCGTAGAAAAAAAGTTCTGAGTGGATTAAAAAAAGTAAACGCTGGATGAGTGGACTTGGGTGAGTTTGGGAAGGGTGGGTGGTTGATTATTTTTGAAGTTATGTGGTGACGGTCCTTCGGCCACAGATTTCAAGTCCCAGGCAGCGTGGGCTGGTGGGGTGGGCAAGATAGGTGGGAAGGGGCAGAAGACACAAGTGGTTGGGCTGGTGGCTGCTCTTTTCCCTTTCCCCCCTCTGTCTGGATCCTTTCAAGGGCTTAGATGTTGCTGCGGCTTGTTTCTTTTCTCCTGGTGGCCGGCCTGTCTTTCTCCGAGAAAATTCAAACCTGGGATAAAAGGAACACAAGGGAGAAAGATAATCAGTACGGGCTGCTATTACAACACCCAAAAGTACCATTTTTGTTGTCCCCAAACACTTCCATGTCCCACCCCGAACACAGCCGCTTAATACGAGTCATGGCTCTCAACTGAGCCCGCGTTTGACCCGTTCCCCAGGCCAACTCTCCGAGCAAAATGTTACCCACCAACCGACAAAATGGCAACACTTACCTCTAAACGAACCCCAGAATGGCGGCTGCCCGCTCGGGCGGAGTCTTTTATACGAGGACACCGCCCAATGCGCCCAAACGTGCTAGTGAAACGCCCTCTTCGCGAGACAGTATGCGCGAGGCGTGAATTCATTGGTCAACCCGATAAACCACTCACCAGCTGATTGGATATCCAGCCTTAACCTTCGCTCAGCCCCTTCCCCCGGGCACCCTCTTCCGCCTCCTTCCTTGGAGGGGGGTGCCCCCCCTAACGCGTGCGCGTGACCAAGCAGCCTAGTACCGCCCTTTCCTCTGCTTCCACCACTTCCGCCCTCCAGAACATCTCTCTCCAAGGGTTGGTAGAATCGGACCGGCGCATGCGCAATGAAAGGATTACGGTCAAAAGCGACTTCAAAATTGCTTAAAACACAGACTCTAAGAATGAGAGTTAAGAGTCATAGTGACTGGTCCAGCAAAAACGCAATTTTAAGGCCGAATTCGATTGTGACGCAGCTGAAATTGCCCTCTCCCTACGCCCGCCCCTCACGCTTCCGTCCTGACGCAGACGCGCGTCCGCCTTTCGTACTGCGGAGTCGTCCTTGGCCCCACCCTACTCTGGTTCCTGGAACATGCGCAGTCTCGTTTGCGGGCTTTCCTGCTTTGCGGGTACGTCAAGATGGCTGCCTCCGTATTGAACGTGTTGCTGAGGCGCCTTCCTTACTTTTCGCCCTTCAGAGGTGCCTACGGAGTTCAGGTAACTCCTTGGGGCACATTTTGTACAACCTCAGATTTGGTTGTACTTTCTCTAGGTCGTCGCTACACTGCCGGGAATCCAGGAACGGATACCCTCCCAAGGGCTTATACATTGGCTGTCAAGGAAACGCTCTGCTTCCACCATCCTCCCCCTTCCCCTCTCATTCCTCAGTACAGCGCGTTTTCTAATCTCGAGACAAGTGTAAAAAGCCAGGGTTGGATGTCATTCTCTTCCCAAGTTTCCGTCTCGGCTGAATAATTAGACGATGGAATGGATTGGACCCCTTGGCCAAACACAAACCAGCTGTTACCTGTATGTGTGTCTAAATCTTTGATGCCCGAGGGTGTCATTGGGTTGTGAGGGACACTAACTACTACCAGCCCGGCTATCGCTCAGTAAAGCCAGAATACATTCTCCCGCCCGGGGGACCAGTTTCTCGGCTCTTTATCTCACTAAATCAGTTTCTTACCAACATGAGAGCATTAACTACTTTGGATTGAGGTTTTCCCTCAGCCACACGTACTCACCACCCTGGAGATTCTTGGTAGGGCAGATTCTTGATGGGGCAGCGTGATTTTGGAAGGCTTGCCCATCTGCCACTCCCAAAAGTGAGACTGAAGAGTGATGAGAGGGGCTACCACAGCGTTAAATATAGACTTGGTAGCTTCGGACATAGCGTTAGGACTCAAGTTTGTTCTGCCATATGGAATGTAGACCATCAACTTTTTATAAGACCGGGCAACTCAGTGATTCAGGATTCAGTTGAGTTGGGAGACTCACCTGTCCTTTACATCCTTTTCGTAGTACACATCTTAGCTCCCAGAAGATAGAAATTCTCCCTTTTTTCTCCATTACACTGAGTTCATTTCAGGAAACACAGAAACCTTATGTGTGCCTGGTTTTTGAGTTGTATTTTCAAATAAATTTGCTTCCCAGTCACCTATTTATCTTCCAGTGTTACCTTTTCTTGCAAGATCCAGCTGGAGGCAGGGATACTGGTTGTTGATGGTGTAGACTTAATAAACCAGTCAGTTCTTGTCCTTGAACTCAGTGTCTCGTTTTCCTTCTGTTGTTCAGTCGTTCAGTTGTGTCCGACTCTGCGATATCATCAACTGCAGCACACCAGGCTTCCCTCTCCTTCACCGTCTCTTGGAGCTTGCTCAAACTCATGTCCATTGAGTTGGTGATGCCATCCAACCATTTCTGCTCTGCCCCTCCTTTAATAGCTTCCCGTCTGTTGCTGATGGTGTAAGTTTAATAAACCAATCATGTTGTGTCCTTGAACTCTTGTCTCATTTTCTCTCTGCCCCTTCTTTTATAGGTTCCCCTCCAGACTCTTTGCACCAAAGCCCCCCCTGAGGATGATTCTTTGCCCCCAATTCCTGTTTCCCCTTATGAGGATGAACCCTGGAAATACCTGGACTCAGAAGGTACTTGTTTATTTTTTTTAATATTTATTACTTATTTATTTGGCTGTACCAGGTTGTGGCTGCGGCATGTGGGATCTAGTTCCCTGACCAGGAATCCAACCCAGGCCCCCTGCATTGGGAGCACACGATTTTAGCCACTTGCCTAGACCACCAGGGAAGTCCCCAGACGGTACTTCTAAATGGACAAGGGGCGTGTCAAGTGAGGTCTGAAATAAGTGGACAGAGACACCTCACCATCATCACCCAGGAATAGCTTGTATGGTCTTTTCATTTCAGAATACCACAACCGCTATGGTTCTCGCCCTGTCTGGGCTGACTACCGTCGAAACCACAAAGGTGGAATACCCCCACAGCGGACTCGAAAGATGTGTATTGTGAGTTTCTGAGGATGGCACATGGATGGGATGTGGAGTGGGGCTGAAGGCCATAGTGACAGAGGCTTTGAACGTCTTCACCTGCCTGTTTCTTTTCTCTACAGCGTGGAAATAAAGTTGCTGGGAACCCCTGCCCCATCTGCCGGGATCAGAAGCTGCATGTTGACTTTAGGGTAAGGAGAATCTTGTCTTCGGTATAAAAACTTAAAGGCTCTTTGCAGTACTGAACGAGATTACCTTAGGTGCCCCATTCTTCATATCCTGGGCCCCTAAAGTCCATTTTGCATTGACTTTCTGGCAATGTGAAAACATTAATCTTTTCAGCTTTTAGTATTTATTTAGTTATGGCTGTGTTGAATCTTAGTGGCAGCACATGGGCTCTTCACTGTGGCGAGGGCATCTCTCTACTTGAGACAAATGGATTTAGTTGCCCCAAGGCATGTAGTGTCTTAGATTAAACCCTTGTCTCCTGCTTTGGAAGGTAGATTCTTAACCACTGGACCACCAGAGAAGTCCCTCCTTCCAGACTTTTGCCTTCTACTGTGGGTTATATATAAAAGATTCATCTCTTACTTGTGAAGTTTTCAGTCTAAATCGGCAAGAGAAATGCTCATTTCTAATGAGAGGGAAATGCCCAAAGGTTCAATTGTATCAATCAGTTACTTCCAGGTAGATTGGACTAGTTTTTTCCTGAGATTTTCTTTATTTTGTTGTCATTGATGTTTGATTGCATGTCAAGACTTGGGCCAGGAGGGCAGATACACGAAACAATGGATAATCTAGTTATTTAAAAAAAAAAAAAAAATCTTCATTGTGAGGAGGAGAGGACTTGTTTCTTGAAGGATTCAGAAACTATAAAGATGACAGTGGAAAAGTGCTCTTTTGCATTTGCAGTATTAGAAGATAGTAGAGCAGAAACTGACTGGTCATCAGGGAAGTTGGAAGGCATTCATATGTCAGTCAGCAGAGGCAGGTATCTGATTGCTTCCAGGCTTTTTCTGATACAGGTTGTAGAGGAGTCCAGGAGATACTTGTCAATTTCAGCTGTATGTTACTAGTTACCAAAAAAAGGCTGTAATCATTTGATACAATTTATAAGAAATTACTTGACTAAGGGAGAGAGAAAGGTTACAGATGGAATAGTGCAGATGAATCTGCGTGCCATGGCACTCTGCCAGTATACCTGCTTTTCCTTTGGGAGTCTCATCACCTGTGATTAATTGCTGGCTGGGAGTCATTCTAACTATTAAAATCTTTAAAATTGATGTTAACAAATATATACATTACACATAACATACCTTCATATAAGTTAGTCACGTACAAACATATAGCACATACTACATTTTTTAGGTGATTTCAAGGGTTTGCCACCCCGCTGTCCCTAATTTGTTGCATGAAGAGCTGACTTTTGAACGTGACCCCTGCAAAAGAGAATTCTTTGTGAGTCTCAGTGACAGAATGTAGGATGTGCATGTGAAATGGTAAAGAGGCCAGGAAAGAGGAAAAGTTAGTAAGAAAACGTGTTCAGTAAAGGGATGGGGCTGAAACTGGGACATGGTGATTAACCTCTAACCATTTTGCTGACTTCCCTTTCCTCTCTCTTGTTTTTCCACCACTTTTCTCTACAGAACGTGAAGCTCTTGAAACAGTTTGTCTGTGCCCACACAGGTATCATCTTCCATGCTCCATATACAGGTGAGCCCATCATCCCCATCACCACCAGAATAGCTTTTTCTTACAGCACCTCTTATATTTATTAAGACAGACGACAGGTATTTCTTTGATGGCTCTTACTAATGGCATAAAAAGTGGGATGGAACCTTTTGGAAATCTTGATCTAATGGGAATAGTCATATACTGAATAAATTACATATGGACAAAAGATCCAGGTGAGTACTGATATAAGCAGACTATCTAAATGGAGCTCTTAAAAGATAAATGGTGCTGATTGTTTCCTTTCTCTAGGGTCTCTTCACTTTTCTGGAAGGCTTTCTCATAAATTGACTGTTCTTTAATATAATTGACACTTCAGTTAGATTTCCCAAATTTGGTGTAAACTCACCAATTCAAGATTACATCTGTTTATTCCCTAACTACAACCACAGGCCAAATCCAGCTCACTCTCATGTCCATTTATTTCCATACTGTTTATAACTGCTTCCAGTCTGCAATGGCAGAATTGAGCTGAGACAGATGATAATATATGCCTAAAATATATGCCACAGTGCCTATGGTGTATGGCCCTGTACAGAAGCAGTTTGCCAGCCTCTGTTCCAAAGCAAGATAAATTTGCAAAGAATAATCAGAATCCACCCTTTTAGGGGGTGGTAGCCTGGTCAGTCGGAGAAGGCACTGGTACCCCACTCCAGTACACTTGCCTGGAAAATCCCATGGACGGAGGAGCCTGGTAGGCGGCAGTCCATGGGGTCGCTAAGAGTCGGGCACGACTGAGCGACTTCACTTTCACTTTTCACTTTTCCTGCATTGGAGAAGGAAATGGCAACCCACTCCAGTGTTCTTGCCTGGAGAATCCCAGGGACGGGGGAGCCTGGTGGGCTGCCGTCTACGGGATTGCACAGAGTTGGACATGACTGAAGCGACTTAGCAGCAGCGGCAGCAGCAGCCTGGTCAGTGGAGTTTGGTTTTTCAAGGAGTTGGTTTTTTTTCTTTGGGCTGCACGTGTGGCTTGTGGGGTTTTAGTTCTCTGACCAAAGGTCAAACCCAAGCCTTCAGCAGTGAGAACAAGGAGGAGCCCTAACCACTGGACCCCCAGGAAATTCCCAGGGAATTTTAAAAAGATTTTTATAGTCAAGCTGTAAAAGGCTGAAGGAACTATTTTGCCACTTTCTCAGATAATCTTCCCCAGATCTGAAATCCTTTCTTCCTTTATTGAATCTTTCTCTGTGGATTGTTCAAGTCAGCCCTTTAACCACACTTTCCTTTTCTTTTTAATATTTATTTTTATTTACTTATTGGGTTGCACCAGGTCTTAGATGTGGCACACAGTATCCTTGAACTTCTAGTTGTGGCACGTGGGATCTATAGTTGCAGCATGCAGACTCTTAGTTGTGGCATGTGGGATCTAGTTCCCTGACCAGGGATCGAACCCAGGTCCCCCGCATTGGGAGTGGGAGTCTTAGCCACTGGGCCACCAGGGAAGTCCCATCACACTTGCCTTTTGAATGGTGTTCTGCTCCTTGTCTTGAAGCCTTTACCATTTAATGGCTTCTCTGTACTACCCAGACCCTCCTAAGTCTTCATCCTGATTCTCAGAGAGCATTCTTGCCACTGAGCAGAAGGGGAAACCAAGGCTCATGGCGAGGTCAGGGGAATGGGGTCATTAGGTAGAGCTGGTCTTCCATAACTAGCCCTCAATCACCATAAGGAAGCAGGTATGTTCTTTATTTACTGTGCCTTATCAAATGAGCTGTGAGTTACCTTTTTTCTCCCCACAGGGGTCTGTATGAAGCAACACAAGAAGTTGACCCAGGCTATCCAGAAAGCCAGGGATCATGGTGAGCATGAGAAGGGGCACAGGGTGGTTTTCTTAGGCATAAGGATAGTGACTTAGGGCTGGAGAGTGGATATAAATCTTCCCAGCTGTCTGAGAAGTAGCACCCAACATGTTCTTCTCAAGAGTCTCTCCTTTCGTCATTCCACTGTCCTTTAGTTTCCTCTCCTGAATCTCTTACCTTGTCATTGCCCTGTCCCTTTGTTCTTTCTCTGCTTCTTATTTTGTAACTGTTGGTCCCAGTGCCATGGCTAGATCATAAGAGCTTTGTATAAATTTTTGACCCTGGGCTCCATGACACTTTTACACAAGTTAGGAACAGGTAGCCCTCTGTTAGGGCAGATGCAGCTTCCTCACCTGGCACAGGACTGCACAGCTTGGCAGGCAAGAGCCCAGGCAGCACGTCAGCCCACACTTGCCCCCTTGGCCAGTTGCCTTTGGGTGGCACACCACATGCATAAATGTACCCAGTGGCTCTGATTGGTCCCTCCTTCTTTTACAGGTTATTTTCCTTATTATCTTTGTTAATCTGAATTACCCCTTTCCTCTCCCCTGGCTTTCTCTTTTATTTTTAACCCCCTAGGTCTCCTCAGTTACCACATTCCCCAGGTTGAACCTCGGGACCTTGACTTCAGTACCTCTCATGGAGCTGTGAGTGCTACTCCACCAGCCCCCACTCTGGTTTCTGGTGACCCCTGGTATCCATGGTACAGCTGGAAACAGCCACCAGAGAGAGAGCTGTCCCGCCTTCGCCGGCTCTACCAGGGCCATCTGCGAGAAGAAAGTGGCCCTCCACCTGAGTCAATGCCCAAGGTGCCACTCACGGCCCCCACTGAAGCCACCTCCACTGAGCAGGCGGGCCCCCAGAGTGCTCTGTAGGTACAGACTGGGATGGGAACAGGCAGGTCTCCTACACAATACTTCATCCTGAAGAGTTGTGCCTACTTTGTGGCCAGTGGCGAGCTCAATCACCAGAGATGATTGTTGGTGAAAGGGATGAATACACATGAGGCTGAGGGAAGGTAGTACAGATTTGTATGGGAAACCTCAGTCCTTGCTGTTGTAAATAGATGGGTTACACATTCAGTTACTATTTCAGACTTGTACCAGCTGCATTTTCTCACAATAAAGCTGTATCCTGTCTCTGGGCTGAATTTCAAATGAATGAATGCTGTGGTGGGGGTTGGGGTTGGTGAGGGAGTGGGCAGTGGGTGCTGCTGTGCGGAGAGGGGTGGTCAGGTTTGAACCAACCCTGCCTCTGGGCTCTTGGGACCAGAAGGCACCTGAAATGAGCAGTTGTACCATTCTCTCTTGATCACTTGTGGCCCCCTATGCCGGAGGCACAGCGTTCTCACTATTGTCAGCTGTTCACTGAGGGGCTGAAAGGTTTGGAGAATGAGACACTAGGCCCCAAAAATGGGTTGCTGTGGCGCCCGCTGCCGTGGGAGGCGAGGATGGGCTGAGTGCTGTTGCTAAGCGACAGCTGGTCTGGCAAGAAGATTGGGGTCTCCGGGGCCAGCTGCTGCGATACAGGCGGATGGTGGAGGAGGGGAGCGCGGGGAGGGGCGGTCCCCTGGGGACCTGCAGGCGCGGCAGGGGAAATACAGATTGCGGTGGGAGGGGCGGAAGTGACGTCGCGCGGGGCGGGTCCGACCGCGCACAATGGGCCATGGAGTTCCCGTTCGATGTGGACGCGCTGCTCCCGGAGCGGATCACGGTGCTGGACCAGCACCTAAGGCCCCCGGCCCGCCGACCCGGAACCACAACGCCGGCCCGGTGACATCTCAAATCTTCCCCACGGCCCTTCTCTCCCGGTTCCTCTTGGAACCTGGTCCAGGCACCACGCCCCCTTCTCGCGTTGACTAGTGACCACTCCTTTCGATGTCCAGGCTCGCCTTTTTGGTGACCTTTGACCCTAGACCTTGTGGGGTTGATCGGGGCTTGAATCTGCCACCTTTCACCGCTTGGCCCACTGTGTGGTCCCAACCGAAGGATATGGTTGACCTGCCCTTCCTGCTTCCCCACAGTAATTTTAATGGAGAAGGGAGTGTACCACCCTGAAAAGACGTGTGGCAAAAGTTTGGGTTTCAGAGTAGGGTGGGAAATAGGGTTGGAAGACCAAGATAGAGGGAGGGCGTGAAGTACTGACCTGGGGTTATGGCCCAAGTTCCCAGGGAGTGATTGCCCAGGACCCTTTAACTCAGTGACTATCTGACTCTTCTCTCTTTCTGTAGTGTTGATCTGCAGCAGCAAATTATGACCATTGTAGATGAGCTGGGCAAGGCCTCTGCTAAGGTACTGGGGAGTCTACATGTGGTAAAGGGGAGGCCTCTGGGGACAGCCGGTAAGGGAGGCAGGGGTCCTTTGGAAGGGACTTGTAGAAAGTCTGCCTTAAAATTCCTGGCAGGCCCAGCATCTTCCTGCTCCCATAACCAGTGCATCCAGGATGCAGAGCAATCGCCACGTTATGTATATACTCAAAGATACTTCAGCTCGGCCGTGAGTGTCAAGTGCTCTTCCATCCTGTGCTTAATTCCTTCCTCCCCCAGCCCCTTTCCCTGTTTTGACTCTACCTCTTCCAAATAGGTGCTCACTACAGTTTGTTATTTTCTCCATCCTACAGGGCTGGAAAAGGAGCCATTGTTGGCTTTCTTAAAGTTGGATATAAGAAACTCTTTGTACTGGTAAGTGTCATTGGAAACTGAAAATTCATATGCCTTGGCTTCTGAGAACAGAAGCGCTGGAGGTCGGAAGGTGGCAGTAATGTTTGAGTCCTAGAAGATCTTTTTAAGTTAAAAATTATTATTGGCTGCTCTGGATCTTCATTGAGGTGCATGCTCTTTGTTGCAATGCAGGGGCTTCTCCTATTTGTGGGGCATGGGCTTCTCTTATTGCTCTAGAACAAAGTTGTGTTGCATGGGCTTAGTTGCCCTGCAGCATGTAGGATCCTAGTTCCCTGACTGGGAATGAAACCCTCGTTCCCTGCATTAGAAATCGGATTCTTAACCACTGGACCGCCAGGGAAGTCCCTAGAAAATCTTTGTTGTTCTTTTACCTCCTAGGATGATCGTGAGGCTCACAATGAGGTAGAACCACTTTGCATCTTGGACTTTTACATCCATGAATCACTTCAACGCCATGGCCACGGACGAGAACTCTTCCAGCATATGTTGCAGGTATTGCTTATCTCTTTGCCAGCTCTTCCCAGAGGCCTTCAGTCCTCCCAGAGGCCCTGCCTCCCATCCTCCCACCCCCACTATGTTCCCATATCCTTCCCAGGATTCCTGTTGGCCTGCTTTCCCCACACCTTCTCCTACCCTAGTCTCTTGTTCCCTGCAGAAGGAGCGAGTTGAACCACACCAACTGGCCATTGACAGACCCTCCCAGAAGCTGCTGAAGTTCCTGAATAAACACTACAACCTGGAGACCACCGTCCCACAGGTTAGAAGTTTCAGAGAATAGATCCCCACTGAGCATTCCCACTGAATTACCTAGTCTTTGGGGGGCAAAGAAGAGGTACCTTCCAAGCAGTCCCTATTCCCCATTGTATAGGACTTCTTTTATACAGCTAAGCTCAGGGTGGGATCAGAGGATACCATCTCTCATCCTGGAGCTGTTTCATTATCATCTCATCTATTTTTATTCTTCATCCTGGACTGTTGTGTACACCTAAAAGCATGTTTATATCCCAAACATAGTAAAAGTAAAGTAAGTAAAAAGTCACTCAGTCGTGTCCGACTCTTAAGGCTCCTCCATCCATGGGATTCTCCAGGTAAGGATACTGGAGTGGGTTGCCATTTCCTTCTCCAGGGGAGAAGTTACTGCTGCTGCTAAGTCACTTCAGTCGTGTCTGACTCTGTGCGACCCCATAGATGGCAGCCCACCAGGCTCCCCCGTCCCTGGGATTCTCCAGGCAAGAACACTGGAGTGGGTTGCCACTTCCTTCTCCAATGCATGAAAGGGAAAAGTGAAAGTGAAATCTCTCAGTCGTGTCTGACTCTTAGCGACCCCATGGACTGCAGCCTACCAGGCTCCTCCATCCATGGGATTTTCCAGGCAAGAGTACTGGAGTGGGGTGCCATTGCCTTCTCCAACCCCAAACATAAGTCAGTTCATTTTCATCTCTTCATTTTCACATAGTCCATTACTTAGTCAATCAAGATTTAATTTAGTAAGGGCTCAGAACAATATACGTTCCCTGTCCCCAGAGAGATTTGGTTTATTTGGGGGGAATGTGGTTTGTTTGTAAGTAGATGCAATATAATGTTGCTAATACTGTCTGTCTATTCAGCATATATTTGTTGAGCACCCAGCAGTATTCTGGGCTTTAGGAATACTTGGTTCAATAAAACAGAAACAAGTCTCTGTTCTTACAAAGCTTATATTCTAGTTGGGCAGACAAACATAATAAACAAGTAGATACTCTTGTCGATAAGCACTCTAGGAAAACAAGAGCAAGTAAGAAGGTTTGGGAATGCCCTGGTGAGGATGGGAATGTGTGTGATTGCAAGTTTAAATGGGATAAGCAGGAAAGGCCTCACTGAGAAAGTGTCACTTGAGCAGTAACTTAAAGAGGTGAGACTATGAGCCATTAATACCTGGAGGGGGAGCATCCCACGCAGAGGAAATGGCTAGTGTGAAGGCCATGAGGTGGAGTGGGCCTAGAAATTTGGCTGGTGTGGCTAGAGCAGTGTGAGTGAGTGGGGAGTGCTGTAGAGGAGATAAGAGCAGTAACAGGGAAAGAAGGACACTTGGGGCCCTGCAGGCTATTGCAAAAACTTTGGCTTTTACTCTTAGTGAAAAAAGGAGAGCCATCATAGGGGTTTGAGCAGAGGGGAAATATGATAGGACTTACTTTAATATTCATTTGGCTGCGCCAGGTTTCCGTCAAGGCTGTGGGGTCTTTAGTTGTGGCATCCGGGGTCTTATCTGTGGCACGTGGGATCTAGCTCCCCTACCAGGAATTGAACCCAGGCCCCCTGAACTGGGAATGTGGAATCTTAGCTACTGGACTCCAGGGAAGTCCCTAATGTGACGTACTTTAAACCAGAGCACTTTGCTTGTTAAGAATACGCAGTAGAGGAGTGAGGGTGCAAGCAGATTACGAAGCAACAATCCTGATGATAAATGGTGGTGGCTCAGACCAAGATGGTGGCAGTGGAGGTGGGAAGGTCAGATTTTAGGTATTCTGAAGTTAAAGCAAATAAGGTTTCTTGACTCATTGTGGAGAAAAAAGAGAGGGAGTCAAGGGTGATCCCAAAGTTGTTGGCCTGAGCACTTGGGAGGATGAAATTACGTCAGCTGAGATGGAAGGTAGAGCAGCTTTGGAGGGGGAAATAGTAGAGTCCACCTTGAGTATGTTAACTGGAGATGTCTGTGGCGAGTTCAGGTTCAATACACAGTTGGTTGCTCCCATAGTGTTGGGAGAAGAGGTTTCAGGTGGAGAGTTTTCAGCACCTGTACGATACTTGAAAGCAGCGAGACAGGATGAGAATCACCATGGAGTGAGTTATCAATCCAAGGACTTGAGCCCTCAGGCACTCTTAGAAAGTCTGGGAGAGAAGTAGCAGCAAATGCAGCCCAGAAGTGACTAGTGAAGTAGATGCAAAATTAGAAGTGACCTGGAAGGCCAGTGAAGAAACTGTTTGCAGAAGGAAGGAATGGCTCACTGAGTCAGATGCTGCTGATCCATGAGGTAAGAAGAGGTCTGAGAAGTGACCATTGGATTTAGCTGCCTGAGGCCACTGGTGATCCTGACAGGCAGTTTCAGCACAGTGGTGGGTGGAAGCCTGGATGGAGTGAGTTTAGGCCACAGCAGTCCTCAACCTTTTTGGCACCAGGGACTGGCTTTGTGGAAGATAATTCTTCCATGGACCCAGTGGATGTGGGGGAAGGGGGGAGTGGTTTTGGGATTTTTCACACGCATTACATTGATTATGCTGCCGCTGATCTCACAAGAGGCAGAGCTCTGGCAGTAATGGGAGCAATGAAGAGCAGTATAAATACAGATGAAGCTTCGGCTCGCCTGCCACCACTCACCTGATATGTGGCTGGGTTCCTAGCAGGCCATGGACCTGCTGTGTGGCTCAGGGGCTGGGGACCCCTGGTTTAAGAGATTAAGAAGCTCAGAACTGGAGACAGCAAGAATAGGTGACTCTTAAATCCTGGTTTAAGGTCAACAGAAATAGAGCAAGAGCTCGAGAGGGCTATGGATCAAAAGAGTTGATTCTTCTTAGCTGCATAAGAACAAACAGCATAAGAATGACTCAAAATTTGATGATGTCAGAGAAAGTGGGAAGAACTGAGAAAATCAAGAGAACTGCTGAAGCAGTGTTGCTGAGTGGGCTTGGGATGGGATGACAAGCGAGCCTTGGATAGGAGCACAGACAGTTAATCCATTGTAATGAGACTCATTGATGTGCTTACAGAGGAAGCATAAAGTGAGTGCTTACTTGGGTAAAGGGAGACTTGACTTAATCTTGAAAAGTGTTTGTCAGGGGGACAGAAGTGGACAGGCTAAAGTGCTTTTCATGCAGGAAGAAACGAGCAAAGTCAGAGAGGTCTTAATATACTTTTCAGGGCACTGCAAGCAGTGTTTTGTTTGGCTGGAGTGCTGAGCATATGCTTGTTGGAGGCGAATAATGTCATGGTAGACATTACAGCAGGGTCAAGGCAGGAGATAGACAGGGTCTGCTTAGAATGTGCAGGACATCATTTCTCCATTAAGAGGCAGCAGAGAGCAACAGAAGGAACATAGTATCAGTATCTGGCATCAAATGTATTACCCAGGTAACATGTAAGAGCAGGGCAGTGTAGAGTGTATGCATGCTAAATCGCTTCAGTCATGTCTGACTCTGCATGACCCCATAGATGGCAGCCCACCAGGCTCCTCTGTCCATAGGATTCTCTAGGCAAGAATGCTGGAATGGGTTGCCATTTCCTTCTCCAATAGAGTGTATAGACATAGATAGATAGATATACAGTATCATAACGACTAATGTTTCATGAGCTCTGTGTGGTATCTACATTGCATTATCTCTGTTGATCCTTGTACATTTCTTTGAGGTAGGTCTTATTGACCCCATTTTGGGTTTATGTAGATTAGGGACTTGACCAAGTGTGCACAGCTAATGTTAGAGTTTGAATTTGAACCCATAGCCCACTCTGATGACTACACTGTATTCCTGACCGACATGCCTCAGCTAGAATCAGGAGTCGGGGGTTTGAGTCCCAGTTCTCCCCTGTGTAGCTACTTAGCTTTGGGCCAGCCATGTCTCCAAGCATGTATATTTCTAGTTTTCTTGGGTATATATCTAAGAGTATTTAAGAGTAGAATTCCTGGGTCATATGGTTAATCCGATGTTTAACTTTTTGAGGAACTGAGAAACTTTTTCCACAGTGAATGCAGCATTTTACATCTCCATCAGCAATGCATGGTAGCTCTAGTGCCTTGACATCCTCACCAAAATTTGTTATTTTTCTTTTTATAATAGCCATAATAATGGTTGTGAAGTTGTTTCTCTTTGTGGTTTTGATTTGCATTTCCCTTTTGACTAATGATGTTGAGCATCTTTTCAAGTGCTTATTGACCATTTGCATTTCTTCTTTGAGAAATGTTCACGTCCATGCCCCTTTTTAAATTGTGTTTGTTGCCTGTTTGTTCCTGGGTTGGAAGAGTTCCTTATGTTCTAGACACAACACCCTTATTAGATATATGATTTGCAAATATGTCCTCTTGTTTATGGGGTTTCATTTTCTTGATAGGAAATCAATGTCCTATTTAAGAAATACACCATTTATTTCTTAAACCATGTCCGAAGTAATCAAGATTTTCCCTAATGTTTCCTTCTAAAAGTTTCATAGTGTTAGCTCTTACATTTAGGTCTTTGGTCCATCTTTTTCTTGTTTTCTTTTTTATTTTCTTTGGCCACGCTCCATGGCACACAGAACTTCCCTAACCAAGGATTGAACCCATGGCCCTGAAGTGGAAGTGCAGTGTCTTAACCACTGGACCACCAGGGAACCCCCTTTAATCCATTTTTAGTTATTCTTTGATCCAAATTCAGTATCTTGCATGTAGATATTCAGTTGTCCAAACACCAGTTGTTGAAGAGGCTATACTTTCCCTTTTGAAAGGTCTTCTACTTTTATTGAAAATCAGTTGACTGTTTCTGGACTCTGTTCGTTCCAAGGGTCTATTTGCCTATCCTGTGTTTCTACCACTGTTTTGACTACCATAGCTTTGGAGTAAGCTTTGAACTTAGGAAGTGTGAATCCTCCCCGAATTTATTATTCCTTTGTTGATCCTGAAGATTATTTTGGCTACTTGAGGTCCTTTGCAGTCCAGCTTTAGGATCAGCTTGTCAGGTCCTAAAATTCTGACTGAGTCTGTCAACAAGGACAGGAAGGCTGGCTTTTCTTCCTGCTGTGGTTTTTCTAGCTCAGGGTTCTATACCCAAGTATGTGCTGAGTAGCTGAACAGACAGCTATTATTTCTCTTGTTTCATCTTACAGGTGAACAACTTTGTGATCTTCGAAGGCTTCTTTGCCCATCAGCATCGTAAGTTTTCTCACCTGTGTGTGTTGGTCAAGCAGTCGGGGTGAGGGGGGAAGGAAATAGGTGAATTCTTGGTCCCCCCCCACGCCGCCCCCTCACTGAGGGGCACCGCCGCTTCCTTCCTCACAGGGCCCCCTGCTACCTCCCTGAGGGCAACTCGACACTCTCGTGCTGCTGCGCTCGATCCTATGCCCGCTGGTAAAGCTGCATTGAATGGGTGGATCTGTAGTGCTGTGATGGCTAGTCACTCTGGAGGCCACCAGGAGCTCAGTGTGTGATCTGTGGGCCATTTGAGAGAATTCTAAAGCAACCCAAGTCTCCAGCAGACATTACCCATGGGAGCTCAGTGTATTTTACACCTGGCAAGACTTTAATTAAGCAAGCTCACTGGGAGCCTGTTTGACCGTAGACATTGATGGAGCCTCTTCCTGCTGCAGGCCCATCAAAATAGGCCAGAGTCATGTTCCTCCCTAAACCCCTCAGGCTCTGTCAGCCAGTGAGCGACAGGCAAGTGCAGTCTCCCCTTCTGCTTCCAGTCATAGAAGAGTGACGTGAATGGTCCAAAGCTTAAATACTAATTTCTGAAGATAACACTCAGAATTTGTAACACTTCCAACCAAATAAGGGAGAAACCTAGCCTAGGAGGTACTGAAATGTTGCCCAGGTTCCTCATTCCATCCTCATCCGCACACATGCTCCCTGCCAGGCTGAGTCCTATCCTTTCTTCCTTCTCAAGGCGGAGGGGTGCAGCCTTCTGCTGGCTGTGCAGTGCACACCTGCACAGAAGGGCCCCCTTTCTGAAGGAGCTGCTCTGTGGCTAGTTCTCACCTCCTCTGTGGCCAGGAAACAGAGAAACCACCACCCAGACAACAGTGTCACCAGTGACTAGCATCTACCAGTATCAGGCATGGAGAGGCAGTTCATGTCTGTGACTGGCTTTGATTTCTAAGACCTCCCCTCCGTCTAGCTCCTACTGACCAAAGGCTGTGAGAGGGAGAGAGCCAACAAGGACAGTGAAGACCAGGTCTACAGGGGAGGGGACCCTAAAGCTTAACTGGATCCACTGGGCAGTCTCCTTTGCCACACATGATGGAGAAAGAACCTCTTGAGAGGGAAAGGGAAGGGCAAGTAGAAAAGAGAGGACGCAGAGGCTGAGCTTGGATAGTCTATTAGCCTCCCATTTACTTTCTCTGGTAGCTCCTTTCCAGATGTCTGTGTTTTTTCCTCATCCCTTTTTCCCCCCTAATAAAATGTAAATCTCTTCTATCTTTGCCCTGGAAGGAGAGGTTCTGCCCCACGCCAACCTCCCCTAACCTCTCCACAGCAATTCCTGATTAACCAAGGGCTTTGTCCATCTTATCTAGAGGGACCTGGGGTCCTCGTTGGCCCGGCTGGGACCATTCCTCTGCCCCCGAATCCCAGGGGTGCCTGACAGCGCCCACTGACAGTAAGAGCTTGCCTCCCTTGGCCGCCCTTCTCCTGTACCTCCCAGGCCCCAGAGTCTCCCCCGGATCTTTCCCCCAACTCTGCATTCGGCCTACTCCTTCTGGCTCTCCTCAAAATGCTCCAGCCTTCCCCCCAAATTCCCTTCTGGTGTGATGGCACTGCCACAGAGCTGCTCCCGCGGCGGAGCTGACGTCTCCTTGCCCAGGAGGAACTGTGGTGTCAAGGACCAGAGGTTTGGGGTCGCGGGGGTGGTGGCCAGGAGGAGGGTACACAGTGTGTCTCCCCATGCTTACCTCAGTGTCCTCTCCACTCCCAGCTCCAGCAAGGAAGCTGCCACCCAAGCGAGCAGAGGGAGACATAAAGCCATACTCCTCTAGTGACCGAGAATGTAAGACTGGGCTGGGGGGTCTGGGCCTGGGGCCCTCAACCCAGGGGAAGCATTTGTTCTCTAAGGCTCTGACTTCTCTTTTTCCTTCCCTGATCTTGGCTCTCACAACTCCCTTCCCTGTCCTTTTCCTTCTTTCTCTGTCTTGCTCTGCTTTCTCCCTCCGCCAGTTCTGAAGGTAGCTGTGGAGCCTCCGTGGCCCCTGAACAGGGCCCCTCGCCGTGCGACTCCTCCAGCCCACCCACCCCCTCGCTCCAGCAGCCTGGGAAACTCACCAGAACGGGGCCCCCTCCGCCCCTTTGTGCCAGAGCAGGAGCTGCTGCGTTCCCTGCGCCTCTGCCCCCCACACCCCACCGCCCGCCTTCTGCTTGCTACTGACCCTGGGGGCAGCCCTGCCCAGCGGCGCCGCACCAGGTAACAGGAGCTGGAGAGTTAGGGAGCCTCAGGACTGTCAGACAGGGCGGTTAGAAATGGCAGAGGGCAGTGTAAATCAGAGACATGAAGCATTGGGACAGGAGGATTGGAGACTTCCTAAGACGTTTTGAGAATATACTGGAAGATACCTGTGGAAATAGTCTGGAAATAAATTACAGTTAAGGAGCAGAATAGGACTTCGGGGGAGCCTAGGGATGCTAGTGCCTAGAGGAAGGTTAGAAAGAACGCAGACCCACTGGTGGGAGGGGCGGGAAATTGTGGTTTAACACTTGCTGGGAGGGGGCAGGGTCTCTGACAGCCTGGGGAGCCACTGGCCCCGGCTCAGTGCCTTGTGTGGCGGGAGCCCACCCCGGCAGGCAGGGACTGGGCCTCTCCTTTATTTCTCTCCCCAGCTTTCTCTTCACCTCTGACTTCTCTTTCTGTTTTTCTCTCCCCTCCATTTTCCCTCTCCCCCTCTCCTGTCCATAACATCCTTCCCCAGTTCTCTTCCCCGCTCTGATGAGAGTCGATACTGATAGACTGCTAACCCCCTCCCCTCCCTGGGAGACCTGGCGAAGGTGGAGACCCTTCTCCCTGAGAACCCCAGACCCAGTCTCCCACTGCATCCCCCAGCATCTAGGGGGACTTGACAAGAACCCGTAGGATTCCCTTTACCCCTTTCTTGGACAACTGGGTGGTCAGGGTCCCAGGTGGCCTAACACTTCATAGCTTTTCTTACCACAGAAAGCAGCCCTTCTCTCCTAACTTGGGCTCTGAACACTCCCACAGACAGCCCGATTTGCTGCCAGGCCTCTTGGTTGGGCAGCTCATACTAATTATCCAGAGAAGCACACTCTTGCTTGCTGTCAGATTCTAGAACATCATGGAAAGTCCAAAGGCCTCCTCTGCCAGGGAAACCTTTGTAAAAGAGTCTTGTCCATGGAATAACTCCTGTAGTCCTCTACACTGTCTGCTGGTAGTTCTAATACTGCTTTGTGCTACCGGCTGCAGCTACCCTATCAGCCTGCTGACGCCAGCCACTGAACGAACTCTGCTTCATAGCAGTCCAGTCAGGTAGGACAGGGACTTACCAGCTCCCCACGGGATCCACTCAACATTGCCAAACTCTTAATCTCCACGTTTCATGTATGTGTTAATCTGTCGGGACCCCTGAGCTGATGTCTGCTGTGGGACTCTAGACTCATCACGCTTCTATAGACACTACCACCTCCCTAGGTCCAGGTTCTCTGAAGGAGTCTGTTTCTTGGCAGTAGATCCCAGCCAACACCCTAGGATCACTCTTAGCCAAGTTTCAGCAGCTAAGCCTGAGTTTCAAGGCTCTATTAGCTCCTGGAATACCCTCTTACATCCATTCCTCCCCGGTAGCTAGATATACTGATAGATTCCTGTCTTGTGAGATTGTCTTGATGATGATGGGGGAACTCTTCCTCTGGCCTTCCTCTCTTCTTTCCTCCATAGCAAGAATCCTCCCCTGCTCCATACCCAGGCTATAGAAATCCTTTCCCTCCCTACCCTCTGGATGTGTGCTAGTTCAGGTACCCCTACTGTGTTCCCCCAAATCCTTGGGAGCAGGATCTCCCTCTTTTCTGACTCACTCCTCCTTTTTCTTCTCCCTCTCAGTGTTGTCTGAATAAAGCGTGAACTCTTTTGTGTTTTTTAAATGGACATTTTCAATGAAAAAACAAACAAACAAACCTTAAGGTCTCAGCCTCGTTTGTGCGTCACCCTGTATTTTCCTGGGATCTCAGGACCTCTGGCCCTCTTCTTCACCTCTGAGATCTGCAGATCTTCCAGCAAGGAGGCTTAGAGCTCCCCTCGCAGGATCTGGTGTCTGCCTGTCCCCATCTTCACTGCTGGATTTTCTCCTGCAGATTCTGTCTCCTCTAATGTAGTCACTGGATCCCTCCATGTAGGCTTCTGTATCTATTCCTCCATTCTCTCCATAAACCTTTAGCTCTCCCTCTAGTAACTCCTACTGTTTACCCAGGCCAGCCCTTGCTGAGATGTTAAGATTTACTAACATCTCTAGGAGCCAATTAATTGCCTTCTGATAACAATCCCCTAATTGTTTCTTGGATTATTCTTCTCTAAATCCTTTGATCTCTTTCTCAAGACAATCCTTTTCCTAAATTCAGCCTTGCCACTCCCTCTTCCCCTCTGGCTAAGATATCCCATAATTAAGGTAAACGTGTTTTCCAACTCAAAACATCAGAGCACCTGGTTCAGCAAAATTTTGCCTTTATGTGAATCCATTTTTTGTTTTTGGCTGCACTGTGTAGCTTGTGGGATCTTAATGTCCCAACCAGGAATGGAACCTGTGCCCCCCGCAGGGGAAGCACAGAGTCCTAACCACTGGACCACCAGGGAATTCTCCTGAATCTTTTTATAACATGATTTCGATCACATTTAACCTTACGGTTAGCACATTGCCTCAACTAGAAATAATAAAGCAGCAAATTAGGACTGCTCCAGAAAACCTTGGGGTATACAGTGCTCTCCCTTCCCTTTTCTGGGGCACAACTTGTATTAAACCCCATAGGAATGATAACTACCCCCTCTCTGTTCCTGTGCTGTTCTTTTATTCTTCTCCCCTGATTGCTCCATACCCACTCATCTTTCATCCTGTAGCCTCTTCCCCATCATTTCACATTTCTTCTACAGCGGGACTCCCCCAGGGCTGGTAGCCCAAAGCTGCAGCTATAGCCGCCACGGGCGGTTGAATTCCTCATGTCCCAATACAGGTAAGTTACTCATCTCCTTACCCTCAAATCAAATAGGCCATATTCACTACCTACTCTAGCCTTCCCATATACATGCCTGGTATTTCCACAGGCAACCAAGAACTGAAGCAGGGGGAACAGGAAACAGAGAATAGGTGAGGTCTGAGCCCCTTCCCTGCCAGCCTCTCACCACCTCTGACCCCTTTTCTAACATCATTCTCAGCTACTTCCTCCTCCTAAATCTCACTCTCTGAACTGGAAACCAGCTCCTCCCACAAAGCCTTCCACCTAACATCCTACAAGCCTCTTTCCCCATAGGTTCAACTCTGGTGCTTCCGTTTAGCACCACTCTGTGGGGTTTCAGGTTTGGACATAGCACCAATGGTTCCAGCCTCATACCCCATCATTTGTCCTCCTCACAAGAGCCTGACAGACCTTGAAGAAGCTGTGCTCTTAATCCTCACTTTAGTACCCGTGTAACCCACTCTCCATCTCCCTCCCACCTACTAGGTGTGCCATTGAGGAGCAGGTCTTGTCACAGCATGGGTCTGGGGAGGAACCCATGCACACAGTTCCTCCACAGGCCCAGGTTCCACCAGCCCAGGCTTGGACAATGGGTGGGGACATGTTCAACGCCAGGTTCATTCGAAACTTGCATGAACGTCGCAGCACCAGGCCTTGGTGACCGCAGCCCCCTCTCACACCTTCAAAATCATTATTATTTCTATCTCACACAGGACTTAGTCAAAGCTTGCCCTCGCCGTGTATGTATTCATTCATTCATTTATTCATTCTACAGGCTTTTTTTTTTTTTAAATCAGTGCCAAGTCATTTGTATCTTATTTTTAACCAGAGCAATAAAGTATTTTTTACCACGAGCGTTACTGAGAACTGCGGATGTCGTTATTTCAGTCCCACTCCTCACCCATCAGCGCCCACTTTTGCGCAAGCGTACAGGTGAGAGCCTGAGAACCGTACTCTTAGGCCGCTAATTTACTGCGCAAGCGCCCTGAGGCTGCCTCCGATTCGGCGAGCGCAGGCGCACTTTCTGTAGACCTAGCGCCTCACCGCCTCCCTGGAACCCGCCGCAGTGCGCAAGCGCGCAACATCTCCGTTTCCCTCCCCTCAGCCCCTCACCCCCCCCCCCTTTCCCCTTCAAGAAGCCGGCTCCGGGGCGCGCTCACCCCTGTGAGGAGGCCGGAGGCCGGACACAGGAGACGCTCTCTCCGTTCCCGGAAGATCATGTACCAGCCCAGCCGGGGGGCGGCCCGGCGCCTCGGCCCCTGCCTTCGCGCCTATCAGGCTCGTCCCCAGGTGAGCGCCGAGAGGAAGCGGGAGGGGAGAGGAGGGGGCGGGGAGAGACCCTCCTCAGCCGGCGCGTGGGGCGGAGCGCGCGTCCCGTTTCGCGCAGGCGTACTGACGTCCCACCACTCCTTCCCACCTGTGCGGAGCGGCGCGTGGAGGGGCGAGGGGTCTCAGGGACCGGAGGGCGGCGCTGCCAGCCCTGTCGCGCACGGGACGTCTGTCTCCCGGAACTTGGGGGGCAGGCGGGGTTGAGGCTGGCGCGGTGGGGCGCGGCCGCATTTCTCCCGCGTCTTCGCGGTTACCTGTGTCTGGAGGTGATTTGAAGGACAGAGGGCGGAGAGGTTCGCGGCGCCTCCAGGGAGCCGACCAGACGGACCTGCGGGCCGCGCTCTGCAGCCCACGCATCTTGCACCGGGATAGCGGTCCCGGCGGGAAGGCCGGCCCGAGTGGACCCGGTTCGGGCCCTTGTGCCCGGGCGGGCAAGATGGCCACGCCCCCGGCGGAGACGGCGCCTCCGGGACACCGTCGGGGACAGAGGTACCCGCGCGGCCTGCCCGCCTTCCCCGATAATAAGACCCCTCGGGGGCTCCTTGAAAACGCAGGAGCTCGAGTCAGGCCTGACTTTGAGTTACTTCTGCCTCATCGCAGTTTCAACATCAGTAAATCAGGAGCATCATGAGGTCCATCCAGCCTTTAACAGTCTCCTGGGCTTTTTCGTGTCATTAGAGGAGCCCAAGTGATGAGCTTACATTTATATACTACTTTACAGGTCGCAAAGTTTTATTGACATTTATTATCTCTTAAAGTCCTCATTGTGATTCAGTGTGGCTTCATCGTCCTTATTTATAGTACATTTATGGAAAACTCAGGCTGAGGGAATTAGAGTGCCTAACGTTACATTATAGAATTGGAACTCCAAAGTCTCCTAGTTCCAGTTGGATGTTCTTTTCTCTGCAACAGCCGCCTCACATACTCCTGGAGTTGTGTTAGAGGCCACATCATTTCATCCACAATATAACGAGACCTGTCTGGTGTTCATTCATTTGTTCATTCTTAAGTATGCACTCTTGTGATTCTTGCTGTAAGAGACAGACCTGCCCCCAAAGAGGTTTGGAATCTTAAATCTAAACGTATTTGCTATTTTGGCTAGGTATTTGTACTTAAGTCACAAGAAAGTATATCCTCCTGTTTTAAGCAGAGATGGAAATGAATTTTTCCTCTAGTAATTTGATCTTTTCTGTCAGAAGGAGCAGGTGGATTGGAAGCGTGTTAATGGGCAGAGTTTGGATGGAGGGGCATTAGGCAGCTGGATTCTTACCTTTTTTCTCTTTTGTTCTTCCTCCTCAGGACCAGTCTTCTCCATGGGCTCTACCATTCCCACCCCTTTGGCCTCACTCCACAACCACCACTTCTCCATCTTTGCCTCTTTTCTGGTCTCCCCCACCCCCAAGCCCTCCCACCCGACTGCTTCCCCCAGCTCCCCCACTGCCTCTCCCTCAGGTCCAAGCCCTCACCTCACCATGGGTGGTTCTCCCCCCAGGAAAGGGGGAGGAGGGGCCAGGACCCGAGTTACTTAGCGGCTGCCTGGATGGGCTCAGGAGCCTGTTTGAGGGGCCTCCCTGCCCCTGTCCTGGAGCTCTGATACCTTTCCAAGCCCCTGGAACCGCCCACCCTTCCCCTGCCACTCCATCAGGAGATCCAAGTATGGAGGAGCACCTGGCTGTCATGTATGAGAGACTGAGACAAGAGGTAAGTCCATTCAAAAGTGGCCTTTGTCCAAAATGGGGAGAGATGTAGGTAATTCTTAAAAATAGGAAGTTAGTCAGTCAGCTGGATTGTTTCTTGGAACCATGAGACAGGCATCGAAATATGTTTCAAACATTTCCCAAGGAAAAGATACTCCTCGGTTTGAATTAGGGATGAGATAACCTTTCACTCAGGAATAAGGAGACACTCGATATAGAAAATTGAGGAGTAGGATCATCTTTTCTTTCCTCCTGGATTCATGCCTTCTTCTTCCACCTAGCTTCCCAATCTCTTCCTTCACTCCCACGACTACACTCTCTACTCATCGGATGTGGAATTCATCAATGAGATCCTCAACATGCGTACCAAGTGAGAATCCATTGAACGGGTAGGGCCTTGGGCAGGAAAAGGACCCAGTGCTATTTTCACTTATTAGAGACGGTCCTAAGTTGCTTCTCACCACCGTCCCCAATTCCTCTGTCAGAGAACAGTTTGGTTTTCTGATTGTGTCGTCATGAGATTTCTTCCCCATCTCTTCCTGTCAGAGGCCGGACATGGTACATTCTGTCACTGACTCTCTGCCGCTTCCTGGCCTGGAACTATTTTGCACAGCTTCGGCTGGAGATTCTGCAGCTGACACGCCACCCTGAGAATTGGACCCTGCAAGCCCGCTGGCGGCTTGTGGGACTGCCCATTCACCTGCTCTTTCTTCGTTTTTATAAGCGTGACAAGGAGGAGCTTTACCGGTAAGAGAAGTGAGAAAAGAAACACCACAACTTTCTAATCTTACCCTTTTGCGAGTCTGCAGGCTAGTCTCCTAGACAATCCTCCCATCTACCCTGACTAGACTGCAGGCTCCTTGAAGGCAGGCTTTGTTTTAGTCTACTTTAATATAGAAAAAAATAGGGACTTTGAGTATATAGGAAGCTTCTGAACTCAGTTTCTTCATGTACATTACCTGGCACATAGTAGGGACTCATATACTTAATGAACAGATGAAAATACCTGTCTCTTAAGTTTTGCTTCACAGCCTTGGGTAAACTACTTGGTAAATTTCCAGCACAGAGTAGCATCCCGAGAAATTCTTAGCCTAAGCCCACACCAGTAGTTTCTAAACTTTGCTGCACAGTGGATTCTTGGATTTTTTTTTTTAATCCAAGAATCTTTTTTAAAATATTGGTGCCAGACATCCTGATTTAATTGGGCCCAGGGTAGAACTCAGGATTTTTAAAAGATCCTCAGGTGATCTAACACATAGCAAAGGTTAAGAACTACTAGTTTAAACAAATGCTTGAATTAAAACTTTAGGACCAATAACCCTCTCTCTCAGTGAGCCTCTTTCTCCCTTCACCAGGACCTATGATGCCTATTCCACCTTCTACCTGAATTCCAATGGCCTCATTTGTCGCCATCGCCTAGACAAAGTGAGTGCTAGGGCTGTGGGGGGCGGGGGGTGGTGTGCGGGGTGACAAAGTAGAACATCACACCAGCTACATTAACCTTTCTCGCTTTAGCTGATGCCTTCACATTCACCCCCCGCACCTGTGAAGAAGCTGTTAGTGGGAGCCCTGGTGGCTCTGGGGCTGTCGGAACCAGAACCCAACTTACACCTGTGTTCCAAGGACTGATCAGGAACTGGGGCAGAGGCAGCACTGATGACTTTGCTACGCACAAAAAGAGGCGGTGGAGGCAGCTGAGAGCCTCAGAGCCAGTTACCTCCCCAATTCGCTCTCCTCCTCTACTTTCCATCTCATGCTATGTAAAGCTGCTGTGTAATTTAACTTGTAAATAATAAAATCTACATGAATATATGAGATCCAATTTCCATGTCACTTTTTTCTGAATCTCAAAAGTTCCCCATGGAATTTCCCTGGTGATCCAGGGGTTAGGACTCCACACTCTTCACTGCTGAGGGCAAGGATTCAATCCCTGGTCAGGGAACTAAGATCCCACAAGCCGAGTAGCCAAAAAAAAAAGTTCCCCATAGCTTTACTCTAAAAATATTTTTATTAATAGATATTAAATAAGGTACAGAAGGAAAAGGAGCTGGTGTTAGGTTCTGATTGTTCTGTCCCCTGCTCTTCACCCTAGCTCTTCCCGTGTCTTGCCTATTTTTTTGGGCATTTTCTTAGCATGGGGATCTTCTAGCTCCTTGGCCTTGTAATAGTGGGGCGCCACTTCGAGAAGCCAACTGCTCTCAATCTCCAATACCTGCAAGAGGAGAGAAAAAAATCAGCAAGATTCTCTTTTGTCCAACCTAGATTCTGAGATGTGTGTGATTTTTAAAAAGGTTCTCTTCTTTCCCCTTTGTCTGTAGGGCAAGGGAAATGGGTATCTGGCTCTAATACTCTATATCCCAACACTCTGTTATATGTTGTTCAAGAGCACAAGTAAGCTAACTAAACAAAAGCCTGAACCTAAAGACTAAAATACACTCAAGACAAAGGCCACACCTGCTTTGTTCACCATTATCACTGCAGCCCCTGAAGCACTGAGACAATACATTCAGCACTTAGTGAATGAACAGTTAGATCTTAGCGGATGCTGAGACAGCTTTAGAATGGATGCCTTTCTACCTTATCCTACCTTAAACCAAGTTGCTTTCCTCTTTCTCTGCCAGTCCCAGCAACCTGAACCTGGGTTTTTCGCATGCCAGAATACCATCTCCCACACAAGCCACCTGCCTGGGCAGGCCAAGGTGCCCTCACCTGTCTCATGAACTCTTTGGTGGTCAAGACAAGTTCATGGTAGAGCAGCCAGCGTGGCTGTTCCTCAAAGAGGGAAGAGTTGGGATGAATGAACACCGTCTGCTGCTGTTTGACTGTGCGGTAGCCGCTGCGAGTCAACCGTGCTGTGTGGTAGAAGTAGCCAGCGGTGATGGCCTGGAAGCAGGCGGGAAAGGAAGTCAATGGGAAAGGCTGGCATCCAGGGACCCTCAGCACTCGCTACCTTTTTAGTGCAGGGTTTCACTTCACTTCACTTTGGGAGACCTAAGAAGGTAAGGACCTCCAGTGCCCCAGGAAGAAAGAACAAGGGGAACCCATCTTCCCCAGGGAAAGGGGCACATTCTCAGGTCGCTGGCCCCAGACAAGCTTGCTCCTCAGGAGATAATGGGTGGATGGCAGGAGACTAGACTAAGGAAATGCTGACCTTTCGAACACGGATGTAGTCCCCTTGGCAGGAACTGAGACCAACTTCCACACGTTCCAAGAGCCCCTCCAGCTGCTCCCGCACATCCCGGGCTCGGCGCATGGATCTGAACTGAACAAAGTTCTCATAGCACCACTGGGAAGAGTAACCACTCTCAGCCCACTGTGAAGAGAGAGGGAGGGAAAAAGGGGATGTTAAGTTTATACAGCAGGACCAGAGTCCCCTGTGCCCTCCTCATTCCCATTCACCCAAGCCCAGGGACCTGTGTATAAACATTCAGCAGAACCAGGTGGTCCCCACCAGGGAGGAAGAAGTTGACCCGAGCGTTGTCAGCATGGACGACCTTGTCCTTGGGTCGGTAGAAGATGGAGTTGTTGACAGAGAGCATGGCAGCCACTGTCAGGATCTCCTCTGAACAGCTGTACCTGGGGCAGGAAGGGAGAAACATGAGAGCTCAAAGCAAGACACAGAGGAACAGACCCAGTGAAGAGGAAAGGGACCGCGGTATGATGGATGTCCTCATGCGGCGGCTGCAGGCTGGGCTGACGGCTACAAATCAGAGCGTAGACTGCTTTTGGTGGCAGGGGCAGCAGGATGGGGGTCCAGGAGGGGAGGTCAGGCTGTAGATAAAACAGTAACAGGAGAGACGTGCAGGGAGGCAGGGGTGGGAAAACGTCGTGAGGGTAAGAAGGTGTGCATTACAGCAATTTTTTAAGTTCATGTAATGACCTTTAACTTCAACCACAGCCAAGGGATGGCCTTAAAAAGTGGTCCCCCCACAGCTGCACCTAAATGCTCTAGTCCGAAATGGGAGGAGAGACTAAGTCTCCAAGCCAGCCCTCCCTCAGCACTCCTCACAGATAAAAAGTCTTCCACTTTTGTTCATGCCCCCAAATTTTCTACATTCTTGGCTATCTCACCCATTTGATATCATAACCAAAGACAGGACGGTGTCTGACTGACCCTTGTGGACCTCAAAAGGGCAATAGGAGTTATCCAACAACTTGTTATTAGTTAAAGAATAATGTGGTGGAGAGGAAAAGGAAGTGCACAAAGATGGCCCCAGAGACAGAAGCAGGCATGGCCAGTGTGTGTGCCAGAGGCCCGGCTGAGTCAAGGGCTTACTTCTCAGAGGCCAGGATCATTTTAGACAGCATGGGGTCCACAGGCAGCTCTGCCATCTTTCGACCAGACTAAGGAGAGGAAAGAGAGAGTTGAGGCCACTCCTTCTTCAGGTGTCCCCCTGCCCCTCAAGGGGTCACCCTAGCCTTCCTCCAACCCCAGCCCACTGCCCTCCCACCTCACCGTGGTGAGCTCCCCAAGGTGGTTGAGGGCTCCTAGTGCATAGAGCTGCTCCAGAGCCAGCAGCAGGGTCTCGTATGGCGGGGGGTCCAGGAAATCAAAGTGCATTAGGTCATGGATCCCTGGAAAAGGATGGGTGGGGTTAGGACAGACTCCTTCACATGACCAGTGATGGCAGCCCCACCCTCCCCTCTCAAGAGGACTGGGGAGCCCAGTCACCTAAGCTCTTAAGCAGCAACACGACGTTGCCCAGGCTGGTCCTCTGAATCTCGGGCACCGTGGTTTCCTCCAGCTCGTGCTGGTAAGCCCAGGCGGTATACAGGCGGAAGCACTTCCCCGCAGCCACCCGACCCGCCCGGCCAGCTCGCTGATTGGCAGAGGCCTGGAAAGAAAGGACCGTTTGTCAGGCCCATTGACACTCTGGTGATAGAAAAGAGAAAGGGTGGTATTTCTGCAAGAAATATGGGGGATATGGGTGCAGACCGCTAACCCCCCTGCTCTGAGCTATCCCCACTGCTTCTGAGTTGGCCTGTTGTCCTCCTCGCCCCATGGAGATCCCACTCCGGCCCAGGCCCACCTTGCTGCAGGGTGTGACAGTGAGCGATTCCATGCCTGTGCGGGGGTTGTAGCTCTTCTGCTTACAGAACCCTGGATCCAGCACATAAATGATGCCCTCAATGGTAAGCGAGGTCTCAGCGATATTGGTTGCCACAACCACCTGAATGAGAGGATGTGGGGTCACCCAGAAACTCCACCCACCTAGTTACCCAGAAGTCATTCTGGAAGACAAGGAGTGGACAAACGGGGGCAAAGGAGCAGGAGCTGAAGCAATCTGGCCAAGGTCAGGAGAGGGGAACAGACCAGCAGAGAGGGGAGAGAGACGTGGGGATAAGCAGGAAACAAGGAAAGAAAACGAAGAGGGTTCAGCAGTTTTTTTCAGAGATGGGAGCTGAGGGAGTTAGGCTCCTGCCCCATCTTCCCCACTGTTGCTTTCATAATTACCTTCATATGTTAGTTCCTAAAATAAACCCCCTGATGAGTCCCGCTGCTCTACTCCTGCCCCTGGTTACACAGCATCCAGAATGATCCTTTTAAAATGTGAGCCTCTTACATCACTCCCTGCATCCTTCAGTGGTTCCCATCCTACCTGACAATCACAGCCAAGATCTTTTAGGCCCCAAGTTCTCCAGACCCTGGCTACCCTTCCGACCTCATCTCTGAGCACCAGCGCTCCTCACTCCACCCCTGCCCTCACACCCATCCTCCACGTGGGTTATTCCCTCCACTTGGCGCATCTTCCGGATCAGATGTCAGCCTGGCACCCTCCCTTGCCTGGCTGAGGCTCCAGTTTCACACTCACCTCATCAGACAGGGGGTGTCCCTACACCCTAAGGAAAATACCTTCCTGCCATTCTTTCCCCCCAACCTTGACTCCCCTGGATGTGCACTGTACTTCTTCAGAGCCTTTGTCACAAATTGACATTATGTATTTATGTGTTACTTCCTAACCTCTGTTAGTCTAAACTCCCTGAGGCTAGAGACTTCGTTTAGTCCATCACTATATCCTCATCCCTTAGAACAGTTCCTGGAAAGTGGGAGGAGCTCTATAAATATTTGTGGAAAGTTACATCTTTGCTCACAGTCCTTTGATGACCACTCACTGGTCTGAAGTCCACACTCTTCCTCCTGCCATCAAAGGCTCTCTCTAACCGCCATCCCAAGTTGTTTTCAGCTGTCTCCCCTTCCTTTGCCATGTGAGCCTTCCATTAAGCCTGCTAGATTACTCTGACCTCAAACACCCCTTAGGCCTTCCTCTGATACTCCCCCAGCATCTTCCTTAAAGATCCAGTTCAAATCCTGCCTCCTGGCAAACCCAGACCCTCCCTTCTCATTGCATCTCTGCCACACTCACTTTCTGGACCATGCATTTGACTATCTCTCTGTCCCTGCTGTTGTCACCCTCTCCAGCGCCAGCAGTGACGGGCTGGCTGACTGCCACCCAGCCTCGCAGCTGTGCCAGGAAACACGTTGCACAGGGCATGCGCGTTCCTTCCTTTTCACTACTAACTGCATGAACCATAGGGAATGATGAATGTGGGCTTCTCCAACTGACCTTCCGTGCCCCCGGGGGCGTGGGCTGGAAGATCCGCGCCTGCATGTCGGAAGGCAGGTTGGCATAAATGGGCAGCACCAGGAGCTCCCGGATTTTGGAGCCCAGGCGGCGGCAGCGATCCTGGAGCATCTCGCAGGCAGCCTCGATCTCCTCCTGGATTTGGGTCGGGGAGAGCAGCACGGAACCCTGAGTCACGCAGGGCTGACCCGCCAGCCCAGTCTTCCCCAGGATACATACACCAGCCCTGCCCCACATCGCACCTGTCCTGTCAGGAACACCAGGATGTCCCCGGGGGGCTGAGTCACGTGGATCTGCAGCACGGACACCACACAGGCCTCCAGGTAGTCCGCCTCCGGAGCCTGGGCAGGAGGACGCAGGGTCACGGGAGGGCCACCTGCTCCAGCAAACCCTTCCTCTCCTCCCACCTCGACATACACTTCATCCCGGTTCCCCTCAGGACTCTCATCCCATCCTTCCCTCCAAGGCCAATCTCCTCCAAGGCTCTGCTGCCTTCACACTTAAGCCCGCCCTCCCTAAGGGGGCACCTTGGTGTAGAAGATGTCAACTGGAAATCTGCGTCCAGGGATTCGGAAGATGGGGGCGTCATCGAAGAAAGTGGAAAAGCGGGCCGTGTCCAATGTGGCTGAAGCCACCAGGACCTTGAGCTCAGGTCGGAACCGTGCAACATCCTTGATCAAGCCAAAGAGAATGTCTGTGTGCAGGGTCCGTTCGTGGGCCTCATCCACCATCACCACACTGGGGAAGGAACGGGTGCAGCAGTGAGCTGGGGGTGCGGGACACTGGGACCTCCAGAGGAGAGAAACAGAAGAAAGCAAAGAGCCAAAGGGTGAATGTGGGAGGAAGGGGCTCCAAAGAGAGGCCAGTCATCGCAGTTAAGACAGACAACAGAAAGTCAGAGAAGGAGGGGGCTTGTGAGTGTACAGCATCTCCCAGCCTGGGCAGACAACAGCACCCACGATCTAACCCTAACTCTCTGGGCCAATCTCAGTTCTAGGACGGTTAAAACCATAAAGATTCACGAACTGGTGGATAAGTCAGAAGAGAAGACAATGGCCAAACTGGCTGTTGGAAGTGAGAAAACAGGGTGGGAAGAAAGGAGACAAAAGCCAGAGATGAAAGGATATGATAAAGGAAGATGCTGAAGGTCAGAAGAGCAGCAGACGGGAGGGAGACGAGGGTGGGTGGCTCCCCTTCCCATGGGAGCTGGGGGAGCTGTGCGGACCTGTAACTTGCAAGGTCAGGCTCAGAGAGGAACTCCCGGAGAAGCATCCCGTCCGTCATGTAGCGCAGGACGGTTCGCTCTGACGTGCAGTCCTCAAAGCGGATGCTGTAGCCGACCTGTTGAGGGGTCCAGGAGTGATGAACAGTTGGGCTGGTGCTCCCGGGAGGGAGGGCCAGGGGACAAGGGCAAGCACCTGGACCGGTGGGGGGCAGGGGGAGCCTGTGGGCAGCTGGGACTGAATCCCAGACCCAAGGGGCTCCCCGCAACCCTCAGTCCCCACAGGTCTCACCTCATTGCCAAGCTTCACACCCATCTCCCGGGCCACTCGGGCAGCCACGCTCATGGCTGCCACTCTCCGGGGCTGGGTACAGGCGATCTTCATACCCTTTTTTGTGTAACCCTGCATGACAAGAATAAAGAGGAGGCTTTCCCTTTGCTAAATATGCAATTCAGAGAAGCTGGAAATGCAGGCCAGGGCAGCAGGAACGGAGGAACAGACAGAAGCTGAAAACCAGACAAAGATCAACAAATAGGATGGCAGACGTGGAGCTCCCTAAGGGTCCTCACCCAGCCCTGGCAGTCCCAGCCCGCTGGGTCATCAGGTTCAGGGCTCTACGAGATGTGAGCTGGAAAAGGACTGACCGACTGGGTAGACCCCAAAGCAAGGGGAACAAAGGAAGGCACAAAAGCAGGCGAGGTCTTTTCAGTCCTCATTCCCTGGCCCTGCAGAGGCCAGGCTGGTGGAGCGCGGGGTCCGCATTCACACCCACCTGCCGTCTATCCATCTCCACCTCCTGCCTACGTGAAGGCACAGCACGCCTCCCAGGCATGGACCCCATGGCAGGAAGTGAGAAGGGAAATGGGGAAAGGGTGTGGTCCTTCCTTTGAAGACCCTCACTACCGAGCAGAAAAGACTAAAGGAGTGAGACGAAAAGGGAAAGCAATGACATAAAACCCCATGAAAAGGAGCTACCAGCACAGCGCTGGTCAGTGGCAACTGAGGGTGTGGCTGCCGTACCTCCTCAAAGAGGTACTGAGGGATCTGGGTGGTCTTGCCCGAGCCTGTCTCGCCTTCGATGATGAGGACCTGATGATTAGCAATAGCGGCCAGGAGCTCCTCTCGAAATGGGAACACAGGAAGGCTGCGGCGCACGGCCTGGATGGACTCCTTCTGCTGGGCCTGAGTGGGGGCGGGCGGGGCCGACGGCTCCTAAGGATGGGAAAGAGGGCTGTGAGCATCAGGGCCAGTGCCAGCCTCCTCAGGACGTCCCTGCGCCCCCTACCCTCACCTCATCGCCCTGGAGCTGAGTGGCCCGGACAAACTCAATGGTCTCCTCCTCCTCCAGCACCAGCTGATACTTGGGCTCCTGGGAGGCAGCATCTCGGGCCCCAAACTTCAGGGATGCTGCCCCGAGCCGGGCCTCCTCCCAGCGCCGCTGCTCCTCCCCAGGGGCGCCGGACTCCTCCTCCACTAGATCCACTGTGCGTGCAGGCTACGGAGACAGGGGGACGTGGAGACAGAGCTGCCCTCTCTGCCCAGCGCCCCCTCCCCAGCCGCTACTGCCACAGAGAAAGGCAAGACAAGGGAGGGCCCGCCAAGCCGCCACCCTAGTCCCCAAAGCCTTCCCTCCCCTCCACTCGGGCACCTGGGCTGAAGCGGCGACCCCTCGCCTCACCTGTCCTCGGGTCTCCTCGGGCATGTGGTAGCGATTGGTGGCCTCCAGTTTCTCCTGCTCCCCAGCCGCCCGGTACTCCCGGGCCAGATCCCGCACGCGCCGCTTGTACCTGAGCTCCCGGCGCTCGTGTCGGCTCAGCTCCACGTCCCCAAAGAGGAACTCCTCGTCCGCCAGCTCGGCCTCCAGGTCTTCCAGCTTCTCTCGCTCCCGCTTGGCCAGGTACTCTCGGCGGGATTTCTTCCTCAGCTCAGGGACCTGGGTCAGGCCAGGGCAGTCAGAGCCTCCCCTCGCTAGAAGAGTGACCCCTTTCCCCTGTCCCCTTAAGAGGCACAACCTCCTGGGCAGGCCTGCCCGGGAACCTAAAGATGTGTCCTCCACCGTCCTTCCCTTTTCACTGAACAGCCTAACGAGGAGCCCAACGTAGGGCCCACACGCTGCCTTCCAGCAGCTCGGACGGTCCTTCCAGGCAGCCTCACCATCTTTGCCAATATCGATTCACCAGGATGATTATGCGTGTATTTTCTATTCTACCCTTGCTATTTTGTTCAACCCAGTGTAAAGGGGGAAAACATGACGGCTGACGCCACGATGTGGAGGCAGAGGTCTCCAACTGAAAACAACTGAGACACTCAGAATCCGCCAGGGGCCCTCCCCTGGGGGGCCGAGTGTATCCGGTTGACCAAAGAGTTCATTCGGGCTTTTCTGTAACATCTTATGGAAAACACTTGAATGAACTTTTTGGCCAACTTGATACTTAATTGCTTGGTTTTTTTGTTCCATGATACACTAAAATGGAGTTTATGCTCATGAGCTGATCTGAGTACCACAATCGAATTCTCCTTTGGCCTGACAGGCACACCGCTGGACAGTACCCGCCCTCGCCCCACCATGGGATGTACATACCACCACCCAAGAAGCGCTGCTGCTACAGCTGTTTAATCTGAGTCTAAGCGAGCTGCAAGACCCAATTTCCACTTTAAAGTAAGCACTGGGACAGAACTTAACACCACAAGATACGGATCAGATAAATCCAGAATGTAGGACATGGTGTACAAGATGAGACAGAAAGCAAGAGAGAAGGGGAAAATGAAACAAACTGAAGAGACCTCACACTCAAATGCAACACATGAAATGCAACTGGCTTCCAGTTTGGAAAAAGCAGTTATTAAAGACATTTGGGGATAACTGAGGAAATCTTATTGTGGGCAGATTCTTAGCTGATCCATGAGAATCATCTTCTTGGGTGTGACAGTGGCGCGGTGTGAGAATGTCTGCAGACACCAGGGACACGCTGATGGCATAAAATGCCACGATGTCTAAAACTTTCGTACGGTTCAAAAAGGACCAAAAAAGCTGCCACTTACACAAACACTGAAAATGCTGCACATGGTATTAGCAATTTTTTAATCCAAACAGTCTGGATAGATGTTGTTACGCTATTCTTTCAACTTTCCTATTGGTGTAAATTATGAAAATTTTCATAATTAAAAAAGGAAAGAAAAGTTCAAGAAAGTAAAAATACTACATCAGCACCAAGAGACATCTCAGAAGTCTCTGGCTACAGTCACTTTCTGGGGTGTAACCTGAGATGGATACATCAGGGGAGACCCGATGGCCACTAAGGCATTGTTAAGACACCAAGAGTCTCGAAATTCTTTGGGGGAAATCTAAGTGTGACTTACATGGGAAAGCCAGGCCTTCAGAAAACTGCAACCCTACCGAGGCTCCCCTGTAACAAGTCTAGTGCATGAATCACAAAGGCTCAGTCCCTGTGCAGTGAGAAGACCAACTCTGAAAATCAGTGGGTGATCACAAGGCCCGGGGGAGTGGGAGATGGGGTGGGGAAATGGAGGGATTAGACCGTAGGAAGGTATGTGGAGATGGTGTGCACAAGCTCAGCAGTCAGCACATCCCTGCCCTGCCCCTGTCCTCCAGCCAGCCCCTTGACCTTCCAGCTGCCTGTTGAGTATACCTCTTTAAGTCCCAGGAACAGGGAAATACTCCCTCACTAACATACAGTCTGATCTGATCCTAAGGAGTGAGAGGGTTTCTGGACCATTTCCTTCCCACTACAGTTTAAGTCTATCCTTAGCTGGCCCCTCAACCAGAGACCCAACACCCCCCACCCCACTTCCTCTCCATCTTTCCTCCCTACCCCTAACCACTCCATCAGGAAGTCTTTCCCTTTGTCTTTCTGGGCACAGGGACTCACCATGGCTTTCCGGTCTTCCTCAGCCATCTTGAGGCGTTTCTGAGCCTCTTCGTAAGCCTAGGAGAAGAAGGCAAGACTGGTCAAAGTCCCCAGGCCCACAGCCATTCCTGTCTAGAATCACAAGCATCACTCAGATGTTCCCTAGCACAAAGAAACGTCCCCCCTTCACTGAGGAATCTCTGTGGTTACAGGTTCAGCAGAGAGCCACCTTAGCCCAAAGACCCAAAGAGATAACCAGACTACTGGAGGTGGCCCCTTGTCTTCCCAGAGATCACTATCTGCGGTCACACCCAACCTCAGACCAGATCCAGGGGTCTGCGTGGGAACTGAGGGAACGTGCTGCTCCAACGCACCTTCTTGTCTGACCGCTCCAGGACGTTTCGAGTCCGATCCTTGTCCCGCTGCCGAACCCGCTCGGCAAACGCATCGCGTTCCTCCAGGTCCTGAAGGCGCTCTCGCTCTGTCCGCTCCCACTCATCCTCTGACTCTGGCTTTTCCGTCTGCTCTTTCTTCTCCCTGCAGCCCAGCCCAGAGGATTAACTGAGGGCACTCAGAGGCTTCCCGTCCCATCAACCACCTGCCCCATTCTCTCGCCCCCTACTTCTGACTTACCCTGTCTTCCTCTTTCCTTTCTCAGAAACTTGTTCCTCCTCCTCGTCTTCCTCTTCCGCCTCACGTTTCTTCCTGAGGTGTTTCCGTTTTTTCCGCTTCTTCTGGACACTGCTCCCGGCCCTGCCCACAGTCTCCTCGCTGCTCTCCTCACTGTCCTCCAACAACATATAAGAGCGGTTCTTTTCCAGCAAGGCTCGGGCTTCTCGCTCAGCTGCCCGAGCTGGCTTTTCCACCACTGCCTTCCGTGGGACCTGTCGGGAGACAGAGGAAAAGTCAAGGGGATGTGAGCAACTCCTGATCTCTGCCCACCTACTCTGCCCGGTTCCTAATTTAAGGAGTAACTGATCTTAAGCCAGCTGTCATTCTCTCTCTTCCGCAAGGCTTCACACCATGTCCATCAGCCCAAATGGGGTCTCTCAGTTTCTAAGCCTATCCCGTGCACCCCCTGCTAGGTACTAGGGATATAGGGATAAAGAGACAAAACTTCCTGCCCTCACGGAGTTTACATTCTCACACCCAATTCTCGACTGCTCAGCCTCTGTTCTCCCCAATGACTAAGTCATTCCTACCCAAGGACTGGACAAGGATTGTCCAGATTGTTTTGCAGAGCCCTGTCACGGGCCGGCACTGTACCAGCCTCCAGAGATACCCTGGTGAACAGATTAACACTGAGCTCCTACCCTCACATCAAGTACATTCTAACCTCATCTTTCACCAAGTGCATATGGGACAGCCACACCAGGTTATCTGCCATTCTCTGAACAAGTTCAACACTTTTAGTCTTACTGTATATTTCTGAGCTCTTGTTCTGCAGGGTACAATTAGATGGTATGAATACAAAGACAAAAAACACAGTCTTGTCTTCCAGGAGCTCACCATTACACCTTTACTCTTCCCCTTTCTCTACCCAACAAATTCCAGAGAATCTTTGGGCTGCTTTTCGCCATCACCGCTACACCACTTCTACCCTCCCACAACACTGCCCACACATCTCTTCTATAGCCTCACTCTTCGAAGGGTGGGTAAGTTTCCAGCATCACCCGGAAACTTGTAAGATTTGTTAGAAATGAAGAAAGGAAGAAACCATCCCAGACCTACCGAATCGGAACAAAAGCCGTGGATGAATCCTAAACCTGTTTGAGAAACACTGCTCTATAGACCCTTAAGCCCTCCTCAATCTTCTCCACGGGAGTGGTCGTCCAGCCCGAAAGTGGTAACTGCTTGCAAAGTGAAGTCGCTCAGTCGTGTCCGACTCCTTGCGACCCCATGGACTGTAGCCCACCAGGCTCCTCCGTCCATGGGATTCTCCAGGCAAGAATACTGGAGTGGCTTGCCATTTCCTTCTCCAGGGGATCTTCCCGACCCAGGGATCGAACCCAGGTTTCCCGCGTTGCAGGCAGACACTTTAACCTCTGAGCCACCAGGGAAGCCCAAACTGAGCTTAATTCTCCGTTGGACAGTTTGCCCAAGTGAGCCCAAACTCCGTTGGACAAGTAACCTGGGGGCCCCTCCCCTGCTCCACCCACTCTCCCGCCGCTCCCACGCCCGGTCCCGCCTCTCCCAGCACCTTGTTCCAGAGTCTGAGGGCGAAGTCCCGGGCCGGCCCACTGAGGTCCAAGGTATCGGTGTCTCGCAAGCGCTGCACGAACTCTTCTGCCGAGGCACAGCGCTGCGCGGTACCGATCAGGAACTGGGCCACGTGCCGCTCGCTCAGCCCCAGCACCGAGTGCAGCTCGTCTTGCACCCAGCGCTCCAGCCCCGCCGGTGTCGCCATGGCGACACACGCTCCCTATTCCTGGCCCTGAAAGTGTCTCCAGCTGCCACGTCGGCGGCCGGGCGGATCGGAGGCCTAGAGCTCCAGGATGGAGCCTCTGCTCCGGAATGGAGCTGCCTGAGAACCTAGGAGTTCAGTTTCCGATAGTCCAAAGCAATCCTCCCGGACCGCAGAGGCCGGAAGTGGCTGCTCTTTTTCGGCCTACGCACTACGGTGGCCGAGCGAGTTCAAATCTCGCGTAATTGTACGCGAAGCTCGGAATAAAACATGTTCATTTCTTCCCCTACTGAATTTCTGTCGCCCTCTGTTGGTCATTAGTGAATATTACATTCATTCATTTCATTCAACTATATTGAGAACCTTGGAGAAGGCAATGGCACCCCACTCCAGTACTCTTGCCTGGAAAATCCCATGGACAGAGGAGCCTGGTAGGCTGCAGACCATGGGGTCGCGAAGAGTCGGACACGACTGAGCGACTTCACTTTCACTTTTCCCTTTCATGCATTGGAGAAGGAAATGGCAACCCACTCCAGTGTTCTTGCCCGGAGAATCCCAGAGACGGGGGAGCCTGGTGGGCCGCCGTCTATGGGGTCACACAGAGTCGGACACGACTGAAGTGACTTAGCAGCATATTGAGAACCTAAAGTGCCTGGTGGCTCAGGTGGGTAATGGCACCCCTCTCCAGTAGTCTTGCCTGGGAAATCCCATGGACGGAGGAGCCTGGTAGGCTACAGTCCATGGGGTCGCGAAGAGTTGGACACGACTGAGAGACTTCACTTTCACTTTTCACTTTCATGCATTGGAGAAGGAAATGTCAACCCGCTCCGGTGTTCTTGCCTAGAGAATCCCAGGGACGGGGGAGCCTGGTGGGCTGCCGTGTCTGGGGTCGCACAGAGTCAGACATGACTAAAGCAACTTAGCAGCAGCAGCAGCAAAGTGCCTGGTGGCTCAGGTGGGAAAGAATCTGCCTACAATGCAGGAGACCTAGGTTTGATCCCTGGGTGGGGAAGACCCCCTTGGAGGAGTAAATGGTAGCTCACTCCAGTATTCTTGCCTGAAGAATTCTATGGACAGAAGAACCTGACCTACTACAGTCCATGGGGTCACAAAGAGTCGGACATAACTGAGAGACCAACACTTCCAGTGTGGGCCAGGCACAGTTTTAGTACCCAGGGATATAGCAAAGAACAAATCAGAAACAAATCCCTTACTGAATTTACAGTGGCAGAGGGTTGGGGGTGGGGACCAGCCTGACAGAGACAAGATACATAAAAATATAAAATACTAAGTTATATGGAGCCAAAAATAATGCAAGGTGTGTGTGGGCGCTTGTGGGGTGGGGCATTCAAATTAGAAGATCAGGTCCAGCTTGTTACAGATCAACTGATTAGGAGTGACCTTTGCTAGGACAGTTACTTTCTGCAAGAAGTGAATACAGGTTAGGCTTAATCGAGGACTCCAGGCAGATGAAAACTCAGGATGTGGAGAAAAAGCAAAGGTACCCTCTTTTCTTGGTGCTATCTCATAATGTTATTTTAAAAGATCTGCAAACTAAGAAATATGCAAATTGTATTCTGCTTTTTTTTTTTTTTTACTAACAGCTTGAGAAAGTCACCGGTGGCTGCTTAATTTTAAATAAGCAGAACTTGTTGCTTGACTACTGTCTGGCCTCTGATTCTGCTTCATACTTTTACAATTAATTGGATTTATCTGACACCGTGTTGGGAAACTAAACATTTGTTATTCCAACTAACAGCCACAAGTAGCTCCGAATCATTGACGTCATGAGTGCACTGTTTTCTGTTTCTGAAATGGACTGTGAACACCCCTGGCATCTCAGAGCTTCTTACTTCTGCTTTCCTGGGTCAAAACTAATTATGGTCTTTACCTAATTAGCTACTAATGTGAGTACTCTCCCTCCATACTCACACCTGCTCTGAAGTAGCCTATTCTTTTGACACCTTGCTTATTCCCTTGCTGGGAACATCTCTGGCATGTGTTTAAGATCAATTTTTCTAATACATTTTGTTTTTAATAAAGAAGGACCTTCCTCTAGTGATAGGACTCTATCTGCCATATCTTTATTAGCCTGGAGAACTGGAAAAAAAATCTGACAAGTAAAATGTAAATATTCCACACGTAGAAGATACAAATTCACCGAAACGGGAAAGTGTCCCAGTGCCAACTATACTTGGGCCACAAAGCCATGAATTATCTATGGTTCTTAAAACTTTAGGAATGTAAACCCGTTGTCTATCAGAGGAGAACTTTTTCAGGAATCTGCCCCTCTGTACTATTCTGCAGCAGTTTCAAGAGATTTATTACTTACGGTCTTGAGTCTTGGAGTAAAATCCCCTGGATTAGCCACTTCTAATCATACACTCTCTGGCTGCTTGCCTTGCACTAGGCTTCTGAATACCAGAATCCTTCAATTCAGAGTGTCCTCTGCTTCCAAATTTTTATCTCCTTTCATCTGCTCATTCGTTCATTCATTCTAAAGATAATTGTGTGTGTCTATCAGGTGCCAGGCATGCGGACGCCGCAGTGAACCCAGCTGACTGTTTGTCATCATGGTATGTCCAGTGTGTGGGTGCTCCAACTGTCCTTCCTCACACCAGCCCTAGACTTACAAAAATAATAATTTTTAAAATTACTTTTTAATCATTTAAAAGTATTTATTTTTGGCTGCACTGGGTCTTCAATGCGCATGAACTTTCCCTAGTTGCAGCAAGTCGGGGCTCCTCTTTGCTGAGGTGGCAGGAGGGCTTCTCATTGTGGTGGCTTTTCTCGTTTCAGAGCACGGACTCTAGGTACCCGGGCTCAGTACTTGTGGTACACCAGCCTAGTTGCCCTGCAGCAGGTGGCATCTTCTGGAGCAGGGGTCAAACCTGTGTCCCCTGCATTGGCAGGCAGATTCTTAACCACTGGACCATCAGGGAAGTCCAAAAATTTTTTAATTAAAAAAAAAAGAGAGAAAACAAAACAGGGAGTTCCCTGGTGGTCTAGTGGTTAGGATTTGATGATTTCATCATGGAGGCCCAGGATAAGTCCCTGGCTGGGGAACTGAGATGCCGCAAGCTGAGAGGCACAGCAAGAACAAAACCAAACCAAAGCAACAACAAAAAATCCCCAGTCCCTCTCCTGCTGGTCCTTGGAGAAATCGGTGCCAGGTTCTCCCAGAACCCTCTCTCCATGGCCAGTGCTGAGCTTCTGGTTCCCTGTCATATTTTCCCCTCCCACAGCCATGGCTGCTTCCTCCTTATGGCTAGTAAGAAGGTGAGAGAGGCCTGGAATGAGGAACCCAGAACCCACTCCATCCCACCCCGACCCCATTCCCTTTTTCAAAAGAAAGAGAAGCAGCAGGAGAGTTGGAGAGAGCTCCATTTTATTATAGAAAATAAAAACAAAAACAAAAACCCAGGCAATTGAGAAGAAAGGAGACACAGGGGGAAGAGAGTTGAGGTCCCTCATGACTCACCCCACACCCTCAAAATTCAATTCAATTGTGAACCACCAGGAGGAACAGAATTAAATAACTAGAGGGGGATACAGAGTTAAGATTCCCAGCCTTCCCTCTGGGGGAAAGTGAGACACGGGAATACTGAGCAAAAGTGGAGGAAGCCATACCCCAAGTCCCCCCAGTGCGGGGACTCCAGGGGACAGGGAAGAGGATTCTACATGGACACGCAAGTAGGCGTGGCTTGTAAACCCAGGACTTTGGCAGGTGGGGCTGGGGATGGCGGGGGTAGGGGGCTGTAAACCAGGCTGTAGTCAAGAGAAGCAGCAGGAGCTGTAAACAAAGGGGCAGGGACCTAAGGAACAGGAGGGAGAGGTGCTGGAAATGCAGTGGGGGCTGGGTCTCCTGGGGAGATGGGGGAGCCTCCAAGGGGTGGTAGGGAGTCGAGGAGCGTGTACCCTGCCAGTGGAGATGGCAAGGGTGCTCCATCTCTACCCCCGCCCTGTGAGCTCTGTGCTCCTCCCCAGGACTGCATGGGGGTCTCGGATCACCTAGGAGGCACCAGCGTGTCTGAGGAGGGTGGAAACTGAGCGGTTGCCTCTGCCCCCAGAAACAGGAAGAAGAAAGCGAGGTGGAAGATGCTGGTTGCCCTTCCCTGCCAGGCTCATGCTGAGGGTCTGTCTGTCTGCTCTGAACCTTCTGGGTTCCAGAATCTTCAGTTCCGGGAAGAAGGGAGGTGTATCTCCGTGTGGGAAGAGGGTCACCTCCGGCAAGACTCATCTGTGCGAGAGGGGGCAGCAAGGATAGAGGATGAGAGAGGTTCTCCGCCGCCCGCCTCCCTACCCGCTCCCCACACTGAAGGCCAGTTGGCATGCGGAAAATCTTACAACATCTCCCACGTCCTGAGTGCCTGTTGCTACTACTAGTCATAGCAGCCATCACTCATTTCATTTAGCTTGGATTCTCTGCCAGCCATTCTCATAACTTCTTTAATCTTGCAATAACCCCAGGAGATGTTAAGTTATTCCATGTCCAGCCATAGTTCCTAAGTGCTTCCCAAAAAGTTCTTAACCCTCTCAACAATCTCAAGAGGTGGTTATTATTAACCTCATTTCAAAAATAATAAACTGAGGCCAGAGGTCAGGCAGTTACCCTGAGGTAACACCACAATTAAGAGACATGATGGAATTCAAACTCAGGCCTGTCTGATCCAAATCCTGTGTTAACTACACTGTAGCACTCAGAAAGAGTCCTGGTTTAGAAATGTGGCGATCTTATGTGCCCTTCGCTTCTCAGGACCTCAGTTTTCCCATCTGTTAAAAGGAACTGTGAAAGAGGAGAGTGAAAAAGTCGGCTTAAAGCTCAACATTCAGAAAACTAAGATCATGGCATCTGGTCCCATCAGTTCATGGCAAATAGATGGGGAAACAGTGGAAACAGTGACAGACTTTAGTTTTTGGAGTTCCAAAATCCCTGCAGATGGTGACTGTAGCCATGAAATTAAAAGATGCTTGCTCCTTGGAAGAAAAGCTATGACCAACCTAGACAGCATATTAAAAAGCAGAGACATTACTTTGCCAACAACAGTCCGTCTAGTCAAGGCTATGGTTTTTCCAATAGTCGTGTATAGATGTGAAAGTTGGACTATAAAGAAAGCTGAGCACCGAAGAATTGATACTTTTGAACTGTGGTGTTGGAGAAAATCTTGAGAGTCCCTTTGACTGCAAGAAGATCCAACAAGTCCATCCTAAAGGAATCAGTCCTGAATATTCATTGGAAGGACTGATGTTGAAGCTGAAACTCCAATACTTTGGCCACCTGATGTGAAGAACTGACTCATTTGAAAAGACCCTGATGCTGGGAAAGATTGAAGGTGGGAGGAGAAGGGGATGACAGAAGATGAGATGGCTGGATGGCATCACGGACTCAATGGACATGAGTTTAAGTAAACTCAGGGAGTTGGTGATGGACAGGGAGGCCAGTCCATGGGATCGCAAAGAGTCGGACACGACTGAGAGACTGAACCGAATGAACTAAAGGAGCTGTTGGGCTAGAGTCCCCACCAAGCTCCTTCCAAGCGCCAACATTAAATCCCCCTTCCTCCTGAACCGCAGTGCCCGCTCCGACCAGCAGGCGGCGCCAACGGGACGGCGAAGTCTGCGCTCACCCACTATCAGGGCCTTGGTGCGCAGCCCGCCCTGAAGCTCTGGCTGCAGCAACAGCAGTTCCTCCTCCTCCTCTTCGTCGTCGGCTTGGGCCGCTGGGGGACTGGGGGCGCTGGGGGCCTCAGGCTCCGGGCCCAGCTCTTCTAGCACCGAACTCTCCGAGGGATACTGATACGTGGTCTCCAGGGCTGTCTCGCTGAAGGAGATCTTGAGCTGCGGGTGGGAGAGAAAGCGGGGAGGAGGCGAGGTCAGACCGCAGGGTAACAGGTGCAGGACCACAGGGAGTGGGGACTGGGTTTGGGCACGACTCGCTGACTTTGCCCGCCCCAGCCACTCTGGAAGCCAGTTTTCCTTTCGGTACTCGCTACTCGCTGGCCAATCCCAGATTTCCCCTCTTCAGTCATATCGTTTGAAAAACATTGACTTTGGCCTGAGCTTAGGCAGGGGCCTGGGTAGCAGGAGTAAGGAACCCAGGATCAAGGTTTCTACTTTTAGAGTGTGGGAGGTGGAAAGATAAAGAGAAATTAAAAACCTGGATATAAGTCCTGTGATCAGAACTGAGTCTTTGGGCACCCTGGGGGCAATCAGGGGGGCTCCCCAGGGGAGGTGAGAGCTGTCTCCTGGGCAGGAAGGAGCTGGCTGGGAGGGAGTCACAGGCAAAAGCCAAGACAGGCACATTGGTTTCCAGAGCCTTGATCCCTTGCTGTTCGAGGGAGAACCCAGGACCCTGAACACCAGCCTCTCCCACCTCACTCACTCCTCTCCTGCAGCTGAAGTGAGCTCCCAGGAAAGGGTCTTGGCTCTGACAGGGGAGCAGAGACCAACAGAAAAGCCAGAGGAAGGGAGACTGTCCCCCGAAACCCATTGAGATGATAAGCCCAAGTCCCTGAAAGCAGTAGCTGTGGGGGAGGTGACAGGGCAGAGAGGAAAGTCCAGACAAACACGGGACAGGGGTGGAGAACGCACCAGAAGGGACGTGCAGTGACAGAGACAGGCGACCAGAGGAATCTGGAGGGGGCAGAAAATCCTCGGGAACATACTGGTGCAAGAGCCGGCGAGCCCCAGCTGTTCTCACCACCTTTTTACCCTTCCCCTCTGCCCTCCTAAGAAGCTCACGGGGAAGGGGCAGGGTGGGATTAACTCTGGGAGCCAAAGCGATTAAGGAGACAAACAGGAGGATTCCATGCGAACTGCTCGGAAAGGTCCAGAGGATCTCCTTGGGCCTTCTCTAGCATCCGTTGGGGAACCTGGGGGTTGGGGGCCCTGCATCCCCGAGTCTCTGCATGGACTGGCGTATGAGAAGAGAGTAACCAGGATGGTGGCTGGACAGATGGTTGCTAACAGCTGGGTCCCCATGGGAAGCGAGAACTCAAGAGACGTGTGTGTGTGTGTGCGTGCACGCGTGCACATGCGTGTGTCACTCTAAGCGTCCAAACCTGGCATAGGCCCACCTCTCTGGGAACAAAAGCCAGAACCTGGCCAAGGCCTAGGAGGGGCTCCAATGTGCCCCTCGCCACTCAACACTGCATCCTCCTCCACTCCAGCCACATGGGCTGTGATTTCTTCCAGGCCCACCCCAGGCACTCTTACCTCAGGGCCTTTGCACTGGCTGTTCACTCAGCTTAGAATACTCTTCCCCCAATATCGCCGTGGCTCCCTCCCTTTGGATCATGCTATTATTTGCTCCTCCTACCATCTGGCCCTCAAAGTTCCATTTGTCCCTGTCCTAATTTTTTCCCATAATCACTTAACCACCTTCTAACCTAACGTACCAAAAAGAAAGTTAGTCGCTCAGTCGTGTCCAACTCTTTGCAACCCCAAGGACTATAACCCACCAAGCTCCTCTGTTCATGAAATTTTCTAGGTAAGAATACTGGAGTCGGTTGCCATTTCCTTCTCCAGGGGATCTTCCCAATCCAGGGATTGAATCCAGGTCTCCTACATCACAGGCAGGTTCTTTACCGTTTGAACCACTAGGGAAGCCCTAACCTACCAGAGGATTTACTAATTTGGTTACTTATTTTTGTCTGCTGTCAATAGAAGCATGGAAGTTGCTTCAATGGGTAAGGAAGGTTCCATTCATCCAGACATCAGATGGCGTCTCAACATACCAACCCTAGGGGAACACTCTTGCGGGGTGGGGGGGTGCAGGCCAGCCTGCACACAGTCGACCCCCAGTCCGCGTCTGTGGAACAGCCAGCTGGTAGAATTGAGTGACAGGAACCAGACCCCTTATATCCTAACTTCTCCAAAGGAACCACGTCTACTGCTGACAGGTTTACCCAAACTTCTGGGAACCCACTTCTGTTTTCTTTTCATGTCACCTTTTGAGATACCGAGCTCTGTAGTTTATTATCTGCTCTGGTAAAAGGAGCCATTTTATTTGCTCTCTGTCCATGTTTGTCTCTCTCCCCCAACCCTGCTTCTCTCCTCACCACCCCAACTTCTGACTGGGCTTCTCAGGAATGCACAGCCTTCATGGGGTGTGTGTGTTGAGGGGGGTGGGTACGGATGGGATGACTCACTCACTCCTCTCTCATCAGCTATATAAGGTCACAAGGGGGCTGGGGAGAGGAGGGGCCGACCTCCCAGCCAGAGGGGCCTCTGGGGAAGGGCACGGGCCATGGCCCAACCCCTGGGCTCCAGTGGCAGGGCTGGGGCTTCTTTCCCAGTGCAGGGACACGTTTGATGGAATTAGCCTGCAAACAGGAGTTATTTAGGGAAAGGGGGACAGTGTTAGATGGCAGGGTCCTCCTATCCCTGATCTGATAGGCAGGGCTGGACATGCCCGTCCCTGACGAGCAGGGTGCTGGGAGAGAGGAGGAGGCCTCAGGGAGAGCTGAGGGGAAAGTGTCTGGGCCCAGAGAACTCTGCACTGCTTCTTCCCCACCCCCACCTGAAGCAGCCGCTTCCTTATTCTCTCACCACATCCTGAGCACAGTTCTGGCCAGGCCCATGGCCCCATGTTCGCCACTCAGCCCCACCAGCCTTCCGGCCCCCACCCCAGGCTTCCTGTTTGGGCGATCTGCTTCCGGCTCCCTCGCTCCCTGACCTAGGACCTAGGACCTCCCTCACTCTCACAGGTCCTGCCCTGCACTCAGTCCCCGGCCTTTGGGCCCCAGACTTCATGTCTTCCCCTCTTTGTTCCTGCCCAGAGGCACAAGACAGCCTCTACAGTAGTGACTTCTCTGAACATCTCACCCTGGCTGTTCCTGACCTAGTTTCTCGCCCAGCCCGGAGGCAAAAGGGTCACCTAGCAGTCAGCTCAGGACAGACCCAGGGACCACGGCTCTGGGATGGGAGCTTGAGCTTCATGTGAAGATGAGCTGGGGTCTCAAGTGACTCCCGACCTTTGTGCTTTCCCACTGACACCGGGGACACGAAAACCAATCTGAGGATGACACATATGGGATGAGGGCTGGAGCTGTGTTAGATACAGAACTTCTCTTTCCTTGGAGATTTTCAAGCTGGAAACTGGTGTATGGGGCAGGAGTTGGGCCAGCGCCAGGGAAGAAGTCAGCTTGGCTGTTTCCAACTTCCCCGCACCGCCTTTTTTCCAGTTTAACCTCTGACCTTCTGCTGGCCCCAGTCCCCAACCCTGCCCTCGACTCCCATTGTGCTCTCTGCTCTCAGCACAGTGCCTCCAAATTCACTTCTCTTTCTTTCTACCCCAAGAGGAGGGAGAGGCCAGGAAGAAAGGGGAAAACCAACTGCTGAGCCAGTTCTGGGGAGGGAGGGGATGCCCAGGGAGGAAGGACTGGGAGGGAGTGGTGGGGGGAGTATTTTGGAAGAGGAGAAGGCTTTTCTTGTCCCAAGAGAGAAGGGAGCACTGTCTGAAGCTGTGGCCCAGCTGGGGGTGTGCAACCCCAAGGTCACCCACTTCAAATGGCCTCTGTGTGAGTCTCTCCCATGGGGCAGACTCGGGGTTCAAAAGCCTTCTTCTCTCTGCTCCTTGGCCAGCCCCTGTTCCACTCCCCTCCCCCACTATCCTAGGATGTCCCCACTCCGCTCTGCAACACCCCCTTCCTTGGGTCTGTGAGCTGTTCCTCCACTAGCTTCTCCCTGCCATTTCTCCCTAAAACCCCAAACCCTTCTGCCTTCCCAGGCTTCCTACCCCGGCATTCTTTTGCCCACTTTTGCCCTGCAGACCCTGCCCGCGTAGACTCCGGGCTGTGGCCTCAACTCGGGTCTCCCACCCAGATGGGCTGGGCTGGGTCACAGACTCGGGAATGGAAAGCATGGGGGGGAACTCAGAGCCTGAGGGAGAGAAGAGTGAGGAGCCTGGGCACACCCTGAGAGAGACACACCCAGGACAGCGAGCCTGATTGCGGAGCAGGCTCCTTGGGCTGGGAAATGAATGGAAAAGAAGGGCCACAAAAAGGAAGGGCGTGTGTTCAGAGGAGGAAGGGTGGCAGCAGGAATGAACAAGAATAGACGAAGACAAGGATACAGAGGTGTAAAAAAAGGGAGAGAGACAGGAGTCCACAGAGCAGTGATGGTGGGCTGGGCGAGAAGTCTGGGTTGGCTGCTCCCTACCTGTTTGTGGCGCCTTTCAGGGGACCCCTTGACAAGGCAGCTTCGGCTGAGGCGGAGGTAGCCCCCCAGAACCAAGATCTCCTCGGCAGTCGGGTACCGCTTCTTCCCAGCCCCAGGGACCGCCGCGTCAGCTGTGGCTGGGGTGGCTGGAGTGGCGGGGGCTGCAGGGGGCGCGGACCGCCGGGGGTTGACTGTGAAGGTGTGTCCGCTGCGGCGGGGGGCCCCCACCCCTGGCCCTGCCTTCACCCCGTAGAAGAGCCGGCTCATGAGGGGATCCCCAAGGGACTGGGGGGCAGGTGGGGCTGGGGGTGGGGGAGACAGAGGGGCTGCAGGTGGGGGCCGGAGTTCCCCTGCTTCCTCTTCCTGCCGTCTAGAGGCTCCAGTCCCGGCGTCCTCTGGGGAGAGGGGGGAGGGCGCAGAGCAGCGGTCCTGCAGGGCGCCCAGAGGCCTGCTCTGAGTGCCCGCCTCCTCCTTCTCAGCCTCCCCTTCTCCAGCCTCTGCACCCAAAGGCCCCACGTGCTTCTCGGCAGACTCTGGAGTGTCTGGTTTCTGGGGCTGAGGCTCTGTGTCCCTGGGTGTCCAGTCTCGGACCTTCCCAGAGTTCAGGGTCCATTTCCAGCCTTCCAGTGGCCGCAGGCCCCTCTCGCCATCCTCCACAGGACTGGGCCTTTCCTCTGCTCCCTCCGGTCCTGCAGAGCGACTGTCTGGAGCCTCCCTTGTCGGGGTCTCTGACAACACTGTGGTCCCTTCTGGGACCATTCTTGGAATCGGCCTCTCGTCTTTTCTCCCCCATTCCTCTGAGCAGTCTTTTCTTTCTTCTCCTGAACTCGGCCTCCACTCTGATGCCTCCAGTTGTGCCAAACTCTGTCCCTGAGACTCTCTGGGGTCAGGCCTCCATTTACGGGACTCTGTCAGGCCCAGCTTCTGGTTGTCAGACTCTTCGGGGCTCAGTCTACTGTCCACCACCTCTGTTCTCCTGGGGCTTTGTTCTCGGGGCTCTGCCAGTCTCAAACTCCGCTCAGGAGTTTCTCCAGGGCTCAGCCTCCATTTCCGCACCTCTGACAGTCTGGAGCTCCTGTCTCCAGCCTCTCCTGGGCTCTGCCTCCAGTCCCGAGACTCCAAAGGCCTGGGGCTCAACTCTCGAGCTCCCCCTATCCCCAGCCTCTTCTCTCTGAGCCACTCTTCCCTGGACTCTCTTCCCTTGGGGCTGGGATCCCGTGTCTCCCCGGCGCTGGGTCTCCGCCCCCGGGTCTCCAAAGGTCCAGGCCGTCTGTCGGTGAGTAGCTCTTCACTCCGCTGCTGCTGCTGCTGGCGCTCTTGCCGGATAAATCGGTTCTGGTGCACGGGCCCAATGGCCTCCAGGAGGACAGCAGACTCGTCTGGGTTTGGAGGTCCAGCCTCCGTAGTCCCAGGCGCAGGGCTAGGCTCCCCAGGAGACAGACCAAGCTTGGCCCGGCGGCGCTCCAGAAGGCCCCGCTTCCAGGCTGGCATCTGCGACAGCCGCTCCCGCTCTGCAGTCTCACGGCCGCGAACGGCTGCCTCTTCCTGCCGGCGCCGGGCTAGCAGCTGTAGCTTCCAGTCTGGGATGGTGGCCATGGTCGCCTTGGGGAGGGTGGGGGAACGCTGGGGGGCAGAGAACAGGAAGGAGAGGCTCCAGAGGGGCCCAGGAGGTGAGAATGGGGGTGGGGGGAGAGGAAGCAGGGGGAGAGGTGGGACACAGAGGAGCTGAGGGTGAGGACAGTAGGAAAAGGGGCGGCGAGGGGGTGGGCAGAGAAAGGGGAAAAACTGAGAAAGAGAAGAGGAAACTAAGAGCCAGGTGATGGGGTTGGGGGAGGTGGGTCGAGAAGAAGAGTGGAGATTCAGCAAAGAGACAAGAGTCAGATTTGTGGGTACAGGTTACTGGGCATCAGAGACAGTCCCCAGGTTGTGAGAAGAGGGAAAAACGAAAGAAGTTGGCGCGAGGGAGAAGAGAGAAGAGAGGCTAGGGGTGAGCGGGGCAGGATCCGAGCGAGGTTGCCTGACCGCTACCCCAGGAGCGGCGGGAGTGGGAAGCGAGGTCAGCGGGATCCCCGGCGGAGAGGGGGCAGTGGCACCTGAAAGGGTGTCGGGAAGGTGGGAGGGCGGAGAGTGGACAGGTCCAGGGAAGAAGGGGGAATCGGGGGCAGAGGGGCAAGGGAGCTCGGCGGCTGCAGCCCGGCGAGTCTCAGCGCGGGCCCCGGAGGTCCGGGCTCCCCTTCCAGCTCCGCTTGAGCCACGCCTCTCCGACCCCCCAGCCCCCACCCCTCCGCCCTGCACTCCGCCCCGGGGCGGGCCAGGGGAAATACCCTCCCCCGGGGACTTTCGGAACCCGGCGATCGGAGCTGCCAGCTCGTTCCCAGAACCCTGGCGTCCACCCCCCACCAACCCTAACCCGGTCCCGGCCCCGCCGCCGGCCTCCCCCACCGGCGATGCCCCGAGGTCCCGGGCGAGCGAGCGCCCCAGGCGTACGGAGCACCGGCTCCACACCGCTTCGCTCCGGAGCCGGCCAGTCTTGCGCCGGGGTCTTGGCGCTCATGGAACCCCGACCTCGCCAGCCGTCCCCACCCGGCTATGACCGCACTGATGGGCAATCTCGGCACAAAGAGAGGAGAGACAGCCCGAGGTCCGCGCCCGGGACGGAAGGGAGGGGACACCCCCTCCCCAAGTCTGAAGCCCCTGGGTCAACTCACACGCCGCGGGGCTCCCGGGGGAGGGGGAGCGAAGGAGCCTGACGTCCGGAGAGAGGAGGAGAGAGGAAGAGGAGGAGAGAGGGATAGAGGGAGATCCGGGGCCGAAGGTGGGGGGGGGGGTTCGGGGGGGGGGGGGCGCGGGACGGGGGAAGGGAGGAGAAGGGGAGGGACGGAGACTGAGACCCGGGGGCCGGGCAGGGGGCGGCCGCCGCTTTGTCTGAGGACAATGGGGAGAGGGAAGGGGGCGCAGGGCGGAGCCGGGCGCGGGGGCGGAGCCTCGCTCTCCGGGTCCCCCTCTTGGGGCCTCGGCCCCGGGACTCTTTTCCCGCCGCGATCCCCGGCCCTCCGCGGTCCTTCCCCAGGGCCTCTCACGCGGCTCCCGCCCGGTAACCCTGGACAACCCAGGTGTCCAGACCCCCACCCCCAGCTCGCCAACCCGGGGCGGCGGCCCGTGACTCAGACCCCTCGAGGGACTTGGGGAGGAAGCGGCAGCTGCTCGGAGCCGGGCCCGCCCTTCCCATCTCCTGCCGCTCCTCCCCACGCTTTTGCCTATCCGGGCCAGCCTTTGTTACCGTGGGGGCGCTTGCGGGGCCCGTGGGGAGGGGGCGGCCGCAGGAGCAGGGCTGGGAAGACAACGGTTTCGGAAGCTCGCTCCCTTACCCGAACCTTTGCCCCACTCTTCCGTTTCAGCCCGTCCCCCACCCGGGTCTGCAGCGAGAAAATTGGGAGATTTGGAGGAAAGGGGACCGGGTGCTCCGGGAAGGGGGTGGAGGGCTGGGTCCGCGGGGAGTGGCCGCCGCCCAGCGGTCACCAGAAGGCGCGGCCGATGCCCAGACTCCAATGTAACTCGCCTTTCCCAGAGCCAGCCCTGCAGCTTTGAGAGACACTGACAGACTGCATTCTACACGTAGAAAAACCAGACTGAATTTTATTTTCCTGTAGCGCGAGTTCCTCGGGAGAGCAGGGAGCCTTTAGTCACCTTAGCTAAGAGCGGGAGAAACCGCTCAACTAGGTTCAGGAGGATGGAGCCTAGGGGCGGGGCCTAGGGACCTGGAACGGCCAGACAGTGGGCCTTGGTCCAGCTCCTGGGAGGGAGCTAGACGTGGAGAAAGGATCCCTGAGGCGCAGAGGGTAGTAACAGGGCTAAGGGAGTGGTCAAGCCAGACTCTTCTCTTGGTGAGGAAATTGTTAATGGAGGGTCAAGCCCTGAACTGTAAGTAGAGGGATAAGTTCCCAGCCACTCCTTCCTGGCTGGTGAGAAGTGGCCCTTGGAGTCCAATGGCTGAAATTCAGTATGGAGCTGGAACCAAGGAGTGGAGGCTCAAGCAAGGAAAGGGACCACTCCTTCAGTCCATTGATTTGGGCCTCTGGTCTGAAGCAGTCAAGGCCTGGATGTTAAGGGAATTTGGGATAGGAGGGAGAGAGGAAGTACAGGGCTTGCAACCAGGGTTAACCCCTTACTCAGCCTCCCCATCCTGGGGCCGGGAGAGCAGGTGGAGTTTTCTTTGTAGCTGGGCCCGGAGGTAGCGGAGATCATGCTGGTCCAGTCCGTGAGCCAGGCCCAGGTAGAGGGTAAGGAGGAGAGCAAGGAGCAGGCGGTCAGTGCCCAGGGTGGGTACCACCCATAGCACAGTCAGCAGCTCCACGCACACTGGATGGCGCAGGTGGGAGAAGAGTCTCAGAGCCCGGGGCGACTTCAGGGCCAGAGGCTCGCCCAGCCCCAGCACATGGTAGTACACCTAGCAGAGGGAGAATGGCTTAGAAATGGAGTCAAGCCCTTGTCACAACTTAACTGCCTCTTTCCTCCCCTTCTGGGCACCCTCCTTCTATGACAGGCTCAGGAACCACCCTTCTGAGACTGGGGGTCCCTGACCCTCATCTCTGGCCCATGAACCTTCCCAGGCCCAAGAAGCCCATGATTCCTAGCCTTTGGGGGAGGGCCGGGGGGAGACTATCTTATAAGAAAGGGAGGTGGAAGACAATGGGAGGCAGAGGGACATCCTTGGAGGGGAAAGAGGTATTCTAGAAAGGATCAAATGTCTTGGGTATGGATCTGGGAGCCTCACCTGTTTCAGGCCCATGAGCTCTGCATAGTCGAAGACAAGAAGGATGCTGAAGATGAGGAGCCAGGAAATGACATGGAGGACAAAGCAGAGGAGGGGCACCCAAGTGGCCCACGGCTCAGTCCGAGTCTCCCACAACACAGGACCCCTGGGCACGGGCTCCCAGTACCGCATCACCAGCTGAGAAAGGAAGAGGGACTGGGTTTTCCAGCAGCCCACCCTTGACAGACCCAGACCCAGGGGCTGCCCCCAGTCCAGGCTGGCCGGCTGTTCTCCCCACCTCTATCATGAGCATGTTCACCATGTGGAGGGTGCTGGGTGGGGTCCTAAGGATGTAAGAATGACATGTCTCTACTCTGAGGACTTAGAGAATGGATGAGAGTGACCAGATAGGCACGCACACTAGTCTATGCCAAGCACCCACTGAGAAGACAGGTGAGTACTAACTGGGAAGCTTTCTCTTGAGATCTAGGGAAGTGCTTTTGAAGAAAGGATAAGACTGAAGAGGTGTTAACAAGGCACTCTCAAGCGGGACAACATGAACAAAGTTGCAAAGGTGAGAATGCACACATCGTGCCCAGTGGATAACAAGCAGTACATACTTCTTGATAAAAAACAGAATGTGTGCTGTGAAAGAATGGGAGCTGAGATTAGTCCTGAACACCCTCAGTTCTCCTCCTAAACCCACACTTTATCCAAAGCCTGAGGTTCTTGCAGCTCCAATCAATGACATCCTTCACACATGCTGTTTCCCTTGAGGACTCAGCTGCTAGGGCTTCATACCTGCAAGGCCAGGGCAGTGCATGCCACGTACAGTGACCTCTGAAGGACCCCAAAGTACCGGGACATCCATTCCTTCACGGTCTCAGTTGCCATGAGGCTGTGCTGCCCCACAAACAGTAACAGGAGCCCCAGATCCCAAACCAGCGGGACAAGGATGCTTTGGTCCTGCAGGGCAGCCAGCCATCCCTGGCGGGCATCTAGCGGGAGTTGGAAAAAGGTACAAAAGATCAAGAAGACTGTGGGAAACACTGTCTACCTTCATCTCCTCCTGGGGACCCCAGGCCATGTCCCTTAATGCTTTCAAGAGCCCTATCGCTTCCTCTCTAGGCTTTGCCCACCTCATTTTGCTATTCCCTGTTTCTCCCCTTTTCCCCATGCTTCTTTCAGAGCTGGGGAAGAACATTCCTGTTGGGCAGTCACGAAAGGCATGGCTGGAGTGCCCTTCTTGTTTCAGTTCTCCAAATGCTCCCTCTTTGTAACACCCTCTATAGTCCTCTCTAAGAAGCACTTTTCTGAGAATATTCTGTTCATTGCCCTTTCCCTCCCTCTCGGTTCTCACTCTCCCGCCTCTCCAAACCGCTAATCCCAGAGTTCCTAATTTAGCCCTCCAGTCTCCTCGGCCTTGTCTCGGCGGCTTTCAAGGCTCTAGTTCCCTCTCCAGGACTTCCCCTGTCATTTGTCTCCAAGCCCCGCCCCACGCTCCCTCTGCTCCGGCTCCACCTCCCTACCCTAGAGCTCATCCTCCGTCCCTCCCGCTCACCTGGACTGCCAGACTCCGAGATTCTTCCAAGAAGTGGCCGAAGGGAGGTAAAGCGTACGAACTCCACTCCAGTGCCAAAGGCCAGGATGAAAGAGGCGAGGGCAGCAGGGATCAGGAGCAGTGCAGGGGCCATGGCGAGAAGTGGAGGGGTGGGGAAAGGGGCGGGTTTGGGATTCCCGCGGCCGCAGGCTCCGCCCCGGCCCCGCCCCCAGCCTGGAACCCTTCCTGGCGTGGGGCGGGGCTCCCGCGCGCCTGCGCCGGGTTTCCGGCCGGTGCGCGCAGCTCGCTCACACCCAGCTGCGGAGCAGCTCCTCTGGGTTCCTTTCCCCACCCGACGATCTCCGCGTCACAGAAGGGAGTGTTAGAATCCTGAGTAAGGGATGAAAAGGGCAGAGGTTGTGCAGTCACTCACGTGGGTTGAATCGCAGCTGGGTTACTTTTCTCATTCAAAATGAAGACTATTTCCCTCTTGCGGGGTTCTTGCAGAAATAGCATTATGAACCAACCCCCTTTCCTTTAACAGCTTTGACTTGAAAACAGCCAGAGTCAGAGGTTACAAAGCCTCAGTTAACACTTTAGTAATGAGCGGTGAGAGAACGGAAGACTGTTGACCTAGGCTGAGAACCCAAAGCTCTGAATCACCGATTGCAGCTTGTTAGGTGAAAAAGAGTGACTATTTTACCACAAATTAATGCTTATTCTGTAATGTGTTATAAAGTTGCCTCTCCACTTGCCAAGGGCAGAGAACTTGTCTGTAACACTGAAAGACTGGGTCTAATAATGCCAAAGGTGGCTGTTTTGTAACCATGAGTGTAACAATATGTTAAAATATTTGTGATAGAAAACTTTGTTATAGTTGTAAATTTTGTAGTAGGTTAAACTTGTGATAATTAACTACCTATGACTTTAGTCTGAAACCTCATTAGTTTGACTCCACTTACTAGTCAGAAAGCACTAAGATCTTTTGTCCAAAATGTTTTCCTACAGATCTATTTGTAATACCTACGGACGAACATTCACATCTAAAAATCAAAATAAAAGCAAGGTTTTTCTCCACTAAATATCATGTAGCTAAGGACCTAGGCATAAGCTAGTAAGGACCTTAGAGATCGTTAAGCTAATTCTTTCAGATGATAGACGAAACATAGGCCTAAAGAGATAAAGAAAATTTCCTAAGATAAGGAACTGCTAGTCCTGTGGGCTCAGGGATGACAAAATTGCCCAACAGCATGCCACAGGCTCTACATTCCTTTCCACTCCCAGACTCAATACTCCCATTCTCCTCTGAATCAAAGCTGTTGTGAACTGTGCTACCAGACAGCACGTTTCCCTCCTGATTCACTCTCCATCCTGCTTTCTGCCTCCGGAAGCTGTCCTGAATGTACCTCATCAAAGAACATCACAGCTTTAGAGGGAAGCCTCTCTATATAACTGTTCTGTCTTGGCAAACCTTTTGGGTTCACAGGTGGTCACAACAGACCTGTGGGTACTGGGATACTGCAATATTCTTTGTGATTGCTCTACACTCTGCCTCCTAATTTTCACTTCATTAAACGCTCTCCAAATTATCTTGACTGTGCCGTTTGTTGTTAGGATCCTGATGGATTGACATTACACGATGTACTACGTATGAGCTGTAGGATTCATTGGCAGTGTAAGAAAAGATGTCTTCTCTAGAAATTTGAATTGGGGCACTTAAATGTTACCAGTCATAAGTGGATGTGCACATAAGTGGTAAGCGGGGCTATAGAGGCAGCAGGTGCTGTAAGAAATCCAGAACCTCAAGGACTCAGACAGCAGCAGACAATACAGGCCTTTGGGTAGGGCAAGGGGACTACTATTTATCTAGGTCCTACTGTGGGCCACACCCACAATGGCTGTGCTTAATATATAGTGAGGTTGGGTATGTTTAATTTTTTTAATTTATGTTTTATTTGGCCAGCAGCATGTGGGATCTTAGTCCCCTGACCAGGGATCGAACCCATGCCCCCTGCATTGAGAACACAGGGTCTTAACCGCTGGGCCACCACAGAAGTCGCAAGATTGGATATGTTTAAAAGCTAGCACAGTGTTTGGCAAAGCTAATGCTGTTTCTACTACACCAAAGTTTTCCAAACTTAAGTATAACTTAACTTGCAGAAAAGTGCACAAAACCAATCTATTTTTTTTAATCGAAGTGAAATTCACATAACATAAAATTAATCATTTTAAAGAGAACAGTCCAGTGGCATTTAGTACATTCATAATGTATGCATCCACCACCTCTATCTAGTTCCAAAGCATTTTCTCTTCACCCCAAAATAAAACCATGAACCTGTTAAGCAATTACTCCCCATCTTCTCTCCCCGAAAGCCCTTGACAAGCACTGCCTACTGTCTCTATGGACTTACCTATTCTGTGTATTTCCAACAGGTGGAATCATACAATGTGACTTTTTGTGTCTGACTTCTTTAACTTAGCATGCTTTTGAGGTTCATCCTCAAAATACTGTAGCACAATTAGTACCTCATCTCCTTTTATGACTGAATATAATACTCCATTGTATGGATATGCCACAATTTGTTTATCCATTCATCTGCTGATGAACATTTGTGCTTTCATCTTTCGGCTCTTGCGAAAGTGTTGATATGAACATTTGTGCAGATGTATTTGTTTGAACATCTGTTTTAATTCTTTTGGCTGTGTATCTATGAGAATTGCTGGATCATATGGTAATTCTATATTTAACTTTTGAGAAACTGTCAAACTGCTTACCACAGTGGATGAATCACTTTACATTCCCATGAGCAATGCATATGGGTTCTAATTTCCTCAAATCCTTATAATCAACCAACTTTTAAGATTTACAAAATAAAACTGCACTACACCATAAGGCACAGAGTGAATATTTATTTATCACAGACATTAAGCCTAGGCTTTAAATTTATAAATACTAGAAAAGCAAGCCAAAAAAAAAAGAGATAAATTGCAGAGATTAGCTCAATGTCAAAGCTAAAGGATGCTTCTAACAAGATGGGGTAAGGAGAAAGGAAAATATTTTAGGGACGTTCCATAACTCCACCCTCAAACTTACTCACTCCAAGCATCTTTTCAAGTTCCTGACACTAAAATTGTTTTCACTATCTTGTACAGGATGAGTAAGAATCCCAGAAAGAAAAGATGAGGAGAAGTAAATGGCTTCCAAACAGGAGGCAGGACACTGTGTGTGCCACAAAGCAATCGGTACATCCGGCCAGCTAAATATGAGCAGTGACTTAAGATATCTGAGCCTGGGACTGGCCAATTTTAAATGGCCATTTAAGAAAACCCATGGCTCCCAATCTCCCTATCTTTGTTTACCAAAAGGCCTGTTTTGGCCCCACGGATGTTCCAAGACAAATCAGATCAGACACCCCAATCTTTTCTAAAGCCCTAAGTTCTTTCTTCTGAATATTTCTAACATTTTCTGTATTGGTCCGGGAGGGAAAAGGGTACCAGGGTGGGGTTTTCAGGTGGATGACATTTCCACAGTGGAGAAGGCAAAGGCCTCTGGCTTGACTTCCTGCTTCAGTACTCCCGTCAGCAGGAACTCGGGTGAGAGGACAGGCAGCCCAACCCGATATGGAACGGCACATCGAGGGAAGTCCTGGGAACATGTGATCACGACCCTCTGAGGCTGGAGAAAGACAAAGAGCGAAAAGAGAAAGTCAGGGGTGAAAAAGAATCCAAGAAATAGGTTCAGGACTCATTGATCACTCTGAGCATCACTAAGATAATACCTCCTGATGGGAAGTCACATGGCACACACTGTCTACGCAGAACTCTTGCCAGAAAGTTGAACCTGAATTTGTTCAAGCTTTTTAAATGAACTATGATTTATAGGAAATACAGAAGATAGAAAAACAAGGTAAATGATATAACAAGAGAGCAAACAGAAAAATCCAGACCATGAGACATCCTAAAGGAAAACTGACCTAGTTTCTGCCAGAAGTCAGTTGCAGAAAAAAGGCTGGGTGGGTTGGGGTGGATGCTCTAGACTAAAAGTGAATTAAGAGATACAGCAATTGTGGCAATACATGGACTTTGCTTGAATCCTTACTTGAACTGTAAAAAGACACTTTCAGATGACGGGAGAAATTTGATGAATGGACTATGAAAGTGACAGAAAACAACTTAATTTTGTTATTGACTAAAAGCGACATGTGATTGATTATACAGAAATGTGCCTATTTCTTACAAATGTATATTTTAAGTATGTAGGAAAAAATAATAATGATGTTTACAGATTCCCTTAACAACCTCAGCAAACAAAATGAAAAAAAAAGAAAAAAAGGGAATGACAGAGCAAATGCAGCAACATCTAAATTAGTCTGTTGAATCTGAGTGATTGGTATACGGAGGTTCGCTGCATTGTTCCCTTTGTGTACATTTGAAAAGACTGTAACTATAAAAAAAACCAGCAGACCTCTTCCCTCTTCTCCACCCGTTTCTTGTACCACAGGACTTCCCCAGCCTCTCACTGCTCCGTGCTGCCAGCTGCACCTCCATTTCTCCTCTCACCTGTACCCATTCTAGCCACCTCTCTAGACCCTCAGCACACCACCCCTACCTTGTAGGACCGAGGCATGCTGGGCAGGATGGCGCCTCCACAGCAGTTGATGATTTCTCCCATCTGAGGTGGCGGTGGCTGGACTCCGGGGGTCACGTGAATCTCATAGCCCTAGGAGGGAGGAAACAGTGGAGACAGTAGATTCTCTGAGAGGCTGTGGACGGCTGGGAAATGGCTGAACCGGGGGTCAGAAGACAGCCTCACCTCCAGCAGCCTTCGCTCCCGAGCTCGGCTCAGGGCCTCCCGAAGGCTGAAGCCGAAGTTCTTCTCCTGCTCAGGATCAGTCACCAAATATTCGTCCGGGGGCAAGAAGCAGCCTGCCTTGCGGGACTAAGGACGGTAAAGGTCAGCACCAAAGCTCAGCCCAGCCCTTCACCCAGCTCTTCTGTATAGAGTTTACAATAGGGAGCTCAGGGAATGAAGCCTTCTGCTTCACTAACCTCATCTTCCTGTAGCCACGCTCCTCCCACCACTTCTTAAAGCCTCACCTGAGCAGCCTTCTCCTGTCACTGTCTCTGCGAGTCTGTCACCATCTCCTGGCTTCTCACCTCATGCAGCCAGGCCAGGGAGAGGATGGGGATGCCCCGGCCCAGGGCACACAGAAACTTGACCGTACGGCGGATCCGATCAGTCACCAGGTGAGAAGCCTCAGCCACTGAGCTGGCCAGACTGCCCCCCAGGGCCAGCACCGTCCTCTCTCCGCGAGCATCCACCACGCCCGTGAAGAGCACCTGTGAAGGGGGTTAGCCTGAGCTGGTACAGCAACCAGCCCCTCCCTCAAATCCCCTGGGTCTCCTTCTGTCCTCCCACATCTCCACCTCCCATGAGGCCCCATGGCCCGTCTCCTCTACTTTGGGGGCCGTGGACTCCTGGACAGGTTTGGTCCGTCGCAGGCTACGGCTCGGTCTTCCCTGGGACTCTTCCTCTGTCTGCTCTCTCCTTCTCTTGCCTGGACCTGGAATCACTACACCCTGGGGGATTGAGAGAGAACTTGGTGGAAGTTTCCAAGCCCCCAGGCCCTTTCCTAACTTCGTGGCCCCAAGCCCTCTCCTTACCTCTTCCTTCCTCGGCCTTACTGCTGGATTTTCTTCTTCCTTAAGGGATGCTGCCTTCTGAGGGACTCTCCCTCTCTGGAGCCGTTTTTGAAGTGGAGGTGAATGTGCAGTAGCTGAAGGCCTCTTGCGGTTTTGAGAGGCCCTAGGCTGGGGCTCTGGGGTGAAGCCTGACCCATCAGCTGCCTCCTCCTTTGGCATCTGGGGAGTGTGAGGCGGTGCCTCAGGGAGCTGGGCAAAGGCAGGCTCAGAAATGGTGCTAAGGGGCTTGGCTGCCTTCATTGCCCCATGTGTTTGGTTCCTTGAGGAGCGAGAGTTAGGTTCAGGGGGTGTGGTGCAGGGCTCATGAACATGAGCTGTGGGAGACCCATGTCTCCTAGTGGCCCTCGGCCTCAGGCTGCAGTTGACTTCGGGGATGGGGTCAGGGGAAAGAGGCTGTTCTGAGCGGACTGGAGACTGGAATTCAGGGGTAGTAGGAACCAGCACAGCACTTGCTGTAGAAGCCCTTCGTGTCCTGCTTGGACCACCCTGAGCTATGACCTTGGGAGTGACAGGCTGGTCTGTGGGGGAGGAAGGTTTGAGGTCAGGGGCTGTGGGTTCAGTTGGCTGGGATGTCTTGACAGAAGACCTATGTGTTTGGCTCTGAGTGGCCTGAGATGTGGGTTCAGGAGCGACAGACTGGTCTTTAGAAGTAGAAGGCTGAGGTTCAGGGACTGTGGGGACAACTGGTTCCGGGGTCTTGACAGAAGACCTATGTCTTCTACACTGAGTGGCCCAAGGACCAACAGGCTGGTCTGCAGGGGCAGAAGGCTGGAGCTCAGAGGCTGTGGGAACAACTGGTTCAGGAGTCTTGGCAGACGACCTACGTGTCCTGCCTCGAGGGGCCCGAGATGGGCGTTTGGGGGTGACAAGCTGGTCTGTGGAGGTGGAAGGCTGGAGCTCAGGTGTTGTGGTGGTAACTGGATCAGGGGTTTTGACAGAGGATCTCTGTGCCCTGCCCCGAGTAGCCCTAGATGTGAGCTCAGGAGTGATAGGCTGGTCTGTGAGGGCAGAAGGCTGGAGCTCAGAGGCTGTGGAGACAACTGGTTCAGGAGTCTTGGTGGAAGACCTAGGTGTCCTGCCTCGAGAGGCCCGAGACGTGGGTTTGGGGGTGACAGGCTGGTCTGTGGAAGTGGAAGGCTGGGGCTTCGGGGCTGTGGACGTATCTGGTTTGGAAGTCTTGATAGAAGACCTCTGTGTCCTGCCCCGAGTGGCTCTAGATGTGAGCTCAGGAGCAACAGGCTGGTCTTTAGGGGCAGCAGGCTGGAGCTCAGAGGCTGTGGGGACAGCTGGTTCAGGAGTCTTGGCAGAAGACTTAGGTGTCCTGCCCCGAGGGGCCTGAGATGTGGGCTTGGGGGTGACAGGCTGGTCTGTGGAAGTGGAAGGCTGGGGCTTGGGTGTTGTGGAGTTATCTGGTTTGGGAGTCTTGACAGAAGACCTCTGTGCCCTGCCCCGAGTGGCCTTAGCTGTGAGCTCAGGGGCAATAGGCTGGTCTATGCGGACACTGGGTTCAGGGGTTTTGACAGAAGACCTCTGTGCCCTGCCCCGAGGGGCCCCAAGTGTGGGCTTAGGGGTGACAGGCTGGTCTGTGGAGGTGGATGGCTGCAGTGCAAGGGCTGTGGGGACAACTGATGAGGCAGTTACATCAAAGGAACTATGTGTCCCGCTCCCAGAGACCCCAGATGTGGGCTCAAGGGCAATAGGCTGGCCTGTGGGGGTGGCAGGGTGGGGCTCAAGGGGTAGAGAAGAAACTGGAGAGGACCCCTGGGGCCTGACTTTGGGTTCTGGGTGGACAGAGTTCAGCTCTGAGGAGAAGGGAGTCTCTGGAGCTTCCTGACTCTCATTTCGTCTGGTCCTGGGAATAGGCAGTTCTAAAGGAGCTGGAGAGGGAAAAAGGAGGGACTGAGGTGCGGGATGTTTTTGCATCTGAGAGATGAGGGAGTTTGGGAGTGCGGCTGAGGCTTCAGGCGCTGCAGGAGGCAGACAAGCATCTGGGGATTCCTGATCACCCTGGGGAGAAAGAGAAGCCCGTGAGGAAGAGGCAGAGAGAAGGGAGAGAGGACTTGGATAGTGTTCTCAATACTTGTTCAGACAGTGTGCTCATGGCACTTCTCTTTCTGTCTGTTCCATTAGACTGGAATTAGAATTCGAATTTTATTAGTTCCATTAGAACTGGAATTTCCTCTTTCCCAAAGACCTCGCCCCAAAAGGCCATATATGGACAATAGTAATAAAGAGGATGGTTGGGAGAAAAAAGGGAGGGAAGGGACATGAAAAAAGGAACGTTCTGAGACGGGTAGAGGGAGACAGAACTTGGGAAATAGATATGGAAAATAACAGGTGTCAAGTTAGACAGACAGAAGCTAACTAAGGAGCAGTGAAAATGGAAGAAAAGTAAGAAGAAAAGGAAAGGAGTAGATGAAAGCAAGGTCAGGGGAAGGGGCCGTGCAGGCGATGTAGAGATGACCTGTGGAGTGGGGTGGGGGTAGAGACAGCAGTTCTCACCCTGGAAGCCTTCTCAGCAGGTGGCATCTCGAAATTCAAGTCACCTGGACAGAGGGAAAGACAAACAGCTGAGGTCTAAGCAGTGAGTCACCTAGGAGTCAATTATCATAGGGATGTGGACCACTTTGGGCTCCCCTCTACCTTCACTTACCTCTCTGCTGCCTCCTGGGGCTCCCTGGGGCTCCCCTTCCTCCACCTGCCTGGCTCCCAGAAGCTACTGGATCTGAAGTAAATCCCTGAAGGTCTCCTGCCCCTGCTCCAGGCTCTGATGGCGGACCAGAGGCTTGGCCTTTCTGGTCCTGGCCCCCCGCCTCTGTCTCCCTCATCTGTGGGCCTCTGTCCAGTAGCTCTTGGGGTCCCTTGACTTCTAACCCACCTACCTCACTCTCTCTCTCTGCTACCAGTTTCCCTGCTTCACTCTCAAATATTTCCCCTGCGAGAGTCTGCTTTTCTCTCTCTTTCTCCTGTGTTTCCTTGGGTGTCTCAGTTTCTAACTTTACAATCTCCATTCCCCTTCCAGTACTTGCACTTTTCACTGTTTTGTCAGATTCTTGGCTCTGAGTATCTCTAGCTAACACCTGATTTTGTTCTCTACCCTGTATCCCCCCGATTAATTCTTCCTCTCCCGTCACATCTTCCCTCTCTCCTTCCGAGGGCAGTTTCTTGGTTTCATTCTGCGGTGGCCCTCCCTCAGGGATCACCCTCTCTGCTGTTTCTCTTTGGGTACCCATGTCTTTCTCCACGGTCTGCATCCCTCTGCCTTCCATCCCCAGTGCTTCTGCATGGACTGGGCTCTCTGAATGTTGCTCTTGCTGTGCTGTCCTAGATGGAGGGGGGCAAGATGCACGGGTGTCAAGGAGGGTGACAGCGGTTTGGGTCTCGGAGGCCTCATACTCTCTCGGACAGAATGGCTGTGTCGCCAAGACCTCCCATGCCTCATTCAGGGAACCTGGAAGCAGAGTCAGAGAGAGAGGGATGCAGGTTGAAGAGGTAACAGCTTGAGAAAAGATTAAGACAAATTCATGCATAATAAATTTAAGTGAGTTATTAAAGGAAAGCTGGGAATAAGGAAGAGAGCCATAGCATTTCACTGGTGGTCCAGTGGCTAAGACTCTGAGCTCCCAATGTAGAAGGACCAGGCTTGATCCCTGGTCGGGGAACTAGATCCCACATGCCACAAGTAAAGAGTCCTCGTGCTGCAACTAAAGATCCTCTGTGCCGCCGCTAAGACCCAGTGCAACCAAATACATAAATTAAGATAAACTTAAACTAGTTGCTAGAGTAGTTGCTCTCTGGGTCTGACTTAATGTAGCGTTCTTTTCTGACGAGATGGAGGAACATCAGCAAAAAAATGTCAAAGGCTATAAAGACAGGTACAGAGAGGGGAAATACGGATGCCAAGTTGAGGGCACGGAAGAGGCGTGAGTTTCTCATACCTGTGGCCTGGGAGCTGCAACAGGAAGGGCCAGGCTCTTGGGGCAGAGTAAACAGGAAGGCCTGGGTGGGCTCATCCTCCATGCTGGGGGCTGCTGCACAAAAAAGCATGGCCTGAGCACTGCCTCTCCACAGAACTCTGAGGGCCCATTCCCAGTCTTCTACGCTGCCCATGCCAGCCTTGACATCCTTCAAGGACCACCAGTCTAATCTCCCAGCTCCTGCTTGTACCAGTATCCACACAACACAGATGGCCTCACCTTCCAGGCTCTGATTCTCTCTGTCTGCAAAGCACTGGGTAGCTGGTAGGTCCAGATCTTCAGAATCTGGTGGGGAGGAATGCAGGATAATTAAAAAACCGAGGTGATCCTAACTCCTTTTTTATAGTTCTCTCCACAGCCCCAATCCTATGCAATAGCTTGAATCTGTGTCTCCCCAAAAATTATGTTGAAACCTAATTTCCAATGTGAGGGCATTAGGAGGTGATTGGGAGGTGACTAGGTCATGAGGGCGCAGCCTGCATGAATGGTATTAGTGCAGGCTCAGCCGGGGCTCAGTGATAAAGAATCTGCCTGCCAATGCAGAAGACACAGGTTCAAGCCCCGATCCAGGAAGATCCCACATACCCCGGAGCAACTAAGCCTGTGTGCCACAACTACTGAGCCTGAGCTCTAGAGCCCGTACTCAACAAGAGAAACCACTGCAATGAGAAGTCAGTGTACTACAACTAGAGAGCAGCCTTGGCTCCACATAACTAGAGAAAAGCCAGCGCAGCAAAGACCCAGAACAGCCAAAAATAAAGTCATTTAGAAAAAATGAGAGAAAGACTCCAGAAAGCTCCCTTGGGCCCTTTTGCCATGTGAAGACATAACGAGAAGACGGCTATCTGTAAGAAGGAAGCAGGGCCTCGTCAGACACTGAATCTGCTGGTGTCTTGATCTTAGACTTCCCAGCCTTTAGAACTGTGAAAAATAAACTTGTTGTTTATAAGCTACCCAGTCTATGGTCTTTTGTTATAGCAGCTCACATGAACTAAGATATGCTAGAAGCTAGAAGCATTCTTTATCGCAGGCCTCCAAGGAGGAAGAAAGGCCAGCACTTACCATGGAGGCTCTCTCCAGAGTCTGTGGCCCTATTCCCATGTGGTTCTTTCTCCCTTCCTGTGGTGGTCTGGGCCCCCTCTCTCTGTGGCTGGGGCTCCCGTGGAGTGCCTGTATCCACCACCGGATTTGCTAGGTTTTCCCTTGAGACCGGGAGAAGGTCCTGCTCCCCTGGTGCCGTGGATGACCCACCCTGGGTCCTGGTGGCAAGTGTTCTGTCCTGTTCAGGAATGGCTGCGGCCCACGTGGTCCCAGCATCTTTTTCCGCCGGAAGCTGGCTCTTTCTGACACCAGCTGCTGCTGAGGATGTGTTCTCCGCATCCAGCTCACAGTCCCCAGCTAGAGGAGGCCGGGCTTCCTCTAGACGCAGCACGGGGAGCTGTGCCGGGCCCCCTTCTGCCTCCGCATCGGTGTGATGTGTCCACACTATGCCTTGTACCTGATGTTTCTCCGGAAGTGCAACAGCTGGCCCCAGTGGGACCTCGTCCTCCACTTGTGCAGAGGCCTGGCTTCTCTCCAGGTGGACCCCCGGAGAGCTCTCATCTTTCTTCCCCTCTGTATCACTGTCCCTGGGAGGATGCTGGCTCTTTTTTGAATATTCCCTGTCCATGTGACCCTTGGGAACCATTCCCCTCCTTCCCACTGGGAGCCCCTCTTCCTCCACATCTGTGTCACTGTCTCCCCTAGCAGAGGCCTGGCTTCGCTCCAGAAGGGCCACTGGTTGGGCCCTGTCCTCTTCTGCATCTGGATCTCGGTTCCACTTACCAGCCTGGCTCTCTCTTAGACGTGCCAGTGTCAGTGCTGCCGAGACTTCTTCCTCATCGTCTGTATTGCTGTCGATCACCATGGAGGCTTGGCTTCTGTCCAGGGGGGCCTCTCCCTCCTCTATATCTGTATCACCATCAGCTGGGCTCTCCTGCCGACATGCCACACCAGGTGCCTGGGGGCTCTGTGTACCAGCTTCGTGGAAGATCTGCCTCTCCTTCATGGGAACCACTGCTGGGGCAGCAGGGATCCCCTTGTCCTCCCCATCAGTATCACTGTCTATGAAGTTACAAGACCAGGCCCTTTTCGGACGGACCCCAGCAAGCCTTCTTGGAGGCCCACTCTCATCACTCACATCTGTGTCACTGTCCTCCCCAGAAGGCTGGCTCCTCTCCAGAATCACTCCAGTCGGAACCACCCCATTCTTCACATCCCTCTCGATTTCTGTGTCCCTGTTCCTCTCCTTCACGGAACACTGATCCTTCTCAATCTGGATTTCGGCTGTGACAGGTTTAGGCTGTTCTGTCTCTGCAGCGGTACCTCTTCTGGGAGCTGAAGAGGCCTCCCCTGCTCCTGATTCCTGACTTTCTTCCTCATCTGTGTCGCTGTTCAAGTTGAAGGCAGAAGGTGGCCCGGGCCCATCTGGGGCAGGGGAAGGCCCTTCTTCATCACTGTGAAGGGAAGAGAAGAGAAGAAACCTATAGAATCGATTCCCCCAGAAGGGATATTCCATTCAAGTAGAAACTCCTTGAGAGCAGACTCAAGGTAGTACTTGCTGTTCTGTCTCTAGTAATTAGTTCTCTAGTTGGCACATGAGACGCTCAGTAAAAATTCAGTTAAGTGAAGGAGTATGTGTGGTTCCCCAGCCCAGACTTTGATGGTAATTAGCTCTCCCAGAGATGGCTCCTCCAGCCCCTGCTTCCTCATCCACTTGAAGACTCAGATGCCTGGCCCTTTGACACTCACCTCTCTGGAACGACTGTTGCCAAAGAGGAGGTCCTTGGTCCTTTCACCACACACTTGTCCAAAAGGGAATCTGTCATGAGTAGAAAGGAGTAAGTGGAGAGCTTTACACTCACCGTCCCTGTCTCCTCACCCACCTTCCTGATACACAAACTTACCTACTTCTTCCTCTGAGTCCTCAGCCAACAGAAGCCTGGGGGGTTGAGTTCCTCCCTGTACCCTGGGTGTCTCCTCTACAGTTAGAGGGCCCCGAGAGACAAAAGGCCGGGGGACATCCAAGCGATGGTACTGGCAGGGCAAGTCAGCAAAGAGAATCAACTCCCGGTCCCGCAAACGATGACTCATCCCAGGGCCCAGGACCTTAGGAGGCCGCAGGATTTGAGTGCCATTGAGGCTCCCGCAATCCCGGAGGACAGGCGCCTTGTCCCAGGCAGAGATTTCAATCACTGCATGTTGTTTGGAGATTGATGAAAAGGGCAGGGCCACAGAGCAATCAGGCATTCGGCCTATCATGTTCTTCCCCAGGTAGAGTGGGAAGTCTAAGAATTAGAAAGGTAGGTGAGTCCCAAAGCCATAATCCTAACTTGCTATTAAGAAAAAAGTTTCTGTAAAGTTCCCCACGACTCACTCAAGGTCTCCCCCATGCATTAGAGAAATAAAAGGCCCTAGAGTAACTAGCTAATAAAGAATATATGCAATGCATTATTCATAGTGAGCATTCCATCCATCTACAATGGATTGTTTCTATTGTGGTAAAATATACAGAAAATTTGGGCTTCCCAGGTAGCTCAACTGGTAAAGAATCTCCCTGCAATGCAAGAGATGCCGGTTTGATCCCTGGGTCAGGAAGCTCCCCTTGAGAAGGGATAGACAACCCACTCCAGTATTCTTGGGCTTCCCTGGTGACTCAGACTAGAAACAATCTGCCTGCAATGTGGGAGACCTGGGTTCGATGCCTGGGTTGGGACGATCCCCTGGAAGAGGGCATGGCAACCCACTCCAGTATTCTTGCCTGGAGAATCCCATGGACAAGAGTCTGGTGGGCTACAGTCTATGACAAAGAGTCAGACACGACTGAGCGACTAAGCACAGCACAGCATACATAAATTTACCGTTCAGCCAATTTTTAAATGTATAGCACAGTGACATCAAGTACATTCACACTGTTGTGCAAAACATCACCACCTTCCATTTCCAGACCTCACTGGATTTTTATCTGAATTCCTTCATCTTCTCCTAACAAAGTAAAATCATCCCCATGGAGTCCAGGTCTCTTGCCTAGAGCAATCAGATAATCATCCCCGCTTTTCCATCCCCAGTAAGACATTTTTTTCAGACCTCACAGATGCATATCTAAGCTTGCAACCATCCCATTACCTCCCCACAGAAATAAGAGGCCTATACCAGCACTTTAGCACGAAATTACTCCTGACCTTTTTCTGGTCCGTAGGAACTACTGAAGATACGCAGCTGCCCTAGGGGCTCCAAGCTACACCTCAGAGATTCACTGGGTCTCTCTTCAACCTCCTCCTCTTCTTCAACTTCCCAGTTTAAAATCTGGGTGTCTTCCATGATCTGGGAAAAAAACACATTATCCCTTCCTTCAGTGGCTCACATACACAGCCTCAGGGAGGAGACTGGTTACTGCAGTCTCCTGGATAGCTATGGAGGCTGGTGCTTCTCTTTCTGCCAATCATTCTGTTGTTATTTTTCTGACGCATTTAAGAAATATCTTTGACCATGACACAGAATAAGAAAGACATTTTACAGAGTTCCAAGTACAGAAACATAAGGGTCTTCCCTGGTTGTCCAGTGGTTAAGACTCTGCACTTCCACTGCTGGGGGGGTGCAGGTTCCATCCCTGGTCAGGGAACTAAGATCCTGCATGGCCAAAAAACAAACAAAAAAAAACAACAACAACAAAATGAACAAACAAAAACTGAGTTGAGAGACTTCTCTGGTGGTCCAATGGCTAAGACTCTGTGCTCCCAATGCAGGGGGCCAGGGTGCAACGCCTGGTCAGGGAACTATATCCCACATGCCCCAACTAAGGCCACACAGCATGTGGGATCTTAGATCCCCAACCAGGGATTGATCCCCTGCCCTCTGTAGTGGAAGCACGGAGTCCTAACCACTGGACTGCCAGAAAATTCCTTATTTTACTTTCCATTTCTCAGATAAAGAAACTGCAACAGGGATGGATTAACAGATTTGTCTAATATCACTCAGATAATGGGCTTCCGTTGTGGCTCAGCTGGTAAAGAATCCGCCTGTAATACGGGAGACCTGGGTTCGACCCCTGGGTTGGGAAGATCCCCTGGAGAAGAGAAAGGCTACACACTCCAGTAATGTGGCCTGGAGAATTCCAGGGACTGTAGAGTCAGACAAGACTGAGTGACTTTCACTCAGATAATGTCTCTTCCTGTTTAATATTCTTTGATGGTTTTCCACATCCATAGGATAAAATAAATCTAAACTCCTTAGCAAGACCCTCAAAGATCAGAACCTCATCTCCTGAAATGTGTGTCCCACCGCCACCCCATCCAAGCCTGTGGTTCTTCAACATGGACCTTCTCCTTAATCTCTTAACACACTGTCCCTGTTGTCTCTCACATCTGCAGGCCTTAGCTAGCTCCTTAGGACGTTGCCCCTAGTGATCCAACTCCTATCCATCCTTTTAGCTCAAATGTCACTTTCGCAGCAAAGCCTTGCCTTTAGTCTTCTCTGTGTTCTGGTACTTTTCCCTATTACCCATGTATCCTAAGTGTTTCACGGTAGTGGGTGGACTTGTATTATCCTAATAGGTGTCACCATAGTGTAACTATTACATTCCATTTCTGCCTCACACATCCCCCTTGAGAACTGGACCAATTAGAACTGTCTTTTCCCCCAAGGGTCCATCATGTTAATTCAACGGTAGTTACTGTGTACCAGATACCACAAGAGGTATTCCGAATACATTCATGAGCCAAACGTAAAATTAACTCTGCTCTCCTGATGAAATAATAAAATGAAAAGTCAAACTAGTATGGGTGGGAACTAAATTTGAAAGATGCTACCCTAAAGGGAAAATGTTGACAAGTAAGGAAAGTGGGACACCTCCACGGAGAAAGTGTTAACATCGTTTCATGATGGCGAAGTCAGCTGGCGCCCATGACCTTCGGCTCCAATCCAATGGGCCTTCATCTTTGATCTCGATCCCAAGGGTTCCCTCAGAGCCCAACCTCTCCCAGTGTCTTCATACCTAAACTCAGGGAGGGCCGTCAAGTGAAGATGAGGGTTATAATCCGAGAAGCAAATTTCCAAGAATCCTCCGCCCAGTCGTACCCAAGGCACGCCCCTCCCGCCCTCCGGGAGAACCAAGATGGCATCCGGGGAGTCGTGGGCCAGGCCCCCCAGAACTCACCTACTTTGAGTCCCCGCGCGCGCCACCAGTAACGGCTGCGACAGGGGCGGTGCCAGTGCCTGAGCGGGGAAGGGGCCGATTAGCTGATTGGCTGAAGCCTTTGTCTTTCTCGGCCCTGCGGCAAGCAGACGGAGCAATCCAACGCGGAGGCAAAGCCGGAGCCCCACCCGACCCGACCCGCCCCCTTACGGCTCAAAGGGGCGGCTTCTCCGGGGAGACTGAGATCCGTTGGGCGAGGCGGTAATCGGAAGCCGCGGAGGCGCACTGAATGGCGCACTTCGATTGGGCAGCTCCAAAGGGACAACCCACTGCGGTTTCACCACCCACTTCCCGCGTATATTTCCAAGTTGCGACCACAGAGTCTGGATGCCAGCAGCGGATAGAGGGGCTTATCACAGTCGTCGACCTAAGCATGTAGTGCGGCCAGAGCGCCTTCTCGGTCCTCCCAGAAATGGTGTCCGCTGACTCATGAGAAATATAAGGGTTGCGGGCTGCAGTCGTGGCTGAAGACTTCAGTTTGGAGAATAGCCCGTAGGCGTGGCGCTTGAGGACTCACTACAATGGAAGTTCATTTCCTTTTGATTTAACTCATCTAGAAGTCATGTCATTTCCTCCCTGAGAATCCATTCCTGATGGACACTTTTGGAGGTCATTTTCCTAGAGTAAAGATATCTAGGCAAACGGAGAGAACTCTTTTGTTAACCATATTAAAGGCTGACCGAGGTCTTTGAAGGGCTACAGAATGATAATTTTTATTTTGCTAAATTTCATACTAAGACAAGACAATTTCACAGGAATAATTTAGGAGGACCTTTTGCATTCGTATTCTCACTTCATTCTGACCAGAAATAAGAGTTCTGCGGAGTTAGCTTGCCTAGGCTCCTACGGCTATTGTTAGAGACAAATTGAAACAGTTTAATCGTGAATTCTGAACTCTCTTCACTACCACAAAATACATAACTACTTTCACTGTGATTGTGCCTTCAAACATGAACGTTTTAACTGGGTGAAAGTGAAGTCGCACAGTCTTGTCCGACTCTTTGCAACCCGATGGACTGTAGACTATCAGGCTCCTTTGTCCATGGGATTTTCCAGGCAATAGTACTGGAGTGTATTGCCATTTCCTTCTCCAGGGGATCTTCCAAACCCAGGGATTGAACCCGGGTCTCCCGCATTGTAGACAGATGCTTTACCGGTCTGAGCCACCAGGCAAGTCCTTTACTGGGTAGACGAGTCTTAGAGAAATTTATGTTCTTTTATTTAGAAGACGAGAAATGTGTGTTGAAGCCAGTGTGAATTGACACCTTGCTATCATCTAACCAAGTGCCTCTTAAGTAAACAGCCCTCTTGCCAATTCAGGAGATGCAGGAGACACGGGTTCGATCTCTGGGCCGGAAAGATTCCGTGTAGAAGGAAATGGCAACCAGCTCCAGTATTCTTGACTGGAAACTCCCATGGACAGAGAAGCCAGGCAGGCTGCAGTCCATGGGGTCGCAAAGAGTCGTACATGACTGAGCACACACTCAGGGAGCCTGATATCCCATGTCCTTTATCATGGTGCTTACCACACTCTAGTGTTTGTTTATACACTTCTCACCAAATTGCAAGATCCTGGAGAACAGTGAGCTAATCCTTAATCATTTTTGTATTCCTAGCTCCTGGTTTGGTAGACATTTAATATCTCTCAAGTTGAATTAATCCCTGCGAAGAAACATGCCACTCAGATTTGAGCTCATCCAATTTTTTTCCCATCCCCCTCCCTACCCCTTTTATTTTAATCCCGAGGTTCTTGAAAGGTTGCAATAGTCAACCACCTCTCAGTGAAATCAGCGAATTGAAAAAACACTGACTTCATCAAAGTGCCTATCAGGTATCTCACCCCACAGTTCGCCTCTTAACAGTGTGTTAAATGCGGCTGTAAGGCGCAGATCCCCACATGGACGGAGACTTCCGGCATATCTGCTTCTCTATTCTTGAACATACCTTCCAGACAATTAGTTTTTATACTGAAAAGTCCTTGATGCAATTTTGTTTCTTTCTAAATATTATCATTAGAAAGCTCCCAAGGAAATAGCAGGAAGGCAATGCCCTCCTCCTTCCCGAAGTATCTGGGGGAGCCGCAGCTTACTGGAGTTCATGCCAGTTGGGTCACCAGGGACCAGCTGTTAGAGAGCAGATCAGGGTGCCGCATTTCTCCCCGTTTTCGCTGAGCTAAGCAGTCCTGTCTTCCCAAGAGCTACCGCAGCGGGGAGCTTTCAGGGCGTGCCCCCACTCCACCTTCCAAAGCCTGGCACACCAGGGTTCCCAATTCCTGTACCCTCGAAAACTACTCTCTTTTGATACCAGAAGAGTCTGGCATAGAGGAAGGAACCTTAGCGCCAGGCCGTTTTTCAGTCAAAACACCCAAACCAAAACCCCCAGACCCAGTACCCACCCATTCGTCCTTTCATTTTGCAGCGTGGACAACAATAGAGAACTACAACTCCCAGGCAGGACTGCGCTCGTCCAGCAGGGACCAATGGACGTGTGATACAGGACCGGCACGGACTAATCAGGGCCAGCCTAGTGAGGCTTTGTCTCTCCACCGCGGCGCGCGGCGAGTTCTCCCGCCTCCCGGCCCCCGCGCACGCGCGCCCCGCCCTGCCCGCCTTTCCTCCCGCGCCCTCCCCTCTCCTTTCTCCCTCTCAGAACCTTCCTGCCGCCGCGTTCGGACCTCGCTGCTTCAGCCTCCGGGTCCCGTTCCATCTTTCCACCCTGCGACTAGCAGCAGAGAAAAACTAATTCCATAATATTTTTTTGCCCCGTATACACTTTGAGGCGAGCAAAAAGATTAGAATAAATTTTAACAATGAGGGAAATCGTGCACATCCAGGCCGGTCAGTGTGGCAATCAGATCGGTGCCAAGGTAAGGATTTTTAACCTCTTTTGACTGTATTTATTTTTAAGGGAAAAAAAAAAAAAACAGGTATATTATGACGGATGGTTGTAGAACGTTTGCATCTTCCATTCTTAGTCAAGATTTGCCCCTCAAAACTTTTCTATATAAATGCACCTTTGAACCTTAGGATTTGCTTTTGAAAAATGAGGAATTCTTTTTCTTGGCAGGTTCATTTTGGGGAAGCTGTAAAAAGCACCCTTCAGGGTTAGGGGGCGGGAAAACCGAGTTTCTGTAAAATTTTACTTAGAAAGGGGATCTCCTAACGGTCCGAGGACCGGGAAGCGAGGGAGATGCGGAAACGGCCCGAGACAAAAGCTAGATGAGGTTTTCCCCATGTGCATCCCCCTTGGCGGGGCTTCGTGGGGCTAAGCCAGAGGGGGAAGGGGCGAGGATGGCGGGCAGCTGCCGAGAGGTCAGATCCAAATGTGGGGGCGCGATGAGCCAGGTGGGCTGGGCGATATCCTTTACAAATGATCAGGAATCCCCGGGCGCCCGCGATCCCCAAGGGGCGGTCCCGCAGTTATTCGTGCATGGAAGGCTAATAATGTGCTGGACTAATTTGTTCCTTTTATTTCCCCTTAACAGACTCTTGAGGGCGTGGACAGATAGGGAGAAAGGGCGAGGGGGAAAGAGTCCATTCTTTGAAAGGGTTCCTCAGAACTAGAGAATAGGACAAAGGGAAAAAAAACCTCATTTAAAGCAAGGGGGTTAAAAGCTAGCAAAGAAATGAAATGTCGAGGCCAAGGGGGAGGGGTGTTTTTTTTTTTTCTTTTTGCGCGCGGTTACAGTGTAGCGGGGGAGGGGCAGGGAGGAAGTGCGGCTGCTACGTTGTAGCAGAAGGGCGGGACCCGGGCGCCCCTGGCGCGCTGGGACAATGCGGCCAGGCCGGCCGGCGGGGGGCGCGCGAGCCCGCGCCAAGCCCCGCCCCTGGCGCGCGGAATTCGCCCTTCGGCCCCGCCCTTGCGCGGCACCTCCCTTTGTCGGCCGCCTGGCGCGTGCGTGCGCCGCGGTCACGTGCAGGGCGGGGTGGGCTCCTGCTGCAGTGGCTCCTTTTCTCTGCCCCCCGTCTCTTTGTGACCAGGGTGACTGCCTCCATCTACCCAGCCCTGTGCCTGCGATCGCCGGGCCCTTTAAGCCACACAGCATCTCACGTCCCAGGCAGTGAAAGCTGCCGTTTTTCCGAAGGTGCATGTGGCTAGTGGAAGGGTGTGGCAGGCAGGCAGGCAGAAGAAATGCTAGATCCTTGGGGAGGGCCCGCCACAGGCGAATCTGGAGCTAAAATGGCAGTAGGGGAGCATAATTGGCTGGACCCTGAGATGTTGAAGACTTTGCTCTTCCCTGGCAGTTCTGGGAGGTGATCAGTGATGAACATGGCATCGACCCCACCGGCACCTATCATGGGGACAGCGACCTACAACTGGACCGCATCTCCGTGTACTACAATGAAGCCACAGGTGAGGGCAAGAGCTCGGGAAGCAGGGGTCCCATCACTCCCACTTCTCTGGGGTCTCTGCCTCCCCCGGACACCCTTTACCCCCTTAGAATGAATCCATCTACACTCATTGGAGACCTTTCTCGCTTTCCCAGTGGCTCTGCTGCCACCTGGTGGCAGTGTCTGAAATCACACATTTGGGTCCCCGGCTCTCTCTTGGCCCCAATTTATTTACCTTTATGTCTTCCAGTTTTCATTCTTTTACTTTGTTTCTTCTAGGTGGCAAATATGTCCCTCGTGCTATCTTGGTGGATCTAGAACCCGGAACCATGGACTCTGTTCGCTCAGGTCCTTTTGGTCAGATCTTCAGACCAGACAACTTTGTTTTTGGTGAGTTAGGGAGATATCAATAGATACTGCTATTCGAGTTATTTGGGTGCAGCAAGAGTTAGAAATGATTGTACTGGAGTTTATACAGCCTTGTGTTTTTAAATCTAATGAAGAGTGGAGGTAGTAATTTAGATAGTAAATTATACAGGGGCAGATATATCATCGGGGAGTTAAGAAGGAAGATAAATCCACTGGCTGTAATCCAAAAGTTGAAAGGTAGAAATGGGGCTGTGTATCTTTCACACTTGACTGAACAAGCTTGCCTTATAACCTCATCGCAGGTCAGTCCGGGGCAGGCAACAACTGGGCCAAGGGCCACTATACAGAGGGAGCCGAGCTGGTTGACTCGGTCCTGGATGTGGTTCGGAAGGAGGCCGAGAGCTGTGACTGCCTGCAGGGCTTCCAGCTGACCCACTCGCTGGGTGGGGGCACTGGCTCCGGAATGGGCACCTTGCTCATCAGCAAGATCCGTGAAGAGTATCCCGACCGCATCATGAACACCTTCAGCGTGGTGCCCTCACCCAAAGTTTCCGACACTGTGGTTGAGCCCTACAACGCCACCCTCTCTGTCCATCAGCTGGTGGAGAACACTGATGAAACCTACTGCATTGACAACGAGGCCCTTTACGACATATGTTTCCGCACCCTCAAGCTGACCACACCAACCTATGGAGACCTGAACCACCTCGTCTCGGCCACCATGAGTGGAGTCACCACTTGCCTCCGCTTTCCTGGCCAGCTCAATGCTGACCTCCGCAAGCTGGCCGTCAACATGGTGCCCTTCCCACGCCTCCACTTCTTCATGCCTGGCTTTGCCCCTCTTACCAGCCGTGGCAGCCAGCAGTATCGGGCCCTCACTGTCCCTGAGCTCACCCAGCAGGTCTTCGATGCCAAGAACATGATGGCTGCCTGTGACCCCCGCCATGGCCGGTACCTCACCGTGGCTGCTGTGTTCCGTGGGCGGATGTCCATGAAGGAGGTAGATGAGCAGATGCTCAACGTGCAGAATAAGAACAGCAGCTACTTCGTGGAATGGATCCCCAACAACGTCAAGACAGCTGTTTGCGACATCCCACCCCGTGGTCTGAAGATGGCAGTCACCTTCATTGGCAACAGCACAGCCATCCAGGAGCTGTTCAAGCGCATCTCGGAGCAGTTCACGGCCATGTTCCGCCGGAAGGCCTTCCTCCACTGGTACACAGGTGAGGGCATGGACGAGATGGAGTTCACCGAGGCTGAGAGCAACATGAACGACCTCGTCTCCGAGTACCAGCAGTACCAGGATGCCACCGCAGAAGAGGAAGAGGATTTCGGTGAGGAGGCCGAAGAGGAGGCCTAAGGCCAAGTCCCTATCACCTTAGGCTTCTTAATCCCCTCAGCCTTCTTCCTCAACGACCCCTTTCCTCTCCCTCAGAATTTGCATTTTCTGCATCTATCTTGTTTTTCTTTTTTGGGGGGGATTCTAGAACAGTGCCTGGCACATAATAGGCGCTCAATAAATATTTGTTGTTTGTTGAATGTCTCTTCTCTCTTTCCACTTTTGGGGAGCCTAGATTTTCTGCATTCTGGGTAACCCTGTCAATTTTCTTTCTGGTGCTCACTCCTCCCATCTGTCCAGTTAACATTTCCCTCTCTGTTTTCGAGATAGCTCTCCAAGAGGCTGGGGTTCCTCAAATCTCATTTAGAACCGTGTGCTGAAAACCTGGATTGGTGACTGCCATCCTAGGCCGATGTGCTGGCCCAGGGGAAGGAAACTGAGCGAGTAGAAGTCCCTACCAGAAAGGGTTGGGTTTGGAGAGGGGCATCCAGGGTACTGAAGTCCTAGGTGCCAGGTATCTCCCCGCTCCTCTCAGCTTGTGCAGAGGTGTTGACAGTATTATCTTCATTTTCAGTCTCCTTCCAAGTTCTGTCCTAAGCTATTACCTTTGCAAGTTTCTGGCCCCCACCCTATCAAGTGGGAATCCCTTCCTCTTCCACTTTATCTCCTTCATAATAACGTTGAATTCCCTCCTTTCTCCTGTTTGAGAAAGGGGGTCAAGAGAAGCAAGAGATAGCCTTGGTCTCTTAAGTCTCCAGAAAGCCCCTCCCCACCCCATCTTATCAAAAAAAAATGATACGTATCAACCCCTTCTGTACTTATATGGAAAGGTATGTGCTGCCACCTAAACGTCATTCCCCAGACAGGGGACAGAACACCTTCCATCTTTTGGCAAACATCTCATCTCTCCTGCTACTGCTTCCCCACTTCTTGATTTTTGTCCTATTCTACACTTCAGATTTCTATTGTGTTGAACTTGCTGCTTTTTTTCATATTGAAAAGATGACATTGCCCCAAGAGCCAAAAATAAATGGGAACTGAAAAGAATCTCGCAGCACGTGTGCTCATTCAGGGAAAGATCACTGGTGAAGGAGGCATGGGGCTCCAGGTCAGTTGTACAATATACTCTGCTCTCTATAAACAGGTGAGAATATCCTTACACCTTAATCCCTGGTACCCTGTCTTAGTAACTGGGATAGATGCTCAGATGTGAGGAGATCTAGGGATAGAAAGGAGAAATGAGGTGAATGTCATATAAGTGGTTGCCAGATAAGCATCCCCTTGAACTTGGAGAAATAGAGATTCTCCCACCTGCCCAGATGTACTGAACCAAAAGTGGGTTGGACCCCAGCAGTCTGTTTTTAACAGTGCTCCAGAAGAATCTTGGGAGATGCACAGACACTGTTTACCACTTGGAACACACAGTACCTCCTGGGTTCCTTTCAGTTATGGATATATGGGTTTTCTCAGCCTAAGGCAAAAATCACCTGGGGAGGGGTGGTGTCATATCATAGTCCCATTCTAAACTGACACTAGTGTTCCACCTAATAACTCCTGCTACAAAGAGCACAGTGTTAAGTCTCAAATATCCCTTTATTATCAGTAATTCTAGGGACTAACATAATTACTGATACTGCTGCTACTTAAGGATGCTCTTCTGACTATAATGAATTTCAGGGTAGAGTGGGGGTATTCTACAACTCTTAACAGTACAAGTAATTACTGCTTCGCTCCCACTGTAAAAAGCACATTGAATGCAAGAGAGAAAGCTACACTCTAGCGTTCATTTTGAATTAGTTACACCGAATTAAGTATCAGTACTTACTGATTTATTTGACAAAGTTGAGACCTGCAGACCATCCCTTAAGATTTGGTCAGGGAAGAATTCTGGACAACAGGCTTAGTTTAAATAAGTTGGGGGTAGGTCATCAGAAGGCATGGGAGCCCTAGGGGATTGGCAGTCTTGGCAGTATGGGATTGGGAAAGGGAACAATTCCCTTCCAAGGCAAGGCACAGGCTATTTGGCAAGGAGAGGTGATGTGCTCACGGAGCCAGCTGAAGTGCGTGCAATAACGGGACCATTCAGGCAACTTGAGTTATGAGATGGGGCATCACGAAGGTCCAGGGTTCAGGCTGTTCGCAGAGGCTTGTGGTTCACCTGGCAAAAAAACAACAGTGGTGACTGTGTGAACCAGGTACCTGTTCTCCCAGGCTCCCATCTGGACGAATGGGCTGCAGGGAAGACATTCTTACAGAAGTATTCTAGTTTTTCCTAGTACCCTATCTCACTGCCTTTGCCAGGCAGTCATTCAGATTCTTGCATGAGTGAAGAAAGGGGTGAAGGGGGCCAGATCTCTGTACAGGCCCTCAGGGAGACTCCAAGGAACCCAGCTCAAAGGTCACTGATTCAGCTCAGTGCTTTTATTTACATAGGCATTTATTTAACACACTCTTCATATAGTACTATGTGCTAGGCACTAAACACTCCAGGTATTTACCCATTTAATCCCCTTAACAATTCAACAGGGTGGTTACTTTTTGACCTGGCTTTAAGGTGAGGAAACAAGTGCAGAGAAGATGAACTTGTCTAAGGTCAGCTGGCATGCACTTCAGCCAGGATTCACACAACAGTCTGGCTCCAGATCCCACTCCCTGATCTCTACCATAACCAACAGGTGACTAAACGGGCACCAAGGAAAGCAGTGATACACCTTGGAATTCAACGTCAACAGGCTGTCACCAGTTCCTTCTGCTAGTGGGTTAGTTCCCTAGTGACTCAGAAGATAGTCTGCCTGCAATGCAGGAGATCCAGGTTCGATCCCTGGGTCAAGAAGATACCCTGGAGAAGGGCATGGCAACTCCAGTATTCTTGCCTGAAGAATTCCATGGACAGAGAAGCCTGGTGGGCTACATACAGTTCATAGGGTTGGATCGAGTTGGACACAACTGAGCTACACACACACACAGCCACACATACACAGCCACAGCCACACACAGATACACACACACACGTGTGTGTGTGACCAAGAAGAGCAGAGGCTCTAGAGACAGCAGGCCTGGGTTTGAAGCCCAGCTTCACCATGTATGAACGACATGGGCTAAACTGAAAGTTCAGTCACTTTGTAAAACCCTACACACCCCAAAGGAAGTTTTAAAAAGTTTTTTAAACCATTTGTGCAGGAGCTTAGCACTCTGTCTGGCACATGGAAAGCAATGACTAAATGTCAGCAGCCCCAGGCCTCCTGGGTGCTAGCCCCACGCTGGGCCCGCTGTGTCATGTGCCACAGGAACCTGGCAATTCGGCTCCCAGCCCCACCCTAGAAACCCTCACCTGGGAGATGCTGACGCCTGTGAGTCTCTCAACACTCTCTGGCAGGCGGCTCAGGATGTCCAGCACTTCCCCGGTCACTTTGGCTGCTCCCATGGCCCCACTTCCACTGGACACCAGTGTGATCTTATTGGCTGAGGTCAAGGGACCACTGATCTCCTCTGCCACCTGGTAGGTAAGATGTCCACTCAGCACCAGGGTCTTACCACACCCATCCTAAGACTCCTTACTCTGGGTTTTTAAGACCTGTGTTCTTCGCTTTTGTGAGCATCACCCTTCCTTGTTCTGGTCACTGGCTGGTAATTCCCGCCCCTAATTCATGGCCCCTAGCCTGGTTCTCCCCTGGCCCCTCGTTCCCTCCTGTCCCTCCACTGCTCTTGTCCATATGCCCTCCACCGCCCCCACCCCCATCCCTACCCCAGACCTGGGGCAGCTTCTCCAGCAGCATGTCCAGCTGAGCAGCCTCCTGGTACAGCTGGAATGCTTCTGCCTTCTTGGCCATCTGCTCAGCCTCGGCCCTGGCTCGGGCCCCTATAGCAAAGGCCTCGGCTTCTCCACGCATCTGAGGAGGGTACAAGACACGTGAGATACGGTAGGTAAGGATGAGAGACCCCAGCACCAGCAGCACCCCACTCCCTCCATCAGTTGGCTAACTCACCCGCACAGCCTCGGCTTCTGCCTCCGCCTGCATGATCAGCTGGGACCTGGGCAAAGGGGAGTGGAGGGGGTAGTTGAAGAATAGCCCTTGCTCTGGGAGAAAGATTCGGCAGGAGGAGGACAGGTAGAAAAGGCCTCAGCTTTTTGTCTGGGGGCGCCCAGGTGGTGAAAGAACCCTGAGGGGGGCAGGGAGGGGTGTTTACTTCTCTGCCTCCGCCAGGCGCTCCAGCTTGTAGCGCTCGGCTTCCGCCGGCTTGCGCACGCGGGCCTCCAGTTCCTTCTCCCGGCGGGCGATCTCCTGCTCCTGCACTGCCACCTGCTGGGCCCGCTCCACCACCTGCACCTGCACCCGCTGCTCCTCGATCTGCTGTTTCGTCTTGGCCACCTGCGTAGGAGGGATGCTCAGAGTCAGAGTTGTGGAGCAAGCGCCTGGGAAGCAGGGAGGGCCAAGGCTCCAGGGCAGGATATTAACATAGAGCACACCACGTGCAGCTGGTCTCCGTGGGCTCAGCCTGCCCAGTGCAGTCCATTTCTGGGACAGATCTGAGGTATGGCCTGGGGAGGGGTCTGGTCCTCCCCCAACAGGGCCAATATCCATGGTTAGGGCTGTTCCCCAGGCAGTCTTAGCTAGCTTCAGGGCTGGATAGGGCTGCAACCCAGCCCGTTTGCCCTCAGGCCAGGTGAAGCATCTCTCCACTGAGCTCCCCATCACCCTATTTCTCCACCAAGTCTTCCTGTAGAGTATGAGCGCCTGGAGGGCACTGCATGCATGGTGACCATCCCTCACCTCCAAGTCCAGCCATTTCTCTCCATCAGTGTAGCGGTTATCTTAGTGGCAACTGGCAACTGGCTTCTGAATAGCCTCTCGCCAGCTTTTGGGGAGTAGGGGGACGGTGTGTGTGTGTTTATCTTTTGTAGGTCGTCCAAATTCAAAAGAAAAAAAGTAAAGCAAGATCTCTTCCCACCTATTTCTCAAGCCACCTGGTTGGTTGCCTTCCTCTCAAACAACCACTGTGACCAGCTTGTTGTGTATCCTTCCAGGGCTACTGTAAGCAACTACAAGGGTATGTATACATCATAGACTACTTCCTCTTACTTAGGCAGATTTCATTTTCTTGTTCCTTGGAGAGTACAGGGGTCAGAAGGCTCTTGCCAACATGTCGGTGAGCAGAGGTCTGGAGGAAGAACATACTTCTTGCCTTATTGCTCTGGCTTAGCCATGCACCATCTTGCCTGTGATATATCCACATGAGAGATGGAGCCCCTGCCTTTAAAGGGCCCATGTGTTCATTCCAGAGGAAAGGGGCTTCTAGACGTGGTACCATGTCCTCTTTGACCCTAAAATTTCAAACCTGTTCCAAACTGGACTAGTTAACGCTTGACCTCAGGGTGCAGCATCATGGTGCTCCTGTGTTAGAGCCCCCACTTCCACCCCCTTCTTTCTCTTCTTTAGACCCAGCCTCCAGCCATTCCCTCAGAAAGAGTACATGGGATATGTTTTTTGAGATCTTGCTTCTATGGGTTTTTGATTTCGTTCTTTTATTTGAATGATGATTAAGTTGAGTACAGGTTGTGAAAGTCAAAGTGTTAGTCGCTAAGTCGCGCCTGACTCTTTGCAACCCCACGGACTGGTAGTCCACCAGGCTCCTCTGTCCATGAGATTCTCCGAGCAAGAATACTGGAGTGGGCTGCCATTCCCTTCTCCAGGGGATCTTCACAACACAAGAATCAAACCAGGGTCTCCTGCATTGCAGGTAGAGTCTTTACCGCCTGAGCCACCAGGGAAGCCCCCTGAGTTCAGTTTACTATGCTGTTATTAATTTTCCACCAGAATTTTGAAGGCATTGCTCCATGGTCCTCTAGCTTCTTGAGAAATCTGAAGTCATTCTGCTGCTTGACATCTCTTCATTCTCTCTGGAAGCTTTTAGTTCTTTCATCCTTGGTGTTCTGAAATTTCACAGTGATGTGCTTCAAGGCAGATGTTTTTCATCCACTATGTTAGGTACTTGGTGGATCATTCAATCTAGAAAGTCAGATAAACATGTCTGATTTTTTTCACTGATGATTTCCTTCCATTTTGTTCTGTTGCATCTCCTGGTCTGGCCTCTTAATATTCTTTCCTAATTTTTCCATCTGTTTTGTTCTATTTTCCGACAAATTTGTTAGAATTTCTCTTCCATTGTTTTTTTTTTTTTTTCCATTTCTGCCACCTTATTAATTTCTAAAAGCTCTTTGTTTTCTGTGTCCTGATTTGCTGGATATGAATTATTCTTTTATCTTACTGAGGATATTACTTTTTAAGCTTTCTTCTCTCTGCATAGCACATATCCTTCAAACTGCTTTGCTCTGCTTGTGGTTTTGGCCTGTCCTTGTTGCAGGATCCTTCATATGTCAGGGAGTCTGTGCTTGTCTGCTCACAGGGAGGAAGGTCAGAAACACTGAAGGGAAGCTCTGGGTATGTGGGTGAGGCTCGGAGGCTTTGAGCTTCACTCTAGGGTGACCCGGGTAGTTCATCTGCTGAGGAACCTCTGATTCAGGACCTTCAAGTCTTTCATATCGGGTTGGTCATGTTCCCCAGAGCAATCTTTTGATCTCTTCTTTGGAATATGCGGGTTCTGGGAGCCATGTGGAATAAGGGGCTGGGGAAGCGGTCGGTATTCAGCATTCAATAGGCAGTCTCTTCATGCCTGTTACTGGGAGAGGGAGCATCACTCAGAGGCACACAGCTCTGAGAAGTCACTTTTCACCTGTTTCTCCTTATTTCAACCAACTTATCCCAGCTCCAGAGGCCCCTGGCGCTGACAACTTCTGTGCCTCAGGTCATTTCATTGTTTTCCCCCCTGCAGCTTTGTGCTCAGCTGTCTCGGACACTTCTTGAGTCGTCAGTTGCCCCGACTTTCCAGCTCCCACAGTGATGCCATGGTTTCTGTTCCTTCTGTTCCTATTCGCTCCACCTTTTTTTTTTCTCTCCCAATTACTCTATGTGAATTTAATGAGATTTTAAGAGGGAGTGCAATTAGCTGCATTTATGCCATTCACAGCTTTGACAAACCTAATTCATCTTCTTGCTTCCTCTGTTTTCTTTTGACAATCAATTCTCGATGCAGCAGCTGGACTAATCTTTGTAAAAATGTAAACTAGACCAGAGTACTTCCCTTCCTGAAGTTCTCCAATAGTTTCCCATCGTGCTTTGAATCTTCTTCTAAGTTTCCATCTGTTGTTGTGTGCTTAGTTGCTCAGTCATGTCCTACTCTTTGCAACCCCACGGACTGTAACCCACCAGGCTCCTTTGTCCACGGTGACTCTCCAGGCAAGAATACTGGCTCCCCAAATCCTAGGAGATCTGCTTCCCTCTGCCTCTCCTCACTCACAGCACACCAGTCATGCTGGATCAGAAACCTCTTTTGTGTTCCTGGGACACAACCCCTCTTTTTTACATCAAGATCTTTGCATGTGCTAGTCCCCTGCCTAGTCACTTGCCATATATATAAATTCTATTTGAACAGCACTGGACTAGAACGTTCTTAGCTCACAACCCTTTACATTGCTGGCTCTTTCTCATCTTCAGGGTTATCTTATATATCATTTTCTCACAGAAGGTTTCTCTGATCATCCCCAACCTAACAGAGTACCCCCTCCAATAGAATACCACCAATTTATTTCCTTCATAGCAGTTAAACAACTTAATTAGAGCCAATGAAGATTATTTATTTGCTTATTAGTTGTCTCATATATTATAATGTAAAGCTCCATGAGGGCAGGAATTTTATTCTATCTCATTCATACTTATATACTCACCTCCAAAACAATGCCTGGCATATAGTAGGCATTTAATAGATCTCTGTTGAATAAATCCTTATTTTTCCAGCACCTAGCACAAAATCTGACACAAAACGAGGGACTAATAAAAGTTGAACAGAACCCAAACCAGGCTATCCTTTGATTAGCAGACAAGGAAAGCCATGTTGAGAAGATAAAGTCCCACCCAAGCTGGTGGTTTTCACTAAATCAATACTTCTCAAACTTCAATGTGTACATGAATCACCTAGAGATTTTGTTAAAATATAGATTCTGATTTGGTCTGTTGGGCTGGAGCCTCGGATTTTGTATTTATAACAAGCTCCCCAGGGATATGCTGTTGCTGGGAGGCAGACCACACTTTGAGCAGTGAGTACTATGCCACACTCAGGCACCTATCAAGCCACCCAGGGATTTAATATCATAACTAAAGATGTGTTACACTTAATGCTTTCAGCCTACACCAACTCTTGGCAAAAATGAATTTCATAATATTGGGTAAAGGTCTCAAAGTACAGTTGATTCTCATTATTCATGGTAGTTCCGGTTTTCACAAAGTAGCCGTGAACACTGGATTAACCAATACTTATTGTGGGATCTTAGTTCCCCAACCAGGGATCGACCCCTGCACTGGAAGCACAGAGTTTTAACCACTGGATTGTCAGGAAAGTCCTATGTATCTTTGTTTTACGCATTTCTGCGTAAAGACACCATATGTAATGTATTTGTTGATTCATTAGCAATGAACTCACATCCAACAGCACTATAACTCATGCCCGAAAGCAGCTTATCTAACACATGTATATTCTCCATCAAGCACATCAAGTCTTCTTGGACTTAGGAACTCTAGACGGCACTCAGCACCACACTTGGGGGCATTTTGAACTGTGAAATCACCAACACAGAGCACAAAAGTGCAAAATATGTAGCAGTGAACATACTGCGAAAATGACATTGTTTACAGTAGGAGCTAAAACAAGGAAAAAACATCTTGTTCAACTGAGAGGCACGTTATCAGGCAACTCAAATTTTTCTCCACTCTGTGCATGTCTGCAAATGGTCATCAAGACAAAGAGCACTAGGGAAACCATTACTGTTTTAGCATTTAAACCAGTGCTCATTTAGCATTAGCTCTTTAGAATATTTTAGCATTGAGGCAAATTCTCAAATACAAGATCTGCAAATGATGAGTATCAACTATACTTTGCTGCATTATCAAGGCCCCCACAGGTCACTTTGTGGGATTCAGAGCCCAAGTCCATGTTTCTCTTCCTCACACCCTCTGTGATCACCAGGGCTGCTGGGAGCCTTGGAGGACTGTCGTGCAAATGAGAAAAAGGCACCCGTTCCTCTGGGGAGATGCAGACCCATTCACGCACAGCTTGGGGAGTGGAGCACAGGCCGATCTGAGCTCTGGTTCACCCTTCATCCAGGTACCCTTGCCCAGGACACAACCCGCCCCAAGCCCCTGATCAGCCCTATCTACACCCCCTTTCTAGGCCTTTTCTTTGCTTTTCAGCTGAAACATTTAGGTCTTTTAAATCTTCCTCATATGGAGGAGTTGGGTCAGAAACCGAGAGTCAAAATAAGGGGATCAAAGTCAGGATATGAGAGAGAGTGGTGGCCTGAGAAGAACAGGGAGGGAGTGAAATCCAGCCTGGCCACAGGGCCAGCATGGGGACTCTGACCTGAAGTTGGTAGGCCAGGTCAGCCTGTGCTCGGCGCGTGTTGACTTCGATGTCGTATGCGGCCTTCTTCAGCTCGTAGTCCCTCTGTGCCTTGGCCATCTCAATCTCACTCAGGTACTGAGCAGACACCTTTTCCTGCTTGGCTTTGGCCTCCTGTTCATGCAGAGATTGGGTAGGACATCAGAGAAGGCAGAAGAAGGCCCAAGGGAGAGAGCCTGCTCTCCGCCGAGCTCCTCCATCTTCGCCCTGGGCCCGGCCTCATCTACATCCTCTGCCAACCCTGCTTCACTGGCCTCACGCCACCCCCTCTCCCATCAGGTACACAAAAAGCCCTCGGAAACCAAGCAACCCCCAGCTCTCTCACCCGGATCCCGGCATCTCTTTTGGCCTCTGCTTCCCCAATCCGAGCATCTTTTTGGACCTGAGCTGTTCGAGCCTTCCCCAAGGAGTGCAAATAGTCCTGTGGGAGAGATGCAGATGTCACAATCCTCAGAAGGGAAGGTTTACCAGATGGGAGCAGGGAAGTAGGGAGGACCAACTGCTGAGGTTTACCTGATCGTCGTGAATGTCCTTCAGGGTATAGCTGACCACGCTGATGCCCATGTTGACCAGGTCTGAGGAGGCCACTTTGAAAACCTGCTCTGAGAATTTCTGCCTGTCCTTATAGATTTCCTGGGATAACAGGATGGAAAGAAGAAGGAAGGGACATGCTCAGATCCTCTGGCCACCATCTTCCTCAGACTAGTTGGGTTCTTAGGCCCCTTGCACTCTGGCATCCCTTCCCGATCTCTCCCTGCCCTCAGGCCCACCTCCACGGTCATGTGGGCCATGATAGCCCTCTGGTGGCCCTCCAGTGTCTCCAGCGCGATGTGGGCGATCTCTGCCTCCGTCTTCCCCAGGAACATCTGGCAGGCGGCGGCCAGCATCTCCTTGTTCTGGCCCTGGATCTTTACCTGTAGCCAGAACAGAGTTGGGGAGGGTGTGGGGAAGACCTCCTGAAACCAGAGTACAGGCAGGTGCCTTGGGGATCCCTGGAGAAGTGGAGACTCGCAGAGAAATTTCTCCACAGGCAGAGATAGGGAAAGCCAATGTGAGAAGATTCTTAATGTCTGGGGACACAGAAGATGCTGGGTGGGGGAGTGGGCTTTGGGGGAAAGGCTCTGAAAGCCTCACCTGGGCAATGCCAGTGACTGAGATGGGGACCCCATGGCGAGTGTAAACCTTTTCACTCTTGACATTGAGGGTCAGTGTGTTGAGTGAGATCCTAAGGGAAAGAGAAGGGATGGACAGCTTGAAAAGGAAGAAAGGGAGAAAACGGGGGTTCCCTTTCCCCAGTTTTCTTGCTACCTACCTCTGGATTTGCTGGATGCAAGGCAGGACAAAGACACGGCCTCCAGCCACCATGACTGGGGGGCTCCGGCAGAAACCTGCAAGGGGAGGGGGCAGTGAGCTGTGGTGGCCCGTGGCCGCGGTAGAACTGTAACGTGGGGAGACAGAACTTGGGAAGGGAGCGCGAAGCAACCTCCACGAGGAAAGCTGGAAGCTGACAGGGGCCGGGGCAGTCCAGGCCTTGGAAGGCTACGCAAGGAATAATCACAAGTGGGTGGCATGCAGCCATCGTGGGCGGGGTGGACAGAAGGCCTGGCTCTGGGGAACTGGTAGGGAGACAGGGAAGAGACCTCTGCAGGGGCGGGGGGGGGGGGGGGCTCACTGGCTGAGCAGAAAACAATACTTACCGGAGACCACCATGGCCTCATTTGGGCCACAGGTGAAAAACATGGCTCAGGCTGGAGCTGGAGGAGGGGGAGAGAAAGCCTTTGCGGATGCGAAGGGGCGCCGCGCAGTCCACAGGAGCGAACTCTTTCCCTTTCCAGTCAGTCACGCCCAGCCTGCAGACGCCGAGGCCCAGGATCTTCCGCAACCCCGGATCCGCTAAGGCTTTTTCTGTGAAATTTCGCAGACAGCCAGCGATTCTCAGCCGCTCACCGCGCCCCACCTTCAGTGATATGAAGCTCTCTGGACCCGGAGAGGTCCCCAGACCCTTGCGTTACCCTCCCTGTTCCTCTGCAACCCACTCCATCTCCCCTCCCCCACCTACCTTCCCGGACTCGGGCGGCGGCCCGGCTGGGGTCCCGGGGAGGGCGGGGCTACGTAGGGGACCTGGGAGTCTAGCAGATGCCACCCGTGTAGGGTCTCCCTGGGAGCTGGGCCCGCGCCCCCAACCCAGCCGCACCCTACTGCTGCTGCAGACGCGACCCCGCCCCCCGCGGAGGACCACCCCCTCCACCCTACCCCCGGCCTCCGGCGTCCGACCCGCCCCTTCCCGGGCAGGCCCAGCTCAGATCCGCAGCCCTCGAGAGCTGCCGAAGCGGCCCCGGAAAGGGGGAGGAGGCCCCACTTAGCCGCCCTTCCGGGGCCGGAAGTCCCGCCCAGGCCGCCCCACGCCCCGCCCCGCGCGACGTGACTTCCCTGAGTCCCGCACCCGGGGAGAGGGAGATTGACTCATGTCGGATTTGCCCCTTGTCAACTAACTGAGAAAAACCGCAGATTGGGCAAAGACTGACAGCATCACACGGTCACAAGATGCTGAGTTCCGTGGCTCCGGGAGGAGGGACTCAGGGGCCCCGGGAGGAGCACCGGCTGGGGACTTGGCCGCGGCTCCTCCTCCTCCTGGCGCTTTGAGGAGAATGGGGGACCGCCACTTGTAAAGAGACACTCACATGACTGCTGACAGTAAATCAAGTTTATTTGTGTTCATAGAACATACGGGGCGACCCCAGAGCAGCCTCCTGACAGCCCACCGACCCCGCAGCCACCCCCTTGGAGGCAACTTCAAGGAGAGTGTAGGCCAGGGACCTTATTCTCAACGGTTCCCCGAATCTTCACAGACTCGCGAGTTGAGATGCTGGAGGACTGAGAGTGTCACTGCGACCCACCACCATCCTTGACTCCCAGCCTGGGCGCCTTCTCGACCCGGGTTTCCTCCATCCCTTTTCCCGGCCTCGCTTAGTTCTGGGTGCTTGCCTCCACCAACCCCAAAGAGCCCAATAAATACCCAGAGACCTGCATTTGCAGCAAGGTGCACATCTCGCACTCCTGCATAAGTTAAAATAAATATTACATACACCCCTCCATCACCTAGGGGGACACACATAAATACACATAAATATTATTAGGAGCAATGAGAAATAAGTTAACGACGCACTCATTCCCCACCCGGCCTAGCCCCGGCGTGCCGGTGCCTGTCTCTCCCAGGCTCGGACTGGCGTCTCAGCCGTAGTGTTCTGTGTGCGAGTTGCCTCGCGAGTCCCAGTTTGGGATACGCTCTCGCGCACCAGGTACACCCAGTGTTTCTTGGTTTTTCAGGTTCTTTTAGGGGATGTGGGGAGTCCCGGTTAGAAGGCGGCCGGGTGTTGCTGGAGAAAAGTGCTGAGATCCAAAGCGTAGTCCGAGGGCTCCGAGGTCAGATTAAGGGGCTCGAAGACCGGGGTTGCAGCGGTGGACGCGGGGGACGGCGCGCTGGAGATGTCCTCCGGGGCCAGGGGTGCAGACGCACTGTCTTCAGCCATTAGGATCTGGCAAAAGATGATGGTCAGCAGGACAAAGAGCAGCCTTTTGGCAGGGTTCGGTTCCTCGACTGGCAGCTGACGCCGGACCTGAGGGGAGGTGATAAAAAGAACAGGTCAGATCGGGGCCCCGGCGTCCAGTAGTTCACCCTCCTCTTCCCCCGGGATTGTCCACTTCGGCGACACTCACCACTCGTGGGTAGAGGACCCTACGGCTGCGCTTTCGATGCCCGCGGGTGGCGCTAGGGCGCGCAGCGGGGGCCACCGCGGGCTCCGGGAGAGGGTCGAAGGTGAAGATCTCGGGACCGGAGCCCCGTCGGGGTCCCGGGCTGGCGGAGGAAACCGGGGTCGGAGCCCGCAGGACGGTCATGGTGGGGAGGGAGCTGCGAGAGTGACACATTGTGCGCTGCGCTGAGCCGAAGGACGAGTGGCCCCGCAGTCCCGCAGAGCTAGTTATGTACCCCGAAAACTGGGCGGGCCCTTCTCAACTCCACCCTGGGGTGGGAGCGGTTGGAAGGTCGGCTGGAAATTCCGAAGATTAAGCATAGAGAGGGGGCGGGGACTTGGCTAGTGCCAACCGTAGGCACTCCTCAAGTGTGTGTTGTGAGTTGTGAGTGGAGGCGGGTGAAATCCCAGACTGCGGGCACATGTCAGGACATGTGGCAGCTGGAGAGGGGCCCACAGACAGTTTGAGACGGTTCAGCCACAAATCCCCATCTCTGGGGACGTGCAGAAAGGCTTACATAAGGAAGTCTGGCCCTCTTGCTACAATCCTGATCCAGCAGAGTCTAGGAACCACAGTTACAGTGCATATTTACACGTTTGTAGGGACTGAGAAAACAGCAGCCTAGGAAGGAAGTCATTAAGAAACACTCAAGAAGCCCAAGAGAAATGAACACAGTAGCACACACAGACACAAGTCTGTCTGCTTTAGCTCGCACACGCACACACACACCACGTTGTAGAGGTGGAAAAATTTCTCCTTTTCTTCCAGTTTCTTTGGCTGGTTCAATAATTAAATTGACCTAGGACAGATTAACAGGAGAAAACAAATTTAATTGCATACTTAACAGGAGCCCAAGAAAACTTGAGACTCAAAGGCAGTCAGGCAATTGAAGTTTATATGCCATCTTTAGCTAAGGAATGGGAAAGAGGCCTGGGGCTTGAAGGGGAGGTGGGTAATTCACAGGAAGATGGGAAGAGCAGGTGATTGTTAATGAGATGTTTGTCCTGCCAAGCAGGTTAAGTTTTTCCGATCAATGTCATCGCTGGACCAGGCCCCCTACTTCAGTTATTTAGGCCGTGAAATGAGAGGTGCAAGGCTTCTCTTGATTCTGCTGGATCTTGATTGCTCCAAATAATTCACATGCCAGAGGAGCACATTTTGGGGTGGCATATTCTGTCCCCCTTCAACATGCATATTACATACACACATGCACAGAACGAAAGTGCAGCGACTGCACAGGGGCAACCCCACGATGTGCAGAAATGTGCGTGCATGACTGGAGCAGAGGACCACAAAACACAAAGGCAAGAAGTGAGCAGCCACCTGGGTTTCAGTTTATATGAAGAACATTTAAACTGTGAGACATTATGCAAATGTTGTAGTGATGATAATAACACAAGAGAGAATGGACACATTTTCATAACTGCCTTAGAGACAGCTGCTCTGGACACAGAATTTAACATCTTTTGAGCATTCAACAGGGCCAGTGTGTGTGTGTGTGCGCTAAGTTGCTTCAGTCATGTCCAACTCTGCAACTCTATGGACTGCAGCCTGCCAGGCTCCTCTGTCCATGGGATTCTCCAGGCAAGAATACTGAAGTGGGTTGCTATTTCCTCCTGCAGGGGATCTTCCCAACCCAGGGATTGAATCTGTATCTCTTATATCTCCTGCATTGACAGGCAGGTTCTTTACCATTAGTGCCACCTGGGAAGCCCCAACAGGGCCAGACACCCTGTTAAAAGGTACTATTGAGTACTGGGGTAGGTTCCAGCATGTGGGTTGGTGAGTGAGCTAAGCCAGATAAAGCAAGCACATCAGATTCTAAGAAAATGGAAGACTAAGTCTAAGGGGAACCCAACAGAGCAACTGTTCCTGTGTGTCTAATCAATCAGACAAGGCAACAGGGAAGAATGGCATTTGAGATAACCTTGAACAGTGGGTGGGATACCACAAAGTCAGATGTGGAAGATGACTGAGAAAGAGAATGGAATCAGCAAAGGCCTTGAGCTGGAAAAGTACAGGATGTGTTTGGGGAATCATAAAAAAAACAATCTCAGGATAAGCTTCCCGTCAAGCAGTGGTGGTGAAACCCAGCAGGACCCTGTGGGGCCCTCCTGGGGACCAAAACCTTTCTGTGTCCCCTGTTTCTTGTTTCTAGGAAAAAGGCTTCAGCTTCTTAGACCGTCCCTGGGCTCCAAAGGGCAGATGCAAACAGTTACTAATTAGGGAAGGAAGGGAATGCAGAAACAGAGGAGGAGCAGTCAAGAAGCAGTGCAGGGCTTCCCTGGGGGTCCAGAGGTTTAAGACTCTGAGCTTCTACTGCAGGGGGCGTGGGTTTGATCCCTGTTCAGGGAAGATGCCACATGCCTGCACAGTGTGGCCAAACAATTAAAATATATATATATATACTGCAGTTAAAGCAAGGTCCTGATTCCTCCTCATTGGATACGCATGAGTGCTAAGTCGCTTCAGTCTTATCCGACTCTTTGCGACCCCAGGGACTGTAGCCCCCCAGGCTCCTCTGTCCAGGGGATTCTCCAGGCAAGAATACTGGAGTGGGTTGCCATGCCTTCCTCCAGGGGATTTTCCTGACCCAGGGATTGAGCCCGTGTCTCCTGAGGCTCCTACACTGCAGGCGGATTCTCTACCACTGAGCCACTGGGGAAGCCCCCTCAGGGAATATACATACCAATATATCTTAGTTCCTTATACAGGAACTGAGGACCCCATTCAATTGGAGGATGGCAACTTCCGGCTGAGCACAAGATTCCTGGAGCCCTGTCCTGTTACCACCAACGAATGAGAAGAAAGTCACACACCCTGCAGCCCTGACCCCAAATTTTGCCTATAAAAACTTTCCCCAAAAAAACTATCAGGGATTTTTGAGTACGAGCCACCTGTTTTTGCTCAGCTCTGCAATAAACCTTTCTCTGCTCCAAACTCTGACATTTCAGTTTATTTGGCCTCACTGTGCATTGGGCTGGTGAACATGAACTTTGTTCCTTAACAGTATCTTCAAAATCTCATTTCTTCCTCTCCAAATTCATTTTAACCTTTCTTCCCCTCTTCTGCTATGCTCCAGCCACCCAGAGCCTCAGCCTTTCATCTCCCAGGACTTACAAAGCTGTTTCTCACCTTAGGTCCTCTGCTTATATTGCTCTGTCTGGGCACTTGCAGCTTTTGGCACCTTCTCATCCTCATCATAAAACAGGAGGGAAGGAGACAGGGCACAATCTTTAAAAGAATGACGTAGCCCTTGAAGATCCAAATTTTGCCTTTAAAAACTCTTCCCCGAAAACTTGGGGAGTTCTGGTGGAGAGGGGTTGTTCTTGCTTGGCACTTCGCATAAGCCTTTCTCTGCCCCAAACTCTGATGTTTCTGTTTGTTTGGCCTCGCTGTGCATCAGGCACAGGAATCTGGCTGGGTTCGACAACAGTGGGAAGTGACAATGGCCGGGAAGAACTGGGCGGTGAGGAGGGCTTAGCTGTCAGGCCAAGGGACAGTGTTTGACTGTAGACCATGGAGCTTGTGGATCACGGGCTGACATCAAAGGAGGGCAAGTTCAAAGTTGGGAACTGAGTGGGATGAGGAGTATGCCCTGGATGAGGAGACACTGAGCCGGAGACACTGAACCAGAGACGGAACAATTGGAGAGGTTCGAGCAAAAGGAAACAGGGGCCTGAAATGGGCTATGACACAGGAAACCAAGAGAAGGAGTGGCTTCAAGAGATATCACCAGCATAAAATGACCAGAATTTAGTAATAAAATAGGTAACATTAGAGTCAGGAAGCATGGTGAGTTGGGATGCTAACAGCGAGACGTTGAAGAGACCAAAGCTGGTTCCATAGATGTGAAGTGCCTCTGGCACAGAGCTTTGTACCAGATTATATTATGCCTGGGGCACAAAGATTGAAGGCAGGAGGCGAAGGGGACAACAGAGGACGAGACGAGATTGATTGGATGGCATCACCGACTTGATGCTCATGAGTTTGAGCAAGCTTTGGGAGATGGTGAAGGACAGAGATGCCTGGCATGCTGCAGTCCATGGGGTCGCAAAGAGTGGGACACGACTGAGCGACTGAACAACCACACAAGATGAGCACATGTCTGACTGACCTCTGCCATCAGAGGCTGTGTCACACATGTCTTTGTGTCTTCCGTAGAGCCTAGCGGAGTGCCGGGCTTGTCCTAGTTGTTCAGTAATCTTGATAAATGAAAGATGAAAGCACAGAACTAAAAATGCACATATAGTATACATACACTGGCTGGATCACCCCAAGCTTTTGAGACAGGTATAAGTGAAGTGAAGTCGCTCAGTCGTGTCCGACTCTTTGCGACCTCATGGACTGTAGCCCACCAGGCTCCTCCATCCATGGAATTTTCTAGGCAAGAGTACTGGAGTGGGTTGACCATTTCCTTCTCCTGGGGTTCTTCCCAACCCAGGGATTGAACCTGGGTCTCCTGCATTGTGGGCAGACGCTTTACTGTCTGAGCCACCAGGGAGTCCCTGAGACAAGTATCCACTCCTTCAAATCCCACATATGAATTTCTTAAGAAAAGCTTATACACTCCTTCAAATCCCACATATGAATTTCTTAAGAAAAGCCTTACACAGACAGCAAACAAGGAACACCTAAGGGCATTTTCAATCAAGAATGTGTGTGAATGTAAGTAAGAGAACAGCCCCAAACTGGGCTATAAATAGAGACATTCTTGGTGTATTGGGCTTATAGGTTGCTTTATTTTACACCCACCACTTCCGTCTAAACACATGAGAGACTTCCAGCATTGCACACCTCTTCCTGATGAGGTATAAAACATACCTTCTCTACAAAGACATATCGCTTTCCCACACTTGCCTTTCACACCTGCCATCAACCTTACATTTACTCCCAAGCACAGTGAGCCTACCCACCTACCCACGCCCTCATTTCAAGGCAACCTGGACACAAGGATCAGCATCAATACACGACGATTTACATGTGTAGACAGGCTCACATGCTCACACAGACATAAATTGGGGATGGGGGAGATAGTGATGTTAGAAGAAAACTGCCTGTGGGAGAAGGGGAGGTCAGGAATGCATAACTTGTTTATGATGGAAAATTTCTCCAGGGCATTAGGCAGGGGAGGGGAAATGAAGGGGATGTCAGGATCCTGTTTCGCACTACCTCCCACATCTGGAATCTGGGGTTCCAGCTGGACCTAGTTATCCTCAGTGTCCTCCTGGCACAGAGAGACCTTTCTTTGCGGCAAAGCCAGAATGGGACCAAGAGAAGCAGCAGAGCGCCCAGATGGCTCTCCATTCATTCCAACCAATCCTATCTCCGGTCCTGGGATCCTCGGAGAGCCAGGGCTCTGCCCCACCCACTCCCTGCCACACAGGAAGCTGGGGAAGGTTGAGAGTGAATCATTAAGTCAATGACGGTGCGGGGGTGGGGGCTGGGGGATGAGTTAAGGCCAGAAAGGGCCAGGGGCTGAGAGCAGCAGCTGCATGGGTTCTCACTGCCCTAAGCCTAGGGAAAGACCTTTGCCCCTTTCCATTTCCAGTTCTCCTCATTTCCTCCCCATCTGCCCAAGATCACCAAGTTTCTTCATTCCTCTCCTCTGACCTGTGTTCTTGACTTCCCATTAACCTTTCTTAGCCCCTTGTTTGTTTCCTTCTTGACTCTGACCACAGTAGGGAATCATTGTATGTGTTTGTTTCCTTTCTGCTGTTGTCTCTCTTCCCCACTGGAATCTCATCACGAGTATATAGGACCATATCCTCCCGCTTCCTCTGTGGCTTCTCTTGAAAGTACTTGGCCTTTCACCTAGTGGGGGCATAATAAATATATGTATTTTAAGGGAAGTATGTTTTATGTACAATATTCTATTAGTTTCAGGTGTGCAACATAGTAATTCAATATTTTTATAGATTATACTCCATTTAAAGAAAGTTACTATAGGGACTTCTCTGGCGGTCCAGTGGTTAAGACTCCACGCTTCCACTGCAGGGGGCATGGGTTCAATCCCTGCGCAGGGAACTAAGATCCCATATGCTTCATGGCACAACCGAAAAAAAAATTACAATAAAAAATAAAGTTCTTACAAAATAATGACTCTGCTTGCCTGTGCTATACATCTTTGTCATTTATAACTAGTAGTTTATATCTCTTAATTCCATACCCGTATCTTGCCCCTCCCTCTTTCCCTCTCCCTATTGGTAACCACTAGTTGGTTCTCCCCATCTGTGAGTTGGTTTGTTTTGTTATATACATAAGTTTTATTTTTTATATCCCACATATAAATGATAACAGAGTATTTTCTTTCTCTGTCTGACTTATTTCAGCGAGCATGGTACTCTCTAGGTCTATCCACATTGTTGCAAATGGTAAAATTTCATTCTTTTTTATGGCCAAGTAATATGGCTAAGTGTGTATATATATATATATATATATATATATAGACACACACACATATATATATATCTCATATCTTCCTCCATTTATCTATTGATGAACACTGAGGTGGCTTTCATATCTTGGCTATTGTAAATAAGGCTGCTATGAACATGGAAATGAATGTAGCCTTTCAAATTAGTGTTCTTGTTTCTTGTTTTCTTCAGATATGTACCCAGGGGTGGAACTGCTGGATTATACAATTCTATTTTCAGCTTTTTAAGGAAACTGCATACTGTTTTCCATAGTGGGCTGCACCAATTTACATTCCCACCAACAAGGAATATAAATTTACTAAGGGAACCCTTGATAAATATTCCTAAATCCATCTCCTTTGAGGAGACACCCCCAGAGGTGTCTGTTTATAAATCTGTGTCTCTTCAGAGGCCCCTACATTTCCTCTTCAAAGAGGGAGTTGGGGGATGCTAAACTGTGGCTCAGGGTGACCTGCCATTGAATCAGAAATAATTGTGCAGTTGGTGGATGGCAAAGCTGTGCCCCTCACCCTTTATGAGTGACATAAGATTGAGTCATGCCTGCTGCCCCAACTGGAATACTGCTGCATTGTGGACCGCCAGCTAGGATAGGGGACAAAGGTAATGGGAAGGAAGCAGAATGGGCAGCAGAGAGGGAGATAGATATTTGGAAGTGGGAGCTTCTGAGAAAGAGAAACAAGGGGAGAGGGATGGATCCAGGGTCCTGGGGTCAGGAAATGAAAACTGAAAGCTCTCAGCTGCTCATGGCATTTAGTAGATGCTCAATAACTATTTGTTGACTTAAGATGGGTTTAAGATAGAAGGGAAACACGGGGTAGCAAAAACAGTATGTTATCGTCTAGTGGCACTGGAAGAAAGTGGGTTTAAATTCCAGCTCTGTTACTTATTAACTACAAGGTGCTGGGCCAGCTACTTAACTTCTCTGACAATGTTTTCTTAACTGAAATATGGGTCAGTTGACCTTAAGGTTGTTTCAAGGATTAAGAATATGAATAGGCACAATGTAGGTGCTTTTTCCAATGTGGAAGTTGTTATGATTAAGGGAAGAGTGGCTGCTTTGGAGCTGAAATGGACAGTGATAAACTAGCCCAGGAACAGAAGAGCAGGATGGGAAAATAGCCTCCAGGTACCAAGATCATCAGAGGATACAGCTTCTTTTTCCATTGACCTTTCCCTCCCTCTCTCCACTTCAAGTAGGTTTTGTACCTCTTCCTTTTCTCCAGAGAAACAGAGCCTTCTGCATTCCTAGCTTTTGTTCAGCCAATGAGCATGGCTGTAAATACCTTTCCCCTGTTTCCCACATACACACACATTCTAGCCAGAACAGTTCTTGCCAGAGGCATGGTAGTGGTAGGGAGCAGTGGTGAGTTCTAGCCAGCAACTTAATAAATGACCCCCAAGACTTTCATTTGGGCCTTAAAGAGGGCCAAGATCAGGCCGTGGCAGTTTTCCCTGATGCAAAAGGACGGCTGGGGTGCCTGGAGCCCCAGGGTCACCTTGATATCCCCTGCCCTGGATGCATTCCAGCGTGGCCTGGCCCAGCCCGGTCCCACTCAGCCAAACCTCCCCAAAAGCTGCTCAGAGTGGGGAGCTGGGAAAAGAACCCAGCATCCCTGTTCTGGTCCAACACTGGCTTCCTAGGACCCCAAGGTTGTGACTCCTCTCTCTGGCCTCAATTTCCTTCCGACCAGATTATAACTCCTTGAGAGCAGGACTTTATCCATCTTATTAATCATTCTGTTTTCAGTGTCTAGATCAATACAGGCTGCCTGGATGGGAGGGGAGTTTGGGGGAGAATGGATACATGTATACAAATCCCTGAAACTATCACAACATTGTTAATCGGCTTTGTTGTTGTTCAGTCTCTAAGTTGTCTGACTCTTTGTAACCCCATGGACTACAGCATGCCAGGCTTCCCTGTCCTTCACTATTTCCTGGAGTTTGCTCAAACTCAAGTCCATTGAGTCAGTGATGCCATGCAACCATCTCATCCTCTGTCGTCCCCTTCTCCTCTTGCCCTCATTCTTTCCCAGCATCAGGGTCTTTTCCAAGGAGTCAGTTCTTCCCATCAGGTGGTCAAGGTACTGGAGCTTCAGCTTCAGCATCAGTCCTTCCAATGAATATTGATTTCCTTTAGAACTGATTGATTTGATCTTTCGCCCAAAGGACTCCCAAGAGTCTTCTTCCACACCACAGTTTGGCTTACCCCAATGCAAAATAGAAGTTTAAAAAAATACAGGCTGCCTGAAAAGGCTAGAAACACAGGGTTCTTTCACTCATTAATGCTAAAGTTGTTCATGTGGATATTGCTCTGTCCACTGCTCCAGTGTCAGCACTGGAGTATATGATTGAGATTTAACTCAAACCATGATCATGGGGGGCTTCCCTGGTGGCTCAGATGGTAAAGAGTCTGCCTCCATTGCAGGAGACCCGGGTTCAACCCCTGGGTCGGGAAGATACCCTGGAGAAGGAAATGGTAATCGACTTCAGTATTCTTGCTTGGAAAATCCCATGGATGGAGAAGCCTGGCAGGCTACAATCCATGAGGTCGCAGAGTCCGACACGACCGAAAGAGTCCGACGTGACCGAACGACTAACCCACATAATCATGGCGGGGGGCGGGCAGGAAGTGCAATAAATAAAGTATTCCCCTTTTTGTCTTGCCTTTTCAGACACCCTGTATTTACCGCATGAGTTGATTCGTAAAGTCGAACTTAAGATTAAAGGCTCTCCTAGGGGCCTCCCTCCCCTGCAGCTCTGTGATTCATTGGCGTCTCCTCTGGTTCAAAATTCAGCCGTGCCTCCCTGCTGCCTCCAAAGCAGCGGCCATAGGCCCTTTTTCTTTGAAGGTTGGGAGAGACCCACGCTCCGCCCAGAGAGGCCTCGCGGGGCGGGGCGGGTGCTCCCGGCTATCCCGTTTACAGCCCCAGAGGATCGCGTGTTAGGACTGGGGCTTGACCGGCTGCCAGGGGGTGAGCCTTGAGGCGGTTTTCTGGGAAGGAAAGTTGCCCTGTGTGACTCAGAACCAAGTTAGGGAAAAAACAAGCTCACTCAATCGCTGGCACCCCCCTGGTCTGGCCTGGCTTTGACCATGAGCTCATGAAAGAGGAAGCTGGGCCTGGCTGGCCGGTAGCCCTGCTTTCCCTCATGTTCTCTCTCCATCACCTCATGGATTCCCCGGAGTGTCTGGGCCTCATGCTACGGTCATCCTGGCTCAGCGGCCCTGGCCCTTTTATGACACTTTCTCTTCCCAGACCATTGGTCACTTGTTTCCCCAGGTTGGAAATACCACCCAACAGTGAAGGGGATTGCTCACAAGGGGAGGCTGAAAATATCATTGCTTCCCTTGACTCTGATGATCTCCGCTGCAGACCATGACTACTTGGGTTTGCTCCTGTGATGGCTGCAGCTCCCACACAGACCAACTGATGCTAACCCTGGGAGTCCAAATGAAGAGGTTGCTTGGGACCTAGGGTTCCCCAATTCAGGAGAAAAGCAGAGGGTCCCAAAGTACTGGGCAGCTGAGCCACCTTCAGGGCCGATGTACCCTGGTTGAGACCTACTTACCTAATACTTTTGGTATTCAGAAAGTCCACAACCAGAAAGGCACATTTCATTTCAATGGAAATGATGACAAGGACGGGCTGCAGAGAACACTTCTAACTCCTCTCCCTGCATTCCATCTTCTGTGCATTCTCCAGAGCTTTCTTATGAAAAGATGGACTGGACCAATTCACTGTCTGGGTGGGTGACTTCAGTGTCTCCAGACTCTCTGGTGGGGCTGACACTGGCCTCCCATCCTGAATCCAGGCAGCTTCACAGGCTTCTCTCTCAACTCCCGCACTGCTTTCCCTACACCCTGAGCTAGGGCACTATATACGATTTTGTACTTTTTCTCATTCAGGCCAGACTCTTATCCACTAGACCCTTCACACGTGCTGTTTTCTCTCCATCCTCCTGAGAAAACCCCACTGGTGACTCCTTGGTGTAGACCAGTCCGTCTATTAATACTTTCATATAAATGTCTTGAAGCATCGAACACAGTATATTATAGACATTTGTCTGTAGATCTTTCTGACTGCTTAGAAGTGCACTTGCGTTGTGATGCAGCCATTTTGATGCCAGGGACCTTTTGACAAGGCCTTCTAAAGTTATTAAATTGTCAGCATTTAAAGCAAATCAGTAAAAATGGGACTTGCCTGGTGGTCATGTAGCTAAGACTCTGGGCTCCGAATGCAGGACCTGGGTTTGATCACTTGTCAGGGAACTCGATCCCACATGCCACAACTAAGAGTTCCCATGCCATGACTAAAGACCCCATATGCTGCATCGAAGGTCAAAGATCCCGAGTGCTGCAAGTAAGACCTGGTGTAGTCAAATAAATAAAATCAGTAATTATAAACAAGATAGTCTCAGCCCATCCCTGTGGATTGTGCTCATCCTGTCTCTATGACTCCTACCCTTTCACAGAGAATTTGGTAGTGCTTGATTATAGTACTTTTTGGGGGGAAGCACTGCGTGTGTCATGGGGGATCTTAGTTCTCAACCAGGGATTAACCCTGAACCCCCTGCAATAGAACCACCAAATCCTGACCACTGGACCTACAGGGAATTCCCTACATTTTCTTTTTTCTTTTTTAATGCCCGGTATATTGAAATATGGTTTCCCAGGTGGCTCAGAGGTAAAGAATCCACCTGCCAATGCAGGAGACCTGTGTTCCATCCCTGGGTCAGGAAGATCCCCTGGAGAAGGAAATGGCAATCCACTCCAGTATTCTTGCCTGGAAAATCCCATGGATGGAGAAGCCTGGCAGGCTACAGTCCATGGAGTTGCAAAAGAGTCAGATACAACTTGCCAAGTAAACAAAAACATATTGAAATATAGCTTCTTTTACAGTAAAATCTATCCTTTTTAGGAATGCAATTTTATGAGTTTTGACATACTCATATAGTTGTATAAATGCCACTACCATCATGATATAGAATATTTCCATTGCCCCAGAAAGTTCCTCACACCCTTCTTCACTCCTAGCCTCTAGTGACCACTGATCTGAGTTCTGCAGTGTAGTTTTGCCTGTTCTAGAATGTCATATAAATAAAACTACAGTAGGCACTCTTTTGTGTCTAGATTCTTTTGCTCAGTATTTCAGTGATTCATCCATTTTCTTGGTTGAATCAGTAGTTCTTTCCTTTTGATTTCTGAATAGTATTTCATAGTATGATATAGTTGGCTTATTCATTCACCATTGATGGACATTTTTGTGTGTTTTTTCCCCCTTGGTTTTGGCTATTCTAAATAAAACTTCCATGAGCAGTCAGTCATATACAACTCTTTTTGTGGATGTGTGTTTTTATTTCTGTTAAATAAATATCTAGGAGTAGTATAACTCAGGATATATTTAAGTTTATAAGAAATGGCTGAGCTTCCTTGGTGGTCCAGCAGTTAAAATTCCATGCTGCCGCTCCAGGGGGCATGGGTTTCATCCCTGGTCCCCCTGATTACAGAAGTCCCACATGCTGTGGGGTGCAGCAAAAAAAATAAATAAATAAAAAGAAAGAAAGAAATAGCCATCATTAGCCATTTTACAGTCTGACAGGGCTGTTCTAAGAAACTACATCAAAACATCCCTGGTTTAAGTTCTTGCATCAGATCTGCCAAGTCAAAATGTTTTCCTTGTCAGGGAAGAGGTTCACACACAGGTTCCGTCAGGGGACAGGGATGGGCCAGAACCCGCTGCGCCCTGAGATGCCTGTCATGTCCTCAGGAGGCCACAGTGGATTTGAGGGCCACCCTGCTGTTGAAGCAGCTCCAGGAGCACCTCCTGCCTCCCGGCCTCCCAGACCCCGCTGTGGTTCAGTAGCTCTCCCCAGCCTCTGTGTCTGCCACATGGCTTTGCACTCCCTGGGATGGAGTGTAAAGGAACGTGGGCCCACACTGTTTGGGCCCCCCAGTGCTTCCCAGGCACTGTCCTGAACACTACCGAGGAATCAATCCATTAAACCTTCACAAACCCCCACTGTCATCCTTGTCTGTCTCCTCATTTTACCGTAGAAGAAACTGAGAGGTTCCATAAGGCAGTTCACTTTCTCAAGATTACCTAGTGGGAGTTAGATTCAGACTCTACTTTAGCTCATCCCACAATCCAGCATTGTACCACATCGATCAGAGAGTAGAAGCTGGAGAATCAGTTCCATGTTCACGTTCAGTTTCATGTTCTAGTTCATCTAATTTTCGTGATAAGTCTCAGAAGAAGGCCTTTACAATATCCATTTCATAGACGAGGAGACAGCACAAAAACTGCACAGCTGTGAGGGCTAGAGCTGGCATTGAGTTCCAGGAAGTTGGCTCCAGAGACAAAGCAGCCAAACTCTACACTTCCCTGCCTCTCAACAGTCCTCATTATTAACACGATCGCCTGGCTCACTGCCCTGGCTCTTGTGTCTTTGAGGTTTCACGCTGCTCTCATGTCTGCCTCCTTTCTTGGGTCTCACTTTCAAACTCTGAATGGGCTATGCACACATGCCCCAAGGTAGAACAACCTTGTTGGGCAGCCGTGTTGGGTAGTCTCACCTCTGGCCAACGATGGCCTCTTGCCAGCCCTTGGGAGATGTGTCTAGCTGGGTCAAAGATCCTAACCCAGCAGGGGAAGTAGGGGAGGTAAGGACATCCGCAGGGTGACCCAAGCCTAAGATATCTCCAGCTACTTTTCTTAGGAGGACGTGGTGTAGCCACAAGACACGTGAAAGTCTCAAGTTCATCTCAAAAGATCGTTTCCTCCAACAAATGTTGAGCTCTTCCAGATAAGAGACTGAAGCCCCTGTGGGGGCTGAGTACTATGCCTAACTTATTCTCAGAACTCAGAAGATTTTGGTTGAATGATGAATGAATAAATGAACAAAAAGAACCAGGTTCTCTTAATTTAGCCCTGTGCTGTCCCATATGGTAGCATGTGGCTATTTAAATTTCAACTGATTAAAATTAAGTACAATTTAAAATTCAGTTCCTCATTCACATCAGCCACACTTCAAGCATACAATAGGCTCAGGTGGCCATTGGTTACTGTATCGGGAAGCACAGATACAGTGCATTTCCATCATCACGGAGTTCTATTGGACAGCACCAGGCTAGATGGCGAGTGGAGGGAGAGAAGGAAAACTGCCGCCCCGTGAAAACGTTCACTGATAGCGAATGGCTTTCATTTGCTTTCAGTACTTTTAAAGCCGTCATCATCCGCCTGTTCTCCTTAGATGATGTCTCATACCACCCATTCAGAGGTCTAGAAACCACTTCTTCAGAAACCTATTATTGAAAAAGGGAAATGTGTTTCTGATCACATACATGACCCAAACTTCTGCGAAAGGGAAGACAAGAGGTTGAAGGGGGAACTAAGCCGTTGAGTTCTTTCTCTCACAGGCCACATGGAACCAACCAATCCAGGGTGTTCTGCACCCATTATCTCATCCAGTCCTCCCACAAGTGGCCCAGGACACAGGAGGGCGGTGGAGATATGTGGCCAAGGGTCACAGAAATGATGGAGGCTATTCTCTGCACTCAGGTCGTCAGTAGATTGTCAAATGTGATCCAGTTGTGAGCAGCAGAAGGCAGACAGGTAGAAAAACAGGCCTCCAGAAGTTTATAGTCTAGTTAAGGGAAAACAAGAGCCAAACATGTAATATCTATAAAACTGTAGCTATACATACATATACACACATATAGGTACAGTGTACACTTATATGTATATATTTTATATATGTACAAACTAATATGGGCATCCCTGGTGCCTCAGTGGTAAAGAATTTCCCTGCAATGTAGGAGACGCAAGAGATGCACTTTCAATCCCTGCATCCGGAAGATTCCCTGGAGGAGGAAATGGCAACCCACTCCAGTATTCTTGCCTGAAAAATCCCAGAGACAAAGGAGCCCAGCCGGCTACAGTTCAAAGGGTCTCAAAGAGTCAGACGTGAGTGAGCACACAACACACACACACTAATATATGCACAGACACAATAACATAATAACTAACATTTATTTATTTGGTATATTAGAGCTTAACAAGTACTTTTCCTCATATGAAGACCCAGCAAATTAGTGTTGAATGTCCAATGAATGGAATGTTGAGACAGAAAGCAAGCATTTTAGGAATTCAGAGCAGGATGAGATCATTGCAAGAAAGGGTGATGGGGAAAATTTTGGTTGGGGCGTAGAACTAGCAAAAATGCCGGTAGTCACACAAACCCAAATACAACTCCTGGCTTCCCTACCAGAAACTGCCAGGCTCTTCACTGCTAATAGTTTTAAATGAGATATTTTTAAGCTCGTCTTACCTTCTAGAAGATAAAACGCTGACTAAGAGTGCTTTCTGGTCTGCGTTTTGTCACTGGTCCTCCACCCAAATAATCAACATATTAAAAAAAAATACTCCCATGTGTTTCACAGTGATTCTAAAAACACAGAGTAACTTGGATACTCTAGATGTGAAATAGTTTGAGTTGCCTTTACTTAATGACCCAGTGACGAGCATCTGATGATACAGCTCAAATGCCTTATTAACGCTCAGAGTTATACAAGGTCAGCTCTGCCCAGAATTTCTGCAGTGTACAATGCATAGAAATCCAGCCTGCAAGCTGACTGGGCTTGCCTACATTCTCCTTACATAATCGTAACTGTTTCTCTGCCAGTAGTGATTTAGGAATGTCTTTCTGAAGCCCTGTGCTCTCAGGTTCCTTCAATTTTTCTAAAGCCTCTGCCCTCTTCCTTAGCATTTGGTTTGCTTTGGTTTCAAGCCACAGAAACTCATTATGGCTAACTTAGAAAAGCTGAATGTTGTGAGGATATTGAGTAGCTCGCAGACTCAAAGGAAGGCTAATGAGCCAGGCTCAGGGAACACAGGAACCAGGGCAGCTCCTGGGACTCCATTGCAGGAATCAAGTCTCACCCTCACTACCTGATGAAATGAATGACAACTAGTTTTTTCTTTTTCTTTTTTTCCATTCCTCACCTTCATGTTCATCATTCAAAGCTCTGGTGGAGAGAGTCTGATTAGTCTGGTTTAGGTAGGGGCCCAGGGAATAAAGGACATCTTAACTGACAGCTCAATGGGACTTCCCACAGGTAATTCCCCTCAAAGAATCCAAAGACTATCGTCAGAAGAGGAGGAGAAAGTCATTGCTGCGTTGTCAAAACCCAGAAAACATCCACTTTACCCCACTTTTCCTTCCTAAACTTTGTTTCCTACTTTTTCTAATTATCCACAATAGGAATGACCAATGTATCTTTCAGAGTTGTAGAAAACATATATAAATATAAATATACCTCTACTGGAATTTTTCTCCCAAGAGAGTGATGGTTGGGGAAGTTTGGCCTTACCTCTTAGGGTTGAGTAAAAGGATACTTGTTGTTTAGTAGGTGAGTCATGTCCGACTCTTTTGCGACCCCATAGACTGTAGCCCATCAGGCTCCTCTGTCCATGGGATTTTCCAGGCAGGAATCCTGGAGTGGGTTGCCATTTCTTCCTCCAAAAGACTTCCTGTATCAGGGATCGAACCTGTCTCCCACATTCACAGGCAGATTCTTTACCACTGAGCCACCAGGGAACCCCTTTAAAAAGTAAAAAGATTAAGGAAGATAATACATGTAAAATGCCTCTCACAGTGCCTGGCACCTAGTGAGGTTAATTACATGAATTGCCATTTTAACTCCCCTGCCCCTCACCCATGTGCTGGAGCCAGCGCATACCAGCTCAGACCAGCTCACAAGAGCAGATCGTGATGTTTTCATGAATTTTGTGAGCCAACTGCCATAACATTGGTAGCTTTTAGGTGACCTTGATGAGAATATTTACACCATGGAAACTGGAAATGCAGCCAATTTGACTCCCCCCAACCTCCAGGCAGTTGTTAAATGTTTCTCAGCACAGCACTGCATCCGCTGTTTTCTTTCCTTCACCAGATGTGAGCAGAACCACAGTACAGTTCAACCACCTTATAAACACTCACCTATACAAGGTCAGCTCTGCTCAGAATTTCTGCAGTGCCTAGAAATCCAGCCTGCATACTGAATGGGCTTGCCTAGGTTCTCCTTACATAATCGTCGCCACTTCCCTGCCAGTAGTGGTTTAGAAATATCTTTCTAAAGCCCTGTGCACTTTGCCTCAGCTTCCTTTAACTTTTCCAAAGCGTTTACCTTCCTTGCTTGGTGTTTGGTTTCCTTTGCTCTCGAACCATAGAAACTCATTATGGCTAACTTTAACAGAAAAGTTGAGTATGTGTGTCAGTTAGGATTAGGTTCAGCTGTGAGTGACAAAAAATTAGAATAGTGGTTTACTAGCTATAAATTCTGGAGAAGGAAATGGCACCCCACTCCAGTACTCTTGCCTGGAAAATCCCATGGATGGAGGAGCTTGAAAGGCTGCAGTCCATGGGGTCGCTAAGAGTCGGACACGACTGAGTGACTTCGCTTTCACTTTTCACTTTCATGCATTGGAGAAGGAAATGGCAACCCACTCCAGTGTTCTTGCCTGGAGAATCCTGGGGACGGGGGAGCCTGGTGGGCTGCTGTCTATGGGGTCGCACAGAGTCGGACATGACTGAAGCGACTTAGCAGCAGCAGCTATAAATTCATTTTCTCTGACAGAAGCAAAGTCTAGATTGACATCGGCAGTTCAGGCTTGGCTAGAAGCTCTATTTTGTTCTCTTGTGTCTTGAATACATGGTTTTTTACTTCATGATCTAAGATGGCTGCCCAAACTCCACATTCCAGTTGGTAGGACAGAGAAGGGCAAAGAGACACATCCCTTTCTGTAAATTCATTGACAGAAGTAAAGCACAGAATTTCTGCTTATATGAAATAGGCTGAAGCAAAGTTATTTAACCATATCCAGCAGCAAGGGAGGTTGTGTGTTAGTCACTCAGTTGTGTCCGACACTTTGTGACCCCATGGACTGTAGCCTGCCAGGCTTCTCTGTCCATGGAATTCTCCAGGCAAGAATACTGGAGTGGGTTGGCATTTCCTTCTCCAAAGGGAGGCTGGGATATATCTTATTTACTCAAGGCAGCCCTGTGCCCAGCTGGAAACCGAGAGGAAGGGAAGGGTGGATACTGGGGGACTGCTGGCTGGCCCTCCCACTGCTGGGCAGGGTTTAGGAAAGCATAGGAGAAAGGGGAGAGCGGCGCTGATGTGATGGGAATAAGTGTGCTTTGTGGAGTTTTGAAGGCGCCAGCGGGAATAGAAGATTAGAAATACTGGAAAATGAAGTTAAATAAGCAAGGTGAAAGTGAGATCTCAGTGAGGGTCCAGGAAAGCAGACAAAAGAATCTTTATCTAGCGCCATTAGAAACAGGACACAGTGAACTTTGGGATAGGCGAGCTGCACGATCAAAGGCATTTGAGAGATTTTAATCTGGCATTTACGTGTGAGTCCGGTTGGTGGGGGGCGGGGCGGGGGAGGAAAAACAGGAAAGGGCAGGGAGGTTGGAGAGGAGACCAATTTCACAACCCAGGTATGAGGTGATTATGTGGGGGCAGTGGGAATGAGGAGGAAGAAATACATCTGAGAGGCACTTGCCAGAACATATGTTAGGATTGATGGCTAATCTGGTAGAGTTTCAGGGTGGGGTGGCCAAGAAACAGGTAAACAAGTGAACCTGGATTCATAGATGTATTAGGCTGGGTCACCTAGAGGCAGAGCCTGGCATGGAAATTTTCTCCAAAGGACTGATAGGGGAAAGAGAAGAAGGGTGAGGGGAACGAAGTGACAAAGGGAAGAGTCCAGGCAAGGATGTGGGTTAAGCCGTAACCTGAGTCTACAGGGAGATTCTCTGGCACAAATTGCATCAGAGCCACCACCACCTTGAGGGGAGGGGGCTGGTGGTCTGCAGCCACACATCAGGTAGTCAATGGTGGAGGTTGGTCCAGAGTGTGTAGTGGGGGCAGTGGCTTGTCTACCATTGGGTCCAGGTCAACTCTCCAGAAAAGGAGACAGTTGTGTGGGATTATCAGACAACAAGCCTGGTTCCTGGGGATGAGTAGACCAGCTGGTAAAGTGGATCTGGGTGAGGCCCAGATAGCAATCCATTACAGAGGGTCCACTTTGGATGTGCTGGATTCAAGGGGGCAAAGAAATAAGGCGTTGACACATGACTAGAGGGAAACTGGAAATACAAGATAGGAGTTCATGTTGATGAATAGAGCTTCGCAGGTGACTCTGGTGGTAAAGAATCTGCCTGCCAAAGCAGGAGACAATCCCTGGGTCAGGAAGATTCCCCTGGAGTAGGAAATGGCAACCCACTCCAGTATTCCTGCCTGGAGAGTTCCATGGGTAGAGGGGAGCCTGGTGGGCTACAGTCCATGGGGCCACAAAGAATCGGACGTGACTGAGCACAGCAAAGTTGATGAATAGGACTAGTTATGGAGATACTGGCATGGTAGACTCTATACACAGGTGGTGGTTCATCAAGGAGTGAGCTCTTTGAGAGCCAAGGTTAGAGAGAGAGGAGCAAGCCTTTGGGAAGCAAATTGGTTACAGCCTAGTAGGAAGGTGGGAGAGAGAAGAGGAATCAATGACTAAAGCAAAGCGGAGAGGGGTAGAGAAGCACGTCCATGTGGTAATTGACTGTATATTTTGACGGGAAGTCAAGGAAAGAAGTCAAAGGAGAATGAGTATGGAGAAAAGGCTGAGGTGTTTGGTCATTTGGGAGTTTGTTGGTGGCCTTTGAGGGAGCAATTTCACAGCAGGACAGAATTAGAAACCACGTGGTCAAGGCTAGTAATGCTTTCCACATTTAACGCCATTCCATCTGACTAACTCAGTTCCTCTAGGGCACTTTCTCCTTCAATTTCTATGCTGCTCAGAGGGCCGAGATTTGATCACTGATCCCACATACCACAAACTAAAGATCCTGTATCCTGCAAGGAAGATCAAAGATCTCTCATGCCACAACTAAGACCTAGCACAGCCAAATAAATAAATACTAAAAAAAATTTTTTTTCTACATTGCCCATTCAGGCTCTAAAATCACTGCAGATGGTGACTGCAGCCATGAAATTAAAAGATGCTTCCTTCTTGGAAGAAAATCTATGACCAACCTAAACAGCATATTTAAAAGCAGAGACATTACTTTGCCAACAATAGTCTGTCTAGTCAAAGTTATGGTTTTTCCAGTAGTCATGTATGGATGTGACAGTTGGACTAGAAAGAAAGCTGAGCACCAAAGAATTGATGCTTTTGAACTGTGGTGTTGGAGAAGACTCTTGAATCCCTTTGAAGGAGATCAAACTAGTCAATCCTAAAGGAAATCAATCTTGACTATTCTTCAGAAGGACTGATGCTGAAGCTCCCATATTTGGCCACCTGATGCAAAGAGCTGACTCATTAGAAAAGACTCTGATGCTGGGAAAAATTGAAGGCAGGAGGAGAAGGAGCCGACAGAGGATGAGATGGTTGGATGGCATCACCGACTCAATGGACATGAATTTGAGCAAGCTTTGGGAGTTGGTGATGGACAGGGAAGCCTGGCATGCTGCAGTCCATGGGGCTGCAAAGGGTTGGACACGACTGAGAAACTGAATTGAACTGAACATTCCTGCTAGTCCTAAATGATCTGATTATCTAACATGGCCTAGAAGATTACCCCAAGATTTAGCGGGCATGACACTCTTTGTTACTGTCAACTACTAACTGGCACTTGCCAAGAGCATTTGCCAGCGACTGAACATCAACAAGGGCATTTGCCATCTGCCTGTGCTACTGTGACTTCCCTGGTGGCTCAGACGGTAAAGCGTCTATCTACAATGCGGGAGACCCAGGTTCGATCCCTAGGTTAGGAAGATTCCCTGGAGAAGGAAATGGCAATCCACTCCAGTACTATTACCTGGAAAATCCCGTGGACAGAGGAGCCTGGTAGGCTACATTCCATGGGGTCACAAAGAGTTGGACACGACTGAGGCTGAGCGACTTCACTTTCTTTGTGCTGCTGTGGCTGCTGACCCTCCCTGAAGAGAGTTCAAGGTAGAAAGTGAGGCACTCTGTGCTCCAGGGAAACTTGTGGAACAGGTCTTTAGATAGTTGTATTTTTCAGGAACGTATTTCATGATCCCAATCCTCGCAGCTCCTTCTGTCTAGAAAAGCACTAAATCCCTTCCTGGTGACATCAGCTCCTGGTGACTAGCAGAATACCTTTTGTAAAATTAGTGCTTCATTGTACTGAACTCCCCCTTCACCAAAATCTTATATTGATTTCTCCCCACCGCCTCTTTGGAGCAGTCTCTAAAAGCTATCTGAGGTGCTGTCTCCCAGGCTGTCATCCTCATTTTGACCCAAATAAAACTTAACTCACAACTCTCACATTGTGCTTTCCTAATGGCTCAGTGGTAAAGACTCTGCCTGCCAATGCAGGAGACATGGGTTCAATACCTGGGTCGGGAAGATCCCCTAAAGGAGGGCATGGCAACCCACTTCAGTATTCTTGCCTGGAGAATCTCATGGACAGAGGACCCTGGCAGGCTACAGTCCATGGGGTTGCAAAGAGTTAGACACGACTTAGTGACTAATCAAAAACACACGTTGTGTATCTTTTTAGTCAACATTACCTTTATGGGTTGTGTGGATCAGAAGTTTGGATGGAGTGCAGGGGGGATGTGCATGGCTTGTCTGTGCTCCAGGATGTCTGGGGTCGAAGCTGGGAGACTGGATGCCTGGAGACTGGGGTCATTCATCTGCAAGATCCTTCTGTCAGCGTTTAGCCAAGGATGCTGGCTGTCACCTGGGGGCCTCAGTTCCTTTCCAGTGGTCTGAATCGGGCTTCTCTTGCATGGTGTCTGGGTTACAGAGAAGGAGAACCAGGCATGGACTGGGTTCTTTTTAATAAAGTGTGACCTCACTTTATTATGATCCATATTGCTCTCCTCATACTCCATTGGTTACGGCAGTCACAGCCCCACCCAGATTCATGGGGAAGGAACATGAACTCACCCTGGAATGTCAGTCCTGGGACAGGATGAGCAAGGGGGAGGGGCACACATCTTTGGAAAATGCAACCTTTCATTCTCTGTCAGAGTTCTCCGTTTGCTTCTTATGGGTGGCCCCATAAGAAATGCCTCCTCCTCACTCGGTCAATAGTCATCAGTAATAATAGAAAGTCGGAGAAGGCAATGGCAACCCACTCCAGTACTCTTGCCTGGAAACTCCCATGGACAGAGGAGCCTGGTAGGCTGCAGTCCATGGGGTCACTAAGAGTCGGACGCAACTGATCGACTTCGCTTTCACTTTTCACTTTCATGCATTGGAGAAGGAAATGGCAACCCACTCCAGTGTTCTTGCCTGTAGAATCCTGGGGACGGGGTAGCCTGGTGGGCTGCTGTCTATGGGGTCGCACAGAGTTGGACACAACTGAAGCGACTTAGCAGCAGCAGCAGCAGTAATAATAGAAAGTGGAGGAACTTCCTGAGGGCAGGGTTCTGGTCTGTTACTATTGTCTTTTTTATCTTTTATCCTGAACATTTTGAGGAATAGTAGGCCTGCAGTTGATCTTGTGGAAGGAAGAACTCTTTTTAAGTCTATTTTTCTCAAATGCTACATCACTTGATCCTAAACTAGCTATCATGACTGTTTCACAGTTGAAGAAACTAATGGACTTAAAAGCGTAAGTGGTCTACCCCTCAGATGACTCAGCCAGCAAGAGCTCAGCTGGTGATGTGAACCCAGGTCTTCTGGGTTGAAGCTATTTTGTTAAGAACTTGATGCCTCCAGCAGAAGTGTCCCTTTAGTGCCCCTGCCTGCTCCATCCTTACAGTAGCCCAGGGCCAATTACGGGGCTATGGACAGAGATCCCTCAGCTGCTGACTGGCCAATCCTGCATTTGATACACTGATTTAGCATGGTGATTTCATACCATCATTTAATGTGATAGTGAATCTCTTTTCTCATGAGAGCAGGCGAGGGCTAGGTCACAGACCTTCGTGCTGCACTCAGCTTCCGAGCTGGGTAGAAGGCCAGTTGGTCCTCATCTCTCTAAGTGGGCAGCACCCATGTCAGGAGTGTGGGGTGAGTGGAGATGCCAAAAGCTGGGACAGTCAGATGGTGATCTGAGGCAACTTCATGGGAAGAGGCGGGGGGTGGGGGTGTGGGTGGGTGGTGATAGCCTGAACGGAAGTGCCTGAGGCAGTTCTGGTAGGTCCAGTTTGGAGGGGAGAAGGGAGCCAATTTCCATCCCCTCCCCAACTCACATCCCAGCCCTCAACTGTATCACAGGCTCCGGAGGAAATTCTGCCCAAATATCCAGTGTGGGTGGCAGGAATGCTTATCTAGATCAGGAGTGGGTGGAACAGATCTTAGAACTTGTATCAGGCCCCAAGTTTCCAAATCCTGACTGTGCCCTGCCACCCCCACCCTCTCACACCAATCTTCGACTTTATCTCTTTAAAAATGTCTCCAGGCTAACAGTTTATTTCTGAGAGATTGCAGATGAGGAAGGATCTTTGGAAACCGCAGTTTCCCCTTCCGCTGTTGGGCAGAAAGCATGGGACAGCCTAAGCCGTTGGTGCCTGGGAAGTGACAGAGACCAAATCTACTCCATGTTGTAGGACTACTGGCCTTACCAGCTCTCCGCTGCCACCCACCAGCCCCGAAGGGACCACTTAGGGTCCTTCTGTCTCAGGTTTCTTCCCATCCTGCTCCCCTCGGCTACAGTGCCTGCTCTCCCTGCTCATGCCCTTTGAAGGGAGCTCACTGTGACTTTTCATATCACCTCCAACTCTGTGGCCTCACCTTCGTGGACCTTGGTGGACCGGCTTCAACTGTATCATTTGTGAGTCACCCCTGCTTCTTTGTTCCAGCCCCATCAACATGCTTGTTGCTCTCCCCCAGGCAGATTACTCACCGCTTAAGTCACTAGTTTCTCTGGAATGTGCCCCTTCTTCCATGACACCCATTCTCCCCACATCCTTTATTATTTTGTTTAAACTTACAATGTTCCCTTCCCAACCCCACCCCCCTCCGATGATTAAAATAATGCGTGTTTGTTGTGGAAAATCTGTGAAATACAAAATACAAAAGAAAATAATAAGTACCCCAAATTCCACAATCCCAATGTAGCTAATGTTCCCATTCCAGTGGATTTACTTCCAGTATTCTCACCAGCACTCCTTCCCCCTTCAAGCTTTCATGTACCTGTATTGCTCCTTTTTATTACTCTTAAAGTCTCTCCCTCTCTCCCCCTCTCCTCTTCTTTCTTTCTTTACCTCCTAGTTCTGTGAGTCAATCAACTCACCCTTACTATCATAAAGGTCATTCTCTCAGTTAAGTCTCCCTATTACGCATTCACAGTACTCAGTACTTTTCCTTGTAGCACTTACCACAGCTAGAAATAAACCATAATTTTTGTCCTCTTGTGTTTAACGTCTGTCTTGTGACTTAAGGTCCATGACTGGCTTTCTTGTTTATTCATATGACCCTAGCATCTACCACAGTGCCCTGGATACAAAGAAAACCACACCACCTGGCTCCAAGATGCCTTCTTGAATTACTGTGTATCATCCTCTCAGCACTGTAAAATAGTCAATTTCACAAATACAGTGAATCAGTTACCATAGGCCTGATCTGACTCCAGGTACAAGATACCCAGTTCTTGCCCTCAAGGAACCCTTAGCCTTTTGAAGGAATGCTAAGTGACTGACTCTTTGTGACCCTGTTGACAGTAGCCCTCCAGGCTTCAGGCCCCTCTGTCCATGGGATTCTCCAGGCAAGAATACTGGAGTGGGGTGCCATGCCCTCCTTCAGGGGATCCACAGAGCAGTAGGTGGAACATTCTAGTACATCTTTAAGTACATGATGATTGATGGTATTGAGTAACACATAGAGGAAGGGTCCCTAAACCTTGGGGGAGGTGACACCATTGTTTTATTTTGTCCTTGGTAATGCATTTACCTTGTAGAATCTCTGCCTTCCTGCTTCTGTAAGTTGAGTTTCTCTTGGTTCCTCAAATATGTCCAGATCTCTTGCATATCTAAGCCTTCTATCACCTTCCTTCCTTCCTTTGCCTGCTCCACTGGGTCTTTGTAAAGAAAAATCAATCTAGCTTTGCGATAAGCAGATATGGTTTTGCCCCGTTTTGGCCCAAGTCCATCAAGGCATCATGGGATCTGATTTGGACCTCTTTGAGAATCACATACTCTTTTGAGAACTAAGAACTGAAGATGGTGGCGTGTACAACCTCCTTTGTGAGTCACAGACCAGAACTCAATTCCTGCTTTATTGGTGAGCTTCCTCCTTCTGGGTCTGTATTTTGGCCTTTCAGTTTCTTCTTAGGGAGACCCAGTGGACTTACTTCTTGAGGAACATGTCTCTCCCTTGTAGATAAGCAATAAACTCACCTTCCCCTCCCCCAGCTCTGATGTCTCTCTATTTTGGATTGTCATTTGCAAGTCTCAGTTAAACGTCAGTCCCTAACGAAGGTCTTCCCTGATACCCCATCCTGGGTTTTGTCCTCTGGCTCTGTATTCCTATGGCGACTTATTTTCACCTTTTAGAAGAGTCACTGCCTCATTTCGGTTTGTCTCATGTCTGTCCTTCGGAGCTCCATTGTGTGGGAAGCATCTCCATCAGGATGGTTGCAGTATCCAGGGAACAAGTACAGGGCCTGGCACCTCGTGGGGTGGGCAACAGCAAATACCAGCTTTTCTGAGTAGATGCTCCGTAAGTATCCATTGGCCTGCGTTGTCCTCAAAGGGTTTCTCAGATAGTATATGTGTTTGGTTTTCTAAAGTGGACTAAAATTTCTCAGAAGAATCCTGTCTTTTCTTTAAATCTCCTGCACTATGACCATTGTAGGTTTCTTCATCCAAGAAACATTTCATAAATGATTATTAGTTGATCTCCCCCACAATAACTATCCCAACAGACATCATATTTGAAGAAATGAGAAAATTTAAGTAAATATGTTATATAGCAAGACCACTTATTATGTATTTATTATAACAATAATCTATTGAGAATTAACAAAGAATAAAGGAATTCTTCTCTTCCTCTTCTGCATTGTTAGGACTTTGTGTCCTTAAAGTTGTGGGTTTTCTGACCCTTAAGGGGTTTGAATGTGTGTGTGTGTTTCAGAAGGAAAGAGAAGAATCAGGCTGGGTGGGTAGGAAGCCCACACCAACACAGGCCTTGGTTTTGGAAGGTGCTGGATGTCTGGTCTGAGAAGGGAGGCTGAAGAGGCTGTAACCTATTTCTTGGATGATTCTTGGACCTGTGGGGACTCAGTTTCTCCTGAGCATGTGGAGAGCTGGGCCTTTTCAAGGGCAGCCTCTCTGATGGGACTGGCTGTCAGCTTCTGCAAGAACTGCACTGGGTATTTTCAGAATTACAACAACCGCTTCCCACGCCCCAGGCAAGGCCAGATCGAGACGGTGGACAAACACAGAAACTGTTGTGGTGTCCCTCGTCCCAGTGTAATTAAAAATGAAAAGAACTGCATAAGACCAAAGACAAAAAAATAAATAAAAATAAAACTAAAGACAGCTTTAAGGATGTACTGTGTGATTTTTCCTAGATGCCTGACTACTTTGATGCCTTCCTGTTCTCTATCTCCTCCTCTTCCTTTTTCTTCTTTGTCTTGAATATCAAATTATTTCCAAGTTGGTGTTTTTATTCCCCTCTCCTCGCTTTGCTGATGGTGTGCTTGGCCGATTAGGAATTACCCAGGTCAGACTTGTGGCCTGTTTCTGATGGACCCCAGAGGCCTGGGTAAGGAATAAGATGATGCTGACCACATGGTCAGAGGAGCAGAATCTCATCTGTGTCCTCAGAACTGCAGAAGCCTTGGCTTCCTTGTTTGATCCAAGGCAGGGAGTCTGAAGACTGTCAGACACTAGAATACCATAAATGATGGTCAGGGTTGAAGCCAGATTTGGTATGAGTCCACAAAGAAATAGGACATTATATGAGCCCCAAGAGCTGTGGATCAATTCATTCATAACCATTACATTTGTAAGGATATACATGCTTGTGCTTATTAGTTTCTTGGTCATGTCTGACTCTTTGCAACTCCATGGACTGTAGCCCACCAGGCTCCTCTGTCCATGGAATTCTCCAGGTAAGAGTACTGGAGTGGGTTGCCATTCCCTTCTCCAGGGGATCTTCTTGACCCAGGGGTCAAACTGGGGTCTCCCACGTTACAGGCAGATTCTTTATCATCTGAGCCACCAGAGAACTCCCTCTACACACGCTTACATACATAGACGTGTTTCTATATAGGTGGAGAAAGAACTACTACTGGGACTACATTTTTTTTTTTTAGACTGAGGTTTCTTTTGAACATTGAATAAATGTTATTTTTACAGTAAAAATGTACTTCAAAAACTAAAATGGGGACTTCCCTGGCTAGTTCAGTGGTTAAGATTCCATGTTTCCACTGCAGGGGGTGTGGGTTCTGTCCCTGGTTGGGAATTAAGATTGTGCATGCTGTGTGGCGTGGTTAAAAAAAAAGAAAATTAAATCAGCAGCAACAATAAACTCCTCAGATCACTAATATTTACAGATTTCAGACTATAGGACAGCTGGAGACTCTGCTTTCCAGGAGGGCTGATCCTGTGAACCAGGCCTGGGCTGTGAGGCGGGGCTGGTGATGCCTTCCAGCTGCAGCCTGTCCAGTAGGCAGCCGGAGAGCAAGCTAAATATAGAGTAGTCTGCAAAGGGTGCCAAGATGAATCAGGGCTGGAGCCAGAACATTCCTTCACTGTGTCTGTGAGCACGTACCCCATCCCTAAGTTCCAGGCACTGAGGATGGAGGAGTGAACAAATGAGATGGGGCTCCACGGGCCCCAGATTTGCAGTCGAATCACAACTACCATCAAGACATAGAGCAGCTCCACTGCTCCCCAAACTCCCCTCTGCTGCCCCTCTGTAGCCACATATTCCCCCCGCCCCCGCTACATCTCTTGCTATTCTGATCCAGTCTCCTCACTTTAGTTTTGTCTTTTTTAAAATGTCACATAAATGGAGTCATATAGCATGTAACCTTTTTGAAAGGAGATTTTTTTCACTCAGCATAATGCCTTTGAGATCCGTCCAAGTTGTTGCATGTATGAATAATTTGTTTTTCTTCTTTAGTTTTCAGATAGTGTATAGGTTTTTATTTTTATTTTATTTTATTTCTCTCAGGTAAATCCCTAGTGGATTATTGACTTGTATGGTAAGTGTATTAACTTTACAAGAAATTGCCAAACTATGTTCCAGAGCAGGAGTTTGTGCTCCACCAGTAACGAACAAGAGTTCCTGTTGCTTTGCCTTCTTGCTGACACTTGGCAGTGCTGTCAGTATTTCCCTATTTTTGTTACTGTAACAGATCTGTAGTGGTATTTCATCCTGGTTTTAATTTCATTTCCCTAATGGCCAATAATTGAACAACTTTTTCTGTATTTATTTGCTTTCCTCTTATCCTCTTTGTTGAAGTGTTTATTCAAGTCTTTTGCCTACTTTTAAAGTTGGGTTGTCTTACTTGCTGTTCAGCTTTGAGAATTCCTTGTCCTTTGTTGAATATGTGACTGGCAAATATTTTCTCCTACTCAGTCCCTTGTCTTTTCATTCTATTAGCTGGATCTTTGGCATGGTAAATATTTTTATTTTGATGAAGAATATATTTTTAAGAATATTTCTTTTTTATTATTCATCTTTTTTGAGATGTAAATGACACATAGCAAAGTGTACAAACCTTGAGTGTGCAGCTTGATAAATTTTTACATTTGTCTTCACCCATTTAACCACCATCTAGATCAAGATAGTATCGCCCCAGAAGTTTCCCTGGAACCTCTATCTAGTCAATATGCAAAACCTCTGACTTGCCCGCCTCTAAATGAACTGCTATTCTGACTTCTGTCACCCAGACTAACTTTGTCTAGAAGGTTTCTGATGACAGTGCTCCAAGTTTTGTGACCTACTTAGTTTTTGTCTTGAAATCAGAAGTCTTCCAAACCGCACACTGGGGAGAGATTCCATTGCCCCTCACCAGATGAGATGCAGAAGTTGGTGAGCACAGCTGGGCTTCTTACCATCTGGCCTCTGGCATTCCAGCAAATCAAGCTTCATAGCAGAGTCCAAAGACCGGGTAGAAAATGGTAGACAAGGCTTAGGCACCCTAGAACCTCCAACAAAGGTCTGTCTAGTCAAAGCTATGGTTTTTCCAGTAGTCATATATGGATGTGAGAGTTGGACTATAAAGAAAGCTGAGGACCAAAGAATTGATGCTTTTGAACGGTGGTGTTGGAGAAGACTCTTGAGAGTCCCTTGGACTGCAAGGAGATCAAGCCCGTCAATCCTAAAGGAAGTCAATCCTGAATATTCATTGGAAGGACTGAAGCTGAAGCTGAAACTCCAATACTTCGGCCATCTGATGTGAAGAACTGACTCATTTGAAAAGACCCTGATGCTGGGAAAGATTGAAGGCAGGAGAAGGGGATGACAGAGGATAAGATGGTTGGATAGCATCACTGACTCGATAGACATGAGTTTGAGCAAGCTTCAGGAGTTGGTGATGGACAGGGAAGCCTGGTGTGCTGCAGTCCACAGGGTCACAAAGAGTCAGACACGACTGAGCGACTGAACTGAACTGAACCTCCAGTGGAGTGCCAAGGGCACAGTCCCAGGAATCAAAAGGCATGGGTTCAGGCCAGCTCCGCTGACATTTACATGTCTTGAACAAATAACCTTCCTGTGCCTCAACCTCATCTGTAAAATGGGGACAGGAATATATACCATGTTATCAGGACTATTCACCAATATGTGAGTCTCTCTCTTCTTCCAGATTCCTAGGAAGACTTCACGTTACCACATCATTTCAGTTCAGTTCAGTTCAGTTGGTCAGTTGTGTCAGAAGTTTTGCGACCCCATGGACTGCAGCACACCAGGCTTCCCTGTCCACTACCAACTCCCGGAGCTTGCTCAAACTCATGTCCATCGAGTTGGTGATGCCATCCAACCATCTCATCCTCTGTTGTCCCCTTCTTCTCCCGCCTTCAATCTTTCTTCCCAGCATCAGGGTCTTTTCAAATGAGTCAGTCCTTCACATCAGGTGGCCAAAGTATTGAAGTTTCAGCTTCAGCATCAGTCCTTCCAATGAATATTCAGGACTGATTTCCTTTAGAATGGACTGGTTGGGTCTCCTTGAGGTTCAAGGGACTCTCAAGAGTCTTCTCCAACACCACCGTTCAAAAACATCAATTCTTCAGCACTCAACTTTTTTTAATAGTCCAGCTCTCACATCCATACATGACTACTGGAAGAACCATAGCTTTGACTAGACAGACTTTTGTTGGCAAAATAATGTCTCTGCTTTTTAATATGCTGTCTAGGTTGGTCATAACTTTTCTTCCAAGGAATAAGCTTCTCTTAATTTCATGGCTGCAGTCACCATCTGCAGTGATTTTGGAGCCCCCAAAAATCAAGTCTGTCACTGTTTCCATTGTTCTCCCATCTATTTGCCATGAAGTGATGGGACCAGAAGCCATAATCTTAGTTTTCTGAATGTTGAGTTTTTAGCCAACTTTTTCACTCTCTCCTTTTACTTTCGTCAAGAGGCTCTTTAGTTCTTCTTCACTTTCTGCCATAAGGGTGATGTCATCTTCATATCTGAGGTTATTGATATTTCTCCTGGCAATCTTGATTCCAGCTTGTGCTTCATCCAGCCTGGCATTTCTTATGATGTACTCTGCATATAAGTTAAATAAGCAGGGTGACAATATACAGCCTAGACGTACTCCTTTCCCCATTTGAAATAAGTCTGCTGTTCCATGTCCAGTTCTAACTATTGCTTCTTTTTTTTTTAATTTTATATTATTTTTAAACTTTACAATATTGTATTAGTTTTGCCAAATATCGAAATGAATCTGCCACAGGTATACCTGTGTTCCCCATCCTGAATCCTCCTCCCTCCTTCCTCCCCATACCCTCCCTCTGGGTCGTCCCAGTGCACCAGCCCCAAGCATCCAGTATCGTGCATCGAACCTGGACTGGCGACTCGTTTAATACATGATATTATACATGTTTCACTGCTATTCTCCCAAATCTCCCCACCCTCTCCCTCTCCCACAGAGTCCATAAGACTGATCTATACATCAGTGTCTCTTTTGCTGTCTCATACATAGGGTTATTGTTACCATCTTTCTAAATTCCATATACATGCATTAGTATACTGTATTGGTGTTTTTCTTTCTGGCTTACTTCACTCTGTATAATAGGTTCCAGTTTCATCCATCTCATTAGAACTGATTCAAATGCTTCTTGACCTGCATACAGATTTCTCAGGAGGCAGGTCAGGTGGTCTGGTATTCCCATCTCCTGAAGAATTTTCCACAGTTTGTTGTGATCCACACAGTCAAAGGCTTTGGCATAGTCAATAAAGCAGAAGTAGATGTTTTTCTGGAACTTTCTTGCTATTTTGATGATCCAGTGGATGTTGGCAATTTGATCTCTGGTTCCTCTGAAGCCAGCTTGACTGTCTGGAAGTTCACAGTTCACATATTGTTGAAGCCTGGCTTGGAGAATTTTGAACATTACTTTGCTAGCATGTGAGATGAGTGCAATTGTGCAGTAGTTTGAACATTCTTTGACATTGCCTTTCTTTGGGATTGAAATGAAAACTGACCTTTTCCAGTCCTGTGGCCACTGCTGAGTTTTGCAAATTTGCTGACATATTGAGTGCAGCACGTTCACAGCATCATCTTTTAGGGTTTGTCATTTAACTCCTACCAATTAAGGAATGGCTATGTGACCAATTAAAATGTGTCCCTTCTACATGGAAGTGTGAGAAGCTAGCATATGCTGTGCTTTTCCACATTCTCCCCCTCTACAATGGCAAATGGCGATGTTCTAAGTAGTGGCTGCTCTGTCATCCTTAGGGGTTTCCCAGGTGGTGCTAGTGATAAAGAACCTGCCTGCCAGTGCAAGAGACATGAGAGATGCCAGTTCGATCCCTGGGTCAGGAAGATCCCCTGGAGGAGGGCATGGAAACCCACTCCAGTATTCTTGCCTGGAGAATTCCACAGACAGAGGAGCCTGGCGGGCTACAGTCCACAGGGTTGCAAAGAGTCAGACATGACTGAAGTTACTTAGCATGCACATGCTGTCATCCTGGGCCCTGAGGTTAGGCAATGATGGCTCAGAGCAGAGCCTCAGTCAACCCATCGTTGATAAGTGGGTTGTATAAATGCAATAGATAAATCTTTGTTGTGAAAAACCACTGAGATTTTGAGCTTCTTTGTGACAGAAGCATAACCTAGCTTCTTTGAATGACATGCCATGCTATATGCTTATTACTAAGATTATATGAAATAAAACATGTGGGACTTCTGGACACATAATAAGGATTGATTTCCTTTGTTTCAAAATCTCCTTCTTCCTTTCTGAGGAGTCATGAGCCCAGGGAAGCTCTTTTTTTTTTTTTTTTCAGGGAAGCTCTTAAACAGCCCAGAATGCTTGATAAGAGGTAAGAGAACAGAGACCACCACTCCACCACTCAAGCACAAATGGAAGATGAAAGGAAAAGAATACAAAGCAGCAAAGGGTCTAGATATATGACACAGAACAAGGAAGAGAAACAAGGTATTAAGGAAGGAGAGGCCAAGCATAAGGGCAGGGAAAAGAGATAGCTACAGAGGGTGCCTGAGACAGAGACAGGGGTGATTCTGAGAAAAATAGTGGCTGAGGAAAATGGAAACTATCTGTTCCAAGATGTTCATTTCAACCCCAGCAAACAGCATCATCTGTTAAAGCAGCTGAATGAGGGAATTTCCTGGAGGTCCAGTGGCTAGGATTCCATGCTCTCACTGCCATGGCCCAGGTTCAATCCCTGGCGGATTCCACACGTCATGCAGCCGGGCCAAAGCGAACTGGTGCTCTGTTAGTTCCTGGTCATCCATTCATCAGTCTTTCCACTCAACCATTACTGATCACCTACTGTGTGCCTGGCACTGCACTCCTGCTGAGTTTACTGAGATGAGCAAGACCCAGTGCTGGCCTTTCCTTTCAAGGATCCCCCAGGCTGGTGTGAAGCAGTCACCTGAACAGTTAGGGCACAGTTTGGCCTGTGCAGTGATGGAAGTGCCTACTAGGAACACAGGAGAAGGGGCACCCAGCTCTGCTCAGGAGAGTCAGAAAGGGCCTTCTGGGAGACATGAATCTGAGAGTCCTAAAGGGCCACCAGGGAAGCCCAAAAGGTAACTAGGAGTTGGCAAAGCAGGGCTGGTGAAGGCAAGCTGGACCAGCTAGTGGAGGTGAGCAGTGCCAGGCAGTCTGGTGTTGCTGGACCCTTGATCAGAGGCAGCAGGCAAGGGGAGATGTTGGAGAGGGCTCAAGGGCCTATCACCAGGGCTTGGTGTCTACCTGGGTGCGAGAGTGGGGCTGGGGTAGATTTGGGTGGTGAAACGGGGAAGTGACTCGGTCAGATTTCAGTTAAAGAGCTCTGCCTGCTGTGTGGACTGTGGGTGGAGGTAGAATCCCCCTCATTTTGGGGGGAGGAGCCCATGCCAAGAGGCTGGCAGGATCTTAGTTCCCCGACCAGGGGTTGACCTTGAGCCCTTGGCAGTGAAAGCATGGAGTCCTAACCACTGAGCAGTCAGGGAATTCCCAGGATCTCTTTTCATGAGATCTCCTGGGATTGGACTGAACACCCAGGTCAGGGCCTGCAGGTGCAAAAGATGGCCTAGGGGAGGATTATCCGGCTAAGTCTTAGTGAGCACTGCCACAGCTGGGCAATGATCTATGTGCTGCAAGTGGAGTAGGTACTTCACCCTCCCGACAAGCCTGTGATGAGGTTGGTATTCGTATCATTCCCCCATTGTGACCACGAGGTAACTGGGCACAGAGAGTTTAAATTATGTGTCTCAGCTGCACATTCTGGTGTAGGCTACCTGGCTTCTGGATCAGCCTGCCTCCTCAGGGTCTGCTGCCCTCTGGAAGGCAGAATGATGATGTATTGACATCCTGCTTCAAGTTTATGAAATCTTTCACATGGATGACCTCATTCCAGACATGCAACAGTAGCTTCTGTGAGTAGGTATTATTACTCACAGCTCAGAAAAGCTACCGAGATGATTTGTCAAAGGTTAGAATTTAGGTGGCAGAGACCCAGACTTGAGTCTTCTGACCCTGAGTCCAGTGTCGGGTCTCACATTCATTTGTCAGTCAATGCCACGGCCAGCCTCATGGTCAACAGGCCACGTGATTCAAAGGCCAGGGCATTTTCCACTCCTACTCAGCTACTTCCTGTTGAGGAAAATGCTTTTCTGAATGGAGGAAGACAGTCACAGAGAAATGTGTTGCCGGCATCAATTTCCTCTGATTGGGCAATGGTGTCCGCCATCTGGACCAGGTGACGTCAGCCGTCTGGATTTCAGCCAGTGTTCTCCCACCCAGGAAACTGACTTCCGGCCAGACTCCTAGCCGGCCAGCTCTGGCCTCCTGGAAGAGCAGACCTCTCTGTTTGCAAAGTGAGAGGCTTTAAATCAGATCTCAAGGAGGGTTTGGTATAGGGAAGGAGATAAAAATGGGGAAGAGGAGTTTAGAGGACACTGGCTAGGAATAGGCAAGGGCCCCCTCTGTGTGGGGTCTGGGGTCTTTCTTGGGGCTGATTCAGAGGATCCAGGGATTTGATGGGGAGGTTTAAAATTTTGTGACTAATGGACTTAACCAAATTGAGTGGCAGTGGGGGAGAAAGGTAAGCAAAGCTGACGAAATCTGGAAAAAGTTACACAGAAGGTCAAACAAGAGTCAAGAATAGAATGTTGTTCTCAATCCTCATGCACTTCTCTGTGGATGTTAAGTCTTGAATAAATCAGTAACACAGGAATAAGCAGCTCTTTAGTGCTTTACTTTTTGAATTACAAAAATGTACCAGTTTAAAAATCTAAACAATAGATAAATAAAGTACAAAGCTTAAGTGTCCCTCCCCCATTCCAAACACCTCTCTCCAGGCCTGGTTGATAAATGATGTTGTTTTAGCTATTCCATCAGCCAAAGTTCATCTCATTTACTGTTCACAATGACCCTATGAGGTAAGAACTATTATTATGCTTTGATTTTTATTTATTTATTTACCTGGCTGTGTCGAGTCTTAGTTGAAGGCACTCGGGACCTTTGTTGCGTCACGCAGGGTATTTTGTTAGCGCTCACCGGCTTCGTGGCTCGTTGGTTTAGTTGCCTGTGGCATGTGGGATCTTAGCTCCCCGACCACGGGTGGAATACAATGGCCCAGTATTGGAAAGTGGATTCCTAACCACTGGACCCCCCGGGGGAAGCCCCTCCAATCTGTTTTTTGATTCTAGCTATTTTAGAGGGTATAAAGTGGTATCTCATTGTGGGTTTATGTAAGTGTTTTTTTAATGGCTAAAGATGTTGAGAATCTTTTTATGTGGTTATTGGTTATTTGTATATCTTTGGAGAAATGTTGATACAGATCCTTTGCCTATTTTTAAATTGGTTTGTCTTTTTATTACCGAATTGTAAGAATTCTTTGTATATCCTACTAGATACAACCCCCTTAACAGATCAATGACTTACAAGTATTTTCATCTCATTCTGTGGGTTATCTTTTCACTTTTTTTAAAAAAAAAGGTTATACTCCATTTACAGTTATTATAAAATGTTGGTTATATGCCCTGTGCTGTATATCTTTATAATTTATTTTATATGTAATAGTTTGTACCTCTTAAACCCTTGTCCTTATATTCTCTCTTCCTAACTCCCTCTCCCCATTGGCAACCACTTATTTGTTCTCTGTATCTGTGAGTCTGCTTCTTTTTTGTTACATTCACTAGTTTGTTGTATTTTTTAGATTTCACAGGTTAATGATATCTAGTATTTATCTTTCTCTGCCTGACTTACTTCACTTAGCTTAATGCCCTCCAAGCCCATCCATGTTGCTGTAAATGGCAAAATTTCACTCTTTTTATGGCTGAGTAATATTCCATTGTATATACATACCATATTTTCTTTATCCATTCATCTGTTGATGGACACTTAGGTTGCTGCCATTTCATATCTTGGCATCTTTTCACTTTTTTGATGGTGTCCTTTGAAGCACAAAAGTTTTAAATTTTGGTGAAGTCCAATTTATCTGTATTATCTTTTGTTACTTGTGCATTTGGTTTCATAGCCAAGACAGCATTACCTAATCCACAATCACAAAGATTTGAGCCTATGCTTTTTTCCAAGAGCTTAATAGATTTAGCTTTCACTTTTAGATTTTTCATTCATTCTGAGTTAATTTTCTTATATGGTGTGAGATAGGGATCCAGATTCATTCTTTTCCACGTGGATATCCAGTCATCCCAGTGTTACTACATCTGTTTTGCTTTGTTTTGTTTGACCAAGCTGCATGGCTTGTGGGATTTTAATTCCTCCACCAGGGATTGAACCTGAGCCCTCAGGAGTAAGAGCTCAGAGTCCTAACCACTGGTTGTTGTTCAGTAGCTCAGTCGTGTCCGATTCTTTGCAACCCCATGGAATGCAGCACACCAGGCTTCCCTGTCCTTCACTATCTCCTGGAGTTTGCTCAAACTCATGTCCATTGAGTCGGTGATGCCATCCAACCATCTCATCCTCTGTTGTCCCTTTCTCCTCCTGCCTTCAATCTTTCCCAGCATCAGGGTCTTTTCCAAGGAGTCAGTTCTTCGCATCAGATGGCCAAAGTATTAGAGCTTCAGCTTCAGCATCAGTCCTTCCAATGAATATTCAGGATTGATTTCCTTCAGGATTGACTCATTTGATCTCCTTGCAGTCCAAGGGACTCAAGAGTCTTCTCCAACACCACAGTTCAAAAGCATCAGTTCTTCAGCATTCAGCCTTCTTTCTAGTCCAGCTCTCACATCTATACATGACTACTGGAAAAACCATAGCCTTTACTAGATGGACCTTTGTTGGCAAAGTAATGTCTCTGTTTTTTAATATGCTGTCTAGGTTGGTCATAGATTTTCTTGCATGGAGCAAGCGTCTTTTAATTTCATGGCTGCAGTCATCATCTGCAGTGATTTTGGAGCCCAAGAAAATAAAGTCTGTCACTGTTTCCATTGTCTCCCTATCTATTTGCCATGAAATGATGGGACTGGATGCCATGATCTTCTTTTTTTGAATGTTGAGTTTTAGGCCAGCTTTTTCACTCTCCTCTTTCACCTTCATCAAGAGGCTCCTTAGTTCCTCTTCACTTTCTGCAGTAAGGGTGGTGTCATCTGGACCACCAGGTAATTCCCAGTATGCCTTTTTACAGATGAATAAATTGTAAGCCCCATGAAAAAAAAGTCCTTAATTTTGCCCACCTTAGTCCCCTCAGGATTCACTTAACCCCATACCTGATGTACATACAAGATGCTCAATAAATAATAGGGTGAGTCAATAAATATATTCATGATTGAGTCTCAACGAGGTTAAATAACTTGTGTAGGTCAGTCAGCTGGAAACTGCCACACATTGTTCAATTCCAAGACTTTTCTTCGTTTCTAATGAAGAGTTTTTGTACGTCAAAGTTTCTGAAAGTTTCTCAGGCTACCAAAAGCTCTTTACCACCAGATTTCCTCAAAGTTTCATTTGCTGTCTCTCCCTGTAGCATTCCAATAACTCCAGTGTTTGTGAGCAGCCGAACTTCTTATATCTAGAGAGCCTCAGGCCCCCTCTGCCTCTGCCTTCCCTCCCCTAGCTAGAGCCAAAGACTCCACTTCCTTATAAATTTGTTTTATAGTTGGAAAGTTTTTCTAGCTATCTAACCACACCCTTCTGCTGCACAATTTTAGCATAAATCTTCATGAGTGTTTGATGTTTGGTATATTATAGGACCTGGTTTGATGCAGGAGGCACGTTGGTTGTGCAGGAAGCTCTGTGTGCTCTACTGTGTGGAGACCAGCCTTAGGGAAGCCCATTGTCCTTGTTCCGGTCCTGATGTGGAGCCCCCATTGTGGACTGTGGTTTTTGATTCTGGGTGTAGCTTGCCACCCAGAACGAAGCCAGCTGGCATAAACACCAGTATGGAACATTTAAATGGACTCACTTCTTTGGGGATGAGGACAAGGGTGAGCCCTGAAGAGAGAAAGAGGTATGCCCTTCAAAGTTTTCGAAGTTAAACTCAAACTGTAGTGAGAGTTGGGTTGAATTACCAGCCCCCACTCTGACAGTGTTGAGTTTGGGCTCCCCCTGTTGGACCCTTTGAAAAATAATTATTTGAACTGGGGCTTCCCTGGTGGCTCAGCGGTAAACAATCCGCCTGCAAGGCAGGAGCCACAGGAGACGTGGGTTTGATTCCTGGGTCAGGAAGATCCCCTGGAGGAGGGCATGGCAACCCACTCCATTATTCTTGCCTGGAGAATCCCATGGACAGAGGAGCCTGGCGGGCTACAGTCAACTGGGTTGCTAAGAGTTGGACACGACTTGAAAAATAGTTACTAGAACTAATAATACAGGCAAAATTAAGACAAAGATAGGGGAACAAAAGAAAGGACATTTGAGAGCTTGCTGTACATTAAGCATTTTGTTTGGGCCTCTCATTTCATTCTCAAAATGATCCTTCAGGGAGTTTTTTTATCAATCCTAATTTGCAGAGTTGGAAGCTGAAACTTGCCCAAAGTCAAACAAGTTTTTGAACCCAGAGCTCTCCTGACTCCCTAAAGTCATCCTCTTTCCAGGGCTCTGAGCCAAGGGAGCCGGAGCACACGAAGTCTTCTCCTTATCTTTACTTCCACCAGGTCTGTTTGCTCACTTTGTCAAGACTTCTCAGGGGCCCAGAGACACACTGGAAATCCTCCTGAATTGGTGTTTTGCTGGAGCCAGCTCAGACTGGCTGGTGAGAATGTTAAATATTCAGGAGTTTTCCAAGCTAATTGTTAAACCATTGGTAGTTGGAAATCAGTCATGGTAGAAGGGAGCATTTACACCATGGACCCCCCAGTATAGATTTACCAATATACCACTGTAACTAGACTCTCTTCTGAGGTTGTCAAAGACCCAACAGAGCATTAACTTTAAGTCCCAGATTGAGGGCTGAGGACAACAGGGTCTGCCCTTGGTGGTCACAAATTCCAGCTGTAGACTGAGGAAGATTGACAATGGATTGGAAAATGAGGGACTGCGGGCACATGGGAGAGACTTGTGAGGCTGTAGAATGTTGGTTATTCACACATGGGGAAAGTACCACTTTTTTTTTTAACTGAAACTGAAATTTTAATTAACTTATTTTTTATTCACTACTTAAAAAAAAAAGATAATTGACCTACAACCTGAAGTCAGGGGACTTCCTTAACTGGCTCAGATGCTGCAAAGAAATAGACATCTCCCGTAATAAGAAGAGATACATCCTCTGAGGGGAGGCAGTGGGAGGGAGCATCTCCATGGGGAGAGGAAGGGACTTCCCAGCCCTGCCACGGCCCCAGAAGTCTCCCTGTCCTTGTCCCTTTGTGCTTCTGAGCAACCACAGCTGAAGTCATCAGCACCACGGAGACTTTAAACAATTAAGCAGAACTTCTGTAAAGGCATAGAGTTAAGAGAGGGGAAAGCAAAGAACTGAGCAGCAGGTAACCCGATAATCTGATTCACCAGACAGACTCAGCTGATTCATCTTGTGCCTACAACCCATGGCAGGGATCTCTGCTCCCTGGCTCCTGACCTGCTGCCTCCGTCCCAAAGAAATGTCCAAGTCTTGAGGGAAACATGGAAGTTCCCACCCCTGCCTGCACAAGGTTCCCTTTCTTTCTTTTTTATTTTATTTATTTTTGGTTGTGCTGGGTCTTTGCTGCTGTGTGGGCTTTTCTCTAGATACGGGGAAGCGGGGACCACTCCCCAGTTGTAGGGTGTGAGCTTCTCACCGCGATGGTTTCTCTTGTTATGGAGCACAGGCTCTAGGGCCCTCAGGCTTCAGTAGCTGCGGGGCAAGGGCTCACTCCTTGCAGCTCCTGGGCTCCAGAGCACAGGCTCAACAGTTGTGGTGCACGGGTTTAGCTTCTCCACAGCAGGTGAGATCTTCCTGGATCAGGGATTGAGTCTATGTCTTCTGCATTGGCAGGCAGATTCTTTACCACTGAGCTACAAGGGAAGCCCTCAAGGCTCCCTTTCTGAGTTCTAAGCTCCACCCTGAGGGCCCCCTCACCTATGCCTATCGGTGCCAGACTGTTCATCTCTTTCAGACACCACGTTACTGCCAGGTGTATGATCTTGTCCTACAGGGCACAGAAAACCAGGTCTCCAGTTAATCCCCACACAGCCAGGGGTGGAGTGGGGTGTGGTCATTCCTTCCAGGAGTTGTTGACTCTCTTGAGGTTCAACCCAGGACCAGAGATTGTGATCAAAGGGATACCCAGATTGGATGGGTGTGCACAAGGCAAAATCTGTGAGCCTGACTTGACAGTTAGGATTAATCAGTCCTTTCTGCAGGGCAGGCTTCCACCCGCTGGTACAGCTCCCAGGCGAGGCGAGCCTGGGCAGACCTCACGGCAAGGCAGACACCGGAAGAGGTGTGCAGTGGGAGGGAGACTGCTAGTTTCTGTTGAGAAGAGGTTGGCATCCATGAAGCTGACAGTCAGCTAACTGCTAGCTGGCGCACCACCTTCTCCAACCTTTGAGAGAACCTGCTCCCAATGCCTATTCACATCCGTTCATTCAACAAATATTTACTAAATTTCTCTTAGGCACCAGGTGCTACTGGTTAGGGCAAGAACAGGACAACTGTCTCACCTCCAAGGAGGTCACAGGACAGAGGAATGAAAGGCAGTGAAGTCATTAAAGGGAGATGAGTGTTATGAAGGAGAAGTCCAAGAAGAGTATAATGAAGTACCTAATTAAGTCTGGGGTGACAAGGGGTATCTACTGAAGGAGGTATCATTTAAGACACACCCGAGGAATCAGTAGGAGTGAAAATAGAAGCTCCATGAAGACGGGGACCATGCCTGACTTATGTACTCGTGCCTGTCTCTGGCATGGAGTAGGCATGGATACCTCTAGTTGAGAGGATGAAGGAATCCAGCCACATAAAGGGATTGTATATGTGTGTGTGTAGTTAACCCTGCTTTAGTTCTGCTTCGTAAACAGCTTTTATAAAGCTGCTGATGCTCTGTGTGATTAATGATAGATCAGAAAGGGATATTAACGAGATGTACACCATTAGAGGCAACTTACTAATAGAACAAGCCCTGACATAGATTCCTTCCCGTTTGGGTTTGAATCCTGAATCTACCACTTACTAGCTATGACAACGTGAGCTAGTTGCCCGCCACTCTGGTGCCTTGTTTTTTTGTAAATTTTATCTTCCAGTATTGTGAGGATGAAAGATAATGTATATAAATTGGAATGTTATCGTATACTATAACATTAATACTATATAACTGTTACTATAGTATAACTAATATAGATATTACGCTATAGATCATATATAGAATAATTTTATATATATTTCACATATAGTATGGTATAACAACAACTATTAATATAATTAATAACTATAATACTTGGTAGTTACCTTTGTTGTTTATATATACCAAAAGTGAAAGTGTTAGTCACTCAGTCGTAGCCGACTCTTTGCAACCCCATGGACTGTAGCCCACCAGGCTCCAAGCTTATATCCGAAAGAATATTGATAGCTACGAGATATAAACATGGTAGACCTGGATATTGTTTAACAAGAGTAAAATAACAAATCAAGTAGAGAGGGAAGTGAGGATGAGTATGCAGTGTTGGATAATATATGTGTAGAAAGAGGATGAGCCCTTGGAAGAGAAATCAGAAGCCTTTTCTAATGGGAAAGGGCTGCTATTCGAGGCACACTGGCTGCTTTTACCCACCTCCCTCCCCATGAGAAAAATCTTGTTTCAGGGAGTTCAGAATTTTTCAACCTCTAAGGCACGTTTGTAGCACATTTTGGGTGAGGGATACTGAAATGAAAAGATGGATGTGTATTCATCCATTGGCCATGCTTACAGAAAGAAGAGCAAACCCTTTTGACCTTTACAGAGATCTTCATATGTCTCCAAATTTGATGATCCATAAGTACTTCCCCAGATTTTCTGGGTCTTTCTGAATCCTATTTACATGGAGAGGCTGCTGATTCCTGCTATAGACTCTTACCACAAGTTAACTGATGCTCTTTCACTTAAGTTTTGTATCTTACTCTGTGTAAGATTTTTGAGATGCCTGAAAACATTTCCTGAAATGGTTTCTCAAGTCTCTTTTCAAACATCTGCAATTATGTGGATTAAGAAAGCTAAAGTGCCATCAAGATCAAAACACCCATCTTTAATTTATCCCAAATTACATTTCTGAAAAACCATTAATTTTTCACAACTCTTCACATCTTCATTACTTCCAGCAACAGTGTTAATGATTAGTTTTTTCTTTCGTGTGTGGGTGTGTGCATGGTTGGGTGGTGGTGGTGGCAATATATGCAAAGACACAAAGTTTTTTGTTTCGTTTTTGGCCTTGTCCAGTGGCTTGGGGAATTTTAGTTCCCCAACCAGGGGTCCAACCAGGGCTGCTGGCAGTGAGAGCGTGAGTCCTAACTACTGGACCGCCAGGGAATTCCCAGAAACAGTTTTTAAGGTCGTTTTATTTTCTGGTAGGTTTCTGCCTACTGGACCACTTGCTGAGAAACACAAAGCTGTTTTGGGAAGCGGGCTGGTCTGCTCTCTTCTCTCAGCTACACCCAGCTGGGTGGCTCCATTCCTGCCCGTATCTCAGCAAAGCTGCGCGTTCCCACGCTGTCAGGGGTCTTTACTGACGACTGAAGCAACCAGCATGATAAATCTGCAGATGCCACATGTTTACTGTACCGAATATTCATATCAAGGGACACAAACAAGTGATAAAGCCATGTGCTCCATTATTACTTCACTGATTCACTAAAATAATTCTAGATATGATGAATTGTAGCTACAGAGTGAAGCCCCATTGTTAAGTGTGTTTTGGTGGTTTGGGGTGGGCGGCAGATTAATGGGAACACATTTCAAATGTTGCTCCTTCACCGAGGAGAGACAGAACTCACATAACACAGTTTGCATCTTTGCCTCTTATGTAAATTCCTCTCCTTTTTCTGTCATTGCATCACTGTTGAATCTTCAAGGCATGACCCTTGTTAGGAAATTATGGAAAACATGCAATGACTCTATCATCACCAGTTACACTGTGCCTTCTTGCTTGTAAATGCACCCAACTTTCAGTCTCATTTGCTGATGATAAAATTGTAACAGGTCCAACAGCCTTTGTTCAGCTGGTGGATTTCCTGGAAAAGGATCCAAAATCGTAGATGGCCAGATGACTCGCTGTGAAGGGAGCAATGGCTTGTCACAGGTCACGTCAAAGACAAAGCCCTGACTGGAAGAGTTTGGCATCTTTTGGACATTTTTTCTTTACAAAGATGACAAATTTCTTTAGATAGGCTTCCTTTTAAACATTGCATGAAAGAAGCTTTGTTGATTGTGTCAGGGAGGTCTTTGACCCTCCAGAAACCTCAACCCCCCATATTGGACTGAGGCTGTCCCTCCAGCATCTTTGCTATACAAATGAAACTGCAGCGATTACATGTAACTGCCAGGTGTTTGAAACAGGAAATAGGTAAGAGATGTATGTGTTCCTGAGAAGAAGGAATTAGGCTGCACTTGAGAGGAGGAGGTTGAGAGCATTATCTATTAGGTTTCTGAGCATATGAAAAGGCATGATGCATGAAAAGGACCTAGCCCAGAGTTGGCATATGATCCAGCAATCCCTCTCCTGGGCATATATCCAGACAAATCTATAATTTGCGAAGATACATGCACCCCAGTGTTCATAGCAGTTCTATTTACAATAGTCAAGACATGAAAATAACCTAAATGTGCATCAATAGAGGAATGGATAAAGAAAATGTGGTATATATACACAGTGGAATATTACTCAGCCATAAAAAAGAGTGACATAGTGCCATTTGCAACAACATGGATAGACCTAGAGATGATTATACTAAGCAAAATAAGTAAGAAAGACAAATACCATATGATATCACTTATGTGTGGAATAAAAAATATAACACAAATGAACATGTCTACAAGATAGAAACAAACTCAGATATGAAGAATGGACTTGTGTTTGCCAAGGAGGAAGAGAGTAGAGAGGGAAGGATTGGGAGTTGGGGATTAGCAGATGAACACTATTCTATATAGGATGGATAAACAACAAGGTCCTACTGTTTAGCACAGGAAACTATATTAAATATACTGTGACAAACCATGGAAAAGAATATGGAAAAGATATATATATCTGAGTATATAAGTATATATATAACTGAATCATTTTGCTGTACAGCAGAAATTAACATAACATTGCAAATCAACTATACTTTAATAAAATTTAAAAAAGAGAAAAGGACTTAGCCCAGCACCTTGCAGATAGAACTCAATAAATATCAAATTATTATTTACTTAGCAGTTTGGGCACTTTTGACTTCATGTGCCAGCAACACTTCCTGACTTGCTCATTTCCTGCCCTTCCTTCGGTCCTTTTGCCTGTCTTAAGTTCTTCTCTCCCCTAAAATAATGAGTGTCTTCTCTACGTCACATCTGGGGTTTCAGAGCTTGGAGCAGTGAGGGACCTCATGGGTAGGTGTAGTAATAGATGGGGATAGTGGCTAATTCCCAAGCCTTCTGATTTAAGAGCATTCAGGCTCTGGGGACAGGGTTTACCTTTTTCGAAATGGAATCCTGTACATATTGCATTTGATGCTTTCGAATTGTGCTGGAAAAGACTCTTGAGAGTCCCTTGGACTGCAAGGGGATCAAACCAGTTAATCCTAAAGGAAATCGACCCTGGATATTCATTGGAAGGACTGATGCTGAAGCTCCAATACTTTGGCCATCTGATGTGAAGAGCTGACTCGTTGGAAAAGACCCTGATGCTGGGAAAGATCGAAGGCAAGAGGAGAAGGGGGTGACAGAGGATGAGATAGTTGGATAGCATCACCAACTCAATGGACATGAATTTGAGCAAACTCTGAGAGATGGTGAAGGACAAGGAAGCCAGGTGTGCTGCAGTCTATGGGGTCCCAGAGAGTTGGACACGACTTAGCAACTGAAAAATAGCAACAACAACAATGTATTGTTTAGTTTACAGTTACTCCCATCTGCAGCGATACTGGTAGTGGTATTTGGTGGAGCATCCCAACTACCTCCGTTTCCAAAACACAGACCCAGTCGAATCAGGGACATCAGCTCACTTCACACAAGCAGAACGTGTTCATTTGGCATAGCCCGAATCATGCCAAAAGCCATGCCCCAGGTGGGCAAGAGCCTGAATGAGAACCACCCCAAAAGAATCGCCTGCCTGGGACCTTTGGACTCATTCTGAGTAGTTGAAAGTTCTACCTCCTGGTTCTCTCCTCTGTGGTGGGTCGGCCTGGGACTGGGGTGGAGGGTGCGGGAGTCTGCTGGGCTGGAGGGAATGGAGAAGTGGCTTTGTCTGTCGGACTCTTCCTATGACACATACAGAGCCACTGGAGGAGTTGTCCCAGCCCTGTGGTTCTGGGCTCTGAAGTGGTTTTCACTTATAATAGCAGCAATGCTCGGGCTCAGGCCAGTGGGAATATAGGCTGGAATCTAGGAGCCTCTGACTTTTTTTTCAGATTCCCCCAAATGTCTCATATCTTTCTTATGAGTTTACCTTTTCTGAATCAGGATTGAAATAAAGTCCGTATATTATATTGGTTGCTATGTTTTCTTGTTTCTTTTAATGTGTAGGTTCTCTCTTGCATTCTTTTTTTTTCTCTCTCTCTTGAAAGGTATTTGTTGAGGAAACTGTGTGTGGTGGAGGAAAGTGGGGGAGGCAGTTTCCTGTAGTTTCCCACCATCTGGTTTTGGCTGATTAGCTCCTCTGTCCAACAAATTCCCTGTAAATTGGTGATTTCATTGGTGATTTCCTGACTCAGAGTTCATATTTGCAGGACTCCTCAGAGAATGCTCAGAACTTCCAACAGAATGTATATAGTATCCGCTTGTCTTTCTTTCGGTGATGTTATCAGTTATCAGTCATTATTGACTAATCCATGATTTCACTGGGGGTTGCAAAATGGTGATATTGAAATTCTATCATTCTGCTCATTTACGACTGGATTATTTCTGTTAAGAGGAATTCCCTTATCAATCATGTGGTCATGTATGGTTCCTACAGGAAAGGCAGGATAAGTGTTGATTTCTCTTCAATCAGATCAGATCAGATCAGACCAGATCAGTCGCTCAGTTGTGTCCGACTCTTTACGACCCCATGAATCGCAGCACGCCAGGCCTCCCTGTCCACCACCAACTCCCGGAGTTCACTCAGACTCATGTCCATCGAGTCAGTGATGCCATCCAGCCATCTCATCCTCTGTCGTCCCCTTCTCCTCCTGCCCCCAATCCCTCCCAGCATCAGAGTCTTTTCCAATGAGTCAACTCTTCGCATGAGGTGGCCAAAGTACTGGAGTTTCAGCTTTAGCATCATTCCTTCCAAAGAAATCCCAGAATTACTATTCTTATAAATACTTAAACTGTCCCGTGTTTGCCAGCATCACCTCCTTCTGATGTAGTCTCAAAAGATTTTGATAGTTCCTGAATTTCTGATACAACAAATATCCAAGCACACCTTGTGCATTTCCTTTTCCAGGTTGAGAACCAAACATTTCTTCAAGGTTTCTATTGATGCAAATGACAACTAGAGACCATAGCCAGGGAGCAAGGGATGCTCATTGCTACTGGGTTGGTCTTTGTTTCTAGAGCCTTCTAATGGAAAGGAAATACATACACATATATTTAAAGATACCATCCTTTGTGTATACTAGTACTTTCGATTCCAAATAGAGAGTCTCATTGGGACTTCCCTGGCAGTCCAGTGGTTAAGACTTGGCACTGGCACTATACGGGGGGCACAGGGTTGATCACTGGTTGGGGAACTAAGATCCTGCATGCCTCACTATGTGGCCAAAAAAAAAAAAAATAGAGACTCTTACTGTCTTATGTAACTTCATTTATCTTACATCTGTTCTTTCTCCCAAACAAATATCTCAGTTCCCAAACGCGCCATTTGCCTTATCTCTCAACATTGTCACCATTAATTGATTCAGTATATCTCACTATGGATATCCAGTCAAATTACTGTGGTTTAAAGTTGTTTGAAACAGTTCTGTCTGTGATTATACCACTAACTCACTGTGCACGTAGATTCTTCTATTTTGCTCTTGAGTTTTAGGAAATGCTTTTTCAAGTTAATTTCATTTGTACTTAAGTAAAATATTTACACAATTCTAAATTCAGATCTACAAAACAAGATATATCAGAGAAACTTAGTTTCTATCCCAATCTCCTCTATTCTATTTCCTCCTTCCCCCATAGGTAGCCATTTAAAAAAAATTTTGGCTTCTGTTTCCATTGTGTGTGTATGTGTATATATATATATGTATATATATATATATATATTCTTAGATATGTAGTAGCATAGTACTAGTGGTTCCTCTCACTTTTCATTTTAAAAGTATTATTTTTTTATATTTATTTATTTATTTGGCAGCATCAGGTCTTAGTTGCGGCATGTGGGATATTTGATCTTTGCTGTGGCATGTGAGATCTAGTTTCCTGACCAGGGATTGAACCCCAGGCCCCCTGCATTGGAAGGCAAAGTCTTAACCACTGGAGCACCAGGGAAGTCCCCCAAAGTATTATTTTTTTAAGGTGAGCTGTTTACATAGTTTCACTTTGCTTCTTTCTATTTCAAAAATGTGTGCTGGCCAGCACTCCATGGCAGTATATATATATTTTTTCATTCCTTTTTTATGCTCTTCAGTACTTGATACTTAATTTAACCAGCCTCTTACTGTGGGACATTTGGGTTATTTCTAGTCTTTTGCCATCACAAACAGGGCTGCAATAAATAACTTTATGCAAACACTTTTTTGTATATTTGTCAGTGATTTTCTGGGATAGTTTCCAAGAAGTGGTATAGATGGGCCAAAAAGGAAGTGTGTATGTAACTTTGCTAGTTGCCAACCAAATTCCCTTCGAGAGACGTGGTCTCATTTTGCACTCCCACCAACAGTGTACTTGTTCCCTAGAGGTTGGCCAACAAAGTGTGTTGACAAGCTTTTGGATTTTTGCCAATCTGAGAGGTAAAAAATTATGAACTTAGTACAGTTTTGATTTGTATTTTTCTTACTGGAAGCAAGGTTGAACATCTTTTTATACAATATGGAGTGAGTGAAGTCGCTCAGTCGTGTCCGACTCTTTGCGACCCCATGGAGTCCTTTATATTTCCTTCTGTAACTGTTCATGCCTCTTGCAATTTTTAAGTTGAGTTTGTGGGAGTGGAAAAAAATTTCCTTTCTAGGTTCTTTAGCTGGTCTAATAATTAACCTGACATAGACAGGTTAATAAGAGAAAAACAGCCCCATAAAGATATAAGAGCCCCATAAAAATAAGAAACACAAAGGCAGTCACGCGACTGAGGCTTATATGCCATCCTGAGCTAAGGAATGAGATGGGGCCTGGGGCTTGAAGGGTAGATGGTCAATTCACAGGAGGATAAGAAGGGTAGATGTCTGGTGATTAGATGTTTGCCCTGCCAAGCAGGTAAGTCTTTCACATGAAAACTATCCCTGGTTTTAGCTCTCTCTCTGGGCCAGATCCCCTGCCTAAATTATTTAGGAAGTTAAGGGAAAGGTAAAAGCCTTTTCCTAAGTCTGCTGGGTCTTGATCACCTTCAGGTCAATGGTCCATAAACCACAGTTGCACATTTTGGAGTGGCCTATTTTTCTCCCCTTCAACTGGTTGGTTCTTTTCCCTCCATTTTTGGAAGCTCTTTGTATATTAAGGATGTTAGCCATTTGTCTGTGAAATGTTTGTCATTTTTCTTTGCTTGTGATAATGTTTTCTCTTGTAAAATTTTTTGCTGTTACATTTTTATGTAGCCAAACTTATCAATCTTTTCCCTCAATAGCAGCTGGATTTTTAGTCCTAGTTATGAAAGTATTCTCCACTCCCAAATAATAGAGAAATTCACCCATTTCCCCCTCCACTACCCTGTACTTAAATGGTTTCACTTAAAAAAAAATTCTATATGGAATTTATCCTTTTGTATGCTATGATAAATGAACCTTGACTTTTTTTTCATATATAATCTCAAATTTGATCTTATTAGCTCCCTCCCCCAGTCACCCTTCAGCTTGCCCTTTCCTGGACGTTTTATTCTTTTTGAGATTTGCCAAAACTGGACATGGATCAAAATAAACATCTTTTCAGCTCTCTGCATTTGTTTTCATTTTGCTGTCTGTTTTTCTTTCCTGGACTCTGTGATTTCTGCCCAGTGTTTTTCCAGCAATTCAAGGGATTTATGATCTTTTGGGCTTCAGGAAGAAAGAGTAGACTAAAAGACCTGTTCAGAGAGTGGTTCAAGCTGGAGAGGTTGTGCAGACGCCCAGGAGGGCAGGCTCTGCTCGGAGGTGGGGTAGAAAATGACTTCCGGGGTGGGGTGGGGGTGGAAAGGTGTGAAGCATTCAGTAACTCAGTTTTTGTTGATGATCCATGTTCCTTGTTTCTACCATCTTTGGTCTTTCTTTTCCATCCCTCCGCTTCCTTACCTACTTTCAGACAGCTCCTTGCTTTTCCCCTACTTCTCTTTGCAACAGCTTCTTATCCCAACCATTCAGCAAGCTCGAGGGTGCCAGCTGATGGCCTGCTGCCTGAATGCCTGTAGAAACATGCAATTTGCTAACAGCGTTTTTACAAAAAATATTGAACGCATTCCCAGCATTTAAAAGTGGGAGATTGCACATAAAAATCCAGATTTCAGGATTTTAAAAATTCAGGCTATCTGGCATGAAAGGGCCCACATTCATTGCTGGTAACAATGGAGCTGCCCGTTTCGGGTCACCAGAGTCTACCCGGTGTCCCCTGGCCTCCCTAACACCGAGGGAAAATGTCAGCTGGCATTTACCATTTAGCTTGAGCAGCTGTTTTCCCTCTAGCAGAAAAATTTCAGTCCTTACCCACTTGTTTACTCCAGAGTGGGAAAACAAAGAAACAGCAGGAGCCTTGTTTTTCTCAGCCTAGGAATGCTTTGTCATTATTTGCATTTCCTGCTTTGACCCTGAGGAAGCTGAGCTTGCAACCTTGGCTGTAACAAGGACTCAGGTCTCCCGTTCGGTTTCTCTCCCTCTCTTCCTTTTTCTTTCTCCATTGTACACTCTCCTCCCACCTTTTGTTCATATGAAGATTAGTATTTAATGCACTGCTATGACATTGAATAACTTCAGGACCACTACTGAAACTGTTCTGATTGTCAATCTTTAGAAATGGTCTTCAGAAATGGTTTTCAAAACCATTGTGTTTCTGCAATAGCTTCATGTGTGAAAGAAAATGAGAGCAGTAACTTTATCAAGAATCTAGCTGGCACAACACTGTATATCAATTATATTTCAGTTTAAGAAAACATAAGAATTTATTTGTATCATCAGCTAACAAGCTATTCATATGGGTGAAATCTGAGAAACTCGCTGAGCCAGGCCAAAGAGCCTTCTTTTAGGGTTATTATCAGCTGGGGGATGGCAATCGGAGGGTAGTAGCAGAAACCTGAAAAACAATGACAAATTAAGGGTTCTATTTTTCTGCATTTAAAATAACTCTTGGGATTCCCCTGGTGGTCCAGTGGTTAAGAATCTGGCTTGCAACCCAGGGGATTTGGGTTGGAGGTCTAAGAACTAAGATACCACATGCTGCGAAGCAACTAAGCTCCCACACCGCAACTAGAGAGTCCGTGCACCTCACTGAAAGATCCCGCGTGAAGCAACGGAGATCCCGCAACTGAGACGTGATGCAGCCAAATAAATGAAATAAATATAATACAAGTTTTAAATAACTGTCAAGGGGAGAACAGGTCTCCTACTAGGGACTTGGCTTCCTCTAGTTTCCTGAGCCACCATCTACAAGGCTGACTCTGTCCTATATTTAGTACATTTCTTAACTTATTTTCCTTTTTGACACTTAGACATCCTGACTATTTGTTTACAATCTGTCTCCCCCAGCAGACCTGTAAGTTCACTGGGGGTCCAGACCGATGTCAGTTTTCTTCATTCTGAATCCCCAGCGTGGAAAACAGTGAGTGTTTGTTGAGTAAATGAATAAATGCTCTCAGCGTGGCTGTTGGAACTCAGGTCACCCCCTGAGTTTGTGTTTCTGGAAGGAAGAAGTGGGAGAGTAAAGGGCAAAAGAGGACCAAAGCCTGGAGTGTCAGCTCCAGAAGAACTCTTCTGCAGGTCCATTTCGTGACTTAGACTAACACTCCCTTAGCCAGAACTGTCACACGGTCACTCCTGCTGAATGGCAGGTTGATAAAAAAATTTTTTTTTGTTTATAGCACAGGAATATTAATAAACAAAATAAAACTAGGGTCTCCAGAAGGAGGAATGGGAGAATGGATCCCCTCTCTGAATGCTAGGAGCTCCAGAGACATAGGACTCTTCACCATGACCCTTGGCCTTAGACTTTCTACTTTATTTACTCTTATGAGTAACATCAGCTTCCTTGAACTTCACCACATGGTGATTCCTTAATTTTGTACTTACTGATTATTTGTTGAGTTTCTAAGATGTGCTACTACTGCTGCTAAGTCGCTTCAGTCGTGTCCGACTCTGTGCGACCCCATAGACGGCAGCCCACCAGGCTTCCCCATCCCTGGGATTCTCCAGGCAAGAACACTGGAGTGGGTTGCCATTTCCTTCTCCAATGCATGAAAGTGAAAAGTGAAAGGGAAGTCACTCAGTCGTGTCCGACTCTTAGTGACCCCATGGACTGCAGCCTACCAGGCTCCTCCGCCCATGGGATTTTCCAGGCAAGAGTACCGGAGTGGGGTGCCATTGCCTTCTCCAAGATGTAATTACACATAATTCCAGGTAGTATGAGTAGTAAGAACCCCCTCCCCCAAATTTGTCAGTTGTTCTATTTTTAGGCACCATTGGCTCAGCTAGTAAAGAATCTGCCTGCAATTCGGGAGACCTGGGTTCTATCTCTGGGTTGGGAAGATCCCCTGGAGAAGGGAAAGGCTACCCACTCCAGTATTCTGGCCTGGAGAGTTATAAAGACTGTGTAGTCCGTGGGGTCACAAAGAGTCAGACCCAACTCAGAGACGTTCACTTTCACTTATTCTTTTTGAAACATTCAGCGGCTTAAGCTCTGCCCTACAGGTCCCTGACTGGGTATGTGCGTACAAGTGTGCACGTGTGAGTGCACAAACCTGTGTCCACACGTCACAAAAAAGAGGAGGGTGTTAGCCTCTCCATTCTCCTTTCCTAGGGGGATGTTGTCGGAAACTGAAAACTCTTTGCCGTGCAGAAGGCAGGCGTATGCACCCCAATAGGGAACTGGAGGTGTGCACAGAGTTGGGGGTCCCAGCCTGTGAGCTCACAAAGGTGATGAGGAGGGCTGAATTCCAGCCTGGGCTCTGCTCTCTTGGTCTCTCACCCTGGCACAGGGCTTGGGCTGCTTGCCCAGAAGGGTCCCTTTCTCTGGTTTATGCCAAATGTGCCCTTCATTGCCACGGGTGTATGCTTATCAGCTGCCTGTGCCCAGAGGAAGGGCCCTTTCCTATTGAGGAGGAGTCTTTAAAATGTACCCAAAGTCTCCCTGTGGGCTGGCTGCAGCCTCCTCTCCTGTACCAAGGTCAGTAGATTTTGCCCCTGCTTGTTCTGAAAGCCAGAGAGATGGGTGAGTTGTCACTGTCCACCGCTCACCCCTTCTCTCCCCTCTTTCCTCTACTGAGTCAGTGTTGGACGCTGCCCTCAGCAAAATGCAGCCGAGCTCACGTGGGGTGCCGCCTGTGCTGTGCTCCACTGGAGGTCAAGGAATATCCCAGTCTAGCTCACAGCTCATTTCCAAATCGCCTCGCGGGTGTCTGACCTCAGCCTCCCTCATCTTAATTCTGTTTTAGAGAGTGACACCTGCTGATGTTAGCACCAAACTGGGGTGAGCTGTTTCTGGAGCCCCGTGTGCACGGGCCACACCTTCCAACTTGGAGAACTTGTGAATGTATGAAATAATCAGCTTTCAAAATGCTCAGTGAATAAGGAGAGTACAGAATATTAATAGTTACGGAGCAGACTGTTTTATTTTTTAAATGACAGATTAGCCTGTGTGTCAAATTAAATCTCAGAGAGAAGTTTCCTGTATAACAAAAATGTGAAAGGGGAGAGTCTCTGGGTGAGGAGGGCGGAGGAGAGGAGCCCTGCCCAGGGTGTACCTGCCTAGATACTCATCAGAGCCCCTTCAGGCACCTCCCTGTCTCTCTAAGGGTCTGTGGAACATGGTTTGCGTGAGTGCAGGGCAGTGGAAAGAACCCAGGCTTGGAGCTGGGAAATGGCATGAGTTCTTGCTTTTCTACTAATACTTTGAGAGGCCTGGGGCGAGTGAAACAACTCAGTCTCTCGTGTCATCCTCATGACACCCACGGCAACACAGAACAAGTCATGCAGTTGCCTGGAGCTTAAATGGGGAATTACTTCAAAAGATCTCCTCCTCACCTACTCGGAATGTCCTTTCTCAGCAGCCTCCTCCATCTCTTCATTTGCCCATGGATCTTGATATACTCTGGGGCGGGGCAGGGGTGGTGGTGGTGGGCAGAGCTGATTGCCACTTCAAACTCCATTATCCTCCTCTCCTTCTGCAATGGGGCCTCAATTTTACCTGGGTGTCAGTATGCTTAAAAACATTTCCTTAGACTCCCTTGCTTCTAGGGGTAGCCACATGGCTACTTGACTAATAAATCATTAGAAATGTGCTTTCAGGAATTTAGTTGCTTCTCTGATTGACTTTTTTTAAATGGTAGGGAAAAAATTTTTTAAAGTAGATTCAGGTGTGACATGCCTTTTGTCCTTTTCTCTTCCTTTCTGCTTGAAATGTGGAGGTGATGCCTGAGGGTGGAGCAGCCACCTTGCACCCATGATGCAGAAAGATAGACAGAGGGACGTGTAGCAGGAGAATGGATTCTCGGTGACTTCAAAAAAAAAATTATTTACTTTAATTAAAGGCTAATTACTTTACAATATTGTGGTGATTTTTGCCATACATTGACATGATTCAGCCACAGGTGTACATGTGTCTCCCCGTCCTGAACCCCCCTCTCACTCCCCTCCCCATCCCATCCCTCTGGGTTGTCTCAGTGCACAAGTTCCATGCATCAAACTTGGACTGGTCATCTATTTCACATATGGTAATATACATGTTTCAGTGCTATTCTCTAATCATCCCACCCTCACCTTTTCCCACAAAGGCCAAAAGTCTGTTCTTTACATCTGTGTCTCTTTTGCTGTCTTGCATATAGGGTCATCGTTACTATCTTTCTAAATTCTATATATATGCATTAATATATTGTATTCACGTTTTTCTTTTTTGTTTGTTTGGTTTTAATTATTTGTTTAGTTAGAGGCTAATTACTTTACAATATTGTGGTGGTTTTTGCCATACATTGACATGAATCAGCCATGAGTATTGCTGTTTTTCTTTCTGACTTACTTCACTCTGTATAATAGGCTCCAGTTTAATCCACCTCATTAGAACTGACTCAAATGCGTTCTTTTTTATAACTGAGTAATATTCCACTGTGTATATGTACCATAAGTTTCTTATTCATTTGTCTGCCGGTGGACATCTAGGTTGCTTCCATGTCCTGACTATTGTAAACAGTGCTGCAATGAACACTGGGGTACATGTGTCTCTTTCAATTCTGGTTTCCTCAGTGTGTATGCCCAGGAATAGGATTGCTGGGTCATAAGGCAGTTCTATTTCCAGTTTTTTAAGGAATCTCCACACTGTTCTCCACAGGGGCTGTACTAGTTTGCATTCCCACCAACAGTGTAAGAGGGTCCCCTTTTCTCCACACCCTCTCCAACATTTATTGTTTGTAGACTTTTTAATGGCAGCCATTCTGACTGGCGTGAGATGGTACCTCATAGTGGTTTTGATTTGCATTTCTCTGATAATGAGTGATTATCTAATAATGAATTTTCATTCCAATCACAAAAAAAGGCAATGCCAAAGAATGCTCAAACTACCGCACAATTGCACTCATGTCACATGCTAGCAAAGTAATGCTCAAAATTCTCCAAGCCAGGTTTCAACAGTAGGTGAACCGTGACCTTCTAGATGTTCAAGCTGGATTTAGAAAAGGCAGAGGAACCAGAGATCAAATTGCCAACATCCATTGGATCATCGAAAAAGCAAGAGAATTCCAGAAAAATTTCTGCTTTATTGACTATGTCAAAGCCTTTGACTGTGTGGATCACAGCAAACTGTGGAAAATTCTTCAGGAGATGGGAATACCAGACCACCTGACCTGCCTCCTGAGAAATCTGTATGCAGGTCAAGAAGCAACAGCTAGAACTGGACATGGAACAACAGACTGGTTCCAAATCAGGAAAGGAGTACGTCAAGGCTGTATATTGTCACCCTGCTTATTTAACTTATATGCAGAGTACATCATGCAAAATGCTGGGCTGGATGAAGCACAAGCTGGAATCAAGATTGCCAGGAGAAATATCAATAACCTCAGATATGCAGATGACACCACACTTATGGCAGAAAGAGAAGAACTAAAGAGCCTCTTGATGAAAGTGAAAGAGAAGAATGAAAGGTTGGTTTGAAATTCAACATTCAGAAAACTAAGATCATGGCATCTGGTCCCATCACTTCATAGCAAATAGATGGGGAAACAATGGAAACAGTGACAGACTTTACTTTTTTGGGCTCCAAAATTGCTGCAGATGGTCACTGCAGCCATGAAGTTAAAAGACACTTGCTTCTTGGAAGAAAAGTTATGACAAACATAGCATATTAAAAGGCAGAGATATTACTTTGCCAACAAAGGTCCATCTACTTAAAGCTTTGGTTTTCCCATTGTCATGTATGGATATGAGAGTTGGACTATAAAGAAAGCTGAGTGCCGAAGCATTGATGCTTTTGAACTGTGGTGTTGGAGAAGACTCTTGAGAGTCCCTTGGACTGCAAGGAGATCCAACCAGTCCATCCTCAAGGAAATCAGTCCTGAATATTCATTGGAAGGACTGATGCTGAAGCTGAAACTCCAATACTTTGGCCACCTGATGTGAAGAACTGACTCATTTGAAAAGACCCTGATGCTGGGTAAGATTGAAGGCGGGAGGAGAAGGGGATGACAGAGAATGAGATGGTTTGATGGCATCACTGACTCAATGGACATGAGTTTGAGTAAGCTCTGGGAGTTGGTGATGGACAACTGAGAAGCCTGGTGTACTGCAGTCCATGGGGTAGCAAAGAGAACACGACTGAGCGACTGAACTGAACTGAACTGATAATGAGTGATGTTGAACATCTTTTCATGTATTTGTTAACCATCTGTATGTCTTCTTTGGAGAAATTTCTGTTTAGTTCTTTGGTCCATTTTTTGACTGGGTCATTAATTTTTCTCTTGGTAACTTCTTTGAGCAGCTGCATCAGCTTTGGACTGTCTGTTCCAGTCTCCTTGAATATTTTATAAGAAAAATAAACTATTTGATTAAGCTGAATATAACTTTAACCAGGATACCCTCTCCCTACGTAGTTTTGTTTGGAGCTAGAGTAAACAGTGTCTGATGTGTTCCTGCCTTTCAGTGATGCTTCCCAGATGCAAAATCCATAAATATATTCAAGAGATGCCCAAGTTACCAACTCCCTCAGGAGCTGCCAAGGCCCCTGGGAAAACAGACTCAGACTCTGCTTCTCTGTAGGGGAATAGGACATAGCATTAAAAAAAAACTGGCTTCCTTGGCTCTTCCTTGCCACACACTTTCCCTAGTTGTGATGTAGGGTCTTAGTTGCCCCATGGCATATGTAATCTTTTCAAACCAGGGATTGAACCCATGTTCCCTGCATTGGCAAGTGAATTCTTAATCACTGGACCACCAGGGAAGTCCTCCACATAGCATTTTTAAGTTTCAGTTTCCTGCTCTATAACTGAGGAATTGGTAACTACTTAACGGCCTAGTGTGTTAAAAGCCCCAACCTCATTAGCAATTATAATCACTATCAGTATTCCTCCCTCTGCAGTTTTTTCAGGGTCTTTCCAAAGGGAGTTGGGAACATTTGCTGCCAAGTTCACCTTGGGAGGTGGCCAGGCCCGGATCATTCTGCCTTCGTGAAGTTTCACATCCTTCATTCAAGATTGAGAACTAGGGACTTCCCTGGTGGTTCAGGGGTTAAGAATCCACCTTGCAATGTAGGGGACATGGGTTTGATCCCTGATTGGGGAACTTAGATCCCATATGCCTAGGAGCAACTGAGCCCCTGTGCCACAACTACTGAGCCCACATGCTCTGGAGCTCAGTTGCGGCAACTAAGACCCAACACAGCCAGATAGATTTAAAAAAAATAGATCGAGAACTAGAGTATTCTCATTGAGTTACACATGGAATAGGTGGGCCTGGGGCGGTACTACGGACAACGTTCTTCCAAACCAGGAGAGACAGGGTGATACAGCAGTGATCTCTTGCTTAGTGAGCGCTGTCCTCCTTGGGGAGCTCAATGGAGGTGGAGCCACTTACACCCATAAACCCAAGACGGTGAGAAAGGGAAGTTCCAAAGAGGTTGGGCTGAGTGGGGACATATGAAGGGTAATGGACAGTGGTTTTGCCTCTCCTGTTCACCTCTTTTAATAACAATATTTTCATAATTGTCCTCCCATGACCTTATCTCTCTCTATCTCCCAGGGTATGTCTATAGTCTCAGTTTTGGGCCTTAGATATGAGACAATTTGCTTCCCTGGTGGTTCAGTGGTAAAGAATCTGCTTGCCAAAGCAGAAGACGCAGGTTCGATCCCTGAGTCAGGAAGATCCCCTGGAGAAGGAAATGGCAACCCACTCTAGTATTCTTGCTGGGAAAATCCCATGGACAGAGGAGCCTAGTAGGCTACAGTACATGAGGCTGCAAAAGAGTCACTAAACTACAACATGAGACAAGTTGAGACAACCTCCTTACTATTGTTTATCTTGCAATTCTCGGAAGGTATTCTTCTAATAGCCTTTTCCCATTTGTCACTGTTTTCTACCTATTCCCGGATGTCATCATTTTTTCTTGCTTATTTCTGTTATGTGCTCACTCCCAAAATGTGATCTCTTCTTCAAGGTCTGTCTTGGATGCCTTTATGAGGCCACTTGGATAGAGACGCTTCCGTTCTCCGGAACCCCATAGCCCTTAGTTTCCATGTCTTCTGAGATCATCAGCAAACTGGCATGTGCTTGCGTTAGACTTATTGCCTACACCACCCTTCAGATTCCTTAAGGCAGGAATTGTCTTGTACAGAGGCCTGCCCTTGGCACAGTATACTTGCTTGAGAAGTTTCGCTAAGTTCAGCCGGAAGTTCCAGTTTGGGAAGAAAGGACAGACATACCGCAAGCATGATACATTGAAAGAAAGAAGAGACCATTTCCCGCTTTTTCTTGAGAAAGGTCTCCTATGTATACCTCTGCCACACAAGTGTGTGCATGCTCAGTAGCTCAGTCATGTCCAACTCTTTGCCGCCCCATGGACTGTAGTCTGCCAGGCTCCTTAGTCCATGCGATTCTCCAGGCAAGAATACTGGAGTGGGTTACCATTTCCTACTCCAGGGGATCTTCCTGACCCAGGGATCAAACCCATGTCTTTTGTGCCTCTTGCATTGGCAAGCAGATTCTTTACCACTGCTCCACCAGGGAAACCCCTGCCACTCAGATATAGGACAGGAAGTAAAAGGTTTGGCTAGAAATCACCTGCTCACAGAACTCTTTTCTTCAGGAGAAAAACAAGCTATAAAATAAATCACTACCACCTCTCATTTCCTGTAATAAATTCTGAATAACTCTTTTCTAGGGACCTGTTGAGTCAGAGGTTCACACCTGATTAGGTAAGTCCTGGGTGTGGTCAGGGAAGAAATGATTTTTTTTTTTTTTAGTTTCTGCACCCAGCATCAGCTATTTATATATCAGTGATGCAAGTCTCCATATGTAGAATTCTTGATATTGTTCAAAGTAGTTTCATACACATGCCCAAACAGGACTGACCAGGGTTAGCTGTCTAGAAAAGGAATGTGATGGAGCAGGTTCAAAGGATCCCCCAATGCTTGCACTGGAAAAAAAGCTTTCTCCAGGGTGGGAACACAGTAGGAAAGGAGAAGCAGGACCTCCCTGTTCTGACAGTGTTAGCACCGGATGGGACCAGTGGGAGAGAGACAACAGGTTGGAGAGTAGATTTGAGTCACTGGCACGTAAATTGGAATTAAAGAGCTGATAGTGGACAAGGTCACCCTGGGAGGGTGAGAGGAGGAGGGTGGACTGAGGATGGAGTCCCAACACCCAGACAGTGAGAGGAGGACAAGACCCCTGAGGAGGCCAGGAAGGGATGGCAGAGATTCTAGGAAGAAATGAGGGAGGGAGTTATGGAAGCCAAGGGAGTCGAGACTGAGGAGGGAGGGAAAAAGAGAGAGAGAATCAGCTCCAGTATATGCAGCACAGACTTACTGCTGTAAGAATCAAAATGTGTCCATTGGATTTGGAGTGGGGCCAAGGGTGAGATGAGGGGAACAAAAGTGGAGACAGAAGGTGAATTTTCCAGGTGCCGAGAGGAACAAGAAATAAGGAGAGCGTGGCAGACATAGAGGTCACTAACTGTCTGCTCCTAGTCTCCTCCTTCTTCCAGCAGCCCCACGTGGTGACTGAGCAGGCCCGGGGCGGAAAGGCCTGGCTGTTTCAGCCTATTTTGGTTTGCTCTAATTGGGAATACCTGCTCCAAGCACTCCACCAAGTTATCTGAGGAAGCATTGCTGGGACCGAAGCTTGGTTTCTCTCCTCCCTCTGCCCTGTTCTGCTTTCACTGGTATTGTTCCTTAAATGACATCTTGCATCCCAAACTCCACCTTGGCTTCTGTTTCCGGAGAGTCCAACTGCCCACAGAGCATGATGGAAACAAGGGAAGGTAAAAGAAGAGAGTAAAAGCAAAAATGAAGGTTTCTTTTTTCCCCTTTCTGTTCACTTGTCTTAAGAGTAGGAAGGATCCAGGGGAGAAGAATTGCCTGAAGACACTGGCAAGAGACAGGAGGGCTGACCGAGCAAGGTCTTGGGGAGAAGAGGGAGCATGGACTTTAAGGCTAAAAAGTGATTGGCCCAGAATAAGAGGGACATGTTGCCCAGTCCCTGAGACTGAGGCTGAGGACATGCTGATGAGTTGATGTTGAGCATTTGGGAGTTGGTCAAGGAACACACTGCCAATGACTTTCGTCTCAGCACTGGGTGATGACTCTGTACTGGAGAGATAAAAGGAGGAATCCTTGAGGTTAAAGTGGATGAGATGCCTTCCCCCACAGTGAGAGAGGATCTGGGGGAGGCAGATTTTAGCACAGCTGTAAACAGAGGAAAAACCTTGGGCAAAACTCATTAAACAAGAGAATGGCATCTGGGACAGAGAGGAACGATCCACTTCATCCCATGAGAATCTGTTTGGCCTGTTCAGATGGATTTTGGGTACTGATTCTGAAGTCCATTGAGTTTTCTATGTCTTAAAACTCTGCTCCATCCACATATTTGCTAAACACACACTTTTGTGTTTTACATAACACACAAGACATGACACAAATATTGAACAGGGCAGGATTGTGGTGAGAACCTTCCAGCACCTTAGGTAGTGCTGTGTGTGCTCAGTCATATCTGACTCTTTGCAACCCCATGGACTGTAGCCCTCCGGGTTCCTTTATCCAAGGAATTTTCCAGGCAAGAATATTGGAATGGGTTCCCATTTCCTTCTCCAGGGGATCTTTCGGACACAGGGATTGAACCCACATCTCTTGTCTCCTGCATTGGCAGGAAGGTTCTTTACCTTGGGTTACTATCACTTTATCAGCTCCAATTTCTCCTAACTGTACAATTGCCTATTCCAGAAGGATGTGATTTGAGATGTCATGAGATAACCTTAATCATATGCAGACTGTGGTCTGTTACACTGCCCTCATTCTATCGGTCTATAATCCTGACAAGAGAACATGATGTGAGGACAGTCTAGCATCACCTGCCCTCGCTGAGCCCCCATGAGGCCCTAGCAGCCTCGTTTGCTTCTCCTAAAGGCTCACAAAACACCTTTTTGTATCTCATTTGGGGATTTTCCCCTAAATGACTCAAAGGTCATTTTCAAGGTCACTTACGAGTAGTTTTTAACATTCATCTTCTTTTCCATCTTAGGAAATCAGTTGTATTCTCTGTAACCTCTCTCTGCCTGTCTGTGATTCCTCAAAGACTGTTGGCAGTGTGTTGGTGACACTCAGAGTTAATTCCTTTTTTTTTTTTTTGAGAGCTCTGGAGTGGAATCCATCCAGACTAGCAAGTTTGAACACATTTAGAACAGCTATATTTTCTCTTACGTTCTTTCTTAGGTGTTTGTTTCTGAATCCTGCTTACCACGTTTTTCTACCCTCTTCTATTCTAACACCATGCTTCTAACTGAGAAGCTGGATGCACTAAAAAGATTCTGCTCTTCCTCTATCATCTGGAAACGACACATTTGGCCAGCAAAGGGACTAACTCCTAGCATGTCCTTTTTCCCTTTGTTGGAACCAGCTTCCCCTCCTACCAAGAGCAAAATTCCTTATCATTTCCTGCAGTGATCTGGACACCATCAAGTTCAACACCCTGCCATTTAACAGAGTGAATGATAATTCTAACGGTAATATGGGAGGAAAGTAGAAGACAAAAGGGAATTACTCTAAAACGACGCACGCATACTTTTTTTTCCAGCAGCTGCAAAGGCCGTGCTCCAGCTCACCATGTAGTTTCTAATTTATTTGGCCACCAGAGGGCAAACTGAGTGCATTTTTTTAAGGAAGGGGGAAGGCTGCCACCCGAAACAATCCCAACAAAACACTATTAGATAATCATTGCTGAAAATGTCCACAAGAAAGCATATTCCAAGTGTCTATTCTAAGTTGATATTTTGATATGGTTTCCTCTCCATGAGGACATCTTAACCTTAAAATTCCTAAGATGGGCCTCCTGAATTTTCTTCCCCTCCCATGTGTGTGTGTGCATGTGTGTGCGTGTGCGTGCGTGTGCATGTGTGCACGCATGTGTGCATGTGTGTGTGTGAGCGCATGCGTGTGTGTGTAGAAAGCCCCCTGAGAGCAAGAATGGGTTGCCTATACCGCATCCAACATGTACTTCCCATTGCTATAAACGCCTCATTATTGAGCCATTGAATCTCCAAGTGGGTGAAGAGATCAACGAGGAATTAGTGCTAATCTTAACATTATTGGACTAAAACATGAATCCATCTGTGAAGAGAAGGCTGAGTCCTATGGGAGTCTGAGGACTTCCCTCAGTTGATCCCTGAGGGTTAGGCTGTCCCTGCTGGTTGCATCTGGGTATGACTTGGTGCTTGTGGGGTTTGGAGTCCGAGGTAAGGGGTGCCCGAGTCTGCTGTGGGTCTTTGAGGCTGAGGAGGTGGGAGGACGAGGGGGAATGAGAGCGGTTATGACAAGAGGGAACTGAGAAAAGTAAAAACATGCAGGGTTTGTTTTGTGTTTCTGTACACTTTTGACCCTGGGGAATTTTAAAGGACTTTTTCTAATATTTATCTTAGATGGATGGCGTCATTCATTTGATACATATCCCAGGCACTATGTAGGGGTTGGGAATAAACAGTAAATGCTGCAGAGTTCCAAGCTTCAGGGAGGTTTTTTTTTGTTGTTTTTTTTTTCAGTTTGGCTGTGCTGAGCATCATGTGGAATCTTAGTTCCCCAACCAGGGATTGAACCCTGGGCCCCAGCAGTGAAAGCACCTAGTCCTAACCACTGGACTGCCAGGGAATTTCCCTTCAAGGAGCTTCCTAAGTTTGTTTTTAGCCCCATAAGGACAGCATGGAAATCCCAGGAGAGGTGCTTTGACACCCCAGGAAACATCCAGGGTCCAGATGTGTGGATGGAGACACAGCTCCCAGCAAAAGCAGATTTTCTTGAAAACTGCTGAATGTGAGGAATAAGTCAAAATGGCAAACCTTCAGGAAAATACCCTAAATCATTTCTTATATAAAGGAAAACATTGAGTGTTTGCTGAAGAAAGCAAAAGAAAGCAGCATAACCACGCTGCAAAAATGTAAATTGATCCCTGGTGATTGCTAAGATCTTGATGATCTGATAAAATGGCACAAAAGGCAGAGCAAACACACCCTTGTGTTAAAGCCAGAAATTTCATCTAAGTCAAAGATGTTACCAAAGACAACTGGAGGAAATCAAGTTTGTTACCGAGTATAAACAAGGTTCTACTGTACAGCACAGGGAGCTATGTCAATATCCTATGATAAACCATAATGGAAAAGAATATAAAAAAGAAAGGCTCAATGAACAAGAAGGTCAGACTGTGTAACACAGGGAACTCTAATCAATATCCTGTGATAAACCATAATGGAAACGAATATAAAAAAATGTCTATATGTGTATAACTGAGTCACTTTGCTGTACAACAGAGATTGACACCACATTGTAAATCAACTATACTTCAATTTAAGAAAAAAAGATCATCTCTGACTCCAAGCTCCTACTGTTCACGGCTCAACAGGCTAATACATCACGCTTTGCTGTGGGCCCATCACCACCATCCTCTCCAGAACTCTTTTCATCTCGTATGACAGGCTCTGTACCCACGGAACAACTTCTCATTCCCCGTTTCCTCTAGCCCCTGGAAACCACCACCTTACTTTCTGTCTCTACAAATGTGACTACTTCTTGTAAGTGGAATCTTACAATGTTTGTCTTTTTGTGGCCAGTTTATTTCACTGAAAGTAATATCCTCAAGGTTCATCCACGTCGTAGCATGTGTTAGGACTTCCATTTCTTTCTTCCTTTATTATTTTTAATTACTTATTTTGGCTGTGGCGGGTCTCCCCGCTACACCCAGGGGCTTTCTCTGGTTGTGTCCAGTGGGGGCTGCTCTCTAGTTGCAATGAGTGGGCTTCTCATTGTGGAGCTGCTTTTGTTGCCGAGCATGGGCTCTAGAGCGCAGGCTCAGTAGTTGTTTTCTTTTAAAGTTGAGTAATATCCCATCATATGTGTGGACCATGTTTTGTTTACTCATTTATTCACTGATGGACACTTGGATTGCTTTCACCTTTCACCTTTTAGCTGTTGTGAATAGCGCTGCTATGAACGTGGGCATATAAATACCTCTTTGAAATTCTGCTTTTGGTTATTTTGGGCATGTCCCCAGAAGTGGAATTGCTGGATCATATGGTAATTCTGTTTTTAATTTCTTAAGGAACCACTACTCTGTTTTCCACAGCGGCTCCATGACTTTACATTCCTACCAAGAGTGCGTAAGTGTTTTAATTGCTTCGTATCCTCACAAACACTTGTTATTTTCTATTTTGATAGTAGCCATCCTAATGGTGAGGTGGCGTAAAACCTTCTTAAACACAGGTTTTCTGATAATTTTGATCTCCCAAACTCCTAACTTTGAATAAAGTCCTAAATTCCCTAATCACAATGTTTTTACCAAAGAATATTTTCAGGATACGATACCCTCCATGGTTAGAGAAAGGATATTCTATGTCATTTGAACAGTCTTTACCCAATATAAAGGTAAAAATTTGAATTCTCTTTTAATTTTCTTTCATTATTAATGAAGTTGAACTTTTCCCTGTAATTGCTAGTTATGATTTCTCTGCTGTGAATTGGGTCTGAATTTTTTACATGGTATAATATAAAGCAGAAATAACTACTGAATGTTTTCTGTGTGCCAGCTACTGTTCTAAGAATTTCTCATGTAGTAGCGCAGTTAATCCCGACCCACCATGAGGCAAGTACAACGATTAATGTCATTTTTATGGAGGAAACAGAAGAATGGAGAGGTCAGGGAACTTGTCCAAGGCCCTACCCAGGAAGCCTGGATTCAGAGTCTGTGCCCTTAGCTACAGAGTGGCCAATATTTTCCTAACCTGCTTGATTTTTTTTTCTATTAACTATAAAATTAAAAAATAATTATCAGCCTATTCCTTTCCTATTCCTATTCCTTGTTACCACTTTTTTTGGGGCCATGCCCTTGGCAGTGAAAGCAGAGTCCTAACCACTGGACCACCAGGGAATTCCCAGTACATTTTTTTTTCTTTCAGCCAGTCTAGAACATTCTATCCTTTTCGGATAATAGAAAATTTTTTATATTAGATGTTTATATATGTATTAATACATATTTTCTATCCTTTCTTTTTCATTTTTATGCAGACTATTATGCAAACCATTTTTAAAGTCTTTAATTTGTTACAGTATTCTCTTTTAAGTTTTGGTTCTTTTTTGGCCTTGAAGCATGTGAGATCTCAGCTCCCCAACCAAGGTTCGAACTCCCACCCTTTGCATTGGAAGGTAAAGTCTTAACTGCTGGACTGCTGAGGAAGCCCCTGTATGTATTTTCCAAAGAATCTTCTCTCTGAAACCATTTACTGAATTACACTTTTTGTTCTATCGTTTTGTGATGGTACCTTTCTGCTGGTCTTTATCTCCTAATCGCTGTTTGTTTAATAAACGTTGTATGTTCAATCATCTCTTTGAGGATCCTGAAGTCTCTTTCTGGTCATTCTGTTTTTTTCACTTCATCTGGCGTAACTCTGCCTCTGGAGTATTGATGCTGCTGGTTGCTTTTCTTCGTATTAGTTTCTGTGGATTGTGGAATTTTAGTTTCCAAGTCATTTCCAGGTTTTCCATCTTTCTTCTCCGGTTCCTCGCTCCTCCTTGTCCAGTGACTGAGCAGTTGCCCACCCCAGGGCCCTGTCCAGTGTGAAGTCTTCTATGGCAGCCAGGGCTCCTGCCCTGGCCTGACCTGCCGATGACTCAGGTCCAGCCCCGCGGCCGAAAGAGGCTGGGTTACAGCCGTGTGCAGCACTGTATGCTCTGTAGGGCACAGTCCCAGGCAAAGTCAGTAGCAACTTATTTCAATCTATTTTTTTTTTTTTGGAGATGATGGGAAGAGACCAATCACAGTTCCTGAATTTTTGATATGAATTGACTACTCTGGTCCCCCAGCTCAAGTGGGCAATTCAGTTCTTTGTCATCATTTGACAGGACTTGAACTGCCAGCTGCCCTTGACTGTATCCAGACTCCAAAAAGTTACAGCATCAGCCTTGTTCATCTTTTGCACTTTTATATTCAATTCTGGGAATACCAATGAAGATAGTCTCCCCTTGTTAAAAATGGATTTTTAATTTTATCTTACAGTTTATCACCATTGCTTTGTACTGGAAGCCTTGGGTTCTCTATTCTGTCTCACTCGTGTGTCTGTGTCTTTATGTACAAGCATTTATTGTTGCTTTCTCTCTCTTATTTTTTCATTGTAGCTCTCTGTTATGAGTTAAGGAGCCTGTCTCACAAGTTCCTCCAATCATGTCCTGGCCGCTTTCTCCAGTCTGGATGAGGTAGGAAGCTTTACAGCAGTAATCTGACATGAGAGAGGAGGAAATGGTGCTGTCCCCCCACCCAATGTGAGGACGCATCAGTGGAGCCCTGGGGTTGCTCTTCTGAAACAGCAGGAAGGTTTCTCCTTGGAAGTTCAATGCCAACATGTCACCAGGGGTCTCCAGCCAGGCTAGATCCAGCACCAGGGAGTATAGCAGAGTGAACATTGGTGGCTTGACATGGTTCCTAGATGGACAACCGGAAGTTTAGAATCTGAGGGATTCCTGCAGAAAATAATGGTGTATACAGCAGCCAGGATGTACCTGAGGCACTGTGCACCATGTCCTTAGGACCCCTCAAGTAAATTGTCCAACATTCCACACTGGAGGCAGGGCACATCCATGGCCCGGATCCGTCCCCCTCTCCTACTGTGCCAGAATATTTCTCGTGCCATAGGCAAGGTGATTGAAACACAGAGCTGCATACAAAGTGGTGCCTCTTTTGCAGCATAAACAGAACCAGATCTTCAGCTTGAGGGCCCTCATGGCTATGAATTCAGGGGCAGGGAGCAGCAGCCTCTGCTCCACCCAGAGGCCCTGGCTCCCTTTCTGCCACTTGGCCTACAATCAGGCCCAGTGGGGCTGACAGAGGTGCAGATACGGGGCAGGCTCCCCCAGTACCAGACACACAGGGCTCTCTGCCTTGCCAGACTGTCTCTTGAGATGCCTGTGCAAGTCTGCCCCAGAAACACGTTCTTCCTGGAACTGGGTGTCATCTCAGGACAGAGAATATCAGGAGTCATAACTTGGCCTTGTGGCTAGTCTGCAGGTTGCTGGGCTTGGGCTTTGGGCCTGAGCCGGGACTTGCAGCGGGGAACCTCTGGGAGGGCCACCAGAGGGAGCCCTTTCCACATCTTAGATGTGCTGGTGCGCGCACCTGAGTTTCTACATGATGACTATATTGAATCGTGCCTCCATTTTCCTAATTTGTGTAGTCAAGCTCGTCTCTTGCCACGGTTCAGGTTCTAACTTACTTCGATGTAGTTATGTAATGTTGAAATCACACATCACAGTGTGGGCTTGGAGAGAAACAAGAGGGGTTGCATGTGCCTTCACTCCCCAAATGCCACCCCCCCACCCCACCGCCCCCTGTCCACCTCACCTAGCAACCAAGGTCTTGAGGTCATCCTGAAGCTATAGTGGCCCCAGCAGCAGATGGAGAGGGACATCAGTGTAGGGAGGGCGCCTAGATTTGCTGCACGACCCTCCAGCAGACAGCTTTGCTAGGATGGAGAGCCCTGGCTGCTGGCAAAACCTTCCTGCTCTTTTTGGATGCTCTAGAGGCTGCAGGTGGGGCCACGAGTGGTTCAAGGAGGCTCAGGGAAGAATCTGCCTGGGTGAGAAGAGAGTGTGGCTGTATCTGAGGAGGGCAGTGGCTGAGCCAGCTTCAGGTGTATAGGAGGGTCACTGGGGAGGGAGCTGAAAAGAAGGGCTCTGCAGGGCAAGATGGAGCCAAGGGACCTTTCCAACATGAACGTCACAATGGGATTCTGGCTCCCTGTAAAGCACCTCACACTCCCTGGCTGGGTCACAACACTGAAGGGTGGTGCTGTTAGAAGCCATCGAGTAAGTCTAAAGGAATTTCAGGGTCTTGGGGGCCTTATTATTCTCTGGTGCAGGCTGAGAAAAGGCCAGTCTCTTCTAGAAAAAGAACCCTGTCCAACATAGTCCTGCCCATGTTGTAGGTAAGAGATGGTAGGAGGAGGGAGAGATTGAGATGGAGAGAGGAGGCAGAAGGTAGGGCCTGCTGATCCTCTCTGGCTCCTATGTTTCAAACACTAGTCCCCCTGAGGGAAATGAATGGATTCAGGACATAAGCCCAGCACTCAGAGACTAAGAGCCACCTGCCCCCCCCCCCCCACTCCCAAAGGGAAGGGATTCCCTTGGAGTGAGAGTGAGGGGATTCTATGAGGCTGTGGACATTGTGGGTCCTAGAGGATGAGGGTCTTTGGGCTGAGCCCTGGGAAAGGGGCAGAGATGGCAGAAAGGTCTGTAACAGCAGGGAGACCTCAGTCTGGCTTCTTGGAGCCTGCAGTCGCTGAGGAGGAAGCAGCATGTGGAGCTGCCCACAGGGCAGAACCTCAGCTGCCTCACAGCAGAGCCCTTGGCCCCAGCTAGAGGCAGGAGAGCGGCTCCCCACACAAGAGTGCCGTGTCCCCCAGGGAGCATGGGAAGGAAAGTTGTAGCAGATTTGTGCAGTGGATACTTCTCAGTGAAGACAACATATCATCCTATAGCCCCATGTGACAAAGCAGCGAATCTGCAGACAAAAAATCAAATGGAAGAAGCCAGATCCGAAAGGGCACATAGTGTATGATTCGATTTATAAAAAGCTCAAGTCCAGATGAAATTGTAGAGGCCAGAAGAATGGTTACCCTCGGGGGAGGGGAGTGACTAAAAGGAGGCCTGAGGGAGGCCCCTGGCATTTGGGGAATGTTCTATTCCTTAGTCTAGGTGCTGGTTGCATAGATGTGCTTGCTCGGTGTGTGAAAGTTCACTGGGATTTGTGTACCTTTCTATACAGATGTTATATTTGTGTAAAACATTTTTTTTAATTTAACTGCAAAAACATGAGACTCCAGAATGGAGTGAGGAGGTGGGAACACTTTTCTATTATTTCAGTACCCATTGTGCTCCAAGCCCTCTTCATAGGATCTTTGCTCCCATCTTATCAAGAGGAGGGGAGGCAGCGCAGAATTTAAATCGTGAGGGACTTTTACTCTTCATTTTTGACATCTTCTGTGAATCAATATATATATATATTTGACCAACTGTTTAATGGCATCCTGAATTGATCTCATGCATTTTTCAGCTCCTGAGAAAACTAAAATGGATAAAATGGGGTTTGTGTTATTGTGAGCCTGCAATTTGCTTCCTCCTTCATAAAATACTAGCCGGACGTCCAGTATATGAGCATCAGCATCTGTAAATCCAGCAGCATGACCGGTGGGCTGCTCACATCAAGCAGGCAGACACTGTTGATTAAGCTGGAGGTCTCCTTGATATCATTTCCTGGTCTCCTGGTATCGTCTTCAACTCCCCCAGTTTCATTGCTGCAGGCAAGTCTTAACTCACCTGGATTCACCTGGAGGAAGGGGACTAATTCTATCCACTGCTGGCAATTAAAGATGGCCACAAATGCTTTTGGCCACTTCTCCCATTGAGAAATGGGGTCTTCTTGAATCTGAGTGGGTTCTAGGACTTTTTGATCAACAGAAGTTGGTGGAGGCGATGCTGAGCCACTTTCTAGACCTAGGCAACCTCCATTTCTGGTCTCTTGGAACACTCTCTGGGAGCCCAAGCCACCATGCAGGAAGTTCAGACTCCCTGAGGCTGCATGCTGGAGCAGCCATGCCCAGCACCATGGTCACACCAGAAGAGCTCAGTTGTCCCCTCAAGAGGACAGAACTGTGAGGGAAGTTGTCTTGAACACTTTGGACTGGGCCATCTGCCAACTGAGAGTGATCCCAGTCCACATTGATAGGAGTAGAATTGCTGAAATGACAGGTAAAATCATGAGCGAGGCTGTTTTAAGTCACTAGGTTTGGAGCAGTTATGCAACACTAGGTAGCTGAAACATCTGAATTGCTATCTGGACCAGAGCTTCCACGTCCTTGGTTCTGTAAGAATCCATCTCCTTGACTCACTTTGCCAATGTGGATACTACAGAACTTGCCAACCCTTCATTCCATTAGAATTCTTTTTGTTGCCAGGCTTGTGGCAGAATAATTTATTGTGAAATTATTTTTTGTTCTGTTCTTATTGCGCTATGTATGTTTCCCCCACTGAGAAAGTTATGAAGCTTTTGCTCTCAATTCTGAGCCTCTGTTTTGGGTATAAAGAGAGTGGGTGGGTGTTGGCATTTGGATTATGTGCAAACACCTAGGCTGAGAGAGACAGAAGTGGGCTGTGGGTATGTGCTGAGCAGCAGAGGCTGAGAATCTCTGGGATCTGGAAGAGTGGTGCCCTCCCCGAAATGAGTAGTGGAGTCCTAGATCCCTAATTGTGCCCAGAGCACACCCAGACTGGACCATAGCTGGGGAATGCTCAGAGAGGACAGAAATGGTTTCTCCCAGGCTGGAGCACAGAGGCCAGGGTCCCCAGGGGAGACTCTGCAGTCAGTGATACGGGCATCTGTAAGGGGCAATGCTGGGCCTGACACAGGGGGCTCCAGGGTTGACAGCAACCTCTGAAATCAGAGAGAACAACAGAAACAATGGCTGCTGCTATGGACTGAATGTTTGTGTCATCCCCAGAGTCCTGTGTTAAAGCCCTATCCCCCAGTGTGATGGTGTTGTAATGGGTGGGAGGTAATCAGGTCTAGATGAGGTCATGAGGGTGGAGCCCATATAAAAAGAGGAAGCGATCAGAGCGCGCCTCCCCTTAACACCATGTCATGTGAGGACACAGTGAGAACGTGGCCATCTGCAAACCAGGAAGAGAACTCTTACCAGACACTGAAGCTTCCAGCACCTGGACTCCCAGCCTCTAGAACTGTGAGAAAGAGACGAGTGTTCTTTAAGCCACCTTGTCTGTGGTATTTTGTTGCAGCAGCCTGAGCTGCCAGCTACCCCAGTTAGCAAGTCCAGGGACTTGCTCTCAGCTCTTCTGGCACTGCTTAAACCCCTGATGTTTTACAGTCTCCTGAAGGGAGGAGGGAGACCCACTAATGACTAGGGTTGAATTTCCTTGCAGTCTGGCAGTTTGGGACACAGAACAGATTCCATTTAATTGAGAAAAAAAATGAGGAATGTGATATTTCATGCACACTTTGTAACCAAAAATGATAAATGTAACATGCTTCTCAAGCCATCTGGAACATTTCATGGCTTTTCCTTTATTGCATTGAGGGCTCCTCTGGCCATTGAATTCTTGGTATTTTCCTTGGCAGGATTTTCGTGAAACATCTCCAAGATTTGGATTTATTTAATTATTTAAATAAAAAGGGCATGGAAACAGAGGAGGGCTTGCTCAGAAAAGTAAAACCCAAATATTTTTGATGCATGTCCTTTGCTTTTCCCTTACTGAACATCTGGTCTCTGGATTCTTTGATTTTAACAAATCATGTATGGAGTTTTTACATTTCCAATCTTTTAAAGAGATTACATTTATGTAGTTTAAAATGAAACACATATCAAAAGGTACATGAGAAATATCACTCCCATTTAGGTCCTTCTCTCTGTTTTCTGTCACTTTGCCCCGTAAGTAACCATTTTTAATATAATAGTGACTTTTTTACCCTTCCAAAGTTTCTTTGTGCAAATGTACTTTTTTTCTTTCTTCCTTTTTTAAAATACTTACTTTTGGCTGTGCTGGGGCTTTGTTGCTGCCCAGGCTTTTCTCTAGGGGCTACTCTAGTTGTGGTGTGTGGGCTTCTCATAGCGGTGGCTTCTCTTGCTGTGGAGCAGACTCTAGGGTGTGCGGGCTTCAATACTTGTGGCCTACTGGTTCAGCAGTTGTGGCTCACGGGCTCTAGAGCACAGGCTCAGTAGTTGTGGAGCACAGGCTCCGAAGCACGTGGGATCCTCCCGGACCAGGGTTCAAACCTGTGTCTCCTACACTGGAAGAAAGATTCTTTACCACTGAGCCACCAAGAAAGCCCTGTTTTATTCTTTCTTACACAAAAAAGCATATTATATATAGCCTGCTCCTTCTTTTTTAAAAATTTAACTACTTCCTCTGGGTATCTTTCCATGTCAGAGCACATAAAACTCTTCCTCTGGTTTTTGGACACTATTCCATCGGTGTCCCCAACCTTAGCTCAAACAGTAAAGAATCTGCCTGCAATGCAGGAGACCCCAGGTTCAATCCCTGGGTTGGGAAGATCCCCTGGAGAAGGGAGTGGCAACCCACTCCAGTACTCTTACCTGGAGAATCCCATGGACAGAGTAGCCTGGTGGGCTACAATAGTCTATGAAGTCGAAAAGAGTCGGATACAACTGAAGTGACTTAGCACACACATAGGCTGTATAGTAATATAGCTGGCCCTCCATAACTTCAGTTTCTGCATCCGCAGATTCAACCAACTGTGGATCACATGATATGTCTACCCCCAGAGGTTGGTTGAATCTGTGGATGTAGAACTGGCAAATACAGACAGCTGGCTACAGGACTTAAGCCTCATCAGATTTTGGGACCCCTTGTGGGTACTAGAACCAATGCCCCGCAGCTACTGTGGTATGACTCCATTATAAAATAGAGATGAGAGATGCTGACATATTTTGAGAAGTCTATCACAAAAACTTGAGTGTTTAGCAAATGCATTATGAAAAGAAATCAATCAAGTGCAAGTGGTTGAAGCATAGGATCCAAGCTTTCAGTTATTGTAGGAATTGAAACTGGATGTAATAAAAGTCCAGCCATTGTAAGGGAACTAGTATTCCAAAAGATGAGGGAAGCTGAGGACTATGTCAAGATACAAACATGAAAGAATGTCACAGTTTACTTATTCTTTGCCTTCTCTTAGGGATGGAACAAGATTAAAGATTAACCCAGAAAGCGTATAATAGAGTTGGCTTCCTCCCTTATACAATTCCACATTTTCATTTTCCACGTTAACATTCATATGGAATTAATTTTGAGTATAGAGAGAAAATCCTAATCGTTAATGTATTTCATATGGTTAGAAACAAAATACCATTTATGTAATATAATAAAATTGTCTTTTCCCACTAGTTTGAAATGTATATTTTACCATATACCTGTTGACCTAAAACAAATAAACTGCCAATTACTTCCCTAGCAAAGGTAAGTTTACTCTGGATCAGCAAAAAATTGCAATTCAGAGCCTGTAACCACAGCAAGCCGAATGCAAGTCCTTGAGCAGGAAGGAGAGGAAAACTCTTTTTAAAAGGGGAAAAGGAAGTTGGGGGGGCTGTAGTAAATAGAGAGTCCACTGGAGAAATGGAGAGTTCAGAGTTTAGTGGCTTTTGACATTGGCTGAGTTGTGACCGCCTCTCATTGGCTGAACTCTTGCCAGGAAGAAGAGGAAGTCTTTCTTCTTCCTGTTGGGTTTTGCTATTGTCATGGGGTATGAGAGCTCCCCCTTCTGGCCTCTTGACTATTTTAACTGAGGTTTCCATTTATAAATTTTTATATATCAAATTCTACTTTTAAAATTTTTAATTAATTAATTAATTTATTGACCGCACTGGGTCTTCACTGCTGCACGGGCCTACTCTAGTTGCCCTGAGTGGGGCCTACTCTCTAGTTGCGTTGTGCGGGCTTTTCACTGCGATGACTTCTCTTGCTGGGAAGCAAAGGCTCTAGGGTGTGTAGGTTCAGGAGTTGTGTCTTGCTGGCTCTAGAGCACAGGCTCGGTGATTGTGTCACATGGACTTAGTTGCCCTGCAGCATATAGGATCTTCCCAGACCAGGAATTGAACCTGTGTCCCCTGCATTGCAGGGTGGATTCTTAACCATTGGGCAACCAGGGAAGTCCCAATATACCAAATTTTTACATACAACTTAGATCTCTTTGTGGGCTTTAGTCAGCTTCATTGGTTAAGCGGTTTGGTACCAACAAGACTTGATTTTAACTATCAGGTCTTGCCAGTGTATTTTAACACCTAGTGAATGACACCCTTTCATTTCTTCTTTTTTTTTTCCCCTCAAAATCTCTTGAAAATTTATTACATTAAAAGTCCTCTTACTATTGTAGTTATCTTATATTCAAAGATAACTTGGGGGAAATTGATGTATTTACAACATTGAGGATTCACATTCAAGTACTTGGGGTATTCATATTAATGTTTATGGTCCTTCAAAAATATTTAACCTTCTTTCCAGGGATGTGAATGGCTGCCTTTATCTTGAGTATGTTTCTTATGTATTTTATATATCACTACTGTGAATAAGAATTTTCTGAATTATATTTTCCAACAGGTTGTTGCTGATAGAAAATCTATTGCTTTTACATATTATTTTGCAATTGTCCACATATCTGCATTTAGTTTTACAGTTGATACTCTTCGATTTTCTAGGCATATAATCAAGGCTGTAAGTAAGAATACTTTGATTTTTTCATCCTTTCCTGTATAACCAATATACATTCAAGTTCTTTAATTTTATATTATCTTATTGTTTTGGATATGTTTGTCTAGGAAATGTAAATAATAGTTAATGATAGTGGCTATAGTGGGAAATTTATGTAATCGTAGGAATGTTTCAGTATATATTATCTGGGTTGTTGATTCTTTAGCATGATTTTTTAAAATGTCTTTTTATTTATAGGTTCCAAGAATTTTTTTTTGTATACTTATAATATTGTTCAGTTTTATTAGCTATCAATAATCTAGATGATCCTGTGGTTTATCTCCTTTGGCTTACAGATATGATAAATTTGTATATATTTTAAAATATTAAGCTATCTTTGCATTTTTGGTTAAAATAATCTCATATTAAAATTTCATCTTCTGGATCGAGACTCTGGAAACCTTAAAATTTCTTCCAGAAATTCTATCTATCCAGTCAGCTCCCAGAAAACGTCCTATGACTAACCTCTCAGAAAGAAGATATATTTCCCCTTTGTTCTTCGTCCAATATCAAAGGAAATCTCCAAATTCCAAGTAGGTCAGGCTACTTATACAAATCAATTCTGATAAAATCATCATACAACAAACAACTGTTGTTTGCTAAGTGATTACTTGGTGCTAGGCACTGGATTAAGATAAATATTATTTTATCTAAGACTTAAAATTGCCCTTAGTTTCTCATCAAACGTATACTATAGTTGAGACGGTAGGGAAGGGGGCGGGGCACAACCTTTAAAAGAATGCCATAGCCACTAAGGCTATGACAGAATCTGGTTAGAACCTGTTAGGACCAAGATGGCGGCAAGATTCAACTTACGGTAGACCTTGAGCTTCATTACATGCTCATTGTAAAACAGGGTTCTTCCCTATCCCAGCCCCCACCCCGTGTCCTCAGTCTGCCTTTTGTTAAACTTTAGCCAAAGAATAAGTTTAATCAGAGAAGTAAGAAAGCAAAGCAAAGTAGTCAAACTGGACAAAGCAATAACAGTTTAGTCATTAAGCAAAGTCAAGGATCTTTAGTTTCTTCTCAAGGACAGGCATCTGCCTGCCGCCTTCCCCCCTCCCCCCTCCCCCCATTGCTGGCCTCCAAAATAAAGCAAACTTTCCACCAACCTTGCCTCTCTAGTGTTGTCTTTAGAGAGACGAGCAGCCTGGCTGAAGCCTACTTTCAGTAACACAATGACACCCACAGTTGCCATGACAGTTCCGAGGCTGATCATCAAAAGCCGAGTGGGCTTGAGACTTTCTGCCTCTTCCCTTAAAACAATTGAAATAATCCTTCCACTTATTAGCCAATGAAATTATCCAGCCCATAAAAACTAACCACCCCGTATTTAGAGGCCACGTGTACCTTCTGAGACGGACCACTCTCTATCGACTGTGCATCTCTGCTCTCACTTTTCTATGGCTCTGACCTTGAATTCTTTCCTGCTCGAAGCCAAGGACCCTCACTTGGTGGCCCATCCCAGGAACTCACCGGAGACCTGGGACATGACCATCCTCTTGTGCCCCATTTTCCTGCAACCCCTTTATAAAAAATATTACTAAATCTACTTACCTATCATTTTGGCTGTCACTGGATTCCTTCTGTGCTGAAGGAATATAAAACATAAAGAACCTGAGCTTCATTAAGTCCTGAGACGAGCCATGTTAAAAAAAAAAAAACACTCTGCTTTTGATGATAATTTTCAAACCTACACAAAAATAGTAAGAGCACAGTGAGTCTCTTATCCTTCCCAAAGCTGCAACAACTGTCAAAATTTGGTCATACACACTTAATCTACCCATACTACTTCCCCTCACCCCAACCCCACCCAGGGATCTTTTAAAACAAATTCCAAACGTCATAACATTTCATATATAAATTCTTCAACATTATGCCCAACTTGTATTGCGTCCCTAGAAGCTGACAGCATCATGCCAAACCAAAATTCTTTATAAGAGATTCTGTAAAGGTTTGTAACAATGCAATCCAAATTCATAGTGCAATGAACATCTGTAATTGCACAGTCCACAGAACTGGAGGAACTGTGTACTCTTTGAGGAACCCTACATGAATTTTGTTTCCCTTAACTGAGTTTTTGATAAGAACTGGAGGGAGGGAGTGATGTTCAAGGTTATATACTCCAGCAAAAACTTAACAATGCACTGCAACTACCGGGACCTCATGCCACAACTACTGAAGCCCGAGCGCTCTAGAGCCCGTGCTCTGCAACAAGAGAAGCCATCACAATGAGAAGCAGGATTTTCTCAGTCACTGGGAGTTGTTCACGGCATCGTTATACTTTGCCAGGAAAAGGCAAGCCTGACCACAGCAGGAATTAGACGGTGGGTCCAGTGCTCCCCTAGGGGGCCTGGCGCCCCACTAGCAGTGGCGGACTTTACAGTCACTGCCTGCATGTCACTCTGAGGCACTGGGTCCTTGGCTTCACAAAACACTCCTGGCTCAAGTTCCTGGCCACTCTTGCAAATGTTTTAGGCTTCCTCTTTTCGTTCTCTCTTCTTTGGCGTCACTAATCATAGGAGTGGGTCTTGCCCACTGTTCCTGATTTGAGGGGGTGAGCCAGAACTGCCATCTTTTCATGGGTGGGTCCCTTCTTTTATTCTTTTTGGCTGTTCAGCTTGTAGAATCTCAGTTCTCTTGCCAGGGATTGAGCTTGGGCAAATGGCACTAAAAGCCTGGAATCCTAATCACCAGGCCACCAGGGAACTTTTCAAGGGTTCCTTTTCCCCTCTCTCTGTCAAGAGGTCTCTAACACCTACACATGATGTTCTCCTTTCCATTCCAACATTTTCTGTGAAATTTACTGGCATGCTTTTGGAGCTGTCCACAATTCTAAACCTTGTGTCGGTGCCACCCCAAGCATCCTGCCCCTGAGCCCACAGATACTGTTGGTGCAGCACCCATAAGCTTTGTATCAGTCCCCTTCTCTTTCTCCTATGACTGTGCTACTCCTCCAGTGTCTTAGAGGAAAGTTCTAGCCAGAATATTAAATGCTTTATTCTCTAGACCTGTCATACTACAACCAGAAATCATTTTTGGTCCAAAGGCTTTGGATTTTTGGTGACTCGTGATAACCATTTACATTGTTACAACTATACACTAGGTAAGAAAAATCATGGGGCATAAAGGTGGAGACCATCAGCTACACAACAAACTCCTCTCTTCGTGGGGTACACAAACTACATTTCCCAGACACCCTTCCAAATAGGTTTGTTACACGATCAAGATATCACCAATGGAGACTAAGTTATCTCCAATGGAATGTGAGCAGAAGTGTACATACCAACCTCCAGGCCTGCTCTGTTAAAAAATCTCCCACATTCTCCTCCTTTCTCTTCCCCCTATGGCTGACTGGGAGCTTGACACCAAGGTGACCGTAAGTTGAAACTGGCAGAGCCACTATCAGTCCAAGTGCCTGATAGACCATGAGGAGGGCAGCTGCTCTTGGACTGCAAACCTTCTCAAGACTGTTATATAAGAAAAAACTTGTATTATATTAAGTGCCTTTTTTTTTTTTTTTAAATACCACAGCCTAGTCTATTCTAACTAATAGAAGGGAGAATGACAAACTATTTTATTTTCATTTTTCTTTGTCCCTTTAAACCCATTTGGGGAGACTCATTCTACTTCTGCTCCTTGATGGACATTTAAAACAGGTTCCAGGCTTCCCTGGTGGTCTAGTGGTTAAGAATCTGCCTGTCAATGCAGGGGACACCGGTTCGATCCCTGGTCCAGGAAGATCCCACAGGCTGTGGAGTAACTAAGCCCATGTGCCACAACTACTGAAGCCTGAGCGCCTAGAGCCTGTGCTTTCCAACAAGAGAAGCCACCACAGTGAGAAGCCTGTGCCTTTTAACTAGAGAGCAACCCCCGCTTGCTGCAACTAGAGAAAGCCTGTGGACAGCAACAAACACCCAGCACAGCCAAAAAAAAAAAAAAAATCTTAAAAAAGAAATAGATTCCACATATGTAATCAAAGGTCACTTGGTTTAATTTCCCCCAAAATCCAGTAATTAAATGGCCTGGTTTCACATAATAGTAAAAACTTCAAACTTTGTTTAAATTCAAGGCTTCTTCCTCTCTTTGTGCCACAAACAGACCAGCTGCTGTCACCTGGAACTGAAGTGTGTGGTGATCTCTCGTTTCCTGTTTCTTGCTTTGCGGCAGAAACTGCTATTGTCCCTCAATGTGCATTCACTTCTTCTTCCTTACTACTAAGACTCCCAAATTTTGGTGGACTTGTAGCCACCCTGAATAAAGACTACATTTCCCAGCACCCCTTGAAGCTAGGCGTGACCGCGTGACTAACTTCTGGGCAAAAGGGTCTGAGTAAAGTGAGTGATGGGAAGAACCCCTGGAGGAGGGCATGGCAACCCACTCCAGTATTCTTGCCTGGGGAATCTCCATGGACAGAGGAGCCTGGTGGGCTACAGTGCATGGGGTCGCAGAGTCAGAGATGACTGAGTGACCAAGCACATAAGCACATAAACTGCGTGAGGAACTTTTTGGTAATGCTTTGACCTGCGGTGGGGGTGGTCCTCCCCTTCCTCTTTCCCTCTTCCCACTGGCTGGGACAAGGACCCAGCAGATGTGGTGATGGGTCATTTAAACCTTTCAGGTAAGAATAGCATTCTAGCGAATGGCAGAAGGATCCACCGTCCTCAACCTGGTGCAATTAACATATGCAGCCCAGGAGTCCTCATGTCAGAAACATTCCATGAAAAATACTTCAACTTTTATCTCTAACAGAAGCTTTTGCCCCCAGCAGCTGCACTTGTATACGAACTATTCAGTTCATCCTGGATGCATGCTTCTGTCTTTCCTGCATCATCTTGCTAGCTTACCTTGGACCCCAACACGGTTGAGTGTGAGAGGGAGGGGCTGAAAGGGACCAGGAGGGGACTTATTTGACTAGAACTCCCGTGAGATGGCCTAAGTTTTTAGGCAAATCTGATCCTTCCTTTCATCAGGCACTTCTGTGGATTCTTTCAGAGACAACTCCTTCCCTGTGCTAGGATTTCTCACTCCGGTGATTGTTCAATGTGGGCAAGTGCCCTGCTCAGGCTAGTAAACTATATTTCTTTCTCCAGTCTCTAGGAGTTGGGCAGAACTCCATCAGTTCATTTCAGTTCAGTCGCTCAGTCGTGTCCGACTCTTTGCGACCCCGTGAATGGCAGCACGCCAGACCTCCCTGTCCATCACCAACTCCCGGAATCTAACCAAACTCATGTCCATCGAGTCAGTGATGCCATCCAACCATCTCATCCTCTGTCATCCCCTTCTCCTCCTGCCCCCAATCCTTCCCAGCACTAGGGTCTTTTCCAATGAGTCAACTCTTCGCATGAGGTGGCCAAAGTATTGGAGTTTCAGTTTCAACATCAGTCCTTCCAATGAACACCCAGGACTTATCTCCTTTAGGATGGACTGGTTGGATCTCCTTGTAGTCCAAGGGACTCTCAAGAGTCTTCTCCAACACCACAGTTCAAAAGCATCAATTCTTCGGTGCTCAGCTTTCTTCACCGTCCAACTTTCACATCCATGTATGACTACTGGAAAAACCATAGCCTTGGCTAGACGGACCTTTGTTGGCAAAGTAATGTCTCTGCTTTTGAATATGCTATCTAGGTTGGTCATAAATTTCCTTCCAAGGAGTAAGCGTCTTTTAATTTCATGGCTGCAATCACCATCTGCAGTGATTTTGGAGCCCCCCAAAAATAGATTATGACACTGTTTCCCCATCTATTTGCCATGAAGTGATGGGACCAGATGCCATGATCTTCATTTTCAGAATGTTGAGCTTTAAGCCAACTTTTTCACTCTCCTCCTTCACTTTCATCAAGAGGCTTTTTAGTTCCTCTTTACTTTCTGCCATAAGGGTGGTGTCGTCTGCATATCTGAGGTTATTGATATTTCTCCCGGCAATCTTGATTCCAGCTTGTGCTTCTTCCAGCCCAGTGTTTCTTGTGATGTACTCTGCATATAAGTTAAATAAACAGGATGACAATATACAGCCTTGACGTACTCCTTTTCCTATTTGGAACTAGTCTGTTGTTCTATGTCCAGTTCTAACTGTTGCTTCCTGACCTGCATACAGGTTTCTCAAGAGGCAGGTCAGCTGGTCTGGTATTCCCATCTCTTGAAGAATTTTTCACAGTTTCTTGTGATCCACACAATCAAAGGCTTTGGCATAGTCAGTAAAGCAAAAATAGATGTTTTTCTGGAACTCTCTTTTTCTATGATCCAGCGGATGTTGGCAATTTGATCTCTGGTTCCTCTGCCTTTTCTAAAACCAGCTTGAACATCTGGAAGTTCACGGCTCACGTATCGCTGAAGCCTGGCTTGGAGAATTTTGAGCATTACTTTACTAGCGTGTGAGATGAGTGCAATTGTGCAGTAGTTTGAGCATTCTTTGGCATTGCCTTTCTTTGGGATTGGAATGAAAACTGACCTCTTCCAGTCCTGTGGCGACTGCTGAGTTTTCCAAATTTGCTGGCATATTGAGTGCAGCACTTTCACAGCGTCATCTTCCAGGATTTGAAATAGCTCCACTGGAATTCCATCACCTCCACTAGCTTTGTTCATAGTGATGCTTTCTAAGGCCCACTTGACTCACATTCCAGGATGTCTGGCTCTAGGTGAGTGATCATACCATCATGATTATCTGGGTCATGAAGATCTTTTTTGTACAGTTCTTCTGTGTATTCTTGCCACCTCTTCTTAGTATCTTCTGCTTCTGTTAGGTCCATACCATTTCTGTTCTTTATCGAGCCCATCTTTGCATGAAATGTTCCCTTGGTATCTCTAATTTTCTTGAAGAGATCTCTAGTCTTTCCCATTCTGTTGTTTTCCTCTATTTCTTTGCATTGATCGCTGAGGAAGGCTTTCTTATCTCTCCTTGCTATTCTTTGGAACTCTGCATTCAGATGGGAATATTTTTCCTTTTCTCTTTCGCTTTTCACTTCTTTTCTTTTCACAGCTATTTGTAAGGTCTCCTCAGACAGCCATTTTGCTTTTTTGCATTTCTTTTCCATGGGGATGGTCTTAATCCCTGTCTCTTGTACAATGTCACAAACCTCCGTCCATAGTTCATCAGGCACTCTATCAGATCTAGTCCCTTAAATCTATTTCTCACTTCCACTGTATAATCATAAGGGATTTGATTTATGTCATACCTGAATGGTCTAGTGGTTTTCCCTACTTTCTTCAATTTAAGTCTGAATTTGGCAATAAGGAGTTCATGATCTGAGCCACAGTCAGTTCCCAGTCTTGTTTTTGCTGACTGTATAGAGCTTCTCCATCTTTGGCTGCAAAGAATATAATCAGTCTGATTTTGGTGTTGACCATCCGGTGATGTCCATGTGTAGAGTCTTCTCTTGTGTTGTTGGAAGAGGGTGTTTGCTATGACCAGTGCATTTTCTTGGCAAAACTCTATTAGCCTTTGCCCTGCTTCATTCTGTACGCCAAGGCCAAATTTGCCTGTTACTCCAGGTGTTTCCTGATTTCCTACTTTTGCATTCCAGTCCCCTATAATGAAAAGGGGGACATCAGGCTCACCAAATCCCTCCGGGTAATGCTTTTGGACAGGATCTAACATCTCACTGCATCAGGCTTCACATCTGGTCCACAGGAAACATCATAAATTCAGTGCTGGAATCTGGGAAGGCTGGCAGCTTCTCAGCCCAGTAACCTCTCTTGTTCCACCATCAGGGCAGCTAGCCAGTCTGTTTTTTATGATTTTCAGACTGAGCCAGCCACCAGTTCACCCTGTCCTCCACACTGCAGGGAACACACAGTGAACTCTCTGAAGGATACTATGAAGCCCCTTTCCCTGGGCTTGAAGGGAAGGAAAGGCCTGTCTCAGATTTCCTCAAGAAGCTGAACAGCTACCCCCTTTCTTCTCCCACCTATAGTCCCAGCTTTATAGGGACATTCCCGGCTCGGCACTGTAAAGAGGCTCTGGCCCCTTCCTCAAGATACCTTTCTTCTTGAGGAAAAGATTCAAATTTTTTTGTTTTGAAGCTCATTTGTCTTGAATAAGAGCTCATTTGTCTTGTTTTCCAAACACCAACCCCACCCACTTACCTCTTATCTTCCAGGGCATCATTGACAAATGAACATGTCCAGAAGCTCTAGTGAAACTGCATTCTGTTCTTCTGTTTGAACTTCCAGCCCACCTTACCCAAGGCCGCCTGCAGCAGGACTCCGCCACTGCCACTGTCCCCGACAGAACAAGGGACTCTCTCACCCCAGTGGTAGTCACTAGTCTGTGGTGCAAGCAGTATTTCAAGGTTGAGTTAAAACATGTAGCCTGAGTTTCCCTGGGTCTCACTAGCCTATGGGTGGGGTGCGTGTTCAGTCACTTAGTCGTGTTTGACTCTCTGTGACTCCATGGACTGTAGCCCACCAGGCTCCTCTGTCCATGGGATTGTCCAGGCAAGAATACTGGAGTGGGCTACCATTTCCTCATCCAGGGGATCTTCCTGACCCAGGGACCAAACCCATGTCTTCTGCATTGGCAGATGGATTCTTTACCACTGAGTCACCTGAGATATGCAAATAGGGTCATCTTAAAATAATAAGCCAAATTTTAGCTTCTCTTTTCATCCCTTGCAAAGTCCCCTTCTCTAAGTATTTCTGGGGGTCTGAGTGAGGTCTCACAGGTCTCACAAATCTAGTCATCCAGTATATGGTAACTGTCTCCATCTCCCGCTGAGCATCACTCTCTGAACTGGAGCCCTTAAGACGTCAAATCTGCAGGAGGTGGGGGTGTCTGTGCCTAGAGGGGAGATGCTTTTCCTCTCTTTTGTGATCCACTTCATCTTGCAGAGCTTGTAGGACTACAGCTTCCAGGTTGCCATTCAGCCTTCTTTCTGCCTGGGATGCAGGCAGGACTGGACCAGGGATGCTGTCAAACATCCACTGACTCTCTTAGTCACCAGAAATTTCCTGAATTTCTTGTCCGCGCTAGTCACATGGTGAACAAGATAAATGTGGTCTCTGAAAACAAGGAGCTTTCAGCCTGATGCAAAACTGAAAACCAAACACCCCCCACCCCTCAAAAAAAAGCACTTAAAATGTAACGTTCAAGATTTTGCTTTTATTGGGTCAAGTTCATTGTACTTGGCTGTTGCTTCTGCTTGGGTGAGTTCTGTGCATGCAGCCTGTCAACCCTCAAGCAAATAGAGGCTGACAGCGGCTTACCTAAGGCACTCCTCCTCACCAGCTGCCACAGGAATCCCCTGGGGCCCAGCGCTGGAGGTTAACCCTTACTGTGCTGTGAGTATCTGAAACTCTCCACGCCCTGCAGTAAAACTGCTTAAGAGACTGGCCAGGCCACTGTGATAACTTCAAAAATATAAAAGGAGGCCAGAGATTTTCTAATCCTGCGGTAAGAGGGGTCAAGTCAGCGCAGACTAGGCACGGGGAGGTGTAAGACCTTGAGAGAAGGTAAATGAAGGGGAATTTGTACAGAGAGAGGGGTCAGGCTGAAGAAGGAGGTATGGGAGAAACTGAGGGCAGTCTTGGAGGCCTATTTTCTGCTGGTCTAGGGAACCAGAAAAGGGAGAGAGAAAACCTGGAAATGAACTTATAAACTAAAATTCCAGAATACATGAAAACTAACACTGAGGAAGGCAGCCAGCAACATCAACACTCCAGAGACAGATTCATGCCAGATGAAAAGAGTAGAACAACCAGAAAGAGACTTCAGTATCCCCAAAGAAATGATTGAACATATAATGTTCATTAGAAAAAAACCCACAGCAATTAGGAAATAAAGACTAGCAGAAAAGTACCATCACAAAACAATGGAAGAAAAAAATATAATTCAACAACTATTTGGGGAGAAATGATTATTTGGGAAAATACATACATATGTGAAACATCTAATGTACCAAAAATCCAAATATTTTCTATTATCTGAAAAAGAGAGGATGTTCTAAGCTGGCTAAAAGAATTAAATGGTCCAGTTAAAAAAAAAAAGGAGTATAGTCATAAATTTAACCACAATTTTGTTTTCATTTTTATAGTTTATGGAAAAAAATCAAAAGCAAACAAATAACTTAAGAAAATACTGGCCATGTTATAAGTAAGGACACAGTCTCTGAATCCAGACTCCCTGGGTAGGACCTTGGGCAAGTTCATTGACCTCTCTGTGCTTCTGTTTCCTCCATTAAGTACTAATTGCAGCTGCCTCATGGTGGGTCAGATTAACTGACCCAGTAACTACTCAGTTACTGTGTGTGAAGCTCTTAGAACAGAAGCTATCACATAGCATCCAATAGCTATTTCCATTTTATTTTGCACCATGTAAGAAATTCAGACACAAACAATTCACAACAGAGAAACCATAACTAACAATTTAGGGAAAAGTTCAACTTCACTAAATAATGTAAGAAAATTAGAATTCAAATTTTACCTTTCTAGTTGATAAAGACTTTAAGATGACAATATAGTATTCCTTCTCTAACCATGAGGGTTATGTTCCTAAAAATCTCCTTGAATGAAAACATTGTGATTAAAGCATTTAGGATTTTATGCAAAGTTGGGATAGGAGAGATCAACATCTTTAGTAAACCTATGTCCTGAAAGGGTTTTATGCCACTTCACCATTAGGATGGCTACTATTAAAACAGAAATAATAAGTGCTGATGAACATATGAAGCAATTAGAACATTTGTGCACTGTTGGTGGGAATGTAAAATCATGGAGCCGCTGTGGAAAACAGAGTAGTGCTTCCTTAAGAAATTAAAACAGAATTACCATATGATCCAGCAATTCCACTTCTGGGGATATACCCAAAATAATTGAAAGCAGAGTCTCAGAGAGATATTTACACACCCATATTCATAGCAGTATTATTTACAATAGCCAAAAGATGAAAGCAGCCTGAGTGCATCAGTGAATGAATGAATAATCAGAATGTGGTTTCTACATAAAGTAGAATATTATTCAACGTTAAAAGAAAAAGAAATTCTAACACATATGCTACAACATGGATGAACCTTGAGGACATTATGTTCAGTGAAATAAGCTGCCTCTAAAAGACGAATACTTAAGATTCCACTTATAAGAAGTAGTCAAATTTGTAGAGACAGAAAGTAGGATGGTGGGTACTAGGGGAAGTGGGGAATGAGGGGTTGTTTCACGGGTACAGAACCTGTCATGAAAGATGAAAAGAGTTCTGGAGAAGGGTGTGATGATGGTCTACAGCAATGTGTACAGAACTAACACTACATTTAAAGATGGTGAAGGTGGTAAATTTCATGTTATGTGTATTTTACCACAGTTTAAATGTTTTAAGATTTTATTTTTTTATGTTTAAAAAGCATTCTTTATTTTTACTAAAATAAGCTGATAAAAGATTACAACTTTTACCAGAGTAACTGCTGACCAAACAACGATTGTCCATTAGCCCTCCCTTATTGGAGGGCGGCCTCCAAGTTCCTCCCTCTCCTGCAGTTTCGATGAGATGTTTGCAAATTAATTCCAGTTTATTACCGCTAATGGGCCTACAAAGAAGGATTTTGTTTGCATACAGTTCTTCATCCAAACACTCAGCGCCTTTCTAATTATCAGTAGGAACATATTATGTATTGCAATCATGTATTGCAGTTATGAAACAGAGAGAGTGTGGTCCAGGCAGAATGCAGTATCAAGGTCACAGCAGTAGAAGAGAAGCTTGTGCACTGCCCTGGGGTAGCCCGTGGTCCCAGCCCTGGGACTCCGATTTGCTGGAGGGGTGTGGAAAGAGGGCCCGGCTGGCTCTAAAGGGCACCTGCAGAAGGGGTGGGATCAGGAAAGGAGACCTGGCTTCCACTGGGACCCCTCCCTCAACCTGCAGTTCAGCCATAGATGAGAGTTTCCATTTCCTGGGTTTTAATGTCCTCCTTTTGTTATAAAGTGGAAAAGTTGGACTGAAGTCGGGTCCTCATTCCGTGACAAGACAACATGGTATGTGAGGAAAGAACACAGGCCTTAGGTGTTCTCTGTAATCCTCTTCCTCAATCTCCCCTACAGAGGTCCTTCCTGCCTGGAAGTCTGTCTCCCATCTGTCCCCACCTGCCTTTGGCGGCTGTCTTTACTCAAGCGTTCAACACTGCTCACTGAGACAGTTTCAATAGCCTCTCAACTATTTTTCCAGACACCAGTCTTGATTTTCTCCAACGCACCCTGGCACTGTCTCTAGCATCTTTCACTGTGGATGAAATTTCCAGCTTTATCGCAAGGGTGGGTTTGTTCTGCCTTATATACCATTTTATCAGATCATCAAGATATTAGCAATCACCAGAGAGCAAGTTACATTTTTGCCACGTGGTTCCCATTGTTTTACTGTCTCCTTTCTTCAGCAAACACTCAATGATTTCCTTTGTATAAGAAGTGATCCAGTGGGAGTTTCTTGGTGGTTAGGATTGTGCACTTTTAACTGCTGTGCTGGGTTCAATCCCTGGTTGGAGAATTGAGATCTGCAAGCTGTGCATCAAGGCAAAAATGAAATGAAAAAAAGAAGAAATAAATGAGTTAGGATGTTATCCTGCAGGTTTCCTATTTTGACTTACCGCTCACAATCAGCAGAGTTTTAAAGGAATTTTGCTTTGGCTGGAGCTGGGTCTCCATCCACACATCTGGATGTTAGGTGGTCCCTGGGGCCTCAATGAAACCTCTTCTCTTGGGATTTCAATCTTGTCCTTGGGGGGCTAAAAAACTAACTTAGAAAGCCCCTTGAAGGCTGGAGCTTCATCTCATTTACTGTTTATTCCCAACCCCTAGACAGTATTTGGGGTATTTATTGAGTGAGTGACTCCATCTATCTAAGATAAATATTAGAAAAAGTCCTTGAAGATTCCCCAGGGTCGAAAGTGTACAGAAGCACAAAACAAGCACTGCATGCTTTTACTTTCTCAGTTCCCTCTTGTCATAACTGCTCTCACGGCCCCTCCTCCTCCCACCTCCTCAGCCTCAAAGACCCACAGCAGACTCTCAGGGACCCCTCACCTCAGACTCCAAACTCCACAAACACCAAGTCATACCCAGATGCAACCAGCAGGGACAGCCTAACACTCAGGGATCAACTGTACTCGTCCTCAGACTTCCGCAGGACTCTCAGGACTTCTCTTCACAGGTGGGATACACGTTTTAGTGCAGTAATGTTAAGATTAGCATTAATTCCTCATCGATCTCTTCACCCACTTGGAGATTCAATGGCTCAATAGTGAGGAGTTCATAGCAAAGGGAAGTAAAGGTCAGATGCAGGTATAGTCAACCCATTTCCAATTCTTACTCCTGGAGCTTTCTATACACAAACAGGGAAGAAAAATCCAGGACTAAATAGGATTGCTGCTGCTGCTGCTAAGTCGCTTCAGTCGTGTCCGACTCTGTGCGACCCCACAGACAGCAGCCCATCAGGCTCTGCTGTCCCTGGGATTTTCCAGGCAAGAACACTGGAGTGGGTTGCCATTTAGGCTCATTTTAGGAATTTTAAGATGAAGAAAGGGATTTGGAAAAAAAGAAAGAATGGGATTTGTCTGTATCTTGATGGTGAGAAAACCATAGAATATCATCTGTCACTTAGAACAGAGATAGCCCCAAGGCTTGGGCAGCGGGTGCAAACCCCAGAGACTTGGTACTGTTTGGATCTGGCCTTGAAAACCTTCAGAACCATCTTTCCTCAGGGTTTTCTGTGAAGGTGAAGAGTCTCCTCAGCTCCCAAATGACACCTAAAGGAACTGTGTTCTTGCCCCACTTGCCCAGGTGAGGAAAGGACACGCCAGCAAGCACACAGCAAGACCCAGTCCCTTGCCTGTCTCTTATCCTGTCCTGGGCCTTCCCCACTGCTCAGCCCCCTCCAGCTGTGCATCCCAGAGACACCCAGCTGAGGTTCCTGCTGCATTTGAAGGTCATCCAGAGTCGAATAACAGCCCCGGAATTTAGCTTCCTGTCCAGGAAAACCAGCTACATAAATTGTTTTTTTTTGTTTGTTTGTTTTTTAACAATTAGAATTTCAGATTTTCATTTTCATTTGCTTACTTTCTAATTGTTCTGTTGCTTGGAATACAGAAACTTTCAGTCGCTCCCTCTGTGACGTGCCTATGGATGAGAAAACACACACTATGGAAACATCAAGAGAAGATACCACTTAATGGGGTCCCATGATTCTTTTATCAAGTGTGAGATTCTTTCACATTTTGAAAGTTTTCACTGTGTCAGCAAGTAGAATATTCTAGAACTCATGTTATAACGTCAGTTCAATAAATTAAAAGGCTGATTCCGTGATGGGGAGGATAGATCGCTGCAGAAAAGTTTCTTCCTCCACCTCCCACCTCCAAACTCCTCAGACTGGGGTTTTCAGGAAGCACAAGGCTCACTCCAGGTGGGAGCCTTGCTGAGGCTGGAGGAAGCCTCCAGAAGGTGACTAATACACTGCATCTGGCTGCCGGTTGTAGGCAGTGGCAAGTGGACAGGCAAAGTTTGAATGCTATTTTCCAGAGCTATGTGAACTTCAAGCTTCAGCTGATGGTCACATGGTTGTGTGGTGGAGGCAGACTATTTATCTGATGAACGAAGAGAGTCAGCCAGCCCAGAGGATGACGTAGGCCGCTTTGTCTATACCACTACTTGCCCTCCATTCAGGGCTCAGGTCATTATGAAGCCCTTGCCAGCGGGCTCTCTGGAATCTAGGTGATAGGGGCATGACATGCCCCTTGGACACTGCTTCCCCCAGCCATGAATATGTCACAGATGGGAGTGTAGTTTATGGCATGATGCTTAAAATTAGACAGTTCGGAGTCTCAGGGTATGACTTTTAGCACCCTCAATGGGACACAGTGGTCTGTTTCAGGAGCATAGTGGCACAATTTAGCACTTGTGTGAGCCTCCTTTGATTAAAACATTACAGGCTCCCTCCCACCCCAACCTCTGATTGACTCCACACACACAGGGTGGTTCTGGGTCCTAGTCAGGCACTAAGAGTCCACTGTTTGTACTTAGCTTAGCCCCTCCCATGGCTGAAGAGTTGTGAAGTTCACGGTGGAAGGTCTCCAACAGGTGCAGTTTTTGCTGCCCTTGTGATCTAGAGGGCATGATGAGCTATCCATCGATCTGCCAGTTCTTGTTTCCTGGTATGTGTATAATTTAGAATTAGAAGCACATAAAAAAAATAGCCTTATCACTGGCAACTCTGCCTCTAATTCCACTTTGCCTTTATTTTATTCTTAATGCATGCGTGCTAAGTCGCTTCAGTCATATCTGACTCTTTTTGACTCTATGGATTGTAGCCTGCCCAGCTTCTCTGTCCATAGGATTTCCCAGGCAAGAATACTGGAGTGGGCTGCCATTTCCTTCTCCTGACCCAGGGATCGAAACTTCATCTTTTACATCAGCAGGCAAGTTCTTTACCAATTGCACCACCTGGGAAGTCCCTTTATTCTTTATAACATTATGCAGTGGGGGCTTCACCAGCTGGCACTAGTGGTCAAGAACCTGTGTGCCAATGCAGGAGACATGAGAGACACGAGTTCGATCCCTGGGTCAGAAAGATCCCCTGGAGGAGGACATGGCAACCCACTCCAGTATTCTTGCCTGGAGAATCCCATGGACAGAGGAACTTGGTGGTCTACAGCTCATAGGGTCACAAAGAGTCAGACATGACTGAAGCAACTTATCATTATGCGAATCTGATCATGTCCAGACTCAACTCTTAAAAACACTTTCCAGAACCTACTGGATAAGATCCAAATCTCTAGGCGTGGTGTGCAAGTCCTTTCAAGAAAGCCTGTCCAATCTCATGAACACGTTTCACAGAGGACAATTTTGGCACTCACAAAATGGCCACCCTAATTTCTTTCTAGCAAACCTTTTAGAAATTTTATTTACTGGTTCAGTGTTGTCCTTTCATATATTCAGAGAAGGCGGTCTCTTCACAGACAAAAGAGCTATATTACTATGATGGCTGTCCAGCCACGCCATTCCTCTTGCCACAGTGGATTTAGGTGCAGGGTTCTGGACCCATTGTGACATGGTGGGTATTTAGTGGGGAGTTGGCTGGGGCACTTCCAGGAAAGATTTTATGCCTCTGGACATTATTTTTTTTTCTTAATTTTAATTGTTAATTTTTTTTGGCTGTGCTAGGTCTTTGTTGCTGCAAGCAAGCTTTCTCTAGCTGCAGCAAGCAGGAGCTACGCTTCATTGAAGTGCATGGGTTTCTCACCGCAGTGGCCTCTCTTGTGGAGCACAGGCTCTAAGGAAGCAGGCTCAGTAGTCGCGACTCGAGGACTTAGTTGGTCCTCAGCATGTGGGATCTGCCTGGACCAGGGATCGAACCTGTGTCCCCTGCATTGGCATGTGGATTCTTAACTATTGGACCACCAGGGAAGCCCTCTGGACATTGTTGAGGATGCAGTATCTACAGTTGAGGTGGGCAACCAAAGTCTATGATGCTGAGCCCTGACACACTGAGGATGGGAAAGCAGACAGCTGGAAAAAAACTGGTCCTTGATGATACTAGAAAGCCACTACATTAACTGAGAGCTCTTTTCTCTGGGAAACTTTTTAACTCAGAGCCTTTTGTTTATTTTGTTTTTTTTTTGTTTACCCAGCATCATCTTTCACGATTCACCTTTCCTTCTACTTAAAGCCTGTGGTGGTCTCTCTCACACCTTCATGTTCTCCCCCCAATTCTCAGAAGTCCAGAGGTCCCAGGCTCTAACTTCCTTGCACTGGATCTTCAGGGGAGGGGAGGGTTTGGACTTTAACAGAGATTCCAAAGCTATAGCTTTCCTTTGGAGACTTCTGAAGGGCCAGGTTTAGCTCTGCTCTGAGGGACCTTTTGGGAAGAAATATAATTCTCATGAACTTAAGTTATTTTTATTACAATTATGTGCAAATGCAGCTAACTATGAACGCTTCATGCTTCAGGACTTAAACAGTCATAAACTCAAAACAAAGCTGCAATAAATACAAACACCAGTAGAAAGATAAATTAAAATAAAAGTAATTTGATGTGATGGGGACTTCCCTGGTAGCTCAGATGGTAAAGAATCTGCCTGCAACGCAAGAGACCCTGGTTCAATCCCTGGGTTGGGAAGATCCCCTGGAGATGGGAACAGCTACCACTCCAGTATCTTGCCTGGAGAATTCCATGGACAGAGGAGCCTGGTGGACTCCTCTGGGGGAGTCTATGGGGTCGCAAAGAGTCAGAAGTGACTGAGAGACTAAGCACAGCATAGCAATTTGATGTGATGAACAGTGTTTTTCTGAAATGAAGTTGCTGTTGGCAACATGAACTCGTACAGGTACAGCCTAACTGGTTCTTTTGCAGCTGACATGATATTCCACTGTGTGCCCAGCATGACTCAGTTCTCCCCCGACTTGTGTCTATTCAAATAACTAAGAAAATTTTGTCAGTACATGCCCCCTGGACTTCACTTGGTACAAACGCAACCCAGACAATTAAAGAAGTGCTAACTTGACCATCAGCAGGTAAACATACAACAGGAATGCAGGTACTAGCATGCAGGGCCCTAGATCAGTTACGGAGTATCCAGACATGCTTGAAACACTTTCCCCAAAATTACCAATGAGACGAATACATGGGATTTAATAATCTTCACAGACAATTCATGGGATCTCAGTTTGAGAAACATTATCCTACGGCTGACCTTGACTTCCAGTATGACCTTGAGCAAATTGTTAGCCATTGTTCAATCTCTGCACACTGTTTGTGCACAAATGAGAATAATTTGGGCCCCAAGAACAGAAACATTCTTGGGAGACGAAGAAAGTTATAGAGGAGTTAAGGACAATGTCCCAGGGTCTTCAAGGGCGATAAAGGAAGGGGTGAGGGTTTATGACAGATCCCTAGAGTTGAACCAATAATGGTAGCTGAGACACTCCAATCCAACTTTGACTTTGTAGTCAAAAGGACTTGGGTTTGAACTCTAGATCTGCCAGTTGCCTGGAGAAGGCAATGGCACCCCACTCCAGTACTCTTGCCTGGAAAATCTCATGGACGGAGGAGCCTGGTAGGCTGCAGTCCATGGGGTTGCGAAGAGTCGGACACGACTGAGCGACTTCACTTTCACTTTTCACTTTCATGCATTGGAGAAGGAAATGGCAACCCACTCCAGTGTTCTTGCCTGGAGAATCCCAGGGATGGAGGAATCTGGTGGGCTGCCGTCTATGAGGTCGCACAGAGTCGGACACAACTGAAGCGACTTAGCAGCAGTAGCAGCAGCAGCCAGTTGCCATGTATATGTCTTTGGGCAAGTTCCTGACTTCTCTGATCCTGTTTCGGCCCCTGTAAAACTGGAAGTATCTCAAAATGCCACATCACAGAGCTGTGGTGAGGGCCAAGAGAGATGATTCTGGCAGGTGCTGAAGACAGAGCCTGGCACCTACCTAGCAAGGCTCAGGAATCAGCTCTTATCAGGCAGAGGCCAGGGGTAGCTGAGAATGCCACAGGCTTTGGCAAAGGATGATAGCAAAGAGAAAGTGAAGATTCTAAGATTCTGTCTATAAATAACAATATTTCTGCTATGTGACTGTGAAGATATTTCGCCCTAATGAGCCCCGCAAGCTACGCTGAGCTTCCGCTCAGCCTTTGTCTTTTCTCCTCCTTGGCTGCCTCTCCAGAGCTCGGCCCCGCCGGGTTCCGCGCCCGGGCTTGAAACTCCTTCCCTCCAGGCTTTCACAATTATTCTAGTGTTGGTCACCTGTGCGGCGAGCGCCCTCCCGTGGTTTTCCTGTTCATTGCTGGGACCGTGAGGTCCACAGAAGACAGAAGGAAGGTGGGGTTTCCAAGGCGGGCAGGAGTCCAGCGGCTCCGGCCTTTGCCTAGCTGGGCTACTCCGGGAGCCATTCGGCACCTCTCTCCTGGCCCCCGCCCCGCCCGCTCTTGGAAGAGAGAGGCGGAGGAATCTAGAAATCCTGGGTGAGAAGCAGCAACTCACCACAGATCTAAGGCAAGTTACAACCTCCCCGGTTGCCTTTTTATGAAGCGCTCTGCCCCATACAACCTCAGAGGCCTCAAGGGGACTACCAAGTGATCGGTGAAGACGCGGGGAGAGTGCCTAGCATGTGCTTTTCTGTAGGATCTCACTATTTGCGTATGGCATTCCTGGCTGGGCATCTGGTGGGGGGAGACCCCAAATGGAGGTGGACAAGAGAAAGGTGTTAACTCCTCCCTCCTCCTCCGTAGCCATTACTCTGTGCTGTGTATCCGACATGTTATTGCCAGAAACCACATACCTCACATCTAATCATGCCATGCGGTGTTCCAGCTCAGAAGCCCAACGCCCTGCCTCCTCACCTTCAGAGTAAACCAAGCTGCTACTGAGATTACCCACCTCACTCTACCTCTCTGGATTTACACGGGCAGATTCTGTCTTCCAGTTACAGCTGCATTTCCACATAACCCACTTTTATATCTCTCTGCTATTGTTCCCGAAGTCTCTTTGGCCAGGGATGGCCTGGACTCGTTTCTGCAGATCTTTGTCTGATTTAAAACCCACTTCAAGCTCCAGCTCATCCATGATGTTGTCCTTGATCTTGCCTCCTCCAGAACTCAGGAGGACCTGGCCTGCCCCTCTCCTGGGTTCCCACAGCCCCTTCCAGCTCTGACTATAGCACTGGTCAGGGTGTCTTCTGTGATTCTGTACATATACAAGCATACACACATATATATATAAATACATATTTTACACATGTATATACTTGTCTGGCTCCCCCTCTAGACTGTAAATGCCCAGAGGATGCAGAGGGGGTTGTATTCCTCAATATATCCTTCACAGCTCTTACTGTCAGAACCCTGCCCTACACAAAACTTTCATAACTGTGGGATGAATTGGGAGGTGGAACTCAGGGACCCAAGTGACCCATAAGAAAAGCCACAGATGGAGATCCTGTTAGTGGGTTTCGATGGTTGTCTCCATCAGTGGGGCCTGTATGCCATCCCACATTATCATCCCAGCAGACCCTGGGAGTGGGTACTTAATGCCATCTTTCTGATGAGGAGACTGGGAGGCTGTAGGACTCAGCCAGAGGAGCTAGATGGCAGATGGCAGTTTGGATCCTTGCTTCTCAGCAGCAAAGCCTGGCTTTCTCTCCTTCCCTTTTGGTACTTTGCTTTCTCTCACGTGAGACCTCATCACTGCTCCCTTCTGGCTCTACTCCCTCCAGGCCTAATCAGGCCCCTTTGGCTTTGGGGAGCATATTTTACAGGTCAAGAGTACATGTTGACTGATGTTGATGTTTGTACTTCAAAGATGATTGGTCAGAATATGTCTGAAAGTGGGATTGTTCTTGAAAACCTGAGTGTGCCTATAGGGCCTGGGTGCTTCTTACGCTTTGGTGTAACTGGTGGGGGACACTCACCGTATAATACTTTGGGGGTAGCCAACTAGGATGCTGGTATTCTCGTTCTCCCCAGAAGGGAAGAGAGAATTCCTGAGGGAAGGAAATGAATTGCTAGGGACCCAGGAGGCGGCCTTGGATGGACCACTGTTAATCTCTTCTCGCACCTCCTGTCTGTCTGTCTGTCTTGCCTGGATTCTCCCCTTCAGCAGGACGTATGCCTGTTGCCTAAGCTCTCAGCCTCAGGCTGCCGTGGCTGCTTTCTCCCTCGCTGCCTCGTGGCCTCCCTTCGCCTCCCTTTGTCTGGGGTCTTTGTCTGTGGTCCCTGCGGTCCACAGTCCTCGGCCTCCCCTCCCTTTCTCCCCGGCCTGGCTGCTCCCTCCCTCTCTGCGGGGGCCGGGAGGCTCGGCGAGGGGAGCGGGCTGGGTTGCCATGGTCACATCGAAGCCTGCCGCAGCTGGCCCGGGCAGCTGCTCCTGGGGCTCCGGATGGGCGGACAAAGCCAGGCGGCCTTGGCAGCCCCAGAGCCGGAACCCCAAAGCCCTGAGGCAGGGGGGGACTGCGACCCAGGAGAACCCTGAGCTGGAGGTGAGAGGGAGGAAGCCAGAGCCCAACCGGGAGGGCAGGAGTGGGGACTGGCGCTGGGCCCTCCCTTCTCAGGGAGGGACCGGGCAGTCCAGGCTGGAGGTGTAGTGGGAGGAGGGGAGTGCGGCCGAACCCACGGGGTGGGGAGGAGGGAAAGGATGGAGAACAGAGTTGGGGCCGAGGTGTGGCAGATGGGCTAGGGCTAGGCTGTTTCCAAGGGGAGTTCTGGGACCCTCGTGCCCTGACACCCAGAGGCAGATTCACTTCAACCTTTGGAATTGGGGCCCCTGAGCCCCTGGTCTGTCCCTTAGTTTTCCCTTTCCATTTCAGCCCCTTACTCTTCTCTTCTCCCAGGTCCCTTCCTTTCAATCCCTATCTTTCCATCTTCCTCTTCTCCCATCTCTGGGTTCCAGCCGCCTTTTTTCCCCTTGGTGTATCTGCTCCCCTTTTGAGGCCCCCTCTTTTCTCTGTCCTCCTCTCTGAGCATCCCTCTCACCCTTTCCTGCCTCCGCTCCAGTTCTCTCGCTTGCCCAGCCCTTCTCCCCAAATTCCGGTCTTGGTCTTCCCATCTTCTGCTATGCACCCTCTGTCTTCATTCTCCCTTTCCTCTCTCTGATCCCCAGTTCCCCTCTACCACAGCCTAGGTTATCCCCTGCTCTCAGAGTTCTCTCACTGTGGCCTCATCTCTCTCCATCCCCTAGGCTGCCCACAGCTGAGCTCTGTCTCATCTTTCTCCCTGTGCTACATCATCTCTTCCTCCTCCTCTCGGGCCTCAGTTTCCCAAGTGGACTTGCTGGCATCAAGCTCTCACACCCGGGGCCTTCTCCACCCCCTCACCCTGCCTCCCACCCCCCAGAGGATTCTCGCTCTCCCCAGCTGCTGACCCAGCCTGCTTGTCCCAGAGGCAGCTGCCTCTCCCAGGAAGGGGACAGCGACTTGTGTGGAGGGCCCATCCTGTCTCTCACTGGTCCTGCTGGGCTTCCCTGTAGTGGCCCGGTGGTCTTCAGGCCAGAGCTGCTCTCTCCTACGTGCTTCTCCTCACATTTTCCCCAGCTGTTCCTCCGCTTTCCTGGGCAGCAGGAGGCCATTGGCTTGAAGGGGAGGGAAGCCCAGAATGGAAGGATGGAGGGAGGAGGGTTAGAGGGTCCTCTGGGGGCTCAGGAGGACATGGGGGCCTACTGGAGTTGGGAGTGATTCAGGAGACGTGGGCGGGCTCTGGGGACCACCGACGGCTGTGCGGATACACTAGGTGTGTGGATACACTCGGTCTTGGGTACTACTCTGGGGGCCTGGATGGCAGGGACTTCCCTCTCTGGCCCCTGAGAGTCTCGGCTCAGAGCCTTGCATTCCAGCCGGCTCCAGCCCCCTCTCCGCTGTCACTTGACTCCACTGGGCCCCAGTCCCGCATCCCTCCCACTCCTTTAGCTCTGGGCTGGGATGAGGTGGGCATCACCAACTAGGAATGTCTCCTGGGGGACAAGAGGGAGCAAGGGTTTCAGGAGTCTATGGTTTCTTTGACTCTCTGCAGTGGACTCCTCGGTCTGGCACCGCCATGCCACGTGGCCAGGGTCAGCGTGCGCCTGGGGTGTGGAATGTCCCACTGGGGTGTGAGGGCTGTGGCTCCTTCCCTGAGGGATCTGGCGGCAGTTCAGCCCGGCTGCCCGCCCGGGGCTTCCCGGGAGCAACAGCCCCGGGAAGGAGGGGCCGAGAGTCCACCCAGGTGAGGTTACCCGGGAAACCTTGGCCCCACCCCCGGCGGGCCCCACCCCCGGCCCTGCCTCTCCGGGCCCAGATTCCCCTGCGGCCGACTCCGGAGGGGGAAAGTACGCCGGGGAAACCTGGGGCTTTGGTGGGAGGGGACGGAGAGACAATTCTACGGGGCTGTTTGTTAGTGAGTCCCTTAGCAGTTGGGGTTCCCGAAGGTTTGTGGGTTGACCCGGGGTTGCAGTACGTGCCCATGTGTGCCTTCGCCTCTCCCAAGGGCCCATCTCTTCCTGGTAGTGCCCTTGTGTACTTATCCGGGACGTCGTGTTTCTTTCTTGGGACTGTTGTCTGGGTCTGCACGTAGGGTGAGTTTCTATCTACCTGCTGTGAGGTGCAATGGGGCAGAGATCTGCAGTGGCGTGAAGCCCCACCCTACCCTGCAGGTGATTGGCAGGTGTGGGGTGTGGAGAGAGGTGGTGGGCCCCTGGTAGCCCCTGAATGGGGTGGAACACCTCCCCGCACAGCTCTTGTGTCCTGCCCACCTCACCCAGCAGCTCTCTGCTCTTTCTCTCACACTGGATCTGTTTACTCGTCTCTTGGCACCCAACTTCTCTATACCGCTCCTTTTTGACTGTGTGATTTTCTCTTTGCCTTTCTGTCCTCCTCCTCACCCCCGCCGCTCACCTGTCCAGGCCTGTCCTTGCCAGCGATCAGACCTTCCGACCCCACCAGGGTCAGAGCTGCCTGGGCCTGAGGGGGCCCTGCCCTGAGGAGGACGCCGAGGCTTTGAGCAGGTAGCCAGGGGAACCAGGGCCTCGGAGTCTGGACGCTAAGGTCCTTGAGAGAGACTGGGAAGGGCCTTGCTGGCTTATGGCGGGGAACTGGAGGGTGGAAGTCGAGGAAGGGGCTGGGAGAGGAGGAGCCAGCCCTCAGGCTGGGCTGGGTGTAGAGGACCGGAGACTCAGAGCAGTCAGAGAGAAGCCGAGCCTGGTGATGTGAAAAGAGTAGGTCTAGGAGGCCGGGTTGGACAGGTGAGCCCCGCTCCCTTCCCCCATTCAAACTCCGGCGCAGCGCCGGGCCTGTGGGAACGCGCTCCTTCCCTGTGCCCTGGGGCTGCTCCCCTTCACCTCCCTCTCTAGGAACTGAGCCCAGAAAAGGGGGGTGGGTGGGTGGAACGGGGGGCCATCCCGTCGTGGGGGCAGGGAGAGAGGGAGGCCCTGAGCGGTCCACAGCTGGCCCTCGCTGCGGCGATCCTCCTTTGTGGGGCTCCGGGGGGTGGGCCATGGGCGGGTGGAGAGGGGTGGGCGAGCCGAGCTGGTTACCTGGGGGAGGCCGCGGCGCGCGGGGGAATGCGGGTGGGCGTGGCGGGGTGGAGGGGAGCGCGGGGCCCGGAGGGCGGCGCCGGGCGTGGGAGCGGCAGGCGGGGACGGTCCGGCCCGGGCGGGGGAAGGGAGGGCCGCGGCCCGGGCGCGCGGAGAGCCGGCGGAGCGGGGGAGCGGGGAGGGGGAGGCGGCGCCTGGGCTCGAGCCGCCCCAGCCCTGGCTCCTCTCCCCGGAACAGGCCCCCGACAGCTGCTCGCGGGAGCCGCCTCCCGACACCCGAGCCCCGCCGGCGCCTCGCGCTCCCGGCTCTTGGCTCCCTCCGCCTCCCCCTCCCCGCGCCCCGCCGCCGCCGCCGCCGCCGCCGCCGCCGCCGAGGAGGCCCCGCTTCGGGGTCGGACGCCCGGGTCTGCGGCGAAGAGCGATGAGAGGTAGGGAGAGCGGCGGGAGGACCCCGGCGGGGTGGAGGGGCGAGGGCGGCGGCCCGGGACTCCGGGGGCGTACGGTGGCCCAAGGATGAGGGCCTGGGCGGGAGGCAGGACGTTCCCGGGCTGGACTTGGTTGTCCAGCGTTGCTAAGTCAGTCCCTGCCCGCCTCCCCAGCGCTCTGGCTTACTGCTCGGAAAATGCGGGCGGGGGGCCGGGGGAGTGGGGGGACCCCTGACCTCCTAGAAAGTGTGTTCCAGTCTTGAGGAAGGACCCCCTAACTCAGTCTGGAAGGAACTGCACCCCAGGAAAACAGGTGTTCATATGTTCCCCCCGCCCCCCATCATCTCCCAACTTCCTGGAGAAGTGGGCCTGTCCTCCCACTGGGCCAGTCTCTGCGGGCATCTACTCACTGTTAAGCCTGCTCACCCAGCCAGCTCCCAGTTGGGCAGCCTGGCCTCAGGCCAGCAGAGAGAGGGCCTGACACCCTAACCTGCCAGCGACAGGCGCTCATTCAGGCTGGATGGTCAGCTGGTTCTGCCAGGAGATACTGTCATTGCCCAGTGAGCACCATCCTCAGTGTCCCTCCCCTACTCCCTCCTCTCCAGCCTTCACCCTACAGGTCCCCTGCTGGTGGACATTCCTTTCCAGCACCTCCACCCCCAGCCAGACTCACTGTTGCTTTTGGCACATAGGTGTGCCCAGAATTGAGTGGTACAGTGGAGACAGGTGAAAGCTGAGCCTATGGGAAAGCAGAGAAATGGCTTTTCTTATCGTCACTCCAGCCACCCAAGTTTCCTTCTGTTCCCCACTCTCTTGACTTCCTTATGGTCACCTTGAGTATTAGTGGGTGGGCTGCAGTTCACTTGGGATCCTGTGCCCGGGGACCCGAGTGTGTGTGTCTCACACTGTCCTCTGATCATAGGAACATGTCTATCATGTCAGGTTCACAGGTGTCGGAGGATGGCTAGTCACTAAGTGGACTTGAAAGAATGCAGAGGTGTGGATGGAGCTGATGTGTGCACAAGTGTCTGTATTTGCCCCGGGTTGGGGCGATGTCTATGTATGTAATGGATTTATGAGACTCTCTGGAAGTCTGTGAGACAGAGGTTTGTGTATGTGTGTGCGTGTACCCTACATCTAACCCCAGTGTTTACATCTGGCTCTCTAAGTTTGAGTGACCACGTGTGTATGTGTGTGTGTGTGTGTGTACAGAGCTCTGTGGGTGTTGTCTGGAGTCGGGGTTGGGGGTTGGGAGAAGAGGGTGATGGGCTTGCAGCAGAGTGTTCCAGCCCCTGACTTGTAATTGGTTGTGATGGGGTTGGGAAAGGTCTTCTGGGCCTGTCCTTGGTGCTTCTGACCCAGTGGAGAGAAGTGGGGTGACAGGGTGTCAGAGAACAGATTGCCCCAGACGCCTCTGTGCATTTCTCCGCTTGGCTCTGTGCCCTGCGCTTCGAAGCCTGCTCTGTTTACCTCTTGCTTTGTGTTTCTCGCCCTGTCTCCCCCTGCCTTCTTTCCTCTGCCTGTCTTTGTATCTCTGCCCCAGGCTCCTCTTGCTTGCTCCGTCTGGCTGCGATGACTCATCTGGGGTAGGCATGAAGGTTACTCAGGGGAACAAGGGCCCCGCTGTTCCCTGGGGAGGTGGGGGGTGGAGAGCAGCACCCAGGAACGCCAGGCTGCCTGCCTGGGGCTCCGGCAGTCTGCTCTGGGTGTTGGCTCCCTGACCCCCAAGGGACCAGGTGTGATGCTTCTGGTTCCAGCTCTCTTTTGATAGCTGGGTCCCCCCACAACTCAGTAGCCCCTCAGCTGCTGCTGCAGCAGAGCTGTGGGGGTCTCAGCTGCCTCTTACATTCCTGCCCTAGAGCATTGTGGGAGCAGCTGGAGGAGGACAAAGGGATGGGGGAGTGTCCCCCCACTCCTCCAACCTCCTGGGGTGACCTGGCTTCCCTGTCTTTAGAACCGCCCTCATCTCCAAGGCAACTCAGCCTTTCCCTCTGCCCTGGGCTCTTCCTTCTGAGGCAGCCCTCTTCAGAAACTGGAACTGGGGGAATAGGATGTCAAGATCTTAGGAAGGGAAGGCAGAGCAGGCAGAGGGGACCTGATGGCAGAGAGGGTAAAGGTAGGAGGGGTGGTACTAGGAGTCCCAAAGAATTCCACAGCCTGGAGAACTGAGTGCTGACCTCTGCTGGGAAGAAGACAGGTCAAGATAATTTGGTCTGGCTCTGGGCCTGGGACTGAGGCTGGGGAGGGTAGGTACCTGGGTTCATAAGGAATTGTAGTTGAAATGGTTTTCAGGGGTGGGGTGGGGCAAGCTGCCTGGGGCCCAGTGAGGAAGACCCAGGATTCTTGAGCTGTAACAGGCACAGGTCACCTGGGGATTGCATTAAAATGCAGATTCTGATTGTGTGGGTCTGAGAGTCTGCATTTCGCCAAGCACCCAGGTGTTGCTGAAGCTGCTGGGTCAGGGGCCAGCATGGCTGTGGCGGGCACTGCGATCGGGAAGTGCTGGGGTCCCCCACTTGTTTGAGAATTCTGGTCTCCTAAGTGGGGAGGGAAACCAGCGTTTAGCTCTGTGTCTGGCACATGGGGAGCATTCTAAAAATACCGCTGATGCTGTTAAACAGCGACTGTTGTGGTCATTTTGCTCCAGTTATCCCCAGAGCAATCCATTCTGTCTCTCCCATGCTGTTGGCCGTGAGCCAGTCTCCCTGATTGCCCTTACACTAACCTTCCCCCCACCCTTATGTCCCTTGCAGAGATGCTGCCCCCGCCCCCATAGGCCCAAGGGATCTGGAGCAATGGGACCAGGGGCCCTTTCATTTCTACTGCTGCTGCTCTTGGTGGCAACTGGAGATGCTGACATGAAGGGACATTTTGACCCTGGTGAGGAGACTGGCTGTTGGGTCCCTGATGGATGGGGCTTGGGAGACTGAGTCGGTGGCCTTGACCCTCCATATGCCTGTGTTCACCCAGCCAAGTGCCGCTATGCCCTGGGCATGCAGGACCGGACCATCCCAGATGGTGACATCTCTGCCTCCAGCTCCTGGTCAGACTCCACCGCCGCTCGCCACAGCAGGTACCTAGCACACCTGGGGCTGTCCCAGAGGGCAACCCCTGGGGCTGCTGCTTGTGCTTCCAGCCCTCTGACCAAGTCAAGAGGCTTCTGAGAGGGCCAATGCCAATGGCAACCCCCCGGCCCAGTTTCAAGTGTCTGGGTGGGGATTAAATACTGGAGACAGAGGCAGACCTAGGGCCAGGTATCCCCTGTGACCTCCTGCCCCCTCCCAGGCTTGAAAGCAGCGACGGAGATGGCGCCTGGTGCCCTGCAGGGCCGGTGTTCCCCAAGGAGGAGGAATACCTCCAGGTGGACCTGCGGCGGCTGCACCTGGTGGCACTGGTAGGCACCCAGGGACGGCACGCAGGGGGCCTGGGCAAGGAGTTCTCTCCCAGCTACCGACTGCGTTACTCCCGGGACGGCCACCGCTGGATGGACTGGAGGGACCGCTGGGGCCAGGAGGTGAGGCTGGGGGGATAGCCCCGGAAGTCTAGGTCCCCTCTGTGCCCCAGCTGTGTGCTGTACACTAATGACTCTGCAGTGTGTGCCCTCTCTAGCCTGGGCATCTCCCCTGAGCTCCATCAAGTGTTGCAAACCTGACCACTTCCCACCTAGATGTGTAATAGGCTTCTCAAACTTACCATAAACTTCTCAGGCTGAACTTGATCCCCATTCCCACCCCAAACCTCCTCCGCCTCCAGCATTCTCTAACTCAGGAAATGGTACCACTGTAAGCTAAGATGCTATCCCTGATTCCTCTATTCTTTCCACCTCCTACTTTAAAGCATCAGCAAGGCAAGTCTGTTCTGCCTCCATGATATTTCCTGAAATCTGCTCACTTCTTAGCACATCCATCTCTACTGCCCCAGGCCAGGCCCCACCATCCCCTGCTTAGACGAATGCAATAGTCTCCAAATGGCTCTCCTTGCTTCTTTCTTTCCTGAAGTCATCTCCACCTGGAGGCTACATCCAGGGTGCCTGAGAAAATGCCAAGCAGATGCCTCATGCCTGGCTCACTCCCTCTGCTGGCTTTCCTCCCCGCCAGCACAAAAGCTGAGCTCCCTCCTGGGTGCAGAAGCTCAGCCCAGGCTGGCTCTTGTCCACACCCCTTAGTCCTCTCCCTGTTCATACAGGCCATGCTGATTTTCTTGCTGTTCCTGGAACATTCTAGGGCTCACCCCACTGTCTCAAGATACCTTCACTTGCCAGTCTCTGTGCCTGGAAAGTTCTCTCTCCCCAGCTGTGCCCAGGCTTTCCTCCCTCCATTCAGTTCTCCCCCAAGATATCACCTCCTCAGAGCCTTTTTGGACTCCCCACCTCCTGCTGCCTCTTGCTTGTAGAGCTGCCTCTCCTCTTGGACTCTACAGGGGAGGGATGGATGCTCACCCCCTAGAGGCTGTGCCTGGCTGGTGCAGAGTAAGTGCTCAGCCAGTGGCTGCTGAGTGAACAGAGGGATTGGGGTGACGGAAGAGGGAAGCCAGAGCAGGGGTGCAGAGCTGCGAGGGCCTGGGTGGAATCCGGGCACAACAGGATGAGCAGAGCCAGGCAAGGAAGGGATGGGAGAGCTGACGCTGGAGGTCAGGACAGACGGTCAGGCTGGGAGGGGTGTCAGAGGGCTCTGCTGCAGCCCCTTGACTTATTGAAGGCCCGGCTGTACTCCACGGCCCCGGGTGCTTGGTGCCACCCTTTGTGGGTCTCTCTGTGACCACTATGGGCTGGGCCAGGAAGCCACTGGTGGCTGGGAAGTTAGATCTGATCTGGAGCCTTCTTCTCTCATCTATCCCATGTCCTGGCCCACAGGTGATCTTAGGTAATGAGGATCCTGGGGGAGTGGTGCTGAAGGACCTTGGGCCCCCCATGGTGGCCCGACTGGTTCGCTTCTATCCCCGGGCAGACCGGGTCATGAGCGTGTGTCTGCGGGTGGAGCTCTATGGCTGCCTCTGGAAGGGTGAGTGTTCAGACCCCAAGAATTCATTCCTGTCCTGCGGATGGGGGAGCGGGGACAGGGGAGCGAGGCGTCAAGGATCCTCTCTCCTGTTGGGAAGCTGTCCCTATGAGTGAGGAGGGGACAGGCAAGCATTGCCTCTGCCATGCCAGTGGCCTATGGCAGCACTTGAGAGAGGGGCCTGAAACCCACCCAAGCCTGACACAGGGGTGGGGGAGGGAGGCTAGAGGTTCTGTGCCCCTAACGCCCCTCCTACCCCCACCCCAGATGGACTCCTGTCTTACACGGCCCCTGTGGGGCAGACGATGTACTTATCTGAGGCCGTGCACCTCAATGACTCCACCTACGATGGATATACCACGCACACTGTTGGCGGGTGAAAGAAGCGGGCCCCGCAGGACACGGAGCCTGGGGTGGGAGGGTGGATGGGGTGGGTGGGGCAGGGGTGTGGTTAGCTGTCTGGGCAGGGAGAGGGCGGAACTGCAGAGAGGCATGGCTTGGGTGGGGCCTCCAGGGACAGGACCAGGATTGAGGGGTAGCAGGGTGACCACTAGCTCATGTGATACTTGGTGCGAATTAGGAAAAGGCGAAGACACTTAGCTCCATTGTAAATCGTCACAGTAAATACACACATTGTGGGTTGAGCGATGTCCCTTAGAGGCGGAGCCTTTGTGTAACATGTGACTGCAAGGTGCTCCACCCCACCCTCCTCCCCGGGTGTGGAGAAGAGAGAGCTGTGTGAGGCTGGGGCGAGGGTGAGGGGGTTGCTGGGCCAGGCTGGCCAGATCACTGGGAAGCAGGGCTGTAGAGCACGCAGACAGGTGACACTTTCTTCTCTTCCAACCTCTTCTTCCTCGGCCCCCTGCTTGCCAGGCTGCAGTACGGAGGGCTGGGCCAACTGGCAGATGGTGTGGTGGGGCTGGATGACTTTAGGAAGAGCCAGGAGCTACGGGTCTGGCCGGGCTACGACTATGTGGGCTGGAGCAACCACAGCTTCCCCAGTGGCTACGTGGAGATGGAGTTTGAGTTTGAGCGGCTGAGGGCCTTCCAGGCCATGCAGGTGGGTGCGGCCAGCTCCCAGGAAGGGCTCTGAGACCACGCTGGGTTCCCTGGGGTGCCCGCTTGGGCTCTCCTTGCCTGAGGGCCTTCCAGGCCATGCAGGTGGGCGCGGCCAGCTCCCAGGAAGGGCTCTGAGACCAGGCTGGGTGCCCCGGGGTGCTCGCTTGGGCTCTCCTGGCCTTGACCTTGTGTCCCTCCTCCCTTTCCCCCAGGTCCACTGCAACAACATGCACACGCTGGGAGCCCGCCTGCCTGGTGGGGTGGAGTGTCGCTTCAAGAGGGGCCCGGCCATGGCCTGGGAGGGGGAGCCCGTGCGCCATGCTCTGGGGGGCAGCCTGGGGGACCCCAGAGCCCGGACTGTGTCAGTGCCCCTGGGCGGCCGCATGGGCCGCTTCCTGCAATGCCGCTTTCTCTTTGCGGGGCCCTGGCTACTCTTCAGCGAAATCTCCTTCATTTCCGGTAAGCCCCTGGTCTCTGCCCAGTTCCAGGCCCCTGGGATTGCTAACCCGTAGTGACCCCAAATAGTCATTCTTGGCAGCAATGAGCCTTTCCAAGCAGGGCTGTGCTTAGTCACCCAGTCGAGTCTGACTCCTTGCGACCCCTTGGACTGTAGCCCACCAGGCTCCTCTGTCCATGGGATTCTCCAGGCAAGAACACTGGAGTGGGTTGCCATCTTCTTCTCTAGGGGATCTTCCCAACCAAGGGATTGAACCCAGCAGGGGGCCCTAACTAATTTGAACCCCTCTTCCCCATTTCTCCCTGCCTATCTCAGTCTTTCCTTTATGAGCTCCTCACTCTTGACTGATCGTGAGCAGTATGACTGTGGTTGTTAAAATATTGAAATATTCTGTGCTGTTTGAGAAGTAGCCTCTTCTCTGAGCCTCCTGAGCCCCACCCTGGGCTCCCCCTGAGTCCAGCTTCTCCCCACAATCCAGCAACTAAAAGGTTAACACCTACCACAGCCACAACCCTCCAGGATCCTATTCTACCACCCTTCCCAGTGGGTTGCTGCATACACTGAGTATTAGCCCCGCTGCCTGTTGTTTAGTTGTTCAGTCGTGTCTCTTTTGAGACCCCGTGGACTGCAGCCCAGCAGGCTCCTCTGTCCATGGGATTTCCTAGGCAAGAATACTGGAGTGGGTTGCCATTCCCTTCTCCAGTGGATCTTCCTGACCCAGGGATCAAACCCTGGTCTCCTGCATTGCAGGTAGATTCTTTACTGCTGAGCCACCAGGGAAGCCCTGCTCCTGCTTCTAACCAAACAGCAGATCATTCCTGGCTCTCGTGCATGTGTGCCTCCCTTTGGTTGCCCCCTTATCTGACTCCCTCTTTTTTCTCCCTTCTCCCTAGATGTTGTGAATGACTCCTCCCTGGCTTTGGGGGGCACCTTCCCACCAGCCCCCTGGTGGCCACCCGGCCCCCCTCCCACAAACTTCAGCAGCTTGGGTGAGCCGCCCTCGGACCCCCTTAAAGGCGTGTGGGTCCTGTGCCACCAGTCGTCCCTGGGGCCCCCGCAGCATGGGTGGGGGGTCTCCCATGGTCCTGACCCTTGTGCTCCCCCCGCCAGAGCTGGAGCCCAGGGGCCAGCAGCCTGTGGCCAAGGCCGAGGGGAGCCCGACCGCCATCCTCATTGGCTGCCTGGTGGCCATCATCCTGCTGCTGCTGCTCATCATTGCCCTCATGCTATGGCGGCTGCACTGGCGCCGGCTCCTCAGCAAGGTGGGCGATGGGGGGACGGGTGGGATGTGGGGGCAGAGAGTGGGGCTCCCGTGTTAGTTCGGGGTCCAGCAGGGACCACAGAGCGCAGTCGAATGAGAATAATTAGAGAGAGGCTTAGTAAGAAGCCCACATCAAGAGACTTGGGCAGGGGGTATGTAAATCAGAAGCAGTGCAGTTCCTAGGGCCTGCTCACCGCAGTGCTGCCCTCATCCCTGGGCCTGTGGGTGAGAGGAAGAGGCAGTGACGGGAACCCAGGAGGAATCTAGGAGGAGTGTGGACAGGGTGCCTGAGTCAGGCAATGGACATGGGTGCCGGGAGGCGGCTCACCTGGGTCCATCCCTTGGGGTGAGGCTGGGAGGCTAAACTCCCTGATCTCACTTCCTGCCTGTTCTCCAGACTCCTGCTGGGGACCCTCTCTGGCCAACCCAGACCCAGCCCGCTGATGTGGCCCACACATCAACCTCTTGGGGCAGAAGCCCAGTGGGAAAAGGTGGCGAGTGGAGCTAGAGGGGCGACTGGAAGAAGTGGGGCACACCACCACCCCTGCCCACATCTTCTGGGCGAGAGTCCAGTGGTGGTGATAACGCGTTAAAGTTGATAGTTATGAACTGGTAGGATTTGGGTTGGAACCACATTGTGGGACTTAAATGCACCGAAGCCTGTTTCTTTGCCGGTGAGATGGAGTAATAGTAGACACAATACAGGCCTGTAGTGAGGCCTGAAGGAGGGCACACGTGTAGAGCATTTAACAAACAGCTGAGCAGTAGCTGCGCTTAATGTTTCCTGTTCCCCACGACAAGGCCGAGCGTAGGGTATTAGAAGAGGAGCTGACGGTTCATCTCTCTGTCCCCGGGGATACCATCCTCATCAACAACCGCCCAGGCCCCCGAGAGCCACCCCCTTATCAGGAGCCACGGCCTCGTGGGAATCCACCCCACTCTGCTCCCAGTGTCCCCAACAGCTCGGGTAAGACCTGCCTTTTTCCAGTCCCACCTCCATCCTCTGCCTGTCTTCCTAGTGTGTCCTTTCCTCTCTCCTTTACCGTTCCTTTCTTTTCCTTTACCAAACTGTCTTTCCCAGTTTCAACTCATTTTTTTATTTCTGTGTCCCTGGTCCCAGCCCTCTACGTTACTCATGTCCCTAGCGTATAATTTCCCTTCGGAATTTCCCACAGTTCCTAGCGCTCTCATCCTGTTACTGTGTCTCCCACACACCCCACTCTCTTCTCTGTTGTGTCTTTTCATTGTGTCTTCCTGGCTCCTCTCCTCTCCTAGACTCACCATGTTCATTCTGTCCATCTATCTGTATTTATATATCCATTCTGTCATTTTTCCATCTGTTTGTCCATCGATCCATATATACTCATGCATCCATTTGTCCATCCATCATCCATTCATTAGCCATTCATCATCTGTTTGTTCTTTCATCATCTATCCATGCACTCACTCTCCATCCATCCACATACATTCATCCATCCATCTACCCGTCCATTCATCATCTATTCATCCATCCATCACCTATCCGTCCAGTTATCCAGCACCCTCCAGATCCTTGTTTTACACAGTCTCTCTCAGTACATTCGGTCTCATCAACCCTAGTCTTGCCCTGTTCTGTGTCTCCCTGTCTGTCTAGCCTTGAGTCTCATCCCTTCCCCTTGTCTCCCCCCGCCCGCCCTCTGTCTAGCCTTGAGTCTCACCCCTTCCCCGTGTTTCCCCCTCTCCTTCTCCCGACAGCGTTGCTGCTCTCCAATCCGGCCTACCGTCTCCTTCTGGCCACTTACGCCCGCCCCCCTCGAGGCCCGGGCCCCCCCACACCCGCCTGGGCCAAACCCACCAACACCCAGGGTAAGCCCCTCCACCCCTAGGCTCTGCCAGGCTCCTGGTACCTCTACTGGGGCAGGGAAAGTCCTCAGACCTTGCTCTCCCTCCTCTCCCGACTGTGGCCTCTTCTGCTCTCCTGAGCTCCCAAGGAAGAAGCTTTTATGCCCATAGTGCTGTTCTGCTGCTGCTTGGTCCTTTTTAAGGCCGTTCCCTTGAGCTGAGGAGTAGAAAGCTCCCTGGTTCTCAGCTTGGTTCCCCTCCTCCTGTTGCGCCCATCTCTTGAGCTCCCAGAGCCAGAGAGGAGGATGCTGCGGTGGCTCCAGGCTCTCTGTAATCCCCCCTTCACACTCCCCTCTCTAGAGCCGCAAGGAGGCCCTCTCCCCAATGTGTCCTCTCTCTGCTCCCGCCCCCGCCCTTCCGTCTGCTCCTCCTCTCCCCTGTGTTGCCTTCTTGTCGCCCCTTCCCCAGGGCTAAGCGGGGACAGCTCTGCTTCCTCTCCTGTCTGTAGATTCCATGTTGTGCGGGCTGGGAGGCACTGTTTTCTCCCTCCATGTGCCCCTGTCTCTCCTTGTCTCTGAGCTTGGTGTGTTGGGCCAGGGAGGGTTTGGGTAACCATGGCAGAGAGGATGAAAGGATGAAAGCAGGGGGTAGCCCAGCAACGTGAATGGCAGTGGCCGGTGGTGAGTGGGACAAGGGTTTGGAAACTGGAGAGTCACCAGATGGCTGGGACCATCCTTCTAGTGGTGGGTAGAGGAATTCCACTTTCAGCCAAGACTTTTTCATGGTCCTGGACTGTGCTAGGATCCCTAGAGAACATGAGTTCATGACCTTCTTTGCTTATCCATTTCCACTGCCTTGAAAGCTCTCTAGCAGCTCTTATCCCATGCCAGCACCTCCTCTGTTTTGAGGCTGCTGGGTGGAATACCAGGAGGTGGAGGGTAGGCCCCATCTCTCGCCCACCTGAGAGGCAGGGGATGGGGCCTCTGGGCGGCGGGGGATGTGGAGAACCTTGGCTCTCAGGGGCTGTTCTTGATGCCTCTTTCTGTCTTCTTTCCCTCACCCCTCCAGCCTGCAGTGGGGACTATATGGAGCCTGAGAAGCCAGGTGCCCCGCTTCTGCCCCCACCTCCCCAGAACAGCGTCCCCCATTATGCCGAGGCTGACATTGTCACCCTGCAGGGCGTCACCGGGGGCAACACCTATGCTGTGCCCGCGCTGCCCCCAGGGGCGGCTGGGGATGGGCCCCCCAGAGTGGATTTCCCTCGGTCGAGGCTCCGCTTCAAGGAGAAGCTTGGCGAGGGCCAGTTTGGGGAGGTAAGTAGGATTCCTTTCCAGCCGTCGGTAGTGGGGCTGCACGCCACAGCCAGGCCTCCCCTTGGCCAGCAGCCTGTCCTCCGTGGCTGTGTTGTTCCAGTTGGCCCTGTCACCTTGGTGAAGCTCGAGGCTCCTAGCAAATCGCCTTCTTCCTCTAGGTGCACCTGTGTGAGGTAGAGAGCCCTCAGGATCTAGTCAGTCTTGACTTCCCCCTCAGTGTGCGCAAGGGACACCCTTTGTTGGTAGCAGTCAAGATCCTACGGTCAGATGCCACCAAGAATGCCAGGTGAGGACCAGGGATGGCGTCTGGAAGGTGAAGAGTGAGAAGTGATTGAGAGAAACGTGGAAGAGTGGGGAGAGTGGCTAGGGGCTAGTGAGCAGGGGTGCAGGGGTGCTAGATTAGAAACTGCAGGGCAGCCCCTCGGTGACCTGCCACCTTCTCCCTGCTTCTCCAGGAATGACTTCCTGAAGGAGGTGAAGATCATGTCGAGGCTGAAGGACCCAAACATCATCCGGCTGCTGGGTGTGTGTGTGCAGGACGACCCGCTCTGCATGATAACCGATTACATGGAGAACGGCGACCTCAACCAGTTCCTCAGTGCCCACCAGCTAGAGGACAAGGCGACGGAGGGGCCCGGGGATGGGGAGGCGGCCCAGGGGCCCACCATCAGGTACACACACAAGGGGGTCTCACCTGCTCCCCTCGCCCCAGCTTAGAGGGAAAGGGGAAGCACGGGGTGGGCAGACAGGCAAGGTTCCAGGAGGGGGCCTGGGATGAGACACACGTGGCCGTGTTCATCTGGAACTCGAGGGGCAGGAAGGCCGGAGATGACGACAGTGAGGGTGGTGCAGGTCAGGAACTGCCCTGTGCTCTCTCTCCCTCACTCTCTCTCTGCCCCTGAGTGTAGACGGGAGCATAATAAACATGGTATCTCTTTGGGGTCAGATGAGCGTAGAGAAAGGTTGAGTGGGCCTCCACCTGGACTTTCCATCTCTGCCCCAGGAAGAGGGAGAACCCAGTCCTGGGAAGCGGGCTCTCCTTCATCTCCCAGCAATCTGTGAGGTGGGCACGGGTCTAGGGCTGCCCCATGACCCTCTGTTGTCGGCTCCCGTACCCAGCTACCCGATGCTGCTGCACGTGGCGGCCCAGATCGCCTCGGGCATGCGCTATCTGGCCACACTCAACTTTGTGCATCGGGACTTGGCCACGAGGAACTGCCTGGTTGGGGAAAATTTCACCATCAAAATCGCCGACTTTGGCATGAGCCGGAACCTCTACGCTGGGGACTATTACCGCGTGCAGGGCCGGGCGGTGCTGCCCATCCGGTGGATGGCCTGGGAGTGCATCCTTATGGTGAGAGGCCCTTACAGAGGTGGGCAGGGAGGGGAGGCTGGGGCAGCACTGACTGCCACTCGGAGCCCTGGGATCTCATTCAGTCACCTGCCTTCCCTGGACTGCAGTCTTCCTCATCACTAAAGTGAAAGTTTGGGCTAATGTTCTACAAGGTCTCAAGGGACTTGAGGAAGAGGGAGTTATGGTGTGATGGGGAGCAGTCCAGGAGCCAAGATCGAGTATGAGTGATGGAGTCAGGGTAGCAGAGAGAAAGGAAGATAAAGAAGCTAGAGACAGATTGGGAATCAGGACCAGAAAATGGAAAGAAAGATGGATAGAAACGGGAAGAGGTGAGGCGAGGACTAGAGCAGCAGAAGGAAGGCAGAGCCAGAGGAGAGGAGTGGGCTTTGTGGGAAAGAGGGCCAGCTAAGGAGGGTGGAGTGTCGGCGGGGGGGGAGTGAGTGGGGTGGGTGGTGATGCTGAGTGGACAGGGTCCCAGTGGGGAGAGGAGGAGGGTCTCTGTCATCTGATGGCTTTCTCTGCCTCTGTTGCCTTACCACACACCAGGGGAAGTTCACAACCGCCAGTGACGTGTGGGCCTTTGGGGTCACCTTATGGGAGGTGCTGATGCTCTGCAGGGCCCAGCCCTTTGGACAGCTCACTGATGAGCAAGTCATCGAGAATGCAGGGGAGTTCTTCCGGGACCAGGGCCGGCAGGTGAGAGCAGAGGGGAGGGAAGATGGGTCCGAGGGGCCAGAAGGGCCAGAGCCTGTCATCTTAGGGACTAAAGACCATTTGCCTGCCTTTCATCCATGCTGCCACAATGCAGGTGTACCTGTCCCGGCCCCCGGCCTGCCCGCTGAGCCTGTATGAGCTGATGCTCCGGTGCTGGAGCCGGGAGCCTGAGCAGCGACCACCCTTTTCCCAGTTGCATCGGTTCCTGGCAGAAGATGCGGTCAACACAGTGTGACTCACAACACCCAGCCGCCCCCATCCGGGGGATTCAGGGGAGGCTAGTGGCACTAAACAAGAGGAGCTTACGGCACCCCCACTCCATTCTCCCTCCTGACCTCCCTTCACCTCTGAGAGGCAGTGTGGCTGAAGGTGGGCTGGGCCTGCCAGGGAGCTGATGCCCTCCCTTCCCCGGACACGCTCTCATGCCTCCTTCCTGCTCCTCTCCTAGAAGCCCCTGCCGCCCACCCAGCTGGCCCTGTGGATGGGATCCTCTCTGACCTCCTTGAGCCATCCCTTGGGGAGGCTGGGAGAAGATATAGGGCAGACACTGGACCTGGCCCACTGGCGCACCTGGGCCCCACTGGACAACACTGGTACCTGGAGAGAAGGCTGCTGCCCCCAGCCTCTCTCTTTCCGTCACACACTGGACCCCACTGGCTGAGAATTTGGGAAGTGAGGAGGACAAGAAAGGGAGAAGGGGGTTCCCTTGTATCTCCTCCTGGAATTGCCCTCAGCTTTGGCCTTTCCCTCCTCCATCCTCTGAAACACTGGACTTGGGGGTGATCCCTACCCCCACCCTTCTGCCTCCCCACCTCCCACCTGCCGTGTTGTAGCTAGAACTTCTCCAAGCCTGTATGTTTCTGTGGAATAAGTATTGGGATTAGCGGGGAAACAGAGAGCAACGGCCTGTGGCCCTGGGGTTGGACATCTCTATCGTAGCTGCCACATTGGTTTTTCTATAATCACTTGGGGTTTGTACATTTTGGGGGGGGAGAGACACAGATTTTTACACTAATATATGGATCTAGCTCAATGCTATTTTAATCCCCTGCACTAGGCAGGTAATAATAAAGGTTGAGTTTTCCACAGCTGCGAGTGGGCTTCTTGGGGTTTTGTCAAAATTTGCCTCCCGCTCCCCCACAACCCATTTCCTTTCTTCCTTCCCCCCTTTTGTCCTTCTTCTCCCCATTCCATTTCCTAACGTGTTTTGCCCAGCAGAGTGTTCTGTTTCTTCAAAAGCCAGACCCTTGCCTGTGGGACCTAAGGTCCCACATGAACATGGAGGTCTGCAGGAAGCCTAGAGGGAGGCTGACCCATGGACCCCTTTGGCAGTCTGGAGAGGTCTACTGATTCTTCCTCAGAATTATGTTTTAAAACCTGTTTAAAAAACATTACATATATATGTACATACATATATGTAATATATATACACATATACAATTATGACTACATGTATATAAAACAGGAAAGCAATTGAAAGTTGACCAAAATGTTAATAAAAGATACAGTAATGTGTGCTGCTTTAAAAAATACTTAAGAAGAAGACCTAGCAGCAGGTATAATAATTACTGACATTTTCAAAAAAGTAATGAGCATAAATGATATTCTGAGATTTCTACAGCTGTAGTGGGAAAGGAAAATAGCCATGGTGTCTATCAGTGACAAGTCACAGGTACTGCTAATATACTGGGGCTTTTGCTCAGTCATACTTGGAGGAAATGCTAAGTTTCAGTTAGAGGATAATAAAAATAGAGATGTAATTTTTTTCTTGCCGAGATTCTAGGAAACCCTCCCACATCTTAGATCCCTGGGTCTGGAAGCCACAAGTAGAGAATCCCTGGATTAGACTGATCAAGTGTGCAAATAACCCAACAGGTGTGAACTATTTGAGAGCCAAACCAAGAGCATAAATGATCTCAGAGGCCTGGAAGAATGAGTCACAGCCACCAGGAAAATGTTTAACAAAGAGTTCAAATTTGGTTGGAATGAAAACAAAATATTCACTGTAAATATTGTAAAAGGCAGACCCATCTTGATGGCAGTTCATGTGAAATAAAGACACTGGGTCTCAGTTGATGACATTCACAAAATGAGTTAACTGGATAATGGAGTGACAATAAAGATAATTTAGGTTGTACTAATAGGCCCTTGGGGTTCCAGGTCACAGATCTGAGACCTGCTGGAAACTACACAGGTCAGATCACTATGACCCACAATTTAAGATAAGTACTGACAGAATGAAGAACTCCCAAACCTCTGACCTTGTAAGTCTTAAGCTCTACACCTATGCAATCACCTTGGGTTCATTTGAATTTAAGTCTCAGCAGGTTCAAACCTGCTGCTTGTCTGTGGTTTTCTGAGAGCTGCACAAGACCAAAACCTGGGGATCATCCTTACACCCCTTTTCCCCTACTCTCATCTCCCAAGTCCAGTCTACCAAGAAGCTCTGTTGCCTTTGCTTCCCCAATTCCCCTTAAATATATCATTTCTGTTTCCATCCCCATCGGGACACATGCTACCTCCGTCTTGCCTGGACCACTGCAGTAATCTCCCAGGATCTGTTTCTGTTCCTCTCTGGTTTGTTTAAGCCAGTGTGATCTTTAGGCATGCAAATCTAAACCCACTCCTTTATTCCAAACCCTTTAATGGCTCCCCATGGACCTCAAAATAGAACAAAATTTTGGGCAAGTTTGCTCCCCTACCCCTACTTTGTGCACTACTGGCCTTCTTTCAGTCCCTCCAATGGACACAGTCCTTCCTGCCACATGGCATTTGCAGCTTGCTGTTCCTCCACCTGGAACATACTTCCCTGGTGTTTTTGCCTTGTTAACTCCTGCTTGTCCTTCAGTAACCTTCCCTGACTTGCCCAACCAGGTCAAATCCCCGCTTGATGCTCTCAGAGCACATGACTCCTTTGTAGCACTACAGGTATGAATTTACATGTTTTTAGTTATTTTTTAGAAAATAATGACAATGCTACTTACTGAGCACCCTCTATGTGCCAGGCTGTTGTTCAATTGCTCAGTTGTGTCCAACTCTTTGCCACCTCGTGGACTGCGGCACGTCAGACTTCTTTGTCCTTCACTATTTCCCAGAGTTTGCTCAAATTCATGTCCATTGAGTAGTGATGCCATCCAACCATCTCATCCTCTGTCGTCCCCTTCTTCTGCCTTCAATCTTTCCCAGCATAAGGGTCTTTTCTGGTAAGTTGGCTCTTCACATCAGGTGGCCAAAGTATTGGAGTTTCAGCTTCAACATCAGTCCTTCCAATGAATATTCAGGACTAATCTCCTTTAGGATTGACTGATTTGATATCCTTGCAGTCCAAGGGACTCTCAAGAGTCTTCTCCAACACCACAGTTCAAAAGCATCAATTCTTCGACACTCAGCCTTCTTTATGGTCCAACTCTCATATCCATACATGACTACTGGAAAAACCATAGCTTTGACTAGATGAACCTTTGTTGGCAAAGCAATGTCTCTGCTTTTTAATATGCTATCTAGGTTGGTTATAGCTTTTCTTGCAAGGAGCAAGCATTTTTTAATTTTATGGCTGCAGTCACCATCTGCAGTGATTTTGGAGCCCAAGAAAATAAAATCTGTCACTGTTTCTATTGTTTCCCCATCTATTTGCCATGAAATAATGGACCAGATGCCATGATCTTCACTTTTTATATGTTGAGTTTTGAGCCAGCCTTTTCACTTTCCTCTTTCACTTTCATCAAGAGGCTCTTTAGTTCCTCTTCACTTTCTGCCATAAGGGTTGTATTATCTGCATATCTGAGGTTATTGGTATTTCTCCCGGCAGTCTTGATTCTAGCTTGTGCTCCATCCAGCCCAGCATTTCAAATGATGTACTCTGCATATAAGTTAAATAAGCAGGGTGACAATATACAGCCTTGATGTACTCCTTCCCCAATTTGGAACCAGTTCATTGTTCCACAGCCAGTTCTAACTCTTGCTTCTTGACCTATGTACAGGTTTCTTAGGAGGCAGGTCAGGTGGTCTGGTATTCCCATCTCTTTAAGAATTTTCCACAATTTGTTATGATCCACACAAAGGCATTAGCATAGTCAATGAAGCAGAAGTAGATGTTTTTCTGGAGTTTTATATCTTAGTTAATTCAACATAGGAAGTAGTTATTGCCATTTCGCAGAGAAGAAAAACCTCTGTTAGGTTAGCAATATGCCCAGGGTAGCACAGCTGGGAAACAGAAAAACTGATGGCGAACAGCCTGTCAGCTCCTGTCTCTGTTCCTTCTCTCCGGGTCACCTGAGGGGGAAAAGACATGAGCTCTCCATTACCCATCATAGGAAGTTTTCATACACAGAGTGGATAGCCCTAGTCAGGGAGCTCTTTCCATAATCGCAGCTCCAAGGAGCCCAGGCTGATTTTCCTCCTGAAGACCAGTTCTAGGAACTCAGACTGTGCTCAGCTGGACATCGGACCCCTTGCATCCCTTAAAGCAGGACTCTCCAAGAGAACTCTGTGATCAAGGTCTACAACTGCACCATCTAATAGGTAGCTGCTAGCTACATGCAGCTATTATTTGAAATGCTGCTAATGTGACTGAGAAACTGAATTAAAAATTTTATTTTAGTTAATTTAAAGAGCCACAGGTGACTAGCAGCTCCTGTTCTGGACAGTGCAGACTTAGTTTTCCCTACATGTAATGTAGGGAACCATGATCCAGTCCACCCAGCTCCCCTTGCTTGTTCTGATTAAAATGAAGTATACGGCCTATTTCAGTTTTACACACACGTAAATGCACACTGGAGTAGGTGTGCCACTTTGTAATCTACTTTTCTCTCTGCCATTATAGGTGGTCCACAGTTCAGGCCAGGACACAGTGACCTCCTCTGCAAGTGTTGCCTGGTATTCTATATTTCAACTACCCACATTTTATCTAACCAGTTCCCAGTGATAAACATTTGGGCTGTTTCCAATGTTTTTAGGCTACAACAACAAACACAGTTTAGTAAACATCTTTGCATGTATATCTCTCTACACATGTCGGAGAATTTCAGTGTGCTACCTTCCTAACGGGGAGTTGCTAGGTCAAAGGATAATCATTAAAACCATTGGTATATACTGCCAAATTACCCTTAGAAGGGTATGCCTATGTCAACTTTCCACAAAAGTATTATGAATATGGTCAAGTGCTCATGTATACTGAACCAACAGTGAGGTTGTCATTATTACTATCATTGCTAACTGGACATTATTTATTTAATTGACTTTTCCTTAATTAACAGTGAATTCCCTTGTGGCTCAGACAGTAAAGAGTCTGCCTGCAAGGAGGGAGACCTGAATTTGATCCCTGAGTTGGGAAGATCCCCTGGAGAAGGAAATGGCAACCCACTCCAGTATTCTTGCCTGGAAAATCCCATGGACGGAGGAGCCTGGGGGCTACAGTCCATACGGTTGCAAAGAGTCGGACAAGACTGAGTGACTTCACTTTCACTTTCAATTAAGAGTGAAGGTGAGAGTTTCTTGGACTTCCCTGGTGGCTCACCTGGTAAAGAATCTGCCTGCAATGCGGGAGACCTGGGTTTGATCCTTGGGTTGGGAAGATCCCCTGCAGAAGGGAAAGGCTACCCACTCCAGTATTCTGGCCTGGAGAATTCCATGGACTGTATAGTCCATGGGGTCACAAAGAATCACTTTTGAGAGTTTCTTCATTTGGTTACAAGGCACTTGTGTTTATTGCATTTACCATCTGTTATTTCTTAGTATTTCTATTATATTGTTTCTTTTTCTTACTGCTTTTGAGAGATAAGTGCTCTTTGTATTTTGGCTATTTTATCAACCATTTTTTCCCAGATTACCAATTCAGTTCAGTTCAGTTCAGTCGCTCAGTCGTGTCCGACTCTTTGCGACCCCATGAACTGCAGCACACCAGGCCTCCCTGTCCATCACCAACTCCCAGAGTTTACCCAAATTCACGTCCATTGACTCGGTGATGCCATCCAACCATCTCATTCTCTGTCGTCCCCTTCTCCTCCTGTCTTCAATCTTCCCCAGCATCAGGGTCTTTTCAAATGAGTCAGCTCTTCATATCAGATGGCCAAAGTATTGGAGTTTCAGCTTCAACATCAGTCCTTCCAATGATCACCCAGGACTGATCTCCTTTAGGATGGACTGGTTGGATCTCCTTGCAGTCCAAGGGACTCTCAAGAGTCTTATCCAACACCACAGTTCAAAAGCATCAATTCTTCGGTGCTCAGCCTTCTTTATAGTCCAACTCTCACATCCATATATGACTCCTGGAAAAACCATAGCCTTGACTAGACGGACCTTTGTTGGTAAAGTAATGTCTCTGTTTTTTAATATGCTGTCTAGGTTGGTCATAACTTTCCTTCCAAGGAGTAATCATCTTTTAATTTCATGGCTGCAGTCACCATCTGCAGTGATTTTGGAGCCCCCAAAAATAAAGATTATAATTTGTCCTTTAACCTTATTTAACGTCTGTCATAAAGCAGCTTTGCCAGTCTTGTGTCACTCTTTGAGGATTTTAAACATTGCTCAAGAAACAGACCAACAAAACATGCATGGGCTGGCTACAAAGTGTAACAAAGGCTTAGTCTTACCATTTTGATTCCTGGTCACTTGCAAATGTACTTCAAATCCCAGTTCCAGCACTTTGTAGCTATCTGATTACAATCACAAATTTCTTAATGTCAATGAGTTTCCATTTTCTAGTCTGCAAAGTGGGAATAACAAAACTTGAAAGTGAAAGTGAAAGTCATTTAATGGTGTCCAACTCTTTCCGACCCCATTGACTATACAGTTCATGGAATTCTCCAGGCCAGAATACTGGACTTGATAGCCATTCCCTTCTCCAGGGGATCTTCCCAATAAAACTTGCCTTTCAGGAATTTGGGGGAACGTGTAGCTCTGGCTTTTACTGAAGAAGTTCCCTCACCCCATAATAGTTTCATAAATCAAATCAGGCTAAACAATTTTTCTTTTAAAAACTGCATTTATTAGGATATTCAAATTAAACAGGAAGTGCTGAAACCAATACTTTGGCCACCTGATGTGAAGAACTGACTCATTGGAAAAGACCCTGATGCTGGGAAAGATTGAAGGCCGGAGAAGGGGATCACAGAGGATGAGATGGCTGGATGGCATCACCAACTCAATGGACAAGAGTTTGAGTAAGCTTCAGGAGTTGGTGACTGACAGGGAGGCCTGGCTGCAGTCCATGGGGTTGCAAAGAGTCGGATACGACTGAGCGACTGAACTGAACTGGGGAGGTGGGTGGAAGCATGAAGGATATGAGAACATTTGTGGAGGACTTGGGCTTCCCTGGTGGCTCAGACGGTAGAGTTTGCCTTCAGTGCGGGAGACCCTGGTTCGATCCCTGGGTCGGAAAAATCCCCTGGAGAAGGAAACATTCTTGACTGGAAAAATCCCATGGATGGTGGGGCTTGACAGGCCCCAGTCCATGGGGTTGCAAAGAGTCAGACACGACTGAGCGACTTCACTTTAGGTACTGAGGAAGGCGCAATGGATTGAATTAACTCCTAATTCGAGAAAATGCTCTGGAAAGTGCATTATTCCAATTTTATGGGAAGCAACTGAGCTCAAGGAACCCAGTTTCCTGCGTCTCGACACGTAAGTGCCTCACCACCAAGCAGTTTCTGCACCTCCGCCAGGAAGCCCTCGGGGTATTTCTACTCCCAGAGTCCCCACTCGAGTTCAGTCAGTTAGACTCCGCCGTTAGCCGAGTGGGTAGATAGGGAGGCGGAACCAAGCAGCCAGACCTCTGGTGCTCCCGGCTCTCTTAAGTACAAGCCAGCCTCTCTCCGCTAGGCTTCCTCGCGGTGCCTTTTGGGAGTTGTAGTCAGACGCGCCTCAGCTTGCTCCCGGGTGAGGAAGGACAAGACTCCAGTTCCCAGCATGCCCTGCTGTGGGCGAGTGCAGCGCCGATTTTTATCCTCCCCACTTCGCCACTCCTTCCCTTCTCTTCTGAATCCTCCAATCTGAACTCCAATCGGTGAAATTTTTCGTCTTCTCCCATTTTTTTCCCTGTCATTTTCCGCCATCCTTTTTCCTCTTCCCGGGAGCCACTGGCTCCGTTTAAGCGACGGCTTGTGACTCGGAGTGCACGAGGAGGGGATCGACACTGAGTTACGGTAAGGGTGCAGGGAGAAAAGGGGTGGTGGAGATAGGAGGGAGAGAGTTGAGAGAGGCGAGGACTGGGAAGAAAGTAGGGGACAAGTTGGGAGATCGTGCGGCGTAGATCAGGGTGAATGGGATGAGTTGGTCTTCGGTGAGAGAAGAGGAAAGAAGTGGAATTGGATTTGGGAGACATGGAGGGGAAAAATAGTTACTGCTGTGCTCAGCACGAGGTGGGGCCAAGAAGTAGATGGGAAGAACATACAAATTTGGAACTTATAGGCTGATCAGACCAAAAGAGGCAGAAGGGAAAGAGGGTTGGGCTCAAACAAGTATCTTTGTCACTGCTTAAGTAAAGATGAGACAGTTCATTGAAATATCAAGTATTTTTGCAAATATGGGACAATTGACAATTTTGTCATCTAGAAATTGAGAGAAGACTGGTGTTTAGGCCAGAAGTGAGGTGAGAAGGCAGGAAAAGAGGGGAGGCTGGTCAGGACTGGGAGAAACAAGAGGAGGTGAGTGACATGAAAAAGGAAACCATAGATGAGTTTTCATGGGGGCCAGTGGATCGGGAATCAGAATTAGAAAGGTGAGGGGTGACACTGGCATGGCTTGTGGGGGTACACTAACACTTGGATCTCTCAGGTGATGGAGAGCACCCCTTCCAGGGGTGGACTGAATCGAGTACACCTACAATGCAGGAACTTGCAGGAATTCCTAGGAGGCCTGAGCCCTGGTATATTGGATCGATTGTATGGGCACCCTGCCACCTGCCTGGCTGTCTTCAGGTGAGGACCCCCCTTCATGGTAGGGTCCATGGCAGGGAAATGTAATGGGGCCTGCAGATTGAAATAAGTTATTGTGGGTAGAAGCTTAGCCCTGGTGGGCTTGGAGAGTAAAGTGTGTCAGGCCAAGCCAGATAGAGGATGTGGGGGCAGCAAGACAGGTAAAAGTGTTGGGGGGTGAATGTGAGAAGTTTGAGAGGCCATGGATGGCAGGGATGCAGTTCTAAGACAGTCTCTGATATTAACATTGTCCCTCTCCCTGCTTATAGGGAGCTCCCATCTTTGGCTAAGAACTGGGTGATGCGGATGCTCTTTCTGGAGCAGCCTTTGCCGCAAGCTGCTGTAGCCCTGTGGGTGAAGAAGGAATTCAGCAAGTGAGTCTCTCCTGCATTTTTAGCCAGATACAAATTTCTCAACAGCTAGGCTTCCCAAACTGCTATTCTTGGACCACTTCTAGGAAATATTAATGGGGACACCAACAACTTATAATTAAACACATTTGGGAAATTCTCATTACTGTATTTTGCCTCTCGGAGAGTTGTGATGTCTGTTACAAGGCTCTGGTAGGTGTTACAGTAAAGAAGCATTGCCTTAAGACACATCTCACTCTGTGAAATGGTGTTCCGAGGACCACCAGTTTAGAAAAGGCAGAAACTGACACCTTTGTGGGTCTCCTTCTTTCTGTTCCCTAGTCTTCTCTCTCACCTCTCTGCTTCTGTTCCAGAGCTCAGGAGGAAAGCACGGGGTTGCTGAGCGGCCTCCGTATCTGGCACACCCAGCTACTCCCTGGTGGTCTCCAGGGCCTCATCCTCAACCCCATCTTCCGCCAAAACCTCCGCATTGCCCTTCTGGGTGGGTATGTCACTTCCGTCTTTTCCTAAATTGGGTAGGGGACATAGTGAATTGCTGGCCGGGGAGCTCCTGAGGGGCCTCTCTGCAACCTTGCAGGCTCCACTTTTGGAAGCTCCTTTAAGAGTAAGTTGGACCAGATGGAGCTACATGGTGTAGAAAATGTCTCCCACTCACGGTCCCTGGGGATGAGGGTCAACTAAGGGCAGAAGCGTGGGTGGGGAACACAGGTAGGGTTCCTTACTGTTGGCCATCCTGGCATAGGGGCAAGGCCTGGTCTGATGACACAAGTCAGCTGGGACCAGACAAGCATGCCCGGGACGTCCTCTCACTTGACAAGTATGCCGAGGAGCGATGGGAGGTGAGGACTTGGGACTCTGTGGGTGTCTCTGCTTTTGTTCCCGCTTCCCACAGCCTTTAAGGCATCCAACTCTGTTCTCTTCCGTTCCTCAGGTGGTCCTGCACTTCATGGTGGGATCCCCCAGTGCAGCCGTCAGCCAGGACTTGGCTCAGCTCCTCAGCCAGGCTGGGCTCATGAAGAGGTGAGGCAGCCAGAGGTACAACAGCTCTGTTTTGCCATGTCCTTGAGTCCCTGCTAAATTGAGTCCACCTTGGGTCAGGATTGGAGGGGATTGACTGAAAAAGGTGGGCTGAGGGACGTCCCCGGTGGTCCAGTGGCTAAGATTCCACGCTCCCAATGCAGGGGACCTGGGTTCAATCCCTGGTCAGGGAACTAGATCCCACATGCCACAACTAAGAGTTTGTATGTCACACAAAGATACTGCTTGCCTCAACAAAGATGGAAGATCCCGCATGCTACGACTAAGACCTGGCATGGCCAAATAAATAAATATTTTTAAAAGGAGAGTAGAGCAGAATATGGCAAGAGATAAACCAAAAAAAACCAAACGTGGGCACACAGGTGGGACGGTGGCCTTTCTCTGCACACCTCTGCCATGAGCCCTGTCTGTCTCCAGTGCCGAACCTGGAGAGCCACCCTGCATTACCTCTGCCGGCTTCCAGTTCCTGTTGCTGGACACCCCAGCCCAGCTCTGGTACTTTATGTTGCAGTATCTGCAGACAGCCCAGGTGAGCAGGTCAGGGGTGCCCGCCAGCACGCTCTACTCTTCCCCAGACCCACTGAGGGACTGCTGCCCACAGACTCTGTTCCCTGATTTTCTCTCATTTCCTCCCTCACACCCCTCCCCCTTTGTCTCTGCCCATTCCTCCCTAGAGTCGGGGCATGGACCTAGTGGAGATTCTCTCCTTCCTCTTCCAGCTCAGCTTCTCCACTCTGGGCAAGGTAAGCAGGGGGCCTGAGTGGGCGAGATGGGAAGAGAGTAAAGAGATGGGAAGGGGAAATGAGGTAATGGGGCAATACAGTGGAGGATAAGAATGAACAAAGAACATGCAGAGATGGGAAAAGAGGGAGTGAGTGTATGGGATTGAGAAAGGGAGAATGGGATGTGTTTTGGACCCCAGCTGGCCACTCCTTTTCCCCAGGATTACTCTGTGGAAGGTATGAGTGATTCTCTGTTGAACTTCCTGCAACATCTGCGTGAGTTTGGGCTTGTTTTCCAGAGGAAGGTATGAACACCCAGACACATGGCCTCTACTGAAGAGACAGGGTGGGATGGTGCCTTGGCCTTTAAAGGAGAGTGGGGTCTTGGGAGGCAGTCACAAGAAGCAGTTGCCAGGACTGAATACTTATCTCCCTTGAGGGAGAGAAGTTGGGAGCTGAGGTCCTGGGCACTGGGAGGAATCTGATGTTTCAGGAGGAAGATGTAGGGCAGTGAGGCCTGAGAGAGGGCCTGTGGCCTTTCCCTTCTCCTTTTCAGAGGAAATCTCGGCGTTACTACCCCACACGCCTGGCCATCAATCTCTCGTCAGGTGTTTCTGGGGCTGGGGGCACTGCACATCAGCCAGGCTTCATTGTTGTGGAAACCAATTACCGACTGTATGCCTACACGGGTGAGGCTGGACAGAGGGCCCCTGGAGAGCAGGCTGGTGGGGAGGGGAGGAAGAAGCGGGAAGAAGCAGGAGGGACTGCCAGCTTCTGGTCACGTACACTTGTAACTTGGCGGTTTACAGAGCTCTCTGAGGCTTGGGGGAGCCTAGATGGTGGGAACCCTCCTAATCCTCTTTTCCTATCTTCTGGTCAGAGTCGGAGCTGCAGATCGCCCTCATTGCCCTTTTCTCTGAGATGCTCTATCGCTTCCCCAACATGGTGGTGGCACAGGTGACCCGGGAGAGCGTGCAGCAGGCCATTGCCAGTGGCATCACAGCCCAGCAGGTATCCCTGCTTGGGGAAGGTGTGGGTGGAAAGAAAGGCTGCACGTGGGTTGTAGGTTACGGGGTGGTCACCTTCCAGAAGGCTAGCGTGGAGTCTGTTACAGAAGGTGGTGGTGAGTTGTCTGCGTGTGAACATCAGGTCATGAGAAGTCAAGGTTCTCAGTGTGGGGAGAGGGAGACCCTCCTACAGAAGACACGTAAGGAGGAGCTATAACTCTGCATTTGTATCTCAGCACCACCACTTCCTAGCTGCACTGGTGGCCTAGTTGTTTCTCTTATCTGAGCCTCAGTTTCCTCATCTGGAAAATGGAGATAATGACAGTTCTCACTCAGGGCTTCTGATAGATCTCACTTCAGCTATCAGGGCTTCCCTGCTAGCTCAGTTGGTAAAGAATTCACCTGCAATGCAGGAGACCCCAGTGCAATTCCTGGGTTGGGAAGATCCACTGGAGAAGGGATAGGCTACCCACTCCAGTATTCCTGGGCTTCCCTTGTGGTTCAGCTGGTAAAGAATCCGCCTGCAATGTGGGAGACCTGGGTTCGATCCCTGGGTTGGGAAGATCCCCTGGAGAAGGGAAAGGCTACCCACTCCAGTATTCTGGCTTAGAGAATTACACGGACTGCATAGTCTATGGGGTCGCAGAGTCGGACAAGACTGAGCGACTTTCACAAAGGGTTGTTGAACCAAGTCAGTGAAATACAGGTAAACCATTTAGTTCAGAGCCTGCCATGCAGTTAGTGCTCAAAAATAATAGTTGCTATTACTTTAAAGAAAAAAAAAAAAAACTATGGAAAGGGAAAATATGCCAAAGAAGCAGCAGCAGACATCACCAATGGGAGCAATACCTAAAGACAAGAGCTATGGGATGTGTTGAATTGATAGGCATATGCCTATGAATTTTTAAACAATCAGTTGATGTTCAGTGACATTAGAAGACAGGTAGCTTTTCTGCTTTCTTATTTGAGAATTCTGTGCAATGAGAATTGCACTTATTGAGAATTTATTTACTGCCATTGATCCCAATTCTTGTCTGTTTTCCTAGATCATCCATTTCCTAAGGACAAGGGCCCACCCAGTGATGCTTAAACAGGTACAAAAATGAGGCTGGAGGGACAACAGCTGCCGGAGGCTGAGAGCCCTTGGTACCTGGTGATGAAGTGATGGAAAAGAGAAATGGAAATCCAAATCTGGGGAATGAGCGGAGGGCTGGGGCTGCCTGGAGCAGTGCTTCTGAACCTTACAAGGGCCATCCCTTGCCCCTGCAGACACCGGTGCTGCCTCCCACCATCACAGACCAGATTCGGCTCTGGGAGCTGGAAAGGGACAGGCTCCGGTTCACCGAAGGTGAGTGGCTTCTGGTGGGTTTTTTTGGTCATTGGCCAGAAGAAGGACAATTCAGTCTTGGTGAGCTGAAAAAGCTGTTCATGCATTTTATTTTTTGTTTACTGCATGGGCTAGTAAACCCATGCATGTTTTATTTCGGGATGAGTTGATGGCAGTAAATAAATTCTCGAATGAGTGTGATTTGGATTCAGCTAGAAGAGGGAAATTGGAAGGGATTCAATTCAGTTCAGTTGCTCAGTCATGTCCGACTCTTTCTGACCCCATGAACTGCAGCACACCAGGCTTCCCTGTCCATCACCAACTCCCAGAGCTTACTCAAACTCAGGTCCATCGAATTGGTGATGCCATCCACCCATCTCATCCTCAGTGAGTCAGTTCTTCACATCAGGTGGCCAAAGTATTGGAGTTTCAGCTTCAGCATCAGTCCTTCCAATGAATATTCAGGACTGATTTCCTTTAAGATTGAGTGCAATTGTGCCGTAATTTGAACATTCTTTGGCATTGGAATGAAAACTGACCTTTTCCAGTCCTGTGGTCACTGCTGAGTTTTCCAAATTTGCTGGCATATTGAGTGCAGCACTTTCACAGCATCATCTTTTAGGATTTGAGGGATAATTCATAGGGATAATTTCTGTGGTTTTGGTTAGCAATGGGTTTTCTTACTGTATTATACTGCCTTCCTGAATATGGCTGGGTCATGCTAGTGGTAAGATTTAAATGTGGGTGGCAAGCCGAGACCGCTGGTTCCCTGAGGCTGGTTCCCTGAGGCTGCCATCGAGGGGCTCCCACCTCCCGTTCTCACCTCCTCTCTCTCTCTCTCCCTGCTGCACCTGACTTGCGGACCCCAGGCGTCCTGTATAACCAGTTCCTGTCACAAGTGGACTTTGAGCTGCTGCTGGCCCACGCGCGGGAGCTGGGCGTCCTGATGTTCGAGAACTCGGCCAAGCGGCTCATGGTGGTGACCCCGGCTGGGCACAGCGACGTCAAGCGCTTCTGGAAGCGGCAGAAACACAACTCCTGAGAGTGCAGGACTGGACCTGGGCGGGGCGCACCCGGGAAGGCGGGCTGCGTGGAGGCTGGCGCGGCCTCAGAACTCAGGTGTTTTTTTTAATTCACACGTCGGGACTCTTCTAGTTTAATAAAATTGTGAAAGTGAACCACACTACCCCCGCCACCTCCCTGGGAAGCCTCCTCTCTCCGCGCCGGCAGCGCTCATCTCCGCGTCGACAGCCATTGGTTCGCGAGAAGGAGGAGGTGTGGCCGAGGCCAGCTAGTGCGCATGCGCCCGGGCGGGGCTCCGCCTCAGCGCCGCGCGGCTAGCGAGTCACGCTCGGGCCGGGTTCGCTGGTTCCTCAGTACCTGCCGCCGCCCCCCTACGCTCCACGCCGCGGGGCGCCCTGGGATAGCGGCGGGCTCACCGGGTGAGCGCGCAGCGGGCCGGCGATCGGGGAGTGGGAAGTGCTGGAGGATCAGGACCCGCGCGGTGCGTCGGGCGGGAAGGCAGATCAGCACGCGGGCTGGGGGCAGTGCAGATGGCCTTTGAGGAGGCGGACAAGTAGTGATCCTGGTGGGACCTCTTGCTGGCTCTGATGTCCATCATCTGCCAGAATCCCTGAGTCCTTTCCCTCTCCTCTGTGTCTACGGTCACCCCCACATCTCAGCTGAATAGGTTGAGGGCCTGAGACTTACTCTGTCCCGGAAGAGCGCTGCTAATTAGAAGACCCTGTCTACTCTAGTCCTCACAGAGGGAGGGTTGTGAGGGATGGGCTAGATACTTTATCAATCATTGCTGGAGGGAGGCGGGAAGAGGCGGGGGTAAGAGGGTGTGACTTTGGGAGTTGTGACCCTCCCTCACCACCATACCCTCCCAATGTGCTGTAGCTGGAACAGACTTTGGCCCCTTGCCAAGCACTCCCGATGCCTCATTTACCTCTGACCTCTTTTCGACCACCGCTTTGGGGCTTGAGGCCCTCACGGGGCCTCCCCAGGTCCCGTCCCCTTTCCACCCAGTCAGAGCCAAATGGATCAGCCATCTCCCGGAGGAACCGTGAAGCCAAACAGAAGCGCCTGCGAGAGAAGCAGGCATCGCTGGAGGCTGGGATAGCCCCCAAGAGCAAGGTTAGGAGTCCCGACATCTGGTCCTTGGTTCTCTGAGAAATCTTGGGAGAGCACTGGAGGACAGACTGGCTGGATTCCAGATGCCTGGGGTATCCTGAAATTGCAGCCCGCATTCTGGTTCCTCCTCTCTGCAGTCACCTGCAGAATCCAGTAAGGCCTGGACCCCTAAGGAGAGAGTGTTGTATGAAATCCCCACGGAACATGGAGAAAAGAAAGGTAACTAGGAAACCTGAAGGCCTTTTCCCTCACATTTTGGTTGCCCATTCGGTCTGCTGAAATGCAACCTGGGAACAGAAGTCAGGAGTTAGTGGGGCTCTCCTCTGCCTCCTAGATGTCTCCCGACCCCTGCCTCCTGCATACAGCCCCCAGTACGTTGAGGCTGCCTGGTACCCTTGGTGGGTGCGAGAGGGCTTCTTCAAACCAGAATATCAGGTTAGTACCTGGCAGGGAGGAGTGCTAAATGATCCCCAGGACAGAATGGCCCATAAGATTGGTGGGCACGAGTCTGGAGCTCACAGCCTACCACATTGCTGCTGCTGCTGCTTCTAAGTCGTTTCAGTCATGTCCGACTCTGTGCGACCCCATAGACAGCAGCCCACCAGGCTGCCCCGTCTCTAGGATTCTCCAGGCAAGAGTACTGGAGTAGGGTGCCATTGCCTTCTCCAATGCATGAAAGTGAAAAGTGAAAGTGAAGTAGCTCAGTCGTGTCCGACTCTTAGCGACCTCATGGACTGCAGCCTACCAGGCTCCACCGTCCATGGGATTTTCCAGGCAAGAATACCTGCCGAAAAGCAGGGAAAGCTTATCTTCTCCCCCTGGTGTCTCAAAGGTTATCCTCTTCCCTGTTACTTGCCAGACTTTTTCCTATAGTTCTTTCTGCTTTGGAGACACCAGAGGGTGCTATTCCCCAGGGAACATCCAGTCCTCTCTTGCCATTTGACTTTTCTTTCCTTCTAGGCCAGGCTGCCCCAGGCCACAGGGGAGACCTTTTCCATGTGTATCCCACCCCCTAATGTCACAGGCTCCCTGCACATTGGGCATGCGCTGACCGTGGCCATACAGGATGCTCTCGTGCGCTGGTGAGAGGGGAATGGGGCTGCATGAGTTCTTGGAGGAGAAAGAAATTGGGAAAGGATGAGGCTAAATGAACATGTAAAGCCATGGATTCCCATGAGGGTTTTTCTTTCGCAGGCACCGGATGCGTGGGGATCGGGTGCTGTGGGTCCCTGGCTCAGATCATGCAGGGATTGCAACCCAAGTATGTCTTTTGCCACTCATCCCTTTACTTGAGTGAGATTTCTTCCCCCAAAGTGACCTGATTCTCTGCCCCCTCATCTTACTGTAGGCTGTGGTGGAGAAACAGCTGTGGAAGGAGCGAGGCGTGAGGAGACATGAGCTGAGCCGGGAAGACTTCCTTAGGGAGGTGTGGAAGTGGAAGGAGGAGTGAGTATGGGGGGCAGGGCAGGAGGGGCTGAGACAGCAGGTTTGGATCTGGGCTTCCCAGCCCCTCTCCTAACTTGTAGTCAGGGCTTTTCCCATTCAGCTCTAACTTCCCGTGGGAGTGTAAGCTCTGAAGTCCCTTAGCATTTGGTGGGGTCTCCAAGCTTGGTGTGTGTGCATTTGTTGTGTATTGTATATGTTAAAATGCATATATTTATGTGTAAGTGCATATATATATATATATGTACACATATATATGGGCTCCCCAGGTGGCTCAGTGGTAAAGAATCTGCCTGCCAATGCAGGAGCCACAGGAGACACATGTTCAGTCCCTGGTTAGGGAATATCCCCTGGAGGAGGAAAAGGCAACCCACTCCAATATTCTTGCCTGGAAATTTCCATGGACAGAGGAGCCCAGTAGGCCGCAGTCCACGGGGTGTCAAAGAGTTGGACGTGACTGAGTAACTAAGCATGCATGCGCTCCCCCATATATATATATGTGTGTGTATATATATATATGTTTTTTCTTCCATTTATCCCATTTTCCTTTGCTTGGATTTCATCATCTCTCCTCACCTGTTCCCACTTTGCATCCTCTTGAAATTACCCTTTTTCTTCCAGGTCTGTTATCACATGCTGTCTTCTCTGTAAAGCTTCTTTGTGTTTCCCACAAATCGGCTGCCCCTTCCCCTTTTACTAGAAATGTTATGTTTCTTTCAATATCACAGAAAGCCATATACTGGGCCTGTGTGTCTCCATTAGCTTCTTGAGGCTAGATCAGTCTCGAACTCACTCCAGAGTCCAGCACCGCTGGGGCTTCACTAGGCCCGGGACATAGTTGATGTCTGGGACATGTTTGCTGACCCAAATCTGTCTGGGCACAGGAAAGGTGGCGAGATCTGTGAGCAGCTCCGAGCGCTGGGGGCCTCCCTGGACTGGGACCGAGAGTGCTTTACCATGGATACCGTGAGTGTTCGGTGCTGTGGTCCCTGTGGGTGTCAGGGAGGTGTTCAGAGTTCTGTGCAAGGAGGCGGGTTGCTGTGTATGCTAGGGGGGCCAGGGGGACGCCTGGGCCCCTGGCAGGGGGTGGGCTGAGAGGAGGCTGTTGGATGTGGACACTCAGGTCATCCTAGGGCTCCTCAGTGGCCGTGACAGAAGCTTTCGTGCGGCTCTACAAGGCTGGGTTGTTGTACCGGAGCCGGCAGCTGGTCAATTGGTCGTGTGCCTTACGCTCCGCCATCTCGGATATTGAGGTGAGGCAGAGGAGAGGCGGGTTTGTGAGAGCTCTGAGCCCGGGGGAGAGCTCGGACTCTGGAGCCAGCCTGCCGGGATTCACATCTGAATCTGGCCACCTCCCAGCGATGTGGCTCCTGACAGGCTGTTAGCCTGTCAGCCTCAGTCTCCTGGGTCTGTAAAATTCAGGGCTGATGGAAATACCTGCATCACAGGGGTGTTGTGAGAATTCAGCGAGAACTCCTAGGAGGCTGGCATAATACCTGCGTGTGGTTTAAGTGCTCAGTGAATATTTACTTCTGTATTTTTTGCTGTGCTGGGTCTTCCTTGCTGTTTGTGGGCTTTCTCTAGTTGTGTCGAGTGGGGACTGCTCTCTAGTTGCGGTGCCCAGGCTTCTCTTGTTGCAGAGCACAGATTCTAGAGCGAGGGCTTCGTAGGTGTGGTGCGTGGGCTTAGTTGCCCTGCAACATGTGGAATCTTCCCACACCAGGAATCAAACCCATGTCCCCTGCACTGGCAGGCGAGTTCTTAACCCTTAACCCATGGAAGGGTGATCCCTTCCCCGGACCACCAGGGAAGTCCAGTGAATATGTTCTTTAACTGTGACGGCACAAGGATTAGGTGAGGGGAAGGAAGTGGCTCCCAGGTCCTCTGAGTGGCTTTTTGATGGATGGCAGGGAGGCCGGGGCTATGGATGAGTGGAGGTGGGAAACCAGTTGTGAGCCTTGCAGAGAGGCTGCTCTCTGACCCTGCCTCTTCCACGCCCCCAGGTGGAGAGCCGGCCCCTCCCTGGCCGCACGGAGCTTCAGTTGCCTGGCTGCCCCACCCCCGTGTCTTTCGGCCTCCTCTTTTCTGTGGCCTTCCCCGTGGATGGAGAGCCTGGTGAGGGTAGTCCTTGGAAGGGTCACCCACTTAACCTCTGCTTCCCCTGTTTTCTTGAGCCCACCTTGGGCTTTTGGAGGCAACCCACCAGCCTGTCTTCCATGTGACTTGGATGGAGGGGCATAGGGAACCTTGGAAGTATTGCGTCCTGGAGATACTCACCCTGGGTATCCTGGGCCATGTAAGAAAAGTGCACACAGTCACTGCCCTGAGGGAGCTTAGTGTAATTCCACAGCAGGCTGCTACCCCTAAAAGAGACAAAGGGTTAGTTCTGAAGTGTGGTTTGAGCAGTAAGTATTCCCAGGGGTTTGGAGAAGGGAAGATGGATGAGCTGGAATAGTCAGAGGTTTCTTACAGGAGGGACTGGTGCTGCGTCCAAGAAGGCACAGCATTTATGATAAGGGCACCAAGCAAAGATTCTAGTTGGATTTATTAACATTCTACTCTTGTCTCCCAAGCGGGCTGTTGAGGAATTCTGTAGCCCCAGACATCCCCTTAGGCCTCTGGTCATTAGCTTAGCAGAAACCCCAGGGTCCTATAGACGTTGGTCCTTGTTTTCTCCAGTTACTCCTGGGGGCCTGCTCTACCTTGACCATCCCTGCCTCCCACCTTTTCCAGTTCTCCCGACTTTAGCTGTGTCAGGAGTACAAGGTGAGGGCGAGGACCACCTTTAAGTGATTGAGTTTTGTCTTCAGATGCAGAGGTTGTGGTGGGAACCACGAGGCCAGAGACGCTGCCTGGAGACGTGGCTGTGGCGGTCCATCCTGATGATTCCCGCTACACGGTAATACTCAGTGCTCCCTGCGGCCTGGCCTTCCACCCCCATACTTTCTCTTCCCTTCCTTTTGGGATCGCAGCTCCTCCTCTCTGCTCCTTTTTCCTTTTCCTGAAATTTCCCTTATCTCAGCTCTCCAGTGGCTCTGACTCAGGTCCCTTCTCTTCCTGGTGTTACACTTCAGCTCAGGGCTGGCAGACTGTGGCCCGTGGGCCAGATCTCCTGTTTCTGTATGAGCACCCTCGTTCCCTATGTATCATCTGCAGCTCCATCATGTGTTGTCTAACTCTGCCATGGCAGTGGAGCAGAGTTGTAGAGACTGAATTTTCCTCCTGGCTTGCAAAGGTTAAAATTCTTACACTCTGGCCCCTTAAGAAAATGTTTACTGAGCCCTGCTGTAGGTCTTTACCTTCTGGTTTTCACCCTCGTATTTCCAGGGTTCTCATGCCCAGCCCAGACCCTTCTACCCGACACATGTGTCTGTCCTTGATCCCTCTCCCTTCCCTTTAGCATCTACATGGGCGACAACTCTGTCATCCCTTGACGGGGCAGCTTCTCCCTCTTATCACAGACTGCACTGTTCAGCCACACCTGGGCACAGGTAAGTGGGGGCAGGGCAGAGACAGGAAGTCAGGGCTTCTGGGGGAGAGGGGAGGGGAGAGAACCAGGAAGAGGCAGAAAGTAGGGGAAGGGTGGTCTCAGTGGATAGTGGGGGATGAGAGGGAGGGATGGGGTAGCGTGGGCGATGGTGACACGTCTGGAAAAGCAAAAGCCAGGGTCAGGGTCCGGTGCTAACGGCAGTCCTGCTCCCCTAGGGGCGGTGAAGGTGACTCCAGCGCACAGCCCTGCCGATGCTGAGCTGGGGGCCCGACACGGCCTGAGCCCCCGGAGTGTCATTGCGGAGGATGGGACCATGACCGCCCTTTGTGAGGACTGGCTGCAGGTGGTACCAGCCCAGTGATACCCCGTCCTTTGAGGGCACCCTCTGCCCCATCTCCCCTCCCCCACCCTCTTATTTTTCTAGTAGCCTTTAAGCTTTACTTTTGCTACTTTTCTGCAGGGTCTTCACCGATTTGTGGCCCGGGAAAAGATTCTGTCAGCACTGAGGGAGCGGGGCCTGTTCCGGGGCCTCCAGAACCACCCCATGGTGCTGCCCATTTGCAGGTAAGCCTGTTTTCACTCCTTTCCTCTGACCGCCCCCAGAAGGGGATGGGCGAAGCTTAAGAGTGACTGCAGGATGGGCTGTGCACCCCTCAGGCTAGAATACGAGCTCTGTGTCTGTGTTGTTGGCTGCTATGTCCTCGGCACTGAGGGCCTGCGCAGTCGGGTCCTGTGTCCCTTTCAGCCGTTCCGGGGACGTGGTAGAGTACCTACTGAAGAGCCAGTGGTTTGTCCGCTGCCGGGAAATGGGGGAGCGAGCCGCCAAGGTGAGACTGCAGTGTGGGGAGGGCCTGGGGCCTGGGCGGGAATGAAGAAACAGGGAGGCTGGGGCCCTCTCTAGCTATGCTTGTTGAGGGGAGAGCTGGGGGGATGGAGGCAGGGTGCCCAGAAAGGGCTGGCTTGCATCTTCACTCAAGTCCAGACTCTTCTCAGGAGGCTTGGGAGGTTCTTTCTGAGTTTCAGAACCATCTCAGAGACCACTGGTCCCATTCATGGGGATCGGGGGTGCAGGTAGGGAACCACCATTAAGGTCCTTACCCCTCCAGGCCGTGGAGTCGGGGGCCCTGGACCTCAGTCCCTCCTTCCACCAGAAGAACTGGCAGCACTGGTTTTCCCACATTGGGTAAGAAGGGGAGCTCTCAGGGGAGGGGGAAGGGGGCCCACTGATCATACTAAGAAATCACTCATAGGAAAAAGGAAGAAAAAAAATCACTCCTATCCTCTTGGCAGGGACTGGTGTGTCTCCCGGCAGCTGTGGTGGGGCCATCGGATTCCAGCCTACCTGGTTGTAGAGGAACATGCAAAGGTCAGTAGGAGAAAGTGGAAGGGAGGGCTGGGTTTGGCCAGAAGAGCCTCAGCACAGGAGTCAGAGGGCTTCCAGCGCTGGTCCCAGCTGTGCTTCTGATCCCACACTACTGTTGTGAGAGCTCAGCTTCTGAGATGGCATTTCTTCATCTCACCACCAGAGGGCGCCAGCCTTTCTCAGCCCACCAGAGACCATGAACACTCAGTGCTGTCTCACACCTGTCCCGTGCTGTTCTCTCTCACTGCCCCCTACTCCTTACTTCTGCAGGGTGAAACGGAGGACTTCTGGGTGGTCGGGCGGACAGAGGCTGAGGCCAGAGAAGTAGCTGCAGAATTAACAGGGAGACCAGGGGCGGAGCTGACCCTGGAGAGGGGTGGGTATTCCACCTGAGGTGGGTTTGGGGAGGGAGCAGGTACTGAGGTGGGAAAGGTGGGGTCGGGGAAGCTGGGAATGGGGCAGAGCCCTGGTCTCTGTGAATGAGGGTCGGGCTGGAGAGGTGGGCAGCAGTGGGCTGAGGTCCTGATGCTGAGGTTCCAATTGTTTCCATTCTGTATTCCAGACCCTGATGTCCTGGACACGTGGTTCTCCTCCGCTCTTTTCCCCTTTTCTGCCCTGGGCTGGCCCCGAGAGGTGAGGTGGGTTGAGAGGAAGAGAGTGAAGGTGGGGATGAGGAAATGACCCCCAGGGCCCCTCAGAGAGTCTTATGAAGAGCTGGAGGCCCCAGGCTTGGGCCTCTCACTGTTTATCTCTTTCCTCCAAGACCCCGGACCTGGCTCGTTTCTACCCCCTGTCACTTTTGGAAACGGGCAGTGACCTCCTGCTCTTCTGGGTGGGCCGCATGGTCATGTTGGGGACCCAGCTCACAGGGCAGCTCCCCTTCAGCAAGGTAAAGACCCTTTGGTGCCCCGCCCTTCTCTGAGACTCCCCAGTCTCCTCTAAGCCCTGTCCTCCATTCTAACCCCTTGTATGGGGTTTTCTGGGTTCCCAGTTCCTTTGTCCTGATTCACTTTCCAGCCTAACCTCTAATCCCTGAAGGACAGCCAAGGGCCCTCCAGAGGAAAGTTCTTTAGGCCACACTTCTGACCCCCTCCATGCCTCCAGGTCCTGCTTCACTCCATGGTCCGGGACAGGCAGGGCCGGAAGATGAGCAAGTCCCTGGGGAACGTGCTGGACCCACGGGACATCATCAGTGGGGTGGAGCTGCAGGTCAGGATGGAGGGCCCCAAGAGGCATGGGTTTTTCCAGATAAAGGAAGGGGAGCTGAAGGGAGGGGCTGGCAGGAGTGCTGGAACTGGGAGGGCCACTAGGAGGGACCCTGGTAGGGGCAGGGGCTTCCACTGAGGCCAGTGAATTACTCACCCACCCCAGGTACTGCAGGACAATCTGAGGGATGGAAACTTGGACCCCGCAGAGCTGGCGATTGCAGCCTCAGCGCAGGTGAGTCTGACCTGTTCCAGCCTCTAGTTCATGGCCGCCAGTTAGTTCCCTGTGCAACCTGCCTTCTGGCCCTGCAGCCTCACAGGCAGCTGCCACCCTTCTTCTTTCTCGTTGCAGAGAAAGGACTTCCCTCATGGGATCCCCGAGTGTGGGACAGATGCTCTGAGGTTCACCCTGTGCTCCCATGGGGCCCTGGGTAAGCCTGGGTGAGGGCAGCGGGCAGTGGCCTCTGTGTGGTGGGGCAGAGCCGCGGACTCCCCTGCAGCTGCCACCAGTACATGCTCCCTACCTCCACTCCCTCCCAGGAGGTGACTTGCACCTGTCCGTCTCTGAGGTCCTGAGCTTCCGACACTTCTGCAATAAGATCTGGAATGCCCTGCGCTTTATCCTGAATGCTCTTGGGGAGGAATTCATACCCCAACCTGCGGAGGAGGTAAGACAGAAAGAGGAGATGCTTGGGAGCTGGGTAGTCCGACATCTGAGTCCTGGAGGAGGCGTCTGGAAGGAAAGGAGGCAGTTGGGTGGGAATCGAGTTGTCCCAACCTGAAGCCCCCTCTACCACAGCTGTCCCCCGCCTCCCGCATGGACACCTGGATCCTCAGCTGCCTGGCCCGCACGGCCCAGGACTGCGAGCGGGGCTTCCTCACCCGCGAGCTCTCGCTCGTCACCCACGCCCTGCACCACTTCTGGCTGCACAACCTCTGTGATGTCTACTTGGTGAGTGAGGCGGGGGCAGGCCCCCTGCAGCCCTGCTCCCTGTCCCCTGGCAGAGAGCTCTGAACTGGGTTTTGAATTCCTCCCTCAGGATAGGAAGAGAGATGAGATTGAGAAATCCCAGTTCCCCTCTTCTCTGGGACTGGTCTGGGCACTGTTCCCTGCCTGTCACCTGAGGAGCAGGGAGAAGGGGACACTTCTAGAAAACTGAGTCTGACAACACAGGGCTGGGAGGCTTGTTGTTCACTTGCTAAGTTGTGTCCATCTCTTTGCGATCCCGTGGACTGCAGCACGCCAGGCTACCCTGTCCTTCACTATCTCCCAGAGTGTAATCAAATTCATGTCCATTGAGTTGGTGATGCTATCTAACCATCTCATCCTTTGCCTCCCCCTTTGACTGAGCGATTTTCACTTCACTTCTCCTTTTGTCTTCAATCTTTCCCAGCATCAGGGTCTTTTCTAGTGAGTCAGCTCTTCGTATCATAGATGGAGATTGTTTTCAGTTCCTGTAATTGCTGCCTTCGGACCCTAGGCAGGCTGGGAGCCGACAGGGAGCAAGAGTACCGGTCTTTAGACCCAGGGATTCTCTCAAAGGAGGGCTTGTTTACCATGGAGTGTCAGGTCCCACCCCCAGAGCAGCTCAGGCAGGCAGGTTTGGGGGAGGGTGGTGAGCGTGTTCATTTCTTGTCCCAGGTGATCCTGACACTGTTGGCTGAGGACCCCTGTCCTAGATTTCTGTTTCTCAACTTAAAAAAAAACATTTCTGTCTCTGTGGTTAAAAAAAAAAAAACACAAAACTCAATGCTTTTCATTCTAAATGCAAACGTCCCTGACAGTTTTATTCCTCACCCACCCCCGAGTCCCTGCCCTGGATTTCCCCTTGTCGCATGCTCCCTACTGTGTCTGGGGACAGCTCATGGTCTCAGAGATGCTGGGTGCTCCCGTTTACCCACAGCATCCCCACTGGCAGGGCGGCGAGTGTGTGGAGGAAGGGGGTGGCCATGGCTGCCCCCTGACCATTGGCTTCCTCCGTAGGAGGCTGTGAAGCCGGTGCTATCACACTCTCCCCGCCCTCTGGAGCCGCCTCAGGTCCTGTTCTTCTGCGCAGACGTCGGTCTCCGCCTCCTCGCCCCGTTGATGCCTTTCCTGGCTGAAGAGCTCTGGCAGAGGCTGCCCCCCAGGCCTGGTGGTCCCTCTGCCCCCAGCATCTGTGTTGCCCCCTACCCAAGTGCCCGCAGCTTGGTGAGTCACACCCATGGAGTCTTGGAGTGGGATTACTGGTAAAGATTCGGAGGGAAGTCTTCTAGAAGGGCTTGCTGCTGTGGGGTCATTGACAGTGCTGGTCTGTACTTTGCTGTGGAGTCTTGAGGAAGACGGATTGTTCCTGCAGGGCTGGAATAACTCTAAGGTGTCGGGGGCAGTATTAGCAAGTGGTTGAGAGCAGGATGCTGTCACCAGACTGACACTAGCTGTGTGACCTTGTGTCAATTTCCTCTATCTTTAAACCGAGGACAGTAATAGTACGTATCATGGTTGTGATGAGGATTAGATCTTGGTAATAGGATATCCCAAAAATCTTAGTGTAGTTTTAAGCTTTCAAATGCTACAAACTCACCCAAAAATCATTTTCAAGTTTAACCAAGTTTCTTTTTTTGCTTACTGGGTTTTATGAGCTTTGAATAATACCTTTTAAATTATCATGTATTTTTGGTTGTTTGTCATCTTCGGTCTAAACATTGTCCATGGATCATCTAAGACCTTCTTAGATGATGCCCTAGTTTTCGCCATGTTCCATTCCTTGAGGTGGTGAATTGTGTGTGTGGTGGAGAGAGCAGGTCATTGCTCTAAGGAGATGGGGGTGGGTGGGTGGAGGTCAGAGCCAGGAGAGTTGAGACCGAGTCTCGGGGGGTCCCACTTACCGACCCTGGATGTACACCTCCAGGAGCACTGGCACCAGCCTGAGCTGGAGAGGCGCTTCTCCCGGGTTCAGGAGTCCGTGCAGGTGCTCAGGGCTCTGCGCGCCACCTACCAGCTCACCAAGGCCCGGCCCCGAGGTGAGGCGGGCCCCAGGCTCCTGAGTCCCTGCAGACAGGAGGATCTGATGGGGAAGAGGGTGGAGCTGGGAGGGCAGGGCCCAGAGTTAGGAGGTGTGGGAGGAAGACCTGGGCCCTCCACCTGACGGCTCCCGTTCCTCCCCAGTGCTGCTGCAGAGCTCAGAGCCAGGCGAGCAGGGCCTCTTTGAGGCCTTCCTGGAGCCGCTGGGCATCCTGGGCTACTGTGGGGCGGTGGGCCTTCTACCCCCTGGTGCAGCAGCCCCCTCAGGCTGGGTCCAGGCCGCCCTCAGTGACACCAGTCAGGCGTATATGGAGCTGCAGGTGAGCAGAGGAGACTGGAGGGGGCAGGGAGGGGCTGAAAGGATGTTGGGAGGAGGGCAAGGGGTGGGTTCTGTAAAGTGAGGAGGGGTCTTGGAATGGTGGTGGGTGAGCGGGAGGGAGTGTTGGGTGGATGGCAGAGGTCTCAGCCTTCTTCCTCTGTTCTTCCACAGGGCCTGGTGGACCCCCAGACCCACCTACCTCGGCTGGCTGCCCGAAGACACAAGTTGCAGAAGCAGCTTGATGGCCTCCTAGCCCGGCCCCCATCCGAGGGACAGGCGGAGACTCAGAGGCAGCAGAGGGTGAGGCTGGGGGAGCCACTCAGGACGCCGGACTCCCTGAGGGAATGGGGTTAGGGGCACACAGTGTCGGGTGGTTCCCCTGCCTCCATTCTCAGCCACTTCTTTCCTCGCCCAGCTTTCTTCCCTCCAGTTGGAGTTGTCAAAACTGGACAAGGCGGCCTCTCACCTCCAGCAGCTGATGGATGATTTTCCAAGCCCTGGGAGCTCACCATCCCCGTGACTTTCCTTCCTCCCAGACCCGCCTTTGAGGCCTCTGGGGACAGACCGGGCAGCGTCGGGGTGTTCTGTGGTCCAGCCCCTTCGTTTTGTCAGTGAGGAAACAGACTGGCTTGGTCAGATGACTGGGTGACCTCGAGACACTCACGTGTGTGCCCTGGCCTCCCTCCTCTGCAATCCCACCTGGAAGTTTGGGAAGGAGGCCACTCAGATAAACTTAAAATCCCAAACGTGTCTGCTGTGGTCCTTTTATCCTTTCCCTTAGCCCTGACTTTCCCACCTCTTGGTTGTTCCTGACTCTGGTCTGGGAAAAGCGGGACGGCCTCCTCATGCTCTGGGCCATGGTGGGAGTGGGTGCTGGGCGGGGCCTCCCTCACTGGAGGAGAGATGCTCCCGAGTAGGGCCTGAGCACAGTGACCCGGGTTCCACTTACTTCCTGCACTTACGGACAGTGGCCCGACTTCTGCAGGCTCTTCCTCTGCTTTTCACCAAAAGGGAGCTTCCCCGCTTCTTGGCCTTATCTCCAGAGGTGCTGAGGGGATGGGGGACTTTCCACAGGCCTGGGGAGCTGCAGGCTGCTCTGGGGATCGAGTTCCTCCCGCTTCTGTGTACCTGAGACCTCAGTGCTAGGGACACACCGCCCAGCCTCAGACAGGGGTACACACATGCAGACGCCCACCTAGCCACCTTACACACCTTGTCTCGTTGGTGGAATTCAGGGGCCTGCCACCCAAGTGACATTCTGTCTAGCAGCTCTGAGAATTACTGTATGTGGTGGGCCTGGCTGGGTCCTCTGTGGTGCCATTTATTCCTCCTGAGAACCTCATGAGGTGGGTGTTTGGTCCATTTTAGAGCTGAAGAGACTTGCTCAGGGAATAAAAGGAACTAGTCCACAGTGTCAGCTGGAATTACTGGCGTTCAGCCCAGTAAGTTAGGTGTCAGTTATCTGCCTGCTGTAACCAAGCTTCAGAGATAGTGGTGGCTAATCTACAAAAATATTGAATCACTATGTTGTACATCTGAAACTAATATTATGAATCAGCTATACTTCAATTGAAAAACAAAAAATAAGTTATTTTTAAAAAGCAACAAAGATAATGGCTTAGACGAGATAGGTGTTTCTTTTGCTGGGCGGAAGCAGTGCAGGACTCCGCAATGGAGGATTCCGTATCCCCTTTGATCTTACATTCCTGCCATCTTGATACACTCTTCCCAACTCTGGGTCTAAGGAATGCTCCCACCGGTATACCACATCCCACCAGAGGGGAAGGAAAAGGAGGGAGTGAGCTCCTTCCTTTTTCTTGAACACCTATTACATGCTGGGCTCTATTCTGAACCCTTGGATTTATTAATGAGAGAAACAAAAATCTTTGCTCTTTTGTACTTTGATTTAGGCTTCCCTGTGGCTCAGATGGTGAAGAATCTGCCTGCAATGCAGGAGACCCAGGTTCGATCCCTGAGCCGGGAAGATGCCCTGGAGAAGGGAATAGCAACCCACTCCAGTATTCTTGCCTAGATAATTCCATGCACAGAGGAACCCTAGTGGGCTACACAGTCCATAGGTTGCAAAGAGTCTGACACGACTGAGTGACTACACTTTAACTTTTTTTTCACTTTGATTCTAGCAGAGAGAGTCAGAAAAATACACATGTAAAATAAATAAAAAATTAAACAACAAAAACTGTACTGTCTGCTCCTCCATCCTTTTGGAGATCCGGACATTCAATCCCTCAACTTGTTTGGGGTCTATTCACCTGACCCACCAGCCCACTGGTGCAGCCTAGGGGTCAGTCATGAAATACTGGGGTCCTACAGAGCCCCCAGCTACCTCTCCTCCTCCAGGGGTAGTAGTCGCAGGACAGTTGTCAAGGAAACGATAGAAATTTTGTTTTGTTATGCTTTCGTATCTTCAGGGATGCTCCATTTGGAACTGTTGCCTTTCCCTTGCTCCAAAGGAGTCGGCCTCTAGTTCCATGTGGTGGTGAGGCTGTGCGGTTGGGAGCGGGCTGGTAGGACAGGTACTGTGGAGAGCAGGAAGCAATCATACCAGTAGCCCTTCATGGTCAAGTCTGGGCTGCATGCTTGCATTTAGAGTCAGCCAGTAAGAGGTCAAGAGCATCTTGAGTGTGGAGTAAGATGAGTGCCTGCCTTAAGAACAGCAGGAGGTGGGGCTTCCCTAGTGGTCCAGTGGTTGGGACTCTGTGTTTCCACTGCAAGGGGACCAGGTTCGATCCCTGATCTGCGAACTGGGCTCCTGCATGTCGTGCAGCCAAAAAAAAAAAAAAAAAGCAGGAGAAGGAAGAGCCCTAGGGGACTAAGACTTTTATACTGGGGCCAGGTTTCCACCCTAATAAAAGTTCCTACCACCCAGACCCACTTATCTGACAGGTACCATGGTAAGTGTCCTTGATAGCTTATCCATGGAATCCTCAGGACAATCCAAGGAAGCAGGTACTACCATTATCCTCATTTTGCTGGTAAAGCAATGGAGACTGGGATTTCCCTGGTGGTCCAGTCTTAACAGACTTTGAGCTTCTTTTTTTTAATGGCTCTTAAAATCTTTTTTTATTGAAGAATAATTGCTTTATAGAATTTTGTTGTTTTCTGTCAAACCTCAACATGAATTAAAAATAAGGAACATGTCACGAATTTGCATGTCATCCTTGCACAGGGGCCGTGCTAATCTTCTCTGCATTGTTCCAATTTTAGTATATGTGCTGCTGAAGCAAGCACCAGACTTCGAGCTTCTAATCTGGGGCCTGGGTTTGATCCCTGCCCAGGGAACTAAATCCCACATGCCTCAACTAATCCCCAGAGCAGGAAAAAAAAAAGTTCTGGGAGAATAAGAAAGTCATCTAGGACATAAGCATAGGCCTGTGGGATTACACATTCCCATAGGCACCCATGCTGTTTCCCCGCCTGTTCTGCCAGGCTGGCCATCCTCTCACAAGCTGAATCCCTCATCTCTCACATCAACAGTCCCCCACCCCACCTGCTACCCTGACTGACCTGTGTGGATCCTTGGGCGTGTTCTGCCCACATCCTTGCCTGAGGTTCCTGAGCCCCCAGCCCCAAAGCGAAAGCAAAGGGAGAGGAAATGAAAATCTTGCTTAAGCCAAGGCATTTGTCTGGTGTCAGACGTCTCCATTGCTAATGGACCTCAAATGACTTAACCCTCTCAAGCCTCGATTTCCTCATCTGTAAAGTGGGATAATGAGATCTATTATGCTACGTGGGAGCTTGCTGCAGGCGTTGACACGGGAAAGCCTCTTGCCTGGAACAAAGCAGGAATTCAGTAAATGTTCCTTTATTCCCAGGTGCTCTGAGGAACTCAACTTGAAGTGCGTGTGTGTGTGTGTGTGTGTGTGTCCCCAAGTAGGCCTTTGGCCTGGTGCTAGGAGAGAACACATCCACCGGGGAAACCCTCTGCTTAACAAGGGAGAGTCAGAGACTTGAGTATCCAGTTCCCTTTTCCTGCCATCCCCTCCGCTCATGAACCCACAAAGTCAGGTCACTGAATTCAGCATATTTACTGCCACTGAGCAGGGTGAGGGCCTGTTGGAAGACAGGGTCGGGGCATGGCGCCTGCTCTCCGGGGACTGGATGCCCCAGCTGAGAAGGGCACAGGCTTCGACTGCTCTCAGACTCTGCAGGTGACGTGCTGTGAGGACCCTGCTTGATGCAGGGTGACGTTGGTCCCCAAGGGGAGGTGGAGGAGGAGGCAGAACTGAGGGATACAAAGGGCCAGAGGGCGAAGTGTAAGATGGCTCTCACTCACACCTGGAGGGGCCAGCCACCCAGACCAACGCAGAAACACACTCCAAGTTCACACAGCCCCCTCTGTTTCCCTCCCAAAGGACTACCTTCTGGAGAAAGTCCAGGAAGCTGGAATTGTAGGAGGAATTTGCCAGAAGGGAGTTCTTCAACTTCAGTTGCAAAGTCATTCCTGGCCCTAGGGATCCAGATGCACAGCTGAGGACCCAGCTGCCAGGAACAGGCTCCCTCAGGGGTGCGGGCGCCCCTCCTGCCCCACCCCAACCCAAGGTCTTTCATCCCTTCCAGACCCTCTTGCTGCAGTTCAGCCCTGAGCCCTCAGGACCTTAGGACTAGGGTGCCTCCATGTCTCTCTCACCCACTTCTCGTCTTGGGGGCCAGGTGTGTAGCCCTCCAGACTCACCTGCCCCCTGTGAGCTGCCGACGAGGGTCAGGAGGAGGACGAGGGGCAGCCCAGCCCCCATCGCGACTCTACCCCCTCGCTTCTCAGATGCTGGAAGAGATGTCTGAAGGCCCGCTGGCCTCTCCTCACCGGCCTGCCTTCCTGCTCCCCACTCAGTCCTGAGCAATGGTGCGTGTGGGGTGATGGGAGGGTGGCTGGGCAACTGGATTTTCCAGTTCTCTCAATAAGACTCTGAGGACCCAGGAGAGGGCCATTCACTGGGCTGTTGGGGAAAGGGAGGGTGGTCCCCTTTCCTCAATCCCGTGTCCCACTTCTCCCCCACGTCTCAAAGCTTGAGAGGGAGTGGGTGCCCCAGGAAGGGAAGTTGGGGAGGCGTCCCTTTGTGCTGGTGTCTGGGCCCCACCCACGCCTGGGCCTCTCATTGCTCTTTAGGGATTAATTATTAACTGCGATTAATTTCTATCAGCCGTGCCACCCAAGGGCTCAGGAATGTGGGCCCAAAAGGGAGGGGTAGATTACACCGAGTTCTCCCCAAACTCATGTCCTGCTCCCTCAGCCGCAATGACTTTCTGGGTGGGGGGAACTTTCATCTTTGAATATTTTGTTTTAGTCTCTCTAACATATCCTAGCAACTTGGGCGGAGATGCAGTTTCATCAAATATCCCCATCACGTCCTGCCTTGAGTGCTCACGCAAGAGAAATCCCTTCATCCTCCCAGCCAAAGCCCTTTCCCAAATCGCTCAGAATGGCAAACCAACGACAGGATGGAGAGGGAATTTGGAAATCTGTCTAGTTTACCTCCTTTCTTTCTTATTTATTTATTTTATTTGACTGCACTGGGTCTTAGTTGCGGCATATGGGATCTAGTTCCCTGACTAGGCATCAAACTCCAGGCCCCCTGCATTGGGAGTGCGGTCTTAGCCTCTGGACCACCAGGGAAGTCCCTACCCTCTTTCTTTAAAAAATAGGAAACTAGGGCTCAGAGAGGGTAAATGACTTATTTAGGTCACATAGTAAGTCAGTAGCAGAGAGATTAGAGATAGACCAGGCTGTCATGATGCCAGACACAGGGATAAGCTCAACGGATTGACAAACTAGTCGTGTAAACCCTCTAGAATACACAAGGGCACATGCTCTTTTATTGTCTTAGTTGCCTCCCTATGCGTCTTCTCTCCCTTTTCCCCCACACCAGTGGGCCCCTGAGTAGACGGATGGAGACAGAGAGGATACGGGGCAGAGTCAGGGAGAAAAGCCAAAAGCAGGACCACTAAGATGGAGAGACTGTCTATACCATAAATACTGCCTACAGAGACACTGTCTATACCATAAATGTAAATAATGAGCAACCCAGGGGCTCTCAGACGTGTACTGGACAGCCGGAAGCCCAGATTGGGAGGAATTCATGGACAAAAGGCTCAGCAGACATAGGAGGCAGGAGCAGTGGCGGGGAGGAAGCGGGAACTCAGAGAGGCGCTTTGGGGGATCTGAGTCCTCCTAAGAGGAGAGTGGGAGCGTGCCTCTGTCTTTCCCAGCGGGCGCTCATCTTTTCATGTCATCATAGCTGAGGCTGCTGTGTGCTGGGCACCTTAGAAACATTATTTCCTTTCATCCTTATTATGGCCCTCTGAAGTAGGTACTGCCTTACCCCAGTTTTAGGGGTGAAGACTTTGATAGGTCACACGACTCGCCCGAGAGTGCACAGCTTGGAAGTGGTAGATTCCAGCACAGTGGATTCACAGCTGGGTTCTGAACTTGCTCATCCCTCTGCCCCTGAACAGACGATTGTCTTGCCTGGTGCCCCTCTCCTCTCATTACCCCTTCTCCGCCAAAGGAATGGAAAGTTCTGTGGGCTGCAGCCACTGTGAAGGAGGGATGGTTCAGGTGTTCACCCTCCTGCCCTGCCATGGTCTCTCCTGAGAATCAGATGAGGTCCTCAGGCTGTGTCAGTCATTCTTTACCCCCTGCGTCCCCAAGGGACCCATATACCTCACCCCTCCATGGTCATATTTCTAGGCGCACAAGGACCTTGGGATAGGAGACCTGGGTCTCTCCCCCTTCAGAGAAGGTCCAGAATAGGGACTGACTCTGACCTGGGGGTTAGATCCCGAACCCGGAAAGAGCCTGAGAGCCTGGAAGGAGAATCCTCAGGTTCTTACTCACTCTCCCCCTCGCCCAGTGCTTCCTGGAACCAAGCTGGGATAGGTTAATCCCCTGGGGACAGCTGGGTGGCCTCTCCCTGGGAATGAAGATCCCAGTGTTGATGGAGGCCCTGGCACACCTGGCTCTCCTGAGGCTCCTAATAGGGCCTTAAAGCCTTTAAAGAGCCAGGGAGACGGTCCTGGAAGCACATCTCAGCGGCACCATGGCTGCTGCACTGGTGCTGCTCCTGGGCCTGCAGGCCTTCGCTGGCTATGGTGAGCACGGGGGGTTTAGGGGCAAGATGTGGACTCGAGGTCCAGGGAGAGGGCCAGCTCTTCTAACTCCATCTTCTCATTTTTCTTCTGCCAACAGCTCAGCTGATCCCATCGGGGACAGCTAACTCTGGAGGTCTCCCCACCGTCTCTGCTGGTCTCCCCACCATCGATGCAGGTCTCCCCACCATCTCTGGGGATGTCTCTGCAGGTCTCCCCACTGTCTCTGGGGATGTCTCTGCTGGTCTTCCTACTATCTCTGCTGGTCTCCCTACTGTCTCTGGGGATGTCTCTGCTGGTCTCCCTACTGTCTCTGCAGGTCTCCCCACTGTCTCTGGGGATGTCTCTGCAGGTCTCCCCACTGTCTCTGGGGATGTCTCTGCTGGTCTCCCCACTGTCTCTGGGGATGTCTCTGCAGGTCTCCCCCCTGTCTCTGCTGGTCTCCCCACTGTCTCTGGGGATGTCTCTGCTGGTCTTCCTACTATCTCTGCTGGTCTCCCTACTGTCTCTGGGGATGTCTCTGCTGGTCTCCCTACTGTCTCTGCAGGTCTCCCCACTGTCTCTGGGGATGTCTCTGCAGGTCTCCCCACTGTCTCTGCTGGTCTCCCCACTGTCTCTGGGGATGTCTCTGCTGGTCTCCCCACTGTCTCTGGGGATGTCTCTGCTGGTCTTCCTACTATCTCTGCAGGTCTCCCCACTGTCTCTGCTGGTCTCCCTACTGTCTCTGCTGGTCTCCCCACTGTCTCTGGGGATGTCTCTGCTGGTCTCCCCACTGTCTCTGGGGATGTCTCTGCTGGTCTTCCTACTATCCCTGCAGGTCTCCCTACTGTCTCTGCTGGTCTCCCTACTGTCTCTGCTGGTCTCCCCACTGTCTCTGGGGATGTCTCTGCTGGTCTCCCCACTGTCTCTGGGGGTGTCTCTGCAGGTCTCCCTCCTGTCTCTGCTGGTCTCCCCACTGTCTCTGGGGATGTCTCTGCTGGTCTCCCTACTGTCTCTGCAGGTCTCCCCACTGTCTCTGGGGATGTCTCTGCTGGCCTTCCTACTATCTCTGCACGTCTCCCTACTGTCTCTGCTGGTCTCCCCACTGTCTCTGGGGATGTTTCTGCAGGTCTCCCTACTGTCTCTGCTGGTCTCCCCACTGTCTCTGTGAGTTTCTCTACAGTTTCTTCAACACCTGGGGCTTTGCCCAGTAATCCTCAGACTTTAAGTCCAGCCATTTCTGGCAGCCCATCAGGAGCAGCATCAGCGTTGCCAGGTGACACTTCTGTTGCTCAGTGCATCTCTGAAGAGCTCTTTAGCTTTGCCTGCAGCTCTGGGTGGGGGCTTCCTGTGCTCAGCCATGAATAAATTGTTAGCTCCCAGAGCCTCACTGAAGCAGTCCTGGCTTTGGTGGCTATACAAAGGCCCTCCTTCTGCTTTTCAACTTATCAACTTTTTCTCTTGTAGTTAGTGTTTTTATATCCTGCCTAAGACATTTTTTTTGCCTAATTCAAGGTCATGAAAATATTCTCTGATGCATTCTTCCAGAAGCTTTACTTTCAAATTTAGAATCTTTGAATCTAAGAATCTTAGCTTTCAAATTTAAGCCTATGACACATCTCAGATTAATTTCTGTGTATGGAGTAAGGGAGAGGTCAAGATCCCTTTTCTCCTCTTACAGATAACCAGTTGCCCTGGAACCACTCATTTCAAAGACTCTCCCTCTCTCCCCACCATTGAAATGTGTGAGTCCCTTTATTGAAAGTAAAGTGACCAAGGCTATTTCTGGGCTCTTCTGTCTGTTCTTACCCCGGGGCCACAGTCCTTAATGTCTGCAGCTTTGCAGCCAGTCTTAGGGTATGGTAGTATAAGCCTTCCACTTCTGTTTTTAAGACTGTCTTAGCTTTTCTCAGTCCTTTTATTTTCATTTACCAAACACTTGCCAGCGTTTCAACTGAGAGGGCACTGGATGGAATTTCTGCTTCTGTTCTCGCTCAGATATCCACCCGTTTTCCCCTCTGCCTTTCTAGGATCTGTCTCCCCAACAACAGTCCTTGGAACTGCTTTACCCATGCCTGGGGCTTCCACAGCAGGTGGGGCTGTCTCAGGCGGTTCCGCAGCCACCACAGCTGGAGCGGCCACCGCCTCCTCTGGGCTCAGCGTCCCGACCAGTAAGGCGCTCTTGTTTGCATTGGGTCACTGACCGGCAGGCACCCCAGCTCCTGGAGAGGAGTGTGAAAGTGTGAAAGTGTTCATCATTCAGTCATGTCTGACTCTGCGACCCCATGGACCGTAGCCCACCAGGCTCCTCTGTCCATGGAATTCTCCAGGCAAGAATACTGGAGTGGGTTGCCATTGTAGGGACAGGCTTAAGGCTTGCTTTCTACTGTGTTTTGAGTACACCTAAGAACATCTCCAGTTCTTCAAAGGGTTTCAGTACCCCTCAAGCCTCTGGTCACACCAGAAGCTGGATGGCTGTTACCCGATTGCTTCCCCAAAAGGTTTCCGACTATATTCCTTGTGGCCCAACCTGTCTTTGCAGGGCAACAAATATCCCCTCCCGAGATCCTGTCCTCCTCCCTCTGTCTCCTTCCTCCCTCCCGTTCAATCCAAATCTCCCCACCAGGCAGTCTGAGGGCAGGAAACGAGCAAAGGGAAAACAAGAGGATTGGCTCTGACTCCCCTTAAAGATCAGAGTCAGGGTGGGGTCGTGAGGAGGGCAGAGGGGGCAGCCTCTGAATAAGATGAGGGAACTACTGGCAGGGCGGGACTGTCAGAGTGCAGAGGCATGGCAGATGAGAGAGACCCAACAACAGCCTGGGATATGGAGGATGGTTCAGAAAGACGGAGAGGTGTGGATGTCAGTGAGGACTTCAGAGACTGACAGATGCGTCCACAGGTGTAAGGGAAGAAGTGAGTGCGGTTTGGAGTGAAGCCCTTTGAAACCCCCTCCACTGAAATTCTATTCCCAAGATGACAAGACACCGAGCAACGTGGTCTCAGAGTCACGTAGACATCAGAGTCACAGAAGGAAAGATGCAAAGTTACAGAGGGCAGTGGGGAGTCGGGGGATTGAGGTCCCACCTGCCTCGGTCACAGCCCCTCTCTGGTCCTCAGGCCCGAAGCCACAAGAGAAGGGCTCTGTCCCCGACTGGGCCATCGTGTTGATCACTCTCTCTTTGGTAGCAGCAATTGTCAGTCTACTGTATGGTATCAAAAAGGTGAGTGAAGCTGTGGTCCAAATGTGTGGGTCTCTGAGGCCAGTGGGGCTGGCCCTGGTGCCCCAGAAGGACAGGGGCTTCAGGGGAAAATGACAGCTTACCACACTTAGGGAGGGAGGAAGGGGGAAAGGGACCCCAGTCTGGGTGGCTGAGAGGAAACATCGATTGGGCAGGGATGTGGGGTTGGGGCCACTGAAAGAGAGGCAGGGGAACACTGTAGGCTGACCAGCCCATGGAGGCACTACATTTAGCTCTAGGCAGTGAAGAGTCAACTTCATGGAATTACATTATAACTTGGGTTTTGAATCCTGGCTCTGTCATTACAGCTGTGTGACCTTGTGCAAGTTACTCAGCCTCTCTGTGTTCTGTATTACTCCATTTAAGTAATAACTGACACTTAAATAGCACTTATTCTGTGCCAGGTATTGTACATATCTTAGCTCACAGCAACCCTGTGATACAAGCAATATTATTGTCTCTTATTCTACGGATGAGGTAATTGAGTCCTGGATAAAATGAGAAGGATATTGATAGTATCCAGCTCAAAGGGCTGTTGGGGGGTAAAATGAGCTTACACATGTAAACCGCTTAGGTGCTTGGCACATAGTAAGTGAAGTGAAGTCACTCAGTCGTGTCCAACTCTTTGCGACCCCCTGGACTGTAGCCCACCAAGCTCCTCTATCTATGGGATTCTCCAGGCAAGAATACTGGAGTGGGTTGCCATTTCCTTCTCCAGGGAATCTTCCCAACTCAGGGATCGAACCCAGGTCTCCTGCATTGCAGGCAGATGCCTTAACCTCTGAGCCACCTGGGAAGCCCTGGCACATAGTAAGTGCTCAGCAAATTAGTCTGGTTCATTATCCTTACTGTTTTTGCAGAAAGAGGAGCTCTGAGAACCTGAGTTGTTGAGGGAGGCCGCAGTCCATGGGGAGAGCTGAGGGCTGGGCAGCTTAGTTAACCCTTCCTATCCATCCCTCATCTCATAGGCCTGCGAGTTCCGGAAGGAGATGAATATGGGGTGTGGTTGTGGCTCTGTGACCCCTTATGGCTGCCACCACGAGCCCACCAGCCAGCACTACTCCGTCAAGTGAAGGGGCACGACCGGGATCGCCTATGCCCCTCTCCCGATGGCCTTCCTCCTTCCTTCCCTGAGCAGACTCATTCAAGTCACTCAAGACTCTGATGCAGTTTTCTCATCTGTAGAAGGAAGGACCAGGGCACCATGGTCTCCAGGGGTCTTCCAGCCTTTATGGCATCCCGATCTGGGCAGTGGGAACCTCCTCTCCTCATTCTTTCTTCCTGTTCCCATTCTCTTCCCCAACTATCAGAGAACTTAGCTGAGGACACTGCTTGGGACCCCTGGGGAACAGGATGGGGGTCCCCCTTTCTATAAGGAGCCCCCTTGGGCTGGCTCCTGACCCTCTTGAGACCTTCAATTCTCTCACCTCAGTACAGGTGAGGAACCCTGCTCTGTGACGCCCCCTGCTTAGACCACTCCAGGTGGGTGGTGGACACAACTCTTGCTAAATAAAACAGTAGTGCTCCCCTGGTCTCCCAGCCACTGTGTAATTATCCAAGTGCTTTGCCGTCGGGCAGGCACCGACCAGGTCTGGTCTCTGCCTCTTACCAGATATGTGACCTTGGGCATTTAAATCATTTCCCTGAACCAAGCTTGTTTGTTCTCAAGCTGTAAAATGAGGCTGACATTGCTAACCTCATAGGTTACAACAAGGTAAAGTGCTCGGCACATATCTCTGTACCTAGAACAGCTCAGACATCAGTAGCTGGTAGGGTTGTTTTGTGACCCTCTCAGCCCAGGTTGTGCAGTGGTATAGAATCTCCTGCCAACACAGGAGATGCAAAAGACACGGGTTTGATCCCTGGGTCAGGAATATCCCCTGGAGGAGGAAATGGCAACCCACTCCAGTATTCTTGCCTGGAGAATCCCATAGACAGAGGAGCCTGGTGGGTTGCAGTCCACAGGGTCGCAAAAGAGTCGGACATGACTGAGCCATCGTGCACACACAACCTAACTATTACAGCTCAGACACAACAACCTCTTCTGACATCAAGAGCCTGCACATACCTCTAAGTTCCTCCACCTCTGATGCGTGTGTCCTCTGGGGGACGTTGTGGCTAAAGAAGAATGGGGAATATTTATTTACACAGTGAAGGCAGAGAGTCTCAACCTGAGCACCACTGATGTGAGCTGGAGAGTTCTTTGCTGTGGGGCTGTCCTGTGCCTTGCAGGATGGCCAGGACCCCCTCTGGCCTCTACCCGCTGGGTGCCAGGAGCAACCCCCTCCAAGGTGGGACAAGGTTGTCTCTAGACATGGCGAAATGTCCCCAGGGGACAGAGTTGCCTCTCCTTGTTGAGAACTTCTCTCCTAGAGACCTGGGTCCCTGGAGGAAAGTGTGGGGGTGGGGCCAGATTAGTGGAAAGGGGGATTTTCAGTCCCTCCTGGGTCCAGATGGAGAGGCAGAGGAGGTCTACCTCTGCCTCAGTCTCCCTACCCTACAGGACGCATTGCCTGGGAGGCAGGCTACCCAGTTCTGAGCAGTCAGGCTTTGGTCTGATTCCATGGAGCCTAATTACTTGCCTAATCATGTTAATGAGCAGCTGGCCTCTCCTCTTCCCTTCCACTCCAGCCCTGCCTAGGTCTTAGGGACCAATCATGCCCAGTACTAGATGGATTCACAAGTTCGGCCCTCTAGTCCTCCCATGAGCCCCGTGGCCCCAGGGCCCTGGCACCGTGCCCTCCAGGTCAGGCCGTCTCCACCCCCTCTGCCTGCTCCACTCACCCCTAGAGGTAGGAGCCAGCCCTGGCTTCCACTCCGTTCAGCCGAGTCAACACGATTGACTGCGTCCCGTGTGCCAGGCCCTCACTCTGGTGCTGGGGCTGCAGCAGCAATCATGGCAAAGACCTGGCCGGCTGCTGACTCCCCAGTAGAGGAGACCCACCGTAAACAAATTAAGTGAGCAATAGGGGTGGTGACTTGAGACCCCCGGACCCACAGCTTCCTCTCTCCTTAGAATCCCAGGGAGCCTGCCCTCCCCCTATGCCAGCCCCAGGCACTGTCTCCTGGGAGCGCAGTATATGAACTTTGACAACCTCTGAGCTAATGTTTGCTTCAGGCAGGGAATCAGGACCAAGGGGAGAGGGAGACTCCAGGGAGGTCCTAGACGGACTGGCCGCCACCCCTGCTGAGGGATACGTCAGTCCCTGGGGTTCCATGTCTGCCTTTGTCTCCGTCTCCACCTGTCCCCACCTGGTGTGTCATCTCTGGACACCTGGAAGCACCTGTCTTTGCAGGAGCCAGACACTGGAGGGCTTTCCCCGTCTCTGCTCTTTCACCTCATACTCATGGGCAGCTCCACCCAGGGCAAAAAGAGTGAACGTGTGTGAGTAAGGGGTGTGTGAGTAAGGGGTGTGTGAGTAAGGGGTGTGGAGAGCTGGGCTGACGTAAGAGAAGTGGAAAGCAGAGGGTGCAGCTGAAGAAGAATCAGAATTTGAATCTCTTCCCAAAACCCAGGCATCCAACTGTCCCCCTCCCCCTCCCACCCCAGCCAGATCTCAGTCTTTCTAGAAGCCACCGTCTGCTCCCCACCAGCCCAGAACCCCGGACGCCACCCACCCAACCCCCACAACCTCTGCTGGGGCTGGGGCAGGAGTTGGTCCCTCCCAGTTGCTTTTCCCTGCCCCCAGATCCCACCCCTTGGGTAGACACACACGTTCCCTGCTACATGACAAAGCTGCTGTGGTCTCCCGTTATCAGGGCACCCCCGCAAGGCGGGGCGGTTCCATTTGTTTAAGATTTCAGCCTGAGGAGCCCCAGCCCCCGTGACGTCAAAGCTGGGCCCATATAAGCTGAGGGGACCCCAACCTACGGCCTCAAGCAGCCATCCAGCTCCGACATGGCCCAGCCAGCCCACTGCATCCGTTCCGTCTTTGGCCTCCAGTGCTTCTTCCTTTTCCTTCTCACCTCTCTGGAGGCAGGTAAGATGCCCTCAGAGGCGAGGGGTCACCATCACACAGGGGCATAGAAAACAGAGAGGAGTTGTTTCTTAGCATGCCTATGGTTGACCAATCGCAGAAATGAACAGCAAGTGAATATGTGGTGGGAAGACGGGTGGGTTCCGAGCTGCTGCATGCAGTTGTCTAGGGTGTACACGGCTCAAATTTGCCAGCTGAGGGGCATGTTGGAGATGAAATACAGCCTATGCTCTGCTTCGCTCTGCTAAAACGTGGCCTGTGAGGCTGCAGACACCAAAGTGGGGCTTCTTCCCGTCTGGATGAAGACACTGGCTGCTGGCAGTCCTGGGTGGGCAGCAGTGGGGATCTGACACTCCCTGAGCATCTGCTTTGTGCAAGGAATTCACGGATGCTCAAAGTACTTCATCTCGTTTCATGTCCTCCAATCTCCTGAGGTGATTAATGATATCCCATTTTATAGTGAGGAAAGTGAGACTCAGAGAGGTAAAATGCTTGTCTAACATCACAGAGGCAAGCGGGGATCCCGCCACACCACCCCCGCCGCTGTCCTCAGGGCGCATAAAGAGCATTTCTTTCCTTGTTCTGCACCGACCTGCCTTCCAGCCCTGGCTCCGGCCCAGGTGCTTAGTCTGGGCTTCTGTAAAATGGGAGGATGCACCAGGCCAACTGGTTACCACACACCAAGTGTCATTCTAGGCATTTCATCTACATTTATTTACTTAATCCTCATGACAACTCAATACGGTGTGTGGTTTTATCCCCATTTTACAGTTGGGAAACATCCCAAGGCTTTGGGAAGAAAGTGAATATAGAAAAGTGTGATGATGGCCGGTATGGGAAAAGAATCTAAAAAAAAATAGAAGAGTGGAGATATATCTGAGTTGTACACCTGAAACTAATACATTGTAAATCAACTATATTCCAATAAAAATTAAAAAGAAAAGTTTGACAAGCCAAATAGATCTCACCAGGTAAAGTGAAATTGCAAAATCAGTTCACTTAATTAAGAGAGAGTTCTGGGACTGAAACTGGGGAGTGGAGATGCCCAAACATAGGGGGCTTTGGGAGGGGCCTGGGCAATTCAGAGGAGGGTCTTTACAAGGTAGACAATTGGCAGAAACAGGTTCAGAGGGACTCTCTACATATTGCATAGAGTCATTCACGGTAATAGCCTTGATGATCCCAAACCAGGGCCCAGAAAGGCCTAAGTATGGACACTCTAGGTCAGGGAAGGCAGCTGCTTTTCCTTCCAATAGTGTTTGACTGAAGGTGACGTTTATCCTTCCCTGAGCTCAGGGTCACGTTGAGGCTGGAGGGGCTGGGGGCAGGTGATGGGGCTGATGGTGGACAGCAGGGGCAGGGGCCAAGGAATCTCTCAGTGTCTCCACCAGGTCTCAGCAGCGCCGTGATTGGAGGCCCTTCCCCGCCCCTCCCACCCACCCCTACCTCAGAGGCACCAGAGCCGCCCTGAGCCACCACCCCAGTCTCACCCACCTTCTCTTCCCCTTCCCGTTAGGCTGGCTGTCTGACCTGCCACTCTCCAGCCCTCTGTCACGCTTCTGCCCAGGGAAAGGATCCTGCAAAGACAGGAGGGAATGAGTCTCGAATCAGCTCCGCACACATTCACTTATTTTTTTTCCTTACATTCACTTTTGAGGGAGATTTACTCTAGGGCAGTGGTCCCCAACTTCTTTGGCACCAGGGACCAGTTTTGTGGAAGAAAATTTTTCCACAGACCGGATGGTGAGGGGGGATGGTTTGGGGATGATTCAAGCTCATTATATTTATTATGCACTTCATTTCTACTATTATTACATCAGCTCCTCCTCAGATCATCAGGCTTTAGATCCCAGAGGTTGGGGATCCCCGCTCTAGGGCATAGGACAGGTGCAAGGCAAACTTGAAATCTGAATTCTGGAGCAGGACACGGGCTCCGTGGGTTTTGGTCTGGGAGATGGCCACGTTAGAGCTTGGCTGGCTGGGACCGAGGGGATGGTGGGGAAGGAAGGGCCCCTGGGTGCTCGGATCCTGCAGAGTGGAACAAGGTGGTGATGGGTGGGGAGGGCTTGAAGCTGGGGTGAGGTTGGGAGGGAGTCAGGGTGGAAGTGGAGTGTGAGTCAGGGCCAGGACATGACTGTGTCCAGCAGAGAGTGAGGCCAGGGTGGGGAGGGAAGAGTGTCAAGAGGAGCGGATGAAGACCTTTAGCCCATAGCTCTGGGGTACGCCCTGTCATTTACCCACGGGACCAATCAATACTCAGCTGCAGATAACTAGATCCTAGAACCCCAGAGTCTGCATCATGCAACCACAGAACCACAGGTGCAGAATCTAGATTAAATCATCACTGCAGAAAGCACAGATGGGGCTGAGGTCCTGGGGAGAATCTAAAAAAGACATTTTCCTACAGTAAGTGTCATTTGATTTAATTTCTATTACAAAAATAATATATTCTCATCCTAGAAACTGGAAAATGGGAAAAAATAGGAAAAGAAAATCTCTTCTAATAAACCCCAGTTGCCCAGTCAAATATTTGAGTGTATTTCTCTTTCATCTTTTTACTATGTCTGCGTTTTAGGTCCCATGTTGCACTTAAACTATATAGACACTTTAACAAGCAGGCAAATGGAGTAAGCCATTTTTGAGGGGTGGGACATCAAGAAACATCAGAAATACTCTTTTGGGTGAGGCTGTTATGACAGAGGCCCCATGGCACAAGTTACTTAGTAGGATGTCCATATTCTTTTCAAACTAGTGAAAGAAGCAGATATAACAGACCTTTGGAACTGTATGCACAGTTTTGATATTGTAAGATTTGTTTTAATTCTTTTATCCAGGCTGAGTATCTACCTCCAGTGTCTTGTGCTAAAGCCAAGTTTTCCTTTGTCTATACCTCAGTGACCAAAACAGTTCTCTTCAGATCATTTTTATAGTAAGTGAAATGAATATCTCATGGTGAAAACTTTCTAGGAAAAGCAAGTTGCTACCAATGGTAGATCTACTGGGCAGAAGACATGGTCATCTCCACCCTGAGGTTTAGTCACTGATTTTCCTCAAGACTCAGGACCATGGGTTACATTGAGCTTCAGCTCCAGATTTTATAATCAATGGTTCCACGGCTATGTGATGTAGATCTGGAATTCTAAGATCTAGTTTTCTAGGTCTAGTTATTGACTATGTGACTCCTGTGGTTAAATAACCGGTATCCCAAAACTGGTGAGTGAGAGGTCTTCTTTCCACATCTTTTCATCTCAGGGCTCCATTACTTAACCCAGCAGAAGTTAAACCTTAGTCTCCCAACTTTCGGAGGTCACAATTATGTTTTTTTTTTTTTTTACTCAATATGCATAATGAAAAGCTATTGGCATGGCTTCTGAAAAGTTTTCATCAGTCTTAAAAAATTCCCTCATTTATCTATTCAACAAATATTTATGAAGTGCCTCCTATGGCCCAGACATTGTTCTAGACTAGAGACATAGGGATGAATAAAACACATAAAGTCCCTGCCACTGGGGGAGTAAACTGCACTTACTATATGTTAGAAAGTGATGAGTGCTCTGTTGATAAAACAGGAAGCAGCTCAGGAACGTGGAGGGCTGCCATTTTGAAAGTGTGGTCAAGGTAGGCACAGAGGTGTAGAAACCAGGGCAGGTAGAAGAGACATCTGGGGCTGCAGAAGGCTGGAGGGCAAGGCCACAGGCTCGGCTTCCCTTACTACCAAGAGAAAAACAAGAAAGTCTGAGATTGTTTCAAAGACTACTACTTCAAAGAGTCTTCTACACTTCAGCACCTTCAGTGCTCCATACTTCCTATAGTCTTCACACTAAACTGGTAGGTTGACATCGTTATTTACTGTTCAGGACCTGAGCCGTCAGAGCATTTAAGTGGCCTGAGTGAAGATGTAAAGCTAGTGAGGGATAGTGCCTGGACTCCATCCTGTCCTCTGACTCCTTAATAAGGCCAGTGGAATTGGCCATTCTGAACTGCCTGTCTGCCTATTTCTTCACTCCATGGATATTTTAGTCATCCCTTATCACATTTAAAAGCATCTGGGGTGTAGTGAAAAGCCTATCTTTGCCAATTACTCACCCTCTTTGAACTCCCTTTTTTCACCTGTAAAATAAGATCATATACTTGCCTCACAAGTTCATGGTGAAGATTAAATGAACAAGTATGTGAACAGCATCCTTCAGGGGTCCCACCAATGTCAGTGTTCTTTCTTCCCCAAGAGGCTGGGCTGACTTATGGGCTATATCACCGACTCAACGAACATGAGTTTGAGTAAACTGCAGGAGTTGGTGATGGACAGGGAGGCCTGGCATGCTGCAGTCCATGGGGTCACAAAGAGTTGGACACGACTGAGCGACTGAACTGAACTGAGTGTGGTCTTTACCAGTAAAAGTCTGGGCCTGGGAACCCAGAATATGTGTTTCAGTTCTGGCTCAACCTCTTATCTGCTGAGTGTCTTTGGGGAGATTGCTTAACCTCTCTTAGCCTTGCTTCCTCATCTATAAAAAGGAAAGGATAATAAATTCTCAATCTCAAAAGGTTGCTGTGAAAAGTAAATGCGTTAATACATGTCCTCCTTCATAAGACCTGCCTGTCTCTCAGTAAGTGTTCCAGAAAGGTTGGCCATTGCTGTGGCCAAGTCACCATTGTGTGCAAGTCATCATTTCTCCAAGAGACTCGAGTTTCTTTGCTGTAAAACAGGGACATTGACAGTTTCTGAGATGTCTTGTGGGGAGCTGGGAGATCAATTACCTTAGAAGACAACCCAGAAAGAATGGCTATGAGGCAACTGGCAGAGTGCCTGGCCCCAAGAAGGGCCCCAGTAAACGATAGCCATGGGTTTCCCTTGTGCCTCAGTGGTAAAGAACCCTCCTGCCAATGTAGGAACCACAGGAGACATGGGTTCGATCCCTGGGTCAGGAAGATCCCCTGGAAGAGGGCATGGTAACTCACTCTAGTATTCTTGCCTGGAGAATCCCAAGGATAGAGGAACCTGGCCAGCTACAGTCCATGGGGTCACAAAGAGTTGGACACGATTGGGTGACTGAGCACACACATACACACGCATGATCAGTATTGTTGCCAAGAAAGTCAGAGAATGACTCCAGCCAGTGAAGTGAGGGCCTGATTGTTCAGCCCTCCTCTCTCCCCACAACCTCAAATCCCATCAAGGGACTTGGGCTTCCCTCCCACTCTTGACCCCTTCTTGCCCACCCATATTTCTTTCAAGGACTGAGTTCCTCAACCGTCAGCCCTCCTAAGCAGTCAGCAGGCGGGTGTGTGGATTGTGGTTTCCTGTGATTGGGAGTGCATCCAGGTTCTGGTCGCCACCTTGAGCTAAAAGAGCCTGGAAATGTCAGTTATGTAACGACGCTGTGTCTCACTCCTCAGTGCTCTCCTGGCCCTTACTCTCCTGGTTAGATATCAGAGACATCTACTCTGCCTCCACTGGTTGTTCTTCCATGGAGTTAAGGCCCATATCTGTTCACTGATGGGGTTCACACCCTGTCCTTAAACATATTCGGTCCCTGCCAATCCAGCGGCCTCATTCACACCTCCTAGGACCCCCAGGTTAATCTCTTTCTCTTTCAAAAGGGCCACCTTCATCTGTCTCAGAGGGCTTCAGGTGTGTGAGAAGGGGGAGCCAATGGGGAACCATAAGGGTTGAGTCCTCTCTTCTGCTTCCTGGGATCCAGATCAACCTTCATCATCAAAATGAAAGTTTCCCAACCTGCTCCTCTACCCACCCTCTGTCCCTCTTTTTATATTCTCGTGAGTCACCAGTGTCTACTTACTGTGGGAGGTTTTGCTAGAGGTCTTCCTTAGTCTCTCACACACTTACATCTTGAATGGAGCTGGACTATTATGGAAAGATGGAGATTAGGACACGTATTCCCTTTCCGCTCAGCTCTGCCATGGAAAGACAACTCTATTCCATAAGTATATAATCTCTAGTGCAATACTTGCAAAGCAAAATACCAGTCAATAATTCCTCTCAAAATCTTACAATGTGATAAACTGGACAGGGGTAGAGGTTGTAAGCTCAGTCGCTCAGTTGTGTCCAACTCTACTCAACTCCTGGACTGTAGCCCACCAGGCTTCTCTGTCCATGGAATTTTCCAGGCAAGAATACTGGAGTGGGTTGCCATTTCCCCCTCCAGGGGATCTTCCCGACCCAGGGATTGAACTCGTGTCTCTTGCATCTCCTGCATTGGCAGGGGGGTTCTTTACCACTGTGCCATGTGGGAAACCCGGGTAGAGGTTAACAGTCACACAAACAACTGGCATGTCACGTTGAAGGTAGCAGGAAAGAGTAACTAACAAAGAATTTTTTGAGCACTGAGATGAAGTTGGAGCTTATTTGCTGAGAAAGATGAGGAAAAAGGCCATAAAGCTAGGAAGATCAAAATTGAGGAGTGAGGAGCAGAGGTGGAGAGGAGAGAGGCGGCATTCCTGCTGAAATGCCACACCAGAGGTCCAGAGAGTGGAGGTGAGAACGGGAATGAGATAGCAGGGTATTCCAAAGAGACTGGCTGGGGAGACATAGCTGGGATAACAAAGGGAGCCCTACAGATGACATAAGAAGGGAAACAGGGAAGAGCATGGAGGAAGTTTCTTATTTGCCTCTCTCCCTTCACAGGTGCTGCCACACTTCAAGAACGCCGGAAAACTGGCGAATCCTCAATCTTTCTGGCTCCAGACCTTGGTTCCATTACCTTGTCTAACCACACTGCTTTTCATTCAGAATACAGCTCTTCAGACGCCCTGATATCTACAGAAACCCATAAGCCAAAGCACCAATGCACTACCACGCACCGCTCCAAGCTGGCTCACCAAAGCTCCACAACCCAAGTTGCTCCTCCTGCTTCTGAACAGACCTCCAGCAAACAAAGAATAGGGCCAACTACCAAGAACGAACATGCTTCTGAACCTAATGACACCACTAATACAGATAGGGAAACACATACAACTCCAGTACCCAACAGAAAGAATACCACTTGTCTTAAGAGCACAACAAGCAGATCAACAGTGACAAGCAAATCAGCCAAAGTTGTAAGTAGCACCTCAAACAAGACTACTGAAAAGACAACACAAAACCTAGGAAAAGGGAGTGACCACAAGCAATCAACCACAGGGTGCCATGAGTGGACCACAGGAACCCCAGTAAAGTCCACAGAACATGAAGCAAAGACCACAGGGGACAATGAGAGGGCCACTGGAGCCTCAGAAAAGTCCACAGGACACGAAGGAAAGACCACATCAAACCATGAGAGGCCCACTGAAACCTACAGAGGAAATATCACACGGGGCCAAGAGAACACCACAGGAACCCCAGAAACGCCCACAGAACATGAAGGAAAGACCACATGGACCCATTATAAGACCACAGGAGGTTCAGCAAAATCTACTAGACATCAAGAAAAGACCACGTCGGTCACTGAGATCATAAAAACGTCAATAAAACTCACAGCAAAAAACACAGCAGCCACAGAGAACATAAGACCTACAGTGAAAGTCACAGGAAATGCATCTATCAGCACTAGATCTCCTTGTACCAGTAACAAGGCTCCCCGGTGTGTACGCACTGGTTCCTCTACACCCCCCACGTCAATTGTGTCAGACGCCCCCGACAACAAGAGCCATACACAGCAGAACAAAAATGACTCACAAGTTGTCCCTGAGGGAGAAACGGAAGGGAGTGATTCCTTCCCTGCATGGGCCATAGTGGTCGTGATCCTGTTGAGTGTGATTCTCCTTCTGGTGTTCATCAGCCTGATTGTCCTGGTAAGGGAGAGTAATGGCCAGGGAGGGTGAATCCATGGAACAGGGAGTTGAGATGATATATGGATCAGAACTGGAGGGAATGATAAGTCAAGGAAAAGCGGCATGGTGTGGGAAAAGATAATAGAGGGAATGTGGTGGTGGAAACTATGGAGAAAAAAAATAGATGCATGGGACATGAAAAATGGAATTGGGAAGCAAGCAGTGACTGAGAAAAAAAAGCTGTGAAGCAGGGAAAATGTAGGGGTTGGAGACAGAGTCTGGGGGTAAGAATAGGCGACATTCGGATAAAGAAAATAGGACAGAAGAGGAAACTGGAAATGAAGTCTGGAACTCTATACTGAATGTGGGACTGGAATAAGGATTAGGATTTGAATGGAATCTTGGGAAAGGAGCAAGTCAAAGGTCCAAGGTCAGGGAGAACAGAATTGAGGACCTGAGATACGGGTGTTGATAAAGGCAAATGGCATGGCAGATGGTACTCACTCCTCTTTTCTCCTCCCAATCACAGGCCTCCTACTTGGCTCGAACATGCCGTGCACTGACCCAGAACACTGAGAATAATGACTCAGAGAATGTCGGGGGCTCCAATTCCTACCCAGTTTACTTGATGGAGCAACAGACTCTCGGCCCATCCCAGACACCTGGCCCACGATGATCATTCAGAAGTCGCTCACCCCTAGATTTTCCATGACCTATCCCTTTCCTGGATGAGACCCATAACAGGGACCCACAATTGTGAGTCCCACAAGTGAGACCCACAGTTCCTATTTCCTGGACTCCAAGAAGGGCAAAGTACTGAGAGTTAACACGCTAACATTTCAACTGCTGTGCTCTTATTTAAACCAGTCAAGGCGTGAGATGATAAGCAAAAAGGATGTGAGTTTGGGATGGATGTATGGGGTGGAGATCAATATAGGACTCCGAGTCCTTGGAGAGGGCAGCACAGTTGGGGAGTCCTGGGAGGGGGCAGCACAGTGGGGGAGCCTTAGAAAGCAATGCTCCAGACCTGACCGAGTCAGGATTATAGGCAGCGGGAGTCAAAAGACAGAGCCTGTGGGTTTCAGGACCAACCTATATTATTTCCACCTCTCACTTAGAGTTTCTGTGTGGACAGCTTTGTCTCTCAGTTCCTAGGGCCCTTGATTTTTTTTTTTTTTTAAATAAAAAAATATTTAAAAGAAATGAGAAGAAAAGAGGATTTCTTTCTCCACCCTCTACATTCTCAGAAAAATTCCAGGAAAGATCATCCCACAGAATGATATCTCCCACCTAGATGGCTTGGCCCTCTTCCTTCTGAATCCCTTAGTTTTTCTAAATGTCTACAGTGGGCATCCTGTTGCTGGGTTGTGAGTGGGCATGCAGGGAGGGATTTTTGTTTGGCCTGCAGTCTCTTCCATGGATCTCCACCCCAGGCCTTCCTTGACAGTGTTCCCCACTCATCATTTATTTTTCTTGTGTCTTCCCCTAAAGCCCCAAAGTCTTGGCTTTTTCCTGTAGACGTCACCCATCTTCTCTACTGCCCCTATCCTCTCTCCTCACACCTTCACCCCTGATTCTGATTTTTCTCCTTACAGACATTTCATCTGGGTTTTTCTCTCCAATTTATTAAAGTTCTTTCCTCTATTACTGATTGGGCAGAAGGAGAGTCAGCTGATGACAGATAGCTTCTTTCTATCCATTGTTCTTTCTATAATAAAGTGTAAAATAGTTATAAAATAAAGCATAATAATTACTGGACTATCAGTTGGGAGAAAGTCCTGACATGTTCCTGGCTTTAGCTGTGACCTTGCAGAGAACCTTGAGCAGGAGTGGCTAGAAGTCAGGGATTCTTTGGAGGGTAAGGAAGAGAAGGCCGAATCTCCATTGCTCCTAAAATGGCTTATTCCTGGATTTCGAGAAGAGCCAGCCTGAATTCATGCTTGGCTCATTTGAATGGTGACAAAATGAGGAGAAAATGGGTTAGTAAGCAAGTATTTCTAAGTACCTATTATACATTCTGTTGAGGACTACAAAAAAGTATAAGACATTGCTCTCATCTGAGACACCAAAACAGGAAAGTAGGAATTAATTCAATAAGAGTTATCACAAGGCAGTACTACACAAAATAAAACAAGACTCCAATTAATTAAGCCCAAATTTATGCACATCTGCCATGTCCAGTACTCCTTAAGACAGCAGCCCTGCTCTAAAATCATTCTGTGTCCAGACGTAGGTCCCGACAGAACATCTGCCGGTCATCCATGTAGCCTTGGGTCTCACCCTTGCTAGAAGAGGATAAGGCAAGAGTGAGAGAGAAAGGCAAGAGAAAGGCTCTCTAGGTTTGCCAAAGGCCTTCCAACCTTGACTCCGTCCAGAATCAAGCAGCAGGGTCGTGGGCAGCTTTTTGGCAACCCCCTTTGCAAGAGGCTGGAAGGCCATCATGGACACCACTCCTGGTCTGGATTTTCCTATCACTGGATCATCTGCCAGGACCCAGCTCTGGGCTGGGAGGGCCCTCAGGCCTGAGGAGCTCTCTGCATCTCCCGCTGCAGATCCCTAACGTGGGTTCTGAAAAGCAGGCAAGCCAGGTGCAGAGGGGGCCCCAACATATGTGCCTGGAGAGAGCCTGGAGGCAGAGAGGGACGCCTGGTTTCCAGAGAAGGCTGGGATGCTGTAGGAAGAAAGGAGGAGGCAGCCGGGTTTCCAGACTCTTGACAGATGGTGACTGATCATGTGACAGCTGCCAGGACAGGAGGTCACTCGCCCTGGGAGGAAAGCAGATACCCCCTAACCCCAGACTCTTAAACACTGAATTTTCCCAGCCCGGACCCTAATCAAAGAACTTAAACAAAACAGAGCAAAACAGCCAACCCGACCAATGCCTGCCCCTCAAGGCACCAAAATGGAGCACTCGGGGTCAAAGGGCCCGTGTTTGGGGGAGTGGGGATGGTTCTTCATCTCCCCAAAGCAAACGGGGACTATGGGCCCCAGGGCGCGGCCTTGAAGGTCTCCCTTCTCACTTGTCTCTCCCAGGATAATGATCACTTGGAAATCGAAGGACAAATCCTTTAACAAGATCTGGAGCTGGGCTCGGGTTAGGAAAAATTACTTAAGGAGTGAGTGGCAAGCCAGGGAATCGGCTCCCGGCTCACAGGCTTATCGCTGCCCCCGCTCCCGGGGCCCCAGTTCCGGGGGAGAGGAGAGCACTGCCCTGGCCGAGGGCGCCCAAGACCCCAAGGGCTGGAGGGGGCTCCGGGTGCGAGAGCAGCCGGGGCGCCGGGTTCCCCAGGCGGGGACGCGGCCCTCCGTCCCTGGAGGCCACACTTGACCTGCGGCTGCGGAACTCGCTCCCTAACAGCTCAGCGTCAGCCCGAATCCGGCTCACCATCTGGCGGAGGGCGACACCAGAGGGCGACAGTCCCCGGCTGCGGACTCACCACCCTCGCTTCCCCCAGCGGAACGCCCGGCTTATCTGGCTCCGGAGGATGCCCTCCAACCGCCCTGAAGCCCCTCTGACGAGGAAAAAGGCGGTAGGGGGCTGTTTCAGGCGAGTCCCCTCTCCTGGCCTCAGCCACAGTCGCTGAGAGCCCCACAACCTCCACGTAACGTCTGTGCCCACGACACGCCCTATTTGGTTTTTGGCTGTGCGGGAAAGCTATGGGATCTTAGTTCCCTGACCAGGGATCGAACCCCAGCCTTTTGTGCTGAAAGCGCTAGAGTCTTAACCACTGGACCACCGGGAAAGTTCCGGCACCCTCTATTCTGATCTCTGAATCCACCCAGGCCTCCTCCAAAGTCTCTAAGACTACCGGGCCTCAGCAACAACATCCGTGTCCACCGCAGCCTCCACCATCAGGACCACAACATCTGAGAGCACCATGGCCTCCGCCCCCAATCCTGAGAGGAGGACAGCTGCTTACACAGCCTCTGATACCGCAGCTGCTAAGTCGCTTCAGTCGTGTCCGACTCTGTGTGACCCCAGAGACGGCCTCCCACCAGGCTCCCCCGTCCCTGGGATTCTCCAGGCAAGAACACTGGAGTGGGTTGCCATTTCCTTCTCCAATGCATGAAAGTGAAAAGTGAAAGCGAAGTCGCTCAGTTGTGTGACTCCTAGCGACTCCATGGACTGCAGCCTACCAGGTTCCTCTGTCCATGGGATTTTTCCAGGCAAGAGTATTGGAGTGGGGTGATACTGCAGCAGTCTCCACTAAAACCTCTGCCCCTGCCACAGCTACCACAGTGCCCACTGAGACCACCACAGCTTCCATGGTGGCATCTGTGCCCATCACAGTCTCCACCAATGAAACCACCACAGGCTTTGAGACCACCCACCATGGCTTCTACCATAGCCTCAGGAACCCCTGTGGAGTCTGTGCCCACCCAGGCCTCTGAAACTACTGTGGCCATCTCAAAATACTGAGTATTGGTATTGGTCCAGAGGATGTGAAGGATACTTCACAAGTCAAATCTTGCTTGTTATTTGTCTTTCCAAATAAAGTGCTGGAACACAGCCACGCCTATTTGTTTACATTTATAGCTGCTTTCCAGCTACTTTGCATAATTGTGACAGAGACTGTGACCAAATGGCTTAAAAATCTACCATCTAGCTCTTTACAGGAAGAGTTTGCCAACCTTGCTCTAGTCCAAGACCAAAACTAGTTTTTTTTCATACTCCGGCACTTGCTGTTAAAAAAACCCATCTCTGCACTTGCCATCAGCACTCATAATGGAACTGATTCTACCCACTTTGTTCCGACACCTTCTGCTATTCCAGTGACTGAGACTGTTCTATCAGCATAGCCACTTCCCATCTAAACACAACATTGCTGTGGACACCACCATCTCTAATGCCTCTTCTATATCAGGTCCTCCCCCCTTGTCTGAGTCCCCTCTCCTCCTGCCCCGGCCCCTGGGGTCACCATCTTCTTCATGTGGATCAGGTTCTTCCACATCTATTTGGAGCACACTCAGCTCGACTTTGTTGATCACCACGAATGTGTTCAATTTATATCACCTCTGCTCCAAGTCATGACCATTGCCTCATCCATGGGTAAATCTTATTCTGTCATCTCTTCCTCCAGCACTATCCTTATACCCAGTGACTAGATCACAAGAGTATCAGACCCTGTTCCTGCACACCCTCTTCCCTGTGGGTGGCCACTTCCATAATTGAATAGATCTCCCACTTCTCCATCAGCCATGGTCACATTTCCTCAATCTTCTGCCTCCACCATCCGCAGTACCATCCATGCATGTATTCTACCTCCTCTTCTGAAAGACACTCGTCTCCATTCTGGGGACTGTGGCCTCGGGAGAATCACTTTCTACTGTCTCTCTTCCCACCGCAACACCTCCCCTCAAACCAGCACCACAGTTGTGTTAGAGTCAACCCCTCTGCTCTAAGGACACCTGCCTCTCCATTAATTTTCTCCACTACAAGTCCATCATGTTGGGTAATCTATTTCCCAGGCACTAGGATCCCTGCAACAAAACCCAGATACCCCCATTTCTGTCACCCCCGCTCCTGGAGTGAACTCCACATCTCCTGCTACCAGCAATGCCATCCCTGGGATAGCCCTGATGCCCCATATACCTCTGGCCTGGGCACATCCATTATTGGAGCATCATCCACCACCACAGTGCCAGGTACTAGGACCACCAGGACAGGATATCCCCACGAGCCAACCAGCAGTCCTGGAATCAGCACCATCTCCCATGAAACAAGCCCTGTCAGCATGGGCACAAACATAAGTTAGTGTGAACCACATGCCAACCCATGTGCTTCAACCGAATGGATATTTGCAGCCTGAGGCATCACCCTCATTTCTCTGGCTGCAGCTGTGGCTGAGTTGGACTAACGCAGGACTGAGTTTTGTCTGGTGAATTACTGTGCACGGAGAGGGGGGGACCCACCTAGAAGATGGATCATGAATGGGAACAGAATAATAGAAATGGGACCAGTAAGACATTCAGAACGAGAAAGCAATGTGTGGCAACTCACGCATGCTAGCCTCATCAACACGAGATCAGCGGGAGCAAACTTGTCTCACTAAGTCAGATTTATTGGCTTGTTGTACCAAAAGAGACTGTACACTAGAGGGACTAAGGAGCTTCTTATCAACTAAGGAAGAGGCATTGTAGTGTTGAGGAAAGCGTGGAGTTTGGGTGCAAGTTAAATGAAGCAGTTTTAATAAGCTTAGAACAAAGCAGGACTGTGTGTACAAGGATCCACAGCGACGGGAGACTGTGAAGTAGACCTGGTTTCCTTGGAAACTGTATAATTACAAGAGACCTGGAATGTTATTCAGAAAGTCTCATCTCCCCCAGGGTAGGAATTCCAGGCTGCTTCTCTATGGCAGAGTGACTTAGATTCTCCAGATAAGAATGGGCTATTTCCTTCTTACTGATTCAAATGGCAAATTTTCAATAGTCTATGATTTCACAGAACTAAATTTTTCATTGACAAAATCATTGAAAGTGAGTAAGTCACTCAAAGAAGGGGGCTGTTTTGATGCTTCACAGCTGCAGTGTGTCCTTGGGAAAAATACTTTCAGTGATCTTTGCATCTGGTTTGATCTACATTGTTATCCCAGCCTGGTGAACTATAAGATAGACTGTTACCTTCTCCGTCAGAGTTTTACTTTCTCACATGACATAATACAAAGGCCACAAGAGGGAGCAAAACAGAAAATATAAATGATAGATTATACAGCAAGAAGTAGAAAAAAAGAAAACAAAGATGAAGTGGCGGCCCAAGAGAAAGGTAAATGCATGGGTCTATGTGGTGTGAACAGAGGCGAGGATAAAGGAAAGCATATCTTTTTTTAAAAAAATAGCTGGAACTAAAACTAAGTGTTAATTTTAATTCTGGAATTCCTAAAAAATAAAGCAAAAAGACAACTACACTGTAATGTATTCCTTCTGCCAAACTAAAGACACAAGAGATTTCCTGAGAAGCAAATTGCATTTCCAGAAAAAAGGCACTCTCAAAGAAATCAAGAAATTTATTACATGAATCCTGTAATGAGACAGCAGACTCATAATAGAGTCCGTCTTCCACTATGATTTTGTAAAAGATCCAAAGCACATATAAAAAGGGGCATTTCTTAAATTGATCTTATCTAAAATCCAGCCCACTCAAGTTCTCCATTTCTCATTTCAGGAGCAATATTTAAAATATTTACCGGCAGAATGGCACAAACCTTGGTTTTGGTGCAGAGCCTGAGAAGAATCCTACTGTGTCTGGTTATTTCTTTCGTCTGACTGTGGCAAGTCCTGGGGTCCTGAGGGAAGGTCTTTGATTGGAGGGACTTTGCTCAGGGGGCTGTGTACAGTGGTTATTTATCAACTGGTAGAGAAGAATTTTAATATTTTAACAACTGATGTGACCTGACCTTTAAGCATAGATCTGGGTGTAAGTCTAGAATGGAGTATGAAGCACTATAAATTCAAAACATCTTCCCTACGTCCTGAATTCCAGTAATTTTAAGGTGATGTCTGGCTGTGATTTTCATTTTGGTACTCCCAGGTAGATCCTCAAGTGTGGCTGCCATTCATGTTGAACATGCCCATCTAAGAGTGTGACTGTAAAGCTTTAAATAAAATAACATTTAGCAGTTAAAAAAAAAAAAGCTGGAACTATGCACTAAAAAAAGGATCTTTAGAAGGGATGAACATTTGGCCCCCAACAGATTTTTCACTATCATAGATATCCCTACATGCTAATTCCCAGGATGAGAGTAAGGGGCTCTTTTCCCCTGTTTTTATTATTTTACCTAAGTGAAAAGAAATTCACTTTTGTAGGTGCCTCTTGTGTGTGTGTGTTAGTCACTCAGTCATGTCTGACTCTTTGTGACCCCCAAGGACTGTAGCCCACCAGGCTCCTCTGTCCAGGGGATTTCCCAGACAAGAATGCTGGAGTGGGTTGCCATGCCCTCCTCCAGGGGATCTTCCTGACACAGGCTCCGAACGTGGGTCTCCTGCACTGCAAGGCAGATTCTTTACCATCTGAGCCACCAGGGGTACCTCTTAGCACACATCAAATAAGTTGGACACACTAAGGGAGGGTAACAAGAAAATACCCTTAGCAAGGACAGAGCCCCATTCTTGTATAGAGGAGGCTTCTGAGCTTTGAGAGCTGACCTATTTGGAGGCCTAAAGCCCCCTGCAGTTCTCTGGGGGTGGGAGAGGAGTGACAGCCACATGCCAGTGGCAGAAGGCGTTTCTGCATTCTATTCTCCATCCTAGTTTTAACCCTCTAATATATCTTTCTTGTTTAATTTTTTTTTAATGTATTTATACTGTCTGGGGACTTCCCTGGTGGTCCAGTGATTAAGAATCTACCTTCCAATGCAGGAGATGTGGGTTCAATCCCTGGTCGAGGAACTAAGATCCCACATGCCACAGGGCAACTATTATAAGCCCATGAGCCACAACTATAGAGAAGCCCGTACACCTCAACGAATACCCAGTGCAGACGAAATATTTAAATATATATATATATCTATACTTTCCTTTTTTGGCAGTATGTATTCCTGAAGTAGACTTCAATGTATGTAGGATAAGCCAGAGTAAATACACAATAAATAAATGAAAAATCCACACACCAGCCACAAATGGCTGGCATAATTTATAATCAACATACTTGCATTTCTTATTTCAGATTCTCTGATCCCTCCCAGTGGGGAGAACAAAATGTGACTTACCAGCCATGAACAATCCTCTAATTGTTTAAGGTAAAGATGTAATAATAATAACTAGTACTTTATTAACTGTGTAGGTCCTGGTCTAAAGTACAAAAAAGCATTGTTTCTCCTTAATTCTGCTTACTCTTATTATTCCATTTTACAGGCTAGACACTGCAGTCAGAGACTGAAGGCGCTTGTTGAAGATCACAGGGCGAGGTGGTGACAGAACTGGGGCTCTAACTCAAGTCTGCTTCACAGGAGAGTCTGTGCTCTTAGCCTCAGTGTTTAAAGCTGGTTCTCCAACTTTTAGTTCTTAATGGGCCTTCCTTTATCTTAAAAAATAATTGAAGTGTAACTTACAAGAAGTGCACAGATCTCAAGTGTACATCTTGATTATTTTAAAAATGTGTACGCACCCGAATAACCACCAACCCATTCAAAATAGTGAACATTCCTAGCATCTGAGTAGTTTCTGTGTCTACTCCCTGTCAATACCTGCCTGACCAACTATTATTCTGACTTCTAATTTATGAACTCTCATAAGTTTCTTGTTTTTACTTGCCCTCATCAACATGTGACTTTCTTGGCTGATAAACACAATGAAAGCCTCCCTATTTCTGGGAGACTCTTGGCTGTGGATTTGCCAAGGTAGAGGGCAATGATCGTAGCATTCATATAGAGAATATGTAAGTGCAGTAATCACTGTTACTGTTTTCTCAGAGATGCTGAAAAAAAATAAGAGGAAGAGAGATACACACCAAGAATGGATGAAAAGAGAAAATTTGTGATTTTTGGCAATCCAAGTTTTAATGATCTGAAAGAAAAGGATTTAACTTTAATAATATATATATTTTCTCTTTTATAAGAACTTTTAAAATAATTTTATTTATTTGTTTTTGGCTGTGCTGGGTCTCTGTTGCTGTGTGGGCTTTGCTCTAGTTGTGGAGATCAGGGGCTACTCTCTAGTTTCAGTGCTCGGGCTTCTCATTTCAGTGGCTTCTCTTGTGAAGCACAGAATCTAGCAGGATGCACGGACTTCAGTAGTTGCGGCTCCCGGGCTCTAGAGCTCTAGAGCACAGGCTCAACAGCTGTAGGCACGGGCTTAGACGCGCCGCAGAATGTGGGATCTTCTTGGATCAGTGATCGAACCCGTGTCCCTTGCTTTGGCAGGTGGATTCTTTACCTGCCACCAGGGAAGCCCCTAGAAGGACATTTCTATTTCCCTGATAAAAAAAGAGGCATTTACAACCTCCATGACCACAGAATTGACATTGGTCTGGACCTTGACTCAAGATTGGGCTCTGGAATGTTCCATGGCCTAGAAAATGAACTGGATCATGGAGGAGCATAGGCTTTAGACACAGGGTAGGCCATGGACAGTGCCATGAATTGATGAAGGACAGGGAAGCCTGGCATGCTGCAGTCCACAAAGTTGCAAAGAGTTGGACATGACTGAGTGACTGAACAACCACCAAGGAGGTGGTTATGGCATGAATCCTGGAGGAAGTCAAAGACATGGAAGGAGCCATGACAAGGGGCATAAAGTGTATCACAGACAAGGCCACCAAGGAAAACTAAGAGGAAGGGGGAGTACGGACACAGACTGGATATGAGGGAGGCTTTGGAAAAGGAAATATCACAGAAGAAGGGGGTTACAGAAGAGAGGGGAGTGATTATAAAATGGGTCGAGATGGGCTTCCAATGGTCTTCAGAGAATCGGCCATGGAGATGGTCATGAGCAAGGTAGAAAAACAAAAAACAAGAGCCAGAGAAAAGACAGAGGTCACAGAGGCAGGACAGCCAGAAATACAGAGAATGTTCTGGAGGAGACCTGCAGCCTCATCATATTTGGACAGGAGCTCAAATTAAGATACTTCCAAAGCTTCACCACAGTTCAGAACCTCTTAAGAAGTCACAGTGACCAACCGTGCAACGATTTCTCTTTGCTCTCGTAATGCACAAGTAATCACGTGTGCCCTTTTCAATTTGGAATTGTTTTTTATTCCTCAGGACACAATGTGACTGGCAGGAAGAAGGATAATATTATTTCAGCTTAAAAAAACACAACAACTCGTATTTCTGGTGGCAAGATGACTTGTTTTTCGTTCATCTGTTTGAGCATTCTTTCTTTCCCCTCCTTTTCCTGTTTGTTACTGAGTGCTTACTATGTGCTTAGGATTGTACCAGGTAACTTTAAATGCACTATCATTTAACAAGTTTGAAATTGTAATCTCAAAACAATCTTTTGAGAACTTCTACTTTTCTGGCAAGGTAATGGACAGGATGTATTAACCACCCCTCTTAATGAAAGCAACAAACATTGCTGGATAAAATATTGAAAAAAATCTTTGTAAATGTGTCAGTCATCTGGGTAGAAACTATCAATCAGCTGGGTAGATAGTAAGTAATATTTAGATCAACAACCAAGAGAATGCGGAGACTCAGAGAGGCTGAGGAAAGCTTTGAACCAACCTTCATATTGAAGGCATTTATCATATTTGTGTTTAAACTTACCTTCTCACAGCTTTTTTGCATGTAAGGTACAGGAAACAAAGTCCAGGACCTACATAAGGTGTGGAGTCCAACAGGAGACTAAAGAAAGCTGAGACCTAAAAGGGTTAAAGCCTCAGTGTTGTGGTTAAATAGAATGAAATTGTATCGCCCACTTTGCATATTGGCAATTGAGACAAATGTTTGTCTCTAAACTTGACACTGAGTGGAGGGAGTTAAGAACCTCCCCTGAAAATTTGTAATTGCATGACATTCTTCATTTGGGCTTGTAGCTTCAAATCATACAAACTGGGTAGACAGAAAGCCATCTTTGACCTACTCATATCTTCCAGGTCTCCTTTATTTTTGGGGAGATTCTCACTCCCACTTTGTCTTTTCCAAATGCTATATGACAAGTAAGGAGAAAATCACTGCCACATGCTACAGTTAAAATCTCAAAATACACTTAGCATCTATATATCTATGGTTTTCCTTTGTCCTTTATTATTGTGTCCTGTATTATTATGTACAAAACATTGTTGTTGTTTAGTCGCTAAGTCATATCCAACTCTTTTGCCACCCCATGGACTGTAGCCTGCCCAGCTTCTCCACCCATGGAATTTCCCTGCAAGAATACTGAAGTGGGTTGCCATTTCTTTCTCCAGGGGATCTTCCTGACCCAGAGATCAAACCCACGTCTCCTGCATTAGCAGGCAGATTCTTTACCGCCTGAGCAGTAAAGAGCCACCAGGGAAGCCCCCACTAAACACTGTACTGTGCCTTTAAATACACCATCATTTATTTCTCAGAACAATCCAATGAAAACTTAAATGTCTGGCTCTATAATGGCCTCCCTGCCTTGACTTAAAATACGCTGAAAAACTAAAGATGGTGGACTAAAACTTCTTCTTAGATGTATCAGTGACTCAGCAGGACAATAAGAAATACTAAAAGGAAAGACTAAAGTTAAAGTAGGAACCCAAGGAGTAAGGGGAATGAATACTCAAGCCAACGTTTGCCCAATCAGTTGACCTTAAGCTTCTGGTAGCACAGCCTCAGTCAGACTGACCCAAGTAAGGACTCTCTCGGTAGACCTTCACATAAAACTGAAACCTTCAGGGAGAGTGTAAAAACTAACCCACTCTTCCTCTAAGGAAATGTGAGCAAAATTGTCTGCCTCTAAACTCAACGCAGAGGAAGGAAGGATGGGGAAGTACCTTTTGAGAAATAATTTGTACACAATACTTTACATGGTTTGCAGCCCCAAATCATGCAAACTTGGTGATTCAAAAGAGCTCCAGCCTATGATTTAATTTAAAGGAATCTTCAAGTGGGATTGCCTCCCTATGCTTAGCAAAAACATGCAAATTTACTGTGGATGGTCAGAACTCATTTCAGGCTTCAGAGGACTTACACACGTAATAACGCAAGAAAAATAAATTTATAGTTATAAATCTCAAAGCACTAATGAGGTACCACAAGTGAAAACCAGCAAGAAACAAAACAAAACAAATAGCAGGATCAGATCCACAAAAAATCATAGGTATTGTCATAGCTTTATGGCTGTCTACTAATATCCACTTTCCATCTTTGACAATAGAATTCTCAAGTTTTAGTTGAGCACATGTCCACCCAGCAAAGGACTATATTTCCCAGACTCTCTTGCAGCTTACTGTAGCTGTGTGACTATATACTATTATATTAAATAATGGTATATATATATATATATATATATATATATATATATATATATATACACCTTATCTAACTTATATGCAGAATACATCATGTGAAATGCCAGACTGGATGAAGCACAAGCTGGAATCAAGATTGCCAGGAGAAATACCAATAATCTCAGATATGCAGATGACACCACCCTTATGGCAGAAAGTGAAGAACTAAAGAGCTTCTTGATGAAAGTGAAAGAGGAGAGTGAAGAAGCTGGCTTAAAACTCAACATTCCGAAAACTAAGATCATGGCATCTTGTGCCATCACTTCATGGCAAATAGATGGGGAAACAATGGAAGTAGTGTCAGACTTTATTTTTGGGGGGCTCCAAAATCACTGCAGATGGTGATTGCAGCCATGAAATTAAAAGACACTCGCTCCTTGGAAGAAAAGCTATGACCAACCTAGACAGCATATTAAAAAGCAAAGACATTACTTTGCCAACAAAAGTCCATCTAGTCAAAGCTATGGTTTTTCTAGTAGTCATGTATGGATGTGAGAGTTGGACTATAAAGAAAGCTGAGCGCTGAAGAACTGATGCTTTTGAACTGTGGTGTTGGATAAGACTCTTGAGAGTCCCTTGGACTGCAAGGAGATCCAACCAGTTCATCCTAAAGGAAATTAGTCCTGAAAAATTCATTGGAAGGACTGATGCTGAAGCCGAAACTCCAATACTTGTCCACTTGATGCAAAGAACTGACTCATTTGAAAAGACCCTGATGCTGGGAAAGATTGAAGGCAGGAGGAGAAGGGGCCAACAGAGGATGAGATGGTTGGATGGCATCACCTACTTGATGGATATGAGTTTGAGCAAACTCTTAGAGTTGGTGATGGACAGGAAGCCTGGTGTGCTGCAGTCCATGGGGTCACAAAGAGTCGGACACTACTGAGTGACTGAACTGACATGCTCCTTGGGAGAAAAGCTATGACAAACCTAGACAGTGTATTAAAAAGCAGAGACATTACTTTGCCAACAAAGGTCAACTGTGTGACCATGTTCTTATGGTGTGTAAGCAATAATCTCTTGTGAAGTTAAAAAAAAAAAACAAACAAGATAGATTTAACATACTTGATAATGTAAGAGTATGAGTTGGGAGACATAATAAGATGTAATAAGAATGAAAGTGTTCCAAGGTCCTTATATTGTTTGAAGGAACATAAAGATATTAATTATATTTAGGCTGATAAGTATGCATGTCTTTTAGGAAAAGTCTAAAAGGTGAAATCTGGAATTGAATTTAGGACCTCCTCCTCCTCCAAATAATTCTAGAGGGAAGAAATTTTCTTTCTTAGAGTGCTATTGGCTTTCTGGCCACAGGACAGGATTACTGGGGGTCCAGAAGCCTGCCTGTCCCTGACTGGCACCTCATACCTCAGCCTCAGAAACCATCCAGGCTTGCGTGCAAGCCTTTCCCAGCACACTCTGTCCCTTCTGGCTCTCAGACTTAATTATTCCAAGCACCTTCATGTTTCCAGCCACCTCCTACTTGCCAGCTTCTTTGTTGCAGGTCTGACATATCAAGGATGCCTGTTCACCTATAAATAAACTACCTGAGACATTGCCTCTTCCATGAAGCTTCTCCTCACTGACAGGGAATGGAGACAGCTGACTTTGATCATGCAGACAGCACTGGAACTCCCATCAATCCCACTGCCTCGCCCTGGCCCCAAGAAGTCTTCCCCATGAACTCCTCAAACCCTCCACTCATTCACATCGCTTCAGTCATGCTCATTTAGCCAACTGTGTGTCCTTTCTCCCGCTGGATCTGCGTCCACACCCAACTTGAAGTTCCTAAGGAACTTGGACCATGTATCTCCCTCCCCCGACAGAGTTGAGGTCTCCTGATGTGGTTCCCATGCTATACCCTCCTGGGAGATGCTTCATTAAGTCTGATGAGAAGCAACATTTGAAGGGTCCCAGGGAAGAAAAGCTCCTATGAATTACTCTGAAGACAAACAAGAAGGGAACCCCTATGGTTGAGAATCAAAAGGTGGCCCTTGAGCGGGGGGAGGGAAAAATTGGGAGTTTGGGATTAGCAGATAGAAGCTATTATACATAGGATGGATAAAGAATAAGATCTTACTGTATAGCCCAAGAAACTATATCAAATCATAGTGGAAAAGATATGAAAAAGAATCTATGTATCTGTGTAACTGAATCACTTTACAGCAGAAATTAACACAACATTGTAAATCAGCTATACTTCAATAAAATGTTTAAAAGGGAGGGCCTATATCACCCCTTCGCCTGCTATGAATATGACAAGTAGTTTGTTCCTGCATATTTAACACTCTCTCCCACCCTCATCCCCCATGCCCCAGAGACCCCAAAGATAACTACATTGCCCATGGGTCTCTCTTTCCCTGTTCAGTCATTGTGCATTGTTGAGTGCCTACTGCATACTCAGCAATGTACCATCTGTCTTCTGCTTGTATCCCAGGAGCCCAGATCCCTAGTTACTACTCTCTTTGAAGTCTCATATTTTTTTGATTCGGAGATGTGGGGTCCTGCCCCTCAGCTCAGTCTGTTAGGGTTTCTTTCATGCTAAAAGTAAACACACAGCACTTCGTGACTAGGAAACAAAGTCGTGAACTGGAACAGGTTTCTGACCCCATTTTTGCCTCAAGGGTGGGTCCCTTCCACTCTGACAATCTTGATCTTCTTATCCAATCCTACTTCCTGCTCAAACCCAGCCCAATGCCCTGCCTAGTGTGATCACATCATTCTCCTTTCTCACCTTCCTCTTGACCCCCAGCCTATTCCTTCCCAGACTCAGTATTGTTTTGTTACTTGTTCACAGTTGGTTGAAAAACAGGTCAATTTCCCAACTCCTCCCCAACCTATATGAAGCTATAAAGGCCCCTGCAGCTTATCCATGATAAAGAAAGAGGCAACAACATCGTGTGAAGAAAGCTTAAGTAGCCCAGGGATCTCATCTCCCACCACTCAAGCTCAAGATTCTTTCCAAGCACATATACTTAGGAGACCTAAGCTCTTGGAAGCTCCAGCCTTTATCTCTTCACCTTGGACTCTCCTTTCTCAAGATACTGTTCTTTGTCTTCTAGGTCTTGGCCACATCTGGGATCCAAGCACCTTGTTTACCAGCCACGAAGAGGAAGATCAAGATGCAGAAAAGAAACATTTGCCTTAAGTATTGCTTACTGTTGCATCTCCTGCTATTACAACATGGTGAGTGCTTTTCTTTAAAGGTGGGTGGTCTGTGAAGTTTTGAGAGATCATGGGAGATGATGATCACCACTAGGAACAGCTCTGGTTTTCCTCCATAGACTGAGGGTCATTTCACTCCGATCACTTCAGTCTAATAAGGTATCACCCAGGAGGCAGTCAAGCACAGTGCTTAGAACTGTGGCCTTGGTGTCCAGTTGTCAATGTCTGAATCATGGCTCCATCTGTTACCTACGCACTTTAGGTTAGTTAGCTGCTCTGTGCCTCCGTTTATGCATCTATAAAATGGCAATAATCCATGAGATATGGCTAGAGGGCTAAACATTAGTAACAAGAAGAATTGACTTGTTTAAAAATATCCCTCTTCTATATTCTATAGACTTAATTTTTCTCCTGTCCTTAACCCTGATTCCCCAGTCAGCCTAAGTCAGCCTCAGACCAAGGAGAAAAGGATTTAAGAGTCGAAACGAACCCCCACTCTGTTCCACACTTCTGACACTCTATTAAACACTCCTTGGGCCATCTTCTATTGTGCAACTAGGAAGCATGGCTTCTTAGAGAATCCTTTAATTTTTATTTTGGCTGTGCCACATGGCTTGCAGGATCTCAGTTCCCCAAACAGGGAATGAACCTGAGCCATTTGGCAGTGAAAGTGCCGAATCCTAACCACTCGACCCTAGGGAACTCCCTGAGAATTCATCATTTTGAATCAAAATTAGCCCTCATAGAATTTTGATGCACCTATTCTGTTCTTCAAAACTTCTCAGATAAATCCATTTCCTCTTTTACATATCACCCCTACTCTTGTTTATCTCCATTTCTTTTTTAAAATTATACCTTATGTGTGTATGTGTTTTTGGCTGTGCTGGGTCTTCCTTGCTGTGAGCGGGCTTTCTCTAGTTACAGCAAGGGAGGGCTACTCTCTAGTTGCTGTGCTTGGATTCTCACTGTGGCAGCTTCTCTTCTTGTGGCTTGAGGGCTCTGGAGTACACAGGCTTCAGTAGTTGCGGTACATGGGTTTAGTTGTGGGAAGTGGGCTTAGTTGCCCTGTGGCACCTGGAATCCTTCCACACCAGGGATCAAACCTGTGCCCCTGCTTTGGCAGGCACACTCTCAACCACTGGACCACAAGGAAGTCCTCATCTCAGTTTCTTATTTAGTTTTATTCATGATTCTGATCTTAACTTCAATTTGTACTCCATTGCAGACTTCAGCAGGGAGCGGGGCTTTCCCCAAATAGAACTAAATTCTAATCATATATTATATAGCTCAGTACGTAAAGCATCTACCTGCAATGCAGGAGACCTGGGTTCAATCCCTGGGTTGGGAAGTTCCCCTGGAGAAGGAAATGGCAACCCACTCCAGTATGCTTGCTGGAGAATCCCATGGACAGAGGAGCCTGGCAGGCTACAGTTCATGGGATCCCAAGAGTCAGACACAACTTAGTGCTTTCTTTCTTCCTTTCTAATCCTATGTTAGTTCAAATAAGCCCGAGGGGAAAATACACCTGTGTGGGGTGAGGTGATAGGCACTCAGGTCCGAGTTAGTAGTAAAATGAACCAGAAATGAGATAAATTTCATGTGGGGAGCCTGAGTGTCTTTGTCCTTCAGGGTAGTGAGAGGCAAAAACAGGCACAAACTTAACTCCACCTGAGCCTTCAGGAAGGTGGAAATGCTTCCCTGTACCTGTAGATTTTGATTTGCAGACCTTAATCCTGGGAGAGCTTTTATATTTCAGCTACATATAACTTGTTCTTTTTCGATCTTTGCCTTGTGCTCAGGAGCTCCTGGAACTTAAATACATATATAATCACCCAGATACCTAGTCTCATCTCAGATTCTGATTCATTTAGTCTGGAGTGGTTTGCCTAGAAATCTTTATTTTTAACAAGCTTCCCAGATAATTCTGATATAGATGTTTTCTGAATAACACAGAAATATTTTTCAAGAAAGAAGCTATACCAATTTAAAAGTGAATTAGCCAATATACACATTTCACCTGGGTTCTACAATTCCTTTATAATACTTTTTATCTGCGTTAAATATTGTACAGCAGTTGATGGAATAAGCTCATTCTCAGTGAAATTAGTTCATGTAACCCAGGTTTTAGAGGTGGATGTGGAGGATGACTTAGCTTGGTGGTTAAAAATGCAGATTCAATAGCCTCGGTTCAAATTCCTGTTCTACTACTTACTAGCTGTATAAACTTGGGCAAGTGTCAACATTTCTAAGCCTCAGTTTTTTCATCTTAGCTGTTGATAATAATAATATCTATTTCACTGGGCTGTAGTGAAACATTAAATAGAATTATCCAGGTAATGAATTTAACCAGGCATTGAGCAGAAAGTATATATGCTCAATATATGTCATCATTTATAATTATCATTAGGCATAACCTCCAGTAATACTAGCACAGCTGTCAACAATGAATCCAGCCCAGCTTCCAGTGAACCCGATACAGCCACCACTGGATCCAATGCAACCTCCAGTGAGACTAGTATAGCCTCGAACACTGCATCCGGCACGACCCATGGTGGTCCTAGCACAGCCACTAATGCTGGATCCCAAGGGACCTCCAGTGGATCTAGCACCACCTCCAGTACTGAATCCAGCGTGACCTCTGGAGTGTCCAGCACAACCTCTGACACTGGATCTAGCATGACCTCTGAAGAGTCCAGCACAACCTCTGATACTGGATCCAGTGTGACCTCTGGAGAGTCCAGCACAACCTCTGACACTGGATCTAGCATGACCTCTGGAGAGTCCAGCACAACCTCTGACACTGGATCCAGTGTGACCTCTGGAGAGTCCAGCACAACCTCTGATACTGGATCCAGTGTGACCTCTGGAGGGGCCAGCACAACCTCCAGTACTGGATCCAGTGGGACCTCTGGAGGGGCCAGCACAACCTCCAGTACTGGATCCAGTGGGACCTCTGGAGGGGCCAGCACAACCTCTGATACTGGATCCAGTGGGACCTCTGGAGGGGCCAGCACAACCTCTGATACTGGATCCAGTGGGACCTCTGGAGGGGCCAGCACAACCTCTGATACTGGATCCAGTGGGACCTCTGGAAGGACCAGCACAACCTCCAGTACTGGATCCAGTGGGACCTCTGGAGGGGCCAGCACAACCTCTGATTCTGGATCCAGTGGGACCTCTGGAAGGGCCAGCACAACCTCTGATACTGGGTCCAGCACAGCCTCCAGTGGGACCAGCACGGCCTCCAAAACTGGATCCAGTGCAACCACAGGAGGCTCTGATACATCTTTTCCAACTGGAACACACACAACTTCTAACAAAAGTAGCACAAGTGCTGGAACTCCAGTGGAGGATGTGAAGCCCAGTGGGTCCCTGAAGCCATGGGAAATCTTCCTCATCACTCTGGTCTCAGTTGTAGTGGTCGTGGGATTCTTTGCTGGGCTCTTCTTCTGCGTGGTGAGTGCCTAATACGTAGGAAAGTGCCTGGGGGAAGGAGTAGCAGGAACAGAAGGAAATGAAGTGTGAATAGTAGGACCATCAAGTTAGGGGTGAGTAGGAAAGAAAGATCAGGAGAAAGGTTCTAAAGAGAAACAGCAAGTTAGAAACAGAGGAACCAATCAATGTGCAGAGGAAACTATTGACTTGTGGGGAAAGGAGGGCAAAAGAAGAAATAAAGACTGTAAAGACTGGTGAAAGAGCTACCATGTGAGGGAGATGGTTTAAAGGGGGAGAAGATTCCAGCAAAAGTCCCTGGTGAAGGCTTGCTGGGGGTAGGGGACCCAATTCTGAAAGGATTCTGCCTTCTTTTTCTAGAGGAACTCCCTGTCCCTGAGAAATGTCCTTGACACAGCTGTCTACCGCCCCCATGGCCCCAACCTCGGCCGGGGCCCTGGAGGGAATCACGGAGCCCATCACAGGCCTGGGCGGAGCCCTGCCAGGTCCTGGAACAGACCCATATCCTCAGTAACCATGGAGATGAGAGAAAGTCACAGTGGGTTCTGAGCGGCTGCTGAAGCCATGGAGCCACATTCCTCAGAGAGAAAGCCAGCCTGGGGGACCAGAGATCTGAGTGTTCTTTCATTCGTCCCCAGGAGCCCCTTCTCAGCTTCATTTGGGTCTCTGCCAGGCTTGAGGAAGACACTTCCTCTTTCTCTCTTGCTTTTACCAGATGTTGGGAAGAGACTCTGTTGGTCTTTAAGCTATGAAATAAACACATGAAATTAAATCACAGAGAGAACTTGTGTGTGCACATGAGTGGGTATCTGCCGCGCTGAATTGAATCTCCCAGTTGTATGAGAGAACCCCATGCCGGAATCCACTTGGCATTCAGAATCTCCATGGTAAAATTTGGACACCTCATTCATATCTGTCCCCTTTTTCTAATCCTTTTTGCCCCAAGCAGGAACCCTATGTCCACAAGACTCTCCCAGACTGACAAAACTGAATTGGGAGGGATGAGAAAGGAGGGCAGCTGCCAGGATGCTATAGGCTCATGGGATTAGGCCTGCGGTTTATAGAGACTGCATTATAGCACATGCAGAACCCAGAGCACCACAGGTAGTGACGCCACCAGTGCCCACCCTGTGGGCAGGGTGGCGTCACTCAAAGTCGCAGTATCCAGGCCATTTACATTTGCTCCTGACTTGGGTTACTTGTCAGAGTAAAGGTGCTAGTTGATACTTTCACTCTGAAAGTGCTGCCTTTGGAAGCAGAGAGAAAGTGCTTCCTGTTTTTATTGAGGGAAAGACTTCCTGACTTTACCAAGAGGCTCATGGCAGGAACATCTGGGGTAAAGCCGAGATTCTCATGAATTCCCCTTCCACAGGGGCTGCGCATACCCCTTTCGATGTCTAGGATAGAAGGCTACCTGATCCTACAGGTCTTGGAAGACAGAGAAGAGCTGTGTTGAAAAAGGCTAGTGGCTCTGAATCCACGAGGCTGTGACAGGGCTTCCACCTGGGACAGAGCCCTCAGGAAAGAACTAGCAGGTTGTTGGTGGATTCACCCCAACTCACAGCAGTGGGAACTGCTCTGCCTTCCACCACTCACTGGGTTTCTCAAGTGTCAGCACACCAGACAGTTGATCCCAGTCAATGAGTCCATGATGAGCCATACGCAGGCCTACCACCACCACCACCACCATCCTCTTACCTAAAGGGACCCAGCAACCAGAAGGAGAATCTGAGTTGAACCCCCTAGAAAGTTGCCTCCCACTGGTGTGAACTGTGGAAAATATAATGTGAAAAATGTGAAAAATAAATGAGATTGGGGAATTATTTAAAGGTAGTCCATTTAAATAATTAAAAATTGCCAAAACATGCATTTTCACATTTAAATTGTAATACACAAATTTAAGGAAGTTGGCTGAGAATAAAATTAATTATCTGGAAGATCAAGTGGGAAAAGTAGCTCAATTAGACACAACAAATCAGAGATGAAAATCACCCAGAAAATAGAAGACACTTAAAGGATTGATTCAGGACTAACACATGAGTGAAAGTGAAAGTGAAGTTGCTAAGTTGTGTCCAACTCTTTGTGACCCTGTGGACTGTAGCCCACCAGGCTCCTCCATCCATGGGATTCTCCAGTCAAGAATACTGGAGTGGGTTGCCATTTAGTGTAAAGTTAAAAACAGAGAAAAAAGGAAGAGATAGACAAGAGGAAGTAAAAGAACAAGAGGGAAGAAAGAATTTAGTTTGCAATTCGAAAGGGCTTATTAATGACTGTAAATATACTAAGCCCCATTCAGTTCATTTCAGTTCAGTCGCTCAGCATTTCCAACTCTTTGAAAACCCATGGACTGCAGCACGCCAGTCTTCCCTGTCCATCACCAACTCCTGGAGTTTACTCAAACTCATGTCCATTGAGTCAATGATGCCAGCCAACCATCTCATCATCTGTCGTCCCCTTCTCCTCCCACCTTCAATCTTTCCCAGCATCAGGGGCTTTTCAAATGAGTCAGTTCTTTGCATCAGGTGGACAAACTATTGAAGTTTCAGCTTCAGCATCAGTCCTTCCAATGAATATTCAGGACTGATTTCCTTTAGGATGGACTGGTTGGATCTCCTTGCAGTCCAAGGGACTCTCAAGAGTCTTTTCCAACACCACAGTTCAAAAGCATCAATTTTTCAGCACTCAACTTTCTTTATAGTCCAATTCTCACATTCATACATGACAATGGGAAAAACCATAGCTTTGACTAGATGGACCTTAGGGCTTCCCTGGTGGCTCAGAGGGTAAAGCATCTGCCTGCAATGCAGGAGACCTGGGTTCCATCCCTGGGTCAGGAAGATCCCCTGGAGAAGGAAATGGCAACCCACTCCAGTACTCTTGCCTGGAAAATCCCATGGACAGAGAAGCCTGGTAGACTACAGTCCATGGAATCGCAAAGAGTCAGACACGACTGAGCGACTTCAATTCACTTCACTTCAGATGGACCTTTGTTGGCAAAGTAATGTCTCTGCTTTTTAATATGCTGTCTAGATGGTCATAGCTTTTCTTCCAAGGAGCGAGTGTCTTTTAATTTCATGGCTGTAGTCACCATCTGCAGTGATTTTGGAGCCTAAGAAAATAAAGTCTGTCACTGTTTCCATTGTTTCCCCATCTATTTGCCATGAAGTGATGGCACCAGATGCCATGATCTTAGTTTTCTGAATGTTGAGCTTTAAACCAACTTTTTCACTCTCGTCTCTCACTTTCATCAAGAGGCTCTTTAATTCTTCTTCACTTTCTGCCATAAGGGTGGTGTCATCTGCATATGTGAGGTTATTGATATTTCTCCTGGCAATCTTGATCCCAGCTTGTGCTTCATCCAGCCCGGCATTTCTCATGATGTACTCTGCATATAAATTAAATAAGCAGGGTGACAATATACAGCCTTGACATACTCCTTTCCCAATTTGGAACCAGTCAGTTCCATGTCCGGTTCTAACTGTTGCTTCTTGACTTGCATATAGATTTCTCAGGAGGCAGATCAGGTGGTCTGGTAGTCCCATCTCTTTAAGAATTTTCCACGGTTTGTGGTGATCCACATAGTCAAAGGCTTTGGCATAGTCAATAAAGCAGAAGTAGATATCTTTCTGGAACTCTCATGCTTTTTTGATGATCCAACAGATGTTGGCCATTTGATCTCTTTTCTAAACCCAGCTTTTCACATACTGTTGAAGCCTGAGTTGGAGAATTTTGAGCATTACTTTGCTAGTGTGTGAGATGAGTACAATTGTGCAGTAGTTTGAACATTCTTTGTCATTGCCTTTCTTTGGGATTGGAATGAAAACTGACCTTTTCCAGTCCTGTGGCCACCACTGAGTTTTCCAAATTTGTTGTCATATTGAGTGCAGCACTTTAACAGCATCATTTTTAGGATTTGCAATAGTTCAACTGGAATTCCATCACATCCACTAGCTTTGTTCATAGTGATGCTTCCTAAGGCCCACTTGACTTTGCAAACTGCATTAATATATCTATTTTAAACAGACAAACTATATGCGATATAAATTATATATCAATAAAGCTGTAAAAATATTATCCAGCAGGCATAACTTCTGACTAAAAATTTTGACTTCCAAAGATAAACAGCAATAGGCACTTCAAAATAGAGGGAAATGAAAGGGAGAGCACCACAGTGAGTAACTCAGCTTGTGGCTAATTCACATAGTTATGCTGTGAACATCTCATTATTCCCAGCAACTGGAGTGTGTACATAGGGTTAAGAAGCATCATGACTCAGCTTTCATCGTGGGATCCACTTACATGAACGAAACACATTTTAACCCAACAAAACCCCAGCTCACCCAGCAGGTTTGACCCAAGCAGAGAGAGGTCTAGGCAGTGGATGGGATTAAGCACTTTTGCACTGCTGGCCTAGCACAATGATCCTTAAATGGAGTCTGTGCATACTCTTGGAGGTATATGAAGATTTCTAAAGAGTATGCAGGAGTAGAGTGTCTTAACGGGTGGGAATCATCTTTCCAATTTTCAACTTCCATATGGTTTTCTTTCTCTGTGGTCAAAGCATCAGCTAGTTATACTTTTCTAGTTCCCCTTCTACAGCCACCCACCCTTTACCTTCCAGCCCCTATATTATTATGGTGCATTTCCCTGGGTTGCAGAAAATTCCAGGGTGCAGACTTCCCTGGTGGTCCAGTGGTTAAGAATCTGCCTGCCAATGCAGGGGATGCAGGTTTAATTCCTGACTGGTGAACTAAGATGCCACATGTTGCAGAGCAACTAAGCCCAGGTGCCACAAGAAAAGATTCCACACAATGAAATGAAGATTCCATGTGTTGCAAGTAAGGCCCAATGCAGCTAAATAAATAAATATATTTTTGAAAAGTCTACAAATAATAAATGAAGGAGAAAAGAGAACCCTCCTCCACTGTTGGTGGGAATGTAAATTGGTACAGCCATAATGGAAAACAGTATGGAGGTTCCTTAAAAAATTGAAAAGAGAGTTACAATCCTGCAATTGATCCTGCAATCCCACTCTTGGGCATATATCCAGAGAAAACTCTGATTCAAAATGATACATGAAACCCAATGTTCATAGCAGCACTATTTACAATAGCCAAGACATGGAAGAAAACTTCCAAAAAAGACATGGAAGATATCCACTGACAGATAAATGGATAAAGAAGATGTGGTCTATATATACAATGGACTGTTGCTCAGCCATAAAAAAAAAAAAGGAAATAATGCCCTTTGCAGCAACATCAATGGATCTAGAGATTATCATAGTCAGTGAAGTTAGTCAGACAGAAAAACACAAATATCATATGATAGCACTTATATGGCTTCCCAGGTGGCTCAGTGGTAAAGAATTTGCCTGCCAATGCTGGAGACCCCGGTATGATCCCTGGATTGGGAAGATCCCCTGGAGAAGGAAATAACAAGCCACCTCAGCATTCTTGCCTGGGATATTCCATGGAGAGAGGAGACTGGTGGGCTGCAGTCCATGGGGTTACAAGAGCTGGACACAACAGAGAGACTAAACCACTATCACCAAGAGTCAGATACCAGACAACTAAAGACCACCCCTATTGCCCAAGCCTGCTGAAATTATTCATACTAGCCAATCCTACGGAGAAGGCAATGGCACCCCACTCCAGTACTCTTGCCTGGAAAAGACAGAGGGGCCTGGTAGGCTGCAGTCCATGGGGTTGCGAAGAGTCGGACACGACTGAGCGACTTCACTTTCACTTTTCACTTTCATGCTTTGGATAAGGAACTGGCAACTCACTCCAGTGTTCTTGCCTGGAGAATCCCAGGGACGAGGGAGCCTGGTGGGCTGCCGTCTATGGGGTCGCACAGAGTCGGACACGACTGAAGTGACTTAGCAGCAGCAGCCAATCCTAAATATATAGAACCTAAAAAATGACACAAATGAACTTATTTACCAAACAGAAATAGACTCACAGACTTATGGTTACCAAAAAGACAGTTGGGGCAGGGAGATCTATTAGAAGTTTGAGATTAATATATGCACGATACTATATATAAAAAAAGTAAACAACAAAGGGCTTCCTGTATAACACAGGGAACTATATTCAATATCTATAATAATAATATAGTGTAATCTGTAATGGAAAAGAATCTGAAAAAGAATATGTATAATATATATTATATATATATATATGTATTACTGAATCAACTTGCTGTACACTTGAAACTGACACAACATTGTAAATTAACTATATTTCAATTAAAAAAAAAATCCTCAAGGTGGGAAAACCTTGGAAAAGGATAAACCATTCATTTTTATACCTCTGACTTTTTAATCTAGATCTTCTACAATACATTTGCTGTGCTTTGCTTTGCTTACTGTTGTTAATTTCAAGTTCACTTTGTGTAAAATAAATACCTGGAAAAAAAAGTGAGAGTTTGTGATTTTAGTCAACCAACCAGGTGGATTGTGAAATGTGAGAAATATTCACATCTTTCTCTTTTAGAGGGATACTCTTCTGCCTCTGAGAAACACTTATTATACCCATGATTTTGGCCTGGGTCCACTGTTCTGCAGCCTCAACAATAAACTGAGTCATGGAGGGGCCTGTGGCCTTGGCCATGAAGAAAGCTACAATGTGGCCCATGAATTGAGTCACAGTCATGAAGGTGATTGTGAAAATGAGTCACTGAGGTTTCTACTGAAGAGGCCATGATGTAAACCACAGGCTTGGGGCCACGAACGAAACCATGGAAGAGGACACACCAGTGATAGCCACAGAGCAGATCTTAGTGGAGTCCTTGAAGAGGGCATGGCCATAGATGCTGGGGAGTGGGAGACATTTTAAGGGAGGAAACCTTGATGGAGAAGAGGATAATGGAGGTGAAGACAAAGAACCATGATGAGGGAGTGAGTCATGATGGAAGACCAGAATGCTCCCAGGGAATAGCCATAGATTATAGCCTGTATCGAGGACAAGAATAACCAAAGCCTTCCTATGTCTGACAACCAAAGTTACAGTGTTGGAGCAGAGTGTTGTTTCAGAAGAGACTCATAGCTTCATCAGGCTTAGCAATGATGTCAAGTAAGTATGTTCCCAGGGCTCTCCTCATAACTTAGAATTCTAGGATCAAGGAAGTTGCTTGACTGGGTATTGGGATGGGCACAGTAACAGCTCTTATGGTCACTGCTTCCCCATCTTTCCTCCATTCAGTTCATTTCAGTGCCCTCCAGAGCTTGACTTTGTCTTTAAGAAGAGTCTTCCTCCCTTCTTGTGTCTCCTCCAGACGTTGTGTGATGAAGAAGAAAATTACTAGCCACTCTAAAGAGTCGGACATGACTGAGCAACTGAACTGAACTGAAGAAATAAAAGTTTATTAATGCATGTTGTATTTAGATGAAATGGTCATTTTTTTAACTTTGTTTTGCTATCATTTTGCTTCGGAGTGACTTCTACGATTTTTTTTAATATACCATCATTTAGTCCTCACAGCAACCCCATGAAGTTCAAATTATAATCCCTATTAAGTAGATGAGAAAAATGTCACTCAGAAAAACAGCTAAGGTGCGGAGCCTTGGGCGGGCGGAGGCCGGGCGGCCCAGGCACTGCCTCGGGACCGGGATTCAGGGCGCAACCGAGCTGCTGCAGGGGTGGGGCGGGCTAGACGAGTAGCAGGGCACCGGGTGCCGCGGGTTCGAGGCCGGGCGCCGCGCAAGGAGGCCGCGCCACCCGCGGGGGAGCTGCCCGGCGGCGAGTTTGCCCCGCAGCTGAAATAAGGCTGGAGCCGGCGGGGGCCCTCAGAACCCTCTGGCAACCGGGCCCGGAGTCTTCGGGGAGCAGCTGCTTCCTGGGACGCCCTCCTGGACGTCCCCGCGGAAGGGTAACGGTTCAGGGCCCCCGGCAGAAGGCGCCTCAGGGAGACTCCCGGCGGAGCCCTGCAGGCCGCGGGAGACCACCCTCCGGCCGCGAGCAGGGAGAAAGGGGCTCGGTGGAGACGCGGGCCGGGAACCAAAGCAACCGGAGCGCGGCGGCGCGGGGCCGGGCCTCCCGCGAGCGGGGCCCGGCAGCGCCTCGGCTGGAGACGGGCTCTGGGACTCTCTTGTGCGGGGGGGCCTCGGCGACCTGCCCCGCGGGGAGCACGGCTACGGAGTGGCCTAGGGGACCTTCCTCCAAAGAGGCCGGCCCGGGACCAGGAGATGAACGGCTTTAGCACCGAGAAGAACTGCCGTGAAGGGCCCCCCGCCGCCGCCGCGGGCTACGGCCTGAGCTGCCTCATCAGCTAGGACTGCGAGCGCTGGGTCCCGCCCGAGGTCAACGCCTCCTTCAAGTAGAGTCCAGAAGAGCATCTCACAGAAGAAACTCAAGCCGGACATCGACGAGAGCCTTAGCACCTGTATATTTGTGATTTCCACGAGAATTTCATCCAGAGTGTACAAAATAAAAGGCAGAGAAAGACAACTGACGATGGCGGAGATTCTCCTGAGCACGACACAGACATTCCTGAGGTTGATCTGTTCCAGCTGCAGGTGAATACTCTCCGAGTTATAAACGACACTACAAATTGCAGACCAGATCAGGCTTCACTAAGGCCCAGTTAGCAGACACTGTCAGCCAACACTTCAGGAACACACCTGTGAATGAAAAGGAGACCCTCACTTACTTCATCTACATGGTGAAGAGTAACAAGAGTAGACTGGACCAGAAGTCAGAGGGTGGCAAGCAGCTTGAGTGATGATGAGGCACATTATACTTCAAGGAATGAAGTATAATGCTTAATACACAGCTGACATCTGCTCCATTTAAGTCCATAATGACTGCTAAGTTTTATTGTAAATAAAAAAGTTTGAAAGATGAAAAAAAGAAAAACAGCTAATATATCAATAAACCTGAGCTGTAAGATAAGTCCTATTACTCCAATATGTTGTAGAGGAAAACATCTTTCTACCTAGAACTGTTCCTGGGATTTTTACCTGAGATCCCAATACCAACTTGTTACTGACGACACTCCTCATCCATCCCCACATGGGACTTCCCATCACAGACAGTGGACAGATCAATAACCAAGGCCTTTCCTAGGACATCCTAGAATCTGCTTCCTCCCACCTAACAGCTCATTTTCTACCACAACCCATTCTCTTCCTGCTTTTAAAACTCATTCATTCACAATTCTTTTCTATCTTAAATATAAGCTCCAAAATAACACAAATCTGTTTTGTTTACTGGAGTACGACGTCTGACACATAGTAGGAAATCACTAAATATTTGTGGGATGAATATACATCTCCTGCTTGTCAGCTCAGTTTCCTCCAGCTTCACAGGCAATGAATATTCTTTCACCCAAACATCTAAAGAATCTGAAATGGAGGGGATTCCGTAGCGATCCAGTGGTTAGAACTCCATACTCTCACTCCAAGGACCCAGGTTTGATCCCTGGTTGGGAACTAAATCTCATAAGATGACCAGCCCTCCCTAAAAAAAGAATCTGAAATCGTTCCTCTACCAGAAAACCTCTGTGGCTGGAGAAGGTGGAGACAGCCTGCTTTGATTACCCATAATATCAAATTAAAACTCCCATAGAATCCTTCCCTGATTTTTTTGCCGTGAACTGTGAATGAAGGCACTATCAATCCCGTCAGGGGATTGTCAAAGCCCCATTACTGTCTTTGTTTTATCCTCCTCTTCCAGCTGTCTTTGTCTCATTTCTGCTGGTCTCATTTACTGTCTAAACAAGGTGGTAATGTGCCCTCAGCTCTCTGGCAAACTGGCATGGTCCTAAGTGTAGGAATTTCTTCGATCATTTCACTTGTCTGGCATGCAGCACTGATGAGAAGAACCAACTGAAGTTCCTTGGGTGGATAAGTTAACATGTCATCTGGATATGTTAGTCTGGATGATACTGGACAATGAGATTCACAGTGACAGTGAATCTCGTTTTATGTGTCCTCCCAACTAAGTTCTGTTCATCAAGTCTTTCTTCTCACACTCCCTGCCCTGCCCAGTCACCCCGGTTACTCAGGACTTCTCTCCAGGAAGCAAGGTCTTGACCTGAACAGATTTTTAACCCCATCTGTGCCTCAGAGGAGGAGTTCCCTCCACCATGACACTTTGATCCCCTTGAACTTCCTGCTCCTCCCCAGGCCCTGCCTAAGGGGACCACGTCATCTTCCATTCTCATGCATCTCCTGGCCTCTACAGCCCTCTTCTCTGAGTTCAGATATTCTGTTACCTCCCCATAGCTGGAAGAACAACAGGTCACATACCCAGCCCATGCCCAGCCCCAGTGATACTATAAAGACCTTCTTCGAAAGAGAAAGTAAGAGGTGACATTCTGTGGAGGGATCCTAAGGGACCAGGCATCCAGTCTGCAGCCCCAGGTGCCCCCTACTGGCGTTTTTCCTTGGGTTGAGGACCCATTCTTTGGAGACCCAAACTCCCAGCACTCCAGTCTCAGATATCCACCTTGAGATTCTTCAGAAAGAAGAATCTCAGAATTTTTTCTTTCCATTCTAGGCCTAATCACATCTGGGACTCAGGAAACCTCCTTTCCAGGCGTGGCAGTCAGAGTATCTCAAGATGAAGGAAAAAGCGTTTTCCCTTGAATGCTGGCTGTTGTTTCATCTTCTACTACTTATAGGAAATGGTGAGTGATATAATCTTGAAGTCTGAATAGCATTTGGGGAAAATGTTGTCCAGTCCTGGCACACACACTCTGCCTGTTAGCTCTCAAAGAAGTAAGGACAGATATTTTGCTTTATTCTCTTCCATCCAACCTAGCCTTTGCTCTCTATTCTGTTCCCAGTAACAACTCTTCTGCCCAGAAGTCTGGCCTATTTCCTCTGTAATAAATCAACCCTAAGGACAGATGCATTGGAGTTGGAAGGTATCTTAATGTCTGACCACCCGCAGTAGGCAGGAACCCATTTCCAACATTCCTGAGAGTGGTCACCTAGTCTCTAATTAAGCTTGTAAGTGTTCCACACTCATACAGATTGGATTCTTTCTAGAATTTGCCCCATCATGATGTTGACTCATCTGTTTATGCCCCTGAACAAAACAAATCTATCCCTCTCCATAGGCCAACTTCTCAACTCAATTTCTCACTTAGCTTCTCTCTCTCTCTCTCCCTCTCTCTCTTTTGCGTTTGCAGGATTTTAGTTCCCTGACCACAGATTGAACCCACGCCCTTGGCACTGAAAGCACAGAGTCCTAAGCACGGGATCACCAGGAAATTCCTCTTTTTTCTCTTGACCTTGATCGTAACCCTAATCAGAGGCATTAACAAGGAATTTTTGGACTCTTCCTCTAAATCTAAATTTGTGATATTTATGCTAGTCCAGATGATACTATGAAAGGAATAAGTAAGGGGAAGAAAACCACATCCTAGCAGGAGAACAGAGCCATAGATGCTGCTGCTGCTGCTAAGTCGCTTCAGTCGTGTCTGACTCTGTGCGACCCCACAGACGGCAGCCGACCAGGCTCCCCCGTCCCTGGGATTCTCCAGGCAAGAATACTGGAGTGGGTTGCCATTTCCTTCTCCATAGATGAGGTGAGGGTATATATGCAGCTGGGAGGCCAAGAGCTTGGTTGTTGTTGGGATGGAAAATCAGAACAGGGCAGGAAAGAGCCATGAAATAGAGGGGAAAAGCACAAGCCTCATCTTAATGCTCACTTACTAAGTAAGGAAGTTGGGTCCCTTCCCAGAATCCTGGGAGATCTTATCATTTCGGGCTACCTGCAGCAAGTTCTAAGCCAGGCCAAGTGTCAAGGTCACTTGGGGTCCCGTACCTGGCAGCTCCCAAACTTTTGTGTGCATAAGAATTACCTGACAGTAGTGAAAATACATACTATTTCCCCTCCCAAACCTCCCCTTGATTATTCCTCCCCTGGAAGACAGGTACAATTCTGCTTGGAGAGTAGCTCAATATATACATGTGTATATACACATGGACCCTTCAACAAGCTCTTTTATGTTCTTTATCTGAAGAGAATCATGAATAGTTAGAGAAGGAATAATACCTGTGACCCCAGGTCATGTGACTTCCAAGGTCACGTGACCTAGGATGTAGAATACACAGGTTAAGGGCTGGAGCTAGTGTCAGTCAGCCTTGGTTTAAATTCCTGCTCCATGATCTGCTAGCTGTCTAACTTGGGACCAGGCTTAACTTCTCTGAACCTCAATTTCTCTATCTATAAAATGGGAGTGCTGAAAGTTCCTATCTCATGGAGGTATTGTGAGTATTTGAAGTACTAATTCATATGTGGCACTTAGCACAACTAGGAGCATCGTCATTATTCAATAGATGATAGTTATTATTGCCACTGACTGTGTGGCTGAGCACATGTGCACGTGTACGTGCACACACACACATACACACACACACATTATTGCCATTGGTGGTAGTAGTAGTTGCAGAATCAAACAAAACTTCCAGTGGAACTAACCAGCCATCCTTTGTTAATAAGCCGTAACTTCTACTGCTAACACTACAACCACCTCCCTTGGATTGACCACACTATCCAGTGGAACTGTCACAACCGCTACCATCTCCAGTGTCACCAGCTCAAGTACCGCTCCACCAAGGGAAGAGGAAAACCCTAGCGGACACCTGAGGCCGGGGGAGGTCGTCCTAGTTACTCTGGCCTCGGTTGCGATGGCTGTGATTCTCCTCACTGGGCTTCTCTTCTATTTCGTGAGTGTCTGAAAAAAAAAAAAAGAAACTCCTTTTTTTTTTCCTGAGGGAAAGAGCAGGGAAGTCAGGGAGGAACTAGGCAAGAAACAGCAGGGTGACTGCGGGAGTAACGGGATAAGAAAATCAGGAAAGACAGAAACAGCAGGTTAGAGTCAGCAAGAGAGGGTCACAAAGCCAAGACATTCAGGGGAAAGTGATGAGGGGAAGATGGGAGCCAAAGAAATATGAGGAGGGGGCGAGCACTGGAGGAGGGGGACAAGACTCTGAAACTACTCAGCTTCTTGTCTTCTAGAGAAACTCTCCAAGCCTAAGAAACCTCTTCAACGTAGATCTCTTGCCGCCCCCACTGCTATGCCCTTCACGGCTGTTACGAAGTCCCAGAAGGGTCCAGGGCGACCGTAACTGACTTCAGAGGAGAGCTGTCTTCTCCTTCAGCCAGAGAGCTGACTGGGAGACAAGCATGGCCCTGAGTGTCCCTGAAGGCAGAAGCAACACAGTCCTCGGGGGCAGAGAGGCTGCTGACCTGAATCGAGAGGTTAAGTGCCCCCCCCGTTCCTGCTCCTCCCAACTGTTCTTCAGCCTCCTTCCCAGCTTGATTCTTCCAACAAAAGGAGGCTGTAGCTGTGACTGAATTGTTGAATAAATGCATCTAATATATGTGGAACCAGACACTGTGGGTATGTGTTTATACATTGCTGTGAATAAAGATTCGTAAAGACCCTCCTTCCCTATGTTCTCCCAGCTCAGGAATCCCTAGAGTGAAATCCAGACTGTGTATTTATCCCCTTTTCTTCCCCATTCCCTGAGGGTCTCCAGGCTGATGGAAGAATGGAATCAGGAAAGGGTGGGGGGAGAAAGTGCTGGGCTTCACAGGTTTGTGTTGCACAATCAGAAAACAGTTGCTGTGCGAGTTCAGAGCACAAGTTCCCAGATAGTGAAGCAGAGAAGGTGTTGCTCACATGGCTGCCCCCAGAGGTGGCACATTTCGTGGTTCCCTGGCCACACAGGTTTGCTCTTCACTGGAAAGACAGGTGTGAGTTGGCACCTGTCTCGCCTGCAGGCTCGCAGCCCCAGCAGCCGTCCTGGGCAGAGAAGTGTGATCCCAGTTTCTGCAAGGGTGGGCTCAGCCTCCGCGGCCAGGAGCCAAGTTCTTGGCACTTCCCACAAAGCCAGGTCTCAGAACAGGGCCAAAAAATCCATGTGTCAGCACCCAACCATGCTGAAAGCCAAGGCCTCGTTTAGGATTCTGGTGCAACTTGCTCATCACACACATTCACTGACCCTTTCTCATGCTAATGAATCACTCACCTTTGTTTCATGTTTTCACTTGGCTTTTGCTGTGGTTCTCAAAGCCTGGACCTTTGCTGGAGACTTCTTAACAGGAAGACACAAACTGACAGTTCCTAGGGAGGAAGGTAGGGGATAAATTGGGAGACTGGGATTGACATAAACACACTACTGTGTGTGTGTGTGTGTGTGTATATATATATAATAGATAACTAATAATGGCCTACTGTATAGCACAGGAACCTCTTCTCAATACTCTGTAATGACATGACCTATATGGAAAAAGATCTAAAAAAGAGTGGTATATGTATGTGTATACCTGATACACCTTGCTGAACAACAGAAACAAATGCAACATTGTAAATCAACTATAATCTAATAAAAAATAAAAAAGTTTTAGGATATCCTATAAAATGATGATTCTCTTCAAAAGTGTCAACATCATGAAAGACAAAGACAGAGGAACTGTCACAGATTAGAAGAGACTAAGGAGACCTATAAATAAATGCCATGTGGAATTCTGGATTGGATCCTGGAACAGAAAAATGACATCAATGGAAAAACACGTGAAATATGAATAAATTCTGTAATTTAGTGAGTAGTGTTATACCAACATTAATTTCTTAGTTTCTATCATTGTATTTGTTGTTCAGTCACTAAGTCATGTCCGACTCTTTTTGACCCCAGGGACTGCAACACCCCAGGCTTTCTCTGTCCTTCACCAGCTCCTGGAGTTTGCTCAAACTTATGTCCATTGAGTTGGTGATGCCATTCAACCATCTAATCCTCTGTCTCCCACTTCTCTTCCTGCCCTCAATCTTTCCCAGCATCAGGGTCTTTTCCAGTGAGTCAGCTCTTCGCATCAGTGGCCAAAGTACTGGAGCTTCTTCAGCTTCAGCATCAGTCCTTCCAATGATGAATATTCAGGATTGATTTCCTTTAGGATTGACAGTTTGATTTCCTTGCAAGAAATCTCAAGAGTCTTCTCCAGCACCACAGTTAAAAAGCATCAATTCTTTGGCGCTCAGCCTTCTTTATGGTCCAACTCTCACATCTGTACATGACTACTGAGAAAACCATGTCTTTGACTGTTAGGACATGTAATTGGCAAATGATGTCTCTGTTTTTTAATACACTGTCTAGATTTGCCACAGCCTTTCTTCCAAGGAGTCTTTTAATTTCAAATTTCTCATTACTATTTTTGCAACTCTCCTGTAAGTCTAGAATTATCTCAAAATTTAAAAAATTTAAATAAAGCACAAAGCCTCACAGATCTATACATGAAAAAAGGTGGGTCTTACTAAATGCAAATAGTACCTCTTGACTTAAAAAATAAGTCAAGAGGTACAAACTCTGGGAGTTGGTGATGGACAGGGAAGCCTGGCGTGTTGCAGTCCATGGGGTTGCAAAGAGTTGGACACAACTGAGCAACTAAACTGAACTGACTCCTTATGATAGTCCTTTAAAATATATTCATTAGTTATAGTTAACATATAGGAATACTTTCTTAATTCATCTAAATAGTATTCTCTTTGAAAATATTTAATTCATTCAAATAAAATCAGTAGTTGAAGTAATCAATTAAATTTGGTAAACCGACCATTCATTAAATTGACTTTCAGGGAATCAGCTGCCCTCTGAAATGAAACATTTGAGCCCTTTTTGAGGAATCTGAGGAATCTACAGCCCTCCTGTAATTCCCCAGTTCCTCTTCCACGTAAGAGGACACTGGGAAAGAGATAGGCCCCACAAATGTCAGGAAACTTCCTGCCTCTGAATGAGGACGGGCAGCTATAGTTTTTTGGACAACACTGAACAAGGCAGGGTGGGAGTCAGAAAAGGAAGCAGTATGGCCATTCTCATTAAAAGACAACTGGAACTTTCAGAGGTGAGCTAATTTCATCTAGTTACTGAGGAAAGCTTGGTGGACTGAGGGCATTCAAGTTATAGGAGCAAGGAGATGCATCTGCCGGTGGGAGATGAGCTATTGGAAAGGACTTTTGTGAATGAATGATTGAGAAATGAGGGCAGTTCTTAGGTAGAGAGATTGGGTATTTCTTCCCCTTCATCAGTGATCCTCCTTTTTGGTAAGGACCAAGTGCTCTATGAACACCCTTGGATGTCCTGCTCCCTTCTCACTATCCCCTATCCCTCAGGCAGGCCTGCCATTAACCTTCCATGGTCACCCCAACTTTACCACTCCACCTGTGGAAGAGGGAGTCCAAGCCCCTCCCTGAGCACCAACTCATGGTGTCTGTCTAGGGCCCTGCGTCAGAAAGCGATGCCACTCACACTGACAAGCTTGATCCCCTGTTACTGCCCAACTCGGCTCTGGGCAGCACCAAGGTCTCCTCGCACTTAGGACAGATCTCTTCCACCCTGCCACTCCTCTGCATCAGATTCTTCTTCCTTTGATTGACAGTAAAAGAGCAGGCTGTTCCTCCCTGAAAGAAGGAAGGAAGACCCGGGCATCTTGGATTCCCTTGGTAGCAGCAAATATAAACCCCACACCTGCTGTGCGCTTACAGAGAAGGAAGACAGAAAACGTAGAGAGAAGGGAGGAGGAAAAGGCATCCTGGGTTCCAGCCTATGTGGATTCTCTTGAGATGAAGAAAAGAAAAGGCCCCCCCTCTCTCCCTTCTGCTGCTGCTTCTCTTCGGGTGTTTGGAATTGGGTGAGTGAACTGTTTAGGAGAGAAGAGTGCGAAGGTTCTCCAGGATCTGGAGAGCTGGGGGTCGGGACACCTGGAGAAGGAACCTCTTAGGACTCAGGTAGGGCCCTCCTGGAGGGAGGGTGTGGAAGAGGTGGGAGGACCTTGGGAGCTCCTGACCCTGCTACCTGCCCCCAGTTCCTGGTCAGAGGAGCAGGTTCCAATGGGTCTGCTCATTATCTTTCTCACATCCTCTTTTAAGGAAATGCTCTATTTTTTTATTATTTAGACTTTATGTTTCTGTATGTCAACTCGCCTTGGGAAATGAAACATTTGAGCCCTTTTTGAGGAATTTGAGGAATTGGCAGGAGGTAGGAGAGAATTGTTTTGAGCAGAGGAACCCAGAACTCCAAAATGTATGCCATGTAGGCTGCATAATCTCCCAGTTCTGATATCCTGCAGGTGGGCGTGGTGGGAGGTGGAAAGATTCATCTCTTCCATCTACTTGTACCCAAATTAATGCTGCTGTCAACCCCAACCAGACCATATCCACAGCCCCTTATAACTCCTCCTACCCTCAAAATGGGGTTTCCCAGGTGGCTCAATGGTAAAGAATCTGCCTGTCAATGCAGGAAACACAGGAGACTCGGGTTTTATCTGTGGGTCAGGAAGATCCCCTGGGGGAGGAAATGGCAATCCACTCCAGTATTCTTGTTTGGGAAATTCTCTGGACAGAGAAGCCTGGCAGGCTACAGTCTATAGGGTCACAGAGTCAGACATGACTTAGCGACTGAGCGCACACACACGACCTCAAACCACCTTGAATATTGCTGCTACTGCTAAGTCACTTCAGTCGTGTCCGACTCTGTGCAACCCCAGAGACAGCAGCCCACCAGGCTCTGCCGTCCCTGGGATTCTCCAGGCAAGAACACTGGAGTGGGTTGCCATTTCCTTCTCCAACCTTGAATATTACCTGCCCTCAATCTTGCCACTTCAGACCCAGATGTGACCCAGGGTCTGCTTCATTCTAAATCATATACCAAACCATGACCAGAATTCTGTCTCTAGTAGGAATCATGGTTCCTGTCTCACTTGTTTACTAGAGACCCAGGCATAACTGGATGAGTGGAGACACATACAAACCTGGAGTCAGAATACCCAGATTGCTGAAACACCAATAGGAGAAGTGAAATTTAGGAAGAGACCAGAACCACAAAGGGCAGAATCAAAGGTTGCACGAGAAGATCCTCCAAGGACATGACTCAGCTCTGGATATGCCATATTGTCGAGCATGCTGTTGGAACATGTTTTATCAGAATTAAATCTAAAATATCAGATGATCTTTAACTCAAATAAATCTAATCTCATTATATAGGGAGATGTGTTATTTGTAAGGGTGAGATAGCCGTGGAGACTATTAAACAGAGCAGATGATGATGGACCATCAATGATCCACATTAGAAGATTTTTTTTTTTTTTTTTTTTTGAGTAGGAACAAGCCAAAATGTTTCCACTAAAGACCCAGAGACCAGCCCTGGAGACTCAAAGACAAGACAAAACTCTATCATTTTTAAATTTAATTTTTGGCTGCCCTGGGTCTTCTTTGCGGAGTGTGGGCTTTCTCTAGTTGTGGAGACTGGGGGATATGCTCTAGTTGTGGTACGATGGCTTCTCTTGGTGCACAGCATGGGCCCTAGAGTGCCAGGGTTTCAGTGGTTGTGGCACATGGGCTTAGCTGCCCCACAGCACATGGGATCTTCAGGGATCAAACCTATGTCCCCTGTATTGGCAGGCAGATTCTCAACCACTGGACCACCAAAGTTCTGTCATTTTTGGCCCAGGGACCACTGAGAATCATGTCACTGAGGGCCCAGACATGACAGAGGACTACATCACTCCAGACCCAGTGACCACGGAGGACTATACCACTCCAGACCCAGGAATCATGGAGGACTACACCACTCCAGACCCGGGGATCACGGAAGACTACACCACTCCAGACCCGGGGATCACGGAGGACTATATCACACCAGACTTGGGAACCACGGAGGACTACACCAGTCCAGACCCAGGGATCACGGAGGACTACAGCACTCCAGACCCAGGAATCACGGAGGACTACACCACTCCAGACCCGGGGATCACGGAGGACTACACCACTCCAGACCCGGGGATCACAGAGGACTACACCACTCCAGACCTGGGGACCACAGAGGACTACACCACACCAGACCCGGGGATCACGGAGAACTACATCACTCCAGACCCAGGGATCACGGAGGACTATATCACACCAGACTTGGGAACCACGGAGGACTACACCAGTCCAGACCCAGGGATCACAGAAGACTATACCACACCAGATCCAGACACGACAGTGGACTACATCACTCCAGACCCAGTGACCATGGAGGACTACACTACACCAGATCCAGAAACCATGAAGGACTACACCGCTCCAGACCCAGGGATCACGGAAGACTACACCACACCAGATCCAGGACCATGGAGGACTACACCACACCAGACCTGGGGATCATGGAGGACTACATCACTCCAGACCTGGAGACCATGGAGGACTACACCACTCCAGACCCAGGGACCATGGAGGACTACACCACTCCAGACCTGGGGATCACGGAGGACTACACCACACCAGACCCAGGGATCACGGAGGACTACACCACTCCAGTCCTGGGGATCACGGAGGACTACATCACTCCAGACCTGGGGACCATGGAGGACTACACCATACCAGACCAGGGGATCACGGAGGACTACACCACACCAGACCCGGGGATCACGGAGGACTACATCACTCCAGACCCAGGGACCATGGAGGACTACACCACTCCAGACCTGGGGATCACAGAGGACTACACTACACCAGATCCAGAAACCATGGAGGACTACACCATTCCAGACCCAGGGATCACAGAAGACTACACCACACCAGACCTGGGGATCACGGAGGACTACATCACTCCAGACCTGGGGACCATGGAGGACTACACCACTCCAGACCTAGGGATCACGGAGGACTACACCACACCAGACCCGGGGATCACGGAAGACTACACCACACCAGATCCAAACATGACAGAGGACTACATCACTCCAGACCCAGGGACCATGGAGGACTACACCACACCAGACCTGGGGATCACAGAGGACTACATCACTCCAGACCCAGGGACCATGGAGGACTACACCACACCAGACCTGGGGATCACGGAGGACTACATCACTCCAGACCCAGGGACCATGGAGGACTACACCACTCCAGACCCAGGGACCATGGAGGACTACACCACTCCAGACCTGGGAACCATGGAGGACTACACCACTCCAGACCCGGGGATCACGGAGGACTACATCACTCCAGACCTGGGAACCATGGAGGACTACACCACTCCAGACCCGGGGATCACGGAGGACTACATCACTCCAGACCCGGGGATCACGGAGGACTACACCACTCCAGACCCGGGGACCATGGAGGACTACACCACACCAGACCCGGGGATCACAGAGGACTACACCACACCAGACCCGGGGATCACGGAGGACTACATCACTCCAGACCCGGGGACCATGGAGGACTACATCACTCCAGACCCGGGGACCATGGAGGACTACACCACTCCAGACCTGGGGACCATGGAGGACTACACCACTCCAGACCCGGGGACCGTGGAGGACCTCACCACTCCAGACCCGGGGACCATGGAGGACTACACCACTCCAGACCTGGGGATCACGGAGGACTACATCACTCCAGACCTGGGGACCATGGAGGACTACACCACTCCAGACCTAGGGATCACAGAGGACTACATCACTCCAGACCCAGGGACCATGGAGGACTACACTACTCCAGACCTGGGAACCATGGAGGACTACACCACTCCAGACCTGGGGATCACGGAGGACTACATCACTCCAGACCCGGGAACCATGGAGAACTACACCACTCCAGACCCGGGGATCACGGAGGACTACACCACACCAGACCCAGGGATCACGGAGGACTACATCACTCCAGACCCGGGGACCATGGAGGACTACACCACTCCAGACCCAGGGATCACGGAGGACTACACCACACCAGACCCGGGGATCACGGAGGACTACATCACTCCAGACCTGGGGACCACAGAGGACTACACCACTAAACATCCAGACACTCAACTGGAGGGAACAGATTCAGTAACAGCAGCGAAACCCCCGGGGCCCCTGACACCCAGCAAAATCATCCTCATTTCCCTGGCTGCTACCACTGTCACTGTTGCACTCTTTGTTGGATTTGGCTTCCTAGTGGTAAGCATTTGGCCCTGAAATGTGAAGGACATTACGGGAATGAAAGCATCTGAGGAGGATGACGTGGGCAAGGTGGGCTGAAACAAAAAACTGTCAGAGGTGAGGAAACCTACAGAGAGCGAAGAGATGTAACTTGGCAGAGATAGAGACACAGAGATAGAGAGAAAAAGGAGCAAGAAGCATAAAAACTGAGGGCAGAACGGAGAGAGACAGGAAGGTGTGAGGGACAGGGAAAAGGAGAGTGGAGGGAAGGGGAAGAAAGTGTGGTGGGAGAAAAAGAGCACAGAAAGAGGACCATTGGAGCACAAATATATTGAAACATAATGTGAGCTGGAGTAAGGCTTGAACTATTAAGTAAGTACAGATGCAAAAATTTGTACATTTTTATAAGATGAGAAAGTGGGGCAGGGATAAGAGAAGAGGAGAAAATGGAAGCATTTTAGACATCCTTCATGTCAGAAATTATGTTACTTTGTATTAACTGCTACCCACTGGGGAATTCTGCAGATTTTTAAAAACCAAGATTGGGTAGGTTTTTATGAGCAGGGCTACTCTGTCCTGGAGAGACAATGGGTGTCAGTGCTCCAAGGGGAGCTCTGGGTGTTTTTCTGTCTCTGAGGGGCCTTGTTTCTAAAACAGGAGATAAAGGGACTCTGTGTCAGCCCTGAGACTTCCTGTTGACCTTTGGTCTAAAATCCAAGCCTTCAACTTGTGGTCTCTGCTGGACATAGAAGGGCCAGCCCTTTGGGGCCATCCTGACTGAGGGATGAAATGCACATTGGAATCTCAGCAGGGGTGGCTTATATGATTAGCCAGCTCACGCAGGTCATTAAAACCTCATTCATTCCTGTTTGTCATTGATGCCAGTGTGCATTGGACCGCTGCCTCAAGAGGCAAACTCATAGCACAGGATCTGTTTGTGTGATTAAGCCAAACGTAACGCTTTATTCAGTTGAGGTGTTCATGTTTAAGTCTACCAAAAGCACACCGTGAAACTAGCGCGTTCTGAAAGATGGCTGAGGAATGAAAGGAAAACAGGAATGAAAGCCTTCGTATGTAGTTGACACATGCATGAATCACGTTCGATATTCATCAGTAGATAGAGGCCCTTCTTGACTTCATTGGAATCACAAACAAGTGGCCTTTTGATCACGTGGTTCACGATGAAAAGTCAGATACTCTCGCTCCAGGCTGGGGGAGCCTTTCCTCCCTCCAGACCAGCCTCTGAGTGCTGGCACTGAGTCACCACTAGCAAGGCACCTCTTAACCTCTTGTAGAGACTAAAAACAAGAGACGATTCCAAAGACCCAGGGTACAGGAAATAGAAGGAAAGTTTGTATTCCTAAACTTACTGAATTCTTAACTTTTAAATATTTAACCCAAAAAGTTTAGAAAACAAGAATCATCTGTGTTTCTATACCTCCCCCAAATTCGCTGATCAAAATAGTTTATTTTGGCCACATGACTTCAGTGTTTTTGGAAACTTCATCTTTTGCAGTAAGTCCCAGGATCTGAAGAAAGTGACAAATAGGAAGGAGTCATAGAGATGAGTGGGAAGGTCTTTATAAACCACAACCACCAGGATTAAGAGAGGAACAAAGTCTAAAAACAAACCACTTTCTTTCTCCCTAGAAAAATTATTTCCTGCAGCTGTTAAATCCACTCCCCAGAGTTGTTTATCATCCCCATGTCATGGATTGGAGTACACCATAAGGAGAATCCCAGCAGTGCCTACGGTTGGTTCTTCAGCAAATGAGACTCCTCTCAGCCTCTACAGGACCCCTCGAAGTGTGAATGTGTGTTCTCAGGCCTCCACTCTCCTCCCAGTCTAGAGTCCCAGAACCACCAGATGAAGAAGGTGGCCAGCCCTGAGAATAAGCATGTTAGGGACACTCAGAAGAATGCCTGTCCACTTTGAGTATCACCTAATTCTGGCCATGGTTATATCTTCAGGGAAATTACCTTTACCTATCTACCAGGTTTGGATGTGAAAACTATTTGAGGAAGATACACATAACTCAAATATAAGAGATATTCATTAAGTCTGATCAAAGAAATGAAGCAAATACTTGTTTCTGTCTAGATCATGTATCTAAATCCAGTCATTTTAACAAAACAGTTATTAAGGGCCCAGCACGGGTCAAACACTCCATGCCTTTCTGTCTGTTCATCTCGGTCCATCTAGGTGAGGGATACAGCTTTCTGTTCTCTCAAGAGCACCACTTTCAAGGATGTAGAGTCGTCTACAGGATGAAGCCAACTAGTCACTCATCAAGTATGTACTGACTACCAGGTGGACTAGAGGGAAATTCAATTTTCATTCTTTTTGCTGCTTCCACAGATCCTGGGGTTGTATCACTACATAGGATAATGGCATAAGGATACACAGGGTAAAGGAAACTCTTAGAGTCAACTGGCCCATATCAATTACCCCCAAGACACCCATGTCCCTCTGGGTCAGCAGTTCTGCCAAAAGCACAGGGTCTTTGCCAAGTCCACCTCTCTCGTCTTACCATCTAGCCTCCATCTCTAGAACGTGACCACCTCTGCAAGGTGCTGCTGGGAAGGAGGCCCACAGAGAGATGCATGGCCACCTGGTCTCTGGATAATACTGAAGGTAGAAAAAGACAAGGTGAAGATGCTGCAGAAACATCCCGAAGGACAAATAGGAAGACTCAAAGAGTCAGGGAAATTCCTCCCTGACCACTCCTGGGACCCTGGCCTACAAGGCTTGGTAGTGGCTTCCACGTCGTATTACACTCATACTTGTTGTGACACTATAATTTATTACACGTATCTATGCGTGTCATCTCTGTAGTGACTGCATACAGTTCGTCCAGTGTGAGTCCAGCCCCACTCAGCTAATCCTCTTTCCTTCTTTATAAAGCCCAATATTTCAAGAGAGTCTTTCTTTAGGTATTGTTACGCAGAAGAACAAAATCCAGGTGACCCCAACTGCCAGATGCTGTTACTGTGCTGCCCAGACTAGGGTGATCGAGCAAGCACACCCCTTAAAGAATTGTGCCTGAACAGGATTTATGCCCGTTTGGGTGTGTCACCACTCACAGAAATGTCTGTGAGTGCACATTCCAGCCCAGTCTCCTGTCTTTACAAACGAGAATGTTTGGTGAAGTTGTCCAGCAGTAGTGATTCAACATTCTCCCTACAGAAGGTGTTGTTTGATACCTTAATAACACGTAGTTATTTTTCTAATCTAGTCATGACCTTTTCTGTGATTTATCTAAAACCCCTAACTCTAGAGTCTATACATCACCATACATTTTTCCTTTATGGAGCATCCCAACAGAAGTTCGCAAGTTGAATCTCTGTTTTACTTTCACTGTATATCTCCTTCCATTGCTCACTGTATATCTCCTTCCACTAGAATGTTAGTTCCTTGAGAATAGGGATCTTGAGAGAAATATAAGAAATAAGAGTTGGCATTCAATAATCATTTTCTTCATTTTCCCCCATTACATTAGAATTTTAAACATAATCTAAATGGTTGTCATCAAAAAGAACCAAACAACCAATGTTGGCAAGGATGTGAAGAAAGCAGAACCCTTGTACAGTGTAGGTGGGAATGTATATTAGTGCAGCCTCTTGTGGAAAACAGTATGGAAATTTCTCAAAAAACTGAAAATAGAACTGTCATATGACCCAGCAATTTCACTCCTGGGTATATATCTGAAAAAAAACCCAAAACACTAATTCAAAAAGATATATGCACCCCAATGTCCATAGCAGCACCATTTACAATAGCCAAGATATGGAAGCACCATAAGTATCCATCAACAGACGGATGCATAAAGAAAATGTGGTATATGTATGCAATGGAATATTACTCAACCATAAAAAAGAATAAAGTTTTGCCTTTTCCAACAACATGGATGGACTTGCAATATAAGAAGTGAAATTTCAGACACAGAAAGATAAATACCATATGCTATGACTTATATGTGGAGTCTAAAAAATAAAACAAATTAGTGACTATAACAATTACAACAACAACAACAAAAAAAACAAGCTCACAGATATAGAGAACAAACCAGTGGTTACCAGCAGGGAGAAGGGAGAGGGGAGGAAAGATAGGGGCAAGTGATTAAAAGGTACAAACTACCATATATAAAATAAAATAACAAGGATATATTATACAACACCGGGAATACAGCCAATATGTTATAATAACTGTAAACAGGATATAACCTTTAAAAATTGTGAATCACTATGTTGTACACTTGAAACTTATATAATATCGTATCTCAACTATACCTCAGTTCCAAAAACAGAGTAGTCTCATCTTAAAAGCTTCAATTCAAAAAAATGTTTCAATTCAAGCTCTTTCCTTTAACTGCTGTATTTGCTTTGTCTAGTATTAATGAAAGTTCCTACAACAAATAGTAAGATATTGGAGACAGCAGAAGCTTTAAGATTTTAAATTGTAACCACACATAACTGCTGAAGCTAAAAGTACCAAAAATCTCCACCAAAATTTGATGAAATAAAAAATACCCTATTCTACTTCTAAACAAACTATTAAGGTAACAGTTTTCCTTTAAAAACTATTAAATGAAATTATCATTAGATCAAGGTTGTCTTGAGCAAACAAAAATTTTCCAGTTGTTATAAACAAATGCCTGAATCTAAAAATACAAAATCTATATACCACCCTCCTCCCCACTTGTGGAACAACTTCAGTAAACACTTAGCTAATTGTCTTTTCCATATTAATTCTTTACTACATTTTGGGGGGTTTATTATCTGTGTGGGTGCTCAAAATTATAAAACAAATCATTTTAAATTGAAATTTCAGTTTGACATTAAAATAGAACACTGGAAAGGAGGTGCAAATAAATAAAGAAGTAGGAGACATGTCTTACCACTGGTGGTATGTCCTACTTCAGTTGGCAGCGTTTTTTCTTTCTTAGTGGAACATGAGTAATGGTGTATCTTAACTCAGTGTCTTTTTAGAGTTGATGAAATAAACATATTTTGGGATAAACAAATGAACACATGCTTGCTTTTGGTGCTATTTCTTCAGTTTTGGTCTTGTTCAGAAACACAAAGAAATTAAAATTCCTTTAATGAGTGTCCAGTAGATTCTTTTGAGAACAAGGATGTCAGACTAACAGAAGTGAATGACATAGTTCTTGCCTTTGAGGACAAGAAAACCAACAATTCCCTTGTAAGGTGCTTTAATAGACGTATGTATGGGGATGGGGCCCAAAGCCTAGGGTGGGTCCCTCAGCTGCTGCAGACCCAGGAAATCATCCCAAGGGAGAGAGAGTAATTGACCTGAGCTTTATGACATGTCTATGGGCACTCTGGGCCACTTTCACATACTTGGTCTCTTTTGATCCTTACATCGGCTCTGTGAGGTAGGAAAAGCATCCCCCTTTTTGAAATTCAAAGACTGAGGCTCAGAGGAGTTAAATAAATTTGTCCCCAAATGGTGGCTCAGTGGTAAAGAATCCACCTGCCAGTACAGGAGATACAAGAGACTTGGGTTCCATCCCCAGGTCAGGAAGATTTCTTGGAGAAGGAAATGGCAACCTGCTCCAGTATTCTTGCCTGGGACAACTCCATGGACAAAGGAGAGGAGCCTGGCGGACGATAGTCCAGGGGGTCGCAAACGGTTGGACATAACTCAGTGGCTAAACAACAACACATGAATTGTGAGTGGTAGAGTTGGATGGAAAGAGGTGGAGTAAAACTCAGGTCTTCATTCACTGTTTTTCTCATTAGAGCTGAATCTCAAGTGAACTTCAGCACCCTCCTCAGTAAACCTTTCTCCTTCAGCCTCTTCTTCTTTAGGCTTGCAGTGACAGGTCCTCAGACCTAGCGTTTAACCTGTTTTGAGTTCTGAGCCAAGCAAGACAAACTGGACACCTTCCCCATTCTTGGGGAGACCCCAGCCTGAAAATGAATTTGGGACACACAGATACAAATAAACCCATCTCCATGTGAGCAATGAACAATAGGAAATGTATCATCAGTTTTGACATTGAGGGCATTTATTTACCTTGACAGGTGCATTCTGCTTTGTAAAATAGTTGTAGCATCTCAGGTTCCACCCTCAAAAGAATTTGAAGCCTGGACACAAGTAGAATTGCTCCATTTTTGGTTCAGGACCCCACCCCAAGAGTTTTCAAGGCAGCAGCCCTGAATCAGGGCAGATTCAAGGAACTATGACTTTCTCCACCCAGGAGAGTTTTTCAGTGCCTATGCTCTACCCATGAGACAGATGGCGTGTGGTGATTCATTTAACCATCCATCGGATCTTGACTAAGGACACATATGCCAGTTACTCTGTGTGGCTCCGAGGACACAGTGGAGAGCCATATAAACAGCTTTTGCCTTCAAGGTGCCTGGGGGGAGCTCATGGACATTGCTATCAGGTAGATGCAAAAGTTGTTAAATTTCTTAATGTTCTACACCTTCTTTGGGAACCTTAAAAAAGTCATGGAGCCTTCAGCAGTGACATTTACTATCAGTCATGTAACCGTAAGGGCAGCAAGCAAGGAGAGCTTGGACGCACGCTTGAGCAGAGGCGTTTTCTCTCACGCTGAGACCATAACAGATCCATTCTTCCTTGTTCTGATTAGTATTCACTGCTTATGTTTAGCTGCCTGCAGTTGATACCCGATTTGTGAATGGCACTGAGGTACAATGCAGGGTTGGAAACTGGATCACAGACCTGCAAGTATTTAAAAAGTAGAACTTACTAGTAAAGTCAAATACATAAATGTCAGGATGATAAAAACTGGCATAAGGGAAATTTCGATGTGGTAAAATTGTTAAATTGAAGATTTAACTTGAAAATACAGTCAGCATAGGAAAAGAGATAATGAGAGGCGGAGGTAGGGGGTGCGGGGGGCCGGGGGAGAAGGACTGCAAGGATGGTAAAAAACTTCAATGAAACTGGCAATGATAACAAAAGGCCTGAACAAAAAGAGGCTCCTGGGCTGCCTGTATCTTCCTGATGAAATGTCTCGATGCGCCCTCTAGTGGCAGTGGCTGGGTAGTGGTCCTCTGAGAGGGGAGCCTCTCCTGGAAATGCATCACCTTTGTAGTCTCTCAGGGGAGGCGGGCTGGCATCTCACAGGGTCGCACCCCAGCTCCCTCCTTGTCTTGCACTTGCTGGGCACTGAGCACAGCATATGTTCACACACGTATTGTAATTTATAAAATATAACTGGCTTTTCAGCGAGTTCCTTATCATTTCAGGAGTTGTGCTTTCCCACTTGTAAACAGCCACACCACTTATTTGTTTACTTATTCATTCATCTGTGCACATTTATTAAGCACCTGCTCTGGGACAGGGATTGACTTCAGCACTGAGGCTACAGTAATGACAGGGTGTCCCACTTCTGCAGGGGTTTTTGTTCTAGTGTAGGATTTCTAATGATTTTTGCCACAAATGAGTTGGTCATTTTTTGAGTGTAAGTAGGTTATGGAGTGAAAATAGACACCAGAGAAGAAACAGCCAGAAAACCTGGGTTCTAATCTAGTTCCACTGCTTAATAGAGTGTAATCTCGCTCAGCCTTAGTTTAGATCACTGTTATATCAAGGAAAAGCTACATTTTTCTCCATAGCACAATCCTTCAAACTACACATAATGACAGTCAAAACTGCAGTGGAAACAGTGTCCTTAGCAACCAACAGTCCTTTCTTTTCTGTCCTGGGTCAAGAAAGTTCCAGAGTTTTCCTGTCACCTTCAGATGTTAAGCAGTATTGTTTTATATACTTAAATGTCTAATCTGAAATAATTTGTCACTTTCAGATGTTAAGCAGGGGTCAACAGGTCCACACTGAAACAGGAGTTTGGGGCCAAAACCTCAGGAATAAAAAGAATTCTTTTACTAGCTACAGAAAGCTATGCCCAAGAAAAAGATGAAACTGATTGATTAGCATGCATTTAAATGGAGAGGAAAATTACACTGTTGAAGGAGAATTTGGTGACAAATTACTGATAAATTTATAGACAAGCTTCAGAGGAACATCTAATATATCTACATTGTTCTGGTAATAGTTTCATCAGGCTTAGCTGGAAATCTGCTCACTCAGTCCTTCTAGAGATTTCAAATGGAGAAGGCAACGGCACTCCACTTCAGTACTCTTGCCTGGAAAATCCCATGGATGGAGGAGCCTCGAAGGTTGCAGTCCATGGGGTTGCGAAGAGTCGGAAACGACTGAGCGACTTCACTTTCACTTTTCACTTTCATGCATTGGAGAAGGAAATGGCAACCCACTCCAGTGTTCTTGCCTGGAGAATCCCAGGGATGGGGGAGCCTGGTGGGCTGCCGTCTATGGGGTCGCACAGAGTCGAACACGAATGAAGTGACTTAGCAGCAGCAGAGATTTCAAAAGCTCCTAACAGCCTTTGTAAAACCCCTTCCTATTTAACACACCTAGAGTAACCTCTAGTTCCTTCACTCAACCTTGACTGATACAACTTTTCTTTTTTTTGGAAGATTAAAACAAGTTTTCATTTATTTTTTCACAAGGCTTAGAATCACATTATAATTTCTTTTTTTTTCTTTTTCTTTTTTTTTTTCAATTCTTAAATTTTAAATTTACCCTCCTCCCTCCTCCCTCCCCATACCATCCCTCTGGGTCGTCCCAGTGCACCAGCCCCCAAGCATCCAGTATTGTGCATTGAACCTGGACTGGCATCTCGTTTCATACATGATATTTTACATGTTTCAATGCCATTCTCCCAAATCTTCCCACCCTCTCCCTCTCCCACAGAGTCCATAAGACTGTTCTATACATCAGTGTCTCTTTTGCTGTCTCGTACACAGGGTTATCGTTACCATCTTTCTAAATTCCATATATATGCGTTAGTATACTGTATTGGTGTTTTTCCTTCTGGCTTACTTCACTCTGTATAATAGGCTCCAGTTTCATCCACCTCATTAGAACTGATTCAAATGTATTCTTTTTAATGGCTGAGTAATATTCCATTGTGTATATGTACCACTGCTTTCTTATCCATTCATCTGCTGATGGACATCTAGGTTGCTTCCATGTCCTGGCTATTATAAACAGTGCTGCGATGAACATTGGGGTACACGTGTCTCTTTCCCTTCTGGTTTCCTCAGTGTGTATGCCCAGCAGTGGGATTGCTGGATCATAAGGCAGTTCTATTTCCAGTTTTTTAAGGAATCTCCACACTGTTCTCCATAGTGGCTGTACTAGTTTGCATTCCCACCAACAGTGTAAGAGGGTTCCCTTTTCTCCACACCCTCTCCAGCATTTATTATTTGTAGACTTTTGGATCGCAGCCATTCTGACTGGTGTGAAATGGTACCTTATAGTGGTTTTGATTTGCATTTCTCTGATAATGAGTGATGTTGAGCATCTTTTCATGTGCTTGTTAGCCATCTGTATGTCTTCTTTGGAGAAATGTCTATTTAGATCTTTGGCCCATTTTTTGATTGGGTCATTTATTTTTCTGGAGTTGAGCTGTAGGAGTTGCTTGTATATTTTTGAGATTAGTTGTTTGTCAGTTGCTTCATTTGCTATTATTTTCTCCCATTCTGAAGGCTGTCTTTTCACCTTGCTAATAGTTTCCTTTGATGTGCAGAAGCTTTTAAGTTTAATTAGGTCCCATTTGTTTATTTTTGCTTTTATTTCCAATATTCTGGGAGGTGGGTCATAGAGGATCCTGCTGTGATGTATGTCAGAGAGTGTTTTGCCTATGTTCTCCTCTAGGAGTTTTATAGTTTCTGGTCTTACGTTGAGATCTTTAATCCATTTTGAGTTTATTTTTGTATATGGTGTTAGAAAGTGTTCTAGTTTCATTCTTTTACAAGTGGTTGACCAGATTTCCCAGCACCACTTGTTAAAGAGATTGTCTTTAATCCATTGTATATTCTTGCCTCCTTTGTCAAAGATAAGGTGTCCATATGTGTGTGGATTTATCTCTGGGCTTTCTATTTTGTTCCATTGATCTATATTTCTGTCTTTGTGCCAGTACCATACTGTCTTGATAACTGTGGCTTTGTAGTAGAGCCTGAAGTCAGGTAGGTTGATTCCTCCAGTTCCATTTTTCTTTCTCAAGATCACTTTGGCTATTCAAGGTTTTTTGTATTTCCAAACAAATTGTGAAATTATTTGTTCTAGCTCTGTGAAGAATACTGTTGGTAGCTTGATAGGGATTGCATTGAATCTATAAATTGCTTTGGGTAGTATACTCATTTTCACTATATTGATTTTTCCAATCCATGAACATGGTATATTTCTCCATCTATTAGTGTCCTCTTTGATTTCTTTCACCAGTGTTTTATAGTTTTCTATATATAGGTCTTTAGTTTCTTTAGGTAGATATATTCCTAAGTATTTTATTCTTTTCGTTGCAATGGTGAATGGAATTGTTTCCTTAATTTCTCTTTCTGTTTTCTCATTATTAGTGTATAGGAATGCAAGGGATTTCTGTGTGTTGATTTTATATCCTGCAACTTTACTATAATCATTGATTAGTTCTAGTAATTTTCTGGTGGAGTCTTTAGGGTTTTCTATGTAGAGGATCATGTCATCTGCAAATAGTGAGAGTTTTACTTCTTCTTTTCCAATTTGGATTCCTTTTATTTCTTTTTCTGCTCTGATTGCTGTGGCCAAAACTTCCAAAACTATGTTGAATAGTAATGGTGAAAGTGGGCACCCTTGTCTTGTTCCTGACTTTAGAGGAAATGCTTTCAATTTTTCACCATTGAGGATAATGTTTGCTGTGGGTTTGTCATATATAGCTTTTATTATGTTGAGGTATGTTCCTTCTATTCCTGCTTTCTGGAGAGTTTTTATCATAAATGGGTGTTGAATTTTGTCAAAGGCTTTCTCTGCATCTATTGAGATAATCATATGGTTTTTGTTTTTCAATTTGTTAATGTGGTGTATTACATTGATTGATTTGCGGATATTGAAGAATCCTTGCATCCCTGGGATAAAGCCCACTTGGTCATGGTGTATGATCTTTTTAATGTGTTGTTGGATTCTGATTGCTAGAATTTTGTTTAGGATTTTTGCATCTATGTTCATCAGTGATATTGGCCTGTAGTTTTCTTTTTTTGTGGGATCTTTGTCAGGTTTTGGTATTAGGGTGATGGTGGCCCCATAGAATGAGTTTGGAAGTTTACCTTCCTCTGCAATTTTCTGGAAGAGTTTGAGCAGGATAGGTGTTAGCTCTTCTCTAAATTTTTGATAGAATTCAGCTGTGAAGCCGTCTGGACCGGGGCTTTTGTTTGCTGGAAGATTTTTGATTACAGTTTCAATTTCCGTGCTTGTGATGGGTCTGTTAAGGTTTTCTATTTCTTCCTGGTCGAGTTTTGGAAAGTTGTACTTTTCTAAGAATTTGTCCATTTCTTCCTCGTTGTCCATTTTATTGGCATATAATTGTTGATAATAGTCTCTTATGATCCTTTGTATTTCTGTGTTGTCTGTTGTGATCTCTCCATTTTCGTTTCTAATTTTATTGATTTGATTTTTCTCCCTTTGTTTCTTGATGAGTCTGGCTAATGGTTTGTCAATTTTATTTATCCTTTCAAAGAACCAGCTTTTGGCTTTGTTGATTTTTGCTATGGTCTCTTTTGTTTCTTTTGCATTTATTTCTGCTCTAATTTTTAAGATTTCTTTCCTTCTACTAACCCTGGGGTTCTTCATTTCTTCCTTTTCTAGTTGCCTTAGGTGTAGAGTTAGGTTATTTATTTGACTTTTTTCTTGTTTCTTGAGGTGTGCCTGTATTGCTATGAACTTTCCCCTTAGGACTGCTTTTACTGTGTCCCACAGGTTTTGGGTTGTTGTGTTTTCATTTTCATTCGTTTCTATGCAAATTTTGATTTCTTTTTTGATTTCTTCTGTGATTTGTTGGTTATTCAGCAGCGTGTTGTTCAGCCTCCATATGTTGGAATTTTTAATAGTTTTTCTCCTGTAATTGAGATCTAATCTTACTGCATTGTGGTCAGAAAAGATGCTTGGAATGATTTCTATTTTTTTGAATTTACCAAGGCTAGCTTTATGGCCCAGGATGTGATCTATCCTGGAGAAGGTTCCATGTGCGCTTGAGAAAAAGGTGAAATTCATTGTTTTGGGATGAAATGTCCTATAGATATCAATTAGGTCTAACTGGTCTATTGTATCATTTAAAGTTTGTGTTTCCTTGTTAATTTTCTGTTTAGTTGATCTATCCATAGGTGTGAGTGGGGTATTAAAGTCTCCCACTATTATTGTGTTATTGTTAATTTCTCCTTTCATACTTGTTAGCATTTGTCTTACATACTGCGGTGCTCCCGTGTTGGGTGCATATATATTTATAATTGTTATATCTTCTTCTTGGATTGATCCTTTGATCATTATGTAGTGACCTTCTTTGTCTCTTTTCACAGCCTTTGTTTTAAAGTCTATTTTATCTGATATGAGTATTGCTACTCCTGCTTTCTTTTGGTCCCTATTTGCATGGAAAATCTTTTTCCAGCCCTTCACTTTCAGTCTGTATGTGTCCCCTGTTTTGAGGTGGGTCTCCTGTAGACAACATATGTAGGGGTCTTGTTTTTGTATCCATTCAGCCAGTCTTTGTCTTTTGGTTGGGGCATTCAACCCATTTACATTTAAGGTAATTACTGATAAGTATGATCCCGTTGCCACTTACTTTATTGTTTGGGGTTCGAATTTATACACCATTTTTGTGTTTCCTGTCTAGAGAATATCCTTTAGTATTTGTTGGAGAGCTGGTTTGGTGGTGCAGAATTCTCTCAGCTTTTGCTTGTCTGAGAAGCTTTTGATTTCTCCTTCATACTTGAATGAAATCCTTGCTGGGTACAATAATCTGGGCTGTAGGTTATTTTCTTTCATCATTTTAAGTATGTCTTGCCATTCCCTCCTGGCTTGAAGAGTTTCTATTGAAAGATCAGCTGTTATCCTTATGGGAATTCCCTTGTGTGTTATTTGTTGTTTTTCCCTTGCTGCTTTTAATATTTGTTCTTTGTGTTTGATCTTTGTTAATTTGATTAATATGTGTCTTGGGGTGTTTCACCTTGGGTTTATCCTGTTTGGGATTCTCTGGGTTTCTTGGACTTGGGTGATTATTTCCTTCCCCAGTTTAGGGAAGTTTTCAACTATTATCTCCTCAAGTATTTTCTCATGGTCTTTCTTTTTGTCTTCTTCTTCTGGAACCCCTATGATTCAAATGTTGTAGCGTTTAATATTGTCCTGGAGGTCTCTGAGATTGTCCTCATTTCTTTTAATTCGTTTTTCTTTTATTCTCTCTGATTCATTTATTTCTACCATTCTATCTTCTAATTCACTAATCCTATCTTCTGCCTCTGTTATTCTACTATTTGTTGCCTCCAGAGTGTTTTTAATTTCATTTATTGCATTATTCATTATATATTGACTCTTTTTTATTTCTTCTAGGTCCTTGTTAAACCTTTCTTGCATCTTCTCAATCCTTGTCTCCAAGCTATTTATCTGTGATTCCATTTTAATTTCAAGATTTTGGATCAATTTCACTATCATTATTCGGAATTCTTTATCAGGTAGATTCCCTATCTCTTCCTCTTTTGTTTGGTTTGGTGGGCATTATCCTGTTCCTTTATCTGCTGGCTATTCCTCTGTCTCTTCATCTTGTTTAAATTGCTGAGTTTGGGGTGTCCTTTCTGTATTCTGGCAGTTTGTGGAGTTCTCTTTATTGTGGCTTTTCCTCGCTGTGTGTGGGTTTGTACAGGTGGCTTGTCAAGGTTTCCTGGTTAGGGAAGCTTGTGTCGGTGTTCTGATGGGTGGAGCTGTATTTCTTCTCTTTGTTCAGTCGCGCTGTGGGGAGGGAGGGAGGGATGCTGCAAACAAATGACACTGGCGTGCGCTCGCAGTGCCTCAGCCACACTGGGTCTGCCCCCGCTCACGGCGCGTGTAGCCTCCCTGCCCACACTGCTCGGGCTCTAGGTTGTTCCGCCGGGAACAATCCGAGGCTGGCCCTGGGCTGCATGTACCTCCCAGGTCCAAGCCGCTCAGGTTCAGGCACTCGGGTAGTCCTCAGAGGCGCAGACTCAGTTGGGCCTGAGTTTTGTGCTCTTTCCAGGTCCGAGCAGCTCAAGTGATGAGGTGTTTGGCGAGCGCCAATGCTGCGACTTATCGCCTCCCCGCCACTCTGTTATCTGGGTGTAAAACCGGCGCACCTTCTCAGGCAGATGTTAACCGTCCAGACCCCCAAGAAGTTTTAGTTAGCAAAGAAGCCTGCTTACAGTTTTATAGATAATGTCTCTCTGGGGCTGCGATTGCCCCCTTCCGGCTCTGGCTGCCTGTCACCGGAGGGGGAGGGTCTGCAGCCGGCTATCTCTGTTCAGTTCTTTGTTCCGTGCGCGGGCCTGGCGGTTTCTTAGGTTGGGGCTGGCTTTTCGCGTGGTAGATATCCCACAGTCTGGTTTGCTATCCCAAATTATTTCGCTCAGATAGTGCTCAGGGTATTCAGGCCAGATTCTTACTCTAAGCGATGCAGCCCGCGCTGCGCCTCCCTGCCCAGCCCCCGCTTGCTAATGGCGCGTGCAGGCGTCTGCGCTGCTTCTCCGCTGGGGGAGTTACCGTAGGACTCGCAATCTTCGAGTTTTAATTGTTTATTTATTTTTTCTCCCTGTTATGTTGCCCTCTGTGCTTCCAAAGCTTGGCACAGATTCGGCAGTGAGAAGGTTTCCTGGTGTTTGGAAACTTCTCTCTTTTTAAGACTCCCTTCCCGGGACGGAACTCCGTCCCTCCCTCTTTTGTCTCTTTTTTTGTCTTTTATATTTTTTCCTACCTCCTTTTGAAGAGTTGGATTGCTTTTCTGGGTGCCTGATGTCCTCTGCCGGCATTCAGAAGTTGTTTTGTGGAATTTACTCGACGTTTAAATGCTCTTTTGATGAATTTGTGGGGGAGAAAGTGTTCTCCCCGTCCTACTCCTCCGCCATCTTGGCTCCTCCCTTCCACAACTTTTCTTTTTTAAACTGGAGTATAGTTGATTCACAACGCTGTATTAGTTGATTAGGAAGCATTACTACGAACAAAGCTAGTGGAGGTGATGGAATTCCAGCTCAAAGTGAAAAGTGAAAGTGAAGTCACTCAGTCCTGTATGATTTTTTGCAACCCCAAGGACTGAGAATTCCAGCTGAGCCATTTAAAAATCCTAAAAGATGATGCTGTTGCACTCAATATGCCAGCAAATTTGGAAAACTCAGCAGTGGCCACAGGACTGGAAAAGGTCAGTTTTCATTCCAATCCCAAAGAAGGGCAATGCGAAATAGTGTCCAAACTACCATACAGTTGAGCTCATCTCGAATGATGGTAAGATTATGCTCAAAATCCTTCAAGCTAGGCTTCAGCATTATGTGAATCAAGAACTTCCAAATGTACAATCTGGATTTAGAAAAGGCAGAGGAACCAGAGATCAAATTGCCAACATCCGTTGGATCAAGAGAATTCCAGAAAACCTCCACTTCTACGTCATTGACTATGCAAAAGCCTTTGACTGTGTAGCTCACAACATAGTGTGGAAATTTCTTAAAAAGATGGGAATTCCAGACCACCTTACCTATAACCTGAGAAACCTGTATGTAGGTAAAGAAGCAACAGTTAGAACTGGACATGGAACAATGGATTGGCTCCAAATTGGGAAAGGAGTATGTAAAGGCTGTATATTGTCATGCTGCTTATTTAACTTCTATGCAGAGTGCTGTGCTGTGTTGAGTTGCTCAGTCGTGTCCGACTCTTTGCAACCCCATGGACTGCAGCCCATCAGGCTCCTCTGTCCATGGGGATTCTCCAGACAAGAATACTGGAGTTCGTTGCCATGCTCTCCTCCAGGGGATCTTCCCAACGTAGGAATCAAACCCAGGTCTCCTGCATTGCAGGCAGATTCTTTACCATCTGAGCCACCAGGGAAGCCCAAGAATACTGGAGCGGATAGCCTATCCCTTCTCCAGGGGATCTTCCCCACTCAAGAATGAAACCAGGGTCTCCTGCATTGCAAGAGGATCTCAATCAGCTGAGCTACCAGCGAAGCCCTCTATGCAGAGTATATCACGCTAAATGCCGGGCTCAATGAATCAAAAGGTAGAATCAAAGTTGCCAAGACAAATATCAACAATCTCAGATATGAAGATAATACCACCCTAATGGCAAAAAGTGAGGGGGAACTAAAGAGCCTCTTGATGAAGGAGAAAGAGGAGAGTGAAAAACCTGGCTTAAAACTCAACATTCACAAAACTAAGATCATGGCATCTCGTCCCACCCGTTTATGGCAAACTGAAGAGGGAAAAGTGGAAACGGTGACAGATTTTATTTTCTTGGGCCCCAAAATCACTGTGGATGGTGACTGCAGCCAAGAAATTAAAAGACATTGCTCCCTGCAAGAAAAGCTATGACTAACGTAGACAGTGTATTAAAAAGAAGAGGCATCACTTTGCCAACAAAGGTCCCCATACTAAAAGCTACAGTTTTTCTGGTAGTTATGTATGGATGTGGGAGTTGAACCATAAAGAAGGCTGAATGCAAAGTATTACTGCTTTTGAATTGTGGTGCTGGAGAAGACTCTTGAGAGTCCCTTGGACTGCAAGGAGATCAAACCAGTCCATCCTAAAGGAAATCAACCCTGAATATCCATTGGAAGGACTGGTGCTGAAGCTGAAGCTCCAATACTTTGGCCACCTGGTGCAAAGAGCCAATTCACAGGAAAAGACCCTGATGCTGGGAAAGATTGAGGGCAGAAAGAGAAAGGGGAGACAGAGGATGAGATGGTTGGATGGCATCACTGACTCAATAGACATGAGTTTGAGCAAGCTCTGGGAGATAGTGAAGGACAGGAAAGCCTGGTGTGCTGCAGTCCATGGGGTCACAAAGAGTCAGTCATGACGTAACAACTGAACAACAATTAGTTTCAAGTGTACAGGAAAGTGAATCAGTTATACATAAACTTATATCCACTCTTTTTAGAGCCTTTTCCCATTTAGGCCATACAGAGTATTGAGTAGAATTCCCTGTGCTATATAGTAGGTCCTTATTAGTTATCTATTTTATATACAGTGGTGTGTATATGTTAATCCCAACCTCCCAATTTCTCCTCCCGTGATATAATTTGTTATTAAAACAAGAAGATAAACGCCAATTGATTATTGAAATGCCTGCATCTAGGAAAAGAGAATCAGGGATTTGGAAAGTGGTATAAGGACCACAGCTTTTCATTATGTCTTGTAGCTGCACCAGGTCTTTATGTGGTATCTTTAGTTGTGGCATGAGAACTCTCAGCTGTGGCATGTGGGATCTAGTTCCCTGAGCAGGGATTGAACCTGAGCCCCCTGCTTTGGGAGAGCAGAGTCTTAGCCACTGGACCACCAAGGAAGTCCCTTTAAAAATATATACATGTACAAGTTTGGTAAAAGTTTTAAAAAACAGTCAAATAAACAAAAACACATGTGGGAAATAATATACGTTAAGCGCTAAGACATACGGTGGATTTAAAAATAAGCTCCACAGTCTTCCTGATGACTCAGTGCCCCTCTTGTGGAGGCCTAAGAGGGAAGGACTTATGGGACATGACAGAGCATGGTGAGGTAGGCTTCCACACAGCCCAGCCTCTTGTCTAGGAAAAAGTCACTGTGATCAGGCATGGTCACTAATCCAGTTCACTCACTCAGGTGGGAAGTCACAATAGAGTTGGGGCCAAAACCTCAGGAATAAAGACAGCCCCTTTCCCTGAAATGTCCTCATTTTTCATGGAGGGCATTTTTAATGTCCCTCCTCTTCCTCCTCTTTTTTCTCTTCCCCGCCACCTCCTTTCTCTTCCCTCTGCTTCCTCTCCCTGATTCTCTCCTTTTCGTTTTGAAATAATCCTAAACTCACCAAAAATTATTGCAAAAATAGAGATGTCCCACTCAACCTTCAACCAACTTATCCCAGTGAAAGCATCTCAGGTACTATAGCAGGTTATCGAAACTGGGAATCAACCTTTTTTTCCCTCTCTGGTAAACTTCGTACTTGAAACTCCAGAAATCTCTTTCCATCATGACTAACGTGATAGATTCCTAGTTTTCAAAGTGCTGCCCTTTGAAGAGGAAGTGCTTCCCTTTGAAGAGGAAGTGCTTTGAGTCTAATCCAAGCCAATGCTTGTGGCTGAAGACTCAGCAGTGTTCTGGTCTAGTTTGCTTGTGAAGAGCTGAGAAACATAAAGGGTCACCAGAGAGTGTGGAACTGATGGATTTAGAAGATAATCCAGGGACGGCCTTCAGCAAGGAGGGGAGCTAGTGGGCTAATGTAGGTGGTTACTGGAAAAGTTACCTGGATTGTTTTTAATGAGAGACATTTCTCACCTCAGTGGGTTTCCTAATGAGTTCAGGTGGTGTAAAATATCATTAAAACAAAAGAAACATCTGTCTAGTCCAGGCCCTGAGAGTAATTCCTGGAACATTAGTACTTCCAGGACACTTTTTTTCCTGGATGAAATTCCGTCTGAAGAGATACACTATTGTCTTTTAAGAAGCCCGGCGCGGAAACACAGGAACTCAACCGTGTGTGTTAAATTCAAGCACGTGTCTGTCTTAGCTGGGGTGTTCGCCTAACCGCCCCAGTCCCACGAAGCCAGAGGGAGAAGGCGGGGTTATGGCCTCCATCACCGCATCAGGGCCTCCCATCACAGCCCCAGACAGGCCCCTGAGAAGCTGCCACAGAAAAGGTAAAAATGCCCAGGTCCTGGGCCAGCACAGCTAAAACCCTCCAACGGTTGAAGGTGAGCGTAAAAAGCGAAAAAGAATAGAACAAGCTAGAAAGAGGAAGGTGCAGGAAGGAGAAGCGAGTTTCAGAGGAACTGAGCAGAGCGCTCAGAGATACTCTTGACCAAACGCCAGGAGGCGGCATCTCCCGGCGAGAAGCAGCGCCACTTAGCGGTCAGACTCCGCGCGGCCGCCGGGGCGGCTCATCGTCCCGCCGTTTCTAGCCCGCGCTGCGTTTTTAAACCCCCGGCTACCGCGCTGGTGAGTGGGATTCACTGAGGTCCTCAGCTGGGAGCCTGGGGCGGTTTCAGGGATGTGGGTGGGATTCGGTGCGTGTCGTGGGGACCATCTCACATGCGGTGCATCTCACATGTGGGGCCTGGGGAGGGGGTGGGGGGAGCGCGAGGATGGGGAGCGTGGGGGCCAAGGTAAGGTCGAGAAGCGGCCGAGGTCTACACGCGGCCTGCTGCGACCACCTGTTGCCACCACAGCACATCCCGCTTTTCTGTCTCTTTCCAGTTCCCAGCCGCTGCTCTCCCTGCTGCACCTGCCCTGCCCGCCTTCCTCCTCTTCACACACCTCCGTCCTCTGACCCCCTGGGTGGAAGGCTGCCCCCTACCTCCCGCGTTGCTCCTGTCAGAGGCCTGCAAGGGCTCCTGGAGGGCCGAGGCTCAGGTGACCACTTCCCAGCAGTCGTGCAGCGCCCTCCGAGGCCCCTGAGTGCTGTCCTCTCCTCCTGCTCCCAGTTCTGCCCTCTTCTCATTTCTGGTCTCGGAGTCAAGGAGTTTCCAGGCCGACTGTGCTCAGGGGGCCTCAGTCCTTGGAGTTAAGGGTCTTTTTCTAGCGACCAGGAGCTCTGGGAAGGACACAAGGGCCCTGAACCACACTTCCTAAAAACTGAATGCCCCTCTTCTGGGCCGCAGACCCTGGTCCTCCTTTCATGATAAGACTCACCTCCTAGTGCCAAGGCCATGCTGCTCGTGCCGCACGTGCGGTCTATTTGGGTTTGTTTTTTAAACCTTGGAGAAATCTATCCCTGACTTGTTGAATGTTCTTTGCGCTGACAAGATATACAACTGTGGTGAAAGGGAATTCCCTGCTGGTGGAGGGGTTAGGACTCAGCACTTTCACTGCTATTGGCCCCGGGTTCAGTCTCTGGTCTGGGAACTAAGATTTTGGTGTGCCTAAAAAACACCAAAAAATAAACAAAAACAACAAAATACACCAACAGCAACAAAAAATACCCAGCTGTGCTGAAAACTCTGAATCCCTGGACCAGCTTCTCAGAGTTATCTGAGTAGCTGGTTTACAGGTTAGTCAGTTTGGCTCAAATAAAACTCCATTCTATTTTTATTACTACAGACTGTTTATTGATTATTTTCACAGACAGAAATTAAAGTCTGGTGGCTTTGTGGCCAAAGGATTCTTCCTGCGATTTCTGTGGTCTCCACTCCCCACTTCCCTCTTAACATCCCACCTCCCCACTAACGTGAACTCAAATTTTCTGCTGTGTTGGTGTTCCACAACTGTTTTCGTACCTCTTCCCCTGCCATCTCCTGTGCCCCTCCGGGATTTGCCCTCCCCTCCCTGCTGCCCCCTCCTCTCTACAGTTCTCTGATCCCTTCCTAGGGCGTCCCCACCCCCGTATCCCCTTTCCCACCACAGGTCCTTCCCCTCCCCTCATGGGTCTTCTCCTGCGAGAATCAGTCACCTGCAAGGCTCCTACCTCCCTTCAGCTTTCACTAGCCTTTCTTTTCCGCCCCCCACCCAGAAGACTTTTGCTCAGGGGCACTTCCCTCCACCCTCACTACCCTATTTTCATCAGCAGGGGGAGCTCTCCTGCCAATGATCCCTGGGCCTTGAGCAAAGTGCCCAGCCCCTGAGAGGAGGACCAGTCCCCCACTTGACACCCATCCTCCTACCTCCGCCCCTGTGCAGGCACCTGCTCTTGGCCCTCGTCCAAGGTGGTCCTTTCCCCCAACACGGCCCCTCCCCACTCCTGCATCCTAAACCTAACCCTCTGGATCCCTCCACTCTCCAGGCCACAGGTGCTGGAGTCCACTTGCCCTGGTCCCTCTCCAGCTCCCCCCATGACACCTTGCCCTGCTCCCACCCTTGTCCGAGTGCCTTGGGCCCTCACCAAGTAATTAGTAACAGGCCCACTCTTGTGGTTCCCCAAATCACCACCTCACTCTTACCCTCCCTCACCCAGGGCACCTCTCTTCTCCTGTCTTCACCCTAACCCAAGGGGGGTTACCCTGGGTAACAGACGTTTAACAGATGCCCTGTGCCCCAGTCCCAGGCCCTCACCACTATCTCCTCTGCAGCCTCTTGCCCCTCCTCCACAGTGGGAATACTGCCCTTGATCCACTGCCCACCTCCTTGGCTTTCATCACCCTTTCTTTGGTTCCTGGATACCAGCAGGCTCTCACTACCTCAACAAAATCTTTGTTTTATGCCACTTGGTCAACTGGTCTTTCCCTAGAGGGCCTCACCATGCCTCTTTGCACTCTGCACCCAGACCCACTCCTTCACCTCCCCCAGGTTACTGGCCCACCTTCATCTCTCTTGGGGCCACAGCCCAGCCCCTCAGGTCCCTCTGCCTCCTGCCTCACCCTCCCTGGAGCCCACCTTGTCCATGATGAGCCTACACCAGGGGCAGCAGCCCTCACTGTCCATCTCACCTGGCCCCCCTCTGAGCAGGGATTCCCTCTGGTCCTGGGTCTGACACTGCCCTTCCCTCCCTCTGACTCCACCTCCCCTCACCCTGCTCTTCCTGCCTCTCCCCTTGCCCTCCTGCCTGGACCCTTAGGGAGCCGGTGCCTCCCTGTCCTGGCACTTGTCCTACACGTGTGTCCATCTCCACCCTCTCCCTCCACTCCTCGATTCCCCTCTCCCTCCTTCTCTTTCCCATTTTTCCCGTATGGAAATCCTCATTCTGGTCCCTTGTACACATGCATGTTCTGCATCCTCAGCACCTGGAGCAGGTCAGGACACAGAACTTGTCTGTGAAACATCTGATGTGCACTTGTCTCCAGAAAGCAGCTTCATCTGTGGTTCCTCCTTCCCCAGGATCCCACAGTCTTTGTTACAACATCACGGTGCTGTCCCAGGATGGATCTGTGCAGGCCAGCTTTTTTGCTGGTGGACACTTGGGTGGTCAGGCCTTCCTGCACTATGATCACATGAAGGGGAGGGCAGAGCCCTGGGGAGTCTGAGCTGAAGATCTGGAAGCTAAGATGTGGGACAAAGAATCCAAGTGAAACTGGGCAACTCAGATTGGGACTCAAATCCACGTTCTTTTAACTGACATCACATCTGGTCTCAGGACTTACTGATTCTCAGGTTCTTGATGTCTCTTCTCAGAATGAATTCAGTGAGAGACAAAGTGATAGGTAAAAAGTGGATTTTTTAGAGAGAAACACACTCTGTAGACATTGGGTAAGCCATCTCAGAAGGCGAGAGTTGCAAGAGGCCATGGAGTTGTCAATTTTTATGAGAGTGGGTGATTTCATAGGCTAATGAGTGGGAGGAGTATTCCAGCTATTTTGGGAAAGTGGTGGGATTTCAAGGAACTGGACCGTGGTCAGACTTTTGACCTTAATGATCTGCCTTGAAACCGTCACAGCACCTGTGGGCGTGTCATTCTAGCTTGTTCATGTGGAGTGCATCCTGAGGCTCAGGGTCTAGCAGAAGTTGACTCCTCTGCCATCTTGGACCTATTTGGATAAATACTGTCACTTGCAGTGACAAGGACAGACCTAGAGATTATCACACTAAGTGAAGTAAGTCAGTCAGAGAAAGACAATGATTCCACCTGAGATATCACTCATATGTGGAATCTAGTTTTTTTAAAAGATACAACTGGACTTATTTACAAAACAGACACAGACTAACAGATATCAAAAACAGATTTATGGTTCCCAAGGGAACATGTTGTGGGGAGGATTAAATCAGAAGCCTGGGATGAACATACATACATTACTACAGAAAAGAGAGATAACCAACAAGGACCTACTGTATAGCCCTGGAAACCCTACTCAATATTCTGTGATACCTTATATGAGAAAAGAATCTAAAAAAGAATGAGTGTATGTATATCAATAACTGAGTCACTTTGCTGTACACCCAAAACTTCTATAACATTATAAGTCAACTATACTCCAATAAAGTTAAAATATCAAAAAGTAAATGTCGTACCACATTCTTCTTCTGCTGAAAACAATCTTATAACTCCCATCTCACTCAGAGTAAAAGTCAAAACAGTTCCAACACCCTCCAGGCCTACAAGGTCTGGCTGTACCTCTGACCTCATCTCAGTTAATCTGCTCCAGCCGTACTGGCCTCCTCACCTTAACAGAAACACACAGACATCCTCCTGTGCCAGGGTCCAGCCCCAGCAGGATCCTAGGGTACCCTCAGGCGAGAGAGAAATGACATGGGTCTTATAATGGGTTGAAACCTGATAGTCTGGGGTTGAACGATAAGAGAATAAAGAATAAAGAGAAAACAGGAGGCTGATATTCTTTGGTTTACACAGAAAGCCAAATAATGTCTCTGACATGGGACTTACTCTGTTCTCAGAGGCCGCAGGCGCCCTCTCGGTGGGGTGAAGACGCAGGGCAGCCTCTCCCCTGGGTGAAGACACAGGGCACCTTCCTGATTGGGTCTTAGAAGCCCGGGCAAAAAAAGTGAACTCAGAGAGCCTCTCTGTTCCAAGGGGTCAGCCTAAAGAAAAAAAGAGAGAAAAAGAAAGAGACAGAGACCAGAGCTCTGGAGAAATAGGATTTGCAGTTTTATTTTCAAAAGGAGCTTTTATACCCTGAATTACACATTTTCAGAAGTGAAGGACACAAAGTCATACAGAGGCAGCTCAACATGACATCAGTTTGACCTTCACTGGGACCAGGATGTTTTCTGCATACCTTTTCATTTACAAGGGTCTTTGTGTTATGTACATTATCTTCTGGCCCTGTGGCCTGCCAACATTTTATAACTCTTTTCTGATAAAGGTTGGTCAACCAGAAAACTTGTTTTCTCCTTTAAAGTGTTTTTTCTTTATTTTTCCAATCTGCATCACCCTCAAAAAGTACTGAACAAAGTTACATTTCATAGAGCAAAGGTATGGCAGGTTACAAGAGAGAAAGAACCAATTAGCTCAAAGGTCTGATGAGGTTAATTCCAAGGCTACTACTTGTTTTTCTTACATTCCAACTACATTAACTAATGCACTCCCAGGTGTACAATGGATAAGGGATATGGGAACTTGGCAGCAAGCATTGGCTCAACAATGAAATCTTACACCAGCACTACTCTAATAGTTTTTAACTCTTCGGAAGGCTCTATATTTTTAGAATGTTTTAGAATGTTTAGAATGTCTCTCACGGTTGGGAGGCTGTGAACAATCATGTGTGTTAATTGCAAGAGTATAGATAAACCTGCCAGGCAAGCTAGAAAGCCGTCAGAGGGGTTTGAATTGAAACACTCCTATCATGCCCAGGAGACATATTAACTAAAGCCCTAAGTTGACTTTTTCCAGAGAAAGGTGGTCAGGGATAGCCCCCTGTTAATGTCAGAGGAGTTGGTGAAAGGCACAAAATAGTAAGACAGATTCTGGTTTTGGGGTAGATGCTCGAGCAGATTCAGGGGTCCTTCGAGGCCTGATCCGCCTTTGCCTGTCAGGTCTCTTCCGCATGACCTTTGTCATGGGTGGGATCTCCCGAGGTGGATCCCGGCACTCCTGCCCTGGTGCATTTGCCTGGAGGTTCCCCCTGCCTGGAAAGAACCTCCTCCAGTCATCGGGGGTAACTAGCCTGTCCTTTAAATCTTTCCCCAAGGCCACTTTCCCGGTGAGACCCACAGTGACCACCCTAGTACAACAGCCACCTTCCTTGTCCTCACACTCACACTGTGCATCACCTTCCTCAGTGCATCTTTCTGTTCTTCCCATCCTTTCACAACAGAACACTTTTCCTTATTTAGCCTACTGATAAGACATAGTCTGTCTCCTAGCACTTGAATACATGCTCCATGAGGCCAGCAACTTTTCTCTTTAACGTCAGTGATGTTTCCCAGATGTAAAACACTGTGTCATGTATGTGGCATGCAGCTGGTATGAATGGATGGTCAGTGTAATGTGCTGTGTCTGTGCTCAGTCACTCATTCACGTCCAACTCTTTGCGACCCATGCACTGTAGCCCCCCAAGCTCCTCTGTCCATGGAATTTTCTAGGCAAGAATACTGGAGTGGATTGCCATTCCGTTCTCCAGGGGATCTTCCCAGCCCAAGAATCAAACCTGCATCTCCTAAGTCTTCTGCATTGGCAAATGGATTGTTTATCACGGAGCCACCTGGAAAGCAGGATCAATGTGAAGCACCTCCCTATATCTTTATTAATGTGACCTCAGGCCAAATGTTGTATTGTGGTAGCTACAGCATAACATCTACTCACACTGACATCAGTGCCACTTGTGTGTTTCTCACAAGTGCTGTTCTTCCCTTCTTGGCAACCAACCCTCCTTCACACTACATCACGGGGTATTTTTCTTTTCAGAAAACAATTATTGTTGACTTATGGGTCCTATTTTCTAACCAAATGTAAGCCCAAATTAGACTCTGCTTTAAGGGCTTACCAGGTGGCAATAAAACATGGTATTTCATTTACACTGCATGACAAATAGCTACTATCCTTGGCCATAAATGAGTTCTTAGAAACCAGTAACATTGATATTTTGAGGGAAATGAAAAAAAACTGAAAGATGAAATAAAAGACTTGATTAGTAAGGATAAAGCGTACATGAAGATGACTAAAATGATTGTAAAAGAAAAGCAATTTGTTTGCTTTTACTAAATTTAATTTAATATTACTAAAGACATTTAGACATACTAAAACTGTACAAACATTTGTTAAGTTTTACAAAACAGACCCACACAGGCAAACACTTGGGGACTAGATTGATGAGGACCTATGGGGGAAATCTGTAGTTTGGATCCTGATTTTCAGTAAGATATGAAAAAGGAAAAGAAGTTAAGACAAAGAGGGAGACAGCCCAGCCTGGTCTCTGTTGGATCAGGAAGGACCATCAGAGAAAACAGTCCAGGGTGTGGAGGGGTCGTGGTGGACAGAGGAGGGCCAGGCTCACCACTTCTTTACATTATGCTAATAGCAGCACAGACACATTCAGATGACTTCTGCAGAAAGAGAAGTCAGATCTTCAAGTCATAATGCAGGGGTGGGATATGGAGTCTTGCATCACTCAGTCCCCACGAGGTAGCTGTTTCACACTGTGACAGAAAAGAATCATGAACCAGTGTAGGTCAGTCATGTAAGGGCTCACATTCTCCACAGCCCCCCACATGCTCACATGTCCCACTCAAAGACCCCCACCACCCAGTGTGTCCTCCCTGCACCAACTCCTCTCCCAGTCAAGACCCTCCAGGGTCTCACCTCTAGGATCCATGAGAGCTCTGGTCACACACATCAGAGCTCTGGTATGATGGAAGTTCACTGCCTGGGGGAGAACAAGACCAGGATGTGGTCAGAATCCACAGGAAAGAAACTAGAGAAGGCACTTTGAGGAGGATGAGCCCCCATGACCTCTTGTCTGCACCCTCAGAAGGGTCCCAGGTATCGTATCCCCTCTGCACTTACTTTCAGCCTGAGTGTAGTGCCCTCTTTCACCTGAAAGAAGAAAACATCACGTGAGAATCCATGGAGAAGGCCGAATCATGATATCCTAGAGAAACTCCCTACTTCTGGACCCCAGAGAACTTTCTGGAACTGTAACCAAAAATCCAGGACAGAATCAGGAATATAAAGAAAGGAGATGGGGGGGGGGGGTGTCTAGACCATCTCCAAACCTTCTAGAGGTCTGAACTCTGTGGGGACCTTCCCCGCTGACTTTCAGGTGCTAAGAAACAGGCCCCAACTGGAATTATGAAGGCGAAAAATCTATCTTTCATTTTCACATGTACTTTACAAAAGGGTCAACGTGAGCATCAGCCCCAGACCAGCAAGCCCATATGTATGGATGGTATTTCCCAGGAACAAGGCAGGCAAACTTCTACCTGGGCTTGAAACCCCTCAGTGAGACAAGAAAACTCAGATCCCACCCTCCCTTCCCTACCTGAGCGCTTCTTCCTCCAAATCACAGCTCCAGTCACCACAGCCACCACAGCTACCACAAGGAGAACCAGGCCAACAATGATGCCCATGGTGAGGAAGGAGGTCTCAGGAGGTTCTGTGGAGGAAAAGGAAGAGGCCCTGACCTCAGGCTTGAGTCCTGACTTTTGAGTCCTGAAGGGCTCCTGCTTTATCTGAGAAAAGCTCCATTCCGACCCCATCTTTACCCCATCTCAGGGTGCGGGGCTCCTGAAGTCCCTCATGCTGCACACGGCATGTGTGTCTCTGCTCCTCTCCAGAAGGCACCACCAGGGCCGCCCACTTCTGGAAGGTTCCATCCCCTGAAGGCCTGGTCTCCACAAGCTCCATGTCCTGGGTCTGGTCCTCCCCGTCACGCTGCCAGGTCAGTAAGATCTCCTCAGGGTAGAAGCCCAGGGCCCAGCACCTCAGGGTGACCTCACGGCCAGAGATGGGGTGACAGGTCACATGTGTCTTTGGAGGGTCTGAGGAAGAAGAATCAGAAAATTCACACTTTATGTTACTCCCATGGGCCATGGAGGAAGCATCACGTAATCATTCTGAGTAATGATGAGAGCATGAGTTTGAAAAGAAAAAGCACAAACACCAGCCTGGGCTCTGGTGTGTGGGAAAATCTCCTAGTCCTTGTAAAGTTCTGGAGTCAGGGTGAGAGCCACGGTAGGATGCTCCACCTTAAGGGGGAGAATACAGAGCAATGGTCCTGACTTTGTTGGAAACTGAATGACTCAGAAAAGCTGGAGTCTGGCCTTTTATGATGCTCTTGGTCTGAGAACAGGCCTTGAGAAAGTCATGGGTCACAAGATGGCGGGCAGGGTGAAAGGGCACCACTGACCAGTTATTTCAGGGATGGTTTCCTGCTTCTTCCCAAAGACACTGGATTCCTTAATTGTCCTTCAGAGAAATGAAGCTACTGGTGAGTCACCGTCTTGTTCAGTTCAGTTCAGTTCAGTCGCTCAGTCATGTCCGACTCTTTGCGACCCCATGAATCGCAGCACGCCAGGCCTCCCTGTCCATCACCAACTCCCGGAGTTCACTCAGACTCACGTCCATCGAGTCAGTGATGCCATCCAGCCATCTCATCCTCTGTCGTCCCCTTCTCCTCCTGCCCCCAATCCCTCCCAGCATCAGAGTCTTTTCCAGTGAGTCAACTCTTCGCATGAGGTGGCCAAAGTACTGGAGTTTCAGCTTCAGCATCATTCCTTCCAAAGAAATCCCAGGGCTGATCTCCTTCAGAATGGACTGGTTGGATCTCCTTGCAGTCCAAGGGACTCTCAAAGAGTCTTCTCCAACACCACAGTTCAAAAGCATCAATTCTTCAGTGCTCAGCTTTCTTCACAGTCCAACTCTCACATCCATACATGTCCACTGGAAAACCATAGCCTTGACTAGACCGACCTTTGTTGGCAAAGTAATGTCTCTGCTTTTCAATATGCTATCTAGTTTGGTCATAACTTTTCTTCCAAGGAGTAAGCGTCTTTTAATTTCATGGCTGCAGTCACCATCTGCAGTGATTTTGGAGCCCCCCAAAAATAAAGTCTGACACTGTTTCCCCATCTATTTCACATAAAGTGATGGGACCAGATGCCATGATCTTCGTTTTCTGAATGTTGAGCTTTAAGCCAACTTTTTCACTGAAAATCTGGGCGCATTCCTCCCTCTCCTGACAAGAACCTGGGGCGCTGTTCCCACAGGGACACCACTTTCTTCTCCTCGTGGGAAGCCAGCTCCAGCCTGAGGGGAGATCAGGGAGGCGCTGCGCCCTTCGTACCTGTGCGCAGCAGCGTGTCCTTTCCGGTCTCTAGGTATCTGCGGAGCCCCTCCACGCACTCGCGGTTCAGGTAGTTCCTCTCGCCCTTCGCAGCACCACTCTGCTCAATCTTGCGTTTGGAGACCTGAGCCGCCGGGTCCGCCGCGGTCCAGGAGCGCAGGTCCTCGTTCAGAGCGATGTAATCTCTGCCATCGTAGGCGAACTGATCATACCGCGCAGGAAACCCCCGTCCGACCCCACGTCGCAGCCGTACATCTCCTGGAGGGTGTGAGACCCTGACCCGTCCCGACCATCCGCAGGGATTAAACCCAAACTGAAATGAAACCGGGTCAAGTCCCCGCGAGCTCCTCCCGGGTCGGGGGGAGGGGCGGGTCTCAAAGTGTTGGGGTGACCCTCGGAACCGCAGACTCGGGGCGACCCCGCCGGTCCCTGGGGATGGGGGTCGTGACCTGGACCCGGGCCCGCGTCGCTCACCGGCCTCGCTCTGGTTGTAGTAGCCGCGCAGGTTGTTCAGGTTCGCTCGGAAAGTCTGTTTGGTGTCCTTAGTTCTCTGCGTCGCCTGATCCCAATACTCCGGCCGCTCCTGCTCCACCCACCGTGCCCGCGGCTCCATCCTCGGATCCGGGGCGTCGCTGTCGAACCGCACGAACTGCATGTCGTCCACGTAGCCGACGATGATAAAGCGGGGCTCCTCGAGGCCGGGTCGGGACACGGCGGTGTAGAAATACCTCAGGGAGTGGGAGCCTGGGGGCGGGGAGGGGTGAGACCCGGCCCGACATCCTCCTGGTTCGGGTCCCGGGCCTGAGGTGACGGAACTGGGAGGAGGGAAGGGCCACGGGCTCCTGAGACGGAAAAGGTCGGAGAAGGACCAGGACTTGGGGGGCAGAGAAGAGGGGGCGGGAAGCAAGGGAGAGACAGGACGGGACAGGGGGAGGGGGCAGATCTGGGCGAGGGCGGCGGGCTTGCTCCTTCCCTGGAGGTCCTGCCCACCCACCTCCCCGCAGAGCCCGTTCCCTCCAGACCCCGCACTCACCCGCCCAGGTCTCGGTCAGGACCAGCGCACCCGGCAGCAGCAGGACGAGGGTTCTCGACCCCATGACCCGCATTTCCGGGGTCTGGGGAGAAGCGAGTTCAGCGGGTGGATGAACACTTTGTGACCTGGAACGGCAGAGATGAATACTGGCAGCTAGAAATCGGACACCCAATGGAGTGAGTCCTGGGGCCGCGTCACAAGTGTCCAGATAGGAGGGCCGGACACAGATTGTGAGAGAGAAAGTGAAACTCTTGGAGACGGAAGCCCCAAGATGGAGCGTCCCGGCCCCAGACACGGCCCTTGATTCTGAGACCCTGAGACCCTTGCCCGCCGGGGAACCTGGGACGTTGTCCTGATCCCTCCTCTCCTGCACCGAGAGCTTTTTGTCACATTCCCTGAGTCCTGGCCCAAGGGCTTCTGGCAGCGATTTTCAAAACATTTTTGGTCAGAATATTTATACAATCCAACAAATTAGTGTGGACCCCAAGGGTAATTTTGTTTATAGTTACTTCCATCGATATTTTGCATAGTAGAAATAATAGAGTTAGAATTTGCTTATTCATTTATTTAGAATAATATTAATAACTCACACAGTTAACATGGAATATAACTATTTCCCCAAATAAACACTACAGTGGGAACAGTGGAGCTTTTTACATTTTTATATTTTTGCAAGTCTCTTCTTGTCACTCTCATTAGAAGATCAATGGATGTTTACGTTTGCTTCTATGTTAAATCCATTATTTTGGTTGAAATCTATGAAAATAAAAAGCCCACACATATGTAATAGTATTTTAAATAACTTTTCAGATAATTATCTAAGTTCATCCTTGATCCAAAACTAAAACTACAAAAGTGGTAGTTTCTCAAAGGTTATTTTCAAAGTGGACCTGAAATGATATTATTGAATATTTCCTATTCTATTACACTAAAACCCATAAGCTTATTTTGCACATTGACTGTCTTTTATACTAATATAAGATTTTTTAAAACTAATACAATGCTTCACTAAGTTTTGTAGATCTTCCAGCGTCATTCATTTTTTGCAGTAAACACTGTATTCCATGAAAGAAAGGCTTTCAGGTCACACAAATTATTTTCCTTGGGACATAATACTTTGGAATGTAGCAGAAGTGCTTGATGTGTACTTCCTATGTCATCTTAGAAGATTTTTTTTTAGAAAAATAATTTGCATTTTGAAATATGACCATAAGCCTTTTGATTTTCCTTAAAAAAGCAGCTCATTTTTGCAATAAGAAATACAACATAGCAATATTTGTGCAATGCCTATGTTAAGATTAGAACCCCATCTTTTGAATTTCATCTAAGCATGAGAATTTTGAGAGGCCGATATTCACACCAGGTTTTCTTAAGTTACTCTAACACAAGTGGATAATAGCAGATTGTAGAATTAACATCGGAGGAGGCAATGGCACCCCACTCCAGTACTCCTGCCTGGAAAATCCCATGGATGGAGGAGCCTCGAAGGCTGCAGTCCATGGGTCGCTGAGGGTCGGACATGACTGAGCGACTTCACTTTCACTTTTCACTTTCATGCATTGGAAAAGGAAATGGCAACCCACTCCAGTGTTCTTGCCTGAAGAATCCCAGAGAGGGGGAACCTGGTGGGCTGTCGTCTATGGGGTCACACAGAGTCGGACACGACTGAAGTGACTTAGCAGTAGCAGCAGCAGCAGAATTAACATACCATTCTATGCCCTATTATAACATGATATACTTACTTCTGTTCCTCTTGCAGTGTATCAGATCTTTTACAGCATCATCAGAGTAAAGCTAATGTTCACCAAGCACACTCACTTGAAAGAAAAAAACATAATCTGTTTTATGCCACAAGTTTACCATTCATTGCTCCAGGAAAACAACACCATCAAGTTAAGTCATGTAGACCTTTACTTGTCCATGTAATTCTTGCCTTGTCAATTAAGTCTCATCCTTAAACTTTAGCTCCATCAGTTCAGTTCACTTCAGTCGCTCAGTCGCGTCTGACTCTTTGCGATCCCATGAACCGCAGCACGCCAGTCCTCCCTGTCTGTCACCAACTCCTGGAGTTTACCCAAACTCATGTCCATTGAGTCGGTGATGCCATCCAACCCTCTCATCCTCTGTCAGCCCCTTCTCCTCCTGCCCTCAATCTTTTCCAGAATCAAGGTCTTTTCCAATGAGTCAGCTCTTCACATCAGGTGGCCAAAGTATTGGAGTTTCAGCTTCAACATCAGTCCTTCCAATGAATACCCAGGACTGCTCTCCTTTAGGATGGACCGGTTGGATCTCCTTGCAGTCCAAGGGACTCTCAAGAGTCTTCTCCAACACCACGGTTCAAAAGCATCAATTCTTCGATGCTTACCTTTCTTTATAGTCCAACTCTCACATTCATACATGACTACTGGAAAAACCATAGCCTTGACTAGACAGACCTTTGTTGACAAAGTAATGTCTCTCCTTTTTAATATGCTGTCTAGGTTGGTCATCACTTTCCTTCCAAGGAGTAAGCGTCTTTTAATTTCATGGCTGCAATAAACATCTGCAGTGATTTTGGGAGCCCCCAAAATAAAGTCTGCCACTGTTTCCACTGTTTCCCATCTATGTGCCATGAAGTGATGGGACCAGATGGCATGATCTTAGTTTTCCGAATGTTGAGCTTTAAGACAACTTTTTCACTCTCCTCTCTCACTTTCATCAAGGGGCTTTTTAGTTCCTCTTCACTTTCTGCCATAAAGGTGGTGTCATGTGCACATCTGAGGTTATTGATATTTCTCCTGGCAATCTTGATTCCAGCTTGCGCTTCTTCCAGCCCAGCGTTTCTCATGATGTACTCTTCATATAAGTTAAATAAGCAGGGTGACAATATACAGCCTTGATGTACTCCTTTTCCTATTTGGACCATAGGATCTGATATTAGTTCCCCAAGGGAATCAGAGGTGTCCCTGGATCCCTAGAGTGGTGAACACACAGTAGGACAATCAAGGAGGCCAAAGTGAGCCCAAGAAATTAGAGCTGATGGTGAGATTTCATGTGGGGAATACCTGTGTTCAGGAGGTCCTGGCTGAGGGATGATACGGGAAGGTTGTCAGTGTCCAGGGCCTGGCAGGCGAGGTAGCAGCCAATTTATGATTACTTCCTGTCAAGACGGCTCCAGAAGAGTTCCAATTTCAAATACATTCTCAAATCTGTCAGGGCCTGATCCCAAATGTATTCATTCAGCAGTATTAGCTCATGCTTTGTCCAGTTTGGCTCGTGCTTTGGGCTGAGAGTCTGGAATACACTCGAAACCGAGGTATAGACTCTGCTCCCACATGGCTGAGTAGCGGTTGTAATGGAATACAGTGAAGGTTGTTGTTGACATAGTAGCAGGTAACTAAAACCATTACTTTATCTCTCTCCCACAGTTATTATAAATATTCCTCATTATTTGTACTCTGATGTTTCTTAGAATATGAAGGATTTTAGCAAAGTTCCCCCAGGAAGGCAGACTCAATGCTTTGGGGACAGGAGACAGTATGGACTCGACCTTGACTACACTGAGCAGCGGAGAAGGCAATGGCACCCCACTCCAGTACTCTTGCCTGGAAAATCCCATGGACGGAGGAGCCTGGTAGGCTGCAGTCCATGGGGTCGCTAAGAGTCGGACACGACTGAATCGACTTAGCAGCAGCAGCAGCAGCACACTGAGCGGATCTTCCACTTTGGACAACTCCCACTGAGACACACTGCCCAGTTTCCCATGGCGTCAGGGACATTCCCACTGTCTTCTGAGCAGAACACTTAGTACACAAAGACTCATGTCACAAATCTGTGGTAACATGATTGAAAAGCATCTCTAGTACATTACATAGACTATTACACAGATAGATGTTTATGGATGGGTAGAGAGAGGATGGACAGAGGCTAGATACAGATTGAGAACTGGACACATAATTTTACCAACCATGTGTTACAGGGACATCTTATGTCAGGGACAACTTATGACAGCTTATACTTGTTACTTGTAGTGGACTTTTATTAGCTTCCAAGTGAGATGAAAGAAGAAAAGCAAATCAATGCACCTTAAAGAAATCCTCCAAGTTCAAACATGTTCCGATTAATGCTAACTTGGGAAAAAACAACTTTTGAATGGGGGTGGGGGTGGGGGGGCAGAGCTGAGTGTTTGTCATAAGCAGCCGTACTCTGTCCTCTGGTGGCCTCCTGTGAAATAGCACAAGTGCTGCCGGCTCCATGGTTTTGTCAGCAAAGAAGCCAACATTTCCACTTGCCACCTTCACAGTCCTGCTCTTAGAGCAAATCAAAAGTTCTGTAAGATTCAGTGCCTACTAGAGGAAGTCACTGTCTTGACTAGGACACAAGAGGCCACTTCCCAAGTGTAGTGTTTCAGGGAGTGTTGATTGAGCCCCTGGGTCAGGCCCTGGGTCAGGCCCTAGAGGGGAGACTAGAGAGGAGGTCGCTGCCTCAGGGGAACTGCAGGGGGAGGGTGGGAACACATGGGGTTCACTTGTCTACACCCCAGCTCTGTGGTCTGCTGGGGAGAAGTTAGTCTATCCAAGCAAAGCAATTTATGGCACTTTTCTGTTTATATTAATTATAAAACATTTTAGAAAATTATCACTCAACATATCTGTATGATTTCATCTAAATTTATATTGGCTCAGATGGCAATCTTCCTACAGGCAGCGGCGGACTGGAGAGGCAGTGGTCTGGCTTGGCCTGTCAGGGCACGGGCGGCTGCAGCTCCAGCACCATGTCCCTGCAGTACTGGGCGGAGGAGACGCCTCTCGCGGGCAAGTACCTCCCGGCGGATTCCTTCCCAAAGGACTTGACTACGATGTGAAACAGGAGGAAGGGGAGGCTGCAGCCTCCGGCGGTGGAGTTGGGGCGGGGGCCGGCGGAGGTTGTGGCCTGAGTGGAGCGCTGACAGCTCCAAGTCAAGGATTCTGCTCGTGAGCCTCCAGAGCAATGGGCAGGTCCTGCATTCAGAAGGTGGTGTTTCATAAAATGTCACCCAACGAGACCCTCTTTTTGGAAAGGACCATCAAGAGTTACAAACAGTGCTCGCTTCGGCAGCACATATACTAAAATTGGAACGATACAGAGAAGATTAGCATGGCCCCTGCGCAAGGATGACACGCAAATTCATGAAGCGTTCCATATTTTTACTGCTTTATGATCCAGCAATCCCACTGCTGGGCATACACACTGAGGAAACCAGAAGGGAAAGAGACACGTGTACCCCAATGTTCATCGCAGCACTGTTTATAATAGCCAGGACATGGAAGCAACCTAGATGTCCATCAGCAGATGAATGGATAAGAAAGCTGTGGTACATATACACAATGGAGTATTACTCAGCCATTAAAAAGAATACATTTGAATCAGTTCTAATGAGGTGGATGAAACTGGAGCCTATTATACAGAGTGAAGTAAGCCAGAAGGAAAAACATAAATACAGTATACTAACGCATATATATGGAATTTAGAAAGATGGTAACAATAACCCGGTGTACGAGACAGCAAAAGAGACACTGATGTACAGAACAGTCTTATGGACTCTGTGGGATAGGGAGAGGGTGGGAAGATTTGGGAGAATGACATTGAAACATGTAAAATATCATGTAAGAAACGAGTTGCCAGTCCAGGTTCAATGCACGATACTGGATGCTTGGGGCTAGTGCACTGGGACGACCCAGAGGGATGGTGTGGGGAGGGAGGGGGGAGGAGGGTTCAGGATGGGGAACACATGTATACCTGTGGCAGATTCATTTTGATATTTGGCAAAACTAATACAATTATGTAAAGTTTAAAAATAAAATAAAATTAAAAAAAAAAAGACTTACAAAGATGACATTTCTAATAGCTTCTTTGTGAATTTCCAAATATGGGGTTTTCCTGGGCAAATGGACTTTTTTGACCCAGCTTTTTGTTTGCGATGATCTTCAGGGGGACAGGAACATTGATATATGTCACTGATGCACAGGATGACTACATGGAGGCTTTAACAAAACTTTACCATTTCTAAAGCCTACAAAGTTAACATAGACATGAATTTTGAGGTTTTTATTCACAAAGTTGATGGTCTGTCTGATGATTACAAAATATAAACACAGAGGGACATTCATCAATGGGCCAATGATGACCTTGCAGATGCTGGGCTAGAAAAACTCCATCTTAGCTTTTATTTTACTAGTATTTATGACCATTCAACATTTGCAGCCTTTAGTAAGGTGCTGCAGAAACTATCCCACAGCTACTGGCCTTGGAATACCTATTAAATACCTTTATATCAAATTCAGGTATTGAAAAAGCTTTTCTCTTTGATGTTGTCAGCAAAATCTACATTACAACAGATAGTTCTCCTGTAGATATGCAGTCACAGGAACTTTGCTGTGACATGATTGATATTGTAATTGATGTGTGTTGTATGTTTGGGTTAAAGGAAAATAGAAGTGGAAGTGCTTACCACAAAGAGTCCAAGGCCATCATCAAGCTGAATAACACAACTGTCCTGTATTTAAAGGAGGTAACTAAATTTTTGGCACTGGTTTGCATCCATAGGGAAGAAAGTTTTGAATGAAAAAGTTTAATAGACTATAACTTCCATTGTTTCCGAAAAGCTATTCATGAGGTTTTTGAGGTGGGTGTGACTTCTCACAGAAGCTGTGGTCACCAGACCAGTGTCCCCAACCTGAAAGCTTTGACACGCAATTGCACACCATGAAACGTCATCTAGCCTGGACGCCAGTGGTCAGGGCTCTGTGCCAGCGTATTCTTCATATCAGGGTCAGAGACCACGTGTTGCAGGACATGGGAGTTGCTGCTTGTGGGAATCTGGTGCCTGTCCCACTAGAGATAAGGGGTAGAGTTTCTCATTTGGATGAAAACCCCTTCAGCCAGTGGTGTGCAACTGACACTACTATTTCTTTTTAAAAAAAAAAAGGCAAAAAAGAATTCCAGAGATCGCAGAACTGTGTCTCTTTCTCCTTTTGGGGGCCTTACTTTAAGTAGCTGGGATATTTTGGACCTGGAGATAATACCACTTACCCATCCTTACCAGGGAATGTTGCCATCAATTACCAGTTGAAAATAATAGAAAGAACTGAAGTTTTATATGCTTCACTTAGATTTTGATTTGAGTAGTCTCTAAAAATCCTGCCTTGCTTAAATTCTAACACTGTCTCTCAGATTTCAATTTTGGACCTTGCACACCTCAGACCTTCTAAATGCATTTGCTTGCTAACTCAGAAGACACATGGTCTGACTGTAGCAAAGGACATTCCTATATTTGTTTCTGAAAAACTGAGAAATTTTTATGCTGCATCAAGTCAAGAGCAAGTCTCAACAGTGGCTGCTGTGTTTGTTCCCTGGGAAGTGTTGAGGAATAAACTTTAAGACAAAAGAAAATCTTTGCACCTGTGTTTTGGGTACCAGATATCTGGGTTCCTTCCCCTACATTAGATAAATGATTCTGATCACTGTTTAAAAAGGGAATTTAACAGAGTGAAGTAAGTCAGAAAGAGAAAGATAAATATCATATCCTAACGAATATATATGGAATCTAGAAAAATGGTACTGAAGAATTTATTTACAGGGCAGCAATGGAGAAACAGACATAAAGAATAGACTTATGAATGTGGGGAGAAGGGAGAAGAGGGTGAGATGTATGGAAAGAGTAACACAGAAACTTATATTACCATATGTAAAATAGATAGCCAATGGGAATTTTCTGTATGGCTCAGGAAACTCAAACTTGGGCTCTGTATCAACCTATTCAAAGAACCATGCTTTCATCATAATCTTTGTGCTGCTCCCCTGCTGGGACTGTCAGGTAGTTGGGGACCAACTCAGTCTCCAGCTTCCCTTTCCTCAGGACAGGGGACTTCCAGGAGCTCTTGAATCTCAGAGGCTACAGAAGATACTTTCACAATGTGGATTTAAGATGATGATTTAGGAAAAATAAGAATTTTTATACATTTTAATTTTGTTTTACTGAAGTACAGTTGATTTACAATGTTGTGTTGATTTCTGCTGTACAGCAAAGTGATTCATTTATATATATATTATTTTTCATATTTTTACCATTGTGGTTTATTAAGGAAAGATAAGAATTGGTAATGTGTCAATCAGGAGTTATTAAAGCAAACCTGCTTTTTTTCCTGCATGTAGGTGGTGGTGAAAATAATTACTATGTCAGTTTGCTATCCTAGTCTCCACTTTTTAAAGTGTTTTTTTTATTATGGCGGAAGTCACATAATGTAAAACATACCATTGTAACCATATTTAACTGCACAGTTCAGGGACATTAGGTACAGTCACATTGTTGTGCTACTCTCATCATTATCCATCTCCTGAAATTTTCACCTTCCCAAACTGAAGCTCTGTCCCCATTAAATAGTAACTCCCCATTCCTCTTCTCCACCTTTCCACCCCCTAGCCCCTGGCATCTACCAATGTACTTTCTAACTCTATGAATTTGACTATTCTAGGTACCTCATATAAGTGGAATCAAACAGTAATTTTCTGCACCCGATGTATATTGAAATGCATTTTTGAGGTTAACTTAATATATGTCCTGGGCTTCCCAGGTGGCACTAGTGTTTAAAAAACAACAACAAAAAACCCGCCTGCCAATGCAGGATGTTTAAGAGACACAGGTTCGATCCCTGGGTCAGAAAGATCCCCTGGAGGAGGGCATGGCAACCCACTCCAGTATTCTTGTCTGGGAAATCTCCATGGACAAGAGGACCTGGTGGGCTACAGTCCATAGGGTTGCAAAGAGTTGGACACAACTGAAACGACTTAGTACGCACATGGCAACTCTATTTTTAGTTTTTTAAGGAACCTCCACACTGTTCTCCATTGTGGCTGTATCAATTTACATCCCCACCAACAGTGCAGGAGAGTTTCCTTTCTCCACACCCTCTCCAGCATTTATTGTTCATAAACTTTTTGATGATGGCTATTTTGATCATTGTGAGGTGATACTTCATTGTAGCTTTGATTTGCATTTCTGCAAGGAGATCCAACCAGTCCATCCTAAAGGAGACTAGTCCTGGGTGTTCATTGGAAGGACTGATGCTGAGGCTGAAACTCCAATACTTTGGCCACCATGGGAAGAGTTGACTCATTGGAAAAGACCTTGATGCTGGGAGGGATTGAGGGCAGGAGAAGGGGATGACAGAGGATGAGATGGCTGGATGGCATCACCGACTCAATGCACATGAGTTTGGGTGAACTCCAGGAGTTGGTGATGGACAGGGAGGCCTGGCGTGCTGCAATTCATAGCATCGCAAAGAGTCGGACACAACTGAGCAACTGAACTGAACTGAATAATTAGTGATGTTGAACATCTTTTCATGTGTTTGTTGGCCATGTTTGTCTTTGGAAAAATGTCTATTTAGGTCTTCTGTCCACTTTAAACAAAAAGTTTGGGTTGTTTGTTTTTTTGATATTGAGGTACATGAGCTGTTTGTATATTTTGGAGATTAATCCTTAATCAGTTGCTTCATTTGCAAACATTTTCTCCCATTCTTAGGGTTATCTTTTCATCTTGTTTCCTTTGCTGGGCAAAAGCTTTTAAGTTTCATTAGGTCCCATTCATCTATCTTTGTTTTTATTTTCATTACTACTGGAGGTGGATCAAAAAGACCTTGCTGAGATTTATGTCAAAGAGTGTCCTATAGTCAATATCTTGTAATAAACTATAATAAAAAATAGTCTGAAAAATAATATATGTGTATTTATATAACTGAATCATCTTGCTGTGCCCCTGAAACATTATAAGTCAACTATACTTCAAGAAAATATATATATTAAGAAAAAAAGAGGATTTTCTGCCTATGTTTTCCCTAAGAGTTTTATAGTGTCTGGCCTTACATTTAGGTCTTTAATCCATTTTCAGTTTATTTTTGTGTGTGGTGTCGAGGAGAGTTCTAATTTCATTCTTTTACATGTAGCTGTCCAGGTTTCCCAGCACCACTTATTGAAGAGACTATCTTTTCTCCATTGTATATTCTTGCCCCCTTTGTTATAAATTAGGTGACTATAGGTGTGTGGGTGTATCTCTGGGTTTTCTGTCTATTTCCATTGGTCTATATTTCTGGTTTTGTGCCAGTACCATACTGTTTAGATTACTGTAGCTTTGCAGTATAGTCTGAGGTCATGGAACCTGATTCCTCCAACTCCATTTTTCTTTCCCAATGTTGCTTTGGCTATTTGGAGTCTTTTGTGTTTCCATACAAATTGTACAGTTTTTTTGTTTTAATTCCGTGAAAAGTGTCACTGGTAATTTGATAGGGATTGCATTGAGTCTGCAAATTGCTTTGTGTAATATATTTATTTTCACAATATAGATTCTTCTTCCAATCAAAGAGCATGGTATATCTCTCCATCTGTGTTATTTTTTATTTCTCTCATCAGTGTCTTATAGTTTTCTGAGTACAGATCTTTTACCTCTTTAGGTAGGTTTATTCCTGATATTTTATTCTTTTTATTACAGTGGTAAATGGGATTGTTTCCTTAATCTCTCTTCCTGATCTTTTGTTGTTAGTATATAGAAATGCAAGAGATTCCTGTGCATTAATTTTTTATCCTGCCATAGTCTCTATGACTGTTACTTATACCTCAAAGGAAATTTCAACATAGTGAAAAGTCAAATAATATCTTAGTGATGCTATAAAAGTAGTTTCACTTCATGGATCTCATGAAAAGTTCTCACTGACATCAAGGGTTCCACAGCCAGGGGGTCTCCCAACTGATCCCTGCCTTTCCGCCTCTTCATTTCAGAGACTCCTTCCCTCTGAGCTGGACTCACTGCTTCCCAAACTTAGTTGAGAGCCCTGTCCTGCCCTCCTCTCCTCAGGAGAGGAGAACTCTCTCCTGAGTTCTCTAGGCAAGAACTCAGCCCCTAGTAAGTGATGCAAGCGAGTGTCCTCAGTCTGGGAAGGGAGGTGGAGGGACAGCTGTTTCCTTTGGACCTGGGAAGAGGTTGTACTTGAAGGCTCCAGACCCACTCATAACCTAGTTTGGTTTTGTTACACACCAGCTTAATATGTGTTCATATCCCGTACAGAACTCTGACATAGTGTTTAAGAGAAATAATATTAGCCCTTCCATCTCCCATGTATCTAATGTATCTGGCTTGAGGCCCACAAATCATGAAGAGCAGTTCGGCCTAACAAAACATTCTGTGATGAAGGAGTTGTTCTATATCTGTGCTGTCCAGGCAGGTAGCCACTAGCTACACATGGCCATTGGGCTGAGCACTTTAATTTTATTTAATTAGTTTTTAAATGTTTTATTTTATTGAATTATGGTTGGTTAACAATGTTGTATCAATTTCTGCTGTACAGCAAAGTGACTCAGTTTACATATATATATTATTTATACTCTTTTCCATTATGATTTAATCACAGGCTGTTGAATATAGTTCCCTCTGCCATACAGTCGGACCTTGTTGTTTATTTATTCTATAGATAATAATTAGCACCTACTAACTCCAAACACCCAATCCATCCCTCCCCCAGACCTCCTCCCCCTTGGCAACTACAGATCTGTTCTCTGTATCTGTAAGTCTGTGCTTATTTTCATTTTATTTAATTTAAATAGCCATATGTGGCTAGTAGCTAGCATAGTGGATAGTACATATTTAGAATGTTCTTAATTTTCAGTCTCTTCCCCCAAAGGATACTGTGTGACTCATAGGCTGATACATATTAAATAATAATCTTCACATAAAAACTCTTAGAGTCTTAAAATGCAGCATGCACAGAATATTTCATTAATATGTATTTTAACAACTAGCATGTTCAGACATTAAGTGGGCATGGTTTAGTCCCTAAGTCGTGTCCAACTCTTGCAATCCCATGGACTGTAGCCTGCCAGGCTCCTCTGTCCATGAGATTCTCCAGGCAAGAATACTGGCTGCTGCTGCTGCTGCTGCTAAGTCTCTTCAGTCGTATCTGACTCTGTGCGACCCCATAGACGGCAGCCCACCAGGCTCCTCCGTCCCTGGGATTCTCCAGGCAAGAATACTGGAGTGGGTTGCCATTTCCTTCTCCAGGGAATCTTCCCGACTTAAGGATTGAATCCGGGTTTCCTGCATTGCAGGCAGATTCTTTACCCACTGAGCTATGAGCTTTTTATCACCTTAAGGTTGTAATTGTTCAAAACTGCCCATCACTGGCGGTAATCCTTGTCTATATTATATTGAGCTTTTGGTGTTGTTTTCCTTAACTGGATAAACATAAAGAGATCACAGGGGAGCAGAACCCAGAGGTAGAGGGCTGCCCAGGATGAGATGAGGAGATCCGGCACGTCAGCCCTGCCCAAGATGTGCAGGGAACCTGTCCCCATGGGGCAGAACTGAGGGTTGCAGAAGAGTCTGTGCAAAGAGATGAAGTTGGTGGAACAGCAAATGTGCTCACAGATATTCACGAAGACAGGACTCTGGGGAGAGGTGGGAATGAGTTAAAATAAGTACAACAAAGCTAAAATATTATTTATTTCAGGGAAAAGAAAGTTCTAGTTATATCTGAAGGAGAGGGGTCTGTGAAAGAAGAACCAGAATGAAAAATGATACATAAAACTGAAAAACAGAGAAGGAGTATGGTAAGGGGCATGCTAGAGGCATTGAGATGCCAATCAGAGAATCAGCCAAAAGAACTAAAACAGCTGTCTCTGAGATTCAAGAGATGGGGTGACATGGAAGCTTAGGGACATCAGTCTAGATATCAAGTCTTACAGAAGAGTTTTACTTTTGAAAACTATGTGAATATATTAATTAGATAAAAATAAAAAGGCAACCCAGTGGGTGAGAGAACTGTTTCTGCAAGGAGAGTCCTAGATACGGAGCAGTAGTTGGAAGAAAACTGGACATGGAGTGGTGGATGTTTGTGGGAGGACTTTGTTACATTTAGTTAGTTTTGTTGGACTTTTTTTTTTTTTTTTTAGTGGAAGGAATTGCAGCACGTTTGTCAGCAGGACTGAAGAAGCCAGTAGAGTGGGAAACTGATGACACGGGAGGATGGAGCCGGATCCTGTGCCCACGCTGAGGGGTGGCCTTAGACGGGAGGGCACCGACCATCATCGCTGTGGAAGGTGAGGATGCAGGTGCAGGGGTGGGAGTGCAGGAGGAGGAGGATGAACTTCTCACCTATGTCCTTTTCTGAGTTTAAAAAGAAGCTCACCATTAACAACAGGGAGTGGGGAGACAGTGGAGATTGAGGAAGAAGATAGAGGTGAGAACAGCCTCTCAGGAGGTGTGAGACTGAGCTGACCCAGGAAGTGGCATCTGGAGAGGGCAGGGTGAGGCCACTGAGGTCTGAGCGCCTCCACTTAGAGAGAAAAAGTTCCAGCACTTGAGCAGCAGCAGGAAGATGTACAATAAAAAGAAAAGGCAGCCAGATATCTCCAGTGTAAGGATTACCTCCCAACCTGACATTAAAAGCCCTGCAGTCCTGGACCCAAATCTAACTCCTGGCCTTGATGTTGACCTAGGACTTTGGGAGTCACAGGTCAGGGAGGCTCCCCAGAGCCCCATAGGCTCCAGCTGAGCCAGGCCTCCGGCTAAACAGGATCAGCAGATTCTGGACATAAAACTGGAACCTGAGGAGAAGGAGGAGCGAAAAGCTGCCTCTGTCTCTCGCCTTCCATCCACAACCGGTAAACACGCACAACAAAACAGAGGTGCCTCTGCGCAACACCCCAGGATGCGGAGAATCCCGCACAGTGTGCGTAAAGGTGGGTGGACAGGGACACAGAGAGGAGGCGGAACCGAGGGAAGGGCAGGAGCGCAGCCCACGATCCAGTTCTCCAGCTGCGGCGACGGAGCCGGAAGCCCCGGAACCTCCAGCAGTAACAGCAAGGTGACCCGGGAATCCAGCCTTCCAGCCTCAGCGGTGCCCAGAGCCCCAGGTAAAGAGGCAGCCACAGAAGTGGGTCCTGGGGCCCCAACCCACCAGCCACTGAGATGCCCATGACTTCGGCCTCTCCACCCCCAACTCACAGCAGCGGAGGAGAACCTAACAACACAGGACATGGCAGAGGTGCCTGCACCATCACAGCCGCCTGCATTCCCCCATTCCCTCTATGGGTCAGAGGATCCCCGACACAAGCGAGGGACCTACTATCCTGGTTTACCAGGCAGCTACGCCAGCGCCACTGGCTTCAACAAGGAACCAAAGACTCTGGAGTCACAAGAAGCAATGAGGGACCACACCCTTGACCGGGGACTGAGGTGCAGGGGTGGAAAAAGTGCCAACTCTCACAGGCAGGGAACGCAAGTGAGTGAAGGCGAAACCTGTCCTCTGGCGCCACCTCCTGGAAGAGAGGGGGAAAGCCTCTACTCTCTAATTCGTGGATTTGGAATCCTACAGAAAAGTGTTCCTTGGCTCTCAGGATTGTCGTGGCTTCTCAGACTCGCTGATGCCATCAAGAGCCTGCATCCAGGCACAGCAGGTGATCTGCAGGCTGAGAGGATGGTTTGCAGAGTGAGCCAGCGGGCGTAGTAGACGAAGGAGAGAGTCAGGTGCTGAGAGTGAAGAGAAGAAACTAAAAGAAATGGAACCTGTACAACTCAAGGTTAATACCTCCTTGGTTTCCCAGGCAATTGAAGCAACAAGAGATTAGGAATAGGGTCTTACTGTTGGTAGGAAAACTTAGGGCCTATTTGCCAAAGGTTCCAATATATGGATCCCAAGAAATAAGTAGAGAATGATGAAGATTGTGTTTAGGAAAATAGCTTTTCCCACTTTGTATCAATGTGGTAGACATTAGTAGCCTTAACTTAAGCAGGATAGAGCCTTCATTCTCCCAGGGAGGAGTCATACAGCTCCCCTGTGGGAGACAAGAGAAAACAAGAGGTGGGGAGTCTTAGTTGCATTCAAGCCCTTGGTTCTAGTTGTACCTGAGATTCACTTGCTCCTTGGCTTTTCTTTAGTTTGTTCAGTAAGACAATGACTCACCCTTTGACAAGCCTGAGTCAGATTTCTGCCTTTCAGTAGACACAAAGCTGACGAATATATCTGGTTTCATTTTTCTAGAAATAACATAGTTTTTATTTGCCCAAATAATAGAGCCAACCTCAAGGAAAGCCTTATTTATCGTGAACATTTTTATTTGTACAACTTCATGTCCAATCACGTTTGCTTCACATTCAGAAATGTGAAGGGGATTTTGAAGGGTGTGTGAAATCTCAGAGCAACACTCAGGGTTCTAGATTCTGCAGATAGAGAGGCTGTGATGCCTTCTGTTGCCTGAAACATTTAGAAGTGAAATAGTGTGTGTTCACAGAAAGTTTTACCAATAGAATTCGGGACTGAAAGAGCAACGGTTACTGCATCTAGAATTGTGTCTAGAGAATAGAGCCGTTTATTTTTCTGCACTAGCACATAAGCCAGTAATATAGCCAGTCACCCCGGGGTTTGTACCTGGTTTAACGGTAAAAGGGTTTAGCTTCCTCGTGAGGCCCAGCGTCTTCCTTCTCAGGTCCCACTGGCCTTTGTGCTGTGTGTGATCTTCACAAGCCACACGAAAGAATAGCTGTTCCTCCTGGAAACAGAAAAAGGCCCTTTCCCTGTGCTGCTCACAGAACCAAACTTCCTGTACTGGATGCTCACTGGGCTCCAGTGTTAGGAGTCTGGGGACCAAACTGGCCAGAATCCACTTGAGCCCGAGTCCCCTCGTGAAATGTCCTCTTGCTAAATGGACAGCCTGGGGCTTCCTCAGTGGGTCCGAAGAATCTGTGATGCCTTCTGTTGCCTGAGACATTTAGCAGTGAAACTGCGTGCATTCACAGAATTTTTTACCAGTAGAATCCAGGACTGAAAGAGCAACTATTGGTGCATTTAGAATTGTGCTTAGAATACACTAGCAGTAACTCCTTAAATCTCGATGTTGCCTATCTTGCACCCGGAAGGGCATGAGGCCTTCCCCACACTCGCCCTATTATCAGAAGCTTATGCGTATGGACTGCCCATGGGGCTTGGAGCGTGTCGGTGGAAGGCAGGATGGGACAAGGCTCTACGGGGGTCGTCACCAGAATTATGGTGGTGGAATCGAGTGAGTTTGTGGATGTAAGGCTCTGCAGGACGCTATGCCGCATGTTATTTGCTGTCGCTCTGCCTACAGGAGAAACCAGAGTTGCCCCAGAGTGGGGATTCGGTATCCTGTCTCTCATTTATTTATTGGAGCGAAAGAAATCTGAGGGTAAAAGAGACCAAGTCCTTAGGTCCCAGAGAGTATGCAGAGAAGAATGAATGAGAGGGGGTGGATTTAGGTGTCACTATGAGCTGAGTCATCCGAAAAGAAGCCAAGACCACCTGAGACCTTGAGACGGACAGACAGACTTCAGGAGCAGAGGGACGGGGAGAAAGAGACAGAGCCCTGGCTAGTACTTTTAAAACCCTGGGGCTCACACTTATTCAATAAGAGCTGATTGTTTGCTTCTATTCCCCATTGTTGCCGCTTGTTCCTGCTTACAGAGCTAACCATAAGCCTTGCTCCTTCCCGCACGCCCTACCTCAGCCTGCCCTCTAGTGGCAGCCTGCGGAGTGACAGGAACGCGCATTACTCCGTCCCGCCTTCAAAATATGAGTCATCTTAACCTACCTGGTAAGAATCCGGCTGCAATGAGGCAGACCTGGGTTCGATCCTGGGTTGGGAAGATATCCTGGCGAAGGGAAAAGCTACCCACCCCGGTATTTTGGCTAGAGAATTCCATGGACTGTATAGTCCATGGGGTCGCAAAGAGTCCAACACGGCTAAGCGACTTGCGCTTCACTCAACCTACCTCGTAGAATTGTAGTGAGCATCACTGATGGTTGTAGTTTTGGCAGCGATAGAAATGGCAATAGTTGTAGCAGCTATGCTGAGTGATTTACACGAGTGTCTTATTTCATCTATACAAGTTGGGTGCTCACGTGCTCAGTCGTGTCCGACTCTTTGCAACCCCATGGACAGTAGCCCACCAGGCTCCTCTATCCATGGGATTTTCCCGGGCAAGGATACTGGAGTCAGTAGCGATTTCCTCCTCCAGGGGATCTTCCCAATTCAGGGATCTAACCTGCGTCTCCTGCAATTGGCAGACGGATTCTTTTCCACTAGCGCCACCTGGGAAGCTGCAAATTGGGAGGCGACTTTATTATCTCCATTTTATAAATGAAGCCTTAGCTGCTCTAACCTGCCCCAGGTCAGCAGCTACTAGTACCAAAATGAATGTGTTCACACAGTAAGCTGCCTAGTACTTTCCGTCAATCCTTAATGCTGGTTCCTTCCTCTGTCTTCCCCTGGAAAGCATCACAGAGGGGTTTACCTCATATAAAATGAAGTAAGAGAACTGGTTGTACTGTGATTTTGCCCAGGAATCTCCCTTCTGAGCTCTAGAACAATCCCCACACCCAAAGAGAAACTGGGACACACCCAAGATATTGCTGAATCTCTAGTTTAGAAACCAGGTAACTCCTGAGATGGAATACTTTTGCCCACTATCCAGCATGCCGACCTCCTAGTAGGAAGATTCCTAGAAGGGGAAAGATGATGCAATCCATGTGCCTCTGCTGTTGGTCCAGCTTAACCCATCAAGACATTCTAGTGTAATTATGAATTCTTCATCAAACTGACATAAGAAGTTCTCTCCACCCAATCAGAATATTATTTGGTGACCAAGAAATCAGAGTCAAGAGAGGTGGGTTCTTTGGAAACATTTCATGCAGGTTACAGTAGATCCCAGTCCTGGAATAACCATGGTATTCACTTATACCAGCCTGGTTTTAAACAGGGCTTCCCCAGTAGCTCAACAGTAAAGAATCTGCCTGCAATGTAGGAGCTGCAGGAGACGAAGGTTCAATCCCTGGGTCAGGAAGATTTCCCCTGGAGGAGGGCCTTGTTAAAACAAACATAATCTAAAATAGCTTAAACAATAAAAATTACAACCAGGGAAATGAAGAGTTAGAAAAATGAGATAAAACCAAGAGTAAGGTTAATATAAACATCATGCTGGAAGGAAAACTACAGATTTGTAACTGAGCTCTCTAGCAGCCAGTTCAAAGAGGGAAACACAGCCATTACCTGGCACTCAACGTCTATAAACTAAAAAGAGACCAGAGTTTCTCAGGAGATGCAGAGCTATTCCTTTTCCTGGGATAAGGAGGTCCCCATAGAAATGGTGGGATAAAGTGAACAAAATCCCGGCCACATCTTTATCATGAATACAAGTTTCACAGGATTTATTTATTTCTTCCAGTGTCCCTGTGATGGCTGGTGGTACCATGTTTAGGCAGAGTCTCTCAGAATAACGCAATCCATGTGCCTCTGCTGTAGGTCCAGCTTAACCCATCAAGGGATTCTAGTGTAATCATGAACTCTTTATCAAACTGACATAAGAAGTTCTCTCCACCCATCTTTTGATACGTAGAGCATGAATTAGTTCAGTGCTATTATACACTTGACATCACAGCCATTTGGTGTGGTTAACAGTAGGTTACAACAGAAAGAATGCTCATGGCCAGAACAAGCCTGTCTCCCTACAGGGAGCAATTAAACAACTCACAATTCATATCCCCTGGGTCTCCCTTTCCTGGATCCCGTGAAGTTCACCCTTTTCTGCAGCCACATTTTTTTCTTCAAATAGAGTCCAGTACCCTGAAATCAATTTTTTCTTCCTGAGTTATAGTCTCCAGCCAGGCATGTTTTCTTTGTTTGGATTTAGTTATTCCTAAACTTCCTTAGCACCTCTACAATTCCTTCCCCAGATGGTGTCCCTCATGTATTGTGCAAATTCGCTACAACTTTCACTCATGGGTGATGAACTTCCATCTAACTAGTAAAGGAAGCCCTTTATTAGCTGTGTGAGTTTAGGCCTCTCTGAGTTACCAGACCTCTCTGAGCCTTATTTTCATCATTTATAATGTTGATAATGCCTACATTGGAAGGTTGTTTGGAATTAGAATAAATTATAATAATAGTAAGAGCAGGACTTCCCCGGTGGTCCAGTGGTTAAGAATCCATCTGCCAATGCAGGGGACACAGGTTTAATCTCTGTTCTGGTTGGATCCCACATGCTGTGGAGCAGCTAAGCCCATGAGCCACAGCTGCTGAGCCTGCGCTCCATAACAAGAGTCACCGCAATGAGAAGCCTGAGCGCTGCAATGAAAAGTAGTCCATGCTCGCTGCAAATTTAGAAAGCCTACGCGCAGCAACAAAGACCCAGCACAGCCAAAAAATAAAAGTAAATAAATCAATTTTTTTAAAAAAATAGTAAAAGCAACCAAAGATTTATTAAGTTCTTATTCTGGCAGATAGGGTCAGCATTTAACAAGCAGTTATTTGTTTGAGTCATCTCAACAATTCTATCACATGGGAACTGACTATCCCCCTTATACAGATTAGGAAGCTGAGGTTTGGAGAGTTTAATACCTGGCCCATTAGTTACAGCAGTCATAACCATAGATAATTCAATGTCACAAAAAAGGCAAAAGGCAGGAGAGTTCAGTGAGGGGTCAGGAAAGACTTCTTGAACCAGGAGTCATTTACAGATGGGTTGGCCTGTTTGTTGGTTTGGTTTGTTTGTTTTCATTGTAAAACTAGTGTTGTATGTATTTGCTCCTTGAAAAAGTTTGAACAGTGCCTGTGGTTACTAGCTTCCACTAGCAGGGAGTAACCGCTGAATAACATCCTGACAGAACTTTCTCCATGAATATACTACTTGAAAGAGATCTAGCTGTATGTCTCTCTCTTTTTTTTTTTTTCTTTCCACATTTTCACTGAGAAGAGGGGTGGATGACAGGAGTAAGGGTACAGAATGGCCAGGGGCTTGAAGGCTGGGCTCTGGGTGGGTGTGCAGGGCAGGGAGCTAGGTGTTGGCTTGCTTACATGCATTCATCAGTTCTAAAGCCTCTCTGGGTTCCTCCAGTAGTGTCTGCCCTGGCAGAGAGCAGGGCCAGGAATGAGGGTGAGGAACAGAGGAAGTCAGAGGGGCAGTTGGCTACATGGTGATGACCTTCGGTGCAGGTTCTGGGCTCTGCAGCTGGCTGATACTTGAACAGGGGAGTGGCCTGACTAGAGCTGACTTTTTCAAAGTTTTACTATTATAAAATACACATAACATAAAATACACCATCTTAACCATTTTAAGTGTACAGTTCAGTAATATTAAAAACATTTGCATTGTTATGGAGCCATCATCACCATCCATCACGTAACTCTTTTCATCTTGTAAGTCTGAAAGCCTATACCTTTTAAACCATACCTCCTGGTTCTCTGCCCTCCCCAGCTCCAGCTGACTTAGGATGAGCTGGAGGAGACAAGGCCTGTGTGTAAGAGGCTGATCAGGAGATGGCCGGAACAACCCAGGCCAGAGGCCATGAGGATCCCCCTGTGAGAAAGAAGGGCACAAACAGGAAACAAATTTAATAATTAAACAAAAGCCCCTCCCTGTGCATGAAACGTGTACTGTGCCAGGCCCTGAGGAGGCATCTGAGGAGTCATTTCCTCTCCAGGTGACTTGTCCAGCTGGAGTCAGCAGCCCACAAATCTGAAGCCCTTTTCTGCATCCATTTTTCATATGACTGAAGCTTCTCCATTTTCAAAATCTCCCCCTTGGCTCATTCATATTTACTCTCCATCAGTCCCATCTCCACTCAGAGAAATCCTTTTTTTTTTCCTAGAGGTTAGAGTGAGTTGTGGGTTTTTTAATATTTATTTATTTGGCTGAAACTTGTCTTAGTTGCAGCACACTGGATCTGCAATCTTGGCTGTGGCCTGCAGGATCTTTAGCAGCATACAAACTCTTAGTTGTGGCACGTGGTATCTAGATCCCCGACAAGGGATCAAACCCCGGCCCTCTGGATTGGGAGCCTGGAGTCTTAGCCACTGGACCACCGGGGAAGTCCCTGTACAGACCTCCTTGACCAGGATATTCTGTGAGTGGACAGAACTAGAAACCCTGGCATGTGGCCAGTCTTCCCGAGGGCTGGTGTGCTCACTGTCAGGTGTGACAATCTGGGTTCATAAGAGTGTCTTCTGGATGTGTTCACCAGTTTCCTGACAGCAAAAGGGGAAAGCCAACCTAGAAAGGGGTAGAGGGAGTTCCCAGGGGGTCCAGTGCTTAGGACTCAGCACTTTCACTGCCAAGGGCGCAGATTCAATCCCTGGTCGGGGAACTAAGATCCTGGAAGTACCCAAAAAATGGAAAGGAAGGAAGGGAGGTAGGAAGAAAGAAATAAAGAGGTATAAGTAAGCAATATGGGACATCTTTCCAGTGGAATGAGAGGAACACAGGAGACATTTGGTCTTGAGGGAGAGAGAAAACTACTAGCCTGGCTGCTGGTCTTCAGATGACATGAAAGTGGGTGAAGATAAACTTGTCGAAGGAAGGATTCCAGGTGGTGATTAAGCCATGGGAGCTGGAGAATCCCGCTTTCACCTGCTCTGTGCAGTTTGCCCGCCTTTGCTTGCTATTTCCAAATGGTACCATACCTAAGTTTCCCCGTCACTGGCTGTGACCTTTGGTAAATTACCTAACCTTCCTGAGCCTCAGTTTCTTCTCCTGTAAAATATAAATAATCAGAGTAAGTGCATCCTAGAATTGTTGTGAGAAGTAAGATGACCCTGTAACAGGTTTTGTTCATGGTATATATGTGATAAATCAATGCCATTATTACGACCACCAGAAAGTGCATAAGTGAAAAACATCTAAGAGAACAGTTCAAGGAATGAACTAGTTCAAGTAGAAGCCAACTCTCCTTTCTTGATCTTGGGATAATTCTCTTGGGTGTAATTCCCAGGGGGAAGCATCACACCACACCCAACAATCAATTGTGATGTCAACTATAGATACTGCCTTCTCTGTGATGCCAGCAGGACCTCCTGAACTGAGACAACATCTTGCATTCTAATCTTCACAAATGCTCCATTTTCCAGTCTCTAATATACTTTATTATTATCTTAAACTTCATAACAACCTTGTGAAGTAGATTGGACATCTGCTTTCATCCCATTTTACAGATGAGCAAACCAAGGTCTGCAGAGGCAAGTGATCAGCTAAACTGACACAGCTGAGAGAGCTGTCCAGGCACATGGAAGGGGAACCTCATCTTCCAGCTTCCAGACAAGCACACTCTACTATGGGACCTTCCCTCCTGGGGCAGAAGAAATGACTTTACTCCAGGCACCACTTCCACCAGTTAACCACTAATAGAAGCATAATGGAACTTGCCTGGTGGTCCAGTGGTTAAGACTCTGCCTTGTAATTCAGGGAAGTAAAGCTCTGACAAACCTAGACAGCATATTAAAAAGCAGAGACATCACTTTCCTGACAAAAATCCATATAGTCAAAGCTATGGTTTTTCTAGTAGGCATGTATGTGTATAAGAGTTGGACCATAAAGAAGACTGAGTGCCGAAGAATTGATGCTTTTGAACTGTGATGCTGGAGAAGACTCTTGAGAGTCCCTTGGACTATAAGGAGATCAAACCAGTCAATCCTAAAGGAAATCAACCCTGAATATTCACTGGAAGGACTGATGCTGAAGCTGAAACTTCAATACTTTGGCTACCTGACGCAAAGAACTGATTCATTGGAAAAGACCCTGATGCTGGGAAAGATTGAAGGCAGGAGGAGAAGGGGATGACAGAGGATGAGATGGTTGAATGGCCTCACCGACTCAATGGACTTGAGTTTGAGCAAACTCTGGGAAATGGGGAAGGACAGGGAAACCTGGGGTGCTGCAGTCCACAGGGTCGCAAAGAGCCAGACACGATTCAACAACTGAGCAACAACAAGAAGCATACAAATCAGTACATGAGCAGCATCTCTCACTGCAAACCTCAGGACATTTATTATATCACAGATTGCTGGCCAATCCCACTATTTTAAATAGCAACAAACTTAAAGCAAAGACCAGTCCAACAAAGCTGACCACAGCTACCCAGGACCCTCCATCAGCACCGAGTAGTGGACAAAGTCCACTTCCTCGGCTCTATGTTACCCTGTCAGCCTTGGCTCACTTCCCTATCTGGGCGTCAGTATCTCCACCTGTATAATGGGCCAGCAGTGCCAAACCAGTGGAATTGTTTTGGGGATTAGCTGGAGGGTATTGTGAAAGCATCTCATCCGGAGTCTGGCACATAGCAGGTACTCAATAAAAATTAGATGGGTTTTTGTTAATTGCATATTATACCTGAACACTCCCTGGACAGATAGTAAGAAATATTTGGTTTGAGTCACTGACTCTGTCACATGCTAGCTGTGTCACCTTGTGTAAATTGCTTAATCTCTCTGAGCCTCAGTTGCTTTATCTTGCTTACAACACCTTCCTCAGAGTTGTTAATGAAGGTTAAAGAATGGAATGTACAGGGCATTCCAGACTGAGAAGGGCTTTGTTGGGGAGATGTCAGTGAGGCTCTGGGAAGGGCACGGTAGCAGTCCAGATGCTACTGGACGGGTAGCATCTAGGAGTCTGCCTGCAGGCTTGTGGCTCAGGAATAAAGTGGAAGAAGAGAAAAAACAGGAGTCGGAGAGACTGTTGACTCAGTGTTTGCTGAGCGCTGACCTCGGTCCAGACGCTGTCCATGGTGCTGGCAGTTCCTCGGTGAACCAAACAAAGCCCCTTTCTGGCCGAGCTTGTGGGAACAGAGGAGGGGAGTGCTGACACAGAGTTTAAAAATCCCTAACAGTCCAGTGGTTAAGACTCTGTGCTTCCAATGCAAGGGGTGTGGAATCAATCTCTTATTGGGGAACTAAGGTCAGTCAAGCCATGGTGTAACCAAAAAAATAAAGAAAAGTGCAAATAGAAGTGGCTTAGAAGGAGGCAGCCAGAGGGAGGGACAGAGAGAAATGAGACCAAGCCCGAGAGAATGAACTTGGGCTTGTGGAAATGACAGGTGCTTAAATCAGAACCAGAATCGCCTGCCCCAGCACTGGGAGAAACTGAGAGTCCAGGGTGGGGAAAGGATTGAGGGAAGAGGTTGACGTGATAGAGGGTCGTGTGGTTAGTGATGGGAAGACATGGGTGGACACCAGGGATTGCAGCTTCTAGAAATCTCATCACCCCCACCAACTTCTGTTAACTTCCTTCTGCACTTTCTTAGAGTGAGCCTTCATCACCGCACTCCAACTCCTGTACAAGGATGCAGAGCTCCTGGGAAAACCAGAGGGAGGGCAGTGTGACCAAAAGAAGAAGCCATGTCATCACGTGGGGATAAAAGCATCAAACGCAGCCACAGGCGGGATTGTTGGCTCCATGTTTCTCTGTTCCTGTCCCTTCTCCCTTTCTTTCTTCTTCTATAGAGGTCTGCCCTTTGTTCAGCAAATGCCCTAAGCCCGTGATTCTTTGGGGCACAATGTACCAAGTGATGCATGTAAGGGAGGAGATCAGTGCCTCCTTCACTTCCAAGAACCGTGACTTTCTGGGAAGAAAGACAAATGCAGACTAAATGACTTTCTCTGACCCTCTGTGTCTCTGAATGAAAGGGCATTCACTCCCCACTTGGACCTCATCCTTCCCTCCTGCCACAGGTGCCATCCCAGTTAGTCCTGCTGCCCTTCCTCCCCCTTTCAGAGTCCAGGACAGTGGAGCCAGCTCTCCCACCTGGCCCAGGTGAGACCAGGAGGCCCTACCCTCAGACACCTGGGCTTTGATCTCTTGCAAAGGATGGGGATGGGAAGAGAGCATCAGGAGGACCCTGGGGGGACATGGAGATGACTAGAAAATGGGGATGGACAAAACTCCAGTTTTCACCCAGAAACAAAGACACCGAGAAGGAGTGGATTCAGTAAGTGCTGTGTTTTATTGGAGATCAGCGCAGGGAGAGCAGGGAGGCAGTGACAGTGGGGATGATGCTAGAAAACAACTGATAGGGTCTTGATTTAGCTCATGCCACAAGGGGAGGGAGCCGGACTTCCTCCTCTGACTTCTAACTGGGGTTTTCCCCACCTGTCACCCTCCTAACTCCACTGTGACCCAGGGTTTTGAGGACTGGGGAAGCCAGCTGGGATGCTCCAAGAGGAGCCAGGAGGACGGAGAATTCTGGGAGGAAACTGATTAATACCTGGGTATAGAGGAATATTCCCCCAGCTGGTACTTGGGTATTGATGAGTGTTACCCCAGATTCCCACAGGGTATGGCATGGGCCTTGTTCCCCATCCACTGCCAGGACCTCCACCTCCCCAGGATGTACTGGGATTCAGGGTCCCCCAGGGGTGACCAGGCAGAAGTGGCCGTCTTATTCTGTTGATGAGAGCCCAGAGTGGGGATCGGGCAAGGATGTCTCCCAGGGAGCCCAGCACATTAGGACGGAATGGCCGTCTAGACTCAGAGTCCCGGTGGAAGAGTGAGGACTCAGGTGAGGGGTCTCCGGGGTGTGCAGAGGGCCCTGCAGGCCAAGGCCTGCTGCCCACGGGGAGGGCAGCCACCCTAGAAAGGTAAGACAGTTCTCCGGGCAGCACTTCCCCGACGTGGTCCTCGACCGCAGCTGCCAGCATCGGCCAAGGGTCTTCCGAGGGCCAGGAGTCCATGGAGAGCAGCCCTCCAGAGCGGGGCCACCCCTGCACTCCAGGACCTCCTACAGGTTGAGAGCCATGCGGTGGAGAAGGATTGGGCTTCAGAGCAGCCCTGGCCAAATCATTAGGCCCAGGGGCTGGTTTGGGCTGAGGATGCTCGGCATTGGAGGGGCCGGTCAAGGGAGATGGTCCCAGCAGAGGCAAGCTGATCCCCAAGTCTCGAGGAACTTTCTCCTCCATCACACCGATGCTCCGGGCAAGGAGGCCTGGGGGAGGGGGAAGGGGAAGAGGAGGCAGCCAGTGGACCAGATGTTTGGTCCCAATGCCCTCTCCTCCCTGATTCCCTGAGCCCCTTTGTTTCAAGTCCCTTCACTTTCCCTGAGCCAGCTCTTACCTCCTCAGGGACCCAAGTGTACAGCCTCCCACCTTTACCCCTTCCCTCAATCCCAGCTCCCCTGAGGCCCCCTAGTCTGCTCCTGTCCAAGGAGCGGCACAGCCTCTCTACCTGGGAGATGAAGACAGACCAGGAGCAGCCCCAGGGGAGCCCGCTTCCCCACCACGCAGCCCTGCATCTTGCTCTGCGTCTCCCTCAGCCCCTAGACATGCAGCCCTTTATCCTGTCAGTGGGGTGGGGGACACCAAAAACAGGCTGAGCCAGTGGTTATGGAGACAATAAATCCCCACATTCCACCCTCATTTCTAATTCATTCTGTGGCAACAGGTGCCACTTGAAAGACCCAGGGAAGCTAGGTGTTCCCACCCTGCTCTTTTCCTCAAGCTCCCCACCCCTTCCAAATCCAGGTGTTCTGGCTTGCGGCTCATCGCTGGTTGCCAGCCCTACTCTTCCTGGTTCCCTATGCCAAGCACATGAGGACCTTCACCCTTGGGGTCTCCATCTCTTCACTTCTTAGCAATAGAAACACTTGATTCTCTTTCTGTTTGGGATCCAGATTATGCCTTCCAGCACTTTCTCATGTATCCCCAAAGCTCCATCATCGTGACCTCGAACTGCAGGAGCTTCTGCGGTACAGAAGTGGCCCCCATCTGAGGGGCTGCTCCTAGATAAGACCCTGTGTCTTGGGAAATAGACCTGGTTCCCATCCTTAAAAGATGGTGGTATATTGGTTTCCTATGGCTACTATAACAAGTAACCACAAACTGAATGTCTTACAACACAAATTTACTATCTTACAATTGTGAAGATCAGAAGTCCAGATAGAGCCTTTCTGGAGGCCCCCAGGGGAGAATCCATTTCCCTGCATCTTCCAGCTCCTAGAGGCCACCCGGGCTCCTTGGCTCGTGGTCCACTTCCTCCATGTTCAAAGCCAGGAGTAGCAGGATCGTCTCATACTGCGTCAGTCTGACCTCCTCTTCTTCCCTCTTTAAAAATCCTTATGATTACATCGGGCCCACCCAAGTAATCCCAGATAATCTTCCTATTTTAAGGTCATCTGACTAACAACCTTAATTCCACCTGCAAACAATTTCCCTTTGCTATGTAACCTCACATACTCTAGTTTTCAGGCATCAGGACATGGACATCTTAGATGATGGGGAGGGCACCATTCTGCCTACCTCAGATGGTCAAATATGTCCACAGAATACAAGAGATACAGTGAGAAAGAGACAGCAAGAGAACAGATATTTCCCGCTAAGCAGGAGGAGGGCATTGATATGCTCTTGTCAAGTAACCAGGAGTTGATCATTGTTAAGGCTGAGTGATGAGAATACAGGGGTTCATTAACTATTTTGTCTACTCTTAAAGCTGCTTGATATTTTTACAATAAAAAGTGTCTAAATGCCTTTGTTACTCTATTGCTTGCTTCCAGGACACACCCAGACTAGGCTTCCCTTGTTGCAGGAAGTCTAAATATTAGCTGCTAGACTTTACCATTTCGCGACCCCATCGACTACAGCCCACCAGGCTCCTCTGTCCATGGGATTTTCCAGGCAAGAGTACTGGAGTGGGGTGCCATTGCCTTCTCCAAAATATTAACTGCTAGACTTTACCATTTCATCCTCATCCCCAGGCCCTGCTGGCTGACTCCTGGAAGAACTTCTTTCCAGATCTGGTCGGTGGACAGCATTGTAAGTCAACTATTTGTTGTTGTTTAGCCACTAAATAGTGTCTGACTCTGTGACCCCATGGACTGTAGCCCATCAGGCTCCTCTGTCCACGGAATTCTCCAGAGAAGAATACTGGAGTGGGTTGCCACTTCCTTCTCCAGGGTATCTTTCTGATCTTCCAGGCATTGAACTTGAGGCTCCTGCCTTTTCAGAAGGATTCTTTACCACTGAGCCACCAGGGAAGCCCCAAACCTGAATAGCCTAATGTAAATATTAATAATGCTTAATTTTTTTAAACTAGGAACTATACTCCAATAAAAATTAAAAAAAAAAAGAAAAGATGCAGATCTGGCCAGTGGGTACAGGACAGTAGCCTTTTGGGGGTGACATCCATCAGTTTTACAAAACGTTTTGACCTGGATCACACCAGAAACCAGAGGTCCAGGTCAGAGGCTGCAGCCCTCCCACAGTGGCGGTCAAGGGTCTTGACTCCTGTCGTCCGCTGCAGTCCAGGTAATAGTAACCAAGGGCAACTCCACAGTGCTAACACAGACAGGACTATTCTGGAGCCGTCCTCTGTCTTCAGTCAAGCCTGCAGGTTGACTCACTGCTCCAGGTCATTTCTAATCAATATAACATATTTCTGCTGGTTCAGGAATCTCAACAACAGTCCTAAATTTGGGGCCAGCTAACACCATCCCCAACTCAATGGACATGAGTTTGAGTAAACTCCAGGAGTTGGTGATGGACAGGGAGGCCTGGTGTGCTGCAATCCATGGGGTCACAAAGAGTCGGACATGACTGAGCGACTGAACTGAACTGAATACCATCCCAACAGGAGAGAATGAAGTGGCTCCTAGGGCAGGGGTCAGTTCCTTTGCAGCCAAGCAGAGGCTCTGGGAGGTGCCCTGTGCTTCAGGTTGAGGCCCTTCCTGTAGGGATAAGCACAGTTCACTGTCCCCTCCTTGGGGTGTGAGAGCTGCCTCGGCCTTGGCGTCTCCCCTGCTGTCTCCAGGACATAGTCACGTGGCCCTCGGTACATTCTCCACAATCTTGGTGTTCTCTGGGGGAGGCCACCTCTCCTTCCCACTGTAGCGCTTCCCTCTCACCTCTCCAGCTCTCACTGTAGACCCACAGCAGAGGCAGCAAGAGAGTGCAGGCAGAAAGGACACTGCTGGCCGTGTTCTACCCCGGCTGGGGCCTGTCACCGTAGGCCAGTGAGTCACCGTGCTGGGCTGCACACCCTGCGTGCTGCCGCACTCTCCGTCTTTTACTCTCTCCACCCACAGCTCCCAAAACAGCACCCGCCTGGGCTCCTACTCAGTCCCCAGGAATCTGGTCTGGGCTGTTGTGTTCCAGCCTTCCCAAGGCTCCAGGTGTCCCAGAAACCCAGGAAATCGATGCTCAGGACACCCAGAGAGGATGGCGTCTGAAAGATGAGGCCAACTAAAGGTAGAGGAGAAGGAGCCGGGTGTGGGGCGGGGAGGGAATCATTAGGGCTCTTCGTAAGGAGAGGGGAGGACCCCCGGGTGAATGGGCAGTGGAGAGAATGAATTTCCTGGGGAGTTCGAGAGAAGAGACATGGGAGGAAAGAGCTGGGAGACCAAGGTTGCTTGACCTCCTGCTTTCGGTTCAATAAATATTTATTGTTTTCCTCCTTTGTGGGAGGAGATGTAAGATGTAAGAAATACCAGGGCCAATTTACAAATGAAAGTGGGGGACACAGGACCTTTAGAGGCAGAGGAGAGCATCACCCAGGTCCTAAGAGGAAACCCTGGACACCAAGAAGGCGAAGAGTCTAATCTAGTTCTCACAGTTTATTGAAACATCTGTGCTGGACCCAGTGAGAGCAGGGAGGCTGTCCCAGTCTCCGCAGAGAGCCTGGTATCTCCCCAACGCAGGGTGCGAAGCATCTGAGTGCTGGACTGAGATGGAGTCTGAGAGACAAGGAGGAGTGTTTGGGAACTCACAAAGGGCGTGGTGAGCTCTATAATGGAGGGCGGGAGTGGAACTGGGAGTGTGAGAACCCAATAGCATATCTCGCTGGTTGACCAGATGGTGGAATGAGATCAGTGAAAAATGGTCATTGTTTTCAAATAATCGTTTGGTTTGTGCTTTATTTGGCAAAGCTGGGATGAGGGTGGGGAGGGGATGACTTGTCCAGGCATCACAGTTACTCTAGGAGATTTCGGGGGGTTCCCAGTTAAGAATCTGAATGGGTAGGGGTAGCCAGTAGACTATACCATCTCAAAGAAATGGCAGAGGAAATTCTGGGGAATGGGAATCTGGCAGGGGGTGGGGCCCTGCAGTAGAAGGAGAGAGAATGAGGAAAGGGATTTGGAGCCTACAGTTTGGGGAGGTGAAAAAAGAAGAGGTGATAAGGGAGAGTCCACCACTCTGGGGTGATGGGGGAAGTAGGGGCAGCTCTTTTGGGAGGGAGGAGGGAAATTGAGCTACCCCATGCCTGGACTACCCCTGAACTTCTCCCACTTGAGAGATGGAATGTGTGTGTGTGTGTGTGTGTGTGTGCCTGCACACGCGTGGAGGCAAAATCTGCTTTAAGAACTGTTAGGTAGATCTCCCTGGGGTAGGAAAACTTCAGGGTCAGCTAGCTGGGGCCCCAGAGGCTTCACCTGGGCTAGGATGTCCCGGATGGAGCGACAAGGGGTCTTTCCAGAGTTGCCGGGACCACAGGGCTTGGCACCAGCTGAGGGGTCAGGTTGGGGAGAGCCATTTGGACCCCCACTCAGTGTCGAGGAGGAAACAGAAATACAAGGGTGACCAGGAGCGCTGGACTTGCTGCCACAGGGCTGAAGGATGATTTTGCCACCAGATAGGGAGCTAGAGCTGCCGCTGAGGGAGCCAGTGCCTGGTGGGGAGCAGGGCCCCTGAGAAACACCACCACAGGGATGGAAAGATGAACTAGAACTGCTGGAAATGCTGGAACTGCTGGAGACTCCAGAGCTGGAGAGGGAGCAGGGCCCCTTAGAGCCCGAGGAGCCGACCACACAGGGCTGGACCCCACCAGAGCCCACTGGCTGGAACACCACAGTCGAGGAAGCTCCGGATTGGTAGATATTGGAGCTAGAAGAGCTGTGGCTGGGGATGATGGGGTTGCCAGAGAAGTACTTGCCCTCAGAGATGGGGGGCCCAGCAGCAAAGGAGGGCACCCCTGGAGAGCCTTTGATGGGGCCCTCTTTGGTGAAGTAGCCCACCGGGTAGATTTTGCCCCCACTGTAGGTCATGCCTGGGACCAGATAGCTGTTGGAGGAGCCACCCACCACCTCGTAGCTGCCATATTGGTCCACAGAGGTGATGGGGGGGCAGGGCTTTCCTGGAGGGCCTCCGTTGAGGCAGGGGACCCTTTGACCCACTCCGGGGCCACCAGGGCCACCAGAGCCATGCTGCTCAACCACCACCACTACTGGCCTCTGACCCCCAGACACAGAGTGGGAGCTGGAGATGTAGGGGCCAGAGTGTGAGACGATGGGCCCCCCGCTGCAGGGAGAGTCAGGGATGTCGGGACCACAGGGCCGCAGCTTGGAGCTGACCTTCTGGCCCCCACTGCTGGACAACCAGGAGGTTTGGGAACCAGAAGAGCTCAAGCCTCCTCCTGACGGGGAGCTGATGCTTCCTGACGGGAGGGAGCTCGATGCACCTTGTAGAGAAGAGCCTGATCCAGAGGAGTAGCTTATCTGGGAATACCCTGTTCCTGGCTTAAATAACGAAGATCCAGAAGAACCACCATGGGCAACAATGGATCCGGTGGAGCCACTGCCGGAGGCACTGCTGGAGACACCACTGGAGCTGCCACTGTAACCACCACTGGGGCGACCACTCAAGCCACTGGAAACACCACTGGAGCCACTGGAGCTGCCACTGGGGCCACTGGAAACATTGGAGCCACTGGAGCTGCCACTGGAACCACCACTGGGGTGACCACTCAAGCCACTGGAAACACCACTGGAACTGCTGGAACTGCCACTGGAGCCACTGGAGCTTCCACTGGAACCACCACCAGAGCTGCCACTGGAACCACCACTGGAGCTGCTGGAGCCCCCCTTCCCCAGGAGACAGGGGTCATTGGGGGAGGTAATACGTGTGGGGTCCTTGCAGGGGTCTAAGAAGGTCCCGATGCTCTTGGCCAAGGTCCCTGGTGAGGAAAGCAGTGGTTAGTAAGGGCCAGAGAGACTGGGCTTTCTCCCTCCCCTCCCAGGCCCACCTCGGGCATCTGACACTCTGATCTCTCCCAAGAGGAGCCCAGGGAGAGAGTCTGGGGTGGAAAAGGTAGAGAGAAGTGGCTTTCACAGCTGAAGAAAAATGAGATGGCAGCTTATTCTGGGAGAAGAGGCAGGAGGGAAGCCGGAGATCAAGCAGAGAAAAAGAATATGAGACTCCAAAACGGGAGGCCTCAGAGGAAGATGAGAGGGAATGAAGAAGTGGCAGGAGCGAATAGGTCTAAGAAACAGAACACCAGAGAGACAGAGAGTAGGGCAGAGTGAGTCTCTGAGAGGTGGGAGAGATCTCGGGACCAAACAGAAGGAGAAGAAAGACAGATGACGGAGGACTGAGAAGCGAGGGGAAATAGCCAAAGGGACGCTGAGGAACAGGGGAAACAGGGGAAAGGAAGCAGGGAAACAGGGAAAGGAAACAGGAAAACGGGGAAAGAGGAACAGGAGAAAGGCAGAGGACTGCAGTAAAGGGCAGGACACGCGGGGACCATGGTTCGGTCACCCGCTTCCCTCAAAAGGCCAGGCTCAGGTGCAGGATAGAAACCCTGCTTCCCACCTCAGTATGTCATGCCAGCAAGCCTGGGCGGGGGCCAGGACACGGGGCCACATGCTGTTGCTTCAGAATCTGCTAGTACCCCCGCAGCAACAGGACACTGCACCCGAGCCCAGGCCAGGGACATGGAACTAAACCCTCCCCAGGCCTCTGACCTCCATCAGTACCGCGGGCCTGCCTGCCCCCAGACCCACATCCGACTGTCTTTCCGGAACTGACCCTTTGTTCCTCACCCCCGCTTACCCTCCCCGCATCCTTCATCTGCTCCCCTCCTCGACCCCCTCCAGTCCCAAGAGCCATGTGCTTCAGCTTATATATTTGGAGAGGCCAGATTGGCCCTGCCTTCCTCCCAGCGTTACTGTGACCACTGGATGTGATCATCTATTAGAAACTGCTTTACAAAAACAGACAGCGTTATCCATGATTTATTTACTCCTCCCTCAACCTCCATGATTTATTACTCCCCCTTCAACCCCCACCAAAAACCAGATCTCCACAATTTGTGCAGTCCCCATTCTCTCCTAAAAAAGAAATTCAACACATCCACCTTCACACCAACCCCCAGCTCTGCCCACAGCCCCCTCCACTCCACTGCACCAATCAGCCAGCACCCCACTATCCTCCCCTGCTCCCCCATGCCACACAGCTGTGGTCACCCAGTAGAGACCCCAGAGTCACCCAGCCTGGGGTTTGGAGCCCAGCTTAACTGCCTTCTAATTTGTAATCTTGAGCCAGTTTCCTCAGCTCTCCAAGCTCTGTGTCCTCCTTTGCAGAGTGGGAATAACAAATCTCTCACACAGTTCTACTGATTAAAAAAGCTAATGTACTTAAAGTGCTAGTACATGCAACTTCCCTCTCAGTCCACTGGTTAAGACTGCTGTGCTCCCAACGCAGGGGGCACGGGTTTGATCCCTGGTCAGGGAATTAGGATCCCACAGGCCTCGCAGCATGGTTAAAAAATTAAAAATAAATATAGTGCTAATAGTTTCTGGCATATAAAAGGGCCTCTATGAATGGTAGCAATTATGACTACTAAATATCCAATCTTCATCTTCTAGCACCCCAATAATAATATAATTACAACAATATCCATCAACATATAACCGTCTAGAATTTCCACAGCAGTGTCACATGCATTACTTAATTAGAGACTCAGAGAAACTAGAGCGAGGTGTTAACATTAAGCTCATTTTTTAACTTTCGGAAAAGGAGGCTCAGAAAGTTTAAGTAGCTTGCCTGAGGTGCCAAGGCAGTGAGGAGCAGCCTCTAGACTCAAGCCTCAGGTTCCAGAGCCCCAGCCCTCCCCCAAATCTCCCCTCTCTGAGTCCTCTCCTGGACTCTCATCCCTCCAGCCTTCCCTGACCGGTTGTCTGCGTGCCTGAATCTCCCTCCTCTCCCCACTCTCCCCACTCCCAGGGCCCCAACCTCCTACCTTGCAGGAGGAGACCAGCCAGCAGCAAAGCCAGCACCCCTCGCCCTCCCACACACCCTATCTGGGATGCTCGTGAAGAGCCCATCTTGGACCGCGTGGCCTCCTGACTGACAGCAGCTCCTGGACACCCGGGGCCTTTATGCCAGGGCAGGACATTCTCAGGACAGGAGTCACTGTGGGGAGGGCAGGAGGGGCGGAGGGGTAAGTGCCTGGGGGAAGTTGGTGTGGCCGGGAGGAGCTGAAGCAATCAGTTTGAGCATCTGCCTACTCAGCAGCAGGGCCGGCTGCAGTGTGTGGAGTGTGCCGTGGCCGAGGGGCCAGCTGGCCGGCCGGCTCCGGCTCCTCGTTGCCTAACCTGGAACCAAGGCGCTCTGCCCCAGCGGCCGCCCACTCTGGGGCAGCCACTCTCACCACGGGGCCCAGTCACCTGGCTCCCTCACTCTCCTGCCTTCCCCAGTATTGGCGTGTCTGACACCCCGTCCTCTCTCCACGCACAGATGTGGGCATTTCAACTTGCCCTCAGGTACCGGCTGCAGCCCCTGCCCCACCTGGGATCCCACCCACAGCTCCTGGATCCGGCTCTTTCCTGGGGACCCATCACTTAGCTTCCAGTCTCCTCCTCCCTCCCCACCTCCTGCTGTCACAGCCCAGGTCCCATGCCTGCCACACTCCTATTCTGTGTTCCAGCAGTGAGTGGGCCTTCGAAGTCTGCACTCCAAAACCAGCCCCCTGATCTCTCCCTTCTGGGGGGCTCCAGGGACAGCATGTGGGCGCTGGACGCCAGGGCCTCAGTCTGGGGACCGGCCTGGGCTGGGGACCCCTGTCATAGCTGGGCCTCGGTTACTCACAGGCCACTCACAGCCCCTCCTCTAGGGGTGACCCTGACTCCAGTGGGTGAGCAAGAGGCTAATAAGACTAATTGGGAAGGTGGTGGCCCTGCCGCCCATTAACTGGCTGCCCGGCCTGAATGAGCGAACAGGAAGCAGCTGGCTCGGCCTGGGTAGGATCCTGGGTAGGACAAAGAAGGGTCACCGGACTCCCGAGTCCCTGAGGATGAAGGGCAGGCCTGGAGGAGCAGAACTCCAAGGTCTGCTAAGAGGGGGGCGGTCCCTCTCCCCTGTACTCCCCACCCTCTGCTTTTAACCCTGGCCCCACCCCAGCCAATTAATTGCTCACTGGTATTGCCCACAGTATCAGTATCGGAGGGAGGGACCTGGGAGTCCGGTCAGGTTCTCTGCCTCCGTCCCAAGCCCACCCAGCCCTCTCCCTGCACCCCCCCTGGACCCTCAGTCCCACACTACCCGGTCTCCTCACAGAGGCAGCTGTTCCCCTGGAGCCCCGGGCTCCTCTGTCCTTTTCTCTGTCTCCTGCCCTGGTCCCGACCCAGCCCGGCACTGTCTACAGAATCTTCTGCGACCATGGAATTGTTCTGACTCTGTGCTGTCCGAAATGGTAGCTACTCGCCAAGTTGCGGCCACTGAGCATGTGAAATGGGGCTACTATGATTGGAGGGATCGAATCTTTTAAAGATTGATTTACTGTTGGCTACGCTGGGTCTTTGCTGCTGTGTGTGGGCTTTCTCTAGTTGCAGTGCGTGGGCTTCTCATTGCAGTGGTTTCTCTTGTCGCGGAGCACGGGCTCCAGGCACGCAAGCTTCAGTAGCTGCGGCACGTGGACTCAGTAGCTGTGGCTCCCGGGCTCTAGAGCTCTGGCTCAGTAGTTGTGGCACAGGGCTTAGTCGCTCTGCGGCACGTGGGATCTTTGCTGCCCAGGGATGGAACCTGCGTCTTCTGCATTGGCAGGTGGTTCCTTACCACTAAGCTGCCAGAGTGGCCCTGAATTTTTAATCTTAATTTAAATGTAAATAGCTACATGTGCCTAGTAGCTACAGTCGGTTGAATCTAGCCCTTGAGTGTCCGCCAGTACCCAAAATGAGAGTGGAAGGGAGGTGGGCTGTGGGGCTATCGAGACAGCAGTCCCTGAAGAGGGTTGATGCAGTGGGGAGGGAAAAAAAAAAAAAAAAACCCACTGGTTTCAGAATCAGGATGACCTGGGTTCAAGTCCCAGCTAACCTCCCAGCTTTGGGCAACTCACCCAAACTCTCTGAACTTCAGTGTGCCCATCTGCAAAATGGGAGTATTTTAAACAATGCCTGTGTCCTCCACCGGGGGAAGGCAACTAGGCTGGGCTCACCCACAGCCCCAGGTTCTCTCCAGTCCAGCTGACCCCTAGAAGTCTCCTCTCTGCCCCCTTCCCCTCCTACAGGGCAGCAGACATTGCACACAGGGATGCTGTTGAAAATGCTGCTCCTTCCTAGACTCTCAGGCCCCACTGGCTCCAGTTCCAGCGGGCAAGGAGGGAGGGGGCCCTGGGAGCAGAGAGGGGAGCGGCCGAGGGAAGAGGAGCCTCGTGGGTGGCGAGAAGAGGAGGAACAGCGGGCTCTGTGGGTTATCTGTCCTAGTGCAAACAGAGGTGGTGGTGTTTGTCCTGTTTTTCCCTCCTGTGCCTCCTGACCTTGGCGGGGCTAGGGCTGGAGGAGGCACTGTCTCTCTGGGCCTCTCGCCAGATCTCCAGCCACCCACACGACACAGTGGTGTGGCCACATTCCTCCTCCCGACTGCTGTTCTCCTGTCCACGCTCCCACCCCATCGCGCACCCACGTCTGCCCCATCCCTCCACCACCTGCCACACGTGGGCCCTCTGAGCCCTTTCTTACTGAAATCAGCCCCGACGTGGTTTACTTTGCTGCGTCCCCGGGTCTCCCCATTAACCCCTCTCTCAGCTCAGGCAGCAAAAATCTGAAGCTGATGGCAGCCAGGAGGGCAGGGAAGGGCACTGACTGAGGGAGTGCCCAAGCCAGGGCCACCTCAGGACACTGACCAGTGAGACGAGGCCCACGTGGCATAGGTGGGCCCGCTGTGTTCTCCAGCCACTGAGTCTACCCCTCACCTGCCAGCAAGTGCCCTGCACAGTGGAAGGAGTGAGTGAGAGAGTGTGTGAGGCAGGGGACAACTGCCCACCAGACAAGGTCAAGCTTAAAGCACGTGCCGCCCGTAGGGTCCCTGCCCTGTATCTGAAGAAAGCAGGCTGCATCCACTCCAAGCCTCCCCGGGCTCCCCTGTGCTGTCGTGTTCTGCATGGGGCTTGGGTTCAGTGTCTACCGTCCTAAACTGCAACACAGTTGGGGGATGATGACCTGTCCTTGCCCTTGAGGAGCTGCCATCCAGCTGCGAACTCACAGCCTAGGAGGAAGGCTGGCCTGGAGAAAGGGGGCAGGCAGTTGGCTTCGAGGAGGCGGCAGGACTTTCCCTGGCCCTTGAGGAATGAGGAGAAGAGAGGGAGCAGGCGGCTCAGACTCAGGGCCCTGGCGGCGCTGAAAGAATATTTAGAAGGTGCACTGGCTTGAGTTGGTGTGGGAAGCATAGACACAGAATAGCAGGCTGGAGGAATGGACTGCATGGACCTGCAGGGCGGTGACCATAACCAGGTTAGAGGAGGGCGTGGGAACTGAGGGGTCTGAGTGGGAACAGCCTGGGGAGAGGAGGTTTGGAGTAGAGAACCACGGTTTCCCGATTGCAAACTGTGGGCCAGACATGGTCCCACAGAGCCAACACCTGCTCTGTTTAATCCTCACAACAGCCCTGTGGATGAGTGTTTTTTCTCCCCCATTTCACAGATGACAAAACTGAGTTTAAATTATTTGCCCAAACCAGCTGATAATAAGCAAAAGAGTTTGGAAAGGACTCAGACGCAGTCCACACAGGTCTCATTTCTTCATGCAACTGATCCTGTGCCATAAATTAATGGCAGTGGTCCATTGACAGGCTTCAGCCGATCCTTAATCCCTGTAAGAATATGTGCAAATTCCTCTGCCATCAAAGTCTCAGAAGTTAAATCCTGAGTGAGGAAGTCCCTCCCACTCAACCTTTTCTTCTCTGCATTTCACCCATGGGCCTGAAAGTCAGGCCAGCAGTCCTAGAATGAGTGTTCCATGCAGCGGTCCCTAGTAGAGCTAAGGCTTACGCTTGAGTGGGGAAAAGGAGTGAGGAAAAAAAAAAAAAAAAATAGGGGACTTTCCTGGTGGCCTTTTGGCTAAGACTCTGTGCTCCTGATGCAGGAGGCCCGGGTTCAATCCCTGGTCAGGGAACTAAATCCCACATGCCGCAACTAAGAAGCTTGAGTGCCGCAACAAAGATCAAATAAATAAATATATATACTGTTTTAGATAGAAAGAGAAAAAGCCTGAAAGAGGAGGTTATTCCATGGTGGGGAGAGGTGAAGAGGCCAGCGGGGCCACTCTGGGCTCCAGTACCTATGGGCTCTCCCCTCCTTTGCTCCAAAACCATGTTCCTCCCCTGCTGTTTCCTCCTCTGGCCTGGTCAGCACCTGTGGAGGACTTGAACTTGGCTCTGACACAGAGCCACTCAGCCGTGCTCTCTCGTGGGCCTGTCTGTCCCGCCCTCATTCCTTGTGAGTGACTGGTCCCCTTGAGCCTCTCTTCTCTCCCATGGATGAGCTTTTTCTTCTGCGGGACGCAGCACACTTCCAGTAACAGAAAGCAGAGGTCACGTGGCCCTGAGGAGGAAGTCCTGGGATTTCCCCCTGAACAAGGATTCATCTGATGCTGGGGTGGGGTAGACAGTGCTGTGTCAGAAAATCCCCTAGGTGACTCAGGAGAGCTCACCCCTACATGAGAATCACTGCCCTGGAGAGTGGTCTTCAAAATACATTCCATGGGGGATTCCTCAGTGGTCCAGTGGCTAAGACTGCTTGCTCCCAATGCAAGGGGACCAGATTCGATCCCTGGTCAGGAAACTAGATCCCACATGCGGTAACTAAGAGTTCGCATGCCACAACTAAGATCAGATGCAGCCAGATATATAAATATTATATACATACATATATATATATATATATATATATATATATATATATATTCCATGGTGTGGTCCCTACTCAGCCACACCCTCCCTTCTCCCCTCGGCAACCTGGTCCATCACTCTCTCCATTAAGACTGATCTTAACTTGGCCTGGTCAGCACGTCGGCATCCCCTTTTGCTTCTCTCGGCCCTGTTCTCACCCTTCTGGCAGCTCCGCTCTTCAACAGACCCGGGTACCAGAGCAGGGACATGGGAGTGAGGGCCGGGGTCAGAGCCAGGACTTCAGCCAGTGAATCCCACAGAGGAAGAACTTGGCAGGTGGGTGCTCTGCCCACCAGGATATCTGTCCCCCCAGCCCCATTCTTTCCCCTTCCTCCTCCTGCCCTCCTGCATGAATCAGGGAGTCAGCTGAGTGATGGTCATGCTCCTTGAGTCCAAGACTTCACAGCTCTGTTTAAGCCACATCTGATTTGGCCACTGGCCCTCCTGTCTTGTGAGGAGGTGAATGTGGAGGCTGTGATTAGCTCTCGGAGTAACAACAATATTTTTCCTCTTCTCTGTTCTGTGGAGCAAGTGCTAGGGAAACCAGGGCTCATCGTCCACTCATTACGCTCAGCTATTAAATAGTCATTCTTTCCACTGTTGCCATTCATGCATTTTATTGTTATTGGTCACCCAGAATTAGAGACCCAGCTCCCTCCGGATCCAGCAGGAGAGGGTGAGAGAGGGGACCTCGGAGCAACCTGAGCGTGTATTCGGGTGAGGCTGAAGGATTGTGTCAGAGGGATGTCTAGGCAGGGTGTGGCCCTCAGAGTTTCCAGGGTGGGATCTGCAGGGGCCGCTCTTCCCTCCTTCTTCCCGCTGGTCTCAGTCTCTCACGCTTAGAGCTCCTCAAGGGCAGGGAGCATCTCTTCCCTCACAGTGTGCCTCTGGAGCCTCAAGTATCACCCGCGCATGCAGGTTAGCACAGCAGGAAACACGGAATCCCATTGGAGAGGCTGGCATCCCGTGTCCAGCTCTGTTCTTGGGGCGCCAGGACTAGAACCAGAAAAGGACACTGACTCCTCCCTGATGGTGCGTAACAATCAGCTCGTCACCAACATCTGCACGTGCCGGATTTATCTTAATTCTCTGCATGCTCCTAGGAGACAAAGGTTATTGTTTATCCTTTGCAGCTGCAGACACAGGCTCAGGGTATTAGGATGACGGCTACTACCAGAAGCTGGGTACTCTACCTGGAATCCTGATGCTGTAGCCTATACTTAGCACCAAGCTAGTTTTTCCTCTTCTCCCCGGATATTTACATGACCTGGCAGTGTTTTCTCATTTCATTCAGTCCTTTGTGGCCTGCCACCTCCTCAGAAGCCCTCTCTTTTTTATTTAAAATTGTACTCCCCCATCCCCATCCCCACACTCAAGGCCCGTCATTCTCTATGTGCTTCCTCTGCCTTCATTTTCTCCATAGCTCTTCTCAGGACATGATTTCCTATCACATACATCCTGTATGATCTGCTCATTGTTCACTTCCCCCACTAGAAGGTAAGCCTCGTGAGGGCAGGACCCTCCTTTCTGATTCACCACTGTTTCCACAGCTCCAGAGCACTGCCTGGCTCATGGAGGAAACTCAGTTCATAATGAGAGAAATAGATAATGAAGGTGTGGACCCCTAGGGCAAGCATCCTGGCCTGAATTTTCCTGAGGGCCCCCGTGCCTACCTCATTTAACCTTATGTGCCTGACTCACCTTAAAGGACTCACCTTGGCGACTAAGAGGGCATTAGTGGGGCCGGACAGAGGCGGGGGCAGTGGTTGATGTTCAAGGAAGAGCAAGGAAGACTCTGGAGGGAAACACCTTGGAGGAGTCTCTATGCTGCCCTCGGCAGATTGTGGAACACCACAAAGGAGGAATTGAGGCTCTCAGCCTTGCGCAGAAATTTACAGATTACTAAAGAAATCCCCTAAAGTTGCATCCAAGTGCCACGCAGAGATCAAATGGCAGAATAGGAACAACGAATCAGATCACAACACAATGCTCTCACCACTACACTATCCAGTTATACCTCCATCACAGGAGTTGAGGTTATGCCATAAAAGAGAAGGATATTAGCTGGAAAAACCTTTGGAGGTGGATTTGGTTTAATTCAACAAGTTATTGCCATGTGGGAGACCTGGGTCCGATCCCTGGGTTGGAGAAGGAAATGACAACCCACTCCTGTACTCTTGCCTGGAAAATCCCATGGACACAGGAGCCTGGTAGGCTATAGTTCATGGGGTCACAAAGAGTCGGACATGACTAAGCGCCCTCACTTTCTTTCTTTCTAACAAGTTATTTGAACCAGACGCCTGGTGGGCATTTAATTAAAGACTAAAGGGATAAAATGTACAGCAAGAAAGCTTAGGAGGAGGAGGAATGTGCTTAGTTGTGTCCAACTCTTTGCGGCCCTGGGGACTATAGCCCACCAGGCTCCCCTGTCCATGGGGATTCTCCAGGCAAGAATACTGGAGCTGGTTGCCATTTCCTCCTCCAGGGGATCTTCCCAACTCAGGGATCGAACCCACGTCTTCTGTGTCTCCTGCATTGGCAGGTGGATTCTTTACATTGAGCTACCTGGAGAACTAAACCAAAACAAGTCTTCAATCAAATGAGTGAAACATGAAATTGGCAGAGGAGTTAGGACTTCCCTCCTGGACTCGTACCTTATTCATTTAACTTTTATCACATTTTATTGTCATGAGTTACATCTTAGTTTCCTTTTGAGACACAGAGCTCCTTGAAGGCAGGGAGGACTGAAACTTCTTGGGATTGTCACCATCTCCTAGCACCTCACACAGTACATGCTCAATAAATAACCATTATATGACTCATTTGAAAATACCCTGATGCTGGGAAAGATTGAGGGCAGGAGGAGAAGGGGACAACAGAGGATGAGATGGCTGGATGGCATCACCGACTTGATGGACATGGGTTTGGGTGGACTCCAGGAGTTGGTGATGGACAGGGAGGCCTGGCATGCTGTGGTTCATGGGGTTGCAAAGACTCAGACACAACTCAGCGACTGAACTGATCTGATATGGGCAAATGGATAAACAAATGAATGGTTTGGCATTTCCAGGCCTAGAGATCTTCAAAGAAGCGCACACAGCCATTTCTCCTGTCTAGTCCAAACACATCATTTGTCTGCCCAAAGGCTGAGGGCTGCGCCCAATGCTTTCTCAAGGTAACTCAACTTCTATAATTAGATTATATCATGATACTAGTTCTAGTTTCTTTTCTCTCATTGGCTAAGCATTTACTGACTACCTGCCATGTCCAAGGTACTGAGCCATTGTTCTCTGATTTTCTGATCCTATTCTATTATTTAGTTCTATGACTCCATATTGACATAAGATGTAATAGTGTCCCCACTGCATTCACTCCTAGGTGAGGTCAGCCAAGGCAGGTGGGGAAGAATCAGCATTGTCTAATTTGAATGGATAAACTGGCACAGTGGGTTCCCCTGTGTTAATATTCCGTACCATCCAGTCCCACTCAGGCCTCCTCCCAGCTAATAAGCAAGCATTCTTAGGTGACAACATCTGCTGCCTAGTAACAGGAATTACAATCCCCAATTCCTTCTTGCTTTCCCTTCATTCTCCCACTCATCCACCTGTTGGGTCAAATTAGGAAGAGTTGGTTTGGAGCCTACATCCAGGGTTGACTTTAGCACGTGTGTTGTCTTGGAAGGTGAGCTACCTCGGTCAGCAGCAGTTTCCTCATCTGTGAAATGGGCTAATAATTTGCTGAATTGAACACCTCGTGGGCCAAGTACTAGGAGAAAAGTAAGGCATACAAAGACAGACCAGACGCAACCCTTGCCCTCAAGCTTGCACTTAACGAGGTGAGAAAGACATGGAAACCAACATGTGCAAATGATGCAAAGAGCCTGAGATCCTTTCCAGGGACTCGGTTTTTCCACTCACTTTCTCTGTTTTAAGAATGTTTTTCTCTTTCCATTCCCAACGAACTTCAGTACACTGGCTTGGGAAGTTGCTGAGAGTCAGTTTGAGGGGTCCAGACTTCCTTCTTCGCTTCCATTCCATACCTCCCTGTCACCATACACCAGCCAGGTATGTGCACCTCCCTACAAAGAACACAGTTCTATCCGAGGAGAAAGGCTTTCAGATATGAGCTCCTGAGCCGGGCACTGCTACCATCTCTAATTCCCCTCAACCTACCTGTCCCACAACTTCGCCCTCCTCTCCAGGCTATAAACCCTTCACTCTGGCAGTTCCCTGGTGGCCTAGTGGTTAGGATTCTGAGCTTTCACTGCTTCAGCTGGGCTCAATTCCCGGTTGAAGAACTGAGATCCCATAAGCCGCATGGTGCAGCCAGCCAGGAAAAAAAAATTTATATATATATATATGTACACACACACACTCACCATTTTCATCTACTCTCCACTCACTAGTGAATTCAGCCATTCATAAAACATGTATGTGATGATATAATTTTATGTGTCAGTTTGACTAGGCCAGGGGACTTCCTCAGTGGTCCTGTGGCTAAAGACTCTGCACTCCCAGTGCAGGAGCTCCAGGAACTAGGTCCCACATGGGGTGCAACTAAGACCCGGCATCTAAATCAATATATTTGAAAAAAAATTTTTTTGACTGGGCTAAAGAATGCCCAGAGACCTGATGAAACCTTACAGTTCAGGTGTGTCTGTGAGGGTGTTTCTGGAAGACATTAGCATTTGAGTCAGTAGACTGAGTAAAGAAGATTGCCCTCATCAGTGTGGGTGGGCATCCATCTAAGGGCAGAATAGAACAAAAAGGAGGAGGAAGGGCAACTCTGCTCTCTGAGCAGGACGCCCATCTTCTCCTGCCCTCAGGCATCTGGTTCTTGGTCTTTGGACTCAGACTGGGATTTACCCCCATCAACCCCTTGATTCTTGGGCCTCTGCACTCATACTGGAACCATTGGCTCCCCTGATTCTCAGGCCTTTGGACTGGGATTAAATTGCTCTACTGGCTTTCCTGGTTCTCCAGCTTGCAGATGGCAGATCATGGGCATTCTCAGCCTTCATAATCTGAAGAGACAATTCCTATAGTAAACCTTCCTGTTGCAGGAGACCTGAGTTCAATCCCCCAGGGAAGATCCCTGTGTCGGGAAGATCCTCTGGAGAAGGAAATGGCAATCCACTCCAGTATTCTTGCCTGGAGAATTCCATAGACAGAGGAACCTGGCAGGCTACAGTCCATGGGGTCACAAAGAGTCGGACACAGCTGAGCAACTTTCACTTAACATGTGTATTCTATTGGTTTTGTTTCTGTGGAGAACCCTGATTAATACAATATATTAAGTGTTCATGCAGTCCCAGGGAGTTAGACAGATGACTAAAGAGATGGGATAATGTAGTTAAAATCAGGACAGACCTCAGTTCACATCCCAGTTTTGCCATTTCCCCCAACCCGCCCCCCCACCACTACCACGTGTGACCTTGCATGAGTCACTGTACCTCTCTGGGCCTTTGTTTGTCTCTTCTGAGAAACGGTGATAACAATAGGGTTATTGTGCAAATTAAGTGAGAGCTTAATCTGTAGCCTCGGGCAACAGTGCCCCTACCGCACATGCGCAGTAAAAAGTAGCTGCAAGGATTTGTAGTCTCAGGTGGGATGTCCCAGAAGCAAATCCTAAAACAAAAATTCATGTGAAAGGGATTTATTGAACAGTTATGGGGACTTCCTGGCGGTCCAGTAGTTAAGACTCCCTGCTTTCACTCTAAGGGGCACAGGTTCAACTCTTTGCAACCCCATGGACTGCAGCATGCCAGGCCTCCCTGTCCATCACCAATTCCCGCAGCTTGCTCAAACTCATGCCCATCGAGTCGGTGATGCCATCCAACCATCTCATCCTCTGTCGTCCCCTTCGCTTCCTGCCCTCAGTCTTTCCCAGCATCAGGGTCTTTTCCAATCAGTCGGTTCTTCGCATCAGGCGGCCAGAGTATTGGAGTTTCAGCTTCAGCATCAGTCCTTCCAGTGAATGTTCAGGACTGATTCCTTTAGGGTGGACTGGTTGGATCCCCTTGCTTGGTTCTATCCTAGGAGGGGGAAATAAGATCCCACAGGACTGGCTGCTCAGCCAAAAAAAAAAAAAAAAAGGCAAAGTTATAAGGGTGGGGAGGAGGGAAAGGGAGTGGGAAAGTGGGACCAGGAAGGGAAGAAGGCCAAGCAACTGCGTGGAACCAAGCGAAGTCTCACGGAGGGTAACCTGGGCTCAGAAGACTAGAGTACTGATACTCTTTGTTTGTCTGTCATCCATTAAGGGCTGCGGGGTGGGAGAGCGAACGATGCCGGGGAGAAAGATTTCCAGGCACAGGTGGGCTGCTGATAGTGACAGCGCACTGCAGTAGGCACCAAAATGGGCCGAGAAGAAATGCGCGGGACAGTCTCTGCCCAAGAGTCTCAGAGCCTGGGAGGGGAGGGGAGCTGGCAATACACACTGCCCCGCCCCCCCCGCCAAGATCCGTTCCAGGCACACCTGCACCGCATAACTTAGCCGGTGAGGGTGCGGAGCAGCGCGGGAGAGGCGTCGCGGAAGATAAATGCACCTGGGTGGGGAGAGGAGGACTATTCCAGGCCGCGGAAACAGCACGCACACGGGCGGAGGCTCAGGGCGGGTCCTGGACCGAGTGGGCGTGGGGCTGCGAGGCCCGAGCTTCCGCGCCTCCTCCTGCGCCGGCAACCCGCGTCCGCCCCTTCCTGGCGGGTCGTCCCTTCTGGCACCAGGCCTTCCTGCCGCGCCCCGCTCGGGGCCTCCTCCTGGAAGCCTCCCCTGACTACTCCAGCTGCTCCAGGGCGACTCTCTTCTGAACTCATGGCGTTTACTGCCAAGGCTTTTTACTATGAAGCTTACTCATGTAATGAGGAAGTTAATGCACCCTTACAGTCTGTGACATTGTTATTTAACTTTGCATGTAGATTCTGTCTCCCCTGACCTAATTTTGGCTTCCTGAGAGTGGGAACTGTATATTTTTATTCATTGTCTTACCCTGTGGCACCTAACATTGGAGGATATATGGAGTATGAGGTAACGATTGAATGAATGGGTTGAATCTAGTCTACTTTGAAGCTTATTAAATTATACACTCAACCTCCAAACTCTCAATTTAGATGGTTTTTTGTTGTTTCTGTTTTGTTTTTCAAACCAATCACATGTAGGTTTTGATGGGAATTATCACATAAACAAACTGAGCCCTAAGGGGTGGATTTTAAAGTCAGGGAACCCTCATTTCTTTTAGCCCCTCTTCAGTCCCACCCAGCCAGCCACTTGACTGACCCTAGGTCTTTGGGATCTCTAGGCCCCACCCCTTCCAGCTTTCCTGCTCAAATACACTCTGAAAGAATTTGGGGAAACTATGTACCCTTTACACATTTTAAAGTCAACAACTAACATTTTTAATCTTAAGTTTAAGTACTTGAAAGGGCACACTTTCTGGGGAATTGTAAATATTTATATATTTAGAAAGCCATATTACTCTTTTAAATCTAGTGGATGGAATATAACACATAGCCCTTTCATGTTCATTAACATCCTTTTAATAAGTGAACAAATCCATTAGCCAGTCAGCGAATTTACCTCATTTATTTTTCTTTTTAGTTCCTCTTTCCATTTCATTTCCCCTATAGTTTTATCCTAATGAAATATTTTTTTCTCCATTGCATCACTTTTTTTTTTATTTTAGTGTGTTTTTGGAAAGTCTTTTATTGCATATCTCTAACAAAAATATGTACATAAATTTAAATTTACTTTGTGTGACCATAAGACTGTAAGTATTAAAAACAATTCTCTGTCCTGGATTTAAAATTACAATTATTAAAAGATGCAATGGATCAAAACTCAACAATTTTTATGAAATTAAAAGACTCTTCCTCCTTGGAAGAAAAGCTATGACCAACCTAGACAGCATATTAAAAAGCAGAGACATTACTCTGCTGACAAAGGTCCGTCTAGTCAAAGCCATGGTTTTTCCAGTAGTCTGTATGGATGTGAGAGTTGGACTGTAAAGAAAACTGAGCGCCAAAGAATTGATGCTTTTGAACTGTGGTGTTGGAGAAGACTCTTGAGAGTCCCTTGGACAGCAAGGAGATCAAACCAGTCAATCCTAAAGGAAATCAGTCCTGAATATTCACTGGAAGGACTGGTGCTGAAGCTGAAACTCTGGTACTTTGGCCACATGATGCAAAGAACTGACTCATTGGAAAAGACCCTGATGCTGGGAAAGACTGAAGGCAGGAGGAAAAGGGGACAGCAGAGGATGAGATGGCTGGATGGCATCATTGATTCAATGGACATGAGTTTGAGCAAGCTCTGGGAGTTGGCTTGCTGCAGTCCATGGGGTTGCAGAGAGTCGGACACGACTCAGCAACTGAACTGAACTGAACAAATATTGACAGTGATTAAACAAAAAAGTAAATTTTACTGAAAACACATCTCTTAATGAGATGGAAAGGGCTGATTCTTGTTTTCCATTGACTTCATTTACCAGCTCCAGAAAGAGCACTGTGGTCTACTTCACAGTGGGTGAGAGAGCTCAACCTTCTTCTGTCTAGTGGGAGAACAGTTAATAGAGGCAGGTGGAAAACACAGTTCTCAAGAAGATTCATTTTAGGAAGGAACACGTATGTTCATGGAAATTGATCCCCCTTAAAATCTGGTTGCCCATGAAAGCCCATGGAGAGTTATCATGTTCACTCAGAGCAGGCAAACCGCCAACTAGAGACTTAACTTGGTTTCTCATTCTCCAGAATAGGGATATCAGAATGGGTCTGAATTTCCTTGTATCTCTTGATAGTTGCATTTCCAACCTTTCTCCTGCTGAATCCCCATCCTTATGCATATGGGCAAGACAGGAACTCAGATGACTTCCAGATCTCTGTAGGTTCGTGGCTGTGACAAGTGCATCTGAACATTCAAAGACCTGCTCATTGGCAAAGAAGCAGCCTAGAGTCAAAATTAAGAAATCGTGGTATTTTATTTTTCCATTTCATAGAAGCACCATCGGCTCCTGACAGTTCCCAGGGTTGGCCACCAGGTGGCAGTAGAGAGAACATAGTGCCGCCAGCCCTGCCTCTGAGTTCCAGGGGTGGGGAAGAGGAGCTGGGAGGTGGAGGTAGGGATATTATGCTGTCAGAGAAAAAAGGAGAGGGAAAGTGGGGCTTAAATTCCGATCTCAAGAGGGGACAGAAAATATGCACAAAATCTTCAGAATAAAACTGAAGGAATGAGGAAAGGAATTAAGGAGTTAAGCTAAATTGGGGAGAATTCAAGGGGAATCAGAAGGGTAGAGATGGGTTTGAGAGCAGAAGTCCAGGATGCCTCTGGGGGCCCGTTATCTGTACTCCTCCCTGGGTGGGTCAAGGTCTGGCTCCTCGTGAGATCCGTGGTCCACCTCAGGGGCAGGTGGCCAGGGGTTTTCTGGAGGCTGGGGTCCTGCGGGCCAGGGGTCGTCAGGCCGAGGAGGTTGAGGGGGATCAGTTCTAGGGGGTTCAGGAGGCCAGACTCCAGAATCAGGCAGGTCTCTCCAGGGACGATTGGGGCCTGGAGGTGGAGGATCCTCAAAGAGCGGGGGTGCCCCTGGCCAGGGGTCACCAGGGATTGGGGGGCCCTGAGGCAATGGTGGAGGGCCCTCCTCCTCTGAGATCTCTCTGGATGAGGGGGAAGGCTGGTCTCCACTGCCTGAGATGCCTGCAGAAGGAAGGAGGAAGGTAAGAGGTTGTGAGGGACCCTCTCTCCCAGCAGGTAGGACCCAAGGAGCATCGCCTCTCTGTGATGGACCACAGCCTGAGCTGATCTCACAAACAGAACTCAAAAGTAACTCTCCACGCATTCGCAGAATACTAACACGATCTTAAAATGACATGAAACCCTGTCCTGAACTACTGACTGGACCAACTTTAAACTGACATGACCTCCCTTCCCCCACATAAGCTCCATCCAACCCTGTTTGGGACACCCCACTGGGAGGACCCCTATACATGTCTGAGGTCCCAAAGCTGTCTACACCCTGGCCCCATGTGGCACCCAGATCCCATCTCTACAATGACATTCTCCCCCTTAACAGAGACCCCAGCTCTGATTAACACTTGCCTGCACACCTGAATGCTGATCCAAATCACCACATGGAGCTAAAGCCAAACCAGCAAAGTCTATCCTGTGCTAAAATGAACCTGCTCACATCACCTCCATCCCCTCACATGCATCTCCCAGGATCTCCCAGAATCTCCCTTTCCTTACGCATCCATCTCAGCCTCGCCTCATCCTGACTGTCCCCCATTACCCCAAATCACACTCTGGGCCTCTGTTCCCAGCTCACCTCCAGCAAACAGGCAAAGGACCAAGATCCCTAGGAGTTTCCAGTTGAGCATCTTGACTATCTCCTGGACCCCAAAGTCAGGGGTCAGCTGAGTCTGGGAGCCTGGGAACCCTAAGAGGCTTTATAGGGGAGGAGGGAGAGCGGAGGCTGATCTCTGGGGAGGGGCCGGCCCTGTCACACAAGGAACTGCGTCCAAACCGGACTGGTCCAACCCGTCTGGAAGGCCACGGCTGATGTGTAACCACTGACGGTGGCGTCCCTCATCTTAGTCCCCCAGCTCGGGACCCAGCCACCCAGGTTTTATCAATGACCTAGACCTTGGTCACCCCACCCTTGTTTTCATGTCCCCCTTCGTACACACCCTGCAGCGAACCCTAATAACAGGGACTTCTACCTCTCATCCCTCCAGGTCCCGGGAAGCCAAGGAATGGGAGCAAGCATGCGTGGGGAAGCAGTGTAATTACAGGGGCTGAGAGGCAGGATGCGGGGCAGAGGGCAGGCAACTGGGGGGACAAGGAGGGAGAAGATGGGCGGGGGTGCTCTCTCGAACACCTGGGACACAGCCAGGGCCATCTCAGCTGGTACACCGAGCCTCCTTCACCCGCCCCAGGGTGAACCCTCTTGGGGCTCAGTTCTTCCTGGAATCTGCACTCCCCAGCGTACACCTTCTCCAGGCACGAATGGGGCCTCCCAAGTAGTGACACACGAGGAATTTCATCCAGGAGCCACCTGGGCTGACTGCAGGTGGAGGAGGAAGTACGACATCCCGATTCCTCCTCCCCACGCCAGGGCTGGTTCCAGTCAGTCACACCCAGAGGCTCTGGAAGAAGCTGCCTCAGCTCCCCCTGGCACCTCAGCCTCTTCCTCCTCCCTCTAGCATCTTCACTGCCCTTCCCCTGGTCCTTGGTGGGAACTCTCTGCGCCCCCCTTCTCTCCCCTCATCTTTCAGACATCAGTCTGTCTGGTCTGAGCCGCTCAGAGATGTCCCTTGAACTTTTCTGCAGCAAGGACTCCTCTGTGAGGATCTCCCGAGCCGCTCAGAAGCAAATGCCCAAAACTGAACTCACTTCCTCCACAACCTGGTCTGCTCCCCAGTGGCCAGGATTACCAGTCCCCTGCGGCTCAAGTTTTCAAAGACTCCATTCCTCTCTTTCCTCATCCCATGCCCCCAAACCCATCCTCCACAGCCAGTTGATGGGTCTCTTAAATATGTAAGTCAAATTGTGTGGCTGTTCTCAGTTTAAAAAGTACTCCAAGGGCTGTCTATTTATTTATTTACTTTAATTTGGCTGGACCAGGTCTGAGTTGTGGCATACAGGATCTTTAGTTGTGGCATGTAGAAATCTAGCTCCCTGACCAGGGATCGAACCCGGGCCCCCTGCTTTGGGAGCGCAGAGTCTTAGCCACTGGACCACCAGGAACGTCCCTCCAAGGGCTTTTTATTGACTTAGAGTAAAACCCAAGCTCCACCAGGCCTGGCCTCTCCCTGCAGCACCCTCCCTTGGCTCCCCGCAGCCTCAGGACCTGTCCATCCTGGTGCTTCTCCCAGGTGGCTGCACAGCCCGCTCCTTACCGCACTCCGGCCTCAGCAGCACATCCCTCCGGAGAGAAGCCCTGCCTGTCCCTCATCTAAAGTCACCCCTCCCCACACAGCTAGTTTCTATCATGCCACTGTCATTTTTTCCTCTTCACAGCACTTGTTTGAAACATTCGTTTGTTCATGTAGGTACCCGCCCATCGTCTGTCTCTCCCACCAGAAGGTAAGTGTCTCTGGAGCAGGGACCTACCCGTTAATCAAACCCACCAGTGGCCCCCCAAGGCAGGACGCTGCCTGGCTCTGTGAGTCCTGCTGAGCACGTGAATGTTCTATCTGCCTCGTGCCCTTGCCCTGACCATTTTCCAGAGGTAGTTTTAAAATAAAAGTTAAGAATAAAACAAAACCTGGAGCTTCTCCAAAAACCTCCTGGGCAGCCTAGGAAAGGGGTTTTGAAAAAGGAACCATCTAGAGGAAGAGCTGTATGAGGGACTGGTTCTCACACTTCCCGGACAAGAGAGGCTACGGGGAGAAAACTTCCTTATATTCCCAGAAAGAAGTGACCAAACCATGACTCTGACTGTTGTCATCTTTATTGAGCCACGGGAGAATTCATGACATCTTGGCGGCTGGTGTCCCTGAGGGCGGCTGGAGGAAGTCCCCTTCCCGACCCATTCCCCTTCCATCCTCATCCTCCTGGTCCTCACAGCTGGTCAGAGGCAGACTGAAGAGGAGGTCTGGCTGTCCCCTTCACAAATGGCTTCCTCTTTGGAAATGGCCTCACTCAGGCCCTGCAGATCATCGAGCAAGACAGAAAGGGATCCTGGAGGGACGGGAGGTGGACAAGGGTGTCAGTCACAGTGCCGAGGAACAGCGCAGCTACCGGATGTGTGAGGGTTATAAGGGAGAGAGCTCTTGGCCCAAGGCAGGCTGTGGGCCTACCGGATGTGTGAGGGTTATAAGGGAGAGAGCTCTTGGCCCAAGGCAGGCTGTGGGCCTCCAGGGTCACAGAGAACAAGGCTCAAGCCCTGCAGAGGGCCTGGGGGAAAGGTTCCCAGGGTCCCCCTGCCCTCCATCCCTTACCTTTGATGGACTCCTTGGTGCAGAGGGCCGCTGCTGGGGGTGTGGGTGCTGACGACTCTGAGGGCTTCGGGCTGGGCTCTGCAGGTACGCCCTTATCCGACGGGGAAGGAAGAACTGCCAACAGTCGCTGCTGCTTGTAACGGGAGAGGAGACCCTCCTGCTGCAAGGTGGCCTGGGAAGGAGAGGGTTAAATGCCACCGAGCCCAGGCAGGGCCCCCTCCCCTCTCCACAGCTCTGCTCCCCAACCAGCCCACAAGGGCCCAGTCTCTCCGCCTCCTACCAGCATGAGGTTCTTGTCCCTCTCCAGCTCCTTCAGGCGCTGGGTCAGCCGTTGCCCCTCCTCCTTCCGGGCCTCATCCTGCAGGCGCCGGAGCTCCTGGTTCCGTTCCTTTTCCCGGGTGGCTTTGCGCTGGATCTGGCGTAGGGAGACCACTGCAGGAAAGCCAGGCCACAGAGGGGATGGGTGTTGGCAGCCTAGAGGCTGCGAGGCACTGAGAACACAAGCCTAGAAGGATGGGCGGCACACGGGGTCCCCAGCTCTGTGACTCAGGGAGCCATGGACGCTTTGTGGCATTCAGTCTCTTCTGTACAGATGGAGGGGTGGCTGATGCTCTAGAATCTTGTGAATCTATGAACCCAAAGTACCTCCCCCATCCCTGAAGCTTCCTGGAGGACAGGAGGGAAAATCTGAATAGGGACTGGATATCAGATTTTGTGTTCATTTTCTTAAAGTGTGACCATGGTATTGAGGTTACATAGGAAAATATTCTCCTTGTGGGATATGCAGCTGAATAGTCAGGTTGTTTGCAGCTTACTCTCAATAACTGCCCCCCAAAATGTATATGTATCAATATGTGTAAATATGCAGATAGACAGGAAATGTGATCAAAGGTTATAAACTGCTGCTCTAACGGGAGAAGGTAGATGAGTATCCATCACATGATTCTTTTAACTTGGCTAAGTGTTTGAAATTCTTCCCAATAAGAATTGGGGGTAATCGTTGGTAGGTCACGTTGCCTCTGTGACTGGGGGGTGACTGGGACGAGCTGGGGGGATCTGGGGCTGGTCAAGTGCTATTGTTGGATCTGGGCACTGGCTATACAGGTGTGTTTACCACTTGAGAATTCATCTTCCTTGATAACTTCATGACTTGCATACTTCAAAGAGAAAAAGCTTTCAAAATAGTTTTGACAATAATCTCATGCCTTAATACCTCCTCCTTCTTGGAAGCCCACGTGCCTCCCAGCCACTCTCACCAGCCTTGGTGTGTTCCCTACGAGCCTCGTTCAGTCTCCTCTCTGATTCTGAGAGCTGTTCCCGCAGCCGACCTTCCACTTCGGCCACCTTCTCCTGCAGCGCTGGGGTGGAGGTGCACACAGCGCATCAGGGGAGCCTGGGGTCATGGTTCCCACCGCTCCCGACCCCAGGACTGCCCCTGTCCGCTCCTGCACACCTTGCCCATAGATCTCCTGCTGCTGGGTCAGCTCCTTCCGGAGGCTGGCAGCCTCTGCCGTGCTCTCCTGCTGGCCCTGGCGAGCTGCCTCCAACTGTAGCCCCAGACTGGCCAGGGACTCCTGCGTGCGCTGCAGCTCCTGCTCCAGCTGCTGGGCCACCTCACTCAGCTTCTGCCGCTCTGCCTCCCCTGGGAAGAGGAGGTGCCCACTCAAGTTCCTCCCTGCCCTAGACCCCAGCTCTTCCCTCCTCCTCTTTCTCCCCAAGGCCCCATGACTCTGGCCCCCGGCTTGTGCTCGCTGACTTGGAAGCACCAGGCGTACCTTGCTCCCGGGCCCGGCCCACCTCCTGCTGGATGATGTGGGCGCTCAGCTGCAGTTCTGCGTCCAGACGGTTCCGCTCCTCCCGCAGCTGCTCCAGCTCAAGGCTCATGTCTGTGGTCGGTGGGGGTGGCGGGCAGCTGAGACAGGAAGGGAAACAGAGATGGGGGAAATCACCCAGCTGCCTGACCCCTAAGCCCTTATCCTTCCTCCATCCTCGTGTTTTTCAGGTCCCAGCAACTAACACCCTAAAGCCCCACTCCTGCCCCCCAGTAAATCTAAAGTGGCCCGGACTTCACCTCTCCTGGCGCAGCTGAGCAAGGGCCACTTTTCGAGCCATCAGGCCTGGGGAGAAAAGGCAGAGAGCGTGAGACGTGCGTTTGCAAAGAGGAGGGGAAACAGGGGCGTAAGGAGATGCTCAGACCGGGGAGGAGGAGGCAGGAGGGTAGGTGTAGGATGAGAGAGCTGGTGGGGCAGGGGCAGGGGCAGGGCGCGGCTGGCAGTCGCCCTACCCACCCCGAATAGTGTGGACCTTGCGGACGGCATAGCTGACTCGGCTGCTGAGGCTGGGCAGCCGGGCTGCGGCACGCTCCACCTCGGCCACGGTGCCCTGGAGCCAGGTCTGAAAGCTGGAGAGGACACGAGGTCACCAAATCCTCAACCCCACCTCATTTCCAAAAGGACTCGACCCCCTCTATCTTGTGCTGCTATGTACATGGAGAAAGTAGGGAAGGGGGATCAGCCCAAGGGAAAGAGAAGCTGAAGCCGACATCCAAAGCCGAGGAAGGGTTGTTACCTGTGCAAAGAAACCTGTGCTTCTCAGCAGTCTAGTTTCTAAAGGTTCTACAACAAAAGCTGTGAAGGAAACACCTAGGAAGTTGGTATGAGAGACAGGCTTGCAACTGATTAAAAAGGAAACTGGCATACGCTTTATTAACAGATGGAATATCTAGTAAGCAAGTAGAGGCAGACCTCGGATATACTGTGGGTTTAGTTCCAGACCACTGCAACAAAGCAAATACGGCAAAGCAGTACCGCAAAGCAAAAGTCGAATAGATTTTCTGGTTTCCCAGTGCTTATAAAAGTTATGTTTATGCCATACTGCAGTCCACTAAGTGTGCAATAGCACTATGTCTTAAAAAACAACTAAACATTTAAAGACAGCATTAATTTGAAAAGAACGCTGCTGGGGAAAAATAGTCCCAATAGACTTGCTTGACGCAGAGGTGCCACAAACCTTCAGCTTGTAAAAAATGCAATATCTGTCAATGATAAAGCAAAGTACAATAAAACAAGGTACGCCTGTGGGTCTTCAACTTTAAAAGAAAAAAATTGGTTAAATTTTTTCCCAACTCAACAGGGCATGCCTGCAAAATTTTAAAGAAAGAAAGAAAGATCAAGTGTCTATACTCCCCATCTTTGAACAGTTCTGAAAGTGGAGATCCTCCTGTGCTGTGCTAAGTCACTTCAGTCATGTCTGACTCTTTGCAACCCCATGCACTGTAGCCCATCGGGCTCCTCTGTCCAAGGAATTCTCCAGGCAAGAATACTGGAGTGGGTTGCCATGCCCTCCTCCAGGGGATCTTCACGATCCAGGGATCAAACCCACATCTCTTACATCTCCTACTAGGTGCTCTGTTTAGCTCAAGCTGTTATTAACTGCAGGAGGAAGTTAACCTCATCTCAGCCAAACATGCAGTGGGCAGGAGTCCTAACAAGTGACCCTGGTGAGAATGTGGCAAGGTGGCGGGGCAGGGGGGGTGGTGCCCCATAAAAAACAAACAGACTTTACAGGGCTAGATACTTCCAGCCCTGCTTCCTCCAGACGACCAGCCTTGCAGCCCCGCTTGCCCGAGGCTCTTAAACCTCAAGATGCCCAGGAAGCTGGGGAAGCAGGAATGCTATTCCACCCACTCTCCACCCCAGATACCTGCTGACAGCACTGGCCACAAGCCTCAGCTGCTCCTCCGCTGGGGCTGCCTGTTGCTTCCTCCGGCGCCGGGCCTCCTGAGTGCGGTTCAGCTCCATCTGCAGGGCCTAGGAAGGGTGAGGTAAAGAAAGGGATCCCCTGCCTGGGGTCTCCCTACCATCCCTCAGCTTCTGCCTGTCTCAGAAGCTGACCTTGGCGCCCATCCGCTCCACCTCCACCTCGGCAGCTTTGTCCTGCAGGGAGCGCTGCAGGATGACCTGCTCCTGGCACTGGGTTTCCACTCTTTCCTGGAGCTCTGCCACCTGGGAAAGGAGAGGAGGCAGGTCCAGAGCAGAAAGCTGTAAGGTGGGGGTGGGGGAAGCATTGGGAAGGCAGGGGCAGGTGCAGAGATCTCTGAAAGGCCACACTGACAGACAAGAAGCCCAGTTCTTGAGAATGGAGTCTGAGTCCGGGTTTCCTTCCAGAAGCATGTTCCATGTGCCCACATCTTGAGGAACTGCCCTGTGACCTGCCCGTAAGGACCCATAGCCTTGGCCCATGCCACCCACCGGTCCTTGAACATTGTTACCTCCTGGAAGTGGCCGTCCTACCTAAGGTCAGCCCACCTCACAAAGTGTAAGCCTCACGAGAGCAGGTCTTTGTGGACCTTTGCTCAGGGCTGTGCAGCCAGCACAGGGGAGCCACCCAAATATCTGGTGAATAAACGCCATCCCTTCCGCAAGGAGCAGGGAGCTGGGGGAGAGCACTGGAGGAAGTGGGCTCCAGGCAACCTGTCCCTTCAGTCGCTCCACGCATTCTCTGTGCTCCAGCTCCTGGGCCTTCAGCTGCACCATGAGGGCAAACACCTTCTCCCGCCAGCGCTTCAACAGGGACTGGCACTTCTTGGTGAACTCAGGCTCCAGGCAGTCTGAAGGCTGAACCTGCAGGGAGGAAGCAGGGAGAATGGGGGATCCTGGGGGAGCAGAGGAAGGTTTCTCCTATCTTGCCCTGGCATCAGGAGCCACAGCAAGGAGAGGTGTTCAGGGGAAGAAAGATGTCAGCAGGTTCTGGGAGTGGCACACCAACCCCTCCTGTGCACAGGGGCCGAGGGGCCTGGGCCAGGGGCCTACCTTCCGGGCCAGCTCCTCCTCCTGCATGCAGAGGATGTGTGTGAGGCTCTGCACGCGCACCTGCAGCAGCTCGGTAGTGGTGTGCAAGCTGTCCCGGTCCTCCTGCAGGTGCTGCGGGAGGGGTGGGGACAGAGGGCAGCCGCCTCCATCAGGTCTGCCAGTGGCCCTCGGGTGGCACCCAACCTGCGCACCCCTCGATGGCACTGCCTTTTCTCCTGGGGACTGTGTTCTTCTCCAGGGCCCCTTGCCCAGGACTTGAGCCCCCATGTTCCATCCCAGGCCGGGCACTCTCTCACCTGGACGGTTTCTAGAAGCTCCTGTCGCTCTGATTCCCATGCCTGGCTGCGGACCTCCGGAGGGACCTGCTCCCCAACATACCTCCTCAGGTTCTCAACCAAGGTCACCTGAGCCTCCAAGTCCTCTTGGGTCTTGCTAGGGTTGGGGTGGGAGCAGAGTAGCCATCAGGGGGCCACCCTGGAGACCCATTTCCCCACCAACCCACCACTTGCCAGGTCCTCCTGGGGTCGCCCACCCCCCAGAACTCACCTCAGTTGTTTCCGCAGCAGCTCAGCCTCCCTCTGGGCCGCAGCCAGCTCCTTGGTTTCCCCTGACCTCCGGGTTTCCAGATTATTCAGAGACTTCTCCAGGCCCCCAGCTTTGCTGGTCAAACTGGAAAGGGCCTCCTGGTGAGCCTGGGTCAAGGAGGAGAGCTGCAGAGAGAAGAGAAGACTCAGCAGGGGCCAGCTGGCCCACACCTGGGCTTTCCAAACCCACCCCCTGCTTCATCATTGGCCTTTACTCCCACTTTCTGTGACCCTGGACAATCACCCGAGAAATCATCTAACTGCACATGGCAAAACAGAGACCATCCTTGGCGCTTCACTTCCCATCACCCTCCAGTCCGTCAGCAGTTCCTGTCAGGCCTCCCCCCAGAACACTGTCACTTCTCTCCATAACCAGGACCACCAGCCTGAGGTAAACCACCTCATCTCTGGCCTGGACAATGGCAACGATCTCCTGACCGGTCTTAGAATCCTCCAGTGGCTTCCCACAGCGTTCAGACCAGCATCTTCCCTGGGTCTGTGAAGCCTGTGTCAGGCCTCGGCCTCTGCCAGCTCTTGGCCTCTGAGCTCACATTCTGTCTCTCCACTGCCCACTCTGCTGCAGCCACAGTGCTCTCTCATCATCCGCCCCCCGCCCCAAAAGTCTGCTCCTTCCCACCTCAGAGTCTACCCAGAGGCCTGCTTCCCCTAGATCCTCAGATCTCCATGACATCGCCTCCCGGGGCCGCTACTCCCCACCCACCACCACCCAGTCCTGTCATCTGTTCATGCCCTTCCTGCACTTCTCATTACAAAATGATCCTGCTTCTGCACCTGCTTACTATCTACTTCCTGCCATCCGGAAGGAAGCCCCAGGAAGGCAGGGAGCTTGTCTCTTTCTCACAGCACCTCCAGCAGTGGTAAAGGTATCAGATACGCTGAAGGAGTCATGCTGTGGCGGGTGAAGGAGTGGAAGTGGCTGCCCTCACTTCCGGCCTGCCTGCCTCTAGCCCTATCTCCGTACCACAGTCACTGTGAGCTTTTTGGACATGAATCACAAAACTTCTACATACAAAATACAAATCTGATCATGTCATTTCCTTGTTGAAACCTTTCAGTGGTTGCCCACTGCTCTTAAGGTAAACTATAAAGTTGAACAGGCCCAAGCCCTCACCCTCCAGCACAGCCCCAGGGCCCGTCTTGTCGCTTGTGCTCAAGCCTCTCTGGCCCCCTCCCATGCACATCTACATGCACCAGCCCCATCGCCTCCCCCCAGGCCTACCCACCAGCCAACTTTGATTTAACACAAATGTCGACTGCTTATCATTAAGCATCTTTCATGAACTGAAAAGAGTTTTCTTTGAATGACCTCTTTTGTCCATTTTTCGACTGGATAGCTGTCTTTCCTTTATCGGTTTCTAGGCACACATTACATAGTAGGGATATTAACTTTTTATTGTGGTATGAACTGGAAATATTCTCCCCCAGCTTATCATTCACCCTTTTGTTGTTGTTTAGTTGCTAAGTCGTGTCTGACGCTTTGTGACCCCACGGACTGTAGTGTCAGGCTCCTCTGTCCATGGGATTTCCCAGGCAAGAACACTGGAGTGGGTTGCCATTTCCTTCTCCAGGGGATCTTCCCAACCCAGGGATCAAGCCCAGGTCTCTCGCATTCCAGGCGGATTCTTTACCAGCTGAGCCACCAGGGAAGCCCGTGATTTACCCTCTGATTCTACTTTGTCATTCCTAAGTTTGGTATTATAAAGTCAATATATATCAATCTTTCCTTTAATGGCTCTGGATTGATTCATAGATAGAAAGTCTTTCCCATTCCCAAATCACAAAGGAATTCACCCTCATTTTCTTTCAGTATCTTTACAGTTCCGTTTCCGAACACATCGACTGGTTGGGTGGCCTTCCCCAGCCTCTAGACCAGTGGGGCTCCTTTGTCCTCCTTCATAGTACTTCTCCCAATCACAGTTAATTAATTATAGTTAAATAAGGCACTGAATGTGTGTGTCTTCCACTGGGTTGTCAGCTCCACCCACGAGGACAGGGAGTTGACTGATTTGCTTACCCCAGTGTCCCAGCTCTTGTCTCAGGAATGGCAAAGAGGGAGCACGGATGTATGCCTGCTGACTGAATAATCTCCCCTTCCCAGTCCACCTCAGGACCCCTCTCACACCCCTCACTCCCCTTCCCAATGCTCCCAGAGGAACTGGGTACCTGGAGTAAAGTAGGGAGACAAACTACTTCCCCCTGGAAGAGGAAGCAGGGTTTCAGGTGATGGGAGGTCACCTGAGTCTGAGGAGAAAAGGGCAATCTGAATAAGACCAACACACCCAAGTTCTCTCTCTTTCCAGGTCACCTGTATTTTTTTACCTTCACCAAACACCTCATCACTGTTTTCGGCAAAGCCTGCTCTTTGCTGGGGAGCTCCCACCCAGCTCCACTGGGCAGCCGAGCCTTCCCCACATCCAAATTCACCTGTTCTTGGTGCAGCCTCTGAACCTCCTCCAGCTCCCGCTGGCTCCCTTCTTCCAGGTTCTTCCGGACAACCTCGGCCCCAGCCAGGGCGGCACGCAGGCCCTCGGCCTCAGCGCGACCAGCCTTCTCCGCCCGTGCCAGTGCCTCCAGCTCCACGGCCTGAGCCTCCAGCCTCAGCTTCTGCTGCAGTGAGGTCTCCCGTAGCACCCGGACCTCTTCCTCCAGCCGCCGCAGCTCTCGCAGCTGCCGAGAGATCAGCTCAGCCTGCTGGCTCAGGGCCTGTGACCCTGCCAGTTCCGTGCACCTTCAGAGACAGGTTAGCATAGGTGAGACAGGTTAGTCTGGTGGTGAGAGTGGCCAAGGCATAAATGGAGACAGGAGAAGAGAGGATCCCTCTGCTCCTATGCGCAGAGATGGCAAGGAATGAAGCTGGGCCATGGGGATCTCTGCATGCCATCACCATCATCATTCAAGGCAGCCCTACTAAGCATATCTGGGTCCACAGGACTTGAAAAGCTAGCTGAGTTCATGGACCATAACCTCTCTCGAAGGCAATATACAGACAGACGTGTTAACCATCACACGTGCACATCATTAGGCTATGCATTCTGAATTAGAGAAGTCTGAAGGACACTGAGACTGCTGAATTCTGACTTAAGGGCAGGGAAAAGTTTGATGGAGGTACAAAGAGAGGTGATGGCTTCCAGTGTCAGTATGGCAAAGCCAGGCGCCAGTTAAGATTATTTAACTGTTAGATATCCTGCATGAGAAGTCTGAGAGGGCAGCACCTCAATAAATCACAAAGTCCCAACCTCTAGAGAGCTGAAACCAGCTTATAAGATGATTCTTGACACAGTTCCCTCACTTAGGCCCAGAACCAAAGCACTTTAAAAAAATTATTTTTTCCGCTGTGCTGTGCAGCTTGTGGGATCTTAGTTCCCAAAGCAGGGACTGAACCCATGTCCTTCTCAGTGAAAGCTTGGGATCCTAACCACTGGACTCCCCAGTACTTTTTTACAGGATCTGTAGCCTATAGAAATTAAGTGACTGGACAAAGGACCCCTAGGGGGTAGCCAAACAAGCCACAGAGAGTCTCCATCCCCTGATGCTCTCACACTCCTCTTTCATCATCCTGCTTCTTTCCCTTTGACAGGGTCCCAGGGAGACCCAACTGCAATCCTACTCAAGAACAAAATGGCAGAAGGATGGTCCAGTACATGTGGGAAAAGATTCACACGAAACATCAAGAATTTTCATAGACAACACACTGACAGAGAGCATGGCCAGCTCCACCAGATGAACTCATACTACTACAGCACCCAGTCTGTGTCCCAGCCCACACTTCTTCAGCCTGCCTTATACTACACTTAGTACAATCAGCTATGGGTCAACCAATTTCTTCCCTTAGGATTTAAAATTCTTTGATATCAGGATCTCTTATTTATTTTTGTTATCTTTGTCCCTAGCATCTAGCACACTGCTATTATTTATGCATTGTAGACACCAACAATTGCTTCTGGAAAAAATGAACAAATTGTGGAACTAAGGGTTGAAATAGGGTAAGGACTCTATTACAGTGAAGAAGGTTCACTGGCAAGCAAGTCCAAGAGAACAGTTACATTAGATCGTACCTGCCTCTCCACTCTGGTTCCTGCCCCTTGCCAGAAACTTCCTGTTCCCACATGGTCACTTGAGGTCTCTGGTTGTCTGGCCGCCTCTCTAAGACATCTTGATGGGTTGGGCGCTGGACCAGGGGAGTGTCTGAGGCCCATGTGGGAGCCATTCTCGGCAGTGTTGGAAGGGGCCGAACTTGGAAGTGGGATGGGGGAATCAGCCCAGTGGAACCTAAAGAATCATAAGGACAAAGGTACTCAGTTCTCCAGGGAGACACAATCACCAGTCCCCATGCCAGATCCCACTAACCTGAAGGTCGAAACATCTCCACATTATTTGAAGTCTCTAGAGTCGGTGTACAGCCATCTATGACCCCCTGAACAATAGGAGAAACAAGGACACTCCAATTCAATTTTCAGGCCTTCTTCCAAAGAGAGAGCCCCTACAATAACAAAGTCATAATCCTTAAATAACAGCCAGGTCCATCCAACTCATAGCTTTTCTTATCCTATTTCCCAAAAGAAGCAGAAGTACCCCAAGATCCCTTGCTTGTCTCAGTCTAGTTCCTGACAGACTATGGCAACAGCCATGAGGTGGAGAGAATTTACTGAGACAGGCTGAGGGGCTGTTAAGTTTTACTCATACTTTTAGAATTCTGGATAGTGCCTTTACCCTCCTCCTTAAGTTTCTATGGTCTCTGCAGTTCCTGAAGGAAGGTGACAATTGAGGTATGCGATGCAGGGGCCGTGAGCCCAGTCTCCAGAGTTCTCTCCATGGCTCACCAAGGCCTTGGGGAAGCCCATCCAGACACCACCAAGCCATGACTCCAGGGTCCTTCCCTATCAAAGCGCTGGCCCAAGGCCTGGCCCCTGATGAATGTGGCCACATGTAGCACAGGATACCTCCCCAGAACCCCTGGGGGAATCCAGGCAGCCTAGACTCCTTAGCAGAAAAGCCAGCTAGTTTCGGACATCTCATCCAAACCGTGCCAGCAACTTTCCACTCAGTTTCTCTCTATCGTCCCTTCAGCTTCCATTCCTGCCTCCCATCTGCCTCTCCAGAGTTCTAGAGCAGAGAGAGGGCTTGTTAAGATCTCCCCACCCTCCCACTCGAATTCATCTATTTTTCCTCCCAATCTGGGATCCCTACTCCTCCCTACATCACTATTTGCTTTTATCCTGAAGGAATTATGCTGGCCCCTCACCCTCTCATGTCTCAGTAGCCTACACTCCCTCCCTCCTCTCCCCCAGATCCTCCTGAGTCTTCGCCCTGCTGGACGCTGAGCTCTAAGGCTGTTCTGACCACCTCATTTGTTCCTTTACCCTGCCCTTACACCTCTCCGCCCACCCCCTCTCAGCCCCTTCCCGCCCCCAACTGACTCTTCCCGAATGCCCCTTACCCAGCGCGAGAGACCCCCACAGCCCTTTGGCCACACCCCCTACACCTAGCTCCCGGTCGCCGCTTGGGTCCCTAACCGCGCCTGCGCAAAGCGGGCAGGTTGGCGGGACGCTCTTAAGCCTGTAGGGTTACCACTCCTGAAGGAGGCGGGGAAAAGGCGCACGCAGGCGCAGTAGTGTCTAAAGCCAGGCCCAATTAAGGCGTTAGGGGCATCTCCGCGCCCTGGCGGCTCCTCCCAACTCCGGGAACCCGGGAAAACTTGTGAACTAATCAGAAAAAGCGAAAGGCGGGAGATCCCAGAGCGTCGCCCAATGGAGAAAAGGAGGGCAAACGAAATGGCCAATCAAAAACGGCTCGGGGGACGGGCTCACTCCGCTCGAAGTCCGGACCCGGGAATTCCGAAGGCGGGGTCAGCGATGCCCGCGCGCGGAGGCCGCGCCCCTCCTGGCCCGGGCTTCTTCGCTGTCAAACAGCCGCAGGAGCACCAACCCCGGCCGGATCCCGAGAGGTCCTGGGCTGCGGCATAAGCTGGCATTGCCTGGAGAGGGAACCATTCCGAGACTGCACAGCGCGGTAGATACGAATCCGGGCTGGGGCGGGGAGGGAAAAGGCTGGATTTGTCTTGAATCATCCCGGGAAGCACTTTCCTCTGTTTTTATCCCACCTGGAGAAACCAGAAAGCAGGGGTTTAGCTCCACCTTGTTGGACAACGTAGAGCCCCGTTTGCACTGCCTTTGAGGGGTGACTGAGTACGCTTCCCACTGGGGTTCAAACTAGCTAGTTATGAATGAGGGATTGGTTTAGAAGAGTGAAGCGTGAGCTAGCAGGAGGGTTACTCTATTAGGAAAAGCAGGTTTGACAGGAAGAAGCTTCTCTTCTCCAAATTACACTGAAGTGGCAAGTTAGTATATCACACAGAAGCAGCACCCCTCCCCCCGCCACACACACACCTACAGTTCTAATTTCCCTAGAAACTGCCTAATGTATTGTTGACTTGCCCAGATTGAAGGCTCCTGGAATATTTTGCGGTCTGAGAATCCGATTCAACTTCGTGCCACAGGACGCGTTCTATTTTGCACTACACTGGAACTTTCACCAAATTTTTTCAGTTGCAAAGCTGTTGACAGCCAATTTTACATCGCATCCTAGGCTCCCTGCACCCTGAATTTGCCCTACTCAGGGAGTGTGCTCAAAGTCGAACTTGCACAAAACATAGCTCAAGTTTGCGTCAGACGGAAAGTGAATTTAGGCCAGCTGTGCACGGCCCAGGGAGAGGACAAGGTGATGGATTCCTGAGGTGAAGTGGTGGTGCCGAGGGGGCCCCGCCCATGCTGCCCTGCTTCCAGCTGCTGCGCATTGGGGTCGGCAAGGGTGTCGATCTCCACACCTTCCACCCACCCAGTGGAGCTGGCTGCACCTACCGCTTGGGCTGCAGGGCCGATCTCTGTGATGTGACCCTGCGGCCACAGCACGAGCCAGGCTTCATCTCTGGGGTCCACGCAGAGCTGCATGCGGAGCGCCAGGGTGATGACTGGAGGGTCAGCCTGGAGAACCACAGCAGCCAAGGTGAGGAGTGAGCAGGGCAGCCTTATGCTGGGGCAGTCGCAGTTCTGGGCTATAATGAATTAAAAGAGCCAACAGGGATTCTGCCGGCCTCCCAAACTCCCCATCAGGTTGGATGGACGGTTGTCATGCAGACTTATGTCTTTCCACCAGAAATGTGCAGTGTCAGAAGCTCTTTGTGGGGCTGATCCTGTTTAGCTCATAGAGGGGGTGGGAGGTAGATCCACAGACTGGAGCCATCACAGTGGGGTTGTTCTGAGACCATGGTGGGTGGTGAGGGGGCAAGCTTAGACTTCAGTTTCTAGATTGTTTAGACATTTGTTCTTGCCTTAGGGCAGTTGTGAAATCTGTTGAATTATCTTAATTATCTGGACATGTGCCTTACTCCCTGACTTGGAGGCAGTTAGGCAGCCTCAGAAGGCCTGGGTTTACATGAGTTCTGCTGTTGGCCCCTGGTAACGTCACTCAGACCTGCCACTCCACCTCTCTAGGTCTTAGTTTCCTAGAATATGTCTTTGTGAGTGAGGAGTGTTGTGGGTATTGGATAATTTCAACTGGCCAACATTAATTTCCTGTTTATTATTATGAGCCAAGAACTGTTTTATGTGCATTAAATATAGGTGAGCACAAATGCCCCATTTTACAAAGAAAATGAAACATAAAGAGGCTGACTTGTCCAGGGTCACATGACAGGTAAATGGTGGAATTTGAACCCAGATAGTCTGAGCTATGCTGATAAGTGCTGAGTTGGAGCTGAGAGTTGAGCGTCTCTGAGACCCAGACCTCAGTGGATTGAGGGAAGTTCATTCCATGTGCCTTGAGGGAGAGCATAAGGAAAAATAATAATATTCTTAGCTCCCAGGGAGTTTCTTATCTGATGACACCTACTACTGAGGGACTTAGAATGTAAGGATTTCATGACATGCATGTGTTCTTCCTCGTATTCCCCAGAAAACCAGACAGGACCAGATTTCTCCACTGCTGACCAGTCATTTGTTTTTGTCATTCTCTGTATCTGTCTGGTGCCCCACAATCAACAGGGACTTTGGTCAATAATGTCCGACTCCCAAGGGGTCACAGGCTGGAGTTGAGTGATGGTGATCTTCTGACCTTTGGCCCTGAAGGGCCCCCAGGAACCAGCCCTTCAGAGTTCTACTTGTTTCAGCAAGTCCGAGTCAAACCTCAAGATTTTGCTGCCATTACCACCCCGCGGTCTAGGGGAGAAGAGGGAACCGGGATTGGTTTCCGGCCCATGCTGCCCTCCCAGGGGGCTCCACAGCGTCCCCTCAGCACCCTCTCCCCAGCCCCCAAAGCAACCCTGATCCTCAACTCCATTGGCAGCCTCAGCAAGCTCCACTCCCAGCCCCTCACCTTCTCACGGAGTGGGGGTGGGCCACAGAGTCCGCCTGGTCCCACTCCCACCGGGGAAGTGGGGACTGCCCCTTCTGCCCCACCCCCAAGAAACCGGAGGAAGTCAGCTCACCGCGTGTTGGAAGAACTGGATGATGAGAGAGAGGCTCCCAAGAGCCCCTCACCAGTCTTGCTGGAGCCTAGGAAGAAACTCCGTGTAGAAAAAACCCCAATGACACCCAGTGGGTAAGTCAACTTGGCTTTATTTCACTGCCTTTGGTTTTTTAAGAGCCCTAGGCTGAGATGTACCTATCTGCTTGGGTGGTGGGGGTGGGAGGTGGAACACCTGTTGTGATGACAAAATCTGGGTTAGCTGTGCTAGCCAGATTCACCATTAGTCTAGTGAATCTCTATGGGTTCCCTCTGCAGTTATCTAGGGGGAAGTTCCAGGCTTCTGCAGGTTTCCAGTGACCTTGGTTTTTGTGTCCCTTTCTTCAGAAATCGACGCGGGCGTCCTCGGAAGCACCCAATGAGCAACCCCAGGGCTCCCCCTGCAGTTGGGGGCGGGGAGCCCTGTGCAGCCCCTTGTTGCTGCCTACCCCAAGAAGAGACAGTGGCCTGGGTTCAGTGTGATGGCTGTGACATCTGGTTCCACGTGGCCTGTGTTGGTTGCAGCATTCAGGCTGCCAGGGAGGCCGACTTCCGGTGCCCAGGCTGTCGTGCAGGCATCCAGACCTAAGGCCCACCGCCAAAGCACCAGAGGACAGAGCCAGCACCTCCAGGCCAGGGATGGACAGTGAGGGTGCCAATGGGTCCTAAGAGCTGCCCTCTTCTATCCTTGCCTCTCCAGGAGGGAATGACTCAGGAGAAGGGTCCACTCCTGTGGATTATCAATTCAAGGCCTGGAGCAGGGCCTTGTGGCCAAGGTGACAGAAGAGATGGCTTCCTGCCAAAGATATTGCTGCCTCCAGGAAGTTACCAGTGAGCTGGAAATACCCACTGTCACAAGCTGTAGGTCCTTGTTGTCATGGACACTAGAATGTTTGTGGTCAAGAGCATCCATCAATTGTAGAGGTCATGCCTGGGAAGTTATAAGCCCCAGCCTTGAACAAGGAAGTTCTTAATGTTTTTGATGGTATCCCTAAGGCATCTCTGGGAAAACCTAGAGCACAGACCCCAAACTTCCTTACATTGTGGGTGGTCCTGCTGCTGACCACAATCACTGTGACCTGACTTCTCAGAGCTTTGCTTCCATTTCCAAATAAAGAATGAGCAGCTTTATACGCTCTAAAGTATTTACTCTTTGTGTGGGTCTGATACTCCTTGCTTTCTAGTTCTTGAGAGAATGGAGTTGGTTAGTCTGGAAAATTAATTCAGATACTTATAGGAAGAGACAAGCAGATGAGGCAGAGGAAAACAGGAATAGGGGATCTAGGTAATTACAGTTGCTAATTTAAAAGAAAACATTCACTGCCGTTAAAATGTCATTTGGATTTGATCAAATTCATGAGGGTGGTGGAACTTCTACAAGTTTCATCGGTACTACCAAGAAGAGAAAACCTGAGACAGCAGCTAGAGCAGATGTCAACCTGGTGCAGTATCAATAAAACCCACATATGCTACATTGAGTCTCTTCTGAGTTGCACACCAAGTCAGCACACTGTCAAAGCAGTGTTTCTATAGTTCTTACTAGGAAAGTCCTGTCTTGACCTATCTTATTGCAACCTGCATGTCCATCCCCTTCCTTCTCTACTTAGACTTACCAACCCAAGTTTTTTTTACGGATCAAAGAAAAGCTCCAGAGGAAGAGCCCCAGTTAGGAAGTGGCAGAGTCAGGACTAAGTGTGTGTAGTGGTAGGTGAGTCACAGACAAGGCAAAAACCTTAAGTGAAAACCAAATGGACCCCAGTATCAAGAAAGCACAAAGTGGAGTTTCTGGTTGGGGTGATAGAAGAAATGAGTAAAGGTTTGATTTCTTAGCACATAGCCACTGAGGACTACAGAGTAGAATGGGGGAAAGCAAAAAACCAGATCCTAATAGGGAACAGACTATGTAATAACTGCATCTTTGGGCAAAGGTGTTCATCTCCAATTTCTGCAGGACCGCAAGTCAGAGGCTCCTAAGAACTAGCTCACACTTATAAAGAGCCCTATCCATATAAACTTGGGATCCAACCCCACACCTCCCTCTGACATTGTGACTCTGCGCAATGTAAACAGCAACCTTCGTTTCGGGGTCATTTGGGTCAGAGAGCTATTAATACCCACTATTAATATCCTATCCACTCTTCAATAACTAGAGGATAAACCAAAGACAAAAATATCCACCTACTAGGTCCCAGGCTTCTTTATTTAAGAACAAAGTGATGAGTGATGTGGGGATTAAAGTCAAGAGCATCATTGAACTTCACCTTCCCTCCAACCAGTTTCCCCAAACTCCCTGCCCCAACACCCATTGTGTTCCCAATTCCTTTCTTAGTGAATGAAAAACTTAATCCCAAAGCCCTGGTACAAACCCCAGGGTTCTCTCCCTAGCTCTCCCCTTCCTCTGCCCCCCATTCCTGGGGTGAGCAGGCACCTCAGTTTGAATGCATAGGAGAGCCCAGAGCGGTGACAGACACCGAGGGAAAGGCCTCACCCTCAGGGAATGGGACCGAAGAGTACAGAGTAGTGAAGTGAGGGCCCCCGTAGCCTGGGGTACCAAAATGGGGCCCTGGCGCCAGAGGAAAGGATACGGGTCCCCCTGTGAAAGGAGACCCAGCAGCCTCAAAATCCTCACGTTGGGAGTAGTCACTGCTTGATCGTTTGCCCTTCTGGCGACGGTTGCAAAACCACACTCGGACCACCTAGGAGTGGAGGACACGGGAGGGGCATTTGGTCCTGAGATCTGGGAGGTGTGACACCAGGGAGGAGGAGACGGCGCACACAGGGACAGGGACAGGTGCACTCACGTCTTTCTCCAGCCCGAGCTGCTGGGCGATGTGGCTAATTTGCTGCAGGGTGGGCTTCGGGCACTGCAGGAACATGCTCTCCAGGTTGCCTCTCACTCGGTTCTCGATACTCGTCCGCTTTCTCTTTCGGGCCTGCACAAGGGTCTCTGCCTTGCATATCTGAGCAGGTGGGGAGGAGATGACAAGGAAAGAAATGGGCAGGCAAGCCCCAAAGCTGCTCAGGACCAGTATCAGGGGGACAATGACTCAAGAGCCAACTATTCAGGAGCACCAGCCAGTTGTCACTAGGGCCAGGAGGTATGAAAAAGATCCTGGAAAGATAGGTTTAGACAAGTGATCCTGGACCTTCTCTCAGCAGAACAGAGGAATCACACTTCATGCCATTGAGGGCCACTGGCTCCTAGAGGGCGCGCTGCCAGCCAGAGATGAAAGCAGTGGAAATCAGACTTGAGATAGGGCAGTCACTGTGCCTCCCTCCCACCCTCACCTCCTGCAGATTCTCGTTGTTGTCAGCTTCCTCCACCCACTTCTGCAGCAGGGGCCGCAGCTTACACATGTTCTTGAAACTGAGCTGCAAAGCCTCAAAACGGCAGATAGTCGTTTGGCTGAACACCTTTCCTGGGGAGGTGGGTTGGAAGAAGCAAAGTGAGGTAGCAGGTAGGGCCCCTTTGCCACAAGACCGACACAGGCCTTGCCACCTGTCCCCACCCTTCCAAGACCCCACACCGGCTACTCTTCCCAGAGAACTCAAAAGTCCATGTCGAGTATCTTCCCCTCCACCCCACCCTCCACCACTCCCTTGGTGGGGAGGAAAGGCCCCAATTCAGGGATGTTCATTCCAGGGCAGATGTAGTCCCTGTGTTTTGTGGGTCAAAACATGCTGTAGGAGACTCACCAAAGAGAACCCCCAGGGTGAGCCCCACATCGGCCTGGGTATATCCTAGTGTGATCCTCTTCTGCTTTAGGAGCTTGGCAAATTGTTCAAGGTCTTTCTGAAGAGCTTTGATGTCCTGGGACTGCATTTTAAAAGGCAGAGGATATGTAAGAACATATGACAGCTATCCACCTCACCCCCTCTTCCACTGGGGCCCCAAGGTATGTGAGAGTATCTCTGCCTCAAAGCTGCCCACCTAACAACCAGAAATAACACAAATGTCATCTAGCCCAGAAAGCAACATCCACCAGATGCAGAGCACCATTCAATAATGCAAAGAGAAGCTCTAACCTCAATGAGGACACATGTCAGGTTAGGAAGGGGGCTCCTGCCTTTTAGTTCTTTAGTACTCACAAAAGCTTTTGACTCTAGTATTAACCCAATTTGAGGAAGTTTTGCATCTAGAGAAATACAGAGCACCATGTCTCTGATTCTCTCCAGATTACTTTGAAGGTCCCACAAACCACAAGATACGCACATTCACAAACACACGCACACTACAAAACAGATGTCATACGAGGTATGAATAAAGTTTTTTATATAGTCAGTGCTCAATTTTTTAAAAACCTGATTATCCCTTATTTTTAAATAAAATATTTTTATTTATTTCCTTGCAATATAAAAGCATCCTCATTGACAAATTTCACAGATCTATTAAGCACCTTCTGTAAGCCAGTGGCTACACAAAGTAGACAAAAAACCCTGGCCCCATGGAGCTTTCATTGTGATGAAATAATTCTTATTCAGTAGGTTAGAAGTGCTATGGACAAAAGTAAAGCAGAGCAGGGAATTATGGGGAAGGGGACAATTTTGAATAAGACAGTCAGAGGTCATGTTTGAGCAAAAGGAAGGAGTCAAGTGGCAAGGCCCAGAGGTGGGCAGTAGCAAAGTCAGCAGCAAGACCAGCAACAAAGCTAGCATGGCCGGAGGAGGGTGAAAGGACTGAGGAAAGGGAAGAGCAGCTGACGCGATCAGAGAAGTGAGCAGCGCAGATCCTGCAGCTGCCACCATGACTAAGTTTTACTCAGAGAAATGCAAAGTCGCTGAAGGGTTTTGTGCAGGGAAATGACCTGACTCTTGATCACTCCAGTTGATGTACTGACCACAGAGTAAGGAGGCAACTGCAGCAATCCCAGCATAGATGATGGCAACTGGGACCAGGAAGGCTCCAGGGACCAGGATGTCTATCCAAGGTAAAGATCGTGGTATTTCCAAAGGACTGGATGTAAGGATGTGAAAAGAATGAGGATGACTAATTTGAGCCTTGAGTTTCTGGGTAATGGACAGAGAGGGGGCAGTGCAGGGAGCCATCCCAGAAGGAGACTGAACATGTGGTGGTTATGTCTACAAGACATTTGAGCCTTGACAGTGGATGAAAGGAAAGGTAGACAGAGCAAAGGTGGATAAATGGAGCCTCTCCAATGCAGGCCTGTGGCCAGAAGATGGAGAAGAGTAGCCAGGCCTCCGTGCAGTCCTAGAAACCTAAAGAAGTATTAGGTTGGCCAAAAAGTTCATTTGCACTTTTCCATAAGAGGTTATGGAAAAGCATGAATGAACTTTGTGGCCAACCCACTGTTTGATGGGATGTCAGTCCCTTCAAACTCAAAATAGGCCAACTTCTGCTCAACCAATGTTGCAAACTTGTAAATGTCAGCTCTTCCCATCTCGGCTTTTCTGAATCATATTTTGGCGATTTGAAATAAGATAAACCTCAAATTCTAGCTTCACCATTTAGCAGTTAAGACCCATGAAACAGGCTAATAATACCTCCCTAGGAGATTTTGTGCCGGTTAATGAGATAATGATGTAGAAACTGAGCCCACAGCCAGGCACTTAGGAAATGGACCACGATTGGCAGCCATTATTATTCAAGGCTCAGCAGTCGCCTCCAGCAAAGAGCGTCTAGAGCTACTTGGTCAGCTGAAACCAATCACACCTCCTCCGGAGAGGTCTAAAGGCTTAGTACTTGATCTCTAATTGCTTGCACTTGTCTCTTCCTCAGACTAGAAGATACATCCTTAATAGTCCCCAGCGGGTTAGATGCAGAAGACTTCAGTCCCTCAGCAAACCCTCCATTTGAGGAATGGCCTGCAGATGACTTGTTCCCCTTTTCTCCCCCTGTTCACTGCTTACTTAATTACGGCGAAATTGGTGTTCCAGCTTTCTTATAAGGGGGTGTCAGGGTGTGCGCTCTGCCTGACCTTGACTCGTTGGGCGCAAGGCAGGGGTCAAGGGAAGACAAGCCCTAAACTTGATGGAAGGAAAACCCAGACTCCACACATCCACACAGGAGCTTCTATCAGAAACCAGTCACACCCTAGACTCTCAGGAACAATAACCCTGGGATAAGCACTGTTTTCACCCTCAGGCCACACTTAACCCTAAGGCCCGAGATCCCGGGTCTGATAAGGAGCAAATTTCCCAGAAGGGATCCGGGTAGAAGGGGCTCAGACCCCAAGCTAGGTCTGGTGCTGGCTGGTAATGAGTGACCCGACCCAGGTCAGACCTAGGAAGTGGAAGGACCTACTTGACAAGGGCCGAGGGGGGAAGCAAGGCCGGCTTCCGACCGCCCCAGGCCGCCCTGCCCTCACCTGCGGTTCTCTCTTAAATTCCGGCCCCTGGTTCCCACCTGGCTCCAGCTCAGAGCGGCCTGCAGCCGCCACACACTGGTCCCTGCCCCGGGGAGCCGCCTTCGCCTGCTCCCTTCCTGGGTCCCCGACCACCTCCCCTCGCGTGGCCGCCCCCGGCCTACGCGGTCACCGGCCCCCCGCCCCCAGCAGCTCACTCGCCTCCTCAGGGTTCGGCTCCAGCTTCTCCTTGTCCAGCTTCGGGGCGCCTGCGGGTGCGGCGCAGGGGTCCGGGGAGGCCCCCTCGGAGTTGCTCTCCACCCCGGCTCCCGCCTCGCCCTCGGGCTGAGGGGTCTCCAGGCCGCCTGGGGGCACCGGCCCCACTCCAACCTGCGGCGCACAGTAGGCCATCCCTCCACACAAGTCATAGGGCGGGGGGCACGGGGGAAGCCCCCACACCTCGGCGCCAGGCACAACCCCCGGCCCGATCCCCGACCCACCGGGAGGCCCTTGGAAGCTCATCCAGGTCCGAGGATCAACCCAGCCCGGCTCTGGCCCTCCCGGCCCATCGCCTCCACCGCCCGGCGGGGGCGAGAAGGCGAAGTCAGAAGCGAGGTGTCCCGCCATGGGGAAGGAAGGCACCCCGAGCCGGGGGCCTAGGAAAACGAGGGATCTCCTAGAGACTGCTCAACACCTCTCTCCCTCCCCAATCCCACCCACTAGCCTTGACCTCTGGCCCCGCCCCCTGGATGGGTGGGGGGAAGGGACGGTGGGGGTGGGAGAAACTGAGGCGGAGGGTGTTTGCCTGCTGGTGGCGGTGGTGTCTGGAAGGGGAAAGCCAGGGATCTCCACCCAGGCCCCTCTCCAGGCCCCAGACTCCTAGACTCTCGGTGCAGGTCCCCCATGCGGGCCTTCACTTCCAGCTCCCAACAGGCTGCCCAGCCCTCCCCAGGCCCACATACACCAGGGGTGAGGGGTCCCTTCCATACCCCCTGCACGTTCTTCAGGACCCCTCTCCAGACACCCTGGCACCTGAGACCAGCCACCCTCTCAACTCCTCAAACACATTTATGCTGTATGTGTCAAGTCCCACTGGGGCTACCCCTCAATTCTTAACAGGCTCCTTCCCCGTTGTCCTCCAGCATCCCAGTCCAGGAACCTAGGCAGTTCCCATTTAGACAACTGGGCAGATTCGTTTCCCTGGTGGCTCAGATGATAAAGAATCTGCCTGCAATGCCAGAGACCCTGGTTGTATCCCTGGGTTGGGAAGATCTCCTGAAGAAAGAAATGGCGACCCACTCCAGTATGCTTGCCTGGGAAATCCCATGGACAGAGGAACTCGGCGGGCTACAATCTGTGGGTCAAAAAGAGTCGGACATGACTAACACTTTCACTTTTCAAAACTGTGATGCCTGGTACCCCTCTGCCCAGCCTGCTAAAATCCACCCCATCACCAGGGGCAGGCTGCCAGACCAGCTTCCATTCCATCCCCAGCTTTCCTGACTCCAGAGGCCCCTCACCTACCAGACCCAGGGATGGAAACCCTACTTTCGGGGCCAGGCTCTGGACTGACTAGGCCTGAGTCTCCCTACCTTTGTCCAGCCAGAGGGATTGGACACACCACACCACGGGTCCCTCACTGTGGGTCCCGTGCATCAAGTTCCTTGCCCCCCTCTTCAGAGACCCAAATATCTAGAACCACAGTTGAAGGTTCTCCCTCCCCCTCCTACCACCCCAGACCTCCAGCCCTAGGCCCTGGGTGGGAAAAGCCTAGGAGGTAGAAGGGGAGAAAAAAAATATCTGACTTCAGGTTCAAAGGGGCTTGGGAGGGACTGGGGGAAGGGGCCCGGACAATGGCCTTGGCTGGACAATCCTGGTCCCCAGAGGGGGCAGCTCTAACCCTAAACAAGTGCTCAACCCTTGAATGGGCCTGGATGGCTCCCCTGGGGACAGCTTCCTGCCCCCCAACCCCCAGCCCCAATCCCCTCCTAAGAATCCCCCTCAGAGCAGCTAAAAGAGCTCCTGCAGCAACCACCCCCCCACCAACCCCTCAAAGACTGTGAGCCTCAGACAGGGCCGCCCACTGGGGCCTAGGTATCCCGTCCCCCTGTAGAGGACGCAGGCATTCAGCCTCATCTTCTACCCCTCCCCCCGCCCCCCAGGCCTTGTTTAGGGGGGCTGGCAAAAAGATGAGGAGGAAGAGGAGAGCGACTTGGGGTGGAGGTGCAAGAAGCCTGACCTAAGCTCTCCCACAGGGTCTGGGCTGGTCCTGAGGGCTCACACTGAAGGCTTAGTGCTTATTCTCTGTTTGCAAGAGAATAGCTTTCAGATTGCCTGTCTGCTAGGAATGATGTTTGTCTGTCTGCTCCCCAAACTTGCCCCAAATGAAGGCCCCGAGGTGAATTGGGGGGACTCCGGAAAGGCTGTGAACCAGAGCTCCATACACCTTGGAAGGCCAGAATCCTGAGCCTGGAGCATGGACCTCTGTTGACTTAGACATCTCTACATCCCCGCCCTGTCTGAGGCTATTTGCTCAGCATCTGCCTTCTGAGGTGCTGGGGGTCCTCTTGACTGTGGCCTGCTGTCTTCACCTTGGTCGTATCTAGGAATCTTTTGAGCCTGTTTTTTTTTTCTTAACTCTCTCCTAAATTCGTATCACATAGCCCCAGTTCCAGCTCATCTGTGAGTACTTTTTGGGCAACTAATATATGTGTGCATTTCAAGACTTCCCATAGGTCTGATGAAAGATCTACAGGGCAGCAAAACTGGAGCTATATTTGCCTCTAAGCCACTAATTGCCAAAAAAACCTGATAGATTAAGGGACCTGGTGGGGGTGGGGAGATGTGCTTTGGACCAGGAGGGGCCCCTCCCCAGCCATCTCCCCAACCCCCAAGACAGAGCCATCAGGGTCCCTTTGTCATGCATCTATCTGCTGTCTGCCAAGAAGACAGCCTCCCAGAGGAGGGGGAGGGGCAGACCTAGGAAATCTACAGCAATGCTCCTTGCCTCGATCGCCACCCTCTAGGCTCTCAGAATCCCTTCTCATGTGGCCCCTGCACTGCTGTCTTCCCAGCAGCCCCTAAAACACCTTCTGCCTTTCCCCCAACTCAACAATACCCTTTTGAGATTACAATCAGTAATCTGATTGCTCTAAGCGGTATGTTTCTTGGCAAGAGTCCCATACCAGAGGGAGAGATGGGAGGGGAGGGTGCCTGGGTGCCTGGTTGGCTGGCAGCCAGACATCTGAGCCAGATCAGTCCTGTGCTTGCCTGGAGTCCGACCCAGAACCTTAGTGGAAAGTTAAGTTTGTCTGCAGTTCCTTCCAGCTATGTCTTGGGGTGCTGAGGCTGGCAAGGCTGAGGCACCCTCCCCTCCCATCCCCACCCTTCTGTTAAACCTGAAGGGTAGGTAGCTTCACTTCTGCCCAGACCAGCTCTCTGCAGGCCCAGAGGAGACTGCAAGCCAATTGAGTCATCAGACCTGGCTCCTCCAACTCTCTTGGGTCTTGTGCGTGCATGGTGCATGCTCAGTTGCTTCAGTTGTGTCCGACTCTGCGATCCCATGCGATCCCAGGATCCTCTGTCCATGGGATTCTCCAGGCAAGAATACTGGAGTGGGTTGCTATGCCCTCCCCCAGGGGATCTTCCCAACCCAGGGATCAAACTCGAGTCTCCTGCATTGGTAGGCAGGTTCTTTACCACTAGCGCCACCTGGGAAGCCCTTCTTGGGTCTTTGTGTGTGTGTGAATCGCTCAATCGTTTCTGACTCTTTGTGACTCCAATTATAGCCTGCTAGGCTTCTCTGTCCATGGAATTCTCCAGGCAAGAATACTGGAGTGGATTGCTGTTCCCTTCTCCAGGGGTTCTTCTCCACCCATGGATCGAACCCTGGTCTCCTGCATTGCAGGCAGATTCTTTACCATTTGAGCTACAGGGAAGTCCTCTTGGGTCTTAGGGAGTCATTAAAAAGCAAGGCCTCCAAATGAATTTAGAGCTGGGCTAACAAACTCTCCACATAATCCTTTATTATGAGGGCAATGTCTAGAACCTGCACAAAGACAAATGCAGGCATCTGGTTATAGAGCGTGACCCAGGGAGGGCAGGTGAGGGCCACTACTCCCTGCCAAGTGTGGCTGGCCTGGCAAGGTTCCCTAAAGCTGTGGTGGTGGTCTTGCTGCTGTCAGCCCAGCCATCACCTCACTGGTTGGGAGAACTAGCTGAAACAGCTGATGGAGACCAATGAAGTCTTGCTCTAAACCACGGTAGCAAACCACCTAGTTTAACTTCTGGCTTCTGTCAAGGCAGAAAGAAGAAAGGGAAAGAATGGAGGGCTGAAGAGAGAAGGTTTCAGGCTTTGTCCAGTTTGGGAAAATATCCCCCTGTATCTCAATTTACTCATTTTCCACTGCTCACAGTAAACCAACCCCCTTCTTCTCAACAACTGACCCTATGACCTCTCCTGTGAGGTCTGCAAACTGAAATCTTCTTTTCCCAAATCCAGATAGTGTTACCTCAAATCTAGGAGTCAGCTCTCTGCTTGTAGTCTGCTGGGAGATAGAGAGGTGAGAGTAAGAGGAAGGGAAAGCCGGGAGAAGAAGTTGAAAAGCAAAGGTAACAAATATATTCTGTTACCACCACCAGGAGGTAACTGCATTAAGTCTGCACTGTATCCCTCCAAATGTTTCTTTAATGACATACAAGCATATGTCTACATATCTGAGGTTTTTTTTGTTGTTCTTCTTCTTACAGAAATAGGCTAATACTGTTCATGTGTTCAGTCGCTCAGTAGTCTCTGACTCTGTGGCCTGTAGCCCACCAGGTTTCTCTGTCCATGGACTTTTCCAGGCAAAATACTAGAGCAGGTTGCCATTTCCTTCTCCAGGGGATCTTTTAGACCCAAAAATCGAACCTGAGTTCATTAATAATGTGAACCTACTGTTCATAATAGTCTGCAATTCCTAGATGTCCCTCTGTGTATATAAACTCCTCTTTTTAATAACTGCACATCAGTCTATAATATGGGTGTATCACGATTTATCAAGTCTTTCACTTGATGAACATTTGATCTGTTTCCAGTTCAATACTACAAATAAATCTACAATAAACATCCTTAAATGTTCTTAACATGATATCTCTATAGGAGATATTCCCCACTGTAGATTGCTGGGTCAGAGGGTGGTAGGTATTTTCATTTACATTGTCAGATTATGTTTACAATTAAGGAAACTGTCTCCAGTCTCCAAAGTTTCCATTTTAAAGAACACTTCTGTCCCTGTGTCTTTATCAGCTGTAGATGTTATGGCTAATCAGTTGAGTGATCTTTCACGGGTCTGTAGACCATTTGGAATTATAATTAAAGCTTGTAATGAGGCTGAACTGCCAAGTTTATCTCTGCCTCAAAGGGACTTCACCTCCCCTAGTAATTCAGCCAGGATCACTGCTACTTTGTTCCTCAGTAGTCTGGTGCTGCAGCTGGCTAAGGTCATGGTACCCATGCTGAACACCACAGAATGTAGTCAAGGGCTTTGAGAGGTTTGGAAGAAGGTTGGACCTACAGGTGTGAAGTGTGGGTAGGCAGTAGTAACTAGGAGAAGTGACCTGGGCCTATGTCCTTGGGAAATGGTCTCTTCACCCCACCTGTCTTCCTTGTTCTGGAATGAGCTTGCTCATCTCTCAGGAAGCCTGAAAATAATTCAGTCAGAAAGACATTATTTACCTGTGTCCAGACTTGAACTCCAGTAGAGTTCTGGAACCTATCATACCCTCTGTGTCAGCTCTATCCAGGTGACCTTCCCTGGAATGTCCCTGTCCTCCCTGGTGGCACTAGTGGTAAAGAACCCGCCTACCAATGCAGGAGACTCAAGTTTGATCCCTGGGTCAGTAAGATCCCCTGGAGGAGGGCATGGCAACTCACTCTAGTATTCTTGCCTGGAGAATCCCATGGACAGAGGAGCCTGGTAGGCAACAGTCCATGGGTTGCAAAGAGTCAGACACGACTGAAGATACTAAGCACCCTCCCTCCAATGATAGGGATGGCACCCAATTTGAACATAGAAGATTATTGCAACCTTCTCTAGTGTCTTCATTTCCCCTAGACAGTAAACTCTTTGAGAGCAGGAGCTGTCTTACTCCTTTGCTTACCCCCAGAGACAAGCACAGCTCTTGGCACTCAGTAGGCACTCAGTTGTGAAGTGGATGGACCAGTGTGGGGCATAAAAGGTGGAAAGGCAGAGACCCCAGGAGGAGAAGGGCCCACAAAATGCAAAAGCAATTTCTTCTTCCTTCATTCCCAGTTCTAGCCATTGTAGAGAGTGGGGTGCCGGGTGAGTCAGAGGGGATGAGTTTAGTTCCTTGGAGGGGATGGGGGAGGGGAGAGAGGAGGCTTCTCCACTCTTTCTGTGCATATGCAGCTGATTCATTATCCCCAGTCTCACTACCCATTCAAAGTCTTCCTCCTTCTTTGGGGTCCTGAGATGGGATCATGGAAATAGGACAGGCTCGGAGGGACTTCACTTTGACTTTTCACTTTCATGCATTGGAGGAGGAAATGGCGACCCACTCCAGTGTCCTTGCCTGGAGAATCCCAGGGATGGGGGAGCCTGGTGGGCTGCCGTCTATGGGGTTGCACAGAGTTGGACACGACTGAAGCGACTTAGCAGCAGCAGCAGCAGGAGGGAAGAGTCCTGGGTACCCATCCAGCTTTGCTCCTGGGCAATGTTGTAGACTGATTATTTAAACCCTGGAATCTCAGGTATAGATCTCTGAAATGGAAAGTTCCTCTTCACAGGAACACTGTGAAGATTAAAGGAGACAGTGATCTTAAATTCCTGGTAGGGAATTCCCTGGAGATCCAGTGGTTGGGACTCCTTGTTTCACTGCCAGGGTTGGGTTTGATATGGGAAATTAGGAAATGGCAGGCATGCCTCAAAGCACAACCAAAACAAAACAGAAACAATTTTTTTTAAAATTACCAACACGTGTAAATTGAGGTAGGATTTATGTATTTATGAATAGAACACTTCAGTGAATCTATTGACAGTTTTTAACAAATACATGCAGCTGTGTCATCCAGAGCCCTATCAAAATATAGAATGTTGCCTTCACCGTTCTATAGAATGCTGAACATCCCCTTTGCTCCCTTTCATTTTCCCTGATCTAGTGACTGTCACCATAGAGTCGTTTTGCCTGTTTTAAAACTTCATACAAATGCACTCACAGAGTATCCTTCTCTGTGTCTGGCTTTTTGCATCTGGCATAACATCTCTGTGATCCATAGATATTGGATCCATGTTGTTATAGGCATCAGTAGGTCTTCGCTTTAATTGCTGAGTAGTATTCCCTTGCTGGGCTTCCCAGGTGGCACTAGTGGTAAAGAGCCTGCCTGCCAATGCAGGAGACCTAAGAGACATGGGTTTGATCCCTGGGTTGGGAAGATCCTCTGGAGGAGGGATGGCAACATACTCCAGTATTCTTGAATGGAGAATCCCATGGACAGAGGAGCCTGGCACACTACAGTCCATAGCGTCACTCAGAGATGGATACAACTGAAGCGACTGAGCACAGTATAGCGCATTCCTTTGCAGACTGGACCACGATTTTTGGACATTTGAGGGTATTCCCAGTTTTTGGATACTACAAATAAAGCAACTAAGAACATTCTTATATATGGTTCTCAGGGACGTATATCTTCATTTGTCTTGAGTAAATACCAAGGAATGTAAACACTGGCCATAAAGTCTTTGTTGTTTTATTTTCTTTGAAGATCCATAACTTAATTTCTAAAGTGATTGTTTTATATTCCTATAGGCAATGGATAAGAGTTCAGGTTATTTCATATTTTTGCCAACATTTTACTTTTAGCTTTTCTGATGGGTATGTGGTGGTGGTTTAGTCACCAAGTTGTGTCTGGCTCTTGTCACCCCATGGACTGTAGGCTGCCAGGCTCCTCTGTCCATGGGATTCTCCAGGCAAGAATAACTGGAATGGGTTGCCATTTCCTTCTCCAAGGGATCTTTCTGACCCACATTGCAAGCAGATTCTTTACTCACCGAGCTACAGGGAAGCCAGTGATTTCTAAGTTTTGACTTTGTATTTTCCCCTGACTTTTTTTTTCCTGAACTTTTTCACATATGAATTTCAATTCATGTATCTTTATTATAAGCCAGACACAGAGAAGGCCATACTCTGTGAGTGCCTTTGTATGAAGTTTAAAACAGGCAAAACGACTCTATGGTGATAGTTACCAGATGAGTGAAAATGAAAGGGAGCAAAGGGGATGTTCTAAGGTGAAGGCAACAGTCTTTTTTTCTTTTCTTTTCTTTCTTTGAGGCGGAACATTCTATATTGTGAAAAGGGCTGTGGATGACACAGCTGCATGTATTTGTTAAAAATCATCAATAGATTCACTAAAGTGTTCACCATACTTACACTTGTAAAGTCCCTATTTAAGTGTTTTACTCATTTGTGTTGTTTTTGTCTTTTTATTATCAAGTCATAGAAGTTGTTTATATACTCTGGATACAAATCCTTTGTCAGATACTCGTATAGCAAACATTCCAGCAAGGACCCCCCCCACTTTTTTTTTTTAATGCTTCAGGTATGCAAAATCTACTGATTTTTCACACATTATTGAGAAAAATGGCCCAGAGCGTAAGTTTCTAGCTAGCCCCCAGGAACTTCACATTATTGTCTTTGTATTCAGAAACCAGGCCGAAGTACTTCATTTCTCTGAGGGACCCAGGAGCTATTGGAGGAATTCATTCTTCAGTTTGTAAAACCTATTTCAGAAGATGTCTCTGAAGATTGTGGAAAGAGCTAAATAAATGTTAATTCCCTTTCTCTAGGCTCTGGATCCAAAGAATGCTCAGAATCCAACCCCGCCTCCCAGTCCTGCCTGCCCCACCCACCCCCAGAGTTTGACACCCAAGGCTTATTTGGGCCTGTGGTCCTTACTTCATCCTTCTTTCTTGGTTTCAGTCACTTCGTTTGGTTTCTGCTCACATTCCTCAAGGAAGTCCTTCCGGTCAAGGTCACTAGCAAAGTGTTGTTAATTCTAGTGGAGATGTCCATGTCCTCATCTTTCTTTACCTCTCATCAGCCTTCCCCACATTTGGCAACTCTTCCCTTTATTTTGTTCAGTTCTTCTGGATTTACTCCACAATTTTTTTTACAAAGTAATTCTAGTTGGAAGAATAGAATAGAGAAAGAATTGTAAAAAAGTTTATAGAGTCACCAGGTTGGTCAGTTTGTAACATTTTTAATATTACTTGCTATATGTGATATACATAGTAAACAGTAGAAACTTATGCAGACAGTCTTATTTGTGGTTTTGATATTCATGTTTCAGTTAACATTTTCCTGGCCAGGATGGCCTGGGATGTGTGTGTGTGTCTTGAATTTGATGTATGCTTTTATCTTACTAAGGATTTTTAGTAAAAAGGATTTACTAGATCCTTTTGTTTGGCATGTTCTAAGACCCTGGGGAATTTCCTGGTGGTCCAGTGACTTTAGTCTGCTCTCCCAATGCTTGCCAGCTGAGAGTTTGCCTGTTGCAACTAAAAAGATCCTGCATGTGGCAGCCCAGACCCTGTGTAGAAAGACTCTTTAAATTGTTTCCTGTTAATCTATCATTCTGTAGCTTACTTTTTTAGTTAACATTGTATATGAGATGAACCATGCTTATACGAGTAGTTCATTTGTTTTCATTGCCGGATAATAGCCATGGTATGAATGCATGCTCAGTCCCTCAGTCGTGACTTTTCGACCCCATAGACTGTAGCCCGCCAGGCTCCTCTGTCGATGAGATTCTCCAGGCAAAAATACTGAAGTAGGTTGCCGTTTCCTCCTCCAGGGGATCTTCCCAATCCAGGGATAGAACTCTTGTTTCCTGTGTCTCCTGCATTGGCAGGCAGATTCTTTACTACAGAGCCACCTGGGGAATGGTATGAATTCATGCTACAATTTATCTCTCTTTATACTTTTCATTGACTTTTCCTTTGTTTTTGTTTTTTTGTTTTTTTTTTTTATGGCAGATCTGCTGCCTGCAGTGAGCTTTTATCTCCTTGGGCCCTATGTGTCACGCTAGAATATGTCTGTAGGAGTGGAATTATTGCACATCTTTACCATGAGATGCCAAATTGTTCTCCAGAGTGATTGTATGAATTTATGATCCAACTTCCCACCCCCACCCTATGCACCCTTAAAGCTATGACATACTGTTCCAGCTTTCTTCTTACCACGCTGGCTGTTCCTTCTCAATCTCCTTTGCTGGCTCCTTTTGCTGTAAATTTTGGCGTGTTTAAGAGCTTTACCTGGGCTTCTTATTCTGTTCTTACTAACTTCCTAATTGCTCTAGTTCTATCCAGTCCCAGAATTTTAAATATCATCTATACACAGATGGCTTCCAAATATATATCCCTGCATATTTCCATGGGCTTCCCAGGTGGTTCAGTGGTAAAGAATCCGCCTGCCAATGCAGGAGATGCAGGAGACCAGTGTTCGATCCCTGGGTTCGGAAGATCCCCTGGAGGAGGAAATGGTAACCCAGTCCAGTATTCTTGCCTGGAAAATTCCATGGACAGAGGAGCCCAGCCGGCTACAGTTCAAGGGGTCGCAAAGAATTGGACTCAACTAAGCACACACACACATACACACACATATATTCTCATAGTTTAAAAAATAACCATACCAAAACAGGTATTCAAATATATTACAGATGGGATTGTAAACTCGTAATGTTTTCTCAAAGGGCATATGACAATCTCTGTCCAAGTTTTTAAACCCCATACACCCAGCAGTACCACTTCTAGGACTATATCCAAAAACACACTGGCATATCTGCAAAATGACTGTAATCAAAATTATATGTTGTTGTATTCACTTTAAAAGAAAAAAATCCAGATGCCTACAAGTAGGGAACTGGTTAAGAAACACTGCATATCTATAAATAAAGTACCATAAGAAATTTTTTAAAAAATAAAAGAACTTCCTTGGAGATTCAGGAGTTAAGACTCTCTGCTTCCATTGCAGGGGTTATTAGTTGGATCCTTAGTGGGGGAACTAAGAACCCACATGCCTCCTGGTACAGACCAAAACAAACAAAAAAGAACAAAAAATGAAGCCGTAGGAAGCACTTGTATATTCATGGTATCTTGTTAAACATAAAAAAAGGCAAGTTGCAAAAAAGCATATATTAAATCTTATATGAAGGGGGAAAGAATACATATGTATAGATTTCTGTTTGCTTGCATATACATGAAATGTCTTTGGAGGAATAAACAAGAAATCTGATCAGTGGTTGCCTGTTAGGGATGGGACAAGAGTGAAAGAGACTCCTAGCCTTTTTGAAGCATTTGAATTTTGAACCAAATCAAAATATAAAGTAAAAGATAATTCCAAAGGAGAAAAATGGAACTGAGAAAACTGAAAAATAACTTGAAGAATTTGTACCTTTATTAAGGTTTTTATGGGAAATAGATGAGGAAACAGTGGAAACAGTGTCAGACTTTTTTTTTGGGGCTCCAAAATCACTGCAGATGGTGATTGCAGCCATGAAATTAAAAGACACTTACTCCTTGGAAGGAAAGTTATGACCAACCTAGATAGCATGTTCGAAAGCAAAGATATTACTTTGCTAACAAAGGTCCGTCTAGTCAAGGCTATGGTTTTTCCAGTGGTCATGTATGTATGTGAGAGTTGGACTGTGAAGAAAGCTGAGCGCTGAAGAATTGATGCTTTTGAATTGTGGTGTTGGAGAAGACTCTTGAGAGGCCCTTGGACTGCAAGGAGATCCAACCAGTGCATCTTAAAGGAGATCAGTCCTGGGTGTTCATTGGAAGGACTGATGCTGAAGCTGAAACTGCAGTACTTTGGCCACCTCATGGGAAGAGTTGACTCATTGGAAAAGACTCTGTTGCTAGAAGGGATTGAGGGCAGGAGGAGAAGGGGACGAAAGAGGATGAGGTGGTTGGATGGCATCACCGACTCGATGGACATGGGTTTGGGTAGACTCTGGGAGCTGGTGATGGACAGGGAGGCCTGGCGTGCTGCAATTCATGGGGTCGCAAACAGTCAGACATGACTGAGTGACTGAGCTGAACTGAATTGAGGGTTTTTTAATGTCTCAAAATTATATCATTCTCTGATAATCATTTCATAACATATGTAAGTCAAATCAGTATGCTCTACATCTTAAATGTGTACAGTACTACTGTATGTCAATTATATCTCAATAAAACTGGAAGAAAGATAGATTAAGGTATGAAAATAGATATATTATTCCTTGAATTATTACTACCATTTTGATTGAGTATGTTGTTTTTCTTTTAGTTGCATTTTCTTTCTTTACATATCTGTCTTTCATTGATTAAAAGGTAAAATAAGGGCACGATTAATCAACATATGAAAGTTGTTTGGTCAAGGAAATTGGCTATTTTATTTTTATTCTTTTGGCCTAGCTGTGTGACTTGTGGCATCTTAGTTCCCAGACCAGAGACCCTAATCAGCCCACAGCAGTGAAGGGGCCAAGTCTTAACCACTGGTGAAAGTGAAAGTGAAGGTCGCTCATTCGTGTCTGGCTCTTTGCGACCCCAAGGACTGTAGCCTGCCAGGCTCCTCTGTCCCTAGAATTCTCTAGGTGAGAATACCGAAGTGGGTAGCCATACCCGACCCAAGTATCAGACGTGAGTCTCCTGCAGGCAGATTATTTACCATCTGAGCCACCAGGGAAGCCCCTTAACCACTAGACTGCCAGGCAATTCCCACTTTAAAAAATTATTATTTTTTTTAATAGTATTTGACAAATTTTTGATTTAAGCAGAAAAGCCCAATCTAGGAGTTTCCCAGGTGGCTCAGTGATAAAGAATCCTCCTGCCGATGTAGGAGACCCCAGTTCAATCCCTGGGTTAGGAAGATCCCCTGGAGGAGGAAATGACAACCCAATCCAGTATTCTTGCCTGGGTTCCCACAGACATAGGAGTCTGGCAGCCTGGCAGCCTCATAAAGAGTGGGACATGACTGAGCATGCTCGCCGAGCCTACAAAGCATTCTTTGGGTGGTTGGACCAACATTTGTAGTTTCAGCAATCTCAGATCGCCCTCTAGCGTCCATGTCAAAGTCTCAAAAGTTAGATAAATAACTTTGGTGTTTCTCTTGTGTGCTTAGTCTCTCAGTCATGTCCAACTCTTTGCAGCCCATAGACTGTAGCCTGCCAGGCTCCTCTGTTCGTGGGGGATTCTCCAGGCAAGAATACTGGAGTGGGTTTCCATGTCCTTCTTCAGGGGATCTTCCCAACCCAGGGATCAAACCTAGGTCTCCTGCATTGCAGGCAGATTCTTTACTGTCCGAGCCATCAGGGAAGCCCAAAAGGATGGGGGCTCGATCAGGATTTGAAGCCAGGACCTCTCACACCCGAAGCGAGAGTCACACTCCTAGACCAACGTGACTCTCTGGTGTTTCTCCTAGGACACCTGACTGAAGCCATTTGCCAACACTTTCAGGGCCCTCGTTATTAGCCCATTCTGTTAACCTGTAAGTTTGTCCATGTCTGTCACCTTATGTTCCCCTGTCTGGATCAGAAAGATCCAGACAGAGCTCCTCTGTCATCAGAGGCCCAAACATTTGAGGTAGAGTAAGAGGAAGGCCTGGAAGTCAGCGTCCTGAGGGGTGAGGAAGGACCTGAGGGCGCAGGAGCCAGTCTGTGGAGCTGCAGCAGCCCCAGGTGCTGAGTGTCGAGCTCTGCTTCCCGGGCACCCTCTCCGACCTCCAAATCTGGTCCCTTCCTGGCTGTTTGCAGCTCTTGTGACCCCAAGGCAATCAAACACTGGGTCACTGGGGTAGGCGTGCAGTGCCAGGGTGGGTCAGGTGTGGTCTGGTTTATTCCATACCTCATAGCTCCCTTCTGATATTAGAAACCAAACTAGACTCATAAACCCTTGCTCTTCCTGCAGGAAAGTGGTTCTAGTATAGTTCTCAAAGTGCAGCCCCAAAACAGGCTACACTGGCATCAGCTGGGATGCAGTTTTCAGGACCTATCCCAGACCTACTGATGAGAACTCCAGGGGTGAGGGCCCAGGGCTTTGCATTTTAACAATCCCTGCAGCAGAATTTTCCTGTTCAAATCCAGCCCCGCCCTGCCCACTCCTCATCTCAGTATTTAGTAACTGTGATTCCTGAGCAGTCAGATGTTGGGGGCATACTTTCTTGCCAGGAAAGAAACTGGCAAGGCTCCCCAGTCAGCTTAGTCTGAGTCCTGTCCTGGCCTAGGCCAAGGAATGCATGTCCTGGATTATGAGTCATGTTCATTTCTCCTGGGTGTCCATTGGGTTCCTACTTATACTCAAAATGCAGCTCATATGCTGCCTCTTTTATAAGGTTTTTGTAACTCCTTGCTCAAAGCTGCCAGTCTACATATATGTCCACAAGGCACCTGTGCAGGTTGCCCTTACCATTTGTGTTAAAACTTCCTTACCCATGTTAGGCTGAGCAAGACTGAGCCAACCTTGAGTGCCAGGAGAGTGAGGTTCCATCAGCCCCAGTTCCTTCTAAAAGCAGCGGCCATCACATAGTAGATATTTAGTACATGTTTGCCAAATGAATGGTCTATAATTGAGAAGGAATTGAAACTCGAAACTATAAGCCCAGAATGGCTGGCAGGTTTTCCAAGTCCTTTTGTTGGAACCCAGAACTCACTGGGCTTTGCTTTTGAAATCTTCTCACTTGTCTTCTCTCATCAGGCATTTCCATCCCTTCCCAAAGTCCATCTAGAATAAAATATCAACTTTCAGGACTGCCTTCCAGATCAGCCAAGTCCAAATGCCCAAAGAGCTTCTGTCCTGGATCCACATGCTCAACTACAATCCTGAGGGTAGTGTCACTGAAATTTAGATTACCATTTGGGATGAGTCATGGGGTGGAGTGGGGGTAGGGGAACTCGGGTTGGCCTTAATATTAGGGAAGTTATCTTTGCATTTTTAAAGAAAAGCTTGCTTGACATGGAAGGAAGAGAGAGAGAATATAGTCTTAGTATGTGCAGGAGTCTTCAGGTGGAAAACTGTAGACCCCTCCAAGAATGCTAGGACCCACACTCCATGGCTGAATGACTCACTCATCTGTCACTCAGGTGGTGCCTAGGTGGGCTTCCCAGGAAGTCCAGAGTCATCTAAGTTTCAAGGTCAACATTTCCTGGGAATCCAGGCCACACATTTAGTATCTCAGGGACTCAGATTCTCAAGCTGTGAAAATGAAAGAATCCATTCTACCCTCTCAGGTGTGGTGAGATTAAAATTATGTAACAATCAGTAATCAGTAGTTGATGGTAAGATCTTATGAGTGAGTGAAAATCTCTCAGTCATGTCCAACACTTTGGGACCCCATGGACTATAGCCCCCCAGGCTCCTCTGACCGTAGAATTCTTCAGGCAAGAATACTGGAGTGGTTTGTACCATTTCCTTCTCCAGAGGATCGTCCTGACACAGAGATGGAACCCAGGTCTCCTGCATTGTAGGCAGATTCTTTACCATCTGAGCCACCAGGGAAGCCCAAGAATAGATGGCATTCTTAGTGTTGCCTTCATTGCTCTGCTGACTTCCAAATCTAAGAATGGATCACGGATTGCGGGGGAAGAGTTCAATTCTTTCCCCTGGAGGACCATCAGTAGGGATTTCTGCCCTAGATGTCAGAGGAGAGATGTTCCAAGGTGAGTTGGGAAAGGAGAGTTGAATTTTTTCATTAAAACTTATTTTGCACATTTTAATACATTATAATAAGTATTCTATCCCATTAGAAAAGTCAGGGGCTTCCTTAGTGGCTCAGTGGTAAAGAATCTGCCTGCTGATGCAGGAGACAGGGCTTTGGTCTCTAATCCAGGCAGATCCCACATGCCTTGGAGCAACTAAGGCCATGCACCACAACTATTGAGCCTGTGCTCTAGAGACCAGGAGCCAAAACTCCTGAGCACCTGTGCCACAAGTACCGAAGCCTGCTCACCCTAGAGCCCACGATCCCCAAGAAGAGAAGCCGCCACAATGAGAGGCCCGTGCACCACAAGCAGAGAGTAGCCCCAGCTTGCCGCAACTAGAGAAAGCCCGCTGAGCAGTGAAGACCCAGCACAGACAACAATAACTGGCTAACTAACTAATCATATTTAAAAAGTAAACCTTGTGCAGTCACAAACAATATACAAAAATAAATAAAAGCAGAAAGATATGAAACCAGCTAATGTCTCCACAGGGAGGGACATGGTGAGCTCTTTGGCAGATCGTCACTTCTTTGCTACGCTTAGTTGCACAAACTGCTTCCCATGTATTTGCGTGTCTATACAGGACTGCATAGCTGTAGTTATACATTATGAATTATTTTGAATCTTATTTTTGAAAACTTCATTATAATCAATAAATAACTGTATATATTATAAACTCTCCTTAAAAACTTTTACCAGCTGTATACTATTTAAAAAAAAAAAAAAAGAGTAATCCCACTCTTCTGTACCTTTTTTCTACCTTTACAAATAAAGTTTGATTAATTTATTTTTTATTTTTGGTTGCCCTCATGGCTTGCAGGATCTCAGTCCCCCAACCGGGGACTGAACTAAGGACACAGCAGTGAGAGTGCCTAGTCTTAACCACTGGACTACCAGGGAATTCCTTGATTAATATTCTTACCCTGAGGGTGTTCCTCTGTGGTCTAGTTGGGATTCAGAGCTTTCACTGCAGAGGCTCAGGTTCAATGCCTGGTTGGGGAAATGAGATACTGCTAAGCCACCTGGCATGGCCAACATTTTTTTAAAATAAAATTTGCATACCTAAACATTATTCTGTATTTTATTTTAAAATGATGGATTTCTTGAGTAAAAATTACTGGGTCAAAGAACATGAACACTTTTTTGTGGGGGCTGCATCAGGTCTCAGTCCTGGCAGGATCTTTTGTTGTGGCACCCTGACTCTCTAGCTGTGGGCGGGTCCAGGAGCTCCAGGGCTCAGTAGCTGCAGTGCACTGGCTTAACTGTGCCCACATGTGGGATACTACTTCCTGGGCCAGGGTCGCCTGGATTACATGGTGGTCTTAACCACTGGATCACCAGGAAAGTTTTGCATGAATATTTTTAAGGCTTGTCATACATGTTTTGGGGGCTTCCCAGGTGATTCAGTGAGTAAAGAATCTACTTGCAGTGCAGGAGACACAGGAGATGCAGGTTCAATCCCTGGATCAGGAAGATCCCCTGGAGGAGGGCGTGGCAACCCACCCAGTGTTCTTGCCTGGAGAATCCCATGGACACAGAAGCCCGGCAGGCAACAGTCAATAGGGTCTAAAAGAGTCAGACACAGCTGCGGCGACGGAGCACACTGGCAGCCTACATGTTTTCAAATTGCTTTTTGAAAACACTGTGCCAGCCTATGATCAACCCCTACTTATTGAACCCCTACTATGCACTGGGACTGTTCTAGATTCGAGAGATACAAGGGGTGACAAATAGACAAGGTTCCTGTTTTTTAATACATATATAATTTTAACAACTGTGCAGGTTTAAGGACCAACGGCAGAATAGAATTCTGTGATTGGTAACGTGTTGATGAACACCTTGATGTAGGATTCCGAGAATTTGGGATAATCAATATTGAAAGTGAAGTGAAGTCGCTCAGTCGTGTCCGACTCTTAGCGACCCTATGGACTGCAGCCTACCAGGCTGCTCCATCCATGGGATTTTCCAGGCAAGAGTACTGGAGTGGGGTGCCATTGCCTTCTCCAGGAGGTCCAATCAATATTGGGACCTGCTTAATATATGCTACCAATATTGAAAACCCACATCAACCACAACTATATTCCACATAATTCTTGTTAATGAGTTAATGGGAACAGATTCTTCTTAGTTTCATCGGGGGGTCAACATTTAGACTCAACTTTTATTTATTACCCTTTCCAGCTCCATCTCACCTTACCCAAGCCTTCTGTGCCTCATCACTTCTGTATTTATTTAGCCTTTTCATTCTCTGTCGGGTATGGTTGTGCCCTGCTGTAGCCCACATGACACTTAGCTTTCGAGTATGTTTTCATACTCTGTCCTTCTCAGCAGTATACAGATTTTTCTTTTTCAGTCTTCTCTGCTGTCCCCCACCTGTCATGTTAGTTCACCCTGACAGATTACGCTTGCTCACCCTGACATACCGTGCGTGGCATGCCCTGTATTGGTCCAACTTGCTCAGCTCTTTCTTCTCTGAGGCATCTCTCCCACACCCTATATTTTCCTTCTCTTTCTGAAGTTTACCTCTACCAAAAGTTTACCCTTCGCTGGTCAGCCCGCCCCCCTTGGCCTGTCTCAAATCTTTCTTACCGTACTCTTTGGCTTGAACCCACCCTACATTTTCCAGTGTGTACTACTGTAACTGAGTCCAAGCTCTCTCTGCTCGCCACACAATAGGCCAATAAATCCAAGAGACAAGGTGTCAAGGCAAGGAATCCGACTTTATTTGGAGAGCCGATTGACCAAGAAGTTGGCAGACTAATGTCTCTAAATAACCATCTTGTTGAGGCCTGGATGCCAGGTTCTTTTATGGATCAGAGATGGGGGTGCTGTGAGGAAAGAAAGTAAAAAGACTACTTAATTCTTGCAAATATCTCTTAGAATGGCAAGCCTCAGGCAGGGGGGTTGTTAGTTTTGCTTCCTTACAGCTATTTCAGAGGTGGTATGAAATGGAATATCTCCTGCCATATCAGTAAACAAAGATGCCACAGCTATCCGTGATTCCTGCCCCCTCCGCCCCCACCCTCTGCCCCTCATGAACTTCTGAGCCACACTGCTAAGCATCAGACAAGTGGTGCCATTTCCCACACAAAGAACCCAAGAATATCACAGTCCCTCCACAGATGGGCAGGCTCAGGTTATCTCCCTGAGATGTAAACAAAGGCACTTTAGTCTAAGGGTCAGGAGGAGGAGGGACAGGGTTCCCTGAGGCAGGCTACTATATATGCCTATAGTAACAGCAATGCAGGAAACCTGGGTTTGATCCCTGGGTTGGGAAGATCCCCTGGAGGAGGGCATGGCAACCCACTCTAGAATTCTTGCCTGGAGAATCCCCATGGACAGAGGAGCCTAGCTGGCTACAGTCCATGGGGTCACAAAGAGTGGGACACAACTGAACAACTAAGCCCAGAACATATTTCTTTATGGCTGTGCTGGGTCTTTGTTGCTGTGAGCAGGCTTTCTCTAGTGGCAGCAAGTAGGGGCTTCTCCTGCTGTGAGCACAGGCTCTAGGCGCACAGGCTTCAGTAGTTGGACACTCAGGCTCAGTGGCTGAGGCACATGGCTCAGTTGCTGCATTGCCTGAGGAATCTTCCCGGACCAGGGATGAAACCCATGCCCTCTGCATTGGCAAATGGATTCTTATCTACTGGACCATCACGGAAGCCCCAAGGTTCTTCTTTTAAAGAGTATATATTTCAATGATACAGATGACAACAACAAATATTCTGATATCACTGATAACTGCTCTGGAGAAAAGTATGTCTGGGCCAGAAGACTGGTAGTGGCGATGGCAGGGCCAATAATTCAGGGTTTGTCAGACATCGCACTTCTGAGGCCTTGACCTTGGGCCACTGGACCAGAGACCTGAATGGAAGGGGGGAGCCAACCAGGTGAGTTTCTGGAGAAGGGGTGCATTTGGGGAGTCACAGCAGGGCCAGGAGCCCTGGGCAGGACTGAGCAGTGTTAGAGGCCCGTGTGTGTAGACAGCTTTCAGTAGAAGAAGACTTTCAGGATGGCATTATTGTTATTTTTGAAATATAGTTCATATATCACTTAATTCACCCTTTTAATGCAAACAGTTAAAGAAAGAGAAAAAAAAAAAAAAAAACATAAAAGCAAAAAAAAAAAAAAGCAAACAGGTAGTTTTTAGTATGATCCCAAGGTTGTGCCACCCTTACCACCATCTAATTGGGATGTTCTTTTAGGATCTGTTGTTCTGATGGGCTGGAAGACAGAGGAAAGTAACCCATAGGAGAGTGATGTTTAAGCAGAGAAATGGAAAATGATGCCACCTAGCTGGTTGTGGCAGCTTCCACTTAAGATGGAGTAGAGACATTGTGTGTTAATTCTGCAGGTGGGGCAGCTGTGGATGGCTTGGGGCGTTATGGTTATAACTGGGGACAGATCTGTGTTTAGGAAGCCTTTGCAGTTCTCTAGGCTGAGGTAGATGAAAGCTTGGACTAAGGTAGCTGCTGTGGGATTGAAAAGGGATTGGAGGAGCTGACTGTGAGTCCATGAGATAGACGGGAAAGGGGATCAGAAAGGACCAAGCTGGTGATGCTTAAAGAGAACTAGGAGAGGCTGGTGTGCGGAGTTTGCTTGTAGTCCTGTTGGGTTTGAGGGGTGGATGGGCCCAGAGGTGCAGACATAGTGAGGCAGCTTGAAAAGGGAATCTGGAGAGGCTGGTATTGGAGTGGATCATAGGGAGTCATCTCACTGAACCTGTGATTCCCCAGGGGCTGAACCAAAAGTCTCCTTGGGAGAATGCAGATACTTATAGGATGAGGCCACCAGAAGACACATAGCAGTGAGTCAGAGGAGGAGAAGGAGATTAGAGGGAGGGGATGTATGTATATTTATGGCTGATTCATGCTGTTGTACAGCAGAAACCAACCATTGTAAAGCAGGTGTCCTCTGATTAAAAATAAATTTTTTTAAAAATGAAAGAAGAGAGAGAGAAGGGTTTGGTTATTCATCTGGGGTAGTGACTTCTGAGAGGCAGAGTTGCTGAAATCTACACATCTGGTCTCAGTAGACTTTTTGTTTGTTTTCTCAGCTGCAGTGATTCTTCCTTGTAGCACCTAGTCTGTTCCTTGCTTGGCTGGGCCTTCTTTCCTTGCAGAGGGTGAGGACTGCTCTCTAGTTGGGCTGAATGGGCTTCTCATTTAAGGTGACTTTCCCTTGTGGAGCAGGAGTTCTAGGGCACTCTGGCTTCAGTGGTTGCAGCTCAAGGGTTGAGTTGTTGCTGTGGGCTGGCTTAGTTGCCCCGAGGCATGTGGGATCTTCACAGGCCAGGTATGGAACCCGTGTCCCCTGTTCTGGCAGGCGGATTCTTAACCACTGGACCACCGGGGAAGACCCTGGCTGGTCTCAGTAGACTTTCGCCAGTAACTCTGCTGTGCGAGGTAGAGGGAGGTGGAGGTGGGTTGGGTTGGAAGAGAAGTCGGGACTAAAGGAAGAGCCGGAAACATTGAGATGTCTCTAAAGCTCACCCTCCATCTCACCTCCCTGGCTTTTCTAGCCTTCAGGCTTTTAAAATCACTGCAGATGGTGACTGCAGCCATGAAATTAAAAGACGCTTACTCCTTGGAAGGAAAGTTATGACCAACCTAGACAGCATATTAAAAAGCAGAGACATTACTTTGTCAACAAAGGTCTGTCTAGTCAAGGCTATGATTTTTCCAGTAGCCATGTATGGATGTAAGAGTTGGACTATAAAGAAAGCTGAGCGCCGAAGAAGAATTGATGCTTTTGAACTGTGGTGTTGGAGAAGACTCTTGAGAGTCCCTTGGACTGCAAGGAGATCCAACCAGTCCATCCTAAAGATCAGTCCTGGGTATTCATTGGAAGGACTGGTGTTGAAGCTGAAACTCCAATACTTTGGCCACCTGATGTGAAGAGCTGACTCACTGGAAAAGACCCTGATGCTGGGAAAAATTGAGGACAGGAGGAAAAGGGGACGACAGGGAATGAGAGCATTGGATGGCATCGCCGACTCAATGGACATGAGTTTGGGTAAACTCCGGGAATTGGTGATGGACAGGGAAGACGCGTGCTGCGGTTAATGGGGTCGCAAAGAGTTGGACACGACTGAGCGACTGAACTGAACTGAACTGAGGAGCGGAAGTGAAGTGAAGTCGCTCAGTCGTGTCCGACTCTTTGCGACCCCATGGACAGTAGCCCATCAGGCTCCGCCATCCATGGGATTTTCCAGGCAAGAATACTGGAGTGGGCTGCCATTTCCTTCTCTAGGGGATCTTCCCAACCCAGGGATCGAACCCAGGTCTGCTAATTGCAGAAAGATGCTTTTACCGTCTGAGCCACCAGGGAAGCCAGAAAGCGACCTTCTAACCGAGCAGAGGGGGCGGGGCGGGGCGGGGCCTGGCGGGCGGGGCTAGGGCACCGGCCCGGTGAATGGATTTGCGGGCCCGACTTCCCCACAGCTCAGTTCTCCGCCGCGGTTCCTCGGGTCCGCCAGCTTTCCTTCGGTCCCGGAGCCTCTGGCGGGCAGACAAGATCTGGGCCATGGGGCTCTCTCGTGTCTGGCTGTTTCTAGACGGCCTTGCCTTTTTTGTGCTCCTGGGTAACGCCGCCGGTGAGTGGGGTTCATTGAGGTCTCAGTCTGGACGGAGCCCGGGCTGGGTCAGGGGTTCGGGTGGTTAGTATTCGATGGGATTCGGTGAGCGTCGCGGGGATCGTCTCAATTGCGGCTGGGGTTGAGCGAATAGAGGAGTTGGGGGTGGGGGTGGGAGGAAGGTGGGGGGCGGGGAGGTGTAAGGTCGAGGAGCGGACGGGAACTTCACACGCGTGTGGCGAGCACTGCATCCCGCGTTTCAGTCTCTGCCGTTCCTAGCCTCTGCTCTCCCTGCCCCACCTACCCTCCCCGATGTCCTCATCACATGCCTTAGTCCTCAGATTCTCCTGACTGGCAAGGCAGCCTGGTCCCCACCTCGCTCCCTGCCGCTTCCCGCCCCCGCCTCTCGCCCCAGCGCCCCACCTGCCAGCCTCCCCGCCCCGCCCTGTTGCTCTCTTGAATGGCGTTTCTTCCAGGTCCCAGGCTCAGGCGATCACTTCTTAGCCGTCTGTGGGGCGCCCTCTTATGCCCCTGAAAGCTGTCCTCTCCTATTCTTAGCTCTGCCGTCTCTTCTCATTTCTGGACGCCGGAAACAAGGAGTTTCCAGGTTGGCGGCGCTCAGGGGTCCTCAGCCCCGAGAGTTAGGGCTCTTTTTCTAGTGACCAGGGCCTCTGGGAAGGGGCAAGCTGGATCCACACTCTTCCTACTGCTATGGGCACTGTGGCGGCTCCTGAAACACTGACGGACGTTAGGTCTGAGGGCTTTGGGAACAAAGGATTCTTCCTGCGATTTCCGTGGTCCCCCCTCCCCCACTAATGTGAACTCTAATTTTCCGCTGTGCCTGTGGTCCCACAACTGAATCTCTCCTTACCTCCTCCCTTGCTGGCCCTCGAGCCCCCTCAGGATTTGCCCTCCCCCCTCGGTGCTGCCCTCTCCCCTCCCTGCTGCCCCCTCCTCTCTACGGCTCTCTGATCTCTTCCTAGGGCGTCCCCACCCTCATCCCTTTTCCCACTACAGGTCCCTCCCCTCATGGGTCTTTTCCTGCGAGGATCGGTCACCTGCAAGGCTCCTCCCTCCCCTCAGCTTTCACTAGCCTTACTTTTCTTGGGATGACTTTTACCCATGAATTTTCCTCTCCACCCTCTGCCCTATTTCACCAGGGGGAGCTCTCCTGCCAATGATCCCTGGGCCTTGAGCACAGTGCCCAGCCCCTGGGGGAGGACCTGTCCCCCACTTGACACCCACCCTCCGCCCCCGTGCAGGCACCTGCTCTTGGCCCTTGTCCAAGAGGAGCCTTTCCCCCAACACGGCCCCTCCCCACTCCTGCATCCTAAACCTCACCTTCTGGATTCCTCCACTCCCCAGGCCACAGGTGCTGGACTCCACTTGCCCTGGTCCCTCTGCAGTTCCCCCCATGGCACCTTGACCTGCTCCCACCATTGACTGCTTTGGGCCCTCACCAAGTTCTCATCAATCACAGGCCCCATGGTGCCCAGAATCTCCACCTCACTCTCATCCTCCCTCACCCAGGGCATCCCTCCTCTTCTGTCTTTACCTTAACCCAAGGCGGGGGGTCACCCCTGAGCCATGCTCCCCCCTTGCCCCTCAATCCCAGGCCCTCACCACGTCTTCTCTGCAGTCTCTTCCCTTCCCCCACAGTAGGAATACTGCCCGTGGTCCACTGCCCACCTCCTTAGACTTCATCACCCTCTCTTTGGTTCCACGACCCCAGTGGACTCTCACTATCTCAATCTTGTATCCGAAATCCTTGTTTGTGCCACTTGGTCAGCAGGCTTTTCCTACAGGGAGTCTTCTCCCAGGCCCCCACCCCCTGCTTGCTGGCTGCCTGACCCGAACCCTCTGTGGAGGTGTGACCTCACTCCCTCCAGCCCCTCCCACCATGTAGGTGCTTCCCAGTGTGCACCTTGGCTTTCAGTTCTATCTTCCCTTGCCACTCCGATATTTTAATTCTCCATGACCCTTATGCTCATGCCACTGACTCCTCTCCCAGGGGACACTGGCAGGTGCAGCCACCTCCCCACCTGGGGCCTCACCATGCCTCTTTGCACTCTGTGCCCAGACCCACTCCTTCACCTCCCCCAGGTTACTGGCCCACCTTCATCTCTCTTGGGGCCACAGCCCAGCCCCTCAGGCCCCTCTGCCTCCTACCTCACCCTCCCTGGAGCCCGCCTTGTCCATGATGAGCCTGCACCAGGGGCAGCAGCCCTCGCTCTCCATCTCACCTGGCCCCCCTCTGAGCAGGGATCCCTCTGGTCCTGGGTCTGACACTGCCCTCCCCTCCCTCTGACTCCACCTCCCCTCACCCTGCTCTTCCTGCCTCTCCCCTTGCCCTCCTGCCTGGACCCTTAGGGAGCCGGTGCCTCCCTGTCCTGGTGCTTGTCCTACACGTGTGTCCATCTCCACCCTCTCCCTCCACTCCTCGATTCCCCTCTCCCTCCTTCTCTTTCCCATTTTCCCGTATGGAAATCCTCATTCTGGTCCCTTGTACACATGCATGTTCTGCATCCTCAGCACCTGGAGCAGGTCAGGACACAGAACTGGTCTGTGAAACATCTGATGTGCACTTGTCTCCAGAAAGCAGCTCCATCTGTGGTTCCTCCTTCCCCAGGATCGCACAGTCTTTGTTACAACATCACGGTGCTGTCCCAGGATGGATCTGTGCAGGCCAGCTCTTTTGCTGAGGGATACTTGGATCGTCAGACCTTCCTGCACTATGATCACAAAAAAGGCAGGGCAGAGCCCTGGGGAGAGTGGGCTGAAAAACTGGCAGCAGAGACATGGGAGACAGAGTCCACGGACTTGAATGAGAGCTGGAAGGAGCTTAGAAAACTTCTAGCAGAAATCCTGTCCCTGCAGAAAGAGAAAGGAGGTGAGAGTGCAGAGGGGGCAAGAGTGCTGTGGGCCATTTTCCTCTGAATCTGGGGGTGGGGATGAGGCAGTGGGTCTGTGAGTTCAGCAGCACAGGGAAGACAAGGAGGGGAGCAGGGAGAGCCCTCTATCTGGACTTTCTCACTTGGGTTGGAGGACAGAGGCCCTGGGGACCAGAGGAGTCACTGATCGGGGGGTGGGGATGGGGCAGGCTTACATTCCCTCCAGGAGACCGTGGGCTGTAGTATCAATGAAGACAGCCACCCCCGGGGCTTCCGGCTTCTGTACTTCAATGGGGAGCTCCTCCTCTCCTGCTACCCGGAGCCCCACGGATGTACCCTGCCCCAGTCCTCGGCTCGGACCTTGGCCATGGAAATGGAGTTAAGCAAGCATTACCAGGCCCACGTGCAGGGAGAACTTTGTAGGAGACTGCGGAGCTACCTGGAATCCTGGCTGGGCTTCACGGAGAGGACAGGTACTGACGCTGGGCCAGGCCCTTCCTCTACCCCTGTTCTTAAAACCTCCCATCCCGACTTGCCCACGGAGACCCTCCCTGTCCTCTGGGCACGTATGTGCTCTGTTGGCGAGGTATCCTGGGGTTTCTTTCCTGTTCTGTTAAATCCACTGTAGAAAGTTGGGTGGGTGGTGGGGCATGAACTGCCCCTGTGACAATCGTCCAGGGGAGCAGCGGGTCCTCTGACAGAAACTGTATGAGGGGAGGTGGGTGTCAGGCAGCAGAGGAGGGCCTTAGATGGGGGTGGGCCTCTGGCTCCCAGATTGCCTGATCCAGAAAATTTCCTCTAATCCCCAGAGGCCCACCCTTCACAGCCCCTCCCCAGCATCAACAGTGGTCCCAAGAGAGTGAGGCCCATCCCACCCCTCCCCTTCCCCGCCGGAGGACTTGGGCCCCAGGGTGCAGAACTTGGAGCAGGCCTGGGGGGATGAGGGCTCAGCCAGAGGTGGACAGTGAGGAGGAGGAGCTCTGTGAGCTCCGTCTTCCTTGAGCGAGCAGGGCTTGGCCGCGGGCCTCACTGGCTCTGTGCTTTCTCCCCACAGAGCTCCCAGCCGTGAATGTGACCTACAGCCAGGACTCAGAGGGCATGGTCCACCTCACAGGCAAGGCTTTTGGCTTCTTTCCCCGAAGTATCTCAGTGGTCTGGTTTCGGGATGAGGAACCCATGAGCTGGAACGACCAGGAGTCTGGGGATGTCCTGTCTGATGGGAATGGGACCTACTACACCTGGGAAACTGTAAAAATTCCCCAAGGAGAGGAACAGTGGGTCAAGTGCATTGTGGAACACAGCAGGAATCACAGTTCACACCTCGCACCCTTGGGTGAGACTGGGGTGAGGCTGGAGGCAGTTGTGACCCTGGGAGGGTCAGAGGCCAGGGTCAGGGAGAGGAGAGCAGGCTGTGGCTCTGGGGTGCCCGGGTTGAATATAATAAGGTCCTTTTTCAGGAAAGACCCTGGCGCACCAGAGCTCATGGTGGATCGTGAGCGTTTCTGTTGCTGTTGTTTTTATCATCGGATTTTGTGTCTATTGTTATATTAAGAAGAGGAAGACAGCATCAGCTACAGGGAGGCCAGGTGAGAAATCTGGGCAGGGGGTGCTCTGCGTGAGATTCGGCAGCAATGAAGATTTCAGCTCCCTGCTCTGTTCGGAGCTCTCTTTGTTTTCTGTCAGGCTCACCGGGGCTTGTCTGGGGAGCATGTGTTGGATTATGTGCTGGTTGGGAGGGTCTAGGTGATCCAGGAATCAGAGAGAACCTTTAGTAAAGTGTCTGTACCTGGTGAGGAGGGGATTAAAAACTGAAGAGGAATTCAGAGAAAAGGTGATGATCTAAGTGCCTGTCTGCATTTCTCCCCCCTGGGTTTTCAGTCATTATTAAGAATCCAAGTGAAAGCATCATAAGGCTCAAACTAGGGGTCAGTGGATGGTCAGAGCCCTGCCTGTGATGTCCCCTTGCCAGACCCCACTTGGAGATGTCCTGCAACCTCTCAAATTCCTCCGCCACGAACTAGCTTCTGAGTTCAGTTTCTGCTGGGTCACCCCCAGCCTGCACCCTTCTCAAGTTCCCATCAAATGCCCCATGCTAGCTGGGCTCTCCTTCCCCATAATATGGAGGACTAATAGACATCCCTTGACCATTTGAAGAGAGGAGACCAGTCAATCCTCAGGCAACTGGGGTCACTGATTTCATCCTGTCTCCAGGTTTTTCCTATCTAGCCCCTTGGGATTCTCTTTAGGGCAGGACAGTGGGTCTGCGCTCTGTGGCCTCACCCTGCCCCCCTGAGTCAGTTCCCTTGCTCATGGTGGTCACTGCCTTGTAGATGTGGAGGAAGGGATGGGCTCTTTGACTACTTCCCCATAATCAAGTGGGTTGAGGGGAGAGGAAAAGAGAAGCAGAGCTTTGTGTGTGGCAAAGAGCAAAGGCAGAACGTGGAACAGTAAAAAGGTGGCAGAGACTCGGCTCCTTCTGTCGAGGCCGCCTCTTCTGTGTCAGCTGCCTTGTTGGGGGCATGGTTTCTTATCCCCAAACCTAATTCCCTTATCAGTTGGCCTTCGGCCTGGGCATATAGGGATGGTTAGTTCTCATAGCAGCAGACTCTCTCCATGTAGCACCCAGAGCAGGGACCCAGCAGATCTGTAGTTTCTCCTGTTCTTATCTGGGAACATCAGTTCTGGTTTCTCTGGGGCAGAAATGGTTGTCTTGTATGCATTGGGGCATTTACTGGGAACACTGTGAAAATCATGTGCTAATTTCTCAAAATCATTTTGAAGTTTTTAGTGTTCAGTAAAATTGTTTATGATTTCAAGTGGCAAACCTTAATAGGATTTCCATGCATACTGAATGAAACAGGAGTTCAAATGGGGCACTCCCGCTGGGAGGTGGAGGATGGGATGGCAGTCCCAGGGTGTAGAGGGGGCCAGGTACAGCCTCATTCTGGGGAAATTCTCAAGAACCCCAATCCACATTGAAAAGCAGATCCCCTGCAGGTAGTGAGGGTGAGTCCTGGTTGACTCCCTGGCTGAGCAATGCAGGAGGGCCTGCTCTGCCTCAGCCCAGCCCAGCACTGGAGTGGAGCTGGGATTCCCCGGAAGGAGCAAGAAAGGCCAAGTGCAGCCTAGGGGCCTGGGCCGAGAGTGAGGGTTGGGGCGAGGCCAGGGGTGCTCCAGGGTCCGGTCAGGGGGAGAGTCAGTGGCAGTCCAGTGTTTCTAGATGGGGCTGCTGTCCCCTGGGGCTCTGGATGGGCTTTCCAGTTCAGAGCTGCTGGCGCAGGGCTGGGGAGGAGGGGTGGGGCTGCAGGAGGTGGAGGTCAGGGTTGAGGTGGAGCCAAGCGGTGGAGCAGGTGCTTGTGCGGGCGAGGAGGCCGAGAGCTGAGGAGAGAAAGGAACTGTGTGTGTGTCCACTCCCGGGCTAGAGGAACATGGAGCTGGGTCCTGTCTGTGAGGGAGCCTTGCGTTGCATTAGAGAATGGATTTGGGTTCAAGGCGGAAAGGGCTTGGGTTTTCACTCTGGATCTTGTCCTTGTGTCCTGCCACTTCTGTCCCTGTCGTGGAGGGTGGTGGCAGCAGGGACAGGGGATAATGTGGATGGAGTCAGGGGAGGAGTCCAGCAAGAGCTGGGAAAAAGGAGGCAAAAAAGAACAGGTGTGTCTTCCCTCAGAGGAAGGCAGAATCTGATTTTGAAGCAACTGAAGGAGAATCTCTGAGGGAATGAAAAGCATTATTCTGCAACCACTTGGTCAGTGATTTATTGGTTTTTCTTTTTCCCCAGAGCCTATTAGACTACAAGACCTGGAACAATTCCAGACGGAACCAACTGATCATAATGGCCTCACACACCCAGAATTTCAGTCCTTGTGTCACACTCCGGCTCCATCAGTTTAACAGGGGAAGCTTAGAATCTGCCGCCAGGAGGCCTGAATTCAGTTCCTAGTTCTGGTCTTAAGAGCACTTTTTCTTTTTTGTGTGTTCTATTATTTATCTTATTATTTTTAAATTATTTTTATTTTATATTTTATTTTTAATTGGAGAATACTTGCATTATAAGGTATTGGTTTCTGCCATGCTGCTGCTGCTGCTGCTGCTGCTAAGTCGCTTCAGTCGTGTCCGACTCTGTGCGACCCCATAGACGGCAGCCTACCAGGCTCCTCTGTCCCTGGGATTCTTCAGGCAAAAACACTGGAGTGGGTTGCCATTTCCTTCTCCAATGCATGAAAGGGAAAAGTGAAAGTGAAGTCACTCAGTCGTTTCTGACTCTTAGCGACCTCATGGACTGCAGCCCACCAGGCTCCTCTGTCCACGGGATTTTCCAGGCAAGAGTACTGGAATGGGGTGCCATTGCCTTCTCAAAGTATATACATATCTCCTCCCTCTGGAACTTCCCTCCCACCTTCCCCATCCTACCCCTCTAGGTCTCTGAGCAGCAGGTTGAGCACGTAGTCAGGTCCTGTTCCCTCCCTGCCTGGTGCACAGTAAGGTAATGGGAATAGAGAACTCATTCCATATCTGTTTATCCCACTAGCTTTTTACACATGGTAATGTATATATTTCAGTGCTACTCTCAATTCATCCCACCTTCTCCTTCCCTCACAAGTCCATTACCCACGTCTGTGTCTCTATTCCTGTTCTGTAAATAGTTCATCAGTACCATTTTTCTAGGTTCCACATAGATGTATTTTTACATATAGATATATATATATAGATTATACATATAGATTGTTTTTTTGAAGGTAGTTGATTTACAGTATAACACATCCTTCTTGAGGTCTCCATCTCTTCATCTATGAAATGAGAAAACTATTGTTTCTTTCCAGTCGTGATTGGGATAATTAAAAGCATTAATATATTTGAGGTGGTTGCAGCTGTACCACACTAGTACTAATATTACTTTTGCTTTTTAATTATAATAGAGCACATGGACAATAAATTATTACCAATGAGCTTTTTCTGCCAGTTGCCTTATTGTGGCTTCTCTTGAGATGACTACTAGCAGATTTCTGCAAATCTAAGGTTCCCTTCACCCTTGTCACAGTAATATATGCATTACTTCATGCCTGCAACATCTGTATAATTTCATATTAAAACTGCTCTTTAAATATACACATCTGGATTTCATTTTGTTTCGCATGCTGGGAAGGGACAGTGTGTAAGATTCTGGGGAAAAGGAGCGTTTTCTCTCAGCCTTGAGGAGACTCTAATAATCCCCCACCTCTCTCTCCCTCCAGATCCCATTCTGGCAGCTTCAGCATAAAGGGCTGGGGGATAATGCAGTGGGACACCTGGGGTCAGAGTTCAGTGGCTGAGCCTGGGGGGGAATCTCCCCTGAGCAGTTGTCACCCTCCTGTGATGAAGCAGAGCTGAAGGGCGATGTTGGGGGAGGGGACAGGACAGGGCTTGGGGGCTTCTGATCAGGAGGAATATGGGACCGTCTGCTTCTAGGGAGCAGTGACTGTTGGGGATGAGTGTCCTGAACTGAGACGATAAAGGAGCCCAGAACCGGGAGGCATCAACCAAGCAGCAGCATCTCCATCAGCTCAGGCTGATTTGCACAGGGCAGATGGGAGGTGAGACTTCTCCATCGGACCCTCAGTTGTTCCTGACTTGTGGTCTGGGGGCACACAGGTGAGCGGTGCTCTCCTTGGTCAGGACAACCTTAGCCCCACCCAGGTAAAGCATCTGTGGCACGCGTGTTCTAAGGGGCACCTCCCACAGACCCGAGACAGATGACAGGAGCACTTTCTGCAGAAGGACCTGACTGGAAGCAAGAGGGTGGCCAAGGGTTCTCCCTAGGCAGGGCCTGTTCCCTCCCTGCCTGGTGCACACGATGCACACAGTAAGGTAACGGGAATAGATAACTCATTCCATGTCTGTTTATCTGAATGGGATGATATATTCTTTCATGGTTTTACTCAAGGTTAACATCATTCACGCAGTTTGCATGCATGTTTCAAATGTTCTTGCATTTTAGTAAACTCTCAGGTGTCATTTATTGCACTCAGCTCTCATTAAGCATAAACTTTCATCCTCATTCATTTTCTTGTGTGATTATTTAATCAAAGGCACACTTGTCTGTAAGTTAAGAAGTCAAATATTTGTGCATGATTTCTCATGATACAGACTCTTATTATAATCCTGATTCTTCTCAATTTCTGCTTTCCCGTTGGTGACCACTTTGAATACTTTTTAGCTGATTCTTTCGGCTTTTATTTCCAAATCTCTAACATGATCCCTTGTTAGAACTGCTGCTTGATTTTTCTGTCACAGCCACTGTCTGCCGCATCACACAGTGGCTGATGCAATAGTTGATAGTCATTGCTTTCACTCTTCCCATTCCTTCAGCTCCCACTTTATTTACATATTGATCATACTTAGTTCATTCAGCTTTTTATTTTCCCTACTACACTTGTCAAGAAAAAAGATGCTCAACTTAAGATGTGAGTTAAGTTTTATTTGGGGCAAAATGAGGACTGCAACCTGGGAGACAGCACCTCAGATAGCTCTGAGAAACGGCTCCACAGAGGTACGGAGGGAAGGTCAGTATATATGATTTTGGTGAAGGGGGGAGTTCAGTGCAATCAAGTACTTGTCTTCCAAAGGTTTTCTGCTAGTCACAAGGAGCTGATTTTACCGTGAAAGGATTTAATGCTTTTCTACATATGAGAAAGTGAAGTGAACCAAAGGACTGGAAAAGGTCAGTTTTCATTCCAATCCCTAAGAAGGGCAATGGCAAAGAATGTTTAAACTACTGTACAATTGTACTCATTTCACATGCTAGCAAAATTATGCTCAAAATTCTTCAAGCTAGGTGTCAGCAGTGTGTGAATTGAGAACTTCCAGATGTACAAGCTGGGTTTAGAAAAGGCAGAGGAACCAGAGATCAAATTGCCAGCATTTGTTGGATCACAGAGAAAGCAACAGAATTCCAAAAAAACATCTGCTTCATTGACTATGCTAAAGGCTTTGACTGTGTGGATCACAACAAACTGTGGAATAGTCTTAAAGATTGGGAATACCAGGCTATCTTACTTGCCTCCTGAAAACCTGTATGCAGGTCAAGAAGCAATAGGTAGAAACAGACACAGAATTACAGACTGGCTTAAAATTGCCAAAGGAGTATAATAAGGCTGTAGATTGTCACCCTGCTTATTTAACTTATATGCTGGCAAGATGCCAGGCTGGATGAATCACAAGTTGGAATCAAGATTGCCAGGAGAAATAAATATCAAGAACCCCAGATAAGAAGATGATACCACTTTAATGGCAGAAAGTGAAGAACTGAAGAGCCTCTTGATGAGGCTTTGTTTTTGCTGATTATGTTCTATGAAGCTCTCATGAATTCAGCTCTAATGATTCCCCTGTTTGCATGACTGACTCAAGAAGTGTGGATACTTCGGATATTCCATCAGTTTTTCCTTTTTTGGAAATGTCATCCTGGACCCTGCTGATGTGCTCCCACCTGGTCTGGATTCTTCTGCATCTGGAGCAGAGCCATCCTCCTAGGATCTCCCTCCACCACCATCTGGGCAGCACTTTAAAGTGCTGTGGATACTGCACAGCACAGGGAACTCTACCCAGCACTCTCTAATGGTGTATATGTGGAAAGAATCTAGAAAAGACTGAATATATTTCTAGCTGATTCACTGAATTGTACAGCAGAAAGTGACACAGCATTGTAAATCAATTATACTCCAATGAAAACAAAACAAACAAACAAGTAAGCAAGCCGATGTCTACCCTGGATGGCATTTATTAGTCACTTGTTCTTTCAGCCAAACCCGAGTGCCTGCATTGTACCAGGTCAAGTTCCAGTTCCAGACCTTTGCTCTAACAATCGAAATTTGACATTCTTGTCCATCCCTTTCTCCCCCTCACCTGATTAGGAGCATTTCCACATTAGGAGACTTCCACACTGAAAGAGTCTTGGTAGGAGGCAGAGACCACCTTCCTCCACTAAAGAAAAAACCCACTTTCCCACATATTCTTGCCAGAGCACACAGCATGATGCTGAGGTCCCAGCACTCAGGTGACCACGTGCCAGACTCTACTCAGGACGCTGTGACACAGAGAAGCTGGAACTATGCAGGATGCATCTGACAAGGGTGTCAAGAGTGGGAGTCACACCACCTCCAGTTGTCAGGAGCCTCAGTGATGGCCGTCCTCAGTGCGGGGTCCACGCCCAGCACGAGGGGCTCACGGTGTGAGCAGTGACACTGTGCCCCAGCAGGGCCGAAAGTTCCTTTGTGGGACCTGGCCTGGAGTGGACACTGGATCCTGATCCCGTGGAGCCATATATGTATATATAGTACTGTGTGTCTAACTTTATTTGGATCCCATTGTTAGCTCCAAGAATGAGTGAGAAGAACTCAACCTGGAGAACAGTTTCAGAGAGCAAGGATTTCATTACGCTGAACTGTGAACCACTGCCTAACTCTTCAGGTGGAATAAGAACTACATTATTTCTCAACATCATACCTCATAATTGACAATATGAATTGTCAATATAAATTCCCTTTTCTTTCTGAAGAAAACAAAATGCTTTTAAATGTGGATTTAAGACCCCTCTCTGGCCACTCGCTTTCATATACCTCAGGGGTTCCCAAATTGGCTGATCACCAGAATTGCTTGTGGGGCTTCTTACGAAATGTTCAGCCTCTCCCCAGAACCACCTTCTCAGAGTTTTAGGACAAGACCAAGGGATTGCTTATTTAACAACCTCTGTGTGTGAGGCTGATACACAACATGTGTGAATCCTGGTCTGCATACATTCCTGCTACTAAAAGTATGATCTGAAGACCAGCAGCATCAGCACCAACCTTATTGCAAATTCAGATTCTCAGGCTCCACTCCTGACTGTCTAGATCTAATGTGGGTCCAGGGGAGCACCAGCATCCCCACCCTGGACACCGCACTAATCCTCCAGGCTCCTCCACTGCATCGCTCACCCTTCACCTCCTGATTCTGCTCAGCAGTTAGACTGATGCTTCTAATGACCAGTCACACCAGCTCATCTTCAACTTAAACCATCTTATGAGTCCACATGTTTCACAGACATAAGACACCTTCTAATATCCTGGAGGCACACATGATCTGGACAGACACTGGATCTCATTGCAATTCCTTGCTCTTCCAGCCACACCTGCCTCTGGCTCTTCCTTGAACACACACACACTCTCCTGCCCTCCTGCATTTGCACTGGAGGCTCCTCTGCCTGGAGAGAACTTCCCCTAGACATGGTTGTGGACATTCTTTCATGTCCTTCACATCTTTACTCAAAGATCATCTCCTCAACGAGCCTACACTGACCACCCTAGTAAAACAGCCACATTCCCTGTACCCACACACTTATACTCTGGGTCACCTTCCTCAGAGCACTTGCCAATCTCTAGGCAGACACTTCCCTCACTTATTAGGCTCACTCTGCCCCCCTCACCAGAACACACTGCACGAGGCCAACAAAAGGTGTCTGCTGTTAGTTCACTGAGGTTTCACAGATGCAAAAATAGAGCATCCTCTATCAGGCACACAACAAATACCAGATGAAGGAATGATCAGTGTAGACGCCTCTGTATTCCATCTTCATTAATGTGGACTCAAGCCACTTGCTCTCTCGCAGCAGCTACAGCACATCCTCCATTCACACTGACATCAGTGCTGCCTGTGCTTTCCCCACAAGAGCGGATCACCCTCCCTCCCACACCGACCGGTCTGCACTCTACACACCATGATATTTTCTCTTCAGAAAAGATCCCAGGCGGACAGGTCGCATATTCCTCCTGTAGTGCTGTGCTGTGCTAATAGTGCTGTGACTATTAGGCAGCACTTTTTAAATCCAGGAGTTTGGATTGGAAGAGGTTGGCAGTCTCCCCACTACCGGGATCCAGCCCCGGTTGGATCCAGGGATTCCCTTGGGAGGAAGGTGTTGGCAAAAAGATAGATAAAAGGAGAAAGAGACAGAGGCTTGAACTAATTGGTTTACTCAGAAAGCCAATAAAACCTGTGACATCAGGTTTGCACTGCCCACGGAGGCCACAGGCACCCTCTCAAATCGCGGAAAGTTCCCCACCTTAGACACCTTCTTAGGTGGGTCTTAGAAGCCCGGGCAAATAAGTGGTCTCAGAGGGCCCCCGTGCTCCAAATTAGTCATCCTGAAGGAAGAACAGAGAAGAGAAGAAAAGGAGAGAAAAGGAAGCAAGAACGACACAGGGAGACCAAGCCTGTTGAGCAAGGTCCACAATGTTATTTTCCAAAGTAGCTTTTATACCTTAAGTTGTGCATAGAGGATAATAGGGGGATGTAGAGTCATGCAAGGTCAGCAGTCCTTGACTCTATATTGAAGGCCGGCTTTCTTTCTGCAAACTTATCATATGCAAAGGCTTTAGGTGATTTACATCATCTTCTGGCCAGGAGGCCTCTTAACATTTTATGACCCTTTCTTCTGAATAATGGTTAGTCAATCAGAAAACTTATTTTCTCTAAAGGTGATTATTCTAAAGTCAGGCGCCACCCTCTGAAAGCATTAGATAAAGTTGCATTCCTATAGGGCAAAAGTGTGGTGGGCTATAACAAGAAAAGAATTAACTCAAGGGTCCAAGGTTACAAACATTAAAGCTACTACTTACATTTCTATACACCAACTATATTAATCAATACACTCCCAGGGACACAGTAGGTAAGGGATATGGAAACTTGGCAGCAAGCATTAGCTCAACAAAGAAATCCTCTACTAGTTCTATTCTAACAATTTTAACTCTCTGAGAAGCTCAGCATTGTTAAAATATCTTAAGCTTCCGTGCCTCTCATGGTTGGGAGGCTGTGAACAATCACATGCGTAGCTGCAGTAGTCTGAAGAAACCTGTCAGGCAAGCTAGAAAGTCAGCAGAGGGGTTTGAATTGAAACACTCCTATTATGCCCACGGAGAAGGCAATGGCACCCCACTCCAGTACTCCTGCCTGGAAAATCCATGGACGGAGGAGCCTGGTAGGCTGCAGTCCATGGGGTCGCGAAGAGTCGGACACGACTGAGTGACTTGACTTTCACTTTTTACTTTAATGCATTGGAGAAGGAAATGGAAACCCACTCCAGTATTCCTGCCTGGAGAATCCCAGGGACAGAGGAGCCTAATGGGCTGCTATCTATGGGGTCGCACAGAGTCGGACACGACTGAAGTGACTTAGCATAGCATATTATGCCCAGGAGACTTATTAAGTAGAGCTCTAAGTTGATTTTCTTTAGAGAAAGGTGGTCGGGTTGATTTTCTTACAGAGAAAGGTGGTTGGGAATAGCCCCCCATGAATGTCAAGGGAGTTGGTAAAAGTCATAAAATAGTAAAACAGACAGATTCTGGTTTTGGGGTAGACGCTCAGGCAGGTCCAGGGGGCCTCTTGAGCCCTGACTCGCCTTGCCCGTCAGAGCTCACCCGCATGACCTTGTCATGGGTGGGAACTCCTGTGCTGGCTCCCGGCACCCCACCTCTTCATGTTACCCTATAGGAGCACAGACACCTTCAGATGCAGCTGCAGAAAGAGGGGTCTGGGGATCTGACGTCGCAAAGTGGGACAGAGCATCACTCAGTCCCCACAAGGCAGCTGTCTCACCCTGTGAGAGAAAAGAATCAGGAACCAGTTCAGTCAGTCATGTAAGGCCTGACAATCTCCATAGCCCCTCACACGGTCACATGTCCCACTCAGAGACCCCTGCCACCCAGTGTGTTCCCTCTGCCCCAACTCCTCTCCCAATCTAAAAGCCCCAGGGTCTCACCTTTAGGAACCGTGAGAGACACATCAGAGCCCTGGGCACTGTCACTGCCTGGGGGAGAACAAGACCAGAGCATGGTCAGAACCCACAGGACAGAAACTGGAGAAGGCACTTTGAGGAGGGTGAGTCCCGCATGGCCTCCTGTCTGCACCCTCACAAGGGTCTCAGGAGTCACCCTCTCTGTACTTACTTGCAGTCTGGGTGTAGCCCCTTCCTTTTTCACCTGTGAGAAGAAAGTATCATGTGAGAGACCAGGGAGACGACTGAGTCATGAGATCCTAGAGGAACTCCCCAGTCCTGGACACAAAGAACTTTTCAGAACTGTGACCAAAAATCCAGGATAGGCTCAGGAACATGAAGGAAGGAGACGTTGGGGGGACTGGACCAGCTGCCCTCCTGGAGGTCTGTTCTCAGCAGGGACGTTCCCTCCTGACCTTCAAATGCTGAGACACAGGCCCCCAACTGGAATTATGAAGATGAAAAATTTGTCTTTCACTTTCACATGTATTTTACAAAAGGGTCAGTCTTAGCATCAGCTCAGATTCCACATGTGTGTGGAGGGTACTTTTCAGTAATGAGGCAGGCAAACTTCCACCTGGGCCAGAGACAAGAACATTCAGATCCCTCCCTCCTTTCCCTACCTGAGTGCTTCTTCCTCCAAATCACAGCTCCAGTCACCACAGCTCCAGTGACCATGAGGAGAATCAGGCCAACAATGATGCCCTTGATGAGGACAGAGAGCTGAGGAGGTTCTGTGGAAGAAAGGGAAGGGGCCCAGACTTCAGGCTTCAGTCCTGACCTTGCTGAACATGTCCAGAAGGGCTCCTGCTTTACCGAGAGGAAGCTCCATTCCGACCCCCTCCTTACCCCATCTCAGGGTGAGGGGCTCCTGAAGCCCCTCGTGCTGCACACGGCACGTGTATCTCTGCTCCTCTCCAGAAGGCACCACCAGGGCCGCCCACTTCTGGAAGGTTCCATCCCCTGAAGGCCTGGTCTCCACAAGCTCCATGTCCTGAGTCAGGTCTTCCCCGTCTTGCTGCCAGGTCAGTGTGATCTCCTTAGGGTAGAAGCCCAGGGCCCAGCACCTCAGGGTGACCTCACGGTCAGAGATGCGGTGATGGGCCACATGTGTCTTTGGAGGGTCTGAAGAGAAGAATCAGAAAATTCACACTCCATGGGCCTCTGAAGCAGTACCACATGACCATGCTGAGAATGGACGAGATAATGGGTTTGAAAAGAAGCAGCACAAACATCAGACACCAGCCTGGACTCCAGGGTCTGGGAAAAACTCTTAGTTCTTGGAAAGTTCTGGAGTCAGGGTGAGTGCCAAGGTAGGAGACTCCATGTAAGGGGAAAATACAGAGTAATGGTCCTAATTTGGGTGGAGGCTGAATGTCTCAGAAAAGCTGGAGTCTGGCCTCCTAAGATGGTCTCAGGGTGAGAACAGGCCTTGAGAGAAACTCATGGTTCACAGATGGCAGTCAGGGTCAAAGGGCACTGCTGACCAGTTATTTCGGGGATGGTTTTCTGCTTCTCCAAATATACTGAATGCTTTAACTGTCCTTCAGAGAAATGGGGCCACTGGTGTATCACTGTCTTGTACAGAACATGAAAACCTTGGGTATTCCCCCCTCTCCAGATAAGAAGTTGGGGCGGTGTTTCCAGAAGGAGCCCATTTTCCTCTCCTCGTGGAAAGCCAGCTCCAGCCTGAGAGGAGATCAGGGAGGCCCGGTGCCCCTCATACCTGCGCGCAGCAGCGTGTCCTTTCCCGTCTCCAGGTGTCTGAGGAGCCACTGCACGCACTTGACCTCTAGGTAGTTCCGTTGGATCTTTGCCTGCCCGGAGACATCCCACTTGCGCTTGGTGATCTGAGCCACCGTGTCCGCTGCGGTCCAGGAGCGCAGGTCTTCGTTCAGGGCGATGTAATCTCTGCCGTCGTAGGCCTTCTGCCAGAATCCACGGAGCAGGCGCCCGTCCGGCCCCACTTCGCAGCCAAACATCACCTGGAGGATGTGAGACTCTGACCCGCCCTGACCACTCGCGGTGATTAAACTCAAACTGAAAATGAAACCGGGTCAATTCCACCCCCCACCCCACTTCCCCAGGCTCCTCCTGAGTCGGGGGGCGGAGGGCGGTGAGGATCCCGCAATGTCGAAGTGACCCTCGGACCCAGAGATTCGGGGCGACCCCAGCCAGTCCCTGGGGATGGGGGTCGTGACCTGGACCCGGGCCCGCGTCGCTCACCGGCCTCGCTCTGGTTGTAGTAGCCGCGCAGGTTGTACAAGCATAATCGGGATTTCTGTTGACTTTCCTTGGCATCTCGTGTCATCTCTTCCCAATATTCCGGGCCCTCCTGCTCCATCCACGGCGCCCGCGGCTCCATTCTCGGATTCGGGGCGTCGCTGTCGAACCGCGCGAACTGCGTGTCGTCCACGTAGCCGACGGCAAAGAATCGCGGCTCCCCGAGGCCGGGCTGGTACACTCCGGTGTTGAAATAGCTCAGGGAGTGGGAGCCTGGGGGCGGGGTGGGGTGAGACCGGCCCGATGTTCGTCCTGGAGCGGGTCCCGGGTCAGAGGTGATGGGGCCGGGAGTGGGGAGGGGGCTAGGGGCCCGTGAGACTGAAAAGGTCGGAGGACCCGGACTTCTTGGGGGAGAGAAAAGGGGCGGGAAGCAGGGGAGGGACAGGACGGGACCAGGTGGGAGAGGACGGGTCTGGGCGAGGGCGGCGGCGTGGCTCCTTCCCTGGGGGTCCTGCCCACCCCACTACCCCCGGCCCCCGGGCGGTCCGCTCGCCCCTCCCCGCAGAGGCCGTTCCCTCCCGACCCCGCACTCACCGGCCCAGGTCTCGGTCAGGACCAGGACCCCCGAGAGCAAGAGGAGGAGGGTTCGCGGCCCCATGACCCGTATCCTCAGGGTCTGGGGAGAAACTGAGTCCCAGCGGAGGGTAGGGGTCGGGCCGGCTGGGTACCGGTGCAGACGTTACACTCGGGAACCGCGGGGCCGCTGATTGGCGTCTAGAAACCAGACACCCAATGGGAGTGAGAACTAGGGCCGCGACACGAGTGTCCGGCCAGAAAGGCACAACACAGATTGCGAAGAGAAAGTGAAACTCGAGGAGACTAGGGATCCCCAACACGGCCAGTCCCCGCCCCAAACAAGGCCCTTGACTCTGAGACGCTGAGGCCTTGAGAACCAGATCCGGTATCTGGGACTTTGCCCTGATCCCTCCTCTCCTGCACCGAGAACTCTGCAGTTCTGCATACTGTCCCCGAGTCCTGACCCAGCGACTGTGTAGTCAGAGATTTTCAGAACATTTTGGTCAGGATATTTATACAGTCCTACAAATTAGTGAGGACCCCAAAGATAATTTTGTTTATGTGGTTACTTCTATCGATATTTTCTGTAGTTGAAATAGCAGTTTAAACATTTTCAACTAATTTATTTAGAATAATGTTAATAACCCATGATTTTTATATGAAAAATAACAATTTCTCCAAATAAACTCTATAGTGGGAACAGTGAAAGTTTTTTCATTATTATATTTTTGCAAGTCTTTTCCTTGTCTGTCTCACTGGATTTTATGTTTGTTTTTGCATTGAATTGGTTATTTTGATTGAAATCTATGAAAATAAAAAGGACCATACGTAGGTAGGAGTAATATTTTTAATAACCTTTCCTGTTACTTGAGGATGTTTATCTTTGATACAAAACTAAAACTACACAAGTGATAGTTTCTTAGAGATTATTTTCTCAGTGGACCTGAAATAATATCACTATTTCCTATTCTGTTACATTAAAATCCATAAGCCTATTTTGCACAGTAGATGTCACTTGTACTAATGTAAGATTTTTTTTTAAGTAATTCATTGTTTCATTAAGTTTTATAGATCTTCCAGTGTCATTCCTTCTTTCAAATAAAAATTGCATTCTATGAAAAAGAGGGTAGTTCAGCTCATACAAATGATTTTCCTTGGGACATAGGACTTTGGAATGTAGCAGAAATGCTTGATGTATACTTCCCATGTCATCATAGAGGATAGTTCTTTTTAAGAAAAATAACCATTTATTAGCATTTTGAGATACGACCACAAGCCTGTTATTTTCCTAAAAGAAGCAGCTCATTTTTTACAGTAGGGAAAACAACAGAGCAATATTTGTGCAAGGTATATATTAAGATTAGAACACAATTTTCTGAAGTTTGCTTAAGCATGAAAAACTTGAAAGGCCGATATTCACACCATTTTTTTTAAAGTATTGATAGTTTTTGATTCTTTGAAATAGCAAACCAGGGAAACAGGAGAGCAACCTGTATTAAGTATTAGCAGTCAATAAAGTCTCAAATGATGGTAAGACATTAACCACCAGGTAAACCAGAAAGATTGTTCTGAGGGAAAGAATTGCAAATGCAACATTTCTGAAGGAAGCATTAAAAACGGTTAGAGCATATATGTCATTAAAATGTTATATCTCAGAATGAGAAAGCTGACATTCAGATTGACGCAAAATAATTCTAGAAAAGAGGGTAAGATTCATTAATATTAAATCCCATTAATAACATTAACGAGAAGATTATTAAGAAGTGTCAAGAATATACTGAAGAACTCTACAAAACATATCTTAAAAACTCATCTAACCAGGATGGTGTGATCACTGACTTAGAGCCAGACATCCTGGAGGGTGAAGTCAAGTGGGCCTCAGGAAGCATCACTATGAACAAAACTAGTGGAGGAGATGGAATTCCAGCTGAGCTATTTCAAATCTTAAAAGATGATGCTGTTAAAGTGCTGCACTCAATATGCTGGCAAATTTGGAAAACTCAGCAGTGGCCATAGGACTGGAAAACGTCCATTTTCATTCCAATCCCAAAAAAGGGCAATGCCAAAGAATCTTCAAACTACCGTACATTTGCACTCATTTCACACACTCTCAATATTATGCTCAGAATTCTCCAAGCTAGGCTTCAACAGTATGTGAACCAAGAACTTCTAGATGTTCCAGCTGGATTTAGAAAAGGCAGAGGAATCAGAGATCAAAGTGCCAATATCGTTTGGATCATAGAAAAAGCAAGAGAGTTAAAGAAAAACATCTACTTCTGCTTCATTGACTACTCTAAAGCCTTTGACTGTGTAGATCACAACAAACTGGAATATTCTTCAAGAGATGGGACTCCCAGACCACCTTACCTACCTCCTGCAAAACCTATATGCAGGTGAGGAAACAACAGTTAGAACTGGACATGGAATAACAGACTGGTTCCAAATTGGGAAAGCAGTACATCAAGGCTGTATATTGTCACCCCGCTTATTTAACTTCTATGCAGAGTACATCATGAGAAATGCCAGGCTGCATGAAACACAAGCTGGAATCAAGATTGCTGGGAGAAATATCAATAACCTCAGATATGCAGATGACACCACCCTTATGGCAGAAATCGAAGAACCAAAAAGCCTCTTGAGGAAGGTGGAAAAGGAGAGTGAAAAAGTTGGCCTAAAACTCAACATTCAGATAACAGATCATGGCATCTGGTCCCATCACTTCATGGCAAATAGATGGGAAAACAATGGAAACAGTGAGAGACTTTATTTTCTTGGCCTCCAAAATCACTGCAGATGGTGACTGAAGCTATGAAATTAAAAGATGCTTGCTCCTTGGAAGGAAAGCTATGACCAACTTAGATAGCATGTTAAAAAGCAGAGACATTACTTTGCCAACAAAGGTCCATCTAGTCAAAGCTATGGTTTTTCCAGTAGTCGTGTATAGATGTAAGAGTTGGACTATAAAGAAAGCTGAGTACCAAAGGATTGATGCTTTTGAATTGTGGTGTTGGAGAAGACTCTTGAGAGTCTCTTGGACTGCAAGGAGATCCAACCAGTCCATTCTAAAGGAGATTAGTCCTGGGTGTTCATTGGAAGGACTGATGTTGAAGCTGAAGTTCCAATGCTTTGGTCACCTGATGTGAAGAGCTGACTCATTTGAAAAGACCGTGATGCTGGGAAAGATTAAGGGCAGGAGGAGAAGGGGACAATAGAGGATGAGATGGTTGGATGGCATCACCTACTCAATGGACTTGAGTTTGGGTAAACTGCAGGAGTTCGTGATGGACAGGGAGGCCTGGCATGCTGCAGTTCATGGGGTCCCAAAGAGTCGGACACGACTGAGCAACTGAACTGAACTGAAGAGAGGGAGGGAGTACTGGACAGAGATGGACAGATGGGGGACTGGACATGTAAGTTTATTCGTCTGTGTACCACAGGGTCAACTTCTGTCAGGGGCTCACCTTATAGTTGTTACTTATAGTGGACTTCCGCTAGTGTCCAAATGAGATTAAAGACAAAAAGCAATCAATGTACTTTAAAGAAATCCTCTGACTTTGTAAAACATGTTTTGACAAGGCTACCTTGGAAAGGATATTTGAATGGGGCTGGTTTGTCTTAAGCAGCTGCACACCGCCCTCTGGTGGCCTTGTGAGAAATGGCATGAGTGCTGCAGGGCTCCCTGGCTTGTCAGTAAAAGAGCCAACACTCACACTTGCCACCATCAGAGTCCTGCTGTTAGAGCAAACCCACTTCTGTAAGATTCAGTGCTTTGGCGGTGCCTTCTAGAGGAAATCACTCTCTTGACTAGGACACAAGAGGCCACTTCCCAAGTGTAGCACTTCAGGGAGTGTTGACTGAGCCCCTGAGTCAGGCGCTGGGTCCACAGGGAGACTAGAGAAGAGGTCGCTCCCTCAGGGGACCTGCAGGGAGAGTTGGGGACGTACTGGGTTCACTTGTCTACACCCCAGCTCTGAGTGTCTGTTGTGGAGAGGTTAGTCTATCCAAGCAAAGCAGTTGGTGGCACTTTTCTCTTTATATATATTAACAATAAAACAGTTTGAAAATTAGAAAACTTTGACTCAACGTATCTGTGTGATTTCATCTAAATTTATATAGCTTTCTAAAATATGGGATGAATTCATCTTACTGATCTCTTTTTCACTTAATATAATGAGTAATTATTCCATCCATTTATAACTTTAGAATGTATGGATTCAATGAATTCAATATCATAGTATTCCTTATGACAACTTGTACTTACAGGCCCCGCTTCTAAACTCCAGTTCCAGCTTCCCCCACTGGTATCCTGTTCTTCTCTGCAAGTGGAGACCAAATCCTATCATCTCCAGGGACCTTCCAGTCTAGAATCACTCTATGAACTTCCAGAAGATGTTTTCTTTATCCTTTCTCCTGGGATGGCAGGCACTTCCTAACAGGTCTTCTGTGCTGTGGATTCCGTTTCTCCCAGACCAAGGTGCTGCTCAGTCAAGTCTCAGGCTGCTGTTCGCACAGAGCTTGGCGTGTGGTAAAGAGTCAATAAATATCTGAACACTAAATAAATTGAAATGGGTACTCACTGTTGCTGATTAACTTCAACTGTTCTCCCCTCTTGGGAGGGGACTTCCCAGCCTCTCTGTGGTCACAGGACCACGCTGCTGCTGCATTAGTGGGACCCGGAGTGTGTCCTTTCAGACCTGGCCCATCACTCCTCCCCACACGCATTTCTCCAAGGTCTCGCTCCTTCTGCTGATGGAAGCAGATGGGGATTAACATCCAAAACACCTGGGAATCCGAGAAGCAGGAGGGCTCCAAGGGCCCATGCTTGTCCTAGCACAGGTTTGGGGGTGGACTCCAGGTGTCCCCTGGGGTGTCTTCAGACTATCAAAGAATAATGCTTTCACCACCGTCTTTGTGCTGCTCCCCCCAGGGAGTGCCACATAGTGGGGGAACCATTCAGTCTCCAACTTCCCTTTCCTCAGGGTGGGGGCTTCCAGCAGCTCCAGCAGCTCAGTGGTTACAGAAGATACTTTAAAACGCGGATTTAAGGATGATGAATTCAGGAGACATAAGACTTTTATTCGTTTATTTTTAAAATGTATTTTACTGAAGTATAGTCGATTTACACTGTTGTGTTAATTTGTGCTGTACAGCAGTGTGACTCAGTTATACGTATATTTTTTTCATATCTTTTCCATTATGGTTTATGAAGGAAAGATAAGAACTTTTAATACGTCAACCTGGACGTTATAAGAAAACTTTCCTTTTTTTTCCTGCAAGTAAATTGTAGTGAAAATAATTACTAGTGAAGTTTGCTGACATAATCTCTGTTATTGCTCTTTTACCTCAAAGCAAATGTCCATGTAGTGAACAGTCAAAGTATCTCAGTGATCCCAGGGGTTCCAGAGACCACACTCTGAGAACTGCGGTCCTAAATAAACCAGGGTGTCTCCCAACTTATCCCTGTCTTTCCCTCCTCTTTGTTTTGGAGATCTTCTTGAACTGGACTCCCTGCCTCCTTAAACCCAGTGGAAGGCCTTCTTCTGGGCTCCTCTCCAAGAGAACTGACCCCCTAGGAACTGATACCAGGGAGTCGCCTCAGTCTGGGAAGGGGAATCGGGGGACAGGTGTTTCCCCTTTGGAACTGGGAGCAGTTTGTTCCTAGAGGCCCTGCACACACTTATGACCTGGGTTGGTTTGGTTACACGCCAGCTTGATCTGTCTTCATATCCTGGACAGAAATCTGACATAGTGTCTAAGAGAAATAATAGTGACTCTTTCACCTCACGTGGTCTGATGCATCTGACTTAGGTCCACAAAGCATGAAGGCAGGCCTGTCCAACGGAATGTTCTGTGATGAAGGAATTGTTCTATATCTGTGCTCTCTAGTCAGGGAGACACTGGCTACATGTGGCTATTTCAGCACCTCACACATGAGTGTTGTGATGAGTACTTTTCTTTTATTTAATGAATCAGTTGTTCACATATTTGTATTTATTTGGTTGAAGTCTAGTTGATTTACAATGTTGTGTTAGTTTCTGCTGTATGGCAAAGTGACTCAGTTATACACGTTTATAGGTTCTTCTTTAGATCCTTTTCCATTATGATTCATTCCAGGATGTTGAATAGGTTTACCTGTGCTACCATTGTTTATCCATTTTATTTTTTAAAAATATTTATTTATTTACTTGGCTGCGTTGGGTCTTAGTTGCAACATACAGGATGTTCAGTGCATCATGAGGGATCTTTTTCATCCTGGTATGCGGGTTCAGTTACTCCAAGGCATGTGGGATCTTAGTGCCCTGCCCAGAGATTGAACCCTTTTGCCTTGCCTTGCAAGATGGATTCTTAACCACTGGATCACCAGGGAAGTCCCCTGTTCATCCGTTCTTTATGTAATGGTTTGCAGCTAACTAACCCCCAACCCCCACACCCCTCCCTCTTGGCAACCACAAGTCTGTTCTGTATCTGTGAGTCTGTGTCTCTTTTAATTTTATTTCATTCAAATATGACTAGTCGCCAGCATATCGGACAGTGTGTGTCTAGAATGTCCTTAACTTTCAGTCTCTCCCTCCCAAAAGTTATTCTGTGACTCATAGATTGATGCATATTAAAATACAGTCTTTATATGAGTATAGTGGGTTTGTCTATTTAAGGTACAGCCTTAAAATGCAGCATGCACAGAAAGTTCCATTAATATGTGTTTTGGCAACTAGAATGTTAAGCAGACATTAAGCAGACCATGGTATACCACCTTCAGGTTATAAGTGTTCAAACTGCCCATCACTGGAGCTAATTCTTGGCTCTATTATACTGAGCTCTTGGTGTTTTCCTTAACCTGGTAAGCATAAGTAGACACAGAAGTGTTCACTCAACCCAAGAGAAAGTGTTTGTTGAACACAACATAAATCAAGTACCTTGTAGGACTTGTACATACTTGCAACATTATGAAGCAGAAGATGTAACCTAAGGATCCACCACCTTAAAATTCTTTTATAAAAATATAATTTTATTTATTTATTTTTGGCTGTGCTGGGCATTGCTCTGTGGGCTTTTCTGTAGTTGTGGTGAGTGGGGGCTACTCTCTAGCTGTGGCACACAGCTTCTCGTTTCGGGGGTTTCTCTAGCTGGAAAGAACGGTTTCTATGGTATTCTTCTCCTTCTACACTTCCCCCTCAAATTCAAGCAATTCTTTTTTCCTTCACCTTTGGAGTCTTGTCTCCTAGACAAAATATATATGACTATTTTACACTTGGGAAATGAAGAGTTGTATGACCCAAAGATGAAAAGTCATAAAAATCCATAAATCTTCTCTGTGTTAATCAAACACTCACAAAGACACAAACATGTGCACCTATTCAAACTCAAAGACACAGAAACAATTTGACAGGACTTCCTGCTGGTCCAGTGGTTAAGAACTCGCCTGCCAGTGCAAGGTCCGCACCTTCAATCCCGGGTCAGGGAACTACGGTCCCACAGGACACTGAGCAGCTAAGCTGGCGTGGTGTGGCTATTGAAGTTCCGCTGCTCTGGAGCCCGTGTGCCACAGTCCATGTACGGCAAAGGAGAAGGAAGCTCCCTCGTGCTGCGACTAAGACCCAACGCAGCCAAACAAATACATATATTAAAAAAAAAAAGAGTAAAGACGAGGGAAGGAGGTACAAGAGGGGACTGAGGAGGGAGGAGGAAGTGAGCTGACTCAGGAAGTGGCTTCTGGAGAGTACAGAGGGGAGCCCCTGAGATCTGAGCTCAACAGTTTAGAGAAGGTCCCAGCACCTGGGCAGCAGCCGGAAAACGAAAGTAAAGTAAAAGTAAATGCAACTAAATATGTCCTGTGTGAGGATTACAGTTCTTTTAACTTTGTCCTTTATCACTTTCAACCCTTTGTAACTTATTTTACAGTGAACCTTTATCATATCATGTGTTATACATATACATCATAATCAGAATTATAAAGCTTCCTTTAAATTTTGAAGAAAGAAGGCAGGTGGGTAGAAAAGTGAAGAGCTGGGGACATGAGGCTGGACGTCCTGGGCTCCGTGCCTGGGCTCCGGGCAGCGACTCACAGGGGCGTCTCTTCTCTTCTCAGGATGGAATTCTCTGTGGAGGCCAAGCAGAATCTTAACCTTCTTCTCAGAGGTGTGGTCGTCTGTTAGGACTTTGTCCCCTCTTTGATGCTTTTAAGACAGTTTTTGTATTTTCCATGGCATTTTCAGCTATTTTCTGTGGGAAGAACTGTCCGTACAAGTCAGCCCATCTTTTCCAGTGGTGGAATTTCTATGGCAGAACAGCTCAGTCAACATCTGATGGGTCCTGGGCAGAGAATGCATGTGCTAACACGTGGCCTGAAGGGGATTGGTCAAGGGTTTTCCAAGGGCAAGGTATGTTCAGCTCACTTTTCAAAAGCATTCTTTAACTCCACACAAGAGGAGTGAGAAGATGCTCGGGCATAAACAAAATAACTAATTCATGTTCTCCCTCCATCCCCAGTCACCCAAGTCCTCTATTTAGAAACCACTGCAGTTAGGAATTCCTGATTTCTCTTCTCAGAAATGTACATCTAGACGTTAATGAATACTGTTCTGTCAGGGAAAGAGCTCAGGGCACAGACAGGAACAAATTATTTGCAAATTCACATATATGGAAAAGAACTTGTTTTAGAATATACATAGAACCATTACATTCAACAATATAAAAATAAACACCAATTTAATGAAAGAAAAGTCTGAACAGACACCTCTTCAAGATGATATGGAAATACATCCAAAAGATGCTCAACATCACATGTTATGAAGACATGCAGATAAACACAGCAATGATACATCCTCACACACCTAGTAGAGTAGCTAGAAGCCAGGAACCGGTGATGCCAAGTGCTGACCAGGACATGGAGCAGCAGAAACCTTGGCTCACTGGGGCAGGAATAGGAAGCAGGGCAGTCGCTAGTAATGAGTCAGCAGTTTCTTATGAAGCTACACAGAGACTCTCCATTGCGTCTGCTCATCAGTCTAGTACTTCTCCATCTCACTGGAAAACTTTTATTTGCACAAACCCCTGCACACCAGAGTTTATATCAGAGTGCCCCTTAAGTGTGGACTGCACATGGTACCTTCCTTCCATATTTCAAAGACTACAGTGTGGACAGTGAGGAAGTAAAAATAGAACTTCACAAGGAGAAACCGAGGAAATATATCTTAGGTGGGTGCTGAAGTGAATTTATTAGTGATATTCCAGTGGACAGTATAAACCCTTGATGTGTGGAGAATGTCACTTCATCCCTGTGGTCTTCTTTGCAAAAACCCAAGTCAACTAGAGAGACATTCCACACTATCCCTGAGCAATTCTCAAAAGCATCCAGGTCATCACACAAAAAGGGAAGTCTGAGAGACTGTCATGGCCAGAGGAGCCTGAAGGAGACATGATTCAGTTTCAGTTCAGTTCAGTCGCTCATTTGTATCCGACTCTTTGCGACCCCATGAATCGCAGCACGCCAGGCCTCCCTGTCCATCATCAACTCCCGGAGTTCACTCAGACTCACGTCCATCGAGTCGGTGATGCCATCCAGACATGATTAGAACCTAATTTATATCATTTGTCTTTGATAGGATCTTGGGTCAGCAAAAAGAAAATCCCACCAGGCAAGGAGGGCTTCCAGGGCCCAGCCTCCATCCTCAGCCTCCCGCTCTCTCCCACCTCGGTTCCCTCCAGCCACCAGAGCCAATGAGGCTTGAGCATCCAGTACGTGCCAGGCACTGTCCTGAGCACCTCCCATATCAACTCAACCAGCCCTCACCACATCCCTGAAACGTCGCCCGTTTTGCAGATGCGGATGAGCACAGAGGGAAAATAACTTGTCTGGAGTAACACAGCTAGGAGGGTGGGGGAGGACATGCTGGGGTGAAGACTGCCCAGGTGGAGCGCCCACTCTCCAGTCTCCAGAGACTTGGTCCGTCCTGTGACACCACCACACCGTCCAATATACACACATGACTCCTTATCAGCGGTTTCCCTCTATACAGACCACAGGGGCCCCGTCAACTCCTGTTCATCCTCAAGGCTGATTTCAAACGTCCCCTCCTCAGGAAGGAGGTCCTGAGCTGCTCCCAGACTAGAGTGGCGCCCTTGCTCCCTATTCCGAATGTCTATTTCCCAGCTGGACTATTTAGCATCGAAACACACAAGGCAAGTTCTTGGGCTACCCTTGTGGCTCAGCTGGTAAAGATCTGCCTGCAATGAAGGAGACCTGGGTTCAATCCCTGGGTTGGGAAGATCCCCTGTAGAAGGGAAAGACTGCTGCTGCTGCTTCTAAGTCGCTTCAGTCGTGTCCGACTCTGTGCGACCCCATAGACAGCAGCCCACTAGGCTCCCCCGCCCTGGGATTCTCCAGGAAAGAACACTGCAGTGGGTTGCCATAAGGCTACCCACTCGATATTCTGGCCTGGAAAATTCCATGGACTATACAGTCCATGGGGTCGCAAAGAGTCAGACACGACTGAGCGACTTTCGCTTTCACCTAATGCATCCCCAGGGCCTGGCAGAAAGCATGTGCTAGATAAATATCATTTCAGTTAGAGAATTAATAAACTTCCTCAAAGCATCATTGGGATTCCCAGGTGTCCCTAGTGATAAAGAACTCACCGGCCAATGCAGGAGGCGTTAGAGACGCGGGTTCGATCTCTGGGTTGGGAAGACCCCCTGGAGGAGGGCAAGGCAACCCACTCCAGTATTCTCACCTGGAGAATCCCATGGACAGAGGAGCCTGGCGGGCTACAGTCTATGGAGTTGCATAGAGTAGGACACGACTGTGTGACTTAGCACGCACGCAAGCACATAAAGCGTCATTAGGGAGAACTTCATGTCTATAGTAATGATTGGCTGAAATATTTGAACCAACCTTCCCACTGATAATAGCTGTTTTTGTTTTTTTGTTTTGCCTGATGAGATATAATTTGCTTAAGAATAGACTCTTCAAATATTGAAGAGTGTTATGTGAAGGCTTAAAAATTCCATCTGACAACAGAATTAAAAATTGGTCATTTCTGTAGAAGCATCAGAGAGACAGAATTGGGTTCATCGTAAGGTTTTGTTTTTATTAACAATTATGATTACACAGGAATCAGCTTCTTTGGTAGCAGCTGAATTCTCCATCACTAAAGCAGTTCAACTGTTCCCTCTGGATGTTGTATAGAGAAGGGTGATGTTGTGAGAGGATCAACCCCATGGTCTCTGAAGCCCTCTTCCTCTCTGAAGGTGCCATAGCGATGGAACACTGGGCTGGTTGTCTCAGGACCTGGCTTCCACCAGCTGCATGATCCTGGGCTGGGCACTTCTGAGTCTCATTCCAAACACTTGATACTTAAGCTGTGATTATATCTGACTGACTTCAGAGTTATAAATAGAATAAATTGGATAGTACATGTACATTTTTGTTTTCTTTTCTTCTTTTTTTTTTGCATCATGACAGCCAAAATCAGCTCTTTTCCTTCTTTCATTTTTTCCTGATTGCACACCACATACTAACAACAACAGCAAATAATTATTTAAATGGAAGATAATTCACCCACAGTCTCACTACCTAATATGAAAATAGTACTGTCTCCATTCTCTTCCAATGTGACTAAGAATCTATTTATTCTTAGTAATCTATTGTAGATTCTTAAAAAATTTTTTTTTCTTTTTATTTTTTTCGCCATGCCCTGCAGCTTGTGGGATCCAGGTTCCCCCACCTCGACTGATCCCTAGTTCTGCAACCCTGCATTGGAAGTGCAGTCTTAACCACTGAACCTTCAGGGAACTCCCTATTCTAAGTTCATGAATTTACAGAAGTCAGAACATTGCACAACTATTCTTTCCACAAATATAGCAGCACACTAACAATAAGAACAAAGGAAAAGCCAAACACACAGGCCTTTTAAATGTTGTGCAATATGAGGGTGATGATAAACTCATGAATTTCTTAAATCTCAGAGGGAAGAGAGTCAGGCCAGCCACACTATTGTCCAGACCACCCTGGACTCTGTCTGTAACATCACTCCTTCCCTGAGTCTCCTGCCTGCTTGCCAGCCCTGCACCTTTGGACGCACAAGACCCCCAGGCTCATGAGCCAAGTTTTAAAATCAATCTCTCTCTCTCTTTCACACACACAACACAACATTTCTCATACACTGGGAAGGGATCATTACTCATAAATAGCAGAGTTTACTTTCGATCCACTGGTTCTGAGCTCAGGATCAAGCTCTGCAGTATTTCTGCACGGCTGTGGCTGAACCAGGTCCAGGAGTCCCTACACTTACTGCCTCTGGTTTGTGGATGGACACTTTCATCAGGAACTTTCATCCTCCAGAACAGCGAGGCGGGGAGGGCAGAGACTTGCGGGGTTGATGGAGGCGCCAAACTTCTTTGTCGATGAGACCAAGCTCTTGATGAGTCAGGTGAGGATTTTCCACTAAATCTGAGAAATGTGCAGTGATATCACAGCCAAACCTGGAGACTGGTCTGAACAAAGAGCACCCATTGATGAAAGCAGGCAGGAGCCCGGGAGAAAGAGGGGGAGCGGTGCTCTCCACCTCTCCCCAGTCCTCAGGAGCGAGAGGCCCTCTGGATGGGCATCCTGTAGCATCAGGTGAGGCAGGTGAGTGGACACAAGTCATCGCCTGAGAATGAAGGCTGGGGTCTGGGTGCCATTAATTACTTATTAATTCAGTAATCTCACTGCTCAAGCATGCATGCTTAGCAAATAATTTGGGGGCTCTGGAGATGGGGAACCAGATTATAACCTCGTGTTGGTCATTAGAGGGCTGACAATGACTGTGTGGATGATACTCCCCTGCTTCTGGGAACTCCTGATGGACACTCTGATGCACGTGCAGAGATGTCCCAGACCAGAACCTCCTTCAAGGCTACAAGTGAAGCAGAGGAATAGTTTCCTCAAGTTCATAGGCCAGACACCCCAGCAGTTAGAGAGAGTTTAATGAATGAGGTGGAACTTTGGATAGAATCACCCATGTGGATGATTAGGATAACCATAAAAGACAAAAAGGAAAAGACAATAAAGACATTGCAAGCAGTCGGGAGTTAGTGTGCAGCAAGGTGTGGGGTCCAATCAGGCACAGTGGGTTCAGGGAAGACGTTGTAGTTTAATAATTTCTCGTTAAAGTCACTTGAGGGGTCAACTGTGTTGAAACAGTGTGTGGAAGGCCTTGAAACCAAGTGAAGACATAAACCAGAGGTCCAATCAAAGCTGAATGGTGAGGCTGCTCAGCTCTTATCTGTTGAGCCTTACAGGAGCAAGAATTCAACCAAGGTTTCTCTAGTGGTCACATCCAGTTACCTGCACAGACCCACCTTCTAAGGGCTCACAGTGTGAGAGGAAGGGGGCACGCAGTGATGCTGGGAGTGTGTCAGAACTCATCTAGGATCTGGAGCTGGAGACTCTGGAGCCCAGGGAGGGTGTGTTGAATCCAGGCTGGGGCAACCCCAGAGTTACTTTGTATTTGATTCTGAAATTCATTCAGGAATTTTCTCAGCACCAGGTTGGTGCTTGTTAGTGCCGAGCTGTTGTATCTCAGCACCTGGAGGACGAGTGTACTAAGCGGGGTGTCCTCCTCCATGAATACTGTGCCCTGTGACTCTGTGCTCAGGATCGTGTGCTCAGGATACCAGACCATTGGCTCAGAAGAGACCTGCAGGGTAATAATCTAAATCTAATCTAAATCTAAATCTTCCATTTAGGGGAAATAAACAGAACCATGGGAGTTGAATAACTTGCCCGGTTAACACAGTTCATGCAAAGTCCAAGTCTGAAAGTCTCCATCCAGTGCTTTTTCAAAACATCCTGTACGCAAGTGTAGACCACTCCTCATTGCAGAGCTGACAGCAAGTAAAAGAAATCAGAATCAGGGAACCATATTAGTTTGTCCTAAAACTCAGCAGTGGCCACAGCACTGGAAAAGTTCCGTTCCATTCCAATCCAAAGAAGGACAATGCCAAAGAATCTTCAAACTACCACACAGTTGCACTCATCTCACATGCTAGCAAAGTCATGCTCAAAATCTCCAAGCCAGGCTTAAACAGTATGTGAACCGTGGATTTCTAGATGTTCAAGCTGGATTTAGAAAAGGCAGAGAAACCAGAGATCAAATTGCCAACATCCGTTGGATCATAGAAAAAGCAAGAGAATTCTTGCTTCTGCTTCTTTTGATTACGCCAAAGTTTTTGACTATGGAGCACAACACACTGTGGAAAACTGTTCAAGAGATGGGAATACCAGACCACCTGACCTGCCTCTTGAGAAATCTGTATGCAGGTCGAGAAGCAACAGTTAGAACTGGACATGGAAAAAGAGACGGCTTTCAAATTGGGAAAGGAGTACGTCGAGCCTGTATGTTATCATCCTGCTTAGTTAATTAATATTCAGAGCACATTATGTGAAATGCCAGGCTGGATGAAGCACAAGCCGGAATCAAGACTGCCAGGAGAAATATCAGTAACCTCAGATACGCAAATGACATTACCCTTATAGCAGAAAGGGAAGAGAAACAAAAAAGCCTCTTGATGAAGGTGAAAGAGGAGAGTGAAGAAGCTGGCTTAAAACTCAACATTCCAAAAACTAAGATCATGGCATCCGGTCCCATCTCTTCATGGCAAATAGTTGGGGAAACAATGGAAACAGGGACAGGCTTTACTTTGGGGGCCTACAAAATCACTGCACATGGTGACTGCAGCCATGAAATTAACTGCTCCTTGGAAGAAAAGCTATGACCAACCTAGACGGCATATTCAAAAGCAGAGATATTGCTTTGCCAATGGAGGTCCCTCTAGTCAAAGCTATGGTTTTTCCAGTAGTCATGTACGAATGTGAGAGTTGGACTCCAAAGAAAGCTGAGCGCTGAAGAATTGATGCTTTTGAACTGTGGTGTTGGAGAAGACTCTTGAGAGTCCCTTGGACTGCAAGGAGGTCCAACCAGTCCATCTTAAAGGAGATTTCGTTCATTCGTGTCCAACTTAAAGGAGATCAGTCCTGGGTGTTCATTGGAAGGACTGATGCTGAAGCTGAAACTCCAATACTTTGGCCACCTCTTGTGAAGAGTTGACTCATTGGAAAAGACTCTGATGCTGGGAAGGATTGAGGGCAGGAGGAGAAGGGGACAACAGAGGATGAGGTGGTTGAATGGCATCACCAACTCGATGGACATGGGTTTGGGTAGACTCTGGGAGTTGATGATGGACAGGGAGGCCTGGCGTGCTGCAATTCATGGGGTTGCAAAGAGTCGGACACGACTGAGCGACTGAACTGAATTGAAGGTTTTTTAATGTCTCAAAATTATATCATTCTCTGTTAATCAGTTCATAAGGTATGTAAGTCAAATCAGTGTGCTCTACATCTTAAATATGTACAGTACTACTGTGTGTCAATTATATCTCAATAAAACTGGAAGAAAAATAGATTAAGGTATGAAAATAGATACATTATTCCTTGAATTATTACTACCATTTTAATTGAGTATGTTGTTTTCTTTTAGTTGCATTTTCTTTCTTTACATATCTGTCTTTCATTCATTAAAATGTAAAATAAGGGCACGATTAATCAACATATGAAAGATGTTTTGTCAAGGAAATTGGCTATTTTTATTCTTTTGGTCTAGCTGTGTGACTTGTGGCATCTTAGTTCCCACACCAGAGACCCTAACCAGCCCACAGCAGTGAAGGGGCCAAGTCTTAACCACTGGTGAAAGTGTAAGTGATTTCGTTCATTCGTGTCCGACTCTTTGTGACCCCAGGGACTGTAGCCTGCCAGGCTCCTCTGTCCCTAGAATTCTCCAGGTGAGAATACCGGAGTGGGTAGTCATACCCGACCCAAGTATCAAAGGTGAGTCTCCTGCATTGTAGAGAGATTCTTTACCATCTGAGCCACCAGGGAAGCCCCTTAACCACTGGACTGCCAGGCAATTCCCACTTTAAAAACTTATTATTATTTTTTAATAGTATTTGACAAATTTTTGATTTAAGCAGAAAAGCCCAATCTAGGAGTTTCCCAGGTGGCTCAGTGATAAAGAATCCTCCTGCCAATGTAGGAGACCCCGGTTCAATCCCTGGGTTAGGAAGATCCCCTGGAGGAGGAAATGGCAACCCAAGCCAGTATTCTTGCCTGGGTTCCCACAGACAGAGGAGCCTGGCAGCCTGGCAGCCTCATAAAGAGTGGGACATGACTGAGCATGCTCGCCGAGCCTACAAAGCATTCTTTTGGTGGTTGGACCAACACTTGTAGTTTCAGCAATCTCAGATCGCCCTCTAGCGTCCATGTCAAGATCTCAAAAATTAGATAAATCTCTTTGGTGTTTCTCTGGTGTGCTTAGTCACTCAGTCACGTCCAACTCTTTGCGGCCCATAGACTGTAGCCTGCCCGGCTCCTCTGTTCATGGGAGATTCTCCAGGCAAGAATACTGGAGTGGGTTTCCATGTCCTTCTTCAGGGGATCTTCCCAACCCAGGGATCAAACCTAGGTCTCCTGCATTGCAGGCAGATTCTTTACTGTCCGAGCCATCAGGGAAGCCCACAAGGATGTGGGCTCGATCAGGATTTGAAGCCAGGACCTCTCACACCCGAAGCGAGAGTCACATTCCTAGACCAACGTGACTCTCTGGTGTTTCTCCTAGGACACCTGACTGAAGCCATTTGCCAACACTTTCAGGGCCCTCGTTATTAGCCCATTCTGTTAACCTGTAAGTTTGTCCATGTCTGTCACCTTATGTTCCCCTGTCTGGATCAGAAAGTGTGATCAGAGCTCCTCTGTCATCAGAGGCCTAAACATTTGAGGTAGAGTAAGAGGAAGGCCTGGAAGTCAGCGTCCTGAGGGGTGAGGAAGGACCTGAGGGCGCAGGAGCCAGTCTGTGGAGCTGCAGCAGCCCCAGGTGCTGAGTGTCGAGCTCTGCTTCCGGGGAACCATCTCCGACCTTCACATCTGGTCCCTTCCTGGCTGTTTGCAGCTCCTGTGACCCCAAGGCAATCAAACACTGGGTCACTGGGGTAGGCGTGCAGTGCCAGGGTGGGTCAGGTGTGGTCTGGTTTATTCTATACCTCATAGCTCCCTTCTGATATTAGAAACCAAACTAGATTCATAAACCCTTGCTCTTCCTGCCAGAAAGTAGTTCTAGTATAGTTCTCAAAGTGCAGCCCCAAAACAGGCTACACTGGCATCAGCTGGGATGCAGTTTTCAGGACCTATCCCAGACCTACTGATGAGAACTCCAGGGGTGAGGGCCCAGGGCTTTGCATTTTAACAATCCCTCCAGCACAATTTTCCTGTTCAAATCAAGCCTCGCCCTGCCCACTCCTCGTCTCAGTATTTAGTAACTGTGATTCCTGAGCAGTCAGATGTTAGGGGCATACTTTCTCGCCAGGAAAGAAACTGGCAAAGCTCCCCAGTCAGCTTAGTCTGAGTCCTGTCCTGGCCTAGGCCAAGGAATGCATGTCCTGGATTATGAGTCATGTTCATTTGTCCTGGGTGTCCATTGGGTTCCTACTTATACTCAAAATGCAGCTCATATGCTGTCTCTTTTATAAGGTTTTTGTAACTCCTTGCTCAAAGCTCCCAGTCTACATATATGTCCACAAGGCACCTGTGCAGGTTGCCCTTACCATTTGTGTTAAAACTTCCTTACCCATGTTAGGCTGAGCAAGACTGAGCCAACCTTGAGTGCCAGGAGAGTGAGATTCCATCAGCCCCAGTTCCTTCTAAAAGCAGCGGCCATCACATAGTAGATATTTAGTACATGTTTGCCAAATGAATGGTCTGTAATTGAGAAGGAATTGAAACTCGAAAGTATAAGCCAAGGATGGCTAGCAGGTTTTCCAAGTCCTTTTGTTGGAACCCAGAGCTCACTGGGCTTTGCTTTTGAAATCTTCTCACTTGTCTTCTCTCATCAGGCATTTCCATCCCTTCCCAAAGTCCATCTAGAATAAAATATCAACTTTCAGGACTGCCTTCCAGATCAGCCAAGTCCAAATGCCCAAAGAGCTTCTGTCCTGGATCCACATGCTCAACTACAATCCTGAGGGTAGTGTCACTGAAATTTAGATTACCATTTGGGATGAGTCATGGGGTGGAGTGGGGGTAGGGGGACTCGGGTTGGCCTTAATATTAGGGAAGTTATCTTTGCATTTTTAAAGAAAAGCCTGCTTGACATGGAAGGAGGAGAGAGAGAATATAGTTTTAGTATGTGCAGGATTCTTCAGGTGGAAAACTGTAGACACCTCCAAGAACGCTAGGACCCACACTCCATGGCTGAATGACTCACTCATCTGTCACTCAGGTGGTGCCTAGGTGGGCTTCCCAGGAAGTCCAGAGTCATCTAAGTTTCAAGGTCAACATTTCCTGGGAATCCAGGCCACACATTTAGTATCTCAGGGACTCAGATTCTCAAGCTGTGAAAATGAAAGAATCCATTCTACCCTCTCAGGTGTGGTGAGATTAAAATTATGTAACAATCAGTAATCAGTAGTTGATGGTAAGATCTTATGAGTGAGTGAAAATCTCTCAGTCATGTCCAACACTTTGGGACCCCATGGACTATAGCCCCCCAGGCTCCTCTGACCGTAGAATTCTTCAGGCAAGAATACTGGAGTGGTTTGTACCATTTCCTTCTCCAGAGGATCGTCCTGACACAGAGATCGAACCCAGGTCTCCTGCATTGTAGGCAGATTCTTTACCATCTGAGCCACCAGGGAAGCCCAAGAATAGATGGCATTCTTAGTGTTGCCTTCATTGCTCTGCTGACTTCCAAATCTAAGAATGGATCACGGATTGCGGGGGAAGAGTTCAATTCTTTCCCCTGGAGGACCATCAGTAGGGATTTCTGCCCTAGATGTCAGAGGAGAGATGTTTCAATGTGAGTTGGGAAAGGAGAGTTGAATTTTTTCATTAAAACTTATTTTGCACGTTTTAATACATTATAATAAGTATTCTATCCCATTAGAAAAGTCAGGGGCTTCCTTAGTGGCTCAGTGGTAAAGAATCTGCCTGCTGATGCAGGAGACAGGGCTTTGGTCTCTAATCCAGGCAGATCCCACATGCCTTGGAGCAACTAAGCCCATGCACCACAACTATTGAGCCTGTGCTCTAGAGACCAGGAGCCGAAACTCCTGAGCACCTGTGCCACAAGTACCGAAGCCTGCTCACCCAAGAGCCCTGCTCCCCAAGAAGAGAAGCCGCCACAATGAGAGGCCCGTGCACCACAAGCAGAGAGGAGCCCCAGCTCCCGCAACTAGAGAAAGCCCGTTGAGCAGTGAAGACCCAGCACAGACAACAGTAACTGGCTAACTAACTAATCATATTTAAAAAGTAAACCTTGTGCAGTCACAAACAATATACAAAAATAAATAAAAGCAGAAAGATACGAAACCAGCTAATGTCTCCACAGGGAGGGACATGGTGAGCTCTTTGGCAGATCGTCACTTCTTTGCTACGCTTAGTTGCACAAACTGCTTCCCATGTATTTGCGTTTCTATATAGGACTGCATAGCTGTAGTTATACATTATGAATTATTTTGAATCTTATTTTTGAAAACTTCATTATAATCAATAAATAACTTTATATATTATAAACTCTCCTTAAAAACTTTTACCAGCTGTATACTATTTAAAAAAAAAAAAGAGTAATCCCACTCTTCTGTATCTTTTTTCTACCTTTACAAATAAAGTTTGATTAATTTACTTTTTATTTTTGGTTGCCCTCATGGCTTGCAGGATCTCAGTTCTCCAACCGGGGACTGAACTCAGGACACAGCAGTGAGAGTGCCTAGTCTTAACCACTGGACTACCAGGGAATTCCTTGATTAATATTCTTACCCTGAGGGTGTTCCTCTGTGGTCTAGTTGGGATTCAGAGCTTTCACTGCAGAGGCTCAGGTTCAATGCCTGGTTGGGGAAGTGAGATACTGCTAAGCCACCTGGCATGGCCAACATTTTTTTAAAATAAAATTTGCATACCTAAACATTATTCTTTATTTTATTTTAAAATGATGGATTTCTTGAGTAAAAATTACTGGGTCAAAGAACATGAACACTTTTTTGTGGGGGCTGCATCAGGTCTCAGTCCTGGCAGGATCTTTTGTTGTGGCACCCTGACTCTCTAGCTGTGGGCGGGTCCAGGAGCTCCAGGGCTCAGTAGCTGCAGTGCACTGGCTTAACTGTGCCCACATGTGGGATACTACTTCCTGGGCCAGGGTCGCCTGGATTACATGGTGGTCTTAACCACTGGATCACCAGGAAAGTTTTGCATGAATATTTTAAAGGCTTGTCATACATGTTTTGGGGGCTTCCCAGGTGATTCAGTGAGTAAAGAATCTACTTGCAGTGCAGGAGACACAGGAGATGCAGGTTCAATCCCTGGATCAGGAAGATCCCCTGGAGGAGGGCGTGGCAACCCACCCAGTGTTCTTGCCTGGAGAATCCCATGGACAGAGAAGCCCGGCAGGCAACAGTCAATAGGGTCAAAAAGAGTCAGACACAGCTGCGGCGACGGAGCACACTGGCAGCCTACATGTTTTCAAATTGCTTTTTGAAAGCACTGTGCCAGCCTATGGTCAACCCCTACTTATTGAACCCCTACTATGCACTGGGACTGTTCTAGATTCAAGAGATAAAAGGCGTGACAAATAGACAAGGTTCCTGTTTTTCAATATATATATAATTTTAACAACTGTGCAGGTTTAAGGACCAACGGCAGAATAGAATTCTGTGATTGGTAACGTGTTGATGAACACCTTGATGTAGGATTCCGAGAATTTGGGATAATCAATATTGAAAGTGAAGTGAAGTCGCTCAGTCGTGTCCGACTCTTAGCGACCCCATGGACTGCAGCCTACTAGGCTGCTCCATCCATGGGATTTTCCAGGCAAGAGTACTGGAGTGGGGTGCCATTGCCTTCTCCAGGAGGTCCAATCAATATTGGGACCTGCTTAATATATGCTACCAATATTGAAAACCCACATCAACCACAACTATATTCCACATAATTCTTGTTAATGAGTTAATGGGAACAGATTCTTAGTTTCATCGGGGGGTCAACATTTAGACTCAACTTTTATTTATTACCCTTTCCAGCTCCATCTCACCTTACCCAAGCCTTCTGTGCCTCATCACTTCTGTATTTATTTAGCCTTTCCATTCTCTGTCAGGTATGGTTGTGCCCTGCTGTAACCCACATGACACTTAGCTTTCGAGTATGTTTTCATACTCTGTCCTTCTCAGCAGTATACAGATTTTTCTTTTTCAGTCTTCTCTGCTGTCCCCCACCTGTCATGTTAGTTCACCCTGACAGATTACGCTTGCTCACCCTGACATACCGTGCGAGGCATGCCCTGTATTGGTCCAACTTGCTCAGCTCTTTCTTCTCTGAGGCATCTCTCCCACACCCTATATTTTCCTTCTCTTTCTGAAGTTTACCTCTACCAAAAGTTTACCCTTCGCTGGTCAGCCCGCCCCTCTTGGCCTGTCTCAAATCTTTCTTACCGTACCCTTTGGCTTGAACCCACCCTACATTTTCCAGTGTGTACTACTGTAACAGAGTCCAAGCTCTCTCTGCTTGCCACACAGTAGGCCAATAAATCCAAGAGACAAGGTGTCAAGGCAAGGAATCCGACTTTATTTGGAGAGCCGACTGACCAAGAAGATGGCAGACTAATGTCTCTAAATAACCATCTTGTTGAGGCCTGGATGCCAGGTTCTTTTATGGATCAGAGATGGCGGTGCTGTGAGGAAACAAAGTAAAAAGACTACTTAATTCTTGCAAATATCTCTTAGAATGGCAAGCCTCAGGCAGGGGAGGTTGTTAGTTTTGCTTCCTTACAGCTATTTCAGAGGTGGTATGAAATGGAATATCTCCTGCCATATCAGTAAACAAAGATGCCACAGCTATCCGTGATTCCTGCCCCCTCCGCCCCCACCCCCTGCCCCTCATGAACTTCTGAGCCACACCGGTAAGCATCAGACAAGTGGTGCCATTTCCCACACAAAGAACCCAAGAATGTCACAGTCCCTCCACAGATGGGCAGGCTCAGGTTATCTCCCTGAGATGTAAACAAACACACTTTAGTCTAAGGGTCAGGAGGAGGAGGGACAGGGTTCCCTGAGGCAGGCTACTATATATGCCTATAGTAACAGCAATGCAGGAAACCTGGGTTTGATCCCTGGGTTGGGAAGATCCCCTGGAGGAGGGCATGGCAACCCACTCTAGTATTCTTGCCTGGAGAATCCCCACGGACAGAGGAGCCTAGCTGGCTACAGTCCATGGGGTCACAAAGAGTGGGACACAACTGAGCAACTAAGCCCAGCACATATTTCTTTATGGCTGTGCTGGGTCTTTGTTGCTGTGAGCAGGCTTTCTCTAGTGGCAGCAAGTAGGGGCTTCTCCTGCTGTGAGCACAGGCTCTAGGCGCACAGGCTTCAGTAGTTGGACACTCGGGCTCAGTGGCTGAGGCACATGGCTCAGTTGCTGCATTGCCTGAGGAATCTTCCCGGACCAGGGATGAAACCCATGCCCTCTGCATTGGCAAATGGATTCTTATCTACTGGACCATCACGGAAGCCCCAAGGTTCTTCTTTTAAAGAATATATATTTCAATGATACAGATGACAAAAACAAATATTCTGGTATCACTGATAACTGCTCTGGAGAAAATTATGGCTGGGCCAGAAGATTGGTAGTGGCGATGGCAGGGCCAATAATTCAGGGTTTGTCAGACATCGCACTTCTGAGGCCTTGACCTTGGGCCACTGGACCAGAGAACTGAATGGAAGTGGGGTGCCAACCAGGTGAGTTTCTGGAGAAGGGGTGCATTTGGGGAGTCACAGCAGGGCCAGGAGCCTGGGCAGGACCGAGCAGTGTTAGAGGCCTGTGTGCGTAGTCGGAGGAGCTGGGCTGAGACTGGTGGATTGAGGCTAGGGTGACCAGAGGGGCCCTGTCATGAGGGGCTTGGACACAGTGGTGAGGGGGTGGGAGTTCATTCTAAGAAGGGTAGACACTGCAGTGTTCTTTGGGGTGTGGTGGTGAGGACATGCTCTAATTCACAGCTTAACAGATCATGGCGTCTTTTAAAAGGTCAGTTTAAAAGATCATTCCCTGGCAGTCCAGTAGTTAAAAATCTGCCTTCCAATGCAGGAAACTCTCCCTGCTCAGGAAGCTAAGATCCCACGGGGCTGGGAGCAACTAAGCCCACAGGCCACAACTCCTGAGCTGCAGCCGCAGCTCCAGAGAAGCCTCCTGCTGTGAGAGAGCCACAAGCGGTGAAGGGGAGCCAGTGTGCCAAATAGATACTCCAGAGACGCCCTCCTGCTGTGAGAGAGCCACAGGCGGTGAAGGAGGACCGGTGCGACAAGTACATAGACACAGAGGAAGATGCCATTCATTAAAAAGAAAAGAAAATGATCTTGTCTTCTGTTATGTGGGTAATAGACAGCAGGGTAGGGAGCCCACCTGGAAGACTAGCCTGTTACTTCTGAGGAGAGGATGGTTTTCGGATGGAAGCAGCAGAGGTGTGAGAAGTGACTGGATTTCAGTGTTGATACATTTTAAAGACGATGTTAGCAGAAAGCCAGTGAAGAACTACACATCTATTCACTTAATTTTACAGGTAATTTCAGATGGCTTACTGCCCTGTCCAGCACAGTGGGTGAGAAAGACCTGAAATGGGGGCGAGCGCATAATGAAAAGACAGACACATATAATTTGGCAAGCGGGAGAGTCAGGGGGCCTTGCTCTCCATGGCAAGAAGACAAAATGGCTCTTTTCAGCCTGTACTTTTATTGGCAGAAGTCATATCAGATCATTAGGGAATAGCTATACTGGGGAGTTTGATTAGTGGACCATAAAGAGTCAAGTTAAGGCTCTGCACTTGATCAGGAACATCTTGTTTTGTTTCCATGGGGACAGACACAGGGGTAGGCAGTGAAGAGGAGCAGAGAGCACGTCCCGCCATTTGGCATGCTTACTAGGACAATCCTTACTAGGGCACAGTTTGCCGTATCCTTGATTCATGGGGCAGGTTCTGGTCTCTGCTCTGCCAGGCTGCAGCAGTTTACTGCAACAAACTCATTGTAAAATACAGGAATTATTTAAAAATCAGGGCTTCCCTGGTGGCTCAGTGGTAAGGAATCAGCCTTCCAATGCAGGAGACACAGGTTTGATCCTGAATCTGGGAAGATCCCACATGCCTTAGGGAAACAGGCCCATGTACCACATCTATTGAGCCTGTGCCCTAGAGCCTAGGAGCCTCAACTACTGAGCCCATGTGCCAGCAAATACTGAAGCCCGTGCGCCCTAGAACCTGTGCTCTGCAGCAAGAAAATCTACAGCAATGAGAGGCTTGTGCCCTGCCGCTAGAAAGTAGCCCCCGTTCACCACAACTAGAGAAAAGCCCATGCAGCAAGGAAGACACAGCACAGCCAAAAATAAATAAATAAACATTTTTTTAAATCAAAATCAAAATCAGTGCCAACAAAAATATAAATTTTAAATGTTAAGTCTGGGGTTCAAGTTAGAACGTTACTAGGCAAGCTGAGATATCTGAAATGTGTTGAAAAGGAGAATTTACTGTTTACCGAACCATGGATTTTATTGGCTCAAAAACTGTTAGGATTATTGCATGAGTCATGGGTGGGGTGATGGTTCAAGATCAGTTCCTGGCTTCCTGTTTCCGGTTCTTATTTAGAGTCAAAGCAAATTAATTTCAAAATATTCAAAGATGAAATCAACATCCACAATGTCACTGAGTAAATGTAAAATCCTCAGGAATTCAAGGAGATTCTACTTTTGCCCCAGGAATGACCTCACTGTGGGCAGCTGAAAATCCAGGGTCCTTTCCGAGGCTCCCAGGAGGTAGGGGCTACTGAGCTATAGCCCTAAACAGAGTTATCCTTTCTACCTAACACATCCCACAAAGAATTACAGCCAGCTTCAGAGATCTCATCTGAACTAGGATTTTGGTTTTCTGGTGTTGGTTCTGTTTTAAGCATTTGTGTGGGCTTAAAGTGTCACAAAGATTTTCTCTTAATGATATTTCTTTGAGGGAATTTGACATTCACCCTAGGTGGCTCTGGGACTTCTCTGGTGGTTCAGTGGTGAAGAATCCACTCACCACTGCAGGAGACCCAGGTTCGATCCATGGTTTGGGAAGATCCCCTGGAGAAGGAAATGGTAACCCAATCTGGTATCCTTGTCTGGAAAATCTCATGAACAGAGGAACCTGACAGGCTACTGTCCATGGGGTCGCAAAGAGCTGCACACAACTTAGCGACTAAACAACAGCAGTTCTACATCTTCATCGTGGTAATGGTCACATGGGCATATAAATTGCCAAAACTCAACCAGCTATATGTTTCAAACAGGTGTTTTATGTAAAGTGTGTAATTTCAAAGTTCATTTTTAACATATAAATCTCTTTGGAATGAGTCCTTTGGTTAGGTAAACAAAAGAAATAAGACACCTTGTCTTTTTGCTGAGAGCTATGCCTTGGACATCTGGAGGGAGAGACTGGGCAATTTACTCCCCAGTGGTTAGGCAGGAACAAAAACAGCCGTCTACTTATGCATTTAGAGAGAGATCAAACAGTTATGGCAAACTTTGAATAAAAGACAGATCTAGATAAAGAATAAATATGTTAGAAATCATAACATTACACTGTTAAAAATTCATCTCCCCTGTAGCTTTTTTCTCCCTTTCTCTTATCTTTTTCTTTTTCCACCTTTTCCCCCTTCCCTCCTTCCTTTCCACTCTCACCTTTTCAGTTTATCCCCCCATTTTCAAGCGCATGTCACTCATCTGGGACTGGTCAAGACCCAAGGCCCAAGTCAGAGCTCACTTTGGCATTTTGCCAGCATCTGCACGGCTCTGCAGCTATTGTATCGTTTCAGGAAGTCACTCTGGTCTTTGAAGAAGGTCACACTGGGTCTAGTGTGTATGTTTTCCTGGATCCTCAGTTTTTGCTTTCCTCTGGGGTGGGCGGAATTGGAGAAGGAAATGGCAACCCACGTCAGTGTTATTGCCTGGAGAATCCCAGAGACGGGGGAGCCTGGTGGGCTGCCGTCTATGGGGTCGCACAGAGTCGGACACGACTGAAGCGATTTAGCAGCAGCAGGGGTGGGCGGAAGGGATTCGAAGGCCAGCTCCGAGGCGGGCGCTTTCCTTCCAGAGGCGACGCGAGGCGGTAGGGAATGTACTTGGATCCTAAGAATTCAAGAGCGACCCCGTGGGCTCGGGGGCTCGGAAAAGTATCTCCCTATTCAGAATCGACCCACAGGGTGCTTGAAATCAGTCGGGTTCCGGGATCTCCCTTCGGACCTACGACTGGGAATTTCCGCGGATCCGGGCAGATCTGCGTTTTCACAGCCTGCAGCCTGCAGATGTTGAGCAGTTTGAGAACCAGAAACCTAAATGCAGCTCACTCCTCTCCCAACCTGCCCATAAATTCCTTCATTCTGCTTTTTTTTTTTTTTTTAAATCCACGAACAGCGTTTCTTCCCTTTAAGCCAGAGTTGAAAGAGAGGGGTGATCCACTAAGGGTTCGCCGAGCTCCGCCCTGGATTATGTAAACGCCCAAACCTCGGATCGTTTTCTGTTTCCTTTCCCGACCCTGTAGTGGTACCAGAGGTCAGCGGAGAGAAGGAGGCCCGTGTGCCGGTGAGTCCAGGGGTACAAAAGGAAGAATGGAGAAAAAGTAGTTTATAGAGCAAAGCAGGGGGGTCTGGAGGCCCGGTGGGCGGAGGAAAAGCACTTGGTACGCCGGCCTAGCTGCGACGTGTGATAGGGGAGGAGGCGGCCATGGCTAAATCCAGGCGAGCCCCCCAAATCTGGAGTCTTACTTCCCATGGAGAGTAGTTGGCTTTATCTCTCTTTACAATCATCCCGAAATGCTGGGAAACAAACATAGCATGTTAACGTTAGTATGAAAAGTCTTGGGGGGAGAGGGAGAAGGTTCACCTAAGTGAACCAGTTTGCTAGAGCAGCCACACCCAACAAGTCTTGGAAGGAAGATTGACTTGAAGGAAAGGGCTTGTCTAGCTGTCAGGAGAGCTGGCTTCCATCTATCTGTCTATACCTTCACTACTCATTTCTTTCTTTCTTTTTGGTTGCTCTGAGTCTTTGTTGCTGCACAAGGGGCTTCTCTAGTTGCCTGGAGCCTGTCTAGAGCTGGGAGGCGGGGTTCAGTATTTGTGGTGAACCAGTGAAGTTGCTCAGTCCTGTCCGACTCTTTGGGACCCCGTGGACTGTAGCCTACCAGGCTTCTCCATCCATGGAATTTTCCAGGCAAGAGTACTGGGGTGGGTTGCCATTTCCTTCTTCAGGAGATCTTCCCGACCCAGCGATCGAACCCAGGTCTCCTGCATTACAACAGACACTTTACTGTCTGAGCCACCAGGGAAGCCCAGCTGTGGTACAGGGGCTCAGTTGCTCCTGGGCACGTGGAATCTTCCCAGACCAAGGATGGAACCCATGTTCCCTGCATTGGGAGGCAGACTCCATCTACTACTCTGGGGGACGTCCGCTTTCACTTGTGAACTTTAGCAGTGAAAAAGAATCTCTCTGGGATGGGACAGGACCCAATCTCTGACCTGCTAAATAAATTATGATGGTCAAAGTAATTAACAAAAATGATGTGAAATCTAAGAAATGTTAAAACTTTCTGAGGCATGACATTTGGGTCCACAGCAAAAAGTATTGCATAAGGATCTTAGTGGAATGGTTAGTAATGAGAGGCAGAGAACAACTTTTTAAAAGCATTTGCAGGGACACAAACATGAAATGAACACAGGTCCTGATCCCAGAGTGACTCATTGTCTAATGGGGGGGATGTATAAAATGGTCAGATGGGGTTCAAGGTAGGGCACACTTCGTTCCATCAGGGAGGTTTCAACAAGGGCTAGACCAATTATTCTAAAACTGGAATCACTGAGGCGCTTTAAAGGATAGGAAGCCTAGGCCCAACCCAAGGGATACTAATTCAGTTGGTTTTGGCCATGGCCTAGAGATACGGACAGTAAAAATTCTCCAGGTGGTTCTATAAGCAGTCAAGTTTGAGGACCATGGTGTACATATTCCAAAGACCAAAAGATGTGCTTTGGGGATAAAGCACAGCTTTCAGTAGAAGACTTTCAGGATGGCATTATTGTTATTTTTGAAATATAGTTCATGTATCACTAAATTCACCCTTTTAAAGCAAATAGCTAAAGAAAGAAAAAAAACATAAAAGCAAAAAAAAAAAAAGCAAACAGGTAGTTTTTAGTATGATCCCAAGGTTGTGCCACCCTTACCACCATCTAATTGGGATGCTCTTTTAGGATCCGTTGTTCTGATGGGCTGGAAGGCAGAGCAGAGTAACCCATAGGAGAGTGATGTGTAAGCAGTGGCATCCTTATTTCACAGAGAAATGGAAAATGGTGCCACCTAGCTGGTTGTGGCAGCTTCCACTTAAGATGGAGTAGAGACATTGTGTGTTAATTCTGCAGGTGGGGCAGCTGTGGATGGCTTGGGGCATTATGGTAATAACTGGGGACAGACCTGTGTTTAGGAAGCCTTTGCAGTTCTCTAGGCTGAGGTAGATGAAAGCTTGGACTAAGGTAGCTGCTGTGGGATTGAAAAGGGGTTGGAGGAGCGGACTGTGAGTCCATGAGAGGGAGGGGAAAGGGGATCAGAAGGGATCAAGCTGGTGATGCTTAAAGAGAACTAGGAGAGGCTGGTGTGTGGAGTTTGCTTGTAGTCCTGTTGGGTTTGAGGGGAGGATGGGCCCAGAGGTGCAGACATAGTGAGGCAGCTTGAAAAGGGAATCTGGAGAGGCTGATATTGGAGTGGATCATGGGAAGTCATCTCACTGAACCTGTGATTCCCCAGGGGCTGAACCAAGAGTCTCCTTGGGAGAATGCAGATACTTATAGGATGAGGCCACCAGAAGACACATAGCAGTCAGTCAGAGGAGGAGAAGGAGATTAGAGGGAGGGGATGTATGTATATTTATGGCTGAATCATGTTGTTGTACAGCAGAAACTAACCATTGTAAAGCAGGTGTCCTACAAATAAAAATAAATTTTAAAAAATATGAAAGGAGAGAGAGAAGGGTTTGGTTATTCATCTGAAGTAGTGACTTCTGAGAGGCAGAGTTGCTGAAATCTACAAATCTGGTCTTAGTAGACTTTTTGTTTGTTTTCTCAGCTGCAGTGATTCTTCCTTGTGGCACCTAATCTGTTCCTTGCTTGGCTGGGCTTTCTTGCCTTGCAGAGGGTGAGGACTGCTCTCTAGTTGGGCTGAATGGGCTTCTCATTTAAGGTGACTTTCCCTTGTGGAGCAGGAGTTCTAGGGCACTCTGGCTTCAGTGGTTGCAGTTCAAGGGTTGAGTTGTTGCTGTGCACCGGCTTAGTTGTCCCAAGGCATGTGGGATCTTCCCAGGCCAGGTATGGAACCCATGTCCTCTGTTCTGGCAGGCGGATTCTTAACCACTGGACCACCGGGGAAGACCGTGGCTGGTCTCAGTAGACTTTCGCCAGTAACTCTGCTGTGCGAGGTGGAGGGAGGTGGAGGTGGGTTGGGTTGGAAGAGAAGTCGTGACTAAAGGAAGAGCCAGAAACATTGAGATGTCTCTAAAGCTCACCCTCCGTCTCACCTCCCTGGCTTTTCTAGCCTTCAGGCTTTTAAAATCACTGCAGATGGTGACTGCAGCCATGAAATTAAAAGACGCTTACTCCTTGGAAGGAAAGTTATGACCAACCTAGACAGCATATTAAAAAGCAGAGACATTACTTTGCCAACAAAGGTCTGTCTAGTCAAGGCTATGATTTTTCCAGTAGTCATGTATGGATGTGAAAGTTGGACCGTGAAGAAAGCTGAGCACCGAAGAAGAATTGATGCTTTTGGACTGTGGTGTTGGAGAAGACTCTTGAGAGTCCCTTGGACTGCAAGGAGATCCAACCAGTCCATCCTAAAGGAGATCAGTCCTGGGTGTTCATTGGAAGGACTGATGCTGAAGCTGAAACTCCAATACTTTGGCTACCTGATGTGAAGTGCTGACTCATTGGAAAAGACTCTGATGCTGGGAAAGATTGAGGGCAGAAGGGGACGACGGGATGAGAGGGTTGGGTGGCATCACCGGCTCAATGGACATGAGTTTGGGTAAACTCCAGGCGTTGGTGATGGACAGGGAAGACTGGCATGCTGCGGTTCATGGAATCGCAAAGAGTCGGACACGACTGAGCGACTGAACTGAACGGAACTGAGAAGTGGACAGAGACCCGCTAACCAAGCAGAGGGGCGGGGGGCGGGGCCGGGGCGGGGCCGTGCGGCCCCGGCCAGGCGGGGGTGGATCTGCTGGCCGACGTCACCAGAGCTCAGTTTTCCGCCGCGGTTCCTGGGGTCCGCCAGCTTTTCTTCGGTCCCGGAGCCTCTGGCAGGGAAAGAAGATCTGGGCCATGGGGCTCTCTCATGTCTGGCTGTTTCTAGCCCACGCTGCCTTTTTTGTGCTCCTGGGTAACGCCGCCGGTGAGTGGGGTTCTTTGAGGTCTCAGTCCGGACGGAGCCCGGGGTGGTTTCAGGGGTTCGGGTGGTTAGTATTCTATGGGATTCGGTGAGCGTCGCGGGGATCGTCTCAATTGCGGCTGGGGGTGAGCGAATAGAGGAGTTGGGGGTGGAGATGGGAGGAAGGTGGGGGGCGGAGAGGTGTAAGGTCTAGGAGCGGCCGGGAACTTCACACGCGTGTGGCGAGCACTGCATCCCGCGTTTCAGTCTTTCCAGTTCCTAGCCTCTGCTCTCCCTGCTCCACCTGCCCTCCCCGGTGTCCTCATCACATGCCTCAGTCCTCAGATTCTCCTGATTGGCAAGGCAGCCTGGTCCCCACCCCGCTCTCTGCCGCTCCCTGCCCCCCCGCCACCGCCCGCCCCCCGCCCCTCCCCCGACCCGCCCCGTTGCTCTCTTGAATGGAGTTTCTTCCAGGTCCCAGGCTCAGGCGATCACTTCTTAGCCGTCTGTGGGGCGCCCTCTTATGCCCCTGAAAGCTGTCCTCTCCTATTCTTAGCTCTGCCGTCTCTTCTCATTTCTGGACGCCAGAAACAAGGAGTTTCCAGGTTGGCGGCGCTCAGGGGTCCTCAGCCCCGAGAGTTAGGGCTCTTTTTCTAGTGACCAGGGCCTCTGAGGAGGGGCAAGCTCTATGCACACTCTTCCTACTGCTATGAGCACTGTGGCGGCTCCTGAATCACTGACGGAGGTTGGGTCTGAGGGCTTTGGGACCAAAGGATTCTTCCTGCGATTTCCGTGGTCCCCCCTCCCCCACTAACGTGAACTCTAATTTTCCGCTGTGCCTGTGGTCCCACAACTGAATCTCTCCTTACCTCCTCCCTTGCTGGCCCTCGAGCCCCCTCAGGATTTGCCCTCCCCCCTCGGTGCTGCCCTCTCCCCTCCCTGCTGCCCCCTCCTCTCTACGGCTCTCTGATCTCTTCCTAAGGCGTCCCCACCCTCATCCCTTTTCCCACTACAGGTCCCTCCCCTCCCCTCATGGGTCTTTTCCTGCGAGGATCGGTCACCTGCAAGGCTCCTCCCTCCCCTCAGCTTTCACTAGCCTTACTTTTCTTGGGATGACTTTTACCCATGAATTTTCCTCTCCAGCCTCTGCGCTATTTCACCAGGGGGAGCTCTCCTGCCAATGATCCCTGGGCCTTGAGCACAGTGCCCAGCCCCTGGGGGAGGACCTGTCCCCCACTTGACACCCACCCTCCGCCCCCGTGCAGGCACCTGCTCTTGGCCCTCGTCCAAGAGGAGCCTTTCCCGCAACACGGCCCCTCCCCACTCCTGCATCCTAAACCTCACCCTCTGGATTCCTCCACTCCCCAGGCCACAGGTGCTGGACTCCACTTGCCCTGGTCCCTCTGCAGTTCCCCCCATGGCACCTTGCCCTGCTCCCACCCTTGTCCGACTGCCTTGGGCCCTCACAAAGTTCTCATCAATCACAGGCCCCATGGTGCCCAGAATCTCCACCTCACTCTCATCCTCCCTCACCCAGGGCATCCCTCCTCTTCTGTCTTTACCTTAACCCAAGGCGGGGGGTCACCCCTGAGCCATGCTCCCCCCTTGCCCCTCAATCCCAGGCCCTCACCATATCTTCTCTGCAGTCTCTTCCCTTCCCCCACAGTAGGAATACTGCCCGCGGTCCACTGCCCACCTCCTTAGCCTTCATCACCCTCTCTTTGGTTCCACGACCCCAGTGGACTCTCACTATCTCAATCTTGTATCCGAAATCCTTGTTTGTGCCACTTGGTCAGCAGGCTTTTCCTACAGGGAGTCTTCTCCCAGGCCCCCACCCCCTGCTTGCTGGCTGCCTGACCCGAACCCTCTGTGGAGGTGTGACCTCACTCCCTCCAGCCCCTCCCACCATGTAGGTGCTTCCCAGTGTGCACCTTGGCTTTCAGTTCTATCTTCCCTTGCCACTCCGATATTTTAATTCTCCATGACCCTTATGCACATGGCACTGACTCCTCTCCCAGGGGACACTGGCAGGTGCAGCCACCTCCCCACCTGGGGCCTCACCATGCCTCTTTGCACTCTGCGCCCAGACCCACTCCTTCACCTCCCCCAGGTTACTGGCCCACCTTCATCTCTCTTGGGGCCACAGCCCAGCCCCTCAGGCCCCTCTGCCTCCTACCTCACCCTCCCTGGAGCCCTCCTTGTCCATGATGAGCCTGCACCAGGGGCAGCAGCCCTCGCTCTCCATCTCACCTGGCCCCCCTCTGAGCAGGGATCCCTCTGGTCCTGGGTCTGACACTGCCCTCCCCTCCCTCTGACTCCACCTCCCCTCGCCCTGCTCTTCCTTCCTCTCCCCTTGCCCTCCTGCCTGGACCCTTAGGGAGCCGGTGCCTCCCTGTCCTGGCACTTGTCCTACACGTGTGTCCGTCTCCACCCTCTCCCTCCTCTCCTCGATTCCCCTCTCCCTCCTTCTCTTTCCCATTATCCCGTATGGAACTCCTCATTCTGGTCCCTTGTACACATGCATGTTCTGCATCCTCAGCACCTGGAGCAGGTCAGGACACAGAACTTGTCTGTTAAACATCTGATGTGCACTTGTCTCCAGAAAGCAGCTTCATCTGTGGTTCCTCCTTCCCCAGGATCCCACAGTCTTTTATACAACATGACTGTGCTTTCCCGGGATGGCTTTGTGCAGTCCAGGTTTTTTGCTGAAGGATACTTGGATCGTCAGGCCTTCCTGCACTATGATCACAAAAAAGGCAGGGCAGAGCCCTGGGGACGGTGGCCTGAAAAACTGGCAGCAGAGACGTGGGAGACAGAGACCATGGACTTGAATGAGAGCTGGAAGGAGCTCAGAAAACTTCTAGCAGAAATCCTGTCCCTGCAGGAGGAGAAAGGAGGTGAGAGTGCAGAGGGGGCAAGAGTTCTGTGGGCCATTTTCCTGGAAGGTCTGCGACCCAGAGCATGGGCCGCTTTCCTCTGAATTTGGGGGTGGGGATGAGGAAGTGGGGTCTGTGAGTTCAGCAGCACAGGGAAGACATGGAGGGGAGCAATGGGGAGCCCTCTATCTGGACTTTCTCACTTGGGTGCGAGGACAGAGGCCCTGGGGACCAGAGGAGTCACTGATGGGGGGGTGGGGATGGGGCAGGCTTACATTCCCTCCAGGAGACCGTGGGCTGTGATATCAATGAAGACAGCCACCCCCAGGGCTTCCGGCTTCTCTACTTCAATGGGGAGCTCCTCCTCTCCTGCTACCCGGAGCCCCACGGATGTACCCTGCCCCAGTCCTCGGCTCGGACCTTGGCCATGGAAATGGAGTTAAGCAAGCATTACCAGGCCCACGTGCAGGGAGAACTTTGTAGGAGACTGCGGAGCTACCTAGAATCCTGGCCGGGCTTCACGGAGAGGACAGGTACTGACTCTGGGCCAGGCCCTTCCTCTGCCCCTGTTCTTAAAACTCCCATCCCGACTTGCCCACGGAGACCCTCCCTGTCCTCTGGGCACTATGTGCTCTGTTGGCGCTGTGTCCTGGGGTTTCTTTCCTGTTCTGTTAAATCCACTGTAGAAAGATGGGTGGGTGGTGGGGCATGAACTGCCCCTGTGACAATCGTCCAGGGGAGCAGCGGGTCCTCTGACAGAAACTGTACGAGGCGAGGTGGATGTCAGGCAGCAGAGGAGGGCCTTAGATGGGGGTGGGCCTCTGGCTCCCAGCCTGCCTGATCCAGAAAATTCCCTCTGATCCCCAGGAGCCCACCCTTCACAGCCCCCTCCCAAACATCAACAGTGGACCCAAGAGAGTGAGGCCCATCTCACCCTTCCCCTTCCCCGCCAGAGGACTTGGGCCCCAGGGTGCAGAACTTGGAGCAGGCCTGGGGGGATGAGGGCTCAGCCAGAGGTAGACAGTGAGGAGGAGCAGCTCTGTGCGTTCCGTCTTCCTTCGAGGGAGCAGGGCTTGGCCGCAGGCCTCACTGGCTCTGTGCTTTCTCCCCACAGAGCCCCCAGCCGTGAATGTGACCTGCAGCCAGGACTCAGAGGGCATGGTCCACCTCACAGGCAAGGCTTTTGGCTTCTTTCCCCGCAGTATCTCAGTGGTCTGGTTTCGGGATGAGGAACCCATGAGCTGGGACGCCCAGGAGTCTGGGGATGTCCTGTCTGATGGGAATGGGACCTACTACACCTGGGAAACTGTAAAAATTCCCCAAGGAGAGGAACAGTGGGTCAAGTGCATTGTGGAACACAGCGGGAATCACAGTTCACACCTCGCACCCTTGGGTGAGACTGGGGTGAGGCTGGAGGCAGTTGTGACCCTGGGAGGGTCAGAGGCCAGGGTCAGGGAGAGGAGAGCAGGTTGTGGCTCTGGGGTGCCCGGGTTGAATATAATAAGGTCCTTTTTCAGGAAAGACCCTGGTGCACCAGAGATCACGATGGATCGTGAGCATTCCTGTTGCTGTTGTTTTTATCATCGGATTTTGTGTCTATTGTTATATTAAGAAGAGGAAGACAGCATCAGCTACAGGGAGGCCAGGTGAGAAATCTGGGCAGGGGGTGCTCTGCGTGAGATTCGGCAGCAATGAAGATTTCAGCTCCCTGCTCTGTTCTCAGCTCTCTTTGTTTTCTGTCAGGCTCACCGGGGCTTGTCTGGGGAGCATGTGTTGGATTATGTGCTGATTGGGAGGGTCTAGGTGATCCAGGAATCAATGAGAACCTTTAGTAAAGTGTCTGTACCTGGTGAGGAGGGGATTAAAAACTGAAGAGGAATTCAGAGGAAAGGTGATGATCTAAGTGCCTGTCTGCATTTCTACCCCCTGGGTTTTCAGTCATTATTAAGAATCCAAGTGAAAGTATCATAAGGCTCAAACTAGAGGTCAGTGGATGGTCAGAGCCCTGCCTGTGATGTCCTCTTGCGAGACCCCACTTGGAGATGTCTTGCAACCTCTCAAATTCCTCCGCCACGAACTAGCTTCTGAGTTCAGTTTCTGCTGGGTCACCCCCAGCCTGCACCTTTCTCAAGTTCCCATCAAGTGCCCCCATGCTAGCTGGGCTGTCCTTCCCCATAATATGGAGGACTAGTAGACATCCCTTGACCATTTGAAGAGAGGAGACCAGTCAGTCCTCAGGCAACTGGGGTCACTGATTTTATCCTGTCTCCAGGTTTTTCCTATCTAGCCCCTTGGGATTCTCTTTCGGGCAGGGCAGTGGGTCTGCTCTCTGTGGCCTCACCCTGCCCCCCTGAGTCAGTTCCCTTGCTCATGGTGGTCACTGCCTTGGAGATGTGGAGGAAGGGATGGGCTCTTTGACTACTTTCCCATAATCAAGTGCGTTGAGGGGAGAGGAAAAGAGAAGCAGAGCTTTGTGTGTGGCAAAGAGCAAAGGCAGAACGTGGAACAGTAAAAAGGTGGCAGAGACTCGGCTCCTTCTGTCGAGGCCGCCTCTTCTGTGTCAGCTGCCTTGTTGGGGGCATGGTTTCTTATCCCCAAACCTAATTCCTTTATCAGTTGGCCTTCGGCCTGGGCATATAGGGATGGTTAGTTCTCATAGCAGCAGACTCTGTCCATGTAGCACCCAGAGCAGGGACCCAGCAGATCTGTAGTTTCTCCTGTTCTTATCTGGGGAACATCAGTTCTGGTGCCTCTGGGGCAGAAATGGTTGTCTTGTATGTATTGGGGCATTTGCTGGGAAAACTCTGAAAATCATGTGCTAATTTCTCAAAATCACTTTTGAAGTTTTTAGTGTTCAATAAAATTGTTTATGATTTCAGGTGGCAAACCTTAATAGGATTTCCATGCATACTGAATGAAACAGGAATTCAAATGGGGCGCTCCCGCTGGGAGGTGGAGGATGGGATGGCAGTCCCAGGGTGTAGAGGGGGCCAGGTACAGCCTCATTCTGGGGAAATTCTCAAGAACCCCAATCCACATTGAAAAGCAGATCCCCTGCAGGTAGTGAGGGCGAGTCCTGGTTGACTCCCTGGCTGAGCAATGCAGGAGGGCCTGCTCTGCCTCAGCCCAGCCCAGCACTTGGAGTGGAGCTGGGATTCCCCAGAAGGAGCAGGAAAGGCCAAGTGCAGCCTAGGGGCCTGGGCCGAGAGTGAGGGTTGGGGCGAGGCCAGGGGTGCTCCAGGGTCCGGTCAGGGGGAGAGTCAGTGGCAGTCCAGTGTTTCTAGATGGGGCTGCTGTCCCCTGGGGCTCTGGATGGGCTTTCCAGTTCAGAGCTGCTGGCGCAGGGCTGGGGAGGAGGGGTGGGGCTGCAGGAGGTGGAGGTCAGGGTTGAGGTGGAGCCAAGCGGTGGAGCAGGTGCTTGTGCGGGCGAGGAGGCCGAGAGCTGAGGAGAGAAAGGAACTGTGTGTGTGTCCACTCCCGGGCTAGAGGAACATGGAGCTGGGTCCTGTCTGTGAGGGAGCCTTGCGTTGCATTAGAGAATGGATTTGGGTTCAAGGCGGAAAGGGCTTGGGTTTTCACTCTGGATCTTGTCCTTGTGTCCTGCCACTTCTGTCCCTGTCGTGGAGGGTGGTGGCAGCAGGGACAGGGGATGATGTGGATGGAGTCAGGGGAGGAGTCCAGCAAGAGCTGGGAAAAAGGAGGCAAAAAAGAACAGGTGTGTCTTCCCTCAGAGGAAGGCAGAATCTGACTTTGAAGCAACTGAAGGAGAATCTCTGAGGAAATGAAAAGCATTCTTCTGCACCCAGTTGGTCAGTGATTTATTGGTTTTTCTTTTTCCCCAGAGCCTATTAGCCTACAAGACCTGGATCAATGCCAGACAGAGCCAACTGATCATAATGGCCTCACACACCCAGAATTTCAGTCCTCGTGTCAGACTCCAGCTCCATCAGTTTAACAGGGGAAGCTTAGAATCTGCTGGCAGGAGGCCTGAATTCAGTTCCTAGTTCTGGTCTTAATAGCACTTTTTCTTTTTTGTGTGTTCTGTTATTTATCTTATTATTTTTAAATTATTTGTATTTTATGTTTTATTTTTAACTGGAGAATACTTGCATTATACTGTATTGGTTTCTGCCATACAGCACTGTGAATCAGCCATAAGTGTACATGTATCTCCTCCCTCTGCAACTTCCCTCCCACCTTCCCCATCCCACCCCTCTCGGTCGCTGAGCACCAGGTTGAGTACGTAGTCAGGTCCTGTTCCCTCCCTGCCTGGTGCACAGTAAGGCAATGGGAATAGTGAACTCATTCCATATCTGTGTATCTGAATGGGATGATATATTCTTTCATGGTTTTATTCAAGGTTAACGTCATTCACGCAGTTTGCATGCGTGTTTCGAATGTTCTTGCATTTTAGTAAACTCTCAGGTGTCATTTGTTGCACTCAGCTCTCATTAAGCATAAACTTTCATCCTCATTCATTTTCTTGTGTGATTATGTAATCAAAGGCACACATGTCTGTAAATTAAGAAGTCAAATATCTGTGCGTGATCCTGATTCTTCTCAACTTCTGCTTTCCCGTTGGTGACCACTTTGAATACTTTTTAGCTGATTCTTTCGGCTTTTATTTCCAAATCTCTCACCACAATGCCTTATTAGAACTGCTGCTTGATTTTTCTGTCACAGCCACTGTCTGCCGCATCACACAGTGGCTGATGCAATAGTTGATAGTCATTGCTTTCTTTCACGCTTCCCATTCCTTCAGTTCCCACTTTATTTATATATTGATCATACTTAGTTCATTCAGCTTTTTCTTTTCCATTACTAATACACTTGTCAATTAAAAAGATGCTCAACTTAAGACTTGTAAGTTGTTTTATTTGGGGCAAAATGAGGACTGCAGCCTGGGAGACAGCACCTCAGATAGCTCTGAGAAACAGCTCCAGAGAGGTAGGGAGGGAAGGTCAGTATATATGATTTTGGTGAAGGGGGGAGTTCAGTGCAATCAAGCTTATCTTCCAAAGGTTTTCTGCTAGTCACAAGGAGCTGATCTCACCGTGAAAGGATTTAATGCTTTTCTACATATGAGGAAGTGAAGCGAACCAAAGGACTGAAAAAGGTCAGTTTTCATTCCAATCCCTAAGAAGGACAATGCCAAAGAATGTTTAAACTACCATACAATTGTACTCATTTCACATGCTAGCAAAATTAGACTCAGAATTCTTCAAGCTAGGTGTCAGCAGTATGTGAAATGAGAAGTTCCAGATGTACAAGCTGGGTTTAGAAAAGGCAGAGGAACCAGAGATCAAATTGCCAGCATTTGTTGGATCACAGAGAAAGCAAGGGAATTCCAGAAAAACACTTACTTCTGCTTCATTGACTATGCTTAAGCCTTTGACCGTGTGGATCACAACAAACTGTTGAATGGTCTTAAGGAGATGGGAATACCAGACCACCTTACTTGTCTCCTGAAAAGCTGTATGCAAGTCAAGAAGCAACAGGTAGAACCAGACACAGAACTACAGACTGGTTTAAAATTGGGAAAGGAGGATAATAAGGCTGTACATTGCACCCTGCTTATTTAACTGATATGCCGAATACATCAGGCAAAATGCCAGGCTGGATGAATCACAAGTTGGAATCAAGATTGCCAGGAGAAATCAATATCAACAACCTCAGATAAGAACATGATACCACTTTAATGGCAGAAAGGGAAGAACTGAAGAGCCTCTTGATGAGGCTTTGTTTTTGCTGATTATGTTCTATGAAGCTCTCAGGAATTCAGCTCTAATGATTCCCCTGTTTGCATGAATGATTCAAGAAGTGTGGATACTTTGGATATTCCATCAGTTTTTCCTTTTTTGGAAATGTCGTCCTGGACCCTGCTGATGAGCTCCCACCTGGTCTGGATTCTTCTGCATCTGGAGCAGAGCCATCCTCCTAGGATCTCCCTCCACCACCATCTGGGCAGCACTTTAAAGTGCTGTGGATACTGCATAGCACAGGGAACTCTACCCAGCACTCTCTAATGGTGTACATGGGGAAAGAATCTAGAAAAGACTGAATATATTTCGAGCTGATTCACTGAATTGTACAGCAGAAAGTGACACAGCATTGTAAATCAAATACACTCCAATGAAAACAAAACAAACAAACAAGTAAGCAAGCAGATGTCTACCCCGGATGGCATTTATCAGTCGCTTGTTCTTTCAGCCAAACCCGAGTGCCTGCATTGTACCAGGTCAAGTTCCAGTTCCAGATCTTTGCTCTAACAATTGAAATTTGACATTCTTGTCCATCCCTCTCTCCCCCTCACCTGATTAGGAGCATTTCCACATTAGGAGATTTCCACACTGAAAGAGTCTTGGTAGGAGGCAGAGACCACCTTCCTCCACTAAAGAAGAAAACCCACTTTCCCACATATTCTTGCCAGAGCACACAGCATGATGCTGAAGTCCCAGCACTCAGGTGACCACGTGCCAGACTCTACTCAGGACGTTGTGACACAGAGAAGCTGGAACTATGCAGGATGCATCTGACAAGGGTGTCGAGAGTGGGAGTCACACCACCTCCAGTTGTCAGGAGCCTCAGTGATGTCCGTCCTCAGCTCGGGGTCCACGCCCAGCACGAGGGGCTCACTGGGTGAGGAGTGACGGTGTGCCCCAGCAGGGCCAAAACTTCCTTTGTGGGACCTGGCCTGGAGTGGACACTGTGGATCCTGTCCCCGTGGAGCCATATATATATAGTACTGTATGTCTAACTTTATTTGGATCCCAGGGTTAGCTCCAAGAATAAGTGAGGAGAACTCAACCTGGAGAATAGTTTCAGAGAGCAAGGATTTCATTACGCTGAACTGTGAACCACTGCCTAAGTCTTCAGGGGGAGTAAGAACTACATTATTTCTCAACATCATACCTCATAATTGACAATATGAATTGTCAATATAAATTCCCTTTTCTTTCTGAAGAAAACAAAATGCTTTTAAATGTGGATTTAAGACCCCTCTCTGGCCACTCAATGTCATATACCTCAGGGGTTCCCAAATTGGCTGATCATTGAATTGCTTGTGGGGCTTCTTACGAAATGCTCAGCCTCTCCCCAGAACCACCTTCTCAAAGTATTAGGACAAGACCAAGGATTGCTTCTTTAACAACCTCTGTGTGTGAGGCTGATACATAGCATGTGGGAATCCTGGTCTAGGTAAGTTCCTGCTACTAAAAGTGTGATCTGAAGACCAGCAGCATCAGCACCAACCTTATTACAAATGCAGATTATCAGGCTCCAATCCCACTGTCTAGATCTAATGCGGGTCCAGGGGAGCACCAGCATCCCCACCCTGGACACCACACTAATCCTACAGGCTCCTCCACTGCCTCACTCACCCTTCACCTGATTCTGCTCAGCAGTTAGACTAATGCTTCTAACGAGCAGTCACACCAGGTCATCTTCTAGTCAAACCATCTTATGAGTCCACATCTTTCACAGACATCAGACACCTTCTAATATCCTGGAGGTCCACATGATCTGGCCAGACACCAGATCTCATGTCAATTCCTCGCTCCTCCAGCCACACCTGCCTCTGGCTCTTCCTTGAACACACACACTCTCCTGCCCTCCTGTATTTGCACTGGAGGTTCCTCTGCCTGGAGAGAACTCCCCCCAGACATGCTTATGGACATTCTTTCATGTCCTTCACATCTTTACTTAAAGATCATCTCCTCAACGAGGCCTACACTGACTACCCTAGTAAAACAGCCACATTCCCTGTACCCACACACTTATACTCTGGGTCACCTTCCTCAGAGCACTTGCCAATCTCTAGGCAGACACTTCCCTCACTTATTAGGCTCACTCTGCCCCCCTCACCAGAACACACTGCACGAGGCCAACAAAGGGTGTCTGCTGTTAGTTCACTGAGGTTTCACTGATGCAAAAATAGAGCATCCTCTATCAGGCACACAACAAATACCAGCTGAAGGAACGATCAGTGTAGACGCCTCTGTATTCTATCTTTATTAATGTGGACTCAGGCCACTTGCTCTCTCGCGGAAGCTACAGCACATCATCCACTCACACTGACATCAGTGCTGCCTGTGCTTTCCCCACAATAGCTAATCACCCCTCCCTCCCACACCGACCGGTCTGCACTCTACACATAATGATATTTTCTCTTCAGAAAAGATCCCAGGCTGACAGGTCGCATATTCCTCCTGCTGTGACTATTAGGCAGCACTTTTTAAATCCAGGAGTTTGGATTGGAAGAGGTCTGCAGTCTCCCCACATCTTCATGTTATGCTAATAGGAGCACAGACACATTCACACGAAGCTGCGTAAAGTGGGGTCTGGGGATCTGACGTTGCAAAGTGGGACAGAGCATCACTCAGTCCCGACAAGGCAGCTGTCTCACACTGTGGGAGAAAAGAATCAGGAAGCAGTTCAGGTCGGTCATGTAAGGGCTGACATTCTCCACAGCCCCCCACACGCTCACATGTCCCACTCAGAGACCCCTGCCACCCAGTGTGTCCCCTCTGCCCCAACCCCTCTCCCAATCTAGACGCCCCAGGGTCTCACCTTTAAGAACCGTGAGAGGCACACCAGAGCCCTGGGCACCGTCATTGCCTGGAGAACAAAACCAGGACGTGGTCAGAACCCACAGGAGAGAAACTGGAGAAGGCACTTTGAGGAGGGTGAGTCCCGCATGGCCTCCTGTCTGCACCCTCACAAGGGTCTCAGGAATCATCCCCTCCATACTTACTTGCAGCCTGAGTGTAGCCCCTTCCTACTTCACCTGTGAGAAGAAAGTATCACGTGAGCGACCAGGGACAGACCGAGTCATGAGATCTTAGAACTCCCTAGTCCTGGATGACAAAGAACTTTTCAGAACTGTGACCAAAAATCCAGGACAGGCTCAGGAACATGAAGGAAGGAGACATGAGGGGACTGGACCACCTGAGATCTGTCCTCAGCAGGGACATTCCTTCCTGACCTTCAAATGCTGAGTAACAGGCCCCCAGCTGGAATGATGAAGATGAAAAATTTGTCTATCATTTTCACATGTACTTTACAAAAGGGTCAGTCTTAGCATCAGCTCAGATTCCACATGTGTGTGGAGGGTACTTTCCAGTAGTGAGGCAGGCAATCTTCCACCTGGGCCAGAAACCTGCCCAGTGAGACAAGAAAACTCAGATCCTACCCTCCTTTCCCTACCTGAATGCTTCTTCCTCCAAATCACAGCTTCAGTCACCACAGCTCCAGTGACCATGAGGAGAACCGTCCAACAATGATGCCCATTATGGGAATGGAGGGCTGAGGAGGTTCTATGGAAGAAAGGGAAGGAGCCCAGACTTTAGGCTTCAGTCCTCACCTTGTTGATCATGTCCAGAAGGGCTCCTGCTTTATCTGAGAGGAAGCTCCATTTCGACCCCCTCCTTACCCCATCTCAGGGTGAGGGGTTTCTGTAGCCCCTCATGCTGCACACAGCACGTGTATCTCTGCTCCTCTCCAGAAGGCACCACCAGGGCCACCCACTTCTGGAAGGTTCCATCCCCTGAAGGCCTGGTCTCCACAAACTCCATATCCTGAGTCTGGTCCTCCCTGTCACGCTGCCAGGTCAGTGAGATCTCCTCAGGGTAGAAGCCCAGGGCCCAGCACCTCAGGGTGATGTCATGGTCAGAGATGCGGTGATGGGCCACGTTTGTCTTTGGAGGGTCTGAACAGGAAGAATCAGAAAATTCACACTCCATGGGCCACTAAAGCGGTACCACGTGACCATGCTGAGAATGGATGAGATAATGGGTTTGAAAGAAGCAGAACAAACACCAGACACCAGCCTGGATTCCCGGATCTGTGACAAGCTCCTAATTCTTGGAAAGTTCTGGAGTCAGGGTGAGTGCCAAGGTAGTAGACTCCGTGCAAGGAGATCCACCAGTCCATTCTGAAGGAGATCAGCCCTGGGATTTCTTTGGAGGGAATGATGCTGAAGCTGAAACTCCAGTACTTTGGCCACTTCATTCGAAGAGTTGACTCATCAGAAAAGACTCTGATGCTGGGAGGGATTGGGGGCAGGAGGAGAAGGGAACGACAGAGGATTAGATGGCTGGATGGCATCACTGACTCGATGGATGTGAGTCTGAGGGAACTCCGGGAGTTGGTGATGGACAGGGAGGCCTGGCTTGCTGCGATTCATGGAGTGGCAAAGAGTCGGACACGACTGAGCGACTGAACTTAACAGAAGGGGAAAATACAGAGTAATGGTCCTGATTTGGGTGGAGGCTGAATGTCTCAGAAAAGCTGGAGTCTGGCCTCCTAAGATGGTCTCAGGGTGAGAACAGGCCTTGAGAGAGAAACTCAAGATTCACAAGATGGCAGTCAGGGTCAAAGGGCACTGCTGACCAGTTATTTCAGGGATGGTTTTCTGTTTCTTATCCAAAAACAATGACTGCTTTAACTGTCCTTCAGAGAAATGGGGCCACTGGTGTGTCACTGTCTTCTACAGAATATGAAAACCTGGGGGGATTCGCCCTTTCCAGACAAGAAGTTGGGGCGGTGTTCCCAGAAGGAGCCCATTTTCCTCTCCTCGTGGAAAGCCGGCTCCAGCCTGAGACGAGATCAGGGAGGCCCGGTGCCCCTCATACCTGCGCGCAGCAGCGTGTCTTTCCCCTTCTCCAGGTGTCTGAGGAGCCACTGCACGCACTTGACCTCCAGGTAGTTCCGTTGGAACTCTGCCTCCCCGGAGGTTTCCCACTTGCGCTTGGTGATCTGAGCCACCGTGTTCGCCGCGGTCCAGGAGCGCAGGTCTTCGTTCAGGCGAGGTAATCCGCACCGTCATAGGCGGTCCGCCAGATCCCGCGGAGGAGGCGCCCGTCCAGCCCCACGTGGCAGCCAAACACAAACTGGAGGGTGTGAGACCCTGACCCGCCCCGACCATCCGCCGTGATTAAATCCAAACTGAAAAAGAAACCGGGTAAAGTCTCCCTCGCCCCGCCCCCGCCTCCTCCCGATTCGGAGGGCGGTGAGGGTCCCGCAATGTCGGGGTGACCCTCGGACCCAGAGATTCGGGACGACACCAGCCGGTCCCTGGGGATGGGGGTCGTGACCTGGACCCGGGCCCGCGTCGCTCACCGGCCTCGCTCTGGTTGTAGTAGCCGCGCAGGTTGTTCAAGGCTAATCGCATTCTCTGTTGAGCTTTCTTGGCATCTCGTGTCATCTCTTCCCAATACTCCGGCCCCTCCTGCTCCATCCAAGGCGCCCGCGGCTCCATTCTCGGATTCGGGGCGTCGCTGTCGAACCGCGCGAACTGTGTGCGGTCCACGTAGCCGACGGCAAAGAAACGCGGCTCCCCGAGGCCGGGCCGGGACACGCAGGTGCAGAAATAGCTCAGGGAGTGGGAGCCTGGGGGCGGGGAGGGGTGAGACCCGGCCCGATGTTCCTCCTGGAGCGGGTCCCGGGTCAGAGGTGATGGAGCCGGGAGTGGGGAGGGGCCTAGGGGCCCGTGAGACCGAAAAGGTCGGAGAAGGACCGGGACTTGTTGGGGGAGAGAAAGAGGGGCGGGAAGCAGGGGAGGGACGGGACGGGACCAGGTGGGAGAGGACGGGTCTGGGCGAGGGCTGCGGCGTGTCTCCTTCTCTGGGGATCCTGCCCCCGCCACTACCCCCGCCCCGAGTCCTGGGCAGTCCCCTCGGCCCTCCGCGCAGAGGCCGGTCTGTACCCAGGTCTCGGTCAGTACCAGAACCCCCGAGAGCAGCAGGAGGAGGGTTCGCGGCCCCATGACCTGTATCCCTGGGATCTGGGGAGAAGCTGAGTCCCGGCGGAGGGTGGGGGTGGGGGTGGGGTATCGGTGGAGACTATAACCTGGAACCTTGGGGCCGCTGTTTGGCTTCTAGAAACCAGACACCCAATGGGAGTGAGAACTAGGCTCAAGACACGAGTGTCGGGGCAGAAAGGCACAACACAGTTTGCGAAGAGAAAGTGAAACTCGAGGAGACTAGGGATCCCCAACACAGTCGCTGCCCCAAACAAGGCCCTTGACTCTGAGAACCTGAGACCCTGAGAACCAGATCCGGTACCTGGGACTTTGCCCTGATCCCTCCTCTCCTGCACCGAGAATTGTGTAGTCACACTGTCCCCGAGTCCTGACCCAGTGACTGTGTAGTCAAAGATTATCAGAACATTTTGGTCAGGATATTTATACAGTCCTGCAAATTAGTGAGGACCCCAAGGATAATTTTGTTTATGTGGTTACTTCTATCGCTATTTCCGGTAATAGAAATAACAGTTTAAACATTTTCAACTAATTTATTTAGAACAATGTTAATAACCCATGATTTTTATATGAAAAATAACTATTTCTCCAAATAAACTCTATAGTGGCAACAGTGAAAGTTTTTTCATTATTATATTTTTGCAAGTCTTTTCCTTGTCTGTCTCACTGGATTTTATGCACCGAATCCATTATTTTGATTGAAATCTATGAAAATAAAAAGGACCACACATATTAGGAGTAATATTTTTAATAACCTTTCCTGTTATTTGTGGATGTTTATCTTTGATACAAAGCTAAAACTATGCAAGTGATAGTTTCTTAAAGGTTATTTGCTCAGTGGACCTGAAACAATATCACTATTGCCTATTCTGTTCCATTAAAATCCATAAGCCTGTTTTGCACACTGGGTGTCACTTGTACTAATGTAAGATTTTTTTTTAAGTAATTCATTGTTTCTCTAAGTTTTATAGACCTTCCAGTGTCATTCCTTCTTTCAAATAAAAATTGGCTTAAAGCTCAACATTCAGAAAACTAAGATCATGGCATCTGGTCCCATCACTTCATGGCAAATAGATGGGAAAACAATGGAAACAGAGACTTTTATTTTCTTCGGCTCCAAAATAACTACAGATTATTGGTGTTATTATTGGTGTTATTATCATGGTGACTGAAGCCATGAAATTAAAAGATGCTTGCCCCTTGGAAGAAAAGCTATGACCAACCAAGACAGCATATTAAAAAGCAGATACATTACTTTGCCAACAAAGAGCATCTAGTCAATGCTATGGTTTTTCTAGTAGTCATGTATGGATGTGAGAGTTGGACTATAAAAGCTGAGCACCAAAGAATTGAATGTTTTGAACTGTGGTCTTGGAGAAGACTCTTGAGAGTCCATTGGACTGCAAGGAGATCAAACCAGTCTATCCTACAGGAAATCAGTCCTGAATATTCATTGGAAGGACTGATGCTGAAACTGAAGTTCCAATTCTTTGGCCACCTGATGCCAAGAGCCAACTCATTAGAAAAGACCCTGCTGCTGGGAAAGATTGAAGGCAGGAGGAGAAGGGGACAACAGAGGATGAGATGATTGGATGGCAAAACTGATTCAGTGGACATGAGTTTGAGCAAGCTCCTGGAGATGGTGCAGGACAGGGAAGCCTGGCGTGCTGCAGTGCATGGCGTCGCAGAGTTGGACACGACTGAGCAACTGAACAACAAAAAGAATGTTAACTAAGTTCCTTTCAGAAGAACAAAGAAATTTGGAAGTTTGAAGACACGCTGAGAATAATTACTGTTCTCAGATGATGTTCAGACTTCTAAAGGTCCCTAAAAAGACAGTTTATTGTTGCTACTTTTATCACCTTTCATTTGTGTTTTTTCATCTTCATTTTGTTCTGTAATTCATTTTCTCCCCAGGAAAATGTGCACGACTACTCTGAAATGTCACAATAAGATTTCATTTCAATAATTCAACATCAAATGCTGTACAGTTAGGATAAACATGAATAAACAGAAAGCACCAGATCCAAAACTGTAGGAGTGCTCTGCTTTACTTGGTCTTCGTGACTGGAAGTTTAAAGGGCAATGACTTAAGTTTGTAATGATTAAACACTGATCATCCTCTTTCACTTCTGACCTACCACCTTGAAGCTATTATACATTTATACTAAATGGACAAAACACTCTAACATTATCTTCTTTGACAGTTTCCTAGGAGAAATGTTTAAATCTAAACTGAACGTGTTTGTGAATACTGGTGGTAGCTGGAATACCTTTACAATGCAGACTGCAAGGAAGAAATTGCCCTTTCTGTCTTGAATCACAGCTAACTTCGGTTTATAAGTAGCATTAAGGGATGTTATACTAGTTTCATCACAATGTCAGACAAATCTGAGTTCGGTTCTAACACTTACCACTGCTGTACATCTGTCTATCTACCTATCAATCTACTTGTCACAGTCTTCATCTACCTTTCAACCTACTGTAAATATTCAATACTGATCATGACAATCACAATAAAAATATCTAGCTGTATCTCTTTATTCACAAATGAGACGAATTCGATGACATGGCCACATTCATAGGCCTAGCTTATTGGTGATAATCCATAGCCTTCTTGTTCTTGTTGTCCGACTCTTTGCTACCCCATGGACTGCAGCACACAGGCTTCCCTGTCCTTCACTTTTGCCTGAAGTTTGCCCAAACTCATGTCCATCGAGTCGGTGATGCCACCCAACCATCTCATCCTCTGTCGTCCCCTTCAACTCCTGCCTAAAATCTTTCCCAGCAGCAGGGTCTTTTCCAATGAGTTCATTCTTCAAATCAAGTGGTCAAAGTATTAAGTCTTCACCTTCAACATCAGTCCTCCCAGTAAAAATTCGGGGTTGATTTCCTTTAAGATTGGCTGGTTTTATCTCCTTGCAGTCCAAGGGACTCTCAAGAGTCTTCTCCAACACCACGGTTCAAAAGCGTCAGTCCTTTGGTGCTCTGCTTTCTCTATAGTCCAACTCTCACATCCATACATGAATCCTGGAAAAACCATAGCTTTGACTAGATGGCCCTTTGTTGGCAAAGTAATGTCTCTGCTTTTTAATATGCTGTCTAGGTTGTTCATAGCTTTTCTTCCAAAGAGCAAGCATCTTTTAATTTCATGGCTGCAGTCATAAAAATAAAGTCTCTGACTGTTTCCATTGTTTTCCCGTCTATTTGCCATGAAGTGATAGAACTGTATGCCATGATCTTAGTTTTTTGAATGTTGAGTTTTAAGCCAGCTTCTTCAGTCTCATTTTTCAACTTCCTCAAGAGGCTCTTTAGTTCCTCTTTACTTTCTGCCATTAGGGTGGTATCATCTGCCTATGTGAGGTTTCTCTCAGCAGTCTTGATTCCAGCTTGTGCTTTATCTAGCCTGGCATTTCACATGAGGTATTCTGCACATAAGTTAAATAAACAGAATGACAATATACAGCCTTGATGTACTCTTTCCCCAATTTGGAACCAGTCAGTTGTTCCATATCTGGTTCTAACTGTTGCTTCCTGACCTGCATACAGATTTGGCAGGAGGCAGGACAGGTGGTCTGGTATTCCTATCTCTTTAAGAATTTCCCACAGTTTGTTGTAATCCACACAGTCAAAGGCTTTGGAGAAGTCAATAAAGCAGAAGTAGATGTTTTTCTGGAATTCTCTTGCTTTTTTGATGATCCAACGGATGTTGGCAATTTGATCTCTGGTTCCTCTGCCTTTTCTAAATCCAGCTTGAACAGCTGAAAGTCCTCAGTTCACATACTGCTAAAGCATAGCTTGAAGGATTTGGAGCGTAATCTTGCTAGCTTGTGAAATGAGAGCAATTGTCTGGTAGTTTGAAGATTCTTTGGCATTGCCTTTCCTTTGGATTGGAATGAAAGCTTACCTTTCCCAGTCCTGTGGCCACTGCTGAGTTTTCCAAATTCGCTGACATATTGACTGAAGCACTTTTACAGCGTCATTTTTTATGATTTGAAATAGCTCAGCTGGAATCCCATCACCTCCATTAGCTTTGTTCATAGTGATGCTTCCTAAGACCCACTTGACTTCACATTCCCGGATGTCTGGCTCTACGTGAGTGATCACACTGTCGTGGTTATCTGGGTCATTAAGATCATTTCTGTATAGTTCTTCTGGAAGTATTCTTGCCACCTCTTCTTATTATCTTCTGCTTCTGTTATGTCCCTACTGTTTCTGCCCTTTATTGTGCCCATCTTTGCATGAAATGTTCCATTGGTATCTCTAATTTTCTTGTAGAGATTTCTGGTCATTCTACTGTTTTCCTCTATTTCTTTGCATTGATCATTTAGCAAGGCTTTCTTATCTCTTCTTGCTCTTCTATGGAACCCTACTCTAAGATGGTATATCTTTCCTTTTCTCCTTTGCCTTTTACTTCTCTTCCTTTCTCAGCTATTTGTCAGGCCTCCTCAGACAACCATTTTGCCTTTTTGCATGTCTTTCTCTTCGGGATGGTTTTGATCAGCACCTCCTGTACAATGTCATGAAACTCTGTTCATAGTTTTTCAGGCACTCTGTCTATCATATCTAATGCCTTGAATCTATTTGTCACTTCCACTGTATAATCATAAGGGATTTGATTTAGGTCATACCTGAATGGCCTAGTGGTTTGCCCTACTTTCTTCAATTTAACTCTAAACTTGGCAATAAGGACTTCATGATCTGAGCTACAGTCAGCTCCTGGTCTTGTTTTGCTGACTGTGTAGAGCTTCTCCACCTTTGGCTGCAAAGAATACAATCAATCTGATTTCACTATTGATCATCTGGTGATGTCCTTGTGTAGAGTCATTTCTTGTGTTGTTGGTAGATGGAGTTTGCTGTGACCAGTGTGTTCTCTTGGCAAAACTCTGTTAGCCTGCTTCATTTTGTACTTCGGGGCCAAACTTGCCTGTTACTCAAGGTATCTCTTGACTTCTTACTTTTGCATTCCAGTCCCCTGTGATAAAAAGGACACCCTTCTTTTGGCATTAGTTCTAGAGGATCTTATAGGTCTTCAAGAACTGTTCAACCTCAGCTTCTTCTTTGGCATTAGTGTTTGGGGCATAGACTTGGAATACTGTGTTATTGAATGGTTTGCTGTGGAAATGAATGGAGATCATCCTGTCGTTGTTGAGATTGCACCCAAGGTCTGCATTTTGGACTCTTCTGTTGATTCTGAGTGTTGCTCCATTTTTCTAAGAGATCCTCACTCACAGTAGTAGATATAATGGTCATCTGAATTAAATTCACCCATCCAGTCCTGGTTAGTTCACTGATTCCTAAACTGTCAGGGTTTACTCTTGCCATCTCCTGTTTGACCACTTCCAATTTACCTTGATTCATGGACCTAACATTCCAGGTTCCTATGCAATATTATTCTTTGCAGCATCAGACTTTATTTTCACCACCAGCCACAACTGGGCATTGTTTCCACTTTGGTTCCGCCTCTTCATTCCTTCTGGAGCTATTTCTCCATTCTTCTCAGGTAGCATATTGGACACCTACCAACCTGGAGGTTCACCTTTCTGTGTCCTATATTTTTGCTTTTTCATACTGTTCATGGGTTCTCAAGGCAAGGATAATGAAGTGGTTTGCCATTCTGTTCTCCAGTGGACCACATTTTGTCAGAACTCTCCATCATGACCTGTCTGTCTTGGATGGCCCTACATGGCATGGCACATAGTTTCACTGAGTTAGAATGAAATTGGGTTGTGGTCCATGGGAACAGTTTGGTTAGTTTTCTGTGATTGTGGTTTTCATTCCGTCTGCCCTCTGATGGATGAGAATAAGAGGCTTGTGCAAGTTTCCTGATGCAAAGGACTGGCCGTGGGGAAAAGCTTTGCCCATCTTGTTCTGGTGGGCAAGGCCATTCCCAGTAAGTCTTTAATCCAGTTTTCTGCTGATGGGTGGGCCCGTGTTCTCTTCCTGTAGTTAGACCTGAAGCCAAACTATGGTAGGGGGAACAGCAACCTCCTCCAAAAGGACTTATGCCAGCACGCCACGCCTCCCAGGACTGTTGCAGTCAAGTGGCCCTGACCCCAAGGCAGGCCACTGTTGACCCATGCCTCCGCCGGAGACTCCCTAACACTCACAGGCAAGTCTGGCTCGGTCTCTAGTGCCGACACTGCTCCTTTCTCCTGGGGCCTGGTGCACACAAGGTTTTGTTTGTGCCCTCCAAGGGCCTCTGTTTCCTCAATCCTGCCAAAGTTCTGTAACTAAATCCCAGTGACCTTCAAAGTCACTTTCCCTGAGGTTACTCTTATTTTCAGGGCTTCCATTCACAAATGTATCAAGCTAGTCTGATGACTAGCTGGCTTAAAACTCAACATTCAGAAAACTAAGACCATGGCATCTGGTTCTATCACTTCATGGCTAATAGATGGGAAACAATGGAAACAGTGACAGACTTGATTTCCTTTGGCTCCAAACTCACTGCAGATGGTGACTGCAGTCATGAAATTAAAAGATGCTTGCTCCTTGGAAGAAAAGCTATGACCAACCTAGAGAGCATATTAAAAAGCAGAGACGTGGCTTTGCCATCAAAGGTCTGTCTAGTCAAAACTATGGTTTTTCCAGGATTCATGTATGGATGTGAGAGTTGGACCAGAAGGAAAGCTGAGCAGTGAAGAATTGATGCTTTTGAGCTGTGGTTTTGGAGAAGACTCTTGAGAGTCCCTTGGACTGCAAGGAGATCAAACCAGTCTAACCTAAAGGAAATCAGTCCTGAATATTCATTGGAAGGACTGATGCTGAAGTTGAAACTCCAATACTTTGGCCTCCAGATGTGAAGAACTGACTCATTGGAAAAGACCCTGATTCTGGGATTGAAGGCAGAAGGAAAAGGGAACGACAGAGGATGAGATGGTCGGATGGCATCACCGACTTGATGGATGTGAGTTTGAGCAAACTCTGGGAGTTGGTGATGGACAGGGAAACCTGGCGTGCTGCAGTCCATGGGGTTGCAAAGAGTTGGACACGACTGAGCACCTGAACTGACTGAACTGATCTTAATGGTGCTGTTTTCCTTGATTGATGAATGTTAATCTTGATGACATAAACATCTGTGTTTTCTTTGAAGTGAGCATGCTTGGTGAATGTCATCCTTTCTCTAATGATGATCTAAAAGACCTGATACCCTCAAGAGGAACGGAAGAAAATTACCATGTTATAAAGCAGTATAAAATGGTATGATAGTTCTATAAACTGCTATTAATATTATCCACTTGTGCCAGAGTAATTTTTAAAAACCTAGTGTGATCTGAATCTTACCAAGTCTCTTGTTTAACAAGAGGAAAATACAGAGAAGTGCTAAAGTGTATCCTGAGGCTTAAATGAGTAAAATTCAGATAGTGTAGTAACAAGCTGATTTCTTCAACAAAATCTTTCAAGAAAGCAAAACAAATAATAGATGAGGCAAAGAATTAATAGTCCATAGACGTACAGATTGGGCTTCCCTGGTGGTTCAGTGGTAAAGGCAGTCATCAGACACATTTCAGTTCTGCTCAGTTGCACTGTTGTGTCCGACTCCCTGCAAGTTGGGAGAGAGATGGGAATACCAGACCACCTCACCTGCCTCTTAAGAATCCTGTATGCAGGTCAGGAAGCAACAGCTAGAACTGGACATGGAACAACAGACTGGTTCCAAATAGGAAAAGGAGTACATCAAGGCTGTAAATTGTCACCCTGCTTATTTAACTTTTGTGCAGAGTACATCATGAGAAACACTGGGCTGGATGAATCACAAGCTGGAATCAAGAATGCTGGGAGAAATATCAATAATGTCAGATATGCAGATGACACCACCCTTATGGCAGAAAGTGAAGAAGAACTAAAGAGCCTCTTGGTGAAAGTGAAAGAGGAGAGTGAATAGGTTGGCTTAAAGCTCAACATTCAGAAAACGAAGATCATGCCATCTGGTCCCATCACTTCATGGCAAATAGATGGGGAACCAGTGGAAACAGTGCTGACTTTATTTTTGGGGGCTCCAAAATCACTGCAGATGGTGACTGCAGCCATGAAATTAAAAGATGCTTACTCCTTGGAAGAAAAGTTATGACCAACCTAAACAGCATATTAAAAAGCAAGACATTACTTTGCCGACAAAGATCTGTCTAGTCAAGGCTATGGTTTTTCCAGTAGTCATGGTTGGATGGCATCACCGACTCAATGGACTTGAGTTTCGGTAAACTCCGGAGTTAGTGATGGACAGGGAGGCCTGGCGTGCTGCAGTTCATGGGGTCGCAAAGAATCGGACATGACTTAGCTACTGAACTAAACTGAACTGAAGAGGGAGAGTGTACGGAACAGAGATGGACAGATGGGGGACTGGACATGTAAGTTTACACGTCTGTGTATCACAGTGTCAGCTTCTGTCAGGGCCTCACCTCATATTTGTTACTTACAGTGGACTTCCACTAGCGTCCAAATGAGATTAAAGACAAAAAGCAAATCAATGTACTTTAAAGAAATCCTCTAACTTTAAAACATGTTTTGACAAGGCTACCTTGGAAAGGATATTTGAATGGGGCTGGTTTGTCTTAAGCAGCTGCACACCGCCCTCTGGTGGCCTTGTGAGAAATGGCATGAGTGCTGCAGGGCTCCCTGGCTTGTCAGTAAAAGAGCCAACACTCACACTTGCACCGTCACAGTCCTGCTGTTAGAGCAAACCCACTTCTGTAAGATTCAGTGTTTGGGCGGTGCCTTCTAGAGGAAATCACTCTCTTGACTAGGACACAAGAGGCCACTTCCCAAGGGTAGCACTTCAGGGAGTGTTGACTGAGCCCCTGAGTCAGGCGCTGGGTCCACAGGGAGACTAGAGAAGAGGTCGCTCCCTCAGGGGACCTGCAGGGAGAGGCTGGGGACGTGCTGGGTTCACTTGTCTACACCCCAGTTCTGAGTGTCTGTTGTGGAGAAGTTAGTCTATCCAAGCAAAGCAGTTGGTGGCACTTTTCTCTTTATATTAACAATAAAACAGTTTGAAAATTAGAAAACTTTGACTCAACGTGTCTGTGTGGTTTCATCTAAATTTATATAGCTTTCTAAAATATGGGATGAATTCATCTTACTGATATCTTTTTCACTTAATATAATGAGTCATTATTCCATCCATTTATAACTTTAGAATGTATGGATTCAACGAATTCAATATCATAGTATTCCTTATGACAACTTGTACTTACAGGCCCCGCTTCTAAGCTCCAGTTCCAGCTTCCCCCACTGGTATCCTGTTCTTCTCTGCAAGTGGAGTCCAAATCCTATCATCTCCAGGCACCTTCCAATCTAGAATCACTCTATGAACTTCCAGAAGATGTTTTCTTTATCCTTTCTCCTGGGGTGGCAGGCACTTCCCAACAGGTCTTCTGTGCTGTGGATTCCGTTTCTCCCAGACCAAGGTGCTGCTCAGTCAAGTTTCAGGCTGCTGTTCGCACAGAGCTTGGCGTGTGGTAAAGAGTCAATAAATATCTGAACACTAAATAAATTGAAATAGGTACTCACTGTTGCTGATAACTTCAACTGTTCTCCCCTCTTGGGAGGGGACTTCCCAGCCTCTCTGTGGTCACAGGACCACGCTGCTGCTGCATTAGTGGGACCCGGAGTGTGTCCTTTCAGACCTGGCCCATCACTCCTCCTCACACGCATTTCTCCAAGGTCTCGCTCCTTCTGCTGATGGAAGCAGATGGGGATTAACATCCAAAACACCTGGGAATCCGAGAAGCAGGAGGGCTCCAAGGGCCCATGCTTGTCCTAGCACAGGTTTGGGGGTGGACTCCAGGTGTCCCCTGGGGTGTCTTCAGACTATTCAAAGAATAATGCTTTCACCACCGTCTTTGTGCTGCTCCCCCCAGGGAGCGCTGCATAGTGGGGGAACCATTCAGTCTCCAACTTCCCTTTCCTCAGGGTGGGGGGCTTCCAGCAGCTCCAGCAGCTCAGTGGTTACAGAAGATACTTTAAAACGCGGATTTAAGGATGATGAATTCAGGAGACATAAGACTTTTATTCATTTATTTTTAAAATGTATTTTACTGAAGTATAGTCGATTTACATTGTTGTGTTAATTTGTGCTGTACAGCAGTGTGACTCAGTTATACGTATATTTTTTTTTCATATCTTTTCCATTATGGTTTATGAAGGAAAGATAAGAACTTTTAATACGTCAACCTGGACGTTATAAGAAAATTTTCCTTTTTTTTTCCTGCAAGTAAATTGTAGTGAAAATAATTACTAGTGAAGTTTGCTGACGTAATCTCTGTTATTGCTCTTTTACCTCAAAGCAAATGTCCATGTAGTGAACAGTCAAAGTATCTCAGTGATCCCAGGGGTTCCAGAGACCACACTCTGAGAACTGCGGTCCTAAATAAACCAGGGTGTCTCCCAACTGATCCCTGTCTTTCCCTCCTCTTTGTTTTGGAGATCTTCTTGAACTGGACTCCCTGCCTCCTTAAACCCAGTGGAAGGCCTTCTTCTGGGCTCCTCTCCAAGAGAACTGACCCCCTAGGAACTGATACCAGGGAGTCGCCTCAGTCTGGGAAGGGGAATCGGGGGACAGGTGTTTCCCCTTTGGAACTGGGAGCAGTTTGTTCCTAGAGGCCCTGCACACACTTATGACCTGGGTTGGTTTGGTTACACGCCAGCTTGATCTGTCTTCATATCCTGGACAGAAATCTGACATAGTGTCTAAGAGAAATAATAGTGACTCTTTCACCTCACGTGGTCTGATGCATCTGACTTAGGTCCACAAAGCACGAAGGCAGGCCTGTCCAACGGAATGTTCTGTGATGAAGGAATTGTTCTATATCTGTGCTCTCTATTCAGGGAGACACTGGCTACATGTGGCTATTTCAGCACCTCACACATGAGTGTTGTGATGAGTACTTTTCTTTTATTTAATGAATCAGTTGTTCACATATTTGTATTTATTTGGTTGAAGTCTAGTTGATTTACAATGTTGTGTTAGTTTCTGCTGTATGGCAAAGTGACTCAGTTATACACGTTTATAGGTTCTTCTTTGGATCCTTTTCCATTATGATTCATTCCAGGATGTTGAATAGGGTTACCTGTGCTACCATTGTTTATCCATTTTATTTTTAAAAAATATTTATTTATTTACTTGGCTGCGTTGGGTCTTAGTTGCAACATACAGGATGTTCAGTGCATCATGAGGGATCTTTTTCATCCTGGTATGTGGGTTCAGTTACTCCAAGGCATGTGGGATCTTAGTGCCCTGCCCAGAGATTGAACCCTTTTGCCTTGCCTTGCAAGATGGATTCTTAACCACTGGATCACCAGGGAAGTCCCCTGTTCATCCGTTCTTTATGTAATGGTTTGCAGCTAACTAACCCCCAACCCCCACACCCCTCCCTCTTGGCAACCACAAGTCTGTTCTGTATCTGTGAGTCTGTGTCTCTTTTAATTTTATTTCATTCAAATATGACTAGTCGCCAGCATATCGGACAGTGTGTGTCTAGAATGTCCTTAACTTTCAGTCTCTCCCTCCCAAAAGTTATTCTGTGACTCATAGATTGATGCATATTAAAATACAGTCTTTATATGAGTATAGTGGGTTTGTCTATTTAAGGTACAGCCTTAAAATGCAGCATGCACAGAAAGTTCCATTAATATGTGTTTTGGCAACTAGAATGTTAAGCAGACATTAAGCAGACCATGGTATACCACCTTCAGATTATAAGTGTTCAAAACTGCCCATCACTGGAGCTAATTCTTGCTCTATTATACTGAGCTCTTGGTGATTTCCTTAACCTGGTAAGCATAAGTAGACACAGAAGTGTTCACTCAACCCAAGAGAAAGTGTTTGTTGAACACAACATAAATCAAGTACCTTGTAGGACTTGTACATACTTGCAACATTATGAAGCAGAAGATGTAACCTAAGGATCCACCACCTTAAAATTCTTTTTTAAAAATATAATTTTATTTATTTATTTTTGGCTGTGCTGGGCATTGCTCTGTGGGCTTTTCTGTAGTTGTGGTGAGTGGGGGCTACTCTCTAGCTGTGGCACACAGCTTCTCGTTTCAGGGGTTTCTCTAGCTGGAAAGAACGGTTTCTATGGTATTCTCCTTCTACACTTCCCCCTCAAATTCAAGCAATTCTTTTTTCCTTCACCTTTGGACTCTTGTCTCCTAGACAAAATATATATGACTATTTTACACTTGGGAAATGAAGAGTTGTATGACCCAAAGATGAAAACTCATAAAAATCCATAACTCTTCTCTGTGTTAATCAAACACTCACAAAGACACAAACATGTGCACCTATTCAAACTCAAAGACACAGAAACAATTTGACAGGACTTCCTGCTGGTCCAGTGGTTAAGAACTCGCCTGCCAGTGCAAGGTCCGCACCTTCAATCCTGGGTCAGGGAACTACGGTCCCACAGGACACGGAGCAGCTAAGCTGGCGTGGTGCGGCTATTGAAGTTCCGCTGCTCTGGAGCCCGTGTGCCACAGTCCATGTACGGCAAAGGAGAAGGAAGCTCCCTCGTGTGCGACTAAGACCCAACGCAGCCAAACAAATACATATATTAAAAAAAAAAAAGAGTAAAGACGAGGGAAGGAGGTACAAGAGGGGACTGAGGAGGGAGGAGGAAGTGAGCTGACTCAGGAAGTGGCTTCTGGAGAGTACAGAGGGGAGCCCCTGAGATCTGAGCTCAACAGTTTAGAGAAGGTCCCAGCACCTGGGCAGCAGCCGGAAGACGAAAGTAAAGTAAAAGTAAATGCAACTAAATATCTCCTGTGTGAGGATTACAGTTCTTTTAACTTTGTCCTTTATCACTTTCAACCCTTTGTAACTTATTTTACAGTGAACCTTTATCATATCATGTGTTATACATATACATCATAATCAGAATTATAAAGCTTCCTTTAAATTTTGAAGAAGGAAGGCAGGTGGGTAGAAAAGTGAAGAGCTGGGGACATGAGGCTGGACATCCTGGGCTCCGTGCCTGGGCTCCGGGCAGCGACTCACAGGGGCGTCTCTTCTCTTCTCAGGACGGAATTCTCTGTGGAGGCCAAGCAGAATCTTAACCTTCTTCTCAGAGGTGTGGTCGTCTGTTAGGACTTTGTCCCCTCTTTGATGCTTTTAACACAGTTTTTGTATTTTCCATGGCATTTTCAGCTATTTTCTGTGGGAAGAACTGTCCGTACAAGTCAGCCCATCTTTTCCAGTGGTGGAATTTCTATGGCAGAACAGCTCAGTCAACATATGATGGGTCCTGGGCAGAGAATGTATGTGCTAACACGTGGCCTGAAGGGGATTGGTCAAGGGTTTTACAAGGGCAAGGTATGTTCAGCTCATTTTTCCAAAGCATTCTTTAACTCCACACAAGAGGATTGAGAAGATGCTCCAGCAGAAACAAAATAACTAATTCATGTTCTCCCTCCATTCCCAGTCACCCAAGTCCTCTATTTAGAAACCACTGCAGTTAGGAATTCCTGATTTCTCTTCTCAGAAATGTACATCTAGACGTTAATGAATACTGTTCTGTCAGGGAAAGAGCTCAGGGCACAGACAGGAACAAATTATTTGCAAATTCACATATATGGAAAAGAACTTGTTTTAGAATATACATAGAACCATTACATTCAACAATATAAAAATAAACACCAATTTAATGAAAGAAAAGTCTGAACAGACACCTCCTCAAGATGATATGGAAATACATCCAAAAGGTGCTCAACATCACATGTTATGAAGACATGCAGATAAACACAGCAATGATACATCCTCACACACCTAGTAGAGTAGCTAGAAGCCAGGAACCGGTGATGCCAAGTGCTGACCAGGACATGGAGCAGCAGAAACCCTGGCTCACTGGAGCAGGAATAGGAAGCAGGGCAGTCGCTAGTAATGAGTCAGCAGTTTCTTATGAAGCTACACAGAGACTCTCCATCCCATCTGCTCATCAGTCTAGTACTTCTCCATCTCACTGGAAAACTTATATTTGCACAACCCCCTGCACACCAGAGTTTATATCAGAGTTCCCCTTAAGTGTGGACTGCACATGGTACCTTCCTTCCATATTTCAAAGACTACAGTGTGGACAGTGAGGAAGTAAAAATAGAACTTCACAAGGAGAAACCGAGGAAATATATCTTAGGTGGGTGCTGAAGTGAATTTATTAGTGATATTCCAGTGGACAGTATAAACCCTTGATGTGTGGAGAATGTCACTTCATCCCTGTGGTCTTCTTTGCAAAAACCCAAGTCAACTAGAGAGACATTCCACACTATCCCTGAGCAATTCTCAAAAACGTCCAGGTCATCACACAAAAATGGAAGTCTGAGAGACTGTCACGGCCAGAGGAGCCTGAAGGAGACATGATTCAGTTTCAGTTCAGTTCAGTCGCTCATTTGTATCCGACTCTTTGCGACCCCATGAATCGCAGCACGTCAGGCCTCCCTGTCCATCATCAACTCCCGGAGCTCACTCAGACTCACGTCCATCGAGTCGGTGATGCCATCCAGACATGATTAGAACCTAATTTATATCATTTGTCTTTGATAGGATATTGGGTCAGCCTCCATCCTCAGCCTCCCGCTCTCTCCCACCTCGGTTCCCTCCAGCCACCAGAGCAAACAGGGCTTGAGCATCCAGTACGTGCCAGGCTCTGTCCTGAGCACCTCCCATATCAACTCAACCAGCCCTCACCACATCCCTGAAACGTCGCCTGTTTTGCAGATGCGGATGAGCACAGAGGGAAAATAACTTGTCTGGAGTAACACAGCTAGGAGGGTGGGGGAGGACATGCTGGGGTGAAGACTGCCCAGCTGGAGCCCCCACTCTCCAGTCTCCAGGGACTTGGTCCGTCCTGTGACACCACCACACCATCCAATATACACGCACGACTCCTTATCAGCGGTTTCCCTCTATATAGACCACAGCTGCCCCATCAACTCCTGTTCATCCTCAAGGCTGCTTTCAAATGTCCTCTCCTCAGGAAGGACGTCTTGAGCTATTCCCAGACTACAGTGACGCCCTTGCTCTCTATCCCAAATGCCTATTTCCCAGCTGGACTATTTAGCATCAAAACACCCAGGGCAAGTTCTTGGACTACCCTAGTGGCTCAGCTGGTAAAAATTCTGCCTGCAATGTGGGAGACCTGGGTTCGATCCCTGGGTTGGGAAGATCCCCTAGAGAAGGGAAAGGCTACCCCCTCAATAGTCTGGAGAATTCCTGGACTATACAGTCCATGGGGTCGCAAAGAGTCAGACACAACTGAGCGACTTTCGCTTTCACCTAATGCATCCCCAGGGCCTGGCAGAGAGCATGTGCTAAATAAATATCATTTCAGTTAAAGAATTAATAAACGTCCTCAAAACATCATTGGGATTCCCACGTGTCCCTAGTGGTAAAGAACTCGCTGGCCAATGCAGGAGGCGTTAAGAGACGTGGGTTTAATCTCTGGATTGGGAAGATCCCCTGGAGGAGGGCAAGGCAACCCACTCCAGTGTTCTGGAGAAGCCCGTGGACAGAGGAGCCTGGCAGGCTACAGTCTATGGGGTTGCAAAGATTCGGACATGACTGTGTGACCTAGCGTGCACGCACACAAAGAGTCATTAGGGAGAACTTCATGTTTATAGTATTGCTTGGCTGAAATATTTGGACCAACCTTCCCACTTAATAGCCTTTTTTTTCCCCCTGATGAGATATAATTTGCTTAAAAATAGACTCTTCATATTTGAAGAGTGTTATCTGAAGGCTAAAAAATTCTGTCTGACCACAGAATTCAAAAATTGGTCATTTCCGTAGAAGCATCAGAGAGACAGAATTGGGTTCATCATAAGGTATTGTTTTTATTAACAATTACAATTACACAGGAATCAGCTTCTTTGGTAGCAGCTGAATTCTCCATCACTAAAGGACTTCAACTATTCCCTCTGGATGTTGTATAGAGAAGGGTGATGTTGTGAGAGGATTAACCCCATGGTCTGAGGCCCCCTTCCTCTCTGAAGGTGCCATAGCGATGGAACACTGAGCTGGTTGTCTCAGGACCTGGCTTCCACCAGCTGTGTGATCCTGGGCTGGGCACTTCTGAGTCTCATTCCAAACACTTGATACTTAAGCTGTGATTATATCTGACTGACTTCAGAGTAATAAATGGAATAAATTGGATAGTACATGTACATTTTTGTTTTCTTTTCTTCTTTTTTTGCATCATAACAGCCAAAATCAGCTCTTTTCCTTCTTTCTTTTCTGATTGCACACCACATACCAACAACAGCAAATAATTTTTTAAATGGAAAAAATTCACCCGCAGTCTCACTACCTAATATGATAATAGTACCTTCTCCATTCTCTTCCAGTGTGACTGATCTCCGTTCGTCTCCAAGGCAAACCATTCAATATCACAGTAATCCAAGTCTATGCCCCAACCAGTAACGCTGAAGTAGCTGAAGTTGAACGGTTCTATGAAGACCTACAAGACCTTTTAGAACCAAAAAAGATGTCCTTTTCATTATAGGGGACTGGAATGCAAAAGTAGGAAGTCAAGAAACACCTGGAGTAACAGGCAAATTTGGCCTTGGAATACAGAATGAAGCAGGGCAAAGACTAATAGAGTTTTGCCAAGAAAATGCACCGGTCATAGCAAACCCCCTCTTCCAACAACACAAGAGAAGACTCTACACATGAACATCACCAGATGGTCAACACCGAAATCAGATTGATTATATTCTTGGCAGCCAAAGATGGAGAAGCTCTATACAGTCAGCAAAAACAAGACCAGGAGCTGACTGTGGCTCAGACCATGAACTCCTTATTGCCAAATTCAGACTGAAATTGAAGAAAGTAGGGAAAACCACTAGACCATTCCTGTATGACCTAAATCAAATCCCTTATGATTATACAGTGGAAGTCAGAAATAGATTTAAGGGACTAGATCTGATAGATTGCCTGATGAACTATGGACTGAGGTTCATGACACTGTACAGGAGACAGGGATCAAGACCATTCCCATGGAAAAGAAATGCAAAAAAGAAAATGGCTGTCTGGGGAAGCCTTACAAATAGCTATGAAAAGAAGAGAAGTGAAAAGCAAAGGAGAAAAGGAAAGATATAAGCATCTGAATGCAGAGTTCCAAAGAATAGCAAGAAGAGATAAGAAAGCCTTCCTCAGCGATCAATGCAAAGAAATAGAGGAAAACAACAGAATGGGAAAGATTAGAGATCTCTTCAAGAAAATTAGAGATACCAAGGGAACATTTCATGCAAAGATGGGCTCGATAAAGGACAGAAATGGTATGGACCTAACAGAAGCAGAAGATATGAAGAAGAGGTGGCAAGAATACAGAGGAACTGTACCAAAAAAGATCTTCACAACCCAGATAATCATGATGGTGTGATCACTCATCTAGAGCCAGACATCCTGGAATGTGAAGTCAAGTGGGCCTTAGAAAGCATCAGTATTAACAAAGCTAGTGGCAGTGATGGAATTCCAGTTGGGCTATTCCAAATCCTGAAAGATGATGCTGTGAAAGTGTTGCACTCAATATGCCAGCAAATTTGGAGAACTCAGCAGTGGCCACAGGACTGGAAAATGTCAGTTTTCATTGTAGTCCCAAAGAAAGGCAATGCCAAAGGATGCTCATACTACTGCACAATTGCACTCATCTCACATGCTAGTAAAGTAATGCTCAAAATTCTCCAAGCCAGGCTTCAGCAATACGTGAACCGTGAACTTGCAGATGTTCAAGCTGGTTTTAGAAAAGGCAGAGGAACCAGAGACCAAATTGCCAACATCCGCTGGATCATTGAAAAGCAAGAGAGTTCCAGAAAAACATCTATTTCTGCTTTATTGACTATGCCAAAGCCTTTGACTGCGTGGATCACAATAAACTGTGGAAAATTCTTCAAGAGATGGGAATACCAGACCACCTGACCTGCCTCTTGAGAAATTTGTATGCAGGTCAGGAAGCAACAGTTAGAACTGGACATGGAACAACAGACTGGTTCCAAATACGAAAAGGAGTTCGTCAAGGCTGTATATTGTCACCCTGCTTATTTACCTTATATGCAGAGTACATCATGAGAAACGCTGGGCTGGAGGAAGCACAAGCTGGATCAAGATTGCCGGGAGAAATATCAATAACCTCAGATATGCAGATGACACCACCCTTATGGCAGGTTCCATATAGATGTATTTATTATTATTATTATTTTGAAGTTAGTTGATTTAAAATATAACACATCCTTCTTGCAGTCTCCATTTCTTCATCTATGAAGTGAGAAATCTAGTGTTTCTTTCCAGTCGTGTTTGGGATGATTAAAAGTGTTAATATATTTGAGGTGGTTGCAGCTGCACCACCTTTTTAATTATAATACAGCACATGGATAATAAATTATTACCAATAAGCATTTTCTGCCAGTTAAGCATTAACTTTCATCCTCATTCATTTTCTTGTGTGATTGTTTAATCAAAGGCATACTTGTCTGTAAATTAAGAAGTCAAATATCTGTGCATGATTTCTCATGATACAGACTCTTATTATAATCCTGATTCTTCTCAATTTCTGCTTTCCCGTTGGTGACCACTTTGAATACTTTTTACCTGATTCTTTTGGCTTTTATTTCCAAATCTCTAAACACGATGCCTTGTTAGAACTGCTGCTTGATTTTTCCATCACAGCCACTGTCTGCCACATCACACAGTGGCTGATGCAATAGTTGATGGTCATTGTTTTTTGCACGCTTCCCATTCCTTCAGCTCCCACTTTATTTACATATTGATCATACTTAGTTCATTCAGCTTTTTCTTTCCCATGACTATTATACTTGTCAAGTAAAAAGATGCTCAACTTAAGATGTGAGTTAAGTTTTATTTGGGGCAAAATGAGGACTGAAGCCTGGGAGACAGCACCTCAGATAGCTCTGAGAAACAGCTCCACAGAGGTAGGGAAGGAAGGTCAGTATATATGATTTTGGTGAAGGGGGGAGTTCAGTGCAATCAAGCTTATCTTCCAAAGCTTTTCTGCTAGTCACAAGGAGCTGATCTCACCATGAAAGGATTTAATGCTTTTCTACATATGAGGAAGTGAAGTGAACCAAAGGACTAGAAAAGGTCAGTTTTCATTCCAATCCCTAAGAAGGACAATGCCAAAGAATGTTTAAACTACCATACAGTTGTACTCATTTCACATGCTAGCAAAATTAGGCTCAGAATTCTTCAAGCTAGGCGTCAGCAGTATGTGAACTGAGAAATTCCAGATGTACAAGCTGGGTTTAGAAAAGGCAGAGGAACCAGAGATCAAATTGCCAGCATTTGTTGGATCACAGAGAAAGCAAGGGAATTCCAGAAAAACATCTACTTCTGCTTCATTGACTACGCTAAAGCCTTTGACTGTGTGGATCACAACAAACCGTGGAATGGTCTCAAAGAGATGGGAACACCAGACCATATTACTTGTCTCCTGAAAACCTGTATGCAAGTCAAGAAGCAACAGGTAGAACCTGATACAGAACTACAGACTGACTTAAAATTGGGAAAGGAGGATAATTAGGTTGTACATTGTCACCCTGCTTATTTAACTTATATGCAGAATACATCAGGCAAAATGCCAGGCTGGATGAACCACAAGTTGGAATCAAGATTGCCAGGAGAAATAAATATCAACAACCTTAGATAAGGAGATGATACCATTTTAATGGCAGGAAGTGAAGAAGAGGAACTTAAGAGGCAGGAAGAACTAAAGAGCCTGTTGATGAGTGTGAAAGAGGAGAGTGAAAAAGCTGGCTTAAAACTCAACATTTAAAAAACTAAGATCATGGCATCCAGTCCCATCACTTCAAGGCAAATAGAAGGGGGAAAAGTGGAAGCAGTGACAGATTTTATTTTCTTGGGCTCCAAAATCACTGCAGACAGACTGCAGTCATGAAATTAAAAGACGCTTGCTCCTTGGAAGGGAAACCATGACTAACTTTGACAGCGTATTAAAAAAGCAGAGACATCACTTAGCCAACAAAGATACATATTGTCATAGTTATGGTTTTTGCAGTAGTCATGTACAAATGGAGAGTTGGACCACGAAGAAACCTGAGGGCGAAGGAATTGATGCTTTCAAATTGTGGTTCTGGATAAGGCTCTTGAGAGTCTCCTGGACAGCAAGGAGATCAAACAAGTCAATTCTAAAGGAAATCAACCCTGAATACTCATGGGAAGGACTGATGGTAAAGTTGAAACTCTGATACCTTGGCCACCTGAAGAGAAGAGCCAACTCTTTGGAAAAGACCCTGATGCTGGGAAAGATAGAAGGTAAAAGGAAAAGGTGGAGACAGAGGATGAGATGATTAGATAGCATCACTGAGCCAATGGACAGGATCTTGAGCAAACTCCGGGAGATAGCGAAGGACAGGGATGCCCAGCACACTGCAGTACATAGGGTCACAAAGAGTCAGACACGACTTAGAGACTGAACTACAGGAACGGATATGAGATGCAGGAACTGAGATCACAAAATCAGTTCTTGAAAATAATCTCTCTAAAGACCCATTCCACTAGCTTCCCTGGAGCACAAAGGGCCTCATTCTCCTCCCTGTGTGTCGAAGGTCAACAGCTGTAGCAGCCCGGGAGTCAGTCTCTGGAGAGGCAGATGGCAGATGCCCTCAGCAAGTGCCGATTCTAGCTGACACACTCGTGTGTAAACTCTCTTACCGCTCACTTTCTGCACAACCTCTTGTTCTCCCTGAGTTAACACTTGCCTTTGTGCTTGCTGATTACGTTCTATGAAGCTCTCAGGAATTCAGCTCTAATGACTCCCCTGTTTGCATGACTCTTTCAAGAAGCGTGGATACTTTGGATATTCCATCACTTTTTCCTTTTTTGGAAATGTCGTCCTGGACCCTGCTGACGTGCTCCCACCTGGTCTGGATTCTTCTGCATCTGGAGCAGAGCCATCCTCCTAGGATCTCCCTCCACCACCATCTGGGCAGCACTTTAAAGTGCTGTGGATACTGCATAGCACAGGGAACTCTACCCAGCACTCTCAACAATCATCATCTCAACAATCATCACTGTATTGTACAGCAGGAAGTGACACAGCATTGTAAATCAATTACACTCCATTGAAAACAAAACAAACAAGTAAGCAAGCAGACGTCTACCCCGGATGGCATTTATTAGTCACTTGTTCTTTCAGCCAAACCCGAGTGCCTGCATTGTCCCAGGTCAAGTTCCAGTTCCAGATCTTTGCTCTAACAATTGAAATTTGACATTCTTGTCCATCCCTTTCTCCCCCTCACCTGATTAGGAGCATTTCCACATTAGGAGAATTCCACACTGAAAGAGTCTTGGTAGGAGGCAGAGACCACCTTCCTCCATTAAAGAAGAAAACCCACTTTCCCACATATTCTTGCCAGAGCACACAGCATGATGCTGAGGTGACCACATGTCAGACTCTACTCAGGATGTTGTGACACAGAGAAGCTGGAACTATGCAGGATGCATCTGACAAGGGTGTCAAGAGTGGGAGCCACACCACCTCCTGTTGTCAGGAGCCTCAGTGATGGCCGTCCTCAGCGCGGGGTCCACGCCCAGCACGAGGGGCTCACTGTGTGAGCAGTGACACTGTGCCCCAGCAGGGCCGAAAGTTCCTTTGTGGGACCTGGCCTGGAGTGGACACTGGATCCTGTCCCCGTGGAGCCATATATATATAGTACTGTATGTCTAACTTTATTTGGACCCCATTGTTAGCTCCAAGAATAAGTGAGGAGAACTCAACCTGGAGAATAGTTTCAGAGAGCAAGGATTTCATTACGCTGAACTATGAACCACTGCCTAAGTCTTCAGGTGGAATAAGAACTACATTATTTCTCAACATCACACCTCATAATTGACAATATAGGTATTCCCTTTTCTTTCGGAAGGAAAAAAAAAAGCTTTTAAATGTGGATTTAAGACCCCTCTCTGGCCACTCGATGTCATATACCTCAGGAGTTCCCAAATTGGCTAATCACCAGAATTGCTTGTGGGGCTTCTTATGAAACGCTCAGCCTCTCTCCAGAACCACCTTCTCAGAGTATTAGGACAAGACCAAGGGATTGCTTCTTTAACAACCTCTGTGTGTGAGGCTGATACACAACATCTGGGAATCCTGGTCTACGTTCGTTCTTGCTACTAAAAGTGTGATCTGAAGACCAGCAGCATCAGCACCAACCTTATTACAAATGCAGATTCTCAGGCTCTACTCCCGACTGTCTAGATTTAATACGGGTCCAGGGGAGCACTGTCATCCCCACCCTGGACACCACACTAATCCTACAGGCTCCTCCACTGCCTCACTCACCCTTCACCTCCTGATTCTGCTCAGCAGTTAGACTGATGCTTCTAACGAGCAGTCACACCAGGTCATCTTCTAGTCAAACCATCTTATGAGTGCACATCTTTCACAGACATAAGACACCTTCTAATATGCTGGAGGCCCACATGATCTGGCCAGACACCAGATCTCATGTCAATTCCTCGCTCCTCCAGCCACACCTGCCTCCTGGCTCTTCCTTGAACACACACACTCTCCTGCCCTCCTGCATTTGCACTGGAGGCTCCTCTGCCTGGAGAGGACTCCCCCCAGACATGCTTATGGACATTCTTTCATGTCCTTCACATCTTTACTCAAAGGTCATCTCCTCAACGAGGCCGATACTGAACACTCTAGTAAAACAGCCACATTTCCTGTACCCACATACTTATACTCTGGGTCACCTTCCTCAGAGCACTTGCCAAATCTCTAGGCAGACACTTCCCTCACTTATTAGGCTCACTCTGCCCCCCTCACCAGAACACACTGCCCGAGGCCAACAAAGGGTGTCTGCTGTTAGTTCACTGAGGTTTCACTGATGCAAAAATAGAGCATCCTCTATCTGGCACACAACAAATACCAGATGAAGGAACGATCAGTGTAGACGCCTCTGTATTCTATCTTCATTAATGTGGACTCAGGCCACTTGCTCTCTCGCGGCAGCTACAGCACATCATCCACTCACACTGACATCAGTGCTGCCTGTGCTTTCCCCAGAGCTGATCAGCCCTCCCTCCCACACCCACCAGTCTGCACTCTACACATAATGATATTTTCTCTTCAGAAAAGATCCCAGGGGCACAGGTCGCATATTCTTCCTGCTGTGACTATTAGGCAGCACTTTTTAATTCCAGAAGTTTGTTCTGGAAGAGGTCAGCAGTCTCGCCACCTCTTCATGTTACACTAATAGGAGCACAGACACCTTCAGATGCAGCTGCAGAAAGAGGGGTCTGGGGATCTGACGTCGCAAAGTGGGACCAAGCATCACTCAGTCCCCACAAGGCAGCTGTCTCACACTGTGAGAGAAAAGAATCAAGAAGCAGTTCAGTCAGTCATGTAAGGGCTGACATTCTCCACAGCCCCCCACACGCTCACATGTCCCACTCAGAGACCCCCGCCATCCAGTGTGTCCCCTCTGCCCTAACCCCTCTCCCAATCTAGACGCCCCAGGGTCTCACCTTTAGGAACCATGAGAGACACATCAGAGCCCTGGGCACTGTCACTGCCTGGGGAGAACAAGACCAGAGTGTGGTCAGAACCCACAGGAGAGAAACTGGAGAAGGCACTTTGAGGAGGGTGAGTCCCGAATGGCCTCCTGTTTGCACCCGCACAAGGGTCTCAGGATTCACACCCTCCGTACTTACTTGCAGCCTGGGTGTAGCCCCTTCCTGTTTGACCTGTGAGAAGAAAGTATCACGTGAGCGACCAGGGAGACGACTGAGTCATGAGATCCTAGAACTCCCTAGTCCTGGACAACAAAGAACTTTGCAGAACCGTGATTAAAAATCCAGGACAGTCTCAGGAACATGAAGGAAGGAGACCTGGGGGGACTGGACTAGCTGCCCTCCTGGAGGTCTGTCCTCAGCAGGGACATTCCCTCCTGACCTTCAAATGCTGAGAAACAGGCCTGCAACTGGAATTATGAAGATGAAAAATGTGTCTTTCATTTTCACATGTACTTTACAAAAGGGTCAGTCTTAGCATCAGCTCAGATTCCACAAGTGTGTGGAGGGTACTTTCCAGTAAAGAGGCAGGGAACTTCCACCTGGGCCAGAATCTTGCTCAGTGAGACAAAAAAAAAAAAAAAACAGATCCCTCCCTCCTTTCCCTACCTGAGTGCTTAATTCCTCCAAATCACAGCTCCAGTCACCACAGCTCCAGTGACCATGAGGAGAACCAGGCCAACAATGATGCCCATGATGGGGATGGAGGGCTGAGGAGGTTCTGTGGAAGAAAGGGAAGGGGCCCAGACTTCAGGCTTCAGTCCTGACCTTGCTGAACATGTCCAGAAGGGCTCCTGCCTTATCTAAGAGGAAACTCTATTCTGACCCCGTCCTTACTCCATCTCAGGGAGAGGGGCTCCTGAAGCCCCTCGTGCTGCACGTGGCACGTGTATCTCTGCTCTTCTCCAGAAGGCACCACCAGGGCCGCCCACTTCTGGAAGGTTCCATCCCCTGAAGGCCTGGTCTCCACAAGCTCCATGTCCTGAGTCTGGTCCTCCCCGTCTTGCTGCCAGGTCAGTGAGATCTCCTCAGGGTAGAAGCCCAGGGCCCAGCACCTCAGGGTGACCTCACGGTCAGAGATGGGGTGATGGGCCACATGTGTCTTTGGAGGGTCTGAAGAGGAAGAATCAGAAAATTCACATTCCATGGGCCACTGAAGCAGTACCACATGACCATGCTGAGAATGGACGAGATAATGGGTTTGAACAGAAGCAGCAGAAACACCAGACACCAACCTGGACTCCCGGATTGGGAAAAACTCCTAGTTCTTGGAAAGTTCTGGAGTCAGGGTGAGTGCCAAGGTAGGAGACTCCATGGAAGGGGAAATGACAGAGTAATGGTCCTGATTTGGGTGGAGGCTGAATGCCTCAGAAAAGTTGGAGTCTGGCCTCCTAAGATGGTCTCAGGGTGAGAACAGGCCTTGAGAGATAAAGTCATGGTTCACAAGATGACAGTCAGGGTCAAAGGGCACCACTGACTAGTTACTTCAGGGGTGGTTTTCTGCTTCTCCAAAAACACTGACTGCTTTAACTGTCCTTCAGAGAAATGGGGCCACTGGTGTGTCACTGTTTTCTACAGAATATGAAAACCTGGGGGGATTCCCAGAAGGAGCCCATTTTCCTCTCCTCGTGGAAAGCCAGCTCCAGCCTGAGACGAGATCAGGGAGGCCCGGTGCCCCTCATACCTGCGCGCAGCAACGTGTCCTTTCCTGTCTCCAGGTGTCTGAGGAGCCACTGCACGCACTTGACCTCCAGGTAGTTCCGTTGGAACTCTGCCTCCCCGGAGGTTTCCCACTTGCGCTTGGTGATCTGAGCCACCGTGTTCGCCGCGGTCCAGGAGCGCAGGTCTTCGTTCAGGGCGAGGTAATCCGCACCGTCATAGGCGTTCTGCCAGATCCCGCGGAGGAGGCGCCCCTCCGGCCCCACGTCGCAGCCAAACACCCACTGGAGGGTGTGAGACCCTGACCCGCCCCGACCACCCGCGGTGATTAAACTCAAACTGAAAATGAAACCGGGTCAAGTCCCCGCCCCCCACTTCCCCAGGCTCCTTCCTCGGACCCAGAGATTCGGGGCGACCCCAGCCAGTCCCTGGGGATGGGGGTCGTGACTTGGACCCGGGCCCATCTCGCTCACCGGCCTCGCTCTGATTGTAGAAACCGCGTAAGGTGTTCAAGCCCGTTCGCAATCTCTGTTGAGCTTTCTTGGCATCTCTTGTCATCGCTTCCCAATATTCCGGCCCCTCCTGCTCCATCCAAGGCGCCCGCGGCTCCATTCTCGGATTCGGGGCGTCGCTGTCGAACCGCGCGAACTGTGTGTCGTCCACGTAGCCGACGGCAAAGAAACGCGGCTCCCCGAGGCCGGGCCGGGACACGCACGTGCAGAAATAGCTCAGGGAGTGGGAGCCTGGGGACGGGGAGGGGTGAGACCCGGCCCGATGTTCCTCCTGGAGCGGGTCCCGGGTCAGAGGTGATGGGGCCGGGAGTGGGGAGGGGGCTAGGGGCACGTGAGACCGAAAAGGTCGGAGAAGGACCGGGACTTCTTAGGGGAGAGAAAAGGGGGCGGGAAGCAGGGGAGGGATAGGACGGGACCAGGTGAGAGAGGACGGGTCTGGGCGAGGGCGGCGGCGTGGCTCCTTCCCTGGGGGTTCTGCCCATCCCACTCCCCCCGGCCCCCTGGCGGTCCCCTCGCCCTTTCCCGCAGAGGCCGTTCCCTCCCGACTCCGCACTCACCCGCCCAGGTCTCGGTCAGGACCAGGACCTCCGAGAGCAGCAGGAGGAGGGTTCGCGGCCCCATGACCCGTATCCTCCGGGTCTGGGGAGAAACCGAGTCCCGGCGGAGGAGGTGTGGGTACCGTTGGAGACTATAACCTGGAATCGCGGGGCCGCTGATTGGCTTCTAGAAACCAGACACCCAATGCAAGTGAGAACTAGGGCCGCGAAACGAGTGTCCGGCCGGAAAGGCACAACACAGTTCGCGAAAAGAAAGTGAAACTCGAGGAGACTAGGGATTCCCCAACACAGTTCCGCCCCAAACAAGGCCCTTGACTCTGGGACGCTGAGGCCTTGAGAACCGCATCCGGTACCTGGGACTTTGCCCTGATCTCTCCTCTCGTGCACCGAGAACTCGGCAATCACACTCTCCCGAGTCCTCGCCCAGCGACTCTGTAGTCAGATATTTTCAGAACATTTTGGTCAGGATATTTATACAGTCCTACAAATTAGTGAGGACCCCTAGGATAATTTTGTTTATGTAGTTACTTCTGTCGATATTTTCCGTAGTAGAAATAACAGTTTAAACATTTTTAACTAATTTATTTAGAATAATGTTAATAACCCATGATTTTTACATGAAAAATAACTATTTCTCCAAATAAACTCTATAGTGGGAACAGTGGAAGTTTTTTCATTATTATATTTTTGCAAGTCTTTTCCTTGTCTCTCTCACTGGATTTTATATTTGTTTTGCGTTGAATCCGTTATTTTGATTGAAAATCTATGGAAATAAAAAGGACCATATATATGTAGGAGTAATATTTTTAATAACCTTTCCTGTTATTTATGGATGTTTATCTTTGATACAAAGCTAAAACTATGCAAGTGATAGTTTCTTAAAGGTTATTTTTTCAGTGGACCTGAAACAATATCACTATTTCCTATTCTGTTATATTAAAATCCATAAGCCTATTTTGCAGAGTGGATGTCACTTGTACTAATGTAAGATTTTTTAAAAGTAATTCATTGTTTCACTAAGTTTTATAGCTCTTCCAGTGTCATTCCTTCTTTCAAATAAAAATTGCATTCCATGAAAAAGAGAGTAGTTCAACTCATACAAATGATTTTCCTTGGGACATAGGACTGTGGAATGTAGCAGAAATGCTTGATGTATACTTCCCATGTCATCAGAGAAGATAGTTCTTTTTAAGAAAAATAACTATTTGCTAGCATTTTGAGATACGACCATAAGCCTATTATTTTCCTAAAAGAAGCAGCTCATTTTGACAGTAGGGAAAACAACAGAGCAATATTTGTGCAAGGCATATATTAAGATTAGAACACCATTTTCTGAATTTTGCTTAAGCATGAAAAACTTGAAAGGCCGATATTCACACCAGTTTTTTTTTTTTTTAAGCATTGATAGTTTTTGATACTTTGAAATAGCAAACCAGGGAAACAGGAGAGCAACCTGTATTAAGTATTAGCAGTCAATAAAGTCTCAAGTGATGGTAAGACACTAGATACCAGGTAATCCAGAAAGATCGTTCTGAGGGAAAGAATTGCAAATGCAACATTTCTGAAGGAAGCATTAAAAATGGTTACAGCATATATGTCATTAAAATGTTATATCTCAAAATGAGAAAGCTGACATTCAGTTGACACAAAATAATTCTAGAAAAGAATGGAAGATTCATCAATATTAAATCTCATTAATAACATTAATGAGAAGATTATTAAGAAGAAGTGTCAAGAATATACTGAAGAACTCTACAAAACAGATCTTAAAGACCCATATAACCACGATGGACTATGGAAGGAGGTTCATGTCATTGTACAGGAGACAGGGATCAAGACCATCCACATGGAAAAGAAATGCAAAAAAGCAAAATGCCTGTCTGGGGAGGCCTTACAAATAGCTGTGAAAAGAAGAGAAGTGAAATGCAAAGGAGAAAAGGAAAGATATAAGATATAAGACATGCAAATAAACACAGCAATGATACATCCTCACACACCTAGTAGAGTAGCTAGAATCCAAGAACCGGTGATGCCAAGTGCTGACCAGGACACGGAGCAGCAGAAACCCTGGCTCAATGGGGCAGGAATAGGAAGCAGCACAGTCGCTAGAAATGAGAATCAGCAGTTTCTTATGAAGCTACACAGAGACTCTCCATCGCATCTGCTCATCAGTCTAGTACTTCTCCATCTCACTGGAAAACTTTTATTTGCACAAACCCCTGCACACCAGAGTTTATATCAGAGTGCCCCTTAAGTGTGGACTGCACATGGTACCTTCCTTCCAAAGACTACAGTGTGGACAGTGAGGAAGTAAAATAGAACTTCACAAGGAGAAACCGAGGAAATATATCTTAGGTGGGTGCTGAAGTGAATTTATTAGTGATATTCCAGTGGACAGTATAAATAAACCCTTGATGTATGGAGAATGTCACTTCATCTCTGTGGTCTTCTTTGCAAAAACCCAAGTCAACTAGAGAGACATTCCACACTATCCCTGAGCAATTCTCAAAAACATCCAGGTCATCAAACAAAAATGGAAGTCTGAGAGACTGTCATGGCCAGAGGAGCCTGAAGGAGACATGATTCAGTTTCAGTTCAGTTCAGTCTCTCAGTCGTGTCCGACTCTTTGCAACCCCATGAATCGCAGCACGCCAGGCCTCCCTGTCCATCATCAACTCCCGGAGTTCACTCAGACTCACGTCCATCGAGTCAGTGATGCCATCCAGACATGACTAGAACCTAATTTATATCATTTGTCTTTGATACGATCTTGGGTCAGCAAAAAGAAAATCACACCAGGGAAGAAGGGCTTCCAGGGCCCAGCCTCCATCCTCAGCCTCCCGCTCTCTCCCACCTCGGTTCCCTCCAGCCACCAGAGCAAACAAGGCTTGAGCATCCAGTACATGCCAGGCACTGTCCTGAGCACTTCCCATATCAACTCAACCAGCCCTCACCACATCCCTAAAACGTCAGCCGTTTTGCAGATGCAGATGAGCACAGAGGGAAAATAACTTGTCTGGAGTAACACAGCTAAGAGGGTGGGGAAGGACATTCTGGGCTCCAGACTGCCCAGGTGGAGCGCCCACTCTCCAGTCTCCAGGGACTTGGTCCATCCTGTGACACCACCACACCATCCAATATACACACACGACTCCTTATCAGCGGTTTCCCTCTATACAGACCTCAGGTGCCCCGTCAACTCCTCTTCATCCTCAAGGCTGCTTTCAAATGTCCCCTCCTCAGGAAGGAGGTCCTGAGCTGCTCCCAGACTACAGTGGCGCCCTTGCTCTCTATTCCAAATGCCTATTTCCCAGCTGGACTATTTAGCATAGAAACACACAGGGCAAGTTCTTGGGCTACCCTTGTGGCTCAGCTGGTAAAGATTCTGCCTGCAATGAGGGAGACCTGGGTTGGATCCCTGGGTTGGGAAGATCCCCTAGAGAAGGGAAAGGCTGCTGCTGCTGCTGCTAAATCACTTCAGTCGTGTCCGACTCTGTGCCACGACTCAGCAGCTTTTGCTTTCACCTAATGTATCCCCACGGCCTGGCAGAAAGCACGTGCTAAACAAATATCATTTCAGTTAAAGAATTAATAAACTTCCTCAAAGCGTCATTGGGATTCCCAGGTGTCCCTAGTGATAAAGAACTCGCCGGCCAATGCAGGAGGCGTTAAAGACGCGGGTTCAATCCCTGGGTTGGGAAGATCCCCTGGAGGAGGGCAAGGCAACCCACTCCAGTATTCTCACCTGGAGAATCCCATGGACAGAGGAGCCTGGCGGGCTACAGTCTATGGAGTTGCAAAGAGTAGGACACGATTGTGCGACTTAGCACACACGCACATAAAGCGTCATTAGGGAGAACTTCATGTTTATACTACTGGTTGGCTGAAATATTTGGACCAACCTTCCCACTGATAATAGCTGTTTTTGTTTTTTCATTTTGCCTGATGAGATATAATTTGCTAAAGAATAGACTCTTCAAATATTGAAGAGTGTTATGTGAAGGCTTAAAAATTCTGTCTGACAACAGAATTCAAAAATTGGTCATTTCTGTAGAAGCATCAAAGAGACAGAATTGGGTTCATTGTAAGGTTTTGTTTTTATTAACAATTACGATTACACAGGAATCAGCTTCTTTAGTAGCAGCTGAATTCTCCATCACTAAAGCAGTTCAACTGTTCCCTCTGGATGTTGTATAGAGAAGGGTGATGTTGTGAGAAGATCAACCGCATGGTCTCTGAAGCCTTCTTCCTCTCTGAAGTTGCCATAGCAATGGAACACTGGGCTGGTTGTCTCAGGACCTGGCTTCCACCAGCTGTGTGATCCTGGGCTGGGCACTTCTGAGTCTCATTCCAAACACATGATACTTAAGCTGTGATTATATCTGACTGACTTCAGAGTAATAAATGGAATAAATTGGATAGTAAATGTACATTTTTGTTTTCTTTTGTTTTGTTTTTTTGCATCATAACAGCCAAAATCAGCTCTTTTCCTTCTTTCATTTTTTTCTGATTGTACACCACATATCAACAACAATAGCAAATAAATATTTAAATGGAAAAAAATTCACCCACAGTCTAACTACCTAATATGATAACAGTACCTTCTGCATTCTCTTCCAGTGTGACTATGAATTTATTTATTCTTAGTAATCTATTGTAAGTTCTTTAAAAAAATTTTTTTTTCTTTTTTATTTTTTTCACCATGCCCTGAAGCTTGTGGGATCCAGGTTCCCCCCACCCCGACTGATCCCTAGTTCTGCAACCCTGCATTGGAAGTGCAGTCTTAACCACTGAACCTTCATGAACCTATTGTAAGTTCATGAATTTACAGAAGTCATAACATTGCACAACTATTCTTTCCACAAATATAGCAGCACACTAACAATAAGAACAAAGGCAAAGCCAAACACACAGGCCTTTTAAATGTTGTGCAATATGAGGGTGATGATAAACTCACGATTTTCCTAAATCTCAGAGGGAAGAGAGTCAGGCCAGCCACACTATTGTCCAGACCACCCTGGACTCTGTCTGTAACATCACTCCTTCCCTGAGTCTCCTGCCTGCTTGCCAGCCCTGCACCTTTGGACGCACGAGACCCCCAGGCTCATGAGCCAAGTTTTAAAATCAATCTCTCTCTCTCTTTCACACACACACACCACAATATTTCTCACACACTGGGAAGGGATCATTACTCATAAATAGCAGAGTTTACTTTCGATCCACTGGTTCTGAGCTCAGGATCAAGCTCTGCAGTATTTCTGCACGGCTGTGTCTGAACCAGGTCCAGGAGTCCCTACACTTACTGCCTCTGGTTTGTGGATGGACACTTTCATCAGGAACTTTCATCCTCCAGAACTGCTAGGCGGGGAGGGCAGAGTCTTGCGTGGTTGATGGAGAAGCCAAACTTCTTTGTCGATGAGACCAAGCTCTTGACGAGTCAGGTGAGGATTTCCCATAAATCTGAGAAACCTGCAGTGATATCACAGCCAAACCTGGAGACTGGTCTGAACAAAGAGCACCCATTGATGAAAGCAGGCAGGAGCCCGGGAGAAAGAGGGGGAGCGGTGCTCTCCACCTCTCCCCAGTCCTCAGGAGCGAGAGGCCCTCTGGATGGGCTTCCCGTAGCATCAGGTGAGGCAGGTGAGGGAACACAAGTCATCGCCTGAGAATGAAGGCTGGGGTCTGGGTGCTATTAATTAATTATTAATTCAGCAATCTTACTGCTCAAGGATGCATGCTTAGCAAATAATCTGGGGGCTCTGGATATGGGAAACCAGATTATAACCTTGTGTTGGTCATTAGAGGGCTGACAATGACTGTGTGGATGATACTCCCCTACTTCTGGGAACTCCTGAGGGACAGTCTGATGCATGTGCAGAGATGTCCCAGACCAGAACCTCCTTCAAGGCTACAAGTGAAGCAGAGGAATAGTTCCTAAAGTTCATAGGCCAGACACCCCAGCAGTTAGAGAGAGTTTAATGAATGAGGTGAAACTTTGGATAGAACTTCACCCATGTGGATGATTAGGATAATCATAAAAGACAAAAAGGAAAAGACAATGAAGACATTGCAAGCAGTTGGGAGTTAGTGTGCAGCAAGGTGTGGGGTGCAATCAGGCACAGTGGGTTCAGGGAAGACGTTGTAGTTTAAATAATTTCTTGTTAAAGTCACTTGAGGGGTCAGCTGTGTTGAAACAGTGTGTGGAAGGCCTTGAAACCAAGTGAAGACATAAACCAGAGGTCCAATCAAAGCTGAATGGTGAGGCTGCTCAGCTCTTATCTGTTGAGCCTTACAGGAGCAAGAATTCAACCAAGGTTTCTCTAGTGGTCACATCCAGTTACCTGCACAGACCCACCTTCTAAGGGCTCACAGTGTGAGAGGTGGGGGACATGCAGTGATGCTGGGAGTGTGTCAGAGCTGGTCTAGGATCTGGAGCTGGAGACTCTGGAGCCCAGGCAGGGTGTGTTGAATCCAGGCTGGGGCAACCCCAGAGTTACTTGTATTTGATTCTGAAATTCATTCAGGAATTTTCTCAGCACCAGGTTGGTGCTTGTTAGTGCCGAGCTGTTGTATCTCAGCACCTGGAGGACGAGTGTACTGAGCGGGGTGTCCTCCTCCGTGAATGCTGTGCCCTGTGACTCTCTGCTCAGGATCGTGTGCTCAGAATACCAGACCGTTGGCTCAGAAGAGACCTGCAGGGTCGTAATCTAAATCTAATCTAAATGTAAATCTTCCATTTAGGGGAAATAAACAGAACTGTGGGAGTTGAATAACTTGCCCAGTTAACACAGTTCACGCAAAGTCCAGGTCTGAAAGTCTCCATCCAGGGCTTTTTCAAAACAGTCTGTACCCAAGTGTAGACCACTCCTCATTGCAGAGCTGACAGCAAGTAAAAGAAATCAGAATCAGGGAACCATATTAGTTTGTCCTAAAACTCAGCAGTGGCACAGCACTGGAAAAGTTCCGTTCCATTCCAATCCAAAGAAGGGCAATGCCAAAGAATCTTCAAACTACCACACAGTTGCACTCATCTCACATGCTAGCAAAGTCATGCTCAAAATCTCCAAGCCAGGCTTAAACAGTATGTGAACCGTGGATTTCTAGATGTTCAAGCTGGATTTAGAAAAGGCAGAGAAACCAGAGATCAAATTGCCAACATCCGTTGGATCATAGAAAAAGCAAGATAATTCTTGTTTCTGCTTCCTTTGATTACACCAAAGTTTTTGATGTGGAGCACAACACACTGTACAAAACTGTTCAAGAGATGGGAATACCAGACCACCTGACCTGTCTCTTGAGAAATCTGTATGCAGGTCAAGAAGCAACAGTTAGAACTGGACATGGAAAAAGAGACGGGTTTCAAATTGGGAAAGGAGTACATCAAGCCTGTATGTTATCATCCTGCTTAGTTAATTAATATTCAGAGCACATTATGTGAAATGCCAGGCTGGATGAAGCACAAGCCGGAATCAAGACTGCCAGGAGAAATATCAATAACCTCAGATACGCAAATGACATTACCCTTATAGCAGAAAGGGAAGAGAAACAAAAAAGCCTCTTGATGAAAGTGAAAGAGGAGAGTGAAGAAGCTGGCTTAAACCTCAACATTCCAAAAACTAAGATCATGGCATCCGGTCCCATCTCTTCATGGCAAATAGATGGGGAAACAATGGAAACAGTGGAAAGCTTTACTTTGGGGGGCTACAAAATCACTGCCCATGGTGACTGCAGCCATGAAATTAACTGCTCCTTGGAAGAAAAGCTATGACCAACCTAGACAGCATATTCAAAAGCAGAGATATTGCTTTGCCAACAGAGGTCCCTCTAGTCAAAGCTATGGTTTTTCCAGTAGTCAAGTACGAATGTGAGAGTTGGACTCCAAAGAAAGCTGAGCGCTGAAGAATTGATGCTTTTGAACTGTGGTGTTGGAGAAGACTCTTGAGAGTCCCTTGGACTGCAAGGAGATCCAACCAGTCCATCTTAAAGGAGATCAGTCCTGGGTGTTCATTGGAAGGACTGATGCTGAAGCTGAAACTCCAATACTTTGGCCACCTCTTGTGAAGAGTTGACTCATTGGAAAAGACTCTGATGCTGGGAGGGATTGGGGGCAGGAAGAGAAGGGGACGACAGAGGATGAGGTGGTTGGATGGCATCACCGACTCGATGGACATGGGTTTGGGTAGACTCTGGGAGTTGGTGATGGACAGGGAGGCCTGGCGTCCTGCAACTCATGGGTTCGCAAAGAGTCGGACACGACTGAGAGACTGAAGTGAAGTGAACTGAAGGTTTACTAATGTCTCAAAATTATATCATTCTCTGATAATCATTTCATAATGTACGTAAGTCAAATCAGTATGCTCTACATCTTAAATGTGTACAGTTCTACTGTATGTCAATTATATCTCAATAAAACTGGAAGAAAAATAGATTAAGGTATGAAAATAGATATATGATTCCTTGAATTATTATTCCCATTTTTATTGAGTATGTTGTTTTTCTTTTAGTTGCATTTTCTTTCTTTACATATCTGTCTTTCATTCACTAAAAGGTAAAATAAGGGCACGATTAATCAACATATGAAAGTTGTTTGGTCAAGGAAATTGGCTATTTTTATTCTTTTGGTCTAGCTGTGTGACTTGTGGCATCTTAGTTCCCACACCAGAGACCCTAACCAGCCCACAGCAGTGAAAGCGCCAAGTCTTAACCACTGGTGAAAGTGTAAGTGATTTCGCTCATTTGTGTCCGACTCTTTGTGACCCCAAGGACTGTAGCCTGCCAGGCTCCACTGTCCCTAGAATTCTCCAGGTGAGAATACCAGTGTGGGTAGTCATACCCGACCCAACTATCAGACGTGAGTCTCCTGCATTGTAGGCAGATTATTTACCATCTGAGCCACCAGTGAAGCCCCTTAACCACTGGACTGCCAGGCAATTCCCACTTTAAAACATTGTTATTATTTTTTTATAGTATTTGACAAATTTTTGATTTAAGCAGAAAAGCCCAATCTAGGAGTTTCCCAGGTGGCTCTGTGATAAAGAATCCTCCTGCCAATGTAGGAGACCCCAGTTCAATCCCTGGGTTAGGCAGATCCCCTGGAGGAGGAAATGGCAACCCAATCCAGAATTCTTGCCTGGGTTCCCACAGACAGAGGAGCCTGGCAGCCTGGCAGCCTCATAAAGAGTGGGACATGACTGAGCATGCTCGCCGAGCTTACAAAGCATTCTTTGGGTGGTTGGACCAACACTTGTAGTTTCAGCAATCTCAGATCGCCCTCTAGCGTCCATGTCAAAGTCTCAAAAGTTAGATAAATAACTTTGGTGTTTCTCTTGTGTGCTTAGTCGCTCAGTCATGTCCAACTCTTTGTGGCCCATGGACTGTATGCAGCCTGCCAGGCTCCTCAGTTCAAGGGGGATTCTCCAGGCAAGAATACTGCAGTGGGTTTCCATGTCCTTCTTCAGGGGATCTTCCCAACCCAGGGATCAAACCTAGGTCTCCTGCATTGCAGGCAGATTCTTTACTGTCCGAGCCATCAGGGAAGCCCAAAAGGATGTGGGCTCGATCAGGATTTGAAGCCAGGACCTCTCACACCCGAAGCGAGAGTCACACTCCTAGACCAACGTGACTCTCTGGTGTTTCTCCTAGGACACCTGACTGAAGCCATTTGCCAACACTTTCAGGGCCCTCGTTATTAGCCCATTCTGTTAACCTGTAAGTTTGTCCATGTCTGTCACCTTATGTTCCCCTGTCTGGATCAGAAAGATCCAGACAGAGCTCCTCTGTCATCAGAGGCCCAAACATTTGAGGTAGAGTAAGAGGAAGGCCTGGAAGTCAGCGTCCTGAGGGGTGAGGAAGGACCTGAGGGCGCAGGAGCCAGTCTGTGGAGCTGCAGCAGCCCCAGGTGCTGAGTGTCGAGCTCTGCTTCCCAGGCACCCTCTCCTACCTTCACATCTGGTCCCTTCCTGGCTGTTTGCAGCTCCTGTGACCCCAAGGCAATCAAACACTGGGTCACTGGGGTAGGCGTGCGGTGCCAGGGTGGATCAGGTGTGGTCTGGTTTATTCCATACCTCATAGCTCCCTTCTGATATTAGAAACCAAACTAGACTCATAAACCCTTGCTCTTCTTGCCAGAAAGTGGTTCTAATATAGTTCTCAAAGTGCAGCCCCAAAACAGGCTACACTGGCATCAGCTGGGATGGTTTCCAGGACCTATCCCAGACCTACTGATGAGAACTCCAGGGGTGAGGGCCCAGGGCTTTGCATTTTAACAATCCCTCCAGGGGAAATTTCCTGTTCAAATCCAGCCCCGCCCTGCCCACTCCTCATCTCAGTATTTAGTAACTGTGATTCCTGAGCAGTCAGATGTTGGGGGCATACTTTCTCGCCAGGAAAGAAACTGGCAAAGCTCCCCAGTCAGCTTAGTCTGAGTCCTGTCCTGGCCTAGGCCAAGGAATGCATGTCCTGGATTATGAGTCATGTTCATTTGTCCTGGGTGTCCATTGGGTTCCTACTTATACTCAAAATGCAGCTCATATGCTGTCTCTTTTATAAGGTTTTTGTAACTCCTCGCTCAAAGCTGCCAGTCTACATATATGTCCACAAGGCACCTGTGCAGGTTGCACTTACCATTTGTGTTAAAACTTCCTTACCCATGTTAGGCTGAGCAAGACTGAGCCAACCTTGAGTGCCAGGAGAGTGAGGTTCCATCAGCCCCAGTTCCTTCTAAAAGCAGCGGCCAACATATAGTAGATATTTAGTACATGTTTGCCAAATGAATGGTCTATAATTGAGAAGGAATTGAAACTCGAAACTATAAGCCCAGAATGGCTGGCAGGTTTTCCAAGTCCTTTTGTTGGAACCCAGAGCTCACTGGCCTTTGCTTTTGGAATCTTCTTACCTGTCTTCTCTCATCAGGCATTTCCATCCCTTCCCAAAATCCATCTAGAATAAAATATCAACTTTCAGGACTGCCTTCCAGATCAGCCAAGTCCAAATGCCCAAATAACTTCTGTCCTGGATCCACATGCTCAACTACAACTCTGAGGGTAGTTTCACTGAAATTTAGATTAGCAATTGGGATGAGTCATGGGGTGGAGTGGGGGTAAGGGGACTAGGGTTGGCCTTAATATTAGGGAAGTTATCTTTGCATTTTTAAAGAAAAGCCTGCTTGACATGGAAGGAAGAGAGAGAGAATATAGTCTTAGTATGTGCAGGATTCTTCAGGTGGAAAACTGTAGACCCCTCCAAGAATGCTAGGACCCACACTCCATGGCTGAATGACTCACTCATCTGTCACCCAGGTGGTGCCTAGGTGGGCTTCCCAGGAAGTCCAGAGTCATCTAAGTTTCAAGGTCAACATTTTCTGGGAATCCAGGCCACACATTTAGTATCTCAGGGACTCAGATCCTCAAGCTGTGAAAATGAAAGAATCCATTCTACCGTCTCAGGTGTGGTGAGATTAAAATTAGGTAACAATCAGTAATCAATAGTTGATGGTAAGATCTTACGAGTGAGTGAAAATCTCTCAGTCATGTCCAACACTTTGGGACCCCATCGACTATAGCCCCCCAGGCTCCTCTGACCGTAGAATTCTTCAGGCAAGAATACTGGAGTACTTTGTGCCATTTCCTTCTCCAGAGGATCGTCCTGACACAGAGATCGAACCCAGGTCTCCTGCGTTGTAGGCAGATTCTTTACCATCTGAGCCACCAGGGAAGCCCAAGAATAGATGGCATTCTTAGTGTTGCCTTCATTGCTCAGCTGACTTCCAAATCCAAGAATGGATCACGGATTGTGGAGGAAGAGTTCAATTCTTTCCCCTGGAGGACCATCAGTACGGATTTCTGCCCCGTGATGTCAGAGGAGAGATGTTTCAATGTGAGTTGGGAAAGGAGAGTTGAATTTTTTCATTAAAACTTCATTTTGCACATTTTAATACATTATAAGTATTTTATCCCATTAGAAAAGTCAAGGGCTTCCTTAGTGGCTCAGTGGTAAAGAATCTGCCTGCTAATGCAGGAGACAGGGCTTTGGTCTCTAAGCCAGGCAGATCCCACATGCCTTGGAGCAACTAAGCCCATGCACCACAACTATTGAGCCTGTGCTCTAGAGACCAGGAGCCGAAACTCCTGAGCACCTGTGCCACAAGTACCGAAGCCTGCTCACCCAAGAGCCCTGCTCCCCAAGAAGAGAAGCCGCCACAATGAGAGGCCCGTGCACCACAAGCAGAGAGGGGCCCGTGCACCACAAGCAGAGAGGAGCCCCAGCTCCCGCAACTAGAGAAAGCCCGTTGAGCAGTGAAGACCCAGCACAGACAACAGTAACTGGCTAACTAACTAATCATATTTAAAAAGTAAACCTTGTGCAGTCACAAACAAAATACAAAAATAAATAAAAGCAGAAAGATACAAAACCATCTAATGTCTCCACGGGGAGGGATATGGTGAGCTCTTTGGCCGATCGTCACTTCTTAGCTACGCTCAGTTGCACAAACTGCTTCCCATGTATTTGCATGTCTATACAGGACTGCATAGCTGTAGTTATGCATTATGAATTATTTTGAATCTTATTTTTGAAAACTTCATTATAATCAATAAATAACTTTATATATTATAAACTCTCCTTAAAAACTTTTTTTTACCAGCTGTATACTATTTCCTAAAAAAAAAAAATACCCACTCTTCTGTATCTTTTTTCTACCTTTACAAATAAAGTTTGATTAATTTATTTTTTATTTTTGGTTGCCCTCATGTCTTGCAGAATCTCAGTTCCCCAAACTGGGACTGAACTCAGGACACAGTAGTGAGAGTGCCTAGTCTTAACCACTGGACCACCAGGGAATTCCTTGATTAATATTCTTATCCTGAGGGTGTTCCTCTGTGGTCTAGTTGGGATTCAGAGCTTTCACTGCACAGGCCCAGTTTCGATGCCTTGTTGGGGAACTGAGATACTGCTAAGCCACCTGGCATGGCCAACATTTTTTTAAAATAAAATTTGCATACTTAAACATTATTCTGTATTTTATTTTAAAATGATGGATTTCTTGAGTAAAAATTACTGAGTCAAAGAACATGAACACTTTTTTGTGGGGGCTGCATCAGGTCTCAGTTGTGGCAGGATCTTTTGTTGTGGCACCCTGACTCTCTAGCAGTGGGCAGGTCCAGGAGCTCCAGGGCTCAGTAGCTGCAGTGCACTGGCTTAACTGTGCCCGCATGTGGGATACTACTTCCTGGGCCAGGGTCGCCTGGATTACATGGTGGTCTTAACCACTGGATCACCAGGAAAGTTTTGCATGAATATTTTTAAGGCTTGTCATACATGTTTTGGGGGCTTCCCAGGTGATTCAGTGAGTAAAGAATCTACTTGCAGTGCAGGAGACACAGGAGATGCAGGTTCAATCCCTGGATCAGGAAGATCCCCTGGAGGAGGGTGTGGCAACCCACTCAGGTGTTCTTGCCTGGAGAATCCCATGGACAGAGAAGCCCGGCAGGCAACAGTCAATAGGGTCAAAAAGAGTCAGACACAGCTGCGGCGACGGAGCACACTGGCAGCCTACATGTTTTCAAATTGCTTTTTGAAAGCACTGTGCCAGCCTATGGTCAACCCCTACTTATTGAACCCCTACTATGCACTGGGACTGTTCTAGATTCGAGAGATACAAGGGGTGACAAATAGACAAGGTTCCTGTTTTTTAATACATATATAATTTTAACAACTGTGCAGGTTTAAGGACCAACGGCAGAATAGAATTCTGTGATTGGTAACGTGTTGATGAACACCTTGATGTAGGACCCTGAGAATTTGGGATAATCAATATTGAAAGTGAAGTGAAGTCGCTCAGTCGTGTCCGACTCTTAGCGACCCCATGGACTGCAGCCTACTAGGCTGCTCCATCCATGGGATTTTCCAGGCAAGAGTACTGGAGTGGGGTGCCATTGCCTTCTCCAGGAGGTCCAATCAATATTGGGACCTGCTTAATATATGCTACCAATATTGAAAACCCACATCAACCACAACTATATTCCACATAATTCTTGTTAATGAGTTAATGGGAACAGATTCTTCTTAGTTTCATCGGGGGGTCAACATTTAGACTCAACTTTTATTTATTACCCTTTCCAGCTCCATCTCACCTTACCCAAGCCTTCTGTGCCTCATCACTTCTGTATTTATTTAGCCTTTCCATTCTCTGTCAGGTATGGTTGTGCCCTGCTGTAGCCCACATGACACTTAGCTTTCGAGTATGTTTTCATACTCTGTCCTTCTCAGCAGTATACTGATTTTTCTTTTTCAGTCTTCTCTGCTGTCCCCCACCTGTCATGTTAGTTCACCCTGACAGATTACGCTTGCTCACCCTGACATACCGTGCGTGGCATGCCCTGTATTGGTCCAACTTGCTCAGCTCTTTCTTCTCTGAGGCATCTCTCCCACACCCTATATTTTCCTTTTCTTTCTGAATTTTACCTCTACCAAAAGTTTACCCTTCGCTGATCAGCCCGCCCCTCTTGGCCTGTCTCAAATCTTTCTTACCGTACCCTTTGGCTTGAACCCACCCTACATTTTCCAGTGTGTACTACTGTAACTGAGTCCAAGCTCTCTCTGCTCGCCACACAATAGGCCAATAAATCCAAGAGACAAGGTGTCAAGGCAAGGAATCCGACTTTATTTGGAGAGCCGATTGACCAAGAAGATGGCAGACTAATGTCTCTAAATAACCATCTTGTTGAGGCCTGGATGCCAGGTTCTTTTATGGATCAGAGATGGGGGTGCTGTGAGGAAACAAAGTAAAAAGACTACTTAATTCTTGCAAATATCTCTTAGAATGGCAAGCCTCAGGCAGGGGGGTTGTTAGTTTTGCTTCCTTACAGCTATTTCAGAGGTGGTATGAAACGGAATATCTCCTGCCATATCAGTAAACAAAGATGCCACAGCTATCCGTGATTCCTGCCCCCTCCGCCCCCACCCCCTGCCCCTCATGAACTTCTGAGCCACACCGGTAAGCATCAGACAAGTGGTGCCATTTCCCACACAAAGAACCCAAGAATATCACAGTCCCTCCACAGATGGGCAGGCTCAGGTTATCTCCCTGAGATGTAAACAAAGGCACTTTAGTCTAAGGGTCAGGAGGAGGAGGGACAGGGTTCCCTGAGGCAGGCTACTATATATGCCTATAGTAACAGCAATGCAGGAAACCTGGGTTTGATCCCTGGGTTGGGAAGATCCCCTGGAGGAGGGCATGGCAACCCACTCTAGTATTCTTGCCTGGAGAATCCCCATGGACAGAGGAGCCTAGCTGGCTACAGTCCATGGGGTCACAAAGAGTGGGACACAACTGAGCAACTAAGCCCAGCACATATTTCTTTATGGCTGTGCTGGGTCTTTGTTGCTGTGAGCAGGCTTTCTCTAGTGGCAGCAAGTAGGGGCTTCTCCTGCTGTGAGCACAGGCTCTAGGCGCACAGGCTTCAGTAGTTGGACACTCGGGCTCAGTGGCTGAGGCACATGGCTCAGTTGCTGCATTGCCTGAGGAATCTTCCCGGACCAGGGATGAAACCCATGCCTTCTGCATTGGCAAATGGATTCTTATCTACTGGACCATCACGGAAGCCCCAAGGTTCTTCTTTTAAAGAATATATATGTCAATGATACAGATGACAAAACCAAATATTCTGATATCACTGATAACTGCTCTGGAGAAAATTATGGCTGGGCCAGAAGATTGGTAGTGGTGATGGCAGGGCCAATAATTCAGGGTTTGTCAGACACCGCATTTCTGAGGCCTTGACCTTGGACCACTGGACCAGAGACCTCAGTGGAAGAGGGCAGCCAACCAGGTGCGTTTCTGGAGAAGGGGTGCATTTGGGGAGTCACAGCAGGGCCAGGAGCCCTGGGCAGGACCGAGCAGTGTAGAGGCCCGTGTGCGTAGACAGAGGAGCTGGGCTGAGACTGGTGGACTGAGGCTAGGGTGGCCAGAGGGGCCCTGTCATGAGGGGCTTGGAGGCAGTGGTGAGGGGGTGGGAGTTCATGCTAAGAAGGGTAGACACTGCAGTGTTCTTTGGGGTGTGGTGGTGAGGACATGCTCTAATTCACAGCTTAACAGATCATGTCGTCTTTTAAAAGGTCAGTTTAAAAGATCATTCCCTGGCAGTCCAGTAGTTAAAAATCTGCCTTCCAATGCAGGAAACTCTCCTAGTCAGGAAGCTAAGATCCCACGGGGGTGAGAGCAACTAAGCCCACAGGCCACAACTCCTGAGCCTGCAGCCGCAGCTCCAGAGAAGCCTCCTGCTGTGAGAGAGCCACAGGTGGTGAAGGAGGGCCGGTGCGCCAAACAGATAGATAAAGAGGAAGAAGCCATTCATTAAAAATAAAAAGAAAAGAAAATGATCTTGTCTTCTGTTATGTGGGTAATAGACAGCAGGGCAGGGAGCCCACCTGGAAGACTAGCCTGTTACTTCTGAGGAGAGGATGGTTTTCGGATGGAAGCAGCAGAGGTGTGAGAAGTGACTGGATTTCAGTGTTGATACATTTTAAAGACGATGTTAGCAGAAAGCCAGTGAAGAACTACACATCTATTCACTTAATTTTACAGGTAATTTCAGATGGCTTACTGCCCTGTCCAGCACAGTGGGTGAGAAAGACCTGAAATGGGGGCGAGCGCATAATGAAAAGACAGACACATATAATTTGGCAAGCGGGAGAGTCAGGGGGCCTTGCTCTCCATGGCAAGAAGACAAAATGGCTCTTTTCAGCCTGTACTTTTATTGGCAGAAGTCATATCAGATCATTAGGGAATAGCTATACTGGGGAGTTTGATTAGTGGACCATAAAGAGTCAAGTTAAGGCTCTGCACTTGATCAGGAACATCTTGTTTTGTTTCCATGGGGACAGACACAGGGGTAGGCAGTGAAGGGGAGCAGAGAGCACGTCCCGCCATTTGGCATGCTTACTAGGACAATCCTTACTAGGGCACAGTTTGCCGTATCCTTGATTCATGGGGCAGGTTCTGGTCTCTGCTCTGCCAGGCTGCAGCAGTTTACTGCAACAAACTCATTGTAAAATACAGGAATTATTTAAAAATCAGGGCTTCCCTGGTGGCTCAGTGGTAAGGAATCAGCCTTCCAATGCAGGAGACACAGGTTTGATCCTGAATCTGGGAAGATCCCACATGCCTTAGGGAAACAGGCCCATGTACCACATCTATTGAGCCTGTGCCCTAGAGCCTAGGAGCCTCAACTACTGAGCCCATGTGCCAGCAAATATTGAAGCCCGTGCGCCCTAGAACCTGTGCTCTGCAGCAAGAAAATCTACAGCAATGAGAGGCTTGTGCCCTGCCGCTAGAAAGTAGCCCCCATTCACCACAACTAGAGAAAAGCCCATGCAGCAAGGAAGACACAGCACAGCCAAAAATAAATAAATAAACATTTTTTTAAATCAAAATCAAAATCAGTGCCAACAAAAATATAAATTTTAAATGTTAAGTCTGGGGTTCAAGTTAGAACGTTACTAGGCAAGCTGAGATATCTGAAATGTGTTGAAAAGGAGAATTTACTGTTTACCGAACCATGGATTTTATTGGCTCAAAAACTGTTAGGATTATTGCATGAGTCATGGGTGGGGTGATGGTTCAAGATCAGTTCCTGGCTTCCTGTTTCCGGTTCTTATTTAGAGTCAAAGCAAATTAATTTCAAAATATTCAAAGATGAAATCAACATCCACAATGTCACTGAGTAAATGTAAAATCCTCAGGAATTCAAGGAGATTCTACTTTTGCCCCAGGAATGACCTCACTGTGGGCAGCTGAAAATCCAGGGTCCTTTCCGAGGCTCCCAGGAGGTAGGGGCTACTGAGCTATAGCCCTAAACAGAGTTATCCTTTCTACCTAACACATCCCACAAAGAATTACAGCCAGCTTCAGAGATCTCATCTGAACTAGGATTTTGGTTTTCTGGTGTTGGTTCTGTTTAAGCATTTGTGTGGGCTTAAAGTGTCACAAAGATTTTCTCTTAATGATATTTCTTTGAGGGAATTTGACATCCACCCTAGGTGGCTCTGGGACTTCTCTGGTGGTTCAGTGGTGAAGAATCCACTCACCACTGCAGGAGACCCAGGTTCGATCCATGGTTTGGGAAGATCCCCTGGAGAAGGAAATGGTAACCCACTCTGGTATCCTTGTCTGGAAAATCTCATGAACAGAGGAACCTGACAGGCTACTGTCCATGGGGTCGCAAAGAGCTGCACACAACTTAGCGACTAAACAACAGCAGTTCTACATCTTCATCGTGGTAATGGTCACATGGGCATATAAATTGCCAAAACTCAACCAGCTATATGTTTCAAACAGGTGTTTTATGTAAAGTATGTACTTTCAAAGTTGATTTTTAACATATAAATCTCTTTGGAATGAGTCCTTTGGTTAGGTAAACAAAAGAAATAAGACACCTTGTCTTTTTGCTGAGAGCTATGCCTTGGACATCTGAGGGAGAGACTGGGCAATTTACTCCCCAGTGGTTAGGCAGGAACAAAAACAGCCGTCTACTTATGCATTTAGAGAGAGATCAAACAGTTATGGCAAACTTTGAATAAAAGACAGAAAAAAAAATAAATGTTAGAAATCATAAAATTACACTGTTAAAAATTCATCTCCCCTGTAGCTTTTTTCTCCCTTTCTCTTATCTTTTTCTTTTTCCACCTTTTCCCCCTTCCCTCCTTCCTTTTCCACTCTCACCTTTACAGTTTATCCCCCCATTTTCAAGCACACGTCACTCATCTGGGACTGGTCAAGACCCAAGGCCCAAGTCAGAGCTCACTTTGGCATTTTGCCAGCATCTGCACGGCTCTGCAGCTATTGTATCATTTCAGGAAGTCACCCTGGTCTTTGAAGAAAGTCACACTGGGTCTAGTGTGTATGTTTTCCTAGATCCTCAGTTTTTGCTTTCCTCTGGTGTGGGCGGACGGGATTCGAAGGCCAGCTCCGCGGCCGGCGCTTTCCTTCCAGAGGCGACGCGAGGCGCTAGGGAATGTACTTGGATCCTAGAATTCAAGAGCGGCCCCGTGGGCTCCGGGGCTCGGAAAAGTATCTCCCTATTCAAGACCCAGAGGGTGTTTGAAATCAGTCGGGTTCCGGGATCTCCCTTCGGACCTACGACTGGGAATTTCCGCGAATCCGGGCAGATCTGCGTTTTCACAGCCTGCAGCCTGCAGATGTTGAGCAGTTTGAGAACCAGAAACCCAAATGCAGCTCACTCCTCTCCCAACCTACCCATAAATTCCTTCATTCTGCCTTTTTTTTTTTTTTTAATCCACGAAAGCGTTTCTTCCCTTTGAACCAGAGTTGAGGGGAGGGGTGACCTTCTGAGGGTTCGCCGAGCTCCGCCCTGGATTATGTAAACGCCCAAACCTCGGATCCTTTTCTGTTTCCTTTCCCGACCCTGTAGTGGTACCAGAGGTCAGCGGAGAGAAGGAGGCCCGTGTGCCGGTGAGTCCAGGGGTACAAAAGGAAGAATGGAGAAAAAGTAGTTTATAGAACAAAGCAGGGGAGTCTGGAGGCCGGGTGGGCGGAGGAAAAGCACTTGGTACACAGGCCTAGCTGCTATGTGTGATGGGTGAGGAGGCGGCCACGGCTAAACCCAGGCGAGCCCCCCAAATCTGGAGTCTTACTTCCCACGGAGAGTAGTTGCCTTTATCTCTCATTACAATCATCTGGAAATGCTGGGAAACAATGTAGCATGTTAACGTTAGTATGAAAAGTCTTAGGGGGAGAGGGAGAGGGTTCACCTAAGTGAACCAGTTTGCTGGAGCAGCCACACCCAGCAAGTCTTGGAAAGAAGACTGACTTGGAGGAAAGGGCTTGTCTAGCTGTCAGGAGAGCTGGCTTCCATCTGCTTGTCTATACCTTCACCACTCATTACTTTCTTTCTTTTTGGTTGCTCTGAGTCTTTGTTGCTGCACAGGGGGCTTCTCTAGTTGCCTGGAGCCTGTCTAGAGCTGGGAGGCGGGGTTCAGTAGTTGTGGTGAACCAGTGAAGTTGCTCAGTCCCGACCGACTCTTTGGGACTCTGTGGACTGTAGCCTACCAGGGTCCTCCATCCATGGAATTTTCCAGGCAAGAGTACTGGAGTGGGTTGCCATTTCCTTCTTCAGGGGATCTTCCCGACACAGGGATCGAACCCAGGTCTCCTGCGTTGCAAAAGACGCTTTACTGTCTGAGCCACCAGGGAAGCCCAGTTGTGGTACACGGGCTCAGTTGCTCCCGGGCATGTGGAATCTTCCCAGACCAAGGATGGAACCCATGTTCCCTGCATTGGGAGGCAGACTTCATCCACTCTACTACTCTGGGGGAGGTCCACTTTCACTTGTGAGCTTTAGCAGTGAAAAAGAATCTCTCTGGGATGGGACAGGACCCAATCTCTGACCTGCTACATAAATTATGATGGTCAAAGTAATTAACAAAAATGATGTGAAATCTAAGAAATGTTAAAACTTTCTGAGGCATGACATTTGGGTCCACAGCAAAAGTGTTGCATAAGGATCTTAGTGGAATGCTTAGTAATGAGAGGCAGAGTACAACTTTTTAAAAGCATTTGCAGGGACACAAACATGAAATGAACACAGGTCCTGATCCCAGAGTGACTCATTGTCTAATGGGGGGGATGTATAAAATGGTCAGATGGGGTTCAAGGCAGGGCACACTTTGTTCCATCAGGGAGGTTTCAACAAGGGTTAGACCAATTATTCTAAAACTGGAATCACTGAGGGGGCTTTAAAGGATAGGAAACCTAGGCCCAACCCAAGGGATACCAAGGGTTTTGGCCATGGCCTAGAGATATGGACAGTAAACACTCTCCAGGTGGTTCTAAAAGCAGTCAAGTTTGAGGACCATGGTGTACATATTCCAAACACCAAAAGATGTGCTTTGGGGATAAAGCACAGGTTTCAGTAGAAGAAGACTTTCAGGATGGCATTATTGTTATTTTTGAAATATAGTTCATATATCACTAAATTCACCCTTTTAAAGCAAATAGTTAAAGAAAGAAAAAAAACATAAAAGCAAAAAAAAAAAAAAAAAGCAAACAGGTAGTTTTTAGTATGATCCCAAGGTTGTGCCACCCTTACCACCATCTAATTGGGATGCTCTTTTAGGATCCGTTGTTCTGATGGGCTGGAAGGCAGAGCAGAGAAACCTATAGGAGAGTGATATGTAACCAGAGAAATGGAAAATGATGCCGCCTAGCTGGTTGTGGCAGCTTCCTCTTAAGATGGAGTAGAGACATTGTGTGTTAATTCTGCAGGTGGGGCAGCTGTGGATGGCTTGGGGCATTATGGTTATAACTGGGGACAGACCTGTGTTTAGGAAGCCTTTGCAGTTCTCTAGGCTGAGGTAGATGAAAGCTTGGACTAAGGTAGGTGCTGTGGGATTGAAAAGGGGTTGGAGGAGCTGACTGTGAGTCCATGAGAGGGAGGGGAAAGGGGGATCAGAAGGGATCAAGCTGGTGATGCTTAAAGAGAACTAGGAGAGGCTGGTGTGTGGAGTTTGCTTATAGACCTGTTGGGTTTGAGGGGAGGATGGGCCCAGAGGTGCAGACATACTGAGGCAGCTTGAAAAGGGAATCCGGAGAGGCTGGTATTGGAGTGGATCATGGGGAGTCATCTCATTGAACCTGTGATTCCCCAGGGGCTGAACCAAGAGTCTCCTTGGGAGAATGCAGATACTTATAGGATGAGGCCACCAGAAGACACATAGCAGTCAGTCAGAGGAGGAGAAGGAGATTAGAGGGAGGGGATGTATGTATATTTATGGCTGATTCATGCTGTTGTACAGCAGAAACCAACCATTGTAAAGCAGGTGTCCTCCGATTAAAAATAAATTTTTTAAAAAATGAAAGGAGAGAGAAGGGTTTGGTCATTCATCTGGGGTAGTGACTTCTGAGAGGCAGAGTTGCTGAAATCTACAAATCTGGTCTCAGTATTTGTTTGTTTTCTCAGCTGCAGTGATTCTTCCTTGTGGCACTTAGTCTGTTCCTTGCTTGGCTGGGCTTTCTTTCCTTGCAGAGGCTGAGGACTACTCTCTAGTTGGGGTGAACGGGCTTCTCATTTAAGGTGACTTTCCCTTGTGGAGCAGGAGCTCTAGGGCACTCTGGCTTCAGTGGTTGCAGCTCAAGGGTTGAGTTTAGTTGCCCCGAGGCATGTGGGATCTTCCCAGACCAGGTATGGAACCCGTGTCCCCTGTTCTGGCAGGTGGATTCTTAACCACTGGACCACCCTGGAAGACCCTGGCTGGTCTCAGTAGAGTTTCGCTAGTGACTCTGCTGTGCGAGGTGGAGGTGGGTTGGGTTGGAAGAGAAGTTGTGTCTAAAGGAAGAGCCCCAAAAGGCCAGAAACGTTGAGATGTCTCTAAAGCTCACCCTCCGTCTCACCTCCCTGGCTTTTCTAGCCTTCAGGCTTTGAAAAATCACTGCAGATGGTGACTGCAGCCATGAAATTAAAAGACGCTTACTCCTTGGAAGGAAAGTTATGACCAACCTAGACAGCATATTAAAAAGCAGAGACATTACTTTGCCAACAAAGGTCTGTCTAGTCAAGACTATGATTTTTCCAGTAGTCATGAATGGATGTGAAATTTGGACTATAAAGAAAGCTGAACGCCGAAGAAGACTTGATGCTTTTGAACTGTGGTGTTGGAGAAGACTCTTGAGAGTCCCTTGGACTGCAAGGAGATCCAACCAGTCCATCCTAAAGGAGATCAGTCCTGGGTGTTCATTGGAAGGACTGATGCTGAAGCTGAAACTCCAATACTTTGGCTACCTGATGTGAAGTGCTGACTCATTGGAAAAGACCCGGATGCTGGCAGAGATTGAGGACAGGAGGAGAAGGGGACGACGGGATGAGAGGGTTGGGTGGCATCACCGACTCAATGGACATGAGTTTGGATAAACTCTGGGAGTTGGTGATGGACAGGGAAGACAGGCGTGCTGCGGTTCATGGGGTCGCAAAGAGTCAGACACGACTGAGTGACTGACCTGAACAGAACTGAACTGAGGGGCGGAAACAGATCGGCTAAAGGGGACGGGGCGGGGCCGGGGCCGGGCCCGGCGGGTGAGAGGCGGGGCCGGGCAGGCAAGGGTTAGGGCACCGGCGCGGTGAATGGATTTGCCTGCCCGACTTCACACAGCTCAGTTCTCCGCCGCGGTTCCTCGGGTCCGCCAGCTTTCCTTCGGTCCCGGAGCCCCTGGCGGGGAGACAAGATCTGGGCCATGGGGCTCTCTCGTGTATGCCTGTTTCTAGCCCACGCTGCCTTTTTTGTGCTCCTGGGTAACGCCGCCGGTGAGTGGGGTTCATTGAGGTCTCAGTCCGGACGGAGCCGGGGTGGTTTCAGGGGTTCGGGTGGTTAGTATTCGGTGGGATTCGGTGAGCGTCGCGGGGATCGTCTCAATTGCGGCTGGGGGTGAGCGAATAGAGGAGTTGGGGGTGGGGATGGGAGAAAGGTGGGGGGCGGGGAGGTGTAAGGTCTAGGAGCGGCCGGGAACTTCACACGGCGTGTGGCGAGCACTGCATCCCGCGTTTCAGTCTCTTTGCCGTTCCTAGCCTCTGCTCTCCCTGCCCCACCTGCCCTCCCCGGTGTCCTCATCACATGCCTCAGTCCTCAGATTCTCCTGATTGAAAAGGCAGCCTGGTCCCCACCGGCTCCCTGCCGCTCCCCCCGCCCCGCCACCGCCCCCGCCTCCCTTTTGCTCTCTTGAATGGCATTCTTCCAGGTCCCAGTCTCAGGCGATCACTTCTTAGCCGTCTGTGGGGCGCCCTCTTATGCCCCTGAAAGCTGTCCTCTCCTATTCTTAGCTCTGCCGTCTCTTCTCATTTCTGGACGCCGGAAACAAGGAGTTTCCAGGTTGGCAGCGCTCAGGGGTCCTCAGCCCCGAGAGTTAGGGCTCTTTTTCTAGTGACCAGGGCCTCTGGGAAAGGGCAAGCTCGATCCACACTCTTCCTACTGCTATGGGCACTGTGGCGGCTCCTGAATCACTGACGGAGGTTAGGTCTGAGGGCTTTGGGACCAAAGGATTCTTCCTGCGATTTCCGTGGTCCCCCCTCCCCCACTAACGTGAACTCTAATTTTCCGCTGTGCCTGTGGTCCCACAACTGAATCTCTCCTTACCTCCTTCCTTGCTGGCCCACGAGCCCGCTCAGGATTTGCCCTCCCCACTCCGTGCTGACCCCTCCTCTCTACGGCTCTCTGATCTCTTCCTAGGGCGTCCCCACCCTCATTCCTTTTCCCACTACAGGTCCCTCCCCTCCACTCATGGATCTTTTCCTGAGAGGATCTAGGATCGATCACCTGCAAGGCTCCTACCTCCCCTCAGCTTTCACTAACCTTACTTTTCTTGGAATGACTTTTACCCATGAATTTTCCCCTCCACCCTCTGCCCTATTTCATCACCAGGAGGAACTCTCCTGCCAATGATCCCTGGGCCTTGAGCACAGTGCCCAGCCCCTGGGGGAGGACCTGTCCCCCACTTGACACCCACCCTCCTACCTCCACCCCGTGAAGGCACCTGCTCTTGGCCCTCGTCCAAGAGGAGCCTTTCCCCCAACACGGCCCCTCCCCACTCCTGCATCCTAAACCTCACCCTCTGGATTCCTCCACTCCCCAGGCCACAGGTGCTGGACTCCACTTGCCCTGGTCCCTCTGCAGTTCCCCCCATGGCACCTTGCCCTGCTCCCACCATTGACTGCTTTGGGCCCTCACCAAGTTCTCATCAATCACAGGCCCCATGGTGCCCAGAATCTCCACCTCACTCTCATCCTCCCTCACCCAGGGCATCCCTCCTCTTCTGTCTTTACCTTAACCCAAGGTGGGGGGGTCACCCCTGAGCCATGCTCACCCCTTGCCCCTCAATCCCAGGCCCTCACCACTTCTTCTCTGCAGTCTCTTCCCTTCCCCCACAGTAGGAATACTGCCCGCGGTCCACTGCCCACCTCCTTAGCCTTCATCACCCTCTCTTTGGTTCCACGACCCCAGTGGACTCTCACTATCTCAATCTTGTATCTGAAATCCTTGTTTGTGCCACTTGGTCAGCAGGCTTTTCCTACAGGGAGTCTTCTCCCAGGCCCCCTCGCCCTGCTTGCTGGCTGCCTGACCCGAACCCTCGTGGAGGTGTGACCTCACTCCCTCCAGCCCCTCCCACCATGTAGGTGCTTCCCAGTGTGCACCTTGGCTTTCAGTTCTATCTTCCCTTGCCACTCCGATATTTTAATTCTCCATGACCCTTATGCTCATGGCACTGCCTCCTCTCCCAGGGGACACTGGCAGGTGCAGCCACCTCCCCACCTGGGGCCTCACCATGCCTCTTTGCACTCTGTGCCCAGACCCACTCCTTCACCTCCTCCAGGTTACTGGCCCACCTTCATCTCTCTTGGGGCCACAGCCCAGCCCCTCAGGCCCCTCTGCCTCCTGCCTCACCCTCCCTGGAGCCCGCCTTGTCCATGATGAGCCTGCACCAGGGGCAGCAGCCCTCGCTCTCCATCTCACCTGGCCCCCCTCTGAGCAGGGATCCCTCTGGTCCTGGGTCTGACACTGCCCTTCCCTCCCTCTGACTCCACCTCCCCTCACCCTGCTCTTCCTGCCTCTCCCCTTGCCCTCTTGCCTGGACCCTTAGGGAGCCGGTGCCTCCCTGTCCTGGCGCTTGTCTTACATGTGTGTCCATCTCCACCCTCTCCCTCCACTCCTCGATTCCCCTCTCCCTCCTTCTCTTTCCCATTTTTCCCATATGGAAATCCTCATTCTGGTCCCTTGTACACATGCATGTTCTGCATCCTCAGCACCTGGAGCAGGTCAGGACACAGAACTGGTCTGTTAAACATCTGATGTGCACTTGTCTCCAGAAAGCAGCTTCATCTGTGGTTCCTCCTTCCCCAGGATCCCACAGTCTTTTATACAACATGACTGTGCTTTCCCGGGATGGCTTTGTGCAGTCCAGGTTTTTTGCTGAGGGATTCTTGGATCGTCAGACCTTCCTGCACTATGATCACAAAAAAGGCAGGGCAGAGCCCTGGGGACGGTGGGCTGAAAAACTGGCAGCAGAGACGTGGGAGACAGAGTCCACGGACTTGAATGAGAGCTCGAAGGAGCTCAGAAAACTTCTAGCAGAAATCCTGTCCCTGCAGGAGGAGAAAGGAGGTGAGAGTGCAGTGGGGGCAAGAGTGCCTTGGGCCATTTTTCCGGAAGGTCTGTGGCCCAGAGCATGGGCCTCTTTCCTCTGAATTTGGGGGTGGAGATGAGGAAGTGGGGTCTGTGAGTTCAGCAGCACAGGGAAGACATGGAGAGGAGCAGGGGGGAGCCCTCTATCTGCACTTTCTCACTTGGGTGTGAGGACAGAGGCCCTGGTGACCAGAGGAGTCACTGATGGGGGGTGGGGATGGGGCAGGCTTACATTCCCTCCAGGAGACCGTGGGCTGTAATATCGATGAAGACAGCCACCCCCAGGGTTTCCGGCTTCTCTACTTCAATGGGGAGCTCCTCCTCTCCTGCTACCCGGAGCCCCACGGATGTACCCTGCCCCAGTCCTCAGCTCGGACCTTGGCCATGGAAATGGAGTTAAGCAAGCATTACCAGGCCTATGTGCAGGGAGAACTTTGTTGGAGACTGCAGAGCTACCTGGAATCCTGGACGGGCTTCACGGAGAGGACAGGTACTGACGCTGGGCCAGGCCCTTCCTCTACCCCTGTTCTTAAAGCCTCCCATCCCGTCTTGCCCACGGACACCCTCCCTGTCCTCTGGGCACATATGTGCTCTGTTGGCGCGGTGTCCTGGGGTTTCTTTCCTGTTCTGTTAAATCTACTGTAGAAAGATGGGTGGGTGGCGGGGCATGAACTGCCCCTGTGACAATCGTCCAGGGGAGCAGCGGGTCCTCTGACAGAAACTGTACGAGGCGAGGTGGGTGTCAGGCAGCAGAGGAGGGCCTTAGATGGGGGTGGGCCTCTGGCTCCCAGACTGCCTGATCGAGAAAATTCCCTCTAATCCCCAGGAGCCCACCCTTCACAGCCCCCTCCCCAGCATCAACAGTGGTCCCAAGAGAGTGAGGCCCATTCCCTTCTCTCCCCTTCCCCGCCAGAGGACTTGGGCCCCAGGGTGCAGAACTTGGAGCAGGCCTGGGGGGATGAGGGCTCAGCCAGAGGTGGACAGTGAGGAGGAGCAGCTCTGTGCGCTCCGTCTTCCTTCGAGGGAGCAGGGCTTGGCCGCAGGCCTCACTGGCTCTGTGCTTTCTCCCCACAGTGCCCCCAGCCGTGAATGTGACCCACAGCCAGGACTCAGAGGGCATGGTCCACCTCACATGCAAGGCTTTTGGCTTCTTTCCCCGCAATATCTCAGTGGTCTGGTTTCGGAACGAAGAACCCATGAGCCGGGACGCCCAGGAGTCTGGGGATGTCCTGCCTGATGGGAATGGGACCTACTACACCTGGGAGACCATAAGAATTCCCCAAGGAGAGGAGCAGCGGGTCAAGTGCATTGTGGAACACAGCGGGAATCACAGTGCACACCTCATACCCTTGGGTGAGACTGGGGTGAGCCTGGAGGAGTTGTGACCCTGGGAGGGTCAGAGGCCAGGGTCAGGGAGAGGAGAGCAGGCTGTGGCTCTGGGGTGCCCGGGTTGAATATAATAAAGTCCTTTTTCAAGAAAGACCCTGGCGCACCAGAGCTCATGGTGGATCGTGAGCGTTTCTGTTGTTTTTATCATCGGATTTTGTGTCTGTTGTTGTATTAAGAAGAGGAAGACAGCATCAGCTACAGGGAGGCCAGGTGAGAAATCTGGGCAGGGGGTGCTCTGCATGAGATTCGGCAGCGTTGAGGATTTCAGCTCCCTGCTCTGTTCTCAGCTCTCTTTGTTTTCTGTCAGGCTCACCGGATCTTGTCTGGGGAGCATGTGTTGGATTATGTGCTGGTTGGGAGGGTCTAGGTGATCCAGGAGTCAGAGAGAACCTTTAGTAAAGTGTCTGTACCTGGTGAGGAGGGGATAAAAACTGAAGAGGAATTCAGAGGAAAGGTGATGATCTAAGTGCCTGTCTGCATTTCTCCCCCCTGGGTTTTCAGTCATTATTAAGAATCCAAGTGAAAGCATCATAAGGCTCAAACTAGAGGTCAGTGGATGGTCAGAGCCCTGCCTGTGATGTCGCCTTGCCAGGCCCCACTTGGAGATGTCCTGCAACCTCTCAAATTCCTCCGCCATGCTTCTGAGTTCAGTTTCTGCTGGGTCACCCCCAGCCTGCACCTTTCTCTAGTTCCCATCAAGTGCCCCCATGCTAGCTGGGCTCTCCTTCCCCATAATATGGAGGACTAATAGACATCCCTTGACCATTTGAAGAGAGGAGACCAGTCAGTCCTCAGGCAACTGGGGTCACTGATTTTATCCTGTCTCCAGGTTTTTCCTATCTAGCCCCTTGAGATACTCTTTAGGGCAGGGCACTGGGTCTTTGCTCTGTGGCCTCACCCTGCCCCCCTGAGTCAGTTCCCTTGCTCATGGTGGTCACTGCCTTAGAGATGTGGAGGAAGGGATGGGCTCTTTGACTACTTCCCCATAATCAAGTGGGTTGAGGGGAGAGGAAAAGAGAAGCAGAGCTTTGTGTGTGGCAAAGAGCAAAGGCAGAACGTGGAACAGTAAAAAGGTGGCAGAGACTAGGCTCCTTCTGTGGAGGCCGCCTCTTCTGTGTCAGCTGCCTTGTTGGGGGCATGGTTTCTTATCCCCAAACCTAATTCCCTTATCAGTTGACCTTCGGCCTGGGCATACAGGCATGGTTATTTCTCACAGCAGCAGACTCTGTCCATGTAGTACCCAGAGCAGGGACCCAGCAGATCTGTAGTTTCTCCTGTTCTTATCTGGGGAACATCAGTTCTGGTTCCTCTGGGGCAGAAATGGTTGTCTTGTATGTATTGGGGCATTTGCTGGGAAAACTGTGAAAATCATGTGCTAATTTCTCAAAATCACTTTTGAAGTTTTTAGTGTTCAATAAAATTGTTTATGATTCCAGGTGGCAAATCTTAATAGGATTTCCATGCATATTGAATGAAACAGGAATTCAAATGGGGCGCTCCCGCTGGGAGGTGGAGGATGGGATGGTCGTCCCAGGATGCAGAGGGGGGCAGGTACAGCCTCATTCTGGGGAAATTCTCAAGAACCCCAATCCACATTGAAAAGCAGATCCCCTGCAGGTAGTGAGGGTGAGTCCTGGTTGACTCCCTGGCTGAGCAATGCAGGAGGGCCCGCTCTGCCTCAGCCCAGCCCAGCACTGGAGTGGAGCTGGGATTCCCCGGAAGGAGCAGGAAAGGCCAAGTGCAGCCTAGGGGCCTGGGCCGAGAGTGAGGGTTGGGGCGAGGCCAGGGGTGCTCCAGGGTCCGGTCAGGGGGAGAGTCAGTGGCAGTCCAGTGTTTCTAGATGGGGCTGCTGTCCCCTGGGGCTCTGGATGGGCTTTCCAGTTCAGAGCTGCTGGCGCAGGGCTGGGTGGGGAGGGGTGGGGCTGCAGGAGGTGGAGGTCAGGGTTGAGGTGGAGCCAAGCGGTGGAGCAGGTGCTTGTGCGGGCGAGGAGGCCGAGAGCTGAGGAGAGAAAGGAACTGTGTGTGTGTCCACTCCCGGGCCAGAGGAACATGGAGCTGGGTCCTGTCTGTGAGGGAGCCTTGCGTTGCATTAGAGAATGGATTTGGGTTCAAGGCGGAAAGGGCTTGGGTTTTCACTCTGGATCTTGTCCTTGTGTCCTGCCACTTCTGTCCCTGTCGTGGAGGGTGGTGGCAGCAGGGACAGGTGATGATGTGGATGGAGTCAGGGGGGGGAGTCCAGCAAGAGCTGGGAAAAAGGAGGCAAAAAAGAACAGGTGTGTCTTCCCTCAGAGGAAGGCAGAATCTGACTTTGAAGCAACTGAAGGAGAATCTCTGAGGGAATGAAAAGCATTATTCTGCAACCACTTGGTCAGTGATTTATTGGTTTTTCTTTTTCCCCAGAGCCTATTAGACTACAAGACCTGGATCAATTCCAGACGGAACCAACTGATCATAATGGCCTCACACACCCAGAATTTCAGTCCTTGTGTCACACTCCGGCTCCATCAGTTTAACAGGGGAAGCTTAGAATCTGCCGCCAGGAGGCCTGAATTCAGTTCCTAGTTCTGGTCTTAAGAGCACTTTTTCTTTTTTGTGTGTTCTATTATTTATCTTATTATTTTAAAATTATTTTTATTTTATATTTTATTTTTAATTGGAGAATACTTGCATTATACTGTATTAGTTTCTGCCATGCTGCTGCTGCTACTGCTGCTGCTAAGTCGCTTCAGTCGTGTCCGACTCTGTGCGACCCCATAGACGGCAGCCTACCAGGCTCCTCTGTCCCTGGGATTCTTCAGGCAAGAACACTGGAGTGGGTTGCCATTTCCTTCTCCAATGCATGAAAGGGAAAAGTGAAAGTGAAGTCACTCAGTCGTTTCTGACTCTTAGCGACCTCATGGACTGCAGCCAACCAGGCTCCTCTGTCCACGGGATTTTCCAGGCAAGAGTACTGGAATGGGGTGCCATTGCCTTCTCAAAGTATATACATATCTCCTCCCTCTGGAACTTCCCTCCCACCTTCCCCATCCTACCCCTCTAGGTCTCTGAGCAGCAGGTTGAGCACGTAGTCAGGTCCTGTTCCCTCCCTGCCTGGTGCACAGTAAGGTAATGGGAATAGAGAACTCATTCCATATCTGTTTATCCCAGTAGCTTTTTACACATGGTAATGTATATATTTCAGTGCTACTCTCAATTCATCCCACCTTCTCCTTCCCTCACAAGTCCATTACCCACGTCTGTGTCTCTATTCCTGTTCTGTAAATAGTTCATCAGTACCATTTTTCTAGGTTCCACATAGATGTATTTTTACATACAGATATATATATATAGATTATACATATAGATTATTTTTTTGAAGGTAGTTGATTTACAGTATAACACATCCTTCTTGAGGTCTCCATCTCTTCATCTATGAAATGAGAAAACTATTGTTTCTTTCCAGTCGTGATTGGGATAATTAAAAGCATTAATATATTTGAGGTGGTTGCAGCTGTACCACACTAGTACTAATATTACTTTTGCTTTTTAATTATAATAGAGCACATGGACAATAAATTATTACCAATAAGCTTTTTCTGCCAGTTGCCTTATTGTGGCTTCTCTTGAGATGACTACTAGCAGATTTCTGCAAATCTAAGGTTCCCTTCACCCTTGTCACAGTAATATATGCATTACTTCATGCCTGCAACATCTGTATAATTTCATATTAAAACTGCTCTTTAAATATACACATCTGGATTTCATTTTGTTTCGCATGCTGGGAAGGGACAGTGTGTAAGATTCTGGGGAAAAGGAGCGTTTTCTCTCAGCCTTGAGGAGACTCTAATAATCCCCCACCTCTCTCTCCCTCCAGATCCCATTCTGGCAGCTTCAGCATAAAGGGCTTGGGGATAATGCAGTGGGACACCTGGGGCCAGAGTTCAGTGGCTGAGCCTGGGGGGGAATCTCCCCTGAACAGTTGTCACCCTCATGTGATGAAGCAGAGCTGAAGGGCGATGTTGGGGGAGGGGACAGGACAGGGCTTGGGGGCTTCTGATCAGGAGGAATATGGGACCATCTGCTTCTAGGGAGCAGTGACTGTTGGGGATGAGTGTCCTGAACTGAGACGATAAAGGAGCCCAGAACCGGGAGGCATCAACCAAGCAGCAGCATCTCCATCAGCTCAGGCTGATTTGCACAGGGCAGATGGGAGGTGAGACTTCTCCATCGGACCCTCAGTTGTTCCTGACTTGTGGTCTGGGGGCACACAGGTGAGCGGTGCTCTCCTTGGTCAGGACAACCTTAGCCCCATCCAGGTAAAGCATCTGTGGCCCGCGTGTTCTAAGGGGCACCTCCCACAGACCCGAGACAGATGACAGGAGCACTTTCTGCAGCAGGACCTGACTGGAAGCAAGAGGGTGGCCAAGGGTTCTCCCTAGGCAGGGCCTGTTCCCTCCCTGCCTGGTGCACACGATGCACAGTAAGGTAACGGGAATAGGGAACTCATTCCATATCTGTTTATCTGAATGGGATGATATATTCTTTCATGGTTTTACTCAAGGTTAACGTCATTCACACAGTTTGCATGCATGTTTCAAGTGTTCTTGCATTTTAGTAAACTCTCAGGTGTCATTTATTGCACTCAGCTCTCATTAAGCATAAACTTTCATCCTCATTCATTTTCTTGTGTGATTATTTAATCAAAGGCACACTTGTCTGTAAGTTAAGAAGTCAAATATTTGTGCATGATTTCTCATGATACAGACTCTTACTATAATCCTGATTCTTCTCAATTTCTGCTTTCCCGTTGGTGACCACTTTGAATACTTTTTAGCTGATTCTTTCGGCTTTTATTTCCAAATCTCTAACACGATCCCTTGTTAGAACTGCTGCTTGATTTTCTGTCACAGCCACTGTCTGCTGCATCACACAGTGGCTGATGCAATAGTTGATAGTCATGCTTTCATGCTTCCCATTCCTTCAGCTCCCACTTTATTTACATATTGATCATACTTAGTTCATTCAGCTTTTTCTTTTCCCTACTACACTTGTCAACTAAAAAGATGCTCAACTTAAGATGTGAGTTAAATTGTATTTGGGGCAAAATGAGGACTGCAGCCTGGGAGACAGCACCTCAGATAGCTCTGAGAAACAGCTCCACAGAGGTAGGGAGGGAAGGTCAGTATATATGATTTTGGTGAAGGGGGGAGTTCAGTGCAATCAAGCTTATCTTCCAAAGGTTTTCTGCTAGTCACAAGGAGCTGATCTCACTGTGAAAGGATTTAATGCTTTTCTACATACGAGGAAATGAAGTGAACCAAAGGACTGGAAAAGGTCAGTTTTCATTCCAATCCCTAAGAAAGGCAATGCCAAAGAATATTTAAACTACAATTATATTCATTTCACATGCTAGCAAAATTATGCTCACAATTCTTCAAGCTAGGTGTCAGCAGTATGTGAACTGAGAACTTCCAGATGTATAAGCTGGGTTTAGAAAAGGCAGAGGAACCAGAGATCAAATTGCCAGCATTTGTTGGATCACAGAGAAAGCAACAGAATTCCAAAAAAACATCTGCTTCATTGACTATGCTAAAGGATTTGACTGTGTGGATCACAACAAACTATGGAATAGTCTTAAAGATATGGGAATACCAGGCTATCTTACTTGTCTCCTGAAAACCTGTATGCAGGTCAAGAAGCAATAGGTAGAACAGACACGAAATTACGGACTGGCTTAAAATTGCCAAAGGAGCATAATAAGGCTGTACATTGTCACCCTGCTTATTTAACTTATATGCTGGCAAATGCCAGGCTGGATGAATCACAAGTTGGAATCAAGATTGCCAGGAGAAATCAATATCAACAACCTCAGATAAGAACATGATACCACTTTAATGGCAGAAAGGGAAGAACTGAAGAGCCTCTTGATGAGGCTTTGTTTTTGCTGATTATGTTCTATGAAGCTGTCATGAATTCAGCTCTAATGATTCCCCTGTTTGCATGACTGACTCAAGAAGTGTGGATACTTTGGATATTCCATCAGTTTTTCCTGTTTTGGAAATGTCATCCTGGACCCTGCTGACGTGCTCCCACCTGGTGTGGATTCTTCTGCACCTGGAGCAGAGCCATCCTCCGAGGATCTCCCTCCACCACCATCTGGGCAGCACTTTAAAGTGCTGTGGATACTGCACAGCACAGGGAACTCTACCCAGCACTCTCTAATGGCCTATATGCAGAGAGAATCTAGAAAAGACTGAATATATTTATAGGTGATTCACTATATTGTACAGTAGAAAGTGACACAGCATTGTGAAGCAAATACACTCCAATGAAAACAAAAGAAAACAAACAAGCAAGCAGATGTCTACCCTGGATGGCATTTATTAGTCACTTGTTCTTTCAGCCACACCGAGTGCCTGCATTGTACCAGGTCAAGTTCCAGTTCCAGATCTTTGCTCTAACAATTGAAATTTGACATTCTTGTCCATCCCTCTCTCCCCCTCACCTGATTAGGAGCATTTCCACATTAGGAGACTTCCACACTGAAAGAGTCTTGGTAGGAGGCAGAGACCACCTTCCTCCACTAAAGAAGAAAACCCACTTTCCCACATATTCTTGCCAGAGCACACAGCATGATGCTGAGGTCCCAGCACTCAGGTGACCACGTGCCAGACTCTACTCAGGACGTTGTGACACAGAGAAGCTGGAACTATGCAGGATGCATCTGACAAGGGTGTCGAGAGTGGGAGTCACACCACCTCCAGTTGTCAGGAGCCTCAGTGATGGCCGTCCTCAGCGCGGGGTCCACGCCCAGCACGAGGGGCTCACGGTGTGAGCAGTGACACTGTGCCCCAGCAGGGCCGAAACTTCCTTTGTGGGACCTGGCCTGGAGTGGACACTGGATCCTGTCCCCGTGGAGCCATATATATATAGTACTGTATGTCCAACTTTATTTGGATCCCATTGTTAGCTCCAAGAATGAGTGAGGAGAACTCAACCTGGAGAATAGTTTCAGAGAGCAAGGATTTCATTACGCTGAACTGTGAACCACTGCCTAAGTCTTCAGGTGGAATAAGAACTACATTATTTCTCAACATCATACCTCATAATTGACAATATGAATTGTCAATATAAATTCCTTTTTCTTTCTGAAGAAAACAAAATGCTTTAAAATGTGGATTTAAGGCCCCTCTCTGGCCACTCACTCTCATATACCTCAGGGCTTCCCGAATTGGCTGATCATTGAATTGCTTGTGGGGCTTCTTACAAAATGCACAGCCTCTCCCCAGAACCACGTTCTCAGAGTATTAGGACAAGACCAAGGGATTGCTTCTTTAACAACCTCTGTGTGTGAGGCTGATACACAGCATGTGGGAATCCTGGTCTATGTAAGTTCTTGCTACTAAAAGCATGATCTGAAGACCAGCAGCATCAGCACCAACCTTATTGCAAATGCAGATTCTCAGGCTCTACTCCCGACTGTCTAGATCTAATGCGGGTCCAGGGGAGCACCAGCATCCCCACCCTGGACACCGCACTAATCCTCCAGGCTCCTCCACTGCATCGCTCACCCTTCACCTCCTGATTCTGCTCAGCAGTTAGACTGATGCTTCTAACGAGCAGTCACACCAGGTCATCTTCTAGTCAAACCATCTTATGAGTGCACATCTTTCACAGACATAAGACACCTTCTAATATGCTGGAGGCCCACATGATCTGGCCAGACACTGGATCTCATCGCAATTCCTCATTCCTCCAGCCACACCTGCCTCCTGGCTCTTCCTTGAACACACACACTCTCCTGCCCTCCTGCATTTGCACTGGAGGCTCCTCTGCCTGGAGAGAACTTCCCCTAGACATGCTTGTGGACATTCTTTCATGTCCTTCACATCTTTACTCAAACATCATCTCCTCAACAAGGCCTACACTGAACACTCTAGTAAAACAGCCACATTCCCTGTACCCACACACTTATACTCTGGGTCACCTTCCTCAGAGCACTTGCCAATCTCTAGGCAGACACTTCCCTCATTTATTAGGCTCACTCTGCCCCCCTCACCAGAACACACTGCACGAGGCCAACAAAGGGTGTCTGCTGTTAGTTCACTGAGGTTTCATAGATGCAAAAATAGAGCATCATCTATCTGGCACACAACAATATCAGATGAAGGAACGATCAGTGTAGATGCCTCTGTATTCTATCTTCATTAATGTGGACTCAGGCCACTTGCTGTCTCGCGGCAGCTACAGCACAACATCCACTCACACTGACATCAGTGCTGCCTGTGCTTTCCCCACAAGAGCTGATCAGCCCTGCCTCCCACGCCAACCCATCTGCACTCTACACATAATGATATTTTCTCTTCAGAAAAGATCCCAGGCGGACAGGTCACATATTCCTCCCGCTGTGACTATTAGGCAGCACTTTTTAAATCCAGGAGTTTGGATTGGAAGAGGTCTGCAGTCTCCCCACCTCTTCATGTTATGCTAATAGGAGCACAGACACATTCTATCTTCATTAATGTGGACTCAGGCCACTTGCTCTCTCGCGGCAGCTACAGCACATCATCCATTCACACTGACATCAGTGCTGCCCGTGCTTTCCCCACAAGAGCTGATCACCCCTCCCTCCCATACCGACCAGTCTGCACTCTATCATAATGATATTTTCTCTTCGGAAAAGATGATCCCAGGCTGACAGATCGCATATTCCTCCTGCTGTGACTATTAGGCAGCACTTTTATATCCAGGAGCTTGGATTGGAAGAGGTGACAGGCTGCAGAGAAGATAGAAATCCAGCAAGAATTAAGACTGGAAACTATTGGGTCCCTCCTCTATGATAACCCCAGAATCTGGTACCTTAAACAAAGATGCAGAAAGGATGCAAAGAAGAATCCAGGGAACAGCCTGAGAAGGCTGGCAAGAGCTGAGCGAGACGAAAGTTTCTCTCTTGGTAGCACTGAGAATCCTCTTTGCAGGACTTTGGTGACAATGATTCCTTCCTCTGTCGAAGATAGGGGACACACAGAGCAAAATAACAGAACTCTAAACATGAGGAAAAAACAACCATTATTTAGAAAAACCCTAAATAAGCAAAATATAAACCCATATACACAAAAAAGCCCTGGGGGCAGGACCTAGGCTGAGCCTAGGCTATATGGTGACAGCAAGTCCTCGCTGCCCACCATCCTAGAGACAGGACAAGGCCCAGGTGACTTCTGAGTCCCTCTGAACACAGGTCTTGGTGGGACAAGGATTGACTGAAGGGATAAGAACAAAAGGGTTGAGAATATGACCCAGCCCAGGAGTGACCACACCAAAGCCCACGATGCACTGAGCACTGACTGGACACAGGCTCCGACCTGCCCAGCTCCTCAGAGTCTCCTCCTGTCCCTCCTGCAACAGACTGAGCACAGCAATCAAAACCATTCTGGAAGGTTCCAGGTGCTTCTGTTCATTTTCTCTCTTAAACTGAAGGAATCTTCTATTTTACTTTCCCAGTAAACTCTCTTGGTAAGTATTAGAAAAAATAACTTCAATATAGATTTTAACGGCAACCCACTCCAGTATCTTGCCTGGAGAATCCCATGGATGGAGGAGTTTGGTCGGCTACAGTCCATGGGTTGCAAAGAGTCAGACACGACTGAGCGACTTCATTTTCACTTTATTTTCAATAGGAAAGTAAGATATCGTTACTCGGCCTATATGAAGTCAAGACAGGGGTTTAGAGGGTCCAGCTCTGTGTCTGCTGGAATAGGAATGTGGATGAGACAGGAGAACACAGGTCAGGGTGGGGAGGGGGCAAGGTGGGCAGGAGTCGGCAGTCTCCTCAACTCTTCATGTTATGCTAATAAGAGCACAGGCACATTCAGATGCAGCTGCAGAAAGAGGAGTCTGGGTATCTGATGTCACAAAACAGGACCAAGTATCACTCAGTTCCCACAAGGCAGCTGTCTCACACTGTGAGAGAAAAGAATCAGGAAGCAGTTCAGTCAGTCATGTAAGGGCTGACATTCTCCACAGCCCCCCACATGCTCACATGTCCCACTCAGAGACCCCCGCCACCCAGTGTGTCCCCTCTGCCCCAACCCCTCTCCCAGTCTAGATGCCCCAGGATCTCACCTTTAGGAACCGTGAGAGGCACATCAGAGCCCTGGTCACTGTCACTGCCTGGGGGAGAACAAGACCAGGACGTGGTTAGAACCCACAGGAGAGAAACTAGAGAAGGCACTTTGAGGAGGGTGAGTCCCGCATGGCCTCCTGTCTGCACCCTCACAAGGGTCTCAGGAATCACCCCCTCCACACTTACTTGAAGCCTGGCTGTAGATCCGTCCTTTTTCACCTGTGAGAAGAAAGTATCACATGAGGGACCATGGAGCAGACTGAGTCATGAGACCCTAGAGGAACTTCCTAGTTCTGGACGACAAAAACTTTTCAGAACTGTGACCAAAAATCGAGGACAGTCTCAGGAACATGAAGGAAGGAGGCGTGGGGGGACTGGACCAGCTGCCCTCCTGGAGGTCTGTCCTCAGCAGGGACATTCCCTCCTGACCTTCAAATGCTGAGAAACAGGCCTCCAACTGGAATTATGAAGATGAAAAATGTGTCTTTCATTTTCACATGTACTTTACAAAAGAGTCAGTCTTAGCATCAGCTCAGATTCCACAAGTGTGTGGAGGGTACTTTCCAGTAACGAGGCAGGCAAACTTCCACCTGGGCCAGAAACCTTCCCAGTGAGACAAGAAAACTTAGATCCCTCCCTCCTTTCCCTACCTGAGTGCTTCTTCCTCCAAATCACAGCTCCAGTCACCATAGCTCCAGTGACCATGAGGTGAACCAGTCCAACAATGATGCCCATGATGGGGATGGAGGGTTGAGGAGGTTCTGTGGAAGAAAGGGAAGGAGCCCAGACTTCAGGCTTCAGTCCTGACTTTGCTGATCGTGTCCAGAAGGGCTCCTGCCTTATCTGAGAGGAAGCTCCATTCCGACTCCCTCCTTACCCCATCTCAGGGTGAGGGGCTCCTGTAGCCCCTCGTGCTGCACATGGCACGTGTATCTCTGCTCTTCTCCAGAAGGCACCACCAGGGCTGCCCACTTCTGGAAGGTTCCATCCCCTGAAGGCCTGGTCTCCACAAGCTCCATGTCCTGAGTCTGGTCCTCCCCGTCACGCTGCCAGGTCAGTGAGATCTCCTCAGGGTAGAAGCCCAGGGCCCAGCACCTCAGGGTGACCTCACGGTCAGAGATGGGGTGATGGGCCACATGTGTCTTTGGAGGGTCTGAGGAAGAAGAATCAGAAACTCACATTTTGTGTTACCTCCATGGGCCACTGGAAGCAGCATCAGGTGACCATCCTGAGAATAAGCAGGAGAGTGGGTGTGAAAAAAAGCAGCACAAACACCAGATACCAGCCTGGACTCCAGAGTCTGGGAACAGCTCCTAGTCCTTGGAAAGTTCTGGAGTCAGAGTGACAGCTAAGGGAGGAGGCTCCGTGTAAGAGGCAGAATACAGACTAATGGTCCTGATGTGGGAGGAGGCTGAATGACTTAGAAAAGCTGGAGTCAGGGCTCCTAAGATGTTCTCAGGGTGAGAACAAGCCTTGAGAGACAAAGTTATGGTTCACAAGATCATGGCCAGGGTCAAAGGGCAGCACTGACCAACTTTTTCAGGGATGGTTTACTGGTTCTTAGTCAAAGACACTGGATTCTTTGTCCTTCAGAGAACTAAGATCATGGCATCCAGCCCCATCAGTTCAGTTCAGTTCAGTTGCTCAGTTGTGGCCGACTCTTTGCGACCCCATGAATCGCAGCACGCCAGGCCTTCCTGTCCATCACCATCTCCTGGAGTTCACTCAGACTCATGTCCATCGAGTCGGTGATGCCATCCAGCCATCTCATCCTCTGTCGTCCCCTTTTCCTCCTGCCCCCAATCCCTCCCAGCATCAGAGTCTTTTCCAATGAGTCAACTCTTCACATGAGGTGCCCAAAGTACTGGAGTTTCAGCTTTAGCATCATTCCTTCCAAAGAACACCCAGGGCTGATCTCCTTCAGAATGGACTGGTTGGATCTCCTTGCAGTCCAAGGGACTCTCAAGAGTCTTCTCCAACACCACAGTTCAAAAGCATCAATTCTTTGGCGCTCAGCTTTCTTCACAGACCAACTCTCACATCCATACATGACCACTGGAAAAACCATAGCCTTGACTAGACAAACCTTTGTGGGCAAAGTAACGTCTCTGCTTTTCAATATGCTATCTAGGTTGGTCATAACTTTCCTTCTAAGGAGTAAGCGTCTTTTAATTTCATGGCTGCAGTCACCATCTGCAGTGACTTTGGAGCCCCAAAAAATAAAGTCTGGCACTGTTTCCACTGTTTCCCCATCTATTTCCCATGAAGTGATGGCACCAGATGCCATGATCTTCATTTTCTGAATGTTGAGCTTTAAGCCAACTCTTTCACTCTCCTTTCACTCTCATCAAGAGGCTTTTTAGTTCCTCGTCACTTTCTGCCATAAGGGTGGTGTCATCTGCATATCTGAAGTTATTGATATTTCTCCTGGCAATCTTGATTCTAGCTTGTGCTTCTTCCAGTCCAGCATTTCTCATGCTGTACTCTGCATATAAGTTAAATAAGCAGGGTGACAATATACAGCCTTGACATACTCCTTTTCCTATTTGGAACCAGTCTGTTGTTCCATGTCCAGTTCTAACTGTTGCTTCCTAACCTGCATACAAATTTCTCAAGAGGCAGGTCAGCTGGTCTGGTATTCCCATCTCTTTCAGAATTTTCCACAGTTTATTGTGATCACACAGTCAAAGGCTTTGGCATAGTCAATAAAGCAGAAATAGATGTTTTTCTGGAACTCTCTTGCTTTGTCCATGATCCAGTGGATGTTGGCAATTTGATCTCTGGTTCCTCTGCCCCATCACTTCACGACAAATAGATGGGGAAACAATGTAAACAGTGACAGACTTTATTTTCTTGGATTCCAAAATCACTGTGGACAGTGACTGCAGCCACAAAATTAAAGACATTTGCTCCTTGGAAGAAAAGTTATGACAAATCTAGACAGCATATCAAAAAGCAGAGACATCACTTTGCCGACAAAGGTTCATATTGTCAAAGCTATGTTTTTTCTAGTAGACATGTATGGATGTGAGAGTTGTACCATAAAGAAGGCTGAGTGCTGAAGAAGTGATGCTTTTGATCTGTGGTGTTGGAGAACACTCTTGAGAGTCCCTTGGACAGCAAGGAGTTCAAACTAGTCAATTCTAAAGGAAATCAACCGTGAATATTCATTGGAAAAACTGATACTGAAGCTGAAACTCCAATACTTTGGCTACCTGATGTGAAGAGCTGACTCATTGGAAAAGACCTTGATGCTGGAAAAGATTGAGGGCAGGAGGAGAAGGGGACAATAGAGGATGAGAGGGTTGGATGGCATCACCGACTCAATGGACATGAGTTTGGGTAAACTCCAGGAGTTGGTGACGGACAGGGAGGACTGACGTGCTGCAGTTCATGGGGTCCCAAAGAGTCGGACACGACTGAGCGACTAAATAACAAGTGGGGCCACTGGCGCGTCACCGTCTTGTACAGAATATGAAAACCTGGGCGGATTCCTCCCTCTCCTGACAGGAAGTTGCGGCGCTGTTCCCACAGGGACCCCATTTTCCTCTCCTCGTGGGAAGCCAGCTCCAGCCCGAGGGGAGATCAGGGAGGCGCCGCGCCCCTCGTACCTGCGCGCAGCAGCGTGTCCTTCCCGGTCACCAGGTATCTGCGGAGCCACTCCACACACTTGCCCTCCAGGTAGATCCTCACACGCGCCGCATCACCTGCCGCCTCAGCATTGTGCTTGGTGACTTGAGCCGCCGTGTCCGCCGCGGTCCAGGAGCGCAGGTCCTCGTTCAGGGCGATGTAATCTCTGCCGTCGTAGGCGAACTGATCATACCCGCGGAGAAGCCCGTCCGGCCCCACGTCGCAGCCGTACATCTCTTGGACGGTGTGAGACCCTGACCCGCCCCGACCACCCGCGGTGATTAAACCCAAACTGAAATGAAACCGGGTCAAGTCCCACCGGCTCCTCCCGGGCGGGGGTCGGGTGTGTTCCGCAATATTGGGGTGACCCTCAGACCCGCAGACTCGGGGCGACCCCGCCGGTCCCTGGGGATGGGGGTCGTGACTCGGACCCGGGCCCGCGTCACTCACCGGCCTCGCTCTGGTTGTAGTAGCCGCGCAGGGTGTTCAGGTACACTCGGAAAAATTGTGCGGTGTCCTTAGTTCTCTGCGTCTCCTGATGCCAGTACTCGGGCCCCTCCTGCTCCACCCACCGCGCTGTAGGCTCTATCCTCGGATCCGGGGCGTCGCTGTCGAACCGCACGAACTGCGTGTCGTCCACGTAGCCGACGGAGATGAAGCGGGGCTCCCCGAGGCCGGGCCGGGACACGGCGGTGTAGAAATACCTCAGGGAGTGGGACCCTGGGGGCGGGGAGGGGTAAGATGTGGACCCTCCTCCTGACGCGGGTCCCGGGTCCTAGGTGACCGGGCATGGAGCGGGGGAGGGGGAGAGAAGCTTGTGATACGGAAATGGTCGGAGAAGGACCAGGCCTTGGGGGGCGAGAGGAGGGGGCGGGAAGCAAGGGAGAGACAGGACGGGACCAGGCGGAGGGGGCGGGTCTAGTCGGGGGCAGAGGGGTCCTTCCCTGGGGGTCCTGCCCCCCCGACCCCCGGGCAGTCCCCTCGCCCCTCCCCGCAGAGGCCGTTCCTGACTCACCCGCCCTGGTCTCAGTGAGGATCAGCGCATCCAGCAGCAGCAGCAGGAGGAGAGTTCTCTGCCCCACGACCCGCATCCCGGGGGTCTGGGAAGAAGAGAGTCCAGCGGCTGCACAGAGACTTTGTAACCCGGAACCGCGGGGACGACGTTGGCAACTAGAAACCGAAAACCCAGTGGGAGGGCCCGACACAGCTGCAGAGAGAGAAAGTGAAAGAAAGGCAAGATGGAAATCCCCAAGAGGGAGGGTCCCGGTCCCAGGCACCGCCCTTGACCCTGAGACCCTGAGAGCCTCGCTGTCCGGGGAACCTGGGACTTTCCCCTGATCCCTACACCGAGAGCTCGTTGTCACACTGTCTGCCTGAGTCCAGTCGACATTTTCCATGGTAGAAATAATAAAGTTTGAATTCTTTAATTAATTTGTTTAGAATAATATTAATAACCCATGCATTTAATATGGAAAACAAGTTATTTCCCAAAACAAACATAGTAGTGAGAACAGTGAAGGTTTTTTTTTAAACAAATGCTTCATTTTATTTCATGGTGGACAGGTGCCTGTATAGGCTGAAGGAAAAAGGGGTGACTGTCTCGGGCTGTGGGCAGGGACTAGTGGCCTCCATAGTTCTGTATGAGCTCCAAAACTGCTTGAACAATCATCAGGGAGCCGATGGACATGATGATGAGGACGATAATCAGAAGGAGGCCCAGGACCAGGGCACAGATGTTCAGGCACTTGGCGGTGGAGGTGTACCTCTGGGCCCCAGTGATGTCACCAACCATCTTCCGGTCCCTAGACTCCACAGAGTAGGCGAATGCCACGAAGCCCAGGCAGCACCAGTTCATGAAGATGGTGTTGAACAGGAACCAGACAATGTGGTTGGGCACAGAGGTCTCGCTGCAGATGTTGATCACCGTGGTCGTCACGGGGGCCTGGCTCTGGGGAACCCCCAGCACGGCCACCTCATGCTCCTCCTTGAGCACCTCATAGGCTGGGGGCACCACACCGTGTGCCCCAGTGAATAAGGGCTGGGATGTGCAGTTCATGGTGGGGATGGAGCAACTGCGGTCCAGATGCCAGCACACACTCAGGGGGCTCTTTCTTTACTTAGGAGTTTCAATTTCTCTGAATTTCCGTTTCCTGGCTTTTGGGCAACAGTGAAGCTTCTTCAGTTCAGTTCAGTTCAGTCGCTCAGTAGTGTCTGACTCTTTGCGACCCTGTGGACTGCAGCACTCCAGGCTTCCCTGACCATTACCAACTCCCGGACCTTGCTCAAACTCATGTCCATCCAGTCAGTGATGCCCTCCAACCATCTCATCCTCTGTCATCCCCTTCTCCTCCTGCCTTCAATCTTTCCTAGCATCAGGGTCTTTCCCAATGAGTCAGTTCTTTGCATCAGGTAGCCAAAGTATTGGAGTTTCAGTTTCAGCAACAGTCCTTCCAATCAATATTAAGGGCTGATTTATTTTAGGATTGACTGGTTTTATCTCCTTGCTGTCAAAGGGACTCTCAAGAGTCTTCTCCAACACCACAGTTCAAAAGCATCAATTCTTCGGCATTCAGCTTTTTTTATAGTCCAGCTCTCACATCCATCCATGACTACTGGAAAAACCATAGCTTTGACTATATGGACCTTTACCGACAAAGTAATGTCTCTGCTTTTTAATATGCTGTCTACATTTTTTTACATTTTTATATTTTTGCAATTCCCTTTCTTGCCATCTCATTAGAAGACCATTGGATTTTCATGTTTGCTTCTACATTGAATCTGTTATTTTGATTGAAATCTATGAAAATAAAAAGGCCCACACATATGTTGGAGAAAGAAATGGCAATGCACTCCAGTATTCTTGCCTGGAGAATCCCATGGTCAGAGAAGCCTGGCAGGTTACAGTCCATGGGGTCACAAGAGTCGGACATGACCTAGCGACTATACCACAACCACCACACATATGTAGGAGTAGTATTTTTAATAACCTTTTCATGTAATTATGTAAGTTCATCTTTGATACAAATCTAAAACTACAGAACTGGTAGGTTCTTAAAGGTTATTTTCAAAGTGGACCTGAAATTGTGTCACTGACTATTTACTGCTCTGTTACATCAAAATCCCTAAGGCTTTTTTCCATATTGAATCTCTCATACTAATATAAGATTTTTTGTAAGTAATACATTGTTTCTCTAAGGTACATAAATCTTCCAGTGTCATTCACTCTTTCAAGTGGAGACTGTATTCCACACAAGAGAGGGTAGTTCAGCTCATACAGATTGTTTTCCTTGAGTCACAAGACTTTGGAATGTAGCAGAAGCTCTTAATGTATACTTCCCATGTCATCATAGAAGATACTTTCTTTTTTTGAGAAAAAGAACTATTTATTAGCATTTTGAGACGTGACCATAAAGTTGATTTTCCTTAGGGAAGCAGCTCGTTTTTGCAATAAGAAATGCAACATAACAATATTTGTGCAAGATACATGTGAAGATTAGAACACCATCTTTTGAATTTCATCTAAGCATGAGAAGTTTGACAGACCACTATTCACATTGTTTTAAAATTACTCTAGCACAAGAGAATAATAGCAGATTTTAGAATTATCATACCATTCTATATCACATTATAACATGACATGCTTTACTTCTGTTCTCTTGCAATGTATCAGGTCTTTTAGAGCATCATCAGAGAAAGTATGACATTCATCAAGCATGCTCACTTCAAAGAAAGCACATACCTGTTTTACGCCATCAGGTTTGCCATTCATTGTTCAAGAAAAGCAGCATCATTAAGATAGAGTCATATAGAATTTTACTTGTCCATGTAATTACTGACAGTCTATTAAAGCCCATATTTAAGCTTTAGCTCCATAGGATCTGGTATTTATTAGTTCCCCAAGGGAATTAGAGGTGTCTCCATATCCCTAGAGTGGAGAACAAACAGTAGGACAATCAAGGAGGCCAAAGTGAGCATGAGAAGTTAGAGCAGATGGAGAGATTTGATCTGGGGAATACCTGGAACTAGGCGGGACCCGACTGAGGGGTGCTATGGAAGGCTCTCCAGTGTCCTGGGCCTGGCAGGCGAGGTGGCAGCTGATTTATGATGTCCTCCTGTCAGGACAGCTCCAGGAGAGTCCCAATTTCAAATACATTCTCAAATCTGTCAGGTCCTGATCCTAAATGTGTTCATTCAGCAGTATTGGCATGTCTGCTTTGCCCAGTGCTGGTCTGGGGGCCTGTCATACACTCAAAATCAATGTTCTCACATGGCTGAGCACTGGTTATAATGGAATATAGTGTATGCTGTTGTTGGCAGAGAACAAACCAGGTAACTAAAATCATCACCTCATCTCTCTCTCACAATTATTACAATCATTGCTCATTATTCTCACCCTGATGTTTCTTAGAATATACAGGATTTTAGCAAAGATCCCCCAGGAAGGCAGACTTTGTGCTCTGGGGACAGGAGGCAGTATGGACCTTGGCTCTGCTCAGCAGATCTCCCCCCTTGCCTGACTCCACTGAGATCTACTGCCCACCTTCACGTGGTCTCCTAGGGTGTCAGGGACATTCCCATTGTCTTCTGAGCAGACCACTTGGTACCCAAAGTTTCATATCACAAAGCAGGGACAACATGATTGAAAAACATCTCTAGTACATTACATAGACTGTCAAAAGCTGTTTTACACAAATAGCTGTTTATAGATGGATAGAGAGACAGGACAGAGGTGGACACGATGAGGGACTGGACACATAATTTTACAAGTCTGTGTGTCACAGAGACAACTTATGTCAGGGGCACACCTTATCTTTGTTACCTGTAGTGGACTTTCAATAGTTTCCAAGAGAGGTTAAAGAAGAAAAGCAAATCGATGTACCTTAAAGAATCCTCTACGTTTATAAAACTCTGATTAAGGCTAATTTGGAGAGGACAGCTAGGGAATGGGGCAGTGTGTTTGTCATAAGCAGCAATAGGCTGTCCTCTAGGGGCAATGTGAGGAACGGAACGAGTGCTGCAGGGCTCCTTGACAAATCAGCAAAAGAAGCCCATATTCCAACTTGCCACCGTCACGGTCCTGCTATTAGAGCAAACCAAATTCTGTACGTTTCAGTGTTTTGGAGGTGCCTTCTAGAGGAAGTTACTGTCTTGACTAGGACACGAGAGGCCACTTCCCAAGTGCAGTGTTTTGGGGAGTGCTGATTGAGCCCCTGAGTCAAGCGCTGGTTCCACAGGGGAGACTAGAGAGGAGGTCTCTGCCTCAGGAGAACTGCAGAGAGAGGTTGGAAACGTGCTGAGTTCACTTTCTACATCCCAGCTCTGTGGTCTGCTGGCAAGAAGTTAGTCTATCCAAGCAAAGCAGTTTATGGCATATTTCTGTTTATATTAACAAGAAAATACTTTACAAAATAGAAAACTATCACTCAACATATCTATGATTTCATCTGGATTTACATAGCTTTCTAAAAAATTTGATTACCTTATCTTACTCGACTCTTTCATTTTTTTTTTTTTTCAGTGTTACAACTCTATTTTATTTAGAAGATAGCAGGAGAGTGAGAGAGAGAAAGAGAGAGAGAAAGAAAAGAGCGCATGCACGCAGGAGAGAGAGTCCAACTCTTTTTCATTTAATATGAGTAATTGTTCCGACCATTCATAACTTTAGAGTGTACAAATTTAATGAATTCAATATCGTACTATTTCTTAGGACACCCTATATTTAAAGGCCCTGCTTCCAAGCTCCTGTTCCAGCTTCTCCGACCAGTGTTCTGTTCTCTGAAAGTAGAGTCCGAATCCTATCATCTCCAGACACCTTCCAGTCTAGAATTACTCTATGAACTTCCAGAAGACATTCTCTTTTCCTTTTCTCCTGGGATGGCAGGCACTTCCCACCATATCTCTCCTTCTGTGGATTCAGAGCTTCTCCTTCTGTGGATTCAGAGCTTCTCTCCGACAAGATGCTGCTCAATCTGTTTTAAGGCTGTTCTTTGCACAGAGCTTGGTGTGTGGTGAACTGTCACTAAACATTTGAAAGCTAAATAAATTGAAATGAACACTCACTGTTGCTGACAACTTTAATTGTTCTGCCCTCTTGGGGACACATGGAGAAGACTTCCCAGCCTCCTTTGTTGCCACAGGACCATGTTGCTGTCAATGGAGCAGGAGAGGACCAGATGTGTGTCCTTTCAGATCTGGCCCATCACGACCTCTCACATGCATTTCTCCACATTCTCGCTCCTTCTGCTGAAGGATGTTGGTGGGGCTGAGGTCAAAACACCTGGGAATCCTGAGAAGCAGGAGGGGCTCAGAGGGCTCATGCTGGTACCAGGCACCAGTTTGGGGGTGGACTCCATGAGTGCTCTTGGGGGTGTCTCTAGACTACTTGAAGAGTGATGCTTCCAACTTTGCCCTGCTCCTGTACCGTGAGTGTCACATTTTGGGGACCATCTCAGTCTCCAACTTCCCTTTCCTCAGGGTGAGGGACTTCCAGGAGCTCCAGCACCTCAGTGGCTATAGGAGATACTTTTACAATGTGGATTTAAAGAACTTTCTAGGTGGTCCAGCGGCTAAGACTCTGTACTCCCAAGACAGTGGGCCAGATTTCAATCCTTGGTTGGGGAACTAAATCTCACATGTTGCAACTAAAAGTCCCATATGCCAACTGAAGACCCCATATGCTGCAGGTAAGAACCCACGAGCTGCAACCAAGACCTGGCCCAACCTAAATAAAGAAATAACTGCTTTTTCAAACTGCTGCATTGGGAAATAAGAGAAACATCAATGAAGTCAAGTACATTTTAAAAAAAAGAAATAACTTTTTGTAAAAATGTGGATTTAAAGATAAGAATTTTCATTTATTAATATTTATAAAATTTATTTTACTGAATTATAGTTGATTTACAATATTGTGTTAATTCATACTGTACAGCATAGTGATTCAATTTTGTATATATATACATTTTCTTTTTCATATTCTTTCCATTATTATTTATGAACAAAAAATAAGAATTTTTAATGTGTCAATCAGGACATTTTGAAGCAAATTTACTTTTTTTTCCCTGCAAGTAAGTTGTGGTGAAAATAATTACTATTGCAGTTTGCTGCCATAGTCTTCATTATTGTGAAGTTTTATCTCAAAGCAAATGTCAACACAGTGAAAAGTCACATCATATCTTAATAATACTGTGAAAGTAGGTTGCACCCCATGGATCTCATAAAAAGGTCTAAGTTATGTCAAGGATTCCAAAGATCACACTCTGAGAACTGCTGTTTTGAATAAACCAGTAAGTCTCCCAACTGATCCCTGCCTTTGCCTCCTCTTCATTTTGGAAAATCCTTCTCCCTGAACTGGACTTCCTGCCTTCCCAAACTCAGCTGAGGGTCCTGTCCCTTGGCTGCTTGGGAAGAGCACTCACCCCCTAGAAAGCGATGCCAGAGAGTGTCCTCAGTCTGGAAGGGTGGTGGGGAGACAGGTGTTTCCCCTTAGGGATTGGGACAGTTTGTGCCTGAAGGCACCACATGCTCTTATAACTAATTTTGGTTTTGTTTCACACCAACTTACTATGAACTTCCATGGTGGCTCAGACGGTAAAGTGTCTGCCTACAATACGGGAGACCCGGGTTCAATCCTTGGGTCGGGAAGATCTCCTGGAGAAGGAAATGGCAACCCACTCCAGTATTCTTACCTGGAAAATCCATGGACGGAGGAGTCTGGTAGGCTACAGTCCATGAGGTCACAAAGAGTCGGACACGACTGAGCAACTTCACAACTTACTATGTATTCATATCCCAAACAGATATCTGACATACTGTCTAAGAGAAATAATATTGACTGTTTCACCTCACATGGCTAATGCATCTGACTTGAGGCCCACAAAGCATGAAGGGCAGTCCCGTCCAACTGAACATTCTGTAATGAAGGAATCGTGTCCAGTCAGGGAACCACTAGCTGAGTGTGGCTACTTAGCACCTCAAAAGTGGCTGTTGTGCTGAGCACTTTAATTTTATTTACTGAGTGAACTTTTAAAATATTTTTATTTATTTTATCGAGGTATAATTGATTTACAGTGTTGTGTTAATTTCTGCTGTACAGCAAAGGGACTCAGTTATACACATATATATTTTCTTTTTATATTCTTTTCCACTATGATTTATCCCAGGATATTGAATACAGTTCCCTGTGCTATACAGTAGGATCTTGTTATTATCCATTCTATTTTTTTTATATTTGTTTTTTATTTACTTGGCTCTGTCTGGTCTTAGTTGCACCATGAATGATCCCTGTTGTGTCATGCAGGATCTTTTCATTGTGGGGCATGTGCTCAGTTGCTCCACAGCATGTGGGATCTTAGTTCCCTGACCAGGGATGGAACTCTCATCCCCTGCATTGCAAAGTGGATTCTTAACCTCTGGACCAACACAGAAGTCCCCTGCTTATCCATTCTATACATAATAGCTTGTATCTATTAACTCCAAACCCCCAGGCCATTCTTTCCCCAACTCCCCTCCCTCTTGGCAACTACAAGTCTGTTCTCTATATCTATGAGTCTGCTTCTGTTTTATTTAATTTAAATAGCCATGTATAACTTGTAGCTAGCATATTGGGCAGTGCATATCTAGAGTATTCTTAATTTTCAGTCTCTTCCTCCCAAAAGATACTGTGTGACTCACAGGTTGATGTATATTAAAATACAATCTTCACATGGAAATCATGGATTTGTCTATTCGGTCTTGTGTATTTTAACAACGAGAATGTTCAGACATTAAGCAAACCCTGGTTTATCACCTTAAGGTCATAAGAGTTCAAAACTGCCCATCGCTGGAGATAATCCTTGTCCTTATTATGCTGAGCACTTGTTGCTTTCCTTAACCTACTTAAACATAAGTAGACACAGAAGTCTTTACTTAGCCCAAGAAGAAGTATTTATTGAACACAACAGATATTGAATATCTTGTAGGCCCTGTACACACTTGTAAAATTAAAGCAGAAGAGGTAACCTTAGAATCCACCACCTTAAAATTATTTTTTTAATAATTTTATTTATGTATTTATTTTTGGCTGTGCTGTCTCTTCACTGCTGCACGGGCTTTCCTCTAGTTGCTGGGAATGGGGGCTAAGCTCTAGTTGCAGTGTATAGTTTTCTCATCGTGGTGGCTTCTCTGTTGCAAAGCATGGAGCCTAGGACATGCGAGCTTAAATGGTTGTGGCTTGTGGGCTCAGAAGTTGCAGCATGCAGGCTTCAGAGCACAGACTCAGTAGCTGTGGCACCCAGGCTTAGATTCTCCACAGCATGTGGAATCTTCCCCGGCCAGGGATCGAACCTGTCTCCTGCATTGGCAGGTGGAATCTTTACCACTGAGCCACCAGGAAAGCTCCACCTTAAAATTCTTAACTTCTTCTATACTTTCCCCTCAAATTCAATCAATTCTTCTTCCCTTCACCCTTGGACCCCTCTCTTGTAGACAAAAATATACATGAATTTTTTACACTTGGGGAATACAGAGTTGTATGACCCAAAGATGAAAAATCATAGAAAACCATAAATCACCTCTGTGTCAACCAGACACTCACAAAGATACTAAGATGAGTACATGCTCCTATTCAAACTCAAAGACAGGACTTTGAGTTTGACGGGACTTCCTGGGCGGTCCAGTGGTTAAGAATCCACCTGCTAATGCAAGATATGCTGGTTTGATTCCTAATCATAGAACTAAGATCCCACCTGCCATGGAGCAATGAAGCCCATGTGCCACCACTATTGAAACCCATGTTCTCTGCAGCCTGTGCGCCTCAGTCTGTGTGCTGCAAGGGAGATCCTACATGATGCAAGGAAGATCACCTGTGCTGCAACTAAGAACCAGCACAGCCAAATAAATTTTATTTTAGAAAAAGTAAGGAGAAAAAATAGAATAAAGTTATTAATTTTTTAGAAAAAATTTAAAAAGGAGTGGAGGGGCCTAAGGAGGGAGGTGGAACTGAAAATCCCCTCTTACTCAGGAGAGTGAGCTGACTTGGGAAATGTCATCTGGAGAGTGGAGGGTGGGGGCCACAGAGGTCTGTGCTCATCAATTTAGAGAGAGAAACTTTGGGTACTTCCAACAGCATAGGATGCATAAGAAACAAAAAAACAAGCACAATGGAACAAAATATTTCCAACATGAGGATTACAGTTTTTTCTTACTTTGTCATTTATCACTTTCAACACTTTATTACTTGTTTTATGGTGAATATACATTAAATCATATATCATACATTACACATGTACATCATAATCGGAATTATAAAGGTTTGTCTAAATTTTTAAGAAGGAAGGCAGGTAGGTAGAAAAGTGAAGAGCTGGGGACACAGAGCTGGACCTGCTGGGCTCCATTCCTGGGCTCTGGGGAGTAAACTCACACAGCCTTTTCTTCTCAGGACTGAGTTCTCTGTGGAGGCCAAGCAGGTTCTTTCTCTTCTTTTTAGGGTGTTGTCATCATTATTAGAATGTCATCACCTCTTTGATGCTTTTAATATTGTCTTTGTATATTACATGGCATTTTCAGCTATTTGCAGTGGGCAGAATCCAGCCCATTTTTCCAGTGATGGAATTTCTATGGCAGAACAACTCAGTCAAAATATGATGGGTCCTGGAGCAGAGAATGCGTGTCCTAACATGTAATCTGAAGATGATCAGTCAAGGGTTTTGCAAGTACAAGGAGTTTTCAGGCCGTTTTTCAAAAGTATCATTTCCACGATGGTACACAGTGGCTCTCCATCCAGTCTGCTAGTTCATCTAGTGTTTCCCCAACTCATTTGCAAACTTATATTTAGACAAACCCCTGCACACCAGTGTTTACAGCAGACCCCCCCTTCAGTGTGGGCCGCACATGATGACTTCCTTCTAAAGGTTACAGCATGGAAAGTGGGAAACTGAAAATAAAAAGTTCACAAAGAGAAACCTGGGAATTGTACCTTAGCCAGGTGATGAGGTGAACTTATAGTGATATTTGAGTGGACAAGTACACACCCTTGATGTGTGGAGAATGTCACTCACCTCTGTGGTCTTCTTCCCAAAAACCCAACTCAAAAAGAGAGATATTCTACAGTATCCCTGAGGAGTTCTCAAAAGGATCAAGGTCATCAAACACAAGAGAAGTGAGCGGGACTGTCACAGCCAGAGGAGCCTAGGAGACATAATTGGGACTTAATACAATGTGTGACATTTTAGGGATGTGGTGAGGGTTGGCTGAGTTGATATATGAAGTGCTCGGAACAGTGTCTGGCACATACCTGATGTTCAAGCTTTGTCTGCTCTGATGGCTAGAGGGAAACAAGCCGGGAGAGAGAGAGAGGGTTGCCATTCCCATCTCCAGGGAATCTTCCCAACCCAGAGATCAAACCTGTGTCTCCTGCCTTAGTAGGCGGATTATTTACTGCTGAGTTACCAGGAAAGCAACCCCAGAATTACTTGTATTTAATTCTGAAATCCATTCAGGAATTTTCTCAGCACAAATTTGGTGTTTGTTAGTGTTGAGCTGTTTGCATCTCAGCACCTGAAGGATGAGTGTACTGAGCGGGGTGTCCTCCTACATGAATGCTGTGCCTTGTGACTGCTCAGGAACGTGCGCTCAGAATCTGAGACAGCTGGTACAGAGGAGACCTGCAGGGTCATAATCTAACCCTCCATTCCCAGGAAACAAGCAGAGAACTGTGGCAGTTGAATAACTTGCCCAGTTAACATAGTTCAAGCAAAATCCAAGTCTGCAAGTTCCCATCCAATGCTCTTTTTTTTTTTTCCACTCATTTCACATTTAATATCATAAAGTTTGCAGGTACAGGGGAAAAATTATTCCATATATTCATAATTCAACTCTGAACAGGAATTGTGAACTGACTTATTCAACTGAAAAGAAAATTATCATTTTAAATATGCAAAGGCAAGGTTGACTTTAACTGTTAATAAAGGGAAAATATTCTATTACTTTCAAATGTAAACCAAAGGTACAGCTAATTCAATGGTAAAAATTAAATAATTTTGCCTAATAGTTAATAATAATAATAATGCCTAAGTTAAATTTACATAAAACTGGCATAATACAATATATATCTATAGCCTGATTAACTAAAAATAAGGGGACAAATTCTTGGATTTTGTGGTTCCAATGAATGAATATTCATTATGTGCCAATTACCACAAATAAAAATATACAATATGGTTTGTAACTCTGTATTCTTCTGAGGGCAGAAATTGTATTAAACAGACCACCTTTATAGGTCTCCTGACCATCCCTCCCATCTCTTTCCCGGACAGTCTTTGCTCACAGTAGGCTTTCAATATATATATATATATATTTACCTAGTTAAAAGCAAGTGTAAATGAACTACAGTGGGATAGTGAGCATTTTTACATTCTTAGTTCATTTACCCAATAAATGTTTGGGGGGTCTTCTACTATGTATTCCATGTCTGCAAGTGTAATTCAGCTGTGGATAAAGAGCCAGACAGAAGCTGTTCAAACTCCTGGAAGTTAAGAGCTCGTCAAACAAAACAAAGTAAAACAGAACAACCACCTACTGTGTCAATACGTCTAAAAAGATGTCTCCAAGGGAATCAAATAGAACAAAAAATCAGTTACTCAAAATGTACGCCTCAGACAGAAAGACTTGGGAACTGTGCTCACAGGTCCAGCTGATCATTTATCAGACTACTGGAAAACATGGGCAGATGTAAAATTTACCTGTTAACTATACTCTTTTGTATTATTTAACCACAGAGATACTCGAACTGGGGGTACCCTACATCATTAACACATGGAAGAGAAATGTTAAATTTTCACTGTGTCATATGCAGTTTAAGAGGACTGATCTCCTAAGAACCAGTTACCAGCATTCAGAATTCTCGAATCCAGGCCGAAGAGTGTCGCAAGACATCTACCACTTGACCTCACTTTGAACCTTAATTCCATAATATTAAAGAGAAAAAGCTGTAAAATTTGATCATCCCACAGAAGTCACTAAGAAAAGATCCAGTCTTACCTTGTGTTTGATGATGCAGTTCAGGCACAGAAGATGTTCCTATATTACATAATTACAATTGCCAAGATAATTCAGTTACCAAGAGAAAAAAATTACTAAGTTACTAAAAGGGAAAGTGTGAAGTTTTCAGTGTTGAACTTACAGTACAATGCTTTCAGCTAGGCTACAAACTATGTTTGTTTACAGCTGAAGTAAAAATTCTGTCTTCTGCATGGGGCTGAGGTGTGTCAGGGAGAACTATTTCATTGTAAATAAATCTAGGGGCCAAATAAAGGGAAGTTGCAAAAGCAGGTGTACAGCAGTTGAGCTGTTGCAGTTTCAGAGAAATAAAGTAAATAATTGTGCTGGAATTTGTTCAGTTCTGGGCATTCTGCCAAACAGGAAAGGGTGTGTAATTACTGAAGCTAACACATCCATGTAAAAATGAAGTAATATCAATAGAACACAGTTGGGATCTAAATTTCCTTTTTTATCTTCAAAAAATTAAGGATCTCTAATAACGACTCTCATTTCACTCTTTGATATTTAAATATCACTTAAGTTAATATGAACACATGAAGGCAGAATTGTAATTTTCACAAAGTCAGAAAATATTATCTTTAAAGGTGCTATTTTGCTCTTTGAAAGCCTCACAAATGAAGAACAGTTCAATTTTCACTCATCAAAGATAACAAGATGACAAAAGTATACCCAATACCTCACTTAGGACTTCACCAGAGTAAGAGAAATACACGTAATATTAGCACATTTTACCAAATCTAGTCTTTGCTGACCATTTCATGCTATCTGGATTGATTGAACTCAATCTTAAACCTGGATTCCAAACTTCTTAAATCATAAATCCAAAATAAGAGGATGTGGTTTGTGGGAGAACAATGGAAGTTAGAGCACCTAGGGAGTCAGGCCAAGTTCAAATAGAGATCTCAATTATTCAAGAAACTTTATGACAGAAGATGAAAGAGTGTAATAAATATTACATGTGTGATTTTACAGAATGTAAGTCAACTTGCACCTTAAACAGAGCTATGAAAAATATTTAACACTATTCAGGATTGGCCATATGATTTTTTAAAGAGTATTTCTACGATCTAGTAAGAGATTCTACCAATTATAAAAGTTCAGTATACTCCCCCATTGATAATAAGAGTCTGCTCCTGGCTCCTGGCTCACTGCTTCCCTGAGCCTGTGTCGTTAGCATGCTGACACTTCTAAGTTGCAGGGATAGCAGTGAATTTCTGAATGAGTCAATGTCTTACCAGATTCCAATTCCTTTCCATCCAAAGGCATGCTGTCCATTTCAAGGATGAATCAATCGGTTTAGTCTATGATTTTCACAGGAAGTGGCAAGGCTCTCGAGGGCACTGCATTTGGCCATATTTCTTTACCTGACCACGTATAAGGTAGGCACTAGATCATTCTTGGGTAAGCCTGAAAACTTATCAGGATACAAAATAGTTTGTTTCCAACATCTACATTCACTTTGGGAATCCTGTGTTCTCAGCAGGAGTTGAACTGAACAGTAGAAACTGCCGAATGATGATCCTGATTGTATAAACCCAACAGCCAACTGGTGGCTTAAGTTCAACTGATACTTTCTGTAATTTTAGACTGGAGTCCAAGGATAACATTACTTTGCTAATCCCATGGGCTGACTTTTTCCTTCTCTTGAAGGATGATCCTTAACTGGAAGACATTTCTTTGGCGATTACTTGGTTTACATGATGATGGTGGATATTTTGTGACATCACCAAGATAAACCGCATCCTTTCATTCCCTACACTGCATTTGCAGCTAAGTTGGACAGATGGAAGATGAAATACAAATTTCTTTCATATTTTTAAAAGACTTAATTTGACCATCCATGTGAAATAAAATTTAAGTTTGTTCCATGCAGGGATCAGATTTAATTTCTAGATCAATATGGATATAGTGCAACTCAAATTGTCTTAAAGATAAGAATGTACAGCTGAGTAGTTTTCTAGGTACTGTCTTGAGATTCTCTTGCTTAGTAATGTTTCTATGAATGTGGCAACAGATTCCATTATCCTTACAGGATAGCCAGTTGGTGACAAAGTGATCTGATAGCATTCTTTATTTACTTCCTCTTTCAACACTCATTCATGCAGTTCTAGTATATTCAAGCCCTTTGGGCTTCCCTGGTGGCTCAGATGGTAAAGAGTCTGCCTGCAGTGCAGGAGACCTGGGTTCGATCTCCTGCGTTGGGAAGATCCCCTGGAGAAGGGAAAGGCTACCCACTCCAGTATTCTGGCCTGGAGAATTCCATGGACTGTACAGTTCATGGGGTTGCAAAGAGTTGGACATGACTAAGTAACTTTCATTTTCATCCTCAGGTAGCTTTTAATTATATCATCCAAAGGAGCATGTGATGAGTCAGAGCAGTGGAATAAAGTGCTAAGAAAGATCAGCAGACAGTTGACTTCAGGCTGGGGTGAACTTCATGGTTGGCTTCATGAAAGAGGTAGCACTTGAACAGAAGTGAGTTCCTTCTTTCTATCTGCTCCTTCACGGAAGCTAGAATAGTGGTGGCTGTAGTCTCAAGACCGGACCAGTGGAGGCAGCTTCCTGGCGGGTCTGTGGTTCCCCCTCCTCCACCAATGAGGCCAGTTCAGGAGCTGGCCTTCCTCTTTCCAGGTTAGGCAGCAGCCGCCGTCGCTCCGGGATCAGGAACGTCGGCGCGGTGGGGTCGCCGCTGCGGCACTCGAAAAAATTTAAAAAGTGCCGAGGCCGAGCGGCGGCCCGCCCCCTACCCCGAAGCGGCTCTCCCACCACCCCTGGCGGCGGCGGTGGCCAACTTGCCCCGCTACCCCTTGCCCATGGTGCCGCCTCCGCGGCCGGCGTCGACGCAGACTCAGCCCCGGAGCCCCCTCTACTGCCCAGAGGCCGCCGCCGCCCGCCCAGCCCAATGCTCTTTCAATACATCTTGGACCTGCGTAGGCATTTAGAGAAATTTACAGCAAACAAAAATTAAAATACAATAATCTGTTTTCCTCCTGAGACACTGTATCAGTTGCCTATTGCTGCATAATAAATTATTAAAAAATCAGCTGCTCAAAACAACAAACATGTATCATCTCCCAGAAGGTCTCTGGTTCTGGGCCTCTCGAAAGGGAACAGTCAGCCAGGGTTGCATCATCTGATGGCTTGGCTGGTCCTGCAGGCTGTTGGAATAGGGCCTCAGTTTCTAGCCACATGGACCTTTCCACAGGGCTGCTTATAACATGTTCCTTGGGTCTGTGCTTAGTCATTCAGTCATGTCCAACTCTTTGTGGCCCCATGGCTACATAGACTGTAGCCCACCACCCTCCTCTGCCCATGGAATTTTCTAGGCAAGGATACTGGAGTGGGTTGCCATTTCCTACTCCAGAGGATCTTTCTGACCCAGGGATCGAACTCATGTCTCTTGCATCTCCTGCATTGGCAGGCAGATTCTGTACCACTAGCCCCACTTATAACATGCTTATAACATACCAGTTGGCTTTCCCCAGAACAAGTGATCTGAGTGAGAGAGAGCAACAAAGATGGGAGCTGAAGTGAGTTTTATGTCCTAGACTCAAAGTCACACACCATTACATCAGCCTTACTCTCTCAGGTAGAAGTGAGTCATTAAGTGTAGCCCACACTCAGAAGAAAAAAAATTAAGCTTCATCTTTAGAAGGGAGAGACATCAAAGTTTTCATGTGTGTGCTAAAACCAAAATTAAAATTAAATTTTTTTCAGGATTTTTAAAGTCAAATACTAGAGTAGATCGTATATATACTTTAACCATACTAAATAGCGCTATTTTGATTTCCAAAGTGCTGCTACCGAGCACATTATTATAAATCCACTATATTACAATTAAACAAAATGAAACAACAAAAAAAGCGCTAGTACCAACTTAAGCTTTTACCAGAAATGTGTAAGTGTTCATGAGGCTGATGTGTTTGTTCTAAAAACAAAGCAAACTCAGCTTAAGGGAAGGAAGTAAGAGTTAGTCACTTCCTTGTTTGCACAATCAACCAGGCATTTTCTTTTCAGACAACTAGTTACTTCTTTTGTTTTGCTTTTATTCCATATATCTTGGCATTATATTTTTAGTATATACAAATAGTGCTTCCTTTTAGTATCAGTTTAGTTCAGTTCAGTCGCTCAGTCGTGTCCGACTCTTTGCGACCCCTTGAATCGCAGCACACCAGGCTTCCCTGTCCATCACCAACTCCCAGAGTTCACTCAGACTCACGTCCATCGAGTCGGTGATGCCACCCAGCCATCTCATCCTCTGTTGTCCCCTTTTCCTCCTGCCCCCAATCCCTCCCAGCATCAGAGTCTTTTCCAATGAGTCAACTCTTCACATGAGGTGCCCAAAGTACTGGAGTTTCAGCTTTAGCATCATTCCTTCCAAAGAACACCCAGGGCTGATCTCCTTTAGAATGGACTGGTTGGCTCTCCTTGCAGTCCAAGGGACTCTTAGTATACCTACGTAGTATTATTTTTTTATATGTTTGAAATATCCAAAAATAAGAATAAAGGAAGGAGGAGAGGAGGGAAGGAAGAAAGGAGGGGAGGAAGCAGAAAAGACAAAAGAAAATAAAAAATGAAAGAAGAGATAAATTGGAAATGCGTATAAATAACATTTTCAAGTTGCAAGGAAATAAAACAAATTTAGGCAATACCTATAGAATAATAGAGATTTATGAGAGCTTTGTTAGTTATCTATTGTTGTATATCAAACTACTTCTAAAACTTAGTAGCTTGAAACAATAAATATCTATAGTTACAGAAAGACAAATATCATACAATATCACTTACATGTGGAATCTTAAAAAAAATGAGACAAATGAGTTTATTTACAAAACAGAAATAGACTCACAGACATAGAAAACAAACTTTGGGTTACCAAAGGAGAACGATGAGAGGAGATATAAATTAAGAGTTTGGGATGAACATAAACACACTATTACATATAAAACAGGTTAAAAACTACTATATATAAAATAAGCAAAAAACAAGGATCTAGTTTATAGCACAAGGAACTATATTCAATATCTTATAATAACCCATAATAGAAAAGAATCTGAAAGAGAATATATATATATATATATATATATATATATATGTATTTACTGAATCACTTTGCTGTACGCTTGAAAGTAACACAACATTATAAATTAACTATACTTCAATTTTTTGAAAAAATCATCTATTACCTCAAAGAGATAATACAAAACAAGCAAAATGGTGCAAACGCTGGTAGGAGGAGTTGGAAAAAAAGAAGGATTTTACAAAATGGAATAAGTATATTGGTATTGGTATACAGATGGAAATTATTTTGTTAGTCCCAGTCCTCCAAGAAACAAGTGCTGGGACTTCCCTGGTGATCCAGTGGTTAAGAATCCACCTTGCAAAGAAGGAGACGAGGTTGGATCCCTGGTCAGGAAACTAAGATCCCACATGCAGTGGAGCAACTCAGCCTGCACACCGCAACTGGAGAGTCTGCACACTGCAGCAAAAGATCCTGAGTGCTGCAACTTAGACCCAAAGAAGTCAAATAGATAAATATTTTTAAAAAGGAGAAGAAACAATTGCCAAAATGGGATTAAGATCAGCAGAATTTTATTAAACACTTGTCAGAGAATATGGAGAGGGCATCAGTAAAGATGAGAGCTCGCAGACCAAGATGCAACTCTGACCCCAAGTGACGGACAGAAGGAGAGGTTTACTGGACTCTCCAAGACCATCAGACAATGTGACCAGAGTTAAACAAGGCCAGAGGGAGTCCTCAAGTCACAGCTGATCATCTGAGGAACCCCATGTCTCCCAGGAACGAGCCTCCCCTGGTGTCCCTGCTGAGATCAGTTACTGTCTGAGAACAACCCACGGGGAGCAGGTGAAGTGAAGTGAAGTGAGGTGAAAGTGTTAGCCGCTCAGTCCTGTCTGACTCTTTGTGATCCCATGGACTGTAGCCCACCAGGCTCCTCCGTCCGTGGAGTTCTCCAGGCAAGAACACTGGAGTGGGTTGCCATTCCCTTCTCCAGGGGATCTTCCCAACCCAGGGATCAAACCCACATCTCCTGCATGGCAAGTGGATTCTTTACCATCTGAGCCACCAAGGAAGCTGAGCCTCTGCACAGATGCTGCTGTGGATTTCAGAGCACAGAAGCCCCAGCCCTTGTACCTTACCTAAGAGTGTGACCCACATCTTCACACCTAATGAGTCTGGGCCTCTGGAAATCAAATCAACACTTCTGTAACTGGACTTAATTACATCCCTCCCAACCAAATTCTCAAGCTGAATACTTAAGACCAATGAGACTGAATTTGAAGATGGGGCCCTTAAGGAGGTAATCTGAGGCTAAATCAGATGGTAAAGATTACCCCAAAATGATAGATCTGGGGCGTTATGATAGATCTGGTTCCGTTCAGTTCAGTTGCTCAGTCATGTCCGACTTTGTGACCCCATGGATTGCAGCACGCCAGGCTTCCCTGTCCATCACCAACTTCTGAATAGGTCTGGTATCTTTATCAAAAAAAAAAAAAAAAAGAGGCACCAGGGATAGCTTTCTCTCTCTCTCTTCCCACCACCCCCCACTTTTTTTTTTTTTTTTTTGGGGTATGCTCAGCGAAATTTGTGGGAACTTAGTTCCCTAGCCAGGGATCAAACCTCTGCCCCCTGCAGTGAAAGCATGGAGTCCGAACCACAGACCATCAGGGAATTTCCTCTCTTTTTCAATTACCCTCTGCTCACAGAGGAAAGGTTGGTAGTCACAAGAATTTAGTGTTGAAAATCTTTAAACTGTTGATACTGAGAATGCTTTTGTGAGGAAGGAAAGTAGAAAAATGTTGAAAGGCCTCTTTTTGATCTCTTCCTCCGAAGGACAAAAAACATCTTCCCCATCTCTGACGCACCTCTCCTCCTGGGGCATCCCCCAGTGGATAGAAATTACTGGGACATTCTGCACCACCAGGAGCTGGGCCAGGGCAATGCAACGCTGCACAGACCTCATATGGATCATTATGTGTGTGTGTATATACGGGGCGGGGAGTTGGTGAGAATGAGGGGATGTGGGTTCCCAGGCAGGCTGCCTTAAAACTCCCTGAGCCCACAGCCTCCCTTGAACATGGTCCTCCACCAGAGGGCCCAGGATGCACCCCACAGAATGGCACAGGCACTCAACCTGAGACTCCCAGGGCCCTGCAGCCAGAGACCCCTGCACCAAGCTCCACTCCTCAGTGGGCAGGCACCAGCCCCAGGATACTCTGGGCCCAGCACCACCCACCAGCCAGCTGACACCAGCCTCACGACCAGCCTCACAAGCCAGTCAGCAGGCACCAGCCCCGTTCACCAGCGGCAGTACAACAGTTCTGGGACTAGAGGTCTGTGTTTGTTTCTGGCCCTGTCTTCTGTTGCGCTGATCTATATGACTGTTTTTGTGCCATCTACTCAATTAATCTACAACAAAGGGAGCAAGAATATACAATGGAAAAAAGATGGTCTCTTCAATAAGTGGTGATGGGAGAACTGACAGCTACATGTAAAAGAATGAGATAAAAAAAATTTCCTCATATCATACACAAAAATAGTCTCAAAATAAAGACCTAAATGATGTCAAACTGATCAGTCCAAACTGATCACATCGACCACAGCCTTGTCTAACTCAACAAAACTATGAGCCATGCTGTGTAGGGCCATCCAAGAAGGAAGGATCGTGGTAGAGAGTTCTGACAAAACGTGGTCCACTGGAGAAAGCGAATGGCAAATCATTTCAGTATTCTTGCCTTGAGAACCCCATGAACAGTATGAAAAGGCAAAAAGATATGACACAGAGAGATGAACTCCCCAGGTTGGTAGGTGCCCAGTGTGCTACTAGAGAAGAGTAGAGAAATAACTCCAGAAAGAATGAAGAGACGGAGCCAAAGTGAACACAACACCCAGTTGTGGATGCATCTGGTGATGGAAGTAAAGTCCGATGCTGTAAAGAGCAATACTGCATAGGAACCTGGAATGTTAGGTCCATGAATTAGAACTGGTCAAACAGAAGATGGCAAGAGTGAATATTGACATTTTAGGAATCAGCGAACTAAAATGGACTGGAATGGGCAAATTTAACTCAGATTACCATTATATCTATTATTGTGGACAAGAATCCCTTAGAAGAAATGGAGTAGCCCTCGTAGTCAACAAAAGAGTCTGAAATGCAGTATGTGGGTGCAATCTCAAAAATGACAGAATGACCTCTGTTCATTTGCAAGGCAAACCATTCACTATCACAGTAATCCAAGTCTATGCCCCAACCAGTAACGCTGAAGAAGCTGAAGTTGAATGGTTCTATGAAGACCTACAAGACCTTCTAGAACTAACACCCAAAAAAAGATGTCCTTTTCATCACAGGGGACTGGAACGCAAAAGTAGGAAGTCAAGAGATATCTGTAACAGGCAAATTTGGCCTTAGAGTACAGAATGAAGCAGGGCAAAGGCTAATAGTGTTTTGCCAAGAGAATGTGCTGGTCATAGCAAACACCCTTTCCCAACAACACAAGAAAAATACTACACATGGACATCACCAGATGGTCAATACCGAGATCAGATTGATTATATTCTTTGCAGCCAAAGATGAAGAGGCTCTATACAGTCAGCAAAAACAAGGCCAGGAGCTGACTGTGGCTCAGATCATGAATTTCTTATTGCCAAATTCAGACTTAAATTGAAGAAAGTAGGGAAAACCACTAGACCATTCAGGTATGACCTAAATCAAATCCCTTATGATTATACAGTGCAGGTGACAAGTAGCTTCAAGGAATTAGATCAGATAGACAGAGTGCCTGAAGAACTATGGACTGAGGTTCATGACATTGTACAGGAGGCAGTGATTAAGACCATCCCCAAGAAAATGAAATGCAAAAAGGCAAAATGGTTGTCTGAGGAGGCCTACAAATAGCTGAGAAAAGAAGAGAAGCTAAAGCCAAAGGAAAAAAGGGAAGATATACCCATTTGAATGCAGAGTTCCAAAGAATGGCATGTAGTGATAAGGAAGCTTTCCTCATTAATCAATGCAAAGAAATAGAGGAAAACAATAGAATGGGTGCGGGGAGCTGCCCGTGAGAACGGGGTCCTTTGTCTGAAGGACACAGCTCTGGGAGCTGCCTCAGTCCTTGAGGGTTTGCTTGCAAACATAGCTCTCTGTCCCGCCACCCCAGAGATTAGGCGCTTATTTACTGCAGGCACCTGGAGTTCTGTGCAAACTTCTCACGCACAGAGAAATGTTATCTGGTGTAAGAAATAATAACAGGGAGCCATTCCCATGCTCTCAAGACTTCTTGTGACTGTTTGTAAGATGTATAGGCTAACCAAGAAAAAATGTCAACTGTTTTGTCTTTCTCACGCTTTTCTGTATAAATATGAGATGTTGAATAAAGTTGGTGTCAGACTGCGTCCCTTCGTGGTGACGTGTCTGAACCTCTCGACCCCATCTTTGTAGTCTCTTGCTTTAGTTTCTTTCTTAGCCCCGCCGTGCACGTTCTCGGGACCTGATCGACTTTGCTGGCTGGCTCCGGCAGGTGGCGCCCGAACAGGGACATGAGAATCGGAGTGCGACGACGGCCGCTGCCCGCCAAGATTGAGGTAAGTAAAGAGGAATTCCTAAGTAATTAAAAGTAAAGGGCAGGGAGGGTGATTGTCGAGAGTAATAAATCATGGGACAAGGCAATAGCCGCCAGTTATTTGTACATATGTTGAAAACGATGTTAAAAGGTAGGGGAATTCATGTAAATAAGTTACAGCTAGAAAAGTTTTTACTTTTTATTGAAGAGGTTTGTCCTTGGTTTCCAGAGGAAGGAACAGTTAGTCTGGAAACTTGGAAAAAAGTAGGAAAACAATTGCAGACATATTATTCCTTACATGGTCCCAATCGTGTTCCTGTGGATGCTTTTTCTTTGTGGACTCTCATAAGAGACTGCCTGGATCCTGAACATGAGGGACATAAAATTCAAACGGCTCTCAGGGATTCCACAGGACCCGAAGTTACAGAGCCTTCTGCCCCTCCACCTGAGCCGCTTTATGCTGTGCCTGAGGGAACAGCTTATAAGGCTGGAGGGAGTGATGATGTGTTAAGCTCTGATGAACAGAAAGAGTTAAATGAACAAGCAGCTCAGTACCATAGAGAGGATATGCCTTGGGAGATGATGGTTAACATGGAATCCCCCCCAGGAAAAGGGGAATTAAAGCATTCAGGGCTTTCTGAAGAACAGCTGGAGAATTTAATTCAGAAGATTGTTATAGCAGTAAAAAAGGATGCACAGGGAGACTCCCACTCCAGCCAGCCTGCGCCTCCAGCATATCCTCCCTCGGTTCTTGCTGGACTCGATCCACCTCCGCCTTTCGTAGAACCGCGAGAGCTTATATCTATCCCTGCTTCTTTGCCCGGTGAAAACATAAAAATTAAAAGTGAGATATTATTATCTCCTCTTCAACAAGCAATTAAGCGAGCTAATGAAGAAGGAGAACATATTCCCGGGTTTTCAGGAATCTATCCAGTGTTTGAAAATGCTCAACAGCAGAGGTATTATGAGCCGCTGCCCTTTAAGCAACTGAAAGAGTTAAAAATGGCTTGTGCACAATATGGCCCGACTGCGCCGTTTACTCAGGCTATTATAGACACTTTAGGAAATCAAAATCTGCCACCTAATGATTGGAAACAGGTTGCTCGAGCTTGTTTATCTGGAGGAGATTATTTACTATGGAAATCTGAGTTTGCTGAGCAATGTGGGATCACAGCCGATATCAATCGGCGACAGGGACTGAACACCACTTATGAAATGATGGTGGGAGAGGGAGAATATCGAGACACTAATAGTCAACTTAATTATTTACCTGGAGCCTACCCTCAGATTAGTGCTGCGGCTCTACAAGCATGGAAAAAGCTTCCAAATTCTGATAAAAAGACTGAAGATTTATCTAAAATTCGCCAGGGGCCAGATGAGCCATATCAGGATTTTGTTGCCCGCCTGCTTGAGACAATTGGTAAAATGATAGGGGATGAGCAGGCGGGGATGGTGTTGACTGAACAGCTTGCTTATGAGAATGCCAATTTGGCTTGTCAAGCTGCCCTGAGACCTTACAGGAAAAAGGGAGCTTATCCGATTATGTACGAATTTGTGCCGATATCAGCCCTTCGTACGTTCAAGGCATAACTTTGGCCACGACATTACAAGGGTTATTGCCTTAGCTGGTTTTAGTGGACGGCTTGATAATCATTATCCCTCAGATAAAATTTTGCAATTTGCTCATTATCACCAATTTCTCTTCCCAAAAATCATTGTTTCTCAGCCCCTTGCCGACGCCCTAACTGTATTTACTGATGGCTCTTCTAATGGAATAGCTAGTTTGATTATACAGGACAATACTACCACCTGGCATACTAATTATAAGTCTGCTCAAGAAGTAGAACTATTTGCCGTTTTTCAGGCTTTATTACAAATTTCTGCTCCATTTAATTTATATTCTGACAGTCAATATGTCATAAGAGCCTTAAACACTATTGAGACTGTTCCATTTATTGGTACCCTGAATTCTACTATCCAAACTCTTTTTCGTGATATACAACATTTAATTTGCTCCAGAGTTAATAAATGCTATTTTGGTCATATTCGTGCTCACTCTGGACTTCCTGGACCTTTAGCACGAGGCAATGCTTTGGCTGATGAAGCTACACGTATGATATTTCCTTCACTGGAACAAATGGCAAAAACTTCCCACAGCTTACACCATCAAAACAGCAATAGCTTAAGACTTCAATTTGGCATTACTCGAGAAGCTGCCAGACAGATTGTTAAGCAATGTCAAACATGTCCTCAATTTTTTAGCGTCCCCCACTATGGAGTTAATCCTCGAGGATTGTTGCCAAACGATATATGGCAAATGGATGTTACCCATATTCCTGAATTTGGTAAACAAAAATTTGTTCATGTTACTATTGACACCTTCTCTGGCTTTTTACATGCCTCTCTATAATCCGGAGAAGCTAGCAAACATTGTATAGCTCATTGCATTAAATGTTTTGCTGTTATGGGAACCCCTAAAACCATAAAAACAGACAATGGTCCAGGATACACTGGAAAAAATTTTCAATTATTTTGTATGCAATTGTCTATCTCACATAAAACAGGTATCCCTTATAATCCTCAAGGTCAAGGAATTATTGAACGAGCACATCAAACTCTCAAACATCAATTGCAAAAACTAAAGAAGGGGGAATTGTATCCCAATACCCCCTCCAACTCTCTAAACCATGCTTTATTTGTTCTAAATTTTTTACAATTGGATATAAGTGGCCGTTCAGCAGCACAGCGATTTTGGAACTTTGATGCACAAACAATAAGACCTAAAGTCTTTTGGAAAGACCCACTTGTGGGAAAATGGTATGGACCAGATCCAGTACTAATCTGGGGACGAGGGCATGTTTGTGTTTTCCCACAGGATGCCGAAGCGCCGCGCTGGCTGCCGGAAAGGTTGGTACGCACGGCGGAGACAGTCTCTAGCAAATCAGATGAGGAGATTGACAATTCAAGAGCATGATGAATTACCATCTCGGCAACAACTTCAGGCATTGATGCGAGAGGCACAGAATCGTGTTGTGGTGCAGGGCGATCCGATATCGCCTTTAAGCTTCCTGATAACCTTATTAATTATCTTAAATCAGATTAACACTGCACACTCTGAAGAATATTCAAATGCTTACTGGGCTTATTTTCCTGACCCTCCCCTTCTCCAACCTGTGGGCTGGGAGGGTCAGTCCATTCCCACATACACTAATAAAACTGTTTTATTTCTTGCACCTTGTTTAATTAAAAAACTGATTGATGATCTATGGATCATAAAGGCTTCCATCTATGGAAATGGTCTGCGGTTAAAGGAACATAAGCGTGCGCCTATATAAAAAGAAAGGGGGAGATGCAGGGAGCTGCCCGTGAGAACGGGGTCCTTTGTCTGAAGGACACAGCTCTGGGAGCTGCCTCAGTCCTTGAGGGTTTGCTTGCAAACATAGCTCTCTGTCCCGCCACCCCAGAGATTAGGCGCTTATTTACTGCAGGCACCTGGAGTTCTGTGCAAACTTCTCACGCACAGAGAAATGTTATCTGGTGTAAGAAATAATAACAGGGAGCCATTCCCATGCTCTCAAGACTTCTTGTGACTGTTTGTAAGATGTATAGGCTAACCAAGAAAAAATGTCAACTGTTTCGTCTCTCTCACGCTTTTCTGTATAAATATGAGATGTTGAATAAAGTTGGTGTCAGACTGCGTCCCTTCGTGGTGACGTGTCTGAACCTCTCGACCCCATCTTTGTAGTCTCTTGCTTTAGTTTCTTTCTTAGCCCCGCCGTGCACATTCTCGGGACCTGATCGACTTTGCTGGCTGGCTCCGGCAAATGGGAAAGACTAGAGATCTCTTCAAGAAAATTAGAGATACCAAGGGAACATTTCATGCAAGGATGGGCACAATAAAAGACAGAAATTATATGGGCCAAAGATATTAAGAAGAGGTGGCAAGAACACACAGAAGAACTATACAAAAAAGATCTTCATGACCCAGATAACCACAATGGTGTGATCACTCACCTAGAGCCAGACATCCTGGAATGTGAAGTCAAGTGGGCCTTAGGACGCATCACTACAAACAAAGCTAGTGAAGGTGATGGAATTTCAGTTGAGTTATTTCAAATCCTAAAAGATGATGCTGTGAAAGTGCTGCACTCAATATGCCAGCAAATTTGGAAAACTCAGCAGTGGCCACAGGACTAGAAAACATCAGATTTCATTCCAGTCCAAAGAAGGGTAATGCCAAAGAATGTTCAAACTACCACACAATTGCACTCATCTCACATGCTAGGAAAGTAATGCTCAAAATTCTCCAAACCAGGCTTCAATAGTAAGTGAACCATCAACTTCCAGATGTTCAAGCTGGATTTAGGAAAAACAGAGGAACCAGAGATCAAATTGCCAACATCTGTTGGATCAGAGAAAAAGCAAGAAAACTCCGCAAAAACATCTATTTCTGCTTTATTGATTACACCAAAACCTTTGACTGTGTAGATCACAACAAACTGTGGAAAATTCTTCAAGAGATGGGAATACCAGACCACCTGACCTGCCTCCTGAGAAATTTGTATGCAGGTCAAGAAGCAACAGTTAGAACCGGACATGGAACAACAGCCTGATTCCAAATTAAGAAAGGAGTACGTCAAGGCTGTATATTGTCATCCTGCTTATTTAACTAATATGCAGGGTACATCATGTGAAGTGCTGGGCTGGATGAAGCACAAGCTGGAATCAAGACTGCTAGGAGAACTATCAATAACCTCAGATACACAGATGACACCACCCTTATGGCAAGAAAGGGAAGAAGAACTAAAGAGTGTCTTGATGAACATGAAAGAGGAGAGTGAAGAAGCTGGCTTAAAACTCAACATTCAAAAAACTAAGATCATGGCATCTGGTCCCATCTTCATGGCAAATAGATGGGGCAACAATGGAAACAGTGACAGACTTTATTTTCTTGGGCTCCAAAATCATGGCAGATGGGACTCCAGCCATGAAATTAAAAGAAGCCTGCTCCTAGGAAGAAAAGCTATGACCAACCAAAACAGCATATTAAAAAGCAGAGACATTACTTTGCCAACAGAGGTTCCTCTAGTCAAAGCTATGGTTTTTCCAGTAGTCATGTACGGATGTGAGAGTTGGACGATAAAGAAAGTTGAGTGCCGAACAGTTGATGCTTTTGAACTGTGGTGTTGGAGAAGAGTCTTGACAGTCCCTTGGACTGCAAGGAGATACAACCAGTCAATCCTAAAGGACATCAGCCTAAATATTCATTGGAAGGACTGATGCTGAAGCTGAAACTCCAATAATTGGCCACCTGATGCGAATAACTGACTCCTTGGAAAAGACCCTGATGCTGGGAAAGATTGAAGGCAGGAGGAAAAGGGAATGACAGAGGATGAAATAGTTGGATGGCATTACCGACTTGATGGACATGAGTTTGAGCAAGCTACGGGAGTTGGTGATGGACAGGGAAGCCTGGCGTGCTGCAGTCCATGGGGTGGCAAAGAGTTGGACACAACTGAGCAACTGAACTGAACTGAAATGATGTAAAACCTGAAACCATAAAACTCCTAGGAGAGAACATAGGCAGAACATGTTCTGACATAAATCGTAGCAATATTTTCTTGGATCTGTCTCTTAAGGTAAAGGAAACAAAAGCAAAAATAACCAAGTGGCACCTAATTAAACTCTCATAACCTTTTTTTTTTTTTTTAGTCATGCTGTGTGGCTTGTGGGCTCTTAGTTCCCTGACCAGGGATCAAACCTGGGACTACGCAGTAAAGCACTGAGTCCTAACCACTGGACCACCAGGGAACACCAAAAACTCATAAGCTTTTGTAGAGCAAATGAAACTGTCAACAAAATAAAAAGACAACCTACTGAATGGAAGAAAATATTTACAAATGATATGACTGATAAAGGGTTAACGTAAAAAATATATAAATAACTCATACAATTCAATATCAAAGAAACAAACAACCCACTTAAAAAAATGGTCAGAAAACCTGCATAAACATTTTTCCAAAGGAGACTTACAGATGGCCAACAGCACATGCTCAACATCACTAGTCATCAGAGAAATGCAAATCAAAACACAATGAGCTATCACTGCGTATCTGTCAAAATAACTATCTCCAAAAAGTCTACAGATATGGACTTCCCTGGCTGTCTAGTGGTCAAGACTGCCCTCCCAGTGTGTGAGGGGGGCAGGACACGGGCTCTATCCCTAGTTGGGGAACTAGGATCCTGCATGCCACATAGCATGAACAAATAAATAAATAATGGGTGTATTTTTAAAACATCTACAAATAACAAATGGAGAAGGAAATGGCAACCCACTCCAGTGTTCTTGCCTGGAGAGTCCCAGGGACGGGGGAGCCTGGTGGGCTGCCATCTATGGGGTCGCACAGAGTCGGACACGACTGAAGCGACTTAGCAGCAGCAGCAGCAGCAGCACAAATAACAAATGTTGGTGAGGATGTGGAGAAGAAGGAACCTTGTATGCTGTTGATGGGAATGTAAATTGGTACAGCCACTATGAAAAACAGCAGTGGAATTTCCTCAAGAAATTAAAAATAGAATTACCATATGACCCAGCAATTCCACACCTGGGTATATATCAAAGAAAATGAAAGCACTAACTCAAAAAGATACATGCATCCCAATGTTCATAGCATCACTGTTTACAATTGCTAAGATACAGAAGCAATCTAAGTTCCTAACATGTGGAAGCATATTCTGCAAAGATGAGTGAAATTCTATTCTGCCATTAAAAAGGATGAAATTTTGCATTTACAACAACATGGATGGACCTGGAGGGTATTACGCTTAGTGAAATAAGTCAGAGAAAGACAAATACTGTATGTTATCACTTACACGTAAAATCTAAAAAATAAAATGAACAAACGAATATAACAAAACGGAAACAGACTCACAGATACAGAAACAACCTAGTAATTTGGAGAGAGGGAAATGGGAAGGGGTAAGATGAGGGTAGGGCAATAAGAGGTACAAACTACTGTGCATAAAATAAATAAGCTACAAGGGTGTATTGTGCAGCAAAGAAAATTTAACCAGTACTTGGTAACAACTTTAAATGAAGTATGTTGTTGTTGTTTATTTGCTATGTCACGTCTGACTCTTTTGTGACCCCGTGGCCTGCAGTCCATCAGGCTCCTCTGCCCATGGGATTTCCCAGGCAAGAATACAGGAGTGGGTTGCCATTTCCTTCTCCAAAATGGATTATACTCTATAAAAATTTTGGATCACTATGTGGTACATGGGAGAAGGCAATGGCACCCCACTCCAGTACTCTTGCCTGGAAAATCCCACGGATGGAGGAGCCTGGTAGGCTGCAGTCCATGGGGTCACTAGGAGTCGGACACGACTGAACGACTTCACATTCACTTTTCACTTTCATGCATTAAAGAAGGAAATGGCAACCCACTCCAGTGTTCTTGCCTGGAGAATCCCAGGGACAGGGGAGCCTGGTGGGCTGCTGTCTATGGGGTTGCACATTGTCGGACACGACTGAAGTGACTTAGCATGTGGTACATCTGAAAATAAATGTATGTAAATTAATGTGATATGTAAAAAAACCTCAAAAAATTTTTTTTCACTTAAAGTAAATCCAAATATATTTTACATACCTCTCTATTGGTTGCAATTTACAATGTAAAACTGTTAAAAGTAATATTAACTATTTCTGTCTAGTTGGAATAATTAACCTTTACTCACACAGGAGATGGACACTCACTCATCAGAAAAGAGTTCATGAATTGGAATTGAAACTCCGCATTGTCATCATCCTGTAACTATACTCAAGATTCTGCCTATGAAAGAAGAATCCACTGGTCTGCTGCTGTCCAAAAATTGCTTCTGCAATGAGAGAGATGTTCTAGATCTACACTTTGATTATGATAGCTACTGACCACATGGGACTTTTGAGCATTTGAAATATGGCCAGTTCAATGGAGGAACTGAATTCTAAATTTTATTTTATTTTATTTTATTTTAATGGATTTAAATGTAAAGTTTCATGTGGACAAGGCAGCATTAGAAAAATGAAACAAAGGGTCTGCTATCACTTTTTAAAAATTCAGTCCAACCATCATTGTTAACAAACCTTTGGCTGGGGCTTGGGGTGAGCAGCTACGAGGAGGGGTGGGCGGGGGAGGGCCCCACCTTCCCATGCAGGCTGGGCAGTTCCCAGCAGAGAGGCACTGTCAACCTTCATTGCAACCTTCATCAGTGAGCGTGTCCCACCCGTGAGAAGGGCCAGTGTGGCATCACCTACTCCAAGACCACACTGGTGTTTCTCAGCCTCATCTTCTGGTGTGGGAGCGTATGTTTTCATCCCTTACAACCACTACGACCACTTCTTTGAAGATGTCTACCCTCTCCTCCCTGCTGTGCTGATCATAGCTGTAGGAGCCCAGCTCTTCATTACTGGGCTGATTGGCTGCTATGCCACCATCCAGGAAAGCCACTGTAGACCTGCCACATTTGTTGTCATCCTACTCTTAGGTTTTGGTCACAGAAGTTGTTGTAGTGGTTTGGGGATATGTTTACAGAGCGAAGGTGGAAAATGAGGTTGATCGCAGCATTTGGAAAATATAGAAGACTTACGGTGGAACCAACCCTGTTCTGCTAGCTGGGCTATTATGTTCCAAGACAGCTGTCCTCCTGTTGTTGCATTCACAACTCTTCTCACTGGGAAAATACAGCCTGGTTCAAAGAAACCAAAAATCAGAGTGTCCCTCTTAGCTATTGCAGGAAGACCACCAGCAGCTGTCATGGAAGTGTGGCCCACCCCTCTGACCTCTATGCCAAGGGGTATGAGGCTACTGGAAGTTGTGAAGAAGCCACAGGAAATCATGAGGCATGTTATCTATGCAGCAGTAGACATCTGGCTACTGGTGGGCTCTGTGCCTGCATCCTGTTGTGCAGAAGTAGAGCCTGCTTACAAGCTCCTCATCACCAGCAGAACCTATGCACATTTAAAACTCACCTGAGCTTTTTAGTCTTGTTCTGATTTGGAAGGTGAATTGAGCAAGTCCATTGCTATTGGCCTCCTGAGTTCATTTAGTTAAAGCACAGGTACATACACAGGTGTTGAACAGAGCAGCTTAGCTCTTCCTGTGTCCACCATCCTACCTACCCACCTATGACTTTTCCTCTGTTCTAGCAGACTCTTCATGTCAGTGAGTGTGTAAGTACGCCGGTAAATGTTCTAATCTCAGAACTGTTTGCAAGTTGCTTAATGTGGTAGAATTAAAGGTGGACACGGGCCTGCTTCCATCAGGGAACAGCTGACGAAGTGTCACAGGGTCCTTTCAGTCTTCACAGGGGAGCACTCTTGGCCAGAGGTTTTTGACAGGAGAGGGAGGCAATCAGCTGTAAGGTAAAAGTTATTATTATACCAGATGGTGCCCTTCATCAGTGTCCTTTTTAAAAATAAATACTACAGTCCAGTAACTAGCTCAAAGGCTATCTTATAAAATGGCTAAAATAGATTTTATAATCATATGGTATGTATCTTGGTTCATCTTCAAAATCAGACTGATCTTTGAAACTATCGGTTTTTAAGCAAAGCTGGCTTTATGTGTGTGTCTGCTCAGTCACTCAGTTGTGTCCAGTTCTTTGTGATCCCATGGACTGTAGCCCACCAGGCTTCTCTGTCCATGGGATTTTCCCAGCAAGAAGTGGGTTGCCATTTCCTCCTCCAGGAGATCTTCCTGACCCAGGCATTGAACTGTCTCCTGTGTCTCTTGCATTGGCAGGTGGATTATTTACTACTGAGCCACCTGGGAAGCCCAAGGAGTATAATGTATGCAGTACTGTTTAAAAACAATTTTTGTGAGTTAGAAATAATGTACCCATGTAGACTAGCAAAATAGTATGTAAATGTGATCTCAGTTGGCCTAGGTGGCTTGTTGGATTTTAATTGCCCAACCAGGGATTGAACCCAGGCCCTCAGCAGTGAGACCTCAAATAGCTAACCACTGGACAGCCAGGGAATTCTCAGCTTTGTTGTTATTACTACCTTTGGAACAAAACCTATTTCAACAAAAATAATGCTATTGAAACTTACTTCAGGGGTAACATTTTCTTATACTGGGAAATTAATCAAATATCTGAATTATATGAAGAGCACATTTATCACTGTTCTCTATGAGTATAGAAAAATATTATCAAATTTTTATTCACATATGAAATAAATGTACTTTTCCAATTACAGATTTGGTATAAACTGAGAAAACTTTCTAAGTACAGTTTCTATCGAAGAGGTATTTTATAAATAGTTTTGCTGTACTACTATATTTTTTAAATTATACATTTAAATATTAAATCCAGCAATTTTTAAGAGAATGAAAAGACAAGCCATAGACTAGGAGAAAATACCTACAAAATACATAACTGACAAAGCACTGTTATCCAAAATATACAAAGAATTTAAGTTCAACAATAAGAAAAAACTTGGTTAAAAAATGGGCCAATGACCTTAACTGATACTTTATGAAAGAAGACATACAGATGGCAGAACAGTACATGAAAAGATGCTCCACACCATATGTCATCAGAAAAGTGCAATTTTTTTTTTAATAGAATGCTTTATTGACTTTAGGTCAGTTGGGAACAATTACCTATATTTATGTTTTATATTTCATCTCACTGGAAGAAAAGATAAATGTTACATTAGAGACTTTTCACTTTCATGTATTTGCTGCTCTGGGTTCACAAAACATTCAGTTCTTTCCTGCAGTATGGGATTCAGTATTACAACTCATCAATGAAAGGTGTATGCCCCAAATTTCCACTTGCTGCCATTGACTTCCGGCCAGAAACAAACTTCTTTGCAGCATTTATGACATCAGCGTCAGCTACTGCATCAATCTGCTGAAGGACTGTGGATGGCGGCGTGTATGAACCAGCAGCTAGAGCCTGGGACCCGACTTCATCCAGGAAACCCTCAGAAGACTCCACTGACATCAGGTACCCAGCTTTCAGCTTGTTCTTGGCAGCTTGGACACCTGGATTAGAAAGGTTTCCTTGAGCAATTGTTTTTACTTGGTTATAAGCAGCCTTGATAACATCTCCAGCAGATGCAGCTTGTGAGATAGTGTAGAACCCAAAGAGTCCAGAGTCTGAGTAACTGGCATTAAAAGCAGAAACATCAAATGGCTGGTGAACTCCCTTGGCAACAGCCTGGTACAGAGAGCTGGTGGCATTGCTGCCCCTCTTAACATGTGGTCCAGCACCGAGGACGTGCTGGAGAACACTGAACACGTTTGCTTCTGCACTTCCTATGGCTGCACTCTGTGCTACAAGAGCGGCATGGACGAGACTGTCTCCATTCTGTTCTCGAATTTCACCTCCATGGTACTTGGCTTTTGCACCAGATAAACCAAGGCCACCCCTTATGTTAAGAAACTGTTCAGCAACTTGCTTTAGAACAGGATGACTCACACCAAGTCCAATCAAAGCCATTCTTGCACTTGTAAAATGATTCTGTACATAGTCATGTAACTCAACTGGTGTCACTTTTCCAATCCTATAATCAGGACAATATAAGGAATTAGCCAAGGCATTTCTGTAAGCGGCAGCATGCAAATTTTCAATGACGTGAGCCTGTGGATTCTGAAAAGCCACAGCTTTGTCAATCCTTAGCTGAGGCTGAAGGGCAGCTACCTCCCAGCGTCGAAATTCTGGTGCTGTGGTGACATTGAGCAAGAACTCCATTAGAATATCAACATCATCCCACAGGCATTCCACAGTATAGGCCATGTTTTCCCTTGTTGAAGTCACGCTTAATTTACCACCAACTGCTTCAATTCCACGGGTTATCTTGAAAGATGAAGCTCCTTTTGTAGTCAAACTGGATGCAAGACGAAGCAAATGAGAAGTTCCTAAATTGTTGGAGTTCTCATATCTGCTGCCTGCTTTAATGAACAAACCAATTCTTGATGCAGGAGCATGGTTTTCAAGAGAAGCGATCACTAAACCATTTGGTAACCTGGTAAACTCAAGGTCCTGAGGACGTGGAGGCACTCCTGCAGGGGCTGCTGTGGCTTTAACTTTAGGAGCAACTTTGAGGGAATAAAATCTCGAGAGGGACCCGGCTCTGGTTAACAGCTTCATTGCTCAAGATTGTTCTGAGCCTCGGTCGCTGCCGCCTTAGAAGAAAGCAAGATGGTCAGAAAAGTGCAAATTAAAACAACAAAAGAGTCCTACAACATACCTATTTGGACAGCCAAAAAGCAGATGCTGAAACACCACATGCCAATAAAATACGGAGACTAAAGAAATCTCATTCATTGCTGATGGGAATGCAAAACGATACAGTCACTTTGGAAGAGAGTTTGGCGGTTTCTTACAAAACTAAACACACGCGTATACAATTCATTAATTGTGCTTCCTGCTATTTATAAAGAGGAGGTAAAACCATACACACACGGAAACCACACCCAGGTGTCAATTTTTCTATATTGAGCTGATTTATCATAAAAGAACAGCAAGACTTGTGATTTATGCTGCTGCTGCTAAGTCGAGTCAGTCGTGTCCTACTCTGTGCGACCTCAGAGACGGCAGCCCACCAGGCTTCCCCGTCCCTGGGATTCTCCAGGCAAGAACACTGGAGTGGGTTGCCATTTCCTTCTCCAATGCATGAAAGTGAAAAGTGAAAGTGAAGTCGCTCAGTCGTGTCCGACTCCTAGCGACCCCATGGACTGCAGCCCACCAGGCCCCTCCGTCCATGGGATTTTCCAGGCAAGAGTACTGGAGTGGGTTGCCATTGCCTTCTCCCTTTTTGTTTGTAATTTAAGAACTGAAGATTGGCATTCACTTTTTGTTGATATTCTCTAAGCTTCACTGTACACACACAGCTTCTGTCACACAGAATTGCCCATAATTAGCTGAAAGTTGAACTACTCAAACTAAGATTTCAAATTAATATTATATCTTTTTCTTTTTTTGCCGGGGGCGGGGCACACTGCTGCATGTGGAACTTCCCCAACCAGGGATGGAACCCATGTCCCCTGCAGTGGAAGCACAGAGTCTTAACCACTGGACCACAAGGAAGTTCAAAGTTAACATTATATCTGATCAGAAAGTAGACTGAATCATTTACTTTGAAAATAAAATACAAAAGATGGTGGAGGAATAGGATGGGGAGACCACTTTCTCCCCCACAAATTCATCAAAAGAACATTTAAACGCCAAGTAAATTCCACAAAACAACTTCTGAATGTCGGCAGAGGACATCAGGCACCTAGAAAAGCAGCCCATTGTCTTCGAAAGGAGGTAGAAAAATATAAAAGACAAAAAAAAGAGACAAAAGAGGGAGGGACGGAGTTACGTCCCGAGAAGGGAGTCTTAAAAAAGAGAGAAGTTTCCAAACACCAGGAAACACTCTCACTGCCGAGTCTGTGCCGAGCCTTGGAAGCACAGAGGGCAACATAACAGGGAAGAAAAATAAATAAACAATTAAAACCCACAGATTACGAGCCCAACGGTAACTCCCCCAGCGGAGAAGCAGCGCAGACGCCTGCACCAGCCACTAGCAAGCGGGGGCGGGGCAGGGAGGCACGGGCTGCAGCACTTAAAGATCTGGCCTGAATGCCCCGAGCGCTTTCTGAGCGAACTAACTTGGGCTAGCAAACCAGACTGCAGGACAGATACCACTCGAAAAGCCAGCCCTAACCTAAGACACCACCACGCCCACGCACAGAACAAAGGCTGAACAGAGATAGCCAGCTGCAGACCATCCCCCTCTGGTTGACAGGCATCCAGAGCCGGAAGGAGGCAATCGCAGCCCCAGAGAGATGTTATCTACAAAACTGTAAGCAGGCGTCTTTGCAAACTAAGACTTCTTGGGGTTCTGGACGGTCAACATCCGCCTGAGAAGGTGCGCCGGTTGTACACCCAGAAAAGCGAGGGGCGGGGAGGCGATAAGTCGCAGCGACCACAGTCGCCAAACACCTCATCACCTGAGCTGCTCAGACCCGGGAAGTGCACAAAACGCAGGCCCAACCGAGTCTGCGCCTCTGAGGACTACCCGAGTGCCTGAACCTGAGAGGCTTAGACCTGGGAGGTGCATGCAGCCCAGGGCCGGCCTCGGATGGTTTCCGGGGAGCAACCTAGAGCCTGAGCAGTGTGGGCAGGGAAGCTACACCGGCGTGAGCGGGGGCAGACCCAGTGTGGTTGAGGCACTGCGAGCACACGCCAGTGTTATTTGATTGCAGCGTCCCTCCCTCCCCACAGCGCGACTGAACAAGTGAGCCCCCCCCCAAAAAAGTGTCCACCCCCGCCCCCTTTGTGTCAGGGCAGAAATCAGACACTGAAGAGACCAGCAAACAGAAGAAGCTATAACAGAGGGAACCACCTAGGAAGCGACAGGTGCAATAGATTAAAACCCTGTCGTTAGTACCGACTACATAGGAAGGGGCCTATAGATCTTGAGAAATATATGCCGGACCAAGGAACTAGCTGAAAATGAACTCCTACAACAACATCAGACAAAGTCCTAGATATATTTTTTACTATTTTTACGATCATTCTTTCTTTTTTTTTAATTTTTAAAAAAATTTTAAGTCCTCTATTACTCCTTTAATTTTCGCTTTTATAACCTATTACTTTGCAAAAAAAAAGACCCTATTTTTTTAAAAGCAAACTTCATATATATATTTTTTATAATTTTTGTGACTTTGTTTTTTTTTCTCTTTCATTTTTTTTTCTTCTTTTCTTTAACATTGTATTTTTGAAATTCCAAACTCTACTGTAGATTTTTAATTTTTGCTTTTTGGTATTTGTTATCAATTTTGTACCTATTTTTTAAAAATAATTTTTGTGACTTTTTTTTTCTCTTTTTCTTCTTCTTTTCTTTAACATTGTATTTCTGAAATTCCAAACTCTACTCTAGATTTTTAATTTTTGCTTTTTTGTGCTGCTACTGCTAAGTCACTTCAGTCGTGTCCGACTCTGTGTGACACCATAGACGGCAGCCCACTAGGCTCCCCCGTCCTTGGGATTCTCCAGGCAAGAACACTGGAGTGGGTTGCCATTTCCTTCTCCAGTGGATGAAAGTGAAAAGTGAAAGTGAAGTTGCTGAGTCGGATACGACTCAGTGACCCCATGGACTGCAGCCTACCAGGCTCCTCCATCCATGGGATTTTCCAGGCAGGAGTACTGGAGTGGGGTGCCATTGCCTTCTCCGTTGCTTTTTTGTATTTGTTATCAATTCTGTACCTATATTTTTTTTTATAATTTTTGTGACTTTTTTTTTCTTTTTCTTCTTTTCTTTAACATTGTATTTTTGAAATTCCAAACTCTAGATTTTTAACTTTTGGTATTTGTTATCAATTTTGTACCTATATTTTCTTTATAATTTTTGTGACTTTGTTTTTTTTAATCTTTCTTTTTCTTCTTCTTTTCTTTAACATTGTATCTTTGAAATTCCAAACTCTACTCTAGATTTTTAATTTTTGCTTTTTGGTATTTGTTATCAATTTTGTACCTTTAAGAACCCAATCTTCAGTACCCATTTTTATTTGCGAGCGAGATTACTGGCTTGACTGCTCTCTCCCTCTTTGGACTCTCCTTTTTCTGTACCAGGTCGCTTGTGTCTCCTCCCTAACCCCTCTCTGCTCTACCCAACTCTGTGAATTTCTGTGTGTTACAGACAGTGGAGAACACTTAGGGAACTGATTACTGGCTGGATCTGTCTCTCTCCTTTTCATTCCCTCCTTTTATCCTCCTGGCCACCTCTGTCTCCTTCCTCCCTCCTCTCTTCTCTGTATGACTCTGTGAACATCTCTGAGCAGTCCAGTTGTGGAGTGCACATAAGGAAGTGATTACTGGCTAACCTGCTCTCTCCTCTATTGATTCCACCTCACCTCATTCAGGTCACCTCTAACTCCTTCCTCCCTCTTCTCTTCTCCATGTAACTCTGTGAACCTCTCTGGGTGTCCCTCACTGTAGAGAAACTTTTCATCTTTAACCTAGATGTTTTATCAGTGGTGCTGTATAGAAGGAGAAGTTTTGAGACTACTGTAAAAATAAGACTGAAAACCAGAAGCAGGAGGCTTAAGTCCAAATCCTGACTCCAGGGAACTCCTGACTCCAGGGAACATTAATTGACAGGAGCTCATCAAACACCTCCATACCTACACTGAAACCAAGCACCACACAAGGGCCAACATGTTCCAGAGCAAGACATACCACACAAATTCTCCAGCAACACAGGAACACAGCCCTGAGCTCCAGTATACAGGCTGCCCAAAGTTACTACAAAACCATAGACATCTCATAACTCATTACTGGACACTTCATTGCACTCCAGAGAGAAGAAATCCAGCTCTACCAACCAGAACACTGACACAAGCTTCCCTAACCAAGAAACCTTGACAAGCCAACTGTACAAACCCACACATAGCAAGGAAACTCCACAATAAAGAGAACTCCACAAACTGCCAGAATACAGAAAGGACACCCCAAACTCAGCAGTATAAACAAGATGAAGAGACAGAGGAATACCCAGCAGGTAAAGGATCAGGATAAATGCCCACCAAACCAAACAAAAGAGGAAGAGATAGGGAATCTACCTGATAAAGAATTCTGATTAATGATAGTGAAAATGATCCAAAATCTTGAAATCAAAATGGAATCTCAGTTAAATAGCCTGGAGACAAGGATCGAGAAGATGCAAGAAGGTTTCAACAAAGACCTGGAAGAAATAAAAAAGAGCCAATATATAATGAATAATGCAATAAATGAGATCAAAAACACTCTGGAGGCAACAAATAGTAGAATAACTGAGGCAGAAGATAGGATTAGTGTATTAGAAGGTAGAATGGTAGAAATAAGTGAATCAGAGAGGAAAAAAGAAAAACGAATTAAAATAAATGAGGACAATCTCAGAGACCTCCAGGACAATATTAGATGTTACAACATTCGAATCATAGGAGTCCCAGAAGAAGAAGACAAAAAGAAAGACCATGAGAAAATACTTGAGGAGATAATAGTTGAAAACTTCCCTAAAATGGGGAAGGAAATAATCACCCAAGTCCAAGAAACCCAGAGAGTCCCAAACAGGATAAACCCAAGGCGAAACACCCCAAGACACATATTAATCAAATTAACAAAGATCAAACACAAAGAACAAATATTAAAAGCAGCAAGGGAAAAACAACAAATATCACACAAGGGAATTCCCATAAGGATAACAGCTGATCTTTCAATAGAAACTCTTCAAGCCACGAGAGAATGGCAAGACATACTTAAAGTGATGAAAGAAAATAACCTACAGCCCAGATTACTGTACCCAGCAAGGATCTCATTCAAATATGAAGGAGAAATCAAAAGCTTTACAGACAAGCAAAAGCTGAGAGAATTCAGCACCACCAAACCAGCTCTCCATCAAATACTAAAGGATATTCTCTAGACAGGAAACACAAAAACGGTGTATAAACTCGAACCCAAAACAATAAAGTAAATGGCAACGGGATCATACTTATCAATAATTTCCTTAAACATAAATGGGTTGAATGCCCCAACCAAAAGACAAAGACTGGCTGAATGGATACAAAAACAAGACCCCTATATATGTTGTCTACAAGAGACCCACCTCAAAACAGGGGACACATACAGACTGAAAGTGAAGGGCTGGAAAAAGATTTTCCATGCAAATAGAGACCAAAAGAAAGCAGGAGTAGCAATACTCATATCAGATAAAATAGACTTTAAAACAAAGGTTGTGAAAAGAGACAAAGAAGGACACTACATAATGATCAAAGGATCAATCCAAGAAGAAGATATAACAATTATAAATATATATGCACCCAACATAGGAGCACTGCAATATGTAAGACAAATGCTAACAAGTATGAAAGGGGAAATTAACAATAATACAATAATAGTGGGAGACTTTAATACCCCACTCACACCTATGGATAGATCACTAAACAGAAAATTAACAAGGATACACAAACTTTAAACAATACAATAGACCAATTAGACCTAATTGATATCCATAGGACATTTCACCCCAAAACAATGAATTTCACCTTTTTCTCAAGCGCACATGGAACCTTCTCCAGGATAGATCACATCCTGGGCCATAAGTCTAGCCTTGGTAAATTCAAAAAAATTGAAATCATTCCAAGCATCTTTTCTGACCACAATGCAGTAAGATTAGATCTCAATTACAGGAGAAAAACTATTAAAAATTCCAACATATGGAGGCTGAACAACACGCTGCTGAATAACCAACAAATCACAGAAGAAATCAAAAAAGAAATCAAAATTTGCATAGAAACAAATGAAAATGAAAACACAACAACCCAAAACCTGTGGGACACTGTAAAAGCAGTGCTAAGGGGAAAGTTCATAGCAATACAGGCATACCTCAAGAAACAAGAAAAAAGCCAAATAAATAACCTAACTAAGAAGGCAATGGCACTCCACTCCAGTACTTTTGCCTGGAGAATCCATGGACGGAGGAGCCTGGTTGGCTGCAGTCCATGGGGTTGCTAAGAGTCGGACACGACTGAGCGACTTCACTTTCACTTTTTACTTTCATGCATTGGAGAAGGAAACGGCAACCCACTCCAGTGTTCTTGCCTGGAGAATCCCAGGGACGAGGAAGCCTGGTGGGTTGCCGTCTATGGGGTCGCACAGAGTCGGACACGACTGAAGTGACTTAGCAGCAGCAGCAGCAGCACACCTAAAGCAACTAGAAAAGGAAGAAATGAAGAACCCCAGGGTTAGTAGAAGGAAAGAAATCTTAAATTAGGGCAGAAATAAATGCAAAAGAAACAAAAGAGACCATAGCAAAAATCAACAAAGCCAAAAGCTGGTTCTTTGAAAGGATAAATAAAATTGACAAACCATTAGCCAGACTCATCAAGAAACAAAGGGAGAAAAATCAAATCAACAAAATTAGAAATGAAAATGGAGAGATCACAACAGACAACACAGAAATACAAAGGATCATGAGACTACTATCAGCAATTATATGCCAATAAAATGGACAACGTGGAAGAAATGGACAAATTCTTAGAAAAGTACAACTGTCCAAAACTGGACCAGGAAGAAATAGAAAATCTTAACAGACCCATCACAAGCACGGAAATTGAAACTGTAATCAGAAATCTTCCAGCAAACAAAAGCCCAGGTCCAGACAGCTTCACAGCTGAATTCTACCAAAAATTTAGAGATGAGCTAACACCTATCCTACTCAAACTCTTCCAGAAAATTGCAGAGGAAGGTAAACTTCCAAACTCATTCTATGGGGCCACCATCACCCTAATACCAAAACCTGACAAAGATGCCACAAAAAAAAGAAAACTACAGGCCAATATCACTGATGAACATAGATGCAAAAATCCTTAACAAAATTCTAGCAATCAGAATCCAATAACACATTAAAAAGATCATACACCATGACCAAATGGGCTTTATCCCAGGGATGCAAGGATTCTTCAATATCCACAAATCAATCAATGTAATACACCACATTTACAAATTGAAAAATAAAAACCATATGATTATCTCAATAGATGCAGAGAAAGCCTTTGACAAAATTCAACATCAATTTATGATAAAAACTCTCCAGAAAGCAGGAATAGAAGGAACATACCTCAACATAATAAAAGGTATATATGACAAACCCACAGCAAACATTATCCTCAATGGTGAAAAATTGAAAGCATTTCCCCTAAAGTCAGAAACAAGACAAGGGTGCCCACTTTCACCATTACTATTCAACATAGTTTTGGCCACAGCAATCAGAGCAGAAAAATAAATAAAAGGGATCCAAATTGGAAATGAAGTAAAACTTTCACTGTTTGCAGATGACATGATCCTTTACATAGAAAACCCTAAAGACTCCACCAGAAAACTACTAGAACTAATCAATGAATATAGTAAAGTTGCAGGATATAAAATCAACACACAGAAATCCCTTGCATTCCTATACACTAATAATGAGAAAATAGAGAAATTAAGGAAACAATTCCATTCACCATTGCAACGAAAAGAATAAAATACTTAGGAATATATCTACCTAAAGAAACTAAAGACATATATATAGAAAACTATAAAACACTGGTGAAAAAAATCAAAGAGGACACTAATAGATGGAGAAATATACCATGTTCATGGATTCGAAGAATCAATATAGTGAAAATGAATATACTACCCAAAGCAATTTATAGATTCAATGCAATCCCTATCAAGCTACCAATGGTATTCTTCACAGAGTTAGAACAAATAATTTCACAATTTGTATGGAAATACAAAAAACCTCAAATAGCCAAAGCAATCTTGAGAAAGAAGAATGGAACTGGAAGAATCAACCTGCCTGACTTCAGGCTCTACTACAAAGCCACAGTCATCAAGACAGTATGGTACTGGCACAAAGACAGAAATGTAGATCAATGGAACAAAATAGAAAGCCCGGAGATAAATCCACGCACCTATGGACACCTTATCTTTGACAAAGGAGGCAAGAATATACAATGGATTAAAGACAATCTCTTTAACAAGTGGTGCTGGGAAAACTGGTCAACCACTTGTAAAAGAATGAAACTAGAACACTTTCTAACACCATACACAAAAATAAACTCAAAATGGATTAAAGATCTAAATGTAAGACCAGAAACTATAAAACTCCTAGAGGAAAACATAGGCAAAACACTCTCCAACATACATCACAGCAGGATCCTCTATGACCCACCTCCCAGGATAGTGGAAATAAAAGCAAAAATAAACAAATGGGACCTAATTAAACTTAAAAGCTTCTGCACAACAAAGGAAACTATAAGCAAGGTGAAAAGATAGCCTTCAGAATGGGAGAAAATAATAGCAAATGAAGCAACTGAAAAACAACTAATCTCAAAAATATACAAGCAACTCCTACAGCTCAACTCCAGAAAAATAAATGACCCAATCAAAAAATGGGCCAAAGAACTAAAGAGACATTTCTCCAAAGAAGACATACAGATGGCTAACAAACACATGAAAAGATGCTCAACATCACTCATTATCAGAGAAATGCAAATCAAAACCACTATGAGGTACCATTTCACGCCCGTCAGAATGGCTGCGATCCAAAAATCTACAAGCAATAAATGCTGGAGAGGATGTGGAGAAAAGGGAACCCTCTACTGTTGGTGGAAATGCAAACTAGTACAGCTACTATGGAGAACAATGTGGAGATTCCTTAAAAAACTGGAAATAGAACTGCCTTATGATCCAGCAATCCCACTGCTGGGCATACACACTGAGGAAACCAGAATTGAAAGAGACACGTGTACCCCAATGTTCATTGCAGCACTGTTTATAATAGCCAGGACATGGAAGCAACCTAGATGTCCATCAGCAGATGAATGGATATGAAAGCTGTGGTACATATACACAATGGAGTATTACTCAGCCATTAAAAAGAATACATTTGAATCAGTTCTAATGAGGTGGATGAAACTGGAGCCTATTATACAGAGTGAAGTAAGCCAGAAAGAAAAACACCAATACAGTATACTAATGCATATATATGGAATTTAGAAAGATGGTAACAATAACCTTGTATATGAGACAGCAAAAGAGACACTGATGTATAGAACAGTCTTTTGGACTTTGTGGGAGAGGGAGAGGGTGGGATGATTTGGGAGAATGGCACTGAAACATGTATAATATCATACGAAACGAGTTGCCAGTCCAGGTTCGATGCACGATACTGGATGCTTGGGGCTGGTGCACTGGGACGACCCAGAGGGATGGTACGGGGAGGGAGGAGGGAGGAGGGTTCAGGATGGGAACACGTGTATACCTGTGGTGGATTCATGTTGATATATGGCAAAACCAATACAATATTGTAAAGTTAAAAATAAAATAAAATATATATAAAAAATAAAATAAATAAAATACATAAAAATTACAAAGACTTTGTCAATCTAACATATGATCTCAAAAGGCAATGGCTAAATTAGGAACCACTCAGCCACTTTCAAAATATGTTTTCAAAATGATATTTTTTACACAGGTTTATTGAGGTAGCACTGATATACAACAAAGAACTGCACATATGTAAATAAACAATACGATGATACACAAACACCTATGATACCATTACACAATGGTGGGGGGAAGAAATGGAGGCCATTGTGGGCAGGGGTGGGTCAGCCTCCCCACTTTCTCACATTACATTACAGGAACACAGACACATTCAGACATCTCTACAAAAAGAGAAGTCTGGGTTCTGAAGTCATAGAGTGGGGGCGTGAACACAACTTTCTTCACTCAGTTCCACACAAGCCATCAGTTTCACACTATAGAAGAAAATAATCAAGAATAAATTCAGGTCAGTCATCATAGGTGGCGACATTCTGAACAAATTTCCACTACTCAAAATGTTCAAATCCAGAGCATCCCCATAACCCAACCCCTCTCCCACTTCAGGCCCTCCAGAGTCTCACCTTTAGGAGCATGAGAGATACATTAGGGCCTCAGATCCTATCTTCTCCTGGGATAGAACAGAACTTGGTCAGAGCCCACAGGAGTTAAGACTAAAGGAGACAATACAGGGTGGGTGAACCCCTCCAGGGGGTTCCCATCTACACTATCTCAAGAGTCTCAGGGTTCACCCAGACACACACCTGTCCATACTTACTTGCAGTTTGAGTATAGCTCCCTCCATCTCCATCTGTGGGTAAAAGACATCATGTGAGAGGCCTGGGGGGAGGCAGAGCCTTGAGGTTCTATAGGAATCCCTTAGTCCTGAATCCCAGGGAAGTTTCCAGAACCGTGAATGCAGATCCAGGGCAGGATTGAGAAACATGAGGAAAGAGGGTTTATGGGAACTGTACCACTCCCCTTCTAGATGTCTATACTTAGCTGCTAGAAATCAGATCCCCATTACGGGAATCATCAAAGTGAGAAGGTAATCCTCTTTTACACACATGCCTTTCAAAAGAGTGTTAGAGGGCTTCCCTGGTGGCTCAGTGATAAAGAATTCGCCTGCTAATGCAAGAGACACAGATTCGATCCCTGGTCCAGGACGATTCCAAATGCTGTGAAGCAACCAAGTCCCTGAGCCACAACTCTTGAGCCTGTGTTCTGGAACCCGGGAGCTGCAACCACTGAGCCCACACCCCCTAGAGCCAGTGCTCCACAACAAAAGAAGCCATTGCAATGAGAAGCCTGCGCACAACCACTAGAGTAGCTCCCGGCTCACTGCAACTAGAGAAAACCTGCACAGTAACAAAGACCCAACGCAGCCATAAATAAATAAATAAAATTATTTTAAAAAAAGAGTGTTAGAAACAGGGCCTCAGACTGGGTAAGTGCGTGTATGTAGATGGTGCCTCCCAGCACTGAGGCAAGAGACTGGACATTTTCTGTCTTGAAACCCTGGGGGCACAAGAAAACTCAGATTTCACTCCTCTCCCTACCTGAGCGTTTCTCCTCCAGATCACAGCTCCAGCCACCACTGCCAACACGAGGAGAACCAGGCCAACAATGATGCCCATGGTGAGGAAGGGGGTCTGAGGAGGTTCTGTGGAGGCAAGGGAAGGGCCCTGACCTCAGGCTTGAGCCCTGAACTTGCTGAACTGACTCCTGAAGGGCTCCTGCTTTATCTGAGAGGACACTCCAGCCCCATCCCCCTCCTTACCCCATCTCAGGGTGAGGGGCTTCTGAAGCCCCTCATGCTGCACATGGCAGATGCATCCCCTGAAGCCCTGGTCTCCACAACCTCCATGTCCTGGGTCTGGTCCTCCCCGTCACGCTGCCAGGTCAGTGAGATCTCCGCCCAGTAGAAGCCCAGGGCCCAGCACCTTAGGGTGACCTCACGGTCAGAGATGGGGTGTCGGGTCACATGGGTCTTCGGAGGAACTGAGGAAAAAGGTGAGAAAATTTAGGAACTTTGTATTAATTCTAACAGCCCACATGAAGGGGCACTTCTGTGACCATTCTGAGAATGGAGGGAATAAATGGTGTGAGAGGTGAGAGTACAAAAGACATGAGCCTGGACCCCAGGATATGGGAAAACTTCTTATGCTTTGAGAAGTTCTAGAAACAGGATAAAACAGCCCAGGGTAGGAGGCTCCAGGTCTCTGAGTGAGACAATACAGACTTCTGGTCCTGACCTAGGTGAAGACTGAGTTGATTCAAAAAATCTGGAGCTCAGGTGGCCAGTGAAGAAGGCATGGGGCACAGAAAAAGGTGAGAGAGTAAAGCACTAAGACTTAGGCCAAAGTCAAAGAAATCTGCTAATAAATTATTTCAGAGACCTCCACATCCAGAGAGACAGAATCCTTTAATTGTCCTGAGAAGGACATTTGGTTTTTAAGCAGCCTCACAGAACACAGCAAAAACAAGATGCAAAGAATACCTGTTAAGCAAATGAATGTAACAACGTATGTAAACCTGAGAGTGTCACTGCTTTAGAATTCTTTGCATCTGCTTCTTTTCCACACCTCTTGCTTCTCTAGCCCTTCTCTCTGTTTCTCACATCCCTCATCCCCCTTAGTCTCCACCAACTTCTCATCCCTGAACTGTCGCACAAGAACCACCACCTCACCTGCCAGCCATAGACTATTCTCTCCACAGTGGTCAGAAGTGGCATTTCAAACACTAAGAATCTTTAAGCCTTACTCTAAGGATCCAAGTGGTGGAGGAGAGGGGGAAGAATGCTAGTGTCAAGCCTTTGCTTCTGCCCTTAAGGTTGGGCTAGTTGGAGGTACAGCCCCAACCTGAGGTGAGATCTGGGAGGTCCCGGGGCCCCTGGTACCTGCGCGCAGCACAGCGTCTCCTTCCCCTTCTCCAGGTATTTGCGGAGCCAGTCCACGCACTCGGTCTCCACGTATGCCCCGTACTGTTCCGCTGCTCCCTCCACCTCCCACTTGCGCCGGATGATCTGTCCACCGTGTACGCCGCGGACCAGGAGCGCATGTCCTCGTTCAGCGTGATGTAACCCGCGCCGTCGTAGGCGAAGTGCTCGTACCCTCGGACGATGCAGCCTTCCGGCCCGACATCGCAGCCAGACAAGTCGAAGGAAGCTGTGCGATTCTGCCCCGTCCCCGCGGTTAGCACTGCCCACTTAGCCCCGCCCAGTGCTCAACCTAGCTTTCCTCCTGCTCCAGACCCCCGGGCGGTGATTGCTCAGAGCCCGTTTTTCTCCTAAATTGAAAACGCAATCCCTGTGAATCCTAGTTCCTACTGCGCTCTTCCCAGACCGAAGAGAGGTCGGAGGATCTCCTGACCTCGGGGGCGAAACCTCAGACCCGGGAACTCAGGGGGACCCCGGCTCATCGTAGGGGAATGCAGGGCTTGAGACTCACCCAACTAGCTGTGGTTGTGGTTGCCAACTATGACCTGCAGGTTCGACTCTAAGCCTGCGAATGTTCTCTGGCTATCTTGGTTTGCCGGTCCCAGTACTGCGGCCCCTCCTGCTCCATCCACGGCGCCCGAGGCTCCATCCTCGGATTCGCGGTGTCGCTGTTGTATCTTACGAACTGCGTGTCGTCCAAGTAACCGACAGATTGATAAAGGTCCCTCCCGAGGCCAGGACGCGATACCAAAATATGGAAGTACCTCAAGGAGTGGACCCCTGGGACCGGGAGGGGTTGCCACCCGGGCCGACGCTCCTTCGGGCGCGGGTCCCCATGTCCGAGGTGAATGTGACCTGTAGGGGATAAGGGGACGAGCGGGCATGAGAGACGGAAGAGGGCCGGTGGGAGAGTCGAGTGGTGAGAGGAGAGGGCTGGAGGCTCGGAAGGGACAGGGGAGGGTCAGGACGGGACGGGGGCGAGGTAGTGGGTCTGGTCTCGGGGCCATAGAACGCGTCTTCCGCGGCTGTCCCTCGCCCCAGACAGGCGGTCCCCTGGCTTCTCCTGCAGAGGCTATTTCGTCTCGACCCCGCACTCACCCGCCCAGGTCTTGGTCAGAGCCAGGGACTCCGAGAGCAGCAGGAGGAGGGTTCGCAGCTCGGTGACCCACATGCTTGGGATTTGGGGCGAATGTGAGCTCGAACCAGTCTGAGAACTTCATAACAGGGAACCGCGGTGGCGCTGATTGGCTTCCCTAGAAACCAATAGACCGAGACCAGGAGTAGCATCATAGGTGTCCAGGAAGAAGGACCTGACACAGTTTCAGAGAGAAGTGAAACTGTGGGGAAGTTTCACTTGTGTGAAATCTCCAGTGCTGTGGGAATCCCCAGTGCTTAGCTTCCGTGTCCCAGACGCCAACCCCCGCCCCTAGAACCTGAGACCTTGAGCGCCACACCCAGGGCACCTGGGACTTTGTACCCTGCCCCTCTTCTCGAGGCTGCACCAAGAGCACTTTGTCAAAAAGTCTCCCTGGCGCTGGGACTGTTTGAGAAAACCAAGGAGAAACCCCCAGGCTGGGCTCAGCCCCTTTGTCTTCCCTTCCCCAGTTCCCTCTCCCTGACTTGCATCCCTATTCACTCATCCCTTGGGCACGCTCCTAGGAAAAACAAACTTCCAAGGAATAGGGTGCCAGAGAGCAACCTGGTCTTAGGAAAGCTGGTGAAGAAACAATGGTATGCTCATTAAACTGGGGGCAGTTGTGTATGTAGAGATTCCTATTTCAAACAGGAAACCAGCTTACTGTTTGCTTGTTAACCATAATCCTGATGTCCCCTGGATGACTGAGCATCTAGTCTGTAAAAGTAATGATTTTACCCTTCCCGTGTGAATGTGTCTAAACACCTCTGCAATAACCAAAGTTCAAAACTTCACTCTCCCAAACTGTGGCTCCAGGCTTTTATACTTTAAAATTACCTTTATTCCATAGCCCCGAGTTTTCCTGTCAGAGTCTCAGCACATGGTCAATACAGAAAAGCCCATGGAAGCACAGTCTCTTCCTGCAGAAGACCTGTGCCTAGGCAGTAATTTACTACAGTGACTAGGTGATGACAGGAGAGGCTACACCATTGAAAGAAGATTTTTTACTAATTACACTTTCAGAGTGGACAGGGCATGGCACACCACACAGGTCCACAGCGGGGGAAGCACCAAGGTTGGCCAGAAGGTCAAGGAGAGGGAGAAAGCATGGCTCAGAACTTTCATGGCATTTTCCTCAGGGCTGAGGGAAAGCAAAGGAGGGCTGGAGAAACATTTTAGGATTGGCTGGTTTGAATAAGGTCATTGGCAGGTTCTGGGAGACAGGACCTGTCTCTAGGTGCCTGGTACCTGGCCCTGGATAATGAGAGCAGAGGAATATTGCTTCCTGGAATGTAAGACCTGATAGAAGTGTGTATGTGTGTGTGTTCGTGCTCAGTCATGTCCAACTCTTTGCGACCCCATAGACTATAGCCTGCCAGGCTCTGCTATAGAAGAGGTGGTTCCAGATACGGACTCTGGATTGTCTAGTTTGCAAAGAAAAGGTTGCTCCTGGGCAAGCCCTTTGCTGTCTCTAAGAATTGGTCAGCTCTAGAGCGCAAGTCTCTCCCCAGTTATCCAGACCACAAATGGCAGAGCATCAAGAATACAGAAAATAAGAAATATTATTAACACATTATATTTCAACCAGAGTGTACAAACTTTAATCCCCTCAAAGTTGCAAGTGTTCAGTGCAATCAAAGTGTCCTTCACAAACACTCCTGCATCGTCTATGTTTGTGATCCACACCTAAGCGATGTGCACATTTTATTGGGCACTTGGTATTATTTTCTTTAACCTGATTGTCATAAGGAGACATCTGGTTTTTAGGCAGCCTCACAAAACAGAGCAAATACAAGATGCAAAGAATACCTGTTAAGCAAATCAATGTAACATCATATTTAAACCTGAGAGTGTCGCTGCTTTAGAATGCTTTACATCTGCTTCTTCTCCACACCTCTTGCTTCTCTAGCCCTTCTCTCTGTCTCTCTCATCCCTCAGGCCCTCTTCTCCCCTTAGTCTCCACCTACTTCTCATCCCTGAATTGTGGCACAAGAGCCACCACCTCACCTCACCATGGACTATTCCCCCCACAGTGGTCAGGAGTGTCATTTCAGACATTTTTTAATATTCCAGTGGCTCCATCTCACTCTTGGAAAGCTTCTAGAATGTAAGGCACATGAGCACAGGGGCTTTGTGTTAAAGCTGTTTTGGTTAAAGCTGTACCTCCAGCATATAAAGCTATGTTTGATACATAGTGAGCACTAAATTAATGATTGTTGAACAAATGAAATAAACAAACCTGATTGTATTAAAGTCTGATGGCATCATATACAAATCAGAAAATTTTTTAAAGTAGAAAAATTAGGAAAGATTTTATGTTGTTCAACATATGCGAGAGTTCATAAATTCATTCCAGTGGAGAAAATGTTTTATATGTTGCACAGTTGAGCCTGTGCATTAGTTTTCTATTGCTGCATAAAATGTTACCACAAATGTAGTTGCTCTAACAAGAGCCATTTCAATGCTCCCAGTTCTGTGGATCAGAAGTCCAGGTGCAGTATGGAGAGGGTCTCTGTTCAGCATTTCGTGAAGTTGTGTTTGCAACTAGAGCTTAAGGTCCTCCTCCAAGCTCATGCAGAACTCTTTGCAGAATTTTACTTCTTATAGTTGTAGCACTGAGGTCCCCATTTCCTTTCTTGAGGTCGGTAGAATGCTGCTCTCAGCGCCTCTGGCCACCAGCATGCCTTGCTATGTGGGCCCCTCCATTTCAAGCCCTCCCTCACACTGCATCCCTTTCACTGTTTGTTCAGTAATAACCTAGTCTGGTTAAGAGTTCACTTGATTAGGTCTGGATTACCCATGATCATCCCCTGTTGTAAACTCAACTGATATGAACTTAATTACATATGAAAAAATCCCTTCACAGTACCACTTGCATTAGTGTTTGATCAAACAACTGGGAGAATGTGAATAATGAGCAGTTGGTTATTGCCGGCTGTCTTAGAATCTGCCTAATATAGCCTTGTTCTTCCTTTGGGTTTAATTGGGTTACAGTTGGTAATGGAAATTCAAATAAATAAAATTTTGTAAATAGTAATAACATGCTTTCTGTCCATTTAACCATGGGGATTCTCCTTAAATTTTAAAACCAAATGGTATGTTTAATAGAAAGTGTTAGTCGCTCAGTTGTGTCCAGCTCTTTGTGACCCCACCAGTCTCCTCTGTCCATGAAATTCTCGAAGCAAGAATACTGGACTGGGTTGCCATTTCCTTCTCCAGGGGATCTTCCTAACCAGGGATCGAACCCACATCTCCCGAATTGCAGGCAAATTCTCTACCATCTGATACACCAGGGAAGCCCTATGTTTGACATCCTATTGTTAATTTACAACAGATCAAAAATAAAATGCAATAATCCATTATTTTCTTTGGATGCTGTAATAACTGTATACTGCTGTAAAAGTGAGAATTTCAAAATCAAATAATTATTATGTTCCACAGTTTTCCAGAATCAGAATTTCAGGAGAGGTTTACTTGAATTCTGGTTAGGGCCTCTCATAAGTTTCGATGAAGCTGTCAGCCAAGGCTGCATCATCCAAAGGCTTAACTGGGGCAAGAAATTCACATTAAACATGGTCACCCACATGGCTGTTGGAAGAGGCCTCATTTCCCTCCTGGATCGTCCTGGGAGGCCTCAGTTCCAAGCCATACTGACTTTCCTTAAAGCAGCTAATGACTAGGCAGCAATCTTCCGCCAGAGCAAGTGATCTGAGAGAGGGCAGCCAAGATGGAAGCTGCGTTGTGTTTGATATCATAGGCCCAGAGTCACACGCCATTACGTCAGCTTGCTCTCTCAGTTACAAGTGAATCACTGGGGCTTCCTGGTTGTCCAGTGGCAAAGACTCCATGCTCCTAATGCAGGGTGCCCAGGTTGGAACCTTGGTCAGGAAACTAGATCCCACATGCTGCAACTGAGACCTGGTGCAGCCAAACAAATAAAAGATTTTAAGTGAATCAGTAAGTCCAACCCAAACTCAAGAGCAGAAAATGAAGCTCCACTTCTGGAAGGGAGGAATATAAAAGAATTTACCCACATGTTAAAATCAAAATTAAATATTCTCTCAGGATTTTGTAAATCAAATGCTTCCTTTAGTCAATTATTCTTGAGTGCTTCAAACTTCTTTTTGGAACGTAATAATAAAAGTTTGCAGGTCTTCCCTGTAGCTCAAATGATAAAGAATCAGCCTGCAATGCAGGAGACCAGGGTTCAAACCCTGGGTTGGGAAGTTCCTCTGGAGAAGGGAATGGCAATGCACTCCAGTATTCTTGCCTGGAGAATTCCATGGATAGAGGAGCCTGGCAGATTATAGTCCTTGGGATCGCAAAAAATCGAACACGACTGAGTGACTAACACTATTACTACTAATAAAAGTTTGAGACAGAGAAGTGAGATACCCCAAGGTCTCTAAGATTTCCCTGCAAATTCTATACACTGAAAACATATAGTAGCTATATGTAAATGATTAGGTAGCTATGGATAATTGAGTTCAGTTCAGTTCAGCCACTCAGTTGTGTCCAACTCTTTGCAACCCCATGAACTGCAGCACACCAGGCCTCCCTGTCCATCACCAACTCCCGGAGTCTACCCAAACCCATGTCCATCGAGTCGGTGATGCCATCCAACCATCTCGTCCTCTGTTGTCCCCTTCTCCTCCTGCCCTCAATCTTTCCCAGCATCAGGGTCTTTTCAAATGAGTCAGCTCTTTGCATCAGGTGGCCAAAGTATTGGAGTTTCAGCTTTAACATCAGTCCTTCCAATGAACACCCAGGACTGATCTCCTTTAGGATGGACTGGTTTGATCTCCTTGAAGTCCAAGGGACAATTCTGATCCAGGTAAAACTTTGTTCCTAGATCAAAATTAGCCATTCCTGTCTAATGAGTCACATCAAAACTGTTGTCATGATACTAAGCTCGGAGTGGGGAGGGAGACTAAAATAAGAGATTCTTATTTTTTTTTCTTTCCTTTCAATTGAAGGATAATTGCTTTACAGTATTTTGTGGGGGTTTTTTATTATACATCAATAAGAAATAGCCATAGGTACACCCGTGTCCCACCCTCCTAAACTTTCCTCCCATCTCCCTCCCATGAGATTCTTATTTTTCTAGTTAAAATGAAATCTCATCAGGTAATATTATCAAAGATGATATTCCTTTATATTTTTCCATCTTAATTTACACTGAGCAAAATGCACTTTTTGGTTCCATAAATGTATTTAAGCCAGGTGAATGTGAAAATTAATGTAAGTGACGTGTCTAAGCCATCACAAGACCTTAAGCATCAGATTAAACATTGTGCAGCAGAAAACTGACAGAGATGCCAGTGAACAAAAGAGCAAACGGCCTAGACAAAGATATTTCTGTGGCATCCTGGATTCTCTCTCTCGAATACAGTTCACAACATTTGGCTATGGGTTAGTTCTACTTTGAGTAGGTCTTACTAAGGATCCTTAAACTTTGGTATGTAATTTTCCCTTTCATTGAAAAAAAAAATTAATCTGGAATGGTTCACAAACTCCAGTTTCAAAAATACCAGTTTAAGGAGTTCTGATACTCCTCGGAACCCACCTCTGAGATAAGATGTGAAGCTAAGGAGACTTGTCTGATGGTTCGGTGGTTAAAACTCCACACTTCGACCGCAGCAACCATGGGTTCTATCCCTAGTTGGGGCACTAAGATCCTGCATGCCATGCAATGCAGCCAAAAAAAAAAAAAAGAATCAGAGACTAAGAAGCTACCGTGAGCCACTTCTCAATCCCATCTCCCATATATAACCTCTATCCTGAAATTTGTGTTTACTGTTCCTCTGAGTTTCTCTAATGATTTTACAGTAAATGCATATACCCCCAAACCAAATGTTATTTAGTTCGGCCTGTTTTTGACCTTCCTGTTCAGTGAACACATACAGCTTGTATTCTTCCATGACTCAGTGTTATGGGTAGGTGAGTTATCTGATAACTGATAGAAAGATTCACTCACTTTACTGCTGGAAAAGCTTTATAGTTCGTGACTGTACCACAGTTATTTTCCTTTGGGTGAACATATGGTGTTTCAATTTTTGTCATCAACATTAGTGTACATGTCTCCTGGGACACATAGGCAAGCAGCCCCCCAGAGTGAATGATCAGGAGTAAGACTGTTGGATTATATGATATATGTACTGTAACCATTCTGCTGCTGCTACTGCTAAGTCGCTTCAGTCGTGTCCAACCCTGTGCGACCCCATAGATGGCAGCCCACCAGGCTCCCCTGTCCCTGGGATTCTCCAGGCAAGGACACTGGAGTGGGTTGCCATTTCCTCCTCCAATGCATGAAAGTGAAAAGTGAAAGTGAAGTTGCTCTAGACAAGGCTAATTTGATTTACAAAGTTCTACTATCAATTTAAATTTTCACTAGGGCTGTGTAAGCGTTCATGTTGTTTGTGTGGTTGTTCCAGAGGAAGCTGTTTTCAGCAGAAAGACAGAAAGCAAGAGGTAAAACCCACTTCCTGTGTTGAAACTCACTTGCAGTGCAGATCACCCTGGCATGTTTTTCAAACTCTAGCAAAAACTTCATTTCTTCTAGTTTTATTCCGTATATATGGCATTGTACTTTTAAATTTTATTTTTATTGAAGTATAGTTGAATTGCAATGTGGTGTTAATTGAAAAAGAATGTGTCGGCGCTCCCCTGGTGGTTCAGTGGTAAAGAATCCTCTTGCCAGTGCAGGAGACGTGGGTTTAATCCCTGGTCTGGGAAGATCACACATGTGGAACAACTAAGCCCGTGCACTACAACTATTGAGCCTGTTCTCTAGAGCCCAGGAACCACAACTACTGAACCCACATGCCACAGCTTCTGAAGCCTGAGCGCCCTAGAGCCTGTGCCCTACAAGAGAAGCCATCGAGATGAGAAACCTGTGCACCACAACTAGAGAATAGCCCATGATTACTGCAACTAGAGAAAAGCCTGTGCAGCAACAAAGACCCAGCACAGCCAATAAATAAATCAAATTATTTTTTAAAAAAAGAAGAAAAGGAATGTGTATATAAATGGCATCACAGTTTCAACATATGTGTCCTGAGAATGCTTCCTTTTAGCACAACCATATAGTATTAATTTATATATTTGGAGTCCTCAAATTAAAAAGAAAGAAAGGAAGGAGGAAGAAAGCTGAGGAGGAGGAGAAGAAAGAGAAAAGTCCAAATTAGTAAAAGAGAGAACAAGAGAAGAGCAATTAGAAATATTAAGTATGCTGCTGCTGCTGCTGCTGCTAAGTCGCTTCAGTCGTGTCCGACTCTGTGTGACCCCATAGAGGTAGCCCACCAGGCTCCCCCGTTCCTGGGATTCTCCAGGCAAGAACACTGGAGTGGGTTGCCATTTCCTTCTCCAATGCATGAAAGTGAAAAGGGAAAGGGAAGTTGCTCAGTTGTATCCGACTCCTTGCGACCCCATGAGACTGCAGCCTACCAGGCTCCTCCGTCCATGGGATTTTCCAGGCAAGAGTACTGGAGTGAAGTGCCATTGCCTTCTCCGATATTAAGTATAAATAGCATTTTTAAAATGCAAGGAAATAGATTTAGACAATATCCACAGAATAATAAAGACTTAAGAGAGCTTTATTACTTAGCTTTATTGAACAGAAAATTATCCTAAAACTTAGTGTCTTAAAGCAACAAATATAACTCGGATACTAAAAAGACAAGCGAAATGAAGCAGATGTTGGTCGGAGAAGCTGGATAAAGAGAAAGGTTTTATAAGCTGAAATAAATAATAGGTTATTGGTGCACAAATGAAAATGATCTCGTTAGTCCCTGGCCTCCAAGAAACAGTTGCCAAGTTGAGACTAAACTCGCCAGTGTTTTATTAGGGGAAACACTTGTCAGAGAATGTGAGGCAGGCAGAAAACATTGGGAGAGCCTGCAGGACTAAGATGCAATCTGACCCCTAGAGGCAGACAGGAGAGAAGGTTCATTGGACTATTCTAGACCCCTAGGCAATGGAAGTGAAGTTGAGCAAGGCCATAGAAGAGTCCCCGAGCCACAGATGGAGCCCTGTGTCTCCTGGAAATGAGCCTCCCTTAGGGTCACTGTTGCGACCTGTCATTGTCTGGGAACAGCCCTGGGAAGCAGGGTCTCTGCATAAATGCTGCCTTGGATCTTAGCGCATAGGAGCAGGGGCCCTTGTGCCTCACCTGGGGGCTGTGTCCTAAACCTTCCTACCTGAGGCGTCTGGACCCTTGGAAATCAAACCCTTCTCAGACTGGGTGACCGCACCTAACACTCATAGTTTCACTGGGACAAGGGAGAAGCAGCAGGCACCCATGTCTCTCACCTGAGTTCCCCGTGTAGTCCTCCTGCACCAGTTATGTAGCAGCAACTCCGTCTCTCCCGAGGACCAGGCTCAATCACATCTGCCTAGAGAAGACAGGACCCCTCCTCTCACCTGCTGGTCTTCGGCACATGGAATCCAAGCTTCCCGGGTGGCAGTCATAGGGTATGGTTCAATGGGACCCTTATCGTGTCCCCTTGTAAGAGTGCCCCCTTAGTGGAACTGAGACCTCCTATCCTGCAAAACCCAGAGCTGTGTAGACAGAACGTGTCACGGGTTCAAGGATTTGGCCATGGACCGCACTGAGGGTCACTGTTCAGCCTAACATCTCACGTTGAAATCACCGTAGACCAAGGAGCCAACATTGTTGGAGTCAGTGATGGTGAGTCAGGAGCTGTGAGAAAGAAGCAATGAGGGGAACGGGCTGGGTGTCCATGGGGAAGGCCCACAACCAGCAGGGTGGGGGCTCTAACCTGATGTCAGACCGGAGGATGTTAGGGAAGGGGGTGGGAGAAAGGTCTGCGGGGAGTCATAAGAAAGACCCCACCCACACCCAGGTACAGGGGTACAAGGTCCATGGACGAGGAAACAGTATCAGAGGACTTCAGAGGGACCGTGTCCTCGAGGAGACCCAGGTTTCTGTCAGAGCTGTGAGGTGAAGGGAACATCCGAAGGAGGACGTTGGAGATTTTGCTGGTCAGTGTCTGAGGACTCCAGGGGGCGTTGTGAAAACCCTCAGGAGCTGAGGAGGGGTGGAAGAGGAGACAGAATAGAGCTGTGCAGAGCCTCTAACACAGATGAGAGGCCAGACTATCTGGGGGCTTGTCATGACTAAGACAAACAGGGAAAGCGCATAATGAGGTTAGTCCCGGTGGGTCAAGGCAGCTGACAGGGAGATGAAGGTGGAGAGGATCAGAGGTTTGGGGCTCTCACTTGGGCTCTAGGGTGAAGAAGATGGTGGAGATGACAAGGGCTGAGGTGGCTGGGTCTTTGTTCCTGTGTGTGGACCCCTCTGGATCCGCTGACTCTGGGATGGAACGCCTGAAGGTGAGAAGTGGTCTTCGAGGATTACGTGAGTGCACTCTCACCCTGAGGGCTCAGGTCTGCCTTGACGCCTGCTGTTGGAGGTGTGAGTTCTCAGGGAGCCAGGGGTGACCCTGGCACAGGGGTCCCTCTTCTACCCTCATAAGGAGAACAGAGGGCCCAGGGCAACTGTGTCCCAAGTCCCAACTCCCAACTGTCCCAAGATGCTCATCGCACTGTGGGATGTTATGTAGACATTGAGATGTCGCTCCCAAACAAGAGATGATTTATGTCATAAAACTGAGTTTCAAAAAGCTGCAAAAGAAGTAGGAAAAAAATGTGTCTACTTTTCAGTTTTCTTTGGAATTGTCATTAGGGGCTGGAGAGAGGGAAGAGAAGGAAAATTCAGAGATGGCACAACCAAGCGTTCCTCTCTCCAAGTGAAAGACATGTGCAGGATAATTAAGAGAATTTTATATTACTTTGACATTTCATAATGTTAGGGAATTACAGTTATTTTCAGTATGATAATAATATTATTTGAAGACAGTTTCCTTTTCAAGAAATGACACTGAAATAGCTAGGGATGAGGATCAGGATGTTGGCGAGTGATTTTCAAGGATTTCAGCAAAAATCATGGAAATATAATTTATTACATACACAAAGAAAATATGACAAGATATTAACACCACTATATCTAGGATGGCTATTGTACTATTCCTTCAAACTTGAGATATCTTTGAAATGTTTCACAATAAGTTGGAGAAAACTTTTAGAAATAATAATGCATGGGAAATGTCCACAACCTAATGTTGAATGAAAATTAGGCTTCAAGAGTATGTGCATGTGAGAATGTGTGAATGTGTGAATGTGACAATGTGTGTATGTGAGTGTGTTCTGCGTGTGTATGTGTCAGTGTGGGTGAGAGTATGTGTGTGGCAGTGTGTGTCTGTGCATGTGCCAGGCTGCTTGTGCATTCATTCACTCATTCATTCACTCACTCACTCATTCACTCACCCATTCATTCACTCAACAAGTATTTCTAAAGCAACAACCAGGCACTATTCAAGGAGATAGGAATACAGCTGTATACGATCAAAGTCTCTATACTTGTGCTCATAAAGCTTATGTTCTAGAGGAAGGAGAGAAAATAAACAATTAAATAATGACACTTGAAAATGTGCATTAGTGACCATGGTGTGAGGCTTCCCAGGTGACTCAGTGGTAAAGAATCCACCTGCCAATGCAGGAGGTGCAAGTTCAATCCCTGGGTCAGGAAGATTCCCTGGCAAAGAAAATGGCAATGCACTCCAGTATTCTTGCCCGGAAAATCCCATGACAGAGGAGACTGGCGGACTACAGTCCATGGGGTCACCGAGCCAGAATAACTTAGCGACAACTAGGGTTTAAATAAACTCAACGCAGGGCAGTGGGTAGAGGGAGGCTGGAGACCCAGATGCGGTGAGCCACGCAGGGAGGGGCTCTCAGTAAGGACAGTAGAAGAGAATGTCAGGGAGGGAAGTGCTGTCTGGGGGTCAAGTTCTCAGGCCAGAGAACAGCCTGGATGGCTCTGAGGTGTGAATACCCTGTGAGTGCTGGAGGACCACACTCAAAATTGTTTATTTTCTCTCCTTCCTCTAGAACATAAGCTTTATGAGCACAAGTATAGAGACTTTGATCATATACAGCTGTATTCCTATCTCCTTGAATAGTGCCTGGTTGTTGCTTTAGAAATACTTGTTGAGTGAATGAATGGGTAAGTGAATGAGTGAGTGATTCAGTGAGGCCTGAATCATATCATAGGACCATAGCGTGTGAACTGCAAGTAAATAGGAAAGAGTCTCATAAATGAGAAAGATTTTTTCTTTTATAGGTTTTCTTTTCTTTATATTTTTCCTTATGGTTACTGAGAGGGATGTGTGTGTGTGTGTTTTATGGTTTGTGGGATTTTAGTTCCCAGATCAGGGATTGAAAGTGGGCTGCTCTGCAGTGGAAGTGCAGAGTCCTAACCACTGCACTGCCAAGGAATTCCCAAGAGGGATTTTTGTTTGTTTTGTTTTAAAATGTATTTATTTATTAATTGAAGGATAATTGCTTTATATTGGTTATGTTGGTCTGCCAAACATCAATATAAGTCAGCCATAGATATACACATATACCCTCCCCCAAGAGGGATTTTTAATGCAACATATTTTTCAAAAATCTTTCAAGATATTCCAAAGGATTTGCAAGTGAAAAATTTTCCTTCCTCCCCAGATCCCTGGCACCTAGGTCTTCTGCCAGAGGTGAGCATTTTATCAATTTCTCACGTATTCTTCCTGAGAAAAAACTTATACAGATATTGTTACTGTTGCTACATCAAGGAGTACTGAAAAGAAATAGTGTAGAAGAAAATGCTTATTTTCCATTTTCCCAGGCATTGTCACCAAGAAGCAGGAGAGTCACAGGGTAGGGATGGTAACCTCAGAGTTAGCATAAGAACTCTATTCTCCTCCCGTCCCTGGACCACCCCTGACCCTGACACCAGTGGAGTCCAGAGCTGCTCAGAAGCTGTTTCCCCACATTGGTACTCAGTCCTGAGGTCAGCCATCTCTGACTAATCTAGAGCCCAGACCCTTCCAGGCCACGCAGAGCAATGTGTTGGCGCCCCCGTGTGGCCACAGGGCTCAGGACAGGAGACGTAGCTCTCTCCTATTCAGCCAGAACCCTCCCAGGGTCTCTGGCGGCTCCCAGAACCAGAATAAGGCTTTAAACACAAGAAGGGGCCTCCATCCTCTATCAGTCTGGGGAGTATGAGGTGTTTCCCCAAATTCCACACTGACACACGTTTCCTTCCCACTGAGTCACCGTGGACTCTGCCTCAAAGCACAGTGCCTCCAGGCCGTAACAACTGGTTCCCAGGTCCCAGATGGACCCCACAAGAAACACAGTGCCCTCAGTCTCCTGAGATGGGACCTAGGCCTCCTGAGTCCTTATCGCTTGCTTGTTCCTGCCGCTGCCTCGAGCTGGAGGACCTCTGTACCTGGGAATCAATCCAGTGCATTTCAGGACAGGGGGTGGGATCCCGGAGTGGGAAGAGCCCCCAGTGAGCCGAGTTCAAGAAGTAGCCAATGCTCCAGGGGAAGTGAGGGTAGGACAGAAATAAGGACATCAGGGAGTTGAAGGTTACAAGGAGAGAAGAAGGAGCCAGGGAGGAGCGTGACCTGAGAAAGGCCAGTCTAGGGGACACCTGCGGGTGGTATTTGGAGAGGGTTTCTGGGTGCTGGGCCATAGAGAGTGAAGGGCAGGTGCTGGGCTGTCCCTGTGGGGACCAACTCTGGCATCAAATCCCAGGGTTTCCAGGGTCCCACTTCCTGCGCTAGGACCTCACTGCCATGTCTGAGCCCAGCCTCAATGAATGGCTTGTCACGTTCTTCAGTTATCCCTCCCTCCCCTAGACAACCAGAGCCTCCATGCCAGGTCAAGGGGTGCCTGGGGATCAAGTTCTCAGCACGCTGTGGGGGCCGGACACCACCATGGGCTTCAGGGACCTCAGCAATGAGACCCAGATGACCAAAAAATGCCCACTTCTTAGTGGCGGTCCCTACACCCTCCACAGTTCACTTCCAGAGGACTCTGGGATGAGCCCACCTCCTTCCTCTCTGGTGACCCAACCACCCAGATCCTCAGACTGGACCCCTCAGGCCCTGCTCCCTGCTACCCCCACCCTCTGAACTTAGGAGCTCGGCAACCCCAGCCCCAGGTCTCAAGTCTACCCTGATGACTGATCCAGGACTTCAGGTGCCATAGACTGAATGTTTGTATCCCCAGAAATTCTTGTGTTGAAACCAAATCCCCAGTGTATTTGGAGGTAGGGCGTTTGGGAGGTCAGGTCACGAGGGTGGAGCCCTCACAAATGGTGTAAGTGTCCTTATAAAAGAGAGGTTCTGGAGAGCTCCCTTCCCCTTCTACATGGGAGGTCACAGTGAGAAGACAGCCATCTGTGAGTCAGGAAGACGGCCCTCATTTGACACCACATCTGCTGACACCTTGATCTTGGACTCCTCATCCTCTATGATAGTCTGTTACAGCAGCCTGAGCAGACATGGGATTCACAAGCCAAGGAAGGGTTCCCTGGAGCCCCCATGCGGCAACTGAGCCACAGCTGCAATTTGGACAGCAGCCACCCATGACCCCACAATCTAGACAGACCCCCCTTCTCTGGCCCAAGAGACGTCAGAGGCAGGTGATGGTGGGTAAGACACAGACACAGCCTGTCCATTGAGTTTATGTGGCAAGACAAGAGTTCCGGGTGGCACTGAGAGAGGAGAGGCTCAGGAAACCAAGACCAATTGGTGGGTAGCAAATACACGTCACAGGAGACCCCTGTTATGCACTGAGATGTGGCCTTCAGAATCCATATGTTGAAGCCCCAACCCCCTCCATGTGATTGTATTTTTTAATTGAGGTATAGTTGATGTACAATAAAAGTTACAGGTGTTCAACATGATTCATAACTTTAAAGGTTATATTCCATGTATAGTGATTGTAAAATACTGGCTATATTCCCCGTGTTGAACTTTATCCTTGTATTTAATTTTATACGTAGCAGTTTGTACCTCTTAATCCCCACCCTTGTCTGGCCCCTATTCCCGTCTCTCTCCCCACTGGTGACCACTAGTTTGTTCTCTATATCTGTGAGTCTGTTTCTTTTCTTTCTTTCTCGTTTGTATTTTAGGCCACACTTCATGGATTTGACCTGGGCCACAGCAGTGAAAGCGCCAAGTCCTAACCATTGGACTGCCAGGAAAATCCCTCTTTCTTTTTTGTTATACTTGCTAGTTTCTTTTACATTCCACATATAAATGATATCACACAGTATTTTTTGTCCTTCTCTGTGACCTATTTCACTTAGCACAATACCCTTCAAGTCAATCCATGCTGTTGTAATGGCTGAGTAGTATCCATTGTGTGTATGTAACATCTTCTTTATCCATTCCTCTGTTGATGGACACAGGTTGTCTCCATACTTGGGCAATTATAAATAATGATGCGTATGAGTATTGGGGTGCATGCATCTTTTCCAATTAGTTTTATTTTTTTGAATATGTATCCAGGAGTGGAATTACTGGGTCACATAGTAGTTCTACTTTTAGTTTTTTGAGAAGTAGCCACACTGTTTTCCACAAAGGCTGCACCAATTTACATCCCCACTAAGTTTACAGAATTTCCCTTTCTTCCACATCCTCGCCAATATTTGTTATTTGTGTTCTTTTTGATAATCATCATTCTGATAGGTGTGGGGTGATATCTCATTGTGGTTTTAATTTGTATTTCTCTAATGATTAGTGATGTTGAGCATCTTTTTATGGCCGTCTGTATGTCTTTTTTGGAAAAATGTCTATTCGGGTATTCCACCCATTTTTTAATTGGGTTATTTGTTTTTTTGATGTCGAGTTGTATGAGCAGCTTATATATTTTGGATATTAACTTACTGGTCATTTTATTGCAATATTTTCTCCCATTCCATAGATTGTCTTTTCATTTTGTTGGTGGTTTCCTTTCCTATGCAAAAGCTTCTAATGTTAATTAGCTCCCCTTTATTCTTGCTTTTATTCCTTTGCCTTAGAAGACAGATCCAAAAAAAATATTGCTACAGTTTCTGTCAAAGAGTATTAAACCTATGTTTTTTCCTAGGAGTTTTGTGGTTTCCCATCTTACATTTGTAGGCTTCTCAGGTGGCAGCAGTAGTAAAGAATCTGCTTGCGAACACAGGAGACACAAGAGATACGAGTTTGATCCCTGGGTCAGGAAGATCCTCTGGAGTAGAAAATGGCAACCCACTCCAGCATTCTTGCCTGGAGAATCCTACAGACAAGGAGCCTGGCAGGCCACCGTCCATGGGTCACAAGAAGTCAGACATGACAGCGTACATGCACACACACTGAAGGTTAAATGAGGTCATAAGGGTGGGGCCCTCGTCTGATAAAGCTTGCAGTTCTGAGAAGGAGACACCAGCTTGTGCTCTCTTCCCTTCCACCCCCACTTTGTACAGAGGAGAGGCCATGTAAGGACATAGTGAAAAGACAGATAGTTACAAGCCTAAAAGAGAGCCCTTACCAGAATCCAAATTTCCTAGCACTTGGATCTTGGACTTCTGGTCTCCAGAACTGTGAGAAAACAAATTTCTGTCACTTAAGCCACCCAGCCTGGGGTATTTAGTTATGGCAGGCTGAGCAGACTAAGACAACCTCCAAAACCAAACACCAGCAAACTCCCCTCTTCCAAGCCTCAGACCCAGCTTTAAGGAATCTTGTCACAGCATTTATTCATCCCTTCACAAATAGTGAGTGAGTGCCTCTGTGCCAGGCTTTGCTCTAGGACTGATGGCTATTTAATCAAAATAGTCAAAACACTTGCTTTCCTGATGCTTACAGGTTGTTGATTCAAGAAGAGGGGAATTAGCCCTCAGCTGTAGACAGCGGGTGGAGAGGTCAATTGTAAAAGAGCATGTGGGGCAGTGCTGTTGAGGTCCTCTTTGGGAAAAGAGATCTGCACAGTATGTTCGAAAATGATAGGGGATACAGATAAAAAATAATACAAAGTCAACAACAATGCAAGGTAATGGGAGAGGTGGCACTTTTAAAGAGGGTGGTCAGGGTGGGCCTCATGGAGGTGACAGCTGAGCAGAAGACACACTGAAGCAGGTGAGGAACTGAGTCATGCAGATATGTGAAGGAAGAGCACTGCTGGATCGCCCTCTGCATACCCAGGACTGTCCCAGGCGGGCAGTAAAACTGCAGTGGGATTGGAGGTGAGCGCCCTTGTGCACAGACTTCTTACGGGAAAGGTGTGGGGTCCTGGGTCTCTCTTGCTCCAGCCTTTGAAAGTCCTGAGGTGGGGGAGGGAGAAGGCACCGCTTGGGGAGGAAGAGTCGAGGTACCCCCGCTCCCTCTCTCTTTGGATCCACCCCTGCCATGCCCTCCACCCAGGGTTGTGGTCACTGACAAAGGAGGACCCTGAGGGCAATCAAGCTCTGAGAGGCTGAGCTGTCAGCAGAGTGCTGACCCGGCTGCAGGAAGGGAGGGAACAGACGGTGAACTCAGGACTCAGGGACCCGCCATGGAGGGGGTGACAAGACTTGCCAAGAGCTGGGCTGCTGTGGGGGTCCTCCTTGAAGAAGACCTACAATACCTCTGGCTGGTGGAGCACCTGGGCCCGAAGGGCCCCTCAGTGTGATGTGGGATGAGGTATTGTCAGAGGATGGGTGAGGGTGGGGGTGAATCTCATCCAGACCCGGGCAAGGCTCTCTGCTCCTGTACCCAAGGGCCCTCCCTTCCCTCCTAAATGGAGACGTTGGAAATGTCCTCAGTTGCCCTCTGGTCACTCACATTTCACCCTCATTTGAAAGCCCTTCTGGTTCTAACCATTTTTTTTTAATTGGAGTATAATCGTTTTACAATGTTGTGTTACTTTCTGCTGTACAATGAAGAGAGTCAGCTGTATACATTCATATATCCCCTCCCTCTTGGACCTCCCTCTCAGGGCCCCTTTGAGTCACCACAGAGCACGGAGCTGAGCTCCCTGCGCCTTATGACAGGTTCCCACTAGCTATCTGCTCTACACACAGCAGTGCATGTATGTCGGTCCTAATCTCCCAGTGGGTCCCACCCTCCTCTTCCCTCCCTGGTCCACAGCTGCATTCTCCACGTGTGATTCTTGCAGTGCCTTCTCCCACATCCCCAAGACCCGACCTCTCTTCTTCTCTTCTGCCCTCCAGTGTTAAGAATGGCTTATTGAAAAAAAAAAAAAAAAAGAATGGCTCAATTCTCCCTGAGGAGCAGGCTCCAGGCAAGAGGCTGGGCTCTAGCTGAGGTTGGAGGAAGGAAAAGGCCAACGACTGGGAGAGGACATGGGCACAGACAAAGCGGAAATCAAGGGGTTTGGGAAAGGCGATTCCATATCATTATTTTTCTCTCAGAGTCCAAGAGCCATCCTTCCCCCACCCTGCCCAGCGCAGGGACATGGAAAGAGCGGCAGGAATGGAAGAAAAATGTAACTGATTCCTCCTTCTGCCGTCTTTTCCTCTTGGCTACTCTACTTTTTTAAGTGGAACTTCTTAATGAAACTTGAAATTTTCTTTCAGGGAAGTCTCCAAATATCAGGAAATTAAATTACTAATGTTTCAGCCCTACAGGCTAAAAAAAAAAAAAAAAAAAACAGAAACTTTAAGGAATGAAGGCACATGTGGAAAACTGGCCGTTGTGCTGGGTAGTAAAGCTTGCACTAAATAAGCTCTATGTGGTGCTGAAAGGATAGCCTCTTGTTTGCCTGTATGAGCTCGGGCAGCTCTTGGAAACTCTGTCCTCTTTAGAAAAGTGAAATGAGCACTCAATGCCCAAATCTTGGCTAAAACACCCTCCAATAAAAGGAACCATGGGTCTTTAGAAAAATAGCTGATTGTAGGCTTAAGACAGAAAAAACTACAAGATGAGCCTGGAATGCCTTGTAATGTCCAGAAAGGAAGGCAATTCCCCAAAATCGAGCATGTCAAAGGGACACAGAAGCCAACCTGAAAAAGCTCCCTATGAACAAAGCTGGAACAATTTCAGCAGCGAAATCACAATAAATATTGGATTATAACCCCAAATAAAAAATATTGAGTTCAGGGACTTCCCTGGTGGTCCAGTGGCTAAAAGTCCACGCTGCCACTGCAGGGGGCCAGGGTTTGATACCTGGTCAGGAAACTAGACCCCACATGCCACAGCTAAGAGTTTGCATGCCACAACTAAGACCCGTGCAGCCAAACAAATACAATTTTTTAAAAAAGATTCGAGTTCATATTGAAATACACAAATGACTGAAAACATTTTAAAGGGAGGGAGGAAGGACACACTTTCCTTACAGAAGAGTATCAAGTAATATATGAAGAGAATCCCCATTCCAGGAGATGGAGTTTAATTTCCCTCCCCTTGAGTGTGGGCTGGACTTGGTGACTCATTTCCAAAGAATAGAATGTGCTGTGTGATCAGTCACTCAGGTTCTTTGTGACCCTTTGGACTGTAGCCCATCAGGCTCCTCTGTCCACAGGATTTCCCAGGTAAGAACCCTGGAATGGGTTGCCATTTCCTTCTCCAAGGGATCTTCCCAACCTAAGGATCAAACCTGCATCTCCTGTGTCTCCCATGCTGGCAGTCAGATTCCTTACCACTGAGCCATTTGGGAAGCCAAAAATAGAGAATGGAAAGGGAAAAACTACTACTGAGTGGAGAAACTTGGCAGATAAAGATCATGCTGATATCATGTACCCTCGATATGATGTGATACAAAAGGCCTTTCACATCTACAGTTCTCTTCCCTAAAACCCATAAACCCAATTTAATCATGAGAAAATATCAGACAAACCCAACCTGAGTGATATTCTTCAGTGATATTCTTCAAACGTTCTGTCTGGTACTCTTCAAAATGTTCATGAAAACAGATAAAGCGTAAGAAACTCAACAGATCAGAGGAGACTAAGGAGGCATGACAACCTAATGCATTAAGGTACCCTGGATTGGATCCTGAAACGGAAAGAGGACATTAGTGGAAAAACTGGTGAAATCCAGTCTACAGCTTAGCTAATGGTATTGTACCAATTTTAACTTCTTGGTTTCTTGGTCTCAACATAGTTCTGATAGATGTTAACATTAAGGGAAGCTGGGTGAAAGGTACCGTATGATATTACCCATATGTGGGGTCTGAAATGTGACACCGATGAACCTATGAAACAGAAACAGAATCAGGTGAGAGTGGCGGCCGAGGGTTGGGTTAGGAGTGTGGAATTAGCAGATGCGAACTGGTGTGTACAGAATGGATAAACAAGGTCCTACTGTATAGCACAGGAAACTGTATTTAATATCTTATGGTACACTATAATAGAAAAGAATATGAAAATATATATATATAGCCAGTCACTTTGCTGTACAGTAATACAACATTGTAATTCAACTGTACTTCAATAAAAAATAAATTATACTGGCATTTTTTACAAGTCAAAGGTTTGTGACAACCCTGTGTTGAGCAAGTCTATCAGTGCCATTTTTCCAACAGCATTATTTTTTAATTAAGGTATGCACATTGTTTTTTTAGACATAATGCTATTACACACTTAACAGACTGCAGTATAAAGTATATATGGGCTTCTCCAGTGGCTCAGAGATAAAGAATCTGCCTGTCAATACAGGAAATGCAGGAGACACCAGTTCAATCCCTGGGTGGGCAAGATCCCTTGGAGAAGAAAACGGCAACCCATTCCACTATTCTTGCCTGGAAAAGTCCATGGACAGAGGAGCCTGCTGGGGTGTAGTCCATGGGGTTACAACTTAGTGACTGAGCCCACACACGCACACATTGTATGACTTTTATATATTTAAACTGAGAAACCAAAAAATTCATGTGACTCACTGTATTGCAATATTCACTTTATTGCAGTGGTCTGCAAACCCATAATACTTCCAAGGAATGCCTGTATTGACAAACTGACAAAATGCATATGGAGAGGCCAGAGAGCTGGAACAGCCAGCACACTATAGAACACTCGGTGGACACTTGAAAACCCTACCTGAGTTCAAGACTTCCTACAAAGCTATGCTAATCAAGATAACGTGGTATTGGTGAAAGAAAACACAAGGTCAGTGGACAGGACAGAGAACCCAGGGATAGAATACATAAATGGTGCTGGGACAACCGGACACTCACATGCCAAAAAAAGTGAAGTAAGAAAGTTCTCTTGAAAAGTTACCATGAAGGTCACCTGTGACAGGAACAAAAAGTGTCTCTCAGTAAACTTCTCACATTAGAGCAGTGGGTGGACTTAAATATACCTAAGTACCCATCTCCCCAAGTTTCGCATGAAGGGTACGTGACTCCCGTCAGTCCCCCAGGCCTGCCCCATCCACTGGGCAGGATGTGGTAGTAAAGGTGGCATCAGCAGAGCAGCCCCTCGGCCTCATGCCAGACACCTCCCGTAATCCTCTGCCTGTCGACAGGCCCCTCCTGCAGAGGCCAAGCCAGACCTCTCATTTGATTAAGACTATGAGACATAAATAAAACAGCACCACATAAAGAAAAAGACTATTAGCCCCTCAGGAATAACTAAATATACACAGTAACGTAACTCTAGGTTTACATTTATCTACTTTCATCCCTTCATTTCTGTGACTATGAGATCCACAGCTCACCCAATAGATCTGAACTGATCCAAATACCAGTCTTTTCTTGAGCTCTGCCAGACAAAGCCAAATCCAGACTCTACTATAATTCATGGCTTAGGACTGCCTACTGCAAATCACTGGATGTGGTCCATTTGGGAGTTCATAACCTGAAACAGACATTCACATGATAGAAATGTCTAATTTTCAGGTAGGATACTTTATTACTAGTGCATCATCTAGACTGTTTTACAGAAGTTTCTCAATTAATAGCTGCTAATCTTGCTTTTAATTTATAAATGTGCTTAGTTTCGTTTCAATGTTACTTGTGGCTTGTTTAACCTTGTGCTAGCTTCCCTTATTTGTAACAACAGTAGTTTGGGCCTCTTCTGTCTCAAGTACGACTTAAGCTGTGCACACATTGCAGTTCAAAAATGAGCCCCCACATATAACCCTATCACTAAGAGACAAGAGGGAAGGCTTGTCTCCTCCAAAATTGTACAGGGACTCTCCATTCTTTTTCCACTAAAAAATGGGAACCTATCAACTAATGGGGAACCCAGAGATCTCTGACTTCATCTAAAGTTGCTTCAGCCCAAGTTCAAGAATCACTGACCTCCAGGAAGGTCTCCCTCTCTGCTCCTCTGACCCCCACACTATGGCAGAGGCCATCTTCCCTCCAAATTCAGTGTGATGTCCCAATAGCAAACTGCAGCTGTCCACTGTCCAGCAACCTTGCTTTCTAGGGCATGTTTTTCTGAGGACCTACTTTTTCCTAGATCAAAGCTGGAACCATCCACTCTGTGAGCCAGGGGTATGACTGTGCCCTCTAGCCACAACAGGACATTTCAGGACACACTGCAGGAAGTCCAGTATTTATACACAAGCCTCAGTGAGTGGACAAGGCTTTTGTTCTAGTGCATATTTGATGGGAGGGCTCACCAGTTCAACCAAGCTTGAAACCAGTACCTGTGTATGGTGCCAACTTAACAGAAGAGGCAAACCCCAACAATGTACAATACACAACAGGGACAAGAGAAAGGTCACCGGCAAGAAGAGGAAAGGGAAATAAAGTGAAAATACTTGAGCCAGGTCAAGGGTGAGCTTTCAAGTCTGGCAGGCCTAGGCTTTTCCAGCAGGCTGTGGAGCCTTGAGCACATATGACCCAGAGCAGGTCCCAGCCCATACTTGAATAAGTGAGTGCTGAATGAAGTTCTGATCATTTCCTCATCTGCCAACCTGTAATGTAATTCATTCTCCCTTGCAGAACTGAGAGGAATGAGTAAGAAACACAGTGCTAAGAATTACTGACACAAGACACGGTAGGCTGGGGACCAGAGTTCTGAAGGAAATTTTGCCTGGCAGGAACAATTTCACACTAGGGAACTGAGTTCCTGGACTCTGGGGCCAGGTTGGGAGGCGGGTGGGTGCAACAGAGCAGGGCAGGGGCAGGGCCAGGCATTGAAGCGAGGCCACAGCCCAGAGGGAGCCAGTTCTTGGTGGCTGTGGGGTGGCTCAGACAGCTTCCTGCCTCACCCGCCATGGGCCTCCCTCTGGCCTGGCTCTCCCAACGCTGCCGTCACCTCCTCCTGCCATCCTGGGCCCCCATACTCCAGGGCTCCTGGAGGTGCTGCTCCCAGGGTCCCAGAAGCACAGCAGAGACGAGCTCCACACGCAATAGGAAGATGTCACCTTCCAGGGTAAGTGGCACCAAGGAAGGTGGAGGGCATGAGGGCAAATTTGTACTGGGGGGCAGAGAATCCCCTCCATATCACCACACGTCAGCTGAAAGGAGACCTGGGTTCGATGGCTGGGTTGGGAATATCTCCTGGAGGGCATGGCAACCCACTCCAGTATTCTTGCCTGGATAATCCCCATGGACAGAAGAGCCTGGAGGGCTACAGTTCATGGGGTCGCAGAGTCCTAGATGACTGAGCGACTAACCACAGCACAGCACATGCCTCCCCACCCCCACCCCATGCTTGTGGGCTAGTCCCAACCCTCAGTTCCTTAAAGCACCCTCCTTGTCCCCACCCGACACAAGACACCCTCTATCTGCACCCTACCCTCCTTGCAGTTCACAAAGCCCTTGAACAGAATAACTTCCCCTCATCTAACAGTTAACTATTTCTCAGGAGGGTTGGGACAGCCAGTTCTCCCCTTCCCAAATGCACCTTCAAGTCCAGTTACAGCACCTGGGCTGTGATCTCTAACTACTACCACCCCACACCCCACTCCAGGACTATGCCCAAGACAGGAAACTGCTTTAGCTTTGCAGTAAGATGACCTCAAATTAATGGGGCAGAGGTAGAATTCCTGACTTCCAGTGAGCCTCAGCCCTCAGCCCTGGCCGATGACCTCTCCCTAATGCTCTGCTCTCCCAGGAGCGCCAGCCCCGCCCCACAGCTGAGCTGGCTCAGGCGGAGGAGCTGCTGGAGCAGCAGCTGGAGCTGTACCAGGCCCTGGTGGAAGGGCAAGAAGGGGCCTGGGAAGCCCAGGCCCTGGTGCTCAAGACACAGAAGCTAAAGGAACAGATGAGGAGACAGAGAGAGCCTGGGAGAAGTCACCTAAGCTTTCCATCAGTGGCCCCTTCACCGTCCAGCCCTGAAAACTGCACACCACCCTCGGATCAGCAACATCCCAGCCTCTCCCAGGCCCTAAGAAAACAGAAGAAACTGCCACAAAAGGGCTAAAAATTGGATAGTCATGAGAAGTCATGGCCTCTGCAGTCTTTTCACTCACATCCCAATTCAACACCTCCCGCTGACCTCAGCCCCCAGCAGGGCACACAGTGCCCACAGGAATTTACTCTGGATTATGCCCCAGAACCACCTCACCCCAAATCCAATAAAGGGATGGAATGCTTATAGACACCACAGACGCATGAGTTTTTTAGTTTTGTTAAAAAAAAAAAAATTTCCGACAAATCGGGGAAATGGGGTTCAGGAGTGGTGGTGATGCCAGGAAAGTCATGGGGCGGGGGACTGGGGCGCCCGGGGTCGGTAGCAGTAGTGTCTCCTTCACCCCCACGCCTGGTGCGGTCTCCTGAAGAGAACTGTCACATTCCAGAACGGGTGGGTGAGTCCTCTACCGTGTCTGTTCAACTGAAAAGAAAAATTTAAAAAAAAAAAAAAAAATCAAAGTCAGCACAAACACCCCTCTCCCAACACATCCAGATGTTTGTGTGGTATGCAGGTCAGAGGATAGGTCTGGGGGTAGAGAAAGAGAAATAATTTGATGAGAAGAGACCCCCATACACAGGTCAACTAAACATCCCAATAGAGCATCAAGGTGGGGGCAGCAGAAATACGGATGTCAAACTTGTCAAGTGGCCACCATGCACCAGGGGCTTTAAGAAAAAACCCACTAAGCAAATGAAGAGAATCTAAAGGACTAGGGGAAGTAGCTTCATGAGATCATTACTCACTGTAGGAGGAGATGTCTATCTCATCAGGCAGCTCACTTATATTGACTTCAAAGCGATCCTGCACATCATTGAGGATCTTGGCATCATTCTCATCTGACACAAATGTGATGGCCAAGCCCTTGGTGCCAAACCGGCCTGCTCTGGCCACCTGGAAAGAGACATGTGATAGGACCAGCAGGCCCCACAGAAGGAAGACACACAAAGGGAGGGAAGAAATGCAAGATATGAAAGATAGAGAAACCCAAGGGGTGGGAGAGGATACTGGCCTATCTTCCAGGTGTGGGGCTTACCCGATGCAGGTAGGTATCTGAATCCTCAGGCATGTCGTAGTTAAAGGCAATGTTCACCCGCTCGATGTCCATGCCTCGGCCAAACAGGTTGGTAGCCACGAGAATCCGTCGTTGAAAATCTTTAAACTGCTGATACCGAGAAAGCCTTTATGAGAAAGGAAATCAGAAAGAGTGTTGAGATTTTCTTCTCTCAAGGGTCCCTTTTGCTCACAAGGACACAAAACATCTTGCCCGTCTCTGACTCACCTCTCCTCCTGGGGCATCCCACGGTGGATAGCAATGGCTGGGAAGTTCTGCTCCACCAGGAGCTGGGCCAGGGCAATGCAACGCTGCACAGACTTCACAAATATCACCACCTGTGTGCGTGCGTGGTGTGTATGAGATTGGAGGGATGTGCGTCCATGAGGGTGTGTGTGAGAAAGATTACGAGCAGGAGTTCTCAGTAATTTCTAAAAAACTCCTTAGTCCCCATCACATACTTCCTCTTCTGCTCTAAATACTAAGTCTTTCCTGCTTGGCTCTGACTTTTCCTGAGCAGACAAACACGCTGCAGAGGATATGGAAAACAGTAACCAACTACCAGATACATTAGGAGACAAGAATGAAGCCACCACATGAGAATGGTAAAAATCTGACCTAAGTCTGGAAAGACATGACCATTATTCCCACTCACCAAAACATCAAACATAGTAAGAGCTTATAGAAAATGATTTTTAGTGCAAATCACACAAGAGGTTAAGTAATGAAACACTTCTCCCCAGGTGAGCAGTGCAAAACACACAGTTAAGACCTAACATGCCTAATTATTGTGGGACTCTCACCAACTTTAAGACTCAAGGATTTTGTAATTTGAGGTTTATTTTGTGTCAGGCATGGAACAGAAAAGCAATTCCCATCGTGCTCACGTTTAGCCCCTAAAAGTCTTTCTCTCATTTACAAGAATTTTTCCACCATTCTTTCATATGGCATCCATGGCTTCCTCAATAAAAAGGTTTCTGCCAACAGTTGGAGATGTACTCATTCTCCCTACTGGACCTTGGACAACTGACCTGGTTGAATTCAAGGACATCCAGAAGGTCAAAGAGCTTCCGGTTCTTCTCGTTGTCCTTCAGTTTCACGTAGTACTGCTGCAATCCATGCAGCGTCAGCTTCGTCTCATCATCCACGAAGATCTCCATTGGCTGGGGGGGAGGGGGGAGGGAAGGGGTGGGGAACGGGAGGAGGGCAGAGTGGGGGGGTTAAACCTGGGGGGGTGGAGGAAGTTGATCTCCAATACACCCCATGGGGGGATGGGGAGAAGAGAGAAGATTGAAAACCCAGCCCCACCCCCAAAAATACCCACATTTTAATGTGGTCTTTTGGACATTAGATCTGATTTCCTTCCTATCAGTTGAGTTTAAGATTTCCCAACTGAAAATAGTTATAGGAAAGGAACTCTGCACGGAGGAAAGGGCAGAGTCCAACCATCCAATGGCAAGGTGCCATTACCTCATACGGAGGTGGTGGAGGAAAGAAAACAAAGGGAAGTGGTTCTCAAAGCGAGAACATGAAGCAAACACCTGGGAAATCATGGCAACAGTGACTCGAGGTCAGAATAAATCCATTAGAGCTGGTTTAATATGGGGGAGAGCTCCATTCGCATATTCTCTCAACTAGGAGAATCATATCTCCATAAGGAAGGTAGATGTCTTCCCATATCCCCATTAGGAAGGTGGAAGATCAGAATGCTTCAATGGACTTAAGGTCAAAATGCCATGAAAAGAGAGGCAAAGATTACTCAAGATGAGTAGCAACTTGCCCTCGGACCACAAGGAAATAGTTTTAGAGGAGATTGGTCTCTGAACGAAAAATCAAACCATCTACAGTGTTACGAGGAAGGTACAATGAGTGGTGCTAAGAAGCAAATTCAGAGCAGCAGAGTTACTCAGTCATCTTTAAAAACAAAAGACACACACACAGCCCTTGAAGGGAAGGTAGATAGCATTTACAAAAAAAAAAAGTGGTAACTGACACAAGAGTCAACTCTAAAGCCCAATTTCCCTTTGTGTGCTGTGCTTAGTCGCTCAGTCATGTCCGACTCTTTGTGACACCATGGACTGAAGTCCACTAAGCTCCTCTGTCCATGGGGATTCTCCAGGCAAGAATACTGGAGTGGGTAACTTTTCCCTTCTTCAGGGGATTTTCCCAACCCAGGTCTCCCGCATTGCAGGTGGATTCTTTACCATCTGAGTCACCAGGAAGCCATGGTTAACATAAAACCCCAGGGTACAAGATTTGGGGAAAGGATAAGTGTGTCATAGGAGAAAACCAGAAGCTGAACTTCAGAATGCAGACTAGCAAAGGAAGGATTTCCAAAGAGAAGTTCCATGGCTTCCTTCCAATCTAACTTGAACCCCAAATACAGCTAAAGGTAAGAGTTATGGTCCACGGGAAGGAGCACAGCAGGGAGGGAGGGAAAGAACACACTCCACTGCTTACACAAGGGCCTGCCTAGCCCAGACCCTACCACCACCTGGTAACACCCAAGTGGAGCTCCTCACTTTACTTCTTCCATATCCCTCTGAATATTAAGAGTTAAAAAGAAGAAAAAAAAATCTACCACCCTTCTCAGAACACCCCTCCCCACCAACACAAATGGAAAGAAACAGGGAGCACGGCACGCCTTGGGTTCAGGAAAAAAACCGGGAACAGAAAAAGAGGCTGGTTTGGTCCTCAGCTTCCTGGTCAGGTTCCCCGCGGCCTCCGCTGCCGCCATCCACCGCCGAGTGCGTCCGCATTTCCCCCGCCGCGCCACGGTGCTTCTCCGCTGCCGGTTCACATCAACCGAGGTTCCGACGGGTGCGAGGAGGTACGGGTAGGAAGGAGTATGGACTCGGGGATTGAGGTGCCAAAGGCCCCCACCCCTGGAGGTGGGGAGGGAGCGGATTCATGTGTGCTGTTTGCTCTTCTTTTGGACATGCCCTGCCATCTGTCTGTCCCTCTCTTGCTCTCCTGCCACCGGGAGGTTATGAGTTTGGGGAGCAGAAGGCTCCGGCTGTATGCTCGATGCCACCTTGAGGGTGCGTGGCTGTAGGGGGTATGTAGAAGACGATGGGTGGGTGGTAGGGCAGAAAATCCTGCCCTCCCCCAAAAGGGAGAAGAGGTTCAAAAAATGCTGTGATGAAAAAAAAAGTCGAACACTACCCGCTCTCACGTTAACCCGACCAAGTCTTCCGGAGTTTCCCTGGCGCCGCGCAGACCCTAACACTAACTGTCTCTGCCTCTGTGTGTCTCTTCAAGGAGTCATCACTTTCAAATGGGCACGTGCCCCCTTCTTGGCGCTTGAAGGACAAGGGAGTCTGGAGGAAGAGGGCGCGGAGGGGGAGAAGGCAGCGGGCGGGGAGTGGAGGGAGAGAAGGTAGAAGGGTATTTACGTCTTGCATGAACTTGCGGCAGACTGGACGAATCTCTTTGCTCAAGGTAGCACTGAACATCATGACCTGCTTCTCATGGGGGGTCATGCGAAAAATTTCCTGGACATCCCGACGCATGTCTACAGGAAAAAGAAAAAAAAAAATTATAGTAGAAAAGAGACATATTATCATAAATGAAGATCAGAGACAGGCTTATCAATGAGGTAAGGACTGCTGGAAGTGGGTGAGCCGAGAGTTGCGGGTCAGGGTTAAGATTTGCCTCAGGTCTCTCTCTACTCTATTATCTCCAACCGCCATGTAATCATGTCCAGGGTTATAATACAGCGGGAAGAACAGTGTCTATGGCCCAGGTTCCAGCCGTGTATTTTAACCACACAAGAAATTAGATGAGACCCCAAAGCCCACAACTAGAAAATGGGGATAAAGCCCACTGCAAAGGCTCACAAAGATTAAGTCCTTACAAAGCCCTTCTCCCTACTCCTCTCTCCCCAAGCTCCAACTGTCTACCAATATCGCGCACCTATTACATTCCAGCTGTCAGAGTCCATTCCACGCTTCCTCTGGATCACACTGTCCTATCCAGTCAGGCAAATATGACATCTCTACTTGGAGCCCACTTTATAGCTCGCCATCTAGAATAGCCAAAGATCATTTGGAATGACTTATCCCTGGGTATATGCCCATCCCTAGTCTCATTCACCAAATTTGCGTTCTCATAAAACATCTTCCTTTCTTCACAGCACTTGGCACACTGGAACACCACACCACACAGACTCCCACACACACTCTCCACATTCATTCCAGAACTTAAGTTGAAACATTTATTCAGCTATAATCTGATGATATAATCTGAGTTGAGGATGCCAAACGAGTAGACTGTCTCTTTTTCCAGTTCCATTTTCTTCCCTATGACACCCACTATAGAGATTTACAAAGGACACAATGGTGGTGTGACTAACATCCAAGATTAGCTAGGTCCCTCCTCTCAAAGATAAACATCTACCACAAAAAGGAAGAACATGATATCCTTCTCCTTGATCACCAAGGAAGCTTAACAAGCCTAACAGAGACTGACCAGGGAAGCCAGAGCCATCAGTCATGGGTGATAGATTAAGAGTCGTCCTGGCACTAAAGTGCTCCAGTATCAAATAAGCATCATTTGGCTCCAAAAGGCAACTTCCCAGATCACTAGACCAGCCCCAGCCCAACTGGGACAACTTACCGAGCTGTTCAAGCATCTTATCGCATTCATCCAAGATAAAGTGTTTAATGTGTTTGAGGTTGAGGCTCTTATTTCGAGCCAGGGCTAGGATGCGGCCAGGGGTCCCCACGACGATATGCGGGCAGTTCTTCTTCAGCACCTCTTCATCCTTCTTGATAGACAGACCACCAAAAAACACTGCAACCTGCCAACCCAGAAGAGAACAGTATTTCACAAGGAAGGAAAGGGTCAACCTTCCCAAGGTTCCCATCCTTTCAATTTGCTCTAAACCAATTCTCAGAACATTTCAGAGCTAAATGGAACATGAGATCACCTAATCTAAAAGTATCATATCCCCCAAACATTGAAGCTAAGAAACAAAAGTGACCTGTCCTAAACTACATGCTCTGAGAACTAGCATTTAGTTCTTCTGACTTAATCTAACAATTTTCCTTCTCCAACTCCAAAGCCAGACTTCCCTGTAAAAAGGAGGATGGCAAGAAATTAACAGTGTCAAGTACCAAAAAAAAGCTCACGGGTATCAAGTGTTCCTAACTGACCCTAGATTTTTTAATTCCTTTGAATAAACCCTGTTTAGGCTACACATATTACTGCACCTTAAAACCATTAGGGAAATGGCTGTTGAGCCTTTAATACAGCATCAGAAACTGCTTTTTTAGTTTCAAAGGGGGAGACCAATCAAGGGATTCAGACTATCATAACCCTAAGTCTAGAGTAAATCTAAAACCATTAATTGTGGGACAAGTGGTTTGCAACAAAACAGGAAATACACAGCATCATCTGTGAAGAATTCTTGCCAAAAATCTTTAACTTGAACCATTTAAGCTTTCAAACATAACTTTCAGTTTAGGGACTTCCCTGGCAGTCTACTTTCAATGCAGGGGGCATGGGTTTGATCCCTGGTGGGGGAACTCAGATCCCATATGCTAGGTGCCACAGCAAAAAAAAAAAAAAGAAAAAGAATTCAGTTTACAGGAAACACCGAGAGCAAAAAACAAGTTAAAACACCACCACAGGAAAGTAACCAGACAAATCCAGAGGTAGGACATTTTGCAGAACTAGCTCAATCTCTTTATCAAATCACTGAAACATAATATTGAGCAAATGGACAGACTCTCTCATCAAATTTATATTTGATTTTGACACCAAAAACATCCTCTTTTGAGTCCACAAGGTGAAGAATTAAACCTACAGAGGTGGAACTACATCCTAGCTCTCTATTGAGCTCAACAAGTGTTTTCATAGTCATAACAATGGAAAGTTATGGAAAGTCTACTTGCTAAAAGGACAGAAAGTAAATGCTAACAAAACTGACAATGTAAGAACACAGATATACTTTACACACACACATAGAGCTTTGACTGTATTTAGAAAATTAAATAGTTTCCCCAAGTTCTGGGAAAAAGAACCATGTAAACAAGCTAAACAGTCTTACATGAAAAGTCAAAATGGCTTTTAAGTAGACAAATTGAGAAAATAGTGTCTAATACTTGGTTTCACAGAACATCAGAAGTAAAAAAAAAAAAAAAAAAGGTTAACAAGTGGTACTCTGTGAAGTATGATTAGACAGGAGAAGACAAATTCATCATAAGATGTTTTCTCAAACTCCAATTACCTGAGAATCTTGTTAGAATGCATGTTCATACTGGATAGGTCTAGGGTGGAACCCATGTTATCTACATTTCCAGCCACTCCCAAGTGACACTGAAACCACAGGTCTGGGAACCACACCTTGAATATCGCAGCTACACAATGCACACCCATACTGACACAGTGTATATGCATACTGATACAATGTATACACATATCAATACAACATAGCAGGCACCTCTAACAAGTATAATTCATATGGAAACATAAATCTCTTACACATCTAAGTTCCAGGAACTTACTATGTCCTACATGTTTAATTGTGTAGAGGTATTTAATACCCGTGGGACATGAAGACTACTGATCTAGCAAGTCCCCAGTGCCTCCAACTCCCCACACCCTCATTCCCCCAAGCCTCTCACCCTGGCTTACCTTGACGCTGGGCATGTATTTGGAGAAGCGCTCATACTCCTTGCTGATCTGAAAAGCCAACTCCCGAGTGTGACACATCACCAGTACAGACACCTGGGGGGGAAGGACAGTAGATGGAGACACAGACAGTATATCCCTTCACCAGGGATGTCACAAAAGCATACCCAGCAAACCACAAGTGGCTACAATTCCAGATCTAAATCATTAACCCCATAATTACTACAGAATATTCCCCAGGGCTCTCAGTCAAGCGTGATAAAGGTCATCTTAACAGCAAGAACTCACAGCTCTCAAAGCATCATGTAGCTGAGGCAACACCCTTCCTGAACACTACTAGCCAAGATGCTTTGCCCAGCACTCTCTGCAAGTGTACCTGTCCAGTAACTGGCTCCAATTGTTGCAGTGTAGCCAGCACAAACACCGCTGTCTTTCCCATGCCTGACTTGGCCTGGCATAGGACGTCCATTCCCAGGATGGCCTGAGGGATACACTCATGCTGGACTAGAAGTAGAAAAGAAAAGGTAAATTAGACTCCAATCTCCAGAGAACTCCACCACATTTTTGCACCAGGCCAAACCCATTTCTCACCACTCAATTCTTTTTTTTTTTTTACCACTCAATTCTTAAGTAATTCTTGTCAATTTCCATACCCCTTTCTCTCTGCTCCCTCGATCAAAGTGAAAGTGAAGTCGCTCAGTCGTGTCCGACTCTTTGTGACCCCATGGACTGTAGCCTACCACACTCCTCCGTCCATGGGATTTTCCAGGCAAGAATACTGGAGTGGGTTGCCATTTCCTTCTCCAGAGGATCTTCCTGACCCAGGGATCGAACCGGGGTCTCCTGCACTGTAGGCAGACGTTTTACCGTCTGAGCCACCAGGGAAGTCCCTCAATCAAATTGATTCCCACATCAAGACCTTCCCAGTTCCTTCTAGTATTAGCCTCTTCTAACTCCAGGGCCCAAAGTCCTGCCATCAACCCTGTGGGCATCTACCAATCGGTCATCTTAGGTGCTCCTCTGTCCCAGTGCTCCTTAATCTGTAACAATCCATGACTTTTGAGTGCCTGTCACAGGCTACTTCTCCTACTCAGATTGTCATGCTTTGGGTGACACAACTCTACAACCTTGGGCAAAATGAAGAACTTGGTGAAAGTGAAGTTTCTCAGTCGTGTCCAACTCTTTGCACCCCATGGAGTGTAGACTGCCAGGCTCCTCTGCCCATGGGATTTTCCAGGCAAGAGTACTGGAGTGGGTTGCCATTTCCTTCTCCAGGGGGTTTTCCCGACTCAGAGACTGAACCCAGTCTCCCGAATTGCAGGCAGACGCTTTACCGTCTGAGCTACCAGGGAAGAACTTGGTACTTGACCCAAAAGCCAGCTATCTTTAGACCACCCGTAAAGGTTTGCAGAGACCAGAGTTGACTTGGTCCAAGGGTCCAACCAGCTCCTCTTTGGAAATTTTCAATTAAAAGACAAAATTTAAAACGAGACAAGGAGAAAAGCCACTCTTAAGTTGCTCTGAAATCACTAGCACTTACATACTATCATGAACAAAGACTAACCTGTATAAACATCTTTTACTGCTAAAATAGGTTCTGGTACTTATTTCCTGATCTACCCTATACACAAATCTGTAAGGGACCATGGCTATTATCTGTTTTCTTGTATCCTTAAAGCACCAATGAGAACTCTATGCCCAACAGGAAATTTACCTTCTGATGGATGCTCAAAGCCACAGTCAACAATGGCCCGGAGCAACTCTGGCTTGAGCAAGAAGTCACGAAAGCCAGAGCTGTGGATGGAGACATAGGAGCCCTTGACATCCTTCTTGGCAGGGGCCTCAGCCCCATCTCCTCCAGCTGCCGTCTCCACCTCATCATCTTCATAATCCAAGAGCTCATTGTCCACATCGTTCTCCGCCATAACTGAGCCGGCAGGAGAAGGGGAAGGGTCTCCGGATGGGTTAGCGTAGAATAAAGGAAGAGAAGAGGAGGAGAGTGGGGGCTTGAGGAACAGAAGAGGAAAAGAAACACACTAGTTTCTGACAGAAGAGCTGGGAGGGAAAAAAAACAGAGAGGAGACATCAGTCATGAGCAGAGCCTTCACCATCTATCCTGTCCATCCCCACACTCTTCCTTTCCCTAAACTATGACACATGTACCTGGAAACAACAGTAACAAAGGGAAAAATTAGTAATAAAAAAACACAAGACAAAGAAACAAAAGACAAACATAACACACAGAATGGGAAAAGTGTGTTTCCCAGGAGTGGTGATTAGGACCTAAGTTCCCAAAAGGACAGGATCGGAGAAGCAGAAACCGGAAAGCTAGAAAGGCAAGGCCAGCTTCTAAATTCCTGCTCCGGGACAGCAGTGAAGATAAAAAATTAAAGACACATAAAAAACAGACTACTAACAATTTACAAGACTGGAGAATGTTAAGTGACAAAATGAAAAATCCTCAATGAAAGACCTTGTGCTTTCCCTATAATCTCAAGGTGTCGACAGCAGCCATCAGTCAAGGGTGATAGATTTACGGTCGTCATTGCGCAAAGCGCTCACTTTTCAAAATGGAAACATCATGTGGCTGCCATCCACGTCTCCCAACACGCCAGTCTCCCAGTCCTCAGACACCTCATAGTCGCGCGTAAAAAATCCTTCGGTGATGGTGGTGGAGGAGGGTGGGGGCTAGAGAATGGCTCGGCCAGGAGAAAAAACCCACTCCTCCATCAATCACATCACCGTTGCGTTACTCCTCAGCTATGGCTCGTTTCCGAAAAACACACAATGACACCAGCCGTAAACATTTAGGAAATGCTCCAAATAACGGTGGGCAAATCGAGGTGAGAAACGTCCAGGTAGGCCTAGAAGCCGGCTCCTCTTCGTATTCCCGCCGCGTACCGCGGACCCAGAAATAAGCGCGAAAGTGAGAAGACCCCGCCCTCCGCAAATACCCAGGACCAGAGGACGCCTAGCGCCGCCTCTCAATGTCACTGGGGCCTCGAGTAATCAAGGGCCCCACCGAAGGAGCGAGAAGCAAAGAAAACACAATGGCGCCGGGGCCACCATCTTGGATTGGGCCCCCCTATCTTCCCTACCTCCCCCCCCCCGAAGTTTCTTCATCTCGAAAAAGATGCAAGCGATGCAACTAACGACCCAATCAGACTCCAGCAACAAGACCATGGCCTGTACAAGGGCTATCAGGAGCTCGTGCGACAGGATGGCCGCAGAGAAACGCAGATGGAGGCGGATGGTGCCGAAGGCCAAAGCTTACCTGAGCAAGGCAAAGACGTATGGCGGCGGCAACAGCGACGAAGAAGGGAATCTGCCTTCACTTCCGGTTCCCGGTTTTCCCTCCACCCGGCCTCCCGCCTTCGCTGATGCGAGCGCGCAGGCGTAAAGAACCGGAAGACGGGCCTTCCACGGTTGTGTGGGTCTGCGCGCTCCAGGGTTGCCTTTAGAAAATGCCTGCGTGAAAAAAAATTTTTTTAAGCCACTTCTTACTCCTTCGCTACTACCAGTAACAAAAGGCATCAAGGAAACTATAATTCTTCCCATTATTATCTTTTTCCCGCTTGTCCAGTTCTTTTCCGCGCCTCTCTCTTCATTTAGATTCTTGCCACTCAGGTCTTCTTTCTGGGCACCCCTCCTCTGGGCGCAGAGGACCCAAGGTGCCGGGACTTCGATTTCCCACGGGGTCCTTGGCCCGGTAGTCAAGGTGACCTGGGGGCGCTGGCGCTGGAGTTAGGGAACGGCCAGCCCCAGGTGTAGGTAGTGAGTAGTTCTCGCGGATCCTACCCCCTACCTTTTCCCCAGCCTTGGAACCGGTGGGCGGCATTTACCCAAAGTAATGGTTGGCTGATGTATCTGATGTCCTAAGGGCCGTGGGCTTGGGCTGTAAGTCAGGAAGGTGTTCTGAAACCACTGCGTGCAGGACTGGGGGTCTAGATTCTGCCCCAAGTGTTAACGATAAATACTAGGGTATGAGGGTTACATGGTGGTGGGTTAGTCGCTAAGTCGTGTCAGACTCTTGCGACCTATGGACTGTAGCCCACCAGGCTCCTCTGTCGATGGGATTCTCCAGGCAAGACTACTGGAGTGGGTTGCCATGCCCTCTTCCAGGGGATCTTCTCCACCCTGGGGTTGAACTCAGGTCTCCTGCATTGCGGGCTGCTTCTTTACCTACTGAGCCACCAAGGAAACCTGAGTGTTACATAACATTTTATAAATTTTCAACCAGAATGTGCTTAACCCTTTACCCAATAACCCCTCCCATTGTTCATCCTGGATATTTTTCCTGAATGAAACATTTGATATCTCCCCTCTCGCTTTTATATGCTACAGAAGTCAGATGTGACTTAACAAAACTGATAACAAACGTTTGACCCTTTATGTACTATCACTTAACCATTTAACACCAAGGTGTACCATTATTCCCATTCTATATCAAGCAAACAGATTCAAAGAAATAAATCAACATGTCCAAAGTAATACAGCTAGCAAGGTGACAGAGCCAGAACGTAGACACCTCTTTATTCTGTACTGTATCCCGTCTCCCTGATTAAAGAGTGCTTAATAAATACCCTACAGATAACCTCATTGGTTTAAGGCTCGTTTTCTGTGGCCGAAAGAAATAACAGTGATTCAAGGATGATGTTACAGAAGGGCAGTTTTTCCAACCCACAATATCTTTTTTTCAACAGCATTTATCAACTGCCAGTCCTGTGTCAAGTGCTAGCCTAAGATCTGGGTACATAGCAACGAACAGCCCTATCGTCACAGAGTTCATTTAACAGGGGAGACAAGTCAAGTACGGATAAATTCTATGAAGGAAAACAAAGCAGCGTTCAGATCAGTCGCTCAGTCGTGTCCGACTCTTTGCGACCCCATGAACCGCAGCACGCCAGGCCTCCCTGTCCATCACCAACTCCCGGAGTCCACCCAAATCCATGTCCATTGTGTCGGTGATGCCATCCAGCCATCTCATCCTCTGTTGTCCCCTTCTCCTGCCCTCAATCTTTCCCAACATCAGGGTCTTTTCAAATGAGTCAGCTCTCTGCATCTGGTGGCCAAAGTAATGTTACTACCTTTACTTTACTTTAAAAAGTAACGGCATTACAAAGTAATGCCAAAGCAATGTTACTACCCCTCAGATTTTCTCTCTAGTTACCATCTATAGTCCTCAGGTTTGCAAAGGAGGAGCCACATGTTTCTTACTTAGGAGAAAAACTTATGTATCATTTGCTTTTGTTTCTCCCAACAAGCTTCAAAGGACAGCCCTTTTGAGTGGGGAATACATAAGCAAGGAACAAAAATGACTGAAAATGAGAAATGAGAAGCAAAAGGAAGCTGACTCAACCCACCAGTTGATTTGCCCATAATTATTTTATTGACACTTTTATTGTTACAAAGGGAACGTATGGTGTTGAGGATGTAAAAGGAAGGTCATGCACACAAGAGGACACAACATCACTTTAGATCTCAGGAAGCAGTAAGCATCTGATGGTTCTTTCGGGAAATAGCAAAAGGGGGAGAGCCAATAAAGAGAAAGACCAACTTAACAGAGACAAAAAGGCTAAAAAATGCAAACTTCTTCCTGGAATCACAATAGAGAGGCTAATTAAAGCCATCATTTCATCTTTTCAGGGATCATAAGGTCTGTGGGAAAAGAAAGATGGGAAGAATCAATTCTCTAGAGAATTAGGAGGGTCACAATGGCAACCCACTCCAGTGTTCTTGCCTGGAGAATCCCAGGGACGGGGGAGCCTGGTGGGCTGCCGTCTATGGCGTCGCACAGAATCGGACACGACTGAAGCGACTTAGCAGCAGCAGCAGCAGCAGCAAGATGAATGAGTAGAATTAGAAAGCCACAGACAGAAGTGAGAAAACAGCTGTGTTTAGGTTTTGGCAGGTGGGCAGGGGGTCATTATAATATCACAGATTTGTCACTTATTGAATCCAGCTACTAGAAACCATGCTAGGCTCTTTACAGAATGATTTCTAGTTAATGCAACAACAAGGTAGCATTATTCCAGCCTTACAAGGACACGGGAGTTACAGTTTAAGTAGCTTGTCATGGTTGCCCAGCCAGCAAGTGGCACAGTCAGGAGAGGGACCCAAGCCTGCCTGGCCCTGAAGTCATGTTTTCCACATCCCTACTTCTCCAAGCTACAAATTTCACAAAGGATCTGAGTGAAGGTGACCTGGCAGTTTACACCGTCCCAGTAAAAGAGTAATAAGGAGATTCAGGTCTGACCAGGGTATGTCTAAGTTTCACAGGAGAATCATTGGATCCTGCTTCCTAGAATTTCTAGGGAATGCAAGGGAGAGAAGGATTATGGTGGAAGTTGATTTTGACTTGGGGATTTCTTGGCAGGAGGGAACTGGGAGGAGTCAGGCCCTAGGTTAGGTCCTAGGCAGCAATCCGGTAGTTGGGGTGAACCTGGGGCCTGACGTCGCAGACCATGCCGAGAAGCTGGGCCAGGACACGTTCACGGTTTCTCTGCTGGGAGCTCTGCATACCCTGCACCTGGCGCCTTGTAGCCTGCTCCACCTCAGCTGACAAGTTCCCTTGGGAGCCCATGGCCTGGGGAGTGGGAGAAAGGGTGGAAGAGAGAAAAGAAAAAGCAGAAACAGAGAAAGAAGCATCCAGGCACGTGGAAGGAAGGGTCCTGGAGCAAGGCCAGGAAGCAAGGCCCTCTCCAGAGTCATGCCCACCCATGGAAATATCTAGATAGACACCACTCGCATCCATGGAAATATCTGGACACCAAAGAGACCAACATAATGCCCTCTCCTCTAAGATCTGACATGCAGCATCATCCTACAACAGACTGTAGGATCCTCACCATCCATGCCCATAAAACTCTGCCCTCCACCCCAAATGTCATCATACCCTGCATAGATCTCAGCCATCCCCCAACCTCCACCACCAGCTACACGAGTCCTTCAAAACTCTCAGACTCTCTTACATACAACTAAGCTTGACCTCACCAGGGTCCCCTTTGACCCTTGACCACCTTTTTTCTTGTGGAATCACCCTGTACACATCCCACCAGATATACCCACCAACATGCACACTCGGGGGCCCATCTCAGCTCCCCCACGACTCACTGCCTGCTGCTTGCTCTGGAATTCTTGCTCTCTCTCTCTGCGGTACTGATCCACTTCCATTTGTGCCTCCTCCTTTGCCTGCTTCAGACGCCGAGCCTTCCCTGGAGGCAGAAGAAAGGACTGACAGTGGGGATAGGACCCCCCGCCCCCCAACACACACACACACACTGTGAAAGTAGGGGGTCAGTCCCTCCCTCAAAGTTACTGCCTTCTCTCTGTCAGCCAAGAACAGGATTCTCATCACCCACCCATTTCTTCCCTCCTAAAAGCAACCGCAGCCCCCAGCTCTCTCTCCATCAGTCTTGGGTTATCCCAAGGACTCAAATGTTTGCTGTCCCTCTACCCCTAATTTTCTTTCCAGATTCCTAAGGGAAAAAATGAGACTCACTCTTTCTGGCATCTGCCACCTTCTCAGCCGCCCGCTTCTCGGCTTGCAGGAGCTGCTGGATACCCTGGGATTGACTGGCCATTTCTGTTGTTATGACCAATGTTGTTTGTTTCAGAAGCCACCAAGGTACCAGATGGCTCCCCCTCTTCCCTCCCCCCACAACGCCTAATCCTTCTCCAGCTGTTTGCTGCAGCCTTTCACTCCCCCTGGGTCTTAGTGCTCCCCTTTTCGCTCAGCCTCCTGTACCGGGTGTCTCCCCCAAACTGATCCTCCCATTGATGGCTGGTCCTCCTTTCCACCTCTCACGCTGGCAGTACTCATAATTACCGCCTGGTGGCAGCAGAGACCAGGTCCAAAGCTGCTCGCTAACTACAGCAGGTGCAGAGCTTTACCAGTTGGAAGGAATGGGGGGCGGCGGCCGAGAGAAGATATTTAGGAAAGAAGGCGGCAGATAGAGATTGAGAATGGGGTGAAGAGGTAAGGAAATTATCATGCTTGGTATGTTGGGAACAGAATATCTGGGCTTCTCTGAATTCTTCCAACTTCTCTTCCCCTCTTTTTTCTCCCTCCCATTTCCATCTTTTTTTGCTACATCTTTCCAATTCCAAATTTCTCCATTCATCTCATTTGCTTTGTCCTACAGTTGTTTTCCTTGTCTTTTACTGTATTTTTCTTCTATGATCTGTCCCTTCCTTGGCCTTACTGTGGTTTGGGGTTTAGTTTTGCATTTTCACTGCGGTTTTTTTTCTTGTCTTTATCTCTTCTGTTTTCTCTCTCATCTCATCTTTTCGTCTATCACTGAACCATCTCCTCTCTCCTCCCAGTTGAGGGAGGCGGGGTTAAACTCCCCAAGAGCCTTTGCCTCTCTGCTCCTTTTCCTCTCCTGTCTTCCAGACTTCCGGTTTCAGACGGACCCTTTATCTTAAGTTCCCTAGTTTCCCCCCGGAGGCTGAGCCAAGGAAACACCTCCTGCCCCCTCGGGGAGGAACGACATCCGGTAACACGCCTCACAGTTCATTTCCGCCCTTTACCTGCTTCTCGGCTTGCGCCACTTCCGTCAGTCTAGAGTGTCTCCGCCCTTCCCGCCTCCCTTCCTCGGAGCGTCTTAAACACGGGCTTCGGGCCTACTGCTCCGGGGGTACTTTGGGGGCGGGGGGGGCAGGTCTGATGAGTGACCCCTCCCCCCAAGTCCCAGAGGGAGAAGCCTCTACATCTGTCTGCCGGGTACATTATATTCAATTTCTAGATCATTATTTGAAATTGTCTGTGACTTTTTAAAATTAAGGTATCTGTTGATAAAAATTTCCCCCATCATTCTGTTTTGTATTATATAACAAAATCGTTTATGGAAATTTACCTGGGCTAATGAGCCTTTAAGTAATCATTTATCCTTTTCTCAAATTTTACATTAAAAAAAAAAGTGACCCCAGCGCCCCTCAAAATTTTTTTCAAACTTCTCATCTGGTAAAGGGATGAGGGTTAGGATTGGCCTCATTTCTTGTTGAAAATTATCAGAAGAAATGGGGAACCGAAGGGAGAAACAGAAGGCCAGAGATGGAGGGGGAGGGACCATCCAAGGCTGGGGTCTTGACTGCTGCCTTCTTATCCTTCTTCCTCAGCCCAAGAGTTCCATGGCCTCCACTTCCCGTCGCCAACGCCGAGAGCGTCGCTTCCGTCGCTATTTGTCTGCAGGACGGCTGGTTCGGGCCCAAGCCCTCCTCCAGCGACACCCAGGCCTTGATGTAGATGCTGGGCAGCCCCCACCTCTGCACCGGGCATGCGCCCGCCACGATGCCCCTGCCCTGTGCCTGCTGCTGCGGCTTGGGGCTGACCCTGCCCACCAGGACCGCCATGGGGACACGGCGCTGCATGCCGCTGCCCGCCAGGGCCCTGATGGTGAGTCTGTCTGGTGGGGAACAAGGTCGTGAGCAACTGATGGGGTCTGAGATGAAGGCCAGTGGTAGAAGAAATAAGCCAGTTATTTGGTCCTGGGACTCAGGGAAGTAGTTGACCAAATTGGCTTATGGCTATCATTTATGCCTTCACATTACTGAGCTACCACTGTCTGAGGAGCCCAGCATTACCCAAACAGCAACTAGTACTCAAACTTCACATCTCTCTAGATTGTTGTGTGTTAATTGCTCAGTAGGGTCCGACTCTTTGCAATCTCATAGACTGTAGTCCACCTGGCTTCTCTGTCCATGGGATTCTCCGGGCAAGAATACTGGAATGGGTTGCCGTTCCCTTCTCCAGGGGATTTTCCTGGCCCAGGGGTCGAACCCGGGTCTCCTACATTGCAAGAAGTTTCTATACCGTCTGAGCCACAATATCTAGGTTAGCAGCTACTTTTTTCTCTTAACTGGTTGGTTGCCTGTAGTATGAAAAATAAGATAGAGGGTACTCTCTGCAGTTACAATGCATGGATTCAAATCCCAGCTCCACAATTAACAGCTGTGTGTTCTTGGGCAAGTAACTAAACTTTCTTGATGCTTAAGTTGTCACTGTGCAAAATTAATTAGTAGCAACCTTTGCTGTGTGCCAGGCACTTCTCACAAAGCAACTCATTTAGGGCTGCCCTGGTGGCTCAGACGGTAAAAAATCTGCCTGCAGTGAGGGAGACCTGGTTTCAATCCCTGAGTTGGGAATATCCTCTAGAGGAGGGTATGGCAACCCACTCCAGTATTCTTGCCTGGAGAATCCCCATGGACAGAAGAGCCTGGCGGGCTACAGTGCATGGGGTTGCAAAGAGTCAGACACAACTGGGGGACTAAGCACACAGGCATTTCTCACAAAGCAACTCGTTTAATCCTAACAACTACCCTGTGAAGATATAAGCACTAACATCATCCTTCACTTCTCAGATAAGGAAACAGTACAGAGAAGTAATTTGCCAAAGTCAAACAACTATTAAGTGGTAGAGCAAGGATTGTATCCCAGCAGCCTACCTGGATAGTCGCTGCTGTGTGGTACTTTATAGAATTACACAGTGATAACACCTGTGTTCAAAGCACTCATGCTGTGAATATGTTTTTAGCATCAACTGACACAGCACATAATGAAGCACCCAGCACGTGATAGTTCAGTTCAGTCACTCAGTTGTGTCTGACTCTTTGTGACCCCATGGACTGCAGCATGCCAGGCCCTCCTGTCCATTACCAACTCCCAGAGTTTACCCAAACTCATGTCCATTGAGTTGGTGATGCCATCCAACCATCTCATCCTGTGTCGTCCCCTTCTCCTCCTGCCCTCAATCTTTCCCAGCATCAGGGTCTTTTCAAATGAGTCACTTCTTCACATCAGGTGGCCAAAGCATTAGAGTTTCAGCTGCAACATCAGTCCTTCCAAAGAACACCCAGGACTGATCTTTAGGATGGACTGGTTGGATCTCCTTGCAGTCCAAGGGGCTCTCAAGAGTCTTCTCCAACACCACAGTTCAAAAGCACCAATTCTTCAGCCCTCAGTTTTCTTTATAGTCCAACTCTCACATCCATACATGACTACTGGAAAAACCAAAGCTTTGACTAGACGGACCTTTGTTGGCAAAGTAATGTCTCTGCTTTTTAATATGCTGTCTAGGTTGGTCATAACTTTCCTTCCAAGGAGTAAGCGTCTTTTAATTTCATGGATGCAGTCACCATCTGCAGTGATTTTGGAGCCCCCAAAAATAAAGTCTGCCACTTTCCACTGTTTACCTATCTATTTGCCATGAAGTGATGGGACTTAGTTTTCTAAGTTGATGATCTTAGTTTTCTGAATGTTGAGTTTTAAGCCAACTTTTTCACTCTCCTCTTTCACTTTCATCAAGAGGCTCTTTAGTTCTTCTTCACTTTCTGCCATAAGAGTGGTGTCATCTGCATGTCTGAGGTTATTGCTGTTTTTCCCAGCAGTCTTGATTCCAACTTGTGCTTCATCCAGCCCAGCGTTTCTCATGATGTACTCTACATGTAAGTTAAATAAGCAGGGTGACCATCTATAGCCTTGACGTACTCCTTTTCCTATTTGGAACCAGTCTGTTGTTCCATGTCCGGTTCTAACTTTTGCTTCCTGACCTGCATACAGGATTCTCAAGAGGCAGGTCAGGTGGTCTGGTACTCCCATCTCTTTCAGAATTTTCCACAGTTTGTTGTGATCAGCACATGCTAAGCACTCTAGCCATTGTTCCTGTGGGTATTAATAGATCCATACTCCTTTACCCACAGTTCTGAAACTCAGAAACACTCTGAGAACCGTATTTTTTCATCAACCTGCCACCAAACTCATTTGGTGACAAAAATCTAACCTAAACTGAAGCTAATCTATTTATGATATGCTGTTATCCTACTGATGTCAGTATTCATACATTTCACTGCAGAAACATTCACATGTTTGGTTACCAGGGCTAGCCTAGCCATGCTCTCCCAGACTACCTGATATACAGTGTACCATTGTCCCTTGGTATCTGAGAGGGATTGGTTCTAGAACCCCCCACTCCCAGGATACCCAAATCCACAGGTGCTCAAGTCCCTTTTATGAAATGGTGTGATGTTTGCGTATAACCCATGCACTGTCTTCCTGTAGATTACTTAACATACTTAATCCAATGGAAATGTTACGTAGATAGTTGTAGGCAAACTGCAAATTAAGTTTTGGCTTTTGGAACTTGATGGAATTTTTTTTTCCCCTGAATATTTTAGGTCTATGGTTGGTTGACTCTGCAGATGTGGAACCTGAGAATATGGAGGGTCAACTATATGTACTTTCAGATCAGCTCTTATCAAATCCTCCAAATATTTGCATTCTGGAAAGCCTTTGATATTGATGAGGGCTTGTTGATACTGTAGTGGCAGTGGAGGCAGCTCAGAAGAGGTACAACTCTCCCTAAGAAAATAACAGGTGCAACGCCATTTCCCCTTTTAGAAACTTTCCTTCTAGAATAAGAACATTAAATGAAAATCTCTTGGTGGATGAGCAATCTGAACTCAGTTTGATTGCTATTGTCATCCCCCCCAGCTCCCCAAGAATGTACAGGAACCTCACCCACACCCTGAAACCTCCCCCCATATAGTCAAAAATCCCCTATTGTTTAGTTCCCCTAACATAGTGAGATAGGCTGACCTATTCAGATATTTTTTAACTTAAAGAGAGGAGGTTTACAAAGTGCAGGCACCCAACTTGACAGTTGACACTGTATATGACAACAGAGCAGAATGCCCTGAGGCAGACCTCAGACCCCATCAAGTTCCAGCCCTGGCACTTAATGGGCTGTGTCAAGCCCTCTCCAGTTTAGCCTGCGTGAACCTAATTTGCTTCTCTAGAATGGAGGTTGTGGCAAGTGAGGCAAGCACTTGGTGCAGTTTTGGTATTCACTAGATGATAAGTCAGAGAAGGCAATGGCAACCCACTCCAGTACTCTTGCCTGGAAAATCCCATGGACGGAGGAGCCTGGTACACTGCAGTCCATGAGGTCACTAAGAGTCTGACACGACTGAGCGACTTCACTTTCACTTTTCACTTTCATGCATTAGAGAAGGAAATGGCAACCCACTCCAGTGTTCTTGCCTGGAGAATCCCAGGGACAGGGGAGCCTGGTGGGCTGCCGTCTATGGGGTCGCACAGAGTTGGACACGACTGAAGCGACTTAGCAGCAGCAGCAGGTGATTAGTAGGGCTTCCTTACTGGTCAGCAGTAAAGAATCCACCTGTAGTGCAGGAGATGTGGGTTTGATCCGTGGATTGGGAAGATTCCCTGGAGAAGGAAATGGCAACCCACTCCAGTATTCTCCAGAAAACCCCACAGACACAGGAGCCTGTCGGGTTAGAGTCCATGGGGTCACAAAAAGTCAGATAGGACTTAGTGACTAAACAACAACAAAAGATGAGAAGTACTATTATTTTTATTCTTTTATTACTCAGTTAAGGCTTCTTTAGTGACAGAAATGTCTCTTACAGTAGGTGCTTCCTTCATTATATTGAATTCTAAGAAACATGTGAGATTGATAATTATGGTTCCATTTAAGGATGAGGAAAGCAGGGCCCAGAAACTTCAGGACCTTGCTGAAATTTCACCTACACTCAGGTCACTCCCAGGCCCTCAGGCTTTCCTTCCTCCTGGTCCCCTGCCATCCTCACCACCAGGTGGCCTTCTAACTCCTTGGTAAGAAGGCCCATCTCTAGGGACCATTCTGCCTTAAAATCCAGGTATTTTCTTTGAACAGATGAAGTGACCCAGAATTTTCTGGGGGAGGGTGGATTTCCCTTCAGCTCCCATGGTGGGTCCAAGGGATGTGTCAGTTCATTCTGAATTGGCTGGGCTGGGTTGTCACACCCAGTGAGATACCAGTGAATGGCCACTACCTTTGAGGCTTTTAGTAACACCTCCTACGAAGGTGGTCTTAGCTGTCAGAGACCCCTGTATAAACACACCTTAATCCAACAATAGCCATTCTCTGCCTTCAGCAAGAATGAGTGAACGATGACAAACAGGGTCATTTTGTCACCATCTTTGCAAAAAGAATAAGTACAAAGCCAGCTTGATTTTTTGTTTTTATCTCCTGAGTGTAGCATTCACTGCACCTCTGCCCTGTGCCAGCACAGTATGAGACATTTCCCATCCATTACCTACTTTGATCTGCTCAGTAGAAGTAGGCTGTGGCCCTGCTTTACAGATGACTGAGCCATCCGGTTTACGTTCCCTTTGCCTTTCCAACTTAACCTCCCACGGCACACCCACAAACCTGAGACTCCTGCTCCATGACTCTGTCTTCAGTGACCCCAAACCTGTTTTCAGCAAGCATGCCTGTCTTTTATCTGCCTCTTGCCTGTCGCCTTCCTGCCGCCCTAGTAAGTTTTCCACCTTGCTAAGTTATTCTCCCTTCACAACCCAATGTAGGCCCCCACCTCCTTCTAGAAGCCCTCTCCAACCAGCTCGCCCACTGTTACCTTTTCTTCCTCTGCATATCAATCATCACTGAATATAAACTTCTGATCTGGCATTTTTTAAAAGTGTTCTGTACCAATTAGTATCAACATCTCATTAAGACAGAAATCGTGTCTCGTTTTGGGGAGGAAAACAGTGCTTCTATCACTAAGATGAAGAACGTATTTATGCCACAAAGCTTTTTTTCACATTTATTTTTCCCAGTATAAAAGTACAACATATGAATTAAAGAACATTGGGAAAAGTTGATCTATACTGTTAAATTGTCAGTAAATTTGGTGTTTCAAATAACTGGAGAGGGTGGTGGTGAACTATTTAATAAATGATAACCAGACCATTTGTCTCCTCTGGAGAAAAATAGTCTTACCTTACACCCGACTCAAAAGTAAATTACAGCAGATTAAACATCTAAATGCAACAGGAAGGACTCAAATTCATGAGAGGGTTTTCTCTGGGGGATAAAACTTGGAAGACAGTATCAAAGAAAACTTTAGTTTTATCTCTGATGGTTTTTTTTTTTAATAAAATTATTTTGCAAAAATGAAAATACATTCACATACTTTGTGGTAGGAATAGGTTGCTTATCATACTATACTTGGTATTTTTTTCTGGTTTTGAAAAAAAATTTTTTTCTAGGAATAAATATAGTAGGAAAAAACACAAGGGCATAATCTTGGAGTGGAGAAAAACCCTCCTAAGAATGAAATAAAGTCAAAAGCTGTAAGTTGAAAATAGACAGATTTAATGACAAAAACTTTGAAAAGATAGAGGAAAATATTTACAGTATATGTGAAATAAACACAAAGGATGGGTATCCATATTATATAAATAATTCTCATATCTATCTGTATATTATCCAGGGGAAAAGTAGACAAAGAATATGAATATGAAAAACTTTCATTAATAAAGTCTTTTTTTTAATCTATCAGATGGGCAAAATTTAAAGGGTTGGTGATATTCAGATTTGATAAAGGACTTGACAGGCGCTCATATATTCTTTTTTTAAATATTTTGATAATTACCTAGTTTATTTCAAGAATAATTGAATAATATTCCTTATCACATATAAAAAGTTTCCTGAAAGTGATAAAACTGTAATTTCATTAGGTACTCCTATTTTCTTGATGGGGTATACCTTGGCACAAATTTTTTTGAAAGCAATTTGGCAAAATTGCACATTTTGTTTACTCAGAAATTCCCCTTCTGAGAATCTACCCCACAGAAGTACTGTAAGGAGTCCACAAACACATATGTGTAAGACTGATCATTTTTGGAAACAAAGTCTTTCTATTGGGGGTGGGAAGGTTTGTTTGATATACACAATGGAACACTACACACTCACAAAAAAGAATGAGGTAGGCTATGTATACTCCTGTGGAAATTATAAATGAACTGCTAAATGAAAAAAGAAAGCTACCAAACAACATGTAACTCTTGAAAAGAAATTGTCGTGCATATGTGTTTATATACACCAAGACAGGACTGAAAAGGGACCACACCTAGCTGTTAACAGTGATTAAATTTATTCTTCAATCTTTAAAAAGAAAAGAAAATTTCATATTAGTTATGTCCCTTTCACATTAAAATATCAGCTAGGACTTGGAGGGAAAGCTACTCATAGTCTACCACCCTGAAACTAGAATTTTTACATATTTCTTTCAAATCTGTTTTTCAACCATTGATTTGGTCTCTTTTCACACAATTGTGATTGGATCCTATATACAGTTTTGCAGCCTGCTTTTTCCCCACACCAACAATCTTTAGTGGCTATTTAATATTCTGTGCCAGATTTTACTCATAAGTGTTTTATAGTTGGAGGGCTTACCCCTTCAAACCTATGAATTTTAAAACCTCCCATGCAAACCTGAGCACCCACCAACCCTCACACCTGCTGTGAGCCCTGGTGAGAAATAAGCTGTTGAAAGACAAGGCCAGTTGCTGGGTGGGACAAGTTAGGAGGACTTGTGACAGGTCACATCAGTACTAAAGAGAAGTTTCCCCGACCCTTCATCCTGATGTGGTTTGCGTTGAATGACACTCGAGTGTGCCAGGAGATGGGTAGGGGGCAGTGGGCCTTGGCCAGCCAAGGCTGGACCCATTCTATCTTGTGCCTTCCTGGTACTGACAGGACGGCCCTTCCTCTGTCCCATCGTTTTGCCGGGCAGCCACTGTGTTCTAGCATCAGTGAATAAAGATTGAAAGACTGCCTGCCGGCCCACTTCCTCCTGCCCTAGGGAGAAAAAGTAGGTCTACAGGAAGGGAGGGTGGCTTGCTCACCTTCCTCTGTCCTGGGAGTGCAGGGGGGGCTGGTGGCTGTGGCAGGGGGCACTGGTAGGTGCAGTGTTGGCACTCAGCTGACAATGGAGCAGGTGCGTTGAGGTCAGGACTCAGGAAGATGGGCGCTCAGGCATGTCAGTCCCTTTCCCGGTTTCCCCCAGCCTCCTGTCAGCCAGGTTGGGACCTTCTGTCTCAACCCCTTTCCCCTGCCTTAGGTCGGCAGTCATTTGGAAAGAGTTTGCCCTGCTGCTGGGAACATTTCAGTGGCTTAAATTCATTATTGGACTACCTCTCCATTACCCTCTCAGCATCCCCTGGCTAAGGCTGGCTGAGAGATTTCCCTGAGAATATTTATTTTTCTCAGCTTACTGAAAAGTGATATAAAAAGAAAAATATTATGTATTTGTATATTTATAGTGGTACAGATCAGGGTGTTCAGATATTCTATATAGGATATAGTTTTGGATGAGAAACACAATAAAAAGTACAAAGTAACGCTATTTTTCAAGCCAAAAAATGGAATATACAGTCAAAGGGAGGCAAGCTAGAAAATATTTGATGTAGTGGAGCTCCCAGGACACCAAATTGGTCTGCAAAGACAGAATATTTTAAACCACCACACTTATTCATGATGTAAAGTATCAATAAGTATTTGTCAGTGACAATGGTTGCCTAGTACCCAGGAGGCATCCGTGTGGGCAACGCTTCCATTGCTCTAAGACCAAGGGAGTGAGTGACCTGCAGATTCAAGATGGCGGCCCTCCCAGCTAATTTGTGCTCACTGCTGTCCCGTCAACAGCCTACACGGATTTCTTCCTGCCACTGCTGAGTCGCTGTCCTTCTGCCATGGGAATAAAGAATAAGGATGGGGAGACCCCAGGGCAGATTCTGGGCTGGGGACCCCCCTGGGATTCTGCTGAGGAGGAGGAGGAAGATGAGGCCTCTAAGGAACGGGAATGGAGACAGAAGCTGCAGGGAGAGCTGGAGGACGAGTGGCAGGAGGTCATCGGGAGATTTGAAGGTAAGGATGCCATTTCCATCCACAGCCGCCCTTCCCCACTGGCTTCCCGTGCTCCCTTCTCCCGAGCTGCCCATCACCTCCTCACAGCCTCTCCGAGACCACCCCCACCTGCCCTCCCAAACAGATGATGCTTCCCATGAGACCCAGGAACCCGAGTCCTTCTCAGCCTGGTCAGATCGCATGGCCCGGGAACATGCCCAGAAGCACCAGCAGCAGCGGCGTGAGGCAGAGGGAGCCTGCCGACCCCCACGGGCTGAGGGCTCCGGGCACAGCTGGCGGCAGCAGGAGGAGGAGCAGCGGCTCTTCCGAGAGCGAGCCCGGGCCAAAGAGGAGGAACTGCGTGAGAGCCGAGCCCGGAGGGCGCAGGAGGCGCTCAGGGATCGCGCTCCGGAGCCGGCCAGAGCTGGGCCCCGGGCAGAGCACCCCAGAGGCGCAGGGCGGGGCAGACTCTGGCGCTTTGGTGATGTGCCTTGGCCCTGCCCTGGGGGAGGGGACCCAGAAGCCATGGCTGCAGCACTGGTGGCCAGGGGTCCCCCCTTGGAGGAACAGGGGGCTCTGAGGAGGTACTTGAGGGTCCAGCAGGTGCGCTGGCACCCTGACCGCTTCCTGCAGCGATTCCGAAGCCAGATTGAGACCTGGGAGCTGGGCCGAGTGATGGGAGCTGTGACAGCCCTTTCTCAGGCCCTGAATCGCCACGCAGAGGCCCTCAAGTGACGCTGAGGGGAGAGCGAGAAACTGCAGGAAGGGCAGGACAGTAGGAAGGTTAAGGTCAGGAGGCCAGTACTGAAGGGCAGAGGATATGGGGTGGGAGCAAAACTGGTAATGAGTGGGGGTGGGGGGATGCGGGCCACCACCCTGCTCCTTGGCTCTGCCATTTCCTAATAAGACCTGGTTCCACGTTGCACACCCGGTGTCTCCTCTGCCTTTTTCCATCACTGTGGTTTTCATCACCCATGACTTCTCATTTCCCACTCCACATGCCAAAACCTGCAGCTCCTATACCCCTGCACCATGCGGGCACACACCGGGGCCCTCTGCTGCAGACTAGAAGCCCCCTGCCCACCCACCCACAAGGGCGGCGCTAAGAGGACCCAGCTTGTCTGCCCTCCAGTCTCTCCACTTCCTATGCTGGGCTCCTCTCCATTCTTCAGTCAGTGGTTGGAGAAATAGATGTGAACAGAGGCAAAAAGGGGAACAAAGCTAGTTTCCCTCCCCTCCCCAGCCGGAACCACATCCTCCTCCCCACTTAACACCCTCTTCCCCCAACACAGGGCTTTCCCTCTGCTGAGTCACTGAATGATCTGAATTGGGGGCGCCTGGAGTTGGGGGACCATGAGAATGTGGTGGGAGGATGGGGGATAGAAGCAGAAAGGAGAGGGGAAGAGCCCTTGTGGGGGAGTGGAATTTCGGTTACTAAAATTAGGAGCAGGGGAAGGAGGCGGAAAGAGCCAAATTATGTAACCTGGGTTGTCTGCTCTTGGGCAACCAGAGATCCACACCCGAGGCCATCAGTCCCCTCGGGCTTCTCAGTCCTGACTCTCCTCCTCCAGGGCTCCAGTTCTCAACTCCTCCAGCCAGCTTCTGCCCCGATCCTAAACCTGGGCTCCATCTCTGGGCAGCCCCGTCTTGGCCTTCCAGATAAATGTCCCCTTTTCCTGAGGTTAAGGAAAAGGTCCTGGTGGGTGGTGGGAGAGGGTATAGGGTTCCTAAGGCGGGAGGGTAGGGGGAGCACCATCTCTTCCACTCTTCAAACTCGGTCTCCTCTTCAGCTCCCTTGAACTAGGGTAGGAAGTTGCAGACAGCTCCGCACCCTACACCACCGGTGGGATCCCACAGTACTGGCAGGACACAGCAGGAACTCAGGGGCAGGACTCAGGAGAATACGGGCATGCGCCGGCACGAGCGCAGTCCACACATGTCTGCATCAGAGAATGTTGTGAATCAGAACTTATTTTTCAGGTTTGGAATGGAATGCCGGTCTACACAGGAGAATCCCAGGTGTGGAAGCAGAGGGTGATGGGGGACAGGGAGGGAAAGTCTCTGGAAGCATGGGCACACTAGGTGGGTGTGAGACCCTCGGTGAAGACCAGAGAGCCAACAGGCCCCAGGTCTCCCAGGACCCGGCAGATGTTCAGGGGGCAGGAGGAGGGAGGGCTGATGAGAAAGATCCTGTGAGAGGAAGCTGCCGTGATTCAGAGAAGAGACTGAGCTGTGAGCAACCCAAGCGTCCGGTTCCTCTCACAGGCCGGAGACTTCGGAAGTAGCATGCAAAGAACTCAAGTTCGAAGTGGCGGGGGTGGAGTTGGGGTTAGGATCTTTAAGCTGGGGCTGGAAAAGTGAGCAACAGAAAACTCTGGTGTCCAAATTTGTTCCTTCACCCAGGAGACAGTCTGGTTTTTAAGCACATCATTGGCCCTTCTGTGAGAGTCACATAAAACCAAAGCAAAATAAGTCCCACTCTCTGGCCCCCCGACCTCCCTCTTTTCAACGTCTCTCCCTGGTGTCTGGCCCCCAGCCCGGTTGGGGGTTCCCCTGAGATGAGGGCTGCTCACTTTCTCTGACCACACGGTTTCCGCTTCTGTGTCTCTTATTTCCTAAGCTGATAAAAATACTGAGCCCTAGAGGCCTTGGCTTCCTCTGACCCCCTGGGGCCAGGCAGCAGGCATCCTGTCTTCCACAGTTGGGGTGGGGAGGGGAAGCAGGGATCCCCAAGGGGTGACTCAGAGCCTTCTGTGCAACCCTGGGGACATGGACATGTGCAGCCTTGCTCTAGAACTGGAACGAGGAATTGCTTCTCAGTTGAGGGTGCACTGGGTCTCAGATAGAGACATGGGGTTGGGAATGAGACTGATGAGATTGAAGAGGGTCCCTTGGGAGATTGGGGTTGGGGCAGGTCTGGTTAAGTCAGGAAAGGCGTGTGGAAGGGACTGTCCTCACTGCAGTTCAGCTGAGCATCAAGTAGCCCAAAGATAAATGCAAACTGCTTCAAATTTGCTGTCCAGTAGGGGAGGCAGACCTAATCAACTGATTCAAGGCATGCTGAGTGAACTAGATAGAGTAAGGTATGGTGGGTGTAGAAGGTGGGGGGGTGGGGCGGGGGGTGTGTTCCGTCTGCAAGCACCCAGCAGGCTCTGAGGGAGGAGAGGCCATTTGATGAACAGGTGGGATTTCTGGGGGAGGGGGTGAGTGAAAGGGCCCCGGAGAGGAGTGAAACAGCTTGAGCAGAGGCTGAGAGTCAGAAAACAGTGTATGTTCAGGAAAGGCAAGCATCCTGAGGTAGGTGGAGTGCAGGTATGAGGGAGCATGTGTTGAGGAAAGGACAAAGAATGTCAAGGTAAGGGATGTGTGGACTTGGCAGGCAGTGGCACTGTGGCAGCTCGGGGTGGGGGGACAGGGACTGCTTCACGTGTACAGACAATTAAAACAGGTGCTGTGGGCAGTGGGGGGACACATTCTATGTGTTAACCATGTCACACCCTTTTCCCAACATCAGAATCCTGCCAGCAACTGTCCAGAAGGATCTCCGTTATACAGATGAGACTGAGGCTCATAAATGTATTGTAACTTACAGTCACACAGCTACAAAGTATGGACTTAGCGTTAAATCATTTTACCCCAAAGCCTGTGTACTCTGCTTAAGTCCCAATAACTCCAAGTGGCATTAAAGGAAGGGACAAATCTTATAACTTTGAGAGGGATAAGTCATTAGGATGTGCCAGCTGACTGGATGGTGGGAGTGAGGGAAGAGGAGTCCTAGATGGTTCCAAGTTTTCAGCCAAGGGCATAAGAAAGACCAGAATACCCTAAACCAAGGAGGTATGTGGCTGAGGGGAAAATGAGTTGATTTCAGACAATCAAATTTTTATTAAGTACCTGATAGGAGCAGACTGCTCTGCTAGACAATGGATATAAGTGAAATAAAGTCATTGCCCTCAAAGGGCTTGCAGTCTATTGAAATGATTAACAAACAAGTGGGCTTCCCAGGTGTGCTCAGTGGTAAAGAATCCACCTGCCAGTGCAGGAGATGCAAGAGACGCAGATTTGATCCCTGGGTTGAGAAGATCCCCTCAAGCAGGAGACAGTAACCTGCTTCAAGATTCTTGCAGAGAAAATTCCATGGAAGATGATCCTGGCAAGCTACAGTCCATGGGGTGGCAGAGTCAGACACGGCTGAGCACACATTTCACATTTAGGCTGCAATGAACCAAGTGATCTAATGTAGGTGGAACAAAGTAACAGAAATCGTAGGGATTTCTCCAGGGTTCTCCTGTGTACAAACAAGCACCAGCCACATATGATGACAGGAGGTGCACCTGCTTAGAATAATACAGTGCTCGAGAAGGTCCTGCAGGGTTGGAGGTAGCAGCATGACCCTGAAGTGCAGGTTTCCAGCAGGCAGGTCTGGAGCTCAAAAGAAAAGTTGGAGTGGCTGGAGACACAGCTTTGGGCATCCTTTTCTGAGTGGACAGGATCCCTCCAAGAGAGGGTGATCAGAAGAACCTTGAGGATGGTCAAAGGGAGGGAAGCCAATAAAGGAGAGAGATTGAAGGGACAGAAAAGTAGGGCAAGAGAGGTGTGCCAAGCAGAGCCCGGGCAGCCACATCTGACACTTCAAAGAAGTCTAATAGGTGAGAGTTCAGAAGATCCTTTGGGTTCAGGACTAGACGATTACAAATTTTGAGAAAACAGTTTCCACTTATCAGAGGGGCAGAAGTCGCTTTACATAGGTTTAAGGAATGAGTGGGAGGTGAGGCAAAGGAGGAGCTGAGTACAAAGTTGTAGAATGGTGAATACTGAAGGTAACCGAGAACCATCTCTCTTTCAACCCACAACTTTTACAGTGAGGAAAATTTTACCAGTTCCCGAAAAAGTGGTTAGTTAGAGGGCTAGTTTCTTGAGACATCACACAGAAAAGGAAGGTGAGAGGTGGAATGGACATTTAAGGGAGAGAGTCCAGGAAAGGCTTTTTATTTTTGAGAAGTAAAGTTGAGTATATAAAATGAAGGCACATGGAAAGAGATACTGAAAACAAGGAAGAGGGGAAAGGGAATGGTAAACATGGGGAAGTGAAATACAGAGTACAAAGAGTCTACCTTAGGAGAAAGAGTCCTCTGACTCAAGAAGAAAAAGGAAACATGAAGGGAAAATAAGACAATAAAGAAGTACTCCTTAGGTGACCCTAAGTTCAATAAAAGCCTAATAGCATCACTGAGAGTAAAGAGCTAGGGAGGTATGTAGATTTAGAACATGGAGGAGTAGATATAGTACTGCAGGAGTAGAACTAGGAAGTCAACAAACAAAGATTAGGGGACCTTAAGGGCTTCCTGAGGTTAGATGACCAGGATTAGTAATAGGCCTCTTCTGAGGATATGACTCTCCTATGATGCTTGGCAGTCCAGGAGAAGGACCCAAGAATGAGACCACTGAGTTTACCCAAATCAAGTTTTTCAAGATCTTATTGGTAGAATATCAGGTAGGGAAGGAGAGGTGAAGAAAGACTGATCTAGATACACGAATTGTTAGATGCGTGGTAGAGATGCTGGTGGAGGAGATTGTGTTATGAAGACCAGAACATGGAAGATGCAAAGGCATGGATTTCAAGAGAGGAGGAGATTATCAGTGGTGCCAAGGGGGGAGAGGACAGCGCCCTCTCCTGCCCCCTGCTCCTAGTGATGGGTGTGGAAGAAAGGGCAGCCTTCACCATAGACAGAATGAACGTTCTTAGGGAAAAGCCAGGTTTCAATGTCCCAGAGGAAGATGCTTTCAAAAGTGAAATAGAGGATTTAAATATATAAGGAGTTCCATAAAATATTGTGGAATGGGTTGTTACAAGCATCCTGTGTTGGATAGGGGATAGAATCCAGGGAGGTTGAATCCCAGTGAGAGTTCTAGAGAAAACTAAGTCTGGAGGGTTTTGCTTCTAGAAGAAAGAGGTTGCTGCTTCTGACATTTAGAATAGGAGATACATTGCATTTATCATAAAGGAAAACATAAATACCTCAAAGGGATCTTAGGAGTGTGTGTAAGGTATTTCTTCCTTCTCCATGGCTTTCTTTGTGCTGACAGTTCCCACTGTTGACAATCTAGTTCTGACGTTGCCTCTGAAATCTAGACTCACATATATTGATAGAATTGCCAAGTGACATTTCTTGGCAAGACTGAAATGTTATCCAAGACTTCGATATCTGGCCAATAGATTTAAATCCAAAATTGAACTTCTGGTTCTCCCATCCCATCAGAATCCTGCTTCTGTCTCAGTCTCCCCATCTTCCACCCCCCTCATCATCAATCCATCATCTGGGCCTGTCAATTCTACCCCTGAAATGTATCTCAGTATGTCCCAAATTTGTCTACTTCTGTCCCATCTTCAGGGCAGCCACTGTCTTCTCCCCAGGATTACTGCAGTTGTCTCCTACCTGGTGTCCCTGCTTGCAGTCTTACTCCCCACAGTCCAGTCTAAACACAGGAGCCACAGTGATCTTTTAAAAACGTGAACCAATCACTTTTACCTCACACCTCCTTCTCTCCTATACATGGACACACCCTGACACCCTCCAAAGGTCCCCCTGGTTGACAACAGTTCAGATGCTTTACCTGTCTTTGCAGGGCCCTGCATGCTCTGGTCCGTGCCGTGCCCCTGTTCTCTGAGCTTATCCATCTCCCACTCTCTCTGATCCAGCCTCACTGGCTTCCCTTCCGTTCCTCAGTGCCCCCAGCTCATTTCCATCTTCCGGCCTTTGCAGTAGCTGTTCCCTTTGCCTGGACTGCTTCTCCCCGCAAACCTTCACTCAGCCACTCCTGTCATTTAGGTCTCAGCTTAAAATGCCATTTACTCGGAAAGGACTTTTCTGACCACAGTGTCTAAAGTAGATCCCTGCCGCTCTTAGCACACGTCCCTATCTTATTTCCTCATAGCACTACTTACTGCTTTCTTCTTCAGTGTATTTCTTTCTGCCTTGCCTCACTAGAAGGAAAGCTTCCCGATGGCAGGTGCATTGTCTGACCTGTTTATATCCTTACTGCCTGGAATAGTGCCCAGCACACAGTAAGCTCCCAATCAGTAGGTGTCCAGTATGCTACTGGGAAGAGCAGAGAAACAGCTCCAGAAAGAGTGAAGAGATTGGGCTAAACCAGCAATGTCACTGTCTGGTGGTCAAAGTCAAGTCCAATGCTTTAAGTTCCCAAAAAAGACTCGTTAAATGGAAGGATGAGTTAATAATGGGGAAAAGCAGGATAAAGCTCAACTTCACATTTGTAGCTCAGATTGAACTTACATTTCAAGTCAGGTTTAACTATAGAGTTAGGAATGGAGATGAGTTAATTCCAAGATGAGCTCTAGAAACAGTGCTGGGTTAGTTTAGTGCATAAGTTTATTTAGGGGGTTCATTATTGAAATGTGTTTAGATTTGAGGTTAGGGTTGATTTTGAGTTGCGATTTGGGTTGAGGTTAAGTATGGGTTAGGATCAAAGTTGACATTAAATCCCAGGTTAGGTTTTGAGGCTAAGTTCAGGTTTGAGGCTGGTATCATTTCAACCTCATTTGGAGGGCTCAGCAATTTCACTAGTTTTCTCCACAGAGACCACTGTAGAAACTGTACTTCCTTGGGTTTGGAGCACAAGACTCTAGTCATCACCCCTCCCACTCAGGGAAAGCCCCAAACCAACTGCTGGCCTCCTCAAGAAAGAAACTGAATTTCACACAACCTCCGAAACTAAGATTGAAACCAAGATTGGTCCATCTCGAGGAGCGTCCCTCAGCGCATCGCAAAAGCCTGTGACACAGACCAGCTCTCCTCTTTCCTTCCTCCCTCTCATGTCTCCCTCTCTCTCCTCCTTGCCTTCCCCTTTCGCCCTTCCATGTCCCAATTTTCCTCTCTGACCAAAGCTTCTCCACTTCTGTTTTTCATCATTAATTGCAATGTCATTTTACACTTTATTAGTAATATAGCTGAGGTCTCCAAGTCCATCAGCTCCTACCATTGGAGAGGCAGAAAAAGACAGCAGGAAAGAAAAGGGACTCCAGAGAAAGAGGGGCCCAGAGCAAAGGGAAGGAACAGGGACCAAGAGGGAGGCCAGCAGGGACACAGGACACAGGTTAAAAGAAAGAATATGATGCCAATAGAGGCCAAGATGCTTCAAAAGGGGCACCTGTGGCTGCCCTTCTTCCACCATCACACCTGGTAAGCCACCAAGACCTGTTGATTTTTGCCTAGAAACTCTCTCCTTTCCATTTTCCTGCTACTGCCTCAGTTTATATGCTGCAGGCTCTTGTCACCTCCTTGCTGAGTTGTTGCAAAACCTTCCCAACTGGTCTCACGTCTGGAGGGGTGGTTTCCCCTCCAGACCCCAGCTCCCATACCTCAATTCATTCTTCCTGTAGCTTCCAGACTCGTGTTTTAAATCTACCAATCTGGGTGGGTCCCTCTCTCACTTAAAAAATTTGGTGGTTTCCCCTCAGAATGAAATCTCTTAGAATGAAATCTTTTCATGGCTCTAAACCCCTCAGGATGTGTTCTCAGCTTGCCTCCCAAGCCTCGTCTCTGTCCCTTCTATCTGTGTTCACTTGCACATGTTAGCACACTTCGTACTCTCTTTTACCTCCAGTCTTTGCACCTTCTGTTCCCTCTATCAAGAATGTCCTTCATCATCTTCTTTACCTCTTGATGCCTGGATCACCTCTCCCCCAGGTCAAGTTTGATGGCTTTACTGTGGGCTGCAAGAATCCCAGGACAGGAGAGCCTGTCTGTGGGCTGAGAGCTTTACTGTGGGCTGCCATCTATGGGGTCTCATAGAGTCGGATACGACTGAAGTGACTTAGCAACAGCAGCAGCCATAAGCGCTCTGTCAGAAAAACTTACCACACTTTATTGTGATTATAACTAACCTGTGTCCCACACTGGTCTTTGAGCTCCCAGAGGTTCGGAGACTGTCTTCCACACATGTTTCCTCAAATGCCTTGTGCAGATGCTTGATAAATGTTTGTGGAATAGAGAGAAAGCTGAAGAGATGGAATGAGGGAATTCCCTGGCAGTCCAGTGGTTAAGACTCTGCACTTTCACTCCCATGGCCCAGATTAAATCCCTGGTCACGCATGGAATTAAGATCTGCAAGCCACGAGGCATACCCCCCCCACACACAAAAAAAGAGAATGAAGTGATGAGACTAGGAAGGCACGAAAGGCAAAGTTGCAGGGCCTCAAGTAGGGGGATAAAAACAGGAGAACTAGCTCATACACACCCTGAATGTGACTTACTGCCACAGGACACCAAGACCCCTCAGGGACTTTCTGCCAGTGCAACAGAGGGAGGGCTTGAATTTCCATTACCACCGTCCTCAGCCCCAGCCCCTCCAAAACCTTCCACATGAAAGCATTACAAGTCATAAGAGGAGTAATAATATTTGAGGTGGCCAATTGTTTTCTCAGTCTTATGAAATGTGATTAAAATCATCTTAAGAAACGTTGAAACGTTGCTGTTTTTTTTTTTTTTTTACCTGCAACCTACAAGCTAAGCGAAAACTCACTCGTGTTCAAGAATATTCATATCATCATTTTTCATACTAGCCCCAAACTAGAAACAAACCGAATGCCCATCAACAGAAAAATGGATAGAGTATATTCACACAGCATCACATCGCAATGAGATAAGAATTGCTTGTGTAGATGAATTTCACAAACAACACAAGAGAAAGAAGCCAAACACAGATGAGTTGTCTGTGTGATTTATTTATATGAATTCCAAAAGTAGGAAGAACTGGGATTTCCCAGGTGATCCAGTGGCTAGGACTCCAAGATCCCAATTCACCGTGACTGACTTCAATTCCTGGTCAGGCAGCTGGATCCCACATGCCACAACGAAAGGTTCCATGTGCTTTAACTGGGACCCATCACAGCTAAATAAATAGATAATGGAAGATTTGGGAGAATGGCATTGAAACATGTATAATATCATGTATGAAACGAGTCACCAGTCCAGGTTCGATGCACGATACTGGATGCTTGGGGCTGGTGCACTGGGACAACCCAGAGGGATGGTATGGGGAGGGAGGAGGGAGGGGAGTGCAGGATGGGGAACAAATGTATACCTGTGGCGGATTCATTTCGATATTTGGCAAAACTAATACAATATTGTAAAGTTTAAAAATAAAATTTAAAAAAAATAGGAAGAACTAATCTGTAGTTGTAGAGGTCAAAAAGTTGGTTGGTTATCTTTGGGAGGTTTGAACTGAGAGAGGGCATGAGAGAACCTTCTGGGGAAGGTTCTAAAAATATGTTGAACTGGATGGTGGCTGCATGGCTCTAAACAGATGAAAAATTTCATCAAGCTGTCTACTTAGGAGAAGTGCACCTCACTGTACCTGAGTTCCAGATCGACAGAAATGGGAAATCCTTAATGATTTTACAACAGTGTACTAGGGCTTCCCTGGTGGCTCAGTGACAGAGAATCCACCTGACAACACAGGAGACACAGGTTTGATTCCTGGTCCAGGAGAATCCCACATGCCATGGAGCAACTAAGCCCAAGCACTACAACTACTGAGCCTGTGCTCTAGAGCCTGGGAGCTACAACTACTGAAGCCCATGCACCCTATAGCCGGTGCTTCGCAACAGAGAAGCCACTGCAGTGAGAAGCCCGCACCCTGCAACTAGAGAATAGCTCCCGTTCACTGCAACCAGAGAAAAGTCCATACAGCAACAAAGACTCAGCGCAGCCATAATGAAAGGAAGGAAGGAAGGAAGAAAATTATAAAAACAAAACAATGTATTGGCTTTACAAACGCAGCTTCAAGACAGGTCATTTTGCTATCTCCACCCCATTCTAGAACACCACCCTTGAGCTCCACCTGTGTGGAATTCTGAAGCCTGCAGTGTAGAGAACTTAGGCAGTTACCACATTCCTTGATGCTGGAATGTGTTTGTTTGGGGTTATATAAATCTGATCTTCCGAGTCCACCTAAGGTTGGGATGAGGTGGAGGGAGTCCTTCAGTAAGATGAGACCTCATCATACGTGAGTTCAGAGCCTCATCCCTGAGTGGGATTTTCCAAACCAAGACACTTCTAAGAGCAGAACGGAGCTCCATGAATGTTTCCACCAGGACAACAGGCATAAACCAGGATGTCCCAGGCAGGAGGGTGTATAATGCAACTTCTTGATATGAAACCCACCAGATGACCTGGAAAATACACAGACTGGGACAAGTTGACAAGTGTTTTGGGACAAAGACATGGGGTATGAGAGGAGGAAACATGCACACAGAGAAGGCTGTAATCAGTCAAGGGTGCAGAGGTGTTACACAAAATCACTCTTCAGGGAACCGGGCCTCCAGCCCACGCCCTAGCAGCTCCCCTTCTCCTCCTCTGAATTTACTGTCCCTTCTCTAGAACTCCTAAGCCTGACCCCGCTCCCTGGCCCTCCCAGCCCACGGTTCCCCTGACCCCACTCCCTTTCCCAGAACTCAGTCGTCTGAGCCCCCAGCCTGCGGTTCTGTCCTAGGCCTCAGCCTTTCCTGCCTTCGACTGAAACAGCAGCATCTTCTAAGCCCTGGGGGCTTCCCCAGGCCCCAGCCCCGGCCTAGAACCCGCCCGCCGCCTGCCACGCTGCCACTGCCGCTTCCTCTATAAAGGGACCCAGGCGTCCGGGCCAAGGGGCCCCCGCACAGCAGGTGAGACTCTCCCAGCCCATCTCCTCGGGCTGCCGGGGCGGTGGACTCCTTCCCCGGGGGCGTTCAGTCCCTCCTCTCACACCCCAGCCCCTCCTGCACCTCCAGCCAGGGCCAGGGCCTTGGTGGGGCTGGTTTTGGTTGGTTCCCCTCTCTCTGACTCCATCTGTCAGTCTCTTTCTCTCTGTCTGTGTCTAACGTTCTGAGCCCTTTCTGTTCCCCTCCTATCTGTCTCTGTCTCTCTCCCTCTGCTCACCTCGGGGTTTCCCTGATTGCATCTTGTCCCCCTTCTCTGTCTGTCACGCCGTGTGTCTCTCGGGGTGGTTGTCTCCACCGGCAGGAGGCCCGTCTTCCTCATCGCGCCCCGCCCCACTCACTGTCTCTCTCCCCGCAGGTTCTCCCCATGACACCACCTGGACGTCTCTACCTCCTGAGGGTGTGCAGCACCCCACCCCTCCTCCTCCTGGGGCTGCTGCTGGCCCTGCCGCTGGAGGCCCAGGTGAGGCAGCAGGACCAAGAGGGGCCGTGGGGGGCGGCCCAGCCCAATCCTGGGCCTTAAAGCCTGTCTGACTCTCTTCTCCCCTAGGGGCTCCGTGGCATTGGCCTCACACCCTCAGCTGCACAGCCTGCCCATCAGCAACTCCCGACGCCCTTCACCCGTGGCACCCTCAAACCCGCCGCTCACCTTGTTGGTAAACATCCACCCGCCCTCCCGACAAGTAGCCCCCAGCCCTCCTCCTGCCCCTTTCAGAGACCCAATATCCACCCCCCACCAGCTCACCCCACTCCCACTCCCTCTATCCTCCCAGCCATCCCCAGGAACTCAGTCCAGCACCTGTTGCCTTGGGGACTGAGACCACTGACCCCCAAGTCCTTAAGTATCATCCCCTCTGGCTCTTCCCAGGAGACCCCAGCACCCAGGACTCGCTGCGCTGGAGGGCAAACACGGACCGCGCCTTCCTCCGCCACGGCTTCTCTCTGAGCAACAATTCCCTCCTGGTCCCCACCAGTGGCCTGTACTTCGTCTACTCCCAAGTGGTCTTCTCCGGGAGAGGCTGCTTCCCCAGGGCCACCCCCACCCCTCTCTACCTGGCTCATGAGGTCCAGCTGTTTTCCCCCCAGTACCCCTTCCACGTGCCTCTCCTCAGCGCTCAGAAGTCCGTGTGCCCAGGGCCACAGGGGCCGTGGGTGCGCTCAGTGTACCAGGGGGCTGTATTTCTGCTCACCCGGGGAGACCAGCTATCCACTCACACAGATGGCATCTCCCACCTGCTCCTCAGCCCCAGTAGTGTCTTCTTTGGAGCCTTCGCTCTGTAGAAACATCCAGAAAGAAACAAATAGGCTTCAAGGCCTTCTCCCCATTTTGCCTCCATTCTGACCAATTCAGGGGTCACCACACCTCTCCTTTGACTATTCCAACAGTCTTGAGTCTTCCCCCCGCCCGGTTCTCAGCACCTGGAGCTTCCAAAGAAGGAATTCTAGGCACACCAGGGGACCAGACCTTCCTGGACCACCCCAGATGCTCAGCTGAGGACTTCAAGCCTGCCTCGAAATGCCCACCCAGATCCCTTCCTCGGCCCTGCCCATCTAGGGGGCCTCGTCCTGGACATGGAGAGGGGAGCTGACACATGAGGGAGCTTGGGTGGATGACTAAAGGCAGGGAGGGGGGCTTATTTATGAAGGGAAAACAATTAAATTATTTATTTATGGAGCATGGAGAGAAGGGAATAATAGCGAGACATCAGAAGAAAGAGCTAATACACCCAAGAGATGACGAGTGAGAGGGCTTAGGCACAAGGATGACCCAGTGGGAGAGAGAAAGCGAGGCTCTGAGGGACCAAGGGGTTCTGGAAGGAAGTGAAAAGCTGTTAAGAGCCAGCCGCCACTTAACTAGACACCCCTCAAGGAGATGTCTGACCCTCAATGAAGCCAAATAAACTTTTGTCTGAAATTCTGTCTGCCTGTATGTCTGTTGGGGAGGGGAGAATTCCCCAGATGTCTCTGAGGAATGGAGGAAAGACAGGAATCAGAGAGGCCTGAGGGGCTCTGGGGAAACACGGTGGGCTCGCAGGGTGGTGCAGCCAGCTCGCTGCAAGGGAACCAGAGGATAAGCTGAGAAGACAGAGGCAGGTCCAAGGTCTGGAGAAGTGGGGGTCAGGGGCCCCCTGAGGAATGGGGGTTACAGGAGGCTCCTAAGGAGCACTGACAACACTAAAGAGTGTTCAGGATGATGGGGGAGGATCATGGGGCCCCCCTGGAAGACATGGCCATGCCAGGGCCCCGAGAAATGGGACAACCTCCAAGGCTGGGGACTAGAGAACACCAGAGGCATTTCAGGAGACCTGGTCACACACACAGGAGCTCTCAAGGGCAGTGCTGTCTCCAGGAAACTGGAGGGAGAAGGGATTCTTTGGGGATACATGGCCATACACAGGAACTCTGAAGGGGGGGTCTCCGTGCAAAAGTTGGGGAGTCACATTCCCTTGGAAACCAAGACTGAAACCAGCCTCAGAGTTTCAGCGAGTTCCTGGTCAGAGTGAAAGGAGAAGCCCTGCTGTGCTGGAGTTCGTGAATTCCCAGCGTTACTTTCAGCCCCTGGGGCTGTCCCAGGCTTGGACCTGCCATCCGCCCCCAGTTCTTGCAGAGCCTCAAGCTTCCCTTTCTCCAGCTCCTCTCACTCCCCAGGGTCCCAAACACACATCTCAGGACCCAGCACAGCTTCCTCTGAGTTTTCTCTCCATGAAGGACTCAGCTTTATAAAGCCCCTCCCATTTCTAATTCTACCCCTACATGAGTCCTGTCTGGAAATCAGAAGGAACAGACCACAGAACTCACTCCCACCCCTAAAGGAACAGAAACAGTGGGAGCTGAGGGGCAGAGGGGAAATGGGTCCAACCCTCAGGGTCCCATATTCACAGCAGTAACTGGCCTAGAGAAGCCCACTCAGAATCCGAGCGGGCGGAGTGTAGGAAGTATCCTTGATGCCTGGGTGTCCCCAACTTTCCAAACCCCCGCCCCCGCGATGGAGAAGAAACCGAGACAGAAGGTGTAGGGCCCGCTACCGCTTCCTCCAGATGAGCTCATGGGTTTCTCCACCAAGGAAGTTTTCCGCTGGTTGAATGAGAGCCTTTCCCCGCCCTCTTCTCACCCCACAGCATATAAATGCAGCTGTTTGCACACCCAGCCAACAGAAGCTCCCAGAGCGGGGACACCAGGGGACCAGCCAGGAGAGAGACAAGCAGCTGCAGAACCCCCTGGAGATAACCTCCCAGACAACACACCCCCGAGAGACAGCCAGGCAACTTGCTCTCTCTCACATACCCTGCCACAAGGCTCTCCTGTCTCCCGTCTGGACTTGAACCCTTCTGAAAAAGACACCATGAGCACCAAAAGCATGATCCGGGATGTGGAGCTGGCGGAGGAGGTGCTCTCCGAGAAAGCAGGGGGCCCCCAGGGCTCCAGAAGTTGCTTGTGCCTCAGCCTCTTCTCCTTCCTCCTGGTTGCAGGAGCCACCACGCTCTTCTGCCTGCTGCACTTCGGGGTAATCGGCCCCCAGAGGGAAGAGGTGAGTTTCTGGCCGGCCTTGGCTCATTCTCCCACCCAGAGAGAAATGAGAGAGAAAGAGGGTGAGAGATGGGGTGGAGAAAGAGGTGTGTTGATGGGGAAAGATGGGGAGGAAAATAGTGGAGAAAGATGGGGAGGCAGGAGGAGACATGGAGAGAGATGGGGGAAAAGGGAGAAGGGTGGAGAAATAACACTTGGCACATGGGGGATGCCCTCTAAATATTTGTTGGACGAATGAGTAAGCAGAGATACAGACATAAAGAGAGATGTGTAGACAGATAAGGGGTGTGAGTAGAAAGATGGAGACTCAAAACAAGTGATCTGGATGAAGATGATGAGACAGAAAGAGATACAGACGATAGGAAAGAGAGATAAGGAAAGATGAAGCTAAGTGTGTCTGGCATGTGGAAGGAACTCAATGAAAGAGCTGTTAAATGGATGAATGAACAAAAAAAATGGATGAATGGAGAGAGAAGACAAGACCCATCAGGGCAGAGAGTACAAGCTAGAGAAGCAGCCAGCAGTTTCTCCTTCAGGGGTGACTTGCTCTAACACTCATCCTCCTTTTTCTCCCCAGCAGTCCCCAGGTGGCCCCTCCATCAACAGCCCTCTGGTTCAAACACTCAGTAAGTGTCTCCACAACCTCTCTTCTAATTCTGGACTTGGGGGGTGGGTGTGGGTGGGGTTTAGTCAAGGGATGGAAGCAGTAGGGGAAATTTAGGGTTTGGGATCGGGGGGAGAAGGAATGGAGGTTAAAGTATGGGATATTTTCTGGGAAGCTTACCTTTTCCTTTCCTCTTTTCTCCTCAGGGTCCTCTTCTCAAGCCTCAAGTAACAAGCCGGTAGCCCACGTTGTAGGTAAGAGTTCTGAGGATGTATCTGGGTCATGAAGAAGCAGAGAGACAGTGCAGGGTAGGATTAGGGGGCTGAATCCAGACTGAGGGCAGACAGAGACAGTGTGAGAAGAATTCATGAGCTCAAGGGGAGGGTGGTGGATACTTAGAACTTGAGGGGGATACTCAGAACCTCATGGCCAGATGGGATGTGGGAACACAGACAGAGGGGACAGGAACCGGATGTGGGGGGCGGGCAGAACACGAGGGCCAGGATGTGGAGAGTAGAACTGACAGGGTCGCACTGATCACCCCTCCCTGTTCTTCCCCCTCCCTCCAGCCGACATCAACTCTCCGGGGCAGCTCCGGTGGTGGGACTCGTATGCCAATGCCCTCATGGCCAACGGTGTGAAGCTGGAAGACAACCAGCTGGTGGTGCCTGCTGACGGGCTTTACCTCATCTACTCACAGGTCCTCTTCAGGGGCCAAGGCTGCCCTTCCACCCCCTTGTTCCTCACCCACACCATCAGCCGCATTGCAGTCTCCTACCAGACCAAGGTCAACATCCTGTCTGCCATCAAGAGCCCTTGCCACAGGGAGACCCCAGAGTGGGCTGAGGCCAAGCCCTGGTATGAACCCATCTACCAGGGAGGAGTCTTCCAGCTGGAGAAGGGAGATCGCCTCAGTGCTGAGATCAACCTGCCGGACTACCTGGACTATGCCGAGTCTGGGCAGGTCTACTTTGGGATCATCGCCCTGTGAGGGTGCAGGACATGCATCTTCTCCCACCTCAGTTACCTTATTATTTAATCCTTCAGGCCCTTCTCATCCCCTTCTGGTTTAGAAAGGGAATTATGGGCTCAGGGCTGGGCTCCAAGCATCCAACTTTAAACAACAGCTACATTTAGAAATTAGGGATGTAGGGAAGTGAGGCCTGGACAACGGGCCACCAACCACCATCAAGGACTGGAACTGGAACTTCCAGAACTCCCTGGGGTCCACAAGCTTGGGTTCCCGGATGCAACCTGGGACACCCAGAATGTGAGGGCCAGGGCTCTTACCGGAACACTTCGCAACATTCCTTGAGAAGATCTCACCTAGAACTTGACATGCGTGGACTTCAACTCTCCCTTCCTGCCAATGTTTCCAGACTCCCCTGAGGTGGGAAGCCCAGCCCCAACCCCACTGGGCCAACTCCCTCTGTTTATGTTTGCACTTGTGATTATTTATTATTTATTTATTATTTATTTATTTACTAATGAATGTATTTATTCAGGAGGTCAAGGTGTCCTGGGAGACACAAACTAAGGGCTGCCTTGGCTCAGATGTGTTTTCTGTGAAAACGGAGCTGAACTGCAGGTTGCTCCCACCATGCCTCCTCGCCTTTGTGCCTCCTTTTGCTTATGTTTTTTAAAAAATATTTATCTGATCGAGTTGTCTAAATGATGCTGATTTGGTGACTGATTTGTCGCTACATCACTGAACCTCCGCTCCCCAGGGGAGTCATGCCTGTAACCGCCCTACTGGTCAGTGGCGAGAAATAAAGTGTCCTGAGAAAAGAAACATGCCTCTATCTGGAAATTAATTCTGCATGGGCCTCTTCTTGCGGGTGAAGTGAAGTGAAGTCGCTCAGTCGTGCCCGACACTTTGCGACCCCATGGACAGTAGCCTGCACCAAGCTCCTCCATCCATGGGATTTTCTAGGCAAGAGTACTGGAGTGGGTTGCCATTGCCTTCTCCAGGGAATCTTCCTGACCCAGGGATCGAACCCAGGTCTCCCGCCTTGTAGATAGACGCTTTACCGTCTGAGCCACCAGGGAAGTCCTCTTGGGGGTAAGAGGCTGCTAACCGAAGTTCTTCTCCACAGGGCTTAAGATCCCTGGACCTCACTCCTTGAACTTCTGGGGCTCAAGAGATCCTACCTAAGACAAAGCCCAGCTGAATATGCCCCTACCCAAAGAAAGGAACTTGAACTTAATTACCTCTCCCTTAGGACATGGGAATTTCCAACTCTGGGAATTCCTATCCAGGCGGGGCAAATCCTGCTCAGGTGAGATTTCCGGCTGTTGTGGCCTGAGAGAAAGAGCCGGGGAGCGGCCAAATTCTCAGGTACCTGAATCACAGCCAAGGGACTTTCAGACAGTTGGGCAACTGGGCTCTTGAAGCTCCTGCTCCCGGCCCTCCCTCTGCCAATCAGTCCTAACTGTGCAACTGAACTGGACCTCGGTCTACCAAAGGTTCAGTATCAGTCACCGAACCTCACCTATCAAAGAGAAGTAGGGACCCGCACCACACGTGGGGCCACATGAGAAACACAAACAAAAGCCCTAAATGCCACCGGAGCACCTCGCAGAGGGCTCTGTGCATTCTGGCTTTCTCCCTTTTTCCAAGCCCCAGTCTTCTACCCGCTTCCATCTCTCAGTGGATGGAAGTGAAGAGGAGGAAGAAGATTAAAAAACAAAGAAAGAAAAAAAACAAAGCAAAGAATAAGATGTAGGTGAAGGAGTGCCCTGCTCCCCCCATGCCAGCTTGGTCTCCCTGATTTTTGATGAGTGATGAGAAGGACATGAGGTGGGTGAAGTGGAAAGAGAAATGCATTCTGCCCCTCCAGGAAGCCTCTTCCGGACACAGAGTCAAAGACAAATATGGAGTCAGAAATAAAGACTGAGACTGGGACCCCTTGATGGGCTTTCCTTCTTGCTAGGGTTGCCAGGCAAGGGGAAAAACCATGTGGTGTGCCGCAGAGGTGGGGTGACCCACTGGGGTAACCTAGATAGAGCCTTGGCTCCTCCTCCATCTCCTCCAGCCCCAGGCTGAAAGTCAGTCATGGAGCGAGGGGGCTGCTGTTGCTCACCCTGAGGCCCCCACACTTGCCTACTCATGGAAAAGGGACCTGAAGTGTGAATGAGTGGTGAGGATGTGCCATCTCTCCCTGGACAGGGCCAGGTGGCATCAGTTCTTCCTCCCCCTCCTCTCCAGGTTTTCCCTGGTATCCTCAGGCACCACCCCCCCACCCTACCCCTGGCCCCAGCATCTCCCTTTCTCAATCACCCTCCCAGCTTTCTCCTTCAGCCTCCTCCCTTTACCCCATCCTTCACCACCACCCACCCACCCACCCCTGCTCCCCCAGCTGTGGCTCTTGACTGTGGCTAACGGGGCAGCTAGCAGAGAAGTGCCAGTCTGCCCAGTGCTTCACTATCAGCCCTATTCAGGTTTATTCTGCCAACTGGGCCATTCTGAGTGGTGCTTGCCTTCCCCTGCAATGACCCCACCACTACTGGGATGGACCCAAGAGAGAAGAGTGCAGTGCTGAGTCTGGGGGGACCGCGTGGCCTTGAGAATGTGGGTGCTGGGAGATGCTTTGGCATTTGTGGAGGGCCTTTTTCTTCTTACCCTCCAAATGGGCTAATGTCGGGGAAAAGTCATTCAGAGGCAAGGGTGGGTGGGACCCACAGATCCCCCACCCCAGGGAACAGAGGCCATGCCAAGTGCTATGAATTGTTTCAAGCAACCAGAAAAATAAGGAGAATCTTTAACCCACACTTGTGTACCTACCCTAAATGAAGACACCTTAGCATCTCTGCATTTGTATTGGCAACATTGAAGTTTACATTCTTTATTTTCATCCGGCTCAAAAATCAGTTTCCAAACAGTCATCTACATTTTCCCCACAGCCATGGGGTCCCCAGTGTCTGGGTCCCCAGTGACTGGGCTGCATCATTCACATACTCTCATCAGGCAGTAGCTGTTCTTAGGGATGCAGCTAGCCCTCACCCCACCATCACCGCCCCGAAGAAGGTCTTTCCTCTCCTGTAGTCCACCATGTCGGGGTGACTGATATTGACGTACACCCTCTCGCCCCTCCGGAGCTGCACCAGGCCACCGAACCCCACGCTCGTGTACCAGAGGGGCCCATAGTCGTGCCTCCTGGCGGGGTCCGAGACAGGTGTCACGGTCTCCGCGCCCTCCAGCAGCAGCTCGGGGGTCCCCGACCCATAGGCGCCCCCCGCCCGGTACAGCCGGCTGAGCAGCGTGACCGAGCCGTCCAGGGGCTCCACGGCGGGAGGGGGCGCCCGGCCCCGGTAGCCGATGTGACAGTAGAGGTAATAGAGGCCGTCCTGCGGGAGGGCCAGCCCTTCCGCACCCGAGAACTGCGTCCCGCTGCTCAGAAACGCCTCTTCTTTCTTCGCCTCCCAGCCTAGCCCCTGCCCGGTGGTCCAAGCGCCTGCAGAGAAATGGGCCCGTCGGCTTTCTCGGAAATCAGATCCTGAAAGGAGTGATCCAGGCCGGGGGCTTCTGGGAGGATGGGCATGGGGTACACTGAGGGCTTTTAACCCCCTGCAGGAGCCCAGCTGGGTAGGGGAGCGGGCTGATGGCGCTCTCCTGCAATGACTACGAGTTGGGACTGAGGGCACCTGGGTGTGCGGTGCGGAATGCTGAGGTGGGGTGATCCAGGCCGGGTTTTCCCTCCTCCCGGGAGTGGGGCGGGGAAGCAAGAGGCTAGAATGCTGGTGGAGCGGAAGGCTGGGCAAGATCGCTGCGGTCAAGTGGGTGGGCAAGGGAGCGCCGCAGTGACAGAGCAAAGGGACTCTAACCGTGGGTGAGCAGAACTGGCACCCTGGACCCTTCAGGTCCGTGAGGTCCTTACCAATGAGATGGGGTCCTTATCAATGAGATGGGATCCTTACCAATGAGATGGGATCCTTACCAATGAGATGGGCAGCTGGGAGCCTAGGGCTGAGATCAGTTTCTGAGTCCTCCTCGGGCAGCTCCCCGGACTCTGGAAGAGGTAGGAAGAGTCCACGGTTGGGGACAGGGTGTCCTCTGGTCACCCCCAGAGGACAAGGTGCTAGGGCCCAGGGATGGGGCATCTGGATTCCTGAAGGAAGAGAGTATCTGGGGATGCAGATGGTTGGGAGCTGGGAGTCCCTGAGGGGCAGAGCCAGGGAAGGGAGGGTAAAATGGTGGGCTCTTACCAAATCGCTGATGGGCAGGTGCCTGGGTGCCTGGGTCAGCCGTCCCTGTTACCTGAGTGGGTGGGGTCACAGCGCCCAGAGTTCCCTCTTAACTGATGCCAACCACCAGCCCTCCCATTCCCAGCATAGATTCAAGCTCCAAACTTGGGGCTTCTCCCACCAGCCCCAGCCTCCACACCTCCCTGGAATGGAGAGCTAGTGAGGTGGCTATACTTGAACAGAGAGACAGAGGCCCTAGTATGTCTTGGGAGGGGGAGAAGAAACATACATACGACCAGGAAGGGGCTTGGTGACATCGGGACACAACAGCATCACACGAACATGAAAAGAGGACCAGCAAAGAGACAGACAGGACATCTCCATCCCGGGGACAGCCAAGCCAGCTGAGCAAGATAAGACGAGGGGCATAGCCAGAGGTGAGTGAGCATGGGCAATAGCTGGCCCGTGGAGGGTTTATTGTAGCCACTCACCAATCCTCCCTGCTCCTGGGGCACCAAGGCCAGCACAGCCACAACAGTGATGGGCACGGCCAGCAGGAGGGTCACCAGGGAACTGACTCCTGCCACAGCCAGCAGCAGCCATCCTTTCCTCTGGGGCCTCCTACCCCGGCCCTCCAGCCCCCGTTCCCCCATGGAGACTGAGCTAGGGCCCGGGCAGGGGGGCTTTCATACCTCAGGGGTGGGGCCACCCTCTCCCCAAAGACCCATACACCTGGCTGGGACTTTCCGCACACCCCTCACCCTGCTTCCTGTTTACCCAGAGCTGGGGTGAGGCAGCTGGATGCCTGGGTTCTCTGAACTGGGGAAGGAGTCGGAGGTGAAGAGACAGGCTTTCAGGGTAGAGCCGGAGGGGGACTGACAGATCTTCTGAGTCAGTGGGAAGGAAAACTGACTGAGGCCCTGGGAGGGAAGCTAGCTTGCCATAAGTCGGGCAGCTACAGTGAGAACACACAGATTGCTCCAGATTGCCAGTGGGGTCTGCAATCTTCTGTACCCCAGAGGTGGGTGCTGAGGGGAAGGCTGCATCCACAGCCCTGAGACCAAGGGCTGGAACTGGAGTCTTCAGGGATGGGTGTCTGGGTCCCTAAGAAGAACTTGTCCCCAGGCTGGACTGACCTCCTCTTCCCATTCCCTTGCTCCCTCCAACCCCCCAGACCTGGGTGAGAAAGAGTTAAGCCAGTCCACGGTAATGGCAGCTGAAGAGGTCCTCAGCCTCCCCACAGACTCTTAACTCACTGATGAGGGATGGAAATAGAGCATCACTTTCCTTGTTACACAGTGTAGACAGGAGTGCGATGAGCACCCACCCACAAAGAGCTTTGCAGTCTAGAATGAGCCCCACGCTGACTAAGTGTTAAGTGAAGAAAGGACAGAAGAATGAATGAGTAAGCAAAAGAAAGCAGTAAGGACAAAATGAATGGTATAGGAGGCAAAGCAGTAGGAGATGAAAGGAAGAAAGACCAGGTCAAGGGAGTTGCAAATGGTCCCAGATCATTTCCCTTTCTTGATATCTCTGTGGGTTCCGTTCAGTTCAGTTCAGTTCAGTTCAGTCGCTCAGTCATGTCCAACTCTTTGCGACCCTGTGGACTGCAGCACACCAGGCTTCCCTCGTCCATCACCAACTTCTGGACCTTGCTCAAACTCATGTCCAAGGAGTTGGTGATGCCATCCAAGCATCTCATCCTCTGTCATCTTCTTCTGCCTTCAATCTTTCCCAGTATCAGGGTCTTTTCCAAGGAGTCGGTTCTTCACATCAGGTGGCCAAATTATTGGAGTTTCAGCTTCAGCATCAGTCCTTCCAATGAATATTCAGGACTGATTTCCTTTAGGATAGACTAGTTGGATCTCCTTGCAGTCCAAGAGACTCTCAAGAGTCTTCTCCAACCACAGTTCAAAAGCATCAATTCTTTGGCACTCAGCTTTCTTTATAGTCCAACTCTCACATCCATACATGACGGCTGGAAAAACCATAGCTTTGACTAGATGGACCTTTGTTGGCAAAGGTCCTCTGTGTGTTCAGATAATAATAATAATAACATAGCTAATATATATATATAAATAGCATTTGGTGTGTGCCTGTCACTGATCTACACACTTTATATACAAGAATGCTTTTTGAGGGGAGCCACAGTGTACAACATACAGAATCCTAGTTCCCCGACCAGAGATGGAACCCATGCACTCTGCAATGGAAGCACGAATTCTTAAGGACTGCTAGGGAAGTCCTATATAATTATGCTTTTAATCCTGATAAACACTCTAAGAGGAAACTGAGGCACAGAGAGGTTAAAGAACTTCTATAAGGTCACACAGGAGTGGCAGAGTCAGGATTTGAACCCAGGTAGTCTGGCTCTATACCGTTAACCACAAGACAGTTTAAAAACTGAGTGCTGACTTCAGATTTGTCCATTTCAGGGTATGTAAATCTTGCCTTCCTCACCAACCCCCTAAAAAAGAAATGGGGAAACAAATACTGAACTCGAGTCAATGATAAGCATAGTAAAGGGTTTAGAGGTAAAATGTACTGATGTCTGCAACTTTGAAAAACATCAAAAAATGAGATGGATTGATAGATATGTAATAGAGCAAATATATGGAAGAATATTAATTGTAGAATCTAGATGGTAGGAATGGGTTCATTGTATAATTCCTTCAAATTTTTTTCTGTTTGAACATTTTAATAATAAAACATTAAAAAAAAAAATATTGGCCTACTGTCCTGCATGGGGAACACTGTGGATGGGGGAAGGGAAAGTAGCAGAAAGTTTCTGAATTTGGAGGAGGAAATGCAAATGCTTATGGGCCCAGGCACCAGATCTTCTCTCCAGTCCTTGTTTCCATGTGAGCTCCCCAGTCTTCACCTTCCGCAAGGACGAGGTGTGCCATCCTCCAGCATCCGTCTCCCTCTCCTTCATCCAGGTCTCTGTCCAGAAGGCCTTCGACTACTGCCCTTACTTACTTTTGCGCTCAACATCAGAATGCTGCTCCCTGCAGGAAATCCACCCGGGTTGCCTGCACCTCCTTTCCCAACACCAGCTTGTTGTCAACTTTCTGTCTTAGATCTATCAGCAGTGCTCATGTAGATCTAGTCTGGCTGTCTCTGTCTCCTGTTGTTCATCCGTCAATCAAGTGCCCTGTTAGATACAGCTCCAGAATACCAGGAGAGTTACCCAAATCCACCAGTTTGTCTTGGGAGCTGGGGGTGTATGTTCACACACACCAGGATCATGGCTCTCAGGGACCCAGTATAATTGGGAAAAGTGAATCAGGGCAGACATCTAGAAGGTACATGATCACTGAGACTTGCAGGATCAATAGGAGGGCTGGGGTGAAAGGGGATGACAGGCTGAGTTACAGTCCTGGGAGTCTGAAAGGAAAAGACGTTGTAACCCCAACCCTCAGAGCCTAACTTCCTCTCCTGATCATGCTGGGGAGGAACCCAGGCTGGGGGAGAAGTTAAAAGAGGGGAGGGGCAGGAATGTCTAAGACGGCAACACCACTCCAGGGCAGCTCCGGCCAGTCTGCAGTCCGTTCATCTGCAGGCCACAGGCTCTGGGTAAGCTGGGACCCTCGGGGGAAACCCAGGAAGAGGACAGTCATACCCCAGAGTGAGGTGAGTCTAAGATAAGGGAAGGGAAAATATAGTTTTGAGGTTCCCCGGGCCCTGGAGGACTCCTCTGTCCAGCCTCTGTCTTTGTTCCCCAAAGAAGTGTAAACCATCCTCTTCTGCCCCCACTTCCCAGCATGGCCACCTCAGGCCCTCCTCTCCACCTCTGCTTCTGCTCCCCACCCGCCACCCCTACCCAGGAATCCTCTTTAAATCAGGTCAGTCTCAGTTTCCACACACTGGTCAGTGCATCTGGCTCTGGTTGAAGTCAGCAGCCCCTTCTTTGCCCTCAAACAGGAACCAGTGGTTGTAAGACAGGAAGTGCCTTAGGGGAAGTTATGGGCCCCAGACACTTCTCCATGCCCCACTTTAGCCCCAGCAATATCTGCTCAAGGAGAGCGGCTCTCCACACCAGCCAAGCTGGGGCCCCCCTTTTCCTGAGTTGCTCTGCCAGGTGGTGCTAGACACCGCCTTCCCTATTTTCCTGCCAGGCCTCGGCTCCTCCCTCAGCCTCCTCATCAGAACTTAGAGCTAGCTGGTGCTGGAAAGGCTCCTATGAACCAGCTCGTCAGCTTAGGGTAGGGGAAAGGTGGTAGGCTCTGGAGCTGGACAGACCTGGCCTCGAACCCCAACTCTGCCTCTTCTGGGCTGGATGTCCTTGTCAGGATCCAGCCTCGAGTCTCAGAACCTTCACCAAGGAATGGGCACCATAGTACCCTACATTGTTATGCTGATTAGCAGTGACAAACAGAAAGTGCCCTCCCCCACCCCATTCGGGGTTAATACAGATCTAAGGCTCCCCGGCTTGGGAAACTATTGTAACAGAGACACCCGAGTTTACAGATGAGGAACTTGGGGCACATGATTCACCTCAGGCCATTTAGCCTCGAAGAGCTGTGCTAGGTTTCCCAACCTACAGGCTAGTCTTCAGTCCTGAAAGCATGAGGGGAGATGGCAAGGTAACCCTCTGCACAGGTGGGTGGTGGTGCACAGGGAGCAGTGGGTAAAAAGTGGTGTGTGCGGTTCGTGGGTAGGTGGCCAGGGCCTCTTGGGACCAACCAGTGCTGGGGGAACAGACTTCATGGGGAGGCCCAGAGATGGCAGGGGTGGCGGTGGTAAGCTTCTGAAGGGTGAATGGTCTTGGGAACGAGTGAGGTAACCGGTGAGGGATGGACACCTATGGTAAGAAGTGAGTCAACACAGTCTGGGGTGAAGAATCTCTGGGAGAATCTTTTTTGTCTCTAAAACTATCAGAGGGAGAAGCTGAGATTCACAACAGATGAGGGGGATGGGGTGAACTGAAGCAAAAAAAGTTCCCTCTAATATTTACCCCTTTTCCCTACAGGAATGACGTGTGAGCAAAAGGATTTGTACCTATTTGGGGGTTTAGGGCTGGGGATGCTCCTGCTTCTGCTTGTGGTCGTTCTGTTCATCTGCCTGTGTCGGCTCCACAGGAGAGGTGAGCCCCACCCGCACCTCCCTCATTCCCCCTCTGTGAGGAAGGGGGCAGAAAGCAGATGCAGGGGGGCGGAGACAGTCCCAAGAGAGAGGCCGTGGCTTAGGCCGTGGTTTTGGCCGTGGGAACCCCAGGAGGTTGGCAAGTGAGGAAACACCTGGTGGGGGTGGGGAGAGTGAGTGAGCAGGGCTGGGAGGTGGCACAGGAGGCGGGGCACAGCCAAGCTGAGCTTCTTCTTTCCTTCCAGTGAGGAGGCTGGAGAGAAGCTTGGTGAGTCTGGGGGCAGGGAAGAGGGTGAGGGGGCAACAAGAGGCGGTGGAGTTGGGGGAGCAAAAGGCAGAAAGAAACGGGAGCATGAGGGAGACAGGAAATAAGAGAGAAACAGAAAGAGGGAAATAAGGAATGAGAAAAAGAGGAAAGGAAAGGCGTAGAGATGGAAAGAGGGAATAAGACAAAGGAGAGAGGGGGGAAGAAATGAGGGAGATTGGAGACAGAGTGAGACAGAGAAGTCAGAGTGAGAATGAGAGGCACAAGGAAAATGAGAGAAACCAAGAGAAAAAGGAGGAGAAGGAGATTAAGCATGATGAAGTGGGAGAAAATGAGAGAATGAGAGAGATACGAAGAGGAAAGGACAAGATAGACTGAAAGAGAGGTGAAGAGAGAGCTATAGATGGAGCACAAAGAGAGGCAACGAGGTAAAAAATTTTTAAAAAGTGGCAGTGGGAGCAGGGAGTGGCAGAACTTAGGGAGGGGGTGGACAGAGCAGGGAGACTCCTGGGGACCCCGTCAGTGCCCTCTGTCCGGGCCCCAGGTCCAGGCCTCAAAACAGGAGCTCCACTATGCGTCCTTGCTGAGGCTGCCGGAACAGGAGGGACCAGACATCCGAAAAAGGGAAGGCAACAAGGAGGACCCCAGCGGGGACTATGCCTGCATCGCCCAGAACAAACCCACCTGAATACCTGCAGATGCCTCCCCCAACCCACGGCCATCCCATGGTTCACCCAGTTAAGACCATGGTCTCGCCACCCTCCGTGTCTCAGGCTTCATCTATTTCAAGCCCCAGCTCCACAGGGCCAAGATCAAAACCTAAATTACTGGGACTTCCCTGGTTGTCCAGTGCTTAAGGCTCTGGACACGTCCACTGCAGGGAGCACAGGTTCGATCCCTGGTCAGGGAACTAAGATCCCACCTGCCGAGTGGCCAAAAATAATAATAAAATGGCCTTTCTTAAAAACAAAACAGAATCCTAAGTGATTTATCCTCCCACTCATTCTGGGGTCAGGTAGGGGGATTCACTGGGTGAGGAAGGGTGTTTGGGGACCCAAGCTCCCCTGAAGCTCAGAGAAGAGTATTTGCCTGTGGGCCATTGACAGTAGGACCAGTCATGTCAGATACTCCGCTCTTCTCAGGACAAAGGGCTTTAGCCCTTTGGGCAGGAGAGAGAGGTGTGCTGAGTCCCAGGATGGTGGTGGGAGGGGGCAGGATTGCTAGGAAGCTCCCTCCTTGGACCCTTCCAGACCAGATTTAGTCGCAGGAGGTAAGAGTTGGGAAAATCCAGAATGGGACACATTGGAGCATCTGGAGATGGAGCAGGAAATACACAAGACTCATAAGAAGGATGATGGGGTAGAGAGGAATTTATTAGGGTCTCTTGAAGAACTTGGGATCACTGGGGTCTGGAATCACTCATCAGAGGCCATCCAAGGAGTGACAGGGTGTTCCCTTGTGACAGTGGTCTGGAGGAGAGGCCACAGGAATCCCTCAGTGCTGCAGCCCTCCTCCTCCTTCTTGGTCTCTATCTCTGCTGGCTCCAGCCTTCTCACATGCCCTCCCATCTCCATGCCCATGTGTCCCGGCTCCAACACTCACATTTGCCCTGGTAATACATGCTGCTGCCCATAGCCACTGAGAGAAAGCTGAAGGCATAGAATCCAGCCCGAAGGAGGAGGACTGTGCCAGCCGCTAGCTGAGGAGGTCCTGCATGTTGCGGGGGGTTTGGGGAGGAGGGGGAGAAGGGCTCAGGAGAGGAGGCCCTGGGTAGAAGTGTGCAGAGGCTCGGGGAGGGCAGCGGGCCTTGGGGAGGGACTTTCTACTATCAGGGAGGGTGGGGCCTCTAGTCAAGGGGACATGGCTTTCTGGCACCTCACCTTCCTCCACCACCAGCAGGGTCCCATTCCCTGTTCCGACACCCAGGCCCAGCACCTCCACCCTGCACACGTAGACTCCAGTGTCACGGCCTCGGGTGTCCCAGATGTGCAGCTCAGCCTGGTGGTCACAGAGGAAGCGGGAAGAGGGGAGAGGGGCCAGGCGGCCCTGGAACTCTGCGGTCTCATTCCTCACCTCCATCCCTGGGGCCACTTTGTCCCGGTACCATGTGACAGAACCAATGGCCAAACTCCCTTGGCTGGCATTGAAGGAACAGGGCAGGAAGGCGGGGGACCCCTCCTGGGTACGGATTTCAGGGGGCTGGGACACCCAGAGAACACAAGATCCTGGGGGCAGAGAGAAGACACAGAGGAGCGCCTTCCCAGTTACTCCAGAGAGAAAAGACCTGAGAGCTTGTGGTAGAATGTCCCCGCTGTATGCGCACCCCCAGAGGGCCCCCAGGGACAAGTACTTTAGATGCCCCATTAAACCCTTTTTACCAATCTAATTTCTTAACATTGCTTATTAAACAGTTTTTCAAATTATTTTTCATACCAACTCTTACCCTCTCCCATCATTCTCTAGCTCCGTCCACTAGTAACATTTTGCTGAAATTTAACTTGTCACAGTTAAAGTGAAGCTCATTAATGAATGTGGCTGCCTAGTTAACTAATATCATTAATTATATTATTCCAGGTATTATTTTAGTACTGATAGCATTCCGCACCATACCATCTTACTACTGTTTTTTTGTTAAAGATCATTAAGTAAATCTCCAGGTAAAGCCATGGCTATAATTGATGGGGATCCCTAGTGAATTCATGTAAATTGATGAATTACATCAACTATTAAAATTCTTGATTAAATTCTCCAGTTAATGAAATTTACCACTCATTCTTCTGTTTCAGTGATTCTCAAGCTTGAGAGCTCATTGGAAACATCTGGAGTGTTTGTTAAACCAGATTCCCAAACCCCACTGCTGGAATATTTTATTCCGTGGTTCTGAATAAAATATTTGAATTTGCCCTAGGTCCCTGCTGATGCTGAAGCTGTAGGTCTGGAGTCCACATTGCATTTAGTTAATGAGTAGATCGGATAATTAAAATCAGTTTCATTAAGAAACTTAACTTAGATTTAATTAAATTCCTAAACTCCTAATTATATCTAAACCCTAGATAATAAGCCTAGTTTAATAAGCTTATTAAACTCATCGAATTAAAACTGACCCCTTAAAAAAATCTGACCCCTTCCTTCAAGCCCTTTTTTCTGGTTCTTTAGACTTTATCTTGTTAGGAAGTTGGCTGGGAAGAAAAAGGCTTCCCTGGTGGCTCAGATGGTTAAAAATCTGCCTGCAATGTGGGAGACTCATGTTCAATCCTCAGGTCGGGAAGATCTCCTGAAGAAGGGAATGGCAACCCCCTCCAGTATTCTTGCCTGGAGAATCCCATGGACAGACGAGCCTGGAGGGCTACAGTCCATGGGGTCGCGCAAAGAGTGGAACACAGGTGAGCAACTAACTTTCACTGGGAAGAAAAGAGTTCTAGCATGGAAGCTGGGGAATGACCCTCACAGCGGGTGACACGGAGGGAACTGCAAACTGGAGGAGTGCACCGGGTTTCAGCTTTACAGAGGGACCCCCTGCTTTCAGCCCCCACCCAGTCTGTTCCCCTGGGACATCTGTGTCCAGCCTCCCCATCCTTCCTCCTCCCAGCCCCACACCCCTCAGGCTCCTGGGAGAAAGCCCCGTCACCTGGACGGATGATGATAAAGATGAACAACAGCATCTGGGCCATGTCGGAGGGTGTTCCTGTTGATGAGGAGGGACATGAGCAGTGAGGTCTGGGTGGAGGAGAATGACCCACTACTTGTGACCAGGCCTTTGGTCACTGGAGGGGGGTGGGGAGCTTCCTATGACACAGAGGACTCACACATTACTTACCAAGGACCTTAACTCCCTGGGACCTCAGGCATCGAACGCATCCTTCCCTGAGGAAAGAGGATGCTGCTGACGGTGATATCTGCATTGCTAGGAGGAGGGGGCAGAGTGGGGGCCGGTTGCATAAGTGTTTAAGGGGAAGGGTGTGGCTTAGATGGCTGGTAATGCTTAGGTGGGTGGGTGGGTGGATGGGTGAGATCAGGATGTGGTTCCCCCATCTTCTGAGGTTCAAGAAGACTAACCCTTTACCAAGAATAAGCCTCCAAGAGCTTTTCTGAGCCCAGAGCTAACCCACTTCCCCTCCCCTTGGCTCAACAGCACCCAGGTCCACCCCATTCATTCCCTCCCCTCGAGTTAGGGCCCTCTGCTAGGGCTGCTCAAGAAATTCTGTAAATGAGAGGATTAGCAGAAGTCAGCTGACTGGTGGCAGCGGCAGTGAGTTGCCAGAGGCTTTGTCTGGAAGCTGTATTTGCACAGCAATCACCCTGTTTTGCTGGTAGCTCAGATGGTAAAGAGTCTGCCTGCAATGCAGGAGACCTGGGTTTGATCTCTGGGTCAGGAAGATCCCATGGAGAAGGAAATGGCAACCCACTCCAGTATTCTTGCCGGGAAAATCACATGGACGGAGGAGCCTGGTGGGCAACACTCCATGGGGTCACAGAGAGTCGGACACAACTGAGCGACTAACACACATACACAGTTTCACTTAGGCTGTGTTGACTTGGGTGTAGCTGATGGACAAGTTTGGATTCATTCAGATTCAGATCTCCATTAAAGGAATACACCTCTCAAAGAGGTCCACTTGACCAAGTGTGTTCTACACAGATTCAGGTAAAGTCACTCATCTTTATTATTTTATTCATTCTTTAGCTAACATTTCTTGAGAAATTACAAGGTGCCCCCACTATGGGAAATGCATTTTTCACAGACACAAAGGAAAGGAGACACACTGTGGGACTTCCCTGGTGGTAGAGTGGGTAGGAATCTGCCCGTTGATGCAGGGGACATCCCTTCCCTGGTCCGGGAAGGTTCCACCTGCTGCAGAGCAACTACTCTAGAGCCTCCTCGCTGCAACTACTGAACCCATGTGCTGCAGCGACTAAAGGCCACACACCTAGACCCTGTGCTTTACAATGAGAGAAGCCACTTCAATGAGAAGTCTGCACACCGCAACCAGAGTAGCCTTTGGTCTCCACAAATAGACAGAACCCTCGCACAGCAACAAAGACCCACACGGCCAAGATTACTTAATTTTTTTTTTTAAGACACTTTGTGTTACACATAGGTCCAAAGTTACACAGGGATTAGTACAAGTGTGCCACACGCTTTTGTATATGTATTAGCCACCTACATGAGATAACACAACATGTAGAAAAGAAAGATGACATATACGAACGCTGGGTGAAATCTGCCCAGCCCTCACCGCACAGTTTTTCTGTGACTCCCTTTATAGCGGTCCATATTCTTTGTTTCTGACCAAGTTTCTTGCTGTTTCACAGCACACTCATAGATCATGTAGTTCTCCATCTTCCACAGCAGTGATCTGGAGCTTTTTTTTGGATAATTTGTAATTTTATGGTTAAGAATGCTGACTTGGAGTCAGGCTGTGCTCAAAACGCCAACTCTCCTACAAACTAGTTACCTAATCTTGGACAAATTATTGAACCTCTCTGAACCACCTAGACAAGCACAGGTACCTCACAGTCTGGGAAGGACTGACTCAGCCGTTTCGTGAGCAGAGTGGCAGCCTCTTCAGGGTCATCTAACCAGAGGGTGTGGAGATGAGGTGGCATAGCAAGGCAAGGACCGCCCCCTGGTGGCCACAGAGCATGCGGCGGCCTGAGGCCCCAGTACAAGGCTCTTCACAACTGGGCCTTAACTGTAGCTTTCGCTCTGTTCCATACCTTGCCTTGTCCTGTCAATAACCCATCCTCACACCCAAAGGGTGAATGTGGAGCAAACTGTCTCTTCCACTCAACTGTGAGAATCCCATGATTTGGGGAAGGAGGGAAGGTCACCACCAGTGGAGTGGGGGTGAGGGGCTGAAATGGGCAACTGGCCTGAAGATAAAACTCTAATTCACAGACTCGATCACATGGCACTACTCCATGTCTCAGGGCAATGAGGCTTAGAAGTCAAGGCAACGTGAACGGGAATAATGGTTCCACTACTTACACATCTGTAAAATGGGAGTAGCTTTTGTCGGTTTCCAGACCCCACTGTAGCGCAGAGTCAGTGTATGTTATGTTAGCCTTTATCTCCCTCCCAGTCCTGGGCGAGAATGACCAGTGGTACAGTTGGGCCTGAACTCAAAGGTTTTTTGCTCTTTCCACCTCTTTTTGCTACCTAAGATTTCCAATATCCCAAAATGTTGTGGATTCTGAAGACCGTACTTGGCTTGTTTTAAAGACCATCTAGAATAAATCATGGTGTATGTGTGGATTCAAGGACCCTATTCAATAACTCTGAGAGCCTCTAAAGAACTTTAACCTGTGCCAATTAGCTCAGCAAAATCAAGGATGGAATTTTTCTTTTTTAAATAATTTTGCTTTGGGCTGTGCTGGGTCTTCTTTGCTTTCTGCAGGCTTTCTCTAGTTGCAGCACGCAGTGGTTACACTTGGTTGCAGTGTGCAGGCTCCTCATTGCGGTGGCTTTTCTTGTTTCAGAGCACAGGTTCTAGGAGCACGGGCTTCAGTAGTTGCGGCTCCTGGGCCCTAGAGTTCGGGGCTCAGTATTTGTGGTGTGTGGGCTTAGTTGCTCCACAGCATGTGGGATCTTCCCAGACCAGGGATCGCACCTGTGTCTCCTCCATTGCAAAGCAGATTCTTATCCACTAAGGGAGTCTTTGAATGGAATTTTTCAAAACAAACTTTTACCAGCTACTTGAGAAGAAACACAAGAAGTAGGAATAAAAAAGTTGTGGAATGTATGTATACACATCTCGCTTGATAAATCTGACAGTGGTCTGCCTTGAGGCTGGTCAGGGCCAATAAACTCCCAACTTAGAACAGGGAAAGAGGTGAAAAAACAGAAGAGTTTCTGGAATCATAGCACAGGTGACCCCATCTCACCTAGTGTTTCCTCCTCCAAGTGTTGGCAAGGGTGAGACGTGGGGAACTTCTCCAGTCAGTCAGTTCAGTTCAGTTCAGTCGCTCAGTTGTGTGTGACTCTGCAACCCCATGGACTGCAGCACGCCAGGCTTCCCTGTCCATCACCAACTCCCAGAGTTTACTCAAACTCATGTCCATTGAGTCGGTGATGCCATCCAACCACTTCATCCTCTGTAGTCCCCTTCTCCTCCCGCCTTCAATCTTTCCCAGCATCAGGGTCTTTTCAAATGAGTCAGTTGTTCGCATCAAGTGGCCAAAGTATTGGCGTTTCAGCTTCAACATCAGTCCTTCTAATGAATATTCAGGACTGATTTCCTTTAGGATGGACTGGTTGGATCTCCTTGTAGTCCAAGGGACTCTCAAGAGTCTTCTCCAACACCACAATTCAAAAGCATCAATTCTTCGGTGCTCAGCTTTCTTTATGGTCCAACTCTCACATCCATACATGACCACTGCAAAAACCATAGCTTTGACTAGATGGACCTTTGTTGGCAAAGTAATGTTTCTGCTTTTTAATATGCTGTCTAGGTTGGTCATAACTTTTCTTCCAAGGAGTAAGCAATTTTAATTTCATGGCTGCAGTCACCATCTGCAGTGATTTTGGAGCCCAAAAGAATACTGCCACTGTTTCCACTGTTTCCCCATCTATTTGCCATGAAGTGATAGGATCAGATGCCATGATCTTAGTTTTCTGAATGCTGAGCTTTAAGCCAACTTTTTCACTCTCCTCTTTCACTTTCATCAAGAGGCTCTTTAGTTCTTCTTCACTTTCTGCCATAAGGGTGGTGTCATCTGCATATCTGAGGTTATTGATATTTCTCCCACAATCTTGATTCCAGCTTGCGCTTCATCCAGCCCAGCGTTTCTCATGATGTACTCTGCATATAAGTTAAATAAACAGGGTGACAATCTACAGCTTTGACGTACTCCTTTCCCTATTTGGAACCAGTCTGTTGTTCCGTGTTGTTCCAACTTCTCCAGTCAAGTCCTTATAAATATTTTTTGACTAATTAATGGCTCTCAGGTTATACCCTCAATCTCTGACCATGACTTCTCAAAGGTTCACCCCACCTTTGGCCTCTTTTAAAAAAAAAAAATTTACTTGGCTGCACCAGGTCTTATTTGGGGCATCTTTCAGTTGTGGCTCATGGGATCTTTCGTTGAGGTATGTGGGATCTAGTTCCATGACCAGGGATCCTACCTGAGCCCCTGCAGTGGGAGTACAGAGCCTTAGCCACTGGACCACCAGGGAAGTCTCTTGCCTCTCTTTCTCGCTGTCACGGTCCAACTCCCTCACATTCACCAAGAGCAGGCCCCTGGCTCTCCAGCTTTCTATTTCAACCTCTGCCATCTCTCTAGAAGACTTAATGTCCGTGTATATGATATTTTTATATACAGATATAAATATATACAGTAAAGTTCAGTTCAGTCACTCAGTCTTGTCCTACTCTCTGCAACCCCATGTACTGCAGCACAGCAGGCTTCCCTGTCCACCACCAACTCCTCAGTTCAGTTCAGTTCAGTCGCTCAGTCGTGTCCGACTCTTTGCGACCCCATGAATTGCAGCATGCCAGGCCTCCCTGTCCATCATCAACTCCCAGAGCTTGTTTTTTCACCTCTTTTCCTGTTCTAAGTTGGGAGTTTATTGGCCCTTAAGACAGACCACTGTCAGATTTATCAAACCAGAGATATCTGTACATCCATTCCATAACTTTTTTATTCCTATTTCTTGTCTTTCTTCTTGAGTAGCTGGTAAACGTTTCTTTTGAAAAAATTCCATCCAAGGACTTCTCTGGTGGACAAGAATCTGCTTTGCAACGGAGAAGACATGGGTGCGATCCCTGGTCTGGGAAGATCCCACATGCTGTGGAGCAACTAAGCCCACACACCACAACCACTGAGCCCTAAACTCTACAGCCCATGAGCCGCAACTACAGTAAAGTACATAGATCTTAAGTGTAGAGTTTGATGACCTCTGGCAAAGATACGAGCCCATGTAAACTGCACTGCAACTGATATACAGATCATTTCCATCACCCCAGAAAATTCTCCTATGCCCCTCTTTGGTCAATCCTTTTCCTCTCCCAGAAGCAACTACTGATTTATACTCCTATAGATTAGTTTAGTCTGTTCTTTTAAAAAAAAAAAAAAAACAATATTCACTTACATGGCTGTGTCAAGTCTTCGTTGCGTCATGCCGGATCTTTCTGCGGCAGCACACAGACTCTCTAGTTGTGATGCACCCACTCAGTAGCTGCTGATCGAGGGCTCCAGAGCACATGGGCTCCAGTAGTTGCAGCACACGGGCTTAGTTGCTCCGAGGCATGTGGGGTCTTAGTTCCCTGACCAGGGATTGATCCTGAGTCCCCTGAATTGCAAGGCAAATTCTTAACCACTGGGCTACCAGGGAAGTCCTAGTTTAATCTGTTCTTGAACTTCATACAAATGGAACTCCTGTACCCCGCTTCTTCCATTCTGCATAATGCCTGTGAGATTCATCTGTTTTGATCTAGGTATATCAGTAGTTTGTTCCTTTTTGTTGCTGAGTGGTATTTCATTTATGGATGTATCACACCTTGCTTATCCATTCACTTGATGATGTATTAGGTTATTTCTATTGGTTGGGTATTACGCATACATCTCCTGTGAACATTCTTGCACATAATTTGCCAATTATTTTTCAACACACCAATTTCACAGTTGCTTTGCCTTGTCTACTCCAACTATCACCCTGACTCTGTGTGACCCATACCTCGGATCTTTTCTCCATCTTACCTCTTCTTTCTCAAGGACACAAAAGCAACCAGACCTGAGTCCCTCTGGCTCCTGTACCCGCCACACGCGCTTTCACACCATTCTCCTGTTGGTAGACTTTTGCGTTGTTTCTCCTACTTTCATTCAACTAACTGAGCATCTACCATGGGCTTACCCAGGCAATTCTCTCAAGATGCTTCCCTGGTGGCTCAGATGGTAAAGAATCTGCCTGCAATTTGCGAGACCAGGGTTTGATCCCTGGTTTGGGAAAATCCCTTGGAGAAAGAAACCGCACAGCCACAGTTTTAACCAATGCTATTCTCAACCTGTATCTCCATCTCAATCTCCAACCTTTGCCTCAGGCCTTTTTCTGAAATCTGATATGCTCTCTAGGCATATCCCCCAGAATGTTCCACAGGCATTTCAAAACCATCAATGTCCACCTAAACTGGGTCAGCCTTCTACATTCCCCACCTCAGTGAATGGAAACACAATCTACCCAGACATTCAAAGCAAAATCCCGGGACTTGTCCTATGCTGCCTTCTCCTTCCGTTCCCCATCCAAACAATCCCCAAATGCTAATCACTCTGCCTCTGGGATATCTAAGGGTCTTTCTCTGCCTCTTGGTTCTTACTTCTAGCTAAGGCCCGCATCATCTCAAGATGAAACCAGGACATTGCTTCTCTGATAGACAGTGGTTTCTTCTCAATATCCATTCCACGCCTCCCCCTCTGAGTATCAAGGCTCATCCATCTATTTATTCAACTTAGCCTTTACTGAGTGCCTTCCCTGTGCTAGGCACCCTATCTTCATCCTCCCTGATCTTGCTCTCACCTCTGTCCTTGTCTCTCATACGTCTCTGTCCACAACTCTTTTTTGTCTCACCATCTTTATCTGGTGTCTTCCTATCTCTCTACCTGCATGCTGCATCTCCTTCTGCTTTCCCATCTTTCTCCACATTGTCCCTCCCCATCAGGACACCTCTTTCCCCTACTCCATCTCTTACCCTCTTTCTCCCTGATTTCCCTTTGAGTGGGAGAATGAGTTAATGATGGCAAAGTGCTCACCTTTCCCTCTGAGGACTGATCACCCCGCCCCCACCACCCCCACTGAGAAACCTTTCCTAACACTGACACTTAGCTGGCTGGGACCACTTCTGGGTGCCTGAAGACTCTTGTGCAAGGATTCCTGTTTTTTAAAAAATGAATATTAGAGGAAGGCTTTACCTTACATCTGTCAGAAACTGATAAATCAAACAAGCACATAATTACTAAAGACATGAAAGAGTGAAAACAGACAATTAACAAGCTTGATCGAATGGGACTACGTAGAATATTAGAATAATTAGAAAATATCCATTATTTTTAGGTACACAGATAGATGTTAAAAAAAAGAATCAAAATCATTTAGAACACAATTCCTGACCAACATCCATGACAACATAAAATAATAACAAGAATATTTATCATGGGCTTGGAAAATTTACAACTGCATTTCTGGGACTTCCATGGTGGTCCAGTGGTTAAGACTTCACCTTCCAGGGCAGGGGGTGTGGGACCAGTCTCTGGTCAGGGAGCTAAGATCCCACATGCCTCATGGCCAAAAACCCAAACATAAAGCAGAGTAACAGTGTAACAAATTCAATAAAGATTTAAAAAAAGAAGGCAAACATTCTTTTTAAAAATGCATTTTTAATATATTTATAAGCTTTAAAAACATACTTCTAAATAATTGAAATGTTAAAAGAAAATATAATGGAATTTAAAATATTTTGAATGGGAGTTCACTGGTGGTCCAATGGTTGGAATCCAGTGCTTTCATTGCCAGGGTCTGGATCATCCAGGAACTAAGATCACACAAGCCGCAAGGCATGGCCAAAAAAAAAAAAAAAAATTATTTTCAATTGAATGGCTGAAAACACTGCCTATCTAAACTGCTGTGAGATGTAGCTAAAACAATTCATGGAATAAAGTAAATGTGAGGATTAGGAAAGAAAGTTTGAAAATCAATGAACTGAACAGATATTTCAAGAAATTAGAAAAAGTACACAGAATAACGACCCAAAATTTAGGATGGAAATAATAAAGATACTTTTAGAAATTAATGAACTAGAAAACAAAGAAACACTAGAGCAGAAAAATACATATTTACAGAGACTACTTATATTAAAAAATCTCCCATCAAATTGGTAAAGCATGAAGAGAAAAGGCATACACATACACACAGAAAAGTAATTTATAGGGAATGCAATATCTGATACATTACATATTTATATTACAAATTTTGATAAGACAAAATAACTTTCTAGAAAAATATATAACCAAAACTGACTCAAAAAAAAATTAGAAGCCTGATATACCTAAAACCATTAAAGAAGTCGAATCAGACATTCAAAATTTAACCACCAAAAATATCACCAAGCCCACATAGCTATAAAATCATCAAAACAAAGGTCACTCCAATCATATAAAAATTATCCTGAAAGTGAAAGTCGCTCAGTCATGTCCAACTCTTTGGGACCCAATGGACTATATATTATAGTCCATGGAATTCTCCAGGCCAGAATACTGCAGTGGGTAGCCTTTCCCTTCTCCAGGGGATCTTCCCAACCCAGGGATTGAACACAGGTCTCCCACATTGCAGGCGGATTCTTTACCAGCTTTATTAATATTTTTTCTCACATCTATGTTCATAAAGGAAATTGTTTAATAACTTCTCTTTCTCAAAAGCCTTGCCTAGCTTTTGGAGCAAGGTTATATTAATCTTATGAAGTTCAGAAACTTTTTCTGTTTTCTGACCACCACAAAACTTTTTCTGTTTTCCTAGTGGTCAGAAAACAGACCCTAAAAAACCTAAAACCAGAATTTACTAAATAGTATAAAACTTAACCGGGAGTTCCTTGGTGGCCTGGTGGTTAAAACTTGCTTCCACTGCAAGGGGCATGGGTTTGACAATTAAAGCATTTTACAAAAGCTGTTCATGATAAACAATGACTCAGATTTTTAAAATAGAAAATATTTCACAACAGTTATCTATGATTTAAAAAATTAGGACTGTATATAAAATGCTTCCTTCTCTCATTAAATTTAGTGTATATTTTTGAAATGATTGTCTTTTTTTCCCTTCTACACCTCTCCTCCTGTTCCTCTTAATACCCCCATGTTACCCATCATCTTTTCTGGGGATACTTGCATTTCTGACAGGCGTCCTTCCTTCACTGCTAGAAGTTGACACTAAGTTTTGTTGTTTTTCAAATCATGATGAATTTTGAGAAACAATTTCCACCTGCTTTTGGCAATACATTTCTGGTGTGTTGTCACCTTTTGGAAAATTGCGTTCCTCTTCTTTACCTTTTTTTTTCATAGTTAATTGAACAGAAGCTTTGGTCATTTCTTTTTGTTACTCATCCAAATGAGCCAGAGGGCTTCCCTAGTGGTCTAGTGGTTAAGAATCTGCCTGCCAATGCAGGGGACACGGTTCCTGTTCCAGAAAGGTTCTACACAACTAAGCCTGGGTACCACAGCTACTGAGACCGCCCTCTACAGTCTGTGCTGTGCTCTGCAACAAGAGAGGCCCTCACACTGCAATAAGGACCCAATAGAGCCAAAAATAAATGTCTTTTAAAAAACAGAGAGAGAAACTTTTAAGTTTAAAAAAAAAATGAGCTAGATTCTTCTAAACTATTAGCAGCAGGACCTTTGGAGCAGGGGGCAGGATGGCTTTCCAGATTTACAAGTTCAAGGACTCCTTCTCTTTGCCACGTGCTGTGCTGAGTCGCTCAGTCGTGTCCAACTCTTTGCGACCTCAAGGACTGTAGCCCGCCAGGCTACCCTGTCCATGGGGATTCTCCAGGCAAGAATACTAGAGTGGGTTACCATGCCCTCCTCCAGGGGATCTTCCCAACCCAGGGATTGAACCTAGGTCTCCAGCATTGCAGGCAGATTCTTTACATCTGAGCCACCAGGGAAGCCCCTCTTTTGCCATAAACAATGGATTATTTTCCTTAAAATTTGGTACCTCTGTATAGCCACTACCTCCACAACCTCTGAGAACCTCTCCCAGTTAAGCAAGCATTTACTGCCTACCCCCAGCCTCAGGCTTCTTTATTTCACAGAAGAGCTCACAGGCTGCCGTTTCCCAAGTTCACCTAAGGTGATGAACTTAATATTAAAAGGAGAATTTTGCTGGCACTTTCTGAGATCTGCTGCCTCCGGGTCCCTTTGGGTGCTTTAAAACATTCTCTCAGATTTCTCCAGTGGTCCAATGGTGTTGAACAAGACTCTTGAGTCCCTTGAACTGCAAGGAAATCCAACCAGTCCATCCTAAAGGAAATCAGTCCTGAACATTCATTGGAAGGACTGATGCTGAAGCTGAAACTCCAATACTTTGGCCACCTGATGCAAAGAACCGACTCATTGGAAAAGACCCTGATGCTGGGAAAGATTGAGGGCAGGAGGAGAAGGGGACGACAGAGGATGAGATGGTTGGATGGCATTACCGACTCGACGGACATGAGTTTGAGCAAACTCTGGGAGTTGGTGATGGACAGGGAAGCCTGGCGTGCTGCAGTCCATGAGGTTGCAAAGAGTCGGACATGACTAACCGAACTGAACCAGTGGCTAAGATTCCACACTCCCAGTGCAGGGGGCCCAGGTTTGGTCCTTGGTCAGGGAACTAGGTCCCACATGCCACAACAAAAATTGAAGATCCCACGTGCCTCAACTAAGACCCAGCACGGACAAATAAAGAAATATTTTTTAAAAAACAAAAGCATTCTGTCTTCACCTTTACTGGTATTTGAATCTGCTCAGTCAGCACCGCTCTTAGCTTTTCTCTCCAGGTGTTAGGCCTTTCCTCCCAGGAAGGAATATTTGCTTTTTTTTTTTTAAGCAGTCACTGGGACCCTCCCTATTCGCCTGGTTTTCTGGAAGGATGCCTGGGACTGCCTGCTCAGTGGGGAATTGGTCACACAGATGCATAAATTGGAGCTTGTAGGCACTCTGTATCTCCTAGCTTCACTGAAAATGTAGTGTGTGTGTGTGTTTCCAATCTCTTTACAGGTGTCAAGAAGAGAAATTTAGAAATAAACTGCTGCCACATTCCCCTCAAAGCTCTACAAGGAGGCTTTTTAGAAAAGAGAAATCTTTGGCAGTAGCAATCTTGGTGAGTTGGTTATGGCTCTATGGAGCTGTCCCTTGTCAGCTCAGAATCCTCACTTGTTCTCCGGCCTCAGGGAAAGCCTTTGGTTAACCAATTCCTGTCTGGTGCAAACACCAGGATGCCCTTTTGTTCATTTACAATAAGAAATAAGGCTGCAGAGACCAGAGACCTGCTACTTCCCAGTTCCTCCAACTCTCTCTCTCTCTCTCTCTCACACACACACACACACACACGGATCATTTAGGGTCCCAGCTGGAAATCACATCTTCAAATTTGATTAATTTGAGGAGATAGTTTATTTACAAGGGTGTAGTGGGGTTTGAGGAGATAGTGTATTTACAAAGGTGTAAAGGCAATGGCACCCCACTCCAGTACTCTTGCCTGGAAAATCCCATGGACGGAGGAGCCTGGTGGGCTGCAGTCCATGGGGTCGCTAAGAGTTAGACACGACTGAGCGACTTCACTTTCACTTTTCACTTTCATGCATTGGAGAAGGAAATGGCAACCCACTCCAGTGTTCTTGCCTGGAGAATCCTAGGGACCGGGGAGCCTGGTAGGCTGCCCTCTATGGGGTCGCACAGAGTCAGACACGACTGAAGCGACTTAGCAGCAGCAGCAGCAGCAGCAGCAGCAGCAGCAGCAGCAGTGGGATTTAGGGAGAAGGCAATGGCACCCCATTCCAGTGTTCTTGCCTGGAGAATCCCAGGGACGGGGAGCCTGGTGGGCTGCCGTCTCTGGGGTCACACAGAGTCGGACACGACTGAAGCGACTTAGCAGCAGCAGCAGCAGTGGGATTCAGGGGCTTCCATGGTGGTTCAGATGGTAAAGAATCTGGCTGCGATGAGGGGGACCCAGGTTTGATCCCTGGGTTGGGAAGATCCCCTTGAGGAGGGCATAGTAACCCACTCCAGTATTCTTGCCTGGAGAATTCCCATGGACAAAGGAGCCTGGTGGGCTACAGTCCATGGGGTCACAAAGAGTCGTCTGCAACTGAGTGACTATGCACAGCACAGCACAGAGGGGTTTATTGAATCACAAGGGATATTGCGACCCCGGCCCAAAGGGATGAGCAGAGAAGAGATTATGGCAGAGGCTCTAACTCATTTTGTGCCATAAATCTCTTTGGCATTCTGGTACATCAAATTAAAGAATATATAACAAAGTAAAACCATTACACTGTTTCAGTTATCAAAATATCAATAAATGTTGGGATAGAATAAACCATGTACTTACTACCACATGATAAGACAAGAGATTTAAAATGCAGGCAAGTTGAAGTTAGATTTTAATAAAGGTATATTAGTATAAAAGACATTGTTGCTGGCTTGAGTAAGAACTTTAGGGATTTCCCTGATGGTCCAGTGGCTGAGATTCTGTGCTCCCAGTGCAGACGGCACAGGTTTGATCCCTGGTCAGGGAACTAGATCCCACATGCGGCAACTAAAAGACTGGGGCAGCCAAATAAATACAATTAATTAATTTAAAAAATAACTTTAAAACTGTGAAGTGGTCTTTGACAAGGTGACACATGTAATGCTGGATGTGAGAAGAGGATGTACTTTTTCATCTTTTCCAAATTTCACAGACCTCCTGAGATTTATTCCCTGGACTTCTGAAACCTGGAAAAGGACAGAGTCATGTAGAGCAGGTTGCCTGGAGGGGAGCCTTGCCCATAGATGGAGGTGTCAGCCAGCCCAAGGTGACTCTGTAGGAAAGGAGCCAGAGGAATGAATACCCTTAACTTAATGTTCTCCCGCCCTGCTCTTTTCCTACCAGGCTCCCCATTAGCCAAAACAGCCAGAACTCAGAGGTGCCCTTGGCATGGTCTATACAGGTTAGTCTCTTGGGACACAGAACAGAGTGGGAGAGGGAAAATGGAGGGGGCAAGCAGAAGACATCCATGCCACCCCCCCATACACACACACAGACAAGCTTTCTAGCCCGTGTATTTTCTTTGCGGAGGTACCCAGAGGGCCTAATTCTAACAGGAGGTCCCCTGCAGAGTGTAGAACCATATCAAGGCCCTCCTACCCCTTAGCAACAGGGCACTAGGCTCATAAAGGATGCTAACCTCACAGGGTTCTAGATGGCCATTTCCTGAGCCAGCTCAGCACTCTCTCCCTGACTGCTTGGCTTGGACACTAACAACCCTAGTCTTGGAGACACTTCCTTTTTTCTGCCTCCAAGACCCACAGTCCCACTGCCCAATGTCACATACTTCAGCCACGTTTATACCTTTGGTGAGTACAGCAAGTCCTGCAGGCTGGGGAGTCACTTAGTCACTTCAGGGCCCGTGGCTCTCAACCTTGAGTGTGTCAGAATCATCTGAGGCATTTGTTGAAAAGCTATTGCTGGACACCACCCCTAGAGTTTCTGATTCGGTAGGTCTGGGATGGATCCATTTCTGACATATGCTGGTGGAAGGATCACTCATTGAGAGCCACTGCTTTAAGGAGACTGCTTGTCTCTGCTGAGATCCAGAGTTTGCAGCCTCACTGTCAGAAAGTTACCCACTTCCCTTATTTCCAGGTTCATGGTGGATTCCTAGCTCCCTGGCAGCTCTCTGCCCAGAGGCCCCGCCTCCCCTTCAGCTCTGACTGCAGACTCTTTTCGGTCTGTGGAGGGTGGGGTGGGGTGGCAGAGGCCCCTGGGTTTGGGTGGGAGGCGTCTTCTTGCATCACTGCTCTTCACAGGCTTTCCCATGTCTGTGTTTATGCTGAGTTTCACTCATTTGCCTATCTTGTTGCTCTTTGCTCTTCACTTTTGGCCCATGGTCAGAGTAGCTGTCACTTTCTCTTTCCCAGGGAGTCCTCTTGAGCATCTCAGTTCTGCCTCACCTTGGTCGTCTGCCAAGTCAACTTCAGGGAAAGGCTGCGTGGGGAGGCAATCTCAGTCCAAATAAAAGCCAGATTCTCCCCAACAGCCTACAAGGCCGTAGGCAATCTGGCCTCATCTCCTGCCTGTTTCCCCTCACACACCCAGCTCCAGCTACACTGGCCTCCTGCTGCTTCACGAATACTCAGACATCCAGACATGTCCTCACTTTAGGACCTTTGCATTTTTTGTTCCCTGTGCTTGAAGTGCTCCTCTCCTGCATATCCACGAGGCTTGTTCCTTCACCTGCTTGAAATCTTTACCCAAATATCCTTTTCTTAGGGAAGCCTCCCTGAGCACCTCATTTATTTATTAAGTAATATTTATTTCGCCACGCCAGATGTTAGTGCGGCACACAGGATCTTCGATCTTCATTGCACCATGAGAACTCTTAGCTGTAGCATGTGGGATCTAGTTCCCTGACCAGGGATCAAACCCGGGCCCCTGGCATTGGGAGCACAGAGCCTTAGCCACTGGACCACCAGGGAAGTCCCCCGAGCACCCTATTTAAATCTGCAGTCCACGCAGCCCTTCCTATCCCCCTCCCTACTTTGCTCTTCTCCATAGGCACCTACCATCTTTGATATACTTGTTTTTCTTATCTGTCTTCCTTAATTAGATTGTCCATGAGGACCAGAGTTTACATTTACCTGGTTCATTGGGCCAAGCAAGGCGCCTGGCATATAGTAAGTACTCAATAAACATTTGTTGAATTAGCATATGAATCTAAAAAATGGATTTCCCCCACTAGGCACTGAGACCTTCGGGAGGGCAGGTTTGCAGTCTTCCCTGCAGAGGAAGAGATAGCAATAAAGGGAACTCAAGAGGCTAGAGTCCCCTCCAGCATCTCCCCAACGCATATGGGTCAGGGCAAGGGCAGTGAGAAGTGAAAACTCCCTTCTGCAGAAGGGGAAATAGGTTGGGGTGGGGGTGGGGGACAGAGAAAAGCAAAGGTGTGCCCATCAGTACTAAGACTGTGGCTGGAGCTCAGTGCAGGGAGTTTAGACAGAAGTGTCTCAGTGAGGGGGACGCACAGTCTTCGTCTCCCCTAGAGCCACTGGCCCAAAGGAGTGTGCCTAGGAGGGCATTTATCAGGGGCTGCTGCCCACTCTGTTGAGTAAGGAGTGGGGAGCTACTCCCACTCTGTTGAACCCACAGTGACCAGCATCCCTCACACCCTAAGGTCAGCCTCACCCTTGGCTCTTGTATCCACTAACACTGTCTCTTTCAGCACCACTGGCCTCCAAAGAATCCACTGTCTTTTTTTGGCTGTGCCACGCAGCTTGTGGAATTTTAGTTCCCCGACCAGGGACTGAACCTGGGCCTGAGGCAGTGAGAGCACTGGAGTCCTAACTACTGAATCATCAGGGAATTCTCCCACCAAAGATTCTACTTAAATTCTCAAATTTCAGAGATCTGTAGACTTCACTGAAAGTTTCAAAGGAGATAAGATGAAGGGATTACATTGCATATCCTAAAGCAAACAAACTAAGACTCCCTTGTCAGACACTTCTGTATTTCCAAGTGCCTCTCTGGAGCCACCAGGATGGAAGTGAAGTGTCTCTTCCTTTCCAGACCCTGCACCCATCTCATCACCCTCCCGGATCTGCCAGCGACTTCAGGTTCTTCTCCGGTCCAGAGTACAGAAAAATTTAGTCTGCCTTTCCTCAGCTTCCTATCCAAACCTGCATGTCCAGACTTGTGAAACCTGGGCCTCAGTCACCTGAAACTCCAGACCTGTTCAGAGATTCTCTCTTCCTGAGAATCAATGCCCCTGGGGTCTTACAGACCTTCCCCTGTGGTTTATCAGAACATTTCTTACACGTACACCCTGGGCTCTCCTTTAGAGGAATGAAGAATGTTATTTTCTCGTCTCATTTCTAGACCCTACTCCCCCTTTTTCTTGGGTGCTACTGTCAGCAGAAGCTGAAGAGGAAGTGAGGCCTGGGACTTAGAGGAGGAGGGAATGAGGGGAAAGGGGAAGTTTGGGAGGCAGGCCTCCAGGAAGCTGATGGGAGAGGAGAGCTGGCAGACAGAGAAGGCACCCAGTCTGTGTTGTTTCCTCCATCTCAACCAGCACCTGCTGAGCTATGAGCGAAACTAGGGATTTACAGGGTAGGGAAGGTGGAATAGGCAGGATTCTAAAATGGGAAAAAGGAGCTGGACAGTACTGGGCTCGGGGGCTGGGAAGCTGGCTTATGAAAGCAGAACTGTAATGGCTTCAGGCTGAGCTTGGGGGTGAGGAGAGGAAGGTGGGGTGAAGCTACATTAACCTTTGCGCTCCTTCAGGAGGAAAAGCCTTTGGGCTGCGGAAAGCCCAGCAGGAAGAGAGAATCAATGAAATCAACCAGGTAAAAGGAAGGGCCTTGGCCAGGGCAGTGGGTAGGGTGGATTGGGGGGGGGCGTGTTGTTGGACCGGGTGGGGGGCCCTACCCAGGTTCTTGCTTTCCCCCTACAGCAATTCCTGGATGATCCCAAATACAGCAGTGATGAGGACCTGCCCTCCAAACTGGAAGCCTTCAAGAGTGAGGGGATAACTCTAGGGGTGGAGAAGGGGGTGAGGAGGGTAGGCTTTCCCCAGGGAGAGAGGACAGAAGAAACAAAGTCTATATTTTTAAAATAATTTTATCTATTTATTATTTATTTATTTTGGCTGAGCTGGTGGGTCTTCATTGTGCAATAGGCTTTTCTCCAGTTTCGGGGAGCAGGGGTTACTCTCTAGTTGTGCTGCATGGACTTCTCATTTTGAGGGCAAGAGGGCTTCAGTAGCTACGGTTCCCTGGGCTCTATAGAACAGCCTCAGTAGTTGTGGCACTTGGGCTTAGCTGCTTTGTGGCATATAAGGGATCTTCCTGGGCCAGGGATCGAACCCCTGTCTCCTGCATTGGCAGGCCGGTTCTTTACCACTAAGCCACCAGGGAAGCACACAAAGTCTACTTTTGAGGTGGGAAAATGGCAGGTTGCCTCTGTTGCCGCCCTAGTAACAGCCCCTTTCCCTGGCCTGTCCCTCTCTCAGTACCCTCTCTGGTTCCCGACACCTTAACAGGGCCCCTCAGCTCCCCAACCCCTACTTCCTCTACCTGCCCCATCTCTTCCTCCTCTTCTCCCATCTGCAACCCCTTTCTCAATCCCTGCCCTGCCTCTGCCTGTGACCCTCCAGCCAGTGCTGACCCTCTCTGCTTTCTCCCCTCATCCAGAGAAATACATGGAGTTTGACCTGAATGAAGATGGAGGTATCGGTAAGAAAGGGGTGATTTGGGGGAAGTGTGCAGAGCTACAAGAGGGAGGTCTTTCCTACAGTGCTCCATTTCCAGTGGTTTGGGAGAGATGACAGTGACCAGAGTAGGGTGTGTGTGTGTGTGTGTGTGTTAGTTGCTAAGCTGTGTCTGACTCTTTGTGATCCCATGGACTGTAGCCTGCCAGGCTACAGGAATTCTGCCGACGGAATTCTCCAGGCTAGAATACTGGAGTGGGTTGCCATTTCCTTCTCCACCAGAGTAGGATGGGGAATGGTAATGAGATGGTGGAGGTAACAGAGAGAGAGAGAGAGAGGGGCTTCCCTCTTCTCACCCCCATCTTCTGTGCCTCCAGATATCATGTCCCTGAAGCGAATGATGGAGAAACTTGGGGTTCCCAAGACCCACCTGGAGCTAAAGAAATTAATCATGGAGGTATCCAGTGGCCCTGGGGAGACTTTCAGCTACTCTGACTTTCTCAAGATGATGTTGGGCAAGAGATCTGCCATTCTAAAAATGTGAGAGTCCAGTTCCAGCCTCTCCTACACTTAACTGTTTTCTCTTCCCCTGTCTCCATCCCCAGGCCCACCTTCTACACATAGCCCAGCATGCATTTCTCTTCTGTCTTTCGAGAGACCCTTCCCAGGTCCTATTCTCATCCATGATTCTGGTCCCCAAGGCCCTCAAGACTCTGACTCCTGCCCTTTCTCCTTCTCCCCCCACCCTCACAACCCTCATCCTTTTCTGGACTTTCACAGCACACTAAAACTTATTCTCTTGAGAAGATTGTCCTCTGATCCCCGTGTCTCTTCCCATCTCAACCAGGATCCTGATGTATGAAGAGAAAGCAAGAGAACAGGAGAAGCCAACAGGTCTCCCAGCCAAGAAAGCTATCTCTGAGTTGCCCTGATTTGTGGTGAGGGAGGTGTGGTGGAATTGAAGGGGCTTCTAATGACTCCAACATAGAAAAAGAAGACAAAATTGTGAACCAGAGCCAGACTAACTTAAATAAATTATCCTCCTTCAGATGAATTCAGCTTGGTTACTGTTTGATTTTTTTCCCCCTGGGTTTGGGAAGGGGTGAAGCATCTGTGAGAGAAGGGTAGCAAGGATTTGCCCATATGAGCAGTCCATCAACAATTCTGTAGTATATTTACCACATAGCAGATGATTTTGTCCAACGGCGGGATGTATAAGACAGCCTGACCTCAAGGAATTTAAGTGGGATGAAAAGACATGTATAGACAAAAAAAAAAAAATAGCTCAAGCTCATGATGAAGAGCAAAAATTACCTTGAACCAACATCCTCTATTACTATAAGCTTTGTAACCTCAGAAAATCCTTCAGCCTCTCTGAGTCGTTCATTTGAAAACGAGAATAAGAGGATCTACCCTGCAGTGCGTGACATATCATAAGCCCTCAATAATGTTTAAAACTTGAGTGGATGGACAGATAGATGAAAGAACTGTTGTTATTCAATTAAGGATTCACAACACTATAATGGCTGATAATTTAAGCGAAAATGAGTCTTGAGGTCCTTTTGGAGGCAAGCTACAAAAACTGAGCCTAATAAAAGGAAAAGGGGCTTGTACTAGGAGAGTACTGAGGGCAGATTCCAAGAATACAGGATCCCTGGATGGCAGATAGGATTAAATAGCCAACTTCAGGGAAGGCAAGAAGCCTGAGAGTTCCCAGGCCTTTGGTGAGGGTATTCCTGAACTCTTCCCCCAAAGGGTCCAGTCCGGTTAACTCCAGCAACTCCGAGTTGCTGGCCACTGTTTCAGATTTCCCTACTCCCTGGAAAGCAAAAATCAAGTTGGCCCAGCTTGTTTCATGTCCCAAGGAGAGACCAGGCCCATAAGGTCACATGTATTGGCCCTTTCCAGTGGTAAAGCCAGGTTGGCATCTTAAGAGTGCTACAGTAACTGGATAGGACTTCAGACGAGGAAGAGATCTATGTGGGTTCAATAAAATATCTGCATATAACAAAATTAATAGCTAACCTTAATTGAGCACCTACTATATACTGGGTAGATGCTTTCTGTGTATTAATTCTTCCCAACAACTCTGGTGACACAAAGGACAGAAAGGATCTGGGGCTTAAATTTGTTCATTCAGGATAAACTGGGTTATATTCATACAATGGACTATTATTACCTAACAATAAGAATGAACTACTACATGCAACAATGTAATTAATTTCATTAATACAATGTTGATAAAAAGCAGACAGAAAAGAACACTTATGGTACAATTCCATTTGAATAAAGTACAAAACAAGTAAAACTAATATATATTATTAGAAATCAGGATAGTAGTTAGCCTTGGGGGAGGACAGAGACTAAAAGAGCCCTTGGCAGCTTCTGTGCTAGTTAAGGCTCTGTTTTTGGTTACATGCTCTGCTCAGTTCATGACAAGTTATTAAAATTTCACACACACACATATATATATATAGGAGAAAGGCATGGCAACCCACTGCAGTATTCTTGCCTGGAAAATCCCATGGACAGAGGTGCCTGGTAAGCTATGGTCCATGGGGTCACAAAGAGTTGGACATGACTGAATTGACTTGGCATGCATGTGTATGTGTGTGTGTGTGTGTGTGTGTGTGTGTGTGTGTGTGTGTGTATATATATATATAAAATGCACACACACACACGCACTTTGATAAGATTTTAAAAATCATTTATTGGGCATTAACTATGTTCCATCCCCTATTCCAGGTGCCTGGGATATAAAAGTAACAAAACAAAGATCCCTGCCTTTGTGAAGTTTATGTTCTACTGCAGTAACTGATACGGGAGGAGGACAGATAACAAACAGTAAATATAATTTTAAATTTCTATGCTCTATTTTAAAATGACAGTATTATTTTAAAAAAAAAGAGCAGGTTAAAGGGAATCAGGGGTGCAAAGATGGTCAGGAAGATTAAAATTCTGAAAGGGTAATCAGGAGAGGATTCAGTGAGGAGGTGACCAACAGTGAACAAAAACTTCAAGAAAATACAGCAGTGAGCCACGCAGGTTTCTGGGGGAAGAGCCATTTGTGCACAAGGAAAGGAGCAGAGAGGGCCCTAGAGTGAGAAAGGCCTGTGCAGATAGAGAGAGTGCTGCTGCTAAGTCACTTCAGTCATGTCCGACACTGTGTGACCCCATAGACGGCAGCCCACCAGGCTCCCCCATCCCTGGGATTCTCCAGGCAAGAACACTGGAGTGGGTTGCCATTTCCTTTTCCAATGTATGAAAGTGAAAGTGAAGTCGCTCAGTTGTGTCCGACTCTTCGTGACCCCATGGACTGTAGCCTACCAGGCTCCTCCGTCCATGGGATTTTCCAGGCAAGAGTACTGGAGTGGGGTGTCATTGCCTTCTCCGATAAAGAGAGTAATAAGATAAAAAACCCAACAGGGGGCCAGGAGATCAAGTCAGTAAATCCTGAAGGAAATCAGTCCTGAATATTCATTGGAAGGACTGATGCTGAAGCTGAAACTCCAATACTTTGGCCACCTGATGAGAAGAAGTGACTCACTAGAAAAGATCCTGATGCTGGGAAAGATTGAAGGCAGGAGGAGAAGGAGAAGATAAAGGATGAGATGGTTGGGTGGCATCACCAACTTGATGGACATGAGTTTGAGCAAACTTCAGGAGTTGGTGATGAACAGGGAAGCCTGGCATGCTGCAGCCCATGGGGCTGCAAAGAGTCAGACATGACTGAGCAACTGAACTGAACTGAATAGGGGGCCAAGTCATCTAGGGTCTTGTAGGCTGCAGTAAGGACTTTAGCTTTTATTCTGAGAGAAATGGAGTGGCACTGCAGGACTCTGAGTAAAGGAATGCTCTTCAATCTCCTTTGAGAAAAGGCCCACTCTGGCTTCAGTGTAGAGAACACTGTAGGAGCAGAGGTAAGCATAAGACGACCAGTTAGGAGGCTGTTCCTGTAAACCTGGTGAGAGATTAGGATGGCTCAGATCAAGGCAGAAGCAGTGGAAGTGAAGAGGTGGGATTCTGGATGTTTTCTCAAGCTAGGATTTCCTGTCTGATTCAAAGTGTAGAGTGTGACAACTAAAGGAATTGATGAGGTTTCCAGGGTTTTCGACTTAACTGGAATTTTCATTTTTATAAAACATTTACTTATTTGTATTTATTTATTGGCTGTGCTGGGTCTTAACTGTAGCACACAGGATCTGTGATCTTCGTTGTGACATGCAGGATGTTTAGTTGTGGAATGTGGGATATAGCACCCCAATCAGGGATCGAACTCGGACCCCTGCATTAGGAGTGTGAAGTGTTAGCCACTGGACCACCAGGGAAATCCCTGAAATTTTTAAACTGTCATCAGCTGAGATGGTGAAGGCTGTGGACAGAGAAATTATTGAAAGACTAGAGATCAAATGGAGAAGGAAATGGCAACCCATTCCAGTATTCTTGCCTGGAAAATCCCATGGACGGAGGAGCCTGGTAGGCTGCAGTCCATGGGGTTGCGATGAGTCAGACATGACTGAGCAACTTCACTTTCACTTTTCACTCTTATGTATTGTAGAAGGAAATGGCAACCCACTCCATTATTCTTGCCTGGAGAATCCCAGGGACAGAGGAGCCTGGTGGGCTGCCGTCTATTGGGTCACACAGGTTTGGACATGACTGAAGCAACTTAGCAGCAGCAGCAGCAGAGATCAAAATGTTTGCTTTTGGACATACTGAATTTGAAACCATCTGTTAGACATCTAAGAGGTGATGGCAAGTACACAGCTGTGTATACAAGTCCAGTGTTGGAAGTGAGGTCTCTGATGAAGATACACATTTGGGAAGTTATTAGCATATTAACATTATTTCAAGCCATGAGGCTGATACCCTTGACATTTGCAGTTTGAGTAGAAGGTGGGGATGAAGACTTGACTGGAGTGGCTTTAACAAAGAAAGAGAGGAGAGAAGGAGATTGTGAGTACAGAGAGCACTTCCAAGAAATTTTGCTGTGGTAACTGTCCAGGGGAAGGGGACGAGAGAATCATTTGAAAGTTTGAGAACTGAAGTCATCTCAACCACCTTCATCTTTTTTTTTTTTCTCATCTCAATCATCTTAATGAGCCTCAGGATAAAACTCTTACCAGATTCTTACTAAATTTGCCACTCTCATTTTCCATAATGGACAGGCAGGTGTAGGTTCCAAATCCATGCCTCTGCTTATCAGTTCACAGGGCCCAAGATGTGCACTTGCTCCTCAAACCTGGCTAAATCTTAACAAGTTCTTCATATCAGTTAATAACTTTCCCTAATCACTTTCAGACTTTCCCAGAAACATTTCTGACCTACCCAGGCACAGTCTGATTCTTATTCCTCTACTTCTATAATATAAATTAGTAACTAAAATGGACACGAATGGGCGAATTTAATTCAAATGACCATTGTATCTACTCTGTGGGCAAAAATCTCTTAAAAGAAATGGAGCAGCCTTCACAGTCTACAAAAGAGTCCAAAATGCAGTACCTGAACCATCTCAAAAATGACGGAACGATCTTGGTTCGTTTCCAAGGCAGACCATTCAACATCACAGTAATCCAAGCCTATGCCCCAACCACTAATGCTGAGGAAGCTGAAGCTGAACAATTCAAGACCTTCTAGAACTAAGACCAAAAAAAGATGTCCTTTTCATCATAGGGAACTGGAATGCAAAAGCAGGAAGTCAAGAAATACCCAGAATAACAGGCAAGTTTGGGCTTGGCATACAAAATGAAGCAGGGAAAAGGCTAACAGAATTCTGTCAAGAGAACACACTGGTCATAGCCAACATCCTTTCCCAACAACCCAAGAGATGACTCTACACGTGAATATTACCAGACGGTCAATACCGAAATCAAATTGACTATATTCTTTGCAGCCTAAGATGGAGAAGCTCTATACAGGCTTCTATATCAGCTTCTATATCAGCAAAAACAAGATACGGAGCTGACTATGGCTCAGATCACGAGCTCCTTATTGCAAAATTCAAGCTTAAATTGAAGAAAGCAGGGAAAAATACTAGACCGCTCAATATGACCTAAATCAAATCCCTTATGATTATACAGTAGAGGTGATGAACAGATTCAGGGGATTAGATCTGGTAGACAGAGTGCCTGAAGAACTACGGACAGAGGTTCATAACACTGTACAGGAGGCAGTGACCAAAACTATTCCAAAGAAAAAGAAATGAAAGAAAGCATGATGATTGTCTGAGGAGGCCTTACAAATAGCTGAGAAAGGAAGAGAAGCAAAAGGCAAAGCAGAAAGGGAAAGATACACCCAACTGAATTCAGAGTTTCAGAGAATAGCAAGGAGAGATAAGAAAGCCTTCTTAAGTGAACAATGCAAAGAAATAGAGGAAAACAGTAGAATGGGAAAGACTAGAGATCTCTTCAAGAAAACTGGAGATACCCAGGGAACATTTCATGCAAAGACGGGCACACTAAAGGACAGAAACAGCAAGGACCTAACAGAAGCTGAAGCTATTAAGAAGAGATAGTAAGAAGACACAGAAGAACTATACAAAAAAGGTCTTAATGACCCAGATAACCATAACGGTGTGGTCACTCACCTAGAACCAGACATCCTAGAGTGTGAAGTCAAGTGGGCCTCAGGAAGCATTACTATAACCAAAGCTAGTGGAGATGATGGAATTCCAGCTGAGCTATTTCAAATCCTAAAAGACAATGTTGTTAAAATGCCACACTCAATATGCAAGCAAATTTGGAAAACTCAGTAATGGCCACGAGACTGGAAAAAGTCAGTTTTCATTCCAATCCCAAAGTAAGTCAAGGCTAGAATGTTCAAACTACCATACAATTGTACTCATTTTACATGCTAGCAAGGTAAATGGCAATCCACTCCAGTACTATTGCCTGGAAAATCCCATGGACAGAGGAGCCTGGTAGGCTACAGTCTATGGGGTCGCAAAGAGTCAGACACAACTGAGCAACTTCACTTTCACGATTTCAAGGTAATGCTCAAAAATCCTTCAAGCTAGGCTTCAACAGTATGTGAACTGAGAACTTCCAGGTGTACAAGCTAGATTCAGAAAAGGCAGAGTAGCCAGAGATCAAACTGCCAACATCCAATGGATCATAGAAAAGGCAAGAGAATTCCAGAAAAACATCTGTTTCACTGACTATACAAAAGCCTTTTACTATGTGGATCACACCAAACTATGAAAAATTCTTCAAGAGATGGGAATACCAGACCACCTTACCTGCTTTCTGAAAAGCCTGTATGCATGTCAAGAAGTAACAGTTAAAACCAGACATGGAACAATGGACTGGTTCAAAACTGGGAAAGGAAGTAAGTCAAGGCTGTATATTGTCACCCTGTTTATTTAACTTATATGATGAGTACCTCATGCTAAATACCGGGCTGGATGAAGCACAAGGTGGAATCAAGATTGCTGGGAGAAATATCAACAATCTCAGATATGCAGATGATACCACTTTAATGGCAGAAAGAGAAGAGGAACTACAGAGCCTCTTGATGAAGGTAAAAGAGGACAGTGAAAATGGTGGCTTAAAATCCAACATTAAAATAACTAAGATCATGGCCTCTGGTCCCATCACTTCATGGCAAATAGATGGGCAAACAGTGGCAGATTTTATTTTCTCAGGCTCCAAAACTTTTCACTGTGGATGATAACTACAGTCATGAAATTAAAAGACGCTTGCTCTTTGGAAGAAAAGCTACAACAAACCTAGACAGCGTATTAAAAAGCAGAGACATCACTTTGCCAACAAAGTGCATACTCAAAGCTATGGTTTTTCCAGTAGTCATGTACAGATGTGAAAGCTGGATGATAAAGAAGACTGAGCACTGAAGAATTGATGCTTTTGAATTGTGGTGCTGGAGAAACTCTTGAGCGTCCCTTTGACAGGAAGGAGATCAAACCAGTCAATCCTAAAGGAAATCAACCCTGTATATTTATTGGCAGGACTGATGCTAAAGCTGAAGCTCCAATACTTTGGCCATCTGATGCAAAAAGCTGACTCAGTGGAAAAGATCCTGATGCTGGGAAAGACTGAGGGCAGGAGAAAAGGGGAAAATAAAGGATGAGGTGGTTAGATGGCATCAGCGACTCAATGGACATGAGTTTGAGTAAACTCGGGGAGATAGTGAAAGACAGAGGAGCCTGGCATGCTGTGGTCCATAGAGTCGAAAAAGCTGGGCAGGCCTGAGCAGCTGACTGGACAACAACAACAACTTCTAAAATTTTCTGTGCATATCTCTGGTGCCTTCAGAACATAGTTGTTGTTAACGGGTCACTGGAGAAATTAGAGGAAATTAAAACACAGCTGGAGGCAAATGAAAATGAAAACACAATGATCTAAAATCCATGGGATGCAGCAAAAATATTTCTAAGAAGGAAGTTTATAGTGATACAAACCTACTTCACGAGACAGGAAAAACCTCAAGTAAACAATCTAACTTTACCCCTAAAGGAACTAGATAAAGAAGAACAAACAAAACCTAAAATTAGTAGAAGAGAAGAAATAATAAAGATAAGAACAGAAATAAATGAAATAAAGAAAAAAAAACACTAACGAAACTAAGAGTTATTCTTTGAAAAGATAAACAAAATCGATAAACTTTTAGCCAGACTCACCAAGAAAAAGAGTCCAAATCAATAAAATCAGAAATGAAAAAGAAGTCAAACTGACACCACAGAAATAGAAAGAATCATAAGTGAAAGTGAAGGCCACTCAGTTGTGTCTGACTCTTTGCGACCCCAAGGACTATATAGTCCATGGAATTCTCCAGGCCAGAATACTGGAGTGGGTAGCCGTTTCCTTCTTCACTGGATCTTCCCAACCCAGGGATCAAACTCAGGTCTCCTACATTGCTGGAGGGTTATTTACCAGCTGAGCCACCAGGGAAGCCCAAGAATACTGGAGTGGGTAGCCTATCCCTTCTCCAGCAGATCTTCCAGACCCAGGAATCAAACCGGGGTCTCATGCATTGCAGGAGGATTTCTTTACCACCTGACCTACTAAGGATCATAAGAGATTGCTACAAATAATTATATGCCAATAAAATGGACAACCTAGAAGAAATGGACAAATTCCTAGAAATGTACAATCTCCTAAGAGTGAATCAGGAAGAAACAGAAAATATGAATAGACCCGTTACTGAAATTGACTCAGTAATTAAAAAAAAACAAACCTTCCAACAAGCAAAAGTTCAGAACCATAATGTCTCTACTAAAGATGAATTCTACCAAACTTTTAAAGAAGATTTAACATTCATCTTTCTCAAACTATTCCAAAAAACTGAAGAGGAAGAAACCCCTTTGAACTCATTCTATGAGGCCAGTATCACCCTGATATCAAAACCAGATAAAGATACCATGAAAATATAAAAATCATAGGCCAATATCACTGATGAACAGATACAAAAATCCTCAGAAAAAATCAGCAAATGGAATTCAACAATACATTACACATGTACACCATGATCAAGTGGGATTTATCCCAAGGATGCATGGATGGTTCAATGTCGGCAAATCAATCAATGCGATATACCACATTAATGAACTGAGAAGGAAAAATCATATGGTCATCTCAATAGATACAGAAAAAAGCTTGTGACAAATTTAACATTCATTTATGATTAAAACTCTCTAGAAAGTGGGCTTAGAGGGGATACACCTCAACATAATAAAGGCCATATATGACAATCCCACAGCTAACATCATACTCAATGGTGAGAAGCTGAAACATTTCCTTTAAGATCTCACCACTTTTATTCAACATAGTATTGGAAGTTCCAGCTATAGGAAGTCAGACAAGAAAAAGAAATTCAAATTAGAAAGGAAGAAGTAAAACTGTTAGTTTGAAGATGATATACATAGAAAATTCTAAATGAATTTGGTAAGTTCAAAAATTTGCAACTTTACCAATGAATCTGGTAACAATTGCAGGATATAAAATTAATACACAGATATCTGTTGCATTTCTACATACTACCAATGAACTATCAGAAAGAAAAAGTAAGAAAACAGTCCCATTTATAATTACATCAAAAAGAATAAAATACCTGGGGACAAATCAAACTAAGGAGCCAAAACACCTGTACTCAGAAATCTGTAAGACACTGATGAGAGAAACTGAAGACAACACAAACAAATGGAAAGGCACCATGCTCAGGGATTGCAAGAATTAAAATTGTTAAAATGATTATGCTACTCAAGGCAATCTGCAGATTCAATGCAATCCCAGTCAAGATACCAATGGCATTTTTCAAAGAACTAGGACAAATAATTCGAAAATTTGTATGCTGCTGCTGCTGCTAAGTCACTTCAGTCATGTCCGACTCTGTGCGACCCCATGACGGCAGCCCACCAGGCTCTGCTGTCCCTGGGATTCTCCAGGCAAAAACACTGGAGTGGGTTGCCATTTCCTTCTCCAGTGCATAAAAGTGAAAAGTGAAAGTGAAGTCGCTCAGTTGTGTCTGACTCTTAGCGACTCCATGGACTGAAGCCTACCAGGCTCCTCCATCCATGGGATTTTCCAGGCAAGAGTACCGGAATGGGTTGCCATTGCCTTCTCCACGAAAATTTGTATAGAAACACACACAAAAAAAACACGAAAAGTCACAACACAGAAAGAACAAGATTAAAAAATGGGCAGAGGACCTGACTAGACATGGAGAACAATATAAAGATTCTTCAAAAATAGAACTACAATACAATAGAGTAATTCTAGTCCTGTGTCTTTATCTGATGGAAATGAAGACATTAATTCAAAAGATATATTTACCCCACGTTCACTGAAGCATTATTTATAATAGCCAAGATATGATAGGTGAGTGGATAAAGAAGATGGTGTGTGTGCGCGTGTGTGTGATGGAATATTACTCAGCCAGGAAAAAGAAAGCAACCTTACCATTTGTGTCAACATGGTGGACCTAAAGAGTATTATGCTAAGTAAAATAAGTCAGACAAAGAAGACAAATATTGTATGATTTCACTTACGTATAATCTATAAAAACAAATGTAACAAAGCAGAAATAGAGTCACAGATACAGAGAACAAACAGGTAATTGGGGGAAGGGTAAGGAGAGAAATAGGTATAGATTAAGCAACAGAAACTTCCGGTTACAAAATAACTGAGTCCTAGATATGAAATGTACACTGTAGGGAATATAGTCAATAATTATGCATGGTGACAGATGATAACTAGACTTATGATCATTTTGAAATATCATTTTGAAATATTGATATTTAAATCACAGCGTTGTATACCAAAAACTAACATAGTATTGTAGGCTAACTATACTTCAAAAACAAACAAACTCATACAGAAAGAAATCAGATTTGTGGTGGAGGGAGAGGGAAATGAATGAAGGCAGTCAAGAAATATAAACTTCCAGTTATAAGTAAATACTAGACGTGTAATATATAGCATGATAAATACAATTGAAACTGATTAAAGTTGTTAAGAGTAAATCGTCAGAGTTCTCATCATGAGGAAAAAAATACATTTTTTTCTGTTTAAGTTTGTAACTGTATGAGATGATGGATGTTCACTAAATATGGTAATCACTTCATGATGTTTGTAAGTCAAATCATTATATGCTATACACCTTAAATTTATGTAGTCTGAGAAGGCAATGGCACCCCACTCCAGTACTCTTGCCTGGAAAATCCCATGGACAGAGGAGCCTGGTGGGCTGCAGTCCATGGGGTCGCTAAGAGTTGGACAGGACTGAGCAAATACACCTTAAATTTATGTAGTACTGTGTGTCAATTGTGTCTCAATAAAACTGGAAGAAAAAATAATGTATCACCATCGGTGCATCAATTGTAACAAACGTGCCACACTAATGCACATGTTAATAATAGAGAAAACTGAGGCAGGGGAAGGAATAGACTAGCATTCTCTGTACTTTCTGCTCAATTATTCTGTAAACTTAAAACCGCTTTAATAAAAATCTATTTTACGTGTGTATGTGTGTTAATCACCCAGTCGTGCCCGACTTTTGTAACCCCATGGACTGTAGCCTGCCTGAATCCTCTGTCCATGTAATTCTCCAGGGAAGAATACTGAAGAAATGGACTGGTTGCCATTTCCTTCTCCAGCGGATCTTCCCCACCCAGCGATCCAACCTGGGTTTCCTGCGTTGCACGCAGATTCTTTACCAGGGAAACCCCTATTTTTTAATATATACCCAATGGGTAAAAAATAGATGTTGAATGATTTGCTGAACAAGTAGGGGGTATGATTAGAGCAGAATAAATCCATGGGTTTGAAGAGTCGGAAAGGACTCAGCACGCGCTCGCTCGCGCGCGCGCTCTCTCTCTCTCTCTCTCTCTCTCTCTCTCTCTCACACACACACACACACACACACACACGAGTAACAGAGCTTCCCAGGTGGCTCTCTGCCAGTGTGGGAGACACAAGAGACATGGGTTCGATACCTGGATTGGGATGGATTGGAAGGATCCCCTGGAGTAGAAAATGGCAACTCAGTTCAAGATCGCCTGGAAAATTCCACCGGACAGAGGAACCTGGAAGGGTACAGTCCATGTAGTCCCAGTCCATGCGGTCCCAAAGAGTCAGACACGACTGAGCGACTACACACACACACACACACGTAATCGGAGACAAAGGAGGGGAATGGTACTGCATTTCGCAGAATTAAACCCGTTATGAAGTAAACGGAAACTGTCAATAATATCAGATATATAAATATATTCACGAAAATTACAGATTATAAAATTAAATGCCTGTCTTAGTCATTAGTTGCCAATATTTTGAGGAATAGGTTATTTGTACCCTATCTTTGTCCAAGCGATTTGCATATATTATGCAAATAAGTAGAACTACTCACAGAATGCCTCTGTTCCGTGATGCACTCCCCTGGACTCTTGGATTGGCCTGTCAATCTACCTTATTTGCATGACGTGATTTAATAAATGAAGGCCCCGCCCCCTCATGCTTTCACCTCTCGCGAAGATAAGCGTGAGTTGGAGCTCTTCCCTGGTTACGTAAGCTCCGCCCTCCGGCAGCTAGTCCCTTCCGCCCAGTCTTCTAGCTCTATCTCCTTTGCGGATAGTACTATAGGCCTAGCATCGTTTCCTTCCACTCTTGGCGTCTCTACGTCTCTCCGTTCCCATCTTTCCACGAACGCACTACGCACGCTCCGCCTCTTTCTCCCCCTAGTCGTCGTGCAAATTCTGCGTCCCAACACCCAGGCCGACCGGCACCGCATTCCCGCCCCCTCTGCACGTCTCAACGGCCGACGCCGGGAGCCTGCCTCTTCAGCCAATCGGCGTCCTAGCGCCTATAAGTCCCTCCTCTTTATGCAAATAACTTATGTCAGCTTCGCACGCTCTGCTTTTTTTTTAAAAAAAGGACAGCCCTGGAAGTAAAGAGGGATAGGGTAGAAGGTGCCCCGCCCTTTATGCAAATAAAGGGGCGTGTCTAGGCGCGGAGAGAGGCAGGAGGGGGGGCACTCCCGGGGGCGGCGGTTGCCCGGATGGGCCGTTAGTCGGAGCCCAGCCGCGGAGTGAGCGAGGGAGACGGGAGGAGCCGAACCCGGCGCCATCCGCCGCCATCCGCCCCCGCCCCACCGCCATCCCACCCCGGGGAGGCGCCTAGGCCCCGGTCCCGGACCCCCGCGCACCCGGCCAGGTGAGTCTGGGCGAGCCGAATGCTAACGCCCTTTTCCGGCGCGGGAGCGGTGGTGGCGGCGGCAGCGGCGGCGGCGGCGGCGGGCCGGGGGGAGGAGAAGCTGCCATTAGCCGCCGCCATTTTGTCCTCCTGCTGCCGGGCCCTGCCTGCCCCTCCCCCTCCGATACTCCCACCCTGGGACCCGCATCTCTAGCCCGTCTCTGAGCCTATAACCTGCCCGTACCCACTCACCTTCTGGCTTCATGGGGAGACCTCCCCCCTGGCTCCTGGGCCATAACTCCCCACCCCCCTTGCGCTCCTGGACTATCACCCCTATTTATGGGTCCCCTTCCCTGCTGCCGCTCTGGAGTGGGCCGCGCCTGACTGTCCTGCTCTCCCAAGAGTCTTCTTTCCTCCATAGTGGACCCCTCCCATCACTCATCGCTAAGGTCTCCCTTTTTTGACGCCCCACTTCGCGTTCAGTCACTCCCACTCTGGAACCCTGCTTTTATCCCGCATCTGTGCTTTATACGTTCCTCATCTTCTCTGCTTTTTTCATTTCTCATCTTCCTTATCACCTTTCTATCCCAACTCCTCCTCTCTCCTGGGTCTCCTGACATTGCTTCCTTTAGTCTGCATCCTTTTCCTGCCATTCCCGCTTACGTGTATTATTTTCCACCGGCTTTCATAATTCTCTGTTATTTAGTTTTTTTTTTTTCATTATTCTATCTCTGTTCCCTTCATAAATTTTCAAAGACTGGCCTTCTTAAACACCTCCAAAGCTACCCCCATCTCCTCATCTAATGTGGCTTAAAGTTCTTGATTTTAGTTGTCATCCTGGTCTTGTCTGGATATCTCACCAACTCCCTCTCTCTTTTCCTTTACACCATTGTCTACAAACAAATGCCTGGTCACCCAGGAACACTAACCGATGTTGGAGAGTTTGGTCGGCTTGGGGAACAAGGAAAATCAGGGAAAGAAATGACTGCTGATGGGGGGTAGGAAAATGAAGTTGATTCCAGCCTTGGCCCCATGGTTACTTGGTGTTCTTGACGTGGATCCATAATGCTTTGTTTTACCCACGTGTATGTAGGGTAAACCAGAGCCCACCAGTATGCCATCTTCAGACAAACTTTTTTCCAGGAGCTGCGATGGGGGCAAGTGTAGGAAAAGATGGAATATTCAAAATACTTGTTTCTGTAGCTTGGGAATATGTAGTGTCCCAGTTGTTCCCTGAGGAATTCTCTGGCACCATCCCCCAGTCTGGCTGAGCAAGCTCATAAAATCCTTAAACTCCTGCATACCTTCCTGCAAAACTTTGCCGGATGGGAGGGAGACTGCAGGGACTAGAACCCAGGGCAAACTTAGGAAGCTGGTATCTAATGAGTAGGAGAGCTAAACCTCTCTTCCTTCCATGACGGATCTATATGCTTCTGGTTTTCTCTAGGGCTTGAACTTGTTTTTATTGTAGGTATCTGAAATGATTTTGATGGAGAGAGATTATTACTTGTGGGCGTAATGAGGTTGCAACCCTTTATAGATTGGCACAAAGGGGAGAGTGTTTATACTAGGAAGATACTGGATTTTTATTTGGGTTTCCTTGGCAAGGGGTGTCTGGGGGAAAGAGGAAATATGGCATTTGGGCTCTGTGAGGAAGATGGTTGCTTAAAGGAACTGGGGTGTTTGAATAGGCTAGAGGAAGAGGCATAAGAGGGCCATGTATCTGGGCCCCAGTAAGAATAAAAGGGAGCATCTAGGCTTCTATTGGGAGGCCCTTGGTGGAGCAGAGAGTGAAACACTTGGTGTCTGGTCACAGGTTCCGGCACGTTTTGGGGGAGGCGCCTGTAGGACCCAACGTACTCAATGAGCTTCCAGCGCAATGTCCGATCGCTCGGGGCCGACTGCCAAGGGGAAGGATGGAAAGAAGTATTCCTCGCTCAACCTGTTTGATACATATAAGGGCAAGTCCTTAGAGATCCAGAAACCCGCTGGTGAGGGTCCTGCACTGATGTTCCTAATTATTGGAGGATGAACATGAATGGGTCATGTATTTCAGAGCTCTTTGAAGGGAAACACCTGTAGTACATATATCAAAAGGTTAGAGGAACACTAAAGACTTTCCAGTTTTATCTTGGATCCTGTAGGGGACGTTGTGCTTTTGGTGAACACCAGCATCCTCCTACAAAGGCGTGTCTGTGGTTTCCTGTCTTTGGACACGTAAGAATTGGAGGCAAAGAAATGTGGACTTGGAGAAGTCTAGGGCCAGCTTGCTCCTTGCAGGCTCAAGATCAACCATCCCACATAGAATTACTGAGTGTAAAGCCCTTCAGCCTTCCTTGTTGATAGAATTTCAGAGACTGCCTAGGGCAAAGAGAGAGAAGCTTTCTAAGAGAAGACGTTGGGGATGTCTGTAAACGGGGCCTCGGGTAGGATGCTGTCAGATTTCCCTTTAGAGGCATTTTCCATTCTCTCTCCATCTTTTCTCCAGTTGCCCCTCGCCATGGCCTGCAGAGTCTCGGGAAAGTTGCCATTGCTCGGCGTATGCCACCCCCGGCCAACCTTCCAAGCCTGAAAGCCGAGAACAAAGGCAATGACCCCAATGTCTCATTAGTGCCGAAAGACGGAACAGGATGGGCAAGCAAACAGGAGCAGTCCGACCCCAAGAGGTGGGTGGAAACCTGGGGGATCTAGAGTTAGGAATATTTTAACTTTGAACTTCAGGATGAATTGGGGCTTGTACTAATGTGGCCAGATGAGAGTCAGAGGCAAAGAGGAAAGACCCTTTCCTGCATATTGCAGGACTCCTGTTAAATGACTAAGGAGTGGTACCTTTAATTTTTTGTCAGGTGTGAGGAAAGTTTGAAGAACAGATGACAGTCTATGCAAGCTTGATGAGCTTATGGTGTTTTGTCCTAAAACTTGTAAAAAGTAGTGAGAAGGCCTGGGTTTGGTTCCTGTCCTCCACCAGTTGGAGAAGCAGAGGAGCCGGTACCATCTCAGACTCTGAATAACCTTCCCACCTTACCATCCCTTCAGTTCCGATGCCTCAACCGCTCAGCAGCCGGAATCGCAGCCACTGCCGGCTTCACAGACGCCTGCCTCCAACCAATCGAAACGACCGCCAGCAGCCCCCGAGGTATCTGAAAAACTGGATGTTTTTTAGGGAGCAGGGGCAAGAATGGCTTGTAGCTCCTCATCATGTCACCATTATCTTTCTGCTTCCCCAGAACACTCCTTCGGTTCCAAGCGGGGTAAAGTCCTGGGCACAAGCCAGCGTCACCCATGGAGCACATGGAGATGGTGAGCACAAGGCTGTTTGAGGAGGTCTCTCTGGGCACCATAGTAGGCAGGAGTCCTGCACTATACCTTCAGCAAAGTGTTCTTGTAATCTTTTGGCAAAATTTTGGATCACATATTTGGTTTCTTGCAAAACACATGAGCAAGATTTGTTGCAGATTTATGTGAAAGTGAGAGGTGGGTATCCCCAAACTGATCTTGTTTCTTGAAGAATGAACACCTAATACATAGGGGGTGAGTTTGGAGGCAGAACTGGATCGGTACCTGTCAGAGCGTTACACTTTCACAGTGCATCCTCAGTAAAGATACTTGTGTCTCTTGTGCCTCAACCCCAACAGGTGGAAGGGCATCAAGCCTACTGTCACGATTCTCTCGAGAGGAATTTCCGACCCTGCAGGCGGCTGGCGACCAGGACAAGGCTGCCAAGGAAAGGGAGTCTGCCGAACAGTTGTCTGGGCCCGGACCAAGCCTCCGCCCCCAAAGTGAGTGGCCACTATTAGTGAGTGAATGGGTTAGGAATCCACCTTTTGACCAGGATATTACCTTATTCCATTTCAGAGTGAAGTGCTGGCTTATTCATCTTTCTCCTCATCATTTTCAGCTATGTTCACTCTCTGTCTTTTCCAAAATACAGATTCTACAACTTGGAGGGACGGAGGTGGGCGTGGCCCTGATGAGCTGGAGGGCCCGGACTCCAAACTTCATCACGGCCATGATCCCCGGGGTGGACTGCAGCCTTCGGGCCCACCCCAGTTCCCTCCCTACCGCGGAATGATGCCGCCCTTCGTAAGTTAGGATATCTTCTTTTGGATTGATTGTGCTGGAAGCTAGAGTTAGGAGTTACAACTTAGTCTTTGGAGGGGACAGCTGGAAAGCAGAGGTCTGTGAGGGTGGGAGGATGAGAGGTTTAGGGCTGTGGTAGGCTGTTTGTCTGCTCCACTAAGCGGCTACTGTTGGGCTCTTTTGCAGATGTATCCCCCATATCTCCCGTTCCCTCCGCCCTATGGACCCCAGGGGCCTTACAGATACCCCACGCCCGATGGGCCCAGGTGAGTAATCTAGGTCTGGATTTGTGCTTGGAGACAGGGGAAGCCTGCTGAGGAGATGGTTTTCTAGCCAGGAGGCTCAGTTTGTGATTATTCAATTCAGCCTTCATTTATCTTCTCTCCTTTCCCTTTTCATACACAGCCGTTTCCCCCGTGTGGCAGGCCCCCGAGGGTCAGGGCCACCAATGCGTCTTGTAGAGCCTGTGGGTCGGCCTTCCATTCTTAAAGAAGATAATCTCAAAGAGTTTGACCAGTTGGACCAGGAGAATGATGATGGTTGGGCAGGTGAGTGGATGTTAAGGACCAAGTATTTTAGTTTTGTTTTGGGGGTTTGGTTTGGTTTGGGCCGCACTGTACAGCTTGTGGGGTCTTAGTTCCCTGACCAGGGATTGAACGCAGGCACTTGGCAATGAAAGTGTGGATTCCTAAGCACTGGACCGCCGGGGAATTCGCAAGTATTTCAGTTTTAAATAGCAAAATCTGATGAGAAAACAATGGTTCATTGTGGGAATAGACATTGAGGGATAGGGTAGATACCTGGAAGAAAGCCAAATCCTGGTGGAGAAGGAGTCAGAGGAGTGAAATTGACAGTCGTGGTGAATCTAGATGCCAGAGGGAAGAGGGCATTTGGCCTTGGTAGCGCATCCAACCGTGTAGTGGTACTCAAGATGGGAGAGCAGAATGCTTGGGTTACCATGCTTCACTTTTCCCCTTAGGGGCCCACGAGGAGGTCGACTACACTGAGAAGCTCAAGTTCAGCGATGAGGAAGATGGACGAGACTCCGATGAGGAGGGACCTGAGGGCCAGTGAGTTTAGGGCTCTCTGGGGAGTGGAGGGGCTGTTTGTCTTATGGTAGTGTACTCTTAAAAGAGCTGGGTTGCAGCTGATTTTAATTCCACTGTTGGTCTCCTCACAGCAAGGAGTCCCAGTCAGCTGGTGGTGAGGAACGGCCCCCTGAAGCAGATGGCAAAAAGGGCAACTCCCCCGGCAGCGAACCACCCCCTCCCAAGACGGCCTGGGCAGAGACCTCTCGGCCTCCAGAGACAGAGCCGGGGCCTCCTGCCCCAAAGCCTCCCCCACCCCCACCCCACCGAGGCCCCGCCGGGAACTGGGGCCCCCCTGGGGACTACCCAGTGAGTGTCTACAATGAGGGGTTGAGAGGGTCGCTTTGGGGAGACTAGTTTCAGCTGAGTAATCGAAGCAGCAGTAATAAGAGGAAGCTGGAGGGAGGGCCAAAAATGGGCTGCAGTAAGTGTAGAGCTGTGGAGCATATCTGAAAGGGTTTGGAACATCGTTGGTGTTAGGCGGGTTAGGGTGAAGAGAGAAATGCTAGTTAGGAAAAACAAGGACACCTGGGGTCTTTGGGTCTTGAAAAAGAAGAAAAAAGACTAGGATGATGAGTTTGTCCCTGCCATGAGAGGCCATCAGCCCCAAGGCCTGGTCTTTGTACCGGCAGCTAGAGACAGTTGATTAGTCTGTGAAAGAGATAGTAAGAAACATAGTAACTGACACCTCTGACCCTGCTGGGTCTGCCCACTGACAGGATCGCGGGGGCCCTCCCTGCAAGCCCCCAGCACCCGAAGACGAGGATGAGGCTTGGCGGCAGCGGCGAAAGCAGTCTTCGTCTGAAATCTCCCTGGCTGTGGAGAGGGCTCGGCGCCGGCGAGAGGAAGAGGAGCGGCGCATGCAGGAGGAGCGCAGGGCAGCCTGTGCCGAGAAACTCAAGCGACTTGATGAGAAGTTTGGGGCACCTGACAAGCGGCTCAAAGCAGAGCCTGCTGCACCACCTGCTACCCCTCCTGCTCCCGCTCCACCACCTGCAGTCCCCAAAGAACTCCCAACGCCTCCAGCTCCTCCACCGGCCCCTGTTCCAACACCTGAAAAAGAACCGGAAGAGTCGGCACAGCCCTCTCCTGCCCAGTCCACCCCCACTCCAGGTGTGGCTCTGGCTCCCACTGCAGTGAGTGGTGGGGGCAGTGCCAATAGCACCAGCAGTGGCAGCTTCGAAGCCAGTGCAGGTATGATGGAGGTGGTGATGGGTAGATCTTCTGTCTGCTTGGGGTTGAGGGTGCAGGTGGTAAGGATGTGAGTAAAGGAGATAAAAGGCAGTTTGGGTTCGTTGGACTGTCACTGGTATGGGTGAAATGGATCTTTTTGCTTCTGTGGACATCTGAGGGGAAAAGGTTTTCTTACCTGAGTTCCTGAATAAGTAGTAACCTAAAACCACTTCCCTATAGGCCTAGAGTGAAGCAGGCCGAAGGAAGTGTTACTTTTGATGATTTCATGGGAAATTAACGCCACCACCATTGGCTTTTGAGAGACCTTGAAGTGTTTTCATGGGTTTTAAATGGGATAGTCTTATTTCTAGAGGGGCTGCTAGAAGTGAGTGCTGAAATTATGGGGTGTTCATGGAATATCTGTTGGTGGACTAGATCGCTCTGATTATCTTTTTTTCAATGCAGTGGAACCTCAAGTGCCCTCAAAAGAGGGTCCTGAACCACCAGAAGAGGTTCCTTCCCCTGCCACACCCCCAGCCCCAAAGGCGGAACCCAAGGGTGATGGAGTTGGTCCCACCCGGCAGCCCCCCAGCCAAGGCTTGGGCTATCCCAAATATCAGAAATCATTGCCTCCTCGTTTCCAGCGGCAGCAGCAGGTGAAACTAAATTACTTCTCTTAAGGGCTGCTTCTCTGCTTGGTTTCAACATTTAGCCTATCCATAAGTTACTTCCTGGGTCCCTCTGCCAGTTCTGTCTCCGTTGTGTCACCTTAGTTTCTGTCTAGTCCAAGTGTCACATTGATGTGGGTTTTGTTTTTGCTAGTCCTGTGTTCTGGTTGGGCCTTTGATGCCTCTCACTCCTTTTGTCCTTCCCCAGGAGCAGCTGTTGAAGCAGCAACAGCAGCAGCAGTGGCAGCAGCATCAGCAGGGCTCTTCCCAGCCTACCCCAGTGCCCCCGTCACCACCGCAGCCTGTGACCATGGGGGCCGTGCCAGCTCCACAGGCTCCGCCCCCGCCCCCCAAGGCCCTATACCCAGGTGCTCTGGGCCGGCCCCCGCCCATGCCCCCTATGAACTTTGATCCCCGCTGGATGATGATTCCTCCTTATGTGGACCCTCGGCTCCTCCAAGGCCGGCCCCCTCTGGACTTCTACCCTCCTGGTGTGCATCCCTCTGGTAAGACACCATAGACGAGGTGGGGCGTCAGGGACCCCTTAGTCTTGGGAAGTAGGTATCCTTGTCTTGTTATGGGGATGAAGGGCAACCAATCAAGAGGGGAGCTTAGCACTCCCAAGATAGCTCTTTGTTGCAGGAGTCAAGTAGTAATGTCCACCTAAACCAAGATTCCCTTGGGTGGAGGGATTGAGAGATTGATCTGTAGGGAAGCTGAGTGGCTCACCATGTTTTAGGAGAGCAGGCACTGTCTCCCAGGAGATGGAAGCACTGACATTGACCGGACTGATGTGGAGGATTGAACTGGGGAGGTGCTTTGGGTCTGGAGGGCCTGTAACATAAAAAAGGATACTTTTTCTCATACTGTTTGGTTTTCTCAGGCCTAGTTCCCCGGGAGCGTTCAGACAGTGGGGGCTCAAGTTCAGAGCCATTTGAGCGCCATGCACCCCCCCTCTTACGGGATCGGGGCACCCCACCAGTGGATCCAAAGTTGGCTTGGGTAGGAGATGTCTTCACCACCACACCTGCTGACCCCCGCCCACTTACTTCACCACTGCGCCAGGCTGCTGATGAGGATGAGAAGGGGATGAGGTGAGTGTGAGTAGAGAAATGGGAGGGTTTCTAGCAAACACACCTAGAATAGGTACTTTGGATTATCGGTGAAATGATAGGAATAAACATGAAAGGAGTGTTTGGGTCGTAGTAATAAAGCATTGTTTCCCCACCTAGTTCATTTTCCTCGTCTTGAGATACTTACTTCCATCTTTTCTGTCTCCCTCTTCAGGAGCGAGACCCCTCCAGTACCTCCCCCACCACCCTATCTGGCCAGTTATCCAGGCTTTCCTGAGAATGGAGCCCCTGGGCCCCCAATCCCTCGCTTTCCTCTGGAGGAGCCAGCTCCCCCAGGGCCCCGTCCACTCCCCTGGCCCCCAGGCAATGAGGAGGCAGCCAAGATGCAAGCTCCACCACCCAAGAAGGAAACCCCCAAGGAGGAGGCTCCACAGCTGACAGGGCCAGAAACTGGTCGAAAGCCTTCCCGAGGAATTGGAGGCCAAGGCCCCCCACCACCTCGCAGAGAGAGCCGCACGGAGACCCGCTGGGGCCCACGCCCAGGCAGCAGTCGTCGTGGGATCCCTCCAGAGGAGTCAGGGGCCCCTCCCCGCCGGGCTGGGCCGATAAAGAAACCCCCACCGCCTGCGAAAGTTGAAGAGCTACCCCCCAACCCCAAGCCCCTTGAACAGGGGGATGAAACCCCCAAGGCTCCAAAGCCAGACCCGTTGAAGACAGCGAAGGGAAAGATAGGTGGCCCCAAGGAGACCCCACCCAGTGGGAATCTTTCCCCTGCCCCAAGGCTTCGGAGGGACTATTCCTATGAAAGAGTGGGTCCTACCTCGTGCCGGGGTCGGGGCCGAGGGGAGTATTTTGCCAGAGGGAGGGGTTTTCGGGGGACCTATGGGGGACGGGGGCGGGGAGCCCGAAGCCGGGAGTTCCGCAGTTACCGAGAGTTTCGAGGAGATGATGGACGTGGAGGTGGGACAGGGGGACCAAACCATCCTCCCCGAGGCCGCACTGCCAGCGAGACACGGAGTGAGGGCTCGGAGTATGAAGAGATCCCCAAGCGGCGCCGGCAGCGGGGCTCAGAGACAGGCAGTGAGACCCACGAGAGTGACCTGGCCCCCTCAGACAAGGAGGCCCCCACTACCAAGGAAGGAGTACTTACGCAGGTCCCTCTTGCTCCCCCATCATCAGGAGCACCTCCTTCACCAGCCCCCGCCCGCTTTTCCACTGCCCGAGGTGGGCGAGTCTTCACTCCCAGAGGGGTGCCATCCCGTCGGGGACGAGGGGGTGGGCGGCCCCCTCCCCCCATTTGCCCGGGCTGGAGCCCCCCAACCAAGTCCCTGGCTCCAAAGAAGCCTCCAACAGGTCCTATGCCACCAAGCAAGGAGTCTCTGAAAGAGAAGCTGACTCCGGGGCCTCTGTGCCCTATGGCCCGAGGAGGCAGCAGTGGAGGCAACAATGGAGGCATGGGTGTGGAAGACGGGGAGCGGCCCAGAAGGAGGCGACACGGGAGGGCTCAGCAGCAGGACAAACCACCTCGTTTCCGGAGACTGAAACAGGAACGAGAGAACGCTGCCAGAGGGGCTGAGGGCAAGCCCTCTTCCCTAGCTCCTCCAGCCTCTACACCTGGGTCAGAGGAGGCCCTCACAACAGTAGCAGTGCCCCCACCACCTCGCCGGGCAGCAGCCAAGTCTCCTGATCTGTCAAACCAGAACTCGGACCAAGCCAACGAGGAGTGGGAGACGGCCTCTGAGAGCAGCGACTTTGCCAGCGAGCGGCGGGGGGACAAGGAAGCTCCGCCACCAGCACTGCTGACCCCCAAAGCTGTGGGGACTCATGGAGGGAGTGGAGGTGGTGCTGGACCAGGCATCTCAACCATGTCCCGTGGAGATCTGAGCCAGAGAGCCAAGGATTTGAGCAAGAGGAGCTTTTCAAGTCAGCGACCCGGCATGGAGAGGCAGAACCGGCGCCCAGGCCCAAGCAGCAAGTCTGGCGGCGGTGGCGGCAGCAGTGGAGGAGGTGGTGGGGGTCCTGGGGGGAGGGCCGGCCCAGGGCGAGGGGACAAGAGGAGCTGGCCCTCTCCCAAGAACCGAAGGTGGGTACGGGCAGGTGGTTCAGTTTATTCTTTTGAATTGTTAGGTTGGGGGAGGGGAGAAAACCTGTTAGAGAAGTCAGGTTGGATGCACTGGAGTTGGAGGTCAGTGCATGGGGTGAGCTGTTAGGCACCAGGCCCTCTGTGTTCAGGTGAAGTGGCTGGAGAGTGGTGGACGGCATCGGAAGCACCCGTGTTCCTTGCTTTCCTTTGTGCACCTGTACGAGTAAAAGTTCCTTAGAAGTGTGGGGAAACAAGGATTCCCTGGCGGTCCCAAGGTTAGGACTCTGCGCTTTCACTGTCCGGGCTCAGGTTTGATCCCTGGTTAGGGGACCAAGATCCCAGGAGTTGTATAGTGTGGCCAGAAAAAAAGTGCTCCAGAAACACCTGGATTTTAGCACAGAGAACAGGTTGAAGATGAACAGGTGGAAGAGAGTTGTAAGGAAAACAGTAACAGTTTCGTAAATACTGGAGCTGATTCTTTGTTCTCTTCAGCCGTCCCCCAGAGGAGCGTCCCCCAGGGCTCCCTCTGCCTCCCCCGCCCCCCAGCAGTTCTGCGGTCTTCCGCTTGGACCAAGTTATCCACAGCAACCCTGCTGGCATCCAGCAGGCTCTGGCTCAGCTCAGCAGCCGCCAAGGAAGTGCAGCTGCGCCAGTGGGGCACCCAAGGCCCAAGCCTGGGCCGCCCCAAGCCCCTCAAGGCCCCTCTCCTCGGCCCCCCACCCGGTATGACCCTCAGAGGGCCAACAATGACGACGTCAATTCAGGTAAGCTGGAGGAGCTAAGGGTTCCCAGGGCGTTGAAGGGGGAAGTGTGTGGCCCGGGAGTCCTGGTGCTAGGTGTCTGTACTGAGGGTGGTAGAATTGGGAGGTGGAGTACAGAGGGCAAAGCTCAGTTTGGTGATAGTCAAGGCAGACGCTGATGAATTTCCCCTTCTCCCCAGACCCCCATTTCGAGGAGCCAGGGCCGATGGTGAGGGGGGTGAGCGGGACACCCCGGGACTCTGCTGGAGTTAATCCCTTCCCCCCCAAACGGCGAGAGCGGCCACCTAGGAAACCAGAGCTGCTGCAGGAGGTGAGGGACTGGGTTGAAGTGTTTCACTGCTCTCACTTTTGAAAGCTCTAATTTCATGTTTTCTCCACTCTTTTTCCTATATCTGCTATTGTGTTTTTACCCCATATTCTGAGCGTTGGTCACTGCTTATTTCTCGTTATCTCCCGTTTTGCCCCACACGTGTGGTTCTATGTCTTACTTGCTTGCATTGCCCAGTTCCCATCTCATTCATGTTTTGTTTTTGGACTCTCATTTTTAGGAATCACTGCCACCTTCTCATAGCTCTGGATTTTTGGGCCCCAAACCCGAGGGCTCAGGCCCTCAGGGGGAGTCCAGAGATGCAGGAACAGAGGCCCTGACCCCTCACATCTGGAATCGTTTACATACTGGTGAGTTCAGCTGAAAAGGAAGGACAATGTTAGAGGACTTAGAGCAAGGTGGACCATAGAACTGTCTTCTCTCACTTCTGTGTGTTGGTGCTTTTCCCAGCCACTAGCCGAAAGAGTTACCAGTCTGGCTCCATGGAGCCTTGGATGGAACCCCTGAGTCCTTTTGAGGACGTGGCTGGCACAGAGGTGAGAGAGTAGGGGGGAGTGTCTGAGCTGGGATGTTGTTTAATACCGGCCCTACTTGCCCAACTGTCCTGGGATGAGTGTGGGGCTGTTCGTCACATGGTCGTCTACTTTCTATAGTTTGTCTGTGTGTACCTCATTCAGGTATTGGGGTGCTTCCTGCTCTGACTTAACTCCTTCTCCACTCCTCTCAGATGAGTCAGTCTGACAGTGGGGTGGACCTGAGTGGGGATTCTCAGGTGTCATCAGGTCCCTGCAGCCAGCGAAGTTCCCCTGATGGAGGACTCAAGGGGTCAGCAGAGGGGCCCCCCAAGCGACCTGGAGGCCCCTCACCCCTGAATGCTGTTCCTGGTGAGGGTCCACCTGGCTCTGAACCCTCTGAACCTCCTAGGAGACGGCCACCTGCCCCCCATGATGGGGACAGAAAGGTAAACAACCAATAAAGGATAAGAAGAATGTTTCTGGGACTTCGGCTTTGCTTTTGTCTCCCCTTTCTTCTGCCTGTGTGTGCTGATTTGAGCTTCCTTTTCCTCCCCCTACCCCTACTTCACTGTGTTGCCCCACTTAGGAGCTGCCCCGGGAGCAGCCTCTGCCCCCTGGGCCCATTGGCACAGAACGACTGCAGCGTACAGACCGAGGCCCAGAGCCTGGCTCCCTCCGGCCGTCCCATCGACCTGGTCCTCCAGTCCAGTTTGGTACCAATGATAAGGTCTGCGTGGACTGGATCGGGGTGTCTTGGCTTGGGTGGAGAGAGGGGAAGGACTGGAAGTGGGGGAGGACACGTGTCTGAATCATGGACCATCTCCCCTGCCTCATGATCACAGGACTCAGACTTGTGCCTGGTTGTGAGAGAGAGTTTAAAAGCAGAGAAGGAGTTAACAGCATCAGTTACTGAGGTAAGTGGGAGAGTGAGGTTTTGAGGACAGGCTTTGGACACCTGGAGGAGAGTCTGGGAGTGACCTGGGCATCCAGGCTGCATAGATGGCCCTCTTGACAAGGCTTCTCCTTCCCAGGCCATTCCCATGGCCCGAGACTGGGAGCTGCTCCCCAGTGCTTCTGCCTCAGCTGAGCCACAATCCAAGAACCTGGCTTCTGGGCACTGTGGCCCCGAGACCAGCTCCTCAGGCCAGCGCTTGTACCCTGAGATCTTCTATGGCAGCCCTGGGCCTCCCAGTTCTCAGGTAGGTCTTGCTTCCTATTCAAGGACCCCTCTCTGTCTGCTGTCCCCTAAAATCAAGCCTTTCCTATTTGCAGTTTTTAAAATTTCTCTTCCTGCTTTGCTGTAGTTAGTGGGGTGGGTGAGTTTTTCTTGACCAGGAAAACGAGCTGTTCCATTCTTGCTCTCCTGCAGGTCTCAGGAGGAGCCATAGACTCTCAATTACATCCCAACAGTGGAGGCTTCCGTCCTGGGACACCCTCACTGCACTCTTACAGGTAAGACTTATCTCAGAAGGACATGGAACTGTGTTCAGGGAAAGAGAGAAGGGGAAGACACTTCTAGGGTACCTGGAGGGTGGTGGACTTCCACTTCAGACTAAAGGAGTTGACTGGTTCCTGATACCTCTCCCCCGCCTTGGCCCAATTTCCCTCCAGATCACAGCCCCTGTACCTCCCCACGGGCCCAGCCCCGCCCTCGGCACTGCTCTCAGGGGTAGCTGTCAAGGGCCAGTTTCTGGATTTCTCCGCACTGCAAGCAACAGAGCTGGGGAAGCTGCCGGCTGGAGGGGTTCTCTACCCTCCACCTTCCTTCCTCTACTCTCCAGCCTTCTGCCCTAGCCCTCTGCCAGACCCACCCTTGCTTCAGGTGAGAGGCGGGCGGATGCTGGGCTTAGGGGTAGGAGTGGGGTGCTTGGGAGTTGACATTGTCCTCCCTGTTCCCCAACAGGTGCGACAGGATCTGCCATCCCCCTCAGATTTTTATTCTGCTCCTCTGCAGCCTGGTGGCCAAAGTGGCTTCCTCCCCTCAGGAGCCCCTGCCCAGCAGGTACTTTTTATTTTCCCAGTCCCCTTTGTGCGCTTTGCCTTCCAACTCCAGCGTTTTTTGTTACTTGTTTGGACTCTTCCTGGTTTTCTGACATTCCTCCCTGCCCCCAACACACACTGCCCTGTTTCTCATTACAGATGCTTCTGCCCATGGTGGACTCACAGCTGCCTGTGGTGAACTTTGGCTCCCTGCCACCGGCACCACCTCCTGCCCCACCCCCTCTCTCTCTGTTACCTGTGGGCCCTCCTCTGCAGCCCCCCAGTCTGGCTGTGCGGCCCCCACCTGCTCCTGCTACTCGGGTGCTGCCTTCACCTGCCAGGCCCTTCGGCCCTAGCTTGGGGCGAGCAGAGGTAAGGTACAGGAGCTGAAGTGCTAGGGAACCCCAAGACTCAGGGGTAAGGATTCAGTATCAGGATGAAGACGTGGAGAGGCAGGACGCTCATATGAGTCTTTTTTCCTTCAGTTGCACCCAGTAGAACTGAAGCCGTTCCAGGATTATCGAAAACTGAATAGCAACCTTGGGGGACCTGGGTCATCACGGACTCCCCCATCTGGAAGGCAAGAGAAGGGAATGGGGAGAAGCCATCCCCAAGGATTTACTTTCTTTGGGGACCAGAGGGGGGTCTGAAGGTTGCCTCAAATATCCTTTCTCCAGGTCTTTCTCTGGCCTCAATTCCCGTCTCAAGGCCCCACCTTCGACCTATAGCGGAGTCTTCCGCACACAGCGCATCGACCTCTACCAGCAGGTGAAGGAGAAATCCCTGTAGGCACAAGTCCGAGTTGAGTTTCCTCCTGAGTTCCCACCCTTCCATCCCTGACCTCCCTGATTGACTTAATTCTTCCACATGTGCCTGCCCCCCAGGCCTCCCCACCAGATGCCCTGCGCTGGATGCCGAAACCTTGGGAGCGGACAGGGCCACCTTCTCGAGAAGGGCCATCCCGAAGGGCAGAGGAGCCTGGGTCCAGAGGGGACAAGGAGCCTGGATTGCCCCCACCCCGCTGAGGGAGTTCCCTTTGCCCCCCACCCCCCGGGGCTTGTATATAGATTATAAATATATATAAGGGGGAAAGGGGTGGGTGGGGAAGGGTTGTCAGGCTGGTGCCTTGCTTCCCCTCCTCTCCCCTCCCCTCATCCCCTATCCCTGGGGCCGTTTGTTAAAAAAGAATAAAAGGATTAAAAAAAATTCCAAATGATTTGGGGGATGGGTTGGTTGGTTGCAGTCTCTTATGTCATATTCAGTGCCCAAGTGATCTGTAGAGTGGTTTCAGTTAGGCAAATATTTGTTACTTTACCTCGGTGACCACTTTTAATCACCTCAAAACAAGTGTTATCTTAGAAGTTTCATGGGCCAAGAATTAGGTTTTGTTTTTTGTGCCAGTGAGGTTGGTTTGTACCTGACAGCTGGGTCGGTCCTATAGAGCTTTGCTTGCATATATGGGGCCATGGTGGGACATCTAGATGGTAGAATGCCATTAGATTGTCAACCAGTGTCTTTACATGGCTTCTCCAGCAAGATATTCTGAGTCATCAGGCCTCTCACGTCCCTGAGCCAGCATTCCAGAGGTCTTGGCAGACGCTGCAAAGGTTATGATTTGGCCCTAGGTTTCTGCCAGGTTTTGTCTGTCAGCACCAAGCTAGCTAAAGGAGGGGCATGACAACTGCTTCTAAAAAGAAATAGTGGACAGCCCATAGCCACACATCACTTTGGTCCTGTCTGCAAACCAGAAGTGTCTTTTTAGTCAGACTCTGATAGGAACAGTGGGTGAACAGTGGGCTCCTTGAACTGGGTAGACCAGTTCCACCATAGTCAAAGTTGGCTGAGTTACCCTGGTACCACTGCATGCTGGTAAAGCCAAGACTTATATAGGTCTGCAGCTACTTGGCAATTAAGTGGGTTTTTTTACTGTTTTGAGAGTCCTATCCTAGCATGCACCTGAGCAGGTTTCTTTCATTGCTTTTGAAGCATTCCTTGAAAATGGCCAACTCTACAACAGGATACTGCTCATCTGTTCATGGTAAAATGTTAAAAGCTGTCTAGTATAGCTGGGTTGCTGGAAATTATGAAACCAACTTCATAGAAGATTAAAGCATTTAGACTATTTAATGAAGACAATTTACAGACAGAGAGCCAGGAAAATCTGACTTTTTATTTCTTAAATACTGTAAAGGAAGAAGGGGGGGAAATGGTCCCCTGATGATGGAGGGCCATGGAGCTAGGGATCATCAGCAAAGGCCCTGTGGGCATTCGGGAAGCGCTGGGGGCTGTAGTTGGGGTCTTCCTGCAGTCGCTTTTGTATGTCAGCCCGGAGCTAGAGAAAGCAAAGGAGGTTGGAGTAGCACAGGCGCAGACCCTAAGACCCCAGCAAGCACATGAGCCATCCCTTAGGAGGTACCGTTTCCCCCACCAGCCGTATACTGTCCAGGAACCCAGTAATAGCATCACTGAGGCTTCCCAGATGCCTCCAGGAAAACATTGTAAAACCAAGTGGTAGTCCCAGACTCACCAGTTCACCTCTGAAGGGATCCAGGGAAGAGGGACCCTAGCCCAACCCCTCCCACTAGACCATCCCTATGCTGCTTCAAGGTGGGGGCACCTGCTGCCTGTAGCTCTCCTGAACCTCTGGTGCCTCCAGGTCCCGGCTCAGGCTCTCGGGGCTCGTCAGGGGCCGAGCTCCGGCTGCCTTAGCTGCCCGGCTCACGGCCTCTGAGAGAAGCAGCTGGGGGCCCTCACCCTGCATCGTCTGGGGGACAGGGGGTTGAGAGGGAAAAGAGGATCAAGGTCAGATCCAGTGCCACCACCCAGCTCACCCTCTGCATGAGTCAACCACTGAGCCTCCATGCTAGTGGAGAGAACAGAGACAGTCCGTGTGTAGTTTTGTCCGTCTCTGACCAAAAATGGCATTTGAATGTGCTGGACTTGGTCTCCAAAGCGAGAGAGGGAGGATGGGTCAAGCCATCCAGCATTCTCAGCTAGTCCACAAGAGGATGCCTGCCTTAAGATAGATGTGCCCTAGTCAAACAGGGTTTGGGCAATTGTGGGGTGACAAGACTGCTGGCAAACAGCAATGCAAAGGTCCCAGAAGGGTTTCCTTGTCAATTAAACGAGGGGACTAAAAACCAGGATGAATTCCTGTCTCTAGTTTGATTCTAAGCTCAACAGGGGAAATCGGATACAGAGGGATCCTCAGCGAAGAGGCAAACCAACCTTGCGTCTCTTGGCAGGCATACCACTGAGGTAGGCATCGCTCAGGGGGGGCTGCGGTTTCACTTTCCGCTGGCTCTGAATGTCCTGCTGGATAATAGGGACCCATTCCTGGGGAGGGAAGGATAATGAGAAAGTAGCAATCGCCACAGCCTTCAGCTGCCTTAACCCACCAATCCCCTCCTGACACTCACTGGGGGGACTGCAGCTGCCCAAGGTTCTGTCTCAGTAGAAGCTCCATCCTGTTCGTCTCGGGAGCCCCCCTCAGGAGCAGGAGGTGGGCCTCGGGACATGGCCTCTTCTGCTGTAGTTCCAGGGGCCGGGGAAGCATTCTCCCGCTGGGAGTCAGACAGTGGGAAGACCCAGGCTTCAGATTTCTCAGCCTCCAGCCCTTCCGCCCAGCCCTCCACTCCACGTTAGCTGGCTCCTCAACCTCTCCCTGGTACCTGAGGCTCAGGGGAAGTTCTCTCTGATCCCTGAACTTCCATTGGCTCCTCAGGAAGTGTCTGTGAGAGGGGGCAGAGAAGGAGACCACCACAAAAGGCCCTCTCAGATCTCTCTGGTTCCCTCAAGTCCCCTAAGCCCACAGTCCAAGAGGATCCTCTTACCTGAGGGGGATCCCCAACCCTGCGAACGTATCTGAGAATGGCATCAGGGCCTACAGGCATGTGTTCCAGTACCACCTGCAGCCTCAGTCCCATCATAGTGGTCAGCCAGCTCACCAAGGACGGATTCACTCCACGAGACATGCGACGCTGGGGGAAGAAAGCAGACTTGAAACACAAAACCCTCAACTGGCCTTTGAAAGGCACCAAAGCACAAAGGGGGGCAGTTTGGAGGAAAAAAAATTGCAGGATACCAAAACCTGAGAAAAAGCAAAAGGCTGGGGATCTGGGACTGAGTAATGCTTACAATTCGGCCATTGATGACAGCAGCAAGCTCCATCTGCTGTCCCCCCAAGCAGTGCAGGTTCAGGGCCAAGCATTCAAACAGGCCCTGGTTACACAGCTCCAGCAGTCGGGCCCCAAATCCACTGTCTGTGGGCAACACAGAAGGACAGAAGCTGGTACCTGGCAGCCCTGAGCATCCAACGTGCCCCCTCACTCTGGCTCAGCCAGCCCCTGACCTGTGCAGTGCATCACATGAGCAGCAATGCTGTTAAATTGCTCTTGGAGAAATTCCAGGTTTGTTCGGATGATGTCCACACCTGGCTGAACTTGCACCAAAGACTGAGAGAGAAGACACAAGAAGACCCCCAAATCAGAAACCCAGACAGACTGGGAGTCAGGGAAGCAGCAGCTGGAACAACAGCCACCCTGACCACAGTCAGGAAAGGAGCGGCTGGAAAAGGGATACTCACAAAACTCTCCCGCACATATTCTTCAAGCCCCGTGATCAACGCGTGGGTTGCCGTCTGCGGGCGGGTGGAGATAGCACAGGTTAGAACAAACCCCACCCCTCAAGACATGTCCCCCTCCTCCCCTAGCAAGCCCAGAGCTTCGGCTGGGGCAGTCACAGCTTTAGGCAAGGCGTAAACGAAGTCAGAAATAAGTAACAAAAAGTGAGATGGAGCACTCTGGGCCCAAGGTCTTCATTTACCCGGATGTTACCAGGTGTGGGCTCCTGGCCACCCAGGTAGTGCTGGTGGAAGAAAGACCGCAGCTGGGGCTGGAGCCGCTGCAGGGGCTGGAAATGCCCGTGGAGCAGCATCACCACATCCACCATGGAAAAGTTCTGGCACAGAAGAGACAGCAGGGCCCCGAAGAATCCTAGAGACAAGGACTGAGGTCAGCAGTGGCCTTTACCACCTGGCCTGCCCTCCAGCCCATCAGCCTCATCCCACCATCAACAAAGGCCACCAACTCTCCCCTGGCTGCCCGATCCCTAGAGAAGGCAGGACACCCTTATCTGCTCACCGAGAGCCCCATCGGCCCCGGGCTCAAAGATGTTGCTGGACCCACTGAGGCGCTGTATGAAAGCAGCGATGCTCTCACTGCTGCCAGCCCGGGCCCCCAGGGAGCCCAGCAGCGAGCTCAGCACACCCTGCACCACTGAGGTGAAGAACTCCAACGGCAGGCTTTCAGGACCCACGCTGCCAGGACTCCCGCTGCCACCAGAAGGGGACCCCGGTGGGGGTGCTGTCTGCTGCTCTGGGGCCGGAGGGGGCGGTGGGGGTGGAGGCGGCGGAGGAGGGGGAGCAGCTGTTTGTGTTGCCTGCACGAGAGAGAAGGAATAAAGAACAAAGAGTGAAATCAGAATGAGGACATAAAAAGGCATTATGCTTAGTTGCTCAGTCAGTCGTGTCCGACCCTGCAACCCCATGGACTGTAAGCCTGCCAGGCTCCTCTGTCCAAGGGGATTCTCCAGGCAAGAATACTAGAGTGGATTGCCATGCCCTCCTCCAGCGGATCTTCCCAACCCAGGGATCGAACCCAGGTCTCCCGCACTGCAGGCAGATTCTTTATCAGCTGAGCCACCAGGGAAGCTCATGAATACTAAAGTGGGTAGCCTATCCCTTCTTCAGGGGATCTTCCTGACCCAGGAGTCGAACCGGGGTCTCCTGCATTGCAGGCAGATTCTTTACCAGCTGAGCTACCAGGGAAGCCCCAAAAATGGCACTGGGGAGGCACAAATCCACAGGGGTCTGGAAGGTATGGCCCTCTGTTCCAGTCTTTGCGCCTTACAGCAGAATACACATGGCGGCTTCTCATAAGCTGAGTCGGGTTGAGCAGTTACCCTCTGAACGGGTTAGCTCATGAAAGCAGGGACACAATTACTGTGCTTCTCTCTCCCAGCCTGTTTTCCTCATCTACCAAATGGAGGGTGCTGAGACAATCAATTCCCAATATTCCCTCCCAGTGGCAACAAGACACCCAGTACCTGGCTGGGCTCAGGAAGAGGAAGGCTGAAACGGAGAGTCAGCCAGCCACTCACCTGCAAGAAGTCCGTCATGCCCTGGAGAAAGGCGGGTACACCAGGCATCGCCACAGTAATGGTGGGAGAAGCCATACCAGGCCCTCCAGTTCCCGGCCCAGCAGGCCCCAGCAGGTTCCCCAGGAGCTGAGAGAACTGAAGATCAGAGGTGGAGGCTTGAGGGGGCGGAGGCTGGGCGGGCCCCCCGGGGGCAGGGCCAGCTGTGGTAGCCGTGTTGGTGGTGCCAGAACTGGCTGACGCAGTGGCAGGGGCTGGAGATGGAGCCATTCCTGGGGTCCCCTGAGCTACAGAGAACAAAAGAAGACAGCTGAAAGCTCAAGGAAAACAAGACCCCACAGCATCTCCATTCTGGTGGAGAGAACTGGGAAACTGCTTCCATCTGAGGTGGAGAAGGACACGGACTCACCCACAAGGACAGGCTGCATAAGAAGCTGCCCCACGAGGCCGCTCACCATCTGGGCTAAAGAGGCGTTGGTACCCAAACCAGCGCCCGGCTGAGGGGAGAGGACAAGAGCAGGCTTTCAGACTTGGCCTCTCCATGTCCCACCACAGGAGTTTCTCCCCACACTCTTCCCCGATGGGACTCCCCTACCCCTAACTCACCAGAGCCCCTGAGACTGGGGGCCCCCCAGGATGGGAAGGCCGAGCCTGTGGAGGGGTGGGCCGGGCAATCACCAGCCGGGTGGGAGCTGTCGGGAAGCCTGGCACCTGCTGTCCTGTGGGTGGCAGAGGGGAGAGACCGAAGAGGGCTGAGGGCCCAGTCCAAGCAGGCCAGCAGATGACACCCACCACCGTGGACCGGGGCCCCCTCCCAGGCTTCCCCTTTCAGGTTGTTACCTGCGGCCGCGGAGGCAACAGCTGCCACCATGGCCTCATGAGTGATCTGGTGGGCGACGGCGTGCATGAACTCAGGGGGCAGGGAGGGCAGCTGGATGAGGGTGGAGCCTGGGGGGTGGGTCTGATGTAACCTTGACCCTGGACCCCCTTCAACCCACCCACTCGGCCCTACCCCTTCTCTACCCAGAGCTCAGCCTGCTCTGATGCCCTCACTCTTACCCAGGGTCTGGCCATGACCAGGGGGTCCTAGGGGGCCAGTGGGAGCACTCGGAACTCCACCAGGCTGTGTGCCAGAATCTGGGCAAGGAGACAGAGACAGTGGCTCTGAGACAGGCAGGGCCAAGGTCTAACTGGATCCTCCCGAGATCAGCATGCTTCAGGCCTCCACTCTCCCGACCAGAAAAATGGCCTTTCACTCCATCCAGATAGGGAGGACACGTTCCCTTCACCACGCACACAACTCTCTGGAGGACAGGCCGTTCTTCCTGCCCCTCCCCACACACGCCAACTTAAAGAGACTGTGCTCTGTGCCCTCAGCCACCACCACCAGCCCTAGCCTCTCCTTTCCCACCCTGGCACCCCTACATCTCAGCACCAACCCCAGACCCCTCCTTGCGCTGCTCTGCTCTGCCAGCGGCTGTTCCCAGCTCACCTTGGATGTTCATGTGCATCATGACCACGGGTTCCACGCTCTGGTGGGAAATCCGGATGACCCTCGGGTGGCTGGTGGTCGGTGGGGGAGCTGGCCCTGGCGGGGAAGCCCCCTCATTCGAAGACTCAACGGCGGTAGAAGAGGGGGCCACGGACGAGGCCTGCCCAGCACCAGCGGGAGGTGCCTCCGCACTTGGAGTCGGGGGGGGCCGTGTCCCATTCCCCGTCATGGTCACAGTGGTCCCCACATTGATCTAGACGACAGAGATGACAGGGCAAACGTGAGAAAAATACAAGAGCCTAACCCAGAGCACCCCATGATACACTTCTAAAGTCTCCTCCATCCTGGGTCACCATGTTTGCAAAGTCTGCTCCCCTCCCAACCTCCTTGGAGCCCAACAGCTACAATGGATCATTCCATCAACAGCCCCCCATCTGCCCGCATCCAGGCTCCCCTCATCCACCTGGATGGGGATGGCCGCCTGCTGGAGCACCATGGGGGTGGTGTAGTGAGACATGGGCCGGACCACGTGCAGATGACGAGGGGGTGCACAGGCCAGATTGCAACGCAGGTCGGATAGCGCCACGAAGGTGTTGCCCAGCAGCCGCAGGCTCTCCCCCACCAAGTTGATCAAGCGCTGGTCCTCCTCACGGCCCTCTTGCTGTACTCCCCGGGGCCAAACACAGAAAGGCAGAAAGCATTAGACTAGGATCCACCTTATTAAAAAAGTAATGCCTTCTTGAGATTATCACATCCTCTTTGTCTTTTGAAGAAGGAAATGGCAACCCACTCCAGTATTCTCTCCTGGAAAATCCCATGGACAGAGGACTCTGGCAAGCTACAGGCCACTGGGTTGCAAAAAGTTAGACACGACTGAGCAAGTGAGGCTATGTCTTCAGGTACATCCTCTGAAACTTCTATATACATCAAATCTTTGCAAGTAAGCTCTAGTTTATACACACAAATAGCTTCCTTTGATAATAAACCCTACAGTGAATCAGTAAGCTATCACCTGCTAATCTCCCTTACTTTATAAACTTCCTAAGTAACTCATTTAGGGGATCATCAAAGTGTGAAGACAGTGAACACCATAAAGATGTTGAGGAGGAAAAGATCCCGCTTCCCTACCAAGGAGCAAACGATCACTTCCTTCCTAATCTAAAGAGAAGCAGCTCTGTAGAAGATGACATCTTTTGGGGCGCAGGGCAGGGAAGTGATCTACAGTTCGCCCTGCTCCATCTGGGGGTGCTGGAGGTGAGGGGGTGGGTGGGCTCACATTGTTGTTATAGTCCGTGGTGGCAGCAGCGCCCAAAACCTCATAGTAGCGCTGCAGGAAGGGCTGGAGGCGGCTCTCAAGCCGCTGCAGCTCCTGAAGCACCTCGACGTACTCCGCAGGCGAAGGGTGGCTGTGGACAAAACCCAAAGCGGCCGTGAGCCAAGGCTTCCTTCAGATTCCTGCCCTTGCCACCCATGCCCCACTTCTTGGCCTCCCAGAGCCCCAGCCCAACCCCCCTGACCCCCCCAAGGACTAACAGAACCTCTGTTCTTTAACCTCACCCAAGGGGGAAGGACAAGCAAAGACAAACTGCTTTCACCCTTCCCACCACACAACCCTGTACCTACAATGGCAAAACACTAACTCTTAAAAACCAGATGGGGCCTCTGGGTACTCAGGGGAGAGAATCTTGCCACCTCCGGGAGCACCATGTGGATTTCCTAACCCGAAGGAGGGCAGTGCCTCTGGCTCAGTGGCCAGTCTCAATCTCATTTACCTACTCCAGAGCCCCTCCCTGCCCCTCAACACTAACTCCACAAGCACCACCTCTGAACAATCTTCTCTCTCTCATCAGACCTTTTCCTGGTCCTTACACTTCACTTAGAATCCCCAACCCACCCCCACCCCAAAAGGTGCCCTCCCTCTCTCACTTGGGTGCATTTGTCTCTGGGGCAGATGCTGGGCCCGCTGGGGCTGGGCCAGAAGGGGTGAGCTCCGGGCTCTGGGCAGGGGCACGCTCCTCCACTTCTTCCGCCTCCATGGGCTCCCGAGGAGGCACTTCACTTTCAACCGGTTCTGACGTTTGGGAGGTCAAGGCCACTGGCTCCGGGGCAACCGTTGGCGTCTGGGGTGGCGGCTGACTGTGCTGGGCTTGGGCCCCTCCTCGGCACTGAAGCGGGGGAAGAGTCAGGACAACAAAGGCAACGTGAGACTGCAGCAGATTACTCAGGTCAGAGCAGACTGAGTGGAGAAGGGGCACTAACTAGGCGCCCCGAAGGCAGGGCTCTGCATCTGAATCTCTGACTCCCTAAAACGTACACAAATTAGATCTGTGACAAACACCTACGATACTTACAAATAAACTATTAACAAAAACTAGGGACTGCGGTTTCCTAACCTCCAAGAGAAAAGAAGGAAAGGACCCTGGCTGCAAATACAAACCAATGAAGCTAAGCCATCCCAGCATCAAATATGATAACCAAGGAACAGGAAGGCAAGGAATCCTTCTTTAATTGCAAAGAGAATCAGCAGGGACAGGACAGCCTCAAACGAAAGATACTTTTTCTGCCCAAAAGAAAAAACACTGCAGAAAAGAGATTAGATTAAGAGGGGAGAACCCAGTGGATGTGACCAATCATGCCCTCATCCCTAGGCTAAGACAAAAGGGGTAGGAAAGATGGAGTGAGACAGGCAGACAGTGGCCAGCCTTGCCCACTCACCTCCATCCGGGAGAGTAAGGTCTGTATATCCCTGATCATATGCTGAGCCATCACCAGCCGCACTCGGGGCTCACTCTATAATGAAAGAAAGAAAATCGGGGTAGGTTGGAGATAAAGCCACAAGCTCCATTACCTACTAAACCAGGACCCAGCCCCATCTCCTCAGCCAGACCCACCCCCCACTTCGTGGCCTCCTTCTCCCAGATCCCCTTCCTTGACCCTCCCAGGCCCCATGATACCTGAATCGGGGCCTGTTCCATGTTGATGTGAACATCCACAGCAGAGCCGTCACTCTGGGGAAAGGGTAAGGGAAGTTGTTCTGGGAGAAGCCAAATACTAAGGCCCCCACACTTCCAACTGATTTTCTGGAGCCCAACCGCTCTAGCTCCTCAAAGACAGAGGCCGTTACCAGACCAGAGGGCCCACCAAAGCCCTTCTAAAGACTGACAACTCTCTTATGAACTCTTGGCTGCTACCACAACGAAAACTGCTCCCACAAAAACCCTCCCATGAGGAACACAAGCTTACGGGAAGATTGAAGGTTCCAACCATGACATAGCTGTTGGCATTCCGGTCATGAACAGAGGCCCCAGGCCCCCGAGTACCAGGCGTGGGTCCCCCACCATGGGTGGCTGAGGTGGACCCTGTTCCAGAAGATGCTCCAGAAGGGAGCTGAGTCTGAGGAGGAGCCCGTTCCACAAGGTGAATAACCTTTCCCCCAACATCTGCAGAAAAAAGATACACACCAAAATATCACATGATCGGGTAAACCCATAGCCTCAGCCCACTGCTCTGGACAGCAGCCTCAAGCTCTGCTCTGCCTCCCCCACCCTCTTACTGTATTCTTGGAGCTTCTTATCATCCTGCAGAACTCGTCCCTGGTAGATAAGCCGTTGTTTCTCAGACGGGATGCTAACAGAAGCAGCAATATGCTCCTTGAACTCCTTTACGTTCATCTATAGGGAAGAAGAAACATGACAAGGAATCAGGGAATGGAAGAAAAAGGACAGAAAAGGGACAGCTGACTTGTAAGGGGTAAAAACCACCCCATCCTAAAATTACTACCCATCTGTCTTAATTGTGAGGTAATTATTGAGCAAAGCCCTGAACTAGGGCAACACTTGTCAAAATACATACAATAAACGTAAGGAACTTCAGGTATAGGCCCAGGAGAAAACTACAGGGCTGAAGAGCAAAAACACCAACTGACATTCTCTTCTCTCCTTCTCTGCCTGGCTCCAAAAGGAATGTGTGCCTAGAGATACCGGTGACCCCTCCACAAACACAAAATGATACAACACTGTAATCTTAAAAATAAAAGCAATGACAAAGAAGATGTGGTAGAGAACCAGGTTAAGGAAGGCAGACTCAAGCAAGAAGAAAAAGGGGCAAAATCAGAAAAATATTTTTCCTAACTAGACAACTGACTTGTGAGAAGTACCCAGCTGTTTACAAACACCTAATCACAAAAGCCTGCACAGTCTCATTAAATACACGTAACAATGTGTTAAAACTATGGATCAACCTCCTTACAATTTTGTCTACTAAGGATCTACCTACATTACGAGCATTATTGGATCCGACTTCCATCCTTCAAAAACACAGCATAGACCTCATCAGTTTTTAAGACACTCTTCTACTTTAGGTCCTAGTGTTCTGTTTGCCTTCCCAAAAGCAGGAGCCATATCTGTCCCTTTGGGCTGGGGCTCATCTATCATGTTGGCATAAAGATTCCTCCTTCTTTCTTTCCCTCTGCCTTGAGTTTTATCGGGCGGAGGAAAGCAAAGAAAATCTACCTCACCCAACAAAAGCCAAAGAGAAAACATCAGAAAATGTTCTGGATACAACATGAACAAAAGAATCAATGAGAGAAAATTTGAAAACCATAATATCAGGCTCTTCTTTCAGTACAAAGAACCTGTAAGAGGAAGAGTTAATGAGTGTCTCCCAGAAGTACTGGGGTCTCACCTGGGCCCCCACAATAAAGGTCCGGGTCTGAGAGTCCAGGGTCTTCACCAGCACCTCCAGGCTGTCAGGTTCCTCCATAGTGGTACTGGTACTATCATTGGGCTCCATGGCCGACAGCTCTCTAAGGAAGAATGTTAGGAGAAGGCCCGCTGTCGCCTAGAGCAGATTTTTATATACCCGGAAGCCTCCCCTGCCCGAGACTCCGCCCCATACCTAAAGAGTTTCTCCCACACGAGCACACACACTCACACCCGCCCCCATCCCCCTTCTGACTCCGGGGCACGGGGAGAGAAACACAAAGGGTAAGAGATCGACGGCACGGGGAGCTGGAGGGCGGCAGGTGGGAGGGGCTCAACGACGCCAATCATGGTAAGGGAGGGCCAGTAGAGCTAGGAAGACGGGAAAGAAGGAAACACGAGACCGGTGTCATCACCGGTCACGGTAGGACAAGGGCTCGAGAAGTCGGCAAACCCCGGGGACAACCAGAGAGCGAGGGTCGCGCCAGACTCTGTGGAGAAAGTGGTTTCGCGCACGCGCGCCACGCCACGCCCATCGAACCCGCTTAAGTCACTAGAGACCCGAAATGACGAACACTCACGGGGGGCCAGATAGGCGAGCTGTCTCCCTCTTCCACGTACCCTCGGTGCTCTAGCAGATAGGCACAACTAACACACTCCAAACACATACACACATCCAAACACACACACACTCCAAACACACACACACACACACACCCTACCACCCAGCTCCGCCCCCGACTTCCCCCACAGTACCGTCACTTCCGGTCTCCCCCAACCTGCCACCGACGGCCACTTCCGTTTCCCCGATAGTCTTTGGGGATCGTGAGGCGGTACTTCCGGCTCCCCCCAGGCCCCAAAGCTTTACTTTAGTGGGGCTTTTCCAGAAAGTCCGCGGCCCCAAATAGTGAGTTCCTGGCGGCGAGACGGGCCGGGGCCGGCCTAGATGGGAGGGAGCCGAGCACCCCGAAGAGCCGCCGCCACCGCCGTCGCCCGGGGGACCGTACTGCGCCTGCGTGCGTCCTACTACGCATGCGTGCACACTTAGGCACCTCCCACCCCAGCTGGCGCTGTTCAGTTCTCCCCTGCGCGCGCTTAAGCAATAGGGGGTAGTGGTGGCCGCTGTAAGTGCCTGAAAAAACCTCTACGAGATGGGACTCTTCGACTGCCTCGAGAGGCTTTGAGCAGTTGTGTGGATCTTGGAGTCTGGAGACTGGGGATTGTGCCTCGGAATCTATGCTGAAGTCTTGGTCGGCAGAGAATTTGAGGCGGCACTGTCCAGGCCACCTAGAATTCTGTCTTCTCTTACCATCGTCCTCGCTGAGCCACTCCTTCGGCGCCTCCGGAAGTCACCCTTTCCATAGGCGGTTGGAGGTGGTTCTCGAGCTGATTTACGTGCGGTGGCGTCGTTGGGCCTGACCTCGGTTTTGCCCGGTGGGCGTTTTGTGGCGCCATGTTCTTCCCCGGCGGTGTGCAGCCGAGGGGACACGCCATGTTTTGGAGAAGCCAAGGATTTAGGACTTTTCAGGACTGTTGTCTTAAAAAGGACGACTCCGAGTTTGGGAATTGGAAACAAATGGGGTCAGAGTGGAATGAAACACAAGACCCTGGGGGATTGAGAGGGCCGCCTAAGGGCTTCTACAGGCGGAAGGTCCGGTAGAGTTACCGTCCCTCTGCCCTCTTCTCCCCCCGCCCCTCGGGCAAGGGCCTGGGCCCCGCAGTGCTGCCACTGCTCCGGCCAAACCCGTTGTTGCCGGTGTATCTGCCTCCGGTGCCTGTCCTTTCTGGGATTTGCAGCTTATACTTAAGTCCCGGTACTAAAAGTTTTAATAAGCATCTGTATAGTGAGCCCCTAGTTGGTGCCAACCAGTTTGCTGAGGGTTTCACATACTGTCACATTTAATAGCCTTTCAACATCTATTATATCCCTTTTATAGGTGAATGTAAGTGGCAGAACTGACAAATCCAGGCCTACCAGACTCCCTTGGGTCAAGCACTTCTATTTTACTGCCCTAATAGCTTGCATTTTAGTTTTTTTTTTTAAATATAATGAACCCTCAGCTATTCATCACCCAGATTTTATTTTTTTAGCTAAATCGCAAGCCCAGAGCAAGCCTCACCTCTCAGAACAAATCTTTATGGCAGCCTGTGGGTTATAAATAATCCATAAAGGAAGTCCCATCTTCTTGGCACTACCCAATGACTGCCTCTTGACAATTCTTTGCCTACCTCCTATTACTTGAGAACATAATACCCACAAGAGACTAATAAGTGCTTTACATACATTACTATTAATTATAGGGAATATTTACTTTGGATTTATGTGCAGGCCTTTGCTAAGGGCTTTATATGTCTTAGCTCTTTTAATCCTATAAGATTGATGATTTGCTCATTTTATACATGAGAAAACAGGCAAGATTAATAAAACTGTCCAAAGTAAGGGTTTGGACCCACCCTGCTTGACACCACTGTATATACTCTTTAACAACTAGATTCTGTAGCTTCTTGCAGTAAAAAACATTAAGCGAATGAACTCGTGTGTCAGCAGACTTTTCTGGAGGGTGTACATAGTTTCTCCAGTGAACAACTTCAGAGAGAAAGCCTCCCATCCACATACTTCAGCACCTGGTACATACCTGTTGTAAAGCACTTACCAGGTGGTATTGCAATGATTTGTTTACACAGCTAGTTCTCAGACTGATTTCTTCAAGGCCAGGGACTATGTCTTACTTTTATGTTCCCAAGGCTTAGCCAGTTCCTGACAAACAACTGGAACTCAAAAACAGTTTGCTCAGTGAGTGAGTGACTGGTAGAATCAATCCATCTCTCTTCAGTGCTGCACAGCACAGCAGATATCCCAGCTCAGATAGGGTTTGAAAGATCACCTGGAGGTCTCAGCTGTCTTAACTCCTGGGAGACCCTGGAGGTGCCAGGATGTACTGTAGAGTGGTTGCATTTCGAAGAGGGGGAGGAAGTCCTGAACACTGTAAGTAATCCATGGTTGGGTTGGAAAACAAGATTGAAGTTACTCATTAGCGGGTGAAAGGGTCAAGGGTCGAGGCAAGGGGGCTGGAAGCAGACTATACTGAGCAGTGAGTTGGGGACAGCAGTTAAGGCACCAGCCACTCCACGCAGAGCACCAGCTCCCTCCTGCCTGAAGATGTTCCACCACATTTGGGCAGCTCTTCTCTACCTCTGTGGCATTCTCCTTAACTCCATCTACCAGTGCCCTGAGCACAGCCAACTGACAACTGAAGGAGTGGATGGGAAAGAGGTATGCACTGAGCAGATGGGAAGCTGCTGAGTTGGGGGTGGGGGGCTCTGATGGACTAGGGTAAGAGGCCCAGCATGACCAGAAAGCCACACTGGAAGGAAGAAAGGGTGTGAGTGTTGTGATGATGAAAGCAATAAGTAAAACATATATATAAGTACTATGGCCATCAATTTGAAGACATGTAGAACTGGAGAGTGGGGTTTACTGAAGAGGAGCAAAGAGGAAAAGTCATTTAATGACTCCTTGTCATGGATCCAGTCTTTAGCTGGAAAAAGGCAGCCAACACCCTCATTCCTAAGTATTGTCATTCTGACTGATGAAGAGGTTGGATTCTGTAGTGAGACCCACCTTCTTCTGCTCCCTTCCTTGTCTCTCCAGTTCCCAGAGCCCCACCTGGGCCAGTGGTACTTTATCGCAGGGGCAGCTCCCACCAAGGAGGAGTTGGCGACTTTTGACCCTGTGGACAACATTGTCTTCAACATGGCTGTGGGCTCTGCCCCCATGCAGCTCCAGCTTCGAGCGACCATCCGCACGTGAGTGGTGAGAAGGCAGAGGCACCAGTACGTGCGGTCTCTGCCTAAAGTGTGAGCACCCGCCCACAAAGAGCTGGGCTCTTTGGCATACCCATTATTCTTGGCCCACTTGAGTTCAATAGCTTTGTTAGTTTCCCTCTGGAGAGAGATGGATGGACCTAACCATCCCTTCGTAGCTTGAAACCCAAGGGGACCCAGGCTTCCAGAAAGAGTAAGATGGAATAGAGGCTGGTACTGAGTGGTTGAAGTGTCACTGTTTCTCCTCCTTGCCACCACCACTTCTGCAGGAAAAACGGGCTTTGCGTGCCCCGGAAATGGATCTACCACCTGTCTGATGGGAGCACAGATCTCAGAACTGAAGGTTGGTTTTCTCCAGCCCTCACTCTCCTTAGGCCCCCTGGGCTTGCTTGCTTCTGCATCTCTGTCCTCACACTTTCCCCCGCAACCGTGACAGGCCGCCCTGACATGAAGACCAAGCTCTTCTCCAGTGCATGCCCAGGTGGAATCATGCTGAAAGAGACAGGCCAGGGTTACCAGCGCTTCCTCCTCTACAGTGAGTGTGGGGAGGCCAGGCAAGATCTGGGGAAAAAGAGGGGAGGTGGGGAGATGGGGGTTGGGAGAAGGCAATAGAGTCCCTTTCTCTGGGTTCTGTGACATCATCCCAGGAAGGACTGGCTGCTTCCCTGAGGTCCTCACCAAGGGATGTGCTGAGAAGCAGGGGCTTTGATGAGCCTGGCCCTCCCTTTCCAGATCGCTCACCCCACCCTCCTGAGAAGTGTGTGGAGGAATTCCAGTCCCTGACCTCCTGCCTGGACTTTAAGGCCTTCTTACTGACTCCCAGGAATCAAGGTGAGGGGGTAAAGTCTTATGGAAGACAACTAGGACTTACCAAGTCTTCTGTGAGAGCTGGATGAAAGGGACTCAAGTGATGTCACCAGGGGGCATGGCCAAAGGCTGACATCATCACACTGGCTATGTTGACACTTCCATTTGTGTCACAGACTAATGGTACCAGAGGGAGCCAGGATGGACTCTGGGCTATTGCAGTGGATAAAGGGGGCAGAAGGTCAGACAGGGGGCAGATTGTCAGAGGTCTGCAGGGAAAAAAAGACCTCAGAGACCCCTTCTCTGACATGGGGGCATGAGAGACTGCATTCTGCCTCATCCCATTGCCATGAGCCTTGCCTCTCTCCCTGGGTCTCCCTCCTGTCCAGCCTCCTTTCTCTCTCCTCCCACCAGACGCCTGTGAGCTGTCCAGTAACTGACCTGTGGCTTCACCTATGCCCCCCAGATGGATACAGTGGGAACTTGTATGGTGAGAGGAGAAGCTGGAGACTCCCAACTCTCTTTCAAAAGTAATAAAGATGATTTTCCAATCCTCGTCTCATTTAGGGGTTTGTATTCCAATATCAGTCCTGCTCCTCTCATTTCAGTCCTCCCCCTGAACCTTCTCCCACCTTAACCCCCAGATGGACGGCGTCAGGAAGGACACTGAACGGTGCTAACTCTCACTTTGTAGTGGTATATTTAGCATTTGGTGTGACACAGTTATTTATTGCTGAGTGAGCAAACCCAACCCCCTAGTGGGGTCTGCAAACTCTAGGGCTCCCCATGCTGCCTGTGAGCTGCCAGCCCCTCTGAGCTGGCCGTCCTGCCAACACTGCCTGCACCCAGCCCCACTCCCCCTGGCTCCTAGGAATCCTCAGGTCCTCCCTTCAGGCTCCCCATCACCTGTGGGAACCCCATCCAGACCCCCTAATCCACCCAACTAGGAGTGTTGCTCTTCCCCAGATGGTGCAGATCCCAGGATCCAAGGGATCCCCCAAGTTTCTCAACCACCCTCTTACCCCACCCAGAGGTCTGTCTGTCCTGACTGGTTTTCTCCACCCCTGGAGAGTTTTAAAAGGTAGAGAGGACACTTCAGTCTTTATTCTCACCACCACACTTTTTTTTTTTTTTTTTTTTTGCTTTTAAAAAGTGGAGGTGGAAGAAAAAAAGTGGGAAAAATGTAAAAGCAAAAATTAACAACAGCTGGTGAATTCAAGGGCGAGGCCCCCACTGTCCATAAACACAGACACCCTGAACAGCTCTCCTGTGTGTGGAGGCGGCTCTGTGCCCTCATACTCTGGGGTTTCTGCCCCATCCCTGAGGTCCCTGTGCTTACAATTTGGATCATACCTCCCACACTATCTTCATCCTTGCTCCCACCCCACTGAGGGTAGGACCCTGGGTCACACCATACCCCTTGGTCACAGCCCCTTGCCTGGGTCTCCCTTCTGCTCCTCCCCCTCCCTCCCTAACTTCTCGCCCTCCAAGTCAGTGGCCTCCTCATCCCCACTGGGCTCCCGGAGGCTGACAGCCAGCACCAGGGCCTGTAGAAGACCAAAGAGGCAGGCAAAGTGCAGGGGGTGAGCGGTCAGTAGGCTCAGCACGGCATGGAGTCCATGCAGAGCAGCCAGAAAGGACAGCAGCCCATGCAGCCAGAGGCCCAGCGGTCCACGCAGGCCCAGCGCATCCAAGGCTGCCCGCAAGGGCCTTGAGCAGAGCCCCAGCAGGGCTGAGGCCAGCAGCTCCAGCAGGTGCAGGGTCAGGTTGGTGGAGATCTGCAGACACTCCTCTGGGTCACCCAGATACTGGTGGGGAGCCCCTGCTCCCCCAACTGTATCCCCCCGCAACCAGCCTAGCAGCTTCTGACGCCGGCCAGGCTTCTCCACCGGGGCTTCAGCCACTGAGGGGCTCAATTCCTCTTCAGGGGACCCTCCACGTTTCCCGGTGCCATCTGAGTCCACAGGATCCTGTCCTAGTTTGGGAATGGTCTCCCCAGCCTCTGGTCTCCCAGACTCTTGGGTGCTGGAAGCAGTCTTCTCCCACTTCAGAGAATCCATTCTTTTGTACCCCAATTGCTCAACTTGGGCCTCCCTGCTTGGTTCTGGAGCAGCCCCAGAGCTCCTCTGTGCACCTGAGTCCTGGGTCTTGGGAGACCCCAGATCTCCCATGGTTTCTGGAGCACTGTCCCAGTCACTCCCTGAATTCTCAGAGGAGCTGTCCATCCGTCTGGGTTCTGGGGTGGGCAGGTCAGGTCTCGTCGACTTCCGGCGGCCCCAGGGGCGAGGGAGCCAGCCACCAAGGCGTCGGAGGAACATGGCTGGGGTGTGCAATGAGCCCCCCAATTCTGGGGCTGCTTCCTGGCACGGCTTAGGCTCTTGGATGGGGGGACTGAGGATTTCCTCAGAAACCAGAGTGTGTTTAGGCTCAGAAGAACAGGTATCTGCTTGGAGAGTCCTACTCTGAACTCAGGAGTGGCTCTCCTCTTCCCAGGATGGTCATGCAGCCTGAAGCGGCTTGTTTCCGTTTCAGTTTTAAGGTAAAGAGAGGCACATTCAAATCCATTCACCACCACCCCACTACACACACACGATTCCAAAAGTCTACGAATCTTACAAAGCGTGGGACACCGTCACAGTGTCCTCCCTGTTTTCCAGGTTTCTTTCCCAGCAGGCAGCACCCCAAGTTTCACTCACCAAGGCCACGCCCCAAGGTGCCCCAGAAACTGGGGAGGCGGTTCTCCATCCAAAAAGGGAGGAAGGAAGGTGGCCACGGATCCTAGGTGCTCCCGACCTACCAGGAGAGTCCTAACTGCTGCCCTAAGGCAGCTCAGAAAGAAGTCTCCTGTTAAGTGAGTGGGGGGTGAGGTATCCGGCAAACTCCAGCCAGCAACGTTCCTGCTTTGATTCAGAGGGCTGTGATTCCTATAAAGTGGCCCCACTGGCACCCCAGCCCGCAGCTGAGATTCAGTCTTCGCAAGGTCAGGCCGGAGATGTCCTGGGAGATCCCGGGAGCGAGGCAAAGCGCGCGCCTGCCTGGGGAGCCTGGCGTCCAGGCGTCCAGGCGATGCAGCCCCTCCCGGGCCCAGCGTCGGGGCCTCGGCCTTGCGAAGCCGCCCGGAGCCGCAGAGCCCGGAAGCAGCCGTACCGGGACTAGAGGACAGGCGGAGGCGGAGCCCCAGCTCGCGGGGCGGACCCTGTCGATCGACCGCCCCCCACCCCCCGCCCCCGGCCCGAGCTGCCTGTGCGCGCCATCAGTGCGCACCCGGCCGTACCCAGGGGCGCACAGCCGAGGTCACAGCAGCCAAAAGCGTGAATGTAAGCCTAGCCTTTCATTTTCGTCGCCTAGAGACCCCCGACCGCTGGTATCCCCTTAAGCTCGCCCGCCCCCTTTAGTTCCCTTGAGTTCTTCCCTGCATCCCGCTCCACTCCTTTTTATAGTTCACGATTTCATGAAAGGCTCTTCCAGAAGAGAAAGCTGAGAGGCTTGGGGCTTAGGTAGCCCTTCCTTGCTCCTCCCTGCAGATTTTTACCTCTTGGATTTGACAACAGTGGGTACTTTATGTGCCTGGCACCTGGTATGAGGCAGGAGGAACAGGAGAGCAAGTGTGGGGAAGACAAGTGTAGACAAACAGGATGTGCTTCCTGCCCTTAGGAGTTTTCAGGTATCAAAATGAACCTTGGCTTAAAGTGTAGATTTGGGAGGCCAGAGTTCTGGTTCCAGCTCAGCTAACAGCCTACAGGCTGCATCATCTTTGGTCTTCCCATCACACTGCCTTCTTCCTGCAAGACCCCACCCATTATCATTTATGAGCCTTTCCAACTTCCCCATCACCATGCATTCTTTTTATCACATCTTGTCTCCTACAGGTGCGAGCAACCTGAAGATTGGGTATGTCTCATTCCCATTCATAGCACATAGTATACAAACTTGTGAAATCAGTGATTGAATTGGCTGGAATGGACAAAGGGTGCTTTCTGGGGTAGGTCAGACTTGCACAAAAGTGTTAGTCACTCAATCATGCCTGACTCTTTGTGACCCCATGAACATAGCCCACCAGGCTTCTCTGTCCATGGGGTTCTCTAGGCAAGAACACTGGATTGGGTTGCCATTTCCTTCTTGAGGGGATCGTCCAACCCAGGGATCAAACCTGGGTTTCTTGAATTGCTGGCAGACTCTTTACCATCTGAGCCACCAGGGAAGCCCTGCATAGACTTGCATGCTGCTACTGCCAAGTCGCTTCAGTCGTGTCCGACTCTGTGCAACCCCAGAGACAGCAGCTCACCAGGCTTCCCCTCCCTGGGATTCTCCAGGCAAGAACACTGGAGTGGGTTGCCATTTCCTTCTCCAATGCATGAAAGTGAAAAGTGAAAGTGAAGTTGCTCAGTCGTGCCCGACTCTAGCGACTCCATGGACTGCAGCCCACCAGGCTCCTCCATCCACGGGATTTTCCAGGCAAAAGTACTGGAGTGGGGTGCCATTGCCTTCTCCGATAGACTTGCATAGAGATGGGTAATTCCTGGTTCAGGGGTTGAAAAAATAGGTGGGGCACTAAGGACAGTGGCTGGGGCTACAAGTGAACCAGACTGGCAGAGGCAACCCTATCAGGCCACATAGAGCTGCCTCTTGTGGCTCTGGTAGAATTTCATGTGGTCCCCAGTCTCGTTTGGCTTCCCTGCAACACCTTCCAGAAAACTGGATAAAACACCAAGAGGGAGAAAAGCTTGATTTTATTTCTCAGCTTTTGGCTTCTTTCTACTGAAGGCAGAGTCCACTGATCAAAACCAGAAGGTGTGGAACCTGGGCAGACATCAGGAAGTAGAAGCCCAAGAGTCTAGGTTCCGGGCCCAAGTTCAGACTACAGCAACACACCAGGGTCAGAATTTGCCCAGGTCAGAACTCAAGGTTCATGTATGTCCGCAGATCCCGCTCCCAGGCCTTGTCCTTCTCTTCCTGCCTTCTCTCCTCTTTGCGGTTCAGTGTGGTCACCCTGGGGGCTCTCTCCCTCCCAGCCACTGCCCGTGTATCCCGAGCTGGGAAATGTGTAACTCGGGGCTGAGGTGCTGAGCCGTAGCCTAACCCCTCCTGGTCCCTCTTGAGGACAGTGGGGATAGGGTTGGCACGGCCCTCACCCCGGGGTCCTAGCCCCATTCCAGGCTCCCAGCCCCCCCTCAGCAGCAGCTTGAAGCCTGGGCTGGAGGTTGGAACCCCAAGTGGCAGGATGGGGGGCCGGAGATCCCGGGACAGCGACAGCAGGTGAGCAGTGGATGTACAGTGGTTAGAGTCTTGAAAGTGGCCATCACAAGTCTCACAGTACTTGGGGGAGGGGGATCGGGACCTGGAGAGAAAAAAAGAGAAAGGTTAAGGGCAGCACAAGGGTTTAGGCCTCAGAGGTGGGTGGCAGGGTGGGACAAGGTCTTTCCAGTATTTCTGCCAAGAAACAAATTGCCTTTCCTCCCCAGTTAGCAACGTGGACCTGAAGGAATGGTTAAGGCCTCAAAAGATTCTTGGGTGAGAAATAATAATTACTATAGTTAACATTTGTACAGTGCTTACTATGCTATTAAATACAAGCACTGTTATAGCATTTTATGTATATTAACCCATTTAGTTAACCCTAACAACCCTATAAGAAGTATAGTCTAATTTCTTAGATAGGAAAACTGAGCCAACCGTGCCAACATGGACACTAGGTTGCTTGCCCAAGAAGTACAATCAGGATTTAAACCCAGAGTGTGTGTACAACACAGAAATTTAACAGATATTTTATAATGACTATAAATGGAATATCACTTTAAAAAATTCTCAATCGCTATATTGTACACATGTAATTTATATAATTATATATGAACTATGCTTCAATAAAACAAAAATAGATTTAAAAGTTTAAATAATAATAAAAGATAAGGCTTCCCCTCACCGGTTCTCTGGATTTCTTGTCTCTCCAGGGCTCTCTCTGACCATGCGGGCCACCTCAGGGAAACCTGCTTCTTCAGCCAACTGAGCAGCATCTCTGCCCCCCAGCTCGCAGACCCCTACCCAGGCAGCCCCACGGCCCAGGAGATAGCGCACAGCTGCCCTCTGGCCTGCTCGGGCAGCACACATCAGAGGGGTCCACCAGAAAGCATCCCGAGCATTGATATTCCCTCCAGCTCCCCCTGCCTCATGGGGATCCAACAGCCTTTTTAGTTTTGCTAGGTCCCCCTCCTGGGCTGCCCTCAGTATCTGCTGGGTCATCTTGTCCTTTGCCTCAAGGGATCTCCTTTGTCCATGTCCTCCTGATGCTCCTGCTGCAGTCTCCCTCATCGTTCTTCTTTTCTTCCTCTTTCTCTTACTGGCAGGCCCAGGCTGAGCTCTCTGGGTTTCAGGGGTGCTGCTCTCATCTTCAATCAAGGCTTCGTAGAAAGCCCGGGCTGCAGCCCCATCCAAGGTGGGCTCCAGCTCTTCAGGCTGTGATTGCAGCTGCCCATCTTTCCACAGATCACTGGGATCAGTGGCTGGGGTAAAGTTAATGAGAGAAGACCCAGACATGGCTTTTGGGAAATGTAGGAAAATGAGACTAGGAAGCCAAGCCCCTGGTGGTCCTGCAGCGACCAGAGCCAGTTCCAGACACCTAATGAGATAAACAAAAGTATCCTTAGCGTCAAAAATCCCCTCCCAACCCAAAAGTGACCCCATAACCTGGGACCCTGCAGGGCCAGTTACAGACAATGCTCCTCAGTAAAGGTAAGAAAGAAGTCTCCGTAAGACAGCTGCCCAGAGGCCCTGCGCTCCGCCCCTACCTCCATCCGCACCAACAATACCAGCCTCTCTGAGTCAACTTTAAGATCAGATCAGATCAGTCGCTCAGTCGTGTCCGACTCTTTGCGACCCCATGAATCGCAGCACGCCAGGCCTCCCTGTCCATCACCAACTCCCGGAGTGCACTGAGACTCACGTCCATCGAGTCAGTGATGCCCATCCAGCCATCTCATCCTCTGTCGTCCCCTTCTCCTCTTGCCCCCAATCCCTCCCACTCAACTTTATCACAGCGTAAAACATACCATTAAGAAAAACAATCAAATTGGCTCTTTAAATCTTCCTATTTCGGGGTAAGTTCTTCCCAAACAAAAACAAACTCGACACGTCTCCGGAAGCAGGAAGCAGATTTCACGAAGAAGTTCCAGCCTGTGTCGCTTTGTAGCTTCCGTACTGCAAAATGGCGCTACTCTAAGCAAAGGAGTCGACAAATACTCACTTGGCACAAAGACGCATGCGTGGCTGGGGAAAACAAAACAAAACAAATTACCTGAGGGTGCAGGCGCGCGGAAGCGCCGAGCTGTTTCCCGCCCTGGAATGTTTCCATAGCAGAAGCACAACGCACCACGTGCCGGCGTAGCGCCGGCGTAGCGCGAGGACTGAGAAAGATCTGTCGGTTGGGGTCCTGTTTTTACATAACGCCCCCACAATGCCCTTCGCCTCCCTCAACGTGGCCCCCGCTCCGAGCTCATTTTCTGGACCTGGGAAACCACTCTCAGGGTGAAAAAAGGCTCTGAGGCGGAGAACGCCCAGAAACCCTGAAATGAAATAACGTCACGCAACCCCTCACCATTACTCTGACCAGGGTTCGAAGGTCGCACTTAGCGCCCACAGCAGCCCCGTTCAAGCCCTAAGAGAAAATGGAGAAGTGCAAGGGGACAAGCAGCAGAATGGCTGGCACCACCTCAGGTTAGCCCACGGGGCCGTCCTGGTTCTCACACCGCTCAGCTCATCCCAGTACACCCTACCCAGGACCCTCAGCATGGAACCCGGCCTCACCTCCCGCCTCCGGAGCGCGAACCCCGGATGAAACATGGGCCCCGTCGCGGGTCTCCTTGGCGGGCTGACTCCAAGGAGCAAAGCGATAAGGGCCAGGAGGGCTGGCTGGCTGGGGATGAGGTCAATGCCCCGGGTAGCAAAGTCGCGCCGAGGCCTGAGGCTCGCTGTTTGATGGGAGAAGCAAGAAACAACCAGCCAGCCTAATTCCTCTCCCGGCCCATCCCTTCCCCTCCATGGCCCCACAGTCCCCGGAATCACACGACTCTATTTCCCAGGCTACCTGGCCCAGAACGCGGTAGTGAGTTTCCGCTTCCGGTGGCGGCTCGCAGTGCCCTGCTGCGCCCCGCCCCCAGCGTCCCCCTCCCCCCGGGGCCTCGTGACACAAGGGTCGTGCGCGGGTCATCCTGGGATTCGTAGTTCGCCTTTCCCTAGTTTCGTCAGTTTCTTCTTTCCGAGGACTCCATTTCCCGGCATGCGCCGCGGCTCCTAACTCTAAGCACTTGCGCGTTGCCCTCTTCCCCACCCTCCCCAGTTTCCACTCCCCCCACCCCACTTCGCCTGCCGCGGTCGGGTCCGCGGCCTGCGTTGTAGCCGTCGTCGCGGTTCTTTGGAAGCAGAAACTCCCCTTCCCCTCCCCGTCCCCTGGTCCCAGTCCCCGTCCAGTCGGTGAGTGTGGTGGTCGTCGCCGCGCCATATCCCCTGTCCCTGGGCGCGGCACATGGGGTCTCCGCGTCTTGATGTGGGGGTGGGAAAGGAAATGACCCGGTCCGGCACAGAGGGTAGAAGAGGTGGCCTGCAGGGTGGAGGCGGGATGTCGGGACTCCCATGAAACGGACCCGACGACCACCCACAGGCCATGAGAAAAGGAGGGGCCCAGCTCTTGCTTGGAAAGGATAAACTTCGGAACCCTTGAGAATGGGGCCGGAGACCTGCGGGGGTAGGGAGCCTGAGCCACGGCCCTGCCGGAGTTGACACGGAGGAGAGAGGGGCCTGGCTTTCACGAGCGTCAGGGATGTAGGTAGGACTAGTGGGGTCAAGACCTGTCGGTTTCTTACAGGTGGTGGACCCCAAAGAATTTCTCTATAATCTCAGTGAAAAGGGGCTGGAATGTAAATAAGAGGAGCTAGAGAGACGTGCTCCAGTCTCGGGTTCTTTAAGAAAAGGGTGGCCCCAAATTCTTCCATGGTTGGAGGGCAAAGTGTGGGAGGAGTGAGGATACCAGAGGCTGGGAGGGAGAGCTTAGGCTTATACTCTTCTATCTCTAGCCGACGTGAAGATGAGCAGCTCAGAGGAGGTGTCCTGGATTTCCTGGTTCTGTGGGCTCCGTGGCAATGAATTCTTCTGTGAGGTAAGTTCTCCTCAACCCTACCATCCACCTCCACATGTAATCTGGCCACATATTCTCCTGCACATAAAGCTTCCACACACATCTCTTACCTACTTCAGTGAAAACTCTTGTCAAGGAGGAGTCCCCTTAGTAGCTCTCTCTCCAACTTGTGAAGGGTCAAGACTGGGGCCCCAAGTCAACCCTGCCACCCTCCAGCAGCCTAACGTTGGACATGTCAACCTGTGTTTGTTTGTTTGTTTGTTTGTTTACCACAGAGGTACTGGTAGTACATATCTCTGGTAGCTATTAGGAGAATTAAAACACTTCATGTTAAAATGTTTTATTGCATGCCTGTGTGTTAACATAAGGGAGTGTAACTGACTTCAGAATCCAAGCTGTTCAGCCCCCACCTTCCTCAGAGAGCCAGCTGCCCCTCAGGAGAGGCCAAAACTGATTCCTAGAGCTAGGAACAGGAATCAGGACAGGCATCTTGAAAGGACTGCCTCTGTAAGGAGGGGATTGCTTATGCTTAGGAGAGAAAAGCCAGACCTCTTCTGGGTGGGCAGTATACACGAACTGGGGAGAGACGTTCAAGTGCTTGCGCTGAGTTGGGAGTGCGGAACAAAGGGAATGAAGCAGTTAGTTGTATTGAAGATAAGGCACGAGTTAGAGCAACCTGCCCAGGTCAAAGCTGAGGATTTTGCTATGGGTTTCCTTTTGACTTCACGTCCTGACAGGTGGATGAAGACTATATCCAGGACAAATTCAATCTCACTGGACTCAATGAGCAGGTGCCTCACTATCGACAAGCTTTAGACATGATCTTGGACCTGGAGCCTGGTGAGACACCCTCAGGGTTGTTTTGTGTGTGTGCTGTTTTTTTACTATTCACACCCTGTTTATCTGCTTCTTGAATTTCTAAATTTCCTTTTGGTTCTCTAACCCTTTTAACCCCAAATCCTTTACTTCGTTTTGATTTTCTACCTCACTCTTGCCTACTTTTGTGACTTCTACCACTTGTTCTCATACTCTGATCGTATAAGTTGCTCCTGTGCTGCTGCTAAGTCGTTTCAGTCGTGTCTATGTGGGACCCCATAGACGGCAGCCCACCAGGCTCCCCCATCCCTCGGATTCTCCAGGCAAGAACACTGGAGTGGGTTGCCATTTCCTTCTCCGATCCTATAACTTAGCACTTTTCAAAAATGCTAGTTTCTCCATGGGTGTTATCTTCTTCCTTGCCCTTTCCAGGTTAGAGTTCTATCTTCCGTGTTGACATTTTTGCATTTATTTATTAAAGAAGAGAAAGAAGCAGAGGCTAAGAGGGATGGAAGGAAGGCAGAGCTGCCTTGGGTTGGTGGAAGGGTCAGAGGCCCATGTTTCTGGGTCAGATGCCCAGGCTGTGGCTGGGGTGAGGCTCCAAGTTGGGTGCTGGGCTGAAGAGCCAGCAGCCCCCGGGAGTGGGCAGGGCACCTTAAAAAGCTGTAAGACAAGTGGTTGCATTTGGCTGGTGCCATGTTTCAGATGAGGAGCTGGAGGACAACCCCAACCAGAGTGACCTGATTGAGCAAGCAGCTGAAATGCTCTATGGATTGATCCACGCCCGCTATATCCTCACCAACCGTGGCATTGCCCAGATGGTGAGGCCTCTCTCCTCCCACTCGGTTCCTTCAGAGGCAACAGGGAAGCAGAGTTTCCTTCAGCAAGAAGTCACTTGTTTCAGCCTTGTCACAGAATGTAGCTGAGAAGAGGGGAAAGAACATCAGAATCTGGGCCTAGGGGTTAAGACCTGATTGAGGGTTGAAGTGAAGGCGGTGTTTTGGGGGAGGGAGATGTGACCCAGAGCAGAAAGTTGTAGACTCCCTCTTTCTCAGGGAATAAGCAGTGAATGTCTGATGGTCTTCAGCCTGCCTGACTGAATGAAAGGAAGCAGGGGAGTCTGAAGGCCCATCTGAGCCAGAGAAGGGGCCTCTGGACATTTAAGAGGCAGAAGGAGTTGGGGACACAGTGATGTGGGTTGGGCTGAGGAGGGGGTTGCCTCTTCTCTTCATACCTACCCACCAACTCCTTCAATTTCATTCACATCAGTTGGAAAAGTACCAGCAGGGAGACTTTGGATACTGTCCCCGTGTGTACTGTGAGAACCAGCCAATGCTTCCCATCGGTGAGTGTTGGGAAAGGGAAAGGAGGGCCATGTAAGAAGGCAGGTCTGCTGGGATGGAGTTGGGGCTCAGCAGGTTGGGGCCTGAGTCCAGGAGGGAGGTTGGGCAGTCTTGGGTGACCTGGCCTGCTGAGTCTGGCTGTCTCCCAGGCCTTTCAGACATCCCAGGTGAGGCCATGGTGAAGCTCTACTGCCCCAAGTGCATGGACGTGTACACACCCAAGTCATCGAGGCACCACCACACGGATGGCGCCTACTTCGGCACCGGTTTCCCTCACATGCTCTTCATGGTGCACCCCGAGTACCGGCCCAAGAGGCCCGCCAACCAGTTTGTGCCCAGGTGGGGAACAGGGACAGAGTCACCAAGGGTCAAAAGAGGTGCCCAGGATCCCCTAGAAAGAAGGGAGGACAAGGCAGTAGCTAGCCTTGTTGCCATTCTGTGTGCTCAACTTTCTGCTAGGAAATTCTCAGAGCCACGGTTGAAGTGTGGTTTATCTTCCTGGAGTATCATTTTTGCTCTGGTGTAGAAAAGGCAAGTTCAGCTTTTATATTAAAACAAGTACTGACGTGTATATACTCATGTATATATGTACAGACACATATTTGTAGTTTTGAATTTGAGTTTTAATAGATATTTAAAATACATTTCCAAATATTCTTGAGAAGAGAAGTTGGGGAACCACTGCCTTGAAGTACTGAGCAAGCCCATGAAGAAACTGGGGTGGGGGGGTGGAATGCAGGCCACTGGCAGGGCCAGGATGGGGCTCACTCTGCTTCCTCTCTCACCTCTGCCCCAACCCAGGCTTTACGGTTTCAAGATCCATCCAATGGCCTACCAGCTGCAGCTCCAAGCCGCCAGCAACTTCAAGAGCCCAGTGAAGACGATTCGCTGATTCCCCACCCCACCTGTCCCTCGGTCTTTGACACTTTCATTCCTTTGCTGCCACAATTTCAGGAACCCTCTATGGTTTTTAGTTTAAATTAAAGGAGTCATTATTGTGGTGGGAATATGAAATAAAGTGGAAGAAAAGGCCGTGGGCTGATTGGCTGGTGTTTGGGGTTGGGAAGCATGGGTAATGGTATGCTGGACCCCAGGAGCCCTCCTGGCCCAGCCCCCTCTCCTCAAGTTGAAAACCAGCACAGATTTGTGCCCAGTAGATTTGGGTGATGTTTTTAGGACTGGGTGTAAGGATGTACGGAGATCATGAGGAAAAGACAGAAATCGGATTTCAAAGACTGGAGAAATATTTGCTCTTTTTGTGCCACTGCAGTTGGCTGTTTATACTCTAGGGGATGTAATCAACATGACTTTGTTTTATAAAGAAAGAGATCCCAAAATAAACTGAACTGTAAGGGGTGGGGAGAAGAGGTTCAAGGTCCAGAATTGCTATTTTGTGGTGTCTGTGTGCCCCCTCTTGGGGGAGCTGAGACATGCTCATCTCAGAAGGATGAAGGTCACTGGGTTCCTGGTTTAAGTTTCTCTCAGAACAGTAGGGACTGGCACTGTTGTGTAGGGAGGATGGCAGATGGTACCAGAGAATGAAACGAATCCATGGACCCTGGAGGGGCAGGGACAGATCTTTGAGGGACACTCAGGACAAAAGTAGACTGCTGGATTGGGGCCCAGATACTGCCCCTGTCTGGGCTGCAGCTCCCACATTCAGGAACCAGACCAGGTGGGTGAGGACATGTTCTCCTGCCAAGCTAATTGCTTCCTGCCTCAGGGAGGAGTATAGCTTTGTACCTACAGCAGCTCCTGCCCAGACTACCTGTCAGAACCACCCTCCTGCCCAGACTACCTGTCAGAACCACCCTGCAGTTCAGGCTCAAGGAGCGTGGTCATGGGAAGGTGGGGTTTCTGGGCACCCCTCAGGGACTGCCCCTCTCCCCAGAAGTCCATGATGAAGGCCCACATGCTTATAGGTGCACTGGTCATGGTGGGCTTCACGGTGGGAAAGGGTAAGTGGGGCAGGGGCAGGGAAGGAGGGGTGGCTGAGTACAGGGAGAGGGTGGCGGTGGGTGAGCGGGATGTTGCAGGGTAGGGAACTTGGAGTGGGCCAACACCACCATCCATGTCTTCTGCTTCCCCAGCTCCTGTTTCTGAAGTCCGGACCTGCCACCTCTGCCTCTTAGAAAATCCTGCTGTAGGATGCATTTCAGGCTCGGAGAAGTGCACTATTAGCAGCTCATCCCCATGCATGGTGATCAGCATCAATTATGGTGAGTTGAGTCAGGCAGGGAAAGGGCCACTGGCTAGACAGCCCATGGCATTGTCTCCTCTTGTAAATGAGGGCTGCTTGGGGCCTGAGGTCTAAGGAGATGGAGGTTTCTGGTAGGGGAGGAGTCTGGGGTTCTGGGGAGCCAATTAAGCTAATTTCTTCCAGCCTCTTCTGCAGGAGTCGGGAAAGGAAATTGGGTCTAGGTGAGGGATGGGCAGGTCTGTGGAAGGGGTACCAGGTTTGGTGACTATGGGAGGCAGCAAGGGTTATTAGTTGTCCCTTCTTCTCCAGAAAACAAAGCTCGCTTCTTAATCCGAGGCTGTGGACAACACAATTCCTACCGCTGCCAAGAAAAGCTCCCCACCTACATCTCAGAGTACTGGTACTCGGCCCAGTGCTGCCAGTATGACTACTGCAACTCCTGGTACAGTCCCCAGCTCCAGAGTGCCTCGCCTGAGCCCCTTGACAGGTCCCTGGCTCTGCCCCTGTCTCAGTCCCAGATCCTGTGGTTCTACCAAACCCTGAACCTGTCACTGCCCCTGCCCAGCTTCCCTGCTGGGAAGGAGCCTTCTGAAGGCCTGGACCCCCTGGCTGGCCCACCCATGAATCTGAGTTTGTCCATTGCTGACCTGCGCAGCATATACTTGTTTCTCAACAGTTCTGGACTTTTGACTCTTCCTTGGGCTGGTCCCTGACATCTTTCCCGTCGCAGATAGATTTCTCTCTGATCTAGCATCTCACTCCTGACACCCCAGCATCATGCATTGTCTTCTCAGAACACTCACACTCTGGGGTCTGTAAGTTCTCAGTCTTCCTTTCCTTTGCCTTTCCTTTGTCCTTCCAGTGTCTCTATGGTTTGGTCTAGTCTCCTCCCCCAAAAAAGCAGTTGGCACTGTACCCAGAGCCCATCGACCACCTAGAAGATAATCTCAAATGCGGATTCTGCCTAGGCTGACCTGGGAAAGGCACAGTGGTTTTCTCAACACTGTCCTGTTAACTGAGTGTCCCATCACCCCGACCCTACCCCCCATCTTCCTGATCTCTCTCAATCTGGCTGTTTGCACTCTCCGATACCTAGCTCTGAAAGCTTGTGCCAGACTGAACTTGCATCAGAACGGGTGAGACTGGACTTTGTGCAGGTTTCCTGGCTGAGCACTGTGGCGCCCCTCCTTCACTGTCTACCACCCGTGCTCCTGCCTGGTCCGCTGCCTGCTCTCATCTCTTTTCCCAGTCTCTGGCTTCCTCAGCTCCACTTCACATCCCTGAGCCATGACACCCACTTGCACAGATTCCCAGGGAGAGGAGGGGGTCTGTCCTTTGTTTTGCACTCCCTAGTCCTCCACAATAAACAAACTGGCCAGAGTCTGTGTCACATTTTTGATGGGGGCAGGGTCAGGTGTGGGCAGGTGTAGACAAGTTAAAGGTAACTGGGCGTGGGGTTCAAACAGCGTTGTAGAGCCCTACCCACTTCACTTGGCCTTGTGGCTTCCTCAATGGCCTGCCTCAAACAGCCCACATCCATCCCACCCTCTGCTCGGCTGGAGATCAAAGTATGAGGATTATGAATCTTGCCAGCCTTAAACATACCCTCCAAAATCTAGGAAGTTCACAGGTGATGTCAGGTTTTTCCACAAGAGGAAGGAAAAAACCATGAAAACACAAGAGCAAACACAACAGGTCTGTGTCTCAGAGTCACCTGGAGCCGAGGCACCTGCGCTCTTTCCAGGGTCCTGGCATCCAGGGCCGGCTGTGTGGGAAGTCTAGGTGAAGGGGGTGGGGGAGTACAGAGTACACAGGTAAGGCTGCAGAGGCAGGCCCTTTGATTGTAATTTGAAGAACTGCAAACATGCAGAAAGCAGTAATGAATTTTCATAACTCAAACCTCCCCATGCATTCAGTACACACGACACACCGCTCTGAGCCAGGCCTGGTATTAAGAAGCACCAGGACAAGCAGATGAGGGCAGTCAGGTATCCACCCCTCTGAATCTGGTGACCCAGTAGCAGGATTATGAAACTTTTCTGAAAAGTGCATCTCTGTGGCTAGGAGGCCCAACCCCAGCTCCTCTGTCACTTGGGTAAGTTGGTCTCGGCCTCTGTGGTCACCTCTCAAGTAGAGATAGTGTCTCAGGATTGAGAGAATGTGTATCAGTGTATGCACACAAATAGAAGTTATGGGCTTGAAAACAGATATGCCTTAGAGACAAAGCACACTGGTTTTGCCGTATTTAGTTTTAAACCATTTTGGCCATAGAGTTGTTTGCACACTTTTAGATGGGTTTTTGTAAACTTAAACACCTGTGTTATACCACTCGCCAAGTTAGCATAAAGGCCTTTATCAGCACCTAAAGCTGCCTTCGGGCCCCCTCTTGGACCCTCCCCTGTCCCTGTCAGGAGTAGCCACTGTCCTGAATTTCATTGTGTTCTTGGTAAAAGTGACATCACACAGGATATACTCTTACCTATACAACATTTTGCACTTGGATTTCTGTGGCCTGTGCGCTGGTGGGAGAAACCAATGTTTGTTTCTAGATCAGGAAGCAGTTGGAGGTAAAGAGGTACAAGCCACTATGTTCCTCTCTTGCCTGCATGTTATCCCCCATGACCTCTGACTTCAGTATAAATCAAAGGCCCAGGTCTGTACAGCTCTAGCAAGTCAAACTGGAAGGCAGCCTTAGAAGCTGAGAAGCCCAAGGCCTGAAATCAAGGTGAGTTACCATGATCCTTGAAAAACGAAATTAGCCTGGGATTAGAGAGGGCACTAGGCCTGTCTAGGAGTTCTGTTCTGTTCTCTCCACAGAACTCCTTCCCTACCCTCTCCTCCCTGGGACTGGTTCTTTCATAGCTCCACTCCCACCAGCATACCCCCAGGGACCTCCTTGGCCAGCCCACACCCAGCTCTGGATCTGACAGCATTTCTGAGGACATCCACTACCCTTCCGGTTTTAGCCACAGGAGGGCTTCCAGTTCTCTTGACCTGAGAGCTGAGTCAGACACAGCAGGGCAAAGCAGGAGCCGAGCTCCGAATGTCGGGGAGCCCATTACCTGCCCCCATGATGGAACAGTCCGGTAGTACCACATTCCTCAACCTCCATATCCACCAGAAGAGAGAGGCAAACCAAACAGTTTGTGCATCTATTTATTTTGGAGAAACAGCTGGGGACCTGGGGCGAGAGGACTGTCGGAAAAGAAGCAGGGCAAAGGGGTATCCTTGAGGTGGGAGCAGACAGGAGGAACAATGTCAGACTGAGGACTTGAAGGAAAACTGCAGAGAATTCTGCAGAGGGAGAGTGGGAAAGGACAGAGTGGAAATTGAGGGGTGTTGAGGGGCATCAATCAAGAGGCAGATAGGGCTGGGGTCTAGTAACTGTTGCTGAGGCTGGCAGGGAGGGCTGCTCTGGAGAGGCCGGACAGTGTCCCAACTGTCCCCAGGTGGAAATCAGGAGGGCGGCTGGAAATTGGCAGGATTGTACTCCTGAGGTCTCTACAGAAGTTCTAAGGAACATATAAGCTTCTCTTCTGAGGGTTATTGCAGAAATTCTGGAAGCAGCATCGAGAGAATATCCAGAAGCCAAACACTGGAGAGGCGCGGGTGTATGAGCAGTCACTCATCTGTTCCTTGCTGCGGCAGTCACTCACCATGGTCTCAAAACCACTGTCTGGGGACGGACAGCAACAATCAGTGACATGGAGGTCCGAGGCAAAGCCCCGAGCCCTCCCATCCCCTCATGCCACAGAGACTGACCATCACTGACCCCCTACCCCTTCCTAGACCCCAGAAAGGCAGATCCCTGAAACTGGACAGGGTCAGGGAATGCCAGGGAGTCACCAGCCATGAACTCTGTGGAAGTTTCCCATGGAAGGTTGGTGGGAAAGAGCCATTCAAAACACAGTGACAGGGACTTCCCTGGTGGTCCAGTGGCCAAGACTCTGAGATCCTAATGCAGGGGCCCCAGGTTTGATCCCTGGTCAGGGAACTAGATCCCGCATGCTGCAACCGAAAGATCCCACTAAGCAACTAAGATCCCATGAAGCAACTAAGACCTGGTGCACCTTAAATAAATAAATGTTTTTTAAAAGAGTTCCTCTGGGAGAGTAAAGAGGAAGACAGCAAAAGACCAAACTCTGGTGAACACGAACTGTTAAGGCTCCCGAAGAAAAAGGCAAGACTCAGTGAAAGAGGCTGAGAAGAAGCAGTGGAAGAGGTAGCAGAAGAATGGTGCTGGCAGGAACTACTGCTGACAGACGGGGAGAAGGCAGCCCGAGGAAAGGCCAGCGGATCTGGGAACTCCAGGCCTGCGAGGCTGGGTGTTATAAGGAGGGTGAGCCAAGAAGGCAAGAGGAATGGAAGTAGCGATGTGGAGTAGCTCTAAAGGAAAGGAGAGAGGGAGTGATAGAACAGTATCTTAGAGTTGTGGGAACCAGTTGGGGTGCCGCTTAGAAGGCTGGTAAAGACTCAGTTCGGGAATGGACTGGACCCAAGATGAAAGGAAGAGGCAGCTTACTGTTCTTTATGAGCAGAGTCATGCAGCTGCTGCCCTTTGGGACAAGGCAGGTGTCAGATCCCAGAAGGCATCCCAACTCCTTGGTCTCAAAGAGGCATCGATAGCAGCTTAGGTATTCGTTGAAATATTTCTGTCTAATGGGTTCTTGATCATATATCTCAGACTGACCTGGAACACAGAGAAACACTGACCCCAAACCCACTTAATTCCCAGACTGATCAACCCCACTGTTCCCTCCTACCTCCCTACTCAGAAAACCATAAAATCACCAATTCCTGAAAAATATCAGGCTTAATCTAACATCAGAAGCTTTAGTTCTCATAAAAAATCTCCACTCTCTACTCTCATACCTCTTGAAATGAGGAACTCATTCATTCAACATGCATTTGAGGGGCTAACATGCTTAGCACTCTACAAGCCTCTAAATTAAAGGTTAGGCCAAGGCAGTTCATTCCAACTTTTAGCAGCCCTGTTAAGACAGTGCTTCCTCTGTGACTTGGTTTCACTGTCCCTCACCCAACCCCCAGATTCTCTTTTGAATATGCTTTCTTAATCTGTAATGTTCAGAGTGTGAAAACCTCAGAGCGTATCATCACAGGACAGGAAGAATCTCTCCTTTCTGTAGCCAGGAGACTTCAAACAGCCCAGGGCCACATTCTTTGTTTGGTTGTCCTTTCACTGAACAGACTCATGAAACGTTGTCCACCAAAGCCCTCCCCAACTACACCATATTCATCTCCCTCCTCCTCTGGTCCCGGGCCCAGATCACATGTTACTGAGCCCCCAAAACCCACTTTCAGACCCAGCAGAGCACTTGTATGAAGCAGATGCTGAGCAAACACTTTGGATCTGGTTTCTGTGTAGACGGTGCTTTGCACCCAAGTGGAGTTATCAGGCTGAACTTAGCCTTGTTCTACGCTGTGTATCCTGAGGCTGTCATCTGGCACGTTCCCCCAACCCTCCCCATTCTGTATTGCCCTCAGATTCGAAGAGATTCCCCTTAGTATCTCCATTTAGGTTATTGCCGTTGAGTGAGACAGCCTTGGGGTAGTCACCAGCAATCTTCCTCAGAGTGAATATCAGTCTGTTATCAGTCTGATATTATCCCACCACGCCCACCCATCCCATCTTTCCTCCTGACTGGTTTTACCTGAATGTTCTTGGTACATGTATTCAGATACTTGGTATCAGGGTTTCTGTATCCAGCAGGTTAGGAAACCCTTCTGACCCCATTGAAACACTTACCAAACACCAAGCTCATCGTGACCAGCACTATTAAGAGGACTATGTACAGGGTTTGATTCTGGTTACCTGCATGGCCTTCCATAACATACATGACTGCCCACCAGCCTCCACTTTGGCCTTATATTGGCTGAAGAGAAGTGGGCAAAGAGGAAAGGGGGAGGCAACATCCTTTTGGAGTGGAAATCAATGCTAGAATCTACAGCCAAGAGACTGAGTGTCCTCACCCATGGCCCTAACATCCTGGTTTGGAAACAAGGATGGGGGAGATGGGGGAAGGAGAGGGGAACCTTCTTTCATATTAATTCAACAGACATTCGTTAGATCACTGCATCAGGTATTGGGGATACAATACTGCACAAAGTCCCTACCCTCACAGAGCACAATCTAGAATGAGAGACCAGTCAACAATGAGGGAGTAAGGGGAAGAGTGTTTCTGGGAGAACTTGGGCAGTGCAAACCACTGACAAAGAGATTTCAGCAGAAGAGTACAAGATCAGATTTCTGTTTGTAAAAGATTTCTGAGGCGGGGAAATCAGTTAGGAAGCTATTCCTGAGTTCAGTCACAAGATGGCGGCCTGGTCTAGCAGAAGAGAGGGAAGCCGACAAGTGAATGACTCTGAGCAGCATTAGAAGGAAGACTAGACAGATTTGGACTTGGACTGTGAGGTGAGGAAGGGACTTGCAAAAGGGGATGACTGTGATACTATTTTTCAGGATGGGGAAGACGTGTCAGAAATCCAAAAGCGAGGACACCTGAGTCGTGAGTGACCCTACTCAGTCCAGTAGGGGTGCCAGAAAACCAGAGCCGTTCCATACACCCCCACCCCCCTGCTTTTCCGGTCCCGCCTCAGCTCAACCGCAGGTCAGTGGGTCTGATCTCCGGTGCCCACCGGCTCTGGCGCTGTGAGCTCGCTCTCCGTGCCTGGCTGCACCTCAGGGCTTTTGGGAAGACGCGAGGGCGGCCCCCAGCCCAAGCTCAGCTCTTGGCCAGGCGGCTGGAGAGAAACCTGAGAAGGTCGAGTCGCGCGCTTCGTGGGGACCCAGGCATCCTGCCCTGGTGTGTGTGTGTGTGTCGCTTCGTGGGGACCCAGGCATCCTGCCCTGGTGTGTGTGTGTGTGTGTGTCGCTTCGTGGGGACCCAGGCATCCTGCCCTGGTGTGTGTGTGTGTGTGTGTGTGTGTGTGTGTACACTTAGTCGCTCAGGGGTGTGTGTGTGTATACTTAGTCGCTCAGTCGTGTCCGACTCTTGGCGACTCCATGGACTGTAGCCCTCCAGGCTCCTCTGTCTATGGGGATTCTCCAAGCAAGAATATTGAAGTGGGTTGCCATGCCCTCCTCCAGGGGATCTTCCCAACCCAGGGATTGAACCCAGGTCTCGCGCACTGCAGGTGAATTCTTTACCGACTGAGCCACCAGGGAAGCTTGCCCTGCCGGATCACCTAAAGTACTATGCGGCTTCCCCGGAAGGTGGCACTTTGGTGCCAACATCCCTCCCATACCCGGATGCTGCGCCAGGCGCCCCATACGCTCCCTCCGCCGGGGGGCCTCCTGGGCCCACCTCGCCTGCTCCGTCGAAATCTGGCCAGATCAGTCTGTGTGAAAGACTCAGGTTTTTAGCTTTAAGGGTCGGGTGGGCTACGGAAAGTCCTCGGCTTCCAAGAACGCTCCACCTGCACCAGCTTCCGGTCTGAAGGTTTGGGGCCGGGCCCAGCCCGAGGATTCCCTGCTGATTATTCAAGAATCATCCGGTCTTGGGGCTGCTGATGAGGAAGCTAGGACGAAAGGATGGAAACACACCAAGAAAGGCGGACGCGAAAGAAAAAATACGAGAGAAAAACACACACCACTGCGTTCACCTGAAGAGACTTGGCACGATAAAAATAGAATTATTTTAGGGAAAAGTCAGAGTAATGGCGAACTGGGGAGGAGCACCTGGCACCGATATAAACGTTGAATAAGTGACAAAAAGAATCAGACAGCGGGGACTGTTTTCGAAGCAAAAGGGGCAAAGGGGAGGCAGAAGGGATTGTACAGCACCCTTTGACTCCCTCTCTTGAATAAAAGCGCAACGAGAAGGCATTAGAGGGGCTGAGGTTGGGCTCCCTGAAGGGGTCGCCCTGAGAGGTCCAGGAAGACTTGCGGTGAAGTTAAGAGACCCTGGACGCAGAAGGTCTGGAAGGGGCCTTCTCCAGGGGGCGTGGCCTTAGGCGCATTGAGCCTGCCCTTGTTTCGTTTTGCTCCTCCGCGTCCACGAGACTGGGCGCGGCTTCTGCGCGCGCAGAACCTCCAGAGTTCGTTGTCACGGTGACGGGCCCTTTGGAGGCTTTCCCCGGGTGAAGAGAAGGGGCGTTGCGATAGTCGCCTTGGTGACCGCAGCAGCTGAAGAAATCCAAGCTGAGGGCCCCTCCCCCGGGACAAGTTATATCTGAGGGTAAGCAACCGAATTACCAAACAAAGCAAATCGGGCCTTAGGACGGAATGCTGCAATTAGGGGACAATAAGTCGGGGTGAACAAAGGGCGGAGCTGTAGATGATTGGTCCAGGTTCTGTTAGGGGAGTGGCCGCGACACCGCGGTCTAGAAAAAAACTAGTAAGGGTATCTTTAATCCGAATACAAATGAAAGGAAAAAATGAATGACTGGGTTCCTGAGGGAGCTGGAAAGGCTTGCTGATTGGATGGCTGGATGGAGACCTGGCTATCCCCGACACCTGGGCTCCCCACTCTCTGGAGCCTTACACCCTCGGGGCCCTCATTCGTGACACTGCAGGAAACACATGCCCCTCCTGGGGACACGGAGCAAACCAACAACCCAAATACGCAACTGAGCGGGAGTCCAGCCCCTCACACTGGGAAAAGCTAGGGTGGAGTCTGGGCCAATGAGGGTAAAATAAAGGATTCAGCCCAGGGGCCATCCCTTCTTCCCATGTTTCCCGTCTGTTTGCTAGCTCCCCTTTTTCCCAGCCACCATCCCCTCTCCCAGATTGCTCAGCAACTCAGCCTGGGTGTCCAGGCCTCGATTAGTGCCGGCTACAGCAAGAGCCAGAGCCCCAGCAGGAGTGGTGTCTGCATCTCAGCTGGTCTTCTCCTGAAAGACTACTAGAACCCTGATAAATAGGGTGAAGAGTGGACGGGGACGCCCACCCCGCCCTGGGGTTGGGGGGGGGGTGGGCGTGGCTCTGAAAACACAGCTGCTGTAAGCCTTGTTAGACAGGAAGTCATCTGGGTAGACTGAGACTTTTTGGGTGGCGTGGTCAGGAATTCAAATATTGAACCTCACCTCTCTCCACTCACTTCAGGTATCCAAGGGCCCCTCATGGCATACCCGCTGTTATCTATAGAAAGTGCAGGAAGAAGGGGGAGGGGCATTGGTGGTAGAGGCCAGTCAACAGAATCCCTAATGGCCATGACCAGGAGGAAGGAGTACTTTGTCTCTAGGGTGTGAAAGGTGGGGCCCCCCTATTTGCATTTAAGGAGGTTCCCTTGGCTGAACAAAGACTTGGTTTCCAGGGGACTAATGTGACCTAATGGGTCTGGAAGGCCAGGTTCAGAATCATGCAGCTGGTCCCACACCTTCACATTCCACCCTGTTTGCTCCCTAGGACAGGACAGAGGGGAGGGGTGCCAGTATCAGCTCTCCAGTATTGACTAAAGGTGGAGCATTGTGGAGCTGCAGTCAGTCTCTTCTAACCCCAAATAGCAGACAATGTGTCACCTGACAAGTCTCAGATCACTCCTTCCAGTGGAGGCTCAGTGTGTTTCCCTTGAAGGAGCCGCTGAGCTGGTTGGGGCAGACAGCCTCTGCCCCTGGAATTGCAGGGGAGCTTTGTGCATTGAGGTTGGAGGAGACACTGAAGTTAAACTGTATCCTGAACCTCACAATATAGTTGCTCACCGTAAGTATCTTGTTCAAAATGGTGGGCCCAGAGTGGTAAACCTAGGAGTATTTCATCTGGAAAAGAGGTTTCCAAGGGAAGAAGCTGGCCAGGCAACAAATGATGGGTGGGAGAGGGACTCATTCTGTTCCACAACGTCCAAGGAATGGAAATAGAATGGAAGAAATGGCAACCCCCTCCAGTATTCCTGCCTGGAGAACCCCATGGACAGAGGAGCCTGGTGGGCTCCAGTCCACGGGGTGGCAAAGAGTCAGACATGATTGAGTGACTAACACTACAGGGAACCGATAGTGTTTCCTGGTTCAAACCAGGAATATTCTAACAGCTGTCCAATAAAGTGAAGTATGGCTCTGGGAAGACCTGAGTCCTTGGCACCTTGTCCTCAGTCCCTGGCAGGGCCTGTGTTTGTTGAATTGCAAAGAGGGTGTGAAGAGAGAGACTTGACATGGTGAGGAGGCTATGCAGGGTTTGCTGCATTCAACATGGGGAACAAGCCATTCCTCACTCCCCATGGAAAGAGCAAGAACTAAGCAATAAAAACTGGAGGTACTGATGCTGGAACCATGCAGGCTGGACCTAGAAATCGGTAGAATTGCTGCGTAGGTCTAAGTCAGGTGCTAGGAAGTACTTTGTAAACAACAGAGCTCATGAACTGTGAGCATTGGAGGCAACCGTGGTCTCCTGGGGTGGTTGTATGTAGGAAGACCTAGGTAGGTACCAGGGAGGCTGCACAGTGGTGATGGTACTAGGCATGCCAGGGAAAGGCAAGAGTGGGGGACCCACTGGACAAGGACAACTCAGGTTGGGGGCTGATTGCCTGGGGCAACAGCAGAGATGGTAAGGGTTAAATTGGCTGCCTGAAGTGGGGTTTCTCAAAGCCCAGTCATTTGGAGCTTCAACTCTTCCGCACTCCCAACCCTGGCTTCCTGGATAGCTGGGAAGTCACAAAATTAGCCAGCCGGTAGAAAAAATACTTTTATTAATTATTAGGAATAATTCATTCATTTAATGCAGGGTGTGTGTTGGGAAGGTTAGGTACTGCCGGATGGATGAGGGGAAACGTGCAAGAGAACGGTGAGAAGGGGGGGTGGTCCCCCTGCTTGCCAGAAACTATAAACAGCAAAATAAACACAGAGAATCACAAACAGGGTCCTTCCTCATGTCTCCGTCCATCCATTCCTCCAGAATGAGTCCCAGTGTGGTCCCTAGAGGTGCCAGGGCATCTGGAAGTTCTGGGTTGGGAGTGGGGTGCAGTGTGTGGCTTCGAAGTTATTCAGATGCTTCTGAGCCTGAGGGGAGAAGGTGGGACAGGTGGGGTGCAGAGCACAGACACCTTCTGAACCAACTACCCACTTTAAAGAAGCTGCTCCTTCCAATGCTTACAGGGTACCCCCGTCCCCAAGCCCCACCTGTGCCCCTGGCCATCCAGGCACCCTCTTCCTGCTTCCCACGCCTTAGCTCACCAGAAACAAAGCCAGCTGCCGTCTTCCGTCTGCACTCATGTCCTCCCCTGCAGAGAGAAGGTGCTCAAACATGGGCCACCCATCTGGGTATTCACCCCCTTCCCGGGCTCTTCCCAACCCCTTCTGCCCCAGCACTCCTTACCCACGCTCCAGGGGAATTCAGGCCCATGTTCTGCCTGGTAGGAGCGGAGGACGGACAGGCACCAGTCCTCCTCCACCTCCCACCGGCTGTAAATCGAGGCTGGTCATGGAGAGAGACGAGTGCCCATCAGCATCCTGGTCTTGCCAGGCCCCCAACCAAAGCCCTCAGCAGATCCCCTTTCACCTTCCTCCAGCTGTGAGGAGGCCTCCAGCCACTGCCTCACCACTCGAAGACCCTCCTCCGCCATCACCCGGGGATACCTATGGAGGAGCACCGGGACAAAAGGTCAGGACCCAGTCCTCTTCATTCCTCATCCCCGAACTGCCCCCCTCCCTGCACTGTCAGTACAAACATGTATGTGCGCGCGCACACACCCTGGTTCTCACCGATGCTGCAGGAATTTCAGCAGGAGGTCATTGCCTCGGTTCGACATGATGTCCTCAGGAACCCTGGGGGGAGAAGAATGGACACTGGAGGGACTGGAGGTTGGGGAGGAAGGGTCTGGATACCTGGGTTTCTGGCGGGCATTCTTTGGGGTGGGGGGCAACTTCCTGGCTGTCTCTGGGATCCGGGAGGGCAGAAGTTCCCAGGCACTCACGTGGTGGTGATGATCTCATCTCTGGTTCTGCGGATCAGCAGCACAGGGCCCTGGTACCTTCAGAGGACAGCACAGTGGGGAGGGAGACCTCAGAACAGGGACAGGTGAAACTGACTGCCTCACCCCAGCACTAGCTGTACTTTTTTTCAGGCTTTGCTGGGAGATCCCTGCTGTGCCAGGCATGAACCGACTAGCTGCCAGATCATGAGAAGGTCCAGGGTTCCAGGGAAGCTGGGAGGGATTCGGGGTGGTGGGAGGGTCCCTCACGGGACATGGGGGCAGTGGCTTATGCTTGTACTTTGGTGCTAATTTCAGCATTTGAACACCCAGCAGCATCTCTACAGGGGATGAGGTGGGGGAAGGGTGTCGGATGCTAGACACTGGCCAGCCCTCACCTGCACAGCTGCTCTGCATTGTTTAGATTGAGATGCTGCCTCACAGTCCTGGTCACCAGGCCCCCTAACGTGAGATAAACGTGAAAGGACAGCAGACACAAGCCCCTGCCCAACACAAAGGTCCCCACTGTCCATGGAGAAGAGAAAACGGAGGTTCCCAGACAGGGGAGTCCCCCTGCTTCTCAACAATGTGGTGGTCTACTCCCCACCCACACAGAGGGGAACCATCTCCAGTGAGAACGTCTCCCGGGTCCAGCCCACCTCTTCCCTCAAGGGCAGACCTGGATGCTGCACTTACTCCAGCTGTCTGGCATGACTTTCAATGCCAAGGGCACCAGGTCATCAAAGGAGGCATCCAGGATCACGGCACTAATGTCCGGGTAGGACATGGCGGCCCACGTAGCTGGTACCAGGAAAGGAAAGAAAGGGTGAGGACCAAGGGGCTCCTGCCCACCCCCACCCCTACCCTCATCCCCCTGACCCTACAGGCCCACCCCATCCTGCCTACTAAGTTAGCCCCAGGTCTCGCCCTAACCCCTCGCTTCACTTGGCCAGGGCACTGTCCAAAGAGAACAATGAAGCGCACTGAAGACAATACCAGAGGCAACATTTACTCCTTGATCTCCCCAGGTTCTACTTTTAATTGTAGGGCACAAGGGTGAAGGAAATGTGAAGTGTACTCAAATATGATAGCTTCTTCCAGACCCACTCAGAGAGCCCACCTATTTTCTCCTCCACCCCACTCCCGGGGAGACAGAGAGATGGCCTGAGTGTGCCTACAGTAGCAGGGCAGGAAGGAGGTGGGTACCAGTGAAGCCACCGATGGACCAGGCATAGAGGATGATATCCTCGGGCTGAAAGCCCAGGCGGTGGATGGCAAACTGGACCACCACATCCATGGCGTTGGCCTCATTCTGTGGGAACGGCACCCCCTGCAGGAAGAAGGGCAAAGGGTCAGCACAAAAGACCACCTGCCCACCACCCCCCTCCCAGCATGGACCCTTCCCGCAGCTACACTGCAATAGACAGTGAAGATGGAACTGCAGCTCTGAACAGACAATTCAGAGAGCTATCATCTTACTTAATGGAATAGACTCCTGTCAGTGGCATTAAAAATAAATAAATAATAGGGCCAAGAGAGGGGCTGTTCTCTCTAGAAACCAGTCATTTATAACAAGATCCACTATCTCCCCTCCTGCCAAACCCCCAGTGTAAGAGGAGGAGGCTTGCAGCTCCCCACCCTTGGCACCCAGGTCACAGGTGAGTGGGAGGTCCTACAGAAATATAGACCCCTTTCCCTGACTCCAGTGACTGACCACAGGGAGACAGGCTATAATTCAGGAAAAAGAATTTAAAGAAGGCCTCACCGTGCTTCCAGCAAAGCCTGGATGATTCCAGCCCAGGACTGAATATCCAGCTGTAACACAGAGGGAGAAAGGGCTGGGACCTCATGGCCTATGACCTCTGGCCACTCTCTGCTCCTAGCTCTGGGGGAAGGAGCAGAAGGACACTGGAACTCTTAACACCCAACACAGAAGCAAATAACTCCAAGCCTTCCCAGAATGGGAAGATGACAAAAAGGTTCTGATGCAGCAGAAGGGACAGAGATGTGACTATTGAGGCATGGGAACAGAACCAAGAGCATAATAGGGTGAGGGACACAGCCCAAGGGGAGGGATGTAAGGTTAGCAAAGCAAATGGGTAATAGGCTTTTCCCGAAGGCAAGGGTCTCAAACCTCACTCGAGAAGGTGGTTAGGCCCTGGGAGGTCCTATCCATGTGGGGAGGTGGGGACATTCCATCCCAAGGGGCGGAGATAAGAGGGCTGAGCCATGGGCCTACCTTCCAGAGGTGTGGAGACGCAGCCCACCTCATAGAAGCCTGCGTTCCCCTCACAGCAGATCACCTAGAAAGGGAGCAGGAAGAAGCCCAGTTGGGACTGAAAATCCCCCTACTGGCAGGGAGGGCAGCCTCTGGGGGCCCTGCATGTGGTAAGCATCCAGAGGCAACTATTATGATGATGTCTTTTTGGTCCCTGCATGTCAACTCCTTCATCCATTTCTCTCTTACAGGGATTTCCTACACCAAGAGGTTGGTAGGGAGGAGGTGGGAGCTGGGATGATCCCCACTGGGCTTCCTCAGGGCTGCAGCAGACCCCAGCACTTCCACTGCCCTCCCCACACTCTACCTTTGGGCTCCCTGTGCCCACTCACCAGCTTCTGTCCCTGGGGCTCAGCTGTCCCTCGTCGGTCCACAAACATGGTGTCAATTTCATTGCCATCGCAGGCCAGCAGCTTTGCCCGGCGCCCATGACACTGAGCAGAGAGGATGCATTGGCCAAGTTGGAAGGGCAGGAGGCCACATTCATGGGTGGGGGGAGAAAGGCTGTGGGGGTGGGTGGTTGATGGGTAAGGGGGCCTTACCTCTTCCACCAGTCGGGCCTGGCCCTGCAGCAGCACAGGCATGAGGGCCTTCTGGAGCAGGTACACAGAGCCCGGATACAGCATCCGGCGCCCCAGGGTGTGTGCTACCAGGTAGCTGTGGGGAACACGGGGTTAATGAACCTCAAACAGGGGAGTCCAGGGACCATCCCAGCCCTAGCACTCAGACTGTGGTCTGCTTCACCTCTGACCCTCACAGTTTCGTTTTTCCTTTTCTAGGACTTAATGAACCAATATACGTACCAATTTTTCAAACATCTTTGTTTGGTTTTTGGTTTTTGGCTGTGCCATGTGTTTTGCGGGATCTTCCTTCCCTGACCAGAGACTGAACCCATGTCCTCAGCAGAGAAAGTATGGAGTCCTAACCACTGGACTGGCAGAGAACTCCCTTCTCTAACTATTTTTACTGCAACCTTTTAAAGATAATTTATATCGTGGTCTAGGACACACATATGCATATATTAATCTTGAAAGTTTTATGAGATAACACTTTGTATATACAACAAGTAAAAGCAAAGTAATTAACAATTATGATTCTGTTAATGTATTTATTAAAAGTCCCCAAGTAAATAATACTGTTTATTACGATACGCCTGGTTATCTACCATGTAGTAGGTGCCAAGAGCCTAGCATAGGGTACTCTGGGCTTAATAAATATTTCTTGAACAAATGCACTAATTTAGACACATCAGATGTGGCAGGTGCCACTCCTTAAAAAGATAGTTAACCATGTCCAGTCAATCCCAAAGGAGGGTCTGTCCCCAGAAAACTCTACAAACTTGTCCAGCAGACCCCCTCAACATCTCAAACTTGGCTCTTCCCTCTGATCAATCAGCACGCAGTCCAAAACCCACCACCGAGTCCACCCCCTTCCTTGGTATCTTCCAACCTGCCTCCTAGCCCCCAGCAACAGAAAACTCCCACAGTGGCCTGGCCACTGGAAGATCCAGGTGGTCACTGTGGTTACTTGGGCTTTACCTCGTGCTCTCGGGCATCCAGGCAAAGAGGAAGCCCTTCAGAGTATGTTAAATCTCACCAACTCTATGAGGCAGGCTGTTCAAAGATGTAGAGGCTGGAACTGCCTCACAGTGGAAAAACCAAGGAGCAGCAGGACCAGGCTAGGGCCGCAGCCGCCAAAAGACCCTGCAGCAGCCAAGGCCGTGCGTCCCCTCCCCACCCACAACCTCATCCTTCCCCCTCAGTCTCGCTGAAGAGCTGTTGTGTCAGACACAACTGTGTTAATATCCCAGCTCTTCAGGTACCACCTGGGAGGCTGTGGAGCTCTCTGAACCTCTTGTTTTTCACACACACACAATGCGATAGCCATGGCACCAGGCCTAATAAATGACAGTCATCCTCCAGTGGAGCACCCTGTCCTGGAGCTGCACCCCATGTTCCCTCCACCTCAGCTCGCCTCCTCCCTGTCTTCCTACCTGGTGATCTGACAAGGCAGCTTCTTGACTCGGTTAAGGAAGGTGTCAGCCGTCCCCCGGTGCAGGGGCTCTGGGCGGAGCAGGGCCACACCCCGGCGGGAAGGGCCCCCCCGGGACTCCTTCCTGAGGAACGGAAAGATGCAGGGGAGCATGGGGTGAGGAGCAGCAAGCTGGACGTCTGAGGTCCGTAGGATGCTGGGGTCTAGGAGTGAGGAGATGGCGCTGGAAGGCAAGCACTGGACCCCAGGAGGGGCTGGAGGTGGGGGACAGGTCAGAACAGGGAGGCAGCGAAAGAACTGGGGCCTCACCGGCTGCTGGGTTCTTCCCAGTGGAAGTCGACTGGCCAGCTCCTGAAGTCGAAGTTGTAGTTGGCAAGCTGCCTCTGTGGTGGGCAGAGAGAGATGCGGGATGATAAGGGGAGTTGGAGGGGGGAGGCCCACCTACCCGCCCTGGACACTCCCACCACCCAGAGGACTGGCCCCCAAACATCATGGCGGGGACATGCAGAGGTCAGCACCCTCTGGTTGGCAGATGGAAAGTTCTGCCAGGACCAGCAAAATCAGGAAAGAGAGGATGCCCTATTAAGGTATCAAGACTGGCCTGTCTGCCCTCCTCCAGAAGAGGAGCCAAAGACTCTTCACTTTTCTAAAATCTAAGGCTGACTCACCCCCAGCAGGAGTGGCTGGAGGGGCTGGTGCTTCTGAGGGAGAAGGCAGGGGGCCTGTTCATTGGTCATTGCTCCCTTCCCCCCCTGGGTCCTTCACACAATGCTGACTTGAAGGACTGAAACATCTGTCCCAAGACTGGGTGAGGGGGAAAGAGGGAAGTCGTACACACAGGAGCCCCTCTGCACCCGGGCCACCATCTGAACCAAGCTCTCTCTGACTTCCATCTTCCATCTTCCTGGCCACCTCCCTTCCCTCAGTTCCTGCAGCCACGGGTCACCCAGACCCTCTGTGCCTCCATTCCCTCCACCAATCAGTCCACGTGCTTTTTGAGGGCAGCGGGAGCTGCGCTGTATTCCTTCCACTCTGCTGTATTCCCTCCCCCGCCCCCAGAGCTCCCAGCACTCTATTTTGAGAATAGTTTTTTTATTTTCTGTCACAGACTGTTTTTTTTTTTGACATTTTCAAAAATAACTGGACTGAGAGAGAGCAATAGCAACATTCTACAAAAATGTAAATGGTGAAACAAAACAAAATGCAGGGAAGCAAATTTCAGGCGAGCTCTGTTCAGGCCTGGACCCAAACACAGCCTGAGTCACTCCTTGCTCGGTGACTGTGCCTGGGTCTTGTAACCTCTCTTTGTCTCTCAGACATATAAAGAAGGGTAATAATGCCACCTCACACTGTGGTTGTGAGGATTAGAAGGGGTGTATGCATAATGCGTGGTGGAGCATCCTTACAAAGCTCCGTAAGTGGTGGTGTGGAGCAACCAGTAATCTGACAATGGTGGTCAGAGCTGTTTGACCTAGAGACCTCTTTGTAACAGGAAAGAGCTTTATAGGGCCCTGAAGCCCCTTCTCAAAGATAATTACATGCCAGCACTGGCTGGGCTGGCGCAACTCCAAGGACACTCTGCCCTAGCCTTTCTCGCTCCCAGCTCCATGGTGTGCTCTTGAGCACAAGGATGGACATACCTGTCTGTCTTGTCCCATCCCTGAACAAAAACTAGTACAGTGTTCAATGCACACAAAAAATAAACAAACATTTGGGAGAACAAGCTGTTGTGATAGAGAGGAAAGCCCCTTCTAGGAAATGCTGTGGAATGTTTCCACGTCTAGACAATTCTGCAGATGGAGGGTAGAGGATTGCACTAGTGGAATATTCCATCAGAAGTGGGGAGGGAAATTACCTCCGGCGGACAGTTTACTTGTGGAGGGGAGAAGGGGTCCAGCCACGTGCAAGCAAACACCCAGCATGGTGGCTGGGGAGACCCATCTGCCTGCTTGGGCGAAGCTGGCCAGTGACTGGGGAGACGGCGGAGCCTCTCACCTTGTTTTCTGCGGAGTGGTTCCTATGTGTTGCCTCTAAAATGGTGATGAACTGCCGGTACTGGGGGTTGGTCCAGCGGCCAATGCCTGGTGGAGAGAGGATAGGAAACCACATCAGGAAAACTGGGAAGCAAGATGGGAGGGTTTCAGGAAGAGAATCAGAGATGGGCAAAGAGAAACGAGAGAAGAACAGAGGGCCCTGGATCTGGGGAAACGGGTGACCTGAGACGACTCCCTTCCTCCACATTCCAGCCATTGGCATTCTTCCCCTCCCTAACTTCTCCAGTTGGTTTCTTCCTAGACTATGGACCTTCCACCCTTCAGGAAGTTCATTCTTCCCAGTCTTAAAACACTTGTCACTTGCCCTCAGGCTTTACCCTTGCTGCCACTGGGCTTTTCTCCTTGTCCCTCTACCCTTCTCCAGTGCTACCTTTCTGTCTCCTTCCTGCAAATTCTAACTCCGTGCATCTGGTTTCACAGTTCTTATCCCATGATTACTTCCTCATTACATCCAAGTTCCCTTCCTCTGTCTTCATTCTCTTTTAACTGTGCCTCTCAGCACTCTTCCTGTCTGTCCAAATTCCTTTCTCCTGTCTCCTGGGGCCATCTTTGCCTCCTTTCAATTTCTCCCCTGCCTCCCTTCCCCTTCCCTCCCTGAATCCAAGGCCATTCTCAACACTGAGCTCTTTTTTCTCTTTGCTCAGCCCCTCGTTGATCCTATCTGCTCTCTCTTCGCTGCTGGGGAGTCTCAACTGACTTCTCGGCCTCTCCTGACCCGACAGGTGTCAGACATGGGACAGACAGGGGAGAGGCAGCGGGAAACCAGACACGCAGGTCCTGGTGCTCAGAGAGGTGGCATTTTGGTTGGGAGCAGGGTGGGGCTGGAGAGAGACAGTAAATGAGTAAATAAGAAAAATGAAGAGAGGGATAAAGGCTATAAAGAAAATAAAAGCAGAAGGAACTAGAATGCTATGTATCATCAAGGGGAGTGCCCCCCATACAATACTGAGAATGAAAAGAGCTGAAGCATGATTTGGAGGGAATGATGTCATTTATGCTAAAAATGTTAACTGCACCCCTCCAAATGCTATCTAGTGTTTATACTTGTCATTTTGCACAGATTCTGAGATGCAGATTATTTTTTTCATATTTGAAAACTCTGCAATTGATATGCATTTACAGTTCATAGCAGTTTAGATGTGATGGAATGAGGTCAGTATTTTGTAAAAGTATACAAATATAAACCAGGAAAAAGAAAAACCCCCACCAGATGACAATGGTTACTTCTGGGGCTGGGGAAGATTCCAATAGGAACGCCAACTCTGTAATGCTTTAGCACTGGTTTGGCAAAAAAATTCGTTCAGGGTTTTCCACTCTTACAGAAAAACCTGAATGAACTTTTTGGCCAATCCTGTATTTTATGGACAAAAGGTATTTGAAGCAATAAGCGCAAAAAACAAGCATTTTAGTTCTGATATTTTGTTTTTTGGACTTCTCTGTAGTTAATTTCTCCCCTTAATGGAAAAAAAAAAATTTGAAAATTAAGACAAAACTGAGGAATGGGAGCAACTTTTAGATAGGCAGGGCGGGCCTCTCTGGGGAGGAAACTCAGCCCTTTGGAAATCAGGAGGCAGAACAGGTAGAAGGTCCTCACCCCAGACTGGACCCAAAGGCAGCCACCCAGCTCCTGACCCCACCACTCCCTTCTTAGGCATCCCCCTTACCCGCTTTTCATCAGGTGTAGCTGCCCAGAGGGCAATGGTTTGGCTTATCTCTTTTCATTTTTTAAACTGTGAGATAATAACGTATTTACATAAAGCATACATTCAGTACAAACATGTTTAAAGTACAAACATTCCTGGGCTGATCACTGGGATCAAGAAAGAGAACAAAGCTGCCTCCCACCAGGGGTCCTCCCCAGCCTGTTCTCTCCCCCTTCCCAGGTAATCACTCTCCCGACTTTTGACTTTTAAGACAGTCAGGCCTGTGTTTCTCTTTAGTGTTGTGCCGCTTATTTATGCATCCCTTGGAACTTTATGTAAATGGAAACATAGTGCATAAATTATTTGGTGGTCCCGGTTGCATCTGTGAGATTCATCTGTGTAGCTGAGTGTAACCAGTTCGTTCAGTGCCTTGCTCTCTGGTGTTCTGTGGTAGGACTCGACCTTCTAATGTATTTATCCATCCTGCTATGTGGGGTCATAGAGTCCAGTTTAGGATTATTACAAACATACATGGATATGTATGGAGCTGTTGGAGGGTATATGCAGCTTTTCTAGATAATAGCAAACCTTTTTGCTAAGTATCTGTTCATACTTATGACCCAAGCCCTTTAAGGAAAGGATCATGTCTTGACCACTGATTACTTCCCCTCAGGGCCTAGCACCAAAAGGTATTTGCAGAAGGTATTTAATAAATATTTACCCAATGATGGACAGATCCAAACCAGGCTCCCTCTCCACCTACCTCGGAGGCAGGCCACTCCTGCCAACAGTAGAAGCAGTGTCCCAGCATAGTGAGAAAATGGCACCACTTTGGACAAACTCAAGTAACCTGGGAGGGGAGAAGGATTATGTGAAAAGCTTTCCCCACTGTCCCCCAGCCCCTCTTCCAAGTTCAGTCCCAACCTCCCCACTACACCCTCTTTGGGGGACAGCAGGCCCTCAGAGGAAGAAGATGCCTGATGGAAGAGGGAAGCCAAGCCATCCTCATCACAGGTCCCCTTTCCTCATTGGGGAATTGGCTCAGCTGCCAATGATCTGCCCATTTCCTGTCCCACCACCTTTGAAGTCACACTGACCTTTCCTGTACAAGTAGAAGAAGGCGAAGGGAGAGGAGTAGTAAGAGATGGACCAGAAGACTGAAGCCTGCAGCAGAGAGACAGGAACAAGCAATCAATACACATACACACAGGTCTGCCATTACCAGGTCCAGGCTCTGAGCAAAGTGAATAACCTGAGGGATATCACATCAAGTACCTATTCTGTGCATGACACCACGCACACAGTAGGTGCTCAATTATTTGCTGAAAGGTAGTGTGTCAGAGCGTTAACAGAGGCTGGGAAAACTAGGCACAGCTTCTATTCTCTTCCTCTCATCACCTCTGGACATAATTTCATCACACGTAAAGACCAGTCTCTTTCCACTCAAGGTAATCAAGCCTTTTCAATCAGCCCTGCTCAGGACAGTCCCTGGCCCGGTCCCTAAGAGATGCACAAATGTCACCAAAGGAACCTTGCCAGAGAGAACAGCTGTCTCTGCAGCCAAAGAGGTTAGTTGCCAGGGAGGACAGGTCACTGGGGACTGCAGGACTCAGCACCTGCGGATGGTCCCGAACGTAAACACGGTTTCCCCACGGTTCAGGCTGCCCCAGAGAAAGCCGTGCATAGGCCAAAGGGGAGTACCAAGTATGCACGCTGGAGAGCTGTCTGTGTGTATGTGTGTTGGAGATGCCCGCTGCAGAGCCCAGAGCATCCCCCACCCCCAGGGGCACTGCCTTCTCCCAGGATGGGAAGGAGAAGGTTCAAGAGGGCAACTGGGTCTGAAAAGATGCGGTAGTCCCAGATGCCAGGGCAGACATACCAGTGCCAGGATGCTGTCAGCATGTTTCTCGAGGGCACGGGGCTGATAGTACGTATCCTGCCAAAACAGATGGCTGAATTAAGGACCCTGCTACTTGACAAGGCCTCCACCATCCCTTTTGGAAGGCCTGATGTGTGTTCAACACTCTAGTCCTAGCCCCCTAAGTCATCTCTCCTTGGATGTCTCTGCTTCCCCTCTTCCCCACCCTGACTCATAACCTGATCTCTCACTCCAGATCCTGAGAACAAACACAGGGGGCTGGACCTGGAAGCAAAAGTGAAAGCAGCTTTGGCCGACTTTTGCTCCTTTTCCACAACCGAGTTTCAAATGGATTGTGGGAGGATGGGGATCGGGGTTAGGGAAGAAACGACACCATGACAACTTTAAAAGGGAAAGAAAAGCATCGGAAGAGCAGATTCATTAAGGAAGAGAATGTGGCCGGGGGTGGGCAGTTTGTAGAGTACAATGAACATAATTGGAGACTACCGATAAAAAGGAAGAGCGCATTTAGGGGCACTGCCTACCACCTCACCGGCTTTCTTGAACACAATAATCCTGAGGTCTCTAAGGTAGACTAGGGGTGGGGTGGGGGAGACCGGATATATTAAATGTTGCAGAAGTCATTTTGAAATTCAAGGCCAGGGGAGATAAACGGAACCGGGTGAGGCACGGGGTACGAGGAAATTGAGAGTTTGATGGCAAAATCATCCAGCTCCGGAATCCGAGCGGGGTCTCTTCCAGGATTTAGGAGTCAACTGGGAACGGCATGAACCACGAAGCGCAGGGTGAGGGGTCGCGAAAGGAAAAAGCTAGGAGTGGCAGTCGGAATGAGAAAGCACTGGCAAACAGCAGTAAAGCAGGCGGTCAGTCCACAGGCGTGACTTTAACCCAGGAAGCACAAAGAGCACAGACTTTGCGGAAAACTGGCTGGACAAGCAGTCTCCCCCTATTTCCAATAATGGGTGCTTCTGGGGAGCAAAGGCCGCAAAGGGGTTTGGGTCGTACTATGTTTTTAACCAGGGGAGAATCGACTCACCCAGGAGCTGGAGTGGGGGTTAGTGACTGAAGTTGGAGTCCCAGGGACGCTGGACGGGGCCCTTTCAGAGTCCCTTTCCCGGTAGATTTTGTAGAGCCGGGGGCCTAGGACGCAGCTCAGCAGCTTCGCCATGGCCCCGGCCCGGGCCGCTGCTCTTCCAGCAGCAGGTCCCCCTGTCAGCCCCGCCCTCCCAGGGCCGCTAAGGTGTTGCGTGCCCTTGACGTCAGCACGTACCGGCTCCGCCTCGCGCCGAGTTGAGACAGTTTCAGCGCTTCTTGAGCAGGGTTTCCTGCATTTGGAGCTACGGGTGCAGCCGTAGTCAGAAATTAGTTGGAGGCGTTTTGATCGTGGAGAGTTAGAACTATCATGAGACATGGTTAAGTCACTTTTTTCTGCCCCTTAATATCGGCAGACTCTCGAGCGACAGTGAGAACAAGGGGTAAGATTAGCATTTGAAAAGAGCAACAAAAAAGATATCTAGGAATACATCTAAGAAAAGAAATGCAAGATTTTAGGAACAAATTACAGAACTTACTGAAAGAGGTAAACGAAAGCTTGAATAAATAGCTACGCCATAGTTATGAATAGGAAGATTCAGTATCGTTAAGATGTGTGAAACACTGGTTAAAAACAAAAGGATGAATTATCGCACTTAAGCGTGAACAATTCTCAGAACCATAACTGCATACAACATGACACCACAGTATAAAATTTAAAAACATAAAATTCAATGATCAATTATGTGAAAGATAAAGAGCAAATGTATAACACTGTTACACAGCATAGAGGATCGTTGGCTGAAAGGGTAATATTCTATTTCTCAAAAGGTATACTGTTTTTTTTTTTTTTGTTTGTACCTTACACCTACATAATATATAAACCCTTTAGCTTTTCATTGTAGTAAACATATATACAGAAAGGTGCACTAATTAAATATATCTGTGAGTCTGATTCATAGATAAATTCATTTGTGTCATGTAAGAGATGTCATATGGTACTTGTCTTTCTGACTTACTTCATTTGGGCTTCCCAGGTGGCGCTAGTGGTAAAGAACCCGCCTGCCAATGCAGGAGACTTAAGCAACATGGATGGGGAAGATACCCTCAAGGAGGGTGTGGCAACCCACTCCATTTTGCCTGGAGAATCCTATGGACAGAGGAGCCTAGTAGATGACAGTCCATAGGATCTTCCCCACCCAGGGATTGAACCCGGGTCTCCCACATTGCGGGCAGACTCTTTACCACCTGAGCCACCAGGGAAGCCCTGGGTCAGGAAGAGCCCCTGGAGAAGGAAATGGCAACCCACTCCAGTAATCTTGCCTGGGAAATCCCATGGACAGAGGAGCCTGGTGAGCTACAGTCCATGGGGTCGCAAAAGAGTCCAATATCACTTAGTGACTAAGCAACAACAACAAACTTTATATACGTGGAATCATACAGCACATGCCCTTTGTTTCGGACTTTACTCCCATGTTTGTGAGATTCAACCTTGTTGCATGTCATTGTGACTTGTTCATTCTTGTTGCTATCGTTATGTGAATATACCACAGTTTATTTAGCCATTGTACAGTTGTATGTTAGATGTAGTATTTGGTGTGTATGAAATAGTTCATCAAAAACAATCTCAAAAATAGCTTTTAAAAATAAATAACACATTAAGACACTATGAGAGAAATATGAAGAGCTACCTTAAGAGAATCCTCTCTGGGGCAAAGGGGTAAATCAGTGATTTCTCTAGGCCCCTGCTATTCTCCTTGAGTAACGACTTAATATACTCATCAGGGGCTCAGAAGCAGTCTGGAATGTGCCAGGCAGCCACAAAGGAAGTCATTCTCAGTCATTTAGGGAATTCTGACTGAGTATGCTGACTTGTGCTAGATTCCCTGGAAACCAACATGAAGACTCAGCTTCTTCCCTCATGGCTAGTCTCTTGAATTGGAGGCGAGAACACGGAATGTACTTTCAGACTGATGGGAGGTGGACAGCCATGACCCCTTCTGCACAGGCTGCTGCTTTCTCTCTCTCTTTTTTTTTTAATTTTTTAGTATTTCTTTGTTTTTATAATTAAAATTCTTTTTATTTATTTATTTTTGCCCGTGCTGGGTCTTTGTTGCTGCATGAGGGCTTTCTCTAATTGCGGTGAGAGGGGGCTACTCTCTAATTGCAGTACACAGGCTTCTCTTGTTTCGGGGCATGGGCTCCAGAACACAGGCTCTGTAGTTGTGTCCATGGGCTGTTAGCCCACTGCATGCAGGACCTTCCCAGAAAGTATAAGTGTTACTCACTCAGTCCTGTCCAACTCTTTGTGATCTCATGGACTGTAGCCTTGTCCACAGGATTTTCCTGACAAGGATACTGGAGTGCGTTGCCATTTCCTGCTCCAGGGGATCTTCCTGACCCAGGGATTGAACCTGGGTCTCCGACATTGCAGGCAGGCTACCAACTAAGCCACCAAACCAGGGGTCAAACCCATGTCCCCTGAATTGGCAGGCAGATTCTTAACCACTAGACCACCAGGGAAGTCCTTTTTAAATTTATTTTAATTAATTAATTTATTTGGCTGCACTGAGTCTTAGTTGCAGGATATTTTTTTTATGAATAGTTGTGGCATGCAGGATCTTTCGTTGCGGCAGGTGGGATCTAGTTCCCTGACCAGGGATAGAACCCTGGGCCCCCTGCATTGGGAGTGTGGAGTCTCAGCCACTGGACCACCAGGCAAGTCCCTGCACAGGCTTCTTAGCACGGAGAGTCTTTGATCTGAGTTCTTCAGCCGATGTGGAGTCTGAAGCATGAGGAGATTATCCTTGGAGCGGCCTGAACTGGTCCTTTCTTGGCATGGAAAGGTGGTTGCTACTTTTTTCCCAGTGGACATTCAGCTGGGCTTTATCTCCCCGGCATTCCCATCCCCCTCAGAGGCCCATGTCACTCCAGACTAGGGAATATAGGCTTTTATCTGGGCTTTGTTTCCTCCCTGGGAATAGCAGGTCCCAGACAAGAGAACTTGGTAAGCTCTCCCCATGGCTGTCTTATTTCTCCTCCTTCTGTTCCTATGTGGGCTTCCCCAGGCTGAAACAGGTAAGGAGAAGGGGTAGGGGGATTCTTCACTTCTCCACAGGGTTGGGAGGGACTGCTGCTGTTTCTCCTTAGGGGTCTGGGAAGGTGTTTGGCTCACGAAGATAGATCTACCCGTTGACCTCCCCCTGCCTCTAATATTAGGAAAGATTCAGAGTCAATGAGGGTCCAGATCAGGCACCTTTAGAAAATAAGAGCGGACACGTAAATGCTCATTCAGAAAAGGAAAAGTGAAAGGAAGGGATACGGGCATTTGTTGGCTATTCCAGCCTTCGCCCTCCTGCCCTCAGATCCCCGCATTCGCTGGAGGAGAGGTGGGGAAAGCCTTATCCTCTTCTCTCCGTCTCGCTTTTTGTAGCTGTCACTTGAGAAAGGAGCTCACAGTCAGGCCTAGTGCTGGGGGACCCCAGAAGGGAGGAAGCCAGGGGTGGGAGGTGGAGGGGTGGGATCGCTGACCTGATGGAGGTCTCTGGTCTCACACTGCCCCCTCCCCACAGACAGCATCCAGGCCATCTATGTGGTCTTGGGGGAGGCACTAGAGCTGCCATGTCCTTCACCACCTGCCCTGAATGGGGACGAATTCCTGTCCTGGTTCCACAGCCCGGCAGCAGGCTCCTCCACTGCTTTAGTGGCCCACATCCAAGTGGCCAGGCCCTCCCGAGACCCTGGGAAGCCCAGAAGAGAATCCAGGCTCACACTGCTGGGAAACTACTCTTTGTGGCTGGAAGGGTCCAAGGCAGGAGACGCCGGGCGGTACTGGTGTGCCGTGCTGGGTCAGCGCTACAGGTACCAGAACTGGAGGGTGTATGACGTCTCCGTGCTCAGAGGTGAGTGGGGGGCCTGCAGACCAGGGGCTGCTGGGAGCCAGGGAAGTCCAGACAAAGAACTGAGCAGTCCCTCTCTCCCTCCAGGATCCCAGTTCTCTGCGAGGGCTGCAGATGGATCTTCCTGCTCTGTCCTCCTGTGTTCTGTGGTCCCTGCCCGGAGCCTGGACTCTGTGACCTGGCAGGAGGGGAAGGGTCCTGTGAAGGGGGATGTGCAGTCCTTCTGGGGTGATGGGGCTACCCTGCTCTTGGTGTGTCCTGGGGAGGGGCTTCCTGAGCCCAGGGCACGTAAACCAGGAATCATCCGCTGCCTTGTGCCTCAGAACAAAGGGATCAGCTTTAGCCTGGCAGGTGAACTGAGTGACAATAAGGGAAGGGAGTTTTGCCTCCAACACATCCCCTACTGCTAGTTAGGGAATCTGTTATTGGCTGTTATTTTCCTCCACTGCCTGTAGGAGGAGGGCTATTTTTCTTTTCTCGATTGAATCCATAACAGAAAAGGGGGTTGGTTAAGCCAGATTTCTCATCGGACAGACCATAAGCCAACAGGGAGAAGAAGAATTCTGGTGGATAATCTATGATTTTTGTGGAATAGCCCTTAGCAGAAAGGAAGAAAGTAAGAAGTACTGCTGGGGCAGTTGTTTGTTGAAGAAAGGATATATGCACCGATGTTATAATGGCCCATTGATGGTGGAGGCAGAAGGAGAAAAAATATATAATTGTTTTACAATAAGAAGTCCATTATACAGAGAAAGAATGCTATTGGATGTAGAATAACCCATTCACAAGGCAGGAGGGAGGAGCAAATGGCCATTATTTTGGTAAGCAAAGGGCAGGGATGGGATTTTATTTCCCTTTGCGTCCTCAGCACCTAATCTGGGGTCTGGCATGTGGGGGGCACTCAGCGAATGCCTGTGGAGTAGATGAATGGAAGAATGAATAAACAGAAGGCACGTTCTTATTTTCTTAAAAGGGTGAATTACTGTGTAGGGCATGAGGAAAAAAATCAGAGTTATGGTTGATGGTTCAACCCAAAGTTAGCCGTCTGTGTGTAGCCTGTGGGGGCATCACCATTCAATATCAATGTTGGTTCATGAGGTCAGGGTGAGAGGCTAAGTGGGGTAGTGGATACTGGGGGCAAGGAAGTCTTGTTTTGGAAAAACCCACCAAATTATGGGGGGAAAGCCTCTGTTTGGGACACAAGGGACAGACTCCCCTCCCAGCCTCCCTCCTAATCCCTCTTGTCCTGCCCTTAACTGCAGCCTCCACGGATGCCTCCCCTGCCCTCTGTGCCCCTTCCGCAGACTGGGATGTGGCCTGGATCCTGACACTGTTGCTCACAGTGGGTCAGGGGTTCACCATTGTGGTCCTTGGCGTCATGCTCTGGAGGCAGAGGGCCCAGGGGGCTCAACACAGAAGTGAGTCCTTCCTTCCCAGAAGGGTGGATTCATATCTCACCTCTCTATCCTTCTTCTCTAGGGGAGAAGGTGGGATAAGGAAGATAGCTCTGAGTCACCTGGTGACTTCTCTGCTGCACTTCATATGGCTTTTTCTCTCCAGATGCTTCGTTTCCTCAGTTCAAACCCGAGATCCAGGTCTATGAGAACATCCATTTGGCCCATCTCAGGTGAGGAGCTACTAGGGGGCAGAGGCTTAAATCTCGGAGGAGACTGAAGTTGGGGTGGGGATGGGATGCTGGTTCCCGAGGATGTGGAGGATGGAAGTATCCTTAATCTGTCTTTCTGCTTTGCAAAACCGACAGCCCACCTGCCCCTAAAACCAGGTGATCTCGAGGACATCTGCTAGGAAGTGTGACCTGCTGACTCCCTGGCCATCTGGCACCTGAAGGATTCACGAAAAGCTTGACAAGTGGGGAGGGGCTTGGAGTGCTATTTCACAGTCCGGTTGGTCTCCAGCCAAGCTGTGTATGTCTGTGAGAGTGTGTGTATATGAGTGTATGTGTGTGTGTTAAGGGGCTGGGGGCTGAAGGAAAGAAGAAGCATTATTCCATGATGTCACTTATGAAAGGGTGTGGTTTCCTGTCTCGCTGTAGCCAGTGGAGGGGTGGCCCTGAGCCTGCAGTACCATAGAGTTCAGGGGAGCCTGGGGTAACTGGCAGGGGCTGGGGAGAGGTGAGGATGGGAAGAAAGGAGACAGGAATCCAGAGACTTGAGCAGTGGTAGAGAATCAGTTTGGAGAAGGCAATGGCACCCCACTCCAGTACTCTTGCCTGGAAAATCCCATGGACGGAGGAGCCTGGTAGGCTGCAGTCCATGGGGTCGATAACAGTCGGACACGACTGAGCAACTTCACTTTCACTTTTCACTTTCATGCATTGGAGAAGGAAATGGCACCCCACTCCAGTGTTCTTGCCTGGAGAATCCCAGGGACAGGGGAGCCTGGTGGGCTGCCGTCTATGGGGTCGCACAGAGTCAGACATGACTGAAGTGAGTTAGCAGTAGAGAATCAGTTATGGGGGTACCGAAAGACAAACGGTAGAAACTGAAGAAGAGGGAAGGAAAGAGGCACAAGTCACAGGAAAAGGGAAGAGATGAAGAGACAAAGAGAGAGGAAAATTGGAAGTATAAAGAAGGAGGATTGAAGGACAGAAGAATGGAAAGAAGACTTACCTCCAAATTAAGCCAGATCCTCACTGCCATCTCATCCTCACAAAGAAGAAATTGAGAGAGAATCAGCACCTCTAATCAGACGCCAGACTTCCTCATATGGAAGGGGAGGGGATGGAGTCAGGACGGGCGGGGGGTGCCCTTGCCCAGCTGCCACCCCACGGTTCCCTCCTTATCGTAGGCGCTCCCCCTCCTTATCCTGTGGCATCCGGAGCAGGGTACAGCTTATCGCCCTGACATCCTGGGGGCCCCACGAGTCACACACAAGCTATCTCCCTGGGCAGAGGGAGTGTCCACAGCGGTGGGTGGGTGAATTCCCTGGTGGGGTGTGTAACTGGGCCCTGCGTGTTGGATGATGAGTGAACGACAAGTCTGGGCTTGTGGAATGGGAGAGGGTGCTGGTGCTCCTAGTCTCAGGCAGCATGGAGCTGGCCTCTCAGCCACACCCTCACCACTCCACGAGGGCCCCTTTGAAATCTGCTCAAGCTTGGGCTTCACTGGAGAAAAGAGTTCTTGGAGGTATCACCTAAAAACCTTTACGCTGCAGTGGCTTAAGTAAGATATTGGCAAGAAGGAGGATGCCAACGACAGATGGAGGATGAAGTGAAAGTCATGGTTCAGGTGCCAGCACCCCTGCCCAACCTGCTAAGCAGCTCTACCTTGCTGTTAGAGATAGCACGCGTGCCTGCACAGGTACACGCACACACACACACACAGCAGTGTTACTGAACTTCCAGATAGCACTTTTATTACATTTACTCTTCATAGTTCCCCAAACCTTCCTTCTTGATTTACCAAATTAATCTTTCCTAGCAGGACTCTCTTCCTCATCACACTTGATGCTCCTTCCATTCCCTTGCCTGGGACCCACAGCTCCTTCAAACACCTGCCTTGCCAGAGAGCTGGGGATTACAGAATGCATCAGAAACAAGCATCTAGAAAAGACCAAGGATTTAGGGCACATCTTCTTTATGGGGCTGGGCTCTGGGAACGTTCCTCTGGGCAGCTAGGGGCTGGAGCAATGCCTGGAGGAATCAGGTTTGGGGAGGGGCCTGTGAAGGTGTTGGGCCCACGGATCTGAGATCTCTGTACACAGTCAGGTTCTTGGGCAGATCTCCAAAGATCTCTGTGTAGGTGTTGCCAGGGCCGCAGTGACAGTGGAGGAGTCTTGAACTGGAGGCTGGTGGCCTCCCCAGGTGAAGCTGGCCAGGAGGACAAGCAGGGTGATGAGGAGGAGGCTGGGGAGCTGGCGCGGCGTGGTAGCCAAGTTGCACAGGTCCTGCTCGCAGCAGTGGTGTCGAAGAGTGTAGGAGCGGGACCAGTAGGTGGTGTGGCCCTGCAGGGAGCACTCGGCCCTTGGGAGGCAGCCCTTTCGCTCGATGACCTCACTCTTTTCTATGGGACAGAGGTGGTTGGGGGAGGGGAGAGCTGAGGCTGGGCAGGAAGGAGGCAAGGGCCGTGGGGTCCCACGAAAGGCAGGATTGGATAGCAGTGGGGAAGACCTAGGGAACATCCATCAGACCAGAGTCCTCCTACCTGAGGTACCAATACTGATGCCACAAACTTCATCCTCCTGACACTTGGTGGGAACAGGGTAGCAGGGCTTGACAAAGTTGCAGGTGTAACAGCGGAGCTGTCTCTGGGCCAGGGAGGCGGCAAGACCTGTGGAGTCCGTGGAGATCCGTCAGAGGAGAGGCAGACAGGACAGGTGAGAGGCCCAGCCCAGATTCAGGAATGGGCTGCACAGACAGAGGTGATACACAAAGTGGGGAAAAGGGGGTGGCGAAATGGAGGGAGAAGCAGACGCAAGTAGAAAAAGAGACAGAGAAGGGAGTGGAGACCACGCACGAAAAGGAAAAGGCAGAGAGGCACGAGGGATACAGGGAGCATGCGAGAAATACACAGATATGAACAGAAGCCAAGGGAATCAGAGGTGAACACAGAGAATGACACAAAAGCCGGGCTGGAGCCAGGAGGGGGTGCCAGTGAAGAAACTAAACAGATGGTGCTGAGTCGGATGAGAAAATAGGAATTAACATTGACCAAGGTGCCCAGCAAAGAAGCAAGAGGTGAGGTAAGGGTCAGGGGAGACAGAGGCTTGTCAAAGATGCCACAAGGAAGAGACAGTTATTCTCAAATGCCTTTGAAGGGAAATCTTTCTTATTCCACCTCATCAGGCTGGCCCGAGACCATTCCCAGTAGCTCTTCTTTCCAAACCCACTACAGCTCTCTCCTCGGCATAGGTCAGCACCCTCTCCCTCAACCCCCTACCCCTAGCTCTCAGGCTCCTTCACAAACCCCTGCCACCACCACCGCCCTACCCTGCTCCCTGTCCCCCAGGACTCTCCAGCTCACCCTTACCCAGTGGCCCACCAAGGAACAGGATGCAGAGGAAGATGCTGGAGGTACCCATGTCTGGACCCGGCGGGGCTCAGGAGTCTGGGAGAATGTGATCTGCACCCTGAGATCCTAGAGCTGGAGCATCTGAGTGAGACAGGGAGGGACCAGTAAACAAACACACCTAGGGAGTGAATCTGAGGGTGAGGCGGAACAGGGACCAGACTCAACAGCCTGAAACAGCGGAGTTCCTGGCCCCGAAGCTCTCACACCCTCCCTGCCTCCTACCGGAGCCTTGTGCCCTGGGGGTCTTCTCTATTCTTGCAGCTTTCTCTTTGCTTGTCTGTCGCTTTTGAATGGTGTCTGTCAGCGTCTGTCACTTTCCCTCCTCCTCCTCTCCCTCCCTCTCCTTGTCTCAAGCTGCTCTTTGCTCTTTCATCTCCTTGTTTTTGTTTGTCTGTCTTCCCCTTCTGTGCATTTAAGTCTCTCAAAGTTACTCTCCTAAACAGCCCTGGCCCAGATCTGTTTTTCGAGTGGTGTTTGAGTGTGGACTCAGCAAGCCCCCACCCACCCACCAACCCACAAACGCAGCTACAGACCCCACCTAGCTGCCCATCCCTTTGATCCCCCAAGCTTCAACATCTGTACCCCGTAATTATCTCTCCCAGCTTACTACATTAGAGGAAATAATTAATCATGGGTGAGGCCAGAGGGACTGATGTATTTCCACTGGTGCAGGGGTAGGGTTCAGAAAGACTAGGAAGGAAGGCAGGGATAAGATTTGGGTCGGGGGTAGAGTCTGGAAGACTGGGGCTTAAGAGACTGGGGAGAAGAGTCAGCACCTGGGGAATCAGGACAGACTGTACCAGGAGTTAGAAGCAGACGGGGTGGGGAGTGAGACAGGAGACACAGGTATCCACTGAGTAGAAGTTTTCGAAAACATTTTTTATTCTCAAGACCTCTTTACACTCAAAAATTACTGAATACCCCAAAGAGTTTTTATTATGTAAGTTATATCAATATTTGCTATATGAGAAATTAAAGCAGAACATTTTAACAGATTCATTAAAAAAATATAAAGCGATAAACCTGTTGTTATTTAGTCCCTAAGTCGTGTCTGACCCTTTGCGACCCCATGAACCTCCAGGCTCCTCTGTCCATGGAATTTTCCAGGCAAGAATACTGGAGTGGGTTGCCATTTCCTCCTCCAGGGGATCTTCCCCACCCAGGGATGGAATGTGCATCTCCTGTTTTGGCAGGGGATTCTTTATCACTGAGCCACCAGGAAAGACCCACACAGTGGTCAGAAACTGTTGCATGTTAACAAAACACATTTTTGTGAAAAATAATGTCTTTCCCAACAGTATAGTGAGAAGAGTGGCATTTCTTTACCCTTTGGGGAATCTATTTAATATGGGGCTTAACAGAAGAAATAGAAGATGGCTGGGTTTTCACATCTGCTTCTGCATTCAGCCTGTTGGGATTTTGATTGAATATATGAAGAAAATCTGACAGATATGTAGCTGGAAAAGAAAGACTGTCCAGGACTCTCTGAAAGGGTCTTAGGAACCCCAGGAGTTCTGGGGTCACCGTTTTAGACGTGTTTCTGAGATGGAGGAATTCGGGGACATCAGAGGATGCTGAGTGCTCTTTCTCTCCTGGGGAGTCCTCCCCCAGGGGGGCCTCCCTGTCCCCACTGGGGCCCCGGTGCCTTCTAGGGGAGACAGACTCTTTCCTCCCTTTTTATTGCCCTATAAAGCCCAAGGCAACGGGGATAAAAAGCCGGCAGAGTGAACACCAGGGAGGGGGGTGGCCGGGAGGGAGAGGCGCTACAGACACAGGCAGACGCAATGAACCCCCTCTTTGCTGGGATCCTGCTCGGCACCTTGCTGGGGGCTGCCTTGGGTAAGGAGGCACCCGGGGCGCCTGTCACAGAGGCCCGTCGCCCTGTGCCAGCCACCCCGGAGCGCCTGATCCAGCACGTCTTCTCTCCCCCCAGGAAACCGCATGCGATGCTATGACTGCGGTGGAGGCCCCAGCGGCCTCTGCAAAGAGACGGTGACCACTTGCGGAGAAGACGAGCGCTGCGGCTTCCTGGAGCGCAAACCCCAACCAGACCTGGCACAGACCAAACTGCCTGGAAACCGTGAGTCCTCAGTGTGTCCCTCTTCCTCCCAGCCCCTCCCTGCCTCCAGCCCCTACTACTTCAGTCCTTCTGGCTTCCAGAACCTTCCAGGCTCAGTCGAGCTCTGGGCAGATGGTGCCGCTGTCAGAATGAAGCGGCCTGGAGCCCCTTCTGGCTCCTGGCACTGAGCCCCCGGAAGCCTGCTGTCTGCGTGGCCTCACCTCCCTCCTCTTTACCCTCCAGAAAGAGACTCATAGGCCCATGTACTCACAAATGGTTGAAAAAGCTCTCTACCTTGAGGGTAGGGACCGAAATATTCAACCAAACTTCTACTCTGAGGCATCAACTAAGGTCCAGGGAGGTATGTGTGTATGTATAGTCATATTTTTTAAATTTCAAAATAATTTTAGATTGACAGAAAAGTTAATTTTATTCAAAAATAGTACAGGTTAGCACTGTATATCCTTACCCAACTTCCTGTAATGTTAATGTCTTATATTACCATAGTGTGTGTGTAGTCAGTATCTTAGTCGCTCAGTTGTGTCTGACTCTCTGTGACCCTATGGACTGCAGCCCACCAGGCTCCTCTGTCCATGGGATTTTCCAGGCCAGAATACTGGAGTGGGTTGCCATTTCCATCTCTAGGAGATCTTCCCAACCCAAGGATCAAATCTTCGTCTTCTGCATCTCCTGCATTGGCAGACAGATTCTCTACCACTGAGCCAATTGGGAAGCCCATATAACCACAGTACAATTAGCAAAATCAGAATATAACACTGGTCAGTAAGACTAATCTACAGACCTTACTCGATGTAGCCTGTTGTCCCTTTCATGTCCTTTTTCTGATCCAGGATCCACTGGTTTTTGCTCTCCTATCTTAGTTCTCACCTCTCTGTGGCAGTGCTGAGTCTTCCTTTGATTCTATGATATTGACACTTTTTTCCTTTTCTTTGTATTTCTTGATCTTGATACTTTTACTTGATCTCTGATATTTGGTACTGATGCGTTATTTTAAAGAATGTCCTGCAACTTGGATTAACCTGATATTTTCTTGTGATTAGACTGAGGTCCTGAATTTGGGGAAAGAAGTGATGTTGGTCCCTTTCAGTGGATGCTGTTAGGGCTTCACGATGTCAGCATGTTAACTGTGATAACTTGGTTTCAGGGAGGTGTTTTTTGAGGGGGGCGGAGGATCCCTTTAGGCTCCTTGAAATCATATCTGCTCTGCCCCAGAAGGCAAGTCCTCAAGCCAGGAGTTCAACATCCCAGTCTCATTTTCTCTCTCAGCCTCAGTGACCTTGATTCATCACCATCCAGCCTGCGTGGCTGCCCATCATTGCAATCGAGTGGAGACAGAAGTGGTGGGAGACGTAACTTATACGACCCACAGGGACTGCTGCGTTGGCGACCTGTGCAACAGTGCTGTGGCGAGCACTGCAGCCCCCATGAGCATTGTGGCTGCAGCAGTCACCATGCTGGCCTGGCTCTTGCCAGGACTCTGGAGAGGGTAATGGGAGCAGGGGAGGAGAAGGCAACAAGGAAATGAAGGAGATCTATGAGCCATTAAAATCTCTCGACCACTCCAGAGCTGACTGGAAAATTCCATCTTTGTTGATAAGAGGGCTGAAGGGGTAATACAGGGGCATCCAGGCTCTAGTTCAGGGGTTATCAAGGATCAGTGGACTTAGCTACAATGGTACACTTCTTACCAACTAAACCCCAAAGGACAACGGAGAATCTGCCCTAAGTGACTCCTACTTGTTGCCAGGGAGAGTCTTTCTTAGCAACAAGGATCACTGAGGGGAGCAGGCTCTGGGCTGGCCACCAGGAATCAGTGAGTCCAGTTGTCTGGGCTTGTTCCCCTTCCCCTCATTGGCAACTTGACTCCCAATATGACCATTTGGAATTGAGAAAGGAAGTGTAAACACTCTGACAGGACAGAGCCTTGGTGCCCCACCTGCCAGGCCAGGTGAGGCCTCTGACTCTAACCTGAGGGACTGAGGCCTAGAAGGAGGGTCCCAGGTCCCATCCCTGTGCAACTCTCCTACCCCTTCTGAGGAGCCCGCAAGTCAGGCTTGCACCTCCTTCTTGGCAGTACAACACAGGTGTGGCCTAAATATAGGATAAAGATTGTTTCTCAAAATACTGGGCCACCCCCAGACACTGGAAGAAAGGACAGGTCTGAAAAACCTGTTTCTCCCTTTACCCCAACCCTGGCCTCCCAGAGAAACTCCCTGAAGGGCCCTTTGGTGAGGGTGGGGGCTGAGAGTGTTATTTCCTGGGAGGGGGCTGCTGACAGTAGATCTTCTGACAATAAACACACAATAGATCGGCTCTACATGTTTATTACTCAAAATGGAAAGGGGTGGGCATGGGGATGAGGTATGTATGGGGAGCCAGGATTTGAAGTGTCAGCTCATACGGTGAGGTTATTGGGTGCTTCCTGGCAGCCTTCACTGGGGACAGGACAGAACTCCATTCCAGATTCCAATTGCTCTTCACACAGGGCATAGGAAAGCGCAGGAAGCAAAGTGGGGAGCTCTCCCTGGAAGCAATGGAGGATCTGGAGTAGTGTCGAGGGAAATGGGAAGGGTCTCTCTGGGAAAGCAGAGTGGAGGGTATGAGTGGAAAGATGGATGGAGAGACCGCTATCTAGTTAAAGCAATATGAAGCATCTGGAGAGATGCTTTTCTGAGCAAAGGGAAGCAGAGGGTATGGAGACACAAGAAGAGAGGCTCAGGTGAAGGCAGATGGAAGGAGGGGCAGCCATGGAGCCAGTCTCAGTGCAATAGCCAGAGGCCAAGGCCAGCCAAGGAGGTGAGGAAGACAAGGGTCAGGGCCGGCGTGGGCCGCGGGGCTGGGCTATTGCAGTTGTCCTGGCTGCAGCAGGTGGTGTTATAGGTCAGGCCCCCCTTCTGGTTGGTTTGGTTGACTGCCGGCTTACAGGGCTCTCCTGGTGTGCCACAGTCAAGTCGGGAGAAAACCCACATCTTCCCTGGGGTTAGGAGGGAGCAAAGAGGTTAGTAAAGACAGGCACCCGGCATGCCTGGGTCCATCTCCCCACCCCATGCACCCCATTCAAGCTTCCATCCTTCCCAACTCCGCCCCTGGTCCTGCCCTTCTGTATCTCTTCTCAGTCTAACCTTTCTTGTGCACTTCCTTACCCTGCCCTCTCACCCCAAACCCGGGCCTATCGCTTGCTGTCCATGAAGCTTTGGACCTGCTCCTGTCTCTTTCAGAGGCTGTTTCCTCAATATAATAATAGCATCCACATCATAGGATGTCATGAACATAAATTCAAACAACCCATGTGAAGATACAGGATGGGGCCTGGGAAACAGTAATCCTTGGCCAAATATTATCATTGCTGTAGTTCTCTGTTCCACCTCAGCCCCAGCTGTAGAGTCCCCCACTGGCCCCCACTCCCCACTGAAGAAGGGGATGGTACCGATGTATGCGTGGGTTGTCAGGCATTGCTGTCCTGGTTCCAGGCGGCAGGACTTCCGGTCCACACAGCCCAGCACTGGGAGCTTGTAGCAGGAGTGACATCGAATATCAGCTGGGAAGACACAAGTGACCAAATACATGACTCACCAAGGGATGAGCCAAGCTGGTGGGTGGGGTTGGAGAGGAGTCAGTCAAGTTGGGGTTCTGACCTGTTTGGTCTGCTAGGGACAGAACAGGTAAGGGATGCAAAAGAAATGTAGAAGTGGGTAAGGGTGGAGTTGGTCTGTGAATGGCCCACACCCTAAACATCTTTCTTCACTCCAACCCATCTGGAGATGAGTCAAGAGGGGCAGTTACCAACAATGGGGCTGGGGACTGATGGAATCTGAGACTACCACTGGGAAGGAATGTGTAGGTGTCTAGGGAGGAGATGAAGGAATTCAGAAGGTTACAGATGAAGGGATGAAATAGGAAGAAATATTCAAAGTAAAAAAATCAATCGTGGAGGTTACAACACTTGCAGGAATGGCTTGGAGCTTAAGGCGGGCAAGAAAGCCACCTGGCTGGGCCAGTTAAGCAAAGCATTCTTTACCTCCTGGGGCTGCCAAGGGTGTGGGAAGAGAAAGCAGACTCAAAATAAATCCTCCCACCCTGGTAGGTCTCCGACAGAAAGGAGTAGTATCTGAGAGGCAGATCATCAGAATAGATCTGAGCACTTTACCAAAATGGAAAGGATGAGCGCAGAAGGCGGCACCCCCAAGGTTGCCTGAGGGGCCCAAGGTTCCTGCCACATCTGATTCAAGGTTTAAGAGAAGGAAGAGTTCAGGCCATGGGTGGAGGAGCCTGGTGATCACCTCTCAGTGAAACCCACCTCATCCTGGGGGTGAGCAACCTTGACACTCTCTCCCTAGAAGGCAGGGCAATCTCCCTGGCTCCCTGGAATCCTCCACAGAGCTTGTGTCCCTGGAAGTATGCACCCCAGTTGGGAGCAGGGCAGGGAGGGGATCTAGGAAAGACCACTGCTTGAGGGACAGAGCACAAAGTCCCTGATGGAGTAGATGGGAGGATGGGTGGCAAAAGAAGCCCCAGCCAGATGCCTAGGTTTCTGGGAGGACACCCTGGCTGAGTGCAGGTGGAGAGAGGAGAAAGCAGGTAAACTGGATCCTGGAGTGGGGTTAGAAGGGGAACTGGATATGAGAGTTTATGAGAACTGGGGAACCAGGAACCTGTAACCCTGGGCAGTTAGAAGAGTGGGTTTTGGAGGTGGGGAAGAGGCTGAAGGATGGAGATGGGGGAGAACAGAGCAAGGACCCTGTCACAGGGGCACAGGAGAGCCGAGCCAGTTGGGTCTGAGGGCGCTTGGGATCCATGGGTACTGTAGGACAGTGGCTGGGGCAGGGTTTAAAAATCCTGACCAGGTGAACCACATCCTGAGGGGCCCCAGGGGCTCACCTGAGACCCAGCAGAGCAGAGCAGACAAGGAGAGCAGGAGAAGGGCTCTCATGGTGAGGGTCATGAGAACGGCAGCAGCCGACAGAGCAGGACTTCAGGGATCTGGCTATCCGTTTGGGACTTGAGTGGCCTTTTTGGAGCTTATAATCACAACAGTCCCTCCCTCCCTGGCCTCTGGTGGCTCCTCCTTCCCCATTTAGGGAGGGGCTAAGCAGGACCCAGTGGAGGAGTGGGATGGGGATGGGAAGAGACAGGTATGGGGAGGGCAGGTGCAGCAGTGACTAACTCCATTTTGCTTCTTGGTTTCCGTCTAAGACACACCCTCCTGGCCCCCAGGAGTAACATCTCTGTCTGCCTAATCCTCTGGAGAAGTATCACTAAAGGCCCCTGTGATGTTATAGTGGCTTGGGTGGTAGGAGCATCTCCTGGTTCCTGGGAAATGGACAATGGGGTGCAGCCCCAGCTGCACCAAATTTTAGTTCCTGGGGAGCATTGGTAGGGGCATGTAGGCAGGAATTAAGCATCAAATTCATCTCACTTCAGCCCCCACTTTATTTCCCCAAGCCCTGCTCAGCCACAGGATGAAGGAGTAGGGTTTGTGATGTCATCATGAGTTTGTGTGATGTCATAGCAGCAGAGGCAAGGGCTGGAGCTGCCTGTTAAGGAGGGGTTGCCTCAGGACCCCTGAAGATTCTCAGGACCTTGCCCTGGCTCCACTTGGGTTTGGCCTGGCCTTGGTTCCTCTGGTGCAGTAAAGGCCGAGGGTGTGGGGCTGTGCATCTGCTCCAGCCAAAACCTGCTCAGCTGGGTGCGGCTCCTTGGGCCAGGAGGGACAGAATGGGCATAGAGAGGTGAGGTAGCAGCTAAAATAGGAATAGGAGTAGTCACAATGGCAAGCACATAGTGCTCCTATGACTCAGCCATTGTTCTAGGTGTTTTCCATGTATTATTTGATTTATTCTCCAAATACTCTGAGGTAGGTGCCTTTACACCCATTTTACAGATGAGCAAACAGGCTCACAGAAGTGACTTGTGCACATCTCGCAGCTAGTAGATAATGAAATCAAGATTTGAATTCAGACGGCCAGAATCCAGAAATCCTGGTGCTCCTCGCAACTGCTATGCTGCAAGAGTTGACGACTGCTCAAGTGCTTGTGTAAAGGACCCTAGCATGAATTTTAAGTGAGCACTGGTTAAGGGCTGTGAACTTGCCTCTGAGGATTCCCAGAGGGATCTGGGCAGCTGTGGCCCCTCCCCCACCCCTTATCAGTGCCCCCAGACCCGCGGTCTCCCCCTCCACCCCCCTTTGATTTCCCTCCGGTCTCCTCCGCTGATTCACTGCCCTCCTCTTCCCACCACATCCCAGCCATGACCCTGGTTCTGCAGCTGCTGCCGCTGCTGCTGCTGTCGAGGGCCCTGGGGGATCCAGGGGGTAAGCCATCTCAGTAAAGTTGCAATGGCGGGAGGAAAGACTGAGGGGGGAGGAAGGGGCGACAGGAGGGTGAGATGTAAATGGGAAGATCCAGGATGGCAAGACAGCATGGGAGAGCCATCAGACTAAGTGGGAGGGTCGTGTTGCCCTATAGTCTTGCCTTAACCATCGCCTCTGGCCTCCCATAGCTTCACTGAACGGCCACCCCGGGGACCGGGTGAATCTCTCCTGCATAGGGGTCTCGCAACCTACCCGTTGGGTCTGGGCACCTAGATTCCCGGCCTGCAAAGGCCTGTCCAAAGGACGCCGCCCGATCCTGTGGGCCTCACCGAGCGGGACCCCCACCGTGCCTCCCGCCCAGCCCTTTGCTGGCCGCATAAATGCCCTGGACCTTGGTATCCGGCGACTGGAGCTGCTCTTGAGTGCGGGGGATTCTGGCACCTTTATCTGCAAGGGTCGCCAAGAGGAGGAGAGCCGTACGGAGCTTCATGTGCTGGGAGACCGGGCCTACTGCAAAGCTCTGGGTAGGTCTATGTCTTCATGCGCAGGGGACCTAACTCTGACACACGTCCCCAGCAGGGTGAGAGGCCTCGGCTGGGGGTTCCTGGGGTGGGGGTGGGGAGGTGCGGTGCGGCTAGCGCTCTGTGCCCCCTGACCTCGGCATCAACCACTCCCACCCCGCTTCCAACCATCCCCCAGGGTCGTCGTATTCCCAGATTCTGATCCCGCTGCTGGGCGCTGGGCTGGTGCTGGGCCTTGGAGTATTGGGCTGGGCCTGCTGGAGGCGCAGGTGAGCACAAGGGGCAGAGCCTGATTGAAAGGGTCTTGACCCGAGGAGCGAGGGGCAGGCCCAGAACTTTCGCAGACCAAAGCTAGATCAGGTGTGGTTTGGAGATGAGTGGGGGAGGTTAGAAGTGGGGGGCGAGGCCAAAGGCTGGTGGGTGGAGCCCTAGCTAAGGAGGCGAAGCTGGAGGCAGAGCAGGCTCCACACGTGGGTTGATGTATCTGTGGGGGTTGAACTTACGTTGTTTTCGCCCAGTCAGAGCCTGAAACTGGCTGGGTCGTTGTTGGCGCGTGGGGGAGGGGTTGGGGGGGGTGCCCAGAACGAAGCAAGACAAGGTTAGTGCTTCTCAAAGACTCTTACCCATCCTTTACAGGCGCTCGCCCCCTCATCCGCCTGAACCAACCCCCAGATTTGGTGAGACTAACTCCCCTGCAGTTTTCCTTCTCTGCACATTCCCCACCCAGTACTTGAGTCTGAGCCCTTGCTGGGAGCAGACAAGTTGGTCACCTTCTCTCAATCCTTCAGCTCTGTCCCCCCCACATAGTTCCACTCGTGAAAGCAGAGCCCCAGAGGCCAGAAGAGGAGGAAGAGCCCAAGATGCCAGGGGACCTGGATCAGGAGCCGGTAAGGGCTTGGGAACGGGATGGGGGCTGGCCAGAATCCTTGAGTCTAGTGGACGAGGAGAGAGGCCTGGATACCCAGGGGAGTCAGACTTCTGAGACTCTCCTGCCTTCCTCCCCACCTTTCAGAGCCTGCTCTACGCAGACCTGGATCATATGGCCCTCAGAAGTTCCAGCCGACTGTCCCCAGTGGTCCCTGCTGATGCCTCCACCATCTATGCTGTTGTAGTTTGAAGGGAAGCCTTTACAGCAAACCTCACAAGCTGGGGGCTCCCAGATCTCCATTACACCCCTCCCCTTCTTGGCCCTTCACCTGGCAAAGGAAGGCACCATGGGATAGAAATGAGCACTAGACTGGGAGTTGAGAGACCTAGGTTCCAGGCTATCTCTGCTGCTGATCTTGGTCCTTCCTTACCCCTGTCTCTCACACCCGTTTAACCACCTTAAGACACCAGCAACTCCTAGATTGTTTTCCTATCTCTTCACTTCTCTTCACAGTCGAGCTCTTTGAACCAAGGGCCTACACCTGTCTCTTCCATTTTTTCCTTCACTCCTGCTACTCACCTGGTCTCCATGAGATTGCCAGTGATGTATTAATAGCCACACCCACTAGATGTTTTGTTAGCATTCATCTGGCTTGACCTTTGATTGCTCCATTTAAGCTCTGTTTTTCTTTAACATTGGTGTCTTTCTCCTGGACTCTGTTTCCTTCCTCCCTATTCCCACAGTATTCCCACCATTTCAGGTTTGTCTTTTTAATATCTGCTTTTCTCCCTCTTCTAGGATGCTGTCATCCACAGCCAGTCCTTAGCCTTTACTTTAACTCTGCAAACAACACCCAGAATTCCTTCCAGTTCCCATCTCTGATAGATTTCCAAACTATCCCTCAGACATTCCTGCCTGGCTGACCCTAGGCATTTTGCACACAGCGGGTCCAAAAGCCAATGCACTGTCATCTCCCAAGCCACTTATTTAATCCTCCCTCCCATGCATCTTCTCTTGATCAACCCTGTTGCCCAAGCCAGAAACTGGGAGTCATGTAACCTCCTTCCTCTCATTCCCATATGATAAACCAAGTCCTGTCTTTCTGTTTTAATGTCGCTGTCAAATCCATACCCTTTTCATGTCCGGCACTGCCACCTGAGTGTACTCTCTTCAGTTCCCCCCTGGATTTCCCATAGCCTCATCTCATTCTCCTGCCCTTGCTCTCCTCGCTGAAACCAGAGTCTCCCCGAATGCTAACCTCCCGACCGCCTACATTTCAGCTGTATTTCAGTTCTGGCCCTTAGCCTTGGTTTCAAGGTGCTACAGTACTTTACTTATTCTCCAGGCTTATCTCTGTCACTCGATGCCTGGAACATGACAGCCTTTGAGAAATTCTCCCCAGCCCACAAATATGCCCGTGCCCAGTGCAGTTCCTTCTTCCTGGGTTACCCTTTGTCTCCTCCTCACCATGCGCCTGGCTAATTCTTATTTATCCTCAGGACTCAGTTCAAATGCAGTCTTTTCTGGGAAGCTATTTCTGACCCTCTTGGCCCACTCCTGCATATACTTTGATGCTCTCTGGAGCCCCTTATTTCTCTCACAGCAACAGCCTCCTGTGAATTGTTCCATTACAACCTGTATTTCAATTTATAAGAAATTTTCATGTACTGTGAGTTCCCTGATATCAGGAGACTGAGCCTTTTTCTCTCACTGCTAAGCCTCGGTAAATGAATGAAAATGAATGTCCCTGGAAATGTCATTTCCTCCTATTAGCTCGGGGATGGGCTGTTGATCTCCAAGTCTCTGAATCATCTGACATTTAGATAAATTCAGTGAATGACTCACTCATATTTTCTCTTCTCTGCCCTGTACATGCTCCCCACAAGAGAAATTCTTTCCTGTCCATCTTGTACCCAAGCCCCCACAATAGGGCTGGACAATAGGTCAGTGTGTGCAGAGTGAAGGTTTGATGAATGAAGGAGGTCTCCTCCCCAGTACTAATCCCAACCTGGGGTTTCAGTCCTGCCCTTGTCCTTCTGCTCCAGTAAGACACCAGTCTCAGTCCAGTCTAAAAGGTCAGTTCTATTTTATTAGTTCTTGAGGAGACGACTCACCCAGTGGCCTCTGTCCTTTTTCTCACTCTGCCCTCCTCTATATGGGGCCCTCTCCCCACTACTGCCTAATCACCATCCTCTATCTAACTTTCCTTCCCCTTCTACTCCTATGCCATTCTACCCCTGGTCAGCCAGAACCCCCGGGCTGGGCTCTCAGTTGTGGGGGCGTGTGCTGAGCACCAGGCAGAGGGAACTGAGCCCAGCGCCGGCCTTCTCCAGTTCTGAACAGGACACAGGTACGAGGGTGACGTCAGAGAGCTTCTGCAGTGCCTGCAGGGAGGACAGCGTGTGGGGAGAAGGGAGTGAGTCCCCAAGACCCACAGGCGGGGCCCCCTTTCAGCCAGCTCACAGGGCCCCACTTGGGCTTCTAGAAAAGGCACCCCTTCTTCCTCCCACAAGGAAGGCCTGAGCCCCATTTCTCTGGTTGGGGGGTGGTGGTGGAGCTCCTGCCTTCTCTCACCTCTTGGCTGTTGGGCAGGTCCCCGCCTCCCCGGTGCAGGAGGAAAGGGGGCAGGCCGGGCTGCCCAGGACGCAGAAAGAGACAGTCAGCTGCTGCGTCATCCGGGAGGGTCAGGGAGGCATAGGGGTGATCAGTCAACACTGCCATTGCCTTGGGGGAGAAGAGACAGGAAACACTCAAGGCTCAGCCTCTCCACAACTGAGTCTTGCTGCCCTACCACCGCTAAGGGCGGGGGACAGAGTCACATTATTGTGGAATAATAATAACAGCAATCACATGTCAGTTACTATGTGTCAGACACTGAGTGCTTTAATTAACTTTGCTAATTTCCACCTGGGACTCACAGGCAGTTCTTTCCACCTGCTATCCACTTCTCTGCTACTCCAGATCCCACCCGTCGATCCTATCCATCCTTCAAGACACAGATTAGATGCCCTTCAATGGCACCCCACTCCAGTACTCTTGCCTGGAAAATCCCATGGATGGAGGAGCCTGGTAGGCTGCAGTCCATGGGGTCGCTAAGAGTCAGACATGACTGAGCAACTTCACTTTCACTTTTCACTTTCATGCATTGGAGAAGGAAATAGCAACCCACTCCAGTGTTCTTGCCTGGAGAATCCCAGGGACGGGGAAGCCTAGTGAGCTGCCGTCTCTGGGGTCACACAGAGTCGGACACGACTGAAGCGACTTAGCCGCAGCAGCAGCACAGAATTTCGTGAAACCCCGGAAGACGATGTTAATTGTCCCTGTTTCTCGGTGTTCCAGCTGCCTGTCCGGCTTATAGTAACTTGTTTTCTCACATAGATGGACAGCACAGTGAGGGTAGGAGTTGGAGCTAATTCTCAGAGCTGCCCTGCTCCCCGCCTCCTGGGCCTAGAGCCACGCCCACTGTCGTTGGCTGGCCCCCAACTTGCCCCACCCCAGCCCCACTCCTTCTCACCCTGACAGCTTTTTGGGCAGCTTCGCTGGAACCCGCCACCACGGTGCGGGGTCCCCCCATACCGCAGAGGCCACGCAGGTGGGAGGTGCTTGTGACGGGCACCGTGGAGACGGCAAAGTCCTAGAGGGAACAAGGGAAAGTATTCAATGACGGGGATAGCCTAAACACAGGCTACTCTCAGCCACTTCCTCCTCAGCCCCCTAGTCCCTCCCCTCCCCTCTCCGCCCAGGTCCCTGCGACCCCATCCACCCCCGACTCCCCCTACTCCCACCCCCGCTCCTAACCCGGAACGTGTCCGCCACGATCTCAGCTCCTCGGTGATTGGTCCACTTGGAGAGGCCTACGAAAAACTCCCGGCCTGAGCCCAGGGAGGTCGTCGAGGTATGAGGCACGAGTGAGTTGGAAACAAGGCTCGACGTGGCCCATTCTCCCAAAGTCAGCCTCCCTGTACCAAGCCCCAGGGCGCAGGCACCCCAGCCTCACCGGTGAAGAGAACATCAGTGCCATCCAGCGTTGCGTTCTCGTCCCCCATCTCCACAATTCGGAGCCCCAGGTCCTGGAGGGCTTTGCGGACTCCATCGACCTTAGGGCAGGAGAAGAGGGAGCGAAGCAGATATTTCCACCCCCATTCTTCCCTAAAGCTCGGGATGTCCAGATCCTTCTTTCCCCCTACTCGAACCCGTGCCCAGGTGCTCACCTCCGGCCTGCGGGCGGGGCTCCAGGGCCGCGTGATTAGAGCCGTATCCCCTTGGATCACGGCGGTGTCACCGAGCAGCGGTCCCAGCGGCAGCGACTCTTCAGGAGGCAGTTCTACTAGTTGCAGCCCCAATCGCTGCCTCAGCTTACCCCCCAGCACCCCATGTTCCCTCTGAGCTTTGGCTAGGTCCAGAGCTGGGAGGCCAGCTGCTGCACCCTCCCCCGACGCCAGGCTCTCCGGGACCCCCCGGATCAGGGCATGGGAGCAGCGGCCCAGCCCCTCCCCTGGCGTCCCCATCCCATCCACACAGATGCCCCCTCCGGCTGCGCTGATTTCTTAGTTTTCTCTTTCTACTTCACCTGTCTGGGAGAAGAAACGGAAAGGGGGGAGGCAGAGAGAGAGACATGCAGAGAAGGGCGTAGGGGGATGGTTAAGAGCGCCTGGGTCTTCGTATGCCTTCTCCGGGCGCCCCTCCCACTCCGCCCCACCCCCTCCAGACCTTCCTCTCCTGCGGACCCCATTCCACCCCGCACCCTCGCGGATCTGCTGCTTTAGTGGGGAGTCCGAGGAACAAGATCGGGACCCCTAATTTCCGAAACACCTGTTGCCCCTGCTTGGGGGGTTTTGAGAGGTCCCCGCCAGGCGCCCCTCTTGGCAGCCGCTAGGATGCGCTCACTCCCCAAAAATGCAGCGGCTCCGCCCCCTTAACCCTCAGCTGCTCGCTGCCTTAGGGACCCGAAGTGCGGCGAGGAATCCACAGGGGTGATGGGACAGGAGGAGACAGCTGGGGAGAGAGTTAGAGCCTGGGGGATGAAAGTCTTGGATGTCCGAACGAGAAAGGGAGAGAGGGTCAAGGAGAAGGGAATAGAGCCTAAGGAGTTAAATATCCTCTCTCCACCCCAGTCAGTCTCTCCGTCCCTAGCGCGACCCAGTGTAAACCAGACTCAGTCCCGGAGGACTGGGAGAGGTCTAAAACAAAATCCGAGGGGCGGGGAAATTGGGAGGCGTGGTTCTGGGGAGCAGGCGCCACTCGGGGCGCCAGGACATGGTCCCCCAGTCTCCTGACCCATCTTCCTCAAAGTCCACCCCGACTCAGCTCCGCACCCAAATGTCGACCCTCCGCACTGTCCCGGCGCAAGCACGGGTCCAGCATTCCGGAACTTCGGTCTGCACACGGTCCAAGGGACACCTCCCACCCCAGACTCACCTCCAGCGGCCACCGCTGCTCTTGCCGCTCAGTGATCTTGGCTGGAGCCCCACCCCCCTGAGGACAGAGTTGGTGAAGAAGAGAGTCGTAGCCTTCAAGCGTCGGGGACCGGAGCTTTGGCTTTGAAGGGTCCCCGGGTAGGCGAGCTCAAGTACTACAGTGGGTCGGGGGCACGACGGTCTGGCGGCTCCAGGGCATTGTCTAAGCGGGACGGGGCGGGGCTCCTCGAGGTCACGCCCATTCCGCCCTGCTATGCCGCGCCCACTCCACCCCGACTGCGCGCCCCCCTTCTCGGAATTCCGCCCCGCCCCAAGATCGCTGCCCAGACCCACCCAGATCAGGCCAGCCCCGGCGGCTGGGCTGCAAATGCGGCATGGAGCCCAAGATAGCACTATCGTGGACCTACACATAAAAATGGCAGCCCATCACAAGCACCCCTTTTCTAAATTCCTGGTTTCTGCCAGGAGTTCAAGGTCATTGACCTACCCTTCTTTCCTTGTTATTCACACTCCAAGCCCCAGCTTTGTATAAAAACACTAGATTGTCATTCTGTATTTTATTACTGAAATACATTGTCCAACCCACCCCACAATAAAAATCTCTCGAAGATCCCCCATCCTTGCTTCTCATCGCCCCCAGCAAGCCCTGCACAGGTGCTTCAGGATTCTACGCCCACTGGCCATTTTGAGTGTGTCCGTTGGGTAGCATGTGGAAACCACCCAGGGCCTTTGTGAAGAAAATGGAGGGGGGGTCGGGTGGCCCTAGGAAGGGCCTTATTTGAGGGCCTTGGCCACTTGCTCATAGGCCAGCTCGATTTCCTCATCATCTGGACAGGTGGAAGCAAACTCTTCCCTAGCATAGGCATTGCGCAGGTATCGATGCACTCCACGAAACACATCCGGAATGGAGAATCCCCGGTACTTCTTACATACCACCTAGGGGTGCGGGAAGGAGGACCCATAGGTTAGCCTCAGGAAAGTCACACCAGCTGCCATGCCCTTGGTCCTTCCCTTATCCCAAAGCCTATATGATAAAATCCAGGCATTTAAGCAAGTTCGATACCTGGTTTCTTTTCTTATGACTCATCAGTTCAGTTCAGTCACTCAGTCCCAACTCTTTGCGACTCCATGGACTGCAGCACGCCAGGCCTCCCTGTCCATCACCAACTCCCTGAGTTTACCCAAACTCATGGCTATTGAGTTGGTGATGCCATCCAACCACCTTATCCTGTGTTGGTCCCCTTCTCCTCCTGCCTTCAATCTTTCCCAGCATCAGGATCTTTTCAAATAAGTCAGCTCTTTGCATCAGGTGGCCTAAGTACTGGAGTTTCAGCTTCAACATCAGTCCTTATGACTCATCTCCCACATAATCACCTGCAGTCATCTTAACTCCTGTCTGGTAAGGCCTTCACCCTTTCTCTCCACTTACTGAAATCCTGGCCATTTATAACCAGCCCCTTTCAGACCACCCCAGTCCATGGTGCTTGTTTTCTCGTCCTAATTTTGAGATATAATTCACAAACCATAAAGTTCTCTTAAATTTCCACAGCAATTTCTGTCTACTTGTCATTTGGCTTTTAATCATGTATTATTAACTTTCATGTGAAAGTTATTTTCTCAGCTAGATTTCAAATCCTTTGCAGGCAGGGACTTACCTGCAGCATGCCAAGATCAAAGGTCCCTCATGCTACAGCTAAGGCTCTGTGCAGCCAAATAAATAAATACAGAGATTTTCAATACACAGTTCTGCAGCAGACTGACACCGGGCTCACGTTTCACAAACTAAACCATAGCTTTGAGCTGTGACAAAAACAAGGGAACCAGCACTTTTCATCTTCCACAAGAGGAAGATAAGTGGAGACTGAAACAACAGACTTAAAACTTTGATTTTAGGAAAAGCCTGGTCTGTCTGATCTGGGGATTTGGCAATGATAGAGACAGGAAGAGCATTCTTGAAAGCAGTACTGGGATGTGTTACTCTCAGTCTGTTTGCACCCACACCTTGCATGGTGGAATGTAATTAATTCTCCCAACCAGTGGTCTTGCCAGCAAAGATAGCAGAGAAGGAATAGGGTGGTGTCTGCCATTGGAAACTACTCAGAAAGAAACCACCTTTGGAGTGGTTGTCATGAGAAGCCTGCATGGGAGCCCCTTAAAGAGTCATCCCACCTCCCACCTACTCCTCCCACAATCACTACTCACCTGTACTATGTGGAGCTTGGGCAACAGATTGCAGTCAGCCAGAGTGAGCTCATTGCCATCCAGAAATTTCCTCTGAGAGATCCCCTCATCCTCAGCACTGGTCTCATCTACTTCATCTGGGAGGGGGGATGTCAGGTAATTGTCTAATACTTTCAGGGCTTTCAGGAGCCCCTTCTCCAGGTCTGTGCAAGAGAAGGGAGTTGGTAAGAACATCAGAAGATCGACATAGTCCAAGAAAGCCCATGGTGGGGATGAGGAAAGTCCAAAACAATAATAGCTAACACTAATGTGTTTCATTTTCTCTGTGCTCTTCTATGCAATTTACATACAAAAACTCATTTAATTCTCACATCAACCAGGGAAATAGGTATTGTTATCCTCATTTTATAGATCTGAAAATAGATTTCCAGAGAAGTGAAATGAATTCCTCAAAGGCTCACAGGTACTAGAATTTGTACTCAGGTCATCTGGATCTATAGAGTTGCTATTATTTTTTAATTTAAGTAAGGTTTGCAATATCAGCTCCATCTCCCTGATATCTGAATGTCCAGGTGTCCCTAATCCCTAGATCTTTTCCATTCCTCCTAGAACCCAGGCCTCTGACCCACAAGACTCACTGTCATTGAGTGCTGGGTTTGAATTCTTAATGTAGGCAGAGAATTTGGCAAATATGTCCAGCCCAGCTGTGTTGGATTCAGGGTTCAGAGCTGCCAGCTTGGGGTACCTAAAAGCCAATGGGAGAAACTGGATAAGATATCTTCCGAGGAGGAGCCTCAGCTCCCCTGCCCTAGCCCCACCACCATCTCTTGTTTTTCATTTCTTCAACCCCTTTCCCAGAGTCTCCCAGCTCCCCCACTTCTCATTCCAAGTTCCCCTCTACCTGGGAGGGCACAGCACTGCCTCCAGAAATTCCTCAATCTTGTTGGTATCTGTGTGCACTTCAGTGCCATACAGCAGGAAAGGGAGCTGCCCTCCTGGGCACAGCTTCTGTACCGTCTCAGTCCGCCTGGAGAAGAGACCAGGCATAAGGACTGGTAAAGGGCGTTAGGGAGACCAAGAAAGGGGAGATGGAGGGAGGCGGGAGAGGGGCTCCAGATGGGGGGATGGGGGGGATGGTTCAGGATGGAAGGACTCAGGTGAATGAGTGTGCACCTGTGCACCTAAGAGGTGTTTAGAGGAACAGAAGTGGGCCTACCTCTTGGTGTCAACAGTGGTGACATTGAAGGTGACTCCTTTGAGCCAGAGCACCATGAATAGTCTCTGGGAGAAGGGGCAGTTTCCAATCTTGGCCCCATCACTGCCAGCCTGGAAAGGAAGCCCCAGCCCAAGGTTAGGCCTGGTGTACCCCACTCATCCTGAGGCCATTCTCTGCATCTCCTGCTCCCAGACTTGGCTGCTTTCTGCCTAGTCATGACACATACTCAGTCTCACTGGTAAAAGCTCCCCACATAACTGGGCTCTGCACTCTCTGGTCTGGGTCAAACCTAAGACAGATCATTACGAATATCTTCTGCAAAGGTAAGCTTCTGGTTTCCCAGAGAATTGAGGACAATGGGAGGAAGGCCCAGGGAATGGATTTTGGAGAATTTGGAGGATCTAGACCCTAGAGAGGGAAGACAAATGGGGGTGGGCGTAGTTACTTTTCTCCGTGCTATTCTAAGCATTCTACATGCCATAACTCATTTAATTCTCACATTGACCCATGAAATAGAGCCTAGAAAGGGGCTTTGTTGAAGCCAGCGGTGTGGGCTAGAGGCCTGGATTCCCGAAGGAAGTAGAGCCTGAACACAGGAGCGGTGGGGCGGGGGTTTGGAAGCAGGAGTTCTGGTTCTCTATACACTACCCATGGCACCCCACTCCAGTACTCTTGCCTGGAAAATCCACGGACAGAGGAGCCTGGTGGGCTGCAGTCCATGGGGTCGCTAAGAGTCGGGCACGACTGAGCGACTTCACTTTCACTTTTCACTTTCATGCATTAGAGAAGGAAATGGCAACCCACTCCAGTGTTCTTGCCTGGAGAATCCCAGGGGTGGGGAAGCCTGGTGGGCTGCCATCTATGGGGTTGCACAGAGTCGGACACGACTGAAGTGACTTAGCAGTAGCAGCATACACTACCCAAGCAGCTGGGGGGGGAGTCAAGGGGCTCAGAGCCTAACCCTCAAGGTGTGGAGGGCCTTGTAAGAGGGGGGCTGCTCTCTAATCCCTGACCTCATCCCCCAACAGACACCTCCCCCTAGGCTGAGGGTGATTCATCTCACTGTGTCTTGGGTCTCAGCAGCTTCCTTCCTGGCAAGCAGTGGGGGCAGGGACCTGTGAGGCTGAGGCCTGGGCAGACAATGCCACCTCCCTCTTCCCTGGGCACTGCCAGGGGAGCAGGGGGAGTGTGTGTGGGGAGGGTCTCTCAGAGCAAGTCCCCTGGCTCCAGATAACCTTCCTCAAGCAGGACCCAGGGCTGGAATCTCTGCAGCGCAGCCCCACCCAGGAGTAAAAATAGCCCCTGAGGCAAGAGTGAGAGTGAGGTGGGGACCACACCTAAGAGGCCGCCTGAGAAGCCCCGGCATAAAGGAGAGGGAGAAACGGGCTAGGACACACAAAGGCTGGAGGAACAAAAGAGGGGAAGTGGAGGGAAAAGAGGCAGCAAAGTGAAGGGTGGGGAGACTGCGAGCCGGGAGATACAGACGGAGGGGGAGGTCGCTAAAGGGAGGGAGGAGCACAGAGAAGGGGTCTGGAGAGGCGAGAGAATGCAAGCCTAGTGCGGAAGGGAGCGCGGCTGAAGCGGCAGCCTGAGGTTTCGATATGCAAATACCTTGGGACCACCTCTCCTCATCAACACCCACAGAGAGGACAGAATTGGGACGGCTCTTTTTCTTTCGTTTCTATAACCCCCAAACTCTAAACGCCCTAGCGCAGCTCTCCTCCTGCTCTCTCTTCTCATCTACCCTCGTGGTAGCCACTGCTCAACTCTCATCTCCGCGCCAACAGCCTTTCTCTCGCTTCTCCAACACCCCAGGGACACTGGTTCTCGACTCCATCACCACTCTGAGCCAGCTTCTGGAACTCCACTCCCACTCTCCTGTCTCCTTCCACCCCACCAATTCTTCCCAGTTCACTTGGTGCCACTCCCAGACCTTCCTACCACACCCTCTTCCTTGAAACCTCCCCCGCCACACACACACGTACACACAGCCCCACACACACCCCTCCAAGTCTCCCCCACCATGCACCTCACCCTCTGATCTTTTTGTAGGGCCCTTATCCTGAAGTTTCCCTCGGTCCCACCCAAACCTTGTTAGGTTTCCGGGCTTGTTTCCCTCGGTCCCACCCAAACCTTATTAGGTTTCGGGCTGGCCCCTTCTCTCTCTGTCCCCTATCAGCTGTTCCCTCACCCCCACTCGGTCAATCTTCTAAGCTCCTGGGAACCCTCCCTTTTCTCTATCTTCTTGTCCTTTAGGCTGCTGGAAACTTGCACTTTTACAAACTTTTCAAGGTTGAGCTTAGATTTCTCTAGGCGGGCACAGTATCTTCGCCTCCCAACCCTCCCGCCACCTCCCTCCCCGCCCCCCCGCCCTCCGCCCCCGCCACACACACTAAAGATTGCACGTGGGGCTGGGGATGGGACTCAAAGAGGAAAGGGAGTGGGGAGTGGAGGCTGGAGCTGGGGAAAAGTGTGAGTTGCCTTCCAGGAACTTGGAGGGGGGCCGAGGAGGGAGAAGGTGTTCTTACCTTCACGAACAATTCGACCTGCGGTTGTTCTTCAGCCATGGTTGCGACGGGGACCAGGAAGCAGCCGTCGCTGGGGGAACTGGGAGGGGCCGGGCAGGGAAGGCGGTCTCACAGAAGAGATTCTCTCCCCCAGACCTAGGGCTGGCCCTTCAGCGCCACACGAGCCCGATCAGACCCGCTCACTCCAGACGCGGCCTCTCCACCAGTCCGGCGTACTCCACACCCAGCGGCTCTAGCTCTACCCGCTCCCGGACTTGATCTGGGAGCTGACTCACGGACCGCCCCGCCCCGAACCTGGGGAAGGGACGGGCGGGGGGCGGGACTCGACGACCTAGGGAATGGGCCCGGAGGGGTGAGCCTCGGGTCTCCCTGATGATGGGGGAGGGGGTTTGAGGCTTATCTCGGGAAAATCCCTTGTGTCCCTGCCAGTCTCCTTGATCACGGGACTTTTTTCTGCCTCAGTTTCCCTGCTTGCTTAATCAGAGGACACTCCCACTCCACCCTCACCCAAGAAATCTGACACTGACTGCTTGAGCACGTCCCCGAGGGCCCAGAAGGGGAATTATAGAAGGGAAAAGTGGTCCTTTATTCCTTTCTCCAAGTTTCTTCCGGACTCCAATTCCCAATTCTGGGTTGCTAGGACTGTGGTCCACAAGAGGGACTTGGAAGGAGAAGCTGGGTTTGAAGGAAGAGAGTGGTGAAAAGTAGGGCAGAGTTGGGTAGGGGAGATCACAGGCCCTGTGCTGGGGAAACAGGAAGCTGAGCCCAGCCAGGGGCCTCATCACTGGGAGAGGTCCTCTCCCATTCAGTAGCCTGTTCAGCTTTAATGCTTCCACTTCTGCCCCCCATCTGGAGCCCCTTCCTGTGCCTTTTGCCCTTTTCTCCCTGACAGGTTGCCTTGGAGATGAGGAGGAAAGCATGGGGTTATTGTAGCCCTAGAGTAGAGCAGCATTGATCCTACTGGGCTGGTGGTAGCTGGTCCTATTGTGGGGGGAAAAGGTGAAAATCAGACAAGATAGTGTGAGCAGAGTCCTTAGGGACACAAATAAAGAAGTAGAGAAAACAGAGGAAGAATAGTTCTCTCCCTCCCTCCCCAATAACCTTGATTTTGGAGGTTCTATCAAACTCTTTATGATCTGCTGAAAAATAGCCCCCAAATATGTTCTCCAAACAGGACATATGCCAGCTTCCACATTTGAATCTCTGTCCTATTCAGCCATCTCTTTCTTCCTCACTACCCTCTATCTAACAAGACACCTAGAGTTTCAGAAAATCATGGTGGGATGCAAGGATATAGGAGCAAAGCAGGGCTTGAAACTTAAAGAACAGGAGAGAGTTGGGGGAGGAGCGGGTGGAGTGCAGAGAGGTGCTGGAACCAGCAGTTAGTGGTTTCCTCTCATGCTTCCTCTTCTGTGGGTTTTCTCTTCCCTGGAGGAAGGCCTTTCTCTGTCCTCCTCACAGAGGGGATATATTTGGTGTTTGTTCTCTTTTGGGCTTCCCTTGTGGCTCAGCTGGTAAAGAATCTGCCTGCGATGTGGGAGACCTGAGTTCAATTCCTGGGTTGGGAAGATCCCCTGGTGAAGGGAAAGGCTACCCACTCCAGTATTCTGACCTAGAGAATTCCATGGACTGTACAGTCCATGGGGTCGCAAAGAGTTGGACACAACTGAGTGACTTTCACTTTCCTTGAACAGAAGAATGTAGAATGATTCAACAAATATCTGTTCGTTGAGGGGCATCTCCTCCAAGGTGACCCTTGAAACCTGCACACATGACCCCTTCCATCTGAAGAAGGTCAAAGCAGCACTACTTCCCAGGGGCCTTTTCTGCTCCAGCTGGTCCATGTCCACCAGAGAATCTGCCTCACAAAAATCTCCCCTCTGGGAGAAGCCTCAGGCAAACTGGGCCAGTCCTGAGCTCAAACAGGTTTGGCAGCTTCTCCCCTGCCTCTCTTTTCTCTCCTACAGTTTTTATAGCTCGAACTGCCTTGATCATCAATATTGACTTTGGCTAGCTGGCATGGCTGCCCACAAAATATTTTTCCTTAACTTTTCAGGTGACGGGTAATGTTGCCCTCTCCTGGTACCATCCATCAGTGTTTCATGGATTTGAAGTCAGGGGCTACATCCCCCAAATCCTGCCTCAGAGAAGTTTCCCTCCCATCTCAATCTCCTTGCCCCTGCTTTTCTCCTATTTCAGTCTCTCCCCTTTATTTCTCTAGGCTTCTCTTTCCACTTCTTCCCCTTCCTCAGCTTGGTAAACCAGTCCCTAATCTCTTCCCACCCCAGATTGGAAGGTGTGTCCCTCCCCCGACACTCCTTAGAGCTGTCACCTGGCCTCCTCCAGGTTTCCATAGCTCCGTTGCTCAACAATTTGCCAGGGGTAACCATTAACCTAGTCTTTAACTCACTCCTCCACCTTTCTTACTAGAGGAGATTTTCCATTTATTAGTTAGCAGAGCCAGTTTACCCACCATCTTTCCTAAGTGCTTGGATGGGAATCTCTGCATCTCAAAGTACCCAGAACAACCTGGGGGTGAAGACATATTTCAAGAGACTTTAAAAAAAATATGTATTTGGCTGCATCTCAATGGACATGGGTTTGGGTGGACTCCAGAAGTTGGTATGGACAGGGAGGCCTGGCGTGCTGCGGTTCATGGGGTCACAAAGAGTTGGACACGACTGAGCGACTGAACTGAACTGTCTTAGTTGTAGCACACAGGATCCTTAGTTGCAGCCTGTGAACTCTTAGCTGTGGCATGTGGGATCCAGTTCCCTGACCAGGGATCCACCCTGGACCCCCTGCATTGGCAGCACATTGGCAGCATTGAATCTTAGCCGCTGGACCACCAGGAAGTCACCAGGAAGTCCCTTAAAATTTTATGATTGCTTATTTTGGTCTCTCTATCTTCTTGTTTCTCTACCCCTCATATACACACTCAAAAATTAGGCTCATGGAGTAGGAACTTATGTCCCCTGCTTTGATTCCACCACCTGGCCCAGAATGAGTGAATAACACTCTTCTGTTCTTAGGAGTGTGTGTGTGTGGGTAGGGGCATGTGCTTGTAGGAGTGTAGGTGTTTTTATTAGGTCTACTTCTCTCTGCCAGTATTCTTGCCGGGAATATCCCATGGAGCGAGGAGCCTGGTAGGCTACCGTCCATGGGGTCGGAAAGAGTCGGAAAGACACGACTGAGCAACTTCACTTTCTTTCTTTTCTTTTTCTTTCTGCCAGAATTTGGTGAAATTCGAATACTTCCAACTTCTCGTGGGGCGCCGAAATTATTAATTAGGCCTTGTGGTGCCCCTATGGCAGCGATCATAGTCTGCACCCAAGAAACAGGCAGAGGTGGACTGAGATAGGAGCCTCGCTTCTTATTTCAGCTTATTTTATTTAAAACACTCACGAAGCTCTTACTGTGTTTGCCAGGCACTGGTCTAAGCTCTTTATAAATATTAACTTAGACTTGTTGGCATAGGTTGAATTAATGTTGCTTATCTCCATTCTCCAGGAAAAAATTTAAAAAAGTGCACTTCTGTTCCTTTAAGGTCGGTCCCGTCTGCAGATTCCCCAAAGTCCCTAGATCCTTTGCGGGGGATGGGGTGGGGGATGGGGCTCGGGCTCCTACTCTGCCAAGAACGTTTCTCACAGGCTCTCAATCAAAGCCCAGAAAGCCTGAGGGCAGAGGCCCGGGTGCTAGGCAACGGCGGAGGGCGGGAAGTTTGAACCTTCTGGCAACGCCCCGTATGCGAATAGGCCAATCATCATCCAGTCTTCTCTATGGTCCTTTTTTCCCCTTCACTCTGTTGGATCTCTAGTTAGGATCCGGGTTTCTTCGACCAATAGAGGCTAAGGAGGCGGGGCGTGTGCGCGCGCACCCCACCTTCGTGTTGGCGCTCCAGTCCCGCTGGCCCGCGGCTGTTAGTGACGAGGTGTCGCGCACGTCGCGACCCAGGTGACTGAAAAGGCGGGAAAACACCGCGAGTTTCCCGCAACCAGGTCGGGGAAGCCAAGATCGTGAGACTGTGATCTTGGGGGCTTGGTTGGCAGGACGGGAGAGAGGAGGCGGGTAAAACTCGCCCCCCAAAGCACCCGCAAGACCGTCTCCAAAACACAACCTCCGCGTGACAGGAATGAGGGTGGGCTGAGTGGTGTTTTCCACAGTCTGTACTAAAGTGAAATACCGTTAAACTCGACCCTCCAAATGTCCTACACCTGTAACCACAGTTCTCGAAGGTCCACGCAGCTTTGCCCTCAGCCCTCTCCCAGTAGTTCTCAGTGGATTTGCTTCTGCGCGCCCCACTACCCCAGCCTCCTAGCAAGTGAGCTCTCGCTCCAGAACTGTCTTCATTTTCTGCATTCATAGAGCCTCCAAAGCCATGGCCTCGGTAGCAGCGACCCCAACCAGGACGCCGAACGGACCAGGACCCGGGGAGGCCTCGGCCAGCTTCCCCACCGTGGCTTCAGACCCGGGCCCCCGCGAGCCCGAGGAGGAGGGAGAGGAGGAGCCTGCTGAGGTCTTGTAGGGGGAGAGGCGCTGTTGGAGGAGCAGGAGCTCGACAGAGCCGGAAATTGATTGGAACGCTTGATTGTTAGAATATAAAGGGGCTGGGAAGACCTGGGCTAGTCACTTCCCTCCGCTGAGTGTCGATTTCACATTTACTGAATGGGGGTGATGATACCTATCTCTGAGAGTCGATAAAATAATTAAAATTAAATAAGACATGGCCCAACCCTGTACTTATCAGTGGTTCAACTATTAGTTTCCTTTCCTCCTTGCCCGACAGATTCATCTATGTGTCCTGTGGAATTCAGGATACCTGGGCATTGCCTACTATGATACTAGTGACTCCACCATCCACTTTATGCCAGATGCCCCAGACCACGAGAGCCTCAAGCTGCTCCAAAGAGGTAAGGACAGATCTACGAATTCCCCTGTGCTGGCACTGGAAGTGTATTGCATTCACATGGCCTTACCTGACTCAATCTATTTTATTAGTTGACTCCTAGAGACTCCCTTTATTGTTTTCAGGAATTCATCTCATTATTCACAAATATATCAGGTGCTGGAGATATAGTCCTGAGCAAATCAGTCATGTCTGTCCTTTAGGGGTTTATGATCCAGTGATAATCTCATGGGCACCCCTCTTCCCTCCTATTACCCCATCAGTCTTACTGCTTTCTTTTTCTAATTTCATATGTGACTCCTACTTCTCCCAGTGTGGGGGGGCCTTCCCTGCTCTTGGAGGAAATAAGTTTTTGAGGGGTGAAGGGAGGTAACAAAGGGAGGGTTAACAGGTTCCCTTTTAGTCACGAGAGAAAGATCCTCGAACTCATTTGCTCTCCATTCTCCTTCCAAGTTCTGGATGAAATCGATCCCCGGTCTGTTGTTACAAGTGCCAAACAGGATGAGAATATGACTCGGTTTCTGGGGAAGCTTGGTAAGGACTGAAAAAGGGAAAGAGGAAAAATGGGGAAGGACAAAATTACGGAATGTTCCAGAGATTAAAGGGTCTTGTGCGGAGCTACAGCCAGGAGATCAGAATTGGGTGAGAGGGAAGATGGGAAAGAGGCAAAACGACTATGATGTACAGACTGATGGCCCTTTCTTTGTTTCCTTTATAGCCTCCCAAGAGCACAGGGAGCCTAAGAGACCTGAAATCATATTTTTGCCAAGTGTGGACTTTGGTATCTCCTCCCTTTTACTTTACCCACACCCCCATCCCAGTTATGTGACCCTTTCTCCTAATTCCAGTTTCATCATCAGAGGTCTCCTCTCAGCCCTGTCTCATTTTAAACCTATATGTTCTTCAGGCCCCATGACCAGTCTCCCCACAATCTCTCCTAATCCCTACCTTTAATAACCTGCAGTTTAGGCTTGTTTAGGGATGAGGGCCCTCCCTGAAAGAGAGTGTGGTAGCATTTTTTGGTCAATTTTGATTGTTGGCATTTTCCCCTTTAAGCCAAAGCCATTTACCCCTTAGTTAAAAAAAAAGGCACTACCTCAGTTACCTTATTGATTTAGAAAGCACTTCCATTATCTTCCCAGGTTTGTAAAAAGGACAGGGAATGTTCTATCCTAAATTCCTGAATTAAAAATAAAATAAAATAAATTCCTGAATTAATATGATTTTTTGACCCAAAATCCTGAATTCCAGATAGATTTCTTACTCGCCTGAGCCATTTATCTTTCTCAGCTTATGTTCCCAGCCAAACGTCTTTATATTATACGTAGACTAAAGAGAGGGTCTAAAATTTGGTTCTTGTCTCAGCTTTCCACTAATTGCCTGTGTGAATTTGGCAAGCCACATCATCTCTCTGTTTTCTCATTCTTAAAATAAGATGAAGATTGGGGCTACAAGATCTTTCCCTCCCGTTCCCCCCTCAAAATAGGCCTGGAGATAAGCAAACAGCGCCTCCTTTCTGGAAACTACTCCTTCCTCCCAGATTCCATGACCACCACCGAGAAAATCCTCTTCCTCTCCTCCATCATCCCCTTTGACTGCCTCCTCATGGTGAGATGGGTCTTGCGAGATAAGGGCTGGGATGTAGCAGGTTAGAAAAAGGTACAAGCACCTGGACACCAGGGTTGAGTCCTGGAGGTACTAGCCCAGTCCTGGAAAATAATAGTTCTTCCTGGTGTTGTCCAGCCACCAAAACACTGGGATTTAGCCCAGCACCACTACTGATATCCTAGGTTCGAGCACTTGGAGGACTGCTCAAGTTCCTGGGTCGAAGAAGAATCGGGGTTGAACTAGAAGACTATAACGTCAGCGTCCCCATCCTAGGCTTTAAGAAATTTGTGTTGTAGGTGACTTACCCTAACCTCAACCAAAGTAAGGTGGGATTGGGAAGCCTGGAAAGTAAGGAAGGTTGGGGAGTGGTGGCAGTGACCCATTTGGTAAAGTGCTCCAGGACACAGGGTTCCTGTGAGGGTATGGAGCTCTGGGGAGAAAACTGAGACAGTCTTCTGGAAGGAGGGCTAAGTGGGTGGGACTTAGGAATGAACTCAGACCTCTCATACCCCAGCCACCTTCCTTTCTGCTTGTTTTCTGTTCTCAGAACCAATCTGGTGAGCATAGATCAAGACACTTACAGGTAAGGAGATGGAGGCAGGCTGTCATCTTTGGGGAGGGAGAAGGATTAAGCTTAATGCTGTAATAATCCTAATGGGGCTTCAGTTTCTTTAATCCTGGGGCTATTAAGATTTCTCTCCCTGAAGGAAAGAGAAGTGGGGTGGTGAGAGGAGAGAAGAAGAAAAACACAAAGGTGTTACCCTCCTTTTCTAAATGGAGAAACTGAGGTGGAGAGCAGTGAGGGACAAACCTTACATAAAGACTTGATCTCAGGAGAGGTCCCAATCCCCATTCCATTTTCTCAATCACCTTTAAAAACCCACATGACCCTAATTTCTCCCTGATAGTGTTCTGCAGATATTTAAGAGTGAGTCTCACCCCTCGGTGTACAAAGTGGCCAGCGGACTCAAGGAGGGGCTCAGCCTCTTTGGTAGGTGTGCCTGTCCCTCATCCCCCACTGCACAGGCCTGCCAGAAAAGCAGCTGCCTCCAGAGATGGATCCCAGCCCCTCTCTTCCCACTTTACCCCACTGCCAGCTGTCACTTCTGCTCTAGTCCAGCTTTATTATCTTCTTTATACCCTTCTTGAGCTTGGGCATCTCCCCGAAGCCTTGTCCAGTATAGTTGTCCCATGTCATTTGCATATTATTCCCTACTTTACCAACTCTGTCTTATTCCTTGGGTTTGTATGAATGTTTGTACTAGTGATGTACCTGTCTAGGGACTTTGGGAAACCCTATATATAGAGGAGAGTTATGTAGTTGCATAACTCTTGTGTTTGTTTTGCATAGAGTTTTATCTCTTATAGTTGTTTCAGGCTTTAGGCTGTGTTGGGGACATCACCCAAGTATCCATGTGGTTTCACTGTGCATCTCAGTGGGTTGGGTCTAATGTTTACGTATATGTATTGGGCTTTTTGTGAGTCTAACTGTGCCTACTCTGAATATTTTTCTGGCTGAGTGTTCCTATGAGTGCTCATTCCCTCCCCCAGGCCCATGTAAGGTAATCCCGGCTCAGACTTGTGGCCAGACGCAGGCTTTGGCTGCCTTTGTGTCCTGTATCTGGGGACTAACCCCCAAGCCAGCCAGCCCAGCACCCAAACCTCTGACCCTGATGCCTCAGCTTAGACACATCCATACATTCCTTTCTCTGCCCCTGCTTGTAACAGACTCACTCCCTACCCCAACAGGAATCCTCAATAGATGCCGCTGTAAGTGGGGAGAGAAGCTGCTCAGGTGAGCGAGAGTCACACGTGTGCATGCCGCCTATAGCCTCAAACACACCACCCTTAACAGGAATGAAAACAGCTGCCCTTTCCCAAATGCTGGCTAAATGCCTTTAGTCCTTACAACGACCCCATGTGGTATGTTACTCTCGTTTTACATTGTCAGCACAGATACATACAAAGCCATTGATGACACTCGGACTTTCACACGTACTCGCAGCAGAAACACAACCACAAGACAGCAGTGTGCACATGGTAATATCTTTAATGGCTAGAAGCACACTTCAGGTGTGAGCTGTTCTCTATGACTTTCAAATGAGTATCTCTAGTTCTGAGCTCCACATGTGGAATACTCTTTTGCCTATCATTACCACCTGCGATTTCCACAGGAAGCTCAAACCCAGAGCGTCCAAACCTATGCCCACTGGCCCTGTTCCTACTTTCTGCATTCCCTTTTCTGCTTAGTGGAGTTGCTGGCAATATAGCTTTTCAAGCTCTGAACCTTGGATTGATGCTTCTCCCTCACCCCTCATATTCAGTTATTCCCTAAGACCTATTGATTCTATCCTAAAATGTGTCTCCTGGCCATCCCCTTCTCCCTCTTTCCTCTGTTCTAATTCTAATATCTTCATCTTTAACCTGGAGCATTGCATTCACCTTCAAATTGGTGTCTCTGCCTCTAAACTCTTCTTTTCCCCAATCTATTCTTCATTCTAAAATAACTGTCATTCCAAAACAGAGATCTGAACATGTCACTCCCCTATTTTTTAAACCTTTTAAGTAAAAACAAAAGACAAATCTTAGGAGGCTCCCTCATTACCTACAGGATGAAGATTTTCATCTTTAGCAGTACAATGCTGAGGGTTCCTCAATTTTAATTTCAAGGCTTATCTCTTCAAGTGTATGGTTATTTTTTGTTGTTGTTGCTGTTTGGCCACAAGACTTAGAATCTTAGTTCCCAGACCAAGGATGAACCTGGGCCCTCACAGTGAAAATGTGGAGTCTTAACCACTAGACCACCAGAGAATTCCCCCTCCAGTCTACATTTATGCTGTTCCCTTTAGAAAGTCTTTCCTCTGTTCTCCACTGATCAGAATCTTACATCCTCTTCAAGGTGCAACCCAACTATCACCTTTTTGGTGAAGCTTTCACAGGCACCTCTGAGTGTGTTGGCACGCATCTTGCTGTGTGATCACATAGTGGTTATTTATGTTTTTTAATTGCACTATCACATCAGGTTGGAATTAGCACTTAGTGAATCTACTTGCCCTCTATGCAAGTGAGTGAATGCTATGCCATGGCACATTCTTGTTACCTCAGCACATAACCCTCTATGAAGTAGGATGCAAGCACACTGGTTACATCATCTCTGAAAAGTTAGGAAACCTTTGCTAGCCTGCAGGTACACAATCCTTTTCCCATGCCACCTGCCCTGCACTCTATATCTTGGAGGTTAATTTAGGATTATCTATGAAGTCATCTCCAGATAATTGGTGAGGTAATTTAATTACCCCTATATTGTCTAGTTCTTCTGGTCCAGATCTCTAATCTCAATGAGGGATGAAAGGAAAGGAATTCTCAGAAGAGAAGAGAACTGAATCAAAAGTGAGGGAGAGTGCAGATTCCCTAGATAGGACCCCCACAGGGCATAGACTCACAACCTGATGATCAGCTAAGGGCCCAGCTGATCTAAAGCCAGGCAAGGAACCTGGAATGTGACTGTCACAGTATGCTCTGAAGAGTGATGTCCAAGCAGTCTGGAGATCTAATTTTGAAATCCAGCTGTCCTTCTTACTAGGGGCATGACTGGACAATTTGCTTATCTTCTGAGAGCCTCATCTCCTCAACTGACTTGAGCCTGACTTGACCAAGACCTCCAGGCACTTGAAGTACATAAGTCAGAGACACTCAGGTGTTTTATAAGGAAGCCTGTCTGGTGAGCCCATGTAGGGAGGGTATTCACAGACTGGCCTACACTGCCTCAGGCACCTCTGCTCCCCTGTGCCCAGGAACCAGAGTTGCCTGAAACCCACTCTCGAATCCAAATGAGTCCTCCATTTCATTCTAACCTAGGGTTTCCTAACCAAGAATAAGTGGCCATAGACTCAGTGTGAGATATACATCCTTAGGCCCCAGTGTCTCCACAGGTTGGCTCTTACACAAAATAGTATGCCTAACGGCTTGCTCTAATGCAGGAAGGAATCCGTGGCCTCCCAGGTCATTATAGCGTCTCACTACTCTTCATGGCCATAGAGAGATAGGGATACCCTCCCTGAATTAAAGAAACACAGATGAGACATTTATTTCTGTATAATAATTCAATTTGTCAGGAAATACCTCCACATAAAAGGTAGTAATAATAATATAAACCTCTGTGTTTCCACTAGTCAGTTTAAAAACAAGACAATGTTGTGAAGCTCTTTAAGTACCTCTACCCAATACTTTCTTCCCTGCAGTCATGACCTTGAGGACTTATGAACTGAGGACTTATCATTCTACATGGAACAGTTACATACTTTCATAGGAAGGACATGAAAAGACGAATGTCTGCTATTTCACAGCTAAATATGGATGTGCAAACTCTTTCTGACTCACTCCTTCTCAGCTGCAGATAGAGCTAGAGTGTTGGAATTCAAATGCCTCAACACTCTGCTCTCCCTCTAAAAATATTGAAAAGCTCCATCACTTATCCACAGGGAATGACACATGGTCATATCATCACAACCGAGATACACAGTCAGGTCGTGCTCACATCCAGAGATTTTCAGTAGGTGTGAGTAAACACACTTGCATAGATATGACACTGTATTTACAATGTGTACCAATACACATTGCCACCATCCCCCAGGGCCCTCCAAAGGCACATTTTCCCAAGTTGAGATCAAGACACTGATGAGAACAGATGTAATTCCTGGTCTCCCCACTCCAACCCTCACTTCCAGGCTGTGGTTCACACGTCCAACCCAGGACCTGGGGGAACTGAATTCCCGTCTGGATGTCATTCAGTTTTTCCTGTTACCCCAGAATCTGGACATGGCTCAGATGCTACACCGATTGCTGGGTCACATCAAGAACGTGCCTGTGAGCCCGGGTTGGGGGGCAGGGAGGTGGGGAAGGAGGCTGAGGAGTGGTAGGCATCTTGAGGGCCATTAGAGTGGGAGAAGGAAACCAGCAACTGTCTCCTTGTCCGACTGTAGCTGATTCTTAAACGCATGACGTTGTCCCACACCAAGGTCAGTGACTGGCAGGTTCTTTACAAGGTAAGACCTCCCTTGAACCTAGAAATCCAGGTTAAGCCCCCAGCATGTGTCCCAAACCTTCTTTACTCTTGTCCCCATGTCCAACTTTATCCCAACACCTTAAAAAAAAAAAAAAAAAAAAAAACTTTGTAGTGTGGAAATTGTCAAAAAAATTTTCAAGAGAATAATATAATGAACCCTCATGTACCCACCCTGTAGCTTTAACACTTTGACTTATGCAAATCTTGTTTCACATATCTCTTCTCTTACTTTCCTTTTCTTGGATTATTTTGAAGCAATTCCCAGCCATCACATCACTTCACCCATAAATATTTCAATATGATTTCTAAAAGAAAATTATTTTTTTAAAGAGAACAATCGCACTATCTTACCTAAAAATGAATATTTTATTATTGTCAATTATCTCGTTTAGATTTATATTTGTCTGTTAAATGTAATGGCTTTTAAAATTATTTATTTATTTGTGGCTGTGCTGGGTCTTCTTTGCTGTACAGGCTTTTCTTGAGCTGCGGTGTGTGGGGGCTCCTCTCTAGTTGTTGTGCAGGCTTCTCATTGCAGAGGCTTCTCTTGCTGGGGAGCACGGGCCTAGGATGCGCAGGCTTCAGTAGTTGCGGTTCCCAGGCTCTAGTGCGTGCACGCGTGCTCAGTCATGTGCAGCTCTTCGCACCCTCATGGACTATAGCCCACCAGGCTCCTCTGCCTATGGGATTCTCCAGGCAAGAATACTGGAATGGGTTGCCATTTCTTCCTCCAGGGCATCTTCCCGACTCAGGGATCAAATCCACATCTCCCACATCTCCTGCACTGCAGGTGGATTCTTTACCACTCTGCCACCTGGGAAGCCTCTCCCAGGTTTTAGAGCACAGACTCAATAGTTGTGCACTGGCACAGGCTCAGTTACTTGGGCTTAGTTGCTCCAAGGCATGTGAGATCTTCCTAGACGAGGAATCAATCCTGTGTCTACTGCATTGGCAGGAGCATTCTTTACCACGAAGCCACCAGGGAAGCCCCATGTAAGTCTTATTCTGTGAACTTCCTTAGTAATTTTAGTTAGTTCCACAATTTGCTCAGGCTTTTTTGTGAGTAGCCATTGTTTTGCTACTTGTTTGTTTCCATCATGGATAGATTATAAGCCCTTTGATTTATATTCTCTATGTGTCCTTTGACACAGAGTAAGGTTCAGTAAATGTCCTTTGGATTGGGTCTGTGCACTCAATCTAATCCCTGGTTAGAGCAGCCACCCCAGGTCACTGACCTTCACGCTGGGAATTAAGTGACTCTCAGTGACTCTCACCCGTCCTGTCTTCGTGCTCTCTCACCCAAATGCTGGCATTGCCCCTACTGCCTATTTACTTCTTCTCTGCCTTTCATATCCGTATTTCTCTTTCTCCTTCCTCTGTACAAACTTCTTTCTTGGGACATTGTACAAATGTCTATCAAAGCACCTACCACTTTGTTTTTAAATCTTCTGGGTAGATTTCTGTCTTCCTCACTAGACTGAGAGCCCTTGTGGGACAAGGGACCCTCCTGTCTTTGTTGTCTTCAGAGTCTCAGTGCTTAGTGTGATGCCTGGTGAAGAGTTTTGCAGATGCTATTTTCTCTTGGTTTCTTTTTTGCCTTTGAGAGCTCCTCTGTCTCTGTTATTATGTTTTTCCCTATTGGTCTTTGTTCTTCTCCATCCAGCCCTGTCCCCCCGCCTCAGCCCGGCCTGGGTACGGGCCACCCTCCTCTGTCCATTTCTCCCACAGACAGTGTACAGTGCTCTGGGCCTGAGGGATGCCTGCCGCTCCCTGCCCCAGTCCATTCAGCTCTTCCGCGACATTGCCCAAGAGTTCTCGGATGACCTGCACCACATTGCCAGCCTCATTGGGAAAGTGGTGAGTGGAACGAAAGAGAAAGATCTCCTGGGAAACTAGGGGAGAGAGACGGATCTAAATAATGGAGAACAATGGGTGGGAGCTCTGGGGAATATGGTGTGGAAAACGAGGATGCATGGGACACACTGAGGTCAGCTGGATGGTCAGAAGATGGGATGGCAGACATTAGGGGTGTGCCTTGAGGCCTGGAGGGTCAGGGTTAAAGCCAGGACTAAAGGGCGAGTTGGGGCCCAGGTAGAGGTGAGGAATAGGACGAGATTGTGCTGGATGGAAAGAACCTGGATTTCTTGTCTCCTCAGGTGGACTTCGAGGGCAGCCTTGCTGAAAATCGCTTCACGGTCCTCCCCAACATAGATCCTGAAATTGATGAGAGTGAGTGTTAGGTGTACGGATGGGCCCCTGAGCTCAGAAACATGAACCTGCCCTGTGATGGGGTACCGTCCTCTGCAGGTGACCCCTGCAAGTGGGGATGATCATCGCAACCAGGGTGGGAGCCTTACTTTTGATATCCACGTGTCTTCCACGCTCTTAGAAAAACGAAGACTGATGGGACTTCCCAGTTTCCTCACTGAGGTGGCTCGGAAGGAGCTGGAGAATCTGGACTCCCGGATTCCTTCATGCAGTGTCATCTACATCCCTCTGGTGAGGGCAGGAGGCAGGGGTGGTGCACTCCCCGGGGACATTAGGGAGACATGAGGCTTAGGAAGGACACAGGTAGATAAGAAAACTCCTGGAGAAATCAGAAGAATGTGAACACTCTTTGGTGCTTAGGCCCCTGAGGGAAGCATTTGGGGGACACAGAGGACTCTGGCTACTTCTAAAGAAAGTGCCCAGAGCATCACTCCTTGCTTTATCTCTTCTTTACTCTCCCCCAGATCGGCTTCCTTCTTTCTATTCCCCGCCTGCCTTCCATGGTGGAGACCAGTGACTTTGAGATTGAAGGTCTGGACTTCATGGTGAGACCCTTGACCTCTGTAGGGGGAGATAAGGAAAGGCAATCAGCAGCTGAGGGAGGGCCTTTCCCCGTTAGCTCTGCCCAGTGTGGGATCCCTCTTTCATTGTTGTATCTTTACCAGCTCTGAGACAAAGGAGAAAGAAATCAAGGCCAGGGCTGGGGTGGGGTGAGAGAAGATGAGGATGGAGAGATGCAAAGCCCGTAGCTTTGAACCCTTGTACCCAGTTCCTCTCAGAGGAGAAGCTGCACTATCGAAGTGCTCGAACCAAGGAGCTGGACGCACTGCTGGGGGACCTGCACTGTGACATCCGGGGTGAGGAGAAGCGAGTGGCTGGAGCGGGCTGGGCAGTGTGGAGGTGATTCCAGTAGGCTCCTTTCCTTCCTGCTATTCCTTCTCTCTCTCTGACTCTGCCTTTTCTGAGTGTCTCTGGGATTTCAGATGGTTTCTAGGTTCATCTGCTGGCTTCTTTGTCTCTCCTTTGCTCTCCCCTGGAGCTGACACCAGCTCCTTCCCTCCCCTGCCCCAAGACCAGGAGACCCTGCTGATGCACCAGCTGCAATGCCAGGTGCTGGCGCGGGCAGCCGTCTTGACCCGGGTGTTGGACCTTGCCTCCCGCCTGGACGTCCTGTTGGCTCTTGCCAGTGCCGCTCGGGACTACGGCTACTCAAGGCCCCGTTACTCCCCACGGCTCCTTGGGGTACGAATCCAGAATGGCAGGTGAGGACAGAAATGGGTGGAGGAATAGACAACGAGGGGCCCAAAGGCCCCATGTTCTGGATCCACAGGCCGGCCACATGCAAGGTAACTTTGCATCGGCTGCAGGCATCCACTGATGGAACTCTGTGCCCGTACCTTCGTGCCCAACTCTGCAGAGTGTGGGGGGGACGCAGGGAGGGTCAAAGTCATCACCGGACCCAACTCCTCAGGGAAGAGCATCTACCTCAAACAGGTAGACAAGCCCCCGCACTGCCACCTCCATCATCCCCATCCCCCGCCTCCCAGGCACCCCAGGCCCCCACCGCTCTTCCCCATTGTGCTCTGACCCCACATGCCATGAACAGACTCACCCCCGCTGTCCCTCTCCCTGCTGCATTCTCATTCTCTACCTGAAGGAGGGCCGTGTGCCAGTGACCATCCTCTGACCTGAATCCTCCTCTCCCGCCTCTGAGGAGGTACACGCTGTTCCTCAGAATGCCTCTGCCAACTCCCTGCCACTTTTCACTGACTCTAAAGTGGGCCGAAGGGGTTGTTAAACTGTGTCCTTCTATCTTGATCTATCATTCTCTCCTGAGACTAGCCTCACCTTCACCTCAGCCCACACCACCGGGCACTGTACCTCTCTCCTCCCTTATTCAGGTAGGCTTGATCACATTCATGGCCCTGGTGGGCAGCTTTGTGCCAGCAGAGGAAGCTGAAATCGGGGCAGTAGATGCCATCTTCACCCGAATTCACAGCTGCGAATCCATCTCCCTTGGCCTTTCCACCTTCATGATCGACCTCAACCAGGTCAAGAGGAGGCAGGGTTGGAGGAGGGGATAATGGGGAAGAAACCCGAGCCCTGAAAAATGGTCAGAACAGGAAAAAATTTCCTTCTGCTGCCTGTTCTTTACGTGAGGGGCAGGGAGCACCCAGTTCAGAAACCAGGAGAATCAATACCATGAACCTTTGCCAGTCCCTGGCTTTGTGAGAGGCACTGTTGTCAATGAAAGGATGAACGAAACTTGGGTCTCGCCATTAAAGAACTTGCAGTTCAGTAGGGTGTACATGTATTCAGGCATCTTTACTCACAGGCACACTGGTCAGTGCCAGGCCTCGAATGTTTATGAAACTCTCCCTTATCCACCGGGTGCCCAGCAGGTGGCGAAAGCAGTGAACAATGCCACCGAGCGCTCGCTGGTCCTTGTGGATGAATTCGGAAAGGGAACCAACACGGTAAGGGCAAAAGCTAACGAGGAACTGAGGAGAGGAAAATGAAGGAGGGCGAAGGAGGAGGAGGGTGGGGCAGGGCCTCTGGAAAAGAATAGGGGTGTGTGGGCATGAGGGGGGAAGGCCCGGCAGGAGGAGGGGGCGCACGGGGCACCTGTGGCTCCACACCTTCACCCTGTGCTACCCTGCGCCCCTCGCAGGTGGATGGGCTCGCGCTGCTGGCTGCTGTGATCCGACACTGGCTGGCACTCGGACCCACGTGTCCCCACGTCTTTGTGGCCACCAACTTTCTGAGCCTTGTTCAGCTGCAGCTGCTGCCACGGGGGCCGCTTGTGCAGTACTTGGTGAGGAGACCTACCCAGCTCCCCAGGGGCCCCGAAGCTGAGCATTTCCCGGAGCTGGGAACTGGCTCCTGCATCAGAACAGGGACCGTGTCCCTTTCCGTTTCTTACTCTCAACGGCGACTGACCAAGGGTATTGGGGCAGGAAGCAGAACGAACACTGTCCCCTTTTATTCTCTTTGAAGACCATGGAGACCTGTGAGGATGGGGACGACCTTGTCTTCTTCTATCAAGTTTGTGAAGGTGTTGCCCGTGCCAGCCACGCCTCCCACACGGCTGCCCAGGCCGGGCTTCCTGAGAAACTCATTGCTCGCGGCAAGCAGGTAAGGCCCGAAGAGCAACTGCCTCCATCAGGGCTCCCACCCACTGTCCCTGCTTCTCTCAGGGGTCCGGATTTCTGGGCCCATGGCATTTCTGACCCATACTTTCTTTTCTCTTACCCACCCCCACCCCTACCCCTTCCTCCTTGGTCCCAGGTTTCAGACTTGATCCGCAGTGGAAAGCCCATCAAACCTGTCAAGGAGCTGCTAAAGGAGAAGCAAATGGAAAAGTGAGTGCAGGCCCAGGGTGCTTGTTCTCAGGGTCCATGTTCTGCAGCTCCTTTGCCCCTTCCAGGGACTCAGCCAGCCTCTTTGCCCTTTAATGATTCACAGTTTCTTTCTGAAACTCCTAAATTCTCAAGGTCCTGGATTTCCTGTACTGCATCCTCTCCCCTCTGCTCAGGGACTCTGTTATCCATCCTCCCCCAAACCTCACTCTTCTCTCCCTTCAGTTGCCAGACATTAGTAGATAAGTTTCTGAAACTGGATTTGGAAGATCCCAGCCTGGACCTGGACATTTTCATGAGTCAGGAGGTGCTGCCTGCTGCTACCACCATCCTCTGAGAGTCCTTCCTGGGCCCTCCTCCAGGTTCCAAACCCCTGAAGGCTGCCAGGCCTCCTTGTTTCCTTACCTCCCTCAGACCCAGAGTTCTCTGTTTCCCTGGAAATTCTGTTTAATGTTAGTAATAAAGCTTATTTTGGAGAAAGTTGTTGTTTCCTCAGACCAGCCAAAACAAAGCGAAGCGAGTAGGAAAGAGATGAAACAGGAAGCAGAAGTCTACAGAGGAACCTGCCTTGCCACATCGTAAATACAGTATCACTGCTGGAGGGAGGCCTCGGGCTCTACCAGGGGGACTTTATGAGAATCAGCCACTGCATCAGGCCCTACGAAAACAGATGAGGAAAAAGACAGAAGCCCAAGATGTTCTTTTCCTTCAAAGTAGGAACACCCTGGCCTCAGACAGACCCAGCTGGAAGGGCTCTAAGAGGCTGAAAGACTAGGCAGGACCAGTACAAGGCTGGGGGAAAGGGAGGGCCCAGCCCTGCACCAGTGGGCGTGGCTCCACCCTTCCCACCTCAGAGCCATGGGGAGCCAGGGTCCCGGTGGGTGGCCCCTGGTGCAAGCCCCCTACACGGTTCTGTTGCTGCCACTGGAGACAAGCCGCCAAGACCCAGGGGCCCGGAGCTTCTTCCTCTGGGTGAGTATCAGTCCCACAGGAAATCCTGGGGAAGCCCATCTCCCTAGATTAGTCTCCTACAGTCCCCGTCAATTTTGAGGACGCACAGCTCCAGCCCCCTGCTTTCACTCGCCCTGCAGGTCCCCAGTAGCCAGTTTGGACTCACAGTCAGTGACCAGACAGTGAAGCCAAGCATGGCCCATCACCCTGCTATAGAGTGAGTCAGCCTTTGCTCCTTGCCTTTTCAGCTGCAGAGGATGCAGGCACTGGAGCGGGAGCAGGACGCCCTTTGGCAGGGGCTGGAGCTGCTGGAGCATAGCCAGGCCTGGTATCAGGGCCGTCTGAGGGAGGCTCAGCAACAGCAGCTGCACGTGGGGGCCCTTGGTGAGGTATGGGGCTGACCCAAGGGGTGGGGGGGCAGGGGTTACAGGGGTGGGTGGACACAGCCTGACACCATCCCGGAAAGGCAAGAGTTAATGGACAGGGATCAAGAATGGGAAGCAGCATTGTAACGACAGGATGCCCCCAAGTGTTAGGTCGGTGTTCATAGTTGGGCCTAGAGAAGGCTGGTTGGCATTCTATTCAGAGGGACACAATTTGAATCTCTCTGTGGAGCTGGGGGAGTGGCCTGGATTGTTCGAATGAGCTGGGATGGGCAGGGAGGATCCATAAAGAATAGAGAAGTGGGGACTATGGCGTTTGAGGGGCTGAAGAACTGGACTGTTACAGAGATGAAGCAGAGAATACTGGAATTGCCCACCTGCCTGGCAGGGAACTGGACTGAGGGGCCTGGATGGAGGAGAGGAATGGCCTGCAGTGGCAGGAGAAGAGTGGCAGATGGAGCTCAAGTTTCACTATGTTGTCTGCCTCCAATTCCTCCTCTAGAATTTTCTAACAGATTTACACTCAGAGCCCCGTGGCCCCCAGTTAGCCCAGATTCAGAGAGTGAACATCTGCTTGCAGAATCTGCTTCAGGGGAAGGTGAGTTTATTGTTGTTTTTTTTTTTTTTTTCTAATTTTATTTTATTTTTAAACTTTACATAATTGTATTAGTTTTGCCAAATATCAAAATGAATATTAGTTTAGACTTTTGGGAAATGGGGATGAAGAAGGGACTTGGGGTCAGCACTGGTCTAACAAAACATCGCATTTCCCCCCAGTTCTTCCCACATCCCCCAAACAAAGCTAGTTCCTGCACCACCCAGGACTGGAAGGGAAGGCCAAGGAAACAGGACATGTGGCGGCAACAGGTGGGTGGGGGTGGGGCAGGAGCCCTGGCCAGCCGGCTGTGGGGGTGAGGAACACAGATGTCCAGACTGTCTCTCTCCTCTTCTCCAGGAGATGTCAAGGCAGCAGAAAGGAGGCATTCAGCCAACAGGGGAGATGGCTCAGCCAGGCTGCCCCCATGGACGGAGGGGCCCTACCCGTGTCTAAAGGTTCCTGTGGTCCCCTCAGTCATGCTGATGAGACTGAGAGAACCCCTAGCCTCCTTATTCTGACTCAACAACTAAATCGCTCTGGGTGGCAGGTCAACTGAAATCCAAATATACCGGTGTAAAGTTTTTTCTCTGCTCCTGAAAACTTCCATTTTATCTTTTTTGCTATTTCATGCTCTCACTCTTCCTATGCATGCATGCTCAGTTGCTTCAGTCATGTCTGACCCTTTGCAAGCCCACCAGGCTCCTCTGTTCATGGGATTCTCCAGGCAAGAATACCTGCGTGGGTTGCCATGCCCTTCTCCAGGGAATCTTCCTGACTCGGGATAGAACCCATGCTTCTTACGTCTCCTGCATTGGTTCTTTACCACTAGCACCCACCTGAGAACCCCCCTACTCTTTCTGATACAATGTACATAAGTGATCTTTCTCTGAAATCTCTCTGGGGAGAAGACATGTTTATTGGCATTGTCCTTCAATTTTAAATACAAAAATAAAATAGAAGCCTCTCCAGAATTTCAAAAATAAAATAGGAGCATCTCCAGAATGTCAATAAAGGCAATTCTATAAATAACACTTTGGGTAGGAGGTGGGGAACCCACCTCCCCACTTCCAGTCTTAGTTACTGTCCCAGATATCTTCCCTTCCACCTGCGCTTGGGAGAGAGCATGAATAAGTAGTGGAGTAAAGATGCTGCAGAGAAAGAGAAAGCAACTTTCTCCAAAAATGAATCTGTTTTTTTCTCCCCTACCCCCACAAGGGTTAGGGAAAGTGCATTGTGGGAAATTCATTGCCCTCTATCCCAGTCTTGGAAAAAAAGGCAAGTGGATGAGAAGGAAAACTTGTATCCCACCTGGAGAGGTAGAGGCCCCTCCTGTCTTCTCATCAGTGGGCAAGATGGTGCACAGCGCTGGAGACCCTTCCCTCCAGGGGCTGCTGCATCACCAGGGGCCCAGGCCGAGCAGAAGCAGCATCACCCCAAATGTGGTCCACCAGGGGTTGCCCACCAGCCCGCCCCCAGCCCCACCCTGAGTGACTGAGGTGAAAAAATGGAAGGCAGGGCGTGAGGTGTTGAGGACCGGGTCAGTCGAGTAGGCGGGAGCAGGGAGCTGGTCCTGGGGAGAATTAGAGACTGTCAGGGTGGTTGCCCCCAGATTAATCCCGCACCACTCTCCCCTTACCCTGCCTCTCCTGCAATGGAAAGTGGGGGCACTCACCTGCGGGGCGGGGGCCTGCACCAGGAGCCGGAGGAAGGCATGGGTCGGGGGCATCGTGCTGGCTTCTCCATTCTTTGCAGTCACCGTCACCATCACCACAGAGTCGGAGGCGGCTGTGTCTGGTACCTCCAGCCACAGGCGCCCCCAGGCGGACTCGTTCTGTTCCAGGTGAACCCTGGGGAGTGGATGCCACCATCTGGCTTCAGCCACAGGCTCTGAATAGCTGGGAGCCAAGGGGAGGTGGGGAGGGGAGCGAGGAATCTGAGCTCCCATCCCAAAGGGCCAGAGGAGCACCTACCAGATCCCATGCCCAGGCACAGAAAGATGGGACCAGAAGGGAGCAGGAGGTTTCAGGGACTTCACCTGGAGAGGTTGGAGGTGAGGGCGAAACTGGGTTTGGCAGACGTTCTAAGATGGAGATCCTGAGGGCCAGAAAAGCTGGCGATGCGGAGGCTAAGCGGGGCCGTGGTGCCTGGTGCCAGGAAACCCCGGGGACCGCTGAGCTGCGGAGGAGGGCTGGTCAGGGGAGGAGCAGGCCGAGTTCCCTCCAGCCCCAGCCACACCTTCCGCAGCCTCTCACCTCCAGCAGGACCGGAACTACAGCACAGGGCTGGGGGGCCACCCGGTGCAGGCCCCGTCCCACTCCGTCCTGGCCAACCAGCTCCAGGGAGAAGGGTCCCGAGGTGGACAGAAGGGTGGGCGGCAGCGAGGCAGCAAGGAGACCTCGTTCTGGGGGTCCCCTGGGCTCCAGAGGCACCTGGCCCAGTTCAGCACCCTGCGGGACCCCTCGGAGGACCACATGGGAGAAGTGCGGCAGAGGGCCTCCAGGGCCTCCTCTGGAGCCCAGCCCTGTCACTTCTACCAGCAGCTGGGTCTGGAGACCTGGATAGAGGGGAGGAGGGGAGAACAGAGATGGGCGTGAGACAGGGAGAAAAACATGAACGGCTTTGAATAGTGGTTAGCTCTGGGCCATGTGGATGGGGCAATGGGGTTACCTCTAGTGGGTACTGATGGGCAGGGCCAGCAGCAAGTTCTGGGATGCTGGAAATGTTCCATAGCTTGAGCTGAGTGATGGTTATTAATATATAAAATCCACCTAGCCTGTACACTTAAGTTTAGTGCACCTTGTTAAATGTTGTAACTCAATAAAAAATTATATATATACACACAAGTTAGGGGTGGGGCTAGATGTACCTGCAACTGGTTGAGTCAGGGGGTAGAGCCCAGGGTGGGGTCCATCCTCCATGGGGATCCCAAAGTGGAAGAGGAAGTCCAGGGAGGTCTGGGCTGAAGGAGGTTGAAGGCAGTCAGAGACCCTCCCGCGATGAATGTGACTGATATTGCTCTCTGGTCTCCCCATCCCTTTCCCAGGAATATCATCCTTCTTACCTTGCACTCTCACCCGGGGGGTACCCTTGGCTGTGACTTGGATCTCCCAGGTTCCTGACTGTGGAGGGTCATTCACTCTCACCATCCAGAACCGCCCAAAGCGGTGAGTGTGACCTAGAGGCCCCTCACCTTCCTCCTGGCCCTGGGAGACCCCTAGGTGGGTATGGGTGATGAGAGATTGGCACAGGAGAATTCCTTTCTTTTCATACATTACCCCTCCTTATTCGGCCTCTTATTCTTCCCACTGCCTTGAGACACACACAGGGAAGTACCTGCAGGGTTTCTGATCCAGAAACTGCTGACCTCCCCGTGGATCCGGACTGTGACCTTCTGGAGCAGTCCATCCACTCTGAACACAAGTGGCCTCTCAGCCACCACAACACGGGGCTCCAGGGGAAGGGTCACCTTGAGGGGGCAGGACCGAAAAATGGGGGAGAAGATAAGACTATGGGATGAGGTGGGAACAAAGGCAGGAGAGAGAAAGGTAGAGACAGAAAGAAACGAAGGAACACGTGGAGAAGGGATCCCAGTGAGAGAGGAGGAGCAGGGGTGGAGCTATGGTCAATGACAAAGTTGGAGGCAAGGGATTAAGGATGAGGCAACCACCTTCTGCCCCCCCCCCCCCATAAGAGATGGCAGGACTTGCTAGAGGAGCCGTGAGGACAGAATACTGGAGGTCAAGACTGGGTGGGGAGGTAGTACTAATATGGAAGGAGCAGGATAGAAGAGGGTAGCCGTGGATCTCAGAGGGAGAGAAACTTCCTTCCCACCCTTCTGCCTGGATTGGCAACTCAGCAAAGAGAACCATTCTTAACGAGAAAGAGAAATGCGGTGTCGCCCGTCCCCTCAGTTCTCAGCTGAGCCTCCACACATACTCACAAGGTCAGCTATACTGTCCCCAACAATGGCCGCCACATCCTGAATGTACTGGTCTTCGGTGAAAATCACTTCTCCTCCTGAGGCCAGGGCCACTGCCTCATATGGCTCAAAACGCAGAGGGGACAAGACCTCACGCCGGGCCCGGCCCTGAGCCCTAGATGGGTCCTCAGTTACCAGGAATGTAACCTGTGTCCGGAAGAGAGGCCAGTACTTGAGGTTTCTACTTGCTATGTACCATTGTAACCAAGGATCTCCTGTGCTCAAGCTCTGTACAGAGCTGACCATTGGTGATAAATTCTGTCTACCCTCTGGCTGCTACAGCATTAAGGGTAGGGCCTCCCATTCTAGTATTGTTAAAGGGGTTTGGAGATGTTACACTCATGAGGCACTTCTCTCCCCTCCAAGCCAAGGCTGGTTTAACCACCCTGGTGTGAGTGTCACCCTTGTAATGAGAGTTGCCCTGGAAACCCCAGGACACATCCTGGAAACCCACATCCCTGGGTACCTAGGGATGAGTCTCCCACCAGTTATGCTCACTCTGCAACGCCGTTCCTGCGTCAGAGATTCCACCCGGTTGGTGAGAAAGGCGTCCTTAGGGGAGGCATCAGTGAAGACAAAAATGTCTGAGAGTGGAGGTGTGTGCAGCAGAGCCAGCTGGCAGGGAGAGAAAAAACTGGTGGTAAAAAATGGCAGCCTTCAATGAAAAATAAATAAATGTTTTTAAAATGGTGGCAGTAGGGGAATGGGCAGAGCAAGGGAAGGCAGAGTAGAAGGCAGTATGGCCCTGAAATCTGGAATGAAACGAGTGAGACCAGGTTCTGAAGATGGGATGGAGGGTGGGTCCCAGGGAAGCTCTAGCTCCCTTGATGGTAAGGCCTGGAGAGCGGGGAGGGGGAGGGAAAGGACGGGGGAGGGGGGGAGAGCAAACCTCCAGGGCTGACAGGCACATCTCTGGCTCATCACCACCTCCCAAGGCATGCATCTCATTGAGCTGTTGCCAGAAGCTGTCAGGGTCACTTGTTGTAAAGACAGGGCCAAACCCTGGGGAATGAGATTTAGAGACTGAGGAGAAGGCTCCTCTCTTGCGGCCATCTCCCCAGTCAAGGGCCATCTCCCCAGTCAAGAGGCCCCACTGTGTTCCTCAGTTGAACTCGTATTGAGATAACAATATTCTTTATATTTATACTGACAGGATAGGACAAGGCAGGGTGTAGGTTCCTCTGGTGGGAAAGTGGACCTCATTTCCTCACAAAATGGTGGTACTTCCTGTGGTCTTGAGTGGGCCCTTTTGGGGTATATGTTTAAATATAAAAACAACTGGTGAAGCAACACGGATGGAACTAGAGATTATCATACTAAGTGAAATAAGTCAAATATCATTGTGATATTCCACTTGTACGTGGAACCTAAAAAAATGATACAAATGAACTTATTTACAAAACAGAAATAGATTCAAGGACATAAAAAACATATTTATGATTAACAAAGGGAAAGGGAGGGATAAATTAGGAGTTTGGGATTAACAGATACACACAACTATATATAAAATAGATAACCAACAAGGACTACTGTATAGCACAGGGAACTAGATTCAATATCTTGTAATAACTTATAATGGGAAGGAACCTAAAAATGACATATATAACTGAATCACTTTGCTGTATATCTGAAACACTGTAAATCAACTATACTTATCAATTACAAAAAAAAAAAACCTGGGTCCTCCATTTCCTCACAGAAAAGCCAGAGAAATAATAGTGCTTACCTCAGAGAAGCCTATTGAGATGACTGAGTTGATTTTGTAAATTTCAGAACAGGGTTTTGACACATAATAAGTGCTAAATTCTTAATTATTCATTTACTCATACCCTTATCAAATATGTGATAAGCTCCTGTTGAATGTCAGTCACCATGAGATTTATATCAGACTCAAACCCGCTCCTTAGGGAAGTTTCAATCCAAATTTTATTTGATGATCATTTCAACCTTGGGAGATAGTCAGGATGAGTACTGACCCATTTTATGAATGATGATGTTGAGGAAGGAGAGGTTAAACAAACAGGCTAAGGACACACAGTAAGATTGGTCAACCCAGGTCAGATAATCTGACTTCTAAGTCAGTGGAGGAAGGAATATGATTTAAGTAGCTGTCTCAGATATTTCACAGAGGCCTGGACACACCAAGTTCCCCATCTTCATCCCAATCTCTGTCACAGGAAATGGAGAGAATTGAAAATGACTTATTAGGATGGACGCCTAACAACTCAGAGGCTGCCTGCCTAAGCACCTGTCATGATTAAACTCCTATGGCAAGTGCTGTCATATTGGAAACAGTGGAAGAAGTGGCTGACAGTTCCCTATATGCACAGCTGCTGCTGCTGCTAAGTTGCTTCAGTCATGTCCAACTCTGTGCGACCCCATAGATGGCAGCCCGCCAGGCTTCCCTGTCCCTGGCATTCTCCAGGCAAGAACAATGGAGTGGGTTGCCATTTCCTTCTCCAATGCATGAAAGTAAAAAGTGAAAGTGAAGTCGCTCAGTCATGTCCAACTCTTCACGACCCCATGGACTGCAGCCTACCGGCTCCTCCATCCATGGGATTTTCCAGGCAAGAGTACTGGAGTGGGGTGCCATTGCCTTCTATGCTATATGCATAGAGGTGCCAATAAAGGACAAGGATCCTAGGAAGTGCCTCCATTCTATTATGGAAGTGAAGCCATGAGGCCCACTTCCCTACCAGTGACATTACCTCTTGCCCTGGACTTGCCTCCACTCTCCTGGCCAGACCATAGTTACCTGGATCATGGAACGGCACCAGGACATACTGAGTGGGCTCCATGGGGGTGCCCCGTCGCTGCTCCACAATGTGACGGGCCTGGATCTTGGCAGCATTGATCTCCTCGCCCATACTGCCTGTGGTATCCAGGACGAAGCTCAGGCTGGAGGCTGGGGTGATGTCCAGCAGCCTGAGAAGCAGGCCAGAGATACGGTGCACGGTCTGCATACTCGTCCCCAGCCCCTGGTTTCTCAGTTCCAGAGCACCTACCTATTAAGGAGCCCAGCTGCAGGAGGCCACTTACCTGGAGAAACCCCTGTCTCCCAGGCGGCTTCGTAAGAGGTTGAAGGCCTGGATGGAGGCCAGAAGAGCCAGTTTTGCAGCCTGGAGGTGCAGCATGTGGTGGGGGGAGAAGCCTGGGGATGTGCTATCCTTGTTGATGCCTCCCCGTGGCGGCTGGGAGCTGCTCTGGTCAAAGTGGCCCCCGTGGCTACATTTCCCTGGGTTGGGGAAACAGATCTGTAGGGTGAAGGTAAAAAACCCACTGCCTTCTAATAAAATGAAGCACTTTCTGACTTGGCCTAACCCTCTCACTCCTCAGGAAAGGATCAGCTGAAAATTAGGACATTTTGCAGAGGGCAAATCTGGAGTAAATCTGGAATGGTTGGTCACCACAGCACATAGTAGATCCCCTGATCCCTCAAGTCGGTCCCCAGAAGCTCCCTCGGCATTGATGTCTTATCATCTCTGTAAGACGCTGTCCCCCCTGCACTCCAACAACCATGGCCACCTCAGTGGGCCTTCAGCCAGCCACCCACCCCCTTCCCAGCATCCTTTCCTTCCAAGAAATGATACCACAGGATTTTAGGACAAGGGCCTACAGGACTGAGGTCCTTAGGGAGAGGGTCAGGGGAGAGGAAGGGACTTCTCCCCTTACTCTTGGGGTCTTCCCATCTGGTACCTGGAGGTTTGGAGGGACGAGTTCCAAAGTAGCCAGAAGTGAGGAGTGTGAAGCCCAGCAAGTTCCCAGGGCAGCTCAACTCCTCACAGTCAGAGCAGGTAGGATCGCCCGCTGGGAAGAGAGCACAGGGTCCAGCACCCATGATTCTGCTGCCCCTGATGTTTATCCCAGTCCACCCAAACTTCTTCAGCTTTTCCTCCCACCTGGAACAAGGTGAAGGCCCACAGGTACCCTTTATGGGTACCTTTCAAGGCTTTCTGAACTAAACCCTGGAGTTCATGGCTGGCAATGAGACTCGATATTTGAGACTGAGAATGTCTAGAAAATCATGCAGACCAGTCCTACGGGGAGTGTACCCTCCATGAGCTGTGGACAGGAAGTGTACTTGTAATAAACAGAAGGCAGCTTCTGGGTCACAGTTCAGTTGGAAGGGGGGGACTGAGAGAAAGAGTCCCCTGCGATCCAGTGCAGGGAGGAAACCTCATGAACGAGAACTCCCTGCAGTCTGCAGAGTGGTCCTGGCTCTGTCCTCCCCTGCGTGATCTTGGGGAAGCCAGCTAATTGACTGGCCTTTGGTTGAACTGAGGGACCTCACAGGCTGTCTCAGATTTGAAGCCATGTCACCTCCTAGTTGACCTCAGGATGTGACCCAGTGGCTGGATGGGCTTAGAGGAGGTGGCTCTGTGGGCTTCCCCCTTACCAGCAGGGGCACAGCTGTACCTTGTGCCAGGCTCCGGAGCTCCTGCCTCGGCCAGAGGAGGTGAGGGTGTGGCTGCTGCCTCCCCAGTTCCACCCAGTTGCTGTGACTGTAGAAATCCTGGTCCCAGGAGAAAGACGGGGAAGAAGCACTAGCTGACTGCTCTTGCGGTCTCCAGCCCTAACTGCCCCTCCTTCCAGTTCCCCAGCCTGAACACCTCCTCCCGCATGGCTGCTCCTCCAGGCACCCTACCTGCCCTCCAGTGCTCTCTCCCTTGCCCGGAATAGAGCTCTGGTGAAGTGGGAGCCTCCCACTGTTTCTTCCCATCTCACTCAGAGCCCAACCTAAGGCCCTTCAGTGGCCTGCACGGCCCACCTCTGGACCTCAGCACCCTCCTCTCACTTGCTTCACTCCAGCCACAAAGGTGTCCTGGCTGTTCCCACAGGAAGCTGCCAATTTGGACTGGTGGGGACTAGGGAATAGCCCCAGGGCCTTGGCAAGCTGGGCCCCAGCCCCTTCTAGAGTTGGGCGGAGGCATGACTAAGAAAGCACCATCCCGGAGTCCAGAAGACTGGAAGCAAAGACCCCTCTGATGACGATCCCCAACTCTGTTCTCACCTGCAGGGCGTGAAGCGCAGCCCCCAGGCGCTGGCGAGCCAGGGTATAGTCAAGGGCTTTGGCCGCCGCCACAGTCTCCCGTAGAGCCTCCACCAGGCGTGTACGGCCCTGGCCCAGCCGCTCGGCATCAAAGTGCAGGTCAGGGTCATTCTTGGAAGTTGGCAGGAAGTCTTGGGCGGCATTGGCACGAGACACCTCTCCTAAGGCTGCTCGGAACCGTCGGGAAGGAGACCCAGGTCCAAAGTAGGCGGCAAAGAGGTCGTCGGCAAGGAGGGTGCGGCCCTGGGAAAGTGGGAGGGGCAGGGGTTCCAGGGAAGCCCCTAGGTTGGGACCATTGCCCACGCTGGCTCGGCTCTAGCGCTCAAGGCTGGATGTGAAAGGAGCTGAGGGTGCTGGGCCCTACCAGGGAAGGGCAGTCCCGGACGTCTGTAGGGAGGGGGACTCCTGACTGTAAGACTAGGACTCCTGTGCACTGTTGCTGCCTGGAGGACAGGAGGGAATGTGTGTGGGGGTCCCTTCTCTTGGCAAGCAGGACCCTCAAGTAGCAGAGGTCCTCGGAATGGGGGAATCTGGCCAGGATGTGACGGGACCCAGGGACGCTCACCAGGAAGTCCTCAAGGCGAAGGGGGGGCCGACCTGGGGGCGGCTGCTCTAGGAAGAGGTGCAGGGTGACGTTGAGCGCCGCCTCCTCGGTCAGGTCCTGGTGGGTGATGGAGCCGGGGGCAGCCAGGAGGCTCCAGATGTTGGGGAAGAAGGCAGATGCAGAAGGCAGCAGCAGCTGCAGCAGCAGCAGCACTGAGGGGCCCAGGTGGCATAGGGGCACGTCCGCGGGGAGCATAGCTAAGACATGGACCTAGGGGACAGAAGGCACTCGAGAGAGGAAAGGAAGCAGCAGAAACTTGGGGCAGGGCTGGCTTTGTCTGTCTCCATGGGCACCTGCTTTGGCCCTTTATCTCCTCGGACTGGCTTCCCCGCCCTCCCCCTTCAATCATTCAGCAAACCTGAGGGCCTATCAGACCAATAGGAACTTACACCTGCTGGGGCGGGGTCTGAGGCTCCTCCCCCAGGACGCCCCTCCCCTCCCCGAAGCGGACGCACCCCCAGGGATTGGAAGTCCCCTCTCTAGGCCTCTCCCCTACCTGGTTGCTGGGTCTCCGGGCAGGATCGCGGGGCCGGGCGTCACAGGGCACTTAGGTCAGAGTTATAATTAACCTAAGGCCTGACTCAGTGGAGGGGGAGGGAGGCCCCGGCAGGGTGGGGGCAAGACAGGCAACCCCTAGCCCCTCTTCTCATGCCTGCCCAGGGCCACAAGCAGCAGCCAGCACCAGGGCGGGCCTCCCTTGGCCGCAGTGCGGAGGTGAATGAAGAGGCGGGAGGAGGAGGGAGCGAGTGAGCACCGTGACTCAGGCCTGGCTCAGGGCCAAGGCCAGGCCCAGACAGACGCACCTCTACCCATCAGGACCCAGTGCCTCATGCCCAGCCTGCTGCCCTCCGTTCACACTGGCACCCCTGAGGATCCAGGAACCCAGCCCCTCAGCAGCCCCCTCCCCAGCCCCACCACACACACAGTCGAGGTTTTGTGGCAAAATATTTTATTGCTGCCCTCCCCAGGGTGGACCACTGGGAGTTATGAGGGTTGGAGTTTGGTGTTTCACAGCATCTTCTGAAACAGGGCAATGGCCTCATCAACCTTCCTGAGCTCTGCTTCTGTCTGCTGGAGCTGAGGACAGAAGAGGGGGTGGTGGGTGAGGAGGCCCAGGCCCAGGAGAGGAGAACCCCAAACGCCCACAAGAGCAGACGGATTCGAGTTGGAAAGATGGGTGAGGACCATGGGCAGGGAGTAGCCGGGGGCCCAGTGTGTTTGGCCGGCCTGTCTTCCCCCTAATTCTCACCAACCTCCCACTAGCAGCCTCCTCCGCCCAGACTAGAATCCTCATTCACTTCTATCAACACCCTGTTCTCTTGCACCATCTCTGGCCTCCTGGGTCCTGCCTTTTCCTGGAGTGTTCAGTTCCCAAGGACAAAGGGGCCTCAGCGCTCATATGCGCCACCCAGTGGCCCAGCCCCAGGCCCTGACCCTGGAGGTAGAGCACAGTGGTTAGGAACGCAGGCTCCGAGGCAGGCCCTTAGCCTTCGCTTGGAAAATGGTGATGCTAATACTGCCCTGCTGTGAGAGGGCTTCCGGGTAGACAGGAGTGAGAGAACCCTGCTCAGCCATCCGGGTTCTTAGCTTCCATTCTTGTTCCTTTGTGCCCCTGGTTTACCCCATGGTTCCTCCCTGGAGGGGCCCCAGGTGATCTGCTGAGCTCCCTGACTACACTGGCTCCATCCTGAGCCCAGGTACCAGCGTGTGGATGCCACATTCTGGGCAGTGGGTGGTGCGTGAGGGGTCTGGCTGGCTGGATGGTCTGCCTCCATCTTCAAATTGCTGTGTGACCCAGGGCTGTGCCCCTGCCCTGGCTGTCCTTCATGTGTAAAAGGAGGGATTCCATGGTCCCACCTGCTCTCCTGCTGGGCCAGGCAGAGCAGCTGCAGGAGGGAGTTTGATGGTGGAGGGAGCAAGAGGTGGGAAATGGGGAAGGAACTGCCCCACATGCCACACACCTTGGCTTCATCTGCCTCCTGGACTTTGAGGGGCACCTTGACAGTGTAGCCTGAGGCGGCACGGCGCTCCCGCAGACGCTGGGCCTGCCGCTGCGCCTCGTCACGCTTGGTCTGCAGTTTGCCCAGCTCCCGGGCTGGGTCTACTAGCCCCTGCAGCTGCAGGTGGACGGAGCAGCGGTCAGAGGCCAGGGCCACAGCGCAGCCCTGGGGTGCAGAAGCCCCCAGCGCCAGGACGGCCACAATCCCCGCGCTGGCCAGTGTCTGCACGTAGCCCGACACCGCTGATGCCAGGGCACCTGTGGCCTCGTCAGCCACTTCCAGGAAACCTGCCGGGGGAAGGGAGACAGGTGAGGAGACAGAGACGAGGCAGCCATGCTAGACACTGGTCCCGGGGTGGGAGGGGACAGGGGAACGTGCAGGCCCAAGGCTCACAGTCAGGCCGGATCCGGGTAAGGTTGTAGTCGGCACGCAGGGAGCGCACGGCTCGAGTGATGCTCAGGGCCAGCTCGAAGGCAGCTTCTGCCTCAGGGTCCTTCCAGGAGCACTAAGGGGAGGAGAAGGGGGTGAGGAAGCTGGGGCAGCTCTGAGGAGCTCCCCGGAGCCCCCTATCCAGGCTGTACCCCGTACCTCTGAGGGCTCTGGGTAGGCAGTGACGCAGAGGCTAGGGGGAGCTTGTGGTGTCCGCCGGGGCAGCCGCTGGAACAGCTCCTCAGTCACGAAGGGCATGAAAGGTGAGAGTAGCCGCAGGCCCACGTCCAGGCAGGTGTAGAGGGTCTGGCGGGCGCACTCGGCTGCTACCTGGTCCACCCCATTCAGCACAGGCTTAAGGCACTCCTGGGGGCAGAAGGGCACAGGGTTCAGAGCTGGAGAAGGCCAAGGACCGGGAAGGGGGGCAGGCAGCTCCTCCTTACCAGGTAGACATCACAGAGCTCATAGAGCCAGAAGCTGTACTGGGCGGTGGTGACAGCCGGGAAGTCGTAGGCCTGGAAACCTTGGTTACTGAGCCTCACAGCTTCGGTCAGCCGGCTGCGGATCCAGCGGTCCACCAGACTCTCGCGGCCTCCAGGCTTACGGCGGGGGAAGGAGCCTGTCAGCCAGGGGGCACCATGTGCCCAGGAGGAGGGGCCACAACCCCATGGGAACGGGAACCACAGGGAATCTGCATTCCAGGTGGAGATGGGTCCAAAGCAACCACCACGTGCCCAGGGTAGTGGCCAAGGCCAGAAAGGGCCGGCCCTGCCACTGTGCGGGAGGACTGCAGTGCCTGAGGCTCCCCGTGTCCTGTTCCCCAAGCTACACGCAGGCTCCTTAGGGGCAGGGGCCGGGCTTGAGGTTGGGATGGCAAGGGTGTGACCTGCATGGGTGCTGCTCATCTCACTGCCCACAAGGCTCTCACCTCAGACGTGGGTGAGGGCACGAAACCCTTCCCAAGGCCACGGAGGGCAAACTTGGTGGCGTTCCAGAGCTTGTTGCAGAAATGGCGGTACCCCAATATCCGGTTCACATCCAGGTTGATGTCACGGCCTAGGTGGAGGTGAAGCGTGAGTCCACACTGCTCTCCCTCCCGGCCCTCGGCCCTGGGCAGCGGAAAGCGGGGTGCCTCCGGGGAGGAAGAAGGATGCAGCTGAGACTGCTGTGGGGAGCCGTACCCTGGGACGTGTAGGCGCATAGTCCAAACCGGAGCGCATCGGTGCCACACTCGGGGATCCCCGTCGGGAAATCTGCCTTCTGTGGGGGAAGGAAGAGTCAATGGAGGGGGAGGAATCAATAGAGGAGGAGTCAGGGAGGGGACTGTCCTAAGCCAGGCTCACCCGCCTTCTGCCTACACGCCAGCCACCAGCCCACCCCTCTATCTGCCCCCGTACCTGCCCCTCTTTTGCCTTCTCCACCTCGCTGGGATCCAGGTTGCTATTCAGTAACTGGTCGTGGAGACCCTGAAGGTGAGGTGGGAGCAGTCAGGGGCCCGTGACCACCGCCCCACAGCCCTTCCCGGCCTGACCCAGCACCCAGCCCCACCTGCAGGGTGACCCCATGGATAACGTCCAGGGGGTCAATGACATTGCCTAGAGACTTGCTCATCTTCCGGCCGTGGGCGTCCCGCACGATGGCATGGAGGTAGACCTGCGAGGCCAGGGTAGGGAAGGCCCGTGAGGACGTCTCCCCACCTAGACCCCAGTGCCTCTCCCCTCACCCCTCCATCTGGTCTGTTCCTCTCTGAACCTCGGGCCCCTCAGCGGCCCCGCCAGCCCCTTCTCGTGAATCAGAAGTGCTCCCTCTTCTAGGAAGCAAGGTACAGGATTGCTTAGCAGAGCACAGGCTGGTTTGCAGCCCTACCAGCCCCCTTGGCCAGGCCCACCCACAGCTGTCCAGGTGAGGGAGGGGACTGTGGGGGTCGCGGCAGTCTCCACACCTCTTTGAAGGGCAGCTTGCCAGTGAGCTTGAGGCCAAGCATGACCATCCTGGCCACCCAGAAGAAGAGGATGTCATGGCCTGTCTCCAGCAGCGTCCCCGGGTAGAACACACTCAGATCTTCTGACTGGGGTCAGAGCAGGGCGTGAGTGATGGGGAGCCATGCACCCACACCCAAGATTCCCACCCAGCCCTGGTCTGGCCCCAGGAATGTACCTGGTTGGGCCAGCCTAGGATGGAGAAGGGGAAGAGGCCAGAGGAGAACCAGGTGTCCAGTACATCTTCATCTGAGGGGAGCCAGAGGTCAGAGGTCAGAGGGGTGGAGGTGAGGATCGGCCCCCCACTGCCCCCCACCGCAAGGCCCCGCCTTGCCTTGCTGGAGACTGATCTTGTCAGGGGACACGCAGAACTCCTTGGCTGCCTTCTCCCGGGCCTCGGCCTCAGTGCGCCCGCTCACCCAGTACCGCCCGTCAGGGTCCTGCCATGCCCAGGTGGAGTGAGTACCCAAGAGGGCGCCTCTGCCTGTCCCCCCACCAAGACCCCATGCACTGAAAGCCCTCCCCCACCCCAGATGTGCCAGTCTCCAGCCCTGGCCTGGTTCTCACCTCCCCTGGGGGCACGGCGGGGTCATTGACAGTGATGAAGTAGGCTGGGATGCGATGACCCCACCACAGCTGCCGGGAGATACACCAGTCCCTGAAAGTGGCAGGGGGAGGAGAGGGCATCAAGGAGGGGCGGGTGGGGCACCAGGCTGTGCCCGGCTCGGCCCGTCACCCGGTCGCCCTCCCCACATCGAGGGGCCCGACGCACCGGATGTTGTCCATCCAGGCGTGCCACGTCCGCTGATGGGCCTCCGGGAGGATGCGGAGGTCACCCCGTGTCACGGCAGCGCTGGCGGCCTGAGCCATCTCCCCACAGCGCACGTACCACTGCGGCCGCAGCAGAGGCTCCACCACGTCCTTGGAGCGGCTGCAGGTACACGTGGGTGAGGAGGCTGAGTGGGGAGCACCCCGAGGCGCCCACCCCCTGCCCTGGCCTCCACCCTCACTTGCAAAGTGGCACCACCATGGGGTTGTCCTCAATGCCGCGGAACAGCCCCTGCTCCTTGAGCGCTGCCAGCACCGCCTTTCTGGCCTCAAACCTGGGCAGGCCCTGGAGAGGAGACAGGCTCTGTCATGGCTGTGCCAGGAGCCCCGCTGTCTCCTGACACGGCCACCTCGCCCAGGCTGTCTCACCAGGAAAGGTGGGGGCACGTTGACGAGGGCCCCGCGGGCGTCCATAATGCTGACAGCCTCCAGCCCGTGCCGCTGCCCAACCTCATAGTCATTCTGGTCGTGGGCGGGGGTGATCTTCACCGCACCTGGGGTGTACGTGGGGGTGCGGGGTCACGCAGGACTCAGTGCAGTCTCTGCTCACGTGCACCCCGCCTTTTGCCAATGGATGTGCTCTCAGACCACCCCATCCCCAACACAGTCCCCTGAGAACCGGCCCAAGTCCTGCAAGTTCAGGTGCGCCTCATGGCTCCTTCCTGTCCCCACAGGACAACCCGGAGCTTACCTGTGCCGAACTCCATGTCCACAAAGTCATCAAAGACGATGGGGAGGCTCCGAGACACAAATGGGTGGATCACGCTCTTGCCCTTCAGGTGCTGGGGACAGAAGGAGATGCCAGAAACGCACAGTGGGCTGGGCCCGACTCCCTCCTACGCAGGGTCCTGATTTCTTGACACCCAAACTCCATCCACAGGGCCAGAAAGCAGCCAGAGCCATGTGTTTTGAATCCAATTTTCTCAGTGCCCATCCCATCCCTACACATAGTGTGGAAGCCCTCTTCGCCCAGCATTCTTCCCCCAGCTGCGGGCAGCACCCCCACCACACCTGGTATCTGGGGTCTTTGGGATGCACAGCTACGGCCACATCTCCCAGCATCGTCTCGATCCGAGTGGTTGCCACTACCACCTCGTCGTTGCTGTCTGGGGTGACAGGAGGCCTTGTGGTCTCAGCAGTGAGCCCTTCCCGCCCCTCGCCCAACCCCGCCCAGGATCCTGGCGCCCCTGGCTCCTACCTGAGCCTTGGACCTTGTAAGCAAAGGAGACAAGGACCCCAAACTCCACCTTCTCTTTGTAGCCAGGCACGGAGAGCAGTGTGCGACCTGTCAGCTCCTTCTTATCCACCTATGAGACAGAGCGTAAGAAAAGAGGCCCAAGGGCTGGGGCTGGGGGTGTGTGGTGGAGATGCAGAGAGCTGGGGGGAAGGAAGGGGCACACCTCGATGTCGGAGATGGCAGAGTTGAGGGTGCAGGACCAGTTGACAAGGCGGGTGCTGCGGTAAATGATTCCCTCCTCGTGGAGCCGTACAAAGGCCTCCGTCACGGCTGCTGACAGTTTCTAGTGGGAACAGGGGAAGCCAGAGATGGGCCTGAGTGCTGAGGCAGCAGAGGCCAGTGGGACCCGGCAGCACAGAGCCCCCTGCCAGCACACAGACCCCTTTAAGGGCTGGAGGGGAGAAGTGCTTTTCTTGAGCAGGGAGAGGGGACTATGGGAACACACAGATAGGAAACTGTTGATATGGCAGGGAAGTCACTCAGTTAGGAACAGGGGTTAGTGCAGAGTCCTAGGGGTGCAAGCTCGGGGGAGGGGGAGGCCCCTCAGGTGCCACCTGAAGGAGTTTGAGCTCCTATAGGGAGCGACAGGGAACACAAAGGGCCGTGACATGGGGCAGAAAGTGGCATTTGCAGCTGAGCCCTAGTGGTTTCCTACGAGTGGACCACCTGCTGGGGGAGGGCCCCCCGCGTGTGCGCTCTTCTGTGGGGAGCTTCCCCCTCCCACCCCAGCCCCGAGACCCCTCCTACTCCTACTTACAGGATCCATGGTGAAACAGGCTCGATTCCAGTCCAAGGAGCTGCCAAGCTTCTTCAGCTGGTGGTAAATCCGGTCACCTTTCCTGGGAGTGGACAGACAGACCAGGGTCAGCAATGGGGTCTGGGCTGGCGGGTGACATCAGGTAGCTAAAGGGGCAGAAGGTGGGGGTCACTCATTGCTCTGAGATGGACCTGGGCCCTGGGCCCCCATGACCCTCAGCCTCTGTGGGCGGGTCTGACCCTGCAGCCAGGGTCGTGGGGCTGCGATGCCAGCAGGGACTTGGCACTCACTCCTCCTTCCACTTCCAGACCTCCTGCAGGAAAGCCTCTCGCCCCAGCTGGTGCCGACTCAGCCCCTGCTCGCGCCAGAGTTTCTTCTCCACCACCACCTGGGTGGCAATGCCCGCGTGGTCACAGCCAGGGTTCCACAGGGTGGTCTCTCCGCGCATGCGGTGCCTGCAGGGAGCATGGAGAAGCAGAGGTGAGCGAGTGGTGGAGCTGCCCTGAGGGAAGCAGGGACTCCAGACAGGAGGTCGATGGACTCAGGAAAGGAAGGGGTGGTGGATTAGAACTCTCCCCTTGCTAAAATCGTCAGGGAGAGATGCGTGAGGACAGCCCAGGCAATTTGGCAAAAACAACTAAGAGGAGGCTCCTGCCCAACTAGATAGCAAAACATATCAGAGAGCTATGATCATTAAAACAAGCTTCCACAGGAACCAGGAACAAAGTTACCGATTAAGGAAACAAAACAGTGACTGGAAACAGATCTAAGCATATTTAGTATTTGTTAAGGGTGGCATTTCATGTCAGTGGAGAAAGGACAAACTGTTCAATAAATTTGTTGGAGACTGTAGCTAATTTGATTGGAAAATTGCCCTACTTCCCCATAGTCACAAAAATAATTTTATTTTAAAGTCTAAATTTAATTGTTTTTTTTTAAAAAAAACCCTTCAACTTAAGAAAACAAAACTATGAGAAAGAGCATTAGAAAATGGTATAATTTCCAAAAATAAGAAAATAACAGGTGATCGTGTTTATAACTTTGAGGCAGGGGAGGCTTTCTTTAACAAGATAGTGAAGAGTAAATCAAAGAACACTGGTAAACTTAACTAGGTTCACTGTATTTGTACATGATTTTCAATGACTCACCTAACTACATTATATTCATTTCTGTATTGATCTCTTTACCCCCACTAGGTTTAGAGTTCCTTGGGGACAGGACTGCAGCAACTCCTTCCTCATACAGACCACAGATATTTCTTATATGCTGTAACGAATATGGACACTTTCTGACATTTTCAATATATTGTTGTTTAGTCGCTAAGTCATGTCTAATTCTTTGTGACCCCATGGACTATAGCCCACCAGGCTCCACTGGCCATGGGATTTCCTAGGCAAAAATATTGGAGTGGTTTGCCATTTCCTTCTCCGGGGATCTTCCTGACCCAGGGATCGAACCTGTGTCTCTTGCATTGCCAGGTGGATTCGTTATCACTGAGCCACCTGGGAATCCCCTGGGTACATGAATATGTAAGTAAATAGGAAAGGTCTTGAAAGACACACATCACAATGATAATAGTGGCTAATTCTTAGGAAGGAGTGAATCTGGAGGAAGGTGGTCAAGGAAACTTGAAGTTTTAAATTTCTTACAAGAAAATATTCACATTATTTCTTTCTAAATTCAAAATAATGTTATTTTTAGTGGCATGAGAAGAGAGTTTACAAGTGTAAGTGCTGGTTACTTGACCAGAAGATGATGCTAAGTCATCAGATGGGAACGACCTAGAAGCAAATGTAGCACCACCAGGGGGCAGAGGTGAGAGACCCAGTCAGCAAAGAAGGGAGCCAAGGAGCAGGAGCCAGAAGGCAGAGGGAAGCCAGAGGAGAGGACAGGAGCTCACCAGCGGGTCAGGGAGTCCTGGATGGCGTTGGTGAGCGCATGGCCCAGGTGCAGGGAGCCTGTCACGTTGGGGGGTGGGATGCACATCATGAAGATGCCCCGGGGGTTTGGTGCTGACACGCTGGAACGCTGATGGGGAGGAAGATGGGTGCTTGCTAAGGCCTCGTGTCACCTCTTCCATGGCCTGGCCCCTTCCTGGGCCATGGATCCTTCAGCCCTGTCCCTCCCTGCCCCCATCCCCTCCAGGCCTGGGCGGCAGTGTCCACTCACCCCATACTCAGGCCTGAAGAAGCCCTGCTGCTCCCACCAAGGGTACCAGGCAGCCTCCACGTACTGAGGGCTGTAGGAGTCAGGCATGGTGCCACTGACATCTGAGGGAGAAGGGCAGGGTCAGAGCCGAGGCTGGGAGCAGCTGGGAAAGGGATGAGGGGCCGGCAGAGGACATGGGCCTCCCTAAGCAAAGTAGTGGGAGCAAGGACAGAGGAAACAGGATACAAAGAAAAAAGGAGGGTGGGGTGAAGAGTGGGGGGGTCTCTCTTCCCCCTCCTTTATTATTTTTTTTTTCCCCTCCTTTCTTTTAGTACCTTTCTTTTCCCCAGGTGGGGTCGGGAGATCGTAGGTAATGACCCCAGGATCCCGTTTCTCCCTCTTCTCTGGTTTTGGTTTCTTCTGCTTGGGAGGGAAAGGATATAGGCCTAGATACCAGCCACTCACCATGGCACCAACCCTCCATCCTGCTCCACCCTCAGCCTCTCACCTCCCCAGGGGGTGGCTGCTGCTGTTGGACTTTCTGCTTCTGCTGGAATTTCTCTAGTTTTTCCCGTTTCTTTGCCTCTTTCTTGAGTTGAGCAGCCGTTTTGGGGGGTGCAGGGACCTCAGAGCCTGGAAAGAGGCACAGAAATGTAGACCTGTCCCTGCAGGTCTGTGAACAGTGCTGTTCACAGGGCTACCATGTCTCAGATGGCCTATTTAACTCCCCAAAGACTCCCCCATGTTGACCTCCCACCTAGCATCCCCCAGCTCCTGTCCCATTGATTCTGCTATTCCTGAGAGAAAAGAAAATGAGCAAGGGCCCAGAGGAACCCCCTCCCCACCCACTCCATCTTTCCTCACCTGGCTGTTGGGAGAGAGACCTGGCCCCTGAATACAGAACCACTTCTCCCAGTACGGCCCGGAATTCTGGCTGCTGAACACATGTGATAAACCAGCGAGTCACATTACCCCAGATCCGGCGGGCAGAGGGGTCCAGGACCTGCAGTGGGGGGAAGAAATGAATTATCCTTAGTCACCCTGTAGTGAGGTCCGAGGGAACCTGTCCTCATTCTTCCCCATTGACTCACATAACGGAAAGGCAGCAGCAAGGCTGTGACAGCTGCCAGGTCAGCCAGAGTTGGGGCCTCCCCGGCCAGGTAGGTATGCAGTCGAAGCCATTCTTCCAAGGGACTCAGGGCTCTGCCCAGGGCCGCCAGTGCAGCCTAGTGGGAAGGCGAAGAGGTATGAGATAATGCTTGGCCCATCTCAGTCCCCACCCCCATGCAATCCATTTGGGTCTCCTTCCATTCCCACAGATCACCAGTTTCTTCTTCACTGAAAAGATCATAATAAAAATTCTTCCCACTCATTCAATAAATGCCTACCGAAAACTTTTTTGGGGGGCTGGGTCACAGGGCATGTGGGATTCCTTGACCAGGGATCCAACCATGCCCCCTGCAGGGGAAGCACAGAGTATGTTAATCACTGGACTGCCAGGGAAGTCCCCCTACTGAACACTTATTATACGTCAGCTGCAATATACTAAGCACAAGAGGCTAAAGATTACATGAAGCAACATGGTAACTGCTTCAGCAAATATGTATTAAGTACCTCCTGCATGCCAGGCACTTATCTAATGAACAGGGAGGCGGTTTGAACAGATGGAGTCCATGACCTGTTGGAGCTTACATTCTAGTTGGGGGGGGGCGGGGCGGCGACAATAAATGTGCAAATATATAATGCATTACCGTATTGTTCTCCTTAAAAGCCCTGAAAAAACAATAAATGAGGCTGAGGAGGAGAGAGAATCCCAGAGGGGGAGCCCTCTATTTCGATAGTAGTCAGGATATGAGAGGGTAAGTCAGGATCTAAGTCATATATTCATTTCATTCATTCATTTGTTCAAAAACTATTAAGTATCCACCATATGCCCAATACTCTGCAAGGAGGTGGTGTTATTAGGCCTTGTAAAGCACAGCTCCATTCAGGAAGAATTTACATTGATAATCTGGTGTGATTCTCTCTCCTTTCCCCTGCTTTCCTTCTTCATTTCTTTTCTCCTTTGTCTTCTTCCAGCAACTGTCTTCTCTGACTGCCTCTCCTCACCTCTTCTTCACCCAGTCTTTTCCTACAACTCATAGTAACCTCTAACTAACCTCCTCAGTTTCAGTTTCAGAGGTTTCACCAAACTCAGAGACTTTTAAAGCACCTGGCACTAGATTATGTGCTCTGCACACATCTTTTAACCTTCTCAACATGTTCTCAATTTTCATTTTCATAGACAAAAGACCAAGGCTCAGAGAGTTTAACCTGCCCAAAGTTACCATACCAGGTGGCAACCCGGGATATGATCAGTCTTTTTCAACGTCTGATACGCTATCTTCCTGGCTCACCATCCATTCCGTTTTGCTTTCTTCTAAATTTCCCCCTCCCACTTTGCGCTGCTTCTCACCTGAGGGTCTTGGGCCGAGCTTCGGAGTCCCAAGGCCGGCAGCGTAGCCCCACAGGCAGCTGGTATTAGCTCGGTGTCAGCGTAACTGACCCACTGTTGGACCAGGACGGCTGCCCGACTACCCCCGGGACCCCCCAGGCCTGCTGGCCACAGCAGCTGGGACACAGCCGTGGCCCCCCACACCCAGAGCCCACCGGGACCCTGTTCCAGGGCTGGCAGACGGGGTGGAGGAAAAGGAGTCCTGCTGGCGGGGGGCGGCTGGAGACAGACGCGGGGGTGGGCTCCTCCCCATCCCGGACCCTCCCCAGCTTCCCCGTAGCGAGCAGCTATGAGGGCTCGGAGGCTGGGGAAGGCATCGGGGTGAGGAGAGACGTACAGAATGGACATGGTTACGCGGGATGTCCGAACGCGGTAGAAAAACCCTAAGGAGAAAGAGAGACAGGGTAAGACCGAGGCATCTAGGACTAAGTATGACTGGGCCTCAAGAGCCGAGGACCCAGCTCTCGGAGTGGCAGTGACAGTGGGGAACTAACTTCCCGTGACCGCGGGCCCTCGGGGAGTGTGGGAAGCTCGGAGGAGCCCCTTGGCTGCCGTGGGACGCGGGTTCGGGCTGCATGTACGTACTGGAGGGAGGTGGTCACACTGAGCCGGACATCCACCTCATAGCCGGGCGCCGGCCGAAGCTGGACTGGCCTGGCGGCTGCAGCCGAGGAATCCGGCGACCAGGGACGGCGGGCGGTTCTCTGGGCGACCCTAGCTCCCTGCGACAGCCGCCCGGGCCGTCGGCGCCCACGTGTCCCCCCCTTTGTGACTGCGAGCGTTTCCGGGCCCGCGGGTCCTGGCGCGGGCGACCGTGCCCCGCCTGCGTGTGCGGGCGCGGTCCTGCTGCACCCTGGCCTGGGGGCGGTCACGCCGCCCGCTGCAGATCGCGCTCCTGAGGAATGGCGCGGGGCGTGGGCACGGGGGTGGCGGGAGGAGGACGCCCCCGGGAACCGCGACCCCGTCAGGCGCCGCCGCGGACACCCCGCGCGGGTCCTCGGCCGGGAGGGAGGGCGGCGCCGAGCGGACAGCCGGGGAAGCGGCTGGGAGAGCGCTACCCGATGCAGACGGCGCCCGGTACCGGGGTCCATTCGACCAAAGGCCCCGGCGTGCAGGTTCCCCGCCTCCTAACCTCCCGGGCCTCACTTCCTCCTCTGTGGGAAGAGGGAGTCACGCTGGAGAGCCTCTAAGGTCCCCTCATGCTGAGAACTCTTATCTGTAGCGGGAACTCTTATTTGCTAACTGCGTGTGTTCAATGCCAGCAACTCTCCACAGCAAAAATTGTCATTTGTTTATATTTATCTACAATAGATATGGGGGAAAAGTGTACTGATTTGGGGGGCTTGAGGAAGAAATCCAGCAGCATCAAACGCACTTTTGCTGTCTCATTAACTTTCATATTAATGGAAGGACAGCAAGCACTGTAGATACACTTATATAAGACCAACATAGATAAGACCGGGGATCGATTTCATCCAGAACTTGGAAGGAGAATGGAGAGCAAATGAGTTCGAGGATCTTTCTCTCGTGACTAAAAGGGAACCTGTTAACCCTCCCTTTGTTACCTCCCTTCACCCCTCAAAAACTTATTTCCTCCAAGAGCAGGGAAGGCCCCCCCACACTGGGAGAAGTAGGAGTCACATACGAAATTAGAAAAAGAAAGCAGTAAGACTGATGCCAATGTTCAGAAAACACGGCATAGTCCAGTTGGGGTAATGCTATGGTTTATACCAGGAGTAGTAGCGGATAATGCTGGGGTAATTGAGAGTAACAGGGCTTGGACGAATTAAGCGCGCCTTTCCCACCCACTCTCCAGCCCCCTTCCCAAAGCGCACACAGAACCAGAACTCGAATTTGCTTCATAAATTTTATTCCCGATGCGGGATAGATTCCTTCCCTCCCCACAATAAATCACGTGCCACCCTGGAGAGATTTGACAGATTCTCCCACCACCTCCAGGGAAGAAGAGAAAGGCAGGTGCTGGAGACAGGGAAGGCTTCTCAGTTCCTCAGCCTACTCAACAGAGGACAGCCGCTCCCCATTATTAGCCCTCTCATCCACATTCTTTAAAAAAAAAAAAAAAAAGCTTTTGCTATCAAAAAAACAAACAACACCTCAAGAAGTATGGGAGGGAGGCCTCCGGGCTGGGAAATGATGTTAAGGGTCACCAATGGAGGGGAAGGGAGGAGGAACTATCATTGCTTCTGCTGCAAGGCCTCCTTCCTTGCTGCATCTTGTAGCAACTGTGTGTCGACTTCATCTGCTGGCAACTGCACATACCGAACCACTGAGCCACGGATGAAGCAGTTCTTCACTGATAACTAGACAAAGATAGGCAAATGTGAAAACATCCTTAAAAAATGCCCTCTATCCAGCCAGGGACCCCCTGCTTTCTTTGAGAGGCGTTCCTCTTCTCTATCCACAACTCACCATGTGAGGGTATTTCTCAGGGTCTGTGACACTGATGTCAGTTAGTTTGATGTTGAGATACTAAGAAAAGATGAACACCATCATTAAAACTAGAGACAAGATGAAAGTACCCAGCTCTCAAGCTCTCCCGTATCCTTCCCCAAGACCCCATTCAGGGCCCTTATAATCTCACCTGATCCACAGAATGGAGGGTTCCACAGATGCTGTTATGGGCAAAGAGAGGGTAAAACCAAATTAATTTATACCAAAGTCAACACAGAGGTGACTTCAGAGCAGGGGATAAGAACACGGTTGGGGGAAGTAAAGGACTTGAAGAAACCAGAAAAGGTACAACCAGAAAGGGGCATGACTAAGCTCTGGAGTACGAAACAAAGTGCTTCCAGAGCAGTGTGTTATTTTAGACCTCACATCTCTTCTCCCTAAACCAACTCACTCTTGTGCTGCCATCAAACAATTGTTATGTGCCAGACCTGTATTCTCCATAGTATTTGTAATCTTTACAGCCATTTCATTAGGTAGCTATTATGAAACATCCAGGGGCCCAGAAACATTTTGTAACTTGTCCAAGTTTAGAACAAGGACTTTGATCCAGGCCTGTCTGACCCCCCAAATCATCAGTTCTTTTCAAATACTACTGCTTTGGAACCAGAGCCCCATATGTAATGTATATAAATTAACAAACTAGCAGTGTTCTTGATGATGTAGGCACAAGGGATGTCCTCTGCCTCAATCCATGAGCCCCCTGCAATGTTAAAGAGGGATGCCATCTAAATACCAGTGCTTCAAGCCAGACTCTCTCCCAATCCTTTAATTTCTGCTCATGATTTCAACACTCTCACAACCTCAAACCCTGTAAATCGAGGACCCTTCATGTCCTACAAATCCCCATTGTTTGCTGATGTCTAACATTTCTGCAATTTCTATAATTCTCTTTGACAAACCAAGGTCTAATGTCATTACAGTTCAATCCACGCTAGCCTCCAGCCTGGCTGCCTTCATCCTAACCATCCTGCATGTCACTCCCAGATTCTAAGTTCCTTAGAACCTGTTTCTCAAACACTAATGTGCGCGCAAAGATTCCAAGAATCTATGACAAAAGGGGAAACATAAGCTAGTGTAGTATGTGTATAGTGTGGTAAAGGTTGTCAATAGTTTTTTCTGTAAGAATAACTGCTCTTTAATTGCCTTTTTGTATTTAAAAATTGTTAATAGTTTTAAAACATCCTTATCTTGCCAAAATTCAAGTTGTCGGTTCTCTGTTGGACCCTAGTTTTTGTAAAATTCTAAGTATTTGAAATCCAGTGTCAGACCAACTGCCTCAGTGGTGATTTCCCCATATTCCTGGATGCTTAAAAAAAAAAAAAAAAAAAACAACCCTTTGATGGTGCCCTATCACCTACTGCAGCTGTGAAATAACTTTCAGGAATGGCATAAAGTGGTAACTTTTCTTCAGTCCCTTTAGAATGAGATACTTGGCACAAAAGTGGTCTGACACCCAGCATGAGAGAAAGAGCACTTCTCCCAACCCAATGGATTACCTTCGAATCTTTTAAGTCCTTGCTTTAGGGTCTGAGGCTATAACAGTTATTCTTGCCATTTGCAAAACCCAGGAAGAAAAAAAGAGGAAAATAAAAAACAAGTCATCTTACAGAAGTGATGGAAGTAGTTGTGGTTTCCACACTTGTCTCTCTACATGGACCCAATTTATATGCCATCAATATCATATGCATTGCGGGTACCATAGATCAGAAATCTCTGACCTAAAAGGCAAATAAATCCCTTGCTTCACCATTCCACCATGTCAATGTTTCCCCCACTAAGAAATTACCTCACATAGAAATGTAGAAGAAACTGCTAGGGAGAGAATACATCGACTCAAACTTTCTAAAGGACAGTCAGGTAGTATGTTTTGATATTTAAAATGTACATTTCATTCAAAGCATTCTTTTTTTCTTCTAATGAAATGAGATGTATACAAAGATTTATGCTTGAGGATGTTCAGGGCAAAATCACTTGTAAAAACGAAGAACTGGGAACAGCCTAAGTGTCCAGCAGCAAGGTTTTGCTTAAATCAGTTCTAGCCAGCTTAGAAAAATGCTATTCAGACATTAACAACGTTAAACATCAACTTTATTGACATGGAAAATACCCACAACATACTGTTAAGTGAAAAGCAAGTTTCACAACTGCATAGAGACTACGACCCTGTTTTTAATTTAAAAAGAGGTGAAATGAAAGTTTCTCAGTTATGTCTGACTCTTTGCGACCCCATGGACTATAAAGTCCGTGGAATTCTCCAGGCCAGAATACCAGAGTGGGTAGCCTTTCCCTTCTCCAGGGGATCTTCCCAACCCAGGGATCAAACCCAGGTTTCCTGCATTGCAGGCGGATTCTTTACCAGCTGAGCCACAAGGGAAGCCCAAGAATACTAGAGTGGGTAGCCTATCCCTGCTCCAGTGGATCTTCCTGACCCAGGATCTTCTGCATTCCAGGTGGATTCTTTACCAACTGAGCTATCAGGGAAGCCCATTAAAAACGTATGGGGGTGGGGGGGTGGGGGGGGCAGATAATGGAATTTAAGTAAGTTCTGATTTTGTCTTTTACTAGTTGTGTAGACCTAACAATTAATTAACCAAGTTTCTTAATCTATCCAACCTTCAGTTTCCTCATGTGTAAAACAGCAACAATAGTGTATGCCATGTAGAGATGTTCTGAAAATAAAATGAGTTAAACAATTTATTCAGGCCTGTGTTAGACATTAGGTACACAGTGGTAAGCTGTGTACCTAATGGTCTTGGCCCTGTAGGAAAGACGGTTCCTAAACAGTTAATACATTTCTATGAAATCACAATTTGAGAAGCACCCACTAGCAAGGAAAAAGACTTTGTAACAGAAGGGTGTACTTGGCTAGAACCAGGAAAGTCCAGGGATATAGCGTTTAATCCAAGTCCTGAGAGATGATTAGAAGCTAAGGATACAAGGGGCCAGGGGATGTAAAACAGTACAGACAGAAGGAGCTGCACTGGTCTCCTGTGTATCTTTTATATTTTCTTCAACAAAAGCGAGATTATGCCACATATACAGTACTGCAATAGCTTTTCCTATTGGTATCTCATTTCTATGTAACAGCTATATTATATGGAAATACCACAATCGAACCCATTCCCTATTTATGGCTATTGCCCCCCCCCAACTTGTGTCTATTACACACACACACAAATCTACCAACATCTTTCTACATACATCGTTACTTGTGGAACTGATACTTCGATTTCTAGAAGTTGGGTCTGCCCTGTCTTCTCTCTGGTACTTACTACTTATATATTTCTTTATATTGTTTTCCAATACATGATACAACTCCCCAGCTAATCTGTAAATTTAAGGCACAAGTCGTTTCTTCCTTTTGTATCTCTCCCATCTTGCCTAGTGCTCAAATACTCGTCAAGTTAAACAGGTTCCAGGGCGCTTGGCACATCCACCCCCTACAAATTTGTGGGAACAAGTACCTACCTCAGGTCATTCTTGAGTTCCACGACCACATCCTTGCCGACAAGGGACTTGAAAAAGGAATAGAAGAGCTATTGGGCGAGAGGGGGAAAACCATCATATGGGAAGGGACATAGTAAAGAGGTGTGAATCCCTGCCAGTATTACCAAACATTGGCATTGGGATCCCGCCACATCTCTGGCAGTTCTCTAAACTTCACATGAAGGAATACTTCACAGGAATACACAGGAAGGAATACTCGAATGAACAGCTGCAGCCCTGACGATGATGCACACTACGAGCCCCTGACATAAAGCCCCCGAGTCATCTACCCTGCACACGTCGGGTCTGCCTCAATGGACTATCTCTCCTGGGGTCCTGCCCACTCCTCCTAGAGAATTGTACAAAGTATTCCACCCGCTCCTTCTCGGAGCCTGGTCTCCGTCAGGGAAATGCTCCTTGAGATCTACAGTCCCTGCTGACTCCCTCATAGGGGGTAAAAAAATTCCGTTTGCTTCCAAGTCTCTTCTCAAAGAAGTTGAGGTGCAGAAACCAATAATGGAGGGAAAAATCTAGGGCCCAACGCCAGCCCAGAGGAACAAAGCCTCCAAAGGGACGCCCACCCTGCCGCGAACCGTCCCAACCGCCCGCGCTCCCCAAGGGCGCCCCCTTGTGACGTCACGGTAACCTACCATGGTGCTTGCTCTCCGCCGGACCGGGAAGGCGCGGGCCGGGTGCCGTGGGCCGGAGGCCTGGCGGGAATTGGATCGCGAGCCCGCGCGTGGGGCGGGGTGGGGTCGCGCAGGCGCAGCGGGGTGGCACAGCGGAGAGCTCCGAGTGATGGAGGAGAGCGAACGGCTGGCTTGCCGCTCAGGGGGAGCCGGCCGGGTAAAACTGACGAAAAAGCCAAAGCCGGGAGAGGGGCGGGGCTTCCCGCCTTCCGACTTCCTCCCGGAGGGGCGAGCGCCCACCGCGCAGGCGCGGGCCCCAACTGCGCCAGGAGGGTCGAAAAGGCTTGGCTCACCGCCTCTTAGGTTTTTATTCCTTTCTATGACAATAAATTCACTTCCAGCCCGATTTGCTCTTACCCTAAAGACACTTCCTATTGCAGACTGACTGCCGGGGAGCTTGTGAAAATCCATGATGATTTGTACACTTTTCTCTGCATGCTACACTTGGGTAACAACAGCAACAAAAAAAAGATCAAGAGCCTGTACGCCAGCAAATCTTGATTTTATCAAAGGTTCCCAATAAACACATTACTCTCAGTCCACATTTCTTTTATACTTTGCCTACGGCTGTCCTATAAAGGACTGAGTAAAACAGAACACACTGGATCGGGGATAAAAATACCCATTCTAATATTTCACTTCCAAATATTTCCCTCTCAAACACAAAGGGACACAAATGCAGTAAATGCAGTTAAACATACTTATATCATGTTCCCCCAGGCTTGATAAGTATGCGAAATTATGACACAATAGGGGAAGGTATTTTTTAAGGAATAAGCTCATCATAAGTTTTTCACTTCTCTTCTTGCATAAAAGTACACATTTGTTAGTAAGTTTTTTAAGAAATATATTCAGCAAGTAAAGGACTGTAATATTGAGTGCCCAGGGGCTGGATCTCCTAGGCCCCACCTATGAGTGACATCAGGACAAGAAGCAGAAGTTCCGGTCCTTGCCCCAACTCCCCAGCTTAACCTGAAACACCTAAATCAGTCAATTATTTAAAAGCGGTCTCTAAATTAGCAGCTACTCTAACTGGGGAGAAGGCAATGACAACCCACTCCAATACTCTTGCCTGGAAAATCCCATGGATGGAGGAGCCTGGTAGGCTCAGAGTCGGGCCCGACTGAAGCGACTTAGCAGCAGCAGCAGCACTCTAACTGGGGCTAAAGGTTAAAGGTGCCTGATAATCAAAAAATTTTTTCCTTCTTCAATCAGCTCATGAAAACTCAAATACTTCGCCCTTACCAGCTTAATCATTCACAATTAGCTCACAAACAGACCACACGTGGTCACTCCACACACTCTCCCTTTCCCTACTTTACAAGATACACTCATAGTCTAAAAATACCACAAGTAATTTGCTTTAGGAACAAATTTACTGAGGGACAAATAACCATCCACACAGGAAAAAGGAAGTTGGGAAGGCTGGAAATAAATAACAGACATTCAAATTCTTCAAATGGTTCCGAGAGGTGCCTAGTTTTCCTAAGAGTCTCATTCCAGAGTCAGAAATTTGTTGGAATGTGTCAGAAAATTACTGGAGTGTGAAAAGATGGTATATGAGACTCCTCCATCAGAATCCAAAAGAGATGATCACTTACATTCAGGTCCAGTCAATTCAGGAATCATAACCATGTTTGAAGATGAGGGCAACAAAATTCATCTTAGAGGCACCCTAGAACCGTCCAGCTCCACATAAGATTAATCTACTTCTTCAATTGTGGGGCCTGTTGCAGCCCTTCCAGGTGTATACCCTGTTCCACAGGAAGGCCCAGTGCATCCTCCCTGATAGAGTTTTGTGATGATTGGGTTACACACTTGCTCCAATTCCTTTCTCTTATGATCAAACTCATCTTTCTCAGCCAGTTGATTGGCCTCCAGCCACAAAAGGACCTCATTGCATTTACTCAGTATTTTCTTTTTATCAGACTCACTAATCTTGCCCTGTAGGCCTTCATCACTCACAGCACTCTTCATGTTAAAAGCATAGGATTCTAAGGCATTTTTTGCAGCAATTTTCTCTCTCTGGACCTCATCCTCAGCTTTGTATTTTTCAGCATCCAGAACCATGCGCTCGATCTCTTCCTTGCTCAGCCGGCCCTTGTCATTGGTAATGGTGATCTTGTTGGCCTTGCCCGTGCTCTTGTCCATAGCTGTGACATTGAGAATACCATTGGCATCGATGTCAAAGGTCACCTCAATCTGAGGCACTCCCCTGGGTGCAGGAGGGATTCCAGTCAGATCAAAGCGCCCCAGCAGGTTGTTGTCCCGAGTCATGGCCCTCTCGCCCTCATACACCTGGATCAGCACGCCCGGCTGATTGTCTGAATAGGTGGTGAAAATCTGTGTCTGCTTCGTGGGGATGGTGGAGTTGCGCTTGATTAATACAGTCATGACTCCCCCTGCAGTCTCCAACCCTAAAGACAGGGGAGCCACGTCCAACAAAAGCAGGTCCTGTACCTTTTCAGACTTATCCCCCATCAAAATGGCTGCCTGAACTGCAGCCCCATAGGCAACTGCCTCATCGGGGTTGATGCTCTTGTTGAGATCACGACCATTAAAGTAGTCCTGCAACAGCCTCTGAACCTTAGGGATTCGCGTAGAGCCCCCTACTAAGACAATGTCATGGATTTTAGCTTTATCCATCTTGGCATCCCGAAGAGCCTTCTCCACAGGCTCCAGGGTGCCCCTAAACAGGTCTGCACACAACTCTTCAAACCGGGCTCTGGTGATGGATGTGTAGAAGTCAATGCCTTCATAAAGTGAGTCAATTTCCAAGTTGGCCTGGGTGCTAGATGACAGGGTCCTCTTGGCCCTTTCGCAGGCAGTGCGCAACCGCCTCACAGCCCGCTTGTTCTGGCTGATGTCCTTCTTATGTTTCCTCTTGAATTCTTCCACAAAGTGGCTCACAAGCCTGTTGTCAAAATCCTCTCCACCCAAGTGGGTGTCCCCAGCTGTGGCCTTAACCTCAAAAATCCCATCATCTATGGTCAGGACGGACACATCAAATGTGCCTCCACCCAGATCAAAGATCAAGACATGTCGCTCTCCCTGACCTGCTTTATCTAAGCCATAGGCAATGGCAGCAGCAGTGGGTTCATTGATAATTCTTAGCACATTGAGACCTGCGATAACACCCGCATCCTTGGTGGCCTGGCGTTGAGAGTCATTGAAGTAGGCTGGCACAGTGATCACAGCATTGGTGACAGTGTAGCCCAAAAAAGCCTCAGCAGTCTCCTTCATCTTAGTTAGTACCATAGAAGAGATTTCTTCAGGATAAAAAGCTTTCTTTTCCCCTTTGTAGGACACCATTACCTTGGGCTTGCCTCCTTCATTGATTACTTGGAAAGGCCAAAGTTTCATATCTGATTGCACGACAGGATCATTAAATTTTCTGCCTATCAGACGTTTGGCATCAAAGACAGTGTTCTGGGGATTCATGGCTACCTGGTTCTTGGCTGCATCGCCGATGAGCCGCTCAGTATCAGTGAAGGCCACGTAGCTGGGGGTGGTGCGGTTGCCCTGGTCGTTGGCGATGATCTCCACCTTGCCGTGTTGGAACACCCCCACACAGGAGTAGGTGGTGCCCAGGTCGATGCCGATAGCTGTTCCCTTAGCTGCAGCCATGATTTTCCTAGGCCTGTGGGAAAAGAATGAGATAAAAGTTTTTCAGTGAGAACATTTTTTTATTTTCTTTAAATTTTTATTTATTTTTAACTGTGGTAAAACACACACAACATAAAATTTACCCTCTTAACCAATTTTTGGCATACAATTCAGAAGTAAGTCCACTCACATTGTTGGTCAACGAATGTCCAGAATTTTTATCTTGCAAAACAAATTTTATACCCATTAAACAACTCATTTCCCCTCTTCTCCCAACCCTTGGACCACCACTAGTCTACATTTTTTTTTTTTTGGCCTACTTTTTGTCTCTCAGAATTTGACTCTTCTAAGTACCTCACATGAGTGAAATTATACACTATTTTTCTTTTTGTGACTGGCTTACCTACCATAATATCTTAAAAATTCATCTACTTTACAGCATATGTCATAAGTTCTTGCATCTTTACAGCTGAATAACTTTTTCTGTATGTATATACCACATTTGTTTATTCATTCTTTCTGTGGCACTTAAGTGGTTTCCATTTTATGGCTATTATGAATAATCCTGCCATATAATCCCTGTACAAATATCTCTTCCAAACAAGGTTTTTGGACAAGATAGAAAAACTCCTAGCTAACAGGAATGAAGAGGGAGGGCAGTGGCATATTGATTTCAATTCCTCACAGGGCCTGACTCCACTGTCCTGTGTCTGTGATAGCTTACTCCTTGAAGGAAAGTTATGACCAACCTAGATAGCATATTCAAAAGCAGAGACATTACTTTGCCAACAAAGGTCCATCTAGTCAAGGCCATGGTTTTTCCTGTGGTCATGTATGGATGTGAGAGTTGGACTGTGAAGAAGGCTGAGCGCCGAAGAATTGATGCTTTTGAACTGTGGTGTTGGAGAAGACTCTTCAGAGTCCCTTGGACTGCAAGGAGATCCAACCAGTCCATTCTGAAGGAGATCAGCCCTGGGATTTCTTTGGAAGGAATGATGCTAAAGCTGAAACTCCAGTACTTTGGCCACCTCATGCGAAGAGTTGACTCATTGGAAGACTCTGATGCTGGGAGGGATTGGGGGCAGGAGAAGGGGACAACAGAGGATGAGATGGCTGGATGGCATCACTGACTCGATGGACGTGGGTCTGAGTGAACTCCGGGAGTTGGTGATGGACAGGGGGCGAGTCATGGGGTCGCAAAGAGTAGGACACGACTGAATGAACCGAACTGAATATGGTACAAGTCTCCTGCTGAACTAATTATTTTAAGTTCTAGTCTCCTCAAGAGACATCACTCTCCACAAGTGGGTTTAGCAACCCTGTCGGTCGTCTTTTACCCTCTATTAGGGATTGTTGAGATTTCGGCCAGTCTGAAGAATGCCGCTAAGAACCCAATCAAGCCCTCATGAGTTTTCTCAGGTAAGGTGGTGCTCTCTAAGACTTTCTCTAATCTTCTCAAAAACAGAACTCCTGTTATCTGGAGACAATAACCTACCAGCTCCTTCACTTTTTTTTTGGTAGCTCTAAGCAATCCAGCCACGTTTGCGGCCCTTAAAGGATGCCCCTTCCCTGACTAGCCAATGCCCCCATACCTATATTTAAACAAACTAGAGAAGTTTCCAATACCTCCTCAAACCGGGATCTACTAGTCTTGCCTATTGCCAGCCCATTCCAGTCACAGCACTTGTGACTCACCTAGTGTCCCGCCGCCTTCGATCCAGTTTGATACGGTTCGGATGGGGAGCCCCTATAACTTGGGGCTCCTTCAATAGCCAAACTGCGCAGGCGGTGTCCCCCCACCCCCCACCCGCCCCGCCCTGCGACTTTGAGCTGGGTCCAGACCTAGCATCCTAATTCTCTACTAGCCCGTGAGGTCAGAGGCAGCACCTCCATTGTAACGCGACTAGAGCAGGGCGGCGTCAACACCACCGCCCGAAGTCCCGACCCACCAGCCCCTCCTACCGCTTCCCCTCCCATTACCCCTTTCCGAGACAGTGCCAGCTAGCAAGTCCCAGAAGAGTCTGGCGAGTTCTGGGAGGAGTGGCATCCAGGGCGCCGATTGGTCCCAGAAAGCCAGGGGGCAGGACTTGAGGCGAAACCCCTGGAATATTCCCGACCTGGCAGCCCCACTGAACTCGGTCATTGGCTGACGAGGGAAAAGGCGGGGCTTGATGAAGAATTATAAACACAGAGCCGCCTGAGGAGAAACAGCAGCCTGGAGAGAGCTGATAAAACTTGCGGCTTAGTCCGTGAGAACAGCTTCCGCAGACCCGCTATCTCCAAGGACCGCCCCGAGGGGCACCAGAGCTTCACGTCGTTGATCCTGTGGGCCGTTTTCAGGTTTGAAGCTTATCTCGGAGCCGAAAAGGCAGGGCACCGGCATGGCGAAAAACATGGCTATCGGCATCGACCTGGGCACCACCTACTCCTGCGTAGGGGTGTTCCAGCACGGCAAGGTGGAGATCATCGCCAACGACCAGGGCAACCGCACCACCCCCAGCTACGTGGCCTTCACCGATACCGAGCGGCTCATCGGGGATGCGGCCAAGAACCAGGTGGCGCTGAACCCGCAGAACACGGTGTTCGACGCGAAGCGGCTGATCGGCCGCAAGTTCGGAGACCCGGTGGTGCAGTCGGACATGAAGCACTGGCCTTTCCGCGTCATCAACGACGGAGACAAGCCTAAGGTGCAGGTGAGCTACAAAGGGGAGACCAAGGCGTTCTACCCGGAGGAGATCTCGTCGATGGTGCTGACCAAGATGAAGGAGATCGCCGAGGCGTACCTGGGCCACCCGGTGACCAACGCGGTGATCACCGTGCCGGCCTACTTCAACGACTCGCAGCGGCAGGCCACCAAGGACGCGGGGGTGATCGCGGGGCTGAACGTGCTGAGGATCATCAACGAGCCCACGGCCGCCGCCATCGCCTACGGCCTGGACAGGACGGGCAAGGGGGAGCGCAACGTGCTCATCTTTGATCTGGGAGGGGGCACGTTCGACGTGTCCATCCTGACGATCGACGACGGCATCTTCGAGGTGAAGGCCACGGCCGGGGACACGCACCTGGGCGGGGAGGACTTCGACAACAGGCTGGTGAACCACTTCGTGGAGGAGTTCAAGAGGAAGCACAAGAAGGACATCAGCCAGAACAAGCGGGCCGTGAGGCGGCTGCGCACCGCATGCGAGCGGGCCAAGAGAACCTTGTCGTCCAGCACCCAGGCCAGCCTGGAGATCGACTCCCTGTTCGAGGGCATCGACTTCTACACGTCCATCACCAGGGCGCGGTTCGAGGAGCTGTGCTCCGACCTGTTCCGGAGCACCCTGGAGCCCGTGGAGAAGGCGCTACGCGACGCCAAGCTGGACAAGGCGCAGATCCACGACCTGGTCCTGGTGGGGGGCTCCACCCGCATCCCCAAGGTGCAGAAGCTGCTGCAGGACTTCTTCAACGGGCGCGACCTCAACAAGAGCATCAACCCCGACGAGGCGGTGGCGTACGGGGCGGCGGTGCAGGCGGCCATCCTGATGGGGGACAAGTCGGAGAACGTGCAGGACCTGCTGTTGCTGGACGTGGCTCCCCTGTCGCTGGGACTGGAGACGGCCGGAGGCGTGATGACCGCCCTGATCAAGCGCAACTCCACCATCCCCACGAAGCAGACGCAGATCTTCACCACCTACTCGGACAACCAGCCGGGCGTGCTGATCCAGGTGTACGAGGGCGAGAGGGCCATGACGCGGGACAACAACCTGCTGGGGCGCTTCGAGCTGAGCGGCATCCCGCCGGCCCCGCGGGGGGTGCCCCAGATCGAGGTGACCTTCGACATCGACGCCAATGGCATCCTGAACGTCACGGCCACGGACAAGAGCACGGGCAAGGCCAACAAGATCACCATCACCAACGACAAGGGCCGGCTGAGCAAGGAGGAGATCGAGCGCATGGTGCAGGAGGCGGAAAAGTACAAGGCGGAGGACGAGGTCCAGCGCGAGAGGGTGTCTGCCAAGAACGCGCTGGAGTCGTACGCCTTCAACATGAAGAGCGCCGTGGAGGATGAGGGGCTGAAGGGCAAGATCAGCGAGGCGGACAAGAAGAAGGTGCTGGACAAGTGCCAGGAGGTGATTTCCTGGCTGGACGCCAACACCTTGGCGGAGAAGGACGAGTTTGAGCACAAGAGGAAGGAGCTGGAGCAGGTGTGTAACCCCATCATCAGCAGACTGTACCAGGGGGCGGGCGGCCCCGGGGCTGGCGGCTTTGGGGCTCAGGGCCCTAAAGGGGGCTCTGGGTCTGGCCCCACCATTGAGGAGGTGGATTAGGGGCCTTACTTTTTGTCTGTCTGTAGTAGACCTATGGACTTTGGTCTTGCCCTGTATTTACTCCTGTGATGTGTCAGTTTGTTCTATGATAAGGTTGTAACCTCTAACTAGCTTGTTTTTGTTATTTCTGTATGTTATAATGAGTGTGTTCACCAGAATGTTTGCATTTTCACGCAAGTTGGTAATAAGGATGGCTTTCCGTGGGTTTTTTTTTGTTTGTTTCAAGTGAGTCAACACTGCCACCCTGTGTCCTGTGTTTTGCTTTGTAAACACACCAAAAGTCATAGAATTAAACATTTGTATACTTAAGGAATAAAAAGAAAATGATAAATGCAGATTGTTTGTTTATTTGGGGAGGGATAATGGCTTCTCTGAATGTCTGAATTCTATAGACCATGAAAGGGCAGTACTTCTGGAGATATATATGTTAGGCGCCATGGCTATAGCTATACCTTGTTGTGACTTTATTGTAGGTGGTAAATTATGTCCATAACAGAAAACAAATTCCAGGTGCCCCTTTTGATTTTGGTGAGGTTTGTTTTAGGGAAAAGTAGGGATGGGATTTGCAAAGGGTTTTGGGGAGGAGAAATGAGTGTGGGTTTAAAGGCAGTGTTGAGAGAGGTTTATGTTTCCTTCCTCTCTTATACTCATTTTGTGCAGAGCTGTTCATATTTAATCTGTGAGTCTTCCAGTCTTAAGTATAAATAAATTTAAGGGTGGACAAAAGAGTAAAAATGAGGTGCAGTTTAAAACTCCCTTTTATAAATCCCACCTGGGTGATCTAGTGTAAATTATTTAGCCTCTTAGTTTTGGTTGTTTCCTTTGAAAATAAAGCATTTGTCTGAATTGCCTCACTTCCAAAGTTCTAGATCATCACGAGCAGAAATGTGCTATAGGCAAGCATTGGCTTCAGCTGTGGTCTTTGAAGCTGGAGTTTTCCAAGTGAGGGTTTTAGGGAAGTGAGAAACTGAGTTTGGGGGCAAGGCAATAAAGAAGGATGCCAGGCACTGTACCTGGATCTTTGAGTCACCCCAGTAAGCCTCAGTAATTCTCATCACACCATTCTCTACCCTAGGTATTCTGAAGCTTTTTTCAGAGGTTAGCATACGGAGGTGGTCACTTAAGCTATCCAGGGCAAAACTAGGGAGAAACAAGTGATTTCGGGGCCAGGGTGTTTTTCCACTCTGCCTGAACACGGGTTGGTGTTGTATGGTTCCTGTCTGGCTTCAAGTGGTGATTTTACTCCAGTTTTAGGTAAAAGAGTCTGCCTTCAATGCAGGAGACCTGGGTTCGATCCCTGGGTCTGGAAGATCCCCTGGAGAAGGGAATGACAACCCACTTTAGTATTCTTGCCTGGAGAATTCACTGGAATGAGAAGCCTGGCGGGCTACAGTCCATGGAGTCACAAAGAGTCAGACAGGACTGAGTGACTAACGCTTTTTCACTGACAGTAGCCTTTTTTGTGCTTTTCACAGACAATCTGTAAACAAGAGAAACTGAATAACACATTTAATTATGAAAAAAAGGGAATAAAAGCTGTGCAGGGTAGAGCTTGGGAAATGGGTGTTCCTCCCACACAAGCCCTTCCCTAGGGGCTGCTTCTCACTGGAGCAGTTTAAAAGTCCTCACTTTGTTGCATTAGTCATATCCAGACTCTCTTGCTGCCCTGACTGTAGCTCAACAGGCTCCTCTTCCATTGGATTTTTTGGGCAAGAATACTGGAGTGGGTTGCCATTTCCTTCTCCAGGGGATCTTTTCCAACCCGGAGATCCAACCTGCATCTCCTGCATTGGTGGGTGGGTTCTTTACCACTGAGCCATCTGCGAAGCAACACTTTCTTTAGCCTGATTAGAATCTCAGCCTCTTTCCTTCCAAAAAGTGAGCCTGCGAATCTCAGCCTCTTTCCTTCCAAAAACTGAGCCTGCGAATACCAACTCCAGAATCACGCAACTTAGTTTCATGTTGTGTATTTTCCAATAAATTATCCTCCTCTGGGAAACCAAAACATTTTAGGAATGACAAAGTATGGGAAGCCCTTGTTAACGAAAAGATTGTAAAGGTAAAAAAAAAAAAAAGTATAGTTCTGGTTCCTGGGCCAATTCTCAAAGGCTGGTCTTACTAACAAGATATATGAACTATAATATGATGTTGTATGCTCTGAGCATAACTTCATAATATGTGCAGTTTAACTGCTGCAGCAGCAGAAATTGGGGGCTTGCTTAAGTTTTTAAAAACTTAACCTGCCAGATAATAGAATAAATCTTTAAATGTAAACCCCCATCTTATTTTTGGCTGCTCAGAGGGGCATGCAGGATCTTAGTTCCCTGACCAGGGATTAAACCCTCACCCCATGCAGTGGAAGCATTGGGAGTCTTAACCACTGAACTGCCAGGAAAGTCCCTCAAATCTTTCAACTTCAAATCGTTGGAGTTAGGGTTTGCCAATGTAGTGCTGCAGCTCTTTACCTAGTTTTTAATAAGTGACTTTCCATAGCTGTTATGTTCCATGGCACCTCACTCCAGTACTCTTGCCTGGAAAATCCCAGGGACGGAGGAGCCTGGTGGGCTGCAGTCCATGGGGTCTCGAAGAATCAGACGTGACTGAGCGACTTCCCTTTCACTTTTCACTTTGATGCATTGGAGAAGGAAATGGCAACCCACTCCAGTGTTCTTGCCTGGAGAATCCCAGGGATGGGGGAGCCTGGTGGGCTGCCGTCTGTGTGGTTTCACAGAGTTGGACATGACTGAAGTGACTTAGCAACAACAAGAAGCAACAAATGTAGTGGTATATTGAGACTATTTGGGAGGCTAAAGAAATACTCACACCCCCCCCACACCCTGGCTGTCCCCAATAAAGTCAGTCTTGGGAAGTAGGCCAAGGCATTGCATAGAATTAAAGCCACCACGATGTTTCAGCCAAAGTTGAGAAAAACCACTGTACCAGAGGCTATTCCTGATTATTTTTTAGAGGTATGGGGACAAGAGAGAGGGAGGAGAGGAAGGTGTTAGTGCTTCCAGGAGCAGCAGCTGGTGGCAAGGGATTTTCTGCTGTGAATCAAAGCTGGAAAGGCCTTAAAGTGTTGATTCACCGGCAGCAGTAGTAATGCTAAACTTTAGGGAAATTGCCACCAACAGCTTAATAGGCCAAAAAAGAGAATTCCTGAAGCTGGGTCAATTAATTTCATGAGTCCTCACTAGGGAAATGGCTCATTAGAAAGCAACATCAGGGCGTCATTTCCTGGCCCTCCAGCAGTTAGGACTCAGTGCTTTCATTGCCAGGGCCTGGGTTCGATCCCTGGTGGAAGTAAAATCCCACAAGCAGTGAGGCTTAGCCAAAGTAATTAACACAGAACTTACAAAAAAAAGATATGAGCCATGGAGGAGTTCGCTTGCTTAGGAGCCTTGCCCATGGAGAATTGTGGATGATTGCGGTGGAACCTTCATTATGGGCGTTAGCTGCGATACAGTCTTCCAGGCCATGAAGGGTTTCTGCAATGACCCTGTAGAAATTCGGCGCTGATTGAGAGGCAGTGTCAATGCTGTTAAAGAACAAAGCCCCTCAGACTGGAGGTAGCTTCGAGGTGTGTGGGCAGGAGTGGGGAGGCTGTTTTCCACCATCCACGGGTCTGGTGTGGCTGCGGGGCAAGGAAGATTTCTGGTACTCTATTACCAGTGAAGCACTGACAGGTCTGTGCTAGCTGCCCACAGTGGCTCATTGGTGATGGTGGGCTCAGCAATGCTTGGGGGGGGGGTGGGCATTCTGTTGGCCCTCATCCAGCGTGTTGGCGTCCTCCACACTCACTACACTATCCAGCACTTCCTCAGTGCACTCCCCTTATTGGAGAACCCCAACAAGCTGCCCCCAAAGGAGGGTACCAAGGCCCGAGGCTACCCCAGCTATCAGCAATATCACTAAGAAAGTGCCTCCGTGGGCGGTCCTCCTTGGTTCCCTCTGGAATGATCTATGTGGAAGCAAGAGCTGGCTCCCAGTTGGCCCATGGGACCCGCCAGAGAGGGCCCTTAACTGGTTCCCTTATCCCAGGTTGGGGGTGGGGGACCCCAGCTGCCCTGATGGATTGGTCCCTTCTCTCTCAGGGCACCCCAGCCCTAGCTCATATGTAACACACTCTCACCCCAGTCCCTTCGCATGGGGCTCTGATGAGTATTTAAAGCCCATTTTGAAATGCCTGTGTGTGGTACTCCTTGAGCCATCCATAGGTGGAGCCACTTCCTAGGACAAGGGGCAGAGGCCTCTCCGGGGACATATGAGCTGAAGGATTTGGAGTCGCACAGAGAGGTCTCTAATAATGGTTTGTGGGATGAAAAAAAAAAAAAAAAATGAAGAAGAGGGAAATGGGGAGTAACTGTTCACAAGTACAGAGTTTCAGTTGTGCAAGAGGGAAAAGTGGACGCAGCCACCCCCTGCCCTACAACGGTGCACCCCTTGTAGAATAAGGTTGGGGAAACACAGGATACCAGCCCCAGATAGCTGAGGAATTACTTAAGCCCAGACTTTTGCATCTTCCCATACACAGAAAAAGAGTAAATCCATTGACTTGAGATGTCTGATTTTCTTTAATTAACTTTTAATTTTTTAAAGCTGACTACACAGTCTTTGTTGCAAAAACCCTATATAGCCTGGCTTCTCCATTTCCTCTTCGGAGCTGAGAGGCTGCAACCCGGGCTAAAGTCTTCAGTTTTGTGCGTGTGTGTGTGTGTGTGTGTGTTTTAACATTTAATTGGAAGATAATTGTTTTACAATGTTGTGTTGATTTCTGCCGTACAACGTGAGCCGTAAGTATACATATATCCCCCTCTTCTTGAACCTCTCTCCCACCCCCATACTCTCATCCCACCCCTCCAGGTCCTCACGGAGCACCAGGTTGAGCTCCCTGGGTTACAGGGCAACTTCCCACTAGCTGTCTATTTCACACAAGACAGCATAAGTATTTCAAGGTCCTCGGTTTTGCCTGCAGAATAAAACAGAATTCTCCACTTTCAGGTTGTGCTGCCCCACCCACCCAGCCGCCCCCCTCCCCCGCAGTAGACAAAATTATACCTTAATAAAGCTGTTTATTAAAAAAGGACAAGAAATAATGTGCCTGACAGGTCTGTGGGCTGGAAGGGGGGGGGGTGCGAATTCAGATTTCGCTGGCTAGACACAGCGGGATGACAGTCCCTTGGAACGACCCCAATGCCTTGGTGGGACACGTGAGAACTAAAGACAAGACTTCGGGTTACACAAGCTGGGACTAGACCTCCAGAGAGGCCATCCAGGAAGTGTGCGCCCACCGGGCAGCGCTGGGGACTTTCTCCGGCCGGGCCAGTCAGGTCACCTGTCCTTTGAATTTAAAAATTCACAAAACGTCTCCGAATCTTTACCCAGAAGAATGTGAAACATTCTCTCGTGCCTCTCTTTCACATTGCTTTAGTCTTGTATGGACGAGTGTTGAGGGACATTCTGCGGGTCGAGACAGGCATCTCAGAAGACAGCTATGCCCGTCAGGCCCCGAAGCCGCGCCGCCGTAAATAAATAGCCCTGGCACCGCCCCTGCAGTTCTCTTTGTTCGGCGAACACGCACAGAGTGAAAATGGTTCCTCGGCGGTTCCCCAGTTGTCTGCTGCGGAACCTTCGCCAAACCAGGGGGAGGCTACAGCCTGCGCCGTCTTTGCACAGCTACCGGCGTGCAGGTACCTTGGGAACCCGTTGAGTGGGGGAACCGCAGTCTCGGGCTGAGCGGGATGAATTATTAATACAGACTAGAGTTTCTGATGTTTCTGTGACGCCACTGCTTGGAACTGACCCAGCCCAGGGCATGGGGGACTCGTCTGGAGTCGCCCAGGTCTCTGCTGACTAATTGCTTTCTTTCCAGGCTCCTGATTCTCGAAGGAGGGTCCGGGGCACCACGAGGGTGAGTGGATTGTGCGAGCTGGAGTGGCTGGCGGTTTCACTGGGGGAGGATGGGGGTGATGATGACTCCAGGTGATTCTGAGTGTCTCGCTGACGCCATCACCGCAGCGCGCTGACCACCTCCACCCCTGCCCCCCCGACCCGGGCTGGGATCTTTGGTATTTCGGCGCGGGGAGAAGTTCAAGAACTGTTCTTGATCTCGTATTTGTGTGTCTCATTTCTCCATTAGGAGTTAAAACGTCCTCCGGTGTGTTATTCTTAAAAGAAGGGTAAGTGTTAGCTATGCTGCCGTCTCTTCACAGGTTATCTTTTTTAACTCTTCAAACTTTTTTTCTCAGCCTTGCTAAACCTGCTTCGTCCACCCCTTTTCCTAGTATGTTACCCTACATACGGTGCTTTCTTGATGGAGGTATTTTCTGCAGTTCTAAATTTGTTTTCTCCTTTTCCCTCCTGAACTTTCCATCGCTAAACTCTTAATTTGATAAATCCTTAAGTTGGGGCTATCATCTCTGAATGTTCTAGATTCTAATGCTTTCCTTGATCCAGATCTCCCTAAATTGGGAATGATGATTTCTCAGACTAGAGTCTCTGATACTGGTTTTGATGTCAAAATTGATTTCTGACTCATTTAGGGAACTGGATACTTGGATATTTGAGAAGGGCTGGTGGGAAGGCTGTAACTCTGCTTGTTTTTCTCATTGGTTGTCCTCCTTTCATCTTTTTTCTAGCCTGAGAGCTTTGGAAGCCCAGCCAGGGCAGTACTCCTTCACAGAGATTCCAGGCTAGCCTGGTGACTGAAGGCCTAAGGTTTAGAATTCTCTTGGAGAAGCACTTTTGGGGTGGCTGGGATGTCCAGGTGATGGTTCCTGCCACTTCAGCAACAGGCTGGGACAAGAAGTGGAGAGCAACATGCCTTCTACCTGGGTACTGTGGTAAGTCTCTTCCTTGTTTTTCTCCCAGCTCCAGAGTGGTGATGATGAACTGGTTGGACTTCTCTGAGGATCTTTGAAACCACCTGATCCACTCGTGCTTCTTTCCTTCTTGTGTGGCAGTTTTCTTTAAAAAATAAAATTGGTATATAGTTACATTAGTTTCAGATACATGCTGTAATAATTGGATATCTATACATACTAGAAAGCGATTACTGCCGCAAGTCCTTTTTGGCTAATCACCGTTCTCTGTTAGTTACCAGTCCCTGTATCTATAACAGATTGATGCTCTAAGGCCAGCTACTTGCATGTTTTTAATATGTATTTCTTTTATTTTATGAAGTTTTAGGATTTTGCTGATGCAGAGGATGTCCTACCTGGTGTTGGTCAGATCCTTGGAACTTCACATGTTTCCTGCATGAACCTGTGTGAGCAGCTGTCAAACTCCGGTGGAGAGGGGATGGGCTGATTAGAAGTTTGGGGACCAAAGTCAATTAGGTGATCTTTATTAGAAAGATTGCAATAAAATGTTTTAAAGCAAATAAAAATAGGTGGGTCTGAGCAAAAACAAGAGGGTACAGAAAGGTTTAGGGATGTGAAAGTGAATGAGCATCAGTTGACATCTAGCTGTATGTACCTCTTTCCAGCTACATTACAAAAAACTAAAATTAGGTTTGTCACATATTGACACCAATGTTGAGGATTTCTAGATGGAGTACCATAATATTTTTAATATTTGAGGTTTTAATTATACTATTAACACAATTATTGAGTTTTCTTTTTGATAAATTGGTGAAAACATAGGTTGTCTGGGTATATTCTTAGAAGAAGAATAATCCTGGTGGTTGTCAGGAGCTGGGAATGAGGAAGTGAAGAAGTATGTAATGGGTATTGTTTCACTTTTACAAGGTGAAAGAGCTCATGGGGATGGATGGTGGTGATAATTGCTCAGTGTTATGAACATAGTTATTACCACTGAACTGTATGCCTAGAAGTGGTAAAGATTTGGGGCGGGATAAATTGGAAGATTGGAATTGATACATACACACCACTAAGTATAAAATAGATAACTAATAAAGACCTGTATAGCACAGGAAATTCAGTGCTCCGTAATAGTCTATAAGAGAAGAGGATCCCAAAGTGTATGTATAACTGATTCAGTTTACTGTATACTTGAAACTAACACATTGTAAATCAACTATACCCCAATAAATTTTTTTAATGGTAAAAACATGCTAATTTTATGTGTATTTCACCACAGTTTAAAAAATTGGAGAAAAAGTACCCTTTGCTCCTTTCTGTCACTGTCAGAAAGGTGATTCCCCACTAGCATGTATAGAGTATGCTGTGCTAAAGCTGTATTGTACATGTGTTTGGTAGGGGGCATTTGACTTTCTTTCAAGCTATAAACCTTGGGCTTCCCTGGTGGCTCAGATGGTAAATCCTCTGTCTGCAATGCAGGAGACCCGGGTTCGATCCCTGGGTTGGGAAGATCTGGAGAAGGAAATGGCAGCCCACTCCAGTATTCTTGCCTGGAAAATCCCATTGATCACGGAGCCTGGTAGGCTACCGTCCATGGGGTCGCAAAGAGTCAGACATGACTGAGCGACTTCACTTTCTTTCACTTTCAAGCTATAAACCAGTCTGATTCCCTGTACCCATTTGAAGTTGTGTTCCAAAATACTTCTCCAAAAGTAGAATTTCAGAGTTAAAGGATCTGGGCTTTTAAAAGTAATAGTGTATGTTCCATAATGTTGTCCCACTTTATTTTTTAATGTTAGTTTACTTAGTTGGCTGTGCCAGGTCTTAGTTGAAGCATCCAGGGTCTTTAGTTGTGGCATGTGGGATCTAGTTCCCTGACCACAGGGATTGAACCTGTGTCCCCAGCGTTAAGCGTGTGGAGTCTTAGCCACTGGACCACTAGGGGAGCCTCGTCCCAGTTTATACTCCAAATGACAGTCTCCTTCAGACTACCTATTTGTCTATGTCTACCATCACTGTTCTAGCTGGAGTGTACCAATTTCTGTATCTAATAAGTCATTTTTTTAAAATTGCACATCTTTTGCATTTATTTTTCTGTGGAACATTTACAGCTTGGTCACCACTCAGCAAAGATTTTTTTCCAACTTCTATTTAAGTCAATTTTGCCAGTTTTTTTTTCCTCCTTGAAATTGCCTTGTTAGGTACTCCTACAGGGCAAGGTCACTTGCTCCCATCGTTATTCTCTGACCTTGGGTTCTTTAATCTTCAGTCCAGTCTACCCAAGCCCATGTCCATTGAGTCAGTGATGCCATCCAACCATCTCATCCTCTGTCATCCCCTTCTCCTGCCCTCAACCTTTCCCAGCACCAGGGTCTTTTCAAATGAGTCAGTTCTTCCCATCAGGTGACCAAAGTATTGGAGTTTCAGCTTCAACATCAGTCCATCCAATGAACACCCAGGACTGATCTTTAGGATGGACTGGTTGGATCTCCTTGCAGTCCAAGGGACTCTCAGGAGTCTTCTCCAACACCACAGTTCAAAAGCATCAATTCTTTGGTGCTCAGCTTTCTTCACAGTCCAACTTTCACATCCATACATGACCACTGGAAAAACCATAGCCTTGACTAGACGAACCTTTGTTGGCAAAATAATGTCTCTGCTTTTTAATATGCTGTCTAGGTTGGTTATAACTTTCTTTTCAAGGAGTAAGTGTCTTTCAATTTCATGAAGTCAGCCACTGTTTCCCCATCTATTTGCCATGAAGTGATGGGACCCGATGCCATGATCTTAGTTTTCTGAATGTTGAGTTTTAAACCAACTTTTTCATTCTCCTCTTTCACTTTTATCAAGAGGCTTTTTAGTTCCTCTTCACTTTCTGCCATAAGGGTGGTGTCATCGGCATATCTGAGGTTATTGATATTTCTCCTGGCAATCTTGATTCCAGCTTGTGCTTCCTCCAGCCCAGCGTTTCTCATGATGTACTCTGCATATAAGTTAAATAAACAGGGTGACAATATACAGCCTTGATGTATTCCTTTTCCTATTTGGAACCAGTCTGTTGTTCCATGTTCAGTTCTCACTGTTGCTTCCTGACCTACATACAGGTTTCTTAAAAGGCAGGTCAGGTGGTCTATTTGCTTAAGGTCACAGACAGGTATTGTGGTAGGAGATAGATGGGCACCTGGGCTGGACAGCTGGTGTTTGTCAAGTGGAGTAAAATTGAAGCTTTGTTCTCACCCAGACACTCCAAGGACAAAGCTAGTGGCAGAAGCTGAGCTGAGTTCTGCTAAAATAAAGACCGTTCGCAGGAAGTTTCCCTGGGGGTCAAAAAAGGAGGGGGATGCTGCCCCATGATAAGCTCGGATATCCCTCCACAGGCGTCTGCGGTGGACTCCACCTTGGCAAAAAGTTGCACACATCTTGGGGAGGGTCTTAGGGACTGGTCTGGTGTGAAAAAAGATAATTGGACAAGTGTAAACAGAGACCCAGATCTGTCCTATATGTGTATTTAATTTTTACTGCACTCCTCAGACCGGATACTCATCTGTCTTTCTGCCTTAAAAGTGAAAATGTTCCTGAGTTGTGTCTGACTTTTCGACTCCATAGACTAGCCCGCTAGGTTCCTCTCCATGGAATTCTCTAGGCAAGAATACTGGAGTGAGTAGCCATTCCCTTCTCCAGGGGATCTTCCCAACCCAGGGATTGAATCTCTCCCATTATGGGCAGATTCTTTCCAGTCTCCAGGGAAACCCTGCTTTCTGCTTCACTTCAATCTTAAATAAACTGTTTTTCTCTGTGTGCTCTCTCACGTGTGCTGTGTACCTACTAAAAATGAGGTGTGTTCTTTTCAACCCAGTGTTTCCACTTCTGGTAACACACCCTAAACACAGTCATACAGATTAATGTACATGAATCCTTGATGTTACTGATTGTAATGGGGGAGAAAAAAGAGGCTCAAGTGTTCTCCAGTAGGAAAATGGTATATTTACAATATACCATGTGTTACATGCAGAGGTAATATGCCTAACATACCAGTGTGGATTAATCTCACAATATGAAGGAAAAAAGCAAATCACAGAAAAATAGTATGTAATGTGAAAACATCACTAAATAACACATTGTCTAAAGGTCCTACTGTGTACCACAGGAACTATATTCAATATTCTGTGATAAGTCTAATGAGAAAGAATATGAAAAGGAATGTGTGTGTGTGTGTATATATATATATATATATACACTACATATGTATGTATAACTGAATTATTTCACTGTATAGCAGAAATTAACATTGTAAATAAATTTAAAATATATGCATTGTTTGGAGTTAAGTATCACAGTAAAACAGAGAAGGCAATGGCACCCCACTCCAGTACTCTTGCCTGGAAAATCCCATGGACAGAGGAGCCTTATAGGCTGCAGTCCATGGGGTCGCTAGGAGTCGGACACAACTGAGCGACTTCCCTTTCACTTTTCACTTTGATGCATTGGAGAAGGAAATGGCAACCCACTCCAGTGTTCTTGCCTGGAGAATCCCAGGGACGGGGGAGCCTGGTGGGCTGCCGTCTATGGGGTCGCACGGAGTCGGACACGACTGAAGTGACTTAGCATAGCATAGCATAGCATCACAGTAAAAAAATGCATAGGATTGTTAAATGCTAAATTCAAGGTGGGGTGAGTATGGAGAGATGTATTCAAGGAAGTATATGAAGGGTCTATGGGAGCTCGTTGTGCAATTCATATTTTTGTATGTCCGAACTACTTAATAACTTAAATGTGGTTTGGAACCTGTGAATCTCAGAGGGCTGAACACAGGCAAAAGCTTAAGTCAGCCCCAGGGATGCCTCCAGACAGGGAGCTCCCTTGGAAGACAACTGTTAGCAAGATGAGCCAAAATAAAAAACATCCTCAGGAGAACAAATCAGCAGGTGACTTTACAACCAAGAAACTCAGATGGGGAGCATGCTTGTAGACTGCTGCTGCTGCTAAGTCGCTTCAGTTGTGTCCGACTCTGTTCGACCCCATAGACGGCAACCCACCAGGCTCCCCCGCCCCTAGGATTCTCCAGGCAAGAACACTGGAGTGGGTTGCCATTTCCTTCTCCAATGCATGAAAGTGAAAGTGAAGTCACTCACTCGTGTCCTACTCTTTGCAACCCCATGGACTGCAGCCTACCAGGCTCCTCTGCCCATGGGATTTTCCAGGCAAGAGTACTGGAGTGGGGTGCCATTGCCTTCTCCAAAACCTAGCCAGGCCTAATTCCATGGCCCCAGCCCTTGTCCTCAGCAATGGTTCACACCCTGAAGTGTGGGTTCTCTCTAGATCCTAACAAATCCACCTCTTATTGCTTTGTCTCTCAATGAATTTTTGCAATGCGACATCGGAGCCTGAGTTTCATTAGTTTTGGCTGGGCTTGAGTCGCGGGAGAAAGCCGAAGGACAGGAGGAAAAAGCAGTGGGGAAAATGTGCCAAGGAATCCCCCTCATAGCCCGCCGGAAAATTTGCTAAATATCTGACCGGTGCTCACAGTTTCATTGGTCTGATCCTTGGCACAGAGAAGAGAAAGGACAGAAGAACCCCCACCGGCTTGTGTAACAGCTACTGGGGCTCCGCAGATAGCGCCTTTGGGACATGCTGAGGAGTAGCCTCTCCAGAGTCCCTCAGTTGTGCCCACTGCCGCCCGCCTGTTCGAGGGAGGTTCAAGGAAACAAGAAACGAGAGATTGTAAAGGTCCCTCCAGCCATAGGAGCGAGGACCTCTTACCTTAACTGGAGATCTTCTGGAATCTGAGACTAAAGTTGTTCAAAGAGATAAAGAGGCTAATTCAGTCCACTGGTAGAGAATTAGTAACCTGGAAGAATCATCCATAATGTGGAGTAGAGAAAACAGAAATGAGTAGCATGAAAAGGAATTGATAGGAAAGATGAAATGAGCCACTCCAGCATTTGGCATTGTTTGCTTAGAGCTGCTCTCACCTTGCTGGTTTGTTTTAATGCTCCAGTGAGAACAATTGCAGACACAGTGGCTAGTTCTGTCCAGTGGCATCTGTGGGCATGTGGCTTTCAGCAGCTCAGGGCCATCTGTTTCTTTCTTTCTTTTTTAATTTATTTAGTTAATTTATTTGGCTGCACCGGGTCTTAGTCACTGCATGTGGGATCTAGTTCCCTGACTAGGGAACTAGTCTTAGCCACTAGATCACCAGGGAAGTCCCTGTTACTTTGTTTATTGTACTTTGACCATTAACCTCATAGTTTCCCAAAACAGTCTTCTGATTGTGTTATTTCCCAAAGAATAGGGACAAAGAGATTATCCTAAGGGTTAAAGTACCTGCTGACTCTTAAAAGTGTTAAATTTTATTGGCCCCTGTCAGATGACTCTCAGGTGAGAATAGGTCATATTTCAAGACTGTTTATTGCCTGTCATTAAACCATTAACTTCTAAATATAGTGAGGATAGAGATGTCAGCCAGTTATCAAACAGTTATGTGCTGATAAATAACCACAGAGGGAGCTGTCTTTAAAAGGCCATGCAACAATGTCGGGTACCACCCGGGATCTGGAGTCTCCCATTTCCCAGCAGCATGCAGGGAGAGGCTGAGCTCCACACTGGGTTGATTGCTTCTATAGTTGCTTTTTCTTTTTTTTTTAATGTTTGGCTGCATTATGTCTTAGTTGAGACATGTGGGATCTTCACTGTGGCACTCGGGCTTAGGTGCCCCGTAGCATGTGAGATCTTAGTTCCTGACCAGACCAGGGATCGAACCTACAACCTCTGCATTGCAAGGCGGACTCTTAACTACTGGACCACCAGGGAAGTCCTGATTTCTTCTAAAGGAAGCTGAGCAACTGTTATAACCTCCTTTTAAAAGAGGCTGATTGCTTCTTACATTTCTTTTATTAGGAAACTTTTAAAACAGTAGGAAGAATATAAATACCCATATACCCACCACCTAATCCAGTACTGCAACATTTTCCCACATATGAAAATATGGCAAATGGAAAAAAATATATATATATTAAATTAATGTATGTGTGTATACATATACACACACATATAAAATATATATATTTAGCAGGTGCATTTCAATGTGAATTATAGAGATCAAGGCATTTTATGCTTAATATTTCAGCATGCATACCCAAAATCTAAGGACATTTGCCTACAATATGATTATGCCTGAGAAAATTAATAATTCCTAATATTACTTAATGGGCTTCTCAGATGGCTCAGTGGTAAAGAATCCACCTGTCAATGCATGAGACCCAGGTTTGATCCCTGGGTCGGGAAGATCCTCTGGAGAAGGAAATGGCAACCCACTCTAGTATTCTTGCCTGGGCAATCTTATGGACAGAGGAGCCTGTCGGGCTACAGTACATGGGGTCTCAAAAGGGTCAGACATGACTTAGCAACTAAACAACAATATTACTTAATACTTAATAAATATTCAAATTTTTCAACTGTTCCCCAAAATTCTTTTATGGTAATTGTTCTTTCAAGGGCCAGTATTCTTGAATCAAGGATCAAGCACTTTATTTTACTGTTAGATCTTGTTAGTCTCTTTATTCTAGAACAGTCCCCTTCTTTCTGTGACAATGATCCTTTGAAGAGACTTGGGCAGTTGTTTTGTAGGATACTCCACATGTTGGTTTCATCAAACTGTACTCTCATGGTGTTTTTAACTTGTTCCTCAAGGTTCTGCTTTTTCTTTAACCTAGCAATTACTCTTAAAGGCCTAATTAGATTCCTTTTTTTTTTTTTTTTGGCTGCATTGAGCAGCTCTGTGGGATCTTATTAATAGTACCCCAACCAGGGATTGAACCACTGGACCACCAGGGAATTCCCTTAAAGGCCTAATTAGATTCTGATTACATGGTTTGGGCAAGAATACTTCATGAATTACACCAGGTATTAGTTTCCTACGGTGCTATAACAAATTACTACAAACTTGATGGTTTAAAAAAAAAAGATATGTCGTCCTTCACAATTCTGGGAGCCAGAAGTTCAAAACAAAAAAATCAAGGTGTCCACAAGGCCTGGCCCACTCCAGAGACATGAGGGAAAAATCTGTTCCTCCAGCTTCTGGTGGCTGCTGGCATAACTTGACTTGTGGCCACTGTGGAGTCTCATCCCAAGGTCACAAGCGTGAGGTCTTGCACCAAGGCCAATGAAGTAGAGCCCAGAACCAAGGTCACCTCTGAAACTGACTGAGCCCCTTTGTAACTGTTGTCAAAAGCTTGCTGATCATCATCATCAAGCTTCCTGACCCCAGTTAAGCAAAAATGCCCACCCTGGTAGTCACTCTACAAGGCCCTAACCCATTACCTAATGCCACTCTTCCAGCAGAAATTTTGTCTGGAGACTATAAAAATTGGCTACTAACTCATGAAACGGGTTGGCTCTCCCTTGAGCTGGCCCACTGTTTTAACAGCATCCCATTGACTCTCCCTGGTCTGTTAGGAGATCGGCCTACTGTGCTCTCAGCACTCTCATTATCTCTGCTCTTTGTTCATAATAAACCCACTCCCTTCTGAAATGCTCTGTGTCTGGAAATTCTTTTCCAACTCGCACTTGGACCGCTGTGACAGCCACATCACTCCAGTCTCTGCCTCTGTGTCACACTGCTTCCTGCTCTATACTTGTGTGTACTGAGTCTTCTTCGGCCTCCCTCTTAGAGTGATAAGTGTGATTGCATTTAGAGCTCTCCCAGACAACCCAGGAAGATCTCCCCATTGCAAGACCCTTGATTTAATCACATCTGCAAAGACCCTCTTTATCCCAGTGTAAGATAACCACACGTTCCAGGGATTAAGGCATGAATATCTTTTGTTGTTGTTTAGTCAATTCAGTCGTGTCAGACTCTTTGTTACCCCATGGACTGCAGCACACCAGGCTTCCCTGTCCTTCAGGGATATCTTTCAGGCAATCATTTTTTTCAGTCTACCAAAAAGTTCTATGTACTTCACAGGGCTTTGTGTCAGGGGGATCATAATGTCTACTTGTTCCATTATTCTTGACCTTAGTTTGATCACCCGGTTAAAGTAGCAACCCCTAGGATCTCTTCCTTGTATAAGTACTTTTTGCCCTTTTGAGTGGCAAGATGGTTTATTTCTTTGGCAGTGTTACCAAACCATGTTTGTCTGCCTGATGCACAGCAAGCCAAATGCTAGGTTTGCAGCAGAGGGCTTATTCATAAAGCAGCCAACCAAGGGATGAGAGGACAAGCCTCAAATTTAATTCCCAAAAGACAAGGGGCTTGGGATATTCATGGGATAAAGCTGAGGTGTGGTGAAAGGTAATTGGAGATAAGAGGTGCTGTGATCAACATTCTGCACGGGAACAACTAAGCTACAGGCCTCTTATTGGGACCTGTGTTTAGAAAATGACTGCAAGCTCTGAGAATGAAGCTTTTGTCCCTCTGATGTCAAAATGTCATCCAGCAGACACTCGTGCACGTCCAGATGGAGAGTCTTAACTGGCTCTAGCTCAAACCAGACACAGCCAGCTCCAAGTCTCAAAAAACAACTTGGGCAAACATTGTTTGGGCTATGTGGCATTTGGAGGACAGGCAAGTTTCTGTAAAAACAAAGTGAGCTTGGTCAGTGAAGGCAGGTTACTATTATTACTTATTAATGGCTAACTACTGACTACCCTTGGTTTCAGCACCATGTGAATGAATATCCAACCTCCATCACAGTTAACCTAATGATTTTGGCATCCACTGATGATCTTTGCCTGTGTAGGGAAGGGGAAAGTTTTCCTTGACCTTCTTAGGGTCCCAGGCTCCTTCTGAAAAATCAACCTGACAAAGACAGATTGACAGGAGAAAAGTATACATATTTAAGTTTTACATAACACAAGCCTTCATAAAAAAAATGAAATCCCAAAGACATGGCAAAACATACTTGCTTATATGTTAGGTTGAATGAAAGAGGCAATTGTGGGAAAGTGTCTAAACTACGTGGGGAGGCTAAAGGAAGATAAGGATTATTTTAACAAGTTCTGTTTTTGTTGCAGAATCTTCCTTCCCTAACTGGGAACTTAACCCAGGTCATGGCAGTGAAAGCACTGAGTCTTCACCACTGGGCCTCTCGGAAATTCCCAAGTTTTGTTTGTACAGAATTCTCTTGGTCTCAGCTTTTTGTTCTCCTGGTTCAGGGAATTCAGTTCAGTTCAGTCACTCAGTTGTGTCTGACTCTGTGACCCCATGGACTGCAGTTTGCCAGGCTTCCCTGTCCATCACCAGCTCCCACAGCTTGCTCAAACTCATGTCCATCGAGTTGGTGATGCCATTCAACCATCTCATCCTCTATCATCCCCTTTTCTTCCTGCCTTCAATCTTTCCCAGCATCAGGGTCTTTTCCAGTGAGTCAGTTCTTTGCATCATGTGGCCAAAGTATTGGAGCTTTAGCTTCAGTATCAATCCTTCCAATGAATATTCAGGACTGATTTCCTTTAGGATTGACTGGTTGGATCTCCTTGCAGTCCAAGGGACTCTCAAGAGTCTTCTCCAACACCACAGTTCAAAAGCATCAATTCTTCGGCACTCAGCTTTCTTTATAGCCCAACTCTCACATCCACACACGACTACTGGAAAAACCCTAGCTTTGACTAGACAGACCTTTGTTGGCCAAGTAATGTCTTTGCTTTTTAATATGCTGTCTAGGTTCAGGGAGGGTGCCTTTCAAATGGGAACTGTCATTCAAGTTTGCAAAATGATGATTTTCCAATTTGGTTACTTTTTCTATACTTATTTTTATATTCTCCTATAAAATAAATAATCTCTCATCAACTGGTACTTTAACCTGAATTACTTGTTCCTGCAAAGGTAAGGGAAATGATTCATTCTTTTCCTCTATTTATAGTATCATGTAAGAGGTTGGTATTAAAGTGTAAAAGGATCCTCCAGTGGTGGTAAATGAATTTCCCCTCTTTTTTGTATACACAGGTCCAGGAAATTTTCCTTTGGTTCCTTATGACTGTATCAAATGCCTCATTGAGACTCAGACATCCTGAGACACTGGCCTCCCCTTGATCTCTCCTTTTAGAGCCATGAGCAAGGAACTGCCACTGGGGTTGGCACGACATCCTCAGTGAACCCGTGTTAGTTATTGTCTACCGGGCTTCTACCTCCAATGGCGAGGGCACTTGAACAGCTTGAGGAATTCCAAAATAACAAAAGCAAGCTTGGTGAAGGTTGAACAACATTCCTTAAATTGGTTGATAGGAATATCACCAAGTTAGCTGGGCTTGATACTGAAGCACAAAGGTGATTGCACATCTTCACTCTTCCCTCCAACCTTCCCTCTCTCGATACACATTGGGTTGGGTCATTCACTATGGGCACCACCTTTGTGGTTGTATTTTTACCGAATTACCCAGAGGTCATTTATTTATCTTTTTCCTTCTGTTTATTTATCTTTTCATTTCCTTCTATGTAGTTTTTGTGGGTGTGCTAAGTTGCTTCAGTTGTGTCTGACTCTTTGTGACCCGGTGGACTACAGTCTGTCAGGCTCCTCTGTCCATGGGGATTCTCCAGGCAGAAATTCTGGAGTGGGTTGCCACGCCCTCCTCCAGGGGATCTTCCCAACCTAGGGATGAAACCCATGTCTCTTGTCCCCTGCACTTAGAGACAGGTTCTTACGCCACCATTTAGTTTAAAAATATTTATTTACTTGGGTGAAGCATTCGAGATCTTTAGTTGCTGCATGTGAACTCGGTGTCATGTGGGATCTAGTTCTCTGACCCGGGATTGAACCCGGCCCTCCTGCTTTGGGAGAGTGGAGTCTTAGCCACCGGACCACCAGGGAAGTCCAGTTATTTCTGATAAGTATCTATTTCTCCATCTGTGTCAGAAAAGCAGGGCGGATCCTCTGCCCCCAGTCAGGCCGCCTGTGTTTTCCTCTTCATATTTCTTCTCTCCGACATCCCCATGTCCCCCCCGTAGGCCCGCAGACTCCGCCTCTGTATGTATGTCCTGTGTGGTAACAACGTGGTTTACCGGCCCAGGTAAAGTACTATGAACACATCAGTTTACTTTGAGAACTGGCAACGAAAGGGGAGAAAGGAGGCATTTATCCTGCCTTTCCCATATGAACCATGCTTCAGGGTAACCCAACAACCTTGATGAGGGACACTTCTTTTTCATTAAAGCATTCCAGTTAATAAGTGAAGAGAAAATAATATAATTCAAAAGCCAGTATTTCATAACCCCTCCTGAAATAACTGATTCAGGCAAAACTCATCTGTGTACGTAACTGTCAGTTAGAAGGTTGATGGGGAAACCTTACACAGCAGAGTTAATGGCTATCTGAACACACCACTTACCCTCAGCTTTACTCAAGAGAGGGACCAGCAAGCAGGACTTGGTCCTGAGGGAGCACAACAGGAAACACACGGCACCTGAGAAGGAATCTTGTCCTACGCTCCTCCTCACCCGGAGGAATCCAAATCTAATTAAACCTTCAGGTTTGGTAAGTGGAAACACAGGGGATGGAGGAAAAAGTTAAATGACACTCCATTCTACAGGACATTCTACAGGACAAAATGAACCTCCTTCTGTGTAGATGGTATCCAAAAAAATAAAAGAGAGAGAGAGAAAAGAGAGGAGAGGTGAACTACTGTAGATTAAAAAGATTTAAGAAATATCAAATGCAACGAGTAGATTTTCTTGAGATCCTGGTTTGAACAAATCAACTAAAATAAGATATCTGAGGAAATTTGAATAACCAACTTGGGTTTTAGAGTATATCACAGTTATTGTGAATGTTTTGGGTGTGCAAAAGCATTCAGTTCAGTCGCTCAGTCATGTCCGACCCCTTGCGACCCCATGGACTGCAGCATACCAGGCTTCCCTGTCCATCACCAACTCCGCAGCTTGCTCAAACTCATGTCCATCGAGTCGGTGATGCCGTCCAACCATCTCATACTCTGTTGTCCCCCTGCCTTCAGTCTTTTCCAGCATCAGGGTCTTTTCAAATGAGTCAGTTCTTCACATCAGACGGATTTCTTTTAGGATTGACTGGTTTGATCTCCTTGCAGTCCAAGAGACTCTCAAGAGTCTTCTCTAACACCACAGTTCAAAAGCATCAACTCTTCAGCACTCAGCTTTCTTCATAATCCAACTCTCATATCCATACATGACTACTGGAAAAACCCTAGCTTTGACTAGATGGACCTTTGTTGGCAAAGCAATGTCTCTGCATTTTAATATGCTGTCTAGGTTGGTTATAGCTTTTCTTCCAAGGAGCAAGTGACTTTTAATTTCATGACTGCAGTCACCATCTGCAGTGATTTTGGAGCCCAGAAAAATAAAGTCAGCCACTGTTTCCATTGTTTCCCCATCTATTTGCCATGAAGTGATGGGACGGATGCCATGCTCTTAGTTTTCTGAATGTTGAGTTTTAAGCCAACTTTTTCACTCTCCTCTTTCACTTTCATCAAGAAACTCTTTAGTTCTTCTTCGCTTTCTGCCATAAGGGTGGGGTCATTTTTGTATCTGAGGTTATTGATATTTCTCCCGGCAATCTTGATTCCACCTTGTGCTTCATCCAGCCTGGCATTTCGAATGATGTACTCTGCATATAAGTTAAATAAGCAGGGTGGCAATATACAACCTTGACGTACTCCTTTCCCTATTTGGAACCAGTCTGTTGTTCCATGTCCAGTTCTAACTGTTGCTTCTTGACCTGCATACAAATTTCTCAGGAGGCAGGTCAGGTGGTCTGGTATTCCCATCTCTTTAAGAATTTTCCAGTTTGTTGTGATCCACATAGTCAAAGGCTTTGGTGTAGTCAATGAAGCAGATGTTTTTCTGGAACTCTCTTGCTCTTTCGATGATCCAACGGGTGTTGGCAATTTAATGATTCCTCTCTGCCTTTTCTAAATCCAGCTTGAACATCTGGAAGTTCACAGTTCACGTACTGTTGAAGCCTGGCTTGGAGAATTTTGAGCATTACTTTACTAGTGTGTGAAATGAGTGCAATTGTGTGGTAGTTTGAACATTCTTTGGCATTGCCTTTCTTTGGGATTGGAATGAAAACTGACCTTTTCCAGTCCTGTGGCCACTGCAATAGCATTATGGTTATGTAATAAAATGTAATAAAAAAAAGAATGAGATGCATACTTAAGAATGTAGGGGTGAAATGTCATGAGGTCTGGGATTTGTTTTAAAATACTTCAACAAAGAAAATAGACAAAAGGATCAGATGATGCAACGTGGTAACATCTTGATTAACTGCTGAAACTGGATGTTGTGGTACTTGAGGTTCACTAAGCTATTTTCTCTAATTTTGTATTTTTGAAAATGTCTATAAAATGAAAAATCAAGTATTACATTGTTGACCACAAACTCTGGATAGAACATAACAAAATTACACCTTGTCTTTACACCCAGTAGGATATATTCTACTTCTTCCGTCAGATAGAATAAATTATTCTAACATTTTCTTATAAATGCAGTTGAAAGTAAAAGATATCTCTAACTGCAAATGAATGCGGCCCTCATCTCTTTATGATAAAGACATAAAGAATGTCTTGAGGACTTTCCTGATGGTGCAGTGGATAAGATCCCACCTGCCAATGCAGGGTACACAGGTCTGATCCCTGGTCCAGGAAGATTCCACATGCTGAGGAGCAACCAAGCGGTGTGCCATAACTACGGAGCCTGAACTCTAGAGCCAGAGAGCCGCAACTACTGAAGCCCGAGTGCCTAGAGCCTGTCCTCCACAAGAGAAGCCACCACAATGAGAAGCCTGAGCACCACTAGGAAGAGTAAGTTCCACTCACCGCAACTAAAGAAAAGCCCACACAGCCACGACGACCCAGCACAGCCAAAAAAAAAAAAAAGTCCTGAACATTTCTACCATCTTATCCAGGCATTGCATTTTCTTTCCATACAGAGGAAAGCTGTGGCTGTCCCACTCAGCTGCAGGCTCTTTTCACAGCATCTGCTCTAGGACGAAATGCTATTTTCACATGTAATTGCCACAGTGCTTATTTCTCTGCCAGGCTGGCCTGGGAGAAGCTTCTCACCTGCATTTTACACACCTTCTCCCTGCTTCATGGAGGACAGCTTCTCATCCCACCTTAGAATTACAATGCAGCTGGTTTTTAATTATCTTACGAGGTTCCTCCTCCTGCTCCTCATTACACCTGTGAAGAGCGAACTTCTTCTGTGATAGGAAAGAGTATGAAGTCAAAAAGGAGGATTTGCCTTGCCAGAGTCACAGATTTTCACAGTCAATAAGCACACTAGCTTCCTTACCCAAGTTCACGCCCCATCCCACACGTGTGCACGGGGAAAACAGATACGAAGACGCGCAATGACAGAAACAGAGAGACACTGCAAATATTCATTCTCCTTCATTAAAATGTTAAGTTACAAACATTTTGATTCATAAATAATCAAAGTGCATGGTGCCCCTCATCCTCTCTTGAAGCCAAATGTCCTGCCCTCCTAGCGCTTTCATCAACCCTCTCCAAAACCAGTATTTTACCCCAAAGAGGTAAGTCTTCCCAAGTTCCCTGAGTTCACATTTATTTAATGCTACAGGCCCACCTAGCCCTGCCCAAGAAAAGGACCAGTCATTGTCCCAGGAGGGCAGAAAGGGCAGGGGGTGCACAATGTGGAAGGGAAGCGCTCCCAGGTGCGGGCAGCTCCTCCTGGGTGGGAGAAGCCAGGTTTTTAGTCTTAAAGGAATCATCTCCCTGTCAAAGAGAAGTTGATTTTGCAAAAGGCTAGCGTCGAAAGGAAGGTAGAACTGTCCTCTAGGCTCCTCCAGCAGACCCTCTGCAGACCCACGGTCCTGAGGCTCAGTTCAGGGCCCTCTGCCCCCATGGCAGGTGCACAGTTCACAGTGTTCCGTAGACGCTGACTTTGACCAGAGAGATGCTCTCCATGTACTGGTTCCGGCCTTTCTCATACAGGACGTAGAGCTGTGGGGCCTCATCCTTCCCATCCACGTTGCCCTCCAGGGTGGTCAGCGATGAATAGCCACTGGGCCCCGGCCACAGCTGGACCGTCTCCTTCCTCCAGGAGGTACCATTGCTGAAGCTCCAGCGCAGGGTCAGGTTTACTCCTGGGAACAGCAGCAGAGTCAGGGAGATGAAGGGCTTCCCTCCTGGACAAGGCGGCCTTCTTTCGGTCACAGGGGCTCCCCTGCCCACCCCACACCACCTGGCATATACTCACGGAACTCTGGATGGGCTGGGTTGGAGAAGAAGACAATGCCAGAGCTGGTGGCTACAGCCCCTGCAGCTACCACAGGGTCCACGAGCTCCGTGTCAAAGGTCACATCCCGAGGCCTCAGGGTGTCACAGGCGTCGTAGCTGCGGAGGATGATGCGGCAATGGCAGTGGTAGTTGTTTTGGTTCCGCGCGTTGATGACGACTGAGCCATCGGGGAGCTCGTAGGGCTGAGTGGAGGAGAGGGCTTCAGGAAGACCCAGGGCAGGGGCAGGGCCCAGGGCCCCATCCCTGAGGGAGCAAGGCTGGCTGGCACAGAGCTGGGCAGCCAGACCCGGGGTCTGAGTAAAATGGGCCTCTGGAGGGCAGAGCAGGTCGGGCGGGTGGGGAACAGGTGGAATCCTCACCTGGCACTCATCGGGGTTGAAGTCATTTTCCCGCTTGGGCTGGCCGTAGGGGATGCCACTGACCCCACCTCCGTAGCGCCAGGAGACGCCATGATCATCGCTGAGCAGGCAGAAAACCCCATCCCGCTCCAGCGTTCCGTGGCCACACACGATAAGTCGGCCCTTCCGAGGCTCCCGCTGTTTCTGTGGGGAAAGGATCGGGATGCTGCAGACAGAGACACTGAGGAGGCTCAGAGGCAGGGAAGGGGGACCCCTCACCTAAGTTTGAGGATACACCCAGTCCCCTTCCGTTCTGTCCTTGCTGTGGGTCCCGCAAGCCTTGCAAACACCCACTGACTGAATTTAGCTTTTTGGCAGAATAAACTCCTTGGGGGCATACAGGGTATACTCTGGACAGGCTGTGCGAAGGACAAGGAGGCCTAGCCACAGGCATCAGATGGAAGCTTAAACCCAACCTGTGTTCATGGACCAAGCTGTGGCCCATGGCACAGGCTTGTGTCTGCCCAAATGAAGGAGTTTTTTTCCCTAATCTGCATGGGGTTTTCTAATTTTTTTCTAATCTGTACATGGATTCAGTTCAGTTGTTTAGTCATGTCCGACTCTCTGTGAGTCTGTGGACTGCAGCATGCCAGGGTTCATGGATTGTTACATGGTTTGGGGCAGCCCTGTGGACAACCCCCAGATGGAATGCCACTGGCAAAATTCCACCTTCCCTGGGTAGAATGTTCTTCCCAGGATGTCCCTTTCTTCCACGGAATCCCATCTAAGACAGAAAAATCTGACTTCACAGGATCTTGTCTTTGCAAAGGAGTCCGTTATGGGGCAGACTCTCTACAAGGCAGCTCCTTCCACCCATCTCAGGACAGAGACCTGAATGCCAGAGCCCGGTCCTGGGGCAAACATCTCGGTGCCTATATCCAGGGAGAGGTTCCGCGGCGAGCTCCAGGAAACACCATCATCCTTACTCCACACCAGCATGGTAGAGGCCACCTGGCAGCCAGCCTTATGAGCACAGAGGGAGTAGAAAAGGAAGACCACGCCTGTCGTCGTGTCGCTCACCACTGCCCCCAAGTTCAGCCCATCTGGGGTCTCCCCATCATCCACAATGAAAGCTGTCGGAGACCATGTGCTGCCTAAAGAAAAAAAGGAAGAGACCCAGGGTAAGCACTTTGAAGGTGCTCTTTCCACCACTCCCTGCCATTTTCACCTCCTGGCTAGGGACCCAAAGCTTTATGATGGCCCCGAGGCCTACAAGACCTGCCCTTCCTTACCTCTCTGACCTACCTTTGTTCACTCCATCCAGCCACACAAACTCCTCATTCATTGAATATTTCCCTCCCTCCTTGGGGCATCTAAGCTGTTACACTGCTTAGCATGCTCTTTCTCAAGGCTCACTCACCTCCTCTGAGTCTGCTAAAAGATCATGTACTTAACATTGCAGTCAGACTCTAGCACTCTCCTTATCTCTTGCCCTATTTTGTTTTTTTTCCACTGTATTTATTACCTCTTAACACAAAAAATACATTTAGTTATTTATTATGTATATTGTCTGTCTCCCCATTCCCTATCCCATGAAGGCAAGGATTTTTGCTCTGTTTTGTTCATAACTGTATTCACAGAACCTAGAACAATGCCAAGTATATAGTAAGTGTTCAATAAATGTTTGAATGTATGCTCAACTCCTTGGTGATACTAGTTTCCAGATCACTGCCCTGACACCTTCCCTCCTTTAGGTTCTCTCTACTTCTCAGGGATCCAGCAGCCCTAGGCCCCTAAAGGCAGGTCAAGCTCCCCACCCATCCAACCTCTCGTGACCCAGTCATCTTTATACCCTGGTCCATAGACCTCCGCAGAGCTATGAATTTAGCTCCTTTATCCGATGTCGACATTTTTCTGGCCTCAGCAAAGGCAAGGAGAGTGCCCCGAGGAGTGGTGGTGATGAGCGGGATTCGGAAAGTGTCCACGGAGCCGATTTGCTTCCCACTCACCCACAGAAGTTGTTCCATGGTCACAAGTGGATGAACCTAGGAAGAGGAAGGGTCAACAGAACAAAGGTGACTTTGGGTTTTACAGTGAATGAAGAGAGGCTTGGAGTCAGATTTCTCTGGGAGAGGCTGAGTGATGGGGATCCGGTGTGCGAGCTGGAGTCCCAGAACTAAGGGGAACCCGAGGAGAGTTTAGAGTGAAACTGGTGGCTCAGAGCTAGGAAGGAGCTACGAGGGGAGAATGAGCCCTCAGGGACAGGGAGACCTCAAATGGGGAAGAAGCCTGAAAGAGGAGACTCAGAGGGAAAGAGGACAAGGACCCAGAGAGGGAAAGGGACTAGGAAAGGAGGAAACGGGGTCGCAGGGTTCCTTGGAGGAGAAAGCGATCAGCAGCCCCGTCCCGACGGGGACAACCGGGCACAGATAGCCCGCGTGGGTCGGGGACGGAGCTATGCGAATGGGGACCCACCAGACTGAAGTCATCCTTTGCTCCGGCCCCGACTCCTGCAGGAGACATTAGCATGAAGATCGCAGAAAATATCTGAACCCTACAGATTCCCCATAATCGCAGCATTCGCGGTCTCCTGAGTTTGCCCAAGGACACTATACCGGGTCCCTCTTCAGTCATCTCTCCCTCGCGGCGGTCACGACCCTGGCCCCCAGGACTCGGACGCGGGTTGGAATCGATCAACTAACCCCGGCCCTTTAAACGCTCAGATGTATACCCCAAACCCGGCCCACACCCAGCCGCCTAGCCGCGCTTCCGCGACTCTAACTGGTCCTCACAGGACTCTGCACGTGACCTTCTGCGCTTCAGAGCCACTTCTTCCAATTGGCCATCTTTGAAGCCCCGGGGCGCGTGACCCGGGCGGAAACCGTATTGGATGGGGTGAAGAAGGGGGCTGGCATTACTCAGCAGAAACCTTTTGATTGGTCAAGGGATCTAGGTTACGTCATGGGGGCGGGACCTACTTTAAAGAGCCGGCGAGGTTAAAAAGGCTGCATGTAATCATGGATGAAATAAAAGTCCGAGAATTTTTGAGAAAACAAAATAGCAATTTTTTAATAAAATCTTTTTACTACAAAAGCGTGATCTGGAAGGCGGGGAGGCTGTACAGGCGGGAGACAGTCCAGGATCAGGGCTGCATCTTTCACTTCTTCCTCTTCTTGTCTCCCGGGGTCCCCTTGTTCTTCTTGCCAAGAATCTTCAGAAGGCTCTTGGACATGTAGTAGGGCCGGTCTGCTGAGCCATCATTCCGCTCCAAGTCTTCCACTAAGGCGCGACAGAGACCGTAAGAGCGAACCTTTGGGAACCAACCCCACTACCCGGGAAAATGAGGGACTAAGAGACAGCTGCCTGGTTTCCAGACTGCACCACCACCGGCTGGTTTGGGGCGCAGTTTTTGTAACCTATGTAATCGTGTCCTCATCTGCAAAGTAGGGTGAACGATACTATATTTCATAGCGTGATAAGGGTTAACGGAAAAAATATATGTCAGTTGCTTGACAGAGAGCCTGCTACACAGGAAACTCTGAATAAACGCCTACAGTATGGTAAGGAACTCCCCACTCACTACAGCCACCTGCTGGGAAGTCTCCTGGGGCTAATTTCTTCCCTAGTTTTTCTCGGGAAGATACCAGAGGCCTCTGCCCTAAAATGCCCCTTCTTGGGAGAGCCCAGGAACCTGGGAGCGAATCAGAGGCCTCTGCCCTAGAAGGCCCCTTCTTGAGAGAGCCCAGGAACCTGGGAGCTCATTCCCTCCATTCTTCCCAAACACCTGCCCTGAGGATGTTAGAAGAGGCTCTGGCTCCTATAACTCACAAAGTCGCTGTTTCTAGAAGCACCACATCTCCTAAAGAGCCTGAACGATCTTTTAAGCTGAGGAGAGGAGGTGGAGGGGCTGTCTTGTCACTCACAGAAACAGAGGAAGAGAGTGTCCACACACATTCCAAAAACACTGAAGAAGCCGCTGGCGATGAGGTAGGCCCCTAGGATGGAGACCTGGAAGACACAAGGCTCCCGATAGTGTTCCTTTGGAGAGTTGGAGAATGAAGTCGCCGCGGGGTGGAGGGGTGAGAAGGTATGGAGTGGGGGTGGGGGTGGGAACGTGTCACTCACCATGATGGGCAGCCAGTAATAGTTGAGTTGAGGATTCTCAAAGGTTTTACCCAGACTAGGGATGCGACCCGTGAAGAAAAAGAAGGACAGGACCCCTATGGGAGAAATCTGGACGTCACTATCACTCCTCTGAGGACACCTCTTAAACTGTCCAGCACCCCTGTCCTCTGTCCCTGTAACTCCCTTCCCTGGTCCTTACCGACACCTCCAACCACCAGCAGCTTCCCAAAGAACAGTAGCAGGTCTGTGACTTTGTCCAGGACGACCACCCTGTATAAGGTGTTGGAATAGGTTGGGGATAAGAGGCCTGCCTGGGCTGGGAATAGAACTAGCTGCATAATTTGCTGTGATAGATGCAAAATGAAAGCTGTTCACATTTCAAGATGGAGGTAGCAGAGATTAAACCAAGCTCAAGGCCCTTCTGAGCACAGCACACTTGTGGATGGGAGATGACAGGGGTGGGGTGGGGGGTGGGGTGGTGTCAGCCTGACCTGACAATGTTCCGCATGAGCAGCATGAAGGCGTTTTTGGCTGAGACACAGAAGTTCTTCCCGTAGATGGCAATCTGGGTGAGGTGGCAATTTCAGAGTTAGCTGTGGTGAGCTCACCTGGGCCAGGGCGGGAGGTCAGGGTCAGGAGTGCCCAGAGCAAGGGGTTGCTCATATAGTGCACTCACCATGATGTATGCATTGCGGTTCAGGAACTTGATGAACTTTTCCAAACACCAGAGGCAGCACTTGAAGCAGCACAGGATACAGCGAGTCAATGGGTTCTGGGCTCCTGGGGGTAAGAAAGGCTCATGTTTGGTCACTGGCCCCTGATAGGCGCTCCTGCCCCATCAGGGATGCAGCTGATTAGCCCAGTCTCGGCCAGCCCCCAGCCTCTGCTCACCTCTCAATTTGTGGTCAATGTATTCCAGGATGACCCGAGCTATCTGCACCAGGGTCAGAATGAGGGCTCCAAAGGCTAGTGATCCCGTGTGGTAACTGCAGGGAATTGGTGGTCAGAGGCAGCCCCAGGACCCCTGGGCTTCCTAGGTTCACAATTCCCATTCCTCTGCCCTGGACTTACCGGAGTGTGCGCAGGAAAGCAGAGCCCAGGGGAAAGGTAGGGATGTCCCGGGGCTTGTGGAAGGCCCAGTAAAAGGAAGCAAAGGCCCCAGCCAGGACACACTGGCCCAGGGCCAGTACCCAGTTGATGGTCCAGAATAGCCCCAGAACTGCATAGATTTGCAAGTTGAAGAGAGAACGCTGTGCCAGGCCTGTGGACTGGTAGCCCTGGAAGACGCACATCAGCCCGGGACAAGAGGAGTTCACTTGCTCCTGTGGAGAACAGCAGAGGATGGAAACAGCCTTCCCAGAGCTGGGGAAGCCCGTTCCTTCCAGGAGATTTATCTCTGGGTTCAGACAGGGTTCAGCTTGCCTATTGTGTGAGCATAATTTGCTTCCTTCAGTCTCCAGTCTCTGCAATAGCACAAGAGCTCCCAGGCTGTGCTGCTGTTGCGGCTCAGTTGTGTGTGGCTCTGTGACCTCATGGACTGTAGCCCACCAGGCTCCTCTGTCCCTGGGATTTCCCAGGCACAAATACCGGAGTGGATTGCCTTTTCCTACTCCAGGGAATCTTCCTGACCCAGAGATTGAATGCTTGTCCCTTGTATCTTGTGTGTTGGCAGGCAGCTTCTTTACCACTGCGCCACCTGAGAAGCCCTGTTGTTGTAACCAAGCCTTAATGGTATGGAAGCAGTGTTACCAGTGCCTAGCTCTCCCTTGGACTCCATCAGCTGTCCTCTTCCAAAGCAGCCTCTGCAACTTCAACCAAAACACTGTCTAGCAAAGTTGAACAGACTGGGTACCAGATGATACTAAGGAATTGTTCATTTTGCTTGGTGTGATAATGGTGTAATGGTTATGCTTTTTAAAAGTCCTTATCTGTTGAGATCCATCCTGATATATTTATTGATGAAATGGCACAGTGTTCAGAATTTGCCTCTTAAAGCTCCAGGAAAAAAAAAAAAATTGCAGGGGGTTGGGGAATGGGTGGGGAGACAGAAAAAGAACAGAAAGCTGAAGGTTATGGAATCTGAGTATGGGGATTCTCCATGTTTGTGTGTATCTGCAAATGTCTCTAGTAAAAAGTAAAAAACACAGACTTGTCTCCTAAAGCAAAGGTCCTAAAGTGGGACCTACTAAACTGCACGTTAAAGGAAACTGTTGAAAAATGAAAAAAAAAAAAAACACACAAAAAACCACCTACTGAATGGGAGGAAATATTTGCAAATGACATGATCAATAAGGGATTAATAGCCAACATATAAAAACAGCTCATACAACTCAACATAAAAAAGAAAAGCAAACACACACACCTGATTTAAAAATGGGCAGAAGAACTGAACAGACATTTTTCCAAAGAAATGTGGATGGGCACCAGGGACATGAAAAGATACTCGACATTGCTAATCGTCAGGGAACTACAAATCAAAACCACAATGAGATATCACGTCATACCTGTCGCAATGGCTGTCATCAAAAAGAATACAACAGATGTTGGCAAGGATATGGAGAAAAGGAAACCCTTGTACACTGTTGATGGGAATGTAAATTGGTTCAGTCACTGTGGGAAGTTTCTCAAAAAGCTAAAAATAGAACTACCATTATGACCCAGGAATTTCACTTCTGGATATACACTACCCCTCAAAAAAAAACAAAAAACAAACAACCCACTAATTGGAAAAGATCCATGCTCTCCCAATGTTCATAACAGCATTATTTTCATTTGCCAAGGTGTGGAAGCAACCTAAATGTCCATCAACAGATGAATGGACAAAGATATGGTATATATCAATATATACAATGAACTACTACCCTGCCATAAACAGGAACATTTGCAGCAACATGGATGACTTGGAGGATGTTATGCTAAGTGAAATAGTCAGAGAAGGACAAATACTGTATGATATCACTTATATGTGGAATCTAAAAAATACAACCAACTAGTGAATATAACAAAAAAGATGCAGACTCATAGAGGACAAATTAGTGGTTACCAGTGGGGAGAGGGGAGCTGGATGGGGCAATATAACTACTTGGTATAAAATAAGCTACAAGGATATATTTACAGCATGGGGAATATAGCCAGTGTTTCATAATAACTGTAAAATGGGTGTGCCTTTTAAAAACTGTGAGTCATTATGCTATACACTTGTAACTTATATAATATTGTACATTACACTTAAAAAAATCAAACAAATTTCTCTTTCCACGGGACTTTCCTGGCAGTCCAGTGGTTAAGGCTCCATCCTTTCACTGCAAGGGCTTGGGTTCTATCCCTTGTCAGGGAACTAAGATCCCACATGCCACGTGATGCAGCCAAAAAAAAAACCAAACCCAAATGTTTTTCCATAAAATGTGACAAAAGTCTTGATAACTGTTGAAACTGATTGTATGTTTGAAATTTTATAACAAGAGGGAAACTACTTTCCACTTTTTATGTAATTGTGGGTTTGTGTCTGTTGCCCCCGCTAGGTCCTAAGCAAGTTGAAAGCAACAACTGCTTCATCTGGGGCTTTGTATAAGCAGTGCCTGGATCCTCCTTAAGTGGTCTCCCTCTCCTTTTTTCAGTATGCGGCAAATGTCTGTGGGCAGGCTTCCCTGGTGGCTCAGGGGTAAAGAATCTGCTTGCCAATGCAGTAGACACAAGTTCCATCCCTGGGTTGGGAAGATCCCCTGGAGAAGGAAATGGCAACCCACTCCAGTATTCTTACCTGGGAAATTCCATGGATAGAACAGCCTGGTGGGCTACAGTCCATGGGGTCGCAAAGAGTGGGACACAACTGAGCAACTAAACAATGCCTGTGGGCACAGCCCATGGTCCCAGCTCTGATGCAGTGGCCACATGAAAGCTTTGACACTAAATGCCCAGCAGTCCAGCCCCAACTCCCTGGGAAGCTCACAGAGGAGAGTTTGGGGAAGTAGTTTCTCTCCCGGGCACCCAGGGAACCCACCTGCCTGTTGCCTAGAACAGTGTGTTCTGAGGAAGACTAAAATAACCTAAACAAAACCCACCTACAGACACCAGCTCTTATCAGGTGCCAGCCATTATACTAGGCATTTTCATGTACCCAGTGTCCTTTCTCGGCTACCCTGAAGCACAGATATTAAGATTATCTCCATTTTACAGGTAAGTGAAGTGAGACAGAAAGGATGAAATGGTCAATGTTCCTCTGGGCAGAGAAGCATCCTGAGGAGCGAAGGCGATGCTGGGATCTTCCTGCCCCAGGGCCTGGCGGCACAGCATGCCTCCTCTTCCAGCACAAGGGGCAGGGGGAGGTGCTCCGTGGGAGATCTGGAGTCTGCTAGGGGCCTGCTGTGTGACCCTGGGTGAGCCCCTTGCCCCCTCTGGTCCTGTCTCCTCTGCACAATGAGGGATTTGGACCACTTGACCTCCAAGGTCCCCTCAGCCCTCTTGACGCCCTCCACGACACCCCCAGATCCTCACCATGGGGTCGCATGATGTATTCATGGGCACTTTCTCACAGCCGGGCAAACTGCTGTTGGGCGCCCAGAACACGTACTGGGGTTGCCCCGATGTGGCCAGGAATCCAGAGGGGAGTCAAAGAAAGCAGGGTGATGGGGGACCTCCACAGATTCCCCTCCCCTCCTCAGCCACCCTTCCCAGGCGTTTGAGCAGCTTGCTCACTGCACAGAGGGGCTGAAATTCAGCCTGTGCCTGCTCTTTCACAGCAGGGCTGTGTCTGCTGGGCAGAAGGGGTGCCTTCTTCCGATGGCACTAGTATTGCCCTGCCCCCCACCCCCAAGGGCTTCAGGAGGGGTGAGCCACGTGGGCAAAGGATACAGAGCGATTATAGCCCAGTAGGCAATGCAGACAAGCAGGAGGGCGAAGGTGACCAGCGGGTAGAACATGGTGGACATTATGTATCCTACAGCCCTGCAAGGGAGATGAGAGCAGTCCATCAGTGAGGCTACCCCACGACCCCCACCACCCTCTCTTGGGGTTGACCCCGGCACAGGCCACACCTCTGCCCTCTCTGGGGCCTGCCCCATACCCCTAAGACTGGGCACGCGGTAGGTGTTCACTGGAAGAACTGAATTGAATAAATCAGCCTCAAGAGAACTTTAGAGGAAACTAGAGTCACAGATGGAGAAGGCAATGGTACCCCACTCCAGTACTCTTGCCTGGAAAATCCCATGGACGGAGGAGCCTGGTGGGCTGCAGTCCATGGGGTCGCTAAGTCAGACATGACTGAGAGACTTCACTTTCACTTTTCACTTGTTAATCACCATGTTATGCTATCCCCTTTCCTCCACTGCCCTGCTACCTTTCCAGCGCTCCCTTTTCAGGCCCGCCCCTTTGCCCTCTGCCCTTTCTCCTTCCCAGGCAGGCCTGACCTGCTGGCCTCCTTCAGGAGGGCGATGGCGATGCAAATCCGCTGCCGCAGGAAGATGAGCATCAGCAGCAGGACGCCTTCGAGCACAGCCAGTATGATCACTGAGGGCAGACAGGGGACAGAGGAGCCTGGGTCAGGGCCAGGGCAGCTTTTGGGCAGCCAGTGGTTCACGGTAGGCAGGGCACTCACAGGCGGCTAGCCAGGTCTCCTGAACGTTTCTGTAGGCACTGAGGTTGGTGGTGAAGCCCAGCTGGGAGATGGAGGCACCCTTGTCCCGCAGCACGCGATATTCTTCCCAGCAGTGGTAGATGCCATACGCCAGCACGCCCAGCACCCCTATGATCAGCACAAACACCAGGGGCCCGGCCACCAGCCGTAGAAGCAAGATAAACAGCAGGCTCAGAACCAAAGCCAGGCCTAGTGCACTGTGGACAGGGAAACATAAGTGAGGGTCACCCCACATTGCTCGTATCTTTCCCTGTGCAAAGGCCCACAGATGTCTTTCCTCAAACCCCTAATGTCTCCATCAGAACCACTTTACCTCCATCCCCTTTTTCTTATAAATCCTGTTGGATTTGGGATCCATTCAGACCTCTGGCTCCTCCTCCCCTGCCCAAAGATCCTGTTTCAGATGGTGGTCTAGGGGACAGAGAGGCACAGTGGGGAGAGAAGAAGGATGAGAGGGCAGAGGAACCTGGTGACTCACATAAGAATCCAATACCAGGACTGGGCAAAATCTTCAAAGATCTTGACACTGATGTCACGGGCATTGAGGCTGTCGAGAAGACCACTATTGGAGAGAGACAGAGTCAGATGGGGCTCTGAGTGGGAAAGGGGGGTGGGACAGAGGTGGAAGGGCAAGGGATTGCCCACCTGATGCTCTGGGAGATGGATGTGTTGGAGATCCCTGGGAGCTCAGGCACGGTACTATTGGTCCATGGGAAACAGCGCCCCAGAGCTGGAGGGAGAGAACCGGGGTGGGGGGGGTCCCACAGAGCTGACTTCAAAGTCTCTGGCCGCCCCCAGACCTCCACCCCCGAACTGCTGCTAGGACAGGGTAGAGAAGGGCTCTGCACCCTGCAGAGGGCAGTTCTTGACTCCACAGCAGAAAGGGAGCTCCTGCCCCAAGGAGCCCAGTCTGGCTGCCTTCACTGTCTCTTCATGCCCCTTCCTCCATGCCCTGCCACTGCCTGGGTTAGACCCTCCTGCCTCTTGCAGCACCTCCACGCCCACCCCTGCCACCCTTCAATTCAACCTCTGCTAGAGTGCCTGGGAGACACGGCACAGCCGGGACCTGGCATTCCAGGCTCAAGGTCACTGCTAGACGCCCTACCCTGGAGAGTGCCCACGCTTGACGTTCAGGCTGAGTCTCCATCGTCTGAGCCCAGCCCCTTTCCCCTCCCCTCTGTGCCTTCTCTCTCCCTCCTCTAGAAATTCCATCCATTATGCCCCATTCAGCTCCATCTTCATCTCCCCTCCTCCAGGAAGCCTTCTCACTCCGCCCCTACCCCTCTCCCCTGGCACCTATTATGTGCCTACAAAGCCATTTATCACCACCCTCACAACAGCTTTGTCATGCTTGCTTTGGCATTTACATTCTAAAGATAAGAAAACAAGGTTCAGAGAGGCTGAGCCATTTACCTAAGACCACACACACAAGTGCTAGAACTTAAAGCCAGATCTATCTGATTCTGGAGCACTCATTTGGAAATACTTCCTATTGCACACATTGAGAGTTGGATATCCTTTCTCATGCTATAGTTTAAAAAAAATTTTTTTTTCCTATACTTTCCATGAGGTTTGCAGGATCTTAGCTCCCTGGCCAGGGAGCCAACCCGTGGCCCCTCCAGTGGAAACACAGAGCCCTAACCATTGGGCCACCAGGGAATTCCCCTCAATTTTCTTTTTTTTTTCCTGTTAAAAATAACATTCACTATTGGGAAAAAAAAAAATCAACCGTGATCCTATCATCAGACACAGTCCCTTTAACATGTGGGTAAACGTCCTTCCAGTCTGTTCCTGTGCCTGCATATAAATGCACGTGTGCACATTCACCCATGTATGTTCTCGTGGGAATCTCATGCAATTGCTTTGTGAATACCTCTGATCTCAGCACCTAGGAAGCAGTTTTCATCTTCACTTCATCTGTCCCTGGAGTCTGGCATGCAGCAGGTGCATAATAAGCACTGGTGATCTGACTCCAGGATGATCAGCAGAGGAAAAAAAGCAAAGACCTGATGCCTGTTCCTATTTTGTTACAGAGTAGCTGTGTGACTTGACTCTCTGAGCCTGGTTTCCTCAAAAACCTAGGACTGGATGTTGTCTGAGAGAGGAATGTGGCTTCTCACCTGGAGTGGAAGGCAGGAGGAAACTGGGGCAGAGCTCCTGTTGTAGGCTTTGGAGTACTTGCTGGAGGGGGGTGGGGAGACAGACAGACACACAGACACAGAGCAGGATGAAGGAAGGAGTCATCCCCTTTCTCCCACCATGATCATCTCCCCCTCCCCCTCCCATCTTCCCTTATTATGGACACTCCCTGGTGACAGCAGTGATGTTGGGGGCAGTGCTCACCATGTTCCCAGGCACCCCTGGCAGACAGAAATTCCTATTTGCTGCGTAGAAGACCTGTTCGACCGTCTGTGAGAACTGTCTCGGTTCCACGGTCCATGAGGCCTCTGGGCAGGAAGATACACACACCTGGGGGCAGAAAGCATGCTGAGGGGCTGGTACCCAGACCCTGGGGGGAGGTCAGGGGACAGACGCAGGCCCCAGACTCTGACCTGGGGCGTGGGGCACTTCAGGCCATTCTGGGCGATCGCGATGATATTAGTGTTTAGGACGCAGCTGAAGATGTTGAAATATAGGAGATATGGTTTCTCTCTGTAGGAGAGAAGGAAACATGCATCAGCGCTTGGTCAAGCTCAGGGAGAGAGAAGGACTGCCAGGGCTGTACCTCCAGATGTGGCCAGTGTGACCCAGACACGCATCACCCAGCTCCTGACCCCAGGAAGCTCAGGGATGTACCTCCAGATGTGGCCAGTGTGACCCAGACACGCACCTCCCAGATGGGGAGGTGTGGGAGACACCCGAGAGTTTCCCAAAGGAACTCAGCATTGCCACTGCTAACAGATGGTTAAGAGCTTGAACTCTGGAGCCAGATCATCACCCAACTTTATGACCCTAACCACTCACCACCTCATTTCCATCAGATGTGAAATGATAGTACCTGCCTCACAAGGTTGAAATGAGTTTGTGTGTGTAAAGTACACTGCCTGCCTGGAATACAGTCAATGCCATATGAATGTTAGTGTTTTGTGTTTTTTTTTAATATTTATATATTTATTTATTTGGCTGTGCTGGATCTTCATTGCAGTTATACAGGATTGTGGCTGTGATTGTGGCATGTGAATTCTTAGCTATGGCATGTGGGATCTGGTTTCCCGACCAGGGATCAAAACTCAGTCCCCTGCATTGAGAGCATGGAGTCTTAGCCACTGGATCACCAGGGAAGTTCCAGCAGCTTCACTATGTATCAAGCGTCTCCTGTATGCTGGGACTGATAGTGTTGCTTCTGGAATCATCCTTGTGTTTCAGAAGAGGAACTCCAAGATCAGAGAGGTTGAGTCTCTTGCCAGAGATCACAGACCAGAACTTAGTGCAGCTGGAGATGAAAATGCCCGTCTCTGAACTTTAAAACCCACACACTCAACCATGACTCTGCTACTGCTACTGCTACGTCACTTCACTCATGTCTGACTCTGTGCGACCCCATAGACGGCAGCCCACCAGGCTCCCCCGTCCCTGGGATTCTCCAGGCAAGAACACTGGAGTGGGTTGCCATTTCCTTCTCCAATGCATGAAAGTGAAAAGTGAAAGTGAAGTCGCTCAGTCGTGTCCGACTCTTCGCGATCCCATGGACTGCAGCCTACCAGGCTCCTCCGTCCATGGGATTTTCCAGGCAAGAGTACTGGAGTGGGGTGCCATTGCCTTCTCCGAACCATGACTCTGCTGCCTCCCAATTCTGGGCATCTGGGAAGCCACTGGCCAGCAGTGGGGGCTGTTCTACATGGTGAGATTCAGGGAAGCTGAGGTGGAATGGTCCCCTGTCCATCTCCTGTTGCACCTCCCTCCTGCCCTCTTTCCTGTCTTCTTACTCACTTGTTTTCCCCGATCCCGCAATAGGCCCCCGTGGAGTTCCTGGGGTAGAGGACTTGTTTGGGGTCTCCGTACACCCAGGCTGCAGATAGAGACATGCAGATACATCACCAGGAGCGGGGCACACGGACTTAAGAGGGAACAGCCATGGAATGGTCCCTCCCTGGGACAGTAATGTCCCCCAGCCACTGCCCCAGCTCTGCCCAGCCAGAAACTCACCCAAGATCCCCACGGCGATGTAACCCAGAATGAAAAGGAAGAAGAGCACACAGCAGATGATATCTGTGCAGCTCCTGGGGGAGAAATGAGGGAGACACCTGGAGAGGGTGTGCTGGGGTAGGGGGAGCATGATCTGGAGGAGTCATGCTTTGGAGAGTTGGGGGGATGCTAGAAAGTAGGCATGGGTAGGTTTCATTTTACAACCTTTTTTTTTTTTTTTTTTAAGAAAAATCTTTTCCTGGATGGGTAAACTTTCTTCTGAGTTTTAACACAGGAAAGGGCACAATTCAGAAGTGCTCAGCTGGGTGAGTCTTCCCAAAGGACACTTGCCCATGTAGCCAGCTCCCAGCTGAAGACACAGAATATCACCAGCAGCCCAGAAGGCCCCTTGGGCCCCTCCACCCATGACAGTTTCCCCAGGGCCACCACTCTCCTGGGGCAGGAGTTTTTCCTCCCACAAGTTTCTTAACAATATTCCAGTATATAAAAGCAAAACCAAGACCCTGTCCACCACCCTGCCCCCACCAGCACAGTGCCCAGAACTTACCTGTTCCTAATGGGGCCTCGAAAGGAGGGGTCATATTTGGCTGGTTTCCCTGAAGGGCAGGGGGAGGAGTGTGGGGAGTAAGATATTGACAGGCATCTCTTTCCCCCAATTTCTAGTCTCTCCAAACCCCTTCCCACAGCAGGATCTACCCTAAGCCCTGTCCTAGGGCACTCAGGAATTTGGAGGGAGAAAGAGAGGGGCAGGGCTGGCAGGAAGGGAGAGCAGAGAACAGGGAGGGTGGGATCCAGGCTTGCTCAGCAACTTTGCTGCTCCCGGTGAACTCCAACCAGGAGGCCTTGGAGGTAGGGGGGAAGGGCGGCCTTTTATGGGTCATTTATGCTCACACCTCAAGGCTCTTCACCTCCTTCCTCCACCCTGGTTCCTTTCTCCCAAGTCTCTTCTCTGGCTGGGACGTGGGATTCTGTGTTCAATCATCTCAGTCGCTCTCACATCCCAGTCCTTATCACTTCCCCTCTCTGTACCCCCACTCAGGGTGGGCACAGTCCCTCCCACGTTTGCCCCAGCCCTTCCTTCCACTCTCTGGCCCCAGGCTGTGGGGAAAGAAGCTGGAGCCAAAGGCATCAATTCCTGTAGGACCTGGAGAGGGAGGAGACCCACCCCCAGCTGCTGTAGACCTCCTGCCCTGAAGGGACCTTAGTCCCCAGCTGCCGCCAGTCTCCTCTCCGGGGGAGCGGTCAGGCTGACACCTGAGCCGGCAGTTGAGATTGCTGTGGCCACAAGTCCTGTTCCTGGTCCTCCCTGAGTACACACGGGGAGGAGGTGGGGCCAGGCCGCCAGGGTCCCATGTGGGACACAGGGGTGGGTGAGAATCTGGGAAGGGGTGTGGCCCCTTCTCCCAGGTGCCCTGGACTCTGTCCCTCCGTGGTTCTGGGACATGATGTCAATGATTGACCCAAAACCTCTCCAGGAAGTCTGTGGGGCGTCCCCACTGCTCCCTCCCCTACCTCCCTTCTGACCAAGCCTTGCCTCGGGGAGGTCCCTCCCTTGGGGTTCCCTCCTTTTCAGACCAGGGCAGGCCCCTGAACCCCAAGGACTCTCTGCAGGCAGGCCCTCAGCCCTCACTGCACACAGGGATCCCAGAAGCTGGTCCCCATTTCCTCTCCCTGCAGATTTCCCCACCCTGCCCCCACACTAATCCTTGGGACCCCTGGGGCAGGCTCCCAGCCTTTGTTCCTCACAGACACTCTGGAGACAAGCGGCCTCCTTCCTCCCCAGGCCTTACCCTTCACAGGAACCCCAGCAGGCCGCTGCCTCTTTCCTCTGGGCTCCCTCCTAATAGGGATCCTGGAGGCAGGCCCCCAGCCCCCTCTCCACCAACATCTGCAGCTCCAACTCCTTACAGGGGCCCTCAGCAGAACCCACTCCCCCTGCCATTCCTCACAGACCCTGGCAGGCAGACCCCAACACCTTTCCCCTCTCGGAGACTCGAGTCCCGGCTGAAACTCCCCCTCTTCTTGGGGACCCCAGCTGTTCCTCCCCACAGCAGCACAGAGCCTGGCTCGCTCCTCCAGCCCCTCAACTCCTTCCCCTGCTCAGGACCCTGACCCTGACTCCTTCAGGCTTCATTTCCGAGGGCCCTGCTCCGAGGGGGCCCCGGAATCCAGGCGTGACATTACCCTCTGCTCCCAGGGACTCCAGCCTCCCTCCTCATGGAGATCACAGCTTCACTGCTCAAAGGCTCCCAGCAATGGTCCCGTCCCCGAACCCCATACTCCTCCAAGAACCCTGACGCTATCTCCTTTCTTCCATCATCTGTTTCCTGGGTCCTCCCCTCGGGGACCACGACTGCCCTCAGCTCCTCTCCTTGGGGTCAACCCAGCCACCATTTCCAGAGCAGGCCTCCCCTCCCTGACCGGCTCCGGGCCCCTACCCCAGCCTCACCGCCCCCAGCCCTCCGCCTCACCGTAGGCCTCCTTGTCCTGGTCCTGTTTTCCCCCCATGGCTCAGTCTCCCGGAGTGATTGGAGCCCGGGAGACCTGGCGGCTCACCTGCCACCAGCCCCGCCCTCTGCACACGTCACAGCCCCTCCCCTGCCTGTGGTCCCCGACACACTTGAGTTCCTCCTGGACTCAGCTGAGCGCTGAAGCTGGAGTGCAGGAAGGAAAGCCTGGGATGTGGGTCAGGTCAGGGCTCAGGGACCGTGGCCTGAGGAACTCACACACTCTTAAGAAAATCCTTTAGAATTCTGTAAACTACTTCCAACTGTAATACAGTCACACCCACGCCCTCCTACCGGAAATGTGGAGATGAGACCTACCCTAGACTCTGCCCCACAGTAATCCCCACAACCGTCCCCTGGAGGGCTATCCACACCGGCCACACCTGCCCAGCCCCCTTTCCATCCCTTTTCTGCCCCTTGGACCCACATTCCCTCGGGCTGTGTGTGCTTTTCCGCCAACAATCACCCCGTTTATTATAAACCCAACATTTATTGAGAACAAAGGAAACCAATTAGCACAGAGGCTCAATTTCATCAAACTTCAGTTGAGGGTGGGGAACAGGGGTGGGAGGAGGCGCTTGGGGGGAGGGGTGGCCAGCCCTGAAGTCACCCTCCCAGGAAAGAACCAGCTCTGGGAGACAGGGGCTGTCAGACCTCCAGGGCCTGGCTGGGAGCTGGCTGAGGAATGTGTGAAGGGGTAAGTAAGGGAGAGAGGAAACGGTAAAAGCCCCCAGGCGTAGGCTGTGGGCAAGCGGCAGAAGTGGCTACTGAGCTGGTGGCTGTCCAGGGGTGGAACAGTGGCTGTGGTCCGATCTCAGGGGTTGACGGGGGGCAGGGAGCTGAGCTCAGGCAGCAGCTCAGGGTGTGGGTCCAGGCGGGCCAGGCGGCTCTGCTCCAGGGCAATGGCCTCAGCCGAGTGCTTGCACTTCTCAGAGCCACACTGGCAGGTGAAGTACTTGCTTTTGATGTCCCAGAAGCGGTCACCATAGTCAAACCTGTCAGAGCAGCACAAGAGATCTGTGGAGCCCAGACCCACTCCAGAGCACCCACTCCCACTTCAGAGGGGCTCTAAGCCCTCCTAGGTTCAAATGCCCTGGCAGCACTAGCATTGCCCAGGAGCTTGTTAGAAGTGAAGGCTCTCACGACCCACCCCAAACCTACTAACTCAAAATCCATGAGGTTCAGGACTCTGTCTACAGTGACTTCAGAGAGGCTCTGCTCTAATCTATGCCTGGAAACCAGGCACTTGCCAGCCTTCTGCTTTTGGTCTGGGGCTTGCTACATCTCCCACACCCCAGCTGAGCCTCAGGAGGCCTCACCCCAGCTCCTCCCCGGCCCGGATGTCTCGGGAACTGAAGAAGGCGATGCGTGGAAATCTCAGGTCTTGGTGCAGCATGAAGACTCGGACGGGGATGATGTTGGGGTCACACAAGTGGTTGATGAAGCGGCTGATGTTGCCGTAGTAACGGGCATCGATGCAGTACACCTCTCCATCCTGAGGGGGGAGCATCACTCATCACATCTACCACCACCCTGCTGGCTGGCCAACCTCCTCGCCCCACTGATCACCTGGCCCCTCCTCCCCAGGTTTCCATCTGCTGCTTGAAAGGAGGAAGGCAAGGGGGTCTCCTGCCCACCTTGTTGTCCAAGTCGAAGAGATAAGAATCGTCCTCTCTCACATCAGCCTCGGCATCAGAGATCAGTTCTCCGACATACCTGTTGGGCAGGAAGTGGTGGTTCTGGAGGTGAGCAGGGAGTTACTGCAAGTAGGCTCCAGGGCCTGTCTCTCCCCACAGCCTGGGATTCCTCTTCCACCATTTGTCAGCTGCCCCAGACACTCTCCGTGAATCTCACAGATCCACATGGCTGGGGTGGGTGACCCAAGGATAGCAGACATGATCTAGGAGGGAGAGGGTAGGAGGTCCCCATCCAGAAGGGGGATCAGGAAGAGGAGCCTGGGGACACAGGCATGTGAGAGTACACAGGACAAACTGGCCAGTCGGGCTCCCCCAGGACAGCGAGATCAACAGGCAGGACCTGACAGTGTGGGGCAGGGGTGAGAAGTGTGGGGCCACTGGAGTAGCAGCGGTGGGGAAGCTCAAGGGAAGGTACAAGCTGCACCAGAGGATGATTCAGGTGAGTACGGAAGTGCCAAGCCTCTGGGGTGAAGGGATGAGTATCTTGGCAGTGGGCCTGGGTGGGGAATCTGTTCAGGTGTAGACATGGGGAGGACGAGGAAATCACCCAGCAGGTGGGGCAAGGTCAGGCTGAGGACAGGAGAGAGGTGAGAACTGCAGGAAGGGATGGAGCCCCAGGAGCTGTGAAGAACTGGGGAGGAAGCACCCACGTTTGGAAAGCAGAGGAAGAGGAGCTGGTGAAGAGGAAGAAAGGATGAGTTGCGGCTAAGGATGGTGTCATGGGAGCCAGAGCTAAGGGGGTGGCGGATGCCAGGAGAATGCAGACTGAGACACAGGGGTCGGGGCGTGGGGACCGACGAGAGGAAGCAGAGGGAGAGGGTAAAGGCAGATCTGGGCAGGGATGAGTAGGGAGTGGATGGGGGGAACTGAGATCCAGCAGGAAGAGGCCGCTTGTCTGAGTCAAACTGAGAGATGACACGATGGAGGGAAAATGAATGGTTTCTTAAATAGCCAAATAGGGCTGAATGACTTTTTTTTTGAAAGCCAAAGAAGATTAAGTTTGAAGACCATGGGGTAAAAGCTAGGAGACACGGAGAAGTTATAGATGCTGGGAAGAGAAAGAACTGACAGATGGGCAGGCCTGAGGCCCCTGAGGAGGTGGACGGAAGGGTAGCTGTTATCACCTCCATTTTGCAGACAAGGAGGAGGAGGCTCAAAGTGGTTGTGAACTTGGCCGAAGACACCCAGTGGCAGAATGGGGCTCAAACCCTGGTCTGTTAAAACTGGGCCTTTCCCCAGTTGAGAAGGGCAGGGGAGAGGGAGTGTGAAGCTCAGGAAGACACCAATGGGGAGGGAAAGACACAGGCCCTGTGACCTGGGCAGAGTGGAGGCTTGGGGATGGTGGTCAGAGGAGGCTGGCCAGGTGGACCCATTAGGGAGGAGGGCAGAGAGGGATGCCTGGGAGTCAGCCGTGGCCCTGCACCCAGCCCTTTGCCCCGAAGAGCCAGAGTACCCCTCCCCCTCAACCACTCACTCGCAAATGAAGGTACCCTGGGGAATGGTCTGCAGGGCACGGACCCCCCAGCCCATCTTGGCTGTTCGGTAGAGCTGCAGTCGCACCCTGAAGGTGGGAGAGAGGACGGTATTGAGGGGGGTGACATGGAAGCTTCCCAAAGGAGAGAAGGGAGAAAGCGGGGTGAGGAGGGCCGAGGGGCAGGGACTCACTTGATGCCGCTCTGCACTACTCTGTTCTTGCAGTTTCTCCAGCAGGAACATGCCTGGTTACACTCAAAAATCAGCGGGGGCTCGATCTTGTTAAATTCCTGGAGCAGCCGCCCATCCTGGGGTTGAGGGACGGGAAGACAGTGGTTTTTGTGTGGTGCTCCCCTCAGCTGCCCAGGACTCCCAAGACTTCACCGAAAAATCCATCACTGACCCCACCACAGACTCAGGGAGGCCACGTATACGCTACAGGAAACCCACAACCATCGCCCTTGATTTGCATACACCAAGGCTCTGTCTTGGCAACGTCCTAGGAGTCTCGGGTCTCGCCCTGCCCTCTCCGCTACTTCCGCCACAGGACAGAAGGCAAGGGACAAGGCCCCAGAGGGTTGGTGTCAGAGGCCAGCTCCGGAGGAGTGGATGGGCAGGTGGCCAGGGCACGCACCTTGTCATACCAACAGCGGATGCTGAGCTGGCCACACAGGCAGTTGGAGCTGGAGCAGTCATCCACACACGTGCAGTGCTGGGGCAGGAGGCAGGGTCAGCTCACCCCTCAGAATCGGCCCAGGCCCCTCAGCTTCCCCCCACAAGCCCCCAACTGCTGTCCTTTCTCTAGGGTCCACACTGTAAGGTAGTGGTGGTGATGGTCCCAGGATGAGGGGGAATCAAGATGCTGCTGATGCGGGTATCTCTAGGGCCACCATGAGCCTATGTGATACCTTCATGTGTCCTAGAAAAAGGTCCCCCTCCCCAGGTGGATGCAAGCCCACACCAGAGGTCCCTTTCAGCCCCAACACCTTGGCCAGACATCCTTGTTGGCACAACGTGCCCGGCTCCACTTAGCGGCTCTGGGTGCCCCTTTGGGAGGAGGTCCCAGGGCCCCACACTAACCTGCAGGTGGGTAATGTTGCGGTCAATGTTCATGGTGGACGTCTCGCAGTTCTCTGAGATGTACTTGTAATCCTCGGGGCAGGGCTCCCCGTCCACACCATTGACACAGGGGATGGGGACGTTCTCATAGCCCCGAGCCACGTCCCTGGCAGGAGGGGAGATGGAGCTGGGTGGCTAGAGTATGGGGTGAGGGCTTCCCTAGAAGCAAGGAGAGGGCCAGGGGAGGGGAGAGGGTGTTCTGGGGGTTCATCAGGGGTGGGGAGTAAGGTTCGCAGATCAAAGGCAGGACACTTAGTTAAAAATCTGAATTTCAGATCAGATAATCAGGAAATAATTTTTTTAGTACAGGGCTTCCCTGGTGACTCAGACAGTAAAGAATTCACCTACAATGTGGGAGACCTGGGTTCGAACCCTGGGTTAGCAAGATCCCCTGGAGGAGGCCATGGCAACCCAGTCCAGTATTCTTGCCTGGAGAATCCCATGGACAGAGGAGCCTGGCAGGCTACAGTCCACGAGGTCACAGAGTCGGACAAGACTGAGTGATTAACACTCTCACTTTCATGTCCCAAATATACTCTCAGAACACTCTTAAACATTAAAAAAGTATGCGTTGTTCACTTGAAATTCTAATTTAGCCAGGTGTCTATTTTTATTTGCTGTATCTGCCAACTCTATCTGTATGTGTTTCAGGGGGAACGGAGGTGGTTCTGGGGACTCCGAGGCTCCAAGGGGCCTGGGGAGGGGGCTCTGGGTGCGGAGAGAGCCCAGGCTCACCGGCAGATGATCTTCTCCGTGCGGATGGCCCGATTCCCCACCCCGAGCCGGAGCTTGCGGTTGAGCTGGAGGGCAAACCACACGTCGGACCGCTCGGGGGTCAGGTCCCACGCCGTGTCCCCCTCCTTGTTCCGCAGCTCAGGGTTCGCCCCGCGTGACAGGAACAACCTGGGAGGGGACAGGAGCCCGTGGGGCACCTGGCCGTGAGAGGTGGCAGAGGGGCGCGTGTGGGGCTGGGTGCCGGGTGGGGGCTCACAGCACGCAGTCGTGGTAGCTCTCCCGGGCCGCGATGTGCAGGGGTGTGTCCCCGTGGTAATTGACAGCGTGGAGGTCGCAGCGGGCGTTCAGGAGGACCTCGGCGATGGCGGCGCTGCCGGTGAAGGAGGCCCAGTGCAGGCAGATGTTCTCCTCCTGTGGAAGTGGAAGGGGGCGAGGCTTGAACCCAGCTGGCGCACCTAGCTCAGGCGCAGGGCAGGACTGAGCCCACCTCCGGCATCCCCACCAACCCCGCACTCACGTTGTCGGTGAGAGTGACGTCCGCGCCCCGTGTCAGAAGCATGCGGATCACTTCTATGTGCTTGTGCTCTGCAGCCCAGATGATGGGGGTCCACCCGCCGCTGTCCTGGGGGCGGGGAGGGAAGGGGGAGGGTGGAGACACAGCTCCCGCCGCTCACACAGAGTCAGGGCTCCACCGTTCACAGGCAGTGGGGCCCCGGGGCAGGTAATTTAAGGTCTCTGGGTCTCCGTTTCTTCATTTATAAACTGGGACTAATAGTGTCTACTGCTCATGACTGCAAAGTAATTTTTCTCTTTCTAAAAAATATTTCCTAGATCTACCCACTTACAAGAGAAGCAGGGACCCAATAGCAATAACCCCCTCCAGGTACACAGATTGTTGTAGTCTCCAAAAAAAAAATTTTCCCACTTAAACGGACCAGAGTTTCTTAGAAAGTGGTAAAGTCTGAGTCTGGCGCAGGACAGCTGCTGACAAGGATGCTCTCAAAGGCTACTGGATCAGTTCAAAGCCACAGAAGTCTGTGGCAAGGGGCTTCTTCTGGACAAAGGATGGAACGGCTCAAAGATCAAGGGGAACACAGACTAAAACACCTCCAACAGGTAAAAAACTGAGTTAATACTGGCCAGTTCCAGAGATTAAGGCAACAACTCATTTTGAAAACTGGTAAAGAAAAACAGAAAGAAACAGAAAAGAGTTAAGAGAAATACAAGTGAAGCAGGGAATAGAGATATGAACAGGGTGGAACAGTGTGACATGCAGGGGAAGGGTCAGAGGTCAGACGAGGGAGAAAGGGGACCAGGCTGCTGACCTGGGCATTGACGTCCACCTGTCCCGTGCTCAGCAGCAGGCTGACCATCTCCAGGTTCCCAATTTTGGCGGCGTGGTGGAGGCAGGTGGAGCCGTCTTCCTCCTGGGGGTGACGCGGGCAAATGAGCCCTCAGGCTGGCACCTCAGGCCCAGCCCCTGAGCCCAGCCAGGCCTGTCCGGCCACGCACCTTGCTGTAGACACAGCCCCCACGCTGCACCATGTAGCGAGCCACCTCCAGATGGTTGTTCACCACGGCCTCCATCAGCGGCGTCCGCTGCTGCTTGTCCACGGCATTGATGTTGGCTCCAGCCTGCACGGAGGGGCTGTTGGCACCAGGGAGGGGCTGGGTCGGGGTGGGGTGGGTGCTGTGGTCCCAGGCGGGGCCCATGCTGACCTGCAGCAGCACATGGCAGATCTCCACAGAGCCCTTCTGGGCAGCCGCGTGCAGGGGTGTGCGCTTGCTCTGCTGGTCACTCTGGAAGTTGGGGTCCAGGTTGTCCACTGTGGGGAGAGCCCACCACACCGGGAGAGGGAGGGACATGCGGTGAGCAAGCGAGGGGGTGGGTGGCATCTCCTCCAGGAAGGCTTCTCAGGACCCCAAGCTGGGTCAGGGGTGCCTCCTGGGCCTCTCCTGTGCTCACATCCACTGTGGCACAGTCTCATGAGAATTAAGATGTTAAAGAGCACCAGCTCTGCCCAAGTTCAAAAGGCCCCAGCCCCTCAGTACCCTGTGCACTGGGCAAGCCAGTTCACCACTCTGAGTCTCCGCTGGGAAGATACAAGTGAGTGAAAGTGTGTAAGCTCTCAGAACAGGGCCCAGGGCCTCTGTGCTTATTGCCACCACAGTCCCCATCATCACGGGCGACCTGTGCGTCTGCATCCCCTAGCAGCCTAAGTCCTTCAGGGCAAAGACCATGACCCTCATGGCTGCCCTCCTGGCTCCGAGCCCAGGGATGGGCACATAAGCAGAGCTCAGGTAGGGTCTGCTGAATGAACAAGGGGGACACTCACACAGCATCAGGATCACCTTCTGCAGCTCCCCTTGCTTTACGGACAGGTACAACTGCCGAGGGTGGAACCGGAGCTTTTTCCGCCTGCCGGGGTAAGGGCCCCTCAGATTCAAGTAACAGCCCCAAGAACCACAGATCCACACTCCCAGCCCCAGTCCTAGCGGCCGTGCCCGCGCGTGCAACCCCTACTTACCTCTCTGACTCCTGGATGACCAGGGCCTTCTCCAGGGCCTCCCGGCCTGGCCCTGGTGGCAGCCCTACAGCTGAGAGGCAGCCCCCATTGGGCAGGGTTAGGGAGGGCCCTGAGCTGTCGATGGTGTCGGCCAGAGGGTCGCAGGGTGGACGCCGAGGCTCCCCCTGCCCCCGCATCCGGGCACTGTGGGAGAAGGCGTGAATGTCTAGGGCAGATGGGGACTGCGCAGGGAAGACAGAAGGCAAGGGCAAAGCCAGTACCTGGGCTGGGAAGTGTCCGCTCTCCCGGGGGCATCCTGGGCCAGGGGTGGGGGAGCGGGTGCTGCAGTGCCAGCCGGTGGGGTCACCCCATCCCCCCGGGGGATGGTCACCTCCTGGGCCTCAGATGCGTCCTCCCCACAGTGGGGACAGAAGACCATCCCGTTCAGCTGGGACACACAGGCCTTGTGGAAGCGGTGGGCCACACGGAAGTCGGGGTGACACTCCAGGAAGGTGCCCTAAGGGCAGGGAAATAACACGGTCAGGCTCCGGGAGCCTCTGCCCCTTGGGGCACGCCACCTGGCTGCCCTGCTGGTCACTCACCGCCGTACAGAAGTAGCCACAGCCGGGGCAGCAGTGATGTTTGACCATGCGCGCACGGTGGGTCTCACAGAGCACCATCAGGGCCACACGGCTGGACGGTCTCATGGTCTCCCGCTTGAGGATGGCAGCATTGCAGCCGGACAGCTGTGGGCGGCGAGGCCGGGTGACAAGAGGTGAGGCTGGGCTCCGGGGCCAGCTGCCCTGGCATCTCGCCGGCCAGTCCCCAGGCCCACCTCTCCGTCCACGCTCTCTGTGGCCATGCACTTGTGCCCTGCTCTCTCGCTGATGCGGTCTATCTTGGGGGCCTCCATGCGGCAGCTGCAGAGGGGCAGCTCCTCAAACCCGCGCTCTGTCTCCAGCGAAGATGTGTCATTGGACACCCCTTGGATAGAGGGAGCAGGGAGCTGAGGGAGGCCCAGCCCCTCACCCGCCAGGACCCCTCATGGGGCCTCTCACCCCCACCCTGACTTTTCCTCCATGCTCCCGAACCCCCAAAGTCTGGTCATGGACACCCCAGCTCCAGTGGGGTCCCCCTCCTCCCCATTCCCTCTGGCCCTGAGGGCACCCCTAGTGGCTCCCTATCCCGGCAATCGGCAATTGGCAATTACCAGCGTGGTTGGGAGAGAGGGTCCCCTCGCTGGGCAGCTCCAGAGACCCCAGAGGGACCTCCATGTACTCACTGGGGCCTGAGGAGCCCACACCATTCACTCCTGACACAGAGACAGAGAGAGTGAGAGTGCGAGCTCACAGGTGCCTGGACGCGGGGGTGCATGCGGAGCGTGGGTGTGCATGCACGCTCTCTGGGGGCTGGGAGGGGGCTGGAGGAGGGGACCCCAAAGCAGAGGAGCCTCCTCACCTCGTGGCTCCTTGGCCCTCGGAGGCTCTCGTTTCCGCCGTTTCCGTGATGGCTTCACCCATGGGCTGTCCTTCCGCCATTTCTTCTTGGCTTTGCGGCGGCCGCTGGAACCACTCTGGGGAGGAGGAGGAGCATTAGGGTGGCAGGTGGCCCCCAGCCCGTAACCCCCCTCCTTGGAGGACTCAGACTTCTGGTCCTGCAGTCTCCACTCCTCTGGGGCTGCTGGCTTCCAACCCTACCCTGTCAGACTGATTGCCAGACTCTTCATCTTCCTCTTCTTCTTCCTCCTCCTCCTCCTCCTCTTCTTCTTCCTCCTCTTCCTCCTCCTCCTCTTCCTCTTCCTCACTCAGTTGTTCAGCCAGAGCTTCAACCTCAGACTGGAAGAGAGGTAAAGCTGTGGCCTCCCCAGGCCACAGCTCGCTCTTGGGGAGAACTTGGGAGAGAGGCAGGGTAGGACACATACAACCCCTGGGACTCAGAGAAGGAGGTGTGATCAAGAAAACCATAAATCCCCAAGGATGGTTCCCTGGTGAAGATGACTGTGGACAGGAGAGGAAGGAAAGGCTGGGTACAAAGAGGGGGTATGGCGTGTTATACAACAATGAAAAATACGGTGCTACGGTGACATGCAAAACTGTGATGATCTTGGCAACATAACAGTAAGGAGGGGGAAAAAAAAAAGCAGTTCCAGGTAACAAATGTATAGTATGATACTCTATGAAGTTCATAAACAGGCGAGACTGAAAACACTACATGAAAAGCTAATCAGAAATGCTATAATGAAATCTGAGTGATATCGTCTGAATCCACTGATCTTAACTTCACTAATAAAAGACCAAATGTCCAACACCTGATGATACAACAGGACGCACCTGCTATCAAGTCTTACCAAACTAAAAAGAAAAACAACAGGTCTCTGAGGCTGAGCACACTTCTGGATCTATGAGTTTACAAGAAGAAACACTGGACAGAGAATTACATGTCAATCCCCACCCGATCAGCCGACTCCTAAGTGTGAAGAATTCTGCAGGACAGAATTCTTGTTCCTTTAACAAATGAGTGGCAAAAAAAAGTTATTTTTTTAGAAGGCAGGGAACCTATATACCAAGAGAGACCTAAGACAAATAATCAGATCAATGTGTGGAACTCATTTGAAACTTGACAAATGAAAACCCATTTATGAAACAACTGAGAAAATGCGAAGACTAATTGGTAGCAAGGCGATGGGATTAAATAATCATTTGTAGGGACTTCCCGGGAGGTCCAGTGGTTAGGTCTCCATGCTTCCCCTGCAGGAAGCATGGGTTCTATCTCTGGCTGGGGAACTAAGATCCCTGTAAGCCACATGATTCGGCCAAAAAAAACCCCAAAAACATCTGTAAATCTTTTGAAAACAGAAAGAGGTCTAATGTTTAGAGAGACTTATGGAAATGTTTCTAGATGAAATGGTGCCTGGCTATTTGCTTTGAACCAATCCAGTAGGTATGGGTATTAGGGGAGGAACAGATGAGTCAAGCAAGACCCGCTGTGTATTGCTAATCCTTCGAGCTGGGTGATGGCCACCTGGGGGCTCACTATTCTATTTTTTGTGTGTATCTGAAAGATTCCATGAGAAAACAAACAAAAAGTAAAAGGGGCAAGACTAAGCATTATGTTGCATGGGCAAACACACATGTGAAACAAACCAAACAAGAAACAAAGGAATAAACAACAAATAAACCATAAAACGGGATGTTACACCCCAAGTCCAGGGTGGTGATTATCACTGGAGCGGGACAAGGGGATGGTATGGGGTAGAGCACACAATGGAAATAAGTTATAGATAGTACGGGGCAGTGAACTAGTGGGTGTTCAGAAAAGGAAAGAGAGGAAAAAGTGGGGCAGGAAAGACTGGCGAATGAGCCCTGGATGCGAGGGGAGCGTGGCTCGGAGGGTGGCTGGCTCCCTCTCACCTTGCTGTCAGAGTCCACCCGCTCATCCACAGAGTAGGAATCATAGTAGAGGCTGAAGTCATCCCCTACCACCGTTTCCCACTCCTCCAGGGACCCGGGGTCCCCCTTCTCCAGGGTCACTTCTCCCGAACTCCGCGTAGAAGCCAACTCTTCTGACTAGAAAAAGATTGAAGAAACATTGACGCTGCTGGCACTCACTCACCAACCCATTTCCCGTGAGGGTAAGATGGAACCCCAGCTCTGGGGCTGCCTCAGAGCAGCCCTCAGGGAGAGAGGCCCTGTTCCCAGCCCCTCCTGGCTCACCAAGCCACCTCCTGAGTTCAGCTTCCTCCTTTTGGCCACATCTAGAAGAAGAGAGAGAGAGAGAAAGGAGTGAGACTGGCACTCTAAGCCCTTAGCACAGGCCATAGCAAGCCACAGGTAGGTGGGGGATGGGACTGACCTGAGGTCACCTTCCCCAGCGAGTGCACGTCATCACTCATGCGGAAATGCTGCACTTCAGGGGGCCGCTTCTCAGGGACTGGGGGCTGGGGGCCAAGAGGGAGCACACTTAGGGTCAGGGAGCATCTAAGGTTCTGTCTGGATGAGCTGAGAGCCCCAGGTTGGGGTGGGGTGGTGAGCCACACCCTCAGAAACGCCATCCAAAGTTCTCTGGCAATATGAACCACGTCAGGCCATATTCCCCTTCTAACACTCAACCCTTCATAGACACAGAAGCAGGCCCCTTGCCCCCTCCTTTCCACATGGAAAAACAAATTAAGGCCTTGATCAAAGGTACGCAAAGCAAACCCGGAACAACATGATATCCAGATCCCTAAAAACACTGTCATAAAGCTTCTGAGATTCTGGGGCTCTTGTCACTTCCCTTGTCTCCTTCTCAGTAGAGATTCACAGTAAAACCTTTAAAACAGCAGGGACAGTTTCAAAGAAGGGAGGGAGAAGTTCCCTGGGGGCTTGCTTTGAAGTAGAACAGGAAAGGTGGTTTGAAGTCTCTATAGTTGTTGTCACAAGAGTAATTAAGACATTGACGACACAATTAACTTTTCAACATTTGTATCTTCTACTCTCCTCTCCCTAAGAGCACAACCCCCAGGAAGACAGGTATCTGGTGTGTTCATAGATTAAGCCCCAGTAAAGAATCTGACGTACGGTAGCCCCTTGGTAAATATGTGAAGCAGTCACGTACTGGATAAGAAAAGGCCTGAAGCTAAATTGTAAAACAGCAGCCCACGGGGGTTTATGGTTAATTATTCTGTTTCTCCCACTCCCACAGCCATCCCCCTAAGCCTCACCTGTCCATTTCCTGGTTTGGACATGGTTTTCCTGGCTCGATGAACCTTGGGCTGCCCCTCTGGGCTGGCTGTGGCCGGAGGGGGTTCAGGCCCTGCTGCTGGCGCCCCTTGGGCGCCCGGCATACTTAGCAGCCTCATAGCCAAACTCTGAACTGATGGGGGTGATTTTCCGGCCCCTGTCATTGACATCTTGGCTCGGCTGGGACAGGCACCCCCCTTGCTGGGGGAAGACGGGAACGACTTTGTGGCATGGCCTGGAAAACACAGGCAGGCAAGAGACAAGATAAGAGGGAAGACAGAGTCAGAAGTCACCCCACCTCACCCCTCCCCAGACTCCCCCGGCTTCTCACCCAGCAGGATGCGACCCCCATGGAGGTCCCCATCTCCCTCGAGATTCTCGGGTTCATCCCCAATGAGTGGTGTGGCCCCTACAGGGGTGTCAGCCCCCTCATCGCCGACAGTGACTGTGACAGAGGCTGGGGATGAGGGGCCAGCAGTCTCCAGGGAATCGGGGTTGGCCTTGGGCAGGGTCTCCTCACTACGAGAGGTGTCCCCCAAAGAGCCATGAACTGTAATGGAAGAGAAAAAGTCCAGGGCTAAGGGCTCACGAGATCATGTGTTGTGGGGGAGGTGAAGGTCCAACAGGGCCCGTTTCTGCTTCACTCACCTCTCTCGGTGGCTCCTCTGGGCTCCTTCTCCAGCACCAGCGCCCCCATCTCAGCGGGGGCCTCCCCCTGGGAGGGGACACAAGGGATAGGAGGGCTGGTCAGTCCGGTAGGAAGCTGGGGGGCCCAGGACGCCTGGGCCCTGGGTAGAGAGAGCAGGCTCCGGGGCCTACCTCTTCCTCTATGGGCTCCCCCCCTTCCGCGGCCTCGGCTGCCCGGAGGGGCCGCACGACCCCTCCCCCGGGCCCGCATCAACCCCCTCCCTCTCGGCAGACCCCGCATCTCAGGGGCCGAGAAGAGAGGAGGGGGAGGGGGCGGGGCCTCTGCGCCCCGGCCCCGCCCCCTCCTCCCGGCTGCACGCGCCGCTCCCCCTTTGTCCCCCAGGCCGCGGGGACCCCGGGCACCAACCCCTCCAGCGCCCGCTGTCCCCCAGCCCGGTGGACGGCCCCTCGTGCCCCTCGCGCGTGCTCCTGGGGCCCCGGCGCCCGCCGCCCACTCGGGGGCAGCCGGCGGCTGCACGCGCGCCTCCGTGCCCACTCCCCCCACCTCCCACCCCCTGGTCCCCTCATCCGCCCCCGGTGCTGGCCCTCCGGATTGCTGCAAGTCTCGCTCGGGCCCCCCGGCCCCGTTGCACCCCCGGAGCATTGCACGGGCGCGCGCTTCCCCCGGGCGCGCGCGCGGGCATGCACCCGCCTCTCCCCCTCCCCTTCCGCACCTCGGCGGCCGCCGCCGCTGCAGCTCCCGCCGCCGCCGCCATCGCCGCTTGCGCGGGGGGCCGAGCCGGCGCGCGGCCGCCCCGGGTCACGTGGGTTGGGAGGGAGGGCTGAGAGGAGCCTTAAAGGAGCCACTACGCGCTTTCTGGCCATTTTTCCCCCGAGAGCGGCCTCGGAGATGGCAGTTCCTGTCCTAAACTGGGAGCGGCAGGGGAGAATTGCTGCCCTTCCTGGCCTCACTCAGCTGGGAACCGAAGGCGAGGCACGCCTGGGTCCAGGTGTGGCTTCTCCATCTCCCACCTGGCTTTAGGTAATTAGCGGGGCGTCTGAGCCTTCCGGCTCTCGGCAGTCTGTATATTCAATCCTACCCGCGTGTGCTTCTCCCGCTTCTGGTTGCTTTCTAGTTTTCTGGGTCATTGGACTGAAGCCTGGGCCTCTTGGCCTCGCTTCTCTAACGAGCAGGAAGGGGGCGATGGGGATGCGCGGAGGACACCTTTAGCCTTAGCTGGTCCTAGCATGCGGCTTCAGTGTACCCTGGAGCAGCGACCCCTTTTGAAAACCTGGGGCTGAATGTCTCTCCCGTTTATGCCAGACATGTTAAGCCACCACGTGCACTAGGGATCCAGGTAAGCCCCCAGAGGCCCGAGTCTTTACTATCTGCAGACACTAAAGTAACCTTTTTTTGCCAAACACTTCACAAGCATACCAGGCACTACGTGGGTCGTAGCCCAGCCAGTAGTGGAAGTACGAATGATATTACACCGAGGCACAGAACTTTGATAGCAGTATTTAGGGTACAATCTCTTTAGGTATTACATCTGGTCAAAGTTTGGAAAATATCTGTACTTGCAATATTCGACACAGGCAAATGGTTAGGATATAGGGCACCTGAGGCCAATTCAAGGCCTTCTGGGAACTGTAGTTCTCTTTGGTGAAGAACCGTTTCAGAGCTTTCTGGGAATTGTAGTCTTCTCCATACCAGAACCCAAACAGTGGTTTTTAGCTTTCTCCAGGACATAAGCCCTTTCCCCAGACCAAACGCCCAAACACAGGCTTCTGCTTACAATTTTGATGGGCACAATGATCACAACTATAGCTCATTCCTAGCAGTCATACCCAACTCCTCAACTGGAGCAGGTTATCTGTTAATACCTCTGCCAAAAAAATCACTGAACACTTGTGCTGTGAGCTGATAGATGTTGAGGATGCAGAACTGGGAGGGTCTCTGGCTAGAGGAGCCCACCTGTCACATTTCCCTTCCCCTGTCAAGGCTCCTTTAGGCATGAGACCTGCATGAGTTGTGACCTCTGAGTACTTAGCAAATGACATCAGAGGGTGAGATGGTCTAAGGTCGGATAGTCTTTTAGACACAGTTGCCAGACAGAGTATAAAGAAAAAAAAGTTTTTTTTTTTTTATTTTGTGGAAAACAAAAGCCGAAAAACTAAAACCCCAAACTCCAGAAAAAATCCTAAAAAATACGTTTTTTTTCTTAAAAAATACTGTATAAGTCTCTACTACTCTCCCTCCCCGCAACAGCCTTTCTTGTGTACTCTCATCTAAGTGCCCTACCCCCCCGCCCCCACCACTATTTGTAGTTCTTGCCGTTGTACCCCACTTCCCAGTATCTACCCAGGCTGCTCACCCCCATATTCTCTTACCTGCCATCTTATTTTGTTCTCCCTAGAATTTTGGTGAGCCTTGTACCCATCCCATTTCCCCAGCATGCAAGAACTGTCTCCCCTTCCCTTCTCCAGAATTCAGTCATCCTTTCCCCCTACCACTCCCTCTCCCAAGGATCTATTCCAAGCAGGAGCAGGTAAGCTGCCTCCTGCCAGATTCCCTCCCACTTCCCACCCCCCCTCGCCCATCAAGAAATGTCAGAACCTCTTCCTGGGCAGCCTTAGCTAGGAATAAAACATTTTCCAGTCTTTTTCCCCCCGCCTCATTCTATAAGCCCTTTTCCCTCCCTCCACATATCCATGCACCTCTAAGAGAAGAAACTTTATCTGGGACCCCCTATTCCCTTGGCCTTCTCTAAGAACTCTCCCTCTCTCCATCCTTTCCTTCTGAAGAGGCAGGGTCTTCTCTCCAAGGAATCTTCGGCCCCTTGCTGTGTGTCTGCTCAGGCTCCCGCCGTACCTGCCTTCCCCCGACCCCCCACCCCCCTATTCTCCTGGACCAGGGAGACCCTCCCCACTTCGCCCAGGGCCCCGGCGCCCGCCTCGCTAGCGGATGAGGACATTGATCTCAGCCACACTGGCCTCCAGCACGTTCTCGGCTGTGGTCTTGCCGTGCTGCTCCTTGAGGTGCCGCCTAATGGCCGGCTTGTGAGCGAAGCGCACGTCGCAGTAGGAGCAGCGATAGGGCCTCGCTCCCGAGTGGAGGTTGAGGTGATCGTGCAGCGTGGACTTCTGCGTGAAGCACTTGCCGCAGATGCCACACGAGTGCGACTTGACGCCGCGGTGCACGTTCATGTGGCGGTTGAGGTTGCTGCTGTGGTTGAACTGCTTGCCGCAGCGCGGGCACATGAAGATGAAGTGCTGCGCCCGCATGTGGAAGACCAGCTTCTCCACGCCCTGGAACACTTCCGGGCACTTGGTGCACTTGATGTTCTTTAGGGGATTTCCGCTGGAAAAGCCTCCGGGCAGGGGTCCCCGGCCGCCCCCTGCCCCCAGGCTGCCCCCCGCCCCCCGGGCAGCCATGGCCACCGCTGCTGCCTCCACGAGGCCTGAGGTGGCCCCCACACTGGCCCGGCCTCCAGGGATCAAGAGCAGGCCCTCCCCTTCCGCGTCCTCAGACAGGCTGTAGCAGGCTTTAACCACGCCCTGCGGTGGGGCCACAGTGCTGGGAGGCACGCTGCTCTGGGCCAGCTCCCCAAGGTGGCTGCCCACAGAGCCTCCAATGCCCAGACCTCCTCCCAGGCCCCCGGGAGGTTTGAGCCGGTGTGCCACCTCCAGGGCTGATTCCACCTTGACGATGCAGATGTCAGACACATCCTCATCCTCGTCCTCATCCTCTTCCTCAGCCTTCAGCTCCAGGTCCTCATCCAGAGGGAACTCCAGCTTCACAGGCCGCAGGAGTGGAGGGGGAAGAGGGGGCGGGGGTGGGGGTTTAGGGGCTGGCTTTGGGGTCCTGGCAGGAGGGAGCAGGGATTTGGTGGCACTGACACTGCTCACAAGGCTGGCATCGCTGACCCCATCCTCTTTGAGGCCTATTTTGGGCTCGATAAATTGGCTGAGGGCGTTCCGGCATTTCTCCACCACGTGCTCCATCTGCAGGTAGGACGCGGCCGTCAGGTAGTTAACGATATCCCTGACGGCGAATTCCAGGGCGCCCGTATAGCAAGAGAGGAGCAGGTCAGCCACTATGCGTGCACTGTGCATCAGTGAGACCTGCAGCTCAGAGCTGGGATTCAGCAGGAACTGGTCCCGCAGGAACGGCGAGCAGGCGGCCAAGATGACCTTGTGGCCACGGAACTTGAGGCTGTCAGCCACAATGGTCACGTCGCAGAACCGCTCCTCTGCGCGGAGCTGGTTCATGTTCCGCAGCGTAGCGGCCTCGTGGCCAGGCAGCTGGAAGCGCAGGACTTCCACCCCAGAGGCCATTGTGGCGGGGGGTGGGCAACCCTGGTTGGGAAGGAAACCGGTCAGAGACAAAGGTCTCCGGCTTTGCTAAGCCAAGGCTCCAGGCCTTGCACTCCCATTCTTGGCAGGGCCCCCCAGCATCAGATCACCCAGTCTTCAAGCCTCTTCCTCAGTTTCCCCAGCCCCCGGGGAGGCGCTGTCCCTTCGGGAGAAGGGAGGCGTGGTTCCCGGGGGCGGGGCAGCGGCGTCCACACCCCCCAGCCCTACCGCCCGCGATGATGGGGCGAGCCCGCGCCCACAGGGGAAGGTCGGCAGAAGCGGGAGCAGAGGCCTGGGGTTCTGGGTGGCCCGGGTTGCAGCCTCTTCTCACCCCGCCCCTTTTACCCGCTGCCCCATTCCTCCACCGCCCCCTTGCACGTTTGCACGCGCTTTTCACGTCCTCCCCCCCTGCCTGCACGCACCGTGCACGCCCCCCCCACGTTGAGACCTCGGTGGCACGCCCCCCCCCCCCCCCCGCCCCACGACCCTGAGTGCACGCGCCGCTCACCTGGCTGGGTTCCGCGCGCTGTTTTTTTCCCCCCCTATTTCCCCCACCCCCCCCGGGGCCGACTGCGCCCCCACACACGGGCAGGGCCTGGGCAGCGCGCAGGCGCGGGGGTGCACGGGGCGCGCGCGCGGGGCCGGCTCCGCGTGGGCGTAAGGGGGGAGGGGTGGGGGCGGCTCGTGCAGTGTGTTCCAGGCCCCGCGCGCGGCGGCGTCGTCGAGAACTCGGGGAGGAGGAAGAGGGGAGGGAATTAAAGGAGCAGGATTCCCCCTTTCCCGACCCCCCTTTCTTCACCAGCTCCCCCCACACGGTTAAAGGGCCGGACAGCCTGGCCTCTCCTTTGGCCGGTATTATTTGTCCGCCAGAGCGGAAATACGTTCCGCACCCCCCTCTTTCTGGCTCCCCCTCCTCTGTGCCTCCGGGCCCCGTGGCCCGTCTGCGCGTGCGTGCCAAATGCCGCGCGGAGGCCCGCTCGCTGGGGCCCGCCCTCCCCACTCCCAGCAGCCGGCCGCGCAGCTTGCTTCTCGCCCCGCAACGCGCACTCCCCGCCCTCTGCTCTCCCCGCCTGCCTGGCTCCCCGCGGGGGCGCTGCCACCTGCTCACGCGGGCGTTACTTCTCTGACCCAGCTGCGTGAAGCGGAGCCAGAGTTGCAGCCACGGCCCCTCCTGGGGTCCCAGATCGCCCCGTGGCTACCGAGATGGTTGTTCTTGGTTACCTACGCCTGCATCACCTGTTGATTCTGTTCATACTTCCTCCAGCCACGCTTTCAGATTTTTGCAACTCTTCTGAAGCTGGTAAACACCTCAGCACTCCCGGCCTAAAAGATATTTTTAACTTTATACAAGACCAGACAATCCTCCACTTCCTCTCCTCTGTCTCAAAATCTTACGAAATCACAACCATCCTTCCCTTCCCTCATTCTCAGAATCGATCCTAACTTCTTGCCAAGGCAAACGCCCTCGTAAGGTCGACGACCTTGCCCATTTCACCCTCTACAATATAATAGACCTGGTACTAATTATTCTAATTATGTGAAGATGTAGTTTAGTAGAACAAGCGTCCATCCTACCCCTGCTGCTCCACCAGATTGACAAGGTCAGAACTCCTTCGCCCTAAACAAAGTCCTCCCTTAGTTCTGCCCCTTTGCCTTCTCTTTCTCTGTTCCTCCCAAACTGCCGTCTCTGCGCTTTAACACCGGCTTTTATGAGCACCCTGAAGGCTGGCTCCCTTCCCGCCTTCTTCCTTGCACCTCTCATATACCTGTACTCATTTCTCCACCCAACCAAGTCCAGGTGAAGAAGCCTCTGTTGCTTGCCGCCTGGATTTATTACATCCTCCAGGAGACTAGAGCATTATCCTTACACATCAGTTTTGGTGGAATGTTCAATATCTGTGTTCAGTCTAATGGTTTCCCCATTAGATTGCCAACTCTTGATTGCATGAATCATCTCCTGGGTTATGTTTTGCAAATAAAAGTCATACAATAAATGACTGACTGTTGAAGTCATTCCTCTTCAGTTCAGCCAGCATCCACCCATAAAAAGTTTGTTCCTGACTTAAACTGGATCCTGAACTTCAGGGATGCCCTTTGGGTTGGGAAGTGTTCAGATGGTGCCTCTACTCTTTGCCTTTCTGTTTTAAATTCTCTGACTTTTTTGCGGTCACCCTGCTGATGCTTAGTTGCTTCAGTCATGTCTGACTCTGTGCGACCCTTATGGACTGCTGCCTGCCGGTCTCCTCTGTCCATGGGATTCCCTAGGCAAAAATACTGGAGTGGGTTGCCATATTCTCTTCCAGGGGATCTTCCCCACCCAGGGATGGAACCCAGGTCTCCTGCATTTCAGGCAGAGTCTTTACCCCTGAGCCGCCTTCAGCCAGTTCTCTCTATTCTAAAATGCCCTTTTTGTAGAAGTATGTGTTGTTAGGCCACATGGATTCTGTTGGCATTTGTGTCAGATTTTCAGACACACCTAGGCTCAGAGCCATATCCCACTACTTATGAAAAGAGGGCCTTTGGGCAAGTTCCTTCTCTGAATCACAGTATTTTTATCTTTAAATTGGAGGCCCTGATTCCTCACAGGGCTAATGTGACGTTCAAGTGAGCCTGACACAGTACGTGCTGAATCAATGAGACCTCCCTTCTCCTTTGCCTAATTGGAGGACAGACTGAAATTTTCGAAAGGACTTTAAAAATTCTGTTTCCCTGTCTTATCTCTTTTCCTCATTACCAAATTTCCCAAGAGTTGTTTACAGGCTTCTGGTGGCTCAGTGGTAAAGAATTTGCCTGCCAGTGCAGGCGACAGGGGTTTGTTCCCTGGTCTGGGAAGATCACACGTGCCATGGAGCAACTAAGCCTGTGTGCCACAACTATTGAGCCTGTGCTCTGGAGCTGGGGGGCCACAACTACTGAACCCCGAGTGCCCTAGAACCCGTGCTCCGCAACAAGAGAAACCACCACAATGAGAAGCCTGCTCATCACGACTAGAGAGTAGCCCCCTGCTCCCTGCAACTAGAGGAAAGACCACGCAGCAACAAAGACACAGCAGAGTCAAAAATTTTTTAAATAAATAAATATGAGTTGTTTACACTCCAGTGAGAGCAGAAATTTAAAAAGTTGTCAAGGTGAGAATTTAAGTTTGTAAAATTCTGTACCTTGTCCCCTTCTTGCTACTTCTCCTTCCTGGGAGTATGAATGGGACAGAGGGCCTAATCTCAGTTTGGAGTTTAATACAGATAGTCCTAGGTAGCAGGTAGAGTTAAGAGCTGCGGAATCCTTAAGTACCCAGCCCACCCAGTTATAGTTTTATATGGAAACAAGCAGTGCACAAGCTTGTCTTCTGTACATTCTGGTGGGGAGATGCCGTAGGGCTGTTTTTGTCACATACCCCCATGTAAGGATGTCTTGGCCCCCAACTTCTGCCACTGTAAAATAAGGCACCCTCCTGTCCTTGGGTGGCAGTACCACCTTGGCATAGTGTCAAGAACACAAACACATAAATTCAGGATTCTTTTTTTTTTCTTAATTAAAAAATTTCTATTTATTTTTGGCTGTGCTGGATCTTTTTTCTGCCTGGGTCTTTCTCTAGCTGCGATGAGCAGGGACCACTCTAGTTGCGGTATGAGGGCTTCTCATCGCAGTGGCTTCCCTTGTTGTGAGCATGAGTTCTAGGACGCTTGGCTTCAGTAGTTGCGGCTCCTGGGCTCTAGAGCACAAGCTCGATAGTTGTGACTCAAGGGCTTAGTTGCTCCGAGGCATGTGGTATCTTCCTCGACTGGGGATCCAACCTGTGACTCCTGCATTGGCAGGCAGATTCTCTACCCCTGAACCATCAGGGAAGCCCAAAATGAGGATTTTTATTGGCACTGAGAAGTAAAATCTGAATAAGGATTCAGAAAAAAACTGGGAGACAGAAAGTCTAGGTTCTGGTCCAGTTTTGAAGTCTTCAAGGCTCCAGAAGTTTTAGTACTCTCTTCAGTGAAATGGAGAGATTGTCTTCGGAGGTCACTTCCAGCCCCATCAGTCCGCAAAAGTTCAGTCTGGAAAGGGGTATGTGTCTTTGTGTGTATGTGTGTTTGTGTGTATGTTTGGTGTTGTAGCCAGGCATTCCGGGAAACAAACTCACTCAGAAGGACAATGCAGATAGTGGAGTGCAGTTTATTACTGCGGGCCCAAGGCAGAGTCTCCTCTTAGCCAAGGACCCCAACCAGCATTTGTGAAAATCTTTTATACCCCATGTGTACGTGTCTGAACCCACCACTCCAAATTCCTTGGGACTTACATAGTGAAGTGAAAGTGAAGTCACTCAGTCGTGCCCGACTCTTTGTGACCCCATGGACTGTAGCCTACCAGGCTCCTCTGTCCATGGGATTCTCCAGGCAAGAATACTGGAGTGGGTTGCCATTTCCTTCTCCAGGGGATCTTCCCGACCCAGGGATCGAACCCAGATCTCCCACTTTGCAGGGAGACGCTTTAACCTCCGAGCCACCAGGGAAGCTCTGCCTGAGACCTACATAAACCAAGGAAAATACAATCCCAATAACCCCATCATTCACGTGCTGTGCTCATGTGCTCAAACAGTCAAACAATTAGCCAATAATCAATAAACCCGAGGTTACACTCTGATAGATACAGAAAAATTTATGGCCTGTCTGGAGGAAGGGGTGATTAGTGTATGTTTTCTCTTAGGCGATGAGTAACCTAGATACGATCTTCAAGGTTCACCTGTCTGGAGGAACCTTGTTGTATCCTTCTGTTGTTGTTTTCATAGGCACTAAACACAGAGTTCAGAGTCCACTGGAAAGGTGGCCAAGCATGATCAGCATGAACAGGCCTAAGATGGAGTCCAGGCCCTATGAATTCCTTCTTCATTGGAAGAAGTGGTCAAGGACTAGCGAGCTCAGGGCTTAGGGCAGCACTCTTGGTTACTGATAGATATGAGCAGGGGCCCGGTAGGAAATGTGTAAGCAGTAGGAAAGCTGAGACATTTCCCTGTGGCATTCAAAGTATTTTTGGCAGTGGGTTTACTTTTGCAATTGTGCTTCGCTCAGATGGAAATAATGATTTCTTGAGCAACCAAGAGAAAGGAGGAAAGAGGTCTGCCTGAGTTTTTAATCCATCAGCTGATAAGACTTTCCTGTCTTACAACAAAATCTCCAGCTTCTCCCCCCTCTCTCCTTTGCCCCACACTCAGCGCTGCCCTCACTGTAGGAATCCTGGTGAAAAGGGCAGCCTGTTCGGGCGATGCTAACAGGGGCTCACAGCTTGAGAAAAGAAACTCTATAAAAACAAAAGGCTCACACCAGTCCCCTCTATTTGTAAAGCCACCTTTCCTAAATTCCCATCCATCTCCTAAAATGTACTCCTGTCCTCGACTTTTGCTGGCCTCTTCTCCAATAACTGTTCCTTCCAGCTCTTTGGAACCCTCTCATAACAACCTCCTGATAAACTCTTCCCTCCCCTTCCTGCTTTACAGGGAATTTAGTCCTTCCTGCAGCCCATGACCTTCCCCCTCCTCCAAGTCACCTCCCCTGCCTTGCTCAGCACGAGGTCTGGGGAGATGGTGGTGGATTCTCCTAGCTCCTTGTCAACCCCAGGAGCAGAACTGTTCCACTTCATGCCAAACACCCTTTCCTCCCAGCCTCAAGAGTGCTGCTTGTTGCCATGAGAAACTGACTTCCAGGCCTGCCAGTGTTCATGCAAATGACCCAATTCACACTCCAATTAAAATTTATTTTGGTTTATGTTTTCATAGAGTTCTTTGTAGGGCTCAAAATTCAAAAAAGTGTGACAGGGTACATTGTCAAAGTTCTCCCTTCCACCTCCACCCTGACCCCTTCCCTTCCACAGCCTATATTACAAGTTTTTTAAAGCTTCTTGACCTCCTTCCAACAACTTTTATCTTGACTCTTATCTCATCCATGTTCTTCCCAAGAATCATTCTCTGGTGATTATCAGCACTTGGAACTACATCCTCTCAGCAATTTAAAATGCCAGCATACCATTCTCTGAGTAGCCCTCAGATTGCTCCCTTCTGGAGGGCAGCAAGTATACCTGCCCTGCTTCCCTAAGGGGACCTCCAGCCACCTGGTCTTTCCTTTTCTGTCAGGCCCTTCTCCCTCCCTTTCTTCCCTGTCCAGCCAGAGTAGCACTCACAGTCCATCCCTCAGCTCTTCTCTGCAGGCTCCCTTTAGCTGGGCACTGGGTGCCACTTTAGGTACTGGAAGAGCTTCTCCCCAGCCCCCAGCTCCTTTCCAATCCTGTCTACTCTCCTGAGTCCCCCACCCTAACTCCAGATCCCCTTCTCAGCAAGCGGCCCTGTCTCTTAACTGAGATTCTTCAACCTGGACCCTCTCCAGCTTCTCCACTGAATCACGGTACTGTACATCTGAAACTAACACATTGTAAATCAACTATGTGTGTGTGTGTGTCAGTTGTTCAGTCGTGTCTGACTCTCTTAGACCCCATGGGCTATATAGCCTGCCAGTCTCCTCTGTTCATGGGATTTCCCAGGCAAGGATACTGGAGTAGGTAGCCATTTCCTTCTTCAGCGGATCTTCCTGACCTAGGGAAGGAACCCAGGTTTCTTGCATTGCAGGCAGATTCTTTACCATCTGACCCACCAGCAAAGCCTGTAAATTAACTATACTACAATGCAAAATTTAAAAAAAAATCCTAACACACACAAGAAATAAATTCCTGGGATTTCAGATGTCCACATGCTTCACAATGACTGCATCCCTCTCCCTCTTGAGACAATGGACCTCACCCTGAATTCTTTAGGTTCATTTTCTTTGTTTATCGTCATAGTTCCACTCTCTATGCATTTTGTAGGCATTCCTACACATGCATACTCTTTGGTTTTGCCTGTTTGATCTCCAAAGGGATAGAATCATAGGTATCATATTCTGTTTTTATGAGGCTGGCTTTTTACTGAGCATTATGATTTCACTGACCGTGTAGCTGTCATTCATTAGCTTACTTTCTGTTGCATGATAACACAGCTGTTTATAAATCCCTTGTCCTGTCAGTGGACATTTGCTTTGTTCACACTGGTGCTTATCACCACAACGCTGCTGTGAGTTCTCCTACTCTTCTCTGGTAAGTTTCTCCAGGGCTACAGTCTTCAAAAGAGGGCCTATGTATCTCTGTGATGTGAGAGGACTGTCCAGGGCTTAGGTGGACCTGGAGAGATGTACAGGGACTGTCCTCAGATCCAACACTCCCATATGAGTTGGGACACTGGTGGGTCTGTGAGGGCCCCTTTCCCCACCCCTTGCCCAGCTCTTCCTTACCACAGAAAGAAGGCCCAAGAGGGAATCCAGAAGGGTAAAAACCTCCAGGCACCAAAGCGACAGTTTCAAAATCTCACTGAGGTGAGTGACCTAGTGACATCATTTTGCAAGTGAGGTACTTTTTCTTTCCTTTCAACAAAATCGAAGGAAGATTTATTAAGTGCCAGCTGATTGCTTATTTTTTTCCTATCCTTTATGCTATTGAGGTGAAATTCACACAGCCTAATTTTTAAAGAATTTTTTTTGCTAATTCTAGCAATAAATAATATTTATCCATAAGTACATGAAATGATTGAGAAGTGGCCCGATTGTCTTATTTAGAATTGGGCTTCCAATAGTGTTTTTATGCTTCATCATTATGTAGTGAAATTTATAATATATTCATATTCTTTTGACAAATTGATTGTTAATGATGATCATAAGTACTTAATCCAGAAGAAAGTTTAACACTCAGAGCCTTAAAATTTTTTAAATTCAGTTTTAAATTATATACTTATTTTTATTGCAGATAATAGAAGATTTTCAAGCATAAAACATATTAGGATCTTATTTGGGGAGGTGGAAACAGAAATATGAATTCAGAAGAAATGGAATGATATGAATTTTTTTTTTTGGCCATGAGGCTTGCAGGATCTTAGTTCCCAACCAGACATTGAACTTGGGCCCTCGGCAGTGAAAGCTCAGAGTCCTAACCACTGGACTTCCAGGGAAGTCTCAGATGTGAAATTTCTGATTGTTAAAGAAGGGTGTGTTCATGTACTTTTAAATGAATCATAGTATCATCAAAAGTGAAAGAACATTTTTTTTTTTTTTTAAAGGTCAGTGTTTACAACATGCTGGAAATTTCACTCTTTCACAACTATTTAAAAACTTGAGGAAAATTTTAGATAACAGCAGGAAAATGTACAAGAGGTACACACTCGCAAAACTTTTTAACATGAGCCAAAATTTTGAGTGTTTCTCAAACTTCATCATGCATATGAATCATTTCAAATGTGGATTCTGAGTCCGTAGTTCTGGATGGCCTGGAATTTTACATTTCTACAAGCTTCTGGTGATGCCAGTGCTGCTGGTCTGTGGACCACACTTTGAGGAGCAAGCCTCAGTGTATTCCCAAGAGTGGAATTGCTGGGTGATGGGTATGGCACATGCTGAACTCCCGACTGATGTTAAAGTATTTTCTGAAATATTTGTATAAATCTGATAGCAATAGCGTAAAGGGACACAGTGGGTGATTAAATAGTTAATCCCACTAAGGGATTATAAGTAGAAAAAAATATGGGAGACCCCTGTAAGTTTATGATTACTGACGAAAGCAGGTTTGCTTAACCACAAAACCAAGCAGGCTTGCTTAGTAACAAAACCATGCAACAGTAGCATAAGACATGCCCCCAAACGAAGCAATGGTGGCATAAAACCCACATCCTGCCCAGTGAGCTTACTAAGTTGATGATCGCTAGGACATGCTCTCTACACACATAAAAAACACTAATTTGTAAACCTAGATTGACCACACAGCAACAAGAAAACTCCCCCACTCAGCCTGGAGGAGGAACTAATGATGAAAATACGACATCTACTCAAGAAAGACAAAGAAGATCTTTCTACCTGCCCCTTTTTCCTTTGATTATAAAATTGTAGCCCAGGAAGTCACAGCACATCTCGCCCACCACTTGTAAGCCTCACAGACGCCCTATTCTAATAAACTACTTCTTATCTATCACCTTGTCTCTCCCTGAATTCTTTTTTGTGCTGAGGCATAAAGGATCATGATACCAGAGCTCTTTGGAGCTTCTGAAACGACACCAAACGTTGCAAATCTACACTCAAACTAGCCGTGGGAATGCTGCTGTTTCTTGAAAAAAGTTCACTAAAGGCGTCCTGATTTTCAGTCCTCATCTCACTTACACTTTCTGTGACACATGTGGTCATGCTTGTTTGATACACTGCTTCCCCCTGGTTTCTGTGACACCATTTTCTTTGGGTTTCCTTCCTTCTACAACCACAGTCTCTTCCATGACCCTTCACCCTCTTCCAGGTCCATCATTTAACTGTTGGTTGTACTTGACCTTCTGTTGGGCTGAACCCCCAGGTCTATCAGGCCTGTACTTGCCTAGCTTTAAGACTGAAGAAAGAGCCCAGTGTCAGCAATAGACACATCAATGGAATGGAGGAGCTTGTGTGTCTCAAGCAAGATCCTGGAGTGACACCCCACCGCGTACAGCTGGTGGGCTGGCAGGACTTGGTGGCAGGCTTTGCTCCTGGGGGTGGAGGGGGAAGGGGAGATTGCCTGTTATAGGGGGAGGTGACAGCAGTTTGGCTCATTGGTTACCAGGGAAACTAGCAGAGGGGCCGCCGCTCTTTAAGACCAAGGTAGGACCACTAGCTAGGGCCAAGGCAAGTATGTAGGAAGATCAATCATGTGCATAGGGTATAAGCGAAGCAGGCACTGGTCAGGCAGGGGATGTACACAGAGCAACAGAACAGCCATTTTTCCCCCCAATTATTTATTTGGTTATGGTTGTACTGGGTCTTCATTGCTGCATGTGGGCTTTCTGTAGTTGCAGTGAGTGGGGGCTACTCTTCACAGCAGTGCATGGGCTTCTCATAGCAGTGGCTTCTCTCGTTGTGAAGCATGAGCTTTATGTGCAGAGTCTTCAGTAGTTGGGGTGTATGGACTTTATTTGCTCAACGGCATGTGGACTCTTCCCCCATTAGTGATCAAACCTGTGTCCCCTGCATTAGCAGGCGGATTCCTATCCACTGTACCACCAGGGAAAGTCTGAGAACAGCCATCTTGAGTGGCCTGACCATACACCTTCTTTCAGTTCAGTTCAGTTCAGTCACTCAGTTGTATCCAACTCTTTGCAATCCCATGGACTGAAGTACACCAGGCTTCCCTGTCCATCACCAACTCCCAGAGCTTACTCAAACTCATGTCCATCGAGTCGGCGATGCCATCCAACCATCTCATCCTCTGTTGTCCCCTTCTCCTCCTGCCTTCAATCTTTCCCAGCATCAGGGTCTTTTCAAATGAGTCAGTTCTTCCAATCAGGTGGCCAATGTATTGGAGTTTCAGCTTCAACATCAGTCCTTCCAGTGAATATTCAGGACTAATTTCCTTTAGGATGTATTAGTTGGATCTCCTTGCAGACCAAGTGATCTCAAGAGTCTTCTCCAACACCACACAGTTCAAAAATATCAATTCTTTGGCACTCAGCTTTCTTTATAGTCCAACTCACATCCATATATGACTATTGGAAAAACATTAGCTTTGACTAGATGGACCTTTGTTGGCAAAGTAATGTCTCTGCTTTTTAATATGCTGTCTAGGTTGGTCATAACTTTTCTTCCAAGGAGTAAGTGTCTTTTAATTTTGTGGCTGCAGTCACTACCTGCAGTGATTTTGGAGCACCCAAAAATAAAGTCTCCCATTGTTTCCATTGTTTTCCCATCTATTTGCCATGAAGTGATGGAACCGGATGCCATGATCTTAGTTTTCTGAATGTTGAGTTTTAAGCCAACTTTTTCACTCTCCATTTTCACTTTCATCAAGAGGCTCTTTAGTTCTTCTTCACTTTCTGCCATAAGGGTGGTATCATCTGTGTATCTGAGGTTATTGATATTTCTCCCGGCAATCTTGATTCCACATTGTGCTTCCTCCAGCCCAGCGTTTCTCATGATGTACTCTGCATATAAGTTAAATAAGCAGGGTGGCAATATACAACCCTGATGTACTCCTTTCCCTATTTGGAACCTGTCTGTTGTTCCATGTCCAGTTCTAACTGTTGCTTCTTGACCTGCATACAGATTTCTCAGGAGGCAGGTCAGGTGGTCTGGTAATTCCATCTCTTTAAGAATTTTCCACAATTTATTATGATCCACACAGTCAAAGGCTTTGGTGTAGTCAATAAAGCACAAATAGATATTTTTCTTGAATTCTCTTGCTTTTTCGATGATCCAACAGATGTGGGCAATTTGATCTTTGGTTCCTCTGCCTTTTCTAAATCCAGCTTGAACATCTGAAAGATCACAGTTCAAGTACTGTTGAAGCCTGGCTTGGAGAATTTAGAGCATTACCTTGCTAGCTTGTGAGATGAGTGAAATTGTGTGGTAGTTTGAACATTCTTTGGCATTGCCTTTCTTTGGGATTGGAATGAAAACTGACCTTTTCCAGTCCTGTGGCCACTGATGAGTTTTCCAAATTTGCTGGCATATTGAGTGCAGCACTTTCACAGCATTATCTTTTAGGATTTGAGATAGCTCAATCGGAATTCCGTCACCTCCACTAGCTCTGTTCATAGTGATGCTTCCTAAGGCCCACTTGACTTCGCATTCCAGGATGTCTGGCTCTAGGTGAGTGATCACACCATCATGGTTATCTGGGTTATACACCTTCTTAGCCTTTATCTTGTTCTCCCTGGTGTGCTCTTAAGAGGTGGGTTACCACCTTGATGACCCTGTGTGGTTAATTTTATGTGTCAACTTGGACGGGCTATGGTGACCAATTCTTTAGTCAAACACTAGTCTGGATGTTTCTGTGAAGGTATTTTGTAGATGTGACTAATATCTGTACTCAGTTGACTTTAATTAAAAGAGACTGCCCTAGATAATGTGGGTGGACAACCGTCAGTCAATTGAATGCCCTAAGAGCAAAACCTAAGGTTTCCATAGAAGGAATTTTGCCTCAAGACTCAAACAGAAATCCTGCCTCCATTTCCAGCCTGTTAGGCTGCTCTACAAATTCAAACTCAAGGCTACATCGTCAACTCTTACCTGAGTTTCCAGCCTACTGGCCTGTGCTATGGATGTTTCGGAATCACTAGTCCCCACAGTTGCGTGAGCCAGTTCCTTAAAATAAGTCTCTTTGTATATATTCTTTTGGTTCTGCTTCTCTGGAGAACTCTGACTGATACAGACAGACACCCATGTTTCTTTTTCTCACTAGACATTTCTCCTATTTCCAATCTAGAATATCCACCTCCTCCTGAGTGTTCTAAAGGTGCTTAAGACATAATATGTCCTGGACAGAATCTGTTCTCTTTCTACTTAAACCTGTTTCTCCTCCTGCATAGACTGTGCTTGCCACCAGCCATCCCCAACCCAAGCTGAAAACTTGGAATTCAGTATAGACTTCTGTTTTCCCTTTTACCCCTCATATATGCTGAGCCACCAAGTCTTTTATCCATCTACTTAATAAATATATGAATTTGGGACTTCCCTGGTGGTTCAGTGGCTAAGACTCTGCACTACCCATGCAGGGGACTGGGGCTCCATCCTTGATCAGGGAACTAGATCCTACATGCTGCAGCTTAGAATTCACACGCCACAACTAGAGATCCTGCATGCTGCAACGAGGATCGATGATCCTATGAGCCACAACTAACACCCAGGGCAGCCAAATAAATATTAAATAAATATGTGAATTATTCCAATGTGCCAAAACCAGGCTAGTGCTGGGCATAAAGGACAGAGTAAGACACATTTCCTGAGGGTATGGAGATACTAAAACCTTTGTGCATTGTTGTTTTGGTGGTGAGAATACAAGCTAGTATTCCACAGCTGTTATGGAAAACAGTTCGGGGGTTCCTCAATAAAAAAAAAGAAATTATCAGCTGACTCAGAATTGCCACTTTGGGGTATATATCCAAAAGAATTGAGAATAGGGCCTCAAAGAGATATTTGTACACCTATGTTTGTAGGAGCATTATTCACTGTAGCTCAAATGTGTCCATCAACAGGTAAATGGAGAAGCAAAAGGTAGATACAGCGTACAGTAGGATATCACTCAGCCTTCAAAAGGAAATTCTGACATATGCTTCAGTATGGATAAGCCTTGAGGACACCACGCTACAGGAAATAAACCATACAGAAAAGACAAATGCTGTATGATTCTATTTACATGAGATACTTAGAGTAGTCAAAATCATAGAGACAGAAAATAGAATGGTGGTTTCCAGAGCTGGAGGAAGGAGGGAGAGAGGAGTTATTGCTTAATGGGTGAAGAGTTTCAGTCTTACAACATGAAAAGACTTAGAGATGGTTGTTGGGGATGGTTGCATGATATTATGAAGGCATGTAATGCCTCTGAGCTGTACATTTACAGTGATTGATATGGTAAGTTTAATGTTACAAGTGTTTTACCACAATAAAACATTCTTTAAAAAAATGAGAAATAAATTCATTTAATAGTGAACCATCATTTTAATACAAAAAAGACTGTCCTATCAAATACAATTCTTGACAAAGACATCTGTCTCTTTAGAAGTCAAAAAACCTATCTATTGGTTGGACATATTTTTCTTCTCTTTTTCAAGCTTGTTTCCCAGGTAGCTAAAACCTCTCTCATATTTCACTGCCTTGTGAATCAAATGTGTGTGTGTGTGTGTGCTCAGTCATATCTAACTTTTTGTGATCTCATGGACTGTAGCCCACCAGACTCCGCTGTCCATGAGATTTCCCAGGCAGGAATACTGGAGTGGGTTGCATTTGCTACTCCAGGGGATCTTCCTGATCCAGGGATTGAACCTTCATCTCTTGTGTCTCCTGCACGTGCAGGTGGATTCTTTACCACTAGCACCACCTATAAAGTAAAGTAAAGTAAAATAAATTAAGGTAAGGTAAGGTAAGGAATCAAGATTGCCGGGAGAAATATCAATAACCTCAGATATGCAGATGACACCACCCTTATGGCAGAAAGTGAAGAGGAACTCAAAAGCCTCTTGATGAAAGTGAAAATGGTGAGTGAAAAAGTTGGCTTAAAGCTCAACATTCAGAAAACGAAGATCATGGCATCCGGTCCCATCACTTCATGGGAAATATATGGGGAAACAGTGAAAACAGTGTCAGACTTTATTTTTTGGGGCTCCAAAATCACTGCAGATGGTGACTGCAGCCATGAAATTAAAAGACGCTTACTCCTTGGAAGGAAAGTTATGACCAACCTAGACAGCATATTAAAAAGCAGAGACATTACTTTGCCAACAAAGGTCCATCTAGTCAAAGCTTTGGTTTTTCCAGTAGTCATGTATGGATGTGAGAGTTGGACTATAAAGAAAGCTGAGGGCTGAAGAATTGGTGCTTTTGAACTGTGGTGTTGGAGAAGACTCTTCAGAGTCCCTTGGACTGCAAGGAGATCCAACCAGTCCATTCTGAAGGAGATCAGCCCTGGGATTTCTTTGGAAGGAATGATGCTAAAGCTGAAACTCCAGTACTTTGGCCACCTCATGCGAAGAGTTGACTCATTGGAAAAGACTCTGATGCTGGGAGGGATTGGGGGCAGGAAGAGAAGGGGACGACAGAGGATGAGATGGCTGGATGGCATCGCTGACTCGATGGACGTGAGTCTGAGTGAACTCCGGGAGTTGGTGATGGACAGGGAGGCCTGGCGTGCTGCGATTCATGGGGTCGCAAAGAGTCAGACATGACTGAGCGACTGAACTGAACTGAACTGCAGGTAAAGTAAAAAGTAAAGTAAGTAAAGTAAAGTAAAAGTAAAGTAAAGTTCTATGCTTAGTCACTCAGTCGTGTCCGACTCTTTGTGACCCTATGGATTGTAGCCCACCATGCTCCTCCATCCATGGGGTTCTCCAGAGAAGAATACTGGAGTGGGTTGCCATGCCCTCTTCCAGGGGATCTTCCCAACCTAGGGATCAAACCCAGGTCTCCCACATTGTAGGCAAATTCTTTGTTGTCTGAGCCACCAGGGAAGAAGTAAAATAAAGTACTCAGTGACTCTTTGCAACCCCATGGACTGTAGCCCACCAGGCTCCTTTGTCCATGGAATACTCCAGGCAGGAATACTGGAGTGGGTTGCCATTCCCTTCTCCAGGGGATCTTCCTGACCCAGGGATCAAACTTGGGTCTCCTGCTTTGCAGGCAGATTCTTTACTGTCTGAGCCACCACCTGGGAAGCCCTTAAATCAAATAATAAAATGTTATTTAAAAAAAAAAGAAAGACATTTCCTACCCTCAAGAAAACTGTAGACAAAAAAACAGGAAATCACAACACACTGAGATAAGTATTGAGACCGAAGCAACCGGGGTGTTTGGAGAGCCCAGGGAGTCATCAGAGGGGCCTTGGATTCGCTCCTCAACACTCCTCCTGCTTCCCCTTCCCCACTTCTCTGTTTGGTCTCAGCCCCTGGTCTCTTGCCGGAACTATAAATGTCTCCTAACCAGTCTTCCATTTCTCTCAATTCTCTTTCCACACTGATTCCACAATAATATTTTTGAAGCACAAATGAAATTCTATCACTTCCTTATCTAAAATGCCTAATTCCTGTGCAAGCTCCCAAGCCTGGCTCCCCAGTAGGATGTACCCTCCTCCCTGGTCTCTTCCTACTGTGGCCTCCCCTTCCCCCTCCCACCCTAGAACTTTTGGAATTATGGGTAAAGTAGTTCCCTTCATGGACTCTAGGTCTCCAGAATCCAAGCATCTGCTTCCATAGATTGCTTTGCCTGGAGTGGTCTCTCTCTTTCAAGAACACTCATCTTTTTTTTTTTTCCCCTCTTTCTTTTTTATGTTTTAAATTATCAAAGTATAATAACACATTTACAGGAGACTTGGAAAATACAGAACAGTTACACATAGGTTAGTTAGTGTTAGCCATTCAGTAGTATCCAACTGTCTGTGACCCCATGGACTGTAGCCCCCTGGGCTCCTCTGTCCATGGGATTCTCCAGGCAAGAATACTGGAGTGGGTAGCCATATCCTTTTCCAGAGAATCTTTCTGAAATAGTACCAATATATGTTACAATTATTTTTAAGTAGATAAATTAAGACTTTTAGTTTCAGTTTCAACATTAAACACTCAAAAATTAATAGAATGAATATACAGAAAAGTAGAAGATACAGTAGACCTGAAAAGCACCATGAACCAATTCAACATAAGATTTATCCAATTTTCATACAACAGTAGGATACAGATTCTATTCAAGTTCCCATAGACTATAAACTAAGAGACACTGGAACATGTCCAGGGACATAAAACAAGTTGCAAAAATGTCATGGTCTAAAGGCATTGAAATGATACAGAGTCAGAGCACCTTTGTTTTGAGGCCTATCTCCAGTTCCCCTAGGAAGCTTTTCTGAACCTCTGGAGACATCTGATACCTCCCTCAGTGTCTCTGTGAACTTTATATGCATTCCTGACTCAGTTTGTGTCAGTCAGAATGGCCAAGTAACGCCAGAGAGACAAACCATCTGGCAATCCTAGTAGCTTAACATAGTTGTATTTCTCACTGCTACTGCTGCCGCTAAATCGCTTCAGTCATGTCGGACAATGTGCGACCCCATAGACGGCAGCCCACCAGGCTCCCCCGTCCCTGGGATTCTCCAGGCAAGAATTTCTCACTAACGCTACCTAATTGGATCAGTAGTGGGTGGCTCTGATGGTCATAGCTGCTCCGCGTCCAGATTAAAAGAGCTCTGTCAGAAGAGGGCGCTGAGGGTGTCAGGTTGAATTGGCAACGATCACTTCTGCCATGAGGAACAACACACTGAGCTTGTGTTCACACCTCGCTGTTGAAAGCAAGTTCCGTGGTTATGCCTAATTTCAAGAGCACTGAGAGCTTCATCCTGTGTGCCTGGAAGGCAGAAAATGGCAAGATTGGTGTACAGCCTAAGTGACTACCATGGCTGAGCGCGGTGCTGACTGGCGGACATGTCTCTCTCCCCAGGGACATAGAGGAATCCCGAGAGTGTCCCAGGGTCCCCTGCCCTTGAGCAGTTTGTGCTGCAGCAATGCGGAGAGACCAGTAAATCGATGGATTCTCTGCGCTAATGTTACAGTCTAGGGGTGACAGGGGTGTTGGTGGGGAGCCTATGAAGGAAGAACAGAGGGAAGTAGGAGAGGAGGATGGGAAAGGGACGGTCCTGGTTTGAGTTTCCTGAATTCAGAGCCTGAGACAGAGGTAGAGGCAGTCATTTAGGTGATTCCAGAAAGTAGATGTGAGGGAGGGGGAGATTGTGAAGGAGGAAAAATCAACTTAGGAGAGTGACAGGATTCGATTCCACTGAAACATTCTGAGGAGAGAAAGAGAATGTCTCCAGAAATTGTCCACCTGAAGGACATGGAGGCTAGAACTTCTGTCCTCCAATTTCCATTCTTCAACTGATTGCAGGTTGACTCTGGGGCTTAGCTTCCCTGCCTTTCCTACCTGTGAGTGTCCTTTGGGCATTGATGCTACAGAGAAGGCCCAGGTTGGGATGACTGAGCACAAGATGAAACTGAGCTGCAAAGAACTGCACACCTCAGCCACTGCGGAGAACAGGTGGGTGAGGAGGGGCTAGGCTCCGGAAGTGGCTGTTTCAGCAGCCTGATGTTGCTTGAATGAGTGCTTCCTGACAGTTGCTGTGCTAGGCCCTAATTTAACACGTTTTACCCTTGTGTAGTGCAGCAGCCTTATGAGGTAGGGTTTGTGGTAATTTTTAGAAAGACAGGAGCATGTCATCTGGGGAAGGACAAGAGGCGGCTCTGACAGGGTGGGTTTACTTTTTTTTTGTTTTGTTTTACTTTTCTATGGTCATTTTCTAAAGGGCGTTATGAACTCAGAAATGAGATTTTAAAATGCCTACAGAATGGTCCCCAGGGAACTGACTCATGCTAGTAGAACTCACCAAAAACTAAGTGTGCATGGCTCATTTATTAGTTTCAGTGGTAGATGTAATTCACAAGATGATTCAGTGTGTATGTTCCCTGAGTTATGTTTATCAGCCTTTCAGTAAATATTTTTGGCAATGCCTATTCAGTGCCAGGGTCTTGGTGTCTTGTCTGGTCTTCTAATTTCTTTGTTTAATTATAGTCACTTATTAGTCAAAGGGGGTTTAAAAATAGTTTATTTTTAACTTTTTGTTATGGAAATTTTCAAACATACCTAAAGTCGGGAGAATAATATACAGAACTCCCATGTACAGATCATTTGGCTTCAACAGTTTTCAACAGCTTGCCAGCCTTGCTTTATCTGGCTTCCCTGTCCCCCTAGCAATTTTTAAAGCAAATGCCAGATATCATATCAATTCATCTGTAAATACTGCTGTTTGCACACATAACATTAAAAGGCTTTTAAAACAATATCACCATACGGATATAATATACAGCATAAGGAATATGGTTAATAGCATTTAATAACTTTGCCTGGGGACAGATGGTTACTAGACTTATTGTGGTGATCATTTCATAATGTATGCAAATTTTAATCATTATTTGTATGTGGTACACCTGAAGCTAACATAGTATTGTATGTCAACTATATTTCAGTTTAAAAAAAAAAACCACAATGATATCGTGAGGGGTACTCCTACCATTTTGCTTTTTTTTTTTACGTTTATTTTTGCTTTTTTGTTTTCTTTGTAAAGGCCATTTAAAAATATTTGTTTATTTAGGCTGCATCAGATTTTAGTTGCGACATGCAGGCTCTTTTTTTAGATGCTGCACCTGGGATCTAGTTTCCAGGCCAGGGATTGAAACTGGCCCCTTGCATCGGGAATACAGTCATAGCCCCTGGACCACCAGGGAAGTCCCCATTTTAAAATTTCTTTTCAATAGGCCTTCTGACTTTATGTCCCTTATTTCCTGCATTACTGTCTTCCTTTTATTTAGTTGGTTTTTCATAGTGACATGTTTAAATTCTCATTTCCTTTTGTATATATTCTATTGATATACCTTATTTTCTTTGTGGTTACCATGGGGATTACTTTTAATATCCTAAAGTTATAATACGCTAATTTGAATTTATACCAGCTTACCTTCAATAATATATAAAACCTCCTCTCCTTTCTAACTCTGCCCCCACTTCTTTTGATTGTGTATGCCACAACTTTATTAATATGTTTAATACAACTGAGCTGTACACTTAAAATTAGTTAAGATGGTAAATTTTATGTTATGTGTATTTTACCATAATAAAAAGTTAAAAAATAGATTTGATATTGCTGATATTAAAAATGTGAGAATTGTATTGTGATTCAAAGAGTATTGTATTATGTATTATATCTAATACAATATGTATATAATTGTAGTATGTAATATACATAATATAATACATAATTATATTATGATTCAATTATGATACAATACATAATTGTGTTACAATAAAAAGAGTCCTTATCTTATATAGGTACATACTGATGCATACAGTTGGCCTGTATCAACTGTAGTATGATGGCTGGGATTTGTTTAAAAATAATCCCGGGACTTCCCTTGTGGCTCAGTGGATAAAAATCTGCCTGCCAATGCAGGGGACCTGGGTTCGATCTCTGGTCTGGGAAGATTCCGAATGCTGCAGAGCAACTACGCCTGTGCACCACAACTACTGAAGCCCAGGTGCACAGAAGCCCAGGTGCACGGAGCACGTGCTCTGCAACAAGAGAAGCCAGCACAGTGAGACGACAACGCACTGCAACGAAGAGTAGTTCCTGCTCGCCACAACTAGAGAAAGCCCATGCAAAGCAATGAAGACCCCAGTGCAGCCAAAAATAAATAACTAAATAAGTTATATTTTAAAAATCCTGGAAGGAGTGGGAGGGTATACAGAGATGAACCACGATTCTTTTATGATTGACGATTGTTGAAGCTGGGTGATAGGCACATGGAGGTTCATTTTACTATTTTCTCCACTTTTGCATATGTTTGAACTTTTACAAAATAAAGCTTGGAATGTCTAAAGAAAGAGATTGCATCCGGATCACCTGTTAGTGGCCCAGCAGGTGCTTCTTTTGCTGCACGGTTCCATGTAGGCAGACATTCAAGCTGCTTTTTCCTGTAAAAAGCTTTTGTAGGGCTTCTGCTGGAGACAGATTGGAGACACAAAGACGGTGCCAACTCCCTCAGAGACCTCCTGCCTAGTTCCTGAGCCTTCTCCTGGGCTTTTTGTGTTTCCCTCCATCAATTTGAATAGGAACCATTCATACTCAATAAAAAGCTCAGAGAATAATAAAGGGGATTTAATGAAGAGTAAATCTCTGGAAATTCCCTGACAGTCCAGTGGTTAGGACTTGGCACTTTCACTGCTGGGGCCTGGGGTTCAATTCCTGGTTGGGAAACTAAGATCCTACCAGCTGACAGGTGCGGCAAAAAGAAAAAAAAAACACAACTCTTTCCTTTCCCCACACCCCATTTTCCAGCCCCCACCAGTTCTCCCCAGAGGCAGCTTTCCTATCCACTTTCCTGTCAACCTTTCCAGAGAAATTTCACACACATAAAATGCAAATACGGTTGCATTCTCTGTTTCCTTCTTTTTGCATAAATAGTGGCATCCCAGACACACAGTTTTGAATGTCTACTGAGTTAAAATGTATGCGTTATATTACATATAATATCTTGAGACATTCTACTTTGCAGGTACAGACAAACCCCAAGCTTTCAGAGGCAGCAGAGTTTCCATTTTCCAAACCACTGCATACTGCTTGTCAGTCTAGGGACATGGGTGGATCTCAAACTTTTCCTCTTGGTCACAGTGAGTGCTGCAGTGGATGTCTTTGTACCTTACCCTTCCACACCTGTAGGGGAAAGGATCCTCTCATTTTGTCAGTCCTAATTTAATTTTCAGAGGTATCCTTAGGAGCAGGGTGCGATAGGTGATGAAATACGGTGAAGTAAGGTTATGAAACAGCTAATAATTTTTTCAAGCTGAACCTGAGATTCCAGGCTGTCTTCAGGCAAAGACTGACTTCCTTCCCCTATCCTGGGACAGGGGCCAACGGTGGGAGCATGAGGAGCTCTGCTGGGGTATGACCTTTCATCTGTGTCTGGCAGGAAAGCAAGGCATGAATGCCTGTCCTTTTACACTGGAAAGTTCTTTCCCTGTCCCTTGGCAGCACTAGGGGGTGGGGGCAGGAAGCTGACCATTTTTGAACCCCCTGGCTGCCCTTTTTGTGGGAGGGATCTGGTATCCAGGGCATAGATAGATCACCCTCCCTGCACCCCTGGGAAATAGAGGAAAACATTAGAGAGGCATTTTGAAGGAAAGGGCAGAGGAACTGGGCTTCCTCGATGGCTCAGATGGTAAAGAATCTACCTACAATGCAGAAAGACCTGAGTTTGATCCCTGGGTTGGGAAGATCCTCTGGTGGAGGGAATGGTTATCCACTCCAGTACTTTGGCCTGGAGATCCCATGGACAGAAGAGTCTGGCAGGCTACAGCTCATGGGGTCGCAAAGAGTCACACTAGGAACTACAGTTAGTTCTCGCCTCCCACCAAAGCTCAGTGCAGACAGGGGACCAGGGTGGAGGTGATGAGAGAGGAGCCAGGGAGGTTGCAGCCAGAGGCCATCCCACTTCTGCCTTGCATTTTTCTAGATGATCCCTGAGTACACAGGCCTTGATCATCACCTTCTCACCTGGGCTATGCAGGGCAGCCTCCCCAAAGGTGGCAAGAAGTAAAAGCAGGGAGAGTGACATGCACACCGCCTCCCCACCCAAGACTGGGAGGCCCCAGAGGGGTGGGAGGACAGGGGTGAGGTAGCGTCTGTAATGTGGGAGACAGGCACACTGGCAGAGCCCAGGCCAGGCCGTTCCCAGAGGCTGATGTGACCCCTTAGAGAGCTCACGGATAGGCTGTTTGTTTCTTGGGAGGTCTGTGTTCCACCCTTGATTAATTCTCAGGAATTGCTTGTGCAATCGACCGGAGAGGAGAGGAGGTTCAGTGTCCCGACCTAGAGTCTGAACTGGTAGGGTAGCCTCTGGGTGCAGGGGTCTGGAGGATCCTGGGGATGGGGGAGGGGTCAGGGACCAGGCATTACCCTTCTCTGAGGCTCTAAGGATAATTTATGTAAAAGGATTCTCAAGGTCACAGTTGGGCAATTGGTTCAAAGTAAGTAGGTTGGTGCACGCTAGGTCAGGGGTGGTTGTGTATCTAGTGCTCTAACACTAGTGTGTGCTAGAGGAAGGGGGTGGGGTCTGACCCAAAGTAAATATTTTTATTAAACAAGAAATGGAAAAGGACTTTCCTGGTGGTTCAGTAGTTGAGAATCTGTTGGCCAATGCAGGGAACCCGGGTTTGATCCCTGGTCCGGGAAGATTGCACATGCCCTGGGGTAACTAAGCCCGTGCACCGGAACTACTGAGCCTGGGAGCCCAACAAAGAATAGCCCACTCGTTGCAACTAGAGAAAGCAGGCAGAAATTAAGATCCACTGCAGAAAAATAATAAATAAATGTATATATAAAAACAAAGAAATGGAAGGAGTAGAAACCCAAAACAATTTTGGTGCCGATCTAAAGGAACCTGGAGGGACTTCCTTGGTGATCCAGTGGCTGAGACTCATGTTCCCAATGCAGGGGACCTGGGTTCAATCCCTGGTCAGGGAACTGGGTCCCTTATCCTGAGAGCCAACCTGTTGTGGCCAAATAAATATTAAAAAAAAAATTTGGAGTGAGGCTATGGCTAGGGAGAAGGTTCTGCTGGGTGTAATCTGGAGTCTGGGGTGTAACCATCAGTCTTGACCTCACTTGTGGCGCTCATTGTTTCAACAGCTCCTAGGACCCTTCCTCTGGGAAGCATGAGACAATCGTGCACCTAACTAGAAGGCTGTACAGCCTGTGGACAGGTCTTGTAGGAATTTGGAAGACCGAGAGAGCTCCCTGGAAGATATGGGGTTTGAGAGGGATGGAGGCGTTTCAAGAGATAGGGTAGCAAGAGGCAAGCGCTTAGGGGAGAGAGGGCTGGGGAAGATATAGGGCAAGGGGGTGGGGATGGAACTGGGACTTGAGGGAGGTTTGGGCAGCTCAGAAGATGTTAGGAAGAAGCACTAAAGCACAGGGTCTATGAGAGTAGACTCAGGGTACCGTCTTGTTTTGAATCCAGCTTTACTACTTACTGAAAGTGTTAGTTGCTCAGTTGTATCTGACTCTTGTGACCCCATGGACTGTAGCCCGCCAGACTCCTCTGTCCATGGGATTCTCCAGGCAAGAATGCTGGAGTAGTTAGCCATTCCCTTCTCCAGGGGATCTTCCCAAACCAGGGATCGAACCTGGGTCTCCCATATTGCAGGCAGATTCTTTACTGTCTGGGCCACCAGGGAAGCTACCACTTAGTACCCCAGCAAGTCTGGGGCAGATCACTTAACCTTTTTTTTTTCCCTATTTTTTTGGCTGCACCCCATGGCATGTGGGATCTTAGTTCGCCGACCAGGGATTGAACCTGTGCTCCCTGAAGTGGAAGCTCGGTGTCTTAACAACTAGACCGAGAGGGAAGTCCCTCATTTAACATTTCTGTGCCTCAGTCTCATTTGTAAAGTGGTAAAGAAGGCAATGGCACCCCACTCCAGTACTCTTGGCTGGAAAATCCCATGGATGGAGGAGTCTGATGGGCTGCAGTCCATGGGGTCGCAACTGAGCGACGTCACTTTCACTTTTCACTTTCATGCATTGGAGAAGGAAATGGCAACCCACTCCAGTGTTCTTGCCTGGAGAATCCCAGGGACGGGGGAGCCTGGTGGGCTGCCATCTATGGGGTCGCACAGAGTCGGACACAACTGAAGTGAGTTAGCAGTAGCAGCAAAGAGGATAATGGTAAAACCTGTGACTTGGGCTTATTGTATAGATTAAGTGAGGTCCTACTTACAAAGGATTTAGAACAGTATGTGGCACATAGCAGTTTCCTGTTAATTTATCTTCTTCTCTTAGAAGCACCCCCAGACAAGGATTCAAGTGTAGAGAGTACATTAGGGAGATGGTTCCAGGAAACATGGGTTGGGGAGTAGGGAGGTAGGAAAGGGAAGGAAAGAAGCCAAGGCAGAATGTGTTATCTATCTAGTGATTTCAAATTGTTGGCAAGTAGTGGTTAGGAACCTTGGAGTTGCTGAATATCAGTATCAGTTATCCCATGGCGGGCGTGAGCAGGCTGGGATATGTATATCCCCACCTCATGCAGTCAGCCTGGGGGCTGCTTTCAGGGGGGTCTTAATTCTTTGGCAATTCCAGTTTTCTATGCATAGATGGGACAGGACACCCAAGAAACCCTCAGACAAAGAGAGAGAGAGCTTGCTGTCATTGGCATGACCTACTAGTGAGACCCAAGGGATGTGAGAGGGGCAATGATGGAGCCGTTACAAACACAAAGTGTCTCATGGGTTTACTTGTTTTGTTTTGTCTGCTCCCCAAAGCATGTGGGATCAGCATGTGGGATCTTAGTTCCCTGATCAAGGACTGAACCACATGCCCTCTGCAGTGGAAGTAACGAGTCTTAATTACAAGACCACCAGGGAAGTTGAGTAATACTGAATCCTCAGCTCAAATCACACAGCAGGCTTCAAACCAGGATAGGTCAGACTCTTTTCCTAAACAAGGGGTTGATCTGGAAGTGGGACTCAGCTCTGCAGTTGTCATGGAAGTCTGAGGGTGGCAGATCCTGGAATATCAAGTCCATGTCTAAGTGTCAGGACTGGACGAGGAGTAGACGGTGGCCAGGCGGAGAGGATACTACAGTAGCTCTGCCTGTCTTAACAACCAGCCACTTTTTCTAGGAAAGTTTCAGTTGTGAGGTTCTGAGCTCCCCATGGGACTAGTAAGGCATCCCGAGAGGCCATCATTTCCTTTTTCTAACCTGTGAATCGCAAATGAGTTGCAGAATATGGACCTTGCTTTCTTGTCTTTGGACCTGGTCTCCTGGAAATAGATATTAGAAGCCTTGGACTGATGAGAAGAAATGTGGACAAGACAGAAGAAGCTGACAGGAATGGAAGGTCTGTCCTTTTAGGCATTATTTACCTCTTTTCTGGGCTTCCCAGTTGCTAGTGATAAAGGACTCACCTGCAAATGTAGGAGATATAAGAGATGGGAAGATCCCCTGGAGAAGGACATGGCAACCCACTCCAATATTCTTTCCTGGAGAATCCCATGGACAGAGGAGCCTGGCAGGCTGTGGTCCTTAGGGTCGTACAGAGTCAGACATGACTGAAGCGGCTTAGCACGCACGCACCTCTTTTCTGTCATCTGGAGTGAACACACAAGTTGCATTTGCGAAGCATTTTTTAAAATCTTTTTTTTTTAAACCACTTCACCAGACACAAGATCTGCTGGTACATTTTAAAAAAAATAATTTTTATTATCTTTTGACCATAGTGTGCAGCATATGGGATCTTTGTTCCCCAAACCAGAGATCAAATCCATGCCCCCTGCAGTGGAAGCGTGGAGTCTTAACCACTGGACTTCCACAGAAGTTTCTTGCCAGGTTTTTAATGGTACAATTAATAGATAAGCCACTTTCATCTAACGGGGTCTACTGAAAGGCTACTTAGAAGCCTAGAGAGGGGAATAAAGATCTGGTGTCTTCAGCCCCGGAGTATCTCAGATCATGGCCCTTCCACACTGGGCTCGGGCCCAAAGAGAACTAGACTAACAAATCAACTCTGGTGGCCCACTCTTTCTTTGTTCACTTTATTTGTCACCATGCAGTGTGATGCTCCCGCAGTTTCCCATCAAAGTTGACCTCCTCTTGCATATTGCTTGTTGTCTTCCCAAATCCATTCTCAGCTTATATAGTATCAGAGTTCTAGCTGAGCTCGTGATAGACAAACCAGAGGCCACATTTCCCAGCCTCCCATTTAACCGAGTTTTGGCCAATGGACTATGAGTGGAAGAGCTGGGTGAATTTCCACGTTGTTACTTGCCCCCTACTTCTTTCATGCACTTCTTTAGAGCTGGAATGCAGACTTGATGGAAATCTGTTTCAAGCACACAGACAAGAACAGTTATCAGTGGTTATGGCAGAGCCATGAGATGGAAGGAGCATGGGGTCCTGAATGATCCTGATGAGCAATCCTGTCCTGCCAGCCAGGGCCACCCTTTCCATATCACCTTGTCTGCTTACAGTGAGGTTCTTATTTGAGAGAGAAGTAAACTTCTATCTTATTTAAGTCACTATATTTTGGATTGTCTTTATTACAACAGTTTATATTATGCCCTGATAAACACATGTCCCTGGGTGTTGCCTTTGGCTCCCATCCTGATTTCTGGCTAAGAATATTGGTTAGGTAAAGGTTTTGTTGCAGAAACAAAAGCTAGAATAACACTGGCTTAAATGGTCTGAGCATGAGTTCTGGGGCACTTATGAGAGCCCTAGAGGACCAGGGGGCAAGATTTCTAGAGCTTTGTTCCTCCCTCATTATCAACATGACTTCCATTTTGTGGTCTAGGGTGGCTGTTCAGATTTCCACTAGCCTGCCTGTATTCCAGCGGGTGGGAAGTAGAAGATAAAAATTGAGGATCACACTCCTTTCTCAAAAGCATACTCCATGGGTCCAGTGAAAAACTTGTGAGCTTTATGACTTAAGAAAGAAGGGAGAGTAGATTCTGATACATTCTGAAGAGTTTATTTAACTCAACAAATACTGAGAGAAACTCATGAAAGAAAGGGCCTTTCTTTTCAAGACAGCTATTATATATGAGCTAGGCGGATGTATCAATATTTTTCTGCCTGGGCTGCCATAAAATAAACAAATAAAAAAAACCCCACAGACTGGGTGGCTTAAACAAAAATTTATCTTCTCATAGTTCCGGAGATCAAGGTGCCACGATGGTCAGTTTCTGGTAATAGCTCTCTTCCTGGTTTGTAGGCAGTTCTTTGCACAAGGGCAGGAGGGATATACGTGTGTGGAGAGAGAGAGAGAAGAAAAGGAGGAAGGGAGAGCAGAAGGAGGGAGGGGGAAAAATTCTCTGGTGTCTCTTTAAGGACTTAAGCCTATTGGATCAGGGTCTCATCCTTATGACCTCATTTAACACACATTACCTCTTTACAGGCCATGTCATCTCCAAATATAGTTACATTGGGGGTAAGGTGTTAAACATACACATTTTTTGGGGAGGGGCTCTAATTCAGTCCATAGCAGCAGCTTTAAGAGGCACCCATAACTCAGTGGTTTAAGTATTCAGAGTGAGGATTCATGATGTCCTGATAATAAACAACCCTCTAATCTTCATTGCCACAGTGGTTTGCAAAATATGGCCCCAAATCTCTCTTATTCCAGTGTGCATGCTTCTTTGCAAGATGATTTTGCCACTCCTCACATCAAGAGGTGAAGTTTCCCCCACTTGTAAACCTGGGATAACCTCGTGATCTGCTGTGACCAATGGGATGTGGTGGAAGTGATGTCTCGTGACTTCTGAGGGTAGGTCTCAAGAGACCTCGCAATGTGTGCTCTGGATCTCTTGTAATGCTGTTCTGAGACTGCCATGCTGTGAGGGGCGATGGGTGATAGGCCACGGGTCCTGCTGTTACCTGCTAAACTCAGCCCTCAGCTGACTGCAGTTGTGAGTGTGAGCCCAGGCCAGAACCATGTGGCCAATCCGCAGAATCATGAGAAACAAGAAATCATTTCTTTAAGCCCCTAAATAACCGGGGGCATCTTTTTCCCTACTGCAGTGGTAATGCAGTGGGTTAACACAACAAGGGTTTATTTTTTTGCTCACATTGCCTATCTGCCAAGGGTCAGCATGGGTTCTGCTCTGGGTGTTACCCAGGGGTCTAGGCTGATAGAGCAATCTTCTCAAACACTGCCATGAAGAGGGAAAGAGCACGAGGAAGACTGCACAGGCTTACAAAACTTCCATCTAGAAGTGAAGTGTTAGTTGCTCAGTCATGTCTGACTCTTTGCAACCCTGTGGACTGTAGCCCGCCAGGCTCCTCTGTCCATGGAATTCTCCAGGCAAGAATAGTGGAGTGGGTAGCCATTCCCTTCTCCAGGGGATCTTCCTGACCCAGGGATCGAACCTAGGTTTCCTGCATTTCAGGCAGATTCTTTACCGTCTGGGCCACCAGGGAATCTAGAAGTGGTACATGTCATTTACAGTCATGTTTCACTGGTCAAAGCAAGTGGATGGGGAAGTTCAAACCTACTACATGATAGAAAGGAGACAAAGCCAGAACATCTCTAATACTTATGACTCTGAAAGTAATTTTTTTCTCTCGTAAAAATCTGAGCAGGTCAGCAGAACTGGTATAACATCAACACAGTGTCAGAGACCCAGGCTCCTCTATCTGTTGACTCTATTATCCCCAGGATATTGCTCTTGAATCACCATCAGGTTCATATTCCCGCCCATGGGAATGGGGGTCGGCATGGGGAGAATTCTCGCCTTTTACTTGGAAGTTACACACATCAGTTGTACTCACATTCTATTGCCAGAATCTTGTCACCAGGACACTAGCTGCAAGGGAAGTTGGAAAACGTAGTCTTTAGCTGGGTGACTGTATGTCCTGCTAAACGTCTCTTACTGTAGGAGGAGGGAGAGCAGGTACTGGGTACAGAGGGAGCACCTGCAGCTCGGTCACAGCAGCAGTTTTGGGACTGCAACACCAGGGGTGTTCCTGCATTCAGTCAATTTTGTCCAAGGAACTGATTTTGTGTATTCACAGTGTTCACTTGTGTACGTGCATTTCTGAGAAGTTATTTGTAAATCAAAAGAGTTTTTATGAACTTAAATGATCACTTCAGAGATGTTTCATCTTCATCTTTGACTAATCTTATTATTATACTTAACCCCACATTCTTCCAGTTCATTCAACTATTGTTTCTCTGTCAGCTCCACCAGTTCCGACGCTGTTGTGCTCCTCTACTCAAAGGAGCTCAAAAAGTGGGATGAGTTTGAAGATGTTTCAGAGGAAAGGAGGCATATCAGTGACTTGAAATTTGCAATGATACACACCTCTTGTCTATAAGGGAATTACTCCTTATAAACCAAGTGATATTAAATGTAGTGTTCTCAGTTCTGAAGACATTCATTATGTTATTAAACAGGTGGTGCCAGTGGTAAAGAACCTGCCTGCCAATGCAGGAGACTTAAGAGATGCGAGTTTGATCCCTGGGGTTCCAAAGAGTCGCACACGACTGAAGCTACTTAGCACGTACCCATTGTTTGATGAATATTAAAGACTTCTGTGGGATGGGGAGGCTAACGCAGTAGCTCAGAGTTACAAAATGCACATTGTAATTAAAAATTTTATTTTTCTTAATGGCTGGTAATTTAATCTTTTTCTTTTGCTTTTAATTTTATTTATTTTTTGGCTGCATCAAGTCTCCACTGAGGCATGTGGGCTCAGTAGTTGTGGTGGCAAGCTTAGTTGCCCTGTGGCATGTGTGATCTTAGTTCCTCCACAAGGGATCGAACCCAAGTCCCCCGCACTGGAAGGCAGATTTTCAACCACTGGACTACCAGGGAAGTCCCATGCACATTGCAATTTAAAGGCACATTCCAAATCTAAAAATATTTTCACTTCTTTGAATAATCAACCCAGATTTATTTTTTATAAGTTAGGGAATTTTTATCTACTGGACTTTCCTTAAAACTGTTCTCAACCTTTTTCTTGTCTCTAAGTGTTGATTTCATTTTTATCCCTAAGGGAAGAAAAAGATGGTGAATCCTCCTAGGCATCAAGAATTTTTAAGACAATTAGTGTAATCCCTTGGGGGCTTATGTTGAAGAAGACAATATTAACCTAGGCTCTGAGGAAGTATTCGTAACATCCACTTGGGAAAACCCAAAAGAAAACCGAAACTTTACTTAAATAAAATGTTTTGCAATCTCAGTTGGTTTGTGTGCTTTGACTATTCATGTAGGAGTGTGTGGGCACGTGTGTCTGAGAGGCAGCGGAGGTGGGGGAGCAGTGGGCATCGCCTGTGGTGCAGATCGACTGACTCTAGGGATGTGTGGAGACTAGGGAGACAGGGCCAACTTTCACCCCCTCAGCTCAGCCCCCAATCCCTGATTATGTTCCCCTCTTCCCCACCCCCAACAAGGGAACATTCCCCCTTGCCACTCCCTAGTTTTCTTTCTCTGGCAGCAGATGAAGCAGCTGCTGAGCCAGCTCTGGTTTTCGGGAAGTCAGATGACCTTTTCCCTCTCCTGGTTCTCTGCCTGTCCCTGCCCCTGAGGTAGACACCATGGACCCACTGATGGCCGTACTTTGCCTGCTGCCCCTGTACCCAGGTAGGAGCAGAGGAGAGGAGATGCTGGGGTCCTGTGGGGCTGGGCTGGTGCCACCAGACTGAGTTTCCACGTGTGAAATGGACAGCCCCTTCTGCTTTCCTTTTCTAATCCGTGCCTTCCTTCTCTGCTGCATTTCTGAGTCGTGTTCCCATGCCTGCAGGTTTGGCTACAGCCGCGCTTTCCTGCCCCAAGAACGTGAATATCTCTGGTGGCAGTTTCACCCTCAGCAACGGCTGGAACCCTGGGAGTATCCTCACCTACTCCTGCCCCCTGGGCCATTACCCATACCCCGTGGTGACAAGGCTGTGCAAGAGCAACGGACAGTGGCAAATCCCGAGATCCACTCGGTCGACAAAGGCAATCTGCAAACGTGAGGCTCCCTGCCAGTGGCCTCCCTGGGGACTCCTATTTAGTTTACTCAGCATGGGGCTTAATGTGACTCAAGGGGTGGCAAAGCTCCTTTTCCACAGGGCTTTTCAAAATAGCAAGGAAATGTCTACTGCCCACAGCAAGGCGTTGGAGGCAGGCTATGATGGAGATTGTGGGGTACTAAAGCCAAGGATGATGTTTAGAGGTTTGACAATTTGCCACACGGTACTGACCGTTCAGAACGGATGCTGAATGGTCCTGGCGTCCTCTGTTTTGCCGCATGTCACCCCTCTATTACCCACTCCTGGGACATTGGAGAACACCAAGGGAGGGACTGGGGTGGTCATAGTCCTCATGGGGCTGAGAGAAGTAACTGTTTTTAAATCTATTAGATTGAACTATGTGAAATTGCTAATATTCAACCAATTGTCAAAAGTAGCAATTTTACAGGTATCCACCTAATATTTTGACAAGCAGCTGGCTCTTGCCATGCCTCCAAGCTGAATATCACCCACTTTGGTGTCCAGTCCAGGTGTCATCCCTCCATCCCTGTATTATCATCCCCTTCTCTCCCTCCAGCTGTTCGCTGTCCAGCCCCTGTTTCCTTTGAGAACGGTGTGTACATCCCACGGCTGGGGTCCCACCCAGTGGGCGGCAACCTGAGCTTTGAATGTGAGGATGGCTTCACCCTGCGGGGCTCAGCTGTTCGGCAGTGTCGGCCCAACGGCATGTGGGATGGCGAGACGGCCGTGTGTGACAATGGTGGTGAGTGGCCTGACCCATGGCTGCATGGGGGCAGGGGTCTCCCAGGAGCCCTGGAGCCAGCTATGTGCCCAGGGAGCATGTGTGGGGTCAGGCACCAGGTGTTTCTGGTGCTAAAATCATAATCCTAGGTTTTGGTCAATTGAGGTCTATAGTCGCACATCTCCAGCCTGTTAGGCTCCTGGCTCAAGGAAGTCGGTGCTAAGGTTTGGGTCCAGCATCAAGGCTGCAAATGCTCTGTCTACCTTTTCCCAATGCCTCCAAGCCAGGCTGGTACCTGCTCCCCCTGGGCTGTTGCAGGGAGGATGTGATGAAGGCAATCAAGTGCTGTGCTCAGCTGCCTTGCCTGTGGAGCCAGTCTGAGTTCCAAGCCCAGCTTTGATTTTGACAGCCTTTGGGGAGGTTATTTAACCTCTCTGTGCCTCAGTTTTCACACCTGTAAAATGGAGATGGTGAGAGTACTGACTGCAGGGGGTTGCCATCTGGATCAGATGAGTTGCCTGTGAAACAGCTCCTGGAATCTGCTGACACCACATATACTTTTGTTATGGTCATTACTGCCCTTGTGAAAGATTTAGGGCGGGGGGGTGCTGCTTGACAGAAGTGGGGTTCCTGGGATTCCCTGGAGCTACGTTTGCCTGTAGGTTTTAGGAGCTTCCTAGATCACAATTCTAAATACATAATACAGAGGACTCAGAGGTCACAAGGCGGTAGGACTGTATCCTCACCTGGAGCCCAGCTGCTGGCTTTCCAGTCATAGCCTTGATTCTTTGACAACAGCCATTTATTCAAACATAAATATAATTCACTTGAAAATTGAGGTTGAATCTATCTAAAGTGTACAGATTTTAAGTATTCACCAAAACCAAGTATTCATCATCTCAAGAGGCTCCCTCCTGTCCCCTTCCACAAGGTAACCTTCTCCTGACTTGTATCTCCATAGATTCGTTTAGCTTATTCTTACACCTCATACAAGTGGAATCAGACAGACTGTGCTCTTTCACATCTGGTTTCCTTTATTCCACATTCTGCCTGGGAGATCTATCAATGTTTCCCTGTGTATCAGCAGTTTGTTATTTTTTTTATGCTGTGTAGTTCCATTACATACTACAGTTTATCTATGCACTCTTGTTGGCGAGCATTTGGCTACTTCTAGTTTTTGATTATTGTGAGTAAAGCTCTATGAACACACTTATATGTGACTTTTGGTGCACTAGACACTTATCTCTCGAGTATATTATCTGGGAGTGGAGTTACTGGGTCACAGGTTGGCATCTGTTTTCTTTTAGTAGAGGCTGCAAACAGTTTCTCGATAGATCAGCAGCTCTGGTTGTCCTCTGACACCTGGAATTGCCCATCTTTTTAGTTTTAACAGTTCTGGTGGGTGTGTAGTGATGTCTCACTGTTTGCAAATGTTCTCTGTGGAGGGGTAGGCTCTTTAGCCGCCGTCTTCCCTGAGGTTCTGGTATGGTACTAGCAGAGACCCTGGGTTGGGATTGGGATGTTTTAGGTGGCCATTGAGGCCACAGAGTTCTAAACCTTTCCCCTACTTCAGGTTTTTCCATCTGCACCCCTGGGAAGTACAGGTATGATGTCTCCCAAGGGAGAGGCCAAGGGACCCGCAGAGGCTCTGAGGGTTTCCAGAGGAGGAAGAGCCTAGGAGAGGGTGGGCCAGCCAGGTCCGGAGTCCGGAGGCTGAGGAGGCGAGTCCCTGTTCACCTTCATCTTCCTTTGTTCTTCGCAGCCAGTCACTGCCCCAACCCGGGCATTTCCGTGGGTGCAGTGCGGACCGGGTCTCGCTTCGGCCTTGGGGACAAGGTCAGATACCGCTGCTCCTCGAATCTGGTGCTGACAGGGTCTGCGGAGCGCGAGTGCCAGGACGACGGGGTCTGGAGTGGGACGGAGGCCATCTGCCGCCGTGAGTAGCAACTCTGGCCCTGCGGACACTGCTGGGCCCCGACCCCCGGGCCCAGCTGACCCCATCGGCTCTCCCCACAGAGCCCTACTCCTACGACTTTCCTGAGGATGTAGCCCCCGCCCTGGGCACCTCCTTCTCCCACTTACTTGCAACCACCAATCCCATCCAGCAGAAGAAGAAACGTGAGTGCTTGAGGCGGGCGTGGCAGGGGCGGGGCGGGAGCAGGGGCGGGGCAAGCTTGGGGGCGGGGCAGGAGCCTCCTGTGGGCTCACTGGGGCTGAGTTGACTAGAGGCGAGGCAGAGGGGTTTGATCGCCTTGGCTAGAGAGCAGGTGAGCGGTGGAGGTCTGAATCTCCCCCCTTTCACATTTCTCCCAGAAAACTTGGGCCGCAAAATACAAATCCAGCGTTCCGGTCACCTGAACCTCTACCTGCTCCTGGACGCCTCTCAGAGTGTGTCCAAAGATGACTTTGAAATCTTCAAGGACAGCGCCTCCCGCATGGTGGACAGGGTCAGGAAATAGGAGCCTGCGGATATCGGCTGCCTTCCTGCACTGTCTCTGTCTCCTTCCCTTCTCAGAATCCCATTTGCAACCCACTTCCTCCAAGAAGTCTTCCCAGATTATACACATGCTATGGATCATGAATTTAGAGGATACTATTTTTCATTCCACAAACACTGTTGGGGTACCTACTATATGTCAACCACTATTCTGGCTCCTGGGAGACCACAAAGATGAACGAGGCTGAGATCCCTCTTTTCAGGAATTCTAGAACAATGATCTTCACGAAGGGGTACCCAAAACAGTCTGTGGGGGTGTGTGTGGCAGAAAAATACTAGTAATCATGTGGAATAACTGTAATTTAACTGAAATGAAGAACTTAATAGTTTCCTTTTAAAATTTCACTCTTTTCCATACATTTTAAAATGTGTACAATATATCTGAACAATGATACACTTTATAAGTATACTTTATAAATATATATACCTATATTGAGGTATGTGCTCAGAATGTTTCTGCTGATGGAATGCATGAACAGAAGAGTTTGGAAACCCCTGGTTTACATTTCTTGCCAGGACTTTGCTTGGGAATTATGCTTTTCACCATAGTTTTTGTAGTTATGTGTTTTCCCTCCCTGCTCCATTGGAAAGAAGGCAGCTTTTGTGCTCCTTAGTTTCTCTCTTCAGATGTAAAGTTAAGTAAGCCACTAAGCCACGAGGCTATAAAATGCTACAGGCAAGTGCCGATAGGTTTGAATTCTTCCTCCATCTTTCACCAGTGGTGTGATCGGGGGCAAGGCAACAAGTCTCAGCACCCTCGTCTATATAATAGGGACCATCACGACCCCTCACATCATTGATATGAGGATTAAATGCAGAGTGAACCTGTCAAACAGAGGAGAGGACCAACAACTGTCAGTTTCCTGGCTTCCTTAAGCAGCCACCTCCCAGGAAGGGATTCTCCATGGGCCTTGACTCTGTCGATCTCTGTCTAGGCTCTCTGTCTCCTCCAGGGCCCATTGCTGGCTCTCTTACCATCTTTTTTTTGGTCTGGGGGCCCTTCACCCTCTCACTTGCCCTTCACAGATCTTCAGCTTTGAGATCAAGGTTAGTGTCGCCATCATCACTTTTGCATCAAAGCCCAAAATCATCATGTCTGTCTTGGAAGACAGATCCCGGGATGTGACTGAAGTGGAGAACAGTCTGAGAAATATCAACTATAAAGGTATGATGTCATCAAATGAAGGTGATGGGAGTGGCAGTAGAGGATGGGCTCTTTGTGCCTGCAGAGATTCTAGACAAGTTCCAGAGAGAGGCCTCTTGGTGGCATTCAGGTCCCAGGGTTCTGGGCCTAAGGTTCCTTAGATTGGGGTGGCTTCCAAGTCAGGCTCATGGTTGGGGAGTTGCAGCTCCTACCAACACCTGGCTTGTTCACATGTGCTATGTGTCCAAAAGCATCGTGCAGGTCTTCAGCTCCTCCCTGAACCACATGGTCTGGTTTTCATAGTCTCCTCATGTCATTATGAAACTACCTGGGTGGTAGGTAGCAGCCGGTTGAAACAATCCACTGTCTTTGGGAACCCCATCTTCAAATCCTGGGCTTTTAGAATGACCTTTAGTGCTGTTGTGCAATGAGCATTTCTAAAGGGAAAGGTTTGAAATATTTGAACGGGCAATGATGCCAAATCTCTAACTGAATATCAAAGGTCTGTCTTTATCAAATCAATTGATAATTGCATTTTCCAGTGTTTGGAGAAAATAAAGTGATTCCCTTCTCCCAGGTGGTAAGTGGAAAGTTTCTAAGACAGCTTTTCATCTTCACATATTCCAGACCATGAAAATGGAACTGGGACCAACATCTACGAGGCCCTCCACGCTGTCTATATAATGATGAATAACCAAATGAATCGGCCCCATATGAACCCAGGGGCCTGGCAGGAAATCCGACATGCCATCATCCTTCTGACAGATGGTAGGTATTGTTGTCTCTGTGAGTGAGCCTGGCACCGTGGAAGGAGCAGCAATGTGGGATCAGAAGACCTGCCTTCTGGTTCTCCCTCTGCCATGTCAGGCCTTGGTTTCTTATTTCTAAAGTAGAAACAATGTTGACGATGATGGTAATGACAACCACGACAATTACTGATAATGGAAGCTGCCCTCTTTTCTGTATATAGTTTATTTGTTTATTTTTTGGCTGCACCGCATGGCATGTGGATCTTAGTTCTCCGACCAGGGATCAAACCTGAACCCCTGGCAGTGGAAGTGCGGAGTCTTAACCGTTGGTCCTCCAGGGAAGTCCCCTTACACAATTTTTACGAAGAGCAATAAGTACTTTGTGTAAAAGTGCTTTATGATCATGTGTTCGTTGTTGCCACCCGGGAGGTCACCTAGAGGGAGTTGGGTGGGACGTGTGCAGCAGTGATGTTGAGGTCCATGGATGAAAGGCAGATTGGATAGTGGATCAGGGCTCTGCCATTTATCTTAATTTTGCCCAAATCACACAGCTCCTCTAGAAGTCAAATTTGGTATCTATAACATGAGGAGACCCACACTTACAGGGGCTGCACGAGAATCAAATGAGATAAAGTATAAAGATGCCCCTGACCCAGCGCTAAAGAATTTCTGTGAAGAATGTATCTCGAAACTCCAGCAGGGAGTGTAAGTGTTGAGGCTCCCAGGATGAATGCCTCCCTACTTCTCCAGGGCTGAGGGGATCATGCTGCATCCATCTTAATGAACAATTCTTTTCCCTCCTTGATCCAGGAAAGTCCAACATGGGCGGCTCTCCCAAGGTGGCTGTTGACAATATCAAAGAAGTCTTGAACATCAACCAGAAGAGGAAAGACTATCTGGGTGAGCCTCTGCCCCCGCCCTGCCACAATCTGTGCTCTTTGCAGAGGACCCAAGGCCCATAGCCAGGAGTTTCAGCATCTTGGCTATATTTCTCTGCATTTCATTTTTTTGGGGGGTTGCACTGTACACAGCATGAGGGATCTTAGTATCTTGACCAGGGATCAAACCCACACCCCCTGCAGTAGAAGCGCAGAGTCTTAACCACTCGACTGCTGGGGAAGTCCTCGGCTGTATTTCTATTGAGACCCCAGGCTGTGTTGTTCTGTATGCAGTCAGCCAAGGATCACACTGAAGAGTTTGTAGTTTCAACCTTGGGTTCATCTTTGACTGGCTGTGACCGTGGGTCATTTCTTTACTTGTAAGGAGGATACAGGACAAGGACCTACCTCAGGCCAGTAAGGGCAAATGCTCAAACATTATCTGGTACAGAGAAACTCACGTCAATGTCGTTTTCATTCACCAGCTTTTGTTCCACAAACCTCTCCAGGAAGAAAAGGTCTGGAATCCTTGTGGGGACTGTCTCTGGCCTTTTCTCCATCAGTGCAGTTAACTAAGGCTTTGGCAGTTGCAGTCTCTAAAACAACAGTTCCTCTAATTCAGATAAACAAAAATTGCTCTCACCTTTGACCAGAAAAGAACTTCAAAGAGAAGTGCTTCAGATAAGGGGTAGCAGCTTGTTTTGAGGTCCCAAGTTTTACTTCCCCCTTGGGTTCTCTCTTTTCTGCTCATGCCACCCACTCCACCTGCCCCTTGAGGGTAAGCAGATTTCTTTGGGAAAACCCTTGCTAAGGAAGGCAAAATCCAAACTTCACTCCCTAACTCCTTAGCATCACTGGGCCAGAGTTAAATGCTTGAAAACACCTTCTTAAAAAGAGGCAGGAACCTCAGGGAAATAGAGAAAACACATTGCTATTGTTCAGTCGCTCAGTTCTGTCCGACTCTTTGCGACACTGTGGACTGCAGCATGCCAGGCTTCTCTGTCCTTCACCATCTCCTGGAGTTTGCTCAAACTCATGTCCATTGAGTTGGTGATGCTATCCAACTATTTCATCCTCTGTTGTCCCCTTCTCCTCCTACCCTCAATCTTTCCCAGCATCGGGGTCTTTTCCAAAGAGTCGGCTCTTTGAATCAAGCTGCCAAAGTATTGGAGCTTCAGGTTCAGTCCTTCCAATGAATATTTAGGACTGATTTCCTTTAGGATTGACTGGTTGGATCTCCTTGCAGTCCCAGGGACTCTCAAGAGTCTTCTCCAACACCACAGTTCAAAAGCATCAATTCTTCAGCGAAAACACATGGGACATGATAATCGTCCAGCTCCCACTGTAACTGCATAAAAGGACTATGAGGGGTATAAAGGGTGGGAGAAGGCTAGACTTGGTGGCCACCCTGGGGCAGTTCTAACTGGCACCCACACTGGCTCAGAGGTTGGTGTGGATGGTCGTGTGGATCCAGGTCCTCCAATGGGAAGAGGTGGCTTCAAGCCCTTCTCCCAGAGCCAGCATTTTGTAGAGGATGACTAGATCTGAAGCTGCGCCTCCATGCTACATCATGAGTTCTTTTTCATTCATTATTCATTTAAAAGTCCTCACCGAGAGCCTGTTTTGGGCCAAGCACCACTCTAAGAATACAGCTGTAAACAAACAGAGGAAAATGCCTGTTTCGTGGGGCTGTCGTTCTGGAAGGGGGTGATATATTAGTTTCTTAGGGCTGTGGCAACAAAGGGTACAAATTTGGGTGGCTTGAAACAACAGAGACGTATTCTCTCATGCTCAGGAAGTAGGAAGTCCAAAATCAAGGCATCAACAGGGCCGTGCTCCAGCCAGAACCTCCGAGAATCCTTCCTTACCTTGTCCAACTTCAGGTGGCCCCAGGCATTCCTTAGCTTGGGGTTAAGTCGCTCACTCAGTCGTGTCCGACTCTTTGCGACCCCGTGGACTGTAGCCCACCAGACTCCTCCGTCCATGGGATTCTCCAGGCAAGAATACTGGAGTGGGTTGCCATTTCCTTCTCCAGGGGATTTTCCCGACCCAGGGATCGAACCCAGGTCTCCCACATTGCAGGCAGACACTTTAACCTCTGAGCCACCAGGGAAGACAGGATTACCCAATCTCTGCCTCTCTTCACATCACTGTCTTCCCTGAAGGTATCTCTGTGATGTCACATGGTTCTCCGTGTTGGCATTTGGATTTCCACATTCTTGTAAAGGTGTCAGATTCGTCTTTCCCTCCCTTCCCCCATCCAGCGAGACTTCACTTTAACTGATTGTATCTGCAAGGACACTATTTCCAAATATATATGAGCATATTCACAGGTCCTGGAGGTTAGGACCTGAACATACCTTTCGAGAAGACATAATTCTACCCACTCCAGGCATTACAGAAAATAAATAAGGAAGCCATATGGCACAGTAGAGGGTGACATGCACTGAGGTATAAAGTTAAGCAGAAAAGAAATCGAGATGTCTGCGTCATTGCAGTTTTACACAAGGAGGCCACAGCAGGCCTCCTGCGATGGTGACATTTGAATCAAAGCTTAGAAATGTAAGAGAGTGAAGCATGTGGGAAGCCTGGGGTAGGAATGAACCAGGCAGGGACAAAGCTCGTGCAAAGGCCCTGAGGTGGGAGTGTATTTCAGGAACTTCAAGAGGTTGTGTGACTGGAAGAGACTGAAGGGGAGGAGTGGTAGGAAATGAGGTCAGATAGGTAGTGGAGGAGAGGGGAGGGCATCCCGCTCACGTAGGGCTTCGTGGGACACAGCGAGTTCCCAGCTACAGCTTCCTGTGCTGCGGGATAGCCACTCACTGTGAGATTCTGCTAATTCCCTCCCCCTCAGACATCTATGCCATCGGTGTGGGCAGCCTACACGTGGACTGGAAAGAACTGAATAACCTGGGGTCCAAGAAGGACGGCGAGAGGCATGCCTTCATTCTGAAGGATGTACAGGCGCTGAGCCAGGTCTTCGAGCACATGCTGGGTGAGTGCACTTCCCCCTCTCTGGAGGGGGTGGCCAGTGTGGAGCCGGCTGAGGGTCCCTGGATGGCACCTGCTCACATTGCCCCTCACTGGCCTCCTTCACCATCTGCTCCTCACACCCACAGATGTCTCCCAGCTCACAGACCCCATCTGTGGGGTAGGGAACATGTCTGCCAATGCCTCTGCCCAGGAGAGGACACCCTGGCACGTCACTATTAAGGTACACAGAAAGAGGGATGGGGCTTGGATCCCAGAGGTGCGGCCGTGAGCCAGAGACATAGCAGTCCCTGAGATTACCTGTCCCCCTGCAGCCCAAGAGCCAGGAGACCTGCCGGGGGGCCCTCATCTCCGACCAGTGGGTCCTGACAGCCGCTCACTGCTTCCGCAATGCCGAGGACCGCACGCTGTGGAGGGTCAGTGTGGGTAAGGAAGGGCCCGAACCAGATTCCCGATCTCCTGGGCAGAGCTCCCACCCCTTGTTCCCAGCCTCTGGCCCCTTCAGGAGCCCTGGTCCAGCCTAATCTGCTACTTTGTTTCCAGGGGATCCCAACTTTCAGGGGAGCAAAGAATTCCAAATTGAGGAGGCAGTGATCTCCCCAGGCTTCAATGTCTTTTCCAAGAAGAGTCAGGGAATCCCAGAGTTCTATGGCGATGACATTGCTTTGCTAAAGCTGACCCAGAAAGTGAAGATGTCCACCCATGCTAGGTGCAGGGGTCTGGGATGGGAGGGCACCCTCTATAGGGGAGGGTGTCCTGGGGAGCCCTGGAGGAGGGGGCACCAAGGATGGGCCTCTGTGACCCTGGCCCTTCTCCTCAGGCCCATCTGCCTCCCCTGCACGGTGGGGGCCAACCTGGCTCTGCGGAAACTCCCAGGCAGTACCTGCCGAGATCATGGTGAGCGCTGGACTCGGTGCTGGAGGGACTGGCACCAAGGCTTGGGGGGTGATATCGTGGGCTGTGCTGCAGTCCCCAGGTCAGGATGCTGGGTAAAGGGACCAGCACTGACATCCTTGTCCTTGACTGCAGAGAAGGAGCTTCTGAACCAAGTGAGCATTCCCGCTCATTTTGTGGCTTTGAACGGGGATAAGCTGAATATTAATCTCAAGACAGGGTCAGAGGTGAGGGTCTCAGGTTCTGGATGCTGTTGAGGGTGGGGATGGGATTTCTCTCTGTATCCCCTAGCTCTGGCTGCTTTCTACCTCTGACCCCAAGTCATCCCTCCTCCTGGGCCTAGCAAGCCCTGCCCTGGGCTCGCTCACTCCATCCTTGTGTCCTCTTCTGCCCCTCCTGCAGTGGACAAACTGTGTCAAGGTCGTCCTCAAAGACAAAACCACGTTCCCCAACCTGACAGATGTCAGAGAGGTGGTGACAGACCAGTTCCTATGCAGTGGGACCCAGGGGGATGACAGTCCCTGCAAGGGTGAGCCCCTCCTCCGCCCACTTTCCATCCCCAACCCCCACCCTGGAGTCCAGATTCCCCAGGGGAAGGCCACCGATGTCCCTTGTGGCCAGCATGCACGCCCTGATGCAGCGGTGATGGTTGGCAGGATGACAGTCTCTGTCCCTCCTTTCTGGTAGGAGAATCTGGAGGAGCAGTTTTCCTTGAGCGGAGACTCAGGTTTTTTCAGGTGAGAAGGGAGAAGTTTGCAGGACTGGAGTCACGGGATCTTGGCCTTGTTGGGGGATGAGGCAGACCTTTGAAGGACCTAAGGAGGTTGGGGCTGGGACAGGGGAAGCCCCCCACTCCAACCTTTCCCTCTTCTAGGTGGGCCTGGTGAGCTGGGGTCTCTACAACCCCTGTGGCGGCTCCAGTAAGAACTCCCGCAAACCTGCGCCCCATGGCAAGGTCCCGCGAGATTTCCACATCAACCTCTTCCGCCTGCAGCCCTGGCTCAGGCAGCATCTGGAGGGCATCCTGAACTTTGTGCCCCTCTAATCTTGGCCACCGAGCCCTCTGCTGACCTGCCAGGACCTGCTGTCTCTCCAGTCTCCTACCTCTGAATGCCCACCCTCAGCCTCCATGACCCATCTGCACTCCTTGCTTTGAACACATTCCCGCCTCCAGGATTCCAGGGCAGAGGCACATCCACACTAGGGAATCCCCGGCGCTCCTCCCAGCGCTGACCCCACCCTCTGCTGTACTTGGCTCACTCTCCTTCTCCTTACATAGGAAATTACCCAGTTATGAAATTAATAAAAAGCCAGTGATCCCCACATTTGTCTGTGCCTCTGCCTAGGGGCTGGCCTGGGAGGGGAGAAAAAGGCCAGAATAATTCCAGGAACCGCCAAGAAGGCAGGTCAGAGACCTTGCTGGACAAACAGTGGCTGAACTCTGTTCCTTAACAGAGTCAGCAGCAGGGGGTAGGGGGGGGCGGCGCGCAGTGTGGATCTTATATCTAGTCCCCAAGGGGAGGTCTGGGCTTGTTGGACAGGACCAGGGGCGGAGAGGAGGTGTTGACTGGCTGAGTCCTGGACCTTGGGGAGCCAAAGGTGGAGTTTTTGCAGTTTCTGTTTCCTTGATTGGCAGCTCAGTGGGGCCCTCCCCGCTTGGACATTCCGGAAAGTGATGTGGGTAGGGAGGGTGGGGTGAACAGCAGGTGCCAGAACAGGATTGCATAAAAGGCTGGAGGTTGTGGGGGGCAGGGGAAGGGAGTGTGACTAGGCTCAGGTCTAAAGTTTCAGCTTGGCCATCAAGCCAAGCAGACTTGCAGCAGAAGCCAGGAGAGGCCCTCCTGCCCCCCAGCCCCGGGTCACCATGGGGATTGGTCACAACCCCCGACTCTGCCTGGTACCCTTGATCCTGGGCCTCTTGTGTGGAGGTAAGTGAGATCACAGCCCCCCTCCCTCCACTCCTGCTTCCCCCACGATCCGTCCTCGGCCTTGTGAGGCTGGGCCTCACCAACTTTTCTCTTTAGGTGTGGGCATGACGCCATTGCCTGAGGCTGGGCCCCAAAGCCCCTGCTCTCTGGAGGGAGTAGAGATCAAAGGTGGCTCCTTCCGGCTTCTCAAGGCGGGCCAGGTGCTGGAGTACTTGTGTCCTTCTGGCTTCTACCCATACCCCACGCAGATTCGCACCTGCAGATCCACAGGGTCCTGGAGCACCCTGCAGACTCAAGACAGAAAGATTGTCAAGAGGGCTGAATGCAAAGGTTGGAGGGCAGTGAGGATGGGCATGGGCTGGCTGTGGGACGGAGCAGGTGGCAGCCAAGGTCCAGACTTGGATAAGTCTAGGCTTGAGTGGAGACCAGGCAGGCTGACAAGTTGGGCTGAGCACGGGTCAGAGCTGAGCGAGGGTTGGAGGTGGGATGGAGAGAGAAGGAAGGGGAGCTAGACTTTACTAAGCATTTACCCTGTGTCAAGCAGTCCCGGTAGTTCAAAGAACACTTAGAAATGGGGAGCGGGGAGCAGCAGTACTCCTTATGGGTGGAGGTTCCTCCAGGGGTTGAAGGTAGTAGCTATTCTGTGAGGCCCAGAAGTGGTATTTCTCAGTGACAGGGTCCCTGAGACCAGAAGGGTTATCCTAAAGGGCAGCCCTTCCCTTCCAGTAACTTCTACTTGGTCTCCACCCCCTTGCCCCCAAAGCAATTCGCTGTCCCAGACCACAGGATTTTGAGAATGGGGAGTACTGGCCCCGGGCTGCCTACTACAATTTGAGCGATGAGATCTCTTTCCGCTGCTATGATGGCTACACTCTTCGGGGCTCTGCCAATCGCACCTGCCAAGGGAATGGTCGGTGGGATGGGGAAACGGCCATCTGTGATGATGGAGGTGAGAACCGTCCCCCCTGTCCACAACAGCTCCTTCTCCCTGACCACCCGCAGCCTGAGGAACCAGTGCCACAGCTCTCGGTTCTCTGCCTTGCCCTTTGGGCCCCAGGCTTTGGCCCTCACCAGTGTGTCTTACACTTCTGCAGCGACGTACTGCCCCAACCCGGGCATCCCCCTTGGCACGAGGAAGGTGGGCAGCCAGTACCGCCTTGAAGACCGTGTCACCTACTACTGCAACCGGGGGCTCACTCTACGTGGTTCTGAGCAGCGAACATGCCTGGAAGGTGGCTCTTGGAGTGGAACGGAGCCTTCCTGCCAAGGTGACCCTTATCTGTACCCTCAAGTCAGACCCTGCTCTCCCATCTGCACATCCCCTCAGGAGCGCACTGCCTTCTCTCACTGCCACCATCCAGCTCCTTCCTCCCTTCTCTAAATCTCCCTGAAGAACTTCTAAGCCCTTCCCGCCCCTGAAGCCCACCATCTCGTGTCAGTGTCCCTGACCCTCCCAGACATTTGACCTGCTCTCTGATCTCTCCCAGACTCCTTTATGTACGACACTCCTGCAGAGGTGGCCGAAGCTTTCCTGTCTTCCCTGACAGAGACCATAGAAGGAGTTGATGCCGAGGATGGACATAGCCCAGGTTTGAAGGCAGAGAGGGGAGGCGGGGCAGGGAGTTGGGCATGGGGTGGAGAAGGGGCAGGAGACCTCTTTGTTCTGGAGCCTGAGCCTCTCTGGTGACATCCAGGGGAACAACAGAAGAGAAAGATTGTCCTGGACCCCTCAGGCTCCATGAACATCTACCTGGTATTGGATGGATCAGACAGCGTGGGGGCCCACAACTTCACAGGGGCCAAGAATTGTCTCAGAGATTTCATCGAGAAGGTGGGGCCCCCTCCCCTTGAAGGTGGGAACCTTGAAAGGACCTCACTGCCCTGCCAGGACTAGTTCCCAAATACTCCCAGCCCCTTGGAGCCACAGGGTCCCAGAAAATCTCCAGGTCCTATTGTGTCCTTCTTTCCTTTTACTTGACCTTTAACCTGGACTCCTCCATGACCTCAGGGTGATGAGTCAGTTCTTGAGTCTCTTACTAAGGACTTTCCTATCTGTCTCAGCCCAGCTGCTGAATTCTCCCAACCGTATATTCCTCTTTTGATGCTGTGACCTATTGCTCCCCTCGCCCACAGGTGGCAAGCTATGGGGTGAAGCCAAAATATGGTCTAGTGACATATGCCACAGAACCCAAAGTTTTGATCAGAGTGTCCGACCCAAAGAGCAGCGAAGCAGACTGGGTCACAGACCAGCTCAACCAAATCAACTACGCAGGTCAGAAGTCAGGGAAGGGTGCAAGGTTCACTTTGGGGTCAGAGAGGTCTGAAGTTTCAGGAGTGTCGTGGGGAGGGTGTAGTGAGACCATGTGGTGGGGCAGGGAGGACTACTTTTTAATCCACGGTTGGACAGCAGGGTCATTGGAAAATGGGGTTTGGTGGGAACCCTTTGGAACTGAGAGGGGCACTTTATTGTCAAAGAAAAGACAATGGGGTGACAACTCAAGTTGACAGATGTGGGAACCCAGTTGCCGCTGGACCCCTGGGGTCAAGGACGGGTTGGGAGACCAGGCGAGGTGACGACACCTTCCCTGTTTCCAGATCACAAGTTGAAGGCAGGGACCAATACCAAGAGGGCTCTCCTGGAAGTGTACAACATGATGAGCAGGGAAGTAAACCAGTTCAAAGAGACCTGGAACCGCACGCGCCACGTCATCATCATCATGACTGACGGTAAGAGGGGCTTTTCTCCTGCCTGACTCCCCACCCTCTCAAACCAGCCCGTGGCCCCAAGTCCACATGTAACACTGGACTTGTGGTGGGGGATGGCGTGCTGCTCTTCCTTGTGCCTTTACAAGGAGGGACCCTCCACTCCGTGATCTCTCACTCATGATCTCCTCTCCAACCTGCTCACTCAGCCCTGTATGTCATTCCTTCCAGCCTCTTTGTCTTCCTGGACCCTCTTCCTTCATGTCTCCCCACCCTCACTGTCCGTCTCTCCTGCAGGTTTGCACAACATGGGTGGGGATCCAGTCACTGTCATTCACGATATTCGGTACTTGCTAGACATTGGTAGAAATCGCAAAAACCCCAGGGAGGATTATCTGGGTGAGTTTTACTGCCTAGGACCCAGCACCCCACTTTACTAGCTTCTTGCCTGCGCCAGGGCCAAGACTCTCACTCTGTTTTTTCTCTCTCAGATATCTATGTGTTCGGGGTTGGACCTCTAGTGAACCAAGAGAACATCAATGCTTTGGCTTCCAAGAAGGATAAAGAGAAACACGTGTTCAAACTCCAAGGCATGGAAAACCTGGAGGATGTTTTCGTCCAAATGCTTGGTAGGAAGCTATGGAAGGCTATAAGGAGATGGTCAGGAAACTCAGCTCTCCCCAGACCCCTCAAGGTCACTCATTCTTCCACTCCTCCTAAAGCCCTGGAAAGTCTGGAAGCCCTTTCTTTCCTCCTCTACCTCCAGGTCACTATTCTTGCTTCCTGGTACTTTCCACTCCCTGATCTCAGAATCATGAGTTCTGAAATGATGCCGAGACCTTTCTCAAGTCCCTCCTTTTACAGATATGGAAGCTGGGGCCAAAAGAGGTCAAGAAATGGCAAGTTAGCAGGAGTTGGGCCTGAAAATGCCCAGGTCTCTGAGCTTAGTCCCATGATTCCAGTGGTTCCTTGCCTTCCCTTCCCTCTTTTGGGCATCTGCTCCCCACAGACACACTGGCCTCCCTCCGCAAGACAGCTGCCATTTGGAAATGAACTGTCCCAGCTTTTAGCACAATCTCCTTTCTTGTCAGATGAAAGCCGGACACTGGGTCTCTGTGGCATGGTTTGGGAGCACAAGGATGGTACTGCCTACCACAAGCAACCGTGGCAGGCCAAGATCTCGGTCACTGTAAGTGCAGTGTCCTGGTGGTGGGAACTTAGAGGAAGGGAGGTCAGGGTGAAATGAAGGTCGGAGGAAGGGCAAGGCACTCTTGATCAGATTGTGAGATTTGTGAAAGCTGAGCTTTCCCTCTGCTGCTGTCCCCAGCGCCCTTCAAAGGGGCATGAGAGCTGTATGGGTGCTATTGTGTCTGAGTACTTTGTGCTGACGGCTGCACACTGTTTCACTGTGGATGATGAGAAACACTCAATCAAGGTCAGCCTGGGTAAGGATGCAACCCATCAATTCTGAGCTTCTGCGGTGCCCTCTGGGCCACACTGCCTCCAGGGCCCACTTTCCACCTGTCCTCATCGCAGCCCTTCCCTTGCATGCTGGACAAGTTAGGGATGGGGAAGATTTGGGTTAGGGATGACATGCAGGCAGGAGGCTGCCTACACAGATTTCAGTGGTCTAGAGGAACCCCTTCTTGTACTTCAGGAGGACAGAGGAAGGAGTGGGAGGTAAAAGAAATCCTATTTCATCCGAAGTACGACCTCAATGCAAAAAAAGCAAAAGGCATTCCTGAGTTTTATGACTATGACGTGGCCCTCGTCAGGCTCAAGGAAAAGCTCAAGTATGAGACCACCATCAGGTGAGCCATCTGGATTCTGAGAGAAAAGGCTGGGAGAGGCAGAACTGAGACAGTAGCAGGCCCAGGGTTCACGATCCTTGAATTTCCCCATCTCTCCTCAACAGGCCCATTTGTCTCCCCTGCACTGAGGGATCGATTCAAGCCTTGAGGCTTCCAAGGTCAACCACATGCCAGCAACAGAGTAAGAGACATTCAGGGAGAGCAGCTTGTTAAGGGTGAAGTTTTGAGACAAGGAAGGGATGAGGGGGAGGGAGAGCAGGTCATGCCCTGCCCAGCCGCCAGCTCACGGGAAGGAGTGGAGGGCCACTCGATGACAAGCACGAGGCGGGGAGGGGAGGGAGAGTGCTGCAATGACCCAGTCTATCCATCTGTAAAGTGCAAGAGCTACTCCCTGCAAAGGACATTGAAGCTCTGTTTGTGTCTGAGTCTAAGAAGACCCTGACTCGGAAGGCAGTCTACATCAAGAATGGGGACAAGGTGAGGAATGTGGGATCCTGAGGTCCTTTAGGCCCCAGTCCTTCCTAAGCAAGCTTTGTTCCTCACACCTCTCTCCACACTTCCCTATCTCACCTACAGAAAGCCAGCTGTGAGAGAGATGCTCTACGCGCCCCAGGTTATGAAAAAGTCAAGGACGTCTCTGAGGTAGTCACCCCCAGGTTCCTCTGCACTGGAGGTGTGGATCCCTACGCTGACCCCAACACTTGCAAAGGTGAGAGAAGGCTCTTTGGTTGTGATGTGAGTTCTGAGGCCTAAGTCTTTTCCTACAGCATCTCCTTCCCTGCAGGTGATTCTGGTGGCCCCCTGATTATTCACAAGAGGAGTCGCTTCATTCAAGTGAGTCTTCTCTTTCCTTTCTCTGGAGAGATGCTGAGTGGTCAGCGTGGGCCCCAAAACAGGAAAGCTCACTGCATGTGGCTGAAAAGAGGTGGGGGGTGGGGCAGAGCCTGCCTCACCTTCAGACTCTTCCTTGAACTGGCCAATTCAGGGCCATGTGTCTGGTCTGTGTGCCAGGGGACAGAACTGAACTGGGTCCCTAGTCCTCCCAGGTCAGGTCACTTCAGATGCAACTGGCAGTAGCTGTGCTTCCTGGGATTAAGGAGTTCTACTAAATGATTCTTGGCAACCCCTCGCTCTCTCCAGGTTGGCGTGATCAGCTGGGGCGTCGTGGATGTTTGCAAGCGGCCACAGCAAGTACCTGGTTATGCTCGAGACTTTCACATCAACCTCTACCAGGTGCTGCCCTGGCTCAAGGAAAAACTCCAAAATGAGGATCTGGGTTTTCTATAAGGGGTTTCCTGCTGGAAAGGGGCATGAGACCAAATTAAAACAGCTGCGACAACACCTGTGTTCAAGATCCTTTTGGGGTAAAGGAGTGGGGAGCGTGCACTAGCCATGTGGTTACAACTGAGATCACATCTAACAGCCGTTTTTAAAGGCTCAACCCCAATCCCAAGTGCTGAAAAACCAGAGGCTGAGGGAGATGGGTGAGCTTCCACCTCAGTGTTTTACTGAGACCAGCGTTGGGGCAGACGAGGCACACGGAATCCAGCTCCATTCCCTAGAAGCCGTCCACAAGGTTTTCCTTGTAGACATCGTCGCTGTAGACAATCTGAGTCCTCTTGTCCCGGTGGCAGCCCTTAGGGCTATTCTGGACAGCTGTGGAGGGAGGAGAAGTTCCGTTAAAGTCTGAGGGAGAGCACCGACCAGACCTGAGGCCCAGAGTTTGGCCACCTCAACTCTAGCCTCTGGCCTTTGGATGCCCAGTTTCCATGCTGCCCTCTGGTGGCCAGGATGGCTTCTCTACCTTTAGCCCCCTTAGGCCTCTGGCTACCAATCCATGGCCCCAGTAAAGAGTGGGCAGTTATCATGGCACACGCAAACACTGTAATGAGTGTTTTGTCCTCAGAAATAACCCAAATGTTATTCTTGACACATGTGAATAATGTTAACCGCCTACTTCCAGTCAGTACACCAAAAATTAGAAAATCTCTATAGACCTTTGCTAACATGCTGGTCCTTCCTGGTTCCTTCTTTAGTATAACGGGTTACTCTGGCTCCGAACTCCCTGTGCCTACTGCTTTACATGGAAACCTACTTCGGGTGAAACGGGTTATTCATTCCATCAGGAGAATTCATTCCAGTGTAACTCTGGCCCTAAGCATTCTCCCTGGAGCTGTCCCTTCCCCTTCCTCTTTCCTCCCTACGCCCCATTCCCAAGGATTCCATTCCTGCCACTCTGGGGCTAGAGGGAACCCCCATGCAAGCCCCCATTGTCTTGGAGCTTTCATCTCAATGCCGTGGATCACTTCCACTTTCTCAAAGCCTCTATCCTTCGGCTGCAACGATCCAGGCCCCTCGGGTCCTGCTCCCAGCTCTCTGACCTCTCCTTTGTCTCCGACGTTGCACACTCAACTTCAGCCTAACATGTCAGGAGGGCTGGGGCCGTATGGGGCATAAGGAACACAGCCCAGCTTCCTCCCATAGCTCCTGACTGTTTATTCCTTACGTCCGGTACTGGCTCATTGCTCCTCTGCATTCAGTCTCCCCTGCAACACTATCGTGTCGTTTCGCAGCAGCCCTATGATACAGGTGACTCCAGTCTACATTTTCAGTCGTTACTGAACACCTGCGTTTCTGATTCCTAACTTCAAAGGCCTATTTTATAAAACCAACTATATTCCATCTCAAAATGAGTAAGGCCGCATGAGGTGCTCACCTTCTTCGCCAACCTGACTCACTCCCACTTTCTTCCTTGTTCCAATCAACGCCTTGGAAATTGTTTCCAATACTTTTGTCTCCTCCTGCTTCTAACTGATAGAAGGCCTGAGGATTCTCCTTCTAATCCCCATAGTTGCCACACAAAACCAGGTCTCTAGCCCCTCTAGGGGACCCAGGGACAGGCAGAAGAACAAAACAGGGTGAGCTGTGGGCAACAGACATGAGAAAGGAAGAATCCCCTTCTTACCCAGGGAGCCCCAGACAGACTTGCCCGTGGCGGCATCCAGCATGGGCTGTTTTCGGGCAATGCTGACTTTGAGCTGTACAGACTCCACTTGGGTCCCGTTGAGCTGGGGCAGAAGAGGGGAGCGGGCAGAGGATGGGGGCAAACATTACAGACAAACCAAAGGAGGGTTTCTAGGAGCTGTCATCCTAAGAATAGACTAAGTAGGGACTTGAGAATATAAGGTTTCCTGCATGAATAGGGAAATACTTTCTTTGTCAAGAGGAAATGATTTCCTCCTGGCTCCCAGTATTTTACAGAGGAAAAATGAGGATGTCAGGAGGGATGGGAAGAACAGATCTGGGAAGTCCCAACCTCAGCAACGGCCTGATCTGCTGACTCCATCTTTTCATAGGTGACGAAGGCACAGCTGGGATGAGAAAACACAGGGTCAGTAGAGGGCCTACGGGCTCCTCAGGACCCAGGCAAACCCAGTGTTACAGGCTGTGGAGACAGGCTAGCTTCCTCCCTCAGGTCTCACACCCCAGGTCCTCCTAGGACAACCCACCGTGGTCCTTACTTTCTGGGTGGGTCCATGGAGAGGTCAATGATGTTTCCAAAGGGAGAGAAGGCCCCACGGAGGAGGGTGGGCGTCATGTCTTCGCCATACACATACAGAGTGTTTCCCTTCCGAGGGGCCCGGCGTTCAGGGAACGAGTCTGACCCTATGGAACACAGGAATCCAGTCATGAGACATAGGCCTAGCTCACCCTCCACTTTAGAGTACCCTTTAGTAGGACGCACCCACACAGTATCTGAAGTCACTTCCCAGTAGCCAAGATCACTCACTGCGGAAAGGGCCCTCTCGGTCGCGCTCCCTGTCCCGGTCTCGATCTCGGTCCCTGTCTCGGTCCCGCTCCCGGTCTCGATCACGGTCTCGGTCCCGCTCCCGGTCTCGCTCTCGATCCCGATCTCGGTCTCTATCTCGGTTCCGCTCACGACTGCGGTCCCGGCTGCGGCTTCGGGGAGGGGAGGCTGAGGAACGGGCACCACCACGTTCTTCGTAGCCCCAGTCGAAGCTTCGAGGGGGGCCATCGCCAGCTCCTGGGCCCTCTGCCTCTTCCCCATCTGGCCCCAGTTCCCGAAGCCGATCACTGGAAGATACAAAGCTGGCGAGCAGCAGACAATGAGGATCAAAGGGGGCTTATACCTCATCTTCCTGGATCCCTCGCAGACTCAACACCCCCTCTGCAGCCCCAGCTCTTCCCACTTCAGTTCCAAACCTCCTAAGGACCCGGGCAAGCCTCTCGTGCCCCCCAAACCCCACCAACTGGGACCCCGATCTTTCTCTAACCTCTCATACAAAGATTTCCTCTGTGGACGTCTGGACGACTGAAAGAGACCAAGAACAGTTAAGACGAGTCTGAGTGGCTGGCATATGGCCTCCAATATGTGGGTTTCTCATTTTTCTCAATCGCCTGCTCCTCAGAGACAGAAAACTGGAAACCATTACCTCCTGCAGGTCGTCGTCAGCAGATACGCTCCTCTGGAACGGTTGGAAAGTGGGGACCGGCCCCTTCTCAGGGTCCTGGGAAGGTGGGAGAGACCTACCTCAGTGGGGGAGCAGGAGGCCGCCTATCGGGGGCGGGGGGCTCCTCTTCACTCGCCCTCCTCTTGGCTCCCCCGGCCTATCTTTGTTTGTTTGTTTGTTTCTCAGTTGACTACGTGTTATTTTACATAAAAGACTTAATACACACTTGAAACATTTAGTTTACTAAAAACATCCTAAACCTGATGATCTTCTCAGCCTTTTCAACTCCTTAGAGAACACAATCCAACAGATCCATTATATGATGGATGAGAGTCACAGAATACATAAAACGGAGGAGAAGCTGGGAGGCATCTAGTTTCTTCATTTTATAGATAAGAAGCCTGAAGCTCAGAATGGCACAGCAACTTGTCCATGACTGAACTGGCATTACTTTCCCCCTACACCTACCTTCATTCCAACTTGGAAGGATGCCCTCTGACGTGAAGGATCCCTTGAACAATCTTTCTGCCTGTGCTCACCTTTAACTTCCCCTCTAGGGTCCGAGAACGCTTGAAGCCTGAGTTCTTGGTCTCAGCCTTGATGGCACTGATGGCTCCTGACTTCACCAGCTGCTTGGCCTGCTCTGTTGCCGTGGCTGTGTCCACCACAGGCTGCTCTGACAGTGCTGAAGTGGCAAGGGAAAGAGGTTTATTATGTTGGCCAGAGGTCAGCCGGTGTGCTTACTTCCAGCCTATCCCCGCCTCCCCCGTCACTCACAGCGTTTGACACCGCCTTGGCTGGCTGTACTGCTGCTACTTTGCTTCTTCAGAGCCAGCAATGCCTTTTTCTGGGAACAAGAGTGAGAAGAGAGGGACTGATGAGGGCCAATCCCTGGCCAGGTCTCCCAAGGCCCTTGGGTGCATCACTCCGGGGATACCTTTCTGAGAGAAAATAATGCAAATGGTGCCCCTGGGGTGGTACACTGCAGCTGTCTTGCCTCTCACATATAGTCTCTCAGATCACATACGCCAGCCATACCTACTCTCTCTAAACCATAGTATCCAGAGGCTTTGCAGAGTCTCATATTTTTCAAGTTGAAAACAAGGAACTCAACCACAGACCATGGTCCCCGGATATACATTGCAGTTTAGTATAAGCCTCCATGCCTTCTTAGGGGCTTCATCCATCCACCCCTACATGTTTAATAAGAACACACCAATGCTTTGAAACAGAGATTTGCAAAAGAAAGAGACACAGATCCTCCTCTTGAGCTCATCAGAGGCTGAGAAAGAAGATGACCAGACTGAACTGTCAAGACTGTGCAGACTGGAGCTGAAAGCAAGTAAGATTTTTCTGATGCAGATGGTTATAAACCGGGCCCTGAGTAGGATCTACATAACGCAGGCTGAGAGGAAAAGGCATTTTAGACAAAGAAAACAGGGTGGCAGAGATGCAGAGATAAGAAGGTTTTGAGAATGCATGCTTTGGGACCAAGGAATAGTTCTATAGGAAGAAAGGTCAGATTAAAGCTTTTTATAGGCAATGTGAAACCACTGTGTTTTGAAAAAAGAAGGGCAGTGTTTAGTGTTTTCAATGCACCGTTTTAACAGGAGTGAAAAAGTCTGTCCAAGAAAAGAAACTTGTTGAGAATCCATTATAACAGTCAAAGTGAGCATCAGCAAAGACCTGATCTAGGAAATACATAGGAAAAAGAAAACAGAAATTACTTTAAAAGAAAAATGAAGACTTGGCAAACGTTTGGCTACACAAATGGTGCAGGAGACAGAGATGAGATATTCATCTCAAACAAATTGAAGAAGTGAATGCAGACAGTCCTATTTGGAAGACCAAGTTTAGTACAGACAAGACAACAGCTTCAGTTGTTATCAGTAAGACACTAGACGGCATTGGAAAACCCAAGCTTGGGATCACCAGTTCTTAAGATGGTACTAAAAGCCATGGGAAAGGAAGACAACTCCATGGCAGACCACACAGGAAAGAGAGAAAAGCAAGTACACACTTGGGGGAGTCCATCTCTGAAGTGACACTGAGAGATGACAGGCCTCCAGGTATAAGCTAGAGGAATCCCCACCCCCCATCCCCTCACACTCACCCCAGGTGTTCTCAGTGTAGAGTCTTTGAAAGTTTGGGCCATGCCCACACACACTCCCTCACCTTTTTCTTGAGTTTGTTGAATTTCTTCTGCAGAGCCTCCTCCTCCTCGCTCAGTCCGGGGGGTATCACCAACATGGTGGCTCCTGGTTCGGGGGCAGGGCCCAAGACATCTTTCTCCACTGTCACCGCCCAGAGTTCACACGCCGTCCACACTGATCCCGATCCCACCCCTTCAGGCCTGCCTACTCCTATCTTTTGCCTCTCCCTACCCCTTGCTTAAACCAGGCTGCCGTCCAAACCCCAGCTCGTCGGGATCAACCAGCATTCCCTTCTGTCTTCAGGAATCACGGATACCAGCGCCTTGGGGCACCATGTGGCCCAGGAAGGGATAAATACCCGCTCCGTCGCCAAGACGATGGCACCAGACCCCCCTATCTCGCTGGAGTTAGTATGGAATTGCGGGGTCCGAAAAGCAGAGGAAGCAGTGGAACGCGCGCAGCGCTCTCAGAGCAACGAAAGGGGCAAGAAGACAGAAGGAGCTCGGAAAAAGGGGGGCGAAGGCTGAGGAGAAGGCCTTACCTGAGGGGGCGGCAACCGGGGCCCCACGGTCTCGGGCGGCGCCCGCGCGGGCAGCGGATCCCGGGCTCAGAGCGATGACGTAGCGAGGGGCGGAGAACGCGGTAACCAAGGCGGCCCGCGCCGCACACACTTCCGCCCGGCCTCCGACCAGTTTGGGTCAGCCCCTAAGTAGCTCTTGTCCCCGCCCCCAGGCCCTGGTGTGCCGGAAGTCGCTTCTACTTCCGCCGGTTCCAGCTCCTCCCTACGTTTCCCCGCTGCCCGGCAGCTGCTGTGGCTCCAGGATGATGGAGACGGAGCGACTCGGTGAGGGGGAGGGGGTGGAAAGACGGAGGAGACAGCGAGTGACCCTTAACCCCTGACCTGTGACCTTTCCTCCGTAGTGCTACCTCCCCCAGATCCCCTGGACCTGCCCCTTCGGGCCGTAGAGCTGGGATGCACTGGGCGCTGGGAGTTGCTGAATGTGCCTGGGGCTCCAGAGAGCACCGTGAGTGCCATTTCACCCTAACCTTGACTCTGTTGAGCTTAAAACCTCCTTCATCGTCCTCCCAGTAGGATCTAAGCTGACTCGGCTATCCTGTCTCTGGATACTTGTCATCCGAGCCTAGACTGGTGCTGGACAGACTCCAACCCAATGGACCTGCAGTGGGTCAGAGCCCATAAGAAGACAGAGCAGGGAGCCCCGGGGAAACCTTAGTTCTGAGAACTGCTCTTTCAAACTGCTGTTTTCTCCCTGGAGTCCTGTTCTGTCTCCAAGCACCAGGGCTCTTGGTGACTGAGATGCTACCCTTTGAACACCTGGCTCTTCATCTTTAGGCCTGGGACCCCCTTTTCCTAAAACTAGAGATTCTCAAATATCAGTGTGCCTCATGATTAGTGGAAAATCCCATGGACAAAAGAGCCTGGCGGGCCACAGTCCATGGGTTCGAACACAACTGAGTGTGCGCACACACACACACGCACAGACACACACACACACAATTGGTGGGGGAGCTTTTGAAAAATACTAGTTCTTAGGTCCATAGATTCAGAAATCCAAAATCTGTATTACTAATCAGAACCCTAGGTAATTCAGTTGCAGACCATTTGTTCTGTAAAACAGAATAGCCTTTGGAAAATAGTGCTTCAGCCTGATTGTCCTAGTCTGGGACGTCTATCATATCTGATTTAAATACAAGTCGCATCACCTTCTCTTTTGTGTCTTACTCTCTTCCCTTACCTCGTGCCTTTGTTCCAGCTTCCCCACGGCCTCCCTCCCTGTGCCCCAGATCTGCAGCAGGAAGCAGAGCGGTTGTTTCTGTCATCTCCAGCCTGGCTGCCTCTGCATGGTGTGGAGCACTCAGCCCGGTGAGGGGTCTAGAAGGGCCTGGGCTTGGCAGGTGGGTCCCTGAAGGAAGCTGGGACAGGGGAGAAAGAAGACCTGAACATTGCTTTGCTTCTGTCCAGGGAATGGCAGAGGAAGATGGATCCTTGGTCTCTCCTGGCCACACTGGGGGCCCCAGTCCCCTCCGACCTACAGGCCCAAAGACACCCAACCACAGGCCAGATACTAGGCTACAAGGAGGTAAGTGGTCGTGGGCCACCAGAAGCAGAGTCAGGAGAAGGTGGGGTCAGAGGCAAATTCAGCCTCACTGGCGCTCTGTTCTCTTGCCTCAGGTCCTGCTAGAGAATACAAACCTGTCGTCCACAACCTCCTTGTCTCTTCGCCGGCCACCAGCGCCCATCTCCCAGTCCCTGTGGGGGAATCCAACACAGTACCCTTTCTGGCCAGGTGTTGCTTGTGGAAATGGGATGGGAGGGGAGGGAGCCCTTAGTCTCCACCCCTCTCATGTCACTCCCACCCCATGAATCCTATTTATCCAACCTCTCCCCAGGTGGAATGGATGAGCCCAGTATAACAGATCTGAGCACTCGTGAGGAGGCTGAGGAGGAGATAGACTTTGAGAAAGGTGAGGTGGTGCCAGGAGGGACCGTGGGAGGTAGGGCTCTGTGCCTGGGGCCTGAGAAAGAGGGGCCAAGTCCTGTCACTGGGTCCTTGCTACCTCTTCCGTTCCCTTGAGCAAATTAGGAAAAGGTACCTCTTTCATAACAACCTTTACTGTCATCTGTTGGAGGACTGTCACAAAAAACTTCAACTACAGCGTGTATGCTGTGAACAGCATCCTGCAGGTTAATGTAATGTATGACTTGTACAGAAGTGTGTGAGAGCCCTGATTCTCTCTGTCCCCGTCCTCCAGACCTCCTTACTCTTCCACCTGGCTTCAAGAAAGGCGTGGACTTCGCACCAAAGGGTGAGTTTTAGTTTTGAGATGGGGCTGTAGGGGAGACAGTGCCCTTCTTCTTCAGAACGGAGGTGGATCCAACCAGGTCTCCATTTTTGCCTTGCTCCTAGGTCACTCAGCTCCAGCTGCCGGGTTGCTCAGCCTCAGCCGTCTGCTGGAGCCCTTGGATTTGGGTGGGGGCGATGAGGATGAGAGTGAGGCAGTGGGACAGCCTGGCGGGCCCAGACAGGACACTGTTTCAGCCTCTCCTGGCAGTGTTCCTCTGGCCCGAGCAAGCAGCTTGGAGGACCTAGTGTTGAAGGTTGGTGGTTCTGGGTGGTTGAGGCAGGAAAGAAAGGCCTTGTCCCAGACAGGGTGGGCTGGCCTGGTTGGTTCCCCGGGGAAGACTGGAGCGTCTTCTGGGAGAGGTGGTAACAGAGAGCTTTCTGGCTGTATGTTTATCAGGCCTACACCCCTCTCCTTCTCCAGGAAGCGGCCACAACTGTAGCCCCCCCAGAACCTCCCAAGCCCCCACCTCAGGAGCAGTGGGCCATTCCTGTGGATGTTACCTCCCCTGTTGGTGATTTCTACCGCCTCATTCCCCAGCCAGCCTTTCAGGTAGCGTGGCCCAGGCCTCAGGTGCTCCCCCACCTCCTCCAGCCCACTCCCTTGTCTCCTCTCCCCACTGGAGGCCAGGTGCCTTCAGTGGACGGAGGTCTTGGCCTTCTTCCCCTTCCCTGGAGGCCCCATGAGGTGGAGGCAGGAAGACCCCTGTCCCTTCTGTGCTCCCATCTGTTTCTCTCTCCCACAGTGGGCCTTTGAGCCAGATGTGTTTCAGAAACAGGCCATCCTGCACTTGGAGCGGCACGACTCAGTCTTCGTCGCGGCTCACACATCCGCGGGGAAGACGGTTGTGGCTGAATATGCCATCGCGCTTGCCCAGAAACACATGACGCGGTACAGGCCCCTCGCCAGCCCTGTTCTCTCCTGTGTCCTTTCTGTGTCTCTTCTCTTCTCCACCTCCCTGCCTCATCCTTTAGATGACAGGTTCAGGGAAAAACTGAGGCAGGGTTTCAGAGGGAAACAGGATGTGGGGAGAGAAAAATGATCAGCATTCGTTGGGGAAGGGATTGGGGGACGGGATTTTTCCAGAGTAATTCCATGAAGGGGAACGTGAGGGGAGTTTGGGTAAAGAAGTGGGGGTTTGGGGGGGCGCCTCAGCTCTGCGGCGTGCCGCTGGCAAGGGTCAGGGTGGGAGAGGAGGTGCTGACAAGGAGCCTGTGTGGAGGGCCTGGCTGACTTCGTGCCCTCCTCCCAGCACCATCTATACTTCGCCCATCAAGGCTCTGAGCAACCAGAAGTTCCGGGACTTCCGAAACACGTTTGGGGACGTGGGGCTGCTCACCGGGGATGTGCAGCTGCACCCAGAAGCCTCGTGCCTCATTATGACAACGGAGATCCTTCGGTGAGAGGCGGGCATTCAGCATGGGGCGGGTTTTTGGTCAGGAAGGTGAGGCCGCTTTGGAGAGCACTCTGGCTGAGGTGAGGGTGGAGATAGGAGCTGCTGAGGAGTCAGCCTGGGGCCTTTCTCCTCCAGCTCCATGCTGTACAGTGGCTCGGACGTCATCCGGGACCTGGAGTGGGTTATCTTTGATGAGGTTCACTATATCAATGATGCTGAGGTAAGGGGACAGGGTCCCCAGGTCTTGGCAGTCCTCTCCTGTGGGGTAGGTTCAGCAGGTCCGGTGTTCCATACGGCCTGGGAACTTCACTGCCTTCTTTGTCCCTTCTCGTGGAACCTTGTGCCACTTCCCTGGGCAGAAGGGCAGCTCCCTCCAAGCTGCTGGTGACTTGTCCTCCCTTCCTGTGTGCAGCGCGGGGTCGTGTGGGAGGAGGTACTCATCATGCTGCCTGACCACGTGTCCATCATCCTTCTGAGTGCTACTGTCCCCAATGCCCTTGAGTTTGCTGACTGGATTGGGTAAGACGCGTGTCCCGGGGTGCTTGAGTGAAGGGTGCCGTAGCATCCCTCAGTTCAGGTGGGGGTGTAGACTGTCCCAGTGAGGGAGTGGTCAGACCTTGGGGGTGGGGAGGAGAAAGGGGTGCGGCTGGGGGACACGCCCAGCCTGCGAGGTTGTGGGATCCCACCTGGGCTGAGATCACTTTGCATGTTCAGAGACGGGGTGACAGGGACAGCCTTCCAATCTGGCTCCCAGAAAACCAGGGCGAGGCCAGGGCGGGGAAGATGGTGGGCACGTGGGTTCCTTCCCGCGCTCCCAGCCCTGATCTTCTTTCATCCCCCCCATCCCCTGCTCAGACGGCTGAAGCGTCGCCAGATCTACGTGATCAGCACTGTCGCTCGCCCAGTGCCCCTGGAGCACTATCTCTTCACGGGGAACAGCCCCAAGACCCAGGGGGAGCTCTTCCTGTTGCTGGACTCCCGTGGCGCCTTCCACACAAAGGGGTAAGCCTAGGATATGGGGAGAGTCAGGGCTGGGCCCAATGGGGGGTGACTGACGGCTGCCCTGCCCTGCTCCAGGTACTATGCGGCTGTGGAGGCCAAGAAGGAGCGGATGAGCAAGCATGCCCAGACCTTTGGGGCCAAGCAGCCCACGCATCAGGGGGGGCCTGCCCAGGTGAGAACTGGCCGGTTTTGTACCTGTCACCCCTTCTTTCTCCTGAGTCCTTTCTTTCCTCGTCCTCCCAGGGTTTGGAGTGGAGCTTTGAGCACTGCCCGATTTGACTCTGCTTCACATCCCCCCACTTTGGCCCCCATTTGTTCAAGGACTCCATCTCCACTCCCTTCTCCCCGCCTCCTCAGGACCGCGGTGTGTACCTGTCCCTCCTGGCCTCCCTCCGCACCCGTGCACAGCTGCCCGTGGTGGTGTTCACCTTCTCCCGGGGCCGCTGTGACGAGCAGGCCTCGGGCCTCACCTCCCTCGACCTGACAACAAGTTCAGAGAAGAGTGAGATTCACCTCTTCCTACAGCGCTGCCTTGCCCGTCTCCGCGGCTCTGACCGCCAGCTGCCCCAGGTGGGGAGGGGGATTTGGAGACGGTGGGGATCAGGTGTTCACCGCCCCATCCCTGACCCTGGGCCTCGGCCCCCACAGGTTCTGCACATGTCGGAGCTCCTGCACCGTGGCCTGGGTGTGCACCACAGCGGCATCCTGCCCATCCTCAAGGAGATTGTGGAGATGCTCTTCAGCCGCGGCCTGGTCAAGGTGCTCGTGCTGGTGGGAGAGGGACTCCCCAAAGCATTTATCACCTTCTTGGAGGGGAGTGGGCAGCACAGTGCATCAGCTGAGAACTTGGGCTCTGGATCCAGACTGCCTGAGTGGAAATCGAGGTCCACTGTTTACTCACTGTGTGACCCTGGGCAAGTTACTTAACCTCCCTGAACTGTAAGTTTCACATATTGAAATGGGGGTACATAAAGTATGAATAGGGGCTTTCCCAGTGGCTCAGCGGCAAAGAATCTGTGTGCAATGCAGGCGCCACAAGAGACACATGTTTCATCCCTGGGTTGGGAAGATACCTTGGAGGAGGGCATGGCAACCCACTCCAGTATTCTTACCCGGAGAATCCCATGGACTGAGGAGCCTGGCAGGCTATAGTCAGACATGACTGAAGTGACTTAACACACATGCACACAAGGTGTGAACAGGCAGTATTCAGAAGAGAAAACTAAAAAGCCAATAAACTTATGGAGGTCATTAGTCATCAGAAAAATGCAAACTGAAATACAAGATAGGACTTTACAGTAATTAAAACTGGTAAAATTTAGGAAAGTAGGCAATGCCACGTGTTGCCTGAGATGTAGGAGATGAAAGGATTACAGGAACCCTTGTACAGGTGTGGCCAGTCTGAAGTGTACCTGGTGCTCTTGAGGCAAAGACAAGTCTGTGCCTACTCTTTGTCCCTAAATTCCGCTCCTGAGTGCAAATCACAATGAAGTTCTCACCCTGGTCGGTGAGGGAACACGTCTGCTCTTCCTCTGTGGGCTCTTGTCTGGTGGCAGGGCGTTGGTGGCACCAGGGGCCCTTTCCCTGGGAGAGCAGGTAGGCAGCTATATGCCACGCACTCCACAAGGTGTTCTGTGGCAGGTTGGAGGCAACGGATTAGATATAATCACAGGAACACGGATGGATGTTGAAAATACTACATGGAAGAGAAGAAAACAGAAGGAGATATATGTCGCCTTTACTTCAAACTGTATTACACACTCAAAAAACATATTTTATAAAACACATTCACATGAAAAGATACAGATTAAAGATAGACAGAGGGGAGACGGGAGTGGGCTGTGGGGGCGAAAGGAAAGAAATAGGTAGCTAAATAAAACAATAGTACCTACTCTGTAGATTTGCCTTGAGAGTCACCTGAGGTCTCATGAGTTAACCGTCTGGGACTATGTATAGTGGTCTTAGCCTTGGCTACAAAGTGAGGTGGGCTCGGCCAGGGCTGGGCCACAGCTGTGTTTAGCCCCTTAGCTGATCCTCTCTTCCCCTCCCCATCTCAGGTCTTGTTTGCCACGGAGACCTTCGCCATGGGTGTAAATATGCCGGCCCGGACAGTGGTATTTGACTCCATGCGCAAGCACGATGGCTCCACCTTCCGGGACCTACTCCCTGGGGAGTATGTGCAGATGGCGGGCCGGGCGGGCCGGAGGGGCCTGGACCCCACAGGCACGGTCATCCTGCTCTGCAAGGGCCGCGTGCCCGAGATGGCAGACCTGCACCGCATGATGATGGTGAGCCGGGGCACCTCGAGGCCAGCTCTGGGCACCTGCTGTATCCTCTGTGCCCACCCTCCTCCCCTCTCCTCTCTCTCTGCTTTCCTTTGGTCTGGGAGAAGCCAGGGGAGGAGCGAGCCAATCTGAGGATGAGGCTGGATCTTGTCTTCTCTAGTCTTTTCACTGTGAATATGGAGCTAGGTGGGACCTTGGAGAGTCTGTTTATTTAGTCTCGCTCCCTTGTTGTGCAGAGGTGAGCAGGCAGTTTGTCTAGGGCCCCGAGGTTGTGGGGCTGGGACTACAGCTGCTTGGAGTAGAACAGCCGAGCAGCAGGTCTCCCCCCAAACCCCGAGCCTCACTGGCGTCTCTGGCCTGGCCCAGGGGAAGCCATCCCAGCTGCAGTCCCAGTTCCGCCTCACGTACACCATGATCCTCAACTTGCTGCGGGTGGATGCTCTCAGGGTGGAGGACATGATGAAGAGGAGCTTCTCAGAGTTTCCATCTCGCAAGGACAGCAAGGTGAGGAAGTGGGTGTGCCCAGGTTGCCCTGCAGGATATGGGACAAGGGAAGCCAGGCTAGGACGAGGTGGGCCTCTGGAAGCCAGTGGGTGAAAGTGGAGAGAGCTGGCCCGTAGACTCTGGCTTCACGCCCACCCTGGCTTCTCCCAGGCCCATGAACAGGCTCTGGCTGAACTGACCAAGAAGTTGGGAGCTTTGGAAGAGCCCGAGGTGACTGGCCAGCTCGTCGACTTGCCTGAGTACTACAGCTGGGGGGAGGAACTGACTGAGACCCGGAGCCAGATCCAGGTGAGCGCCTGTGAGTGTTGGGGGTGGGGTGATGGACGGGGAGGAAGAGACTGGGACGCTCTGGGTACACCTGAACCTCGTCCCAGCATCTCTGTGACACTTCTTATCCCCTTTCTTCTCGTCCCTGCTCTTTAGCACCGCATCATAGAGTCTGTGAATGGGCTGAAATCTCTCTCAGCGGGAAGGGTGGTGGTTGTGAAGAATCAGGAGCATCACAACGCACTGGGTGTGATCCTTCAGGTGAGGGCGGTGGGAATCTGGACTCCAAGGCCAGAGGGAGCAGCCAGCCCCATCCCCATCTTCCCCACTTGGCGAGGAGCCATTTGTACTCAGCAGTGCTCTCATTTTTCCCTCTAGCTCTCTTTTCCTTCCCATCCCCACCACTTCATGCTCGTCTCCTTGTCCTCTCCCCAGGCCCTGCCCCCGAAGTCTGCTCTGATTGCTTGACTTGGTTACCAGTCTATATGGCTGCCCCATGCTCCCTGCCTGAACTGGGGGATCTGGTCTCTTCTTGGATGTCCACTTCTCACACTGCCCTGTCCTGGCCTCCCCACATCCTCTAGGTCTCTTCGAACTCCACCAGCAGAGTATTCACAGCCCTGGTCTTGTGTGACAAGCCCGTGTCTGAGGACCCACGGGAGAGGGGGCCAGCCTCCCCAGATGTGCCCTACCCAGACGACCTCGTGGGATTCAAGCTGTTCCTGCCTGAGGGTGAGAGTGGACGGATGCCCAGGCTCTTGCCAACAGCATGGCTGAGGTGCCCGGTCTGACCCTGCTCTCCCCTCTTCTCAGGGCCCTGTGACCACACTGTGGCCAAGCTCCAGCCAGGAGACGTGGCCGCCATCACCACCAAGGTGCTCCGGCTAAATGGGGACAAGATCTTGGAGGACTTCAGCAAGCGGCAGCAACCAAAATTCAAGTCAGAGATGCTGGGGAGGGACCACGTGGGAGTGGCGGGGAGGTGTGGTCAGGGAGGCTCCCCCAGTCCTAGGGGGGTTCCACAGGAAGAGAAGCCTCTACCCCAGGTCTAAGACCAGCTCCATTCTCAGGAAGGATCCGCCCTCTGCGGCCGTGACCACTGCTGTCCAGGAACTGCTACGACTGGCTCAGGCGCACCCCACAGGACCCCCCACCCTCGACCCTGTCAATGACCTGCAACTCAAGGATGTGTCTGTGGTCGAGGGGGGGCTCCGGGCCCGGAAGCTGGAGGAGCTGATCCGGGGGGCTCAGTGTGTGCACAGTCCCCGTTTCCCTGCCCAGGTTGGTCCCTGGATGTGAGCTTCCCATCTGGAAGGGACAGCTTTCCCTCTCATCCCCTGCAGACTGGCCGCCCCCGTCCCAGTCCTGGTCCTCAGCTCCCCTGCTGAGGTCAGGGAGGAGCCTCACGAGCCCTTGCCCTTGGCTCCTCGCAGTACCTGAAGCTGCGGGAGCGGATGCAGATCCAGAAGGAGATGGAGCGGCTGCGCTTCCTGCTGTCGGACCAGTCGCTGCTGCTGCTCCCGGAGTACCACCAGCGAGTAGAGGTGCGGGGGCAGGGCTGGGCTGGTGGGCTGGCGGGGAAGCTGTCTGCTGGCTCCCAACACCCACCATCCTTGCAGGTGCTGCGAACCCTGGGGTATGTGGACGAGGCAGGCACAGTGAAGCTGGCCGGGCGGGTGGCTTGTGCCATGAGCAGCCACGAGCTGCTCCTCACCGAGCTCATGTTCGACAACGCACTGAGCACCCTGCGGCCTGAGGAGATCGCTGCCCTGCTCTCCGGCCTGGTCTGCCAGAGCCCCGGGGACCCTGGTGATCAGCTCCCCAGCACCCTCAAACAGGTATGGGGATGACGTCCAGGACCCCTCCCTTCCTCGGCCATGGCATTCCCAGTCCGTGCCCACATGTTCCCCAGGTGCCCTCTGAGTGTCCCTAAGAGCTGGAATGGTTTCTCCTTTCATCCCGGCCTCCTTTCTGGAGCAGGAAGGCAGGGCTTAGAGCCTTTGCTCTCCGTCTGCAGGGGGTGGAACGGGTCCGGACTGTGGCCAAGCGGATTGGTGAGGTCCAGGCGGCCTGTGGTTTGAACCAGACTGTGGAGGAATTTGTTGGGGAGCTGAATTTCGGGCTGGTTGAGGTTGTGTACGAGTGGGCCCGGGGCATGGTGAGTAGCTGGGGTTTGGGGCCTTTGTGGACAGCCAGCTAGGGAGAGGCTGTCGGAGTCCATCGTATTCATTTCCCACCCCGCTTCCCCCATAGCCCTTCTCTGAGTTGGCAGGGCTCTCAGGGACCCCTGAGGGCCTGGTGGTCCGCTGCATCCAACGCCTGGCCGAGATGTGTCGCTCGCTTCGGGGGGCAGCCCGCCTGGTGGGCGAACCTGTGCTAGGTGCCAAGATGGAGACGGCAGCCACCCTGTTACGGAGGGACATCGTCTTTGCTGCCAGCCTCTACACCCAGTGACCGGCCCCTGGCTACAATGTAACAATAAACTGCAAACCCCCTGTGTGAACCTGAGGTGTTGGGCAGGGTTGACTCAGCTCAAAAGACACAGCAGGGAGAGCCACCTGGAAATACGCCTTTATCTGTGCACACAGAAATAGGACCAGCCCCTGTGAAGCATCAGTCCTTGGGGGAGGGTGTCTTGGGCGGTGATGGGAGGTCCTGGGTCACAGCTTCCACGTACCATGGAGGCAGGAAGGCGTGGGGTGCATCTCGGTGTTCAGACACTGTGACAGGGCCGCCGGGCTCCCAGGAGAAGAGGTAGACGAGCCTGGGGGGCAGATAGAGTCCTGAATTGAGGGCTGGAGGCTGAGTTTCTGGGCCCCAGAGGGGAGGGGCAGAGCTGAATGCCTCACCTGGGGTCATCCTGAACTACTGTGTTCTGGGCGAAACTAAGGAAGGCAGCACAGAAGTTCATGCACACGGAGGGGTTCCAGCCATCACGGTCGTTCTGCAGAGAGCCCAGGAGGAGGCAGAAGGCCGGTGGTGAGGGTGGAAGAAGGGGAAGGTGGGCTGCAGGTCCCTGGACAATGGACCTGTGGTGTTGGCGCAGGGGGATGCAGGTGGGAACTCATTGCCTTACCCTGACGTATTCAAACATCTCCATGGTAGGAAAGGTCTTCAGGGAACAGACAAAACCCTCCGGGTTACGGAAGCCAGCAACAACATTTGGGACGCCTGGCAGGAACGACTGGGCCCACCATTTCAGGAGCTTGTGTCTGTCAGGAAAGGCAAGGGGGTCAGTGGGACCCCTCCTCCACCCTCCAGCCTCCTCCTTCCCCAAGTTTCTTTCCAAGCTTTTCATACAAGGTTCTCATCCTGTCCACCCCTGTCCTGAACCTGTAGAAGCTCTTCCATTGGCCAGGGCTGTGCATCTCCTTGGAGGTCTTGAGCTCCACATAGCAGGTGGGGGGCTGTGTGGATGGGGCCTGGGGGTCTGTGCAGTCCACCTCCCCGGAAAAAAGAAGAGGGTGGTTTCCCAGGCGGCTGCGTAGCACAGAGCAGAAGGCCACGTTGGTGTTAACTTCCCCAGAAGGATCTGGGGAGACTCCGGGTTTGTCTGCACAAGGAGAGAAACAGCAGCAAGGGCTGGGGGCTCTCGATCTCTGGGGATAGGGGAGGGGGCAGAATCAGGGCAACTCTCACCTGCACACATGTACTGCTCAAATTTGTACCCCATGTACATAAGCTCCCGGAGAAGCGGTGGCCGGGTAAGCCTCTGAACCCGAGCAGCCGGCGTCTCTACCTCACTCAAGTAGAGCGTCCCCCGGAACCGGGAGGCTGCCAGCTGCCAGCCTTCCTGCCGCTCATATGGTGTTGTCAGCAGTTTTGTCAGGTGCCCCCGCCACGTCACTATGGCCCCTGCCAGCCAGCCTGGACCCCTGAGGAGGAGGAGTTAGGGGCTGAAGGTCTGACACCTGCATTAGCGCAGATGGCTTCTCCAAAGAATAGGGTAAGATAAGGACTCACTCCAGCTTTGGCTCTCCCAGTTTTAGAGAGTGAGTGCAGGTCTCTAGGGCTACTGTGTGGTATGCTTTGCTCACCCCTCTAGCTGGCCTCGGTGCTCCAGGAGCCAGCGTAGCAGGTGGTCCAGCCTTTCTTGGACCTCTTCGTCCCGGGGCTGGTATCGATCAGGGTATCCGTCTCTGAGGTCAAAGTTGGGGCTTTGACCATTGGTGGGAGGTGGGCTGTAGTACCGCAAAGCGCGAGCATCTCCATGGTACTGGCGCTGTGCATCCAGAGAGAAGCAGCCCAATTCGGAAGGGCGCCGGTAGAAAGGAAAGGGCCCAGAGTAGAGGGCAGGGTCTATGGGCAGGGAGGGCGCTGGGCGGGGGAGCTTGTTCCGAGGCTCAGCGACCTCTATCTTTCCAGCTTCTCTCTTGGTCCCTCTGGACTCCATGAGGTCCTGAGAGGGGACAAGGAAGTTCCCCCTTTAAAAAGAAGGGCTGGAGAAGAGGGACTTCGAGTCAGGACTAAGCGAGTCTGGCCTTGAAACGTGCAAGCCCCGTGTCCTCAAACAACCCCACCAGGTGCGCATGCTACCTTTTCCCTTGACCTATATACCCCCTACCCCCAGTAGCTCCAAACCCAGAGTGGTTAGGAAGGATGCTTGGGCTCAGGTCAAGGATCTGGTTACCTCAAATCCTGCCAACCTCGACTTCCACCTTCTCAGGGCTATGACGTCATGGCAGGTACATCACATGTCAAAGGGATGCGAGGGCAGTTTTCCCCCCTCTCGATGACGCAATCATTCAGCGACAGAGGCGGCCTAACCCCTAGGTGGCGGGAGGGGGCTGTGCGCTTTACACCGAGGGAGATCCCAGCGTGGCCACCCGCGCCCCTCCGCAGCGCCCAAGCGTCCCCGGACGTGAGCGCTCTCAGAGGAAGCCAATCAGCAGCGGACGTGGGGCCTCGGCCAATGAGGATGGCGCTGGTGTTGGCATTGGCACCGTCCCCGCTAGCAAGGGGCGGAGGGATGACTAGTCGGCTCTTCTGTCGTCAGCACTTCAGCCTACGAAGCTCGGGCTGATTGGTTTCCGAGGAGGGACGCCCAGGGAGCCCGTACGTCACTGCCCTGTGCCGGAAGACTATTTTCGTGGTCTCTTTCCTCAACAGCTTTCTACTTCTTCCCCGCCGCGAAAAGATCCCGGGATATGAGCCGGAAGAGGCATCGCCTGGTCCCGGAGACGTTTGGGTTGAAGAGGCGGCGGGAACTGGGGGATGTAGAGGCAGATCCTTTGCGGGGCGAGTCAGGTAACCATGGCAACCCCGGGGCGAGGCTAAAGACCCCAGCTGGCAGCAGCCTCACCTCTGGTAACCCTGTATGTTGAGACAACAGCGCCCCAGTGTGGTATCCCCGCTTCCCCCGCCTCAGTTCACGTCGCAGTGACTCGGTCTCTCCGCCCAGGATCTGCGCGAGAGGCAGTCGCAGAGATAGTGCGGCTGTTCCCGCGAGTACTGTTTGAGGATGCGCTACCCCCCATCGCGCTGAGGAGCCAGGTGTACAGCCTCGTACCGGACCGAACCGTGGCTGACCGGCAGCTGGTGAGGAGCGTCAGAGCGACCAACGGGAATGCGCTTTCGTGCCTCGCGGGCACTTCCGAGGGTCTCCCCGTAACTCACTCAGTCCACCAGCTGTTCAGCCATTCAGCAAGCGCTGGGTCTTTCTGGGCCGGGCTTTCAGTGCCAGGCACTGCGGTGCCGAGGAGAATGCTACAGACCCTCAGGGAATAGCATGCCAAATGATGAAGGTGGAAGAGCGAAGCTTTTGGGGAAACTGAGTCACCGGGCGTGGTTCGTGATGGGAATGTAGGCAGACGTCAGATTAGGGCAGGCCTTGTACACCAGCGTCGTTTCCATTTTACAAAGAAGGCAATGAGCTGGTAGAGAATGTTAAAACAAGAGAGGGAGTGGTGTGTTGCACGGATTGGAGGCAGTGTCATGAGGTGGGGAGATCAATTAGGAAGATACTGCAGCTGAGAACTGGTGAAGGCCTAAATTAGGGCAGTGTAGTAAGGAGGAAGAGGATGGATGAGGGATGTGGAGCGAGAAAGAAGGACTTCAGGATAGCTCTCGGATTTTCTGGACGACTGAGTGGTTGGTGGAGTGAACAGAGTAGGAAAACATTGAATAGTTGGGGGCAGATGATGTGTTTATTTTGTACAAGTTGAGTTGGAGGTGTTTGTGGAGCATCCGGAGGCAAATGTGCAGCAGACAGTTGGATGAGGGTTTGGAGAAAATTCTGGGCCACTGATACAGCACTGGAAGCCATCGAGATGTGAGTAGTGGTTCAGTCTGTGGATGTGGGTGAAATTGGTAGTAAGAGGGAGGAGTGGGTTTTAACCTTTTTATAAACTTTAGAAGATAATGAAAGCCATGGCTCTCCAGAAAAAAAGGCATATATGCCACTATATGTGTATATATGTATATATGGTGTATGTACAATTTGAGAGGAAGGGGGTTGTTTCACAGATTCTTTGAGGCCAAAGGTTAAGGACCCCAGGTTTGCAGTGACAGATAATAGAGCCACATCCCCAGTGCTAGGAGATACCAACATTTAAGGCCGTGTTTCTCAAAGTATGTCCTGAGTTCCACTAGATTACCTGGACTGCTTATTCAAAACTACAGGTTCTGGGAATCTCTCAGTGAGGATGAATTAAGCTTTCTTGAGGAGGAACTGGAAATCTATATTTTAAAGCTACTTCCTCAAGTGATTCGTAATGTGTGCTAAAATTTGAAGTTCAAGGACTTCCTGGGAGTCCAGTGGTTAAGACATTTCCAGTGCTGCGGTGGGGAGCACAGGTTAAATCCCTGGTCCGGCAACTAAGATCCTGCATAACTCGAGGTATGGCCAAAAAAAAAATTGAGGTCCACTGATACGGTGGGGGTGGGGGAGGAGAAGGAGGCGTCTGTGAAAAAGCTGTTAGAAGAATTAACAGAGATGAGAGGAACCCAGGAAGAGCTATATTGAGAAAGTAGCAATTTTCAAGAGGGTGGAGTAGTTGGCAGTGTTAAAACCTATGATTCAAGACAGTGGTCTGTGATGTGGTCAAGTAAAATAATAGCCAATTGGATTTTGCAATTGGCAACCTGTTAGGAAGAAAAAAGGGAAGAAAAGGAAGATGGAGACTAGCTCCAGTCTCTTAAGGAAGCAAATCAGAACCACTCCTTATAAAGTATTTGTTGTTTTTAACCTCCTGGTGTTAGCCTAAATTTTAGAAAAACTTTAAAAATTCCACAAAAGAAAATATGAATTTAACTCAGTCGTGTCCGACTCTTTGTGACCCCGTGGACTGTAGCCCACCAGGCTCCTCTGTCCATGGGATTCTCCAGGCAAGAATACTGGAGTGGGTTGCCATTTCCTTCTCCAGGGGATCTTCCCAACCCAGGGATCAAACCCAGGTCTCCGGCATTGCAGGCAGATGCTTTATCCTCTGAGCCACCAGGGAAGCCACAAAGAAAATATAAACACATATAATTTAAAGAATGTTTATAAAGCAAATACCCACTTAACCATCACCCAAGTCAGACTGCAGAACATAGCCAACAGCCCACATTCAGCCAAAATGCCTTATGTCCCTGGGAAGCAACATACCTGACTGGTTTGATAATTGTTCCCTTCGTTTTCTTTATACCATCTATGTGTTTATCGTAAACAACATAGCTTAGTTACCTACTTTTCAACTTGATGTAAATAAAATCATACCATATGTATTTATTTACATCTTGTTTCATTAGATGATTATTTTTGAGATTCATGGGGGCTTCCCAGGTGGCCCAGTGGTAAGGAATCTCCTGCCAATGCAGGAGACCCAAGAGACGCAGGTTGGATCCCTGGATTGGGAAGATCTCCTGGAGTAGGAAATGGCAACCTACTCCAGTATTCTTGCCTGGAAAATTCCATGGACATTGGAGCCTGGTGGGCTACAGTCCATGGGGTTCCAAAGAGTCGGACATGACTGAGTGACTGAGAATGCGCACACGTGTGTGTGCACACACATAGGCACACACATGTTTTAAAATTCATTTTCATAGATTTCTATTTTGTGAATATATCCCACTTTGTCCATTCTAGTGGAAGAAATTGTATTGTTTTAAGAATTTGTCAGTTTCATCTAAAATTTCACATTTATTGACAAAGTTTGTAATCTCACTTTATTTTCTGTAGAATCTATAGTGATGATCCTTTTTTTTTGTTGTTCTTTATATTGGTTATCTGTGCTTTTTCTAGGTTCCTGTTTCCGCCTTTCTGTCTTGGTCAGTCTCACTAAGGTTTATCAATTTTAGTAGTCTTTCAAAGAATTAACTTTTAGCTTTGTTGCTCTTTCTTGCATGCATGTTTTCCATTTCATTCATGTTTCCTCTCTACTGCTATGCTTATTTTACTTTTTTTCCTTCATTGATTTTCATCCTCTATTCTTTTCTAATAGATGCATGTCAGGCTGTAGTCTCCCCCTATATATATCATCTGTCAAAGTGAAACTGAAGTCGCTCAGTCGTGTCTGACTCTTAGTGACCCCATGGACTGCAGCCCACCAGGCTCCTCCGTCCATGGGATTTCCCAGGCAAGTGTACTGGAGTGGGGTGCCATTGCCTTCTCCAGGGGATCTTCCTAACCCAGGGATGGAACCCGGGTCTCCCGCACTGCAGGCAGGCGCTTTACCATCTGAGCCACCAGGGAAGCCCTTGGTCAATCATCTGTCAAGTTTGGGTATATATTTCCATTATCATTTATTTCAAAATATCTTCTAATTTCCTTTGTGATTTTTTTTCTTTGACTTACTGGGTTGATTAGAAATGTATGTCTACTTCCTAAACATTTTCTAGTTACCTTGATAATGATTTCTGGCATAAATGATATTATTATGGCCAGAGATCATACACAATATGATTTCAGTCATTTGGAAGCTTATTGAGACATGCTTTGTGCTATATAGTCAGTTTTACGAAATATTCTATGTATGTATATTTGAAAAAATATGTATTATTCAATTACTAATTTCTTAGTAACTAAAGTTATTACTGAAATCTTTTATTTCCTCACTGATTGCTATTTTGTCTGTTCTATGAGTTTATGTGAGTTGGATTAATGTACTTTTGTGATTGTGGCTGTTATTGTCTCTTCAGATACTTCCCACACCTTATTATCTCTTTTCTTTTCTTCTGGGACTCCAATTAAACACATATTGGGCCTTCTGTTTGAATCCTTTGTCTCTTAGTCTCTTGTCCTCATTTTTAATCTTTTTGATTGTCTTTATTATGTTCTTGTTATTATTATTATTTTTTAAATCTGTCTTGTAGATTAGTAGATTTTTATTTTGGAGAAGGAAATGGCAACCCACTCCAGTATTCTTGCCTGGAGAATCCCAGGGATGGGGGAGCCTGGTGGGCTGCCATCTATGGGGTCGCACAGAGTCGGACACAACTGAAGTGACTTAGCAGCAGCAGCAGCAGCAGCTTTTTATTTAGCTGTGCCATAATCTGCTGACTCCCAGAGTTTACTCAAACTCATGTCCATTGAGTCGATGATGCCATCCAACCATCTCATCCCCTGTCATCCCCTTCTCCTGCCCTCAGTCTTTCCCAGCATCAGGGTCTTTTCAAATGAGTCAGCTCTTTGCATTAGGTGGCTAAAGTATTGGAGTTTCAGCTTCAACATCAATCCTTCCAATGAACACCCAGGACTGATTTCCTTTAGGATTTATTGGTTGGATCTCCTTGCAGTCTAAGGGACTCTCAAGAGTCTTCTTCAACACCACAGTTCAAAAGTATCAATTCTTTGGCACTCAGCTTTCTTTATAGTCCAACTCACATCCATATATGACTATTGGAAAAACCTTAGCTTTGACTAGATGGACCTTTGTTGGCAAAGTAATGTCTCTGCTTTTTAATATGCTGTCTATGTTGGTCATAACTTTCCTTCCAAGGAGCATGTGTCTTTCAATTTCATGGCTGCAGTCACCATCTGCAGTGATTTTGGAGTCCCCCAAAATAAAGTCTGCCACTGTTTCCCCATCTATTTGCCATAACGTGATGGGACCAGATGCCATGATCTTCGTTTTCTGAATGTTGAGCTTTAAGCCAACTTTTTCACTCTCCTCTTTTCACTTTCATCAAGAGTTCTTCTTCACTTTCTGCCATAAGGGCAGAATCATCTGCATATCTGAGGTTATTGATATTTCTCCTAGCAATCTTCACTTTCTGCCATAAGGGTGGTATCATCTGCATATCTGAGGTTATTGATATTTCTCCCAGAAATCTTGATTCCAGCTTGTGCTTCATTGGTGATGGACATGGAGGCCTGGGGTCTCAAAGAGTTGGACACGACTAAGCGACTGAACTGAACTGAATCTACTGAATCCATCCGTTGATTTCTTAACTGCACCTGCTTTATTTTTGAGTTCTGGAATTTCTATTAGTACATGAATGTCTTTCAAATCCATTATGTCGGTTTTTATAATTTCCTGCCGAAATTTTCCATTCTAGCTTTTATTTATTTCAGCATTACAAGCATACTTAAAAAAAATAGTCTATTTTTGATAAGTTTGCTGTAACATATATTTTTAGGTTTGTTTCTATTGTCTGTTTCTTTTGAATTTTGTTTTCCTATATTAGTTTGGTAATTCCTTATTATCTTATGAGCGCTTTAATGCTTAAACAGCTTTTAAAATAACATTTTATGCAGCATTTTACCTAATTTTCAGTGAGTGAGTTGGTCTTGCTATATTCCTGGAAACAGAAGTTCTGGTTTATTTTTATTTGTTTGAAACATTTTATCCCATATTCCTCTCCACCTTCCCCATCCAAAATCTCAACTGTTAATTCCTTGAGGGGAGAGCCCATTAATCACTGCTTTATCTAAGTGTCTGCCTATGATTGGTCTTAGAAAATATGTCATGATTTTTTTAATGTTTTTTTTTTTTTTTTTATTCAGCAGACATTTAAAAATATTTAGTATTTATTTGGCTATTTTGAGTCTTAGTTGCAGCATGCGGGGTCCTTAACTTGCTGTATGCAAACTCTTAGTTGTGGCATGTGGGATCTAGGTCCCCAATCAGGGATTGAACCGGGGTCTCTTGCACTGGGAGCATGGACTCTTAGCCACTGGACCACCAGGGAAGCCCCTGTGTTGACTGTTTAACAGATAACTCCTGAGGTGGCTGGGTGAAAGACTAATTGAAAAAGACTGTTTGGCGATCCACCTAATTCTCTCCCCATAGTTTTTCCTTTACTTAAAGAAGAACTCCCCAATACTTGGACACAGAATGTCCCTGCTCAGTGTGTCCAGGGTATAGCAGAGCATCTTCCCCTGATATCCGTTTCATTCTCATGTCTATGGAGGCAGAAGGCACTGCAAGAGCAGGGGGAGATCAGGATTGTCCAGCTAGGCTTCGACTTGGACGCCCAAGGAATCATGTTCACCGAGGACTACAGGACCAGAGTGAGTGTGACTGTGTGTGGGTCATGGGGGCCAGGGTAGGGGGTGCAGGAAAACTAGGGAGTGGGAATAAAAAGAAAAGAGACAACCCCCCCCCCCCCGCCCCCACCTCACATCTCACAGACAGGGCACAGGGCTCTGATAAAATATTAATATGAGGGAGAGGAAGAAGAGGAGGAGAAGTATGAGATGTAGAAGGCCCTGAGCAGCAGGCAAAACATAGGAAGAGAAATGTGATCCTGGGGACAGAGGTCGGTGGAGGGTTAGGTGGGGCCAGACCACGTCTCTCATCTCTGGTTCCAGGTCCTCAAAGCTTGTGATGGCCGCCCATATGCTGCCGCAGTACAGAAGTTTCTGGCTTCCGTGCTTCCAGCCTGTGGTGACCTTAGCTTCCAGCAAGACCAAATGACACAGACCTTTGGCTTCAGGGACCCAGAGATCACGTGAGACCTGGGGGAACCAAAAAAATCAGGCATCCGGCCCCTCCCCTCCTCCCTCCAGTCCCATCCAGCCTTGTTCTCTTTCTTTTGAGGAACCTGTTAAAAAGGCAGATTCTTTTTTTTTTTTTTTTTTAAATAAAATGACCTAAGTTTGTGCTTCTTCCCCAGGAGGAGAGGCCTGTCTTATCTGAGGCCTTGGAAACAGCCCTGGACTAAAATTCAGGAGATATGGGTGGCTAATCAAATGTAGAGGCCTGGCAGGAGCCATAAATGCCCGGTGGGAATCAGCATTCACATTCAAAAGAAAAACAGCTAGGCAAAGGCTAAAGCAAAGTATCGTTTCAGGAGGGTGGGTCTGACTCGGGATCCCTACTTTGTAATCCATGATATACCTGAACGCATTAGATAAACTTCAGTAAGATTTGGGAAGAGCTATGGTGAGGTATGGGGCTTCCCTGGTGGCTCAGTGGTAAAGAATTGCCTGCCAATGCAGGAGACGCGGGTTCAGTCCCTGGGTTGGGAAGATCTGCTGGAGAAGGAAATGGCAACCCACTCTAGTATTCTTGCCTGGAGAATCCCATGGACAGAGGAGCCTGGCCGGCAGCAGTCTGTGAGGTCGCCATGGAGTTGGACATGGCCTAGCAACTAAAGAACAAACAGTGGTGAGGTATGTGTAGGTAACAGCAGGAGCTCCGGAGAAAGGCCTCTGTGTCTCCCCTGGTAGTGGGACTGAGAGTGGTCAAGGGGGCTTCAGAGAGGAGGAGCAGTTTTAGTGAACATGCAATAATAACAGTCATGTCTGGCTCTCTGCAACCCCGTGGACTGTAGCTTGCCAGGCTCCTCTATCAATGGAATTTTCCAGGCAAGAATAAGCCATTCCCTTCTCCAGGGGATCTTCCCTACCCAAGGACTGAACCTGAGTCTCCTGCATTGCAGGTAGATTCTTTACCGTCTGAGCCACCAGGTAACAGGAAAAGAGAGAGTGGACGGAAGGCGGTCAGGTGGGAGAATGGCAGGCAAGATCATGGGGCACTGAGCAGCACGGTCTGAGCAGAGAACTGCCCCAGGCTGGACTCCTGTTGTCCAGTCCCTTGGCCTAGGTGCCCAGGCCTCTGGAGACTTAGTGTCCAACGTTAGTGGGCGGGGAGGAGAGAGAGCTCTCAGAGTCAACACTTCATCTCCACTCTCTTAGGCAGCTGGTCAAAGCTGGGGTGCTCACTGTCCGAGATGCTGGAAGTTGGTGGCTCGCAGTGCCTGGAGCTGGGAGGTTCATCAAATATTTTGTTAAAGGTACACTCTCTGCAGCCCAGGCCCGCAGCCCCTCAAGAACACTCTTTGGTGCCTCCTCAGGCCTCCAGGCCTTATTCATCTTTCCCCTCTCCCATGCCACCTCTCCCCCAGGACGGCAGGCTGTCCTCAGCATGGTCCGGAAGGCCAAGTACCGGGAGCTACTCCTTTCAGAGCTCCTGGGCCGGCGGGCACCTGCCTCGGTGCGACTCGGCCTCGCCTACCACGTACATGACCTCATTGGGGCCCAGCTGGTGGACTGGTGAGTCTTGCGCCCCAGCCTCTGGAAGATGACAGAGCAATGACCTCAGGTTGGATTTCCTCCCTCCTTGTGCTTCCCTCATTAGCAAAGCCCAGCCCCTCTCCTGTCTTCTGGAACCTGGGAACATATCCAGCCAAGTTCTGAGTTCTCTGGAACTCAGGAACCCAGCTCCAGCCTTGTCTTTCTCTTGCACAGTGTCTCCACCACTTCTGGAACCCTCCTCCGCCTGCCAGAGACCTGAGGACTCTGTTCATCATTGCACACCTCCCCAGGGTGGGGATTGAGGGGCCCAGGAGGGCTGCCCGCCCTGGCTCAGGCAGGGTCACCTTGGGAAGGCTCAGGAGCCAGGATGAGTGCTGGACTTGCTGCTGTGCCGAGGGTCAGATGTGACTGCCGCTGTTGACCTGGGCTGCGTCCCAGTGGAGGGGTTTGGGCTGTGCTTCTCTGCCCTTTCACGAAAGTGGAGCCAGAAACCTTGCCAAGGCCATGGCTGCTGTCTTTCATGCAGCAAGGTGCTGCCACTATTCTGTCTGGGGTGGGAAGGAGGGGTCACTGGGTAAGCTGTCAAAGTTGGACAGAGTTTTTCTTCCTATATGTTGGGCTGAAACTGGCAAATAAAGTACTTCTGATGTTTTGTGGATGTCTTTTGTTTCATGAGACATGTGAGTTCGGGCATCTCGTTTAGGGGCAGAGGTAAAGCCAAAGTGGGGCCAGGGCTTTACCTTGTTGATCAGAGAGGAACAAGGGACACTGAGGTCAGTTCCCCTGTGGGACGGTGAGAATGTGTCTGATTTCCTAAATGACAGAATTTTTGTCAGAGCCTGCAAAAAGCTAGCGTAGTTCAGTTTTTGTGGGAGTTAGTATAAGAGGTTTCCCAGGTGGCTCAGTGGTAAAGAATCCGCCTGCCGGTTCCGGAGACTGGGTCAGGAAGATCCCCTGCAGGAGGAAATGGCAACCCACTCCAGTACTCTCGCTGGGGAAATCCCATGGACAGAGGAGCCTGGTGGGCTATAGTCCCTGGCATCAAAGAGTTGGACACAACTGAAGCAACCAAGCATGCATGAACACATAGTAAGAGACAGGTTCCTTAGTATCTTGTTTTGTGGGACCAAGAAAGGAGCCATGTGTCTGAACCATTTGCTGAGCCACGTGGGGCCCTGCTGGGCAGATGTGTGTGTGTGCACGCTATATGCACAGGCACACAGACCCAGGCAGCAGTGCTGGTGCCCAGGGCATTGGGATGAGAGGGTTAACAGGGAAGGACTCAGTTGAGTCCATGATTCCCTCAAGAGACCCAGGTGTCTGGGGTGCCCCCTCCCAGTTCTGGGCCTGGGGCCAGTTGCAGTTCTTGCTTGTCACGTGGTTTCCCGGCTTATCTGGGCCAGGGGAGGAGCAAGGCTCTGAGTCAAAACTCTGCTCCAAGCCCTGGGTTAACCAGAAAGGAGCAGGCGGGTCTGAACCCCTCAGGTCCTCCAGCCATGAGGCTCCTCTGGGGGCTGATCTGGGCATCTTGCTTCTTCGCCTTGTCTCTGCAGAAGCCCAGGTCCTGGAGGCAGGATGCGGAGAGCTTGAACAGGGCCAAGGCTGGCGAGGGGAGAGTGGGCTCAGAGGGTCCTGATTCGGGGGGAGGGCTGGAGGCTGGCTGTTGACTCGCACCTGTTCTTCCCAGGTTGCTCCTGTTTTCTCCTTCTGTGGTTCGCATAGGGGTCCCCCTGTCTGTGGCCGTGAAACTCCAGGATGCTCCTTCAGGACAGGTGGTGAGAGGATCCGTGTTCCTGAGGAACCCATCCCATGTTAATGAGCTCTGCTCCCCGAAGGTGGATTTCAGCCTCAGCTCAGACAGAGACTTCATACTCCTCAACGTCCCGGTAAAGGCCTACTCCCTCCCGGTGCCACCCAGCGCCCCACCTCCTGTTCTCCTCTGTCTTCTTGGAAACATCTTTGTCTTCTCATCCCCCTGCTCCCTTCCTCCCCTCCCAGCCCTGTGTTCCTCTGTGTGTCAGTCTGTCTTTCCCCTTCTGCTCTGTCTCTCACCCACTCCCTCTCTCTCTCTTCCAGATCCCCCAGGCACAGGCCAGGATCTGTTTCCTCCATCTCCGCAGAGTCCCCGAGGTGCAGCTGATGGTGCAGTCCTCATGGCTAAGGGACTCTCTGTCCAAACAGACAGACATGCAGGGTGTCAACCTGTTGTTCTCCTCTCGCCGGGGGCACCTCTTTCTGCAGACGGACCAGCCCGTTTATAACCCTGGCCAGCGGGGTGAGTTGGCGCCAGGGCCTCCACCTTTCATGCCTTCCCAGCCACTTGAATGAGATAACCTGAAGCCCCTCACAGGAAGGCTGCTTTGCAAACATTTGTTCTCCTTCCCTTCGCTTTCTGGGAGGGGGTCTGGGGTCCAGGGCCCACCCTCCCATGGCTCCTGCTCACCTCCTCATCCTCCATTTCCAGTTCGCTACCGAGTCTTTGCTCTGGATCAGAAGATGCGCCCGGCCACTGACATCCTCACGGTCACGGTGGAGGTGAGCCCCCGACCTCTGAGCTTCCTAAGGGGCCAGGGCTGCTGAACTGGCCTGTGGCTGTGACTGCTTCACTCCCATTGCAGAACTCTCAAGGCTTCCGCGTGCAGAAAAGGGAAGTGTTTGCTCCCTTCTCCATCTTCCAGGACAGCTTTTTGATTCCAGACATCTCAGAGTGAGCATTTCCTCCCAGGGACTGCTCCCACCGACAATTCTCTAATTCCCACTTCCCTGAGCTAGCCAACTACAGCACATGGTCCAGTTCTGAGCTCCCTCAGCCCCTGGATCACCCCATAATCTCTTCCTAGGGAGCTGGGTCACTGGCTGTCAGTGGGCCTCTTGCACGAGTGGGCTGAGTCTCTCCCTTGTCTGTCCTCAGGCCAGGAACATGGAAAATTTCAGCCCGATTCTCAGACAGCCTGGATTCCAATAGCAGCACCCAGTTTGAGGTGAAGAAATACGGTGAGAGCTGGAGATGGCAAGGACAAGTGCCTCTTTTCTGCAAGGAGGACGGGGTGGAGCAGAGGTGGGGGGTGCAGGGCCAGGGAAGGGAGGTGTGGCTGCCACAACCCCAAGGAGAGGATAATATTTTAATGGTCCTTTCACGAGAGTCTGATCTGCCCTCCCTTTGCCTTGGGTCAGTTCTCCCCAACTTTGAGGTGAAGATCATTCCTGAAAACCCCTACATCCTGACAACACCTGGCTTTCTTAGTGACATCCAAGTGATCATCCAGGCCAGGTAACTCCCCCTCGCACATGGTCCCTCACACTGGGCCTGATCCCAGGATGCCCCATGCAGCGTGAATGTGCTGTGGAACCCCACTTCCCTCCCTTGCCCCAGCCCTCAGCCCCTTATCCGAATCTCTCCTTGGTGGCAGGTACATCTACGGGAAGCCAGTGCAGGGGGTGGCATACGTGCGCTTTGGGCTCCTGGGTGAGGACGGTGAAAAGACTTTCCTGCGGGGCCTGGAGAGTCAGACCAAGGTAGGAAGGAGGGTTGAGGTGCGTGAGGTGGGTGAGGAGAGTGAGGCGGCATGAGGAGGTGAGGTGGGAGACTCAAGTCTCATTCTCTGTCCTGTCTTCTTTGCCCCAGCTGGTGGATGGCCAGTGCCAAATTTCCCTGCAAAAGGCTGAGTTTCAGGGTGTGCTGGAGAAGCTTAATATTAGCACTGATGACCTCCCAGGGCTGCGCCTGTATGTTGCAGCAGCTGTTATTGAGTCTCCAGGTGAGTAGCTTCCCCTGATTATAACCCTGGACCCTCACCTCTGACCTCCGAGCTGACCCTCTGTTCTCTAGCACCAACACCACCCTGCTTCATCTCAGCTGGGACACAAAGCCAGGAAAGACCCAGAGGCTGTATCTCTACAGCTCCATTTCTGGGCTTTTTCTTCGGAAGGGGTCCTTCCACCATCTCAATGTATTATTTTTTACCCAGCCACCCAGCCATCCCTCCATCCATCCATGCATCCCTGAATCAATCCACCCATCACTGCATCATTCCACCCAACCATCCATCTAATCACCCATCCATCTATCCATCCACCTATCCATCCATCTCTCCCTCCGTCCATCGCATATCCCTCCATCCCTCCATGCATCCATGCATCCATCCATCCAGCCTTCCAGCCACCCATCTCCTGCTTCCATCCATCTATCCACCATCCATACATCTATCAGCAGAGCTGTGTTATACACCATCGGTGTGCTACGTCCTGTGGTGGCCTCAAGAAACATAGAGATGAACAGAAGGCAGTTTGTGCCCTGAAGAGTTCAGCCTTGGTGGAGGGAAAAACTAGAGCACCCCTTCCCCGCCCCCAGCCCTCCTTTTCCTCTCTTCCCAGGTTTCTGTGTCCACCTCTCTCCATCCTGTATCTTGCAGGAGGAGAGATGGAGGAGGCAGAGCTCACGTCCTGGCGTTTCATGTCATCTCCCTTCTCCCTGGATCTAAGCAAAACCAAGCAGCAGCTTATACCTGGGGTCCCCTTCCTGCTGCAGGTTTCTTCTGGAAGGGGGAGGATGAGCAGTGGGCGCCGGAGGTGGTGGGCAGGACGGGGCCGCGTCTCACTGACTGCACTCTTCCCTCTGCCCCTCCCTCATCTACCTAGGCCCTGGTCCGTGACATGTCAGGCTCCCCAGCCTCTAGCATTCCCGTCAAAGTGTCTGCCAAGTTGTTTTCTGGATCGACTTCTAAAAACCAGGACTTTGAACAGAACACAGATGGGAGCGGCCAAGTCATTGTCTCCATTGGTGTTCCTCGGACCATCTCAGAAGTGCAGCTCTCGGTAGGACCCCACCCTCATGGGAATGAGGGGGCTAGGAGAGAAGGTTCCCAGGCTGGTGGGTAGAGAGGGAGAAGCTGGGTGCCTGTGCCCTTTCCATTGACCCTGTGACCCCTGCCCTCTCTCCAGGTGTCTGCAGGCTCCCCCTACCCTGCAGTAGGCAGTCTCACTGTGAAAGCGCCCCTGTCCAGAAGCTCTGGGTTTCTGTCCATTGAGTGGCAGAATCCGCGACCTCTTAAAGTCGGAGAGACCCTTAAGCTAAACCTGCAAGCCGTGGGCATCAGTGGGAGCTTCTCGTACTTCTACTACATGGTGCGCATGAGGGGCCACAGGGGGGACAGGGTGGGAGGGTCTCAAGAGGAAGGAGCCCTCAGGGTGGGTGGCAGCCTCAGGGCATGGGATGGGCAGTGAGGAGCACCCTGCTGTCCTCCAGATCGTGTCCCGGGGCCAGATCGTGTCTGTACATCGAGAGCCCAGGAGCCACCTGACCTCCATCTCCGTGTTTGTGGACCATCACCTGGTGCCCTCCTTCCACCTCGTGGCCTTCTACTATCACGGGGGCGTCCCGGTGGCCAACTCCCTGCGAGTGGACGTCCAGGCTGGAGGCTGTGAGGGGAAGGTAACTGGCATCGGAAGAGATGGGGTGTGTGTGTGTGCTGGGAGGATTAAGAGAGAAGACTGCATGACTGCAAACGGGGTGATTTAGTTTGGGGTGCACTGAGGATGCACAAGACTGAACGAGTTCTCCCCACCCCGACTGCCCCCCACCTGCCACCTCTGCCAGCTGGAGCTGAACGTGGACAGTTCCAAGGCGTATCGTCCTGGGGACACTGTGAAACTCAACCTGAAAACAGAGTCTCGAGCCCTGGTGGCCCTGGGAGCTGTGGACACGGCTCTGTATGCTGTGGGTGGCAAGTCCCACAAACCCCTCGACATGGTCAAGGTTGGTCAGGTCCTCTCTCTGATCCTCCCTTCCCTCCGAGGCTCATCTTCCTGCTGCCCGACCCCATGCCAGCCACTAGAACTCACTCAGCTGGACTGCTGCCACTCCTCCCTCGAGCCTTGGCCCTGGTGGCCTCTGTTTCCGCTCTCTGTGTCTCTCTCGTACTTGTGTGGACCCTGCCCTCTCACCTGCAGCTGAGTATGCGATCGTGGCCACAGCCACTCTTGTCTCTGCAGCATCTCTGCCTTTTCTGGCCAGGTCTTCGAAGCTATGAACAGCTATGATCTTGGCTGTGGTCCCGGTGGTGGAGACACTGCCCCTCAAGTGTTCAAAGCAGCTGGTCTGGCCTTTTCTGATGGAGACCATCGGACTGAAATCAGAAAGAGTGAGGACAGAGGAGGAAGGGGAGTGGGTGGTGGGAGGATAAGGAGGAAGGAGGGGCCTGAAGGGGAAAGACAGGAAGAGGAGGGGTGGGAAGGGCTGGGCAGGGAGGGGAGACTCAGAGGGGAGGGGGAGGCCCTGCACCCTCCTGCTGACTGCAGTCCTGCTCTCTACCAGGTCTGAGCTGTCCCAAGGAGTCAAAGTCTAGGAAAAAGAGAAATGTGAACTTCCAAAAGGCGATTCATGAGAAGCGTGAGTTGAGGGTGCCCATGTAATTCTCTAGGGCTTCCCTGGTGGCTCAGATGGTAAACAATCTGCCTGCAATGCACGAGACCCAGGTTTGATCCCTGGGTTGGAAAGATCCCCTGAAGAAGGGAATAGCTACCGGCTCCATTATTCTTGCCTGGAGAATTCCATGGACAGAGGAGCCTGGTGGGCTACAGTCTATGGGTCTCAGAGTTGGACACACCTGAGCAACTAAGGCATATGCAGTTTTCCACTTGGGCCCGAGGCTCGGGATGCAGGTCTGCCTGTTGGGTCCTCTGCTCCCGATTGAGCCCGTGCATGGCGTCCGGGCTAGTAATCCAGACACCACAGTTCTGAGGTGAAAGGGAGGCGGGGAGGTGCTCTGCTTTGACCACCCTCAAGTTCCTGGTCTCTCGGGGTGAGTCCTGGTGCATCTAGAGGTCGGGCCGGGGATGAGGCGTGCCTCAGGCTCACCCTCACCTGGTCCTGCAGTGGGCCAGTACACTTCCCCCGTCGCCAAGCGCTGCTGCCAGGACGGGCTGACGCGGCTCCCCATGGCCCGCACCTGTGAGCAGCGGGCGGCCCGGGTGCAGCAGCCGGCCTGCCGCAAGCCCTTCCTGTCCTGCTGCCAGTTTGCCGAGAGCCTGCGCAAGAAGGCCCGGACCAGGGGCCAGGTGGGCCTGGCCCGAGGTGAGGGGCTGGGTGTCCGGGGCACTGGCCGGGGCCCCTGGAGGGTCAGGACGGCCCCCTCCTCACCGCCCTCCACGGTGTGCCCCCGCAGCCATGGAGCTCCTGCAGGAGGAGGACCTGATCGAAGAGGATGACATCCCCGTGCGCAGCTTCTTCCCCGAGAACTGGCTTTGGAAAGTGGAAGAAGTGGACCGCTTCTCCCAGTGAGGGCGCGCGTGGGGCCTGGCCTTGTCTCTGGGCAGTGTCGGGGTCCTGCCCAGCGTGGGACCCAGCTTCTCACCTTTCCCACTGCAGATTGCGACTGCTGCTCCCGGACTCTCTGACCACGTGGGAGATCCACGGCATGAGCCTGTCCAAAACCACAGGTGCCGTCACCCGGCCTGGGCCCTGGGCCTCCCTTTTCCAGGCTCCCTGGTCGAGGCTCCCTGCTTGGTCCTTAGCTCTTGGTACAGGAAGGAGGGGCAGAGACCTGGAGATGTCTGCATGCCGAGCATGGGGCCTGAAGCCAGAGAGCAGCGGCAGGCAGGGGATGGGTTGGAAGTGGGGGGACCAGGGGCGGGCGTTGCCCCTCACTGCTGGGGTCCCCTGGGTGTGATCCCCCCAGGCTTCTCATATGTGCCCTTGATCCATCAGGCTTGTGTGTGGCCACCCCGGCCCGACTCCGAGTGTTCCGTGAATTCCACATGCACCTCCGCCTGCCGGTCTCTGTCCGCCGCTTTGAGCAGCTCGAGCTGCGGCCTGTCCTCTACAACTACCTGGATAGCGATCTGACTGTGAGGCCCCTTGGCGGCTGTGCGCACGGTGGTGGCGGGGGACTGGGGCAGGTGAGGGTGGGGAGCCTAACTGGGCTGGGACTCTGGCCCTCCCCGTCTTCCTGCCCCCAGGTGAGCGTCCACGTGTCCCCAGTGGAGGGGCTGTGCCTGGCCGGGGGTGGAGGGCTCGCCCAGCAGGTGCAGGTGCCCGCGGGCTCTGCCCGGCCCGTTGGCTTCTCTGTGGTGCCCATCGCAGCTGCTGCCGTGTCCCTGAAGGTGGTGGCTCGAGGATCCTTTGATTTCCCTGTGGGGGACGCAATATCTAAGATTCTACAAGTCGAGGTGAATGGCACACCCCTGAATCTAGGTCCCCAGCTCCCAGATTCATCCCCTGCTCTGGCCCTCTCCCTGCAACAGGGCTGAGGCCACCCCCAAACCCAATGCTTTGGTCCATTGCACTTTCCACAATCCTGGCCCCACTGTGTCCCTGAAGTTCCAACTGCAAGTCCTGAGAAGTGTGCGCTGGGAGGGGCAAGCTGTAGCCTGTGTGATCTCTCACAGCTCTTTTTCCCCTCCACAGAGAGAAGGGGCCCTTCACAGGGAGGAGATGGTCTATGAACTCAACCCCCTGGGTGAGTGACCTCCACTCACAGACAGCAGTGTCCTGGGGTGGGAGGGGACAGAGGGCGTGGGCAGCAGGACAGACCGCTGACTCCCATCATCTTCCCAGATCCCCTAGGCCGGACCTTGGAAATTCCTGGCAACTCTGATCCCAATATTATCCCTGAAGGAGATTTCAAGAGTTTCGTCAGAGTCACAGGTGGGCGTGTCCTCCAGTCCCTTCCCGGGTGCCTCTCTTGGATTCATGGGAAACCTGGGAATTTCTGTTTGATCCCGAGATTCCATGACCCTCCCACCCTGGCCCCCTGACCTGCTCTCTGACCCTCCATCGTGTCCCTCCCCATAGCCTCGGATCCACTGGAAGCACTGGGCTCTGAGGGGGCCTTGTCACCAGGAGGCCTGGCATCCCTCCTGAGGCTTCCCCAAGGCTGCGCGGAACAAACCATGACCCTGTTGGCTCCAACACTGGCTGCTTCCCGCTACCTGGACAAGACAGAGCAGTGGAGCATGCTGCCCCCTGAGACCAAGGACCGCGCCGTGGATCTCATCCAGAAAGGTTCTGAGTGTAGCGACTAGCAGGACTGGGGGCCAGGGGAGGGCAATTAATGGAAGCTGGGCAGCCCAGGTGGTCAGGGCAGGGAAGAGAGATGTGGTCCCCAGTGGAAATGGGGAGCATGGCCTGACCACAGCAGTAGGGGAGTGGGTGTGACCTCAGCCGCCTTAACTCTCCAAGGCTACACACGGATCCAGGAGTTTCGAAAAAGAGATGGTTCCTACGGGGCTTGGTTACATCGGGACAGTAGCACCTGGTGAGTTTGGGGGAGTGTCCTGGGTGTATGGAAGGGGCCAGGGCTGGTGGGGGCAGAGCCAGCTACTATGGGAGGGTAAATAGCCAGGAGCCACCAGGAGTGGGCCTCCCCTTTATAGGGACCAGTGGCTATCCCTAGCAATGCCTTCGTCTCCTCTAGGCTCACAGCCTTTGTGCTGAAGATACTGAGTTTGGCCCAGGATCAGGTGGGCGGCTCTGCTGAAAAGCTGCAGGAGACAGCCACGTGGCTGCTGTCGCAGCAACGGGATGATGGCCCATTCCACGACCCCTGTCCTGTTATCCACAGGGAAATGCAGGTATGGGGCTGGGAGGTTGGGCCAACGGCATAGGAGGGAAGAGTAGCCCTGCCCCTCCCCACTCATGGTTGGTGCCTCCTTTTCTGCCCACTTCAACCAGGGAGGCTTAGTGGGAAGCGATGAGACTGTGGCGCTCACCGCCTTCGTGGTCATCGCCCTTCACCACGGGCTGGCGGTCCTCCCAGACAAGAATTCTGAGCAGTTGAGGAGAGTGGTAAGGCAGCTATGTGTCTGCCCTTCGCTGATCCGCTTTCCCCTCAGGAGCCCAGTGCACAGACCTTCCCTCCAATTTCTTCCAGGAAAATTCCATCTCAAGAGCAAACACCTTCTTGGGGGCGAAAGCAACCTCTGGGCTCCTGGGCTCCCACGCCTCCGCCATCACGGCCTACGCCCTGTCGCTGACCGAGGCCCCCGAGGACCTGCGGAGAGTTGCCCACAACAACCTCATGGCCATGGCCAAGGACATCGGTGGTGAGGGGGTCCTGGCAGTGGTCCTGAGGCTTGGGAGAGCTTGAGACCCCTGAGCATGTCCAAAGGGAGAAACGGAATGAATGGAGGCCCTTGCAGGGAATCAGAGCATAAGCAGGGGTTACTGGGAAATTAGGAGAGATAAAGGGGGAGTGTCAAAGGGTCAGATGACTAAGATCCTCCCCTGTTCACCTGTGGGTCTCCTTTCACTCCAGATAAGCTGTACTGGGGCTCAGTCACCACTTCTCCAAGCAACGTCCTGTCACCCACTCCGGCTCCACGTAGCCCAGCAGACCCCATTCCCCAGGCTCCAGCCATGTCGATTGAAACCACGGCCTACGGCCTGCTACACCTGCTGCTATGGGAGGGCAAGGCTGAGTTGGCCGACCAGGCTGCATCCTGGCTGACCCGCCAGGGCAGCTTCCAAGGGGGATTCCGCAGCACCCAGGTAGGGGCTGTCCTGGGATTCTAGGGTGGCTGGTCCTGAGCCCGAGTACCTGAGTCCCGGCCCGCTTTCCCCAGGACACTGTTGTGGCTCTGGACGCCCTGTCTGCGTACTGGATTGCATCCTACACCGCCGAGGAGAAGGGGCTCAACGTGACCCTGAGCTCCTTGGGCCGCAGTGGGCTCAAGTCCCACGTGTTGCAGCTGACCAACCACCAAGTCCACAGGCTGGAGGAGGAGCTGCAGGTGAACCGTGCCCTCACCTGGGTGACCGGGACACCTGGGCCTCCCTCGGCCAGGCCAGAAGCCATCCCCTCTTCCTCACCCCTGCTGAATCCCTATGGCCCCTCTTTCTGATAACTGTGGGAAGACTTACTGGCTCTGTGAGCTGTAGCAAGTCACACAACCTCTGAGATTCATTGATCTGATCTGAAAAACATGAGAGTCACAGAGGGTTTAGGAGATGGTGGAGAAAGAATGTGGGTGAAGGTAGAAAGTGTTGAGAAGAGAGGTGGGGAGAGGAGGTGGAGTTATTTTGGTGGAGGAGGTAAGTTGAAGCAACAGTGTGCCCTTCTGACATCTCTTTCCCTTTTGTGCTTGTGAAAGTTTTCCCTGGGAAGCAAGATTAACGTGGAGGTGAGAGGAAACAGCAAAGGAACCTTGAAGGTGAGAGCTGGTGGCACTGGGCAGGCAGGCCCATCAGGGTGAAGCCGGGGTGTTGAGTGGGAGACCTGCGGGCAGAGCTCATGGTCTGGGAAGGAGGAAGAGGCCCCTGGGTTGTGGTTGCCTGTGCTCTGTCCTGGGCAGGTGCCCCTCACTCTGCTCTGCACTCTTTCTGGGCACCTGTGGTCCCCTTCAGCCCTCAGTGCTGATGCTCAAACACTTGGCCCCTCAAGCCAAGTGTCTCCCCTGAGCTCTGAGCATCTTTGACGTGGTTGAGCCCCAAACCTTCTCTTCCTCTGTGTCTCTTGTCTGGCTGACAGAGTCCATCCCTGCAGAAGCACAGCTGCCACTCCGGGGGCCATCTTAGCGGCCCCTACCATGCTAAGGCTTGCCTTATGACCCGGGAGACTTCTCTGTCTTCGTCCCAGACACGCCCACCTCCCTAGTAACTCCGCCTCTGCTTTCACTCCAGCCCAGCCCACCTCCCCAGTAACTCCTCCTCTGCTTTCTCCCAGATTCCCACCGACCTCCCCGGTAACTCCTTCTCCGCTTTCTCTCCAGACCAGCCCACCTCCCCAGTAACTCGGCTTCTGCTTTCACTCCAGCCAAGCCCACCTCCCCAGTAACTCCTCCTGTTCTTTCCCCAGATTCCCACCGACCTCCCCGGTAACTCCTTCTCCGCTTTCTCTCCAGACCAGCCCACCTCCCCAGTAACTCCGCCTCAGCTTTCTCGCTAGCACCGCCCACCTCCCCAGTAACTCCGCCTCAGCTTTCTCCAAAGCACCGGCCATCTACCCAGTAACTCCGCCTCTGTCTTCGCCTCAGCCCCGCCCACCTCCCCAGCTGGAAAGATCCTCCTAGGTACACACATCTAGCTTTGAATGACCTTCAGGATCTTCTCGTCCCACATGACAAACTCATTTTCCTCTTTCAAGCCTAGGCCAGGCGCATTTCCTGAACTTTCCATTAAAGCCTCTCTGGTGCTTCTGTACAATGCTTGCCCCCGTGCCAGGACCCTGCACCCCCTACTCACCCAACACCTGAGTCCATTTGTATTTCTGGACAGGTCCAGGGGCAGGATGGGAAAGGGCAGAAGGCCTCAAAGCTCTTAGCCCAGGAGCTAAGGGGTCCAGAGCCCTTCCATGTGGCTCTGCAGAGAGGTCTGTGGCCCTAAGTGTCCGCATGTCCTCTTCCCACCCCCTGATGAACCAGGTCCTTCGCAGCTACAACGTCATGGACATGACGAACACGACCTGCCAGGATCTTCAGATTGAAGTGACGGTCATGGGCCACGTCGAGTACACGAGTGAGTGTTGGGGTCACAGGCTGTGGGTCTCTGAGGGGGTGGTGCCAGGGCTGAGCCACAGTGCTGTCCCCTCGCAGTGGAGGCGGAGGAGGACTACGAGGACTACGAGTATGAGGACTTGCTGGCCGGGGATGACCCCGAGGCCCACTCCCGGCCCGTGACACCCCTGCAGCTATTTGACGGTCGGAGGAACCGCCGGAGGAGGGAGGCCCCCAAGGCAGCTGAGGAGCGAGAATCCAGGGTGCAGTACACTGTGTGCATCTGGTGAGCCCTGGGGTGGCCCTGGGCGTGTGGGTGCTGCCGGGCTGGGAGAGGGAGGCAGGGCCGAGGTTGGGGCTGGGTGTCTGCAGCCTGGCACCAGGTGGGGGGCAACCCAGACAACAGGCACATGTCTCCACAGGCGGACTGGCAAGGTGGGGCTGTCAGGCATGGCCATTGCGGACATCACCCTCCTGAGTGGATTCCACGCCCTGCGGGCTGACCTGGAGAAGGTGTGACCAGCCACCCAGAGGGGCCGCCTGTGCCCCAGGAGCCCTGCCCCATCCCCGCAGCAGCCCCAGCTGCTGAGCCCTGTCACGTGCAGGCGGCCGGGGCCTTTCTCCTTATGACTCCCGGCTCCCGTTCCCCACAGCTGACCTCCCTCTCCGACCGTTACATGAGCCACTTTGAGACCGAGGGTCCCCACGTCCTGCTGTACTTCGACTCGGTGAGCAAGGAGGGTGACAGAGGGGCACACAGCTGGCACTGGGTTTCCTGAGCTCGTGTTAGGAGGATTTCCAGGAGGCAGGTGTATCAGCAGCTACTGCTCTGGGAGAGACCTTGTGGAGTGAGCAGGAAGGCAGGACAGGAGGGGGTCAGAGGCTTGGCCAGGGAGGTTCCCCGCTGCCTGCAGGGAGGCGGGGCTGAGCCCCTTCGGTGGCTTTGGGCCCAGTGCCAGTCAGCCGGGGAGGGCTTGAGAGAGCGCCTTTCTTAAATTTGAATTTATTCGTCGTGAGGGACGGCTTTTTGTTGTTGAATTTCCCGTTTTGATATTCAAGTGTGTTTTGTTTTTGTTTTTATAATGATGGTGGACCCAGAAGAGTTGTTGTTTTTCTTTCCCATGGCCAAATTTGACTAACACACAGTTATCAACTCTCTGATGGCCTTCCAAAATTTTTTTGAATATTTATTGTAACCTTTGGAGAGAAATGTGAAAAAGGCGTGTTAATACTGTGATACCATTCGCCATGTGTCTGTGGGTCGGGGAGGCCCTCCCTGCCCACTGTGTGCAGAGGGGACGGACCCTGTTGGCTAGAGAAGCCAGGCAGAGGAGTCTGGTTGAAGAAAATGAGGAAGATGTCAAGTCAGGGAGCTCACCGTGCAGCTTAGGAAGGAAACTCGTGTGCGATACCAGGCTGGACTGGAGCAGCGTGGCCATGAGGAGAGGGATCAGGGCCTACACGAGTGGCGGGTCAGAGAGGACGGCAGAGGGCTAGCACTTGGTGGTACCTAGGAGACAAGTGAGGCCTTAGTTGTATCAGTGAAGCTATGGAGGGGGTGAGTGGGTTTGGAGGGCAGGCAGTGGGAATTGGGAGAGTTTAATACATCTTGTAAAAATCCCAATACAAGAATCAGGCTGAACATTTGGTTCAGGAGCCACGCGCCTGCAGTTTGGGGAGCGGTGAGACTGCCCCAGGAGAGCACAGAGAAGGGGAAGGGCCTGCGCTGGGGCCTGTGCCTCTGTGAGGGACTAGCAGGAAGGTCAGAAACGACCAGGTCAGAATCAGGGGTGGTCTGGAAGCTAGCCCTGAGGGTAGGGAGAGGTTTGTGAAGATGTGTCCATGAAGTGAGCCTCTGTGAAGCCGCTCAGGGCCCCGGAGATGGGTGAGGTCACCATGTGGGCAGTGAAGTCAGCAGAGACCTTGGGGAGCAGTTTTTAGAAATCCCGAGGCTGGAAGGTAACAAATGGTGAAGGACACGGAAGATAAGATCGACCGGAACCAAACAGGCAAGCAAATCCATCATAGTGGTCTGCAGGGCCCAGAGGTGGGTCCCTGACTTCCCTCCACCCATCACCCGCCATGGCAGGTCCCCACCTCCCGGGAGTGCGTGGGCTTTGGAGCTGTGCAGGAGGTGCCCGTGGGGCTGGTACAGCCGGCCAGTGCCATCCTGTATGACTACTACAACCCTGGTGAGACGTCGGGGACTCTCGGGAGGGTGGGGATAGGTGGCAGTGAGGGTGGTAAGGGAGTCCTGTGGGTCCATGGGACTGGGGAGGCAAGGAGAGGCGAGTGCCCTAATGAACGCCCCTCTCTGCTTTTCTCTAGAGCACAAGTGTTCTGTGTTTTATGGGGCACCACGTAAGAGCAAACTCTTGTCCACGTTGTGCTCTGCGGATGTCTGCCAGTGTGCTGAGGGTGAGACACTGGGCCGGGGATCAGGGGTGGGAAGGCGGCGTGGCTGGGGCCTACACGGTCTCACCTGGGCCCCTGACTTCAGGGAAGTGCCCTCGACAGCGCCGGGCCCTGGAGCGTGGGCAGCAGGACTTGGAGGGTTACCGGATGAAATTCGCCTGCTACTCTCCCCGAGTGGACTACGGTCAGTCTTCCCGCCCGGGCCCTGGCCCTGGCCCTGGCCCTGGCCCTGACCCCCCCTCAAGGTCTCTTAGATTTGGCCTGCTCCTCTCAGGCCCATGGGCAGCCTTGTCACTCTGCACTGACCTCCCATCCTCTTAGCCTCGGGATAACTAACCTTCCCTCCCTTCTCCTAACCCCCCACAGGCTTCCAGGTTAAGGTTCTCCGAGAAGACAGCAGGGCTGCTTTCCGCCTCTTTGAGACCCGTATCACCCAAGTCCTGCATTTCAGTAAGAGGAGGACAATAAGTGGGCAGGGCCGGGGGGCATACTGGGGAGCTGAGGTCTGGCTTTGGGGCCTTGGTGCCTGGAGGAGTGAAACTGCAGCCAGTCCGAGCTCAAAGCCCCTCAGCCTTTTAGAAGCCCTGGGCTTGTCCACAGACAGGAATGTAGTCCCACCTGCCCACTGGGAGTGGTGAGGGTCAAATGGAGGCTCAGCGCAAAGCCCCCCGGCCCCCTGCTGTCCCACCCCTCCTCTTCCCCTCGAATGACTCTGTGGACCTTCACCCCTCAGCCAAGGATGCCAGGGCCACCGCTGATCAGACCAGAAACTTCCTGGTCCGAGCCTCTTGCCGCCTTCAGTTGGAACCTGGGAAAGAATATCTGATCATGGGTCTGGATGGGGCCACTTACGACCTCAAGGGAGAGTGAGTTCTCGGGACCCCTCAGTCTTCTTCTCTGCCCACGCCTCTCAAGGGAAATGGTCCCCTGTACCCTCAGAAGCCAGGTGCCTCAAGGTCTGCCTCTGACCCTCCGCTGACCCCTGCTCACTGCCCCTTTGCCTGCAGCCCCCAGTACTTGCTGGACTCGAACAGCTGGATTGAGGAGATGCCCTCTGAGCGCATGTGCCAGAGCACTCGCCATCGGACACCCTGTGCCCAGCTCAACAGCTTCCTCCAGGAGTATGGCACACAGGGCTGCCAGGTGTGAGGGTGCTCTCCCAGCTTCCCCAGGACGAGCCAGAGCTGCGAAAGATGGTGCCTGGACTCCTGCTGTGCCGGGTACCCTGAACAGAGCCCTAGGCAAAACCAGGGACTCAATAAAAGCCTTTGGCTGTGTGTATCTCCAGGACTGAGACCAACGTCCCTACCACCTGCTCCAGGTTCTCAGGGGCCCAGGCCAGGGTTGGCATCATCTAAGGCTCTCAGAGCCTGGGTGACCCTTGCCGTGTCCAGCTCTGCCTGAATCCCCTCCTCCCTCAGGCGACCCCTTGGGAGCTTGGTGCCACATAGTGACCATGGTGGGCAGCTGACCCTGCGCTCTGAGGATCCCATGTCCGCACTAAAACCTCCCTTTTACTCTGCCCGCAGGGCACTCCTGTGCCTGGCAACCTGTCACCGGGGCCTCAGGCTGGGGGCTGCACACCAGGCACCTCAGCCCTTCTGCTTCGTGAAGAGCTCCCCAGCCACGTGTCCCCCACTGTGGTCATGCACGCGGCACTTCTAGGGTCTTGCTTCTAACCGAGACCTGCTCTGTTGAAAGCCTGTTTGACACTGGATCCCTTTATCAGTATTACGTAACTTTCCCAGAAATGTGCAATCATTAGGTCTCATGATACCTTCATCCAGATACTGATTTCAAACAGACCGAAAGGCCGACTTTGGTGTTTCTTAATACTCTGAGGGAACTGCTGTTCCCCAGGGTCAGCCCTCCCCACCTGCCTGCCTAGCTCTCCCCCATTATGGCAGCACCTCTTGGGTCTTCAGGGCCAACCTAGAAATTCATCTAGAGGAATGTGCTGAGGTCATTTTTGAGGGAAACTGAGCTAATTCAGCAGCCTGCCATTCAATCATTCAACAGGAATTGTGGACCTCTCACTCCATGCCCTGCTCCAGATCCCCATCTTCTGTGAATGGTGTGAGGTCAGGGAGCTGCAGGGTTCTGTGGGGCCTCTGACCAGTCTGGGTGCATGTGAGAAGTGGGCCGGGGAGGCTTCCTGGAGGAGGTGACCTGTAAGTTGGACTCGGCAGGCTGAAAAGTCAAGCAAAGGGAGTAGGAGTAGATGAGGGTATTTGAGGCAGAAGAAAGAACATAAAAGGCCCCAAGGCTGGAGGCAGGACAGCACTTCTGGGGGCATTGCATATCATTTATCTTGTTTGGAATTAGGATTTGGAGGTGGTATGGAAGAGACGGAGTTGGCAAGGTACACGGTGTCCATTATGAAGCGGTGTTCACAAGCAGGTCAGCAGTCCAGGTCACTCTCCATTCGAACAGAGTCCCCTCCCATTCCATGAAACTCTGAGTAGTTCTGACCTGGGAATTCCCTGGTGGCCCAGTGACTATGACTTTGCGCTACTAGTGCAAGGGGTCCAGTTTGATCCCTGGTCAGGGAACTAATTCCTACATGCCACAAATAAGAGCCTCAACTGAAAAAAAAAAAAAAATCCTGCATGCTGCAACTGCAGATCTAAGATTCCCAATGCTGCAACTAAGATCATGCGTAACCAAATAAGTTAATATTTTTTTACAAAAGCGTTCTGACCTTCCTCAGTGTTTCAGAGGCTTCTTAGGGCTATTGTCTACATGGCCTGGTCATTGCCCATCAGATGTCTCCTGAAATCCGGTCAGCATGGTGGTGGCATAAAGCCACGCACGAGAGTCAAATTTTCAGCTATAGTTGTGGCAAGACCCGATCTAAGGCCTGAGGTCAACTAAGAAGAAGGAGCTGGCTGTTGCTGCCCAATCCCAGAAATCCCATGTTTTCTCCCTTCCAGTCCTGGGCCTGGGTCCAGGCTGAGCTGAACCTCTCCCATCAGGTCCCAGCAGTGAACTCTTTAGGCTAGTTGGCACCACAGCTGGGATCTTGACCCAGGCTCTCTGGTGGCAGAGTCTTGCTCTGATTAAAGCTCTGAGGTCAGCTGGCAGAGAAAGGGTGGGATATTGGGGGATGTGTAGGCTCAGTTCAGCTCTAAGCTCTCACCCCACCTCCTCGGTGCCCCAGCCTCCCACCGAGTCCTGCCACCCATCTTTAGCATGACCTCTCCTGTAAGTCCTTCAACTGCCCCCTCACCTGCAACAGTGGCCCCTGATAGCCCTACTTAGTCCACTGGGACCCCACCCCTCATGGCAACAGCTCCCTGAAGAGGGCTGGGCCCCTGATCCCAGCTGTGGCTATCAAGTTCCTTCCTGAGGACTTTGGAATCCATGGGGGCATGTTTGATCACGCCATTACAGCCTTTTTGTCCTGGGGCTAGACCCGTATTCTGTGGAGTCTAACCTTGAAAGCAGTTCTGTGCCGCCTGCACCTGGGAGCACAAGCAGCTTGACTGCAGACAGAGAGGAGGGAGGGGACTTCCCTGGTTGTCCAGTGGTTAAGAATCCACCTGCCAATGAAAAAAACGGGTTGGATCCCTGGTCTGGGAAGATCACATGCCGTGAAGCAACCAGGCCTGTGGGCCCCCACGACTGAGCCCGAGTTCTAGAGCTCACGAGCCTCAACTACTGAAGCCCACATGCCTAGAGCCTGGACTTCACAACAAGAGAAGCCACTGCAATGAGAAGCCTGGGTATCACAACTAGAGAGTACCCTCTGCTCGCCGCAATTAGAGAAAGCGCAGGCATGGCAATACAGGCCCAGTGCAGCCAAGATTAATAAACAAACGAAAGAGGAGGAACGAAGAGTGAGGAAGCAGCTGTGTCTCTAGGGCTCTTTAGTTCACAATTCCTGGCTTTCCAAGGCCAGAAGTTCCCTTCTACTTGCCTGCTCTTGGATTCTGTGAGATATCCCTCTATTTGTAGAACAATTCTTACTTTTGGCTCAAACTAGCTCAAGTGGGTCTCTCTTCATTGCAACCAAAGATCGTCAGGTAGAGGGTAAGAGCTCCAAACTGGGGAAACATTTAATTCTTCATCTTCAAGTTTTGAGAATAAAAAGAGGCAATATTACTGATGACACTTGGACTATAGGTATAAACTGGGATAACACATGCAAACCGGGACATGTGGTTCCCCTATCTGTAAGTTAAAAGAAAAACACACAGATCATTCTCGTCTCATTTTGTGCTTCAAAGGCCATCTGGGAGGGCATATTAGGCGTGGGTTGTCATTCGTCTCTCTGAGACAAACCCGTGGCAGGAAGCTGGTCCAAGGTGGTGGTGGGGGTGGGATGGGGTGGAGGTGGGAGAGGGCTCATGGACACGTTTTCCTGAACGGTTGACAGAAAGCTGATTCTGGCTGTTGAAGAAGGTCAGAGTTGTGTTTCCTTTCCTTTCTTCTTGATAGATGAATGGGAAAAGGTCTGCTCTTTGATATTGGATTTTCCAAGGCCAAGAGATTCAATGCCATTCCAGGAATGTACTGTTTTGTGGGCGGGACAGTGGGCAAGGACCTGAGGGAAGGAGTCGAGGGAGGCTTCAGAACAGCTCAAGTAGCCAGATGGCTGAAGGTGTGGAGAGCTGTAAGTGGCGGGGCCGGGGCCTCTGCCTGGGTCTCCAGCCATGGTCCTCGCAGGGCTGCTGCTGCTGCTCACCCTGCTAGCTAGCGCTCACCTGCTATGGGGCCGGTGGAAGCTCAGAAACCTCCACCTCCTACCTCTGGTCCCGGGCTTCTGCACCTGCTGCAGCCCAACCTCCCCATCCATCTGCTGAGCCTGACTCAGAAACTCGGGCCTGTCTACAGGCTTCGCCTTGGGCTGCAAGGTGAGGGTCTGCCTCCTTCCTGGCCCACAACAGTGAGGAGGGTTGGGGGTGTGCTTTCCTGCTGACTTCCTGCTTTTCCTACCACTCTCCCCGCCAGAGGTGGTGGTGCTGAACTCCAAGAGGACCATTGAGGAGGCTATGATCAGGAAGTGGGTGGACTTTGCCGGCAGACCCCAGATACCATCCTGTAAGGGGTTGCTTGAGGGGAGAAGCAGGGCTTTGGGAAGCAGGGGAGGTCAGCCCTGTGGCTTCCTTGGTCAAGTCAACCCTCCCACCCCCAACCCCTACTCGCAGACAAGCTGGTGTCTCAGCGCTGCCAGGACATCTCTCTGGGGGACTACTCTCTGCTCTGGAAGGCCCACAAGAAACTCACCCGCTCAGCCTTGCTGCTGGGCACCCGCAGCTCCATGGAGCCCTGGGTGGACCAGCTGACCCAGGAGTTCTGCGAGGTGAGCCTGGACTCCCACAGTTAGCCCAGGTCAGCTTCACCCCTCCTTGAAGGCCCTCTATTTTTTTTCCACTTATATTACCCAAAGCATGTGGCATCTAGTTCCCTCACCAAGGATCGAACCTGTGCCCCCTGCATTAGGAGCAGAGAATTTAGCCTCTCGACCACCAGGGACGTCCCAGGTCCCTCCCTATTTAGTTCATGCTCTTTCTCTTCAGCGCATGAGAGTCCAGGCCGGTGCCCCCGTGACCATCCAGAAGGAATTCTCTCTGCTTACCTGCAGCATCATCTGTTACCTCACTTTTGGAAACAAGGTCAAGGCTCTCTTGCCCTCCCATATGCCTGCCCCCCTCCCCCCACCCCCCGCAACCCCTCCCTGATCCTCTCCTGGTTCTGCACTGAAAGGATGTCCTTCTTTTCTGGCAGGAGGACACCTTAGTACATGCCTTTCACGACTGTGTTCAGGACTTGATGAAGACCTGGGACCACTGGTCCATCCAGATTTTGGACATGGTTCCTTTTCTCAGGGTGAGGAGGCGCAGCCCCGACATGCCTGGTCCTGGGAGAAAGGGTGGGGATGGGGAACAGGCTTCCTTGCCAGCAGCTACACCTTCTTACTCTCTGCCCCAGTTCTTCCCCAACCCTGGGCTCTGGAGGCTGAAGCAGGCCATAGAGAACAGGGACCACATGGTGGAGAAGCAGCTGACGCGCCACAAGGTGGGAATCGTGCGTGGACCGGGGTCCTCCTCGGTTGGCAGCGGTGACGCTACTGGCCAGAGCCAGGCAGCTTCTGGGCCATCCCTGCGGTCCTGGACCCATGGCACCCTCTAAACACTCTCCCCAAGCCAGGCACTCAGGCCAGCTGGTCCTCCCCTCCCCAGGAGAGCATGGTGGCCGGCCAGTGGAGGGATATGACGGACTACATGCTCCAGGGGGTAGGGAGGCAAAGAGTAGAAGAGGGCCCGGGACAGCTCCTGGAAGGACACGTGCACATGTCTGTGGTGGACCTTTTCATCGGGGGCACTGAAACCACGGCGAGCACCCTCTCCTGGGCTGTGGCGTTCCTACTTCACCACCCCGAGGTATGCCCTGGAGGAGGCAAAGGGATCCTTCCTGGCAGCCTGGCCAGGGTGGCGGGAACCTAGCTCACTGGTGGCGATGCAGGCTGTGTTGTGGGGTGTAGGACTGGGTGGGTCAGTGGGGTTTGCCTGGGTTCTTCTACTCGGCACATAGTTTCATGTGAGTTCCTCCAGGGAATGGTGGAAGTCTGGGCTTCCCTAGTGGCTAAGACTGTAAAGAATCTGCCTGCAATGTGGGAGAGTCAGGTTCGACCCCTGGCTCAGGAAGATGCCCTGAAGAAGGGAATGGCAACTCACTTTAGTACTCTTGCCTGGAGAATTCCATGGACAGAAGAGTCTGGAGGGTTACAGCCCATGGGCTCTCAGAGAGTCGGATACGACTGAGTGACTAGTGTATGCGTGCACGCACACACACACACAGACATACACAATGGAGGCTGGCAGCTGAGGGCTGGCCGCTGAGGGCTGGCCAGTGACAGGACTTGGGCTCCATTTCTCAGATTCAGCAATACCTTCAGGAGGAGATGGATCGCGAGCTGGGCCCCAGAGCCTCGAACCCTGGAGTCACATGAAAGGATGGCGCTCAGCGGCCCTTGCTAAAGGCCACCATTGCAGAGGTGCTGCCCCTGGCCTTGCCACATGGCACCACGGCCTAGCAGGTGACTCCGGAGGCCTAGGGATGAATGGCCAAGGCCCCAGCAGGGTCCAGTGGGCCTCTCACTTAACCCTAACCCTCAGCATCTTCAGCTACGACATCCTTGAGGGCATGGTCGTTATCCTTAACCTCTAAGGTGCCCACCTGGACGGGACCGTCTGGGAGCAGCCGCACGAGTTCTGGCCCGGTGCGTGGCGGGGCGGGTGCCTGCGGTGGTGGGTGGCGGTGCAGCGGGCGGCCCATGAGCCCGGTCCTTCCGCCCACCCGCAGACCGCTTCCTGGAGCCGGGCGCGAACCCCAGCGCGCTGGCATTTGGCTGCGGGGCGCGCGTGTGCCTGGGCGAGTCGCTGGCGCGCCTGGAGCTCTTCGTGGTGCTCCTGCGACTGCTGCAGGCCTTCACGCTGCTGCCGCCGCCCGTGGGCGCCCTGCCGTCGCTGCAGCCGGATCCCTACTGCGGTGTCAACCTCAAGGTCCAGCCTTTCCAGGTGCGGCTGCAGCCCCGGGGGGTGGAGGCCGGGGCCTGGGAGAGCGCCAGTGCCCAGTGATGGGGGAGGAGTGGGTGGGAGGACTCGGCCAGTCACGTGCCTCGGTGTCTTCTTTTATTGCTCCCGTACAAACCGCTGCCCTCCCCGCTGTAAACATGGTGCTGTGAGATCAACGGTGAGGGGTCTCACGCCCACCACACTGGCAGAAGGCTGCTAGCACAACATGGAGAAGAGTTCGCTTTTACGTGGTGCCCCATAAAACACAGAGCTTTTGTGCTCTGGAGAAAAGCAGAGGGGTGTTAGGGAACTTGCCCTCTCTCTGTCTCCCAGGAGATGGATCCACAGGACTCCCTTGCCACTCCTCACTGCCACCTACCCCAACCTTCCAGAGTGTCCCCAACGCCTCACCAGGGTTGTTGTAGTCACACAGGATGGCCCTGGCCGGCGGTACCAGCCCCACGGGCACCTCCTGCACAGCTCCAAAGCCTATGTACTCCTGGGAGGTGGGGACCTGGCATGGGGGGAGATGGGAGGCAGGGAAGTCAGGGACCCACTTCTGGGCCCTGAGCTTTCATAGACCGCTGTGATGGATTTGCTTGGCCTGTTTGGTTCCGGTCGATCTTATCTTCAGTGTCCTTTATGTTTTTTTACCTTCCAGCCTCAGGATTTCTAAAAACTGCTCCTCAAGGTCTCTGCTGACTTCACTGCTCACATGGTGACCTCACCCCAGTCTCTTGTCCTGGCACCTTCACAGAGGCTCACTTCATGGACACATTCTTCACGAAGCTCTCCCTACCCTCAGGGCTAGCTTCCAGACCACCCCGATTCTGACCTGCTCATTTCTTACCTTCCTGCTTCGTCCCTCCCAGAGACACAGGCCCCAGCCTAGGCCCTTCCCCTTCTCTGTGCTCCCCAGGGTAGTCTCATCATTCCCCAAACTCTGCAGGTGGGCAGCTTCTCCCAAATGTTCAGCCTTTTTCTTGTATTGGGACTTTTACAGGATGTATTAAACTCTCCCGATTCCGTCTGCCTGCCCTCCAAACCCACTCACCCTCTCAATAGCCTCAATGATACAACTAAGGCCTCCCTTTTCTGCTTGGTAACAGCAAGTGCTAGCCCTCTGCTTGCCTTCTATGACTCCACCGCTCATGTCTAGGCCAAGATCCTTCTCCTCATGCCCACACTGGTCCAGTTCAGCCTGGTATCCCACGTGAGTTTCCTTCTTAAGCTGCACGGTGAGCTCCCTGACTTGACATCTTCCTCATTTTCCACTGTGTTCAACCAGACTCCTCTGCCTGGCTTCTCAAGCTAACAGGGTTTTTCCCCTCTGCACACACTGCGCAGGGAGGGTCTCCCTGACGCACAAATACCTGGCCAGTTGTATCTCAGTCTTAACACGCCTGACGAATGGTATCACAGTATTAACACGCCTTTTTCACATTTTTCTCTGAGAGGTTACAGTAAATGTTCAAAAAACTTTTTTGAGGGCCATCAGAGGGTTGATAACTATGTGTTAGTCAAAGGTGGCCATGGGAAAAACAACAACAACAACAATTCATCTAAAATCACCATCATTTCAAAAAAGACAAAATACACATTTATATAGAAAAAGAAAGAGAAGGTCAATGAAAAAGAAGCAGTCCCTCAAGTTGAATACATTCAGCTTTATGAAAGGCGCTCTCTCAAGCCCTCCCCGGCTGACTGGCACTGGGCCCAAAGCCACCGAAGGGGCTCAGCCCCGCCTCCCTGCAGGCAGCGGGGAACCTCCCTGGCCAAGCCTCTGACCCCCTCCTGTCCTGCCTTCCTGCTCACTCCACAAGGTCTCTCCCAGAGCAGTAGCTGCTGATACACCTGCCTTCTGGGAATCCTCCTAACACGAGCTCAGGAAACCCAGTGCCAGCTGTGCGCCCCTCTGTCACCCTCCTTGCTCACCGAGTCGAAGTACAGCAGGACGTGGGGACCCTCGGTCTCAAAGTGGCTCACGTAACGGTCGGAGAGGGAGGCCAGCTGTGGGGAACGGGAGCCGGGAGTCACAAGGAGAAAGCCCCCGGCCGCCTGCACGTGACAGGGCTCAGCAGCTGGGGCTGCTGCGGGGATGGGACAGGGCTCCTGGGGCACAGGCGGCCCCTCTGGGTGGCTGGTCACACCGTCTCCAGGTCAGCCCGCAGGGCGTGGAATCCACTCAGGAGGGTGATGTCCGTAATGGCCATGCCTGACAGCCCCACCTTCGCAGACTTGCCTGTGGAGACACGTGCCTGTTGTCTGGGTCCCCCTGCCTGGTTCACTGGATGCACCCTGGGTTCCAGTTCGTTGGCCGCCTTGGCAGCCTCTGTCTTACAGTAGTTCCTCCACCTGTCAAACAGATTTAGAGGTGTCATGGGCCGGGAGTGGGCCTCGGGGTCATCCCCGGCTGGACAGTCCTCCTACTTTAGTCCTCGTAGTCCTCCTCCGCCTCTACTGCGAGGGGACAGCACTGTGGCTCAGCCCTGGCACCACCCCCTCAGAGACCCACAGCCTGTGACCCCAACACTCACTCGTGTACTCGACGTGGCCCATGACCGTCACTTCAATCTGAAGACCCTGGCGGGTCGTGTTCGTCATGTCCATGACATTGTAGTTGCAAAGGACCTGGCTCAACAAGGGGTGGGAAGGGGACATGGGACCTTTGGGGCCACAGACCTCTCTCCAGAGCCACATGGAAGGCTCTGGACCCCTTAGCTCCTGGGCTAAGAGCTTCGAGGCCCTCTGCCCATTCCCATCCACCTCCCAGACCAGTCCAAAAATACAAAGGAGCCGAGGTGTTGGGTGAGAAAGAGAGCAGAGCAGGGTCCTGGCATGGGGGCAGGCACTGTACACATGCACTGAAGAAGCTACAGAGAAAAGTTCAGGAATGGCTGCCAGGAGAAGCTTGGAGGAGGAGAATGAGTGTGTCATGGGGGACAAGAAGCACCTGAAGGACATTCAGGGCCAGGAGATGTGTATAGATGCAAGGACCTGTCCTGCTGGGGAGGTGGGCATGGCTGGGGTGAAAGCAGACGAGGAGTTACTGGGGTCATGAGGATAGGCTTAGGATGGAGCAGGGGGCACTAAGATGGCCTCTGCAGTGGCAGCTGGGCTCCTGTATGGAAGGGACACTGTCAGTCAGACAAGGAGACACAGGAGGAGGAAGGGGTTTGGGGCTCAACCACGTCTAAGGTGCTGTGGGACACAGGGGCTCAGAGCTCAGGGGAGACACTTGGCTTGAGGGGCCAAGTGTTTGAGCATCAGCACTGAGGGCTGAAGGGGACCACAGGTGCCCAGAAAGAGGGCAGAGCAGAGTGAGGGGCACCTGCCCAGGACAGAGCACAGGCAACCGCAACCCAGGGGCCTCTTCCTCCTGCCCAGACCATGAGCTCTGCCCGCAGGTCTCCCACTCAACACCCCGGCTTCACCCTGATGGGCCTGCCTGCCCAGTGCCACCAGCTCTCACCTTCAAGGTTCCTTTGCTGTTTCCTCTCACCTCCACGTTAATCTTGCTTCCCAGGGAAAACTTTCACAAGCACAAAAGGGAAAGAGATGTCAGAAGGGCACACTGTTGCTTCAACTTACCTCCTCCACCAAAATAACTCCACCTCCTCTCCCCACCTCTCTTCTCAACACTTTCTACTTTCACCTGCATTCTCTCTCCACCATCTCCTAAACCCTCTGTAGATTCTGCATGGATCATTTTTAGATCAGATCAATGAAGCTCAGAGGTTGGGTGACTTGCTACAGCTCACAGAGCCAGTAAGTCTTCCCACAGACTTATCAGTCTGTTATCAGAAAGAGGGGCCATAGGGATTCAGCAGGGGTGAGGAAGATGGGATGGCTTCTGGCCTGGCCGAGGGAGGCCCAGGTGTCCCGGTCACCCAGGTGAGGGCATGGTTCACCTGCAGCTCCTCCTCCAGCCTGTGGACTTGGTGGTTGGTCAGCTGCAACACGTGGGACTTGAGCCCACTGCGGCCCAAGGAGCTCAGGGTCACGTTGAGCCCCTTCTCCTCGGCGGTGTGGGACGCAATCCAGTACGCAGACAGGGCGTCCAGAGCCACAACAGTGTCCTGGGGCAAATGGGCCGGGACTCAGGTACTCGGGCTCAGGACCAGCCACCCTAGAACCCCAGGACAGCCCCTACCTGGGTGCTGCGGAATCCCCCTTGGAAGCTGCCCTGGCGGGTCAGCCAGGATGCAGCCTGGTCGGCCAACTCAGCCTTGCCCTCCCATAGCAGCAGGTGTAGCAGGCCGTAGGCCGTGGTTTCAATCCACAGGGCCGGAGCCTGGGGAATGGGGTCTGCTGGGCTACGTGGAGCCGGAGTGGGTGATAGGACGTTGCTTGGAGAAGTGGTGACTGAGCCCCAGTACAGCTTATCTGGAGTGAAAGGAGACCCACAGGTGAACAGGGGAGGATCTTAGTCATCTGACCCTTTGACGCCCCCCCTTTATCTCTCCTAATTTCCCAGTAACCCCTGCTTATGCTCTGATTCCCTCCGAGGGCCTCCATTCATTCCGTTTCTCCCTTTGGACATGCTCAGGGGTCTCGCTCTCCCAAGCCTCAGGTTCACTGCCAGGACCCCCTCACCACCGATGTCCTTGGCCATGGCCATGAGGTTGTTGTGGGCAACTCTCCGCAGGTCCTCGAGGGCCTCGGTCAGCAACAGGGTATAGGCCGTGATGGCGGAGGCGTGGGAGCCCAGGAGCCCAGAGGTTACTTTCGCACCCAAGAAGGTGTTTACTCTTGAGAAGGAATTTTCCTGGAGAAAGTTGGGGGAGATCTGTGGACTGGGCTTCTGAGAGGAAAGGGATCAGCGAAGGGCAGACACATAGCTGCCTTACCACTCTACTCAAGTGCTCAGAATGCTTGTCTGGGAGGACCGCCAGCCTGTGGTGAAGGGCAATGACCACAAGAGCCGTGAGCGCCACAGTCTCATCGCTTCCCACTAAGCCTCCCTGGTTGAAGTGGGCAGAAAAGGAGGCACCAACCATGAGTGGGGAGGGGCAGGGCTACTCTTCCCTCCTATGCCCTTGGCCCAGCCTCCCAGCCCCATACCTGCATTTCCCTGTGGATAACAGGACAGGGGTCATGGAATGAGCCATCATCCCGTTGCTGCGACAGCAGCCACGTGGCCGTCTCCTGCAGCTTTTTAGCAGAGCCGCCCACCTGATCCTGGGCCAAACTCAGTATCTTCAGCACAAAGGCCGTGAGCCTAGAGGAGAAGAAGGCATTGCTAGGGATAACCACTGGTCCCGATAAAGGGGAGGCCCCACTCCTGGTGGCTCCTGGCTATTTACCCTCCCATAGTAGCTGGCTCTGCCCCCACCAGCCCTGGCCCCTTCCATACACCCAGGACACTCCCCCAAACTCACCAGGTGCTACTGTCCCAATGTAACCAAGCCCCGTAGGAACCATCTCTTTTTCGAAACTCCTGGATCCACGTGTAGCCTTGGAGGGGAGAGGCAGCTGAGATCACACCCACTTCCCTACTGCTGTGGCCAGGCTACGCTCAACATTTCCACTGGGGACCGAATCTCTCTTCCCTGCTCTGACCACCCGGGCTGCCCAGCTTCCATTAATTGCCCTCCCCTGGCCCCCAGTCCTGCTAGTCGCTACACTCAGAACCTTTCTGGATGATATTCACAGCGTGGTCCTTGGTCTCAGGGGCAGCATGCTCCACTGCTCAGTCTTGTCCAGGTAGCGGGAAGCAGCCAGTGTTGGAGCCAACAGGGTCATGGTTTGTTCCGCGCAGCCTTGGGGAAGCCTCAGGAGGGAGGACAGGCCTCCCGGTGACAAGGCCCCCTCAGAGCCCAACCCTTCCAGTGGATCCGAGGCTATGGGGAGGGACACGATGGAGGGTCAGAGAGCAGGTCCGGGGGCCAGGGTCGGAGGGTCATGGAGTCTCAGGATCAAACAGAAATTCCCAGGTTTCCCATGAATCCAAGAGAAGCCCCTGGGAAGGGACTGGAGGACACGCCCACCTGTGACTCTGACGAAACTCTTGAAATCTCCTTCAGGGATAATATTGGGATCAGAGTTGCCAGGAATTTCCAAGGTCCAGCCTCGGGGGTCTGGGAAGATGATGGGAGTCAGCGGTCTGTCCTGCTGCCCACGCCCTCTGTCCCCTCCCACCTCCAGGACACTGCTGTCTGTGAGTGGAGGTCACTCACCCAGGGGGTTGAGTTCATAGACTATTTCCTCCCTGTGAAGGGCCCCTTCTCTCTGTGGAGGGGAAACGGAGCTGTGAGAGGCTACAGCCTGCCCCTCCCAGCGCACACTCCTCAGGACTTGCAGTTGGAACTTCAGGGACACAGTGGGGCCAGGATTATGGAAAGTGCAATGGACCAAAGCATTGGGTTTGGGGGTGGCCTCAGCCCTGTTGCAGGGAGAGGGCCAGAGCAGGGGATGAATCTGGGAGCTGGGGACCTAGATTCAAGGGTGTTCCATTCACCTCGACTTGTAGAATCTTAGATATTGTGTCCCCCACAGGGAAATCAAAGGATCCTCGAGCCATCACCTTCAGGGACACGGCAGCAGCTGCGATGGGCACCACAGAGAAGCCAACGGGCCGGGCAGAGCCCGCGGGCACCTGCACCTGCTGGGCGAGCCCTCCACCCCCGGCCAGGCACAGCCCCTCCACTGGGGACACGTGGACGCTCACCTGGGGGCAGGAAGACGGGGAGGGCCAGGGTCCCAGCCCAGTTAGGCTCCCCACCCTCACCTGCCCCAGTCCCCCGCCACCACCCTGCACGCAGCCGCCAAGGGGCCTCACGGTCAGATCGCTATCCAGGTAGTTGTAGAGGACAGGCCGCAGCTCGAGCTGCTCAAAGCGGCGGACAGAGACCGGCAGGCGGAGGTGCATGTGGAATTCATGGAACACTCGGAGTCGGGCCGGGGTGGCCACACACAAGCCTGATATAGAGTGGGCACAATTGAAAGGCCTGGAGGCATCACACCCAGGGGACCCCAGCAGTGAGGGGCAGGGCCTGCCCCTGGTCCCCCCACTTCCCACCCATCCCCTGCCTGCCATTGCTCTCTGGCTTCAGTCCCCATGCTCGGCATGCAGACATCTCCAGGTCTCTGCCCTTCCTTCCTGTACCAAGAGCTAAGGACCAAGCAGGGAGCCTCGACCAGGGAGCCTGGAAAAGGGAGGCCCAGGGCCCCAGCAGGGTGACGGCACCTGTGGTTTTGGACAGGCTCACGCCGTGGATCTCCCACATGGTCAGAGAGTCCAGGAGCAGCAGTCGCAATCTGCAGTGGGAAAGGTGAGAAGCTGGGTCCCACGCTGGGCAGGACCCCGACACAGCCCAGAGACAAGGCCAGGCCCCACGCGCGCCCTCACTGGGAGAAGCGGTCCACTTCTTCCACTTTCCAAAGCCAGTTCTCGGGGAAGAAGCTGCGCACGGGGATGTCATCCTCTTCGATCAGGTCCTCCTCCTGCAGGAGCTCCATGGCTTCGGGGGCACACGGTGGAGGGTGGTGAGGAGGGGGCCGTCCTGACCCTCCAGGGGCCCCGGCCAGTGCCCCGGCCACACCCAGCCCCTCACCTCGGGCCAGGCCCACCTGGCCCCTGGTCCGGGCCTTCTTGCGCAGGCTCTCGGCAAACTGGCAGCAGGACAGGAAGTGCTCGCAGCAGGCCGGCTGCTGCACCCGGGCCGCCCACTGCTCACAGGTGCGCGCCATGGGCAGCCGCGTCAGCCCGTCCTGGCAGCAGCGCTTGGCGACGGGGGAAGTGTACTGGCCCACTGCAGGACCAGGTGAGGGTGAGCCTGAGGCACGCCTCATCCCCGGCCGACCTCTAGATGCACCAGGACTCACCCCGAGAGACCAGGAACTTGAGGATGGTCAAAGCAGAGCACTTCCCCCACTCCCTTTCACCTCAGAACTGTGGTGTCAGGATTACTAGCCCGGACGCCAAGCACGGGCTCAATCGGGAGCAGAGGACCCAACAGGCAGACCTGCATCCCGAGCCTCGGGCCCACGTGGAGAACTGCATATGCCTTAGTTGCTCAGGTGTGTCCAACTCTGAGACCCATAGACTGTAGCCCACCAGGCTCCTCTGTCCATGGAATTCTCCAGGCAAGAATACTGGAGCTGGTAGCCATTCCCTTCTTCAGGGGATTTTTCCAACCCACGGATCAACCCTGCGTCTCGTGCATTGCAGGCAGATTCTTTACCATCTGAGCCACCAGGGAAGCCCTAGAGAATTACATGGGCACCCTCAACTCACGCTTCTCATGAATCGCCTTTTGGAAGTTCACATTTCTCTTTTTCCTAGACTTTGACTCCTTGGGACAGCTCAGACCTAGTAGAGAGCAGGACTGCAGTCAGCAGGAGGGTGCAGGGCCTCCCCCTCCCCTCTGAGTCTCCCCTCCCAGCCCAGCCCTTCCCACCCCTCCTCTTCCTGTCTTTCCCCTTCAGGCCCCTCCTTCCTCCTTATCCTCCCACCACCCACTCCCCTTCCTCCTCTGTCCTCACTCTTTCTGATTTCAGTCCGATGGTCTCCATCAGAAAAGGCCAGACCAGCTGCTTTGAACACTTGAGGGGCAGTGTCTCCACCGCCGGGACCACAGCCAAGGTCATAGCTGTTCATAGCTTCGAAGACCTGGCCAGAAAAGGCAGAGATGCTGCAGAGACAAGAGTGGCTGTGGCCACGATCGCATACTCAGCTGTAGGTTAGAGGGCAGGGTCCACACAAGTACGAGAGAGACACAGAGAGTGGAAACAGAGGCCACCGGGGCCAAGGCTCAAGGGAGGAGTGGCAGCAGTCCAGCTGAGTGAGTTCTAGTGCCTGCCTGGGGTCGGGCAGCAGGAGGATGAACCTGGGAGGGAAGGGAGGATCAGAGAGAGGACCTGACCAACCTTGACCATGTCGAGGGGTTTGTGGGACTTGCCACCCACAGCATACAGAGCCGTGTCCACAGCTCCCAGGGCCACCAGGGCTCGAGACTCTGTTTTCAGGTTGAGTTTCACAGTGTCCCCAGGACGATACGCCTTGGAACTGTCCACGTTCAGCTCCAGCTGGCAGAGGTGGCAGGTGGGGGGCAGTCGGGGTGGGGAGAACTCGTTCAGTCTTGTGCATCCTCAGTGCACCCCAAACTAAATCACCCCGTTTGCAGTCACGCAGTCTTCTCTCTTAATCCTCCCAGCACACACACACACCCCATCTCTTCCGATGCCAGTTACCTTCCCCTCACAGCCTCCAGCCTGGACGTCCACTCGCAGGGAGTTGGCCACCGGGACGCCCCCGTGATAGTAGAAGGCCACGAGGTGGAAGGAGGGCACCAGGTGATGGTCCACAAACATGGAGATGGAGGTCAGGTGGCTCCTGGGCTCTCGATGTACAGACACGATCTGGTCCCGGGACACAATCTGGAGGAGAGCAGGGTGCTTCTCACTGCCCATCCCATGCCCTGAGGCCTCCACCCACCCTGAGGGCTCCTTCCTCTTGAGACCCTCCCACCCTGTCCCCCCTGTGGCCCCTCATGCGCACCATGTAGTAGAAGTAGGAGAAGCTCCCACTGATGCCCACGGCTGGCAGGTTTAGGTTAAGGGTCTCTCCGACTTTAAGAGGTCGCGGATTCTGCCACTCAATGGACAAAAATCCAGAGCTTCTGGACACCAGCGCTTTCACAGTGAGACTGCCTACCGCAGGGTAGGGGGAGCTTGCAGACACCTGGAGAGAGGGCAGAGGTCGCAGGATCAATGGAAAGGGCACAGGCACCCAGCTTCCCCCCCTCTACCTGCCACCCTGGGAACGTTCTCTCCTAGCTCCCCCACTCCCATGAGGGTGGGGTCCTACCGAGAGCTGCACTTCTGAGATGGTCCGAGGAACACCAATGGAGACGATGACTTGGCCGCTCCCATCTGTGTTCTGTTCAAAGTCCCGGTTTTTAGAAGTCGATCCAGAAAACAACTTGGCAGACACTTTGACGGGAATGCCAGAGGCTGGGGAGCCTGACATGTCACGGACCAGGGCCTAGGGAGATGAGGGAGGGGCAGAGGGAAGAGTGCAGTCAGTGAGACGCGGCCCCGTCCTGCCCACCACCTCCGGCGCCCACTGCTCATCCTCCCCCTTCCAGAAGAAACCTGCAGCAGGAAGGGGACCCCAGGTATAAGCTGCTGCTTGGTTTTGCTTAGATCCAGGGAGAAGGGAGATGACACGAAACGCCAGGACGTGAGCTCTGCCTCCTCCATCTCTCCTCCTGCAAGATACAGGATGGAGAGAGGTGGACGCAGAAACCTGGGAAGAGAGGAAAAGGAGGGCTGGGGGCGGGGAAGGGGTGCTCTAGTGTTTCCCTCCACCAAGGCTGAACTTTTCAGGGCACAAACTGCCGTCTGTTCATCTCTATGTGTTTTGAGGTCAACAGAGAAGGGATGGATGGATGGATGGTTGGATAGAGACATAAGTGGATGGAAAAATAGTTTGTCAAATAGATGGATGGATGGGTGGATCCATAGATGTTTGTGTGATGGATAGATGTTTGGCAGGGTGGATGGCCAGATTGATAGGTGGATAATAAATGTATGAGTGAATGAATAGCTGGATAGGCAGATGATGGGTGGATGGCAGGATGGGTGAATGAATGAATGGATGGATAGGTGGATGGTAGGGTGATGGATGGATAGATGAGGATTGGATGGATGGGTGGATGGATGGGTGAAAAAAACAATATGGAGATGGTGGAAGTTCGCCCTTTCCCAGAAAAAGCCCAGAAATGCAGTTGTAGAGAGACGATCTTCTGCATCTTTCCTGACTTTGTGTCCCAGTTGAAGGTAAGCAAGGTGATGTTGGTGCTAGAGAACAGAGGGTCAGCTCAGAGGTCAGAGGTGAGGGTCCAGGGTTATAATCAGGGGAAACCACTCACCTGGAGACTCAATAACGGCTGCTGCAACATAACAGGCGCAGCCCTGGGAGGTCATCAGTGCTAATATTAAGCTTCTCCAGCACACCCTGAAACTCAGCCTTTTGCAGGGAAATTTGGCACTGGCCATCCACCAGCTGGGGCAAAGAAGACAGGACAGAGAATGAGACTCGAGTCTCCCACCTCACCTCCTCACGCCACCTCACTCTCCTCACCCACCTCACGCACCTCAACCCTCCTTCCTACCTTGGTCTGACTCTCCAGGCCCCGCAGGAAAGTCTTTTCACCGTCCTCACCCAGGAGCCCAAAGCGCACGTATGCCACCCCCTGCACTGGCTTCCCGTAGATGTACCTGCCACGGAGGAGAGATTCGGATGAGGGGCTGAGGCCTGGGGCAAGGGAGGGAAGTGGGGTTCCACAGCACATTCATGCTGCATGGGGCATCCTGGGATCAGGCCCAGTCTGAGGGACCATGTGCGAGGGGGAGTTACCTGGCCTGGATGATCACTTGGATGTCACTAAGAAAGCCAGGTGTTGTCAGGATGTAGGGGTTTTCAGGAATGATCTTCACCTCAAAGTTGGGGAGAACTGACCCAAGGCAAAGGGAGGGCAGATCAGACTCTCGTGAAAGGACCCTTAAAATATTTCCCTCCCCTCGGGGTTGTGGCAGCCGCGTCTCTCTTCCCTGGCCCTGCACCCCCCACCTCTGCTCCACCCCTTCCTCCTTGCAGACAAGGAGCGCTTGTCCCTCCCGTCTCTAGCTCTCACCATATTTCTTCACCTTACTGGGTGCTGCTATTGGAATCCAGGCTGTCTGAGAATCGGGCTGAGATTTTTCACATCGCTGGCCTCAGGATAGACAAAGGAGAGGCTCAGCTCACTATTGTGAGAGGTCTGCGGACAGCCAGTCACCAAACTCCCTAGGAGGAGACTGGAGGGTGAACCAGGGGCTGAGGAAGCTCAGTATCGGACCATGTGCTGTAGGTGGACAGCTCGGGGGAGGTTTTGGCATGTCCCAGGGAGGAGATGCTCACTCTGATATGTCTAGGATCACAAAGTTGTCCTGAAAGATGGAGGAGGGAGCAAACACTTCCCTTTTCTACACGTGGAAGCCTTGAGAGTTCTGCAATGGGAGTAAAGTGGTCACGATCAGAGGCCAGTTCAGCAGCCCAGGCCCATAGGAAGGTCAGAGGGCGGCGGCTCACCTCCACCATGACCATGGGGATGTCAGTGGCCGGGCGCATCTTCTGATCCAGAGCAAAGACTCGGTAGCGAACTGGAAATGGAGGATGAGGAGGTGAGCAGGAGCCATGGGAGGATGGGCCCTGGACCCCAGACCCCCTCCCAGAAAGCGAAGGGAAGGAGAACAAATGTTTGCAAAGCAGCCTTCCTGTGAGGGGCTTCAGGTTATCTCACTCAAGTGGCTGGGAAGGCATGAAAGGTGGAGGCCCTGGCGCCAACTCACCCGGCTGGCCAGGGTTATAAACGGGCTGGTCCGTCTGCAGAAAGAGGTGCCCCCGGCGAGAGGAGAACAACAGGTTGACACCCTGCATGTCTGTCTGTTTGGACAGAGAGTCCCTTAGCCATGAGGACTGCACCATCAGCTGCACCTCGGGGGCTCTGCGGAGCAGATGGAGGCGACAGACCCTGGCCTGTTCCTGGGGGATCTGGAAGAGAGGGAGAGGGAGTGGGTGAGAGAGCAGAAGGGAAAAGACAGACTGAAACACAGAGGAACACAGGGCTGGGAGGGGAGGAAGGGAGCAGGGGGATGAGAAGACAAAGATGTTTCCAAGAAGACAGAGGAGAACAGGAGGTGGGGCGCTGGGTGGCACCGGGAGGGAGTAGGCCTGTACCGGGACGTTGAGGAGTATGAAGTCTCTGTCTGAGCTGAGGCTGAAATCCACCTTCGGGGAGCAGAGCTCATTAACATGGGATGGGTTCCTCAGGAACACGGATCCTCTCACCATCTGTCCTGAAGGAGCATCCTGGAGTTTCACGGCCATAGACGGGGGACCCCTATGCGAACCACAGAAGGAGAAAACAGGAGCAACCTGGGAAGAACAGGTGCGAGTCAACAGCCAGCCTCCAGCCTTCCCCCCAAATCAAGACCCTCTGAGCCCACTCTCCCCTCACCAGCCCTGGCCCTGTTCAAGCTCTCCGTATCCTGCCTCCAGGACCTGGGCTTCTGCAGAGACAAGGCGAAGAAGCAAGATGCCCAGATCAGCCCCCAGAGGAGCCTCATGGCTGGAGGACCTGAGGAGTTCAGACCCGCCTGCTCCTTTCTGGTTAACCCAGGGCTTGGAGCAGAGTTTTGACTCAGAGCCTTGCTCCTCCCCTGGCCCAGATAAGCCGGGAAACCACGTGACAACCAAGAACTGCAACTGGCCCCAGACCCAGAACTGGGAGGGGGCACCCCGGACACCTGGGTCTCTTGAGGGAATCATGGACTCAACTGAGTCCTTCCCTGTTAACCCTCTCATCCCAATGCCCCGGGCACCAGCACTGCTGCCTGGGTCTGTGTGCCTGTGCATATAGCGTGCACACACACACATCTGCCCAGCAGGGCCCCACGTGGCTCAGCAAATGGTTCAGACACATGGCTCCTTTCTTGGTCCCACAAAACAAGATACTAAGAAACCTGTCTCTTACTGTCCATGCACACAGGCTTGGTTGTTTCAGTCATGTCCAACTTTTTGTGACACCGGGGACTGTAGCCAACTAGGCTCCTCTGTCTATGGAATTTTCCCGGGAAGAATACCGGAGTGGGTTGCCATTTCCTTTCTAACCCAGTCTCCTGAACTGGCAGTTAGATTCTTTACCACTCAGCCACCTGGGAAACCTGTCTCTTACAATAACTCCCGCAAAACCTGAACTACACTAGCTTTTTGCTTTTTGCAGGCTCTAACAGAAATTTTATCATTTAGGAAATTAGACACATCCTCATCGTCCCACAGGGAAATTGACCTCAGTGCTCCTTGTTCCTCTCCAACAAGGTAAAGCTCAGGTGCCACTTTGGCTTTACCTCTGCCCTTAAACGAGGTGCCTGAACTCACTTGTCTCATGAAACAAAAGACTCCAGAAAACATCACAGGCAGAAGAACTTTATTCGTCAATTTCAACCAAAATATGGAGAACTCTGTCCAACCTCCACAGCTTCCTGAGGTCCCTCCTTCCCATCCCAGACAGAATAGTGGCAGCACCTTGCTGCATGAAAGACAGCAGCCATGGCCTTGGCAAGGTTTCTGGCTCCACTTCCATGAAAGGGCAGAGAAGCACAGCCCAAACCCCTCCACTGGGACGCAGCCCAGGTCAACAGCGGCAGTCACATCTGACCTTCGGCACAGCAGCAAGCCCAGCACTCATCCTGGCTCCTGAGCCTTCCCAAGGTGACCCTGCCTGATCCAGGGCAGGCAGCCCTCCTGGGCCCCTCAATCCCCACCCTGGGGAGGTGTGCAATGATGAAGAGAGTCTTCAGGTCTCTGGCAGGCGGAGGAGGGTTCCAGAAGTGGTGGAGACACTGTGCAAGAGAAAGACAAGGCTGGAGCTGGGTTCCTGAGTTCCAGAGAACTCAGAACTTGGCTGGATATGTTCCCAGGTTCCAGAAGACAGGAGAGGGGCTGGGCTTTGCTAATGAGGGAAGCACAAGGAGGGAGGAAATCCAACCTGAGGTCATTGCTCTGTCATCTTCCAGAGGCTGGGGCGCAAGACTCACCAGTCCACCAGCTGGGCCCCAGTGAGGTCATGTACGTGGTAGGCAAGGCCGAGTTGCACCGAGGCAGGTGCCCGCCGGCCCAGGAGCTCTGAAAGGAGTAGCTCCCGGTACTGGCCTCGGTGAGGAGCAGCTCGTGGCTGCTCATGGCACAAGCCACCTGCCCGGCCAGCTTCACTGTGCCTGCCTCATCCACGTACCCCAGGGTTCGGACCATCTGCAAGGATGGCGGGTGTTGGGAGCCGGCAGACGGCTTCCCCGCCAGCCCACCAGCCCAGCCCCGGCCCCCACCTCTACTCGCTGGTGGTACTCCGGGAGCAGCAGCAGCGACTGGTCCGACAGCAGGAAGCGCAGCCGCTCCATCTCCTTCTGGATCTGCATCCGCTCCCGCAGCTTCAGGTACTGCAAGGAGCCAAGGGCAAGGGCTTGTGAGGCTCCTCCCTGACCTCAGCAGGGGAGCTGAGGACCAGGACTGGGACGGGGGCAGCCAGTCTGCAGGGGATGAGAGGGAAAGCCGTCCCTTCCAGCTGGGAAGCTCACATCCAGGGACCAACCTGGGCAGGAAACGGGGACTGTGCACACACTGAGCCCCCCGGATCAGCTCCTCCAGCTTCCGGGCCCGGAGTCCCCCCTCGACCACAGACACATCCTTGAGTTGCAGGTCATTGACAGGGTCGAGGGTGGGGGGTCCTGTGGGGTGCGCCTGAGCCAGTCGTAGCAGTTCCTGGACAGCAGTGGTCACGGCCGCAGAGGGCGGATCCTTCCTGAGAATGGAGCTGGTCTTAGACCTGGGGCAGGGGCTTTTCTTCCTGCAGAGCCCCTCTCAGCCTGGGGAAGCCTCGCCGACCTCACCTTGCCACCCCGCCTTATGTAGTCCTGCCGCAGCATCTCTGACTTGAATTTTGGTTGCTGCCGCTTGCTGAAGTCCTCCAAGATCTTGTCCCCATTCAGCCGGAGCACCTTGGTGGTGATGGCGCCCACGTCTCCTGGCTGGAGCTTGGCCACAGTGTGGTCACAGGGCCCTGAGAAGAAGGGAGAGCAGGTTCAGACCGGGCACCTCAGCCGTGCTGTTGGCAAAAGCCCGGGCATCCGTCCACTCTCACCTTCAGGCAGGAACAGCTTGAATCCCATGAGGTTGTCTGGGTAGGGCACATCTGGGGAGGCTGGCCCCCTCTCCCGTGGTTCCTCAGACACGGGCTTGTCACACAAGACCAGGGCTGTGAATACTCTGCTGGTGGAGTTCGAAGAGACCTAGAGGATGTGGGGAGGCCAGGACAGGGCAGTGTGAGGAGTGGACATCCAAGAAGAGACAGATCTGCCAGTTCAGTCAGGGAGCATGGGGCGGCCATATAGACTGGTAACCAAGTCAAGCAATCAGAGCAGACTTCGGGGGCAGGGCCTGGGGAGAGGACAAGGAGACGAGCATGAAGTGGTGGGGATGGGAAGGAAAGGAGGGCTCGAGGGAAAAATGAGAGCACTGCTGAGTACAAATGGCTCCTCGCCAAGTGGGGAAGATGGGGATGGGGCTGGCTGCTCCCTCTGGCCTTGGAGTCCAGATTCCCACCGCCCTCACCTGAAGGATCACACCCAGTGCGTTGTGATGCTCCTGATTCTTCACAACCACCACCCTTCCCGCTGAGAGAGATTTCAGCCCATTCACAGACTCTATGATGCGGTGCTAAAGAGCAGGGACGAGAAGAAAGGGGATAAGAAGTGTCACAGAGATGCTGGGACGAGGTTCAGGTGTACCCAGGTCGTCCTAGTCTCTTCCTCCCCGTCCATCACCCCACCCCCAACACTCACAGGCGCTCACCTGGATCTGGCTCCGGGTCTCAGTCAGTTCCTCCCCCCAGCTGTAGTACTCAGGCAAGTCGACGAGCTGGCCAGTCATCTTGGGCTCCTGCAAGGCCCCCTGCTTCTTGGTCAGTTCAGCCAGAGCCTGTTCATGGGCCTGGGAGAAGCCAGGGTGGGTGTGAAGCCAGAGTCTCCGGGCGACCCTCTCCACTTAAACCCATTGATTCCAGAGGCCCGCCTCACTGTACTATGTTCTCAACAGGCTGCCCTGTCCAGACTGAGGCAGGGTCACCTTGGGAAAGTTCGGGAGCCAGGTTGAGTGCTGGGCTTGCTGCTGTGTAGAGCGGCAGATGTGACCGCTGCTGTTGACCTGGGCTGTGTCCCAGTCGAGGGTTTTGGCCAGGGCTTCTCTGCCCTTTCATGGAAGTGGAGCCAGAAACCTTGCCAAGGCCACGGCTGCTGTCTTTCATGCAGCAAGGTGCTGCCACTATTCTGTCTGGGGTAGGAAGGAGGGGTTTCTAAGGAAGCTGTGGAGGTTGGACAGAGTTCTTCTCCCTATTTTGATTGAATCTGACAAATAAAGTACTCTTGCCTGTGATGCTTTCTGGATGTCTTTTGTTTCATGAGACATGTGAGTTTGGGCACCTTGTTTAGGGGCAGAGATAAAGCCAGAGTGGGACCTGAGCTTTACCTTGTTGATCAGAGAGGAACAAGGGACACTGAGGTCAGTTTCCCCTGTGGGATGGTGAGGATATGTCTGATCTCCCAAACAACAGAATTTCTGTTAGAGCCTACTAAAAGCAAAAAGCTGATGTAGTTCAGGCTTTGCGGGAGTTATTGTAAGAGACAGGTTTCCCAGGTGGCTCAGTGGTAAAGAATCCACCTGCCTGTTCAGGAGACTGGGTCAGGAAAATCCCCTGGAGGAGGAAATGGCAACCAGTATTCTTGGCACTCCAGTATTCTTCCCGGGAAAATTCCATAGACAGAGGAGCCTGGTGGGCTACCGACCTCGTGTCACAGATTGGACATGACTGAAGCGACCAAGCCTGTGTGCATGGACAGTAAGAGACAGGTTTCTTAGTATCTTGTTTTGTGGGACCAAGAAAGGAGCCATGTGTCTGAACCATTTGCTGAGCCACGTGGGGCCCTGCTGGGCAGATGTGTGTGTGTGCACGCTATATGCACAGGCACACAGACCCAGGCAGCAGTGCTGGTGCCCGGGGCATTGGGATGAGAGGGTTAACAGGGAAGGACTCAGTTGAGTCCATGATTCCCTCAAGAGACCCAGGTGTCCGGGGTGCCCCCTCCCAGTTCTGGGTCTGGGGCCAGTTGCAGTTCTTGGTTGTCACGTGGTTTCCCGGCTTATCTGGGCCAGGGGAGGAGCAAGGCTCTGAGTCAAAACTCTGCTCCAAGCCCTGGGTTAACCAGAAAGGAGCAGGCGGGTCTGAACTCCTCAGGTCCTCCAGCCATGAGGCTCCTCTGGGGGCTGATCTGGGCATCTTGCTTCTTCGCCTTGTCTCTGCAGAAGCCCAGGTCCTGGAGGCAGGATACGGAGAGCTTGAACAGGGCCAGGGCTGGTGAGGGGAGAGTGGGCTCAGAGGGTCTTGATTTGGGGGGAAGGCTGGAGGCTGGCTGTTGACTCGCACCTGTTCTTCCCAGGTTGCTCCTGTTTTCTCCTTCTGTGGTTCGCATAGGGGTCCCCCTGTCTGTGGCCGTGAAACTCCAGGATGCTCCTTCAGGACAGGTGGTGAGAGGATCTGTGTTCCTGAGGAACCCATCCCATGTTAATGAGCTCTGCTCCCCGAAGGTGGATTTCAGCCTCAGCTCAGACAGAGACTTCATACTCCTCAACGTCCCGGTACAGGCCTACTCCCTCCCGGTGCCACCCAGCGCCCCACCTCCTGTTCTCCTCTGTCTTCTTGGAAACATCTTTGTCTTCTCATCCCCCTGCTCCCTTCCTCCCCTCCCAGCCCTGTGTTTCTCTGTGTGTCAGTCTGTCTTTTCCCTTCTGCTCTCTCACCCACTCCCTCTCCCTCTCTTCCAGATCCCCCAGGAACAGGCCAGGGTCTGTCGCCTCCATCTGCTCCGCAGAGCCCCCGAGGTGCAGCTGATGGTGCAGTCCTCATGGCTAAGGGACTCTCTGTCCAAACAGACAGACATGCAGGGTGTCAACCTGTTGTTCTCCTCTCGCCGGGGGCACCTCTTTCTGCAGACGGACCAGCCCGTTTATAACCCTGGCCAGCAGGGTGAGTTGGCGCCAGGGCCTCCACCTTTCATGCCTTCCCAGCCACTTGAGTGAGATAACCTGAAGCCCCTCACAGGAAGGCTGCTTTGCAAACATTTGTTCTCCTTCCCTTCACTTTCTGGGAGGGGGTCCAGGGTCCACGGCCCACCCTCCCATGGCTCCTGCTCACCTCCTCATCCTCCATTTCCAGTTCGCTACCGAGTCTTTGCTCTGGATCAGAAGATGCGCCCGGCCACTGACATCCTCACGGTCACGGTGGAGGTGAGCCCCCGACCTCTGACCTTCCTAAGGGGCCAGGGTTGCTGAACTGGCCTGTGGCTGTGACCACTTTACTCCCATTGCAGAACTCTCAAGGCTTCCGCGTGCGGAAAAGGGAAGTGTTTGCTCCCTCCTCCATCTTCCAGGACAACTTTTTGATCCCAGACATCTCAGCGTGAGCATCTCTCCCTCAGACTGCTCCCTCCGACAATTCTCTAATTCCCACTTCCCCCAGCTGGCCAACTACAGCACATGGTCCAGTCCTGAGCTCCCTCAGCCCCTGGATCACCCCATAGTCTCTGGGTCACTGGCTGTCAGTGGGCCTCTTGCATGAATGGGTTTGAGTCTCTCCCTTGTCCGTCCTCAGGCCAGGAACATGGAAAATCTCAGCCCGATTCTCAGACAGCCTGGATTCTAATAGCAGCACCCAGTTTGAGGTGAAGAAATATGGTGAGAGCTAGAGATGGGAGGGACAAGTGCTCCTTGTCTGCAAGGAGGAAGGGGTGGAGCAGAGGTGGGGGGTGCAGGGCCAGGGAAGAGAGACGCGGCTGCCACAACCCCAAGGGGAGGATAATATTTTAAAGGTCCTTTCACTAGACTTTGATCTGCCCTCCCTTTGCCTTGGGTCAGTTCTCCCCAACTTTGAGGTGAAGATCATTCCTGAAAACCCCTACATCCTGACAACACCTGGCTTTCTTAGTGACATCCAAGTGATCATCCAGGCCAGGTAACTCCCCCTCGCACATGGTCCCTCACACTGGGCCTGATCCCAGGATGCCCCATGCAGCATGAATGTGCTGTGGAACCCCACTTCCCTCCCTTGCCCCAGCCCTCAGCCCCTCGTCTGAATCTCTCCTCGGTGGCAGGTACATCTACGGGAAGCCAGTGCAGGGGGTGGCATACGTGCGCTTTGGGCTCCTGGGTGAGGACGGTGAAAAGACTTTCCTGCGGGGCCTGGAGAGTCAGACCAAGGTAGGAAGGAGGGTTGAGGTGCGTGAGGTGGGTGAGGAGAGTGAGGCGGCGTGAGGAGGTGAGGTGGGAGACTCGAGTCTCATTCTCTGTCCTGTCTTCTTTGCCCCAGCTGGTGGATGGCCAGTGCCAAATTTCCCTGCAAAAGGCTGAGTTTCAGGGTGTGCTGGAGAAGCTTAATATTAGCACTGATGACCTCCCAGGGCTGCGCCTGTATGTTGCAGCAGCCGTTATTGAGTCTCCAGGTGAGTAGCTTCCCCTGATTATAACCCTGGACCCTCACCGCTGACCTCCGAGCTGACCCTCTGTTTCTAGCACCAACGCCACCCTGCTTCCCCTCGACTGGGACACAAAGTCAGGAAAGACCCAGAAGACTCTCTCTACAACTGCATTTCTGAGCTGTTTCTGGGAAAGGTGACCTTCCTACTGTCTCAATATATTTTATTCCACTCATCCATCCACGCATCCCTCCATCTATATCTCTGTCCAAAACACATCCTTCCATCCATCCATCAATCCATCCATCTATGTATCCATCATCCATAAGTCTATCAGCAGAGCTGTGTTATACACCATCTGTGTGCTGTTTCCTGTGTTGTCCTCAGGAAACATAGAGATGAGTAGGAGGCAGCTTGACCCTGAAAAGTTCAGCCTTGGTGGAGGGAAACACTAGAGTGCCCCTTCCCTGCCCCCAGCCCTCCTTTTCCTCTCTTCCCAGGTTTCTGTGTCCACCTCTCTCCACTCTGTATCTTGCAGGAGGAGAGATGGAGGAGGCAGAGCTCACGTCCTGGCGTTTCGTGTTATCTCCCTTCTCCCTGGATCTAAGCAAAACCAAGCAGCAGCTTATACCTGGGGTCCCCTTCCTGCTGCAGGTTTCTTCTGGAAGGGGGAGGATGAGCAGTGGGCGCCGGAGGTGGTGGGCAGGACGGGGCCGCGTCTCACTGACTGCACTCTTCCCTCTGCCCCTCCCTCATCTCCCTAGGCCCTGGTCCGTGACATGTCAGGCTCCCCAGCCTCTGGCATTCCCGTCAAAGTGTCTGCCAAGTTGTTTTCTGGATCGACTTCTAAAAACCGGGACTTTGAACAGAACACAGATGGGAGCGGCCAAGTCATCGTCTCCATTGGTGTTCCTCGGACCATCTCAGAAGTGCAGCTCTCAGTAGGACCCCACCCTCATGGGAATGAGGGGGCTAGGAGAGAAGGTTCCCAGGCTGGTAGGTAGAGGGGGGGAAGCTGGGTGCCTGTGCCCTTTCCATTGACCCTGCGACCTCTGCCCTCTCTCCAGGTGTCTGCAGGCTCCCCCTACCCTGCGGTAGGCAGTCTCACTGTGAAAGCACCCCTGTCCAGAAGCTCTGGGTTTTTGTCCATTGAGTGGCAGAATCCGCGACCTCTTAAAGTCGGAGAGACCCTTAACCTAAACCTGCGAGCCGTGGGCATCAGTGGGAGCTTCTCCTACTTCTACTACATGGTGCGCATGAGGGGCCACAGGGGGGACAGGGTGGGAGGGTCTCAAGAGGAAGGAGCCCTCAGGGTGGGTGGCAGCCTCAGGGCATGGGATGGGCAGTGAGGAGCACCCTGCTGTCCTCCAGATCGTGTCCCGGGGCCAGATCGTGTCTGTACATCGAGAGCCCAGGAGCCACTTGACCTCCATCTCCGTGTTTGTGGACCATCACCTGGTGCCCTCCTTCCACCTCGTGGCCTTCTACTATCACGGGGGTGTCCCGGTGGCCAACTCCCTGCGAGTGGACGTCCAGGCTGGAGGCTGTGAGGGGAAGGTAACTGGCATCGGAAGAGATGGGGTGTGTGTGTGTGCTGGGAGGATTAAGAGAGAAGACTGCATGACTGCAAATGGGGTGATTTAGTTTGGGGTGCACTGAGGATGCACAAGACTGAACGAGTTCTCCCCACCCCGACTGCCCCCCACCTGCCACCTCTGCCAGCTGGAGCTGAACGTGGACAGTTCCAAGGCGTATCGTCCTGGGGACACTGTGAAACTCAACCTGAAAACAGAGTCTCGAGCCCTGGTGGCCCTGGGAGCTGTGGACACGGCTCTGTATGCTGTGGGTGGCAAGTCCCACAAACCCCTCGACATGGTCAAGGTTGGTCAGGTCCTCTCTCTGATCCTCCCTTCCCTCCCAGGCTCAACCTCCTGCTGCCCGACCCCAGGCCAGCCACTAGAACTCACTTATCTGGACTGCTGCCACTCCTCCCTTGAGCCTTGGCCTCGGTTGCTTCTGTTTCCGCTCTCTGTGTCTCTCTCGTACTTGTGTGGACCCTGCCCTCTCACCTACAGCTGAGTATGCGATCGTGGCCACAGCCACTCTTGTCTCTGCAGCATCTCTGCCTTTTCTGGCCAGGTCTTCGAAGCTATGAACAGCTATGACCTTGGCTGTGGTCCCGGCGGTGGAGACACTGCCCCTCAAGTGTTCAAAGCAGCTGGTCTGGCCTTTTCTGATGGAGACCATCGGACTGAAATCAGAAAGAGTGAGGACAGAGGAGGAAGGGGAGTGGGTGGTGGGAGGATAAGGAGGAAGGAGGGGCCTGAAGGGGAAAGACAGGAAGGGGAGGGGTGGGAAGGGCTGGGCTGGGAGGGGAGACTCAGAGGGGAGGGGGAGGCCCTGCACCCTCCTGCTGACTGCAGTCCTGCTCTCTACCAGGTCTGAGCTGTCCCAAGGAGTCAAAGTCTAGGAAAAAGAGAAATGTGAACTTCCAAAAGGCGATTCATGAGAAACGTGAGTTGAGGGTGCCCATGTAATTCTCTAGGGCTTCCCTGGTGGCTCAGATGGTAAAGAATCTGCCTGCAATGCACGAGACCCGGGTTCAATCTCTGGGTTGGAAAGATCCCCTGAAGACGGGAATAGCTACCGGCTCCATTATTCTTGCCTGGAGAATTCCATGGACAGAGGAGCCTGGTGGGCTACAGTCTATGGGTCTCAGAGTTGGATACACCTGAGCGACTAAGGCATATGCAGTTCTCCACTTGGGCCCAAGGCTCGGGATGCAGGTCTGCCTGTTGGGTCCTCTGCTCCCGATTGAGCCCGTGCATGGCGTCCGGGCTAGTAATCCAGACACCACAGTTCTGGATTGAAAGGGGGCGGGGGGTGGTGCTCTGCTTTGACCACCCTCAAGTTCCTGGTCTCTCGGGGTGAGTCCTGGTGCATCTAGAGGTCGGGCTGGGGATGAGGCGTGCCTCAGGCTCACCCTCACCTGGTCCTGCAGTGGGCCAGTACACTTCCCCCGTCGCCAAGCGCTGCTGCCAGGACGGGCTGACACGGCTGCCCATGACCCGCACCTGTGAGCAGCGGGCGGCCCGGGTGCAGCAGCCGGCCTGCCGCGAGCCCTTCCTGTCCTGCTGCCAGTTTGCCGAGAGCCTGCGCAAGAAGGCCCGGACCAGGGGCCAGGTGGGCCTGGCCCGAGGTGAGGGGCTGGGTGTCCGGGGCAGTGGCCGGGGCCCCTGGAGGGTCAGGACGGCCCCCTCCTCACCACCCTCCACGGTGTGCCCCCGCAGCCATGGAGCTCCTGCAGGAGGAGGACCTGATCGAAGAGGATGACATCCCCGTGCGCAGCTTCTTCCCCGAGAACTGGCTTTGGAAAGTGGAAGAAGTGGACCGCTTCTCCCAGTGAGGGCGCGCGTGGGGCCTGGCCTTGTCTCTGGGCAGTGTCGGGGTCCTGCCCAGCGTGGGACCCAGCTTCTCACCTTTCCCACTGCAGATTGCGACTGCTGCTCCCGGACTCTCTGACCACGTGGGAGATCCACGGCGTGAGCCTGTCCAAAACCACAGGTGCCGTCACCCTGCCTGGGCCCTGGGCCTCCCTTTTCCAGGCTCCCTGGTTGAGGCTCCCTGCTTGGTCCTTAGCTCTTGGTACAGGAAGGAGGGGCAGAGACCTGGAGATGTCTGCATGCTGAGCATGGGGCCTGAAGCCAGAGAGCAGCGGCAGGCAGGGGATGGGTTGGAAGTGGGGGGACCAGGGGCGGGCGTTGCCCCTCACTGCTGGGGTCCCCTGTGTGTGATTCCCCCCAGGCTTCTCATATGTGCCCTTGATCCATCAGGCTTGTGTGTGGCCACCCCGGCCCGACTCCGAGTGTTCCGTGAATTCCACATGCACCTCCGCCTGCCGGTCTCTGTCCGCCGCTTTGAGCAGCTCGAGCTGCGGCCTGTCCTCTACAACTACCTAGATAGCGATCTGACTGTGAGGCCCCTTGGCGGCTGTGCGCACGGTGGTGGCGGGGGACTGGGGCAGGTGAGGGTGGGGAGCCTAACTGGGCTGGGACTCTGGCCCTCCCCGTCTTCCTGCCCCCAGGTGAGCGTCCACGTGTCCCCAGTGGAGGGGCTGTGCCTGGCCGGGGGTGGAGGGCTCGCCCAGCAGGTGCAGGTGCCCGCGGGCTCTGCCCGGCCCGTTGGCTTCTCTGTGGTGCCCATCGCAGCTGCTGCCGTGTCCCTGAAGGTGGTGGCTCGAGGATCCTTTGATTTCCCTGTGGGGGACGCAATATCTAAGATTCTACAAGTCGAGGTGAATGGCACACCCCTGAATCTAGGTCCCCAGCTCCCAGATTCATCCCCTGCTCTGGCCCTCTCCCTGAAACAGCGCTGAGGCCACCCCCCAAACCCAATGCTTTGGTCCATTGCACTTTCCACAATCCTGGCCCCACTGTGTCCCTGAAGTTCCAACTGCAAGTCCTGAGGAGTGTGCGCTGGGCGGGGCAGGCTGTAGCATATGTGATCTCTCACAGCTCTTTTTCTCCTCCACAGAGAGAAGGGGCCCTTCACAGGGAGGAGATGGTCTATGAACTCAACCCCCTGGGTGAGTGACCTCCACTCACAGACAGCAGTGTCCTGGGGTGGGAGGGGACAGAGGGCGTGGGCAGCAGGACAGACCGCTGACTCCCCTCATCTTCCCAGATCCCCGAGGCCGGACCTTGGAAATTCCTGGCAACTCTGATCCCAATATTATCCCTGAAGGAGATTTCAAGAGTTTCGTCAGAGTCACAGGTGGGTGTGTCCTCCAGTCCCTTCCCAGGGGCCTCTCTTGGATTCATGGGAAACCTGGGAATTTCTGTTTGATCCTGAGACTCCATGACCCTCCCACCCTGGCCCCCTGACCTGCTCTCTGACCCTCCATCCTGTCCCTCCCCATAGCCTCGGATCCACTGGAAGCACTGGGCTCTGAGGGGGCCTTGTCACCAGGAGGCCTGGCATCCCTCCTGAGGCTTCCCCAAGGCTGCGGGGAACAAACCATGACCCTGTTGGCTCCAACACTGGCTGCTTCCCGCTACCTGGACATGACGGAGCAGTGGAGCATGCTGCCCCCTGAGACCAAGGACCGCGCCGTGGATCTCATCCAGAAAGGTTCTGAGTGTAGCGACAAGCAGGACTGGGGGCCAGAAGAGGGCAATTAATGGAAGCTGGGCAGCCCGGGTGGTCAGAGCAGGGAAGAGAGATGCGGTCCCCAGTGGAAATATTGAGCGTGGCCTGGCCACAGCAGTGGGGGAGTTGGTGTGACCTCAGCTGCCTCTCCCCTCCAAGGCTACACGCGGATCCAGGAGTTTCGAAAAAGAGATGGTTCCTACGGGGCTTGGTTACATCGGGACAGTAGCACCTGGTGAGTTTGGGGGAGTGTCCTTGGTGTATGGGAGGGGCCACAGCTGGTGGGGGCAGAGCCAGCTATTATGGGAGAGCAAATAGGAACCCCAGTAGTGGTCCAATGTCCCCTGTAGCGTCTAGTGGATATCTCAAGCCATGCCTTCCTCCCTTCTAGGCTCACGGCCTTTGTGCTGAAGATACTGAGTTTGGCCCAGGATCAGGTAGGCGGCTCACCTGAAAAGCTGCAGGAGACAGCCATGTGGCTGCTGTCCCAGCAACGGGATGATGGCTCATTCCATGATCCCTTTCCAGTAATGGATAGGAGCATGCAGGTATGGGGCTGGGAGACTGGGCCAAGGGTACAGGAGGGAAGAGTCACCCTGCCCCTCCCCACTCCCGGTTGATCCCCCTATTCTTCCTACTACAACCAGGGAGGCTTAGTAGGAAGTGATGAGACTGTGGCGCTCACCGCCTTCGTGGTCATCGCCCTTCACCACGGGCTGGCGGTCTTCCCAGAGAAAAATTCTGAGCAGTTGAGGAGAGTGGTAAGGCAGCTATGTGTCTGCTCTTTGCTGATGCCCTTTCCCGTCAGGAGCCCAGTCCACAGACCTCTCCCCCACACACACTTTCTTCCAGGAAAATTCCATCTCAAGAGCAAACACCTTCTTGGGGGCGAAAGCAACCTCTGGGCTCCTGGGTGCCCACGCCTCCGCCATCACGGCCTACGCCCTGTCGCTGACCGAGGCCCCTGAGGACCTGCGGAGAGCTGCCCACAACAACCTGATGGCCATGGCCAAGGACATCGGTGGTGAGGGGGTCCTGGCAGTGGTCCTGAGGCTTGGGAGAGCTTGAGATCCCTGAGCATGTCCAAAGGGAGAAACAGAATGAATGGAGGCCCTCGGAGGGAATCAGAGCATAAGCGGGGGTGATTGGGAAATCAGGAGAGACTAAAGGGGGGGCGTCAAAGGGCCAGACATCTAAGATCCTCCCCTGTTCACCTGTGGGTCTCCTTTCACTCCAGATAAGCTGTACTGGGGCTCAGTCACCACTTCTCCAAGCAACGTCCTGTCACCCACTCTGGCTCCACACAGCCCAGCAGACCCCATTCCCCAGGCTCCGGCCCTGTGGATTGAAACCACGGCCTACGGCCTGCTACACCTGCTGCTATGGGAGGGCAAGGCTGAGTTGGCCGACCAGGCTGCATCCTGGCTGACCCGCCAGGGCAGCTTCCAAGGGGGATTCCGCAGCACCCAGGTAGGGGCTGTCCTGGGGTTCTAGGGTGGCTGGTCCTGAGCCCAAGTACCTGAGTCCCGGCCCATTTGCCCCAGGACACTGTTGTGGCTCTGGACGCCCTGTCTGCGTACTGGATTGCGTCCCACACCACCGAGGAGAAGGGGCTCAACGTGACCCTGAGCTCCTTGGGCCGCAGTGGGCTCAAGTCCCACGTGTTGCAGCTGACCAACCACCAAGTCCACAGGCTGGAGGAGGAGCTGCAGGTGAACCGTGCCCTCACCTGGGTGACCGGGACACCTGGGCCTCCCTCGGCCAGGCCAGAAGCCATCCCCTCTTCCTCACCCCTGCTGAATCCCTATGGCCCCTCTTTCTGATAACTGTGGGAAGACTTACTGGCTCTGTGAGCTGTAGCAAGTCACACAACCTCTGAGATTCATTGATCTGATGTAAAAATGATCCATGCAGAATCTACAGAGGGTTTAGGAGATGGTGGAGAGAGAATGCAGGTGAAGGTAGAAAGTGTTGAAAAGAGAGGTGGGGAGAGGAGGTGGAGTTATTTTGGTGGAGGAGGTAAGTTGAAGCAACAGTGTGCCCTTCTGACATCTCTTTCCCTTTTGTGCTTGTGAAAGTTTTCCCTGGGAAGCAAGATTAACGTGGAGGTGAGAGGAAACAGCAAAGGAACCTTGAAGGTGAGAGCTAGTGGCACTGGGCAGGCAGGCCCATCAGGGTGAAGCCGGGGTGTTGAGTGGGAGACCTGCAGGCAGAGCTCATGGTCTGGGAAGGAGGAAGAGGCCCCTGGGTTGCCGTTCCCTGTGACTGTCCTGGGCAGGTGCCCCTCACTCTGCTCTCCACTCTTTCTAGGCACCTGTGGTCCCCTTCAGCCCTCAGTGCTGATGCTCAAACACTTGGCCCCTCAAGCCAAGCGTCTCCCCTGAGCTCTGAGCATCTCTGACGTGGTTGAGCCCCAAACCTTCTCTTCCTCCTGTGTCTCTTGTCTGGCTGACAGAGTCCATCCCTGCAGGAGCACAGCTGCCACTCCTGGGGCCATCTTAGCGGCCCCCACCATACTAAGCCTTGCCTTATGACCCGGGAGACTTCTCTGTCTTCATCCCAGCTCTGTCCACCTCCCCAGTAACTCCTCCTCTGCTTTCTCTCCAGCCGTGCCCAAATCCAGTGTAACTCCTCCTCTGCTTTCTCCCCAGCCCCGCCCACCTCCCCAGTAACTCCTCCTCTGCGTTCTCTTCAGCCCAGCCCACCTCAGTAACTCCTCATGTTCTTTCCCCCGACTCCCACTGACCTCCCCAGTAACTCCTCTGCTTTCTCTCCAGCCGTGCCCAAATCCAGTGTAACTCCTCCTCTGCTTTCTCTCCAGTCGCACCCGCCTCCCCAGTAACTCCGCGTGTGCTTACTCCCCAGCCCCGCCCACCTCCCCAGTACCTCCGCCTCTGTTTTCGCCTCAGCCCCGCCCACCTCCCTAGTGGGACAGATCCTCCCATGTACACACATATCTTAGCTTTGAATGACCTCCAGGATCTTCTTGTCCCACATGACAAACTCATTTTCCTCTTTCAAGCCTAGGCCAGGAGCATTTCCTGAACTTTCCATTAAAGCCTCTCTGGTGCTTCTGTACAATGCTTGCCCCCGTGCCAGGACCCTGCACCCCCTACTCACCCAACACCTGAGTCCATTTGTATTTCTGGACAGGTCCAGGGGCAGGATGGGAAAGGGCAGAAGGCCTCAAAGCTCTTAGCCCAGGAGCTAAGGGATCCAGAGCCCTTCCATGTGGCTCTGCAGAGAGGTCTGTGGCCCTAAGTGTCCGCATGTCCTCTTCCCAACCCCTGATGAACCAGGTCCTTCGCAGCTACAACGTCATGGACATGACGAACACGACCTGCCAGGATCTTCAGATTGAAGTGACGGTCATGGGCCACGTCGAGTACACGAGTGAGTGTTGGGGTCACAGGCTGTGGGTCTCTGAGGGGTGGTGCCAGGGCTGAGCCACAGTGCTGTCCCCTCGCAGTGGAGGCGGAGGAGGACTACCAGGACTACGAGTATGAGGACTTGCTAGCCGGGGATGACCCCGAGGCCCACTCCCGGCCCGTGACACCCCTGCAGCTATTTGACGGTCGGAGGAACCGCCGGAGGAGGGAGGCCCCCAAGGCAGCTGAGGAGCGGGAATCCAGGGTGCAGTACACTGTGTGCATCTGGTGAGCCCTGGGGTGGCCCTGGGCGTGTGGGTGCTGCCGGGCTGGGAGAGGGAGGCAGGGCCGAGGTTGGGGCTGGGTGTCTGCAGCCTGGCACCAGGTGGGGGGCGACCCAGACAACAGGCACATGTCTCCACAGGCGGACTGGCAAGGTGGGGCTGTCAGGCATGGCCATTGCGGACATCACCCTCCTGAGTGGATTCCACGCCCTGCGGGCTGACCTGGAGAAGGTGTGACCAGCCACCCAGAGGGGCCGCCTGTGCCCCAGGAGCCCTGCCCCATCCCCGCAGCAGCCCCAGCTGCTGAGCCCTGTCACGTGCAGGCGGCCGGGGGCTTTCTCCTTGTGACTCCCGGCTCCCGTTCCCCACAGCTGACCTCCCTCTCCGACCGTTACGTGAGCCACTTTGAGACCGAGGGTCCCCACATCCTGCTGTACTTCGACTCGGTGAGCAAGGAGGGTGACAGAGGGGCGCACAGCTGGCACTGGGTTTCCTGAGCTCGTGTTAGGAGGATTCCCAGGAGGCAGGTGTATCAGCAGCTACTGCTCTGGGAGAGACCTTGTGGAGTGAGCAGGAAGGCAGGACAGGAGGGGGTCGGAGCCTTGGCCAGGGAGGTTCCCCGCTGCCTGCAGGGAGGCGGGGCTGAGCCCCTTCGGTGGCTTTGGGCCCAGTGCCAGTCAGCCGGGGAGGGCTTGAGAGAGCGCCTTTCTTAAATTTGAATTTATTCCTCGTGAGGGACGGCTTTTTGTTGTTGAATTTCCCGTTTTGATATTCAAGTGTGTTTTGTTTTTGTTTTTATAATGATGGTGGACCCAGAAGAGTTGTTGTTTTTCTTTCCCATGGCCAAATTTGACTAACACACAGTTATCAACTCTCTGATGGCCCTCCAAAATTTTTTTGAATATTTATTGTAACCTTTGGAGAGAAATGTGAAAAAGGCGTGTTAATACTGTGATACCATTCGCCATGTGTCTGTGGGTCGGGGAGGCCCTCCCTGCCCAGTGTGTGCAGAGGGGACAGACCCTGTTGGCTAGAGAAGCCAGGCAGAGGAGTCTGGTTGAAGAAAATGAGGAAGATGTCAAGTCAGGGAGCTCACCGTGCAGCTTAGGAAGGAAACTCGTGTGCGATACCAGGCTGGACTGGAGCAGCGTGGCCATGAGGAGAGGGATCAGGGCCTACACGAGTGGCGGGTCAGAGAGGACGGCAGAGGGCTAGCACTTGGTGGTACCTAGGAGACAAGTGAGGCCTTAGTTGTATCAGTGAAGCTATGGAGGGGGTGAGTGGGTTTGGAGGGCAGGCAGTGGGAATTGGGAGAGTTTAATACATCTTGTAAAAATCCCAATACAAGAAGCAGGCTGAACATTTGGTTCAGGAGCCACGCGCCTGCAGTTTGGGGAGCGGTGAGACTGCCCCAGGAGAGCACAGAGAAGGGGAAGGGCCTGCACTGGGGCCTGTGCCTCCGTGAGGGACCAGCAGGAAGGTGAGAAATGACCAGGTCAGAATCAGGGGTGGTCTGGAAGCTAGCCCTGAGGGTAGGGAGAGGTTTGTGAAGATGTGTCCATGAAGTGAGCCTCTGTGAAGCCGCTCAGGGCCCCGGAGATGGGTGAGGTCACCATGTGGGCAGTGAAGTCAGCAGAGACCTTGGGGAGCAGTTTTTAGAAATCCCGAGGCTGGAAGGTAACAAATGGTGAAGGACACGGAAGATAAGATCGACCGGAACCAAACAGGCAAGCAAATCCATCATAGCGGTCTGCAGGGCCCAGAGGTGGGTCCCTGACTTCCCTCCACCCATCGCCCCCCATGGCAGGTCCCCACCTCCCGGGAGTGTGTGGGCTTTGGAGCTGTGCAGGAGGTGCCCGTGGGGCTGGTACAGCCGGCCAGTGCCATCCTGTATGACTACTACAACCCTGGTGAGACGTCGGGGACTCTCGGGAGGGTGGGGATAGGTGGCAGTGAGGGTGGTAAGGGAGTCCTGTGGGTCCATGGGACTGGGGAGGCAAGGAGAGGCGAGTGCCCTAATGAACGCCCCTCTCTGCTTTTCTCTAGAGCACAAGTGTTCTGTGTTTTATGGGGCACCACGTAAGAGCAAACTCTTGTCCACGTTGTGCTCTGCGGATGTCTGCCAGTGTGCTGAGGGTGAGACACTGGGCCGGGGATCAGGGGTGGGAAGGCGGCGTGGCTGGGGCCTACACGGTCTCACCTGGGCCCCTGACTTCAGGGAAGTGCCCTCGACAGCGCCGGGCCCTGGAGCGTGGGCAGCAGGACTTGGAGGGTTACCGGATGAAATTCGCCTGCTACTCTCCCCGAGTGGACTATGGTCAGTCTTCCCGCCCGGGCCCTGGCCCTGGCCCTGGCCCTGGCCCTGACCCCCCCTCAAGGTCTCTTAGATTTGGCCTGCGCCTCTCAGGCCCATGGGCAGCCTTGTCACTCTGCACTGACCTCCCATCCTCTTAGCCTCGGGATAACTAACCTTCCCTCCCTTCTCCTAAACCCCCCACAGGCTTCCAGGTTAAGGTTCTCCGAGAAGACAGCAGGGCTGCTTTCCGCCTCTTTGAGACCCGTATCACCCAAGTCCTGCATTTCAGTAAGAGGAGGACAATAAGTGGGCAGGGCCGGGGGGCATACTGGGGAGCTGAGGTCTGGCTTTGGGGCCTTGGTGCCTGGAGGAGTGAAAATGCAGCCAGTCCGAGCTCAAAGCCCCTCAGCCTCTTAGAAGCCCTGGGCTTGTCCACAGACAGGAATGCAGTCCCACCTGCCCGCTGGGAGTGGTGAGGGTCAAATGGAGGCTCAGCGCAAAGCCCCCCGGCCCCCTGCTGTCCCACCCCTCCTCTTCCCCTCGAATGACTCTGTGGACCTTCACCCCTCAGCCAAGGATGCCAGGGCCACCGCTGATCAGACCAGAAACTTCCTGGTCCGAGCCTCTTGCCGCCTTCAGTTGGAACCTGGGAAAGAATATCTGATCATGGGTCTGGATGGGGCCACTTACGACCTCAAGGGAGAGTGAGTTCTTGGGACCCCTCAGTCTTCTTCTCTGCCCACGCCTCTCAAGGGAAACTGTCCCCTGTGCCCTCAGAAGCCAGGTGCCTCAGGGTCTGCCTCTGACCCTCCGCTGACCTCTGCTCACTGCCCCTTTGCCTGCAGCCCCCAGTACTTGCTGGACTCGAACAGCTGGATTGAGGAGATGCCCTCTGAGCGCATGTGCCAGAGCACCCGCCATCGGACACCCTGTGCCCAGCTCAACAGCTTCCTCCAGGAGTATGGCACACAGGGCTGCCAGGTGTGAGGGTGCTCTCCCAGCTTCCCCAGGACGAGCCAGAGCTGCGAAAGATGGTGCCTGGACTCCTGCTGTGCCGGGTACCCTGAACAGAGCCCTAGGCAAAACCAGGGACTCAATAAAAGCCTTTGGTGGCAAAGTGTCTGTGTGTGTCTCCAGGACAGAGACCAGTATCCCCACCACCTGCTCCAGGTTCTAGGGGGCCTAGGTCAGGGTTGGCTTCATCTAAGGCTCCCAGAGCCTGGGTGATCCTTGCAGTGTCCAGCTCTGCCTGAATCCCCTCCTCCCCAAGACAACCCCTTGGGAGCTTGGTGCCACATAGTGACCATGGTGGGCAGCTGACCCTGCGCTCTGAGGATCCCGTGTCCACACTAAAACCTCCCTTTTACTCTACCTGCAGGGCACTCCCTGTGCCTGGCAGCCTGTCACCGGGGCCTCAGGCTGGGGGCTGCACACCAGGCACCTCAGCCTTCTGCTTCGTGAGCAGCTCCCCAGCCACGTGTCCCCCACTGTGGTCATGCATGCGGCACTTCTGGGATCTTGCTTCTAACTGAGACCTGCTCTTGTGAAAGCCCATTTGACACTGGATCCCTTTATCAGCAGTATTACGTAACTTTCCCAGAAATGTGCAATCATCAGGTCCGATGATGTCTTCATCCAGATACTGATTTCAAACAGACCAAAAGGCCGACTTTGGTGTTTCTTAATACTCTGAGGGAACCGCTGTTCTCCGGGGTCAACCCTCCCCACATGCCTGCCTAGCTCTCCCCCATTATGGCAGCACCTCTTGGGTCTTCAGGGCTAACCTAGAAATTCATCTAGAGGAATGTGCCAAGGTCATTTTTGAGGGAAACTGAGCTAACTCAGCAGCCTGCCATTCAGTCATTCAACAGGAATTGTGGAGCTCTCACTCCAGGCCATGCCCTGCTCCAGGTCCCCATCTTCTGTGAATGGTGTGAGATCAGGGAGCTGCATGGTTCTGTGGGGCCTCTGACCAGTCTGGGTGCATGTGAGAAGTGGGCTGGGGAGATGACCTGTAAGTTGGACTCGGCAGGCTGAAAAGTCAAGCAAAGGGAGTAGGAGTAGATGAGGGTATTTGAGGCAGAAGAAAGAACATAAAAGGCCCCAAGGCTGGAGGCAGGACAGCACTTTTGGGGGCATCGCATATCATTTATCTTGTTTGGAATTAGGATTTGGAGGTGGTATGGAAGAGACGGAGTTGGCAAGGTACACGGTGTCCGTTATGAAGCGGTGTTCACAAGCAGGTCAGCAGTCCAGGTCACTCTCCATTCGAACAGAGTCCCCTCCCATTCCATGAAACTCTGAGTAGTTCTGACCTGGGAATTCCCTGGTGGCCCAGTGACTATGACTTTGCGCTACCAGTGCAAGGGGTCCAGGTTTGATCTAATTCCTACATGCCACAAATAAGAGCCTCAGCTGAAAAAAAAAAAAAATCCCTCATGCTGCACCTGCAGATCTAAGATTCCCAATGCTGCAACTAAGATCATGCGTAACCAAATAAGTTAATATTTTTTTACAAAAGCGTTCTGACCTTCCTCAGTGTTTCAGAGGCTTCTTAGGGCTATTGTCTACATGGCCTGGTCATTGCCCATCAGATGTCTCCTGAAATCCGGTCAGCATGGTGGTGGCATAAAGCCACGTATGAGAGTCAAATTTTCAGCTATAGTTGTGGCAAGACAAGATCTAGGGCCTGAGGTCAACTATGAGGAAGGAGCTGCCCAATCCCAGAAATCCAATGTTTTCTCCCTTCCAGGCCTGGGCCTGGGTCCAGGCTGAGCTGAACCTCTCCCATCAGGACCCAGCAGTGAACTCTTTAGGCTAGTTGGCACCACAGCTGGGATCTTGACCCAGGCTCTCTGGTGGCAGAGTCTTGCTCTGATTAAAGCTTTGAGGTCAGTTGGCAGAGAAAGGATGGGGTATTGGGGGATGTGTGGGCTCAGGTCAGCTCTAAGCCCTCACCCCACCTCCTCGGTGCCCCAGCCTCCCACCGAGTCCTGCCACCCCTCTTTAGCATGCTACTGCTACTGCTGCTAACTCACTTCAGTCGGGTCCGACACTGTGTGACCCCATAGACGGTGGGCTGCCTATCCCCCATCCCTGGGATTCTCCAGGCAAGAACACTGGAGTGGGTTGCCATTTCCTTCTCCAATGCAGGAAAGTGAAAAGCAAAAGTGAAGTCGGTCAGTTGTGTCCAACTCTTAGTGACCCCATGGACTGCAGCCTACCAGGCTCCTCTGTCCATGGGATTTTCCAGGCAAGAGTACTGGGGTGGGGTGCCATTGCCTTCTCCGCTCTTTAGCATGACCTCTCCTTTAAGTCCTTCAACTGCCCCCTCACCTGCACCAGTGGCCCCTGATAGCCCTACTTAGTCCACTGGGACCCCACCCCTCATGGCAACAGCTCCCTGAAGAGGGCTGGGCCCCTGATCCCAGCTGTGGCTATCAAGTTCCTTCCTGAGGACTTTGGAATCCATGGGGGCATGTTTGATCACACCATTACAGCCTTTTTGTCCTGGGGCTAGACCTGTATTCTGTGGAGTCTAACCTTGAAAGCAGTTCTGTGCCGCCTGCACCTGGGAGCACAAGCAGCTTGACTGCAGACAGAGAGGAGGGAGGGGACTTCCCTGGTGGTCCAGTGGTTAAGAATCCACCTGCCAATGAAAAAAACGGGTTGGATCCCTGGTCTGGGAAGATCACATGCCGTGAAGCAACCAGGCCTGTGGGCCCCCACGACTGAGCCCGAGTTCTAGAGCCCATGAGCCTCAATTGCTGAAGCCCACATGCCTGGGTGTCACAACTAGAGAGTACCCTCTGCTCGCCGCAATTAGAGAAAGCGCAGGCATGGCAATACAGGCCCAGTGCAGCCAAGATTAATAAACAAACGAAAGAGGAGGAACGAAGAGTGAGGAAGCAGCCATGTCTCTAGGGCTCTTTAGTTCACAATCCCTGACTTTCCAAGGCCAAGAAGGTCCCTTCTACTTGCCTGCTCTGGATTCTGTGAGATATCCCTCTATTTGTAGAACAATTCTTACTTTTAGCTCAAACTAGCTCAAGTGGGTCTCTTTTCCTTGCAACCAAAGATCGTCAGGTAGAGGGTAAGAGCTCCAAACTGGGGAAACATTTAATTCTTCATCTTCAAGTTTTGAGAATAAAAAGAGGCAATATTACTGATGACATTTGGACTATAGGTATAAACTGGGATAACACATGCAAACCGGGACATGTGGTTCCCCTATCTGTAAGTTAAAAGAAAAACACACAGATCATTCTCATCTCATTTTGTGCTTCAAAGGCCATCTGGGAGGGCATATTAGGCGTGGGTTGTCATTCTTCTCTCTGAGACAAACCCGTGGCAGGAAGCTGGTCCAAGGTGGTGGTGGGGGTGGGGTGGGGCTGGGGTGGAGGTGGGAGAGGGCTCATGGACACGTTTTCCTGAACGGTTGACAGAAAGCTGATTCTGGCTGTTGAAGAAGGTCAGGGTTGTGTTTCCTTTCCTTTCTTCTTGATAGATGAATGGGAAAAGGCCTGCTCTTTGATATTGGATTTTCCAAGGCCAAGAGATTCGATGCCATTCCAGGAATGTACTGTTTTGTGGGCGGGACAGTGGGCAAGGACCTGAGGGAAGGAGTCGAGGGAGGCTTCAGAACAGCTCAAGTAGCCAGATGGCTGGAGGTGTGGAGAGCTATAAGTGGCGGGGCCGGGGCCTCTGCCTGGGTCTCCAGCCATGGTCCTCGCAGGGCTGCTGCTGCTGCTCACCCTGCTAGCTGGCGCTCACCTGCTATGGGGCCGGTGGAAGCTCAGAAACCTCCACCTCCCACCTCTGGTCCCCGGCTTCCTGCACCTGCTGCAGCCCAACCTCCCCATCCATCTGCTGAGCCTGACTCAGAAACTCGGGCCTGTCTACAGGCTTCGCCTTGGGCTGCAAGGTGAGGGTCTGCCTCCTTCCTGGCCCACAACAGTGAGGAGGGTTGGGGGTGTGCTTTCCTGCTGACTTCCTGCTTTTCCTACCACTCTCCCCGCCAGAGGTGGTGGTGCTGAACTCCAAGAGGACCATTGAGGAGGCTATGATCAGGAAGTGGGTGGACTTTGCCGGCAGACCCCAGATACCATCCTGTAAGGGGTTGCTTGAGGGGAGAAGCAGGGCTTTGGGAAGCAGGGGAGGTTCAGGCCTGTGGCTTCCTTGGTCAAGTCGACCCTCCCACCCCCAACCCCTACTCGCAGACAAGTTGGTGTCTCAGCGCTGCCAGGACATCTCTCTGGGGGACTACTCTCTGCTCTGGAAGGCCCACAAGAAACTCACCCGCTCAGCCTTGCTGCTGGGCACCCGCAGCTCCATGGAGCCCTGGGTGGACCAGCTGACCCAGGAGTTCTGCGAGGTGAGCCTGGACTCCCACAGTTAGCCCAGGTCAGCTTCACCCTCCTGGAAGGCCCTCTATTTTTTTTCCACTTATATTACCCAAAGCATGTGGCATCTAGTTCCCTCACCAAGGATCGAACCTGGGCCCCCTGCATTAGGAGCAGAGAATTCAGCCTCTCGACCACCAGGGACATACCAGGTCCCTCCCTATTTAGTTCATGCTCTTTCTCTTCAGCGCATGAGAGTCCAGGCCGGTGCCCCCGTGACCATCCAGAAGGAATTCTCTCTGCTTACCTGCAGCATCATCTGTTACCTCACTTTTGGAAACAAGGTCAAGGCTCTCTTGCCCTCCCATATGCCTGCCCCCCTCCCCCCACCCCCCGCAACCCCTCCCTGATCCTCTCCTGGTTCTGCACTGAAAGGATGTCCTTCTTTTCTGGCAGGAGGACACCTTAGTACATGCCTTTCACGACTGTGTTCAGGACTTGATGAAGACCTGGGACCACTGGTCCATCCAGATTTTGGACATGGTTCCTTTTCTCAGGGTGAGGAGGCGCAGCCCCGACATGCCTGGTCCTGGGAGAAAGGGTGGGGATGGGGAACAGGCTTCCTTGCCAGCAGCTACACCTTCTTACTCTCTGCCCCAGTTCTTCCCCAACCCTGGGCTCTGGAGGCTGAAGCAGGCCATAGAGAACAGGGACCACATGGTGGAGAAGCAGCTGACGCGCCACAAGGTGGGAATCGTGCGTGGACCGGGGTCCTCCTCGGTTGGCAGCGGTGACGCTACTGGCCAGAGCCAGGCAGCTTCTGGGCCATCCCTGTGGTCCTGGACCCATGGCACCCTCTAAACACTCTCCCCAAGCCAGGCACTCAGGCCAGCTGGTCCTCCCCTCCCCAGGAGAGCATGGTGGCCGGCCAGTGGAGGGATATGACGGACTACATGCTCCAGGGGGTAGGGAGGCAAAGAGTAGAAGAGGGCCCGGGACAGCTCCTGGAAGGACACGTGCACATGTCTGTGGTGGACCTTTTCATCGGGGGCACTGAAACCACGGCGAGCACCCTCTCCTGGGCTGTGGCGTTCCTACTTCACCACCCCGAGGTATGCCCTGGAGGAGGCAAAGGGATCCTTCCTGGCAGCCTGGCCAGGGTGGTGGGAACCTAGCTCACTGGTGGCGATGCAGGCTGTGTTGTGGGGTGTAGGACTGGGTGGGTCAGTGGGGTTTGCCTGGGTTCTTCTACTCGGCACATAGTTTCATGTGAGTTCCTCCAGGGAATGGTGAAAGTTTCGGCTTCCCTAGTGGCTCAGATGGTAAAGCATCTGCCTGTAATGCAGGAGACCTAGGTTGGACCCCTGGCTGGGAAAGATGCCCTGAAGAAGAGAATGGCAACCCATTCTAGTACTCTTGCCTGGAGAATTCCATGGACAGAGGAGTCTGGAGGGTTACAGTCCATGAGTTTGCAAAGAGTGGGACATGATGAGTGACTGACTCACACACACACACACACACACACACACACACACACACACACACATATACATAGAGACACACATGGTGGAGGTTGGCAGCTGGGGGCTGGCCAGTGACAGGATTGGGGCTCCATTTCCCAGATTCAGCGCCGCCTTCAGGAGGAGTTGGATCGCGAGCTGGGCCCCGGAGCCTCATGCTCCCGAGTCACTTACAAGGACCGCGCTCGGCTGCCTCTGCTCAACGCCACCATCGCGGAGGTGCTGCGCCTGCGGCCGGTCGTGCCCCTGGCCTTGCCTCACCGCACCACGCGGCCTAGCAGGTGACTTCGGAGGCCTAGGGATGAACGGCCAAGGCCCCAGCGGGGCCTCGGCGGGCCTCTAACTTAACCCTAACCCTCAGCATCTTCGGCTACGACATCCCTGAGGGCATGGTCGTTATCCCCAACCTCCAAGGTGCCCACCTGGACGAGACCGTCTGGGAGCAGCCGCACGAGTTCCGGCCGGGTGTGTGGCGGGGCGGGTGCCCGCGATCGGAGCGGGGGTCGGGGGGCGGGGGGCGGGTGCCGGGCGTGGGGGGGCGGGGGCGGGGGCGTGGCGGCGCAGCGGGGGCCGGAGGCCGGCAGCCCCTGAGACCCGGATCGGTCCTTCCGCCCGCCCGCAGACCGCTTCCTGGAGCCGGGCGCGAACCCCAGCGCGCTGGCATTTGGCTGCGGGGCGCGCGTGTGCCTGGGCGAGTCGCTGGCGCGCCTGGAGCTCTTCGTGGTGCTCCTGCGACTGCTGCAGGCCTTCACGCTGCTGCCGCCGCCCGTGGGCGCCCTGCCGTCGCTGCAGCCGGATCCCTACTGCGGTGTCAACCTCAAGGTCCAGCCTTTCCAGGTGCGGCTGCAGCCCCGGGGGGTGGAGGCCGGGGCCTGGGAGAGCGCCAGTGCCCAGTGATGGGGGAGGAGTGGGTGGGAGGACTCGGCCAGTCACGTGCCTCGGTGTCTCCTTTTATTGCTCCCGTACAAACCCTTGCCCTCCCCCCTGTAAACATGGTGCTGTGAGATCGCGGGTGGAGAAGGCTTCCGCTGGTGGCTTGATGGTCAAGGTGGCCCCTGGCTCTTCTCTCGGCGCAACCCCTCAGTGCTCGGCAGTCATGGTGGGGCGCTGGAGGGGTGAGCGGCGGCTCAGCCTCCCCTGCCCAGGGGCCGGTAGCTTCTTGGTCTCAGCTTCATTTCCGTGAAGGGCACTGAGAAATCGAAGCCCTTCCAGTAGTACCAGCTCACTCCCTGGGAAGGGGGTTGTTGGGAGAGAGTATTAGACGTTCAGCTCCCACCTGCCCTCCCCTCTGGGGAGATGGTTCCAGAAATCAACCAGCCATTCTCCCTGACTCCCCTTTTCCTTTTAAACCCTCAACTGCAAAGGACTAAAGCAGAATCCTGAGCCGTCCCTTTACATCCAATAAATCATCTCCTCCTCAAGATAACTTGGTGAGATTGACATTGTTCCATTTCACAGGCGAGAGCCCTGAAGCGCTGAGCCATTCAGTAACTTATCACACTGTGTATCACAGACACCCAGGCAGGTGGAGCCCCAAGGACCCCCAGCTTGGTGTGGCCCCCCAGACCTCTCACCTGGTGGTCCACTGTGCTCCCATAAAGCCCGTTGAGGTTGGCATAGTGGCAGTTCCTGTACCACCAGGCCCCTCGGTAAGAGACGGCACAAGAGATGAGCAAGTTGTTGGGGTCTCGGTCCCGGGCAGAGAAGACACTGCCACTGTGGTAGCTCATGGAATCCCCTGGTAGGGCGTGGAAGGAGCAGTGAGGTCCTTTCCTCTCCTCTCCTGGCTCTCCCTGCCCGCCCCCCAGACTGAGCCCTCACCTGCGGTGCCATGGTAGCCTTCCAGGTGGAGGCGGTAGTACTCATCGGCGGAGTCCACTTGGAAGGAGTCGTACTGGGCAAACACAGCCTCGTCCCCAGCCCGCAGGTCCACGCGCAAGGAGTAGTCGCCGGCTTTGGTCAGGCTGTGCAGGGCCTCATTGCCTGTGGGTGCGGAGTTTGTGCTCGTGGGGCAGTGTGAGTCCACAGGGCCCCAATCCCTTCCCTGGTCCCCCAATTCCTGTGAGACACTCACCCAGCCAGAACTCCCCAGAGATATTCCCAAAACCATGGGCGTAGTCCTCCCAGTCCCTCCAGAAGTCCGTTTTTCCATCCATGCGGCGCTGGAATACCTGGAAAGTAGGTGGAGGTATTGTTAGCCTGTGGCTCCCGGCCTGGCAACCCCTCCTGGTACAGACCCCATGGGCTTCTGACTGCCACGCACCAGCCAGCCACCCCCATCGGTCTCCATGTCACAAAACACGTTCAGGGGTCGCTCGCGGTTGCCATTGAGGAAGATGGTGGTGGTCCTTGATGTGCTGACCCCGTTCTGCATCTCCTCCCCACAGTCCCGGGGGAAGGGGATCCGCAGCCCACCTGGGGAGAGGAGTGAGGGGCCAGTTCTTTATCCAGATCCTAGACCGATCCTAGACCCCCGCTACCCAATCATCCCCCAGACTCAGGTCCCAGGGCCCGAGTACCAGTGGTGAAGGAAGTGGACACGGGGGGAGTGAAGCTGTCGCCCCACATGGCCCGGAGCCATGTGCTGTAGGGGGTGGAAGGAAAGAGGCCGCGGAGCTGGTGAGAGGTGACCCCTCCTGGGAGCAGGATCTCCTACGGAACAGACAAGGGGCGGTCAAAGGAGAGGAAGGTGGCGCCCACCCCCAGAAGCAGAGGCAGCCTCTCTGGACCAGAACCCAGGGAGGGAGCTGGCCTGAGGAGCAGGGCTTGGGGAACCTGGGTCTGTCCCCCTGGGGTGTTGAAGCTGAGCAGGTAACCAGTTGGGGAGACTTCAGGTGCCGTCCAAGTGAGCAGGGCTGTGCGGGGGGTCACTTCCTTGGCTTCCAAGTCCTGGGGTGCCTCCAACCCTGAGAGCGGGAGGAAGAGAAGATGGAGATGAGGCTCTTCCTGGCTCTCTTGCTCCCCCACCGCCACCCCGTCCCATGCACCTCAAGGACCACACCTGTGGTGAAGGTGATGCTGGCTGGGGAGGTGAAGTTGGGGCCCCGAAGGCCACGCAAGGTTGCCGTGTAGTTGGTGTGGGTCACCAGGCCCTGCAGGGGGTAGTCCACGGCGCTGCCAGGGGCTGAAGCCTGGAGGGAAGGGGCTGGGAGGGGGCGGGTATCAGCGCTGCCCTGCAGGAGCCCAGCCTGCCCTCTGCTCCCCATCCCTGAGCGAGTACCCCTCTAGAGGCCTCATCCAGCCTCACTCACCCCCTGGGGCTGTGACCTTGACATCATAGGTATCCACCGGGGTCTGGGGGGGCTTCCAGTGCAGCAGGGCGGATTCATCAGTCAGGTTCAGTGCCCGCAGATGGGTGGGGCCATCAGGAACTGGGAGAAGGGTGGCGGGAGGGCGGCGCTCAGAGCTGGTCCTGGCTGCTCTCCCCACCTGTCACCTTCCCAAACTCCGCTGCACCTCTCGTCTGCCATTGGAGCCTCCAACACCCCCGTTCCCCTCCCCTTCCCCATTCACTCTCAACTCCCACCAGTGCCCTCATTTTCTCCCCCTACTTCCTGTCCAGGGTCTCAGTCCCGCTCACCTGTGGTCAGGAAGCCTGTGAGAGGCTCACTCTCCTCAAAGCCACGGACGGAGACCACAGTCACCTCGTATTGAGCTCCTGGGATCAGCCCCTCGAGTTTCTGGGTCCGGCCATCCACCTGCACACTCTGTGGCTCCCCTGGAAACACACAGTGGGCTGGGAGGTGGGGGCGGCCAGAGAGGCAAGGAGGAATGACGGGATGGGCAGGGTGCAGGGGGAACGAGCAAGGACACAGGCCGAACGGTATTACCTCCATCTGCCAGTTGGTAGGAGACTTTGAAGCCATCCACCCTGGATGTCGGGGGTGTCCAGCTGACCCTGGCTGAGGTCTCCCTGATTTCGCTGAATTGGAGGTCACGGGGGCTCTCTAGAACTGACGGGAAGGATGTGCGTAGGAATGACGACGAGGGCACGGGGTGGGGAGGCTCCTTCTCCCAGGGCCCCACAGCCTCCAGACATGCTCACCACCATCCACCTTTCCTCTGGACTTAGTAATGGAAGCTGCTGTGCAGATTCCAAGCTCTCCACCACTCACCAACTCCCACTCTGGCTGTGGCACTAGGTCCCACCCTACAAAGTACAAGACCCCCACTTTGGGGCAGGGTGCCTATGTGCCCAGGATGGAACCTCACCTGGGCTGAGGGTCCGGGCTGTGCCCTGGATGCTGTCGGCCTTGTGGGGCCCACGCAGCCCGTACAATGTAAGGGTGTATAGGGTCCCTGGATGCAGGTCCCGCAGCACGGCCGAGCGCCGTGTCCCTGGCACCGTCAGCTCCCGCTGCAGCAGGGGACGTAGCTGCGGCTCCAGGGTGCTTGGAGATGGGACTCCGAAGCGGAGCAGGAAGGAGTCGAAGGCCTCGGGTGGGGCCTCCCAGTTGAGCCTCAGTGAACTCGTGGTCACATCAGTCACCGACAGGTGAGACAGCCTGGGCCCTGGCTCTCCGGGCGTCTGACCCGCAGGAACTGGCCCTGCAGAGTGGGTGGGAGAGAAGGGTTTGGAGACAGAAGCACACCAGCTAGGTGCCCTGCGGCAGGTCCCTTCCTGGCCCTCATTTCCTTTCTGTAAAATGGGGCTAATGAGGGGCTGCCACCCATGATGACAGGTCAGACCCATAATGACAACACGTGTGTAGGGCCAAGGCCTGCCAGAGCGCCCCTTCCTCCCTCCATGGCGCCCTCATGTTCTTTCCCCGTGGGCACCACTTCTGGGCATCCCCTTTCGCCTTCCCAGTCCCAGACTAGAGGCAGCCAAGGCCAGGACACCAGTCCCTCTCTGGGTGGTACCTGTGGTGCCCTCAGCTGAGACGGGCCCCAGGCGCTTCCCTTCGTGGAGGCCGTAGAGGAAGAACTCGTAGGAGGTGCTGGGCTCCAGGCCTGACACGAGGACCTTGTTCTGGTCGCCCCCCACGAGCAAGGCCTGGGGCTGCCCATCTGTGTCCTGATACTGGACCACGAAGGAGTCAAAGGGGCCCTGGACCACGCTCCAGGAGAGGCGCAGGGAGTCCGGGGACACATCCCTCACTGCCAGCACCCCTAGGCGGGGCCCTTCAGGGGGCTTGGGGGCTTCCGTGGCTGCGTGCCAGGGCGCTGGTGTGTCCTCTTCTGGGGCTGTGTGGGAGAAGCCCAGGGAGAAGCTGAGTGCAGGGTAGGGGGTGCAGAGGGGCCCTCCCATTCCATCTCACCTTCCAGAGATGGAGGGGGTCAGGGCTGAGGCTGAGGGGGGCACTTTTCCATCTTGGCCACAGCAGCCAAGTGGAGAGAAGACAGGGACTCAGACTCTCCTAGCATCTTCCTTCTCTTGAATCTGCTGCATCCCTGCTGAGACCCTGACTCCCCCACCCCCCACCCAGACCTCTCTGAGCGCCAGCCCAGTTGCCCCGTGGCCTCTCTGTGGGGCTCCTATGCTGCCTGAATCCTTCACTTGTTTTCTCCTTCTCTGCCCCGAAGTCTCAGCATGCCCCGCTCTAGATGTCTGCACAGCCCTGCTCCCTCCCCAACCCCCAGGGCGGCCTGAGCCATGGCCTGAGGCAGGACTCACTCAGTCCCTCCCTGAGCTCAGGGCACATGGGTCTCCCTGCTGAGAAGGCCTGAGGATGGAACTGGCAGGAGAGCTTGAAGAGCGACTCCCACCAGCCAGGCTGATGCAGGGCTGGAGGGGAGGGTGCGATATTAGGAAGTCTGGAAGGGGAACTCCATCAGTGCAGTCACTCCTGTTGCTCTCTATGCTCCTTGCCTGCCTTGTTTTCCAGTAATTTTCCATTTGAGAAAATGCTCCTGACTCATCCACGGGAGGGGGTTTGCCTTATCCGGGCAAGGCCGCTGCCGGGAGGTAAGAGATGATCCAGTAGGGTGATAGGGAGCAGCTGGCAGCTGTGGGGCTGGGGCTAGGGGGTGGGGAGGGGAGGCGGGAGGTTAGGGACCCTTGCCAGGGCTTTGTCTTTCTGCTTGTCTTGGCTCTGCTTTTGACGGATCCCTCGAACACTGTTCCAAGACTCTTCCTCCTGAGCCCTGGGCAGGGCCCCCTTGCGCCTCCACCTTGACCACTCCTGCCTGACCTGCAGCACAGAGGCCTGGGGACACACACTCAGGCCGGTTTGCAGGGACCAAGCAGCACGGCCTCCTGCTCACCTGTCATTCCCAGGACAGAGGCAGGGCCCAGGCGCTGTCCTCCGAGGAGCCCGTAGAGCAGAAACTTGTATTTCCTGCCAGGCTCCAGGCCCTCTACAGTGAACTCCCTCTGGTCTGCAGCCACAGGCACCATCCGGGGCTGCCCGTCTGTGCCCCTGTACTGGACCACGAAGGAGTCAAAGCGGCCCTGGGCCACCGTCCATGAGAGGCGCAGGGAGTTTGGGGTCTCATCTGTCACTGTCAGCTCCCCCAGGCGGGGTGGGGGCTGTCGTTCCTTCTCCAGGGGGGCTGTGGGGAGAGTGGGGGCGGGGGAGAAAGCCTTAATTAAGAGCTGCCTTTATCTCAGCCCTGGCAACTTCTGGGAGGAGGGAGGGTCCCCCCGCAACCTGGGGAGACAGGCTGTCCCAGCCCTGTCCTTCCAAAGGAGCCCAGTTTCCTCCTCTGGGGGCTACTGCCCAAACTTCTAGTCCCCACTGCCTCCCCTCTGTGATGAGGGCGCAGTAAATGCAGAAAAGATCACCTCAAGAGAGAGGGCAGGCTGGGGTTGCAGGAAGAGCCTCAGTTTCCCCTGACCCCTGGCCCCCAGAGCTGGGAATGTGGCCAGAGCTGAGAAAGGCGCCCAGAGGATGTCTAGGTTGTCAGGGAGATGCTCCCAAACAGTCAGAGCTGGCCCGGGCAGCCAGCCAAGCTCCTGGGCTCCCATCACTGGCCATGACCTCCCCCTGCCTTGCCATCAGCCTGGGCTCTCCTTGCCACCTGCTTCCAGTCGGCACTAACTCCACTAGAGCAGGGTGGCTGGGTGGGGCAGGGGGAGAAGCCAGGGGCAGAGCTGAGAGGACAAAGGACAGAGCGGAACACAAAGGGGACTTGTCTAGGTGGGTGTGGGTGCTGACTGATGAGGGTTGGAGAAGCCTGTATCCAGTCTCCACAGTGAGGGTTTGGGGAAGATAATTATGGAGTCTGAGACCCCCAGGCTCCAACTGGCCATGTGCCCCATCCTTGTCTGGCCAGGGTGACTCATGGTCCTAGAGGTGGGGTAAGGGTCAGTGACCCACCTCCACCCGTTCCTCAAGAGGCTGAGTCATGGTCACAAGACACTAGATTTTTCCATGGTCTTTCTACAGCCAAACCCTCCCATATTTTCCACCTCTTGCCATAGAACTGGAATGGAGGGAAGAGGATGTGAACATTTATTGAGCCCCGTTAGATATTATTCATAACCATTATGCATGTCTGGAAACTGAGGCACAAGGAAAAGAAGTGGCCTGTCCAAGCCCACATAGCTGGCAATCAGAAATTGAACAGAGGTCTGCTTGGCTCCAAAGTCTGAGTTCTTTTTATTATATTGCCAATAAGAGACTGAAGGAAATAAATGCTTAGAACAGTGCCTGGCATTCAGTAGGGACTCAATAAATATTTGCTTTTGGCGTTATGATTGCCATGTCGAAATCCCCGGGGCCAGCTCTGGGGGCTCAGATGAAAGACAACTCTGGAAAAGGCCGCGGGTGGGGGGACCCAGGGCTCACCTGTGCTGCCTTCAGCGGAAATGGGGCCCAGTCGTTTCCTGCCTACCAGCCCATAGAGCAGGAACTTGTATTTCCTATTGGGCTCCAGGCCGGGGACGGTGACCTCGCGCTGGTTGGCAGCCACAGGCACCACGCGGGGCTGCCCGTCCCTGTCCTTGTACTGGACCACGAAGGAGTCGAATTCACCCTCGGGGACTGTCCAGGAGAGGCCCACGGAGTCCGGGGTCACATCTGTCACCGTCAGCTCCCCCAGGCGGGGAGCAGGTTTTGTGTCTGGGACTGGACAAGAGAGAAGTGCATGGAATGTGACAGAAATGAAGCAGGCAGCCTCCTCAGGGTGCTAGGGTCTAGGTGCTGGCTCTGGGTGCTGGGAGGGGGTGACAAAGTCATAGGTCAGGAAGAGGGGAGGCAGAGGAGTAGGGATTAAAGAGGGGCCAGGGAAGAAAACAAGTGTCCCTGGGGATATAGGAGTAGGATGGGAACGAGAGGGTAACTGGGTACTCGGGACTTGGATTTCACTGAACCCCGTAAATAAACGGGTCTGGGGTGTGGAGCATGGAAACGCGAAATTCCACAAGGGAGTGGAGGATGGTCAGTTTAGGATGGTCAGATGGCAAAGGTGGCCTCCAGCCCTCACTCACGAGTCTTTGCATCTGCAGAAACTGGGCCGTGTCGTTTCTCATCCCGGAGTCCGAACAGGAGGAACTTGTACTTGCGGCCGGGGGCCAGACTCGAAACTGTGACCTCTCGGAGGTCTCCAGCCACGGGCACTGCCTGGGGCTGCCCCTGTACATCCTTGTACTGGACCAGGAAGGAGTCAAAGGGCCCCTGCTCCACCGTCCACGAGAGACGCGCTGTGTCCGAGGTCACGACTGCCACCGCCAGCTCCCCTAGGCGGGGTGCCAGGGGACGCTCCGTAGTCAGGGAGGCTGGAACAGAGCAGAGGAGGCTGTGGTCAAGGACAGGACCCTGGGCCAGAAGGGGGCGCTGTTCCCTGGCTGTGAAATGACCATTTGCAGCAAACTCTTCTTAAAACTGCTTCATGTGTCCCAGGCACTGCTGTAGGCAGTTCGCAAACAGTGCATTTAATCCTCACACAGCTGCTGAAGTAGGTGCTTTTATCCTTAGCACCCTTGTTGTGTGGGCATCCGTGGTGCAGAGAGGTTAAGAAACATTTGCAAAATGAGTACCTTCAGAGCAGGATTCAACCTAGGGAACCTGGTTCTCCATCTGTGCGCCAAGCTGCTAAAATGCTTGGTGGCTGAGGAAGCCATACATGAACACCTGAGCAGGTTTGAGGGTCCAGATCATGAAGGAAGGAAGAAAGCGGAAACGTGTGGGGCAGAGGCTACCTGCCGAGCTGACCCCGAGCACACCGTCCATCAATCCTCACGCAATTCGAGCATGGGGTGGGATCCCCAGCACCACGTGAGGAAAGGGAACAGGCCCCATTTGTGAGAAGTGCTGATGTCCCAAAGAGGGAAACACAAGGGCAACAGAGGGAAACCTAGGGTTTGGGGCTTGCTCTCCTACTCACCGGTCACGCCCACGGTGGACGCGGGGCCCACGCGCCGCCCCCCGTGCAGGCCGTACAGGTGCATCTTGTACTTGTGTCCAGGCTCCAGGCCCCCAACGGTCACCTCAGTCTCCTCGCCCCCAACACGCACCACCTGGGGCCCGTCCCTGCCCTTGTACTGGACGGTGAAGGAGTCAAAGTGGCCCTGGGGGACAGTCCAGGAGAGGCTCAGCGAGTCCGGGGAGGATCCTGTCACCGTCAGCTCGCCAAGGAGGGGCTCCTCGGGGGGCTCCGGGGCCTCTGTGCTGGGTTCTGTGGGGCTGGGGGTCTCCTCCATCTCTGTGGGGCTGGGCGTCTCTTCCTCTGCAGCTGAGAAGGAGGGATACACAGAGGGTGAGGCAGGGTCCCCGGGAGATGTCCTTGGGTCTCCTCCCGAGCCATGGTCCCCAGCTGGGGACTCTGAGGTCAGTTCAGAGGAGCCTAAGGAGGCTGGTGGTCCTGCTCGGTTCACACCTCACAGACATGCCTGGAGTCTCTGGGGTCAGCTGTAGGGACCAGGACCACCACCAGCATGGCTCACAGAAGCCCTTCTCTGCCCAGGAGGATGCACTAGTCCTCAGGGAGCCCAGGGGAGGCACACAGAGCACCATAGCTCAGCCTCGAGGAGGGGGGCCTCCCACACCCCACCCCCCCATCACCTGAGGGGTGGTCTCCCCACTAGGTCCCATCCTGGGGCTTCCACTGTGCACTCACTGGTCACCCCGATGACAGAGACGGGGCCCACACGCTGGTGGTCATGGAAGCCATACAGGTTCATCTTGTACTTGTGGTCTGGCTCTAGGCCCGAGATGGTGACCCCGTCCTCGTCCCCGGGCACCCTCACCGCCTTGGGCTGCCCGTCTCCATTCTTATACTGGACCAGGAAGTGGTCGAATTGGCCCTCGGGGATGGTCCAGGAGAGGCTCAGAGAGTCGGGGGTGGCATCTGTCACGGTCACCTCCCCCAGGCGGGGCTTGGTGGGAGGCTCGGGGACCGCGGTGGACGGGGTTTGGGTGGTCATGGCATCATAGTCTGGAGCTGCACAGAGACATTCAGGACAGGTGAGGTCTCCTCAGTCCTCAGTTCAGCATATAAAGGGGTGTATTACAAAAATAAAATAATAAGGTACAGGACATGTCTGTCCACAGGAGTTCTAACTCCTCTTTCTCTTAACTCTTTCTTTCTGGTCCCTTTAATGTCGGCCTTCCTGGCACCTTAGCCTCATCCGCCCCGCTCTCACCCCTACCTACCAGCTCCCTTCCTCACACGCAGGCCCACATGGCTGCTGTGCTCTGGGCCTCCCTCCACTGTGGTCTCACGGCATCTTAACTCCTTTTGGCTCATGTCTTGGCCCCCAAGCAGCTCAGAAGCCCCATCCCCCTTCTCTAATCAGAAACCTGGAGTCTTCTTGGATCCGTTCCTGTTGCCATCTGCTGTCTTCCCAGGTGGTGCTAGTGGTAAAGAACCCGCCTGCCAATGCAGGAGACTAAGAGATGTGGGTTCAACCCCTGGGTCAGGAAGATCCCCTGGAGGAGGCATGGCAACCCACTTCAGTATTCCTGCCTGGAAAGTCCCAGGGACAGAGGAGCCTGGCTGGCTCAGACACGACTGAAGCGACTTAGCACACACGCACCAGTTTCTCTCTCTGGCATCCCTCCTGCATCTTCTTACTCCCCACACCTGTCTGGGACGCCCTTACCTGTCACCTGGGTTACCACCTCCCTATGCCTCTCTGCCCCCCGCCTCCACCTGTTCTTCACAGGGAGCCAGAATGAGTCTTTAAAAGTACATCTGAGGGTCTCAGTCTTGGCCTAAAACTGTGCAGCAGTCCTCTCTATTCTGGGAGAGAAATTCCTGGCTTCCTGAGCAGTCCCAACCTCTCTACCCCATCTCAAGACTCTCTCTCCCACTCCAAGAGTTTCGTATAAAATCCTCTCTTGTGCCATGATGTTCCTAGTACTGACTGAGACCCTTCATCCTGTCTGTAAGTGTCACCAAGATAACGCCTGCCGGTCGTCAAGTCTCAGCTGTCCCGTGGGAACCTGTGGACACCCGTGGGCAGGCAGGCTGGTGTTGGCCTCACTGCCCAGTTTTGGCCCGGCTAGGGCTTCCCATCACCTACACATCCCCCTTTTCTGGTCCACAGCCTGTCTGTGAGCCCCGTAGGATAAGAACTGGTTTCTCTGCCACGTTCAAGGTTTATCTCAGTGAACTTCCTCAGTGCTTGGCTCAGGCCACCCACATCTTTCTTGAACCACTGGTGTCACAAGTCTGTTAACACCCAAACTGTGCGGCTAGGGGGCGTTTCAGTCAAGACACTAAATTGTGAGCACGCTCCTGCCTTCCTCCATAGCCTCCAGTCAACTACATAGAGGCCGAGCTTGCCTGAGCTCCTGTGAGGACTCAGGCATGCAAGCACGATTCTGTCTGATAGAATCTAAGGAAGCGTCCAATTGCTTTGTGAGGAGCTTTAGCAGAGTGTGGTCCCTGGACCAGCAGCATCAGCATCAGGAAGGACTTTAGAAATCCAGTATGTCCAGCCCCAGCCCAAACCTGCCAAATCTGAATCTGCCTTTTAACAAGAAGCCTTGACCATCTGATGTTCTGGAAAAGACATGCTGCTGAGAATATTTATGTTTTCATTAAGATGGGAATAAAGGGAAATTTAAGATGGGAATAAAGGGAAACTCTTCCAGGACCTGTCCTTCCCATCCTGCACCCCACCCTCCCCACCTCACTCATCACTCACGCCCTACCCTCACTCACCGGTCACGCCTACGGTGGACACGGGGCCCACGCGCTGCCCCCCGTGCAGGCCGTACAGGTTCATCTTGTACTTGTGTCTGGGCTCCAGGCCCCCAATGGTCACCTCAGTCTCCTCGCCCCCAACACGCACCACCTGGGGCCCGTCCCTGCCCTTGTACTGGATGGTGAAGGAGTCGAAGTGGCCCTGGGGGACGGTCCAGGAGAGGCTCAGCGAATCCGGGGAGGATCCCGTCACTGTCAGGTCCCCCAGGAGGGGCTCCTCGGGGGGCTCTGGGGCCTCTGTGCTGGGCTCCGTGGGGCTGGGGGTCTCTTCCACAACCTCCTGAGGGTCTGAGAAAAGAGATTGGGGGCAGAGGCTTAGATGGCAACTGGCTTTGATGTCTGCTGATATCAACAGAGACAACCAGCGAAAGATCCAGCAAAACACTCCTCAAGCTGCAGGCCTGGAGGCTCACGCAGCCTCTGGGTGCAGCATTCGGTGACTCCACGCAGGGCAGACCGAGACATGCCCGACCCCCTGACATACTGGCTGGCAGGCACCGTGAACCTTCAGAAGGCAATTCGGACATGCATGTCGGGAGCCAAAGTACTGCTCATTTCCTTTGAACCAATAATCTCATTTCTGGGCAGCTATCCTAAGAAAATTATTAAAAAGCAGGAAAAGTTGTATCACGGGAGTTCATTTTGGGATTATTCATGACAGCAAGATGTGTCAGGACTCCAAAGGAACCACAGAAGAAGATTAATTTTGTTATGGCACTTTCACCATGAAGCATCAAATGGCCATTAAAATGATGATTAATGACGGTTATGTAGCCACAGGATAAAAGCTCTCAGTGTAACTTAGGTACAAAAAAAGTTAAGAGCCAAGAATTACATGAACACTCTGCAACCTGAAAACATGCAGGCATGGAAAACACAGAAAGAGTGGGTGTTACACACATTGTTATGAACGGCGGTTCTTGGGTCAGAAAGTGGTCCGATGAGAGATTTGTTTCCCCTACTTTCCAAACTTTCCATCATGTTGCTATATGCTTTTCTGAGAAAAATACGGACTTAAAAAGAAACTGGATTATTAAAATTAGTAGTCCGGTGGTGGATGTGGAGTAGGGACATGGGTCCCTCTGTGCTTTTTGCATATGCTTGTGATTTGCATGATAGGGGGCCCTCTGTCCGAAGTGTCTTCGGAGGGAAGAGTGAACCTCACAGAGACAGCTGACTCACCCCACAAAAGATTGACTCTCAGGAGCTGGGTTCTCCCATGTGCAGAGGAACCCTGGTGACATATTGTCACTGGGCATAAGATTCCAGCTGACAGTGACTTAGAAAAGCCACCCTGACTACAAGTGGGGAATTTAATTCCCCTTGGGGATTTTTTTTCTTCATTTCTTAGAGACTAGAAATTGTAACTTTTTCATAATCATCAATGAAATAAATTGCAAGAATGATGAGCAGAAAAGATGGAAGGAATACAAAAGAGGAGACGATGTACTGAAAAAAAATTTCCTGATTATAAAAGAAAAAATGCTTGTCACTTAAGAAAATGTAAATGACACAGAACAGAACAAAATGGGAAAAAAAGCACAATGGGAAAAATAAAAGCAAAATGGGAAAAATATTGTATTGTGTCCCACAAGTCATGCATCCCATGGGATGTTTCCTTCCAGTTGTCTTACTATGCAAGTTATTTTCAAGTGGTTTTGATTAGCCTCCTTACAAACATTGTAAACTCTTATTTCATTGTAAAGTATAAAGTAATTGTCTTATGTTTAAGCATTTCAATGATGCCGTAATAGGTCATTTTACAGATTGTTGTCTAATTACTTAATCATCTCAGTGTGGTTGGATGTTGGGTTGTTTCTTTCATTCTTTTTTTTTTTTTCTTGTTGTAACAAAGAATGCTGTGATTTGTGATTAAGATGGAAAGAAAAGAAAATTCTAGTCAAGTCAAGCTTGGTCTGAGCCTGACACATTTCACCCTTCGAGGCAGCCAGTGACTGACCATCAGAGGAGGTCACGCTACTGTGGACAATGAGGCTGTGGATTGACAAAGGGCAGACCACTACACATGGGTCATGGCCCAGGGCCATGGAGGAAGGGCATAAGAGGGGTTCAAGGTCTGGTGAAATAACAGAACAGTCAAACAGGTCACCCATGAGGAAAAGCTATTTCCACCCCGGAGACCCCTGAGCCCTGCCGTCACTCACCGGTCACGCCCACAGTGGACACGGGGCCCACGCGCTGCCCGCTGTGCAGGCCGTACAGGTTCATCTTGTACTTGCGTCCAGGCTCCAGGCCCCCAATGGTCACTTCAGTCTCCTCACCCCCGACACGCACCACCTGGGGCCCATCCCTGCCCTTGTGCTGGATAGTAAAGGAATCAAAGTGGCCCTGGGGGACAGTCCAGGAGAGGCTCAGCGAGTCTGGGGAGGATCCTGTCACCGTCAGCTCCCCAAGGAGGGGCTCCTCGGGGGGCTCCGGGGCCTCTGTGCTGGGTTCTGTGGGGCTGGGGGTCTCCTCCATCTCTGTGGGGCCGGGAGTCTCCTCCACCTCTGTGGGGCTGGGGGTCTGCTCCATCTCTGTGGGGCCAGGGGTCTCTTCTTCTGCAGCTGAGAAGAAGGGACACACAGAGGGTGAGGCAGGGTCCCCAGGAGACGTTCCTGGGTCTCCTCCCAAGCCTTGGCTTCAACTCCAGGCCCTGAAGTCAGTTCAGAGAAGCCCATCCTTGGGGCTGGGTGGTCCTGCTTGGTCCACACCTCACAGACATGCCTGGAGTCTCTGGGGTCAGCTGTGGGGACCAGGACCACCACCAGCATGGCTCACAGAGGCCCTTCTCTGCCCAGGAGGACACACAAAGGTCACCATGGCTCAGCCTCGAGGAGAGGGGCCTCCCACACTCCACTCCCCCTTCCCCTAGTGGGTGATCTCCCCACTAGGTCCCATCCTGGGGCTACCACCGTCCACTCACTGGTCACCCCGATGACAGAGATGGGGCCCACACGCTGCCGGTCGTGGAAGCCATACAGGTTCATCTTGTACTTGTGGTCTGGCTCCAGGCCTGAGATGGTGACCTCGTCCTCGTCCCCAGGGACCCTCACCGCCTTGGGTTGCCCGTCCCCGTTCTTATACTGGATCAGGAAGTGGTCGAACTGGCCTTCAGGGACGGTCCAGGAGAGGCTCAGGGAGTCGGGGGTGGCGTCTGTCACCGCCAGCTCCCCCAGGCGGGGCTTGATGGGAGGCTCAGGAGCTGCAGTGGGCAGGTCTGTTGGGGCTGGAGTCATTTCTTGGTCTTTTTCTGAGACTGGATCGGGAGACAAAGAGAATGGTGACATGCTTCCTGAGCTCCCTCCTAACAGGATGGATTCTGGGATTTCTCCAAGACACACCTGGGTCCTGAAGCTGGGACTCCAGTGCCCCAGGGTTAAGACTTCATTTCCCTAGTTTAAATGTTCAGCTTCCAGGGGCAGGGCACACACTGTGGAGATGTCAAGATGGTAGGGTGGGACGCCGCTGACCTCAGCATGTGCAGCATGGAAGCTGCAGGAGCTGCTGAGCGAATTCACTTAGTGGGTCAGGACTCATGCTTTGTAACAGCACCACGTCTAACAGACACGTCGCGTCAGGAGGTGCCTGTGCTCAGGTTCTTAAGTATTTTCCTTTAATATCTCCTCTGGTTTAGAAGGCTTTTCTGAGCATTTGAGAATCTAATTTAGATTCCACAGTGGACAGCAGAGATGAGACCACAGGAAATCAGATCATCTTTGCAGTTGGGTTGCTTGGGGACCTCGTATTAATTCTCTTGCCAGTTTATGGCAGGGACGACACATCATACCCACAGATTTCTTTTGTCTTTCCTGTTCTGCATAGAGTTTTATTCCGGCTTAATAGCTGAATTATAAAATCATCGTGTTTCAGATCTCCATTGTGTTTGGGAACCAAGTTTTAAGCATGTCGCAGGTAATAGCTATAAAGGAACTTAACACAAGCAACCAACAGACAAGATAAGGAGTAATTAATGAAGAGAAAATATCTTGTTTAGCTGCACATATGACTAATATTAGGGCTTCCCTCATAGTTCAGTCAGTAAAGAATCTGCCTGCAATGCAGGAGAACTGGGTTCGATTCCTAGATCAGGAATCTTCCTCTGGAGAAGGAAATGGCAACCCACTCCAGTATTCTCACCTGGAGAATCCCACGGACAGAGGAGCCTGATGGGCTCCAGTCCATGGGATCCCAAGAGTCGGACACAATTGATCGACTAAGCCACCATGACTAATGTTAACTACTGAAGTAACAGTATCCATGATAGCAGGGTTCCGTGTTGACATACAGTCCATGGGTATTGGTATCAAATACAATTTTACCCAGTGAAATCAATAATAATTATGAGAATTCACCCAAGGGTTTTTAGTAACTAATTTTCTTCTTCTAAAGGAGGAGCCGTAGTTACCAAACACTGTGGGTGAGGCAAGCCATACCCATCCTGCCAGACAGGTAGGGTATTCTTTCTGCAAGGATGCCGAAAGGGAGGCACAGAGGCTGAGTGACTCTCTCGAGGTCACACAGCTCTAAGGGGCTGAGAACAGGGCCAGCCCCAGGTCTGCCTGAGTTACTATTTCCTTGGCATCTTCCCTCTTCAAGGACTCAAAAAGTGTAAAGGGTGAGACAGCTAAAGTGACAGTAAGGCTTGGAGTGAAGACAGGCACAGAACCACTCCCAGGCGCTTGGGAGGCTCAAGCTCAAGAACAGTGGGAGAAAAACACGAGTACTGGCAATTAAAGGGGAACTGAGCCCAGCTCGGGGCCAGTGTCCTACTGCACACTCACCAGTTAAACCGACAGTGGAGACGGGGCCCACGCGCTGGCGGTCGTGGAAGCCGTACAGGTTCATCTTGTACTTGTGGTCTGGCTCCAGGCCCGAGATGGTGACCCCGTCTTCGTCCCCGGGTACCCTTACCGCCTTGGGCTGCCCGTCCCCATTCTTGTATTGGACTAGGAAGTGGTCGAACTGGCCCTCGGGGACGGTCCAGGAGAGGCTCAGGGAGTCGGGGGTGGCGTCTGTCACAGTCAGCTCCCCCAGCTGTGGCTTCAAAGGAGGGCTAGCAGGGGGCTCCTCTTCCCGGGCTGGGGAGAGAGGCAAACAGAACCGTTCCTGCTGCTGGAAGGAACTGCTGAGGCCCTGCTCTCCTGGGTTCAGGCCAGAAGGTGGGCCAGCTCTGTGGGCCTCCCTTCAGATCCAGCTGTACCTGTGGCCCTCACAATCTCTTTGTGGCCTCCTTATGGTCCATCCAGTGTGCCAAATGGCCTCTTGCCTCGATGCCTGAATGTTCTTTCCCCAGATGTCTGCATGGCTCATGTTCACACCTCCTTTAAGTCTTCATTCAAATGTCAACTTCTCTCTAGGGCCTTTCCTGCCCACCCTATTTAAAATCCCAGTTCTCCCAATTGCAGCCTATCTTTCTTAATTGGATCTGATTCCAGCAAAAAATTGCAAAAGAACAATTAGGACACCATCAGGAAGGTGAGTGCTTAGTCGCTTAGTCATGTACAACTCTTCGTGACCCCATGGACTGTAATGTAGCCTGCCGGGCTCCTCTGTCCATGTGGATTCTCCAGGCAACAATACTGGAGTAGGTTGCCATGCCCTCCTCCAGGGGATCTTCCTAACCCAGGGATCGAACCTAGATCTTCGGCATTGCAGGCGGATTCTTTACCGTCTGAGCCACCAGGGAATCAGGAAACTAGTAATACCTGAATATCTAGTTTTTAAAGGCACAATCACTGTGTCATGGTTACTTTTAAGTGGTCTTTTTGAAAAGAGCAGTACACTTAAATATGTAATGATGAAGTAAAGAGAGTATAGAATACGTTTTAAAATATTACAGCAGTGTATCCATACAATGGAATATTATTTGACTATAAAGGAATGAAGTACTGCTACATGCTACAACACAGATCAACCACAAAAATGTGCTAAAATGTGGTAAAAGTCAGACATGAAAGAGCAGGTATTGTATGATTCCAGTTATATGATGTGTCCGGAAAAGGCAAATCTACAGAGACAGTAGATTTGTGGGGATCGGAAATGGGCCCTGACAAAATGGGTCTGGACACCAGATTTCATCTCAGTGTGCTGGAAAAGTTCTAAAATTATTAATATATAGTGATGATGGTTGTACAACTCTGTAAATACACTAAAATTGATAAGCTGTATGCTTAAAACAGGTGAATTCTATGGTATGTAAAGTATACCTCAATAAAGCTGTTAATAAAGAAAACATTCTAGGACTTCCTAGTGGTTAAGAATTTGCCTGCCACATTGAAACAGGTATAATATCATATATGAAATGAATTGCCAGTCCAGGTTCGATGCATGATACAGGATGCTCAAGGCTGGTGCACTGGGATGACCCAGAGGGATGTTATGGGGAGGAAGGTGGGAGGGGGGTTCAGGATGGGGAACACATGTACACCTGTGGCGGATTCATGTTGATGTATGGCAAAACCAATACAATATTGTAAAGTAATTAGCCTCCCATTAAAATAAATAAATTTATATTAAAAAAAAAAAAAGAATCTGCCTGCCAACAGAGGGGACATGAGTTCAATCCCTGCACTGGGAAGATCCCACATGCCGCAGAGCAACTATCTTCTTGAGCCACAATTATTGCGCCTGCGCTCTAGAGCCCTCCAGTCGTAACTACTGAACCCCACAGTACCTAGAGCCTGAGCTCTGCAACAAGAGAAGCCACTGCAACGAGAAGCCCCTGTATTGCAACAAAGAGTAGCTCCTGCTCGCCACAACTAGACAAAACCTGTGTGTAGCAATGAAGACCCACCACTGCCAAAAATAAAATACATTCAAAAAAAATAAGAAAGATGATTTTCTAGTTGAGGAGGGTGGGAAGTGATGGGGTCTGGATGAGCTAGACTGCTCAAGAGGTGCTTTTTGGTTGAAGCAGGGTGATTGACACATAGGAATTCATTATGCTATTCTTTCCCTTTGGGTATGTCTGAAATTTTATATAATAAATACTTGTTGAGATTTACTATTTCATGGCATTTGTCCCAACACCCCAAAAGAGTTCTTTTCAGAGTTTCCATGCAAAGCAGAGAGCCACAGACAGGTCATGTGTGACTGGCTTGGAGGCCTCAGTCCCCAACAGCCTCTCAAGGGCGAGCACTTCCCTGGGACTCCCTCTTCCTGCTCCTAGATCACTCCTGAAGTGCTGAATGGATAATGAATGAACTAGAGATTTGGGGGTTTTAGGGTCTTCAGTGGAAGACACTAGAGAGGCTCTACTATGAGACCTTTCCTGAGACCTCATCCTAAGCCCCACCCTCACTCACCGGTCATGGCTACAGTGGACACAGGGCCCACGCGCCGCCCCCCGTGCAGGCCGTACAGGTTCATCTTGTACTTGTGTCCAGGCTCCAGGCCCTCAACGGTCACCTCGGTCTCCTCACCCCCAACACGCACCACCTGAGGCCCGTCCCTGCCCTTGTACTGGACGGTGAAGGAGTCAAAGTGGCCCTGGGGGACGGTCCAGGAGAGGCTCAGCGAGTCTGGGGAGGATCCTGTCACCATCAGCTCCCCCAGGATGGGCTCCTCAGGGGGCTCCGGGGCCTCTGTGCTGGGTTCTGTGGGGCTGGGGGTCTCCTCCACCTCTGTGGGGCTGGGGGTCTCTTCCTCTGCAGCTGAGAAGGAGGGATACACAGAGGGTGAGGCAGGGTCCCCGGGAGATGTCCTTGGGTCTCCTCCCGAGCCATGGTCCCCAACTGGGGACCCTGAGGTCAGTTCAGAGGAGCCTAAGGAGGCTGGTGGTCCTGCTCCGTCCACACCTCACAGACATGCCTGGAGTCTCTGGGGTCAGCTGTAGGGGCCAGGACTGCCACCAGCATGGCTCACAGAGGCCCTTCTCTGCCCAGGAGGACGCACTAGTCCTCAGGGAGCCCAGGAGAGGCACAAAGAGCACCATGGCTCAGCCTCGAGGAGAGGGGCCTCCCACACCCAACTCGCCCATCACCTGAGAAGGTGATCCTCCCACTGGGTCCCACCCTGAGGCTTCCACTGTCCACTCACTGGTCACCCCGATGACAGAGACGGGGCCCACACGCTGGCGGTCGTGGAAGCCGTACAGGTTCATCTTGTACTTGTGGTCTGGCTCCAGGCCTGAGATGGTGACCCCTTTGTCATGCCCCGGCACCCTCACCACCTTAGGCTGCCCGTCCCCGTTCTTGTACTGGACAGTGAAGGAGTCAAAGTGGCCCTGGGGGACGGTCCAGGAGAGGCTCAGCGAGTCTGGGGAGGATCCCGTCACTGTCAGCTCCTCCAGGAAGGGCTCCTCAGGGGGCTCCGGGACCTCTGTGTTGGGTTCTGTGGGACTGGGGGTCTCCTCCATCTCTGTGGGGCTGGGGGTCTCCTCCATCTCTGTGGGGCTGGGGGTCTCTTCCTCTGCAGCTGAGAAGGGACACACAGAGGGTGAGGCAGGGTCCCCAGGAGATGTCCTTGGGTCTCCTCCCAAGCCTTGGCTTCAACTCCAGGCCCTGAAGTCAGTTCAGAGAAGCCCATCTTTGGGGCTGGGTGGTCCTGCTTGGTCCACACCTCACAGACATGCCTGGAGTCTCTGGAGTCAGCTGTGGGGACCAGGACCGCCACCAGCATGGCTCACAGAGGCCCTTCTCAGCCCAGGAGGACACACAAAAGTCACCATGGCTCAGCCTCGAGGAGGGGGGCCTCCCACACTCCACTCCCCCTTCCCCTAGGGGGTGATCTCCCCACTAGGTCCCATCCTGGGGCTTCCACCATCCACTCACTGGTCACCCCGATGACAGAGACAGGGCCCATGCGCTGGCGGTCGTGGAAGCCATACAGGTTCATCTTGTACTTGTGGTCTGGCTCCAGGCCCGAGATGGTGACCTCGTCCTCGTCCCCAGGGACCCTCACCACCTTGGGTTGCCCGTCCCCATTCTTGTACTGGATCAGGAAGTGGTCGAACTGGCCCTCGGGGACGGTCCAGGAGAGGCTCAGGGAGTCGGGGGTGGTGTCTGTCACCGCCAGCTCCCCCAGGCGTGGCTTGATGTGAGGCTCAGGGACCGCGGTGGATGGGGTTTGGGTGGTAGAGAGAGATTCTGAAGGTTCATCATCCTCCTCTCTTGGGGCTGAACACAGACACGGAGAGAACAGAGCCTGAGAGAAGGGCACAGAGGCCACGGGGCCTCGGCCTCCTCTGGGCCCTCACGGCCCCCTTGGAAGGAAGCTGAGTGGGCAGAGCTCTTTTGCTCACCTGTCATGGCCTCGATGTGGGCAGGACCAACACGTTGCCCATCGTGGAAACCGTACAGGCTCACCAGGTATCTGTGGTCAGATTCCAGGTCAGAGATGGTGATGTCATGCTGGTCGCCCCCTACATTAACTTCTTGGAGTTGCCCATTCTCGTCTGTGTATTGGACCTCGAAGGAGTCAAATTCTCCCTCAGTTGCCGTCCAGGAGAGACGCAGGCTGTGTGGGGCGGCCTCCTCCAGAGTCACCTCCCCCAGAAGGGGCTCAGATGCTGGAGGACTAAAGGTTGCGGGCTCTGCTTTGATTTCTTCCCTGGGGGCTGGTTCTGAGAGACAGGTAGAGAGGGGTGAGTGGTCTGTCGCTGCACCAAGACTCCAAGAGGATGGATGGAGGGAAGGAGGTAAGGACAAGAGATCAGTAATAAAAAGGACCAACTACTGATACCCAGGGATGAACTTCAAAAGCATCATGCTAAGTGCAGGAAAAACACACAAAAAACTATGTACTGTATGAGTCTGTTAAACAAAACACTTAAAAAGGCAAAACTATAATGATAGAAAGCAATTAGGGGTTGCCAGAAGCTGGGATCAGGGAAACTGACAGCCAAGGAGCATGGGGAAACCTCTAGAGTCAATGTTTTCTATCTTTGTTGTGGTAATGGTCATGACATAGACCAATGGTCATGACCATTCACCCAAACTCACTCAATTATGCTCTTAAAATGGGTGAATTTTATTGTACGTAAATTATGCTTCTATGAAGCTGACCTCTTCCCCCAAAAGAAGGGGTACAGGAAGCTCAGAAATCCTGACTCCATCAGACCAGGAGAGCCAGGTGGGAAGGAGGGACAGCGAATTCCCCCGGCTGCACTCACCGGTCACGGCGATGGCAGAGATGGGACCCACTCGCTTGTCCCTGGACAGCCCGTAGAGCAGCAGCTTGTACCTGCGGGCAGGGTCCAGGCCCGAGACACTGACCTCCCTGCGGCTGCCCTCCACGGGCACCACCTGTGGTTGCCCGTCTCTGTCCCTGTACTGGATCACAAAGGAGTCAAAGTGGCCCTCAGGGACCGTCCACGAGAGGCCCACGGAGTCTGATGTCACACCGGTCACCTGCAGCTCCTCCCCCAGACGTGGTTTTGAGGGACGCTTTGTTCCAGCCTCATCCACAGCTCTGCGGGTCTCTGAGATGGAAACACAGAGAGTAAATGGTTGTTTCTGGAAGGCTGGGTGACCCTGAAAGGAAGGACTGAGAGGTCTAAAGACGGGACTGAGCTGTGGCTGCGTCCTGCAGGGCTGGGTCTTCGGGCTTGTGCAAGGAGATGGGTCGGATTCCAGCCAGACAACCAGAGCCAAACAGCAACCATGTTGACAGCCACCACAAGTGACCACAGTGACTCTCCCCAGGGGGCCCTCCAGATCAGACGCCCCCCGCAGGGGCTGCCCTCACCTGTGGTGCCCTCGGTGGTGAGGGGGCCATGGCGCCTCTTGCCCAGGAGGCCGTAGACTAGGAATCTGTACTTGCGGCCGGAGTCCAGAGGGCTAATGGTGACCGAGCGCTCATGGCCCTCCACGGACACCACGCGGGGCCCATCCCTGTCCTTGAACTGGACCACAAAGGAGTCGAAGTGGCCTTCAGGGACCGTCCAGGAGAGGCGCAGTGAGTCTGGGGTGGCGTCTGTCACCCACAGCTCCCCAAGGCGGGGTGGGGCTCCTGGGCTGGCGTCACCTCGGCCAACTGACAGAAAGGAAAGTTTCTTGTGTTTATTTTTTTTTCCAAAATGACTCCTTGACTGCCTCCCTCTGGAGCTGGAAAAATCTAGAACTGCCCAAATCATCAGTGCTTCCCCCAGATATTTCCATCACCATCACATGCCCGCCAGCATCCTCATCAGGCCATGCCTCTGTCCATTAACCAGCGCAGGGAGCAGCCTTCCGTCCTGGGAGAGGTGATCCCCTGGTTTCCTATTTATCTTATTCCACTTGTTATCCAGACTCTAGCCACCGGATAGAGACCATTTCCTTGGCAGGGTGCAGCTTATCACAGGCTTCATCTGCTTATTTCCTTTGACCAAGGAATCCACTGTTTGTGATTTGACTGTTCTTTGGGAAAATCCAAGGGTCCTGGGGACATCAGAGGGGGTACAGGTCCCTGGGGGCAGACAGCTGGTGGGGAGGTAGGATATTATGATGATGGTGACCCTCCTAGGACCTGGTGGAGGAGTGGGGACTGCTTTTGTGTGAGGAGGGGTACAAGGAGAAGAAGGATGCTCAGACAGGAGAAGGATCTGGTGTCTGCCCAAGAAGCCATCCCGGGGCCTGAGAAGGAGCTGGCCTTCTGCCTTCCTGGACAGCGAGGACGCTGACGGCATTGTTATTGTGAGAGTTCTCTGGCAACTGGGAACCCCCAGGGGCAGGGGAGGGCCTGGATCAAAATCCAGGAAAGGGGCATAGCTGGGCTGGGCCCGACTGGGCTGGACTGGGCAGCCAGTCTTGGGCTCTTCTGGTGTTTCTGAGCTCCAGGAAGAGGGCAGGGGAGGAAAGCGGTTCCTCTGGAGAGGCAGATAAGGGACCCAGAGTGCCTGGGCCAGTAGGGCGGGAAACCAGGGTGAGGGTCAGTGGAAAGCTCTCTCTCGGGAGGTGATGGCTACACAAGGCTGAGACTTGGATGTGGAACAGCTCTGGCCTCCCGCCCTTGCTTCCCAGTCCTGCTGTGTCTCGCACTTCCACCTTCCAGGAAGGGTCCTGGAGGAGCCTTCCCCATTGAACAGAAGTAGGAATTACGAGAAGAGGTGAAAGTCAGCAGGGGGAACTGATCCAGGAACCCAGTCCATATTCTTGGTTCCCATCTGACTGGGAAGGGAAAAGGCAGCAGGGCTTTTCAAATAAAAAGGAAGAGGTGAATGAAAGGGAGACAGGTGGAAAGGAGAGGTGTTCAGGCAGCGGGAAGAAGGACGGTGGGGCTGGGACCTCAGCTTCGTGGGGGTCCCGCTCACCTGTCTTTGCCTCCACAGAGACTGTGCTGCGGCGTTTCCCATCTTGGATCCCAAAGAGCAGGAACTTGTATTTCCTACTGGGCTCCAGGCCGGGTATGGTGACCTCGCGCTGGTCAGTGGCCACAGGCACCACCTGGGGCTGCCCGTCCCTGTCCTTGTACTGGACCAAGAAGGAGTCAAATTCGCCCTCGGCGACGGTCCAGGAGAGGCCCACGGAGTCCGGGGTCACATCCATCACCGTCAGCTCCCCCAGGCGTGGCTCCACGGGGGGCTCTGTGACGGGGTCTGGGGGGACGGGAGCTAGGATCCAGGGAGACAGAGAACATGGCTGAGAACTCCGGCGTCAGAACTCCCCCTTCTCAGGGCTCCTGGGCTCCGAGGGCCTCCAGGGGGTGTTGAACTGAGACAGGGAGCAGTTACATCTCTATTTTCACTGGCCTCTAGCATTTGCTTCAGTGATGCATATAGGAAACCAACACGGTGGTACCAGCAGTGCTCGTAACTGTCACCAACAGGAATCACGGATGCTGTCACATCAGCTTAGAATTACTGCAGAAACTTCAAAACACTCTTTACACTCATCACTGCTTCTAAATAAAACAGGCCACAAGTTTCTTGCTGTTTAATGAACTAATAGTGACGTTCCTATATTACTAAATCATAAATTCAAATTTTAAAATACCTTTGATATTTGGATATCAATAGAATAGGTATGGTATGGTAAAATCCTATGCATTTTACTTTATAGATTTTAAGACATTGCTCTGAAAGGGGTTCACTGGTTTCATAGACACCACAGCACAGAAATGGTGGTGGCCTGTCCCCAGAAGGCATGAGGAGAGGGACACGCCAGGAACGGGAGACGCCGGGAGCGGAGAGCAAGGGCCATCTCCCTGAGGAAGGAAGACTCTGGGTTGGCCAGAAAGGAACACAGCTCAGGCCAGGGGGGCCGAGGGCCTCTGAGAAAAGATTCGAGGGATGTGTGTTGTTTAACCCCAGTGAAAAAGGGCAGCAGGGGGAGGTGGTAGCCAGTCCAAGTCACAGCGGGGTTGTGAAGAGAGGGGAGGAAACAGCTGTGGATGATCAGAGAGATAGTATCTGGCTGGACCTGGTTGGAGGGGAGGAAGACAACCCTGCCTGGGGGAGGAGGCGGAGCAGAGATAGAGACTGGAAGACAGGGAAGGTTCCAGCTTACAAGAGGATCCCTGGGGTCAGGGAACAGAACACATGCCTGTGACTGGGGAGGATCTGAGTGAGAGGCTGGGGAGGTGGGGTGGCCCCGGGTGACCAGGGATGGGGACTGCCTTGACCTGCCCTCACTCACCGGTCAGGGCCACCACGGAGAGGGGGCCCACGCGCTGCCCACCATGTAGCCCATACACGTTCATCCTGTATTTGCGCTCAGGCTCCAGCCCGGAGACAGTGGCCTCTCGCTGGTCTGCGGCCACAGGGACCACGTGGGACTGCCCGTCCCTGTCCTTGTACTGGACCATGAAAGAGTCAAACTGGCCCTCAGAGACTGTCCACTCGAGGCCCACGGAGTTGGGGGTCACATCTGTTACTGTCAGTTCCCCGAGGCGTGGTTCCTTGGGGGGCTCGGTGGCTGGAGGAGTCTCTTCTGCTTGTGGAGCTGAGACAGAAATGGGGGAGGCTGTCAGGAAAAGCTCTTCTTCTCCTTGGTAGTAATTATCTGCGTTGTTGTGGTGGTGCCCATGGGGTGGTTCTGATGTAAGACTACACTGATTGGCAACATCTGTCTGGCCGACAAGCCTTCAGTAAGTGCCTGCCAGAATCTGGGGCTGTGCTTGGTGGGGAGGGGTGTCAGTCACCACCGAGACCCTGGGAAAGTGGCTGAAGGTCCATCTGCCCATCTCTGGCTCCAAGTCCTCCAGCCAGACCTCCCAGCTGAACCCCAGACTTGGGTGTGCTCAGCATCTTCCTTGGGTGCCTAACTGATCCCAAATTCCAGTCCAAAGCTGAATTCAGGGGCTTTGCCCCACAACTCCTGTTCCTTCCACAGCCTTCCCACCTCATCAAAACCACCGCTTCACTGTCAGAGTCATCCCTGAGTCCTCTCCCCCACCCCACGGCTGGTCTTCGAGTAAGTCCTGTCGGCACCACCTTCAGAAGCTGACTCCCCTAACTCCTAAAGTCCACCACCCCCTCTAAGTTGGAAAAGGAAATGGCAACCTCCTCCAGTATTCTTGCCTGGAGAATTTCATGGACAGAGGAACCTGGCAGGATACAGTCCATGGAGTTGCAGAGTCGGACAGAACTGAGCGACTACCACTCACCTCCTCTAAGCACACGGCTCTTACTGGATTGTAGCACAGTCTCCTAAATCCCCCCTCCCCCTCCCCTCTTCACCGTGTTCCCCACTGTTAGCACATTAGTCAGAGCCTGTTCCCGCCATGGCTTCCATCTCACTCAGAGCAAAAAGCCAAGTCCTTACAATGACCTCCCTCCGAGGCCCCACATGTCTACCTCTCACACCACCCTCCTCATTCCAAAACAGTCTTCACTGGTCCTCAGACATTCCATCTGCCCGGAAGCTCTTCCCCAGAGGCCTACGTGGCTTGTCCTCTCCTTCCGGCAGGTCCTTCGTCAGCGAGTCCCTTTCTAGCCCGCTTCCCACCCACTCACCATCTCGCCTACTGGGCTTTGCTTTTCTCCCCAGCTCTTGTCACTGTCTCACACACAGTCCTACAGACATCCTCTGATAGAATGTGAGCTCCTGGGAGGAGCCTTGCCTTGTTCACTATTGTGTCCCCAGCACCAGCACCCAGTGGGTGCTCCACAAATGTCTGTTAAATTAATGAGTGGTATGCACATCTGGGAGAGGCTGAGCTCAGGACCTGCTGGTCCCCATTGCCCAAGAGTGAGCTGAGTCTGGGAGGCACTGCTTATTAGGACCAGCCTGGAAAGTGGTCCCAAGAGGCAAGTAGCAGAGGGGTGGCTAGGTGGGTGGGTTCCCAAGATCCTGTTTCTCAGGTTCCTGTCAGAGGATAAGATTAGGCTGTGTATCATAAAACCTGCTTTCAAAATGGGCTGGTGTGCTTCCCTGGTGTCTCAGTGGTAAAGAATCCACTTGCCAGTGCTGGAGACTCAGGTCCAACCCCTGATCCAGGAGGATCCTGCATGCCACAGAGCAACTAGGCCTATGCACCACAAGTATGGAGGCTGTGTCTAGAGCCCGGGAGACACAACCACTGAGCCCTCAAGCCACAGCTCCTGAAGCCGGCATGCCTAGAGCCTATGCTTCTCAACAAGAGAAGCCACTGCAATAGGCAGCCCGCGCACAGCAACTAGAGAGCAGCCCTCACTCACCACAACCATAGAAAAGCCTGTGAAGCAGTGAAGACCCAGAACAGTTAAAAATAAGTGAAAGTGAAGTCGCTCAGTCGTGTCCGACTCATTGCGAACCCCTTGGACTGCAGCCCACCAGGCTCCTCCGTCCATGGGATTCTCCAGGCAAGAATACTGGAGTGGGTTGCCATTTCCTTCTCCAGGGGATCTTTCCGCCCCAGGGATAGAACCCAGGTCTCCCACATTGCAGGCAGATGCTTTAACCTCTGAGACACTGACTTAAAAGGGGGAGGGGGGGCTGGCATGGGAATCCCCTGGTGGTTCTTGGTTAGGGCTTGATGCTTCCACTGTAGGGGGCATGGGTTCAATCCCTGGTCCTAAAATCCTACAAGCCATGCAGCTTGACCAAAAAAAAATTTTTTTTTAAATTAAAGTAAAAAGTAAAAATGGGCTCGTGATGAGGTCTCAGGAGGACAGAAGTAAGTCTAAGTGGGAAGGGCAAGGATGGAGGCAGCTGAAGGCGGGAGGGAGTAACCACCATGTACTGAGCTTCTTCCAGGTCCAGGAGCCAGGCCAGGCGTTGTGTGTGTTCCATTTAATTTGCCTTTCAACCCTGTTGTTCCTGTAGCTTCCATTTCCTGCTTGCTTTCACCCTCTCTGCACTTCTTTCCACGAGAGAGAAACTGTCCTCACCATCAAGCCTTATCGTTGGTGCTTTGGCTCAGCTGGGGAAGGTGGAATGATAACTACCCATGAGTACTGCAGTCCTCATGCTGCATTTGGTAAAATCCTTTCCCAATTTAGCAATGTTTCTAAAGCTGCATGTTAATTCTTCTCCTAGCAACGGCTCAGCACGTGCTGTGTGCCAGGCATAGTCCCTCGGTCAGCTCAGCGGGCTCCAGCTGCCCATCGCCTTCCTGCTTGGATAATGAGCTCCATCGCACAGCTTAGAATTGAGAAGCCAAGAATGGAATGCAGTTTCTTCAATTCCAAGACTCAATTGTCCTCTACTGCCTCAGTCAGCGCCTGACATAGTCCATCCTTACCTGGGAACCGGGCTTCCCAAGTGGAGCTAGTGGTAAAGAACCCGCCTGCCAATGCAGGTGACATAAGAGACCCAGGTTTGATCCCTGGGTGTAGAAGATCCCCTGGAGGAGGGCATGGCAACCCACTCTAATATTCTTGTCTGGAGAATCCCATGGACAGAGGAGCCTGGTGGGCTATAGTCCATAGGGTTGCAAAGAGTCAGACACAACTGAAGCAACTTAGCATGCACGAATGTGCCCAGGGACCAGAGTCGCTGCCCCAGACAGACAAATGGACCTAGGGTGACCCCAGGAGAAACCTCGGCCACATGTGCTAGGCCTGACACAAGCCTCCACCTTTCTACTTCAGGCCCGCAGGACAGTAACCCACTGAGGCTTTCCCCTCTCCCTACTCTCTGTGCTGACTGAAGAAAGAAAAGAAATCAGGGGTGGAAGACTCTGGACTCTAAGCCAACCAAGTCCCTTTGAGAAATACAGAAACCACGTTCCGGAAACATGTTTCTCCGCTTTTAAAAATCTTTCCCTTTAGAATAAAAGTTGCTTTTGAAAAATCTATGTCTTTGTTTCAGTGAACAAAGGAGAAAAGAGACGCCCTGTCCCTGGGGCCAAGCTGGGCAGACCAGAAGGAGGGTCACAGAGGCCTGTCTGGGGCCTGGGCCTGGCCCTGGGGCTCTGCAGAGTGGGTGCCCAGGCGGGTCCTCTGTGGTGGCTGAGGGGCCCTGTACCTGGGTGGAGGGACAGTCTTCCTTGCTGTCATCACTCACCGGATGAGTCATAAAGGAAGTTTCCAGCTGCCCTGGTGAAGAGGCCAATATCTCATGTACATTCTAAGAAGCCGAACCAGCCAAAGGGGACAGAGCAGACCCCAGGGTAAGGCCAGACATAATCATCGTAGTGGCCAACACTGCAGCATGTTTACTCTGAGCCAGGCCTGCGCTAATGCACTTAACCTCACAACTGTTCTGTGAAGTGGGCATTATTATCCCCATTTTATGGCTGAGGAAACAAACACAGTAAGCTGAAAACTCGCTCAAGGTGGTGAAGCTGGTTGTAGCCCAGTCCCCAATGAACTGTTCTTTCTAGGTCGTCCCCAAGCAGGGGGTTCTATCGCAGCAAGGGAGGGTGATGCCACAGGGAGGCTGGGGGTCCCTGAGGTGAGGAAAACAGACAAGGGCCCCGCCCTCACTCACCGGTCACGCCTACGGTGGACACGGGGCCCGAGCGCTGCCCCCCGTGCAGGCCGTACAGGTTCATCTTGTACTTGCGTCCGGGTTCCAGGCCCCCAATGGTCACCTCAGTCTCCTCGCCCCTGACACGTACCACCTGGGGCCCGTCCCTGCCCTTGTACTGGACGGTGAAGGAGTCGAAGTGGCCCTGGGGGACGGTCCAGGAGAGGCTCAGCGAGTCTGGGGAGGATCCTGTCACCGTCAGCTCCCCCAGGAGGGGCTCCTCGGCGGGCTCTGGGGCCTCTGTGCTGGGTTCCATGGGGCTGGGGGTCTCCTCCACCTCTGTGGGGCTGGGGGTCTCCTCCATCTCTGTGGGGCTGGGGGTCTCCTCCTCTGCAGCTGAGAAGGAGGAACACACAAAGTGAGTGAGGCAGGGTCCCCGGGAGATGTCCCTGGGTCTCCTCCCAAGCCATGGTCCCCATTGGGTGCCCTGAGGTCAGTTCAGAGAAGCCTAAGGAGGCTGGTGGTCCTGCTCGGTCCACACCTCACAGACACACCTGGAGCCCCCAGTGTCAGCTGTGGGGACTGGGGCTGCCACCAGCACAGCTCATGGAAGCCCTTCTCTGCCTAGGAAGCCCCACAGAGGTCACCATGGCTCAGCCTCAAGGAGGGGGGCCTCCCACACTCCACTCCCTCATCACCTGAGGGGGTGATCTCCCCACTAGGTCCCATCCTGGGGCTTCCACCATCCACTTACTGGTCACCCCAATGACAGACATGGGGCCCACGCGCTGGCGGTCGTGGAAGCCGTACAGGTTCATCTTGTACTTGTGGTCTGGCTCCAGGCCCGAGATGGTGACCCCGTCCTCGTCCCCTGGCACCCTCATCACCCTGGGTTGCCCATCCCCGTCTCTGTACTGGACAGTGAAGGAGTCAAAGTGGCCCTGGGGGATGGTCCAGGAGAGGCTCAGCGAGTCCGGGGAGGATCCTGTCACCATCAGCTCCCCCAGGAGGGGCTTCTCGGGGGACTCTGGGGCCTTTGTGCTGGGTTCTGTGGGGCTGGGGGTCTCCTCCATCTCTGTGGCACTGGGGGTCTCATCCAGGACTTCCTGGGGGGCTGAGAGAAGAGATTAGGCTCTCAGTTGACATGCTTTGCTGGTGACATTAATCATGACATAAAGTACATTTGGCAAGTATACTCTTCAAGCTGTTGGCTTAAGGGTTCCTGTAGCCTTTGTATTAGCCGTTCAGTGACTCATTGAAGGAGACAGCGCTGAGACAGGCCCCTAAAGTCCACTGTGTATTGCTGGCCAATTGCACTGGCTGTGCTCTCGTGTCTGAGAAAGGAGGTGAGGCAGGGTGAGAGGAAACTGAGCAATTCTTCCTGGACTGTGCTGACCACAGGAAAGCGAGGGGGCAGCAGGGACTTGTCCCACTTGCATTTCTCCCTGTCAGTTCCTGCCCCTCCCCAGGGTTGCCCAGCTCCCCCCACCCCACTGACCAGGACAGAAAACGGGATGTGCTCTGGCTAAGACCTCCCCAGGCAGCCCTGTCTCTTCCTCCACTTTAGACAAGAGTAGGAGAAAAGGTACGGGAATGGGGCTGGGGGCTGGGGAGAGCCGTGCTCTTCCCTGGCTGGGGCTAGAATCACAGCCACGAGGGCATCCACCCACCGTCTGCAGTAGCCAGGTCTCTGCTGAGGCTCCATGAGCTGGGGAAACTGGCACAAGGGAAGCCAGCCCTTCTGTGACCCACTCCCCGGCCCACGGGGGACCACTTTGGGCACAGAAGAGCGAGGAAGCAGCAAGCAAGAATGATAACCCAGACAGGGAAGGGGAAGATGGAAAGGCGGAGAGAAGAGGATACTGGGAAGGGAGAGAGTCGGGGAGAAATGATGGCTTACTCTTCAATAGCAGTTTTGACGTGCTTGGCACTAAGTGCCATGTGTGTACTAACTCATTTAATTCTAATAGCTCTGTGAAGCCGTTACCCTTGTTATTCTCATTTGACAGGTGAGAAAGCTGAGGCCCAGAGAGACTCATTAAGTTGCACAAGATCCCAAAGCTAGGATTAACATCCAGGCAGCTGGCCCTAGAGCCCATACTCCCAACCACAATGCTACACAGTCAGGGAAATGTGCTGGACGAGGGGAGGCTGGGCCCTAGGAGGACTGCAGGGCTGGGGGCTGAAAGCGAGCCCTTTGCCCTGCTCCAAGCTGGCTGGGACTCAGCGAGTCAGGGGGGCTGGGGAAATGTGGAGCTCATGGCCCTTGGATTTGCCAGTTCTGAACAAAGCATCGGTGGAGGGAGGGTGTGGGCATCGGGTAACAGAAGCTCAGAAAAGACCACAGCCTCAGCCAGGAGAAGGCGGCCAGCAAAGGCCGCGAGGAAAGAACACAGTGGCTGAGGACACCCAGGGGGAGCACAGCCCAGCGGGGACGGATGATTCTCGGTGCTCAGAATGGCGGAAAAGGGGCCTGTCGTTGGAGATGGAGAGGCAGGGCCAAGAAAGATGTCAGGGACTGGCGGCTGGATGTGAAATCCTGGGATGTGGGGAAAGAGACGGCGGAGGCTTTGGCAGAATTGGAGCCGAGGAAGAAAAGGTGGAGAGAGGCGCCAAGGGTCTGGGGCCAGGTCCCACTCAGAGGGCTGGGGGTTGGAGGGCAAGGGAGGCCTGACTCACCTGTGGTGGCCACCACGGACACGGGCCCCACGCGCTGCCTGCCATGAAGCCCGTAGAGGTTCATCTTATACTTCCGGTCGGGCTCCAGGCCGGGGATGGCGACCTCATTCTCATCACCCGTGACGGGCACTGCTTGGGGCCGCCCCTGGGCATCCTTGTACTGGACCACAAAGGAGTCGAAAGAGCCCTGGGCCACCGTCCAGGAGAGGCGCAGAGAGTCTGCAGTGGCGCCAGCCACTGTCAGCTCCCCCAGCAGGGGCCGCTCTGGGGGCTCTGGGTGGCGGGGCTCCTCTTTCTTCTCTGGGGCTGTAAATAAGAAGGCCCAGGCAGGGCTGAACTGGCAGAACTCCAGGATTGGGGCCTGGGGTTTGGAAGGCTTGTCACACCTGTGGGGGTCTCTACTCGATTAGCATGAGCACTGAACTCTGAGAAGCCTGGCACAGCCAGAGTATGACACACCTTCTGGGCCTCGGGGAGCAGCTGAACAGGATGAAAGGGGCCCAGCAGTGCGGGGGAGGCTGGCTGGCCCTGAGCCCAAAAGCGGGGCCAGGATTCCGAGTCAGCCATCTCGCTGGGAGGCCCCAGCCAGCTCCTGGCTGAGGGCAGGCATGTGGAAGGCTGGGAGGGGTCAGCCCCCTGTAAGGCTGGGGGCTTAGGAGGCTGCCACTCACCGGTGGTGCCATCAGCCGTGAGGGGGCCATGCCGCTTCTTGTTGGCAATCCCAAACAGAGTGAATCTGTACTTGTGGTCAGGGTCTAGCGGGGAGATAATGACCGAGCGCTCGGGCCCTTCCACGGGCACCACCTGTGGCCGGCCGGCCCTGTCCCTGTACTGGACCATGAAGGAGTCAAACTGGCCCTCAGGGACAGTCCAGGAGAGGTGCAGTGAGTCTGGGGTGGGATCAGTCACCCACAGCTTCCCCAGGCGGGGTGGAGTCACTGGGCTGGGATCAGTCTGAGACACTAGGAAGAGGAGGTGGGAGAGAAGGGAGGGACACGGGTCAAAAGAGAAGAAGAAATCCGTCTCCCCCCTAGGAATGCTGTGTGAGACTGTGCAGGCTGTTCACTGCACAAAGGTGCGTGGTGAAGGCAGCGCGGACAGACTGAAACCCAGCCAGCACTCTGCTTGCCAAGCTGTGCACCCTGGCAAGCGGCTGTGCCCACCTAAAAGGACAGGCAGCTCATTTGACGTGGCATGAAAGCACTGTCTTAACTGCTGTTGTTTAGTTGCTAAGTCGTGTCTGACTCTTTGCCACCCCCTGGACTGTAGCCCGCCAGGCTCCCCTGTCCATGGAATTCTCCAGGCAAGAATACTGGAGTGGGTTGCCATGCCCTCCTCCAGGGGATCTTCCCAACCCAGGAATCGAACCTGAACCTCCTGCATTGGCAGGGAGATTCTTTACCGCTGAGTCACCAGGGAAGCCCGCTGTATGGACTAGTGCGGCCCTCACTTATTGTGCAGACTGGAGAGGGGCTTCAGAGAGAAGGAAGTGCAGTGAGCCCCTTCCACATCTCCACAGCCAGGGAAGTCTTCCAGGACAGCCTCCACTGCTTCCAGACCTAACAACTAGCTGATTTCCTCTCCAAGAGAGGGGTGCTTGGTCCTAGGAGCATTTTCTTGTGGGAGAGCCCCCCACAACTGTGCTCTGGGCCCCACTTTATCCGCTCCCACTCTCACTCCATCAGCTGTGCCCTCAGGATTTACGCAAACTCCTCCGCTCAGCTGCATCGCCCTCCAGCCTCCACCCTCCCTCTTCGCTCTCCACTCCAGCCCAGATTCCAGAGAGAGATGCTTGTACTCATGTCCTCACCTTCATCGCCCTCCCAACCCAGCCCTGCCCTCCACCAGCAGCTCCCACCAGGATCAGTGGTGACCTTGCCGTTGCTAAGTCTTGTGGACACTCTGCAGCCCTGAGTCACTCGTACGGAATCTGACATGTCTGACCTCGCCCTTCATTTTGGCATTCCTCTCCCCAGTTCCCCCCTCAGGCTGCCCTGCAGATCCTGATCCTCTGTTCATGCCATGAGTGATGGCCACCTCCAGGGTCCCAGGGGCCATGTCTCTCCTCCCTGCCTCCCCACCCTGGCTTCTGCCCACTGGGACATGCTCCATGCTCAGGCCTTTTCTCTGCTCTCCAGTCCCAGGAGGGCGGCGGGAGAGAGCTATGGCCCCTTCACTTTCTGCCCAAGTGGCCTTGCCCTCTCTATGCCGCCCCTCTCCTCATTTGTGAAATGAGCATGCCTCACAAGGCTGCTTGTGAGGATTAAGTGTGATCATTCTCTTAGAACATCTTGAACACATCTGACACTTAAACGCTTGAAAGATGTCTGACTAAGTGTTGCTGCCCTGTTGCATTGTTCCTCACATCCGCTGTTCCTTGCCTCAGGGAACAGCACTGCCGGATCCAGAAGCGTGGGGTGCCTGGGCCTCCTTGCTCTCCTTCACCCCACCCAATCCCAGCCTCACTGCCACCATCCCTGCCAGGCCAGCATCCTCGTTTGCCGGTTCCTAACTCACTTCTCCAGCTGTCCTCTGAAGCAGCCTCAGAGCTATTTGTAAGATAAATATTGATTCGGGTCATTCTCCCATTTAAAGCACTTCAGAGGCCCCCTAGGGTCCTCAAATGGGGCCTAAGTGACTCACTCACTGGAGATCAGTGAGACCAGTGTCCTCAGCCCCCAGGTGCCCTACCCTGCTATCCGGAGGAGAGACTTTGATTCTCTTACAGGGCCACTCTCACTCCTGCCTCACTCTCCACAGCTCCCTCTGTTGGCACTGCCCTCCTCAACCTCCCTGCCTGACCCACCACAATTTTCCCTTTAGGATTCAGCTCAGGGACCACCGCCTCCAGGAAGACTTCTGGGAGTTCCCAAAGCACTGGGGAGACCTCCATTAGGACCGCGCAGAGGGCAGGGGCAGGGGCCTGGGTGACCCCTGTCACTCACAGATTTTGGCTTCAGCCACCAGGGGGCCGTGCCTCTTCTTGCCCACGAGCCCGTATAGGACAAATTTGTACTTGCGGCCGACGTCCAGGTTGGAGATGAGGGCTGAGCGCTGGGGCCCTTCTACAGGCACCACCTGGGGCCTGTCCCTGTCTTTGTACTGGATCACAAAGGAATCGAACTCGCCCTCAGGGACTGTCCAGTGCAGAAGCAGGGAGTCCGAGGTCACGTCTGTCACTGTCAGCTTGCCCAGGCGAGGTGGGGCCAAGGGTTTCCCAGGTTTCTCCCCATCCTTGTCTGGAGTTGGAGGAAGGGGGGCAAAAACAAAGCACGTGGGCTCAAGCACTGTCTCGTCCCTGCTCTCCGTCCCTCTCCTCTGCCCTCTGGCTCCCTCCATGCTGGACGGCTCCTTCCCTTGATGCCTCCATTCCCCGCCCTCAGTTCTCTGGGACCAGCCTTTCTAAGAAGGGCGGCATTTCTCCCCAGCGTCTACTCTTGAGCCAGAGCTTCCGCTCTTCCCTGTGATAACTTCCTCCCCACTCACAAAGGTCCCAGGCCCTCTACACACGAACACTTTGAGGGAGTTTTGGGTCCCCTGAGGTTCTTCCTGAGAGTTTGGAACCATTGCTGCTTCAGAGCAGCCTGGAGATGCCTTAGTCCACCTGAATGTCTCTCTCCCTTGCCACTCTCTTCCTGGTGAGAGATCTGGAGTTGCAGGGAGAGCTGGCTACCCGAGTCCCATAAAGGGGGACCAGGAGAAACTGTGAATGCCAGGAGCCCCAGGCTCCTGCCTGGGTTCCACAAACCTCACCCATCTCCGAAGTCCCGATGGCCGTGGAGTGCCCTCCCCAGGGAACCTCCACCCCTAGGAGAACTGGCTGATGGGACCATGGGGTGCTGCAGACCAGGCTTGCAGGGTAGGGGGACAACGTGTCCTAGTCTGTCCAGTGAGGGGATGGCAGGGGCTTGAGAGAAGGGAAAGGGAGGGGGCTGAAAGAGGAGGGGGCTGAGGATCAATATCCTCGGAGCCAGAGGCTTTCCCACACCCACCCTGAGAGACGCAGGGGGCGGAGAGGGGCAGAGGAGTGACCAGGAAGTGGGGGCGGGACACTTCTACACAAAGAAAGCTGCAAGTGGAGAGGCAGGGGCCAACAGTCTCTTTCCCTGAATCTTTGTCCCATGCTTTGACTTTTCTCCTCTCATCTATTTATCTGGAAGGACTCCCCTCTCCGATCCACCCTTTCGTTGTACTAAGACTTTCCCCATCCCTCTTGCCTCTGAGCCCTCAACTCCCTTTCTCTCCTTGTTTCTCCTACGTTCTCGACCCAAACACCAGCCCTGCCCTTCGGTCTTCATCCCACCCCTAAAGTCCTAATGGCCCAGCCCCTCCCGCAGCCTCAGGACACTGGACTTGAACAGAGTCCAGGATGTACCCATAATGCCTTGGTAGATGAGAGGGGCAGAGGGCTCGCCACTGGGAGGGATCCCACGAAGTGACAGCTCGTAGGGGGATTCGGGAGGGGGTGAGGGCACCAGAGCCTGACGGACATCCCCTGGCAGTAGCTCCTCATGGGCCCCTGGCCCTTCGGGCACCCGTAGGCGCAGCTGGAAGTGGGTAAAGGTGTCAGGCTGGGCGGTCCAGGCCACTCGGAGGCGCCCTGTCTTGTCTTTGCCCAGCACCCTCAACTCGGCCAGCTCCTGGGGGCGCTGCTGCAGGACAGGGGCCTGAGCCCCTTGAGTCGTTGAAGGGCCTGAGGGAGGAGGCTCATCAGTGGCCCCCAAGAGGCCTGAGAGGGAGGACCCTGGGAAGAGGCAGGGCGAGAAAAACAGGAGAGTCGAGTATGAGAGCCAGAAAGGAGACTGCAGTTCCCAGGTTCTGCTCTCTGGCTTCTAAGAGTCTTCAGACTTTCCCTTTGCCGCTCCTGGATCACCTCATTGTCCCAAACATCCACTATAGCCCTGCACAGACGGGCCTGCAGGTCATAAATAGAAGAACTAAGTCTGCCATCCCTCCTCCCACAAGGCTCCTAGCTCCCTTCCCATGGGAAACCCTCCCCACTGGGTGGAGGTCCTGGCTTCCATTAGTGCTGCAGTGAGAAGCCTGGAAGAAAGAAGACGGTGGTGTTAAGGAAGACTCAAGAGACAGTGGGCAGTCAGAAGAGAGAGAGGAGTGGACATCCAGCTCCGGTGACATCTGGGCCCTAGTGGGGAAGAAGAGGTCCATAACCCCTCCCCCCAACAGCCACAGGGCGCCCCCTCCCTGAGCCAGGATGCCGTTCCTGTGGGAGAGACAAGTGTGAACTGAGCCAGGAGGTCTGGAAAGCCAGCCCAAGAAGCAGTGGCTTCACCTCTCACCTACCCATGCTGCCTAACGGTTTCAAGGCCACCCCCAAGCAGTTCCGATGCGTCTGTTTGAGGTTAGGGCCAAAGTGTGGAAAATAGTAACCACTGACCACAGTTGTCAGCTACCCTCACCACAGTGAGTCAGAGTGGGAAACCACTGGTTTCACGCCCTACCCCACCCAAACTGCTCCAGAGAATCTTTGCAGACACTGTCCCTCCCATCAAATGACCCTTCTATTGCCTAGAACAGGATTCCTGGCAGAAGTGTCCTAGGAACCCAAGTGAAAATCAGACAATTCCAAAGACCAGGCCTCAGCCTCCGGTATCCACCAGGACCCTGAGGGTGGAGGGGGTTTCCAGGGACACAGGAAGGTGTGGGGAACCCCCCGGAGCCTGAACCAGGGAGGGCTGGAAGGCAGAAGGGCACAGGTCGGGGAGTGGCAGCCTGAGCAGTGAGGCAGTGGGAGGCACTCATAGACTCCGATGGCAGGTGAGACCGGGCAGGGGGTGGGGGGTCGCGCGGCCCCACCCACGCTACCTGTGGTGGTGATGAAGGCGTAGGACTTGGAGGTCTGCCCTGCCCGCACCCCGTGGACCTCCACGTGGTAGGTGGTGCCGGGCTTGAGATCGGGCAGACTGACGGTGCGCGCGGTGCCCGGCACGGTCAGCTCCCCGGCGGGCCCCTCCGCGGGCGGCTGCGGCCGCCAGCGCAGCACCACGCGCTCGAAGTGGCCGCGGAGCCCGTCGAGCGACACGAGGAGCGCGCCGTCGGCGGAAGTGCCCAGCACCTCGGGCTTGGGGTGGCGGGGCGTCGCCACCCGGTCGACGCCTTCGGGCGAGAGGCCGTAGATGCCCTGGTTGGAGTTCCGCTTCCAGGTGCCCGAGTCGGGGCTGGCGGTGGGGTGGGGGCGACCGGGCGGGGGTGCAGGGGAGCGACGCCGCTGCAAGTATTCGTGGATGTGGTGCGCCACCGACGTGTAGGTCTGGTTGGCTCGCAGTGGGTAGCCGTGAGCCCGCAGGTGACGCTCCAGGTCCTGCACCGTGCCGCGGAAGCGGCCCAGCTCGGCGGTCAGGTTGCCCCACGCCCGCCGAGGGGGCTGGGGCGGGCTCGGCCGCGGCGGAGACTCCGCCTCACCCTGCTCCGCGGGCCGCGAGGGCCGAGGGGGCGGCGCCGGGCGCGCGGGCCGCGGGGGCCGCGGGGCTGGGGCCGGCCGGGGCCGGGGCTTGGGGGGCGGGGCTGGGGGGTGCGCCTCCGGGTAACTGTAGTGGCCTGGTGCTGCCGGGCGGAAAAAGGGGGAGGAGAGAGCCGGTCAGTGGCAGCACCCCCCATCACCAACCCCTGCACTCCCCCCACGGCAGCCCCGCCCGCGTCCCTCCCACCAGAGCCTGAGGCCTCTTTCCTGGGCCCCAGCCCCACCTGCAAAGAGAACCGAGAGAAGTTAGTGCCCCAGGACGCCCTCCCGCTTCGCCCTCCAAGCCCGCCACCGTTGGTGCCCTAGAAAGAAGAAATGAGCGGGTGGGGCACTGCGTCTGAAGGAGAGAAAGGGGCGTGGGAGGAGAGAACGCGAGCGACAGCGAGGTGGGCGTCCCTCTGTCACAGGAAAGGGAAAGAAAGATCCAGGCATCTGTTAAGAGACTTGGAGGGTTAGTGGAAAATTACTGCTGAGACCTAACTCCCCCAAACCCCAATTCTAAAGTCAACAGGCGCCTTGATCTCTAATCTCCCCCAGCTCCAGTCCCAGGAGACCTGACCACTGAGATGGAGCACAGGGCAGTCCCTGTGCCCAAGGTCAGATCAGAACCACCCCTATCTGGTTGGGCCGGATAGCATCTTTTATTTACTGCATCTCTCCATGAGGCTGCTCTTCCCAAACTCCAACCCACCGCCTGCCTACAGGACTCCAGGCACCTGAGAACTCCGTCTCCTCAGAGCCCCTGGTACAGAGGAAGGCCCCCAGAAGGTACTTTGGGACTGCCACACACCCTGTGCAGTGCATTCAGAGGAGCCTGTGTGCACGGCTTCCCAAGGAAGTGGCTCCTAGGCTCAGAAACTTCCCCAGCCCTTGGCCAGCCGTACCTGTGTTGGCCCTGATGGAAGCTGGGTAGCTTACTGCCCGGCCCCGCTCGGCAGTGACGGTCACCACGTATTCTACACCTGGCATCAGGCCGGTCAGCAGCGTCCCGTCTGCCTCAGAGGGCACTTCCAGCCGCACCCTCTGGTTGCCAGCACTGACGTAGGACACCACAAACCGGTCCACTTCAGCCTGGGGGCGCAGCCAGTTGAGCTCCAGTGTGGTTGGTGTCACAGCCACCACGCGGAGGTCCTGGGGGCCGTCAATCACTAGCCAGGTCAGAGAGAGGAGGTATCAGGTGGGAGTCTGGTTCTCGGTTACCAGCTGTCCTGCTAAGAGCCTTGCCCCCAGCCAGTCCCTCCCCTCTGCCCTCTTGGAGGGCATATCCCAGCCCCCCCTTTTCAAATCCATTCTGCACCCATGACACCCCACCCTGCAACAGCCCCAGCTCTCACTGGTGGTGATGGTCTTGGAGGCAGGAGGGCCCCAGTTAGTCCCTCGAAGGGCACGGACAGTGACCTGGTACTCCTGACCAGGGGCTAATCCTCTCTGGTCATAGGCTGAGGCAGAGCTGGGCACCCGTGCTGTGAATGGGGGGCTCGCCCCCTCTGTCTGCAAGAGAGAAAATTCTGGGTGGATCAGAGCTGCCACTCACCCCTGCTGCTCAGTGCCCCTGATCCCTTCTTTCCCCAAGGTCTAGGCAGAGTCAGCATGAGATTGTGTAGAACTTGGCCCTTTACAGCTGGGGAGCATGGATGGTATCAGCAAACACATCTAGAACACCTACTCCGTGCCAGCTCCCGTTCAAGGCAATTTACATGTGAACTCACTCAATTCTCTTGAGAATCTAATGAGGTAGGTCAGATTATTCCCATTGGACAGATGAGGAAACTGATGTACAAAAGTATTTGGTGGTTTGCCCAAGGAGGCAGGGATTTAAACCCAGGCAGTGCGACCTCAGAGTCCCCTCTTATGGGGACTACCTTTTTTAAAAAAAATATTTATTTACTTATTTGACTGCTTTGGCTCTTAGTTGTGGAATGAGGACCTGGCCTTGAGGCATGTGGGATCTTAGTTCCCTGACCAGGGATTGAACCCAAGTCCCCTGCATTGGAAAGCAGATTCCTAATCACTGGACGACCAGGGAAGTCCCTGGGCACTGCCTTTTGAGCCTGTTCATCAGCTGTCTGTCAGAATTCTACCTGACACATGCCAGGACTCTCTTTCTGGCTTTCCTCCGGCAATGCTGACCCTCTGGGCATGAGGAGGCTTCTCATAAATCCGTTCCTGTCATAACAGGTGAAGCAGATGAGGGATACCACTTCAAGTCTCACTTCCTCCTTGAGGCAGCTGCCCCAGCCTGAGCCTTCCCCTAGAGACACCTGTTCCTGCCTGTGTAACTTGGGTGTGACCCACATCGTGACATTTCCTTTGAGGTATTTTCCTTGTCTTTTCAGCAGGGTTGTAGGCCCCTCAAAAACAAGGCCCACCTGCTCAGAGTTCCACAAATATGTTTCCTGAATTTGTACCTGGCATCATTCTGGGCCCTCGAGACACAGAAATAAGAGATATGATCCCTGTCTCCTCAGAGAGCTCATGCTCTAGTAGCTAAATGTGTGGCCACGTTTTACATTTTATTAGATCCTTAACCCAAATCTCTGTGTGTAGTCCATGCCTGTGAGAGAACAAACCCCATTTAAGTATACCTGTAAAGTGTTATGATTATTTGCAGGAACCCCACAGAAAATCTGCCAGCCCCTGCTCCAGGCAGGGTCTCCTGGAGTGCCAGCCTCTGGGGAAACAGGAGGAATGGACGTCTGGGAACAGCTCAGCATTTCGCTGGGCCATCTAGCTAGAACAGCTAATAAGGATGCTCTGTTCTGCTTTGCTATGTTGGCTGTGATGGGGACACCTCCATTCAGCCAAGTAGGATTGGAAATTTCAAAAGGTACTCTCCTAAACCAAGAGAACTGCGAGGAAATCAACACAGTAAATACTAAAGTATAAAACCAGATGAAGGGCCACGTAGAGACTTCTGGGTTGAGGATGAAGTGAAGCTTTGTTAGAGTTTTCTTGGCTGAAAAGGTTTTCTGGGCATGCAGGATCTTCATCTCTCTCTTACTCACTGCCCTAGAATATCCCAGCCTGGGAGGCCTTGGATGGGTGTCTACTCAAGGCCTTATGAGGCCTTTATCCTTCCCCAAACCTTCTCTCTCTCTCCCTTTACTCCCCCAACCCACCACCACCAACACACACACCCATACCCCTTGAGTGCTTCCTGATGATGTCCGGTCCTTCCAGGGAGACAAGCCTATCCCTAGGGTACCTTCTCCCTTCAGGTCACCTACATGAACCTTTTAGACACTTTGAGATCCATCTGGGAACAATCCCCTGAGAAGTTATACTGCCAGTCTAACCCACATCTTTCAGCACCACCTGTCTGGTCTGAGGCTGGCTCTCTAACCAGAGGCTGGCAGCTGATTCGGCCCCTTCATGATGGTTTGGCTGTTTCACTGATGTCCTTGGCAAGTTTCTAACTCTATTCTCGATATTAACCTCATGGCCCCACGTGGAGGGCTCCACCTTGGCTGGCCCCTGGAGCTCACCTCACCCTCATCCTCTTTTTCAGACCAGACCCGAACACAAACTTTTCTGAGGCTGCAAGTTCCTGTGTCCCAATGAAAATGTGACATAGCCCCAGTTTCCAGTCTGTGGAATACATTCAAACTGGAAACACCTGGATGTCTTTCTGTTCGGGGGTTCACCTCCCTCAGTTTCTTCAAGCTTTGTCTCACATTCATAGAAGACCTTGCCTTTTGCAAAACAGCAGCATTCCTTGAACAAAAGAGCAGTGGTCCTTGGACTTGGGGTACATGAGAATCACCTGGGGGTATGTTATGATGCAGGTTACCGGGCTCTTCCCCCTACAGCTTCTCATTCAGCAGATTGGGGGGCAGAGTCTGACAGTTTGCATGGCTAATGCTCCAGGTGATGCTAATACTGCAGGTCCAGGGAGCACACTTTCAGAACCGCTGAGCGTAGCCGTGCCACGTATGCAGGGAAAAGAGGAATGTTCCTCTTCTGTGTTTTGAAAATCATTCCAATAACTAGGTGTGTCCCTTGGCCAGGAATAGCAGAGTTTGAGTTTTGAGAGAAAAGTGTTTCTGGAAAAGGGAAAAGGATAAGGTAGAGAGAGAGGCTTCTAGGAAGATGGCAGTGGCCAGAGGGATAGCCAGCTACTGAACGCACTCTGTGCCAACAGAAATGGATACAGAGTGCTGGCCAAAGGCAAGAGACACAATCCCAGAGGCCAGCCACAAAAAAGCGTAGAAAACATAGTCAGAGGGCCAGCGGCACAGGCTGATGTGGAGGCCAAGGGAGGTGTCTGGGGACCAATTTTACGGGAGCATTTTCCACACCCAGGATCAGGGAGAACCTAAAATGTGATGGAGGCCCATACCCAGTGCAAAGCAGATGAGCTGAGAGCATGGCCAAGCTGGACACAGGCTAGCTGGATCCCCCCGGGCCCCACAAAGAGGGAGAAAGCCCAGGGCTCCTCCTGGGAGATTGTGCCTCTGGAGAACACCAAGGATGAGGTCATATTTACTAAGAGCAGGAGATGCTGTTGCCCTTTAAGCTCCTTCTAGCTCAAATGTTTATTTCAATTCTTTCCCTAAAGTTTCTTAGGGAAATTTCTCTTAAAAGTCCAACCCTCTCAAGATTGGAACTATGTAAATAATATACACGCAGAAGAGAGTGGGAGAAACACTTTAAAATGTTAACAGTACTTGTTTCAGTGTGAAACAGCCAAGAATTATTTGTTTTTTTCCCTAGTCGCCAAATTCTTGTCTTGTGATTAAATTATTTTTATAACTGAAAAACAAATTTTTAATGGAAAAAAAAAATCCAGGCTCCCTTGGTTGTGCAGCAAAGTAGGGATTTCTGCCTCTGCTTCTACCAGAGGGTAAGGAGAGATTAAAACATGATGGGGCCTGGGTTTGAGGTGATAATATTGATAAGGAGACTTAGAATGACTAGGCCAGTTGGGGTGGGGATGACAGCCAGCACCTCAGAGCTATCCCTTCTGTCCTGGAGGCTTCCTAAGTTTAAGCCCTGGAACTTACTTATTTTTCCAGAGTCCTGACTGGGGAGAGATTAGAGTAACATGGCCTACCCACCTATGGCATTTGTGGAATGATGCAGGAAAACATATTTGAATGGGAGAAATGTCAGATGATTTGCAACTAGGAGACCAAACACACCATAAAAATCCAATCTGCATGAAGGGAGATCTCCAATGAGAGGCCACAAACTTTGTCCTTAGGGTGCCCCCAAATATTTTAAGAGTGAGTTGGAAGGAGATAGAGAAATGAGGCTTTGCAATGTACTGATGACTTGGAGGCTAGGGAACTAGTTCACAGAATCAAATTATTACAACAGCCTAGACAGCTTGGCCCAAACCAAAAAATGATAACACTGAACAGAGCCAAATACAAAGGCTTATATTTAGATTTAAAAGGGGGTATGTAGTTGAATGTCTTTTTTCCTTGTTTATATCTTCTAAAGTATCTACACTGAGCTTATATGACTTTTATAATAAAAAGTTACTTTAAAAATCAAATGTGATCAAAATAACTGACAGTTTGTGTGACCACACGTTCATATATGTCAACTCTGAGAAAAGTAGCTGGATATCCAGAGTCAGCCAGGTGAGTGACTGGATTCCTTTCTGCCCCTGTAACTGGGGGGAAGAGGCACATGCAAAAAGGAGGAGGCATTAGAGGAAGAAAACAAGAAATGAAGGATTCAGAGAACAAAGCCTCAAGGAAATAGGGAGAAGAAACCAGTGGGTTTGGCCTGGAGGGAATGAATGGTGATGTGATGGTGTGTTCATTTGCTTCAGTGCTGTCCGACTCTCTGCGACCTCATGGACCATAGACCGCCAGGCTCTTCTGTCCATGGAATTTTCCAGGCAAGAATTCTGGAGTGGGTTGCCACGCCCTTCTCCAAGGGATCTTCCTGACCCAGAGATGAAACCCGCATCTCCTGCATTGGCAGGCGTTTTCTTTACTACTGAGCCACCAGACAAGCCCAAAGTGATGGCTGATGTCTCCAAATATCTGAAAGTCCGTGGTGTAAGACGAAGGGAAAGAAAAAACACATTCCAATGCTGGTGAAGGCCCAGCTGGGGCCACTGAATGGATGTATGAATGGGGCAACTTTGGATTCAGCAACAACAGAAAGAAGTGACTTCAGTAATGAGCAAAAATGGAGTCAGCAGGCAGCCTTAGGAAGTACTGAGCTCAAGGTCACCAGAAGAGTTCCAGCAGCAGTGGGCCTATGATGCAAAGGCCTTCTGCACCCAGTGTGGGCAGAATGAGAAGGTCTTTAGCACAGCTTCAGGAATCAGCTACCCGGACTCAACCACTGATTACCTGGAACTCCTTTTGAGGTGAGCGCCCCCACCACCAGCCCCACTCACTCAGCCCCCTCTTGGAGCTTGGCTCTCACCGTTGGGATGAACTGGATTTCATAGGCATCCACATTGCCAGGAGCCCGGGTCCACTCTGTCCGAACCGTCGTCTCCTCCAGCAGGTGCATCCTCATGCCCTCGATGGCCGGCACCTCTGCTCAGGAGAGTGGGATGTGAGAAGCTGCTTAGCCCAAGGGAGCTCCCCATCCCTACCCCAACTCTCACAGGCTCTTCGTACTCAGGGTCACATTAAGAGATCCAGCCAAGTTCCCAGTCCTCTCTGGGGGGAGAGCGGGGTGGTGAGGAAAAGCCAGCAGTGGCCTGAACAAGCCTTGGTTTGCTTCACTGCCCTCCATCTCCAGGAACCAAAATCTCCCAAAAAGTACCTGAAGAGGGCCCCTGGATCTGCTCATCAGAGATCTTACAGCAGGTCCCGCCTGCAGGCATCCCCCCCACCCCCCACTCCACCCGCTGTGGTTCTGCAGCCCTGGTGGACCCTGGCCCTCTGGCTCCTCTGACTGCCCCACCGCCCACCCCAATATATGACCACCCCCATCACCCTGCCTCCAAGTCCGGGGGCTCCTCCGCCTCAGACTCAGGCTTTCTCATGGGGCTCCAGTTTTCCAGCCCCAGACCCAGCATACTGAGGCAGGCTGTCGGCTCACCTTCCCCGCAGTCCTCCCCTGCATAGCCGTCTTGGCAGACGCAGCTGCCCTCACGACACTCTCCCCGGCCGCGGCAGTCCCCAGGGCACGTCTGGATGGCACAGTCGGGCCCCCGGAAGCCCTCGACGCAGACACACTGGCCTGCGCTGCACAGTTCCCGTGGCCCGCAGCCCCCGGGGCAGGCGCTGGCAGGAGGCTCTTCCTGCCCACAGTCCTCGCCGCTGTAGCCCACGTGGCACACGCACACACCCTGCACACAGCGACCACGGCCCCGGCAGTCGGCCGGGCAGGTGCGGGTGGCGCAGGAGGGGCCTGTGTAGCCCGAGTCGCACACGCAGCGCCCGTTCTCGCAGCGGCCGCGCCGGTGACAGTTGGAGGGGCAGACACGGAGGCCGCAGTCCTCGCCCGCGAAGCCCTCCCAACAGGTGCACACACCGTCCTGGCACACGCCGCGCTGGTTGCAGTCGCGCGGGCACCGTCTCACACCGCAGTCCTCACCCTCGTAGCCGTCGTCGCACACGCAGCGCCCCTCCAGGCACTGGCCGCGGCCTTGGCAACCCCTGGGGCAGCTGCGCTTGCCGCAGTCTTCGCCCTCGTAGCCCACGTCGCACGAGCACACGCCATCTTCGCAGCGGCCGCGACCGCGACAGTCCCCGGGACACCGACGGCTCCCGCAGTCCTCTCCTGCGAAGCCCGGGTTGCACACGCAGCGGCCGTCTACGCAGCGCCCGCGCCCGCGACAGTCGCCAGGGCAGGCACGCGTACCGCAGTCCCGGCCTGTGTACCCGGGCCAACACACGCAGCGGCCACTCTCGCAACGGCCCCGGCCGCGACAGTCCCCGGGACAGCTGCGCACGCCGCAGTCCTCGCCACTGTAGCCCGCGTGGCACACGCATACGCCGTTCTCGCAGCGCCCGCGGCCCCGACAGTCGCGCGGGCAGGCGCGTGCGCCGCAGTCGGGCCCCGAGTACCCGGGCCAGCACACGCAGCGGCCGTCCTCGCAGCGGCCCCTTTGGTTGCAGTCGCTCGGGCAGCTGCGCACGCCGCAGTCGTCCCCGCTGTACCCTGGGTCGCAGATGCATTCGCCATCCTCGCAACGCCCTCGGCCCCGACAGTCGCGGGGACAGGTCCGCGTGCTGCAGTCCTCGCCCGCGTACCCGGGCCAGCACACGCAGCGGCCGTCCACACAGCGCCCGCCCTCGCCACAGTCCCACGGGCAGGTCCGCGAGCCGCAGTCGTCGCCAGTGTAGCCCGGGTCACAGACGCAGCGCCCGTCCTCGCAGCGCCCCTTCTGGCTGCAGCCTCGGGGACAGCTCCTCACCCCACAGTCGTCGCCAGTGTAACCGGGGTTGCACACGCAGCGCCCATTCTCGCAGCGTCCTCTCTGGCTACAGTCTCGGGGACAGCTCCTCACCCCACAGTCCTCGCCACTGTAGCCTGGATTGCACACGCAGCGCCCGTCCTCGCAGCGTCCCCTTTGGCTGCAGCCGCGAGGGCAGGAGCGCACACTGCAGTCGTCCCCAGAGAAGCCCGAGCGGCACACGCACACACCCTGCACGCATCGCCCGCGGCCGTGGCAGTCCCCGGGGCAGGAGGGCCAGCTACAACTGGGCCCTGTGTAGCCAGGGAAGCACACGCAGCGACCACGGACGCAGCGACCCTGATCATTGCAGTCATCTGGGCAGGAACCAGGGGCAGAGGGTGGTGAGGAGGGGGGTCCCTCTGCACCTTCGGGATCTGAGCAGGTGGGCCCACCCCAGCCTGGCTCGCAAGAGCAGGCACAGCGGCTCAGGTCAAACACGCCATGGAGACTGCAGAGGCTTCGAATGTCAGTCTGGCCTGGAGTAGGAGTGAGAGTTGGGTCTCAGTCTCTCTGGGGAGGAGAGGGTTAGCCTGTGTAGTGCTGCCCTGAGTCAGCTTCTCCATCAGGGAAGCCTCATTTCCTAAGGCCATCTCAGTTTCCAGCTGCAACTTATCACCCAGGGCCCTAACATTCACTGGGGAGGGCTGACATCTAGTCACATGGCTCCTCTCTCAGAGCCGTGCCCTGGGCTGCACTCACCACTTGCAAAGAGGAGGCGGGGTGCCTTTTTCTAATTCACACCAAGGTCCTCTAGTGATGCCCACCCAATCCTAACCACTTCCCTTCTTTTCCATGCTCCTCCCTGTGATCTTCGGCTCACCTGTGCCAGCCTGGGCAGCCGGAGGACAACACCCACCAGTGCACTGTTCCTTGAGCCCCTTCACCAGCTCCTCCAGGATCTCCAATCGGACCCTCAGGGCCTGCACCTCTGAAGCAGGGACAGGGGGCTCAGTGCCTGGGGGACAGCCACAGCCAGCTGAAGGGGGCAGGTTAATGCGGTGGGTGAACACCACCTGCTTCTCCCCTCCTTCCACGGTGTGCTCGTAGAGCCGAGAAGAAGGGCCTCCCCCTTCTGGCTGCACTGTACGGCCCCCGGGCTGGGGAGGGGGCCGTGGGGCTGGGAGTGTCATGTTGGAACGTGGAGAGAAAGGGCCTGCTGTGACAGTGCCCAGCAGCATCAGAAGGGCCAGGTTGGAGGTTAGGGAACATTGGGTGGGCATCTTTCCGGAGGCTGTGGGGAGAGAGGGCACATATGAGAGCAGACTCACAGAGCAGACAAGATGAATATCTCCTTCCCCAACACACACACCCACAGTCCCACCACCCACAACTCATCTACCCGACTCACATATTTGCAAAATTCCACATTCAGCTCAATCCAATCACACACCCTCCCTGGGCAGATCTGTCTCTACCTTGCTTTCTTATGTCATTTGGTCACCCTGCTCCCCCACTCATTTTATTTATTTTTTTACTGTTCCATCCACACTGGTCTTCTTTGTTTGTTCCACAGACACTACAAGCTTACATTAGCCTAAGGGCCTTTGCACTACATGTTTTCTCTGTCTGGGGTGCTCTTCACTCAGCTCTTAGAGGTTGGCTCCTTCCTGTTCAAATCTTAACTCACATGTCATCAACTCCCAGAAGTCTTCCTTGGTGCCCGATTGGAGCAGTCTTTCATCACACTTCATCAGTGTCCTGCTTATGTTCTTCATGCCATTTACGGCTGCCTGAATTATCTGTTTGTGAGCTACTTGTTTGTTATCTTTCCCTCACCACCAGAATGTGAATTCCATAAGAACAGGGACTTCATCTGTCCTGGTATTGCTGCATGCTTGTCCCTGGCACACGGGATGGGCACTATACAACACAGTTTTTGGTGTTTTTGTGTGTGTGTGTGTGGCCATTCTGCACAACTTACGGGATTTTAATTCCCTGGTCAGGGATTGAACCCAGGCCCTCAGCAGTGAAAGTGCAGAGTCCTAACACTGAACCACCAGGAATTCCCTATCCAACACATTTTTGTTGAATGGGTCAGCAGATGAATATAAAAGACTAATCCTTCCATAAGCAACTGGATCCCAGCTCCTAGTATCATTTTAGAAACCTGAAGGTATAGATTATCCTCTCCTTCTTTCATTCAGCCCCTCACTCTCAACTAGATTCTTCCCATCATCTTTTCATATAAGCTCAAAAAGCTCGTTTTCTTTAAAAAAAAAAAAAATCCTCTTCCTCAGGACTTACATTACCAAATATCAAAATTTATTATGAAGGTGCAAGCATAGAGCACAGAACAGAAACAGAGCCACACATATGTGGTCACCTGATTAATGAAAAAGAGGCCCCCTACAATTAAAAGGAGAATAAATTGTGATAAATGGTCTTGGATCAGTTGAAGATCCACATGGGAAAAAATCTATCTCTACCCTACGTCCACATACAGAAATTAATATGGAATGAGTATATAGATCTAATCGTGAAAGGTAAAGCAATATCTTTCACAAAATGTCTTAGAGGAAAAAACTATAGGAGAAAACCTTTATGACCATGAAATAAACAAAGATTTCTTAAAACCTAACCACAAAATTTACCATAAAAAATTTCACACAAAACAACCACAAAAAAGATATTGATACATTCAGTTCAGTTCAGTCGCTCAGTCGTGTCCGACTCTTTGCGACCCCATGAACCGCAGCACGCCAGGCCTCCCTGTCCATCACCAACTCCTGGAGTCTACCCAAACCCATGTCCATCGAGTTGGTGATGCCATCCAACCATCTCATCCTCTGTCGTCCCCTTCTCCTCCTGCCCTCAATCTTTCCCAGCATCAGGATCTTTTCCAATGAGTCAGCTCTTCTCATCAGGTGGCCAAAGTATTGGAGTTTCAGCTTCAACATCTTGGACCACATTAAATCGATAACTTCTGGTCATCAAAGGACACCACTAAGGGCTTCCCTGGTGGCTCAGTAGTAAAGAATCCACCTGCCAATGCAGGAGACATGACTTCGCGCCCTGGTCCAGGAAGATCCCACATGCCTCAGAGCATCTAAGCTCCTGCATCACAACTACTGAGCCTGCACCCTAGAGCCCATGTTCTACAACAAGAGAAGCTACCGAAATGAGAAACGCACACACCACAACCGGAGAGTAGCCCCCACTCGCTGCAACCAGAGAAAAGCCCACACAGCAACGAAGACCCAGCACTCCCCCAAATAAATATAATTATAAAAATTATACAGTGAAGAGAAAAAGAAGGCAAGCCACAGAATGGGAGAAAATATGTGAGAAATGTCAGGATATATATAAATATATATATATATGTATGTATGTATTATATATGGTGGGGAGATTTGGAGACAGTGCTTAATAGTTGAGAGAGGATAAAAATCTAAAGAATTCCTTCAGAACAAAAACAAACAAAAGGCAGGTGCCAGTTTTTTAATTTGCAAAAAAAAAAAAAGTCTCTCTAGCAAAGAATATATCCAAAGGTCCAATAAATATATGAAAAATAAACATATGCATGTGTAGAACAAAACCAGTAATCAGGGAAATGAAAATTAAAACAAGCGGATGCCATCAAATATCCACCAGAATGGCTAAAACTAAAAGGGCTGTTGATGCTCAATATTGGCAAGAAAGTGAGGCTACTGGGACTCTCTTTTATTGCAAGCAGGGGCAGAAATTAGTGCAGCCACTTTGGAAAACTGATAGGCAGTTGCTACTAAGGCATACAGCCTATAACTTGGCAGTTACACTTCTTGGTAAATACCCAACAGAAACGACTGCACGTATCCTCCAAAAGACATGACTGCATGTATCCTCTAAAAGATGAGTACAGGAATGTTCATGGGATTTTTTTCATATGAGCCTGAACTGGAAGCACCTCAAGTGTCCATTAATAGTAGAATGGATAAATAAATTGGGGCATAGTCATACAATGGGATACTCCCCAGCAATGAAAAAACATCCTTCTGGGACTTGCTGGGTGATCCAGTGCTCAGGACTGGATTCAATGCCAGGCCCTGGGTTCAAGCCCTGGTAGGGGAAGATCTGCAAGCTGTGCAGTATAGCCAAAAAGCAAACAAACTCCCCACCCCCACCCCGCCAAAAAAAACACACAAAACATTCTTGTTACACACAGCAACATGGACAAAATTTGACACACATAATGCTAAGCAAAAGAAACAAGACACCAAAAAAGAACATTGTAAATGATGCTATTCATATGAAGTTCAAAAATAAACAGAACTAATAGAAGACAGGATAGAATTACTAGAAATATTTTGCACCTTTAACTGGGTGGTTAAACAAAGGTACGTATAATCAAAAATTAATTGAGCTATACACTTATGTGCATTTCACTATATGCACAAAATATACTTAATATACAAAAATATACCTTAAAAAAAATTCCCCAACCTCACACTCCCTCCAGCCACCACATATTTCTCTTCTCTACTTCATGGCCATAGTTGTCAAAAGAGTTATCTGGACTTGTTGTTCCTATCTCACATATCCCATGCATGTCTCAACCAGCTCCCATCTGACTTCTTTCAGTCTACCAAATAGCCCTCCCTGAGGTCTCCCAATGATCTGTGTCACAAAATCTAAAAGACATTTGTCTTCACCTTGATCTCTCTCAAAATCACTGGACACTGATGACCACGTCTTCCATTTTAGAGCATTCTGTATCTGTGCTGGCAATAAGGTAGATAGGAGAGATCACTGGGTCTTAACACTTAAAATGTGGCTAGAGGGACTGAAGCACCAAACTTTCTTTAGTATTTTTAACAGCTCCCCAGGGGATTGCAGTGTGTAGCCAGAACTGTGACCTACTTGGGGTAGTCATCCACTTAGGTACCTCATCCAGATCCAAGACTTTAATTTCCAAACTATATCCCAAAGTATAAACTATCTCCTCTTAACTCCAAGCAATATAGCTATCCTTCTATTTGGCATCTCCTCTTGGGCACCTCAGACTCAACACATCTAAAACAGAACTCAACGTTCATCCCTCCTGAACCCTATCCCTTTTCAGTGTTCTCTACTGCAGCTCATGGTCCCATAGTTACTCAGCTTCACAAGCCAGAAACCCAACAGCTCACTCAACACCACCATATTTCATCATATCAACCCATATTTTATTGTAAATGTCTTTTTAATTTGCGTATGTTTCTCCCTCTACGCATCATTATAGTCCAAGCTACTATCTACCTTTTGCTTAACAACTGTGATTGCCTCCTAGCCAGTCCCTCTGCTTCTATTCTTGCTTCTTAAAAATCTTGCAAAGGCAAATAGAATGTCCCTCGACCCCAAAAAACTTTTCAGTGGCTCCCTTCTGAATAGTCTTCAAATACTGAGAGACAGTCCTGCACCATCCGGCCCCTGCTGACCTCTCCCACCTCATCCCCCGTAAGACTTCCCTCCCTCTCTCCATTCCAGTCCCACCAGCCTTATGTCTCCCACATTCTTCCCAGCCCCAGACCTTTGTATCTGTGGTTCCCTCTATGGAATGTTCTTCCCTTTTCTCTTGGCTTCCTCATCATTCAGGTCTCAACCCCACATCTCCTCCTCAGGAAATCTTTCCTGTCCAGGTCAGCTCCCTTATCATATGATATTACAGGATCATGTAACTCCCATTTGCAGCATTTATAATAATTTATATTCACATATTTATTTGTGGGATTATTTTATTACTTTCTTGCCCACACTCAACATTGCTCGCTAGACTGTAAGGTCCATGGAGGCAGACATAGCACCTGGTTTTTTGTTTTGCTTTGGCTGCTATATCCTTACATCTGGCACATAGTAAGTGCTCAAAAAATATTTACTGACTATATAAATATTTAGTCAATTTACATAGTTCAAGTTAAGCCCAGGGCTAGCACAGGGCTGGAGCCAAGGACAGGACCAAGGTCAGGGCTAGGACCACGGACAGCTATCTGGGGCAGCTGTTCACCAGGGAGCAGGCCATGTGTAGATCCTGGCAGGACTGCATAGAACAAGCCCATTGGAAAACCATTTGGCACAACTGACCAAATCCACTAGAGCTGTGTGCAAGCCCTATGACCTGGCAGCTCCACTCTGAGGGGTCTACCCACTACAGCAGTACTTCTCGTAATAGCCGCAGACTGGGAACTACCCACATGTCTCACATGAGTAGAATGGATTAAATAACACGTGGTTTGTTCACACAGTGGAATATAATAAAGCAAAGAGAATAAAGTATAACTATATGCAATAACACGAATGGGTCTCGCTAATATAGGGTGGAGCAAAAGAAGTCACAAAGAAGAACTTGCTGAAACATTGTTTCATAAACATTCTGTTTGTGACATTTGAGTCTAGACCATGTGAACTGTCAATCAGTAGAGTTGCAAATCAGAAATGTGGCACTCTCGGGGGAATGGGGACCAAGAAAGGGCATGGTGGGGAAATTCTGGGGTGCTAAGAACGCCCTGTTTATTGATCTGAGTGCTGGTTACCCAGTTGTATTCGTGGAATCCACTGAGGCAAGAACTGGGGGGCACAGGGAGACGAGGATTAGAGAAGAAAGGTAGTGGGGTGATGGGAGGAACCAGGAGAGGGGGCCTCGGTAACAGAGATGCGTGAAGGGTTCAGGTGAAGGGTTAAGGAGCAGTGTTAGCAGGTGCCCAGTTCTTCCAGACCAGAGAGGCTGGAGAGGGAAGGAGAGTAGGGTGAGTGATGGGAATGCTGACTGAGGAGGAGGATTAGGGGCTGTGACCAGTGCCTCCCACAACACACACACATTTCCTGGCTTCCTATGCTTAAAATTCTCCTCTGAGTCTGAGAAAAAGGAGTTTCCAGGGCTACCAGCCATCACACTCCACCACCATCCCACCAGAGATGGAAGAGGAGCGGGCAACAGGAGCAGAGCATTTCCACACTGAGAGGCACCCTGCCCCACAAAGCCCAGCAGAAAGCCTGGCAAGCAGAGAGCTGCCCTTCCCTCAGCCCCTCTCTCAGCTTGGAGTGTAGCCCTGGGTGTGAACTGGGCTCTGACTTACCTTCAAATTCTGTTGCCCTGTGTCTAAGGTTGCGCACATCTCCAGGTGCACACACACACAAATACACATACACATACAAATGTACTCACATGTGCTTATCCACAAACACAAATATGAACACATTTCTTGTATCTGTCCATCCTAAGTCGCTTCAGTCCTGTCCAACTCTTTGCAACCCTATGTATTGTGGCCTGTCAGGCTCCTCTGTCTTTGGGATTCTCCAGGCAAGAATACTGGAGTGGGTTGCCATGCTCTCCTCCAGGGGATCTTCCCAACCCAGGGATTGAACCCGTGTCTCTTACATCTCTTACATTGGCAGATGGGGTTTTTTTTACCACTAGCACCACCTGGGAACTATACATATACTTATACTCACCCAAAGAAGCTTGCATCTTTGCAGGCACACATATTTGAGTATGTGCAGGGGTTTCCCAGCAGTAAAGAACCCATCTGCCAATGCAGGAAACTTGGGTTTGACCCCTGCCTGGGTTGAGAAGAGCCCCTGGAGTAGGAAATGGTAACCCACTCCAGTATTCTTGCCTGGGAAATCCGATGGAGAGAAGCCTGGTGGGCTACAGTCCATGGGGTCACAAAAGAGACACGACTTAACTACTAAACAACAACAACAACAAGGCCATACACACACAAACTCCTCTTCACATTTCCTCCACATCCAGTCATTGAGCGATGTCTAAAAAAGCTGATTTCTCATTGGCTCAGAGGGCAGTTGTGTGAGTCAAAGAACTTAGTTGGAGTGAGGGGAACCACAGAGGAGACCCTTCTCCAGAGGAGGCAGAGGTTACAGGGTGCTCCACATCCCTGGGGGTTGGGGGGAGCTGCCAGTCCCCCTCCCTCAACAATCGAATCCTGCACCTCTTCCCCACTTAGTGGGAGCAGGGGGAGGGTCTCTGCAGCAGGAAGAAGCAGGAAAGTAGTGAAGCTGGTCTGAGAGGAGAGGCACGAGAGGAGAGGCCCCCACGGGCCACACCCCCAGAACCTCCCTCCCAAGCCCCTCTCCCCTCGAGTCTCCACCGCCAGCCTAGCTCCCTATTCCCGTTTCTTGAAAGAATCGCGGTCTTCTCTCAGCACCAGGAAAGCAGGATACTTGGTTGTCCCTTATGTTTCCTCTCATCGCCCGCCCTCCCGCGGCATTAGGGGTGCCTGTGCGCAGCGAGAAAGGAGGGGAGCACGGGCCTCCCCCTCTTGGCACCCTCCCCATAGTCGGAGGGCTGGCAGGGATGGGGCATTGTCCCAAGCGATGACTCAGCGCGCAGGGTATTCATGTGGTAGCCAAGTTTGACACTTCGCTCATCAGGGACTGTAGGTCCCAGGAGCTGGGGAGAGGGGCTGGCCTCCTGCAGGGATGTTCCAGAGGTGGGGGATTTTGGCCCCACCCCCATGCTTTTCTCTGTCCCTCGTACCACAAGAAGAGCGAAGGTAGAAGGATTCTAGCACTGAGAGATCAAGGAGGGAGGTGAGGGCGGGCTGCAGACACTGGGTTGAAGCAGGTGGCAAGGAGGTAACCGGGAGATGGGGCAGTTGGAGGATCTAAGACACCCCTTATTCTGGGAAGTTCATGGGCCAGAGACGTGGGAAAATTAAAGGATTTCCGGACCCTCAGTGGCAAAGAGTTCTGGGGAGGAGCACTGAGTGACCAGGACTCAAGGGAAATAAAGTTGAGAAATTAAGGTGCTGGGTCCCCGGGAGTCTGGAGGCAGGGCCAGGGAAAGAGGGGAGGGGGGTTAAGGATCTGGGAAGTGGGCGGGGATTGGAAGCAGACGGACGGCAGCTGCGGTGTTTCCGTGTTTCCGAGTTGCTTCCCAGTAGTTCCTCTCAGTTCCATTTCCAGTTGTTTCCAAGCCATTAAATTCTTTCCAGGCGAGATAAGGGTCCCGCCCGTCCCACCCAGGGTGTGTCACGTGTAGGGGGGAGGTTCAGATGGACAGAGCAGAAGAGCCTGGAAGGGGGATTGGAGCGAAGACGGAGCCCCTGTGCCCCTCTGGAGGCATCGCGCAGTCATCCCAGCCGCACTGAACCGTGAGTCACGGGTGCAAAGCTCTCTGCCAAGAATAAATTTTAGGATTCTCTCCACAGACTCCGTGCCCTTCCCAGACCTGGGAGTCCTAACTCTGCTCCATTGCTGCATTTCCTAAAGGCTGGAGACCCCCAAAACTCCCTCCTGGGGCCTTGCAATCCACCTGCTGCCACCCGGGGAGTCCCCATCTGGATGCTCAAAAAAGTTCCCTCGGGCACGTTCCTAGAGTTCTGGCTCAGCCGCTCCAGCCAGATCACTTGGGGTTCCACCAGCACTCCCATCCTGAGGTTCAGCCGGCCACCAGCTCATCCTGGCTTCTGGTTTCTCCCAGCCCCAACACCGCACCGATAACCGCCTCCACCTTGGTGCCGCCCCCGGTCCTATCCAAACCCCAGCATCCATCCTCCGTGCCCAACTCACACACACCTGCACTGACTCTCCCAGACACACCCTCCACGGGGAGTCCGGTCCTGGGTGCATGGTCTTATTTCCTCTGCCCCCGCACAAAGTCCCTGCTCTCCTGCCAACCTTCACCTGGGGTTTGGGGGTAGAGGTCCCCACCTCTCCCGTCTCTTTTCCTGTCTCCCAGAGACGGAGGTTACTTCCTTACCTGAGTAACCAGCAGCTTCAATGTGTCTGTACCTGCTCTGTCCCGAACTTGGGAAGGGGGGTTCTCAGGGAAGGGTGGGTGGATGCCCCTTGGCAGCCCTGAGCTCCTGGTATATCCCCTTGCTCGTTCCCTGCAGCAGGGGCTCACTGAGCCGCGACCCGACTGTCGATCTGGGCAGCGACAGTGAGGAGGAGGGAGACTGAAGCCAGCCGGGGGAGGAGAAGGGGAGGACCAGCATGAGGTCAGGGAGGGGAGCGGAGATAGGGCAGGTCCTCCCACCCATCCGCCCCTGCCAGGCCCTCCCAACGTCATCATATGTCACCCCTCCTCTCCTCCCTCCGTCATCCCACCCACCTCCCTGTCTGGGATCACTGAGTCCCACAATACCCTCATCTCACCCCCTCCAGCCCTCATCCAACCTCCCCCATCCTTTCCTTATCCCACTTTTATTCTTCCTCCTCACCCTAATTTGTGTCCCAACTTGACACCCCCATCCCTCATATCATTTCTCCTTTTCCCCACCATTTCTCCACCTCTTGCTCCTGCTCTCTAACCTGTTTCCCCCTCTTCCAGCACCCCTTCCCACGGCCAGCCCCTCTCCCTCCTCGGAACCTCCTCCACCTCTTCCCAGCTGCCACATTCCTCCAGCTGGGGTCTTGCCCAGCACCCGGTCCTTCATCCCCTTACCATTTATCTCCTGGCAGGGGCAGGCAGCAGAGAGGGTGGGTGGCAGGAGGAAGCCTCCCTCCCCAGTCTAGACTGCTCTCCACGAGGAGCCTTCTTGTCCCACCTCGGCCCCTGCCTGGCCCCACTGCTCCCACCTGCACTGTGTCCTCTTCTCGCCCCGTCTCTGTGCTGCCTCTCCCTGTCTGTACTGTTCAATCTCTGGTTCTCAGCTCAGGGATCAGTGCCCCCTTTTCATTCTTTCACCTGAGCAGCTTCCTAGAGAAATGGCAGATGAGGCTTGGGCACTGGCTGGACAAGAGTGTGGCCTGAACACCGAGACATAGACGACTTGGGAAAGGTGGGGTTCACAGGAGACAGGGAAGGGAAGCCTGAAAGTTAGGAGAAAGGTTTGGGGACGGAGAAAGAGTGAGAGCCAGGGGCAGACATGAGGGTGGGGGGCACATGGCATGCTGATGTTCTGGAAAGAGGAAGGGGACTAATTCTGTGCTGCAGCGGAGAAGCAGGGGTAGGGAGGGAGTTGTGGGCTTGAGGAAGAGGTCATTTCGATCTTGGGTAGAGATAGGAAGACTGGCCAGAGGGCAGAGTGGCAGATGCGCACATCAGGCTGCCGGGCTCTCTCTCTGGTCTCATTTCCCCATGTGCTTTGCTCCCCTGATGAGGGGCTGAAGAAGAGACTTTTTCTGGATAAGAAATATCCAGGCTGAGGGAGGTTTCACGCAGATAAAGTTCTTTCCATCCAACCAGAGGGAGGTTTCACGCGGATAAAGTGCTTTCCACCCAACCACAAAATGGCGGCCCACTCCAGTACTCTTGCCTGGAAAATCCCATGGATCTCGGAGCCTGCTACTGTCCATGGGGTCACAAAGAGTGGGACATGACTGAGACTCCACTTTTCACAATCCTCACCATGGAGGCTTGGCCAAGTGACAGCTCGAGGGTGACAGGGAGTGCGGGAACCCGTTTCTTGACTCTGTACATCGTTGGGGCAGAGGTGTCCACAGGTCCCCAGGGTCTCGGGTGTGTTGTTTCTGGGGGGCAGGGCGCACTGGCCCAGCATGTGGCTCTGCGGAATGCCCCGTGAGCTCCTGGTGGCCGAGGGCGAAGGCTTGCGTGGGTGCTCGCATGGGTGTCACCGTGTGTGCCCGTGTGTCTGGGTGTGCATGTGTCTGTTTTTTTTTTTCCTGGCTTTGATAGGAAAGATGAAGTCAGCATCTTGGATAGAGTTGGGTTCAGCTTCCTTCCTCTGCCTTGGCCCGAAGCCCCCAGAGCCTGAAATAGGTAACAGTTTCCCTCAGCTTTCCATGCAGGGCTTGGGGGAAAGCACTTGAAAGGGTGGAGGGTCTAAAATGGCATTACCTGGCAAGAGAAAACTTGAGAGAACAGATTTTCTCTGATACTGCCAGATTCTAGTAATTCTAATGGTCATATCCTGCCCTGCTCCCTTTTTTTTGATCCTGTACCCTATATGTTGGTTTTATTTTTATCAGATTCATGTATTTTTCCACTGCACCACTAGGCATGTGGGATCCTAGTTCCCCCACCAGGGATCAGACTTGCACCCTCTGAAGTGGAAGCGTGGAGCCTTAACCACTGGACCACAGTGTGGAAGTATAGTGGAAGTATGGTCACTGTAGGTATACTTGGTCCAAGAGTGGCCAGAAGAGCCTGGAGAGAAAGGAGGACTGAAATGATGGCCTTGGGGTGTTCTGGAAGTCCACTTCTCAGGGGAGACAGGATGCTGGAGTCAGAAAAGGGTTCGAGATTCCAGACATTCACAAGCTCAGAAGGCATTCAAAGAAGCCGAAGCCACTGGAGGCCTGACAGACACAATTCCAGCTTCTGAGATAATCATTATCTAAAATGTGATCCACACCCTGGATTTCAGGCTCCTGGAGGAGCTTATGTCTTATATATATATATATATGTTTGCCTTTTATCAGAAAAGCACTGGGCCTTGCATAAAGCAGGTGCTTCATAAATGCCTGTCAACACTGAGTTGCCAAAGGACTGTGAGAGAAGTGGCAAGAGTGTCTGGCAGGGAGCCTCAGAGTGAAGGCAGGGAGTCCAGTGGTCAGTGGGGTCGCCTTCACCGAGGTGTCCCAGGTGGTGGACAGAAAGGCTGGGGTCTTACTGAGACCCGTTTGTGTGCTCTGGCTGTTCTCCAAATCCTCGGTCTAGGTGTCTTCAGCTGTGGGCCTCCATCCTTGAATGAACCTCCAAGTTCTTGTCCTACCCTCAGGAGGATGAGAGATAAAAGGTATACAGCAAGGAAGGAAAGGAGAAGCCGAGGAAAACAAGAGTAAGGGCAATTGAGGGCAAGGGCCTGAAGGATAGAGAGGGAGTGAAGAGGCCAGGGGCTGTGATCCAAAGAAGCAGTCCCAGAGAGGGGAAGATAGAAAGCAGTTGTGCTGGGCTTCCGTTTACAAAGCCCTTTCCCACACCGCAGCACTTTATTAATCCCACTTTATGCTGAGGAAGCGGGGGCTTGTAGACATTAATGGACTTGGCCGGGTGACTTTGCTAGTGGTGGTGAAGGTGGGCCTCAGGCCATTTTCAGATTCCAAAGCCTGTATGGCTCCCCCTCCCCCAAGAAGAGCCCTAGAAAGATCGAAGACTTAGGGCAGAAACAAATGAAGGGCTTCAGGCAGGATTTGTTGGGGAAAGGTGGGTGCTCTCAATTTCTGAAACTTCTTTCTGCATCCAGTTATGATGTAGATTCAGTGGGAAGAAACTGCCAAGTTTAAGTCAGGGGGTCAACACTTCATTACTGAGACTGGGGGATGGGGCGAGGTGGGAGGTGATGAGGAACGTGGAGAGAAAAAACTGATCCTGAGATGAAAGAGGGGGGAGAATTAAGAGCCTGGGCTGAAAAACAGGGCAAGAGAGCCACAGGAGGAACAGTTTGGACCCTTAAAACTTCCTTTGCCTGGAGACATGGGTGTGGGGAAAAGGGAGGAGGGAGGACATTTCTATCTCGTGACAAAAGAAAGTCACACAATTATTTTGTTCTCTGCTGTGGGGCGGGTGGGCGCCCGTATTTACCAGAGGGACCGGGGTCGCTGTAGCAACCACACATCTGGGCCCCGGAATCCAGATGTGCTGTATCCAGAAGCCATAGCAGAACGATGAGGCAACAGTGTGAGGCTCTCCAGTCCTGGCCCCACAGCTGGGAGAGGACCGAGCACTGGGGGAGGTGAAGGGAGAGGGGGGCACGGGGGCGGAAGGAGGAGAGGGCTGGAGCAGGGGAGAAGAGAGGAAGTTATGGAAGGGGGCAAGGAATGTGGACGAAGGAGTGGAAGCAGCGGGGGGAGAGGAGAGGACCCAGAAGAAAGGGAGCAGACTGTGAAGCGGAGGGGGAGGAAGGGAAAAACACAAAAACCTTGAGAAACCAGCAGATGAACAAAGGATAAAGGGTGTGAATGAGAAGGTGATAACTTGGGGCTGGGTAGAGGGCAGAGAAAGGCAGCAAACCAGTCTAGAGAAAAGAGAAGAGGGAGAGACAGTGGACGAAAGGCGATTCTGAGGAAGCAAAGTAACAGAACAGAAAGATACAGAGGGTCTGACCAGAAAGGGGTCAACAGGACGCGCAGGAGTGACAGCACGTGGAGGTGGCCTTCAATGGGGCCGCAGCTAGAGATCAGCACGGGCCTGCAGGGAGGCAGCCAGACTGACCTGCTTTCACCCCCCATGGCACACCCACTCTCCACACCTCTCCTGAGCCTTCCTTCCCACCACCCAGGCCCTTGCCAAGACAGAGTCCTGGCTCTAACCACAGTGCCAGCTGTGCCCTGCAAACCAGCCAGAGGAGCTGCATGCCACACCCCAAAGCCCCCTTCTGAGAAGCCAGTACTTTAAGCACACTCCTGAGCTGGCGTCAGGAAAGAGAGAAAGTGACAGGACAATGAAACAGTGATGGATCCAGATGGGATAAAAGTGGAATCGAGGAGAAAAGGACCAGGTGAATGGAGCAGGTGAGGAGAGAAAGCTGTGTCCACTGTAGACCAGGCATCCTGCACATCATCTTTCCTCCGCACATCAACCCAAGGAGTAGGCAGGAACACCCCGTTGTGCAGGTAGGCAACTAAGGCTCAGTGTGTGCAAGCAACCTACCAGTGTTAGTCACTTCGTTGCGTCTGACTCTGCGACCACATGGACTGTATCCCACCAGTTCCTCTGTCCATGGGATATACCCAGCAAGAGTACTGGAGTGGGTTGCCATCCCTTCTCCAGATCTTCCAGACCCAGGGATTGAACCCAGGTCTCCTGCACTGCAGGTGTATTTTTTTACCATGTGAGCCACCAGGGAAGCCCAAGATACCCACTAATAAAAGGCAAAACAGGAAATCCAACTCAGGTGCTCTGCCCGCAGAATCCTTGTTCTCCTTGCACACACTGTCTGGATCAGGCTGGGAAGGGCTCCGGGGACCTTGGGACAGGAAGTGATGGTAGAAGAGCCAGGGCTGCCCTCTGGAGGGAGGAAAGGCCTAGTTCCTGGGGGCCCTAGGTTCCAGGTTGCCATAGTTACTTGGTCTGTTTTCACCCCAAACACAGTAATGGGAAGCAGGGGAGCCTGGCTGAACACGTGAGGTTCTTCTCCCGCTTTCAGGCCTGGGCTTGTGGCCCGGGCGGCCCCTGTCCAGTCATCTGGGCGTGGAGCCCAGGCCCAGCCCACGCCCTCCCGCTGACCCAGGACACTCCTGCAGGGCCAGGTCCGAGGTGCTGCTGGACAGGCGCCCCTGACGGGGAACCCCCAGGTTGAGGGAGTCTTGGCCCCTTGCCTGTTGTCCTATTCTCCTTCCTCCTAATTAGAAAGCACAGCCTTTCCTGCTGGCCCCGCAAGTGTCCTTTTCTTTCAACTGGACTCTCAAGTCTCAGTTTCCTCCAGTTTGGGGCTAAGGAGATGCTTCTCAGCGTCCCTCTTCCCTCCAAACACTGCCTCCTTCTCCACTGTGGCTCCTCCTTTCTGGGCTCACAGCCCCTGGCCCCAGCTCCATTGTTTGTTCAAGCTGCTCCTCCTGGAAAGCTAGGGGGAAGAACCTGCTAGAATGCAGGGGACCCAGGGAGGCAGCCCATTCACCCTGAAGGGCGTGGGGCCCCCTGTCCTTCCTGTTTACTCAGACACATTCCAGAATCTGCACTCTCTAGCCTGTCACACCATGGGACATCCCTCCCCCGCTCCCCACCAGATACCAGACATATCCCTCGCGCGTTACAGGGCTGGGGAGAAGGGGATGACGTGAGGTCTGTGATCACACACCCACTCCACCCCAGAGCTAGCCGTGTCCTCAGTGCTCGGCTCTCTGACACACCGGCCCTACAGCAGCCAAGTTCCCCCAAATGACCCATCACAAGCCAGGAAGGCAGGCACCATACCTTCAACTCCCTCCAAGTTGTTTATTTAATAATAAAAAAGAAGATATGCCCATACATCCACCTGACCTCCCTCTGCCATGCCTCGTTGACTCCCAGGAACTAGCTCCAAAATGTAAAAACTTCCCTTGTCCCGCCTGGGGACTAAATTCCCACCTCCACCCCCCAAAACAGAAACATAAGAATAAAGAGTGTACTGGGGCCCACTCACCCCAAAACTTAACTTCACTCAGCACCCTCAAGGAAAGAAGCAGGGATTGGGGGTTCATAGAAATGAGAGGAGCTCTATATTCCAAAAAAGGGGTGAGAAGAGAGGAAAACTCCCACCCACCTCCAAATAAGTGCTTAACCCCCACATCCTGTCTTCCCTTTACAAATTGCCGCAAGCCCAGGGATCAGGACAATTCAAAACAGTCCCACTTGGTTGCTTCCACCCTTACCCCCCGGTTCTAAGTCAGTGTGAGTCATAGAGGTCAGAGATGATTGAGGTAGAGGGCTGATGGGCAGCCTGGTGAGCCTGGCTGGCTGCTGCAGAAGCTGGCAAGGGGCCACCTGTGGCATTGCCCGGGGTTGAGGACGGCTGTTTTCGTAGCGAGGGGGGCACTGTGGAGGTCTTGATGTGAATCACCCTGGTATCCATGACCTCACACTCGATCTGCATCATCTCCTCATAGTCCCCAGGGGGTCCCCGGCCTGACAGGGTCTCTGTGAGAGGGGCAGAGTTAAGGGAGAGGAGAAGGGGAAGGCAGAGAGGTCAGAAAAGCAGAGGTGGACAGGGGGGAACGGGCAGTGATGGGCAGGCAGATCCAGGGGGTGTTCAGTGAGAAGGTAGGGATGGAGTTGGTGCGGGGAGAAGAAAGAAGTGGCAGGGGCGGGGTGGGGGTGGATGACAGTGATGAATGTAAAGTCGCAGAGGAGAGGATATCAAGAGAAAAAAAAGAAGTAAGACTCTGGCAGGTTCCCAGCCCACCCCGGTCCACAGCCCTAAGCACCTTCACCTAGGGAGGACCCACGTCTCATCTTCCTCCCATCAGTCTCCTGCATTTTGTTTTTCTCAAACGATTTCTGGCTTGCTCTCACCCATGTATCTAGCATCACTCTGGAATCCCTGCTTCTGTCATTTCCCCCCTCAACTCTTCATGCTGGATCTCCCCATTGGAACTTCCTTATTTCTCAATCTCAGGACCTGTCTCCACACTGGGCAGGGAAAGAATTACCATTGGGGGCCATAGCAGGCATCACCAGAGACATCTTGGGCCGGGAGGTCTTGTTGTGGCTGATGGCTGGGAGCAGCAAGTGGTCCTGGGGACAGAGGGGCCAGGCCAGGAGGGTGGAGGAAAAGGTGCTGACAGGCTCCCTGGCCCTGCTCTCCAGCCTTGACCTGCAGAGAGATTGCCGGGGAACCCAGGGTGAGGGGATGGGGCCCGCAGGAGAAACTCACCCTTCGGAAGGAGACAACGTAAAATGTGTCTTCCCGTCGGTCAATTGCATCCAGGAACTCGGGCTGCGAACGGTCTGGTTGGCGGTACAGCTGCAGCTGGCCCACGGAATCCCTGGACAGGTAGGAAAATGGGATTGGTGAGGAAGCAAGCCCAGGGACCAGTTCCCACTAGGGAAGAGGGGAGAGGGTGAGAGGGAGACAGGAGACCCCCAGGGGAGGAGGGAAGCATGAGGCCCTGGGGGCAGTGACGACGCACGCAGGACGGCTCCTTTAGAGGAGCCTCGCTTAATAAGTAAGTGCCCCTTCAAGACTCACCCTTCCGGGGGCCCAGGGGGGCGGGTGGGGACTGCCTGAACTGGAGGAGACTTCTTCCGAAACTGAGACTTCTGGAAGGAGAAGTATCTAAGGATTTGAAGAGGATGAAGGGAAAAGGGAAAAGAGAGACGGCCCCTACAAACTGACGCCACCTCACACCCACCCTCCTTCCCACCACCCCAAACCACTTACAACCCCTAGGATGTTTAGCCCTCATTTTCAAGTGGCCTTCCCTGAACCGGCCCACCCCCTCCTACCTGTTTCTCCTGGGCTCTCTGAGGTGTCTTCCGCCGGCCTCTCTGGTGGCGCTGGACCCAGCCACTCAGCTCGTCAGCAAGCCTGGGGAGGCAGAGGAGGGGGACACCTCCATGCCGGGCCAAGACGCCCACTCTTCTGTCCCGCACATCAGAGGGAAGGGGAGAGGGCACGGGGAGCTGGCGCTTCAGCACACAAGGTTAGCCAGGCCTTCGGGGAGGGGCCTCGGGACACAGGGAGGACGCCCCAGTCATGAACCCCCCTACCTCAGGGACTCGGTTCGGTTAAAGTGCCGGCAATCCGAGGAGAGGAAGAGCTGGTCCAGGTCTCTCAGCAGCAGCTCCCTGGTGTCCCCAGGGAAGGCTGTCAGGTTCCTGGAGTGAGGCAGAGAGGGGGCATGACCCAGGGTGCCCAACACTGCCCTGTCAATAGGAAAGGCCATGTTGGCATGAGAACAGCTCTGTTGCTGTGTATGTGCTCAGTCATGTCTGACCCTGTGTGAACCTACAGGCCGTAGCCCTCCAGGCTCCTCTATCCATGGAGTTTTCCAGGCCAAGAATATTGGAGTGGGTTGCCATTTCCTTCTCCAGGGGATCTTCCCCAACCCAGGGATCAAACGCGTGTCTCTTGGGTCTCCTGCACTGGCACGCGGATTCAACTGGGAAACCTGGCTCCCCCTCAAAAAGGAAAGGTAACTTTAGGGGAGAAGACACACTCAGCACCTCTAAAACAGAGAGGGCCCGCTCCTCACCTGAAACTTGGGTGGCCAGCGGGGCTGGGCTGGGGCTCCTCAGGGTCCTGGAAGGGATGCTGGCGGGGCTCGGCTCCATGAACTGGCTCTTGTGCCGAGAACTCCAGCAAGTGTCTCCGGGGTCGAGACTCCCCTCTGCTCATCCGAGGAGAGATGGAAGCCGGAGGAGGCTCACTGATGCTGTGGATAGAAAAGGATGGAGCACGAGGAAGAATTCCAGCTTAACTGAGGGCCTGGGTAAGAGGGAGGGCTCTGCAGATAGCATGCCTGGTTCCAATTTGTGCTGCAAGACTGATTCTCTTCATCTGCAAGATGGACTGAGAACAGTCCCTACCCACAGAGCCAGAAAACACTAGAAAAGGAGCGTGCTTAACCGAGGGCCCAGAACTCAGTAAGCACTTAATATAGTCACTATGTTTATCAGTGTTCTCATGACCATCTCCTCCGGGACGTACCATTTATGACAGAGATGATGGAACATGAAGGGACTAGGGACTAGCTGGCTACACCATCAGTACCAAGGACACCAGAGCTGTCTGTGTGCAAGTAACGAAAGGGATTGTGCCTAAGAGGTAATCAAGCGGCCGACAGGCAGGCTCCACCCAGACGGTTCTGGGGAGACGAGGAAGGTCTCACCTCACAGGCCCAAAGTTGAAAGCGATGAAGAGAAGGAAGACCATGACGCAGACCACCTTCCTGTTTCCAGACCCTAACTTGAGCTCGCTGTTCTAAGATGCAGAGGAAGAGAGAGGCCGGAGAGGGTGAGTCATCCCAGGGAGCCCGCACTCCCACTCGTCTCCCCAGGCCTCCCGGGTCTCACCTCAGTCAGCAGGGCCTCCAGCCGCCGGCGGAGGGCAGCATTCTCCCGCCGGAGCTGCTGGTTGTCGGCCAGCACGGCTTGCAGCCGGGCTTCCAGCCCCTGCAGGTACTCTTTCTTCTTCCTGCGGGACTGGCAGGCTGACTCCCGGTTCTTGATCATCCGCTGCTGCCGCTTCAGCAGCTTGGCCTGGGCACCAGAGGGTCAGAGGGAGAGTGAAAGCAGGGCGGGGAAGGGGAAGTGCATCCCACCACCCCAGGGACTGACTACCCAAAATTCACGTGGGCCTCTCTCCTGCCTTCTTCACCTCTACATGCAGAGTCAGAGAGGGGTTCTTCCTCTCCGCTGAAACATTTTAGGGAAGGGGCCCTTCTCTCCACCACTTCCTACTCCTGTGCCTCAGAGCTTCGAGAAGTCGGACTATAGGAGGAACTTCCCCACCCAGGTTCTTGGTAGAACCTCAGTTCTTTTCCTTGATGAGTGGTCTTCCTTCTTTGCAATTCTCCTTTTTTAGGACCCAAAGTTTAAGCTTGCTATCGTAAGAGAACAGTTTACCTGGCTTTCCCCAAGGAAGCAGCCTCCCTCTTCTATAACACAGGATGACTCCTCTGGCTTTGATTTACTAAGACCACTCCCACTTCTCCATCTGCAGGGACAGCAAACCTGAGGATCCTAAAACTACATGGGGTTGATAAAAGGGGTCCACTCTGACCTGAGGATCATCTGATGGGCCTGCTTGCTCACTTTTTTGCTTCCTTCTCACTCCACAGTTCTCTCCCCTCCCCATTACTAAGCCTTCCTCCTCCTCTCCCCAGTAAATAACTTACATCCACCTCAGGAGGGCAGGAGTTCCCAGGCATAGGGGCTGGAACAATGCTCTTCCTCTCAGGCCGTGGAGGAGGAGGGGTCGGTCCCTCAGGCTGGACTCGAACAGTACCTTGGATGAGGACAACTGGGGACACTGGGGCAAGTGGGCAGAAGAGGGAGGTCTGAGAGCTGGGAGTCAGGTGGTGTCCTTGTGCCCACACCCACAGCTGAGCACCCAAGGGTCAGGGCGCTGGAAGGCTGTGAGCTGCCTCCTTCTCTCCTTCAGTACCTGGGGGTGGCTGGACAAGGGGCTGCAAGAGGACGGTGGTGCTGGCAGGCACAGCTCTCGGGGGTATCGGGACAGTGGTTATCAGCATGGGTTTGGGCTGCAGTGGTGGCTTCCGGGCAGGCAGGGCTTTGCCTGAAGGAAGGTGAAAGGAAAGAAGGAAGGGATGTCAGGACAACAGGCCTCCAGCCAGGGGCCCCAGCTGTCAGGAGATGCATTACCTGAGGAGCCGTCAGAGGACAGGCCCATGCTGATCTGGACAGCTCCAGGAGAGGGGCCGGGGACATCCCGCAGGAGACACCCCTGAGGGGACGGGGACTCTGTCTTCACTTCCAGGACCTCCTCTCCTATGAAAGCCTACATGGGGCATTCCAGAAGACATGCGAGTCAGGAAGAGCTCGGAGGAGGAGGAGCTGAAGAAGAGAAAGCCCTCACACCTCTGAGAGTCAGGAGGAACTCACACGCATGCTGGAGGGAGGAGCGGAGTGCATGCTCACCTGGCTGGGGGACTCTGCAGAGAGCAGGGGAGCCTCCGAGTTGATGGAGGAAGATGGAGAGGCAGGCTCTATCTTAATCTGAACATCTGTGGGATGGCAGGATGAGACAAAGAGCTGGGTGTCAGATAAACACTGAAGGAGAACAGGGCTAAGATGCGGAAATGGGAGACACAGTCACTTCCCCTTGTACCTGGAAGTAAAACTATTTCTGGCTCAGGAGGGCAATCCAGAGGAGGGGGACTGGAGCTGCTAACCTGCTGCCTCTCCTCCAACCTCTTTTCTCAGAAAGGACTCCCTTCTCCTTCCTTGGCCCCTCTCAGCTGGTTCTACCACTGCCAAACCCTCAAGCCTGCCCTTGCGTGTCAGCTGTCCCTTTCTTCTTCACACACCTTGTTCATTCGCATGGTGAAGGCCCACACAGGGAGATTCGGCTGCATTTTCATGGGCCCAAATTCCTGTCTGGCTGGATTTCCACCTCATCCTGGCCCAATGCAATCACGCATCACAACTCTGACAACTGCCTGGCCTGCATCTCTACCCTTGACTGCTCCCCTGCGCCCGGATTCTGACTCTCAAGCTGCCTGCTGGTCACTTCCATTCTCACGCCCCTCCATTCACCCAAATTCAACCGGCCTTAACACAGGGCTCACTGCTTGTCCCTTTATACAGATCTCCTTCCTACCGTCAGCCTTCAAAGCTCAAGTCACCTCTGAGCCTTCACAGCCTCTGTTAAATCTATCTGTAAGACTTGTTGATTGCCCCATGGAGGTTAACCTAGCTGAAGGCCAGATTCAGCTCCAAGGTCAATGATCCACTACTACCTCTGGTTCATAGCTTGGATTTTGATACTTAATTATAAGATTACCAATACTGCTATTTTAAAATCTCAAGGCTATTTATGTATTTCAATAGGTAATACACTCATATAATACAAGATCCCAAAGAACAAAGGGAAATTCAGTGAGAAGTGAATCTCCTTTCCTTCCTTGTCCACCAGCCATCCAGAACCTCTCCACAGAGGTGAACACTGTCTGAGCTATTTAACCATATATTAACCTTCATGAGACTCTCCAAAAGCAATGCCTAGGTCTTGTGCTTCATGTCTATCAAAGGGATGGGTAAAGTGTATGGGTGCCTGTGTGGTAAGTCATTTCAGTCATGTCAGACTCTTTGTGATCCCACAGACTGTAGCCCACCAGGCTCCTCTGTCCATGGGATTCTCCAGGCAAGAATACTGGAGTGAGTTGCTATGCCCTCCCCCAGGGCATCTTCCTGACCCAAGGATTGAACCCACATCTCTTATGTCTCCTGCATTTGGCAGGCAGGTTCGTTACCACTAGTGCTACCTAGGGAGCCCTGGTAAAGTACAGGCCCTCAAAAAAATACCTATATATTAGAGGAGACTCTGACTCTAAGAACTCTATCCTTTGCAAAATCGTCAACAATCTTTTCACTAATATAAACTTTTCAATCCTTATTTTGTTTCTCCTCTTTGTAATACTTAATCATATGCTGGATATGAGCTGTTTGTCCCTCCAAATCTCTCCCCACCCTCCCCTGCCCTGCTCTGAGGCCCAGGAGGAAAACATGTGTGGCTCTCTTGTCTTCAAGCTTCTGGCTGAACTTCAACCAAGGGAAGGTAGGCTAAGAAACCCTGAAGTCACCTTGAAATCAACAATCAACAAGTCCCACATTGAATTCATCATGCTTCCTGCCAGGAGGCTCCTGCTCCTGCAGTCGTTCTCCAGCGATTGGTACCCTCACCCACCGGGTGGCTGCCCTTGTTAGAAACCCAGGCACGTTCTTTCACCTCTGCTCATCTTTAATGCCCAGGAGGTCACTGCACTCATCCATTCTAATTCACTCTTTCTCAAATCTGCCTTCTTCTCAGCATCTGAGTATCTTACCTGACTAACCACATGGACCTCTTTCTTGGTCCTCCTTCTGCCTCCAGTCCTGAGTTTCTGCAATCCAGTGTCTACTTTGCCACCAGAGTCGTCTTCCTAATCACACTGTTCTCCTGCCTGACTCTTCAAAGGCACAAAACTGCCCACAGGAAAAAAGCTAAGAGTCCCTAAACAAGGTTTCTACCTGGCCCTGAAGCCTCTGAATTTCCAGGCCCTTCCCTACTCCCCCTCCTTACATCCACTCTAAAGAGATGCAGGTTCCTCAGGTTCCACACTAGTCCCTACAGTCTTCTTCTGGCTAATTCCAATCTATCTTTCAAAACTCAGCTCAGGAAACCCCTCCTGCATGAGTACATCCTTGATCTAGCCCCAGCTGGGTGAGATTCCCCCTCTTATGAGCCTCCATGGCACCCTGTGATAATCTCTACCCTAGAATTACCATACTTTAGTTGTCTTTCTCCCACACCATAGCATGGGATCCTTAAGTCAGTGAGGTGGTAAGGTGTTCTTCATCTTTGCAACTCAGAACCCTGTCCAGTATCTGGCATGGAGTAGATGCTCAAGAAATGTAGATGCTGAATAAACATGCAAGAGTAAATAGACTCAATAACACTTCTAAAAAAGCACAAATAATGTTACTTGTAGAATGCAGGAGCAGGTATATGGTATTCCAAGTTTTCTGTCTGCTTGAAAATTTTTACAATAAAACCTTTGGAGGGAAAGTCACATATATAAATATGCCCTAAACTGTCTGCAAGTTTTTAAAAATGAAAAGCAACAGAAACAAGAAAAGAAAGAAAAATTATTCCCATCTCTTCAGTGCTGCCCTTACTGTGATTTCCTGAAATCCTCCCTCCTGCTCCTGGCCTTCCTCCTGGTTATCTGCCATCTCCCCTCCCCACCTCTCCTCCTTGTCCTGCTGACCGGACTCCCTCTTTACACACACACACACACACACACACACACACTCTCTCTCTCTCTCTCTATCTTGGTAAAGCCTGGGGATGATGCAGGCTATTATTACCTGAAGGATCATCAGAGATGGTGCTGACATTGATCTGGATGGTTTCAAATGGGGATGTTGGATCATCTCCCAGGAGGCAGAGTGGGGGTGCCAAGGACTCTGACTTCACAACCAGCATCTCCCCTACACCAGGGGCCTGGGTAACAGTGAGGGTGAAGCAGGGGAGACAGAACAAGAAAGAAAACAAAAAGGACATGTTGAGAGTAAAAGCCAGGACAGAAGCCTTATAGCTTACAAACCACCAGTTACTTGACATTCTGGTTTGAATGGTAGTCAGCATCTTGCTAAACTGTGTCTGGCCCCTTGTTCTCTTTCTATTTTATTCCTAGGAAGGTGGATAAAGTCTCATGATCTCAAATATTGCAGTAGACAACCTGGACAAGAATAGTTCCAGAATTCTCAGTGGTTAACAACTCTCTTCTTCCCTGTTCCCCCACCCCACAATGGCTGCCACATTTCTCTCTATATTAAAAAACTCCATCTTCGATTCTAGAGAATCACGTGGAAATGTGAAAAATGAAGATATAAAAGAAATGGCAAAGGTAGAAAAGAACTTCCCCCCTGCACCCCATGACCTGCAGCCCACAAATCATTTCCTTAGCATCAACAGGGGAAGGCAAGGGAACTGAGTCCCTGCCACAGAGAGTAGGAGGGAGATGACTCTCTCACCTGGTTGGAGGGCTCTGTGGAAAGATGCGATGATTCAGAGCTGAGGGAGGAGGAAGAGCAGGGGGAGGATGGCTCAGACTTCACCTGGAGATCTGGAGGAAAACGGGCTAGAAAATAACCACGAAGCGGAGCCTGACAAGAGCCCAAAAAGCGCCCAAGGACATGGGGTAAAAACCCCTCACTGGGCAAGGGAGAAGGAGCACATATCAGGGGTCAAAGGGGGAGAGGAGTACACAGGCACTCAGGTGGAAGAGGCTTGAGGATAAGAGGAACTGCACAGTTTCTGGGAAACAATGGGACGGTGAGGGTTTCTCAAAGGATGAGGGAATCACAAAGGGTATCTTACCTGGGAAGATAGGCAGAGAGTCCCAGGGGGGTTCAGGAGGGCTGACGTCCATTCCCAGGTCCAGAGAGCTGCTGCCAAACTGAACAAGGGGGCCGGGTATTAGAAGGCAGAAGTGTGAGGATGAAGGGGTGCTCCAGCTGAGCGCTGGCTTGGGGATGAGTCCCAGGTTCTGCGACCACTCGCACCCACCAACGGTGAGAGACAAGGCTTGGGGAGCGATACCGGGACATCTTGCTCCGGACAACGGAAGAGCTCCGTCTGCTCCTCGGCCACTTCATCCAAGCCGGCGTACAAAGTGCTGTCTGCAAGAGGTGCGGAGGGTCGGGGGTCGGCCGGTAGCGCAACCTTCAGATCCTCACAGAGCCTCGCCCCATCCCTCATTGGCTCGGCTCGGCCAGACCCACCGCCCGCCCACTTGAAAAGTGATATAGCCGAAGAACTTCAGTCCCTCCTTCCCCAATCCCGGAACGATTCCACGTTTCCGCGGGAGCGGAGGTCTTCCCCGACTCCCGCATCCCCCAAAGCCCAACTAGCTCCTCTGTTCCACCCTTCTTCAGACGATCGATTCCGTATTTGCCCAGCCTTCCTCTTTGAGCCTCCGCTTCTTCCTACGTGCCTCAGGGGCACAGCAGGCCACAGCCCTATCCCTTCCCCGAGGCGCCTCACTCTGCGCACCCCAGTCCTCCGGGCTCAGCAAGTTGTCGGTGAAAAAGCGTGTCGGGTCCGCAATCTCGCTGAGAAGCATCAGCTCCGCCATCTTTCCCCCCACCCCCCAACCATTAGACGGTCCCCCAAGGCCCGCCTCTTCCGCATCATCAACGAATCAATCGACTCCTAAAAAGGGAGGGGGCGTCCCGGAAGTCCTTCCGACCAGTAAGAGGCCTGGGTACTGAGCACATGCGTCAATAGAAGAGCCGGTCGTACAGGCTGGGCCAATGGGAGCGCGGCAGGACGCTAACACTTCAACAGTACTGGACAGTGAGGTTTGCGCATGCGCCAAACAGATCTCCGCCTGAAAGCGCCTAGGAAGTGTGGCCTTCGGTCTTTGGAGTTACGCCCTCTGCCCCAGAGTGTCCTAAATTTAGAAGTTTAGCTCATCGATTCATCTTCGGAGATGGACAAGCCCCCCCAAAACATAGCACACGTGACTATATAGCTTTTTAATGGTAAAAAGGGACGCTGAGACCACAGCTACCTCCCTTAGGAAGGCAGAAGCTTGGAGTGGGATATGGTGCAACTCTCCCTTGGTCCCCACCAAATCTCACAGCATAGACCACACTTCACAGGTTCCTCTCTCTTTTAAGGTTTAACTTTTAATCAGCCAAACATCTTGCGCAGTCCTTGAGCCAGCCCTGCATCCTGTTTCTTCCCCTGAATGATCACCTTTCCCAGCTCCTCCTGGGCTGCCCGGTTTTTGGGGTCTACGGCCAACACCTTCTTAAGGTCAGTCATTGCTTTTTCTAGGTTTCCAAGAGCAGCCTGGGCAACACCCCTTCGGTACAATGCTTTTATATGGCCAGGCTCCCGCTCCAGCACCCGGTCACAACTTTGGGCCGCCAAATGGGGCTGCCCTAGCAGCAACTGACAGGCAGCCAGGTTGGCGTGAAGTACAGTTCGTTCCGGAGGGCCAGGTGGGGGTAAGGTCAGCAGCAGCCGAAGAGCCCGTGCATAGCATCGGGCAGCTCCTTCCGGATTCCCCGCTCGAAATAATTCTGTGCCCCTTGCACGTTCTTCTCTGGCCAAGGCCTCCTTCTCGGTGTCCTCCAGCTCCCAAGAGTCTCGACCCTGAGTGAAGGAGGCCAGTGTGAGCCTGACAGGAAGTCCAGAGCGCCCAGGGAGCTGAAGCTCTGCCTCCTCGCCTTGACACATGGACTCCAAGCATTTCTCTATGAGCTCCCCCCAAGTTTCCTCCCTCCATGGGCCTAACCCCACAGTTAGTTCTGTCCAGCCCTCTGGCAGCCCTGACCCCAAAGGAAATCCAGAAGCCTGTACCGTGCAGCGGGAGCCCAGCTTGGGTTTGTCCAAGCCGTGACCACGGACTACAATCTTCTTGACAAAGCTGCCATCAGGACAGTACCAGAGATCAGAAGCTTGAAGGGGCTCTGACATCGCACTGGCTGATCCATGAGACTTAGCAGAGTCTCTTTCAAGTTCAGCAGGCAGTTTTTCAATTTCCTGAGGATTCTGTAGAATTTGGCTAGCTGGATCTGGGCTCACTTTCAGCTCAAGGATTTCCGTAGGAGATTCTCCCCGATGCTGCCTAATCTGAGTAGGTAATTCAAGGTTCTTTTCCCCTTGTTGTTGCGGTTGACAGCTGTCCTTCTCTCCCATTGAATTGATTGGTGATGTATCCATTTGGGTGCCTGGCCCCTTCCACCGTGGGTAAACAGTTTTGGATAGAAAGGGATGGACCGAGTCCAGGTCAGCACCTGATTTGAAAAAAAAAAAAATCAAAGCAATGCTATTGGCAGAAATTTTATTTAGACTCCTTTTCCGTCCTTTTGGGACTCCGGACCGTGGTCCTCAAAGTCCTCTTTTTTTTTTTTTTTTTTCTTTCCCGAATCTCTGTCGGGTCCAGTCTCCCCTCCAACCCCGAACTACAAGTTCCACAATTCCCTGCGGCTTGGGTAGCCATTCCCAACTACGGACACCCGATCGAGTCAAAAAATACCTGGGGGGGGCCGAAGCGCCTCGCCTGATGGCAATAGCCAGACCATTCAAATCACCTCTTCTTCCGAAGCCAAGTGCTACTGAGTACTGTCGTTGGAGTCTTTCCCCAGGTGGAGAAGATGGAAAGGGGAGCCAGGGGACAGCTGGACAGAGACACTGACAGCTAACCCTGGAGCCCGAGAGACAAGAGAATCTAGTCAAATTCCTGGCAGCCAATCGGGAGGAGGGAGAAGTCTGATTAAGCCCGCCTTTTGGACGTTACATCATTTCCCCCACTGACTCACCGCCACACCCCAGCAAACGAGAAGCTCCAGGCCTTTGCGACCAGACTAGGCCAAATCATACCGAGCTAGGCGAGGTACGACTGCGTCAAAGTCTGGAGAAGGTCTGGAATGGGAGATTGGGCCCATAGAGGATATAATGGGGAATGCTGGAGCTGGGGTGGCTGATCGCGGCTGTGACCAGTCCTTTTGTCTGGCCACCTAAAACCCACGTGTGCTATTCTATTAATACTTGCCCCTACATTTAGCTTAGACAGTAAAGAATCTGCCTGCAATGCAAGAGACCAGGGTTCAATCCCTGGGTCATGAAGATCCCCTAGAGAAGAAAATGGAAACCCACTCAAGTATGCTTGCCTGGAAAATTCCATGGACAGAGGAGCCTGGCATGTTACAGTCCATGGTATCACAAAGGGTCAGACAGGACTGAGTGACTTTCACTACATTTGGGACAGCCGGTCAGAGTGGCCCATCCTGTCCACGGTCCTTCAAAATAAACCCTGGAGGAATTCCCTAACAGTCCAATGGTTAGAATGCTGAGCTTCCTCTGCAGGGGGCTGGGGTTCCATCCAGATGAGGCTTGCCTTACCTTTGCCTCATGTTCGTTAATGCCTTTTGAGCTCTTCTTCCTCAAAGAATCTTATAGACAGTGCTTTTCAAACTTTGATGACCCTACACATTATCTGGGGAACTTGTTAAAATGCAGGTTCTGACTTAGGAAGTCTAAGGTGGGACCTGCTACTCTGCATTTCTAACAAGCTCTTGGATGCTGCTGCCGGTGGTCCATGGACCACACACATTGAATAGTGTGACTCTAGAATAATCTCATCCTGTTCTTTTGACCTTTTAGTCTGTGTCCTTTTAGTTTTTCAAGTATTTTGCATATGCATATGTCCTCAGTTGTGTCCCACTCTTTTGTGACCCCATGGACTGCAGCCAGCCAGGCTCCTCTGTCCATGGAAATTTACAGCCAAGAATACTAGAGTGGGTTGCCATTTCCTACTCCTACGTTTTACATGTATAACTGGTATAACCTGATCCACTGGACGTACCAGTGGAAAAACCGGTCCTCCTCTTCCTAATAAAATATGTAGGTCCCTATTGTGATTCAGGCTTGCTCGTCCAGCTCCCTGCACAGGCAGGCTATGACAGCTCTTCAGGGAAGGAGAATTCCACTCTTAGTCCTCACTTTGGCTCCCTCTTCAGTTTGCAATTGTTCAGTTCACAATTGTGTCCCAGACTAAAGGACCGTGCCAGGACAGCCAGGAGGGGAGGTAATGTCATCATTAGCCACAGACTTGTGTCAAAACAGCCCTCTCCATTTTGTGTTGAGTCTCAGATCACTAAATTAGACCTTTTTTCCCTTCAAGCTTTATTTCTAGGTTCTGTGCTGCTGCTGCTAGGCGACCGACTTCAGCAGTCGTGTCCGACTCTGTGCGACCCCATAGACGGCAGCCCACCAGGCTCCCCCGTCCCTGGGATTCTCCAGGCAAGAACACTGGAGTGGGTTGCCATTTCCTTTTCCAATGCATGAAAGTGAAAAGTGAAAGTGAAGTCACTCAGTTGTGTCCGACTCTTAGCGACCCCATGGACTGCAGCCTACCAGGCTCCTCCGTCCATGAGATTTTCCAGGCAAGAGTACTGGAGTCCACTTCAACTAAGGCTAAATATTCTGATTCTTGGAATCCTTATGTTCTTGTTGAAAACTGATCTACCTTTTCTCCCTCCCTGCTCCATTTCACGGATTTCTAGGAAAGACAGAAAGTCTAGAATGAGTCACAGAAGATTTGATTACATCCTGATCCCTGGACAAAGATTGCTAATTTGTATTATGGGTGCCTTAATTGAGAGGTCCACTCCAATGACCCTTCAGAGATTAGCTTCTCTCAATTAAAAAAAAAAAAAACTACTCTGCTACAAATGTATTGCTTTGTAATGGTCTCTTACTGTTTTGTGTGTATATGTTTCAGTTCCAACAGATTCCACAAGCCATGGGTCTTGCCTCTATTTCTTTTCTTTTTTTGAGGCAAGGAAAGCAACCTTAGTTGGAAAGCAGCAGACCAAGAAGATGGCAGACTAATGTCTCAAAATAACCATCTTGTCAAGGTCTAGATGCCAGTTTGTTTTATAGAACAAAGAGGGAGAGGAGATGAGGAAGTAAAGTAACAAGCCCATTTTTCTTTAAAATAGGAGGGAATGTGTTAATTTCTTCTTTTTTGCAGCCATTGACAGGTGGACTGGGTCAGACCGTCTCTCTGTGAGCTGAATAAAGTGCCTCTATTTCTTTTGCGTTTCATCTCCTTCTCCATTCATTCATTCAACAAATATTTATTGAGCACCTCCTATGTTCTAGACAGGATGCTGGGAACTAGGGATACATAAATGAATGAGACAGAGACAGTCCCTATTCTCATGGAGCTTATAGTTGGGGCATGGAGAATAAGTTGTATGAAGAAGTGAGAGATGCTATGAGAGTGGACGAGGGGTGAGGGAATATCCCTTGAGGATGAGACGTTTTTTACTTTTGGTTGAGCCTCGGAGTATTTTGGGATCCTAGTTCCCCAACCAGGAACTGAACTCACACCTTTGCATTGGAAGTGCAGAGTCTTAACTACCGCACTGCTAGGAAGTCCCAAGGATGAGACACTTTTGTTACCATCTAAAGAATGAGTTAGAACTGAACCTCTGAGAACACAATAGACCACATACTCAGAAACACTGAATTAAATGTTTAACTTTGTCTCTTTGGGTGGTCCCTTGTCATCATTGTGACTATATGTAAAAAACAAACATAAGGGACTTCCCTAGTGTTTCCGTGGTTAAGACTCCAAGCTCCCAGTGCAGGGGTCATGGGCTCGTTTCCTGGTGAGGGAACTAAGAGCTGTGCGACTTCACCAAAAAGAAAAAAAAAAAATGTTGAAAACAAGCAAATACGTTAACAAAGGCCCCAGACCACTAAAGATAGTAATCAAAATCACCCAGGAAGAAAATATTTTTATTTTTAAAAAGATGACCCATTAAAATGAAAATGAAAAATATAAGTTTTAAAAGAAGACTGAAAAGTCTGCATTCATGGCTATAAACGCCCCCTGTTCTCAGCTTGAGAAGCACAGGCCTAGGAAGGGGTCAAGATATGAAGACTCAGAAATGGGAAATAGTATCTGCTGTCCCCCTAAAGCGTTACAACATGGAATGTTGACGGACACACTGCTTGCTCTCTCAGTTTCCCTACCCTTGCATCCTGTATTCTAGGGCTCAGTTCTCTGGAGATAGTCACTAAGGAATGAAAGAAGAGAAGCCTGGAGGATTATATCCCCAGGCCTGTCTAGAGATCATTGGATCTCAGAAGATCTGGCCTTATTCTACTGCTCTCCTTGCCTGACCCCATAAAGGCATTGTTTCCCCTTCATTAGAGACTAATCCTGGGAATTCACTGGTGGTCCAGTGGTTAAGACTCCCACTGCAGGGGTCACAGGTTCAATCCCTGGGAAAATAAGATTCCACATGCTGCTCTGGTGCAGTCAATAAATAAAGAAAGACCTGATCTGATGGGAGAATGCAAAGAAAGGTTCAGGAGCTGGTGCAAAGTAATTTGTGAGCTGATTGTTGTTACATGTTGTCTTAACACACAGAGCCCTTTAATAGGTGAAGTTCCATTCTGTAAGCAGATAGAATAGGGGTGGTTCCCAGAAGAAAAGAACCAGATAACAGCTTTTTAACATAAGAGAAGCCATTTTAGCCCCAAGCCATTTTGTGATCTAAGCCTGGCCATAATGCTTGCCCTCGAACAAGTCTCAGTAATAATGATCTTACGAGAACAATGACTGTTAGTGATCTCTGAGAGACAGCAGTGAGTGGTCCTAAAGACAGATCTTAGTTCCCTGCCCAGGAATTGAACCTGGGTAATCTAGATGAGAAAGAATCCTAGCCACCAGACCAGCACAGGCTAGAGATTAGAAGCAAAGTGACCCTGGCTCTTTATCCCCCTTTGAAAGCAAGAATGTTTCAAGGAGGCAAAAACTGTAAAAACAGATACAAAGTTAAAGAGAAAGCACAACAAGGGGGAGAGCACACAGAGGGAAGCAGTCTGTTTAAGACTGAAGGGAGGCAGAAATACATATTCAAAGAGGAATGCTGGGGTCCTGAGTGAGGAACAAGCAGGAAAGAGGTGAATTAATTACTTATATAGGATAGTCCTTCTGGCTCTCTGTTTACATTTGGCCAATTGTCTTGTCTCTTTCCTCACACCTAACTGGTCCTTGGACACTTATCAAGATACATGTACAGCTTTTTGCTAAGATAGCTCCCACCACAGAGGTCTGTGGGTGCATTTCCACACTAATTATGGGATGGGGCCTCCTCCCTTTTCGACCCCCAAGAAGCCTTCCTGTGCATGTGCAGAAAGGAAAGTCTTCCTTGACCTCAAGAGTGGGCACCTTATCTCTTTAGCAGGGCTCAACTTTTTTTCACCAGTTTTGTACTGAGTGTCTGGGTGAGAACAGAGCTTGAATTTTACTCCACTTGACAGACGCCAGCCCAGGAACCCATCACGAGCCTACCTCATTACCAGGCAAGAGAAGTAACAATAGCAAAGAATAAATCAATCATAAAGACTTCCAGTTCTGTTTCAATGATATGAATTAGCCAGAAGCACTTTCTTGAGCTGCTTTTCGTAATTCAACACCCCTCACAAGTGCTCAACCACCAGATCAACTAGCACCTGAAGGATGCTGATGCTTCTGACCCTCATGGCTTCAGTCAACTAAAGCTGTTGACCTTTGCCCCAATTCTATACTGAATTCTCCTCTGTTCAAATCCCTTCAAGAATATGAATAATAGGGCTTCCCTGGTGGCTCAGTGGTAAAGAATCTGCCTGCCAATGCAGGAAACACAAGTTTGATCCCTGATCTGGGGAGATCCCACATGCTTCAGAGCAAGTAAGCCATGTGCCACAATTACCGAGCCTGTGCTCTGGAGCGGAGAAGGCAATGACAACCCACTCCAGTACTCTTGCTTGGAAAATCCCATGGATGGAGGAGCCTGGTAGGCTGCAGTCCATGGGGTCTCGAAGAGTCCGACACGACTGAGTGACTTCACTTTCACTTTTCACTTTCATGCATTGGAGAAGGCAATGGCAACCCACTCCAGTGTTCTTGCCTAGAGAATCCCAGGGATGGAGGAGCCTGGTAGGCTGCTGTCTGTGGAGTTGCACAGAGTCGGACATGACTGAAGCGACTTAGCAGCAGCGGCAGCAATGCTCTGGAGCCAAGGAGCCTCGACTACTGAAGTCCATGTGCCCTACAGCCTGTGCTCTGCGACAAGGGAAAACACTGCAATGAGAAGCCTATGCATTGTAACTAGAGAGTAGCTGCCACTTGCCACAATTAAAGAAAAGCCCACGCAGCAATGAAGATCCAGCACAGCCAAAAATAAATTAAGAAATAAAAAAACTTTTTTTTTAAAGGAAAGAATATGCATACTATGCCCAAGTCCCTTCATGAGTATGCATGTACCCTTATCTGAAAACTTCCTCAGTTTTGCTGTTCAAGAAGACACAACTTTGGGAAAGATCCTCAGTGTTCTCCTTACCTGCTATAAGTAGTAAATTCTTCCTCCTACCAGTCCTTGGCTTGGTTGTGGCTTTTGGATCAACACCCACCAAGAGATGAACCCAGTTTTGGGGTAACAATTCTTTTATCTATTCAGTAATTTTTATCTTTACTGAGTACTTAGGATTAGTCAGTGAGCCATGGAGATAAATACAAAACTCCCCATCTGAAAGAGGTAGAGAGTTATAGTTGACAAAAGCTCCAGATGAAAGGCAAAAAGTGACAAGTGGCAGGGAACTTATTTCCAACTGGAGGTGATCTGAAAAGGACTTCAAAGGGTTGAGCCTTGGAAAGTGTTAGTTGTATCCAACTCTTTGCGACTGCATGGACTAGGCTCCTCTGCCCATGGAATTCACCAGGCAAGAATACTGGAGTAGATTGCCATTCCCTTCTCTATAGAATCTTTCTGACCCAGGGATCAAACTCAGGTCTCCTGCACTACAGGCAGATTTCTTTTACCATCCGAGCGACCAGGGAAGATGGCCATAATTTTGACATGCAGAGATTGATTTACTGCAGGTGGAGGAAGCTGCACAAGATAGGAGGTAAAAGAAAAGAAAAGCTGCTTTACATCCATGTTATTCATTTCCAGCTTGTCAATTTCAGCATCTCTTTATACCCGTTTCAGCATCTCTTTATACTGTCATCAGGCATCAAGCTGACTGGAAGTTTTTACACCCTCACATTCCCCTGCATTCCATACTCATCACATGGAACCATATGCTACACTTATTCTCTGTCATTTATCATCAGAATAAGAGACAAAAATTCTAGTTTTCCAAAGGCTAAATAAATTTTCCCTTCTGTTTAGCTTTGGTGGGTTCTGTGGTTTTTTAGTTCTGCTGGGATTTATGTCAAAATAGTTCCTCTCTCCTCTCTGCTTCCAAACTATTTGGCTTGTGCTTCCCTTATAAGTAGGGTTTTCAGGCAAGATGAGGCAGTGAAGGGCAGCCTTTCCATAATAAAATATTAAATTATGAAAGATGCTGTGTATGTGTACCAATGTGTGACCATGCATTATGATCACAATGCTACCAGATATTGCTCTACGTGTCTTTTGTGTATTACCTCCTTTCTTCTCACACAATTCCATGAGCTACTTATTCAGTCCCTGACCAGGAATCAAAACTGCATCTCTTGCAGTGCAGTGAGGAATCTTAACCACTGGACCATCAGGGAAGTCTAGATGGTGCTGTTTTTAATCAAATGATGAGGGAAAGCCTCCTTGTAAAGATGACATTTGTTCAAAGATATAAATGATGTCAGGGAGCAGGCATGCAGATATCTGAAGAAATAGTATCCAGGGTGAGAAAGACACAAATGCAGAGACCCTGAGGCAAGAAGGAATTATATTTTTATATTAAATCATAGCTCCTAGAAGAAGAATAATGGGTCCAGAGTGGATGAATCAGAGTAAGTGAGGAAAAGAGTAGGAGGGGATGAAATCAGAGAGGCGGGGAGAAGCCAGGTCTGGTAGGTCAAGGTACAGGTTTTGTTCTGAGTGTGATTGGGAGCCATCAGAGGGTTTGAGCAAGGTGAGTGATATTATCTGGTAATTTAAAAGATCACTCTGGTTTCAGCATGAAGGAAGGACTATGTAAGTCAAAAATAAAAGCAAAAAGTCCAATTAAAGGGCTAGCCAAGAAACAACAGCAGCACAGGAGCTTGGATTAAGGTAGAGGACAGGGCCAAGGACAGAGGCCTGAGCCTTCTATTATTTAGAAGTTTGAAGAGTCAATGAAGACTGAGAAGTAGCAAATAAGGAACTAGTGTATACTTTCTTAAATTGGATCCAGAAAGAGTATTCAAAGTGAAGAAAACACTTCAAGGAGGAAGTGATCAACTGTGTCAAATGTTGCTAATGGTTCTAGAGCAGACTTTCTCAACCATGGCACATATATATTCTAAAGTAATTAAACATCTTTCAGCTTAAGGACTAAATCTGGCTATTGTTGAAGCTCCCTATGTATCTCTCTCCAATTAGAATTCTCCTGGCTGGGATGGGTGGATGGGAGAGGGATGGAGTGGGAATTTGGGATTAGCAGGTGCAAACTATTATATATAGAATAGATAAACAAGATCCTACTGTATAGCATCAGATCAGATCAGATCAGATCAGTCGCTCAGTTGTGTCTGACTCTTTGTGACCCCATGAACCGCAGCACGCCAGGCCTCCCTGTCCATCACCAACTCCCGGAGTTCACCCAGACTCATGTCCATCGAGTCAGTGATGCCATCCAGCCATCTCATCCTCTGTCGTCCCCTTCTCCTCCTGCCCCCAATCCCTCCCAGCATCAGAGTCTTTTCCAATGAGTCAACTCTTCGCATGAGGTGGCCAAAGTACTGGAGTTTCAGCTTTAGCATCATTCCTTCCAAAGAAATCCCAGGGCTGATTTCCTTCAGAATGGACTGGTTGGATCTCCTTGCAGTCCAAGGGACTTTCAGAAGTCTTCTCCAACACCACAGTTCAAAAGCAACAATTCTTCGGCGCTCAGCCTTCTTCACAGTCCAACTCTCACATCCATACATGACCACAGGAAAAACCATAGCCTTGACTGGATGAACCTTTGTTGGCAAAGTAATATCTCTGCTTTTGAATATGCTATATGAATATGGTCATAACTTTCCTTCCAAGGAGTAAGCGTCTTTTAATTTCATGGCTGCAGTCACCATCTGCAGTGATTTTGGAGCCCAGAAAAATAAAGTCTGACACTGTTTCCACTGTTTCCCCATCTATTTCCCATGAAGTGATGGGACCAGATGCCATGATCTTCGTTTTCTGAATGTTGAGCTTTAAGCCAACTTTTTCACTCTCCTCTTTCACTTTCATCAAGAGGCTTTTTAGTTCCTCTTCACTTTCTGCCATAAGGGTAGTGTCATCTGCATATTTGAGGTTATTGATATTTCTCCCAGCAACCTTGATTCCGGTTTGTGTTTCTTCCAGTCCAGCGTTTCTCATGATGTACTCTGCATATAAGTTAAATAAACAGGGTGACAATATACAGCCTTGACATACTCCTTTTCCTATTTGGAACCAGTCTGTTGTTCCATGTCCAGTTCTAACTGTTGCTTCCTGACCTGCATACAGATTTCTCAAGAGGCAGGTCAGGTGGTCTGGAATTCCCATCTCTTTCAGAATTTTCCACAGTTTATTGTGATCCACACAGTCAAAGGCTTTGGCATAGTCAATAAAGCAGAAATAGATGTTTTTCTGGAACTCTCTTGCTTTTTCCATGATCCAGTGGATGTTGGCAATTTGATCTCTGGTTCCTCTGCCTTTTCTAAAACCAGCTTGAACATCAGGAAGTTCATGGTTCACATATTGCTGAAGCCTGGCTTGGAGAATTTTAAGCATTATTTTACCAGTGTGTGAGATGAGTGCAATCGTGCTGTAGTTTGAGCATTCTTTGACATTGCCTTTCTTTGGGATTGGAATGAAAACTGACCTTTTCCAGTCCTGTGGCTACTGCTGAGTTTTCCAAATTTGCTGGCATATTGAGTGCAGCACTTTCACAGCATCATCTTTCAGGATTTGAAATAGCTCAACTGGAATTCTATCACCTCCACTAGCTTTGTTTGTAGTGATGCTTTCTAAGGCCCACTTGACTTCACATTCCAGGATGTCTGGCTCTAGGTCAGTGATCACACCATTGTGATTATCTGGGTCGTGAAGATCTACTGTATAGCATAGGGAACTATATTCAATATTCTATGACAAACCATAATGGAAAAGAATATTAAGAATGATGTGTGTGTGTGTGTGTGTGTGTGTGTGTAGGGCTTCCCTGGTAGCTCAGATGGTAAAGAATCCACCTACAATGGGGGAGACCTGAGTTTGATCTCTGGATCGGGAGGAGGACATGGCAACCCATGCCAATATTCTTGCCTGGAGAATCCCCATGGACAGAGGAGTCTGGCAGGTCCTAGTCCATGGGGTTGCAAAGAGTCAGACATGACTGAGCAACTAAGCATACATATACGTGTAACTAAATCACTTTGCAGCACAGCAGAAATTAACACAACATTGTAAATCAACTACATTTCAATTTAAAAAATTAAAAAAAAAAAAGAATTCTCCTCTTCTCATGGGCTAACCACTATTCTGAATTTTGTGTTTTTACTACATAGGTTAGTAGCAAAAGAATTTATTTCCCCCTTCTTCTCAAAGATGAGCTATATTATTATAGCATGTTTGTATGGTGATGGAATGTTTCAGTAATGAGGGGAAAACTGATTATGTGAGAGGGATAGGGATCATTTCAAGAGTTCCATTTCTGTGTAGGTGAGAAGGGTGGGATCCCAGTGCCCACATAGGGTGGGGACTGGGGAACAGGTCAGCTTCTCTGCAGTAACAAGGGGAAGGCACTGAATTCAACAGAGATGCACGTGGCCTGGTAGATTTGGAGCTGGGACCAGAGGAGGTTCTCTTTTGAGAGTTTCTATTTTCTCACTGAGATAGGAAAGAAGGTCTTCATCTTGTGAAACTGTGATCTCAGATTTGCGGAATGTGGGAAAATGCAGGCTTGCAGGCCACCCTGAGCGCTCAAAGGAAGTAAGACTAGCTGGTATGACTGTGCATTTTTCCCCAGACATATTCAGCACTTAGGTGCAGGTATGGTGCAGACAGAGTTGGATTTGGAATCACCTGGGGATGTCTTTAAAAATATTGATGCCTGAGTCCCAAGAGATGGTGATTTAATTGGTTTAGAATGTGACCTGGGCTTTGGGCTTTTTAAATGCTCCCCAGATGACTATAATGTATTGCCAGAGGCAAGAATCCTGACTCCAAGGAATGCCTGGAGCTGTGTTTAGAAACCCACTGCTTTATTTATTTTTTAAAAGGCAACTTATACCCAGTTTTTAAAATTTTATTTATTTTTGGTTGGGCTGGGTCTTTGTTGCTGCTTGAGGAATTTCTCTAGTTGCAGTGAGCAGGGCTACCCTTCATTGAGGTGCGCAGGCTTCTCATTGAGGTGGCTTCTCGTTGCTGAACACAGGCTCTAGGCACAGTGGCTGCAGTAGTTGTAGCACGCAGGCTCAGCAGTCATGGTGCATGGGCTTCAGTTGTTCTGTGGCATATGGAATCTTCCCAGACCGGGGGTTGAACCGGTGTCCCCTGCATTGGCAAGTGGATTCTTAACCACTGGACCATCAGGGAAGTGCCGAGAGATTCCTTCTTGCTGCAGTGAAGGAGATTGATCTGAGCTTTGAAGGATTGGTATATTTTGGCCAAGTGGAGAAGCCGATGTGAAAGGAGGGAAAATATCATGAGCATAAGCTTAGATGTGGTCTGAAACACATGGCAAGCAGCAAACAATTTGGTTTGCAACAGGCAAATATTAGAGAAAGAGCTCTTAGATTTGAGGACAGCTCGGTAAATAAAGATCTGGAGGTGGGCATGAATAATACAGTTTGGTTCCACAGAAAGCTGGATGATGTCAAATTATGGGAGAGGTCAAAGGCCAGATTAAAACTTTGTGAACAGTTGAGTAAGCAATAGGGAATCTTGAAGGGCTTTTGAGTAGCATGTTAAGAGTTTATAAAAGCATGTTTAGGGAGGGTAACCCGACAGCAGTGTTAAGGGAGACCTGGAGTAGGAAGGGGTGGGAAAGAGGGAAACCTATTAGGGAAACTGTTGTAATAATCCTAGATGAGGTCATTTCCCAGCAAGAAGTGGGGAAAAGTTACAGATTCAAAAGACATCATGATGGCAGAATTGACTGGGCTTAACAGCTCACCACAAGTAAAGGCAGGAAGGAGGTGGAAGAGGCATCAAGTTTTCAAATAAGGAAGGGCACTGGGGAATTGGTGCTGTCTACAGAGGGAGGGGAGCTGGTTTTCAGTGGCATTTTATCTATTTGGTTTTGAACCAGCTGACTTTAGAGGACAGGCCGCATTGCTTCCCTGGTAGCTCAAGACTGTAAAGAATCCTCCTGTAATGCGGGAGACCTAGGTTCAACCCCTGGGTTGGGAAGCTCCCCTGGAGAAGGAAATGGCAACCCACTCCAGTATTGTTGCCTGGAGAATTCCAGGTCGCAAAGAGTCAGACTGAGAGACTTTCACACCTAGCATTGTCCACATGTTCCACAGACACCAGAGGAATGCTTATAAATACAGAGTTTGGAGAATGTTCTACTCAATTTGGACTGTTAACAGAATACCATAAACTGGCTATCTTATAAACAGCAGAAGTCAATTTCTCAAGTCCTGAAGGCTGGAAATTCCAAGATCAAGGTGTTGGCAGATTCAGTGTCTAGTGAGAGCTTCTTTTGGTTCACAGAATACCTTCTAGCTATGTCCTCACATGGTGGAATGGTAAGGGAACTCTCTGGGGATCTTTTATTAATTAAAACAATTAAAAAAAAATCTTTTGACCATGCCACGGGGCATGTGGGGTCTTAGTTCCCAGGCAGGGATCAAACTCATGACCCCTGCCTTGGAAGTGTGGCGACTTAACCACCCGACCACCACGGAAGTTCCTCTGGGGTCTCTTTTATAAGAGCATTAATCCCATCCATTAGGGCCTACCCTCAAAACCTAATCATCTCCCAAATGCCACACTATCACACTGGGGATTAGGGTTCAACAGATGAATTTTAAGGAAACACAAACATTCAGTCTGTAGCAAAGGAGCATTTGGTTACAAATGAGGTCTGAGTTTGGAGTGGATGAGATTTTTCAAGGGAAATTCTCAGAGAAGGAAAAAAAAAAAAGTCCATATATAGTTGCTTAAGGCACAGAAGGTAAAAAAAAGAAAAAAAAAAAAAAAAACAGGCGGGGAGAGAGGAAGAAGGATAAAGTGAGGTTTGTGTGTGCACAGAGTCAGACACGACTGAAGCAACTTAGCAGCAGCAGCAGCAGAGGGGAAGGAGGTAATATGTCCCTGAACCTGGGAAAGTGGGGAATCCAGGATGAAGGGACAAACATGGAAGGGTTCAGAGAGGCAGTGTACTATGAAAATACCATGGGTTCTGGCTCCTGGTAACTTTGGGTCATTGAATACTATTTGAAAAAAACAGTTTCAGTAAAGTTTGGATTGGACGCATATTCCAAAGGGTTAAGAAGCAGTGGGTATGAAGGAAAGACATTTCTGACAACAGTACGCCCTATTGAACGGAGGTGGGAGAGGGGACGGTGGGGTTGGAGGTGGTGAGTAGGTAGTGAGGAAGTGCGAACTGCAAATGTAAGTTCTTTTTTCATGAAGTCGGGTAAGGAAAGCACAGCAAACCTGAACCATCCAAAGGAAAACCCATGATCCCATCCTCTTCCCATGTCTCCTATCACAGTGCATGGCTTCCGTTTTAGATTATAAACTTCATGAGTTTCAGGGTTTACACCTGCTGTCGGAGATGATGTCTCACCAGCATCCTGCATGGAATTCAGGATAGGACCCTGTCCTGCAGGTGCACAGCTGAAGACACCAAGTCCACTGCTTGTGCCACCTCTCCCTCCCCAAGAGGTCTCCTGGTTGAGGGTAACTAGCCCAGGTAGACGTGTGAGGCTACTGACTTTCTCCCTGGCATTCTGCTTTAGTCAGAATATTTGTGATCCCTGCACCAATACATATGTTGAAATTCTAATGTGCAATACAATGGTATTAGGAGGTGAGGCCTTTGGAATGCACTTAGGTCCTGAGAGTAGCACCCTCATGAATGGGATTAGTACCCTTGTAAAAGGGACCCTACAAGGACTTCCCTGGTGATCCAGTGGTTAAGGCTCTGTGCTTCCAAGGCAAGGGGTGTGGTTCGATGGCTGAACAGGGGTGAAATACGATCCCACAAGTCCCGTGGCCAAATAAATACATAAGGAAATAAATCTCACAGAGCTCCCTAGCCCTTTCTGCCAAGAGAGGATACAGTTAGAGAGGAGACAGGGATCGGTGTACATTTAGAGATCTACAACTCAGAAGAGGGCCTATACCTGACCGTCCTGGCACCTGATCTTAGACTTCCAGGAAAGTTCTGTTCTTTATAAGCCACCCAGTGACGGTATTTTTGTCACAGCAGCCCGACCCCCGCAGCTCCGTGCTCCCTTTGCCTTGCCTACCTACACTGGTACAGCACAAGTAGGGCTCGACCCGGAGTTGTCTGCCACCCTCCAGCCTGTGAGCAGGAACAGCTGTGGGCAGCTGGGCATGTTTCCCTGCCCCATGCCATCCTATCCTGGGCCAACTTTTTCAGAATACCCTGCCTACTTTCCTCCTGCCTTCCTGGAATTCTGGGGATAGATTCCTGGATCTGCTCGTAAATCTTCCTCCAAAGTCTTAGGTCGAGTCTGGTAGGGAATGGAAAAGGTGTGCTGGGTAAAGAAATGTCTAAGAAGAATGGATCCCCAGGTCTTCGCCAGTAGGATCCCCAGGGAAGCCTCTCTTTCCCATCTTTGTGTTTGTCTCTCTGGTGTGCGGGAATCTGTGTCCATTCACTATTGTCTCTGTAAGTTTTTGTCCGCCCCTCCCCCACGTCCCCAGAAGGGGAGATAAGTGAAAGGCGAAACCAAAGGAGCCGGGTCTTTGCTAGTCTTCGGGATTGCGGGTGATAAATCCACTTAATCTATTTAATATTGTCTTTCAGAAGTTCACACACACACTCACACACAGATCAGAACAAGGTGAGGACTAATGAGGAACAGGGATTGGGCTGGCTCCTTCCAGATAGTGGAAGATTTGTACCCTCGGTTCTTTCTGCTCGCTTGCCCAGTTGGGGTAGGAGGAAGGGAGTATTTACAGAGAACGGGGACTTAATCTTCTTCCAGGGAGAAGGTTCCGAAACCGGTAACCTCCTAAATCTCATTCCAAACCCCCCTCACCGCCCCCCATCCCGCCAAAACCCAAAAGTTATAGAGGTCCTGGGATTAACATGAAAATAGACGGGGATGGAGTGGAGGAGAGACAGAAGTGGAAGTGAGGGTGAGGGTTCTGGCTAACCTGGGGCTCGGCTCTCACGCCGGGAGAAGGTGTGGAGTGACAAGTATACTGACAACTATCCGGGCAAGGCCTGGCGCCACAAACCCAATCACCGGACTGAATCACCCCGCAGGGAAGAAAAGAAGGCGGAGCCTGCCGACCTGGAGGCGGGGTTTTATCAGAGCCGGGGCGGAACCTATGGAGGAGGCGGGGCTTTAGGGACCAGTTTTCAGTCTGGGGAGCCTTGACCGAGAGAGTTCGGCTGGGGGTGCTGTATTTAGAGGGGGTGGGGGCCTGGAGCGACTGAGGGCCCGGCCGGGAAGTGGCGTCCCTATTAGTGTGGGTTTTGGCGAGGTTCCTGAGGAACTGGATTCCGAGCGTGCTCGCAAGGCGAGAGTTTCCGTGGAGGCCTAGTTTAGGATGTAACCAAGTCCAGTAGCCCCAGAAGCGGGTGTGCGGGGCGCCCACTGTGGATCCCCGGCTTGACGGCAAAACGTGCTTGGGACGTCGAGGGGCGCAGGGTGGGGCCGGGCCGTGGTTGTCCTTACGGATCCCAATAGTTCTCGTGGTGCTGCGCTGCAATGATGATGACTACGGTTAGGATGGTACAGAGCACCATGGCTGCAATGCCCACCGCCAGGGAAATAAAGGAGAAGTTCCGGGCCTCGCGTGAAGCGATTTCAGCTGACACCATGTCTCCGCGGGCCAAGGCCGTGCGCACCTGCGGGGGACAGGGAGGGAAAGAAGATCAGAGAGCCGCTACCTCGGCCGCACGCCTCAGCCTCCCTCTAAGATGCTCCCTCAAACGTCCAGCACTCCCTGGGAATAAGAACCTCTTGAGTCCTCCTCTCCATACTCCGCCTCCGTCCCCTCCCCTCCCCTCACCCCCCACACACCTGCACTGCCTTGAAGATGGCAATGATGCCTGTAGGCCAGAAGCAGCAGATGGTGGTCAGCACCGCGATGGGCATGTAGTCGTGGGGCGGGCGCCTTGGCTCCAGCAGGGCCAGCCCTGGGCCCTGGGGTGGCGGGGGGAGCGTGGAGGTTACTCCTGTTCCCCCCGGGGTCGCGCCTGCATAGGGCTGTGAAAGGAAAGAAGGTTGTAGGGAGGGGACGTCTATCATTCTTAAACCCTCTTTGAGCCCACCAGCTTTCCACGTCTAGCAGAGAAAGAAGGTTGCTTTCCTCTTTTAAACCTCCTCTGGACTTCAAGGCTGTTTCCCCTGCCAGATCTTGATCTTTGACTCCAACAGACCACCCACCCCATTCCCAGATCTTTCTCTAGTCTCTCCTCTCCCTTGGCCCCAGATCGCCTCCTGGTCCCCTGGTTCTGTTCCTCTTTCCCACCAGTCCCCACTGTGCCTCCAATTCCATGTCCTGTTCCATCCTTCTCCCAGCCCCCTCCTTCCAGTCCCCTGTCCGCCCTGTACTCACCGTGCCCACCGGGTAGACCGGCACGTAGGCAGTGCAAGGCTGCAGCTGTAAAGGGTAACCCGGGGCTACGTAGCCACCCAGCGGCAGCGTGCCTACCGCTCCCGTGTGCGTGGGCACCACGAAGCCCGGGGCCTGGGCAGTATGAGAGGTCGCCGGCGGGGGCGGGGCGGCGGCGGCGGGCGGCGGTGGGGGCAGTGGGCCCTCGAAGCGAGTCTCCTGCAGGTAAGGGTCGGGTGGCATGCGGGGCAAGGTAGCGCAGCCGGGTGGGGGCGCCCCAGCGGCCGGGCCAGGAGGGGCATGGTGTGGGGGCCTTGGCAAGGTAGCGGAGGACGAGGGACCGCGCTGAGCGGCGGCCCCAGAAGCCAGGCCCCCTGCCCCTAAGCGCGGGAGGGTGGCAGTGCCGGACTGGTGGTAGTGGTGGTGGTGGTGATGGTGCGAGGAAGGGGCTGTCTGTGGGGGCGGGGCAGGAGGTTCGGCGGGGGGCTGGGGGGCATTGTAGGGTGGTGGAGAGGTGTGAGGGACTGAGTCAGGGAGACCTGGGGGCGGTAAGCAGAGGAGCCAGTATGGGGAGAGATAAGATAGATGAGATGAGGGAGAGGGGGAGACACAGAGGGTCAGGGACGGAGAAAGATAATGGGAGAGACAGAGAGGAGATGAGTGAGAAGCCATCTCTCATTCTTGGGGGAGGAGAGGGGTGGTATCTAGGCCAACAGCCCTTTCCCCCCGCCCCCACTTTAATCTAGTTTTGAGGTCATAACTCTCTTCTGCTCCTCTCCCTGCTTCAGCAGTGGGCACACAGCTTTAACCTGCAGACCCAAACTCCTAACCCTCTTGGCTTATGGCTGCTTTGGGGTTTGCCTATCTGAGCTAGTCCTGCGTGTGCACATGTATAGACATGCAACACTTGTGTGAACATGTGCTCAGTCCAACAGTTGTATAAACACATGTAGGATAACATGTTCCACTCTGCCATTCCTTTAGTGGGGAGGGGGTCCCCTAGTCTCTCTTGGAATCTCCGAACCTCTTTTAGGGCAGATTAAGAAGGGTCCTCTGGATTTTACTCCCCTGGCAATCCCCATCTGATCATCTCTCCATATTACCCCGCTGGATGTCTCCATGCGGGCCAGCGTTATCTGTCCATCTGTCACTCCCAATGATGCTATCCGTGCAGTACCTGGCTGATGCTAAGCCAGTCTTGTACTTCCCTCACCCTCTTAACCTGCCCCCCTCCCCCCCAGTGTTGTTGGCAAGGGACCGAGCCTGAGACTGGCCAGAGGAAAGGAAGAAAAGGGAAGGATATAGAAAGAGAAGGGGGCTTGGGGGGAGGGATATGGAGAGCTGGATAGAAGGGGAATGAAACAGAACCACCCGCTAGGGAGGGGTAAGGGAGGGGGGGTAGTCAGGAGGCAGTGGAGAGGGCGAGGGGTTTTGTTGTTGTTTTCTACCTGACTTTTCGGATGACATGCTTGCGCTCTCCCTGGGACAAGATCCGTGCAGCCGGAGTCCGGAGTCGGGGTCCCTGGCTAGCACCGGAGTCTGGGTGCGCAGATTGCGCAGCCGGCAGCAGCGCAGAGATGGAGAGATGAAGACTGTGGCGGCGGGGGGCGGAGGGAAAGCTGAGAGGGGGGAGCTTAAAGGGACCGAGGCGAGGGAGGGGGAACCCTTCAGAGATACCCCCACTTGGTCTCTCTCCGCTTTTGGACTATGTCTCGCCTCCTCTAACCCCGGCATTCAAGCCCCCAGTTTGGGTTCCTTTGGAGTTGTCATGGAAACTGGGAGGCAAGCAAGACCAGGCAAGGCGGGTGGTACTAAGGGAAGGAAGGAGGGAGAAAGAACCCTCTGGAGTCTTCCCCTTCAAGACTGGCTGTAGTGATTATACTGTAGGAGGAAGCGAGCAGGTGCTCAGTGGATTCAGTACCCCGGTTCCCTCTGAATCTTTTTCACCCCAGTCAGGCCTCCCCCCCGCCCTCCCCCCAACTCAGCCTCCCTCAGAGTCCCTGTAAGATCTGGGGATCTTCTCTCAAATCCTTGGCTCTAGTTTCCCTATCTGTACCAGAGATGCCTGTGTGAGAGAGAACCATAAAAACAACAACAAAAGTTCCCAGGGTTATGATCTTGACCTGCCGCTCTGGCTTGGGAGGAATCCGGAGGTAAAGTGAGAGGCCCCAGTCTATAGTCGTTGGGAGGTAGTAGGGCTTGTGGTGTGTTGGGGGGCAGGAGTAGGACGAAGAGGAAGCTTGGGGGATACTTAGTTACCTCTTACCTTCAGTATGTAGGAGCTGTAGCACGTTGGGAGGAGAGGACGAATCAACTGCTCATTGCCGGCAGCTCAGTTTGGCAGTACCTGCTTGGTCCCCCTTCCCCCGCTTTGCTTACTAGGCTTCTTAAAGAGTTTCCAGGGCCCGCAGTGTTCAGATCCATTCCTGAAATCCCACCCACCCACCACCCCCGCCAAGACGCAGCGCCATCGCCTGAGTCGACCCGGGGGCCTGGCGGTAATTGCAGTCTTTTTATTTTGCTTATTGCATCTTGGGAGTTTGTACATGGGGAGGGGAGGTGAAAATCTGTAGTCAGCCGAGATTTAACCAGAATCGGGCCATTTGCAAAAGCAGAGCCGAGATACCACCCTCCCCCTTTAGACCAGTGCTTCCCAGCCCCTTCTTGAGGCAGTCGCTCTCCAACGCTGTATCCTTCCCCATCCGACTTCAGGCGGAGACTACCGAGCTGTAACAGCGGCGCGCGTCAGGGCCAGTCCCAGGCTCCAGAGATCGAGATCACGGCCCCACACCTCTCATTCTGGCTTCTGAGGTGTTCGCGTGAGCCCCTAACCCCCTTCCGCCACACCATCCTGTACACAATTCGGGGCGCAAGTTGGTTTTATTGGGAGAGACTTAAGACTGTCAAAGGCCTGGTGAACATAGAGGAATTCTGATGAGCTGCAATTTTTTTTTTTTTTAAATCAAGGCAAACGTCTTTAAATGTTCAGTAAAAGCCCTAACACGGGCACCTGGGTACCGATAGGGATCAGAGAGAGAGGTGGGAGACGCCTGGAGTTAGAAGTCCAGCCCCGGTGGGAAGGTCTGAGTAAGGAGCCGCCCACAAGGAGCTCCAGGATCAGGGCGGGGGTGTGGGGTCGCTCAGGTAATGAGACTTGTCAGAAACTAGGCGGAGCGTGAGTCAGCGCTGCCCAAGGGGCTCTCCTCCCCTTGGGGGGTGGGTCGTAGATAGGCTCCGTTCTAGAGAAGGGCAGAAGAAACTGGGCCAAGCCGCACTTTTACCTCGAGGGGCCTCGAGGACTCTCCGCGTCTCTGGAGACAAGGGCACTACAAGCACTTCAAGATGAAGAGTTGTAAGGCTCAGACCTGGCACGGGCGGGAGGGAAGGGGTTAGGAGCAGGGTCCGCCTGGGCTACCTTCAGCCCCTAGCCGGCGGAGGACGAAATACCAAGGACTGCCATTCCCGGGTCTGTTCCTCCAGCGCGCCTCCCTGGGGAAAGAGAACTCCGTGTTCCCTTGCGGAGCCTGACGCCTGCATTGGGAAGTAGGGCAAATCAAGGCAGGGAAATGGGACTCTTAGGTCGCGGCTGCCGCAGGGCCTGAAGAGGCCTTCTCTCAATTCCCAGGACACATCTGCGGCTTCTCCCTCTCCCCGCCGATCTAAATGGATCACTCCGCCTATTCCCTCTCCCCCGCCCCTCGCCCCCCCCCCCCCCCCCCCCCCCCCCCCCCCCCCGCTCTTAGGGCGCAATGGATTGTTCCATTGCCCCTCCAGTCTCCGGCCGGCGTTGCGGGGGACGCTGGCACGGTTGCTAGGGAAAGCCCCGGACGTGACGGCTAAATGCGACCCTGAGCAGCCTCCCCTCTCCCGTCCGTCATTCCCCTGCGCGCGTTCTCCTTACACCCTTGCCCTCCCCCACGTGGGTTCCAAGCTGGGGAGAAGTAAACAGCAGGCGGAGCGGGGCTCGCGTATCCAGGCCAGGTGGGAGTTTGCACTCTCCCAGGGTCCTACGCTGCTGCTCTGAGGTCCTTCTTGCAAATCTTCAGTCTTGCATGACTGGGATGATCCATTAGGAAGCTCCTGGCCTCGGGACCGAGTCCCCGTTGCGTTGGGGGCGGGGCTTGGTTGCGCGTCAGTGCGTCTGCAGCGTGGTGGGGGTGTGTGTTTGTGGAGAGGACTGGAGTAAAAAGTAGGATGTTTTATGACAAGGACCTGGTGTGGGAACGGGTCGGGGAGGCTTGATTGCCGGCGTCTGTTCCGAAGGGAGGGTGTTGTCATCTCTCTCACAGGTCCTCATCGTCCCCTTCTCAGGCGGAAGCATGCTGGGGCTCCCGGAACGGCGGCTCCCTTCGGCGGAGTTCCTGCTCCTGTTGCCATTCCTGCTGCTGCTGCTGCTGCTGCTGCCCGCCGCCCCCGCGCCCCATCGGGCTGCCTACAAGCCGGTCATAGTGGTGCACGGGCTCTTTGACAGTTCGTACAGCTTCCGCCACCTGCTGGAATACATCAATGAGGTCTGGCAGGGGACGCCCCGGTTGTGGGGCCTTGGTGGCGGCTACAGAGGCTGGGGAGGGAGAATGGGGAACTGAATGCTGGGCCTGCCCAGTTCCTCGCAGAGCTGGTGCTCTGCTGGGGAAAGTTGGGGGACGAGAGATCCTTGCTTCTAGGAGGGCACGATAGGCATGTGGGCGCCGGCTCGGGGGCGGCCTGGAGGGGGGTCTTTATAAGTCCATTCCGGCTGCGGCATCGCCCCCTTCCCACAGACACACCCTGGGACTGCGGTGACAGTGCTCGATCTCTTCGATGGGAGAGAGAGTTTGCGACCCCTGTGGGAACAGGTGCAAGGGTTCCGAGAGGCTGTGGCCCCCATCATGGCAAAGGCTCTTCAAGGGGTGCACCTCATCTGCTACTCCCAGGGTAGGCACCCTCCCCGCTTCCCCGCCTCTAAGCCCTATCTGAAGCTTGATCCTTATCTGAGGGACACTGCCTAGTGTTCCCTTTTTTGAACCGCATTGCTTCCTTTTCTGACTTCCCTCAGCACCTGGGTCTTACCTGTGTGCGTGTCCTGAGTGGGAGGGCCGCTCCCTGCACTGCTGCCCCTTTCTTTCCCGTCACCCATGGCTCCTGGACATAAGGGATGGGAGGCGGGGGACAGGAAAAAGCACCCTAGGGTTCGTCGGAAGACCCAGATCAAATTCTGGCTCTGTCACTTACTTGACGTGGGGCGTTTTGACACAGGGCGTGTGCCTTCTCAGGGTCTCAGCTTCCGTGAGGTACATGGTGTGTGTGCGGGGGTGCGGAGTTGGGGAGACTGCTGGCCTGGCTCTCCCTAAGTCCTGCCCAACGTGGTGTTTTGCCTGCAGGGGGCCTGGTGTGCCGGGCACTCCTGTCTGTGATGGATGAACACAATGTGGATTCTTTCATCTCTCTCTCCTCTCCACAGATGGGACAGTATGGAGGTGAGTGGGCACTGTGGGCTCCATAGGGGGGCCCTGAGTCTTGAGGGCACAAAGTTCGGGGCCACTTGGCACTGCTGTTCTTTTGCCAGACACAAACTATTTGAAGTGGCTGTTCCCCACCTCCATGAGGTCTAACCTCTACCGGATCTGCTACAGCCCGTGGGGCCAGGAATTCTCCATCTGCAACTACTGGCATGGTGAGTAGGACATGCCAAACTGGGGCCTCCATGCTAAGGGCATCCTGGAGGGTGGGGCCTGCTGCTCCCACCTCTACCATAACTAACAGCAGTGATGATGATAACTTACATTTATCGAGCACTTACTATGTGAACGGGCACTGTTCAAAATGCTTTATGTGTTTCACTTTGTTGCCTTAGAGAATACAGTTTGCTGCAGGGGTTGGCAAACTTTATCCTTAAAGGGCCAGACAGTAAATTTTTTTTGGTTTTGCAGGCATATAGTCTCTGTCACAACCACTCAATTCTGCCATAGTCATGTGAAAGCAGCCATATACCATATGTAAATGAATGTGTCTGTGTTGCAATAAAATTTTATTTACAGAACAGTGAACTGGATTTGACTAATGAATCATAGTTTGCAAATGCCTGGTTATAGTTTTTAAGATCATGGATGCTGGATCCAGACTACTTGGGTTTGAAGCCTAGTTCTGCTGCATGACTTTGGGCAAGTTGCTCAACCTTTCTGTGACTCAGTTTTCCTCATCTGTAAAGTATAGTATGTACCTTTTATTGTGTTTATGAGGATTAAATAATGAATGTCATGTGCTTTGAACAGTATCTGGCTCACAGCAGGTGCTGGAAAAAGGTGTTTGTTATCATGTTTGCAGTTATTACTGCTACTATCATATTACTGTGCGCCTTGTCTGTTACTGTAGCCTTCTGATTGGTCTTCCAGCATCTGGTCTTGCCTCTTCTCCCTGCTTCTCTGACGATCTAACTGCTGTTTGTACCCAGACCCTCACCATGATGACTTGTACCTCAATGCCAGCAGCTTCCTGGCCCTGATCAATGGGGAAAGAGACCATCCCAATGCCACTGGTAATGACCCCAGGCTCCTACCTTGGTCCCATTTTCTGCTTCTCTGACCTTGTATATTCCCCTTTCCAACCTAGCCTGACCCCTGTGACTAACTCAGGCTCTCTTATTCCCACCCTGTAGCTTGGCGGAAGAACTTTCTGCGTTTGGGCCGCCTGGTGCTGATTGGGGGCCCTGATGATGGTGTCATTACTCCCTGGCAGTCCAGGTAATAAGGGACTGTGTGGCCTGAAGGTTGGCTAAGGACACCCCAATCCCAGCCAATCTTTATCTCATTTCTAAAACTGGCCTGCTTCTTCCACTGTTCAGTTAATCCCCCCACCCTCCATTCATCGTCACCCAAGACGAAAACCTGGGAGTCATGTCCCAACCTCTTATATCTAGCCAGTCACTAAGCCTTGCTCACTCTGCTTCCTTTCCATCCCTACCAGCCCTGCTTTGTGAAAACTTTGAACTCTGAACTATTTACAGATTCTTAGCATGTTGCAAAGATAGTTTAGAGAAGTCCTGTGTATCTTTTGCCCAGTTTCCCCCAATGCCTACATCCTATGTAATGACAGCACAATAGTGAAACCAGGAAATTGACAAATCGCTACAACGCATGTCTATAGTTCCATGCCATGTAATCACATTTCCTACCAGCTCTTTTACTTACCTGGAAGTAAAAGGTAATTGCTCCAACCTTGTCCCCTCTATCCTATTCCTCAGGAAAACCCATGGCTTCATGGCACTATGTGTCTGCCTCTGATCATCATGAGTGATCTGAAATGTCACCTGATCTACTTTCTAGTCATTCAACAAATACTCATCAAGCACTGTGTGCCCAGGCACTGTTCTGGACCCTAGGGATGCAGTAGTAAATGAAAGAGAAGTCTATGCTATTATGTAGCTCACATTCTAGTGGGGGAGACAGATAATAAATGTAAATATATATATATATCAGACAGTGATAAAATAAGGCAGGGAAAGGATTAGAGGATGGCTGGGGCCTATTTTAGATAGTGGCCAGAGAAGTCCTTCTGGAAGAGCTGCCATTTGAGACTGAGTTGTATCCGACTTTTTGCGACCCCATGGAGTGCAGCATGCCAGGCTTCTCTGTCCTCCACTGTCTCCCGGAGTTTGCTCAAATTCATGTCTTTGAGTCAGTGATGCTATCTGTTTCATCCTCTGCTGCCCCCTTTTCCTTTTGCCCTCTATCTTTCCCAGCATCAGGGTCTTTTCCAGTGAGTTGGCTCTTCGCATCAGGTGGCCAAAGTATTGGAGCTTCAGCTTTAGCATCAGTCCTTCCCATGAATATTCAAGGTTGATTTCCTTTAGGATTGACTGGTTTGATCTCCTTGCAGTCCAAGGGACTCTCAAGCGTCTTCTCCAACACCACAGTTCAAAAGCATCAATTATTCGGCACTCAGCTTTCTTTATGGTCCAACTCTCACATCCATACGTGACTACTGGAAAAACCATAGCTTTGACTGTATGGACCTTTGTGGGCAAAGTGATGTCTCTGCTTTGTAATATGCTTGGAATGTCTAGGTTTGTTCTTCTAGGGAAGAGGAGTAGCACCTGCAGAGTCACTAGGGCAGGCATTGGGAATAAGGAGGTCCATGCGGCTAGAGGGCAGTCAGCTGGGGTGAAAGTGAAAGAGGTAGAAGGGGCCAGATACAGAAAGCCTTTGTGGGGCAAAGTAAGGTCACTGTTTTTTCTAAAATATATGCCACACAAAAGTTACCGTTTTTAAGGGTAAGTTTGGTGGCTTCAAGTTCATTCAAATTCTTTTGTAAGCTCACCACCATCTATCTCCAGAACTTTTTTCTTGCCAAACTGAAACCCCATAACTCTTTAAAGAATGGTAACTTCCTTATCCCTGCTACTCGAAGGCCCCTGGCAACCATGACCCGTGATTTTTTTTTTTTTAATTCTGAGTGAGATGGGAACACATTGGAGGGTTATAAATGAAGGAGTAACATGCCTTATAGTAATTAAAGGTGGGATTTATTTTTATCTCATTTCACACCTACTACAACCCTATGAAGATAAGTAGTAGCTCTAAGTACTTTGCAAATAAAGCTCATTTAATCCTCACAACAACCCTATAGGGTAATTACTGTTATCCTCTTGTGGCATGTAAGGAAACTTAAGTACAAAGAGATTAAATAATTTGCCTACATTCATAGAGTTAGTAAGTGGTGAAGTCAGGCTGTCTGACTTAACCACAATGTTTTATTTCCTCTCTACAAAGGAGGTATTCTTGTATAGGACAAAGAAAATCAGCAACATGATCAACCACACACAGTGGGGAGTGTGTGGCAGAGCTGGAGTTCCAATCCAGGTCTTTGTGCCCCTACTGCTTTCCTATGGCTTAAGAAATCTTGTCCTTCAGCGTGGCCTCCAGGCCCCCAACCCACCCAGTTGTGCCATACCTCTGTGGTGCTCTCGTTGTTGCATTTGCCTGAGACAGCTTTTCCTAGTTCAGGCTAATCGCTGGGAAGCCTTTGTTGACGCTCTAAAACTAGAGTAGTAACCTCTCCTCTTTGCTCCCATAGCCCATTGGACTTAGTACTATTAGCCTTTGTTCAGTTATTCTTGGCCTGTGTCCACTCAGTGCCCATAACAGTTAAATATTCCTAATTAAAAAAAATTTGTTTTAACTTTTTCTTTGGAAATAATTTCTTTTTTTTTTTATTCTTCTTTTTTTTTTATCTTACCCTTATCGCCTGCATTGGCATGGAAATAATTTCATACTCAAGAAATTACCAAAGTCGTACAAAGCAATCTTGTATATTCTTCACCTAGATTTCCCAAATGTTAACATTTTACCAAGTTTATATTAGTGTCCTCTGTCTCTCCCTCTGTATATCCATATATATATGTGGAGTATGTGTATGTATGAACCCTTAAGACTTCAGTATGTCAGTGTCTATTTTCTAAATATAGGACATTCTTTTATGTATCTACGATTATCAAAAGCAGGAAATTAACATTGATACAATTCTCTGTAGACCTTATTCAAATTTTCCTAAAATCTTCCATATAGGAAAAAAAAATCCAGTGAAAGATTCAATTCAGGATCCCATGTTGCATTTGGTTCTCATGTCTCTTTAGTTTTAATCTGGAATAATTCCTTGGAGTAATCCTGCGACACTGATTTTTTTTTTTGGCCCGGGCATGCGGAACTTCCCCACCAGGGACTGAACCCCCCTGCATTGGGAGTGTGGAGTCTTAACAACTGGACCACCAGGAAGTCTGACATTGATATTTTTTGAAACATAACAAGCCAGCTATCTTATAGAATGGCCCTCAGTTTGGGTTTGTTGGCTATTTCCTCATGATTAGATTCAGGTTATGCATTTTTGATGGGAACTGTGCAGAAGTGATGGAGAAGGCAATGGCACCCCATTCCAGTACTCTTGCCTGGAACATCCCACGGACGGAGGAGCCTGGTAGGCTGCAGTCCATGGGGTCGCTAAGAGTCGGACATGACTGAGCAACTTCACTTTCACTTTTCACTTTCATGCATTGGAGAAGGAAATGGCAACCCACTCCAGTGTTCTTGCCTGGAGAATCCCAGGGACGGGGGAGCCTGGTGGGCTGCGGTCTATGGGGTTGCAGAGTTGGACATGACTGAAGCGACTTAGCAGCAGCAGCAGCAGTGCAGAAGTGATACTGTATCCTTAATCCATTACCTCCTGAGGTACATGATACGTGTGTGCTAAGTCGCTTAGTCGTGTCTGACTCTTTTTGACCCCATGGACTATAACCTTCCAGGCTCCTCTGTCCATGGGATTCTCCAGGGAAGAATACTGGAGTGGGTTGCCATACCTCCTCCAAGGGATCTTCCCGACCTAGGGATTGAACCCACATCTCTTATGTCTCCTGCATTGGCAGGTGGGTTCTTTATCCCTAGTGCCACCTGTGAGGTACATGATACCCAGTTAAATATTTTGAGTATTCCCCTTGCTGCTTGTGTCCCCAATAGGCCATGAGTTCCTGAAGGTCCCTACCCGCCCTTGATTTTCTCCCACTCTAATAACCTCCCTCGTATGCCCCAATCTCTTTGCAGCTTCTTTGGTTTCTATGATGCAAATGAGACAGTCTTGGAGATGGAGAAGCAACTGGTGAGTCCCCTGGAATTACTTTCCCTTTCTGCACACACTGTGGTTCTCTCTGCCCCTGACACGGAAGCTGAAGGGTCTACCCTGTGGGGAGGGGGTCTGGGACGCCAGCGGGAACTTACTTTGTCTCTCCCTATGTCTTTCTTCCATGCCCGTTGACCCACCTTGAAGGTTTATCTGCGGGACTCTTTTGGGTTGAAGACTCTGCTTGCCCGGGGGGCCATAGTGAGGTGTCCAATGGCTGGGATCTCCCACACGGCCTGGCACTCCAACCGTACCCTTTATGAGACCTGCATTGAACCTTGGCTCTCCTGAGGGACCCCTCAGGAACTCCCCGCCCAGAGACTGAGTGGAGCCTTGGATGTCAGGCCTTGGTGTGCCTGTGACCACCTCACTGGTCCCACACTGCCCCCACCAACCAGGGCTCCAGGACCCCTGCTCTGTGAATGACACATCCTGGTCTCCTCCATCTCGTGTCCTCCCTTTTGGGGGTTGCTCCACGCTCTCCCATGCCCCCCAAGGCCAAGGCTGGGAAGTGGGAAACAAGATTAACTTGTGGCTGCTCCTGTTGCTGCTGCTCCTCTGTCTCTGGCTCTACACAAGGAGAACCCAGCCCCTGCCCACCACAGGGTCTCCTTCCAAGCCACTCAGGACATTTTTAGCTTGTTTTTCCCACGTTCCCTTTTCCTCTGAACTCCCCTGTTGTGAGCCCTCCCAACCCCTCAGGAAGGACCACCTATGAGAGTGGGGTTCTGAGGTTCCACTATGGGGACAGTTCGTTCTTGAAGTGTCAGTGTTGGGGAATATCTGTGGCCTGTGAGGCCCATCTCAGGTTTGGGGATCCCCCAGTCCCTATGTTCAGTATTGGGGTGCCCTCTGGGAGCCTAGTTTCTTTGAGGCTCCAGCCCCTCTTTTAGCTACCCTGGAATGGGTGTGTTACTACCCCTGTATTTATGAAAATAAAGTTGCATTTACTCAGTGTGGCTTGCCTCATTTCTAGGTGAGGGGGACCTGGCTCCCTCAGGAGGGTGGGGATGGAGAGCCTGGGGCCTGGGTGCCCGGATGCTTGGTCTGGGGTGGGACCCCCTTGGTGTTTCCGCTCTCTCAATGCCCATTCTGTGCGGGTTCCTGATTCTCTGTGGGTTCTTTCCTGCTGAGGACAATTCTCTTCCTGTCCCAGCCTGCAACTGGGGGGCTGAGCCCAGGGCTCTAATGGTTTGGGCCCCAGCCTCATGGGTGGAATGCACCAGCCACCCCCAGGCTAGACGAGGGGACGCAGGGTCAGGGTGGGCATTTGTTGTGCCCCTTTTCGACCTTTGTAGGCCAGAGCTGGGTGAGGGGCTGGACAATGAGCCTCCTCTTCCTTGAAAGAAGGAATCTTGGTAGAGACAATAAGGCCCTGTCTGCTCTGGCATGGGGGGCGGTGGCTGACTCAATTCTGCCCCCTCTCCGCCCCCCAGGCCCTAATAAATGTCATCAAGAGATGGGGGCAATTTTTCCCTCAGTGCCCTGGGCAGCCTCCCCAACCTCCCCCACCTTTGTGGTATCTTGCCCTTCTTTCTTTCCTCAGCTGATCTTGCCTTTTCTCCCATGACCTAACCCCACTTTCTTCTCTGCCAGCTCTGCCTCTCCCTGCCCCTCAGTTCTTCCCGCCTGTGTTGGGTTGAAGGGTGGAGGGCAAAGGCCAGGTGTTTCAAAGTCAGTAGCCTCTGTTGACTTGGGGGAGTTCCAAATAAGGGGCCTCAGGGTTGAGAAGAAACTTCTAGGGGCTCTTTACTTGGCTGCAGGGGGTGGGGGTGAAGGTCAGTGGGGATTTGGACCCCACTGAATTGACCAAGCTCCAGCTATGGGAGGAGGCTTATGGGAGGGGGCAGGGATGGGAGGGCTCTGTCTGGCCCAGCCCCTCCTCCCCTTTACAGCCCGCCCACCAGTCTGAGCAGCTGCTGCTGAGGCTGGTTGGCCTGAAGTCTCCCGGAGAAAGGCAAAGACAGGTGGGGAGAGAATGTCAATGGGGAAAGAGTGGGGGTCACTAAGAGTCTTAGAGTGAGTGTGGGTTGGAGGTGTTGTTTGAGTAAAGGGTCCAGGGTGTATGTGGTGGTGGGGTTGTGAGGGTAGCATGAGTGTGCTTAAGGTGGTGCCTCCAGGTGCGTGGGTTGTATACAAGGTGTAAAGGGGTGTAATGGTGAATATCTGAGATTTTGAAGGTAGGAAGATTAGGATGGAAGAGGGCACATCAGAGATAGGAGGGGCCTGAGGGGAGGTGGAGGGAGTGGGTCAGGCTGTGAGCTTGTATGGTGCTGCATGGACCATGATGTGCTAAAGGATGGTGGGTGTTAAATATGTGCAGGTGCTGACAATCCTGGTGGCTAGTGCAAGTGTGCAAATGAAAGTCCTGCCTGGCTTACAGGGCACCAGCAGACTGTTCTTGGGAGCGCTGGAGCTGGAGAAGTTACTAGCAGAGGGGCAGGGCCTCTATTAACCTCTTCTTGCCTGCAGCTGGCAGTCTGAAGTCAAGGAGAATCATGGGGTCCAGGGCTGAGCCGTGCACTGTCTTAGGCGGACTCTGGTTCCTCCTGCTACTGATGACAGGCGAGGGGGCCAAGGGTGGAGCCCTCAAAGAGAGGTGACAACAGAGGTGGCAGGGCCAGGGATGGGGCTTCACAGGGGGCAAAACAAAGTTGAGGGGGGGATGAGGCTGTCATGTTTAGGGAGGGTGAAGGGAAGTGGGGCTCTGGCTCCCAGGGCCTGGCCCACTCAGTGTCTCACTTTCTCCCACATGGGTGCAGTCAGGGGGTCTGCTCCAAGCAGACCCTGGTGGTCCCACTCCGTTACAATGAGTCCTACAGCCAACCTGTATATAAGCCCTATCTGACCCTGTGCTCTGGAAGGCGTGTCTGCAGCACCTACAGGTGAGGATGGGGAGCCAGGACCCCGGGGTCTCTCAAGAGGAACCCCCCAAAGCCAGGACAAGGACCCATACATAGGCTAACACCCAGAGCCCGGCGCTGTGTTCCAGGACCACGTACCGCGTGGCCTGGAGGGAGGTGCGGAGGGAGGTGCGGCAGACCCACGCCGTGTGCTGCCAGGGCTGGAAGAAGCGGCATCCTGGGGCACTCACCTGTGATGAAGGTGAGGCTAGGGCTTCCCGGGCCTTAGGGGGAGGTGTGCCCCGCTGGGCGGAGAGCCAGGCCTTCCGCTAGGTTCTGAACCCCACTTCCTGCACCCTCAGCCATCTGCGCCAAGCCCTGCCAGAATGGAGGTGTCTGCGTTCGGCCGGACCAGTGCGAGTGCGCCCGGGGCTGGGGTGGGAAGCACTGTCACGTGGGTGAGTAGGCTCGCCCTCCCTCGGAGGTGGTGCCAGGACCTCCCTGCCCGTCAGTGGCGCCCATCCCCGCCCCGCCCCCGTCAGCCCCCTCCTCTTTCCGGTAATTAGATGTGGATGAATGCAGAACCGGCGTCACTCTCTGCTCGCATCGCTGCCTCAATACGGCGGGCAGTTTCACCTGTGGCTGCCCGCACGGCCTGGTGCTGGGCCTGGATGGGCGTACTTGCGCGGAGAGGGCCCCAGAGCCCCCAACCAGTGCCAGCATCCTCAATGTGGCCGGTGAGTCGGTGGGAGCAGGGGGCGAATAGAGGCAGGGCCGGGGCAGCAGTGACGCTCCCTCTCCTTGGTCCCCAGTTCGTGAGGCTGGACTTGATAAGCGTGCCCTGAGGCGGGAGATTGGCGAGCTGCGAGGCCGCCTGGAGAGGCTGGAGCAGGTGAGTGGAGATGCCGGGAGGCCACACTTACAGAGCTGACAGGCCCCCTCCCTGCCCCTCTGAGGTATCTCTTCCTTTCTAGTGGGCCGGTCAGGCTGGGGCCTGGGTCCGAGCAGTGCTGCCCGTGCCCCCGGAAGAGCTGCAGCCCGAACAGGTGGCGGAGCTGTGGGGCCAGGGTGATAGGATCGAGTCTCTCAGTGACCAGGTGCTGCTGCTGGAGGAGAGACTGGGCACCTGTGAGTCCCCATGGCCCTCTCGGTGGGGACCCCCATCTCCCCACAACTGCCCCCCAGCTCCTCAAAACACCTTTTCCCAACTTTTAAGTTTTCTCTTATCCAAAATCCTTCCTCTGCACCCACTCACCTCATACCTTCCCAGATTTCTGCAGTTCACCACCCCCTCTTTTGGTACCCCGTTCTCCAGCTCAGTGGCGGTTCCACTTATTGTTGAGAGAGGTTGTCAATCTGTTTAGCGTCCAGGGCCCGCTCTAGGCATCCCAGAAATACACAGTCGATTTGTCTGCCTGTCTCCTTGTCATTAACCAGGCTCCTGTGAGGACAACAGCCTGGGCCCAGGCCTCAAAGGGCGAAGATAAGGAGCCTCTGCAGAGCCCCTGCCCTCTAATTTATACAGAAACTGGACTCACTAATCCTCTGGGATTGGCTGGCTAGGGAGCTGCAGATAAGGCTACTTGCTGCTGAGAAGCCATGGACAATGGAAACCATGCAAAGCTAAAGAATGGAGGAAGGCGGTTGCCACCCCTGAATCCTCGGGCTAGGGCCGATGCCTGGGTGAGAACTGCCTTCTTAACTCCTTAACAAAAACAGCCAGAACATGCTCAGATCTTGCTCAGTCTTTATTCTTGGTTTCTTGCTGTTATCCAGATAAGTAATAAAAATCAACCACGCAAAACTGGGTCCCACCCTCTCCTTTTGCTCCCAGCCCACCTCCCCGGTTTTTGGGGCACAGGTCTGGGGTGGGAGGCAGGGAGTGGCTACTGCCATAGGGAGGAAATGAAAACTGGCTCAGAGAGGGGAAGCCTCAAAAGAAAGGAAATAAATTAAAAGCCCTCCCCATCCCCTCCAGCCAGGGTTCAGGTCCTTTCCCCAGCTCCCCAGGGGGAAGTGAGTGCAGCACCCGTTAACTGCTTCTTCCCCCTGTGCCCGACTAGGATGGTATAGGAGGGCTGCAGGGCGCTGGGGGGCCAGGACCACTGAACAACTGTACCCAGGGGATGGGTGGAAGTGGAAATGTGGCATCCAAGAGTGTGCTCAAGCCCGGGCACCTGGGCAAGGGCAGGGATGAGACCTCTGGGTGAGAAGAGTCCAGCCTCCACTGACAGGAGGCTCCACGGAAAGAAGAGAGAAGGTGCTGAGGAATGTTCCCAGGGTGACCCTGGGAGAAGTATTCCACGCATCAGCTTCCAGCCACAGCGTGAGGAGTGTCCTCACCAACGGATGAGTCCACTGTGTCTGTGGACGTGGGAGTGAGGAATTGTTCCACAGAATGGATGAGTCCACTGGCCAACGTGAGGTGGAGTGGGAGAGAAGACCACAACGGAAGAGGGTCCACTGGGGACAGAATGGAGTGTTCCTACCCTTGTGTAGGCTGAACCACTGAGGATGAGGGAGAGGCAACTGTCCCACAGACAAGATGGCACAGGAGGCAGGGGTCAGAGTGGAGACTGCACCGAGGCAACGGAGTCTGTGGGGAGGGGGGCGGGGACGGGGGCAGGGAGCGGTGCTGTGACCACATTCACTTCAAAAGTTGAAGATTCCAAAGAGGAGAACAAGTGGGGAGAGGGCAGATGAGGAGCTTGGCCCGGCTTTAGGCCGGTGGGCTGGTAGGTGTGGAGAAGGTGGTGGGGGGTGGGGCAGAGGAGGGGGAGATGAGAAGGGAACTCAGAGCCCGGCCTCGCCCACCCCTCCGGGCTTCTTCAGATAGTCACCACCACCCCTGCCATCAGTGGAGATTTCCCGGAAAACAGTGAGCATGGAGTGCCGGACTCTGTCAGCCAGAGCTGGAACGTCATCCGGCTTCAGCCCTTCTGTGGGCACTGGGGGCAGCACCCGGACCTGACATCGCCCTGGGAAGGGGGTGAGCACCGTCAGGGCTGTCTGCTGGGACTCTGCCCACCGCTGGGGCCTGCTTGCTGAGCTCTCCTGCTGCTTGCTCTCGTCCTCCACCTTTCAGCTCCCCTCCCTCTGCCATGGGCAACTGCCACCTGCTCGCTGAGGCCTTCCCCAACCCCAGCCCAGACACCTCAGTGCCCTGCCAGCCCTCACAGTCTAGCGTTTACTGCCGGATGCTCTGACTTTGCACACAAAGGCTTATCTTCCCTGCTAGACAGTAACGGCCCTTACTGGAAGGACAGAGTGTTACTGCCTAGCAGGGTACAGCTCTGCTTCATAAATACGTATCGGCTGATGTGGGGTCACATTACATGATCAGGTGGACATCTCACCGTTCTGACACTGACTGAAGCCTTGTGGGGATATCCCTCTAGCCTCTCATGGCCCTTCCAGCCACCCCCAATCCCAGATCTGCACAGAGCCCTCACCCGAAGTGAAGCGGCGCTCCTTCTTGCAGTAGAAGTCTTGATAGGAGGACATGACGATGGGCACAATGGGAACCTGAAGGTGGGGGGTGGGGGGGAAAGCGGTCAGCCCAGAGCTCCTTCTGAGGCCCCCATGACGAGCCTCTGCCAAGAGAGGAAGGGATGCTGGGGACTGCGGGTCAGGAGAAGGGGAAGTCGGGATCACCTGGGCCTGCACTGCGAGGTGGAAGGCGCCACGTTTGAAGGGCAGCATGGAGCCGTTGTGGTTTCTCGTGCCCTCAGGAAAAACCCAGACCCGTACCTGGGGGAGAGAGGGGGTCAAGGAAGACACACATGGAGCAGTCAGAAAATGGTTATGATGCTGTCATGGGACTTCTGAGGCCTGTGGGCCCTGCACATCAGTTTACAGCTGTTCTATCCTCTAAGCCCCATTTCCCCAGGGTGACTCACGTCCTGTGTAAGCAGGGTCTGGGCGACCTCAGACATGACACTGATGGCATCCCCAGTGCGCTTCCGGTCAATGAAGATGACTCCCGCCAGCCAGCAGGCCAGCCCAGCAGAGCCGGCCCACAGCAGCTCCCGCTTGGCAATGGGCACACAGCGGCCTGGCAGCACCTCCATCATCCCTGGGGCAGGGGTGGGGGCGGGGTGAGGATCAGCATCACAGGAAGCGGCCCACCTCAGCCACACCGCCAGGGACCAGAGATAAGGGAAGAGGTAGACTGGGATGGCAGGGGCAGCCCGAGAAAGTAAGGGTGACTGCAGGTGTATCACCCTGCTCCTGAGGGCAGCAGAGGGAGCAAGGGGGCGACGTCCCAGAGGAGGGAGGGTGGAGGACCCCTAGGGGAGGTGATCCCAGGGAAGGTTCCCAGGGCGGCTGGGAGGGGCTGCTCACCAAGCAGGTCGAGGGAGCTCTGGTGGTTGGAGACAACGACGTAGGGCTGTGAAGGAGGGAAGTGGTGGGCCCCTCGTACCTCCACTCGGATCCCGTACAGGTATTTGATGTGGAGTAGCATCAGACGCAAGATCCTGTGGGGGTCCCATACAGCAAGGGGTTCCAGCAGGACCCGCTGGCATACATCTGCCAGCAGGGCTCAGCTCCCAGCCACCCTGCCACCTTCCTGGGCATCTTGGCAGTCTTCTCCCCTTCCTCGTCCCTGGGCTCGGCTCGCTCAGTGTCTCCTGCACACTCACTGCCCTCCCCATCCACTGCTCGCTTCCGACCCTGAGGTTCCCTCCATCACCCCAAGCCCCTGGGACCTCACTTCATGTTCTCGACGTTGCGTCCTCGCACGGCACACACAGGGATGGCGAGCACAGCCAGGAAGAGGATCCAGCCGTTGTAGAAGGCCATCTTGAAGAAGTACTTGGCACTGGGGCTGCAGAACCACAGAGTGGGCAGCAGGAGGAGCAGCAGCAGGAAGAGCAGCAGCAGCAGAGTCCCCGCCCCTGGCCACAGCTCCATTCTGGTCACCTGCAGGGGGCGGGGCGAAGGGCGGTGGGCCTGGTTCCTAGGTGGGGGGGCGGGGTGGCAAGGGGGGGGAAGGTTTGGGGGGCTGTGGGGAGCATTAACACCTGTCCAGGAAGCCTCTTTAGGAGGGGAGTGATGGGGATGGGAGCTCAGGGCTGCTCTCCCACCCGTCCCTGAAGGTGCCAGATATATTCACACAAAAGACACACGACATGGACATCCACAGCTCACAGATACACGGCAATAAAGGGACATTAATAATAGCTAACACTTGCAGCCAGTAAGGCTCTTATAATGGTCTTTCTCTCTGCTCAATATGGTAGCCACCAGCCACATATGGCTACTGAGCACTTGAAATGTGCCCTATTCTACACCGAGAGACACTGAGAGGTATCAAATACATGTCAGATTTCATAGATGTTGAATAAAAACACAATGCAAAATATCCCATTAATAATCTTTTATATTGATTACATTCTAAAATTATAACTTTTTGGACATTCTGGGTTCAATATACTAAGGTTAATTTCATCCTGCTTTTTTATGTAGCTGAGAATTAAAAATTATATACGTGGCTTACATTATAGTTCTGTTGTACAAGGCTGGTCTATATACTACGTTGCCATTGCTGCTAAGTTGCTTCAGTTGTCTCTGACTCTTTGTGACCCTATGGACTGTAGCCTGCCAGGCTCCTCTGTCCATGGGATTCTCCAAGCAAGAATACTGGAGTGGGTTGCCATGCCCTGCTCCAGGGGATCTTCCCAACACAGGGATCAAACCTAAGTCTCTTATGTCTCCTGAACTGGCAGGTGGGTTCAAGCCCATATACTATGTTAAGTCCTTAAATATGAAAGCACACAATTTACATATGAAAGGAAATAGACCTAGAAAGGTTAAAAAACTTATTTGAGGTGATATGACCCCCAAGGGGTACTTCCTAGCTTAAACCTAAGCAGCTTGTGCTCCTAACCACTTGGTTATGCTGTTGTCTGTATAAATATCTGTACACATGTGTACACACAGCACATAGTAGATACCATGTACGTGACAAAACACAGACATTCTCAAGGGCTGACTGCCAAGAATAAAGGCTCTGTCACTAATGCAAACCCAGACACACACAGTTATACAAAGACCAACATGTTCGTGCACACATGCAAATTTATAATCATGACAGATAAAAGGACGGCAAAATGAATACCCAGTAAAACCCCTCTCCACCCAGGCAGGCTCCCTGCTCCCAGATCAACCCATGGACATACCTATGTCCATTAATCCTGCCTCCACAGACAGGCAAACAGATCCCACCAGCCCTCCCCTCGCTTCCAGCGACACTGGAGGCAGAGTGGTCCGGCAGGCAGTATGCAAGTCCTCACCAAGCGGGAGGAGGAGGGCGAAAGAGTAAAAGGGTCATCGTACCACCTGCCTGGGAGAGGAAGGAGCTCTGGAGGAGGAAGCGTGGCATGCAGAATCGCTTCTCCAGGCTCTTCCTCCTTCCTCCACTCCGACCCACTGTTGGGGGCAGGGTCACAATTCACAAAAACGGCATTCAGGTAAACATCTATCACTCATATCAAGGCCAAAGGCACTCCCTTCCACGACAGAAGGACTGTGCTCCAAGGTCAGTCCACTGCCAAGGGTGAAGGTGACAGGTGATAGGGGAAACAGGACTGTGCCAGCACTAGGAGAGCGGGCTCTGTGTGGCTTCATTTTACTTTCCCCGCAAGCTGGAACCAGCGTGTCTCCCCTGCACTACGTGCAACAGGCTCCTAACTCATCCCCTTCGATCCATCTTCCACACGGCAACCACAGGATGTTTCCGCGACACCAATCTGAGCATATCTCTTGCCCAGAGGCCCTTCTGGACAGGCTGACTTCTGCTTACATCTTTGGCCACATCCCTACAAGAGTCTTTTTCACTCCAGCACACCGATTAACTGCAGTTCCTCAGACACACCATGATCTTTCATGCTTCTAGGTCACAACAGGATGTTCCCTTCGGTGGGGATGTTCCTCCACCTCTTCACTTGCCTCATCCAGTTTGGTGTCACTTTTTGGAGTTCTTCCTGAACTCCTCCAGGCTTGTGTTTTCATTACACTTTATCTTGATCACTGGTCCTCAAAGTGTAGAAACACAAATCCTTGGCCCTCACCCCAGATCTTCTGAAACAAGACTTTTGGGCACTGGGCCCATCAACCAGTGTTTTAACAAGCCATCTAGGTGAATCCAATGTGCATGTAAGTCTGAGGACCACTGACCTCAACACTAAACAGCATGTAGTTGCTTGAGGTCACCTGTGTTTACCTTCCTAGCCTGCAGGCAAGCCTGATGGCAGGAACTGTCTTATTCCCAATGCCCAGGACAGAATGAAGCAGAGAAGATGCTCAATAAATATTTACTGGACAGATTATAAGGATGTGTACATACCCACCTAGTTGTAATTAACGGGACAACACTTCTGAACATGAATCAGATAGCTACCCTCTTGAGGACTATTAACTAGGAAAAGAAAAGGCACCAAGAAGGCAATGAACACACAGGCCTAACAGTAACCTACTCTGGATGCACACACACAAGAGGGTCACAGTGATGGCAGAACAACAGTTGAGACAAGATGGAACACACCGTCTCGCACAAGAGAAACATACAGAATGGGGATTAACATGCCACAGGGGAAAGATGCTGGTGTCATCAAATGCGTGCCAACAGTGCAAAGAGCGGGGGACAGACAGCTCATGTGCTTGGCAGGGCTGACCCTGTGCTGGGCACTGAGCTCCATGGACACAGACTGTGCACAGGCGCCAGAGATAATGTGCATGAAGAGATGCAGGCCAGGGGGTCAGCAAGGGAAGGTATATGGAAGTGGCTCTTCAGCAACATGGAGGCCCAGTTATCTTCTTCTCTAATATGTGATGTTCCTTTCCTCTGCAGAACAGGAAATGTCCAAGGATTCATAAGCACAATGGAGTGCCAAGGGAGTTAATGAGCATATGGCTCACAAAATATACTGCCCCTCAAATTATGAAATACATGTCTAACCAGAAGCACACGAGTTGTGGACATGTCACATCAGCACATCATGCGAAGGGGCACGCATGTGGGTGGTGTGAACCAGGATTAAGAAAACACAGACAGTCAACAGGCCAATCCAATCACAACCGAGTGTGCGCTAGTCAGTTAAGCCATGAGATTCCACACACGAAGGCGCCTGCATATGGTGGGACTAAACACAGCACCTGTGGGCCTGAACAAAGTAAGGTATGATCTCTACATGCTAAAGTAAACGTGCAAATACATAACATGGACAAGAAACACAAAACCACACAACAGAGGCAACAGATGAGAACAAGCAGACGTGAACACGTTAAGACTGCATGAGACATGGACATAGATATGAGAACAGGCAATTCTGATGGAAAATAACACACTGTTTCTCCAGCCTGTGGACAGCACTGGGCACACTACTGGCATAGAAGCCATTAAACATGTCAAAGGCACACCCACTCGGTGTAGAAAACATGGCCCCCCACGAGGCATCTGTATGTCAGTAAGGGTCGAACACAGTACCGAAGGCCACTGAGAAACAAGAGGTCCTGTGCCTACACAGAAACAGAGGTGTCTGAGGGCATTCCTAGGAAGCCAATTCTGCTGGGGAATCGAGGGCAGTAAACTGCCTTCTGACTGCCACAACCCCGCAAGAGTTATGTGGGGCCAAAGGGCACAAAAAGGAACTGGGAAGGTGATGGGAATTTCCTCTCCAAGATCCCCCTGTCCACACCCCCATCTCAAATTCACAGGGTGTCCATCTCTCCTCCCTCTTGTGTCTCTTCCATCCTTCCCCCCTCTCAGGCCCCCTCTCCTTTCCCCAGCAACCCTCTCCCCAGTCGGCCCTTATCCTTTTCCCATCAATCCTCTCCCCAAGCCCGCCCTCCCAGACCCAATCTCTCCCCCATCCCCTCCTCCCTCCTCCTCCCATCCCTTTCCTGCCCCCACCTCAGTGGGGTGGGGGGCCTGGGGGGCTGGCCCCCTCCCCAGCCAGGCTGCCGCAGCGGTGGTGGCGGGTGGCTGTGTCTCTGCCTCAGTCGGGGTGTCGGTGCCAAGGGGGCGACAGGATTTGGGGGTGTCCTAGCCCCGGCCGAAGGAGGGGAGGTGAGAGTGGGAGGCTGGGCCCATAGCGGTAGGAATGGTGGGGGGTTGTCCCCTTAGCTCCCTCCCTCCCTTCCTGCTGTCTCTCTGAGGGCTGGGGCTGCTGCTGCTGCCGCTATCCCCCGCCACCCCTCCCCACGCCCGCTGATTTCCGGGGCTGGCCAGGAAGTAGGGGGCGGTGATGGGCGCCCTGTTTTGCCAATCGCCTCCCGGGGACCCTGTTATCGCCTTCCCACATCTTTCAGTTTCTGCCTAGCTCCGCCCCACGAGGGCCCAGCTGGGCTCTGCTTAGGTCTCTCTGGCCTTCTCTGGTTCCAGCTGCATCTTTTTTCCTCCAACTTCCTTTCGGCACACATGGCTTGTGTGTCCCTTGCTGCTGTATTCCTTCTCATTCTCCATCGGTTCTCCTCATATTGTCAGTTGGCTTCTTTTTGTTCTCAACTCCCACATCTGCTGCTTATTCCCTCCAACTCCAACCCTTTTCCAGCTCCCTCCTCCTGTTCCCCATTCAAGTTCAAATATTTATCAAGCACCTACTATATGCCAAGCACTAGGTTCTTCACGTCTCTTCTTTTTCTCTCCAGGGCTCGATGGAGACGAGATGTCACCCCAGCTCACCTTCCAACCCTCATCTGATCTCTGCCCTTTGTCCCTGCCACTATCTCCTAGCAGTCCAGCTCCCTCCTCCACTGCCCGCCCCCCATCCTGGTCTTTGGAGAGAAGGCAAACTCTCAGGCCCTTGTCCTTCTAGGCTGTACCTTAACCTCAGTACTTTGTCTACTTTCTTCCTTAGTAGTCTCCTACTCACCCACGCTGAGACTACCCGTCTCTGCAATATAGAAAAGATGTATGCTTTTTTTTCCAATGGAAATTGGACATTAGGCTTAATTTCTTGAAAAAGTGAGCAAGAATGCTGTTTCCTCTGGGATGAGCATGCCTCCTTAATTTTGTAGTCATGTACCTAGCTCTCTCTCCACCATACTCCCATCATCCCCTTGTCAGGATCATCCCATCAACTCTCCACTCCTATTGGTCTCCTCTTCTCCCTCTCAAGGACCTTTTCCCTAAACCTCTACACGTCGTGGCCTGAACCTTAACCTCCTCTGCCATAGGCGACTCCTAATTTCTCATCTTTCCTCACTTGAGTCACATGGGGCCTTTTTATCAGGATGTTGTTGAAGAACCCTCAGCTTGTGTCTGGCCTCCAGCCCCCAGTCACCTTTGCCCTGAAAGAGTTTCCATGCCCCTGAATAGGATGTAAAGAACACCGTAATGGCAGGGCGGTTACCTACTTCTGCTCCTTGGGCTACAGTGAGGGCCACTGACTATAGAAGAGGCTCAAACTTGTGCGAAAGGCCCAAGCTCTGAAGCAGCCTGCCTAAGTCCCAGGTATAATACCCCAGGATGCCAGGAGGAATACCCCAGTTCTGCTGGGCACAGGAGAAAGAAGGGGCGGGTTGCCTTAAAGGGGGCGGGCCTTGCCTCTTTTGCACCCACTCACAAAAGGAGGGGGCTAGACCTTTTCTGCTTTTAAGATTTAAAACGGAGTCGAGGTCAACTCGTTCTACTATGTGTCACGTTAAAAAGGGGATGGGTCTTCAGTTCTGCTCTGTGAATCACCTAAAGAGGGGCGGGCTGAGTCGTCCAGCCGAGGGTGATGGGTTAACACCAGCGCTGCAGGTCGATGTTCGCACCATCCAAACGTCGGGCTAATCCTAGTCCTGCTCCCTTCTTCACTAAGAGGGAGGGGCGGACCCAAGTTCTGCTCTCTACGTCACCGAAGGAGGCCGAAGCCATTTTGAACCCTGCGACCCTAGTATTTGTCCTCTTTTCCGAGCTCTTCGCCGTCTTTCCTGATCTGGGCCAATCAGGAGCGAAAAAAGAGACCCAATCAGTCGAGAGAGATCGCAGTCGGAGGACCCGGATGAGGCCGAGCCGAGGCCTTTGAACCCCAAAAACCCGCCAATTGTAGAGCAGTCACCATGGCGACAGTATAGAGGTGAAGGGGTGGGACCAGAGAAGGCTCAATCCTCATAGGATTGGCCCACCTCGTCCCTCCGCCTGATGCGCACGCGCACTTTACCTAGCTACCATTTTCCGTCGAGTTCTAGCCAATCAGTTGCTTCGGAGCCAAACGCTCCAAAGTCCAATAGGAATCCGGACGTTCTCTGAAAGAGGAAGTAAAAGAAAGACTGGGGCTTGTAGTGGGCGACGTCTAGGCAGTCTTGAGCCAATTGCTTCTGGTCTTTGGTTATGACTGGCAGTTACTCAGACGAATAAAGCCCGCCCTAGCTGGGTGACAGGACGTATGGAGTTGTTACCAATCCCGTGGCATCGTAGACTAACTGTGACTGTGTCAGCCTATAGTCATTGTGTAAGGGCGGAGCCGCGTAACCATCTTTCCGCCCCCCGCCTTTTGGACCAATCCTTCCTTCCGATTCTGTATGATTGGCAGGCACTCAGGCCAATAGTGATTAGAAAACTTTGAAGCCTGTCCAAAGACCGTGGGCCGGAGGAGGTTTCTCGTTTCTCGGGGCGTTTGTATGTGTGTTTCAGGGGACTAAGGGGTACGCGGGGGACGAAAGAGTACCGGCCATGGCAGCAGCGGAGGAGGAGGACGGGGGCCCCGAAGGGCCAAACCGCGAGCGGGGAGGGGCGGGCGCGACCTTCGAATGTAATATTTGTCTGGAGACTGCTCGGGAAGCTGTGGTCAGTGTGTGTGGCCACCTGTACTGGTGAGAATCTAAGGGGGCAAAAATAAGTGGGGCTCACATCTATCCTGGGGAGGTTGGGCTGGGGGTGCCACAGTCATACAGGCAATCGGAGGGCACATTTTCATAGGTGAGGCCTGAGTGGGGCTTCTTGCGTCTTTTGGGGTATGTGTGGGTGAGAGGGTCACGTCTGTATAGAGGAGACCCGTGGAAAGTCGTAGGAACTAGGCGCCAACTAGTGTGTTAAGAAGAAATGGGGCGCAGGAGGTGGGCACCGCACGTCTGTGCAGGTGAGACCCGAGCCACCTTACCTCTGGAAATTGAGGGGTCTTAGCTGTACAGTTGGGAACAGATTAGAGTGCAAGGTTAGGGGAGATCTAGAGAACGTGGGATCACATTCAGATGAGTTGTGTCAAGGGGTGGTATGAGAAACCTGCGGACAAGAGCACTGTGGAGGAGCGGCCCCCAAAGATTAAGGAATTGTGGAAGTAAGGTCTTTATTGAGCATAGGAGATAGGAAAAGTAGTGGGAGAAGGTAGGTGCTGGTAAAGGGGATTTGCTTGGGGAGTTATGGTGGCAAGAATGAGACGAGGGCTGAAAGGAGCTTGGAAAGGGGTGGTTGAAGAAAACTGGAAATTAAATTGAAAAGCAGAGAAGGAAGGGGTGAGGATTTGTATATGTATGGGATGTGGGGGGTGTGGCGGGGGAGAGGAGAGAAGTGAGGATTGAGCCTGTTGAGAATGGATGTAGCTTTGGAAGGTTAGAGAAGCAGGATGGCCAAATTGGCTGGCATGGTAGGAGTTGTGGAAAATATGAAAAGAAACAGCAGGTAATACCTGGTAACAGCGAGGTGGGACTCTGAGGTTGGGTAGGTATCTCTTTTGTGTTTGGTTTCAACTGGTTTGACCTTTCTTTTCCCCCTTGCAGTTGGCCCTGTCTTCATCAGGTGCGTACTCAGAGGAGATGAAGAGGGAAATGGGGAGGTCTGAGGAGCTGGAAGAACCCTTCTGTGTACTGGAAACCACATTTTTTTCCCCCAGTGGCTGGAGACACGGCCAGAGCGGCAAGAGTGCCCAGTGTGCAAAGCTGGGATCAGCAGAGAAAATGTTGTCCCTCTCTATGGGCGAGGGAGCCAGAAGCCCCAGGATCCCAGGTAAGAGAGGGGAGGTGGTACTGAAGGATAGTGGACACTTCTGTCGGGGGAGTGGGGTGTAGAAGAGGAGGGAATATTGATAGTCCCTCTCCTCTTCCTCAGATTGAAAACCCCACCCCGCCCCCAGGGCCAGCGACCCGCTCCGGAGAGCAGAGGGGTGAGTCTTGTCTGATTTGTATTCCTTCCTTGCCAAAGACTTGCCTCGTTCCCCACTGACCTTCTCCGCCTCCCTAGGGATTCCAGCCATTTGGCGATACTGGGGGCTTTCACTTCTCATTTGGTGTTGGTGCTTTTCCCTTTGGCTTTTTCACCACCGTCTTCAATACCCATGAACCGTTCCGTCGGGGTACAGGTAAGCGTCTGCCCTCAACTGCTACCAGCAAGTCCTCTGAATCCCCTGGCCTATGAGTGGATACTTCTTTCACAGCTCTCTTCTCTTCCACAGGTGTGGATCTGGGACAGGGTCACCCGGCCTCCAGCTGGCAGGACTCCCTCTTCCTGTTTCTCGCCATCTTCTTCTTTTTCTGGCTGCTCAGTATTTGAGCCGTGTCTCCTTCCTGCCCACCACCAGCCAGAGGAGAATCAGTATTGGGGGTCCCTGCTGACCCTTCCTTACTCCTGGACCCTCCCCCCCACAGGCCCTTCATTTCTGTTGGCTAAAGCCAACCCTGGCCACTTTCCACAAGGATGTGCGGAGGAAGAGTGACATCTGTGCATAGGCTGGGAGAACCTGTGCTCTGAACTGCTCCCTCAGTAGCGTCATAACTCTCAGCTCTGGGAGAGGAGGGTGGACTAAAGACAGTGTCTGTCTCTCCTCTCTCCTGATCCTTTGCTTTCCACCATATTTCTTGATTTGATGTTGAAAGGTGGGCAAGGCTTCCTCTGACTCTTCTCCCATGTTCCCCTTGATTTAATTTAATTTTTCTCTCCCCAGTGTCTAATGTGGGTCCTGACTCTCAAGTGCTTCCCTCCCCTCACTACCTCCTTTATGATAAATTCAATAAACATGGTAAGATGTATTCACTCTGCCTACCTTTGTCCGTCCCTCCTTCAGGACAGGAGCATCTGCTCCCCAGCTTGAGCAGATATTGGTGTGGTGTGGGGAAGCATGGGGGAGAGGGCATCACACAGCACACAACAGCAAATGTGGCAGGTGTTTACTCATCACTTTTTGTGGGAGGCTCTGGTTGTGGAAGAAAGTTTGGGAGACGTGGGCTGGAGATTATACAGAGGAGAACTGGCCTGGGGCCAGAACAGAGTGTGGGAAAAGAAAAGGGGCTGATGGATCGGGTCTGGCCGTGGGCTCCTCAAGGCCCTCCTGTGCTGCTCTCTGCCGCCTCGGGCTCCTCTGGCTGGTTCAGTTCCGCTCTCTCCTCCTCTTCCTCCTCCTGGTTTTCCGGGACCTTCCTGGGGAGGAGGATTGGGGAGAATTCTGCACATGGTTTCTAGCACGCCATCATTTCTTACCCCACACCTCTGCTTCCTGCCTGGAAGTTCTCAGTCTGAGGTGTCTGGCTTCCTCCACTCACCTCTCCTGTCCTTTGCGTTGCCGCCTTCGATGCCACACGATGACCCCAATGAGCAGGGCGACTGTCCCCAGGCCTCCCAGGATCCCCAGGGTCAGGGCTAGGGTTTCCAGCCCCGGCCCTTCCACAGAGCCTGTATGGAGATGGGGATAACTGAGGGCATGGCCCCACCACTCATAGTTGTTTTCTGGTTGACCCCCTCAGTCCTGTTGAGGTCTGTCTGCTTCTCTTTGACTTTATCCAACCCCCTCACCTGCAGTCGTCCCCTCCTCGCCTGTTTCTGGAAAACAAAGAAGGGAAGGCTTCAGTTTGGAAGCGAGGTATTTAGTGGGAACCCCAGTGAGTCCCTTAAAGAGACAGGCTCTTCTCTTGGGTTGTGTCGGACAGAGGAGGCCTGGGTGTGGCTGCACTGAGGGAGGGGTAGGGTGGCTCTTGGGGACAGTGCTAGTGTAGGGTGGGGAACTGGGGCCTGCACTGTCCCTCAGCCAGCCTCAGGGTTGGCCTGGGATTCAGAGGAAGGTCTCACCGATGATGCTGACGCTGACAGCACGGCTCTCCTGGGGCCCATGGCTGGGATGGGTGGCCACACAACTGTAGGTTCCCTGGTCCTCAGGCCCTACCTCTGGGAGGAGCAGCATGGGGCCAGGGGGAAGGGGCAGGGGCCTGCCCTGGTGGGGGAAGGAGGGATAGGAGACTATTAAACCCCCTGTCCACACATCCCATACTTCTGTCCTCGCCTCCACATCCCCAGATACCCTTGTACCTCCTTGCCTGCCTCTCCATGAACCCCCTGCCCTCCGAATTGCCAATTATGTATCTTGCTACCTGCCAGCCCCCTCTCAGGTCACTCACATCCTTGATCCAGTGGATTTGAGGTGGGGGCTGGGCGGGGGCTTCACAGGTCAAGGTCACAGTACCACCAGGAGCTACTGCTCCCCCTTCTGGCTCTACCACCAACTGGACTTCCTTCAGTGGCACAGCGTCTGGGGGTGGGAAGGCGATGGGGTTGAGAGTCCTACCTGTGTGTGGTCCCAGTGGCCACAGGCTGAACCCTTCCCTTCCTGAGGGTCATACATTCTGACATGTGCTCACCCACGTTGGGGCCCTCCCCACCTCGGCGCTCACTCCAGACCCTGAGCTGGATGGGGGCCGTGTGCAGGGCTCGGCGCCGGGGAAGGCCAGGGGTGAAGCTACAGGAGAAGGTGGGGTGGAGAGCTCCTCCCCGAGCTGGGGTCACCATCAGCTCCGAATGGAGCGTGAAAAGCCCTGTCTTTGGGTGTCTCTTGGTCTCTTCCTTCACTGACACTCCTGTGGTGGGGGGGAAGACAAGGTGAGACATTCCAGGGTGGGTGTGGGAGAGGGCTCAGAAAGAAGGCAGCTGGGAGGGGAGACGCTGGGACTCACCTTTGCCATCAGGAATCAGAGTTTTCCCATCCAAGAGCCAGTTAAGAGTCCCTGCAGGGTAGCCCCCCTCGGACACACATGTCCCCACCTGGGGAAAAATCAACTTCATCATCTCTGGAAATAAGAGAATCCAGTTGCTCAGATGGTAAAGAATCTGCCTGCAATGTGGAAGACCCGGGTTTGATTCCTAGGTCAGGAAGATCCCCTGGAGAAGGAACTGGCAAGCCACTCCAGTATTCTTGCCCTGAGTATCCCATGGATAGAGGAGCCTGGCGGGCTACAGTCCATGGGGTCACAAAGAGTCAGACACAACTGAGTGATACATACACACACACACACACACACAGAGCTACACTCCCCTCCCATCCTCAGGACCCCTTTCCACGTCTCCCCTTTTCATCCTCTACCTTATTGGGGACACCAGCCATGAGTTCAGAGGCAGGATCAACAATTTCTGGCTTCCCAGGAATCTCTGAAGGAGGGAAAATTCCTATCAGAGGCCACAGCTTTGAAGATTCTCACACCCTGGGTGTGGGAATGGGGGCAGCTGAAGTCAAGTTCTCCCAGGCCAGGGCCAAGGAGTCAAGGGCTGGGGTCGAAGGCTTTTCCTTAGATGAGAGGTGGGTGGTGAAGAGGTCCTGGGAACCCTTACGATAGACTCGGACTCGGTAGTTAGACTTGGTCTCCTTTCCGCTCCGGCTCGTTGCCCGGCACCGGAAAGTCCCCTCATCCTGGATCCCAACAGCCGGCAGGAGGAGGGAGCCGTTGGGGAGGACCCGAGCCACGCTATCCCAGGGGTCTCCCTGGGGAGACAGGACTTTCCAAGCTTCTGTCCGGCCTGTGTTCTGGGGGCAGAGGAGAGGGGCCTCAACAGTGCAGGCCCTTTGGGAAAGGACTGATGAAGAAGGGAGGTGGGCAGGAGGGGGCGCGAATCTCACTGGCGTCCCCAGAAGTGGAGAGACAGGAGCCCCACTTACCAGTTTCCATTCCAGCTGCTGGGGTGGTTTCTTGGGGGCTCCCTTGCAGTTCAGCACCACTGGCTTCCCGATCCGGGCTGTGATGTTTTGGTCCCCCATGACTGTCCCTGGGAGACAGCACCATGATGGAGGGCAGGGAGATGGCAGCTAGCAAGACTAGAACAGGGAGGATGAGGGAGACTGGAAAGCGGCACCCAGGTTCCTGCAAAGCTGGGGGGGAGATTTGGGGACAGGGCGGGGTGCCTTCTGCGGGGAGGGTTGTGGCAGGGGAGTGGCTCACCCCACAGACTGAGGACTAGCATCCAGGCTCCGACCACTGCCCCTGCTGCCATCCTGCTTCCTTCCCAGGCTCCTGGCTCTGTCTGCCCCTTGCTGCTGTGGCCACCACCCTAGGTGGGGCTTGTACCCTCTCCCCTGCCCCCATCTCCCCCGTCCTGTCTCGTCACAGGGAATGCTAGGAATTCAAATTCAAGAGTCCTTCAGGTACTAGGAGAAACAATTGTCACCCCACCCCAGGGCACTGCCAGCCTCTGGGCACAGTCACATCCATGGGGGGGGTGGGGAGTGCATCTCCTAGGGTCTCTCACCCCTCAGGACCCCCAACCTATTCCACCAGTCCACTGAAGGCTACTGGATGACTAAGCAAGGTTGCCAGGCAACAGGGTTCAGGCCTGGCTGTTTCCCAGGAGGCGGGGGTGAAACCTGGGGCCTGGGTGGTGAGGGAAAGACTGGAAGACCTGGGTGGGGCGGGGATTGGGGAGCACCTATTTAGGGTTTTCTGAGAAAGAAAAAAATTTTTTTTCTGGGGTTTTTCATATTTTTTAAAAGAATTCTCAACTAAACCCAGGAAAAAAAGAAATTTCTTTATTTAAAACTGTGGTTGTTTTTTTTTTCTGTGAAACTACAAGTTTACAAGTGAGGAGAGAACTGCCCCCAGCCCATGCCTCCCACCCCCACCCATCACACTCCCAACCTGCCCCCCAATCCTGCCTGGATCTTTGACGGGAGGGGTTCCCCACTGTGACAGTCTTATAAATGCCTGAGGATGTTTGAGGGGTTCAGATGGTAGGGTTCAGGGCCCAGGGTTGGGGATGGAGATTTTACCTTCCCTCATAACCTGGCTCTTTGCAGCCTCTTTCCTCTCTCCCCCAACCCTCTTGATTTTGGACTGAGAAAAAAAGATACCTCATATCTGGGGAAACTGAGGGCAATACACACACAAACACCCCAACCCATATTTAACATATTTGGCAATAACCCCCTCCCCATTCTTCCTCCTCCAATCTTTAAATAATAGTTTAAAAAAAAAGGATTTTCGATGTGTCATTTGCTCACAATTACTGAGTCCAGCCCTGCCCAAGGGATGTAGGAAGAAGGGGGATAGGCCGACAGAGCAAGACCGACTGCCTCCATGCTCAGTGCAGCGGAAAGCTGCCCACATGAACAAAGGACACCTAAGTGACTTTATAAGCAAAGGAGAACACCTAAGTGATTGTGTGTGTGTGTGGGGTGGGGGAAGCAGGCTTGATGCCCTGTTAAATGTTACTTCTCGATGGACAGGACTGGAGCCAGGCAGGCCTATTTGTTCCCCTTTCTCTTATCATGACCCCTTTGGCTATTACCCCTAATATGGGAAAGCAACTTAAAAAAAAAAAACAAAAACACATTATTTATAAAAACATCTACTTCCCCAAACTAAATTAAAAATTAAGAACCACCACCACCACCAACAAAAACTCCCAAAATAAGAATTAAAAAAACTACAGATGGAACCCCGGGATAATTTTTCTTTCCTTAAAAAAAAAAAATTCAACCCCAAAGCCCAGTCAACAATTCCCTAAAGTAGCAGAAACTCCCTCCGAGGTAGATATCTGAGTCAGACACTCTCGTCCACCGAGCGATTCTATTGGTTTAAGATGAGCTGCGTATGAGGTAATAAAAGCCGTCTGGAGGGGCAGGAGGTGGGGGGGGACAGGGGGCGTGGCCCATGTCCTCTGTCCAGAAGTCATGTCCCCATTTTTGGCATCTCTGGTTGGGCAGGGCTGGCGTCTCCACAGATCCCAGAGCAGATAAGTGGGGTGGGGGAGGTAAGAGTGGGGGAGCCCACAGAGAGACAGAGAGAGAGAAACAGAACAGTTGTCGGTGTGTTTATGAGAAAGGAGAGGAAAGATCTGAAAAATAGGGTGTGTGTGTTTCTGAGAGAGAGAAAGGGGGAGAAAAAAAAGAAAGAAAAAAGGGGTAGACAGACCCCACTCTCCCCTGAGGGGACCCCATCTTCCCTGCCATGTCGTCGGCACCCCCAGCACTGACAGAATCTGGCCGGGGAGGGGACGGCCCCATCTGGCCTTCTCTTGTCTTGTGCTTCTCCCGTGTTTGGGTCTTCTCCGGATGCCTGTGTCCTCTTCAAGAGTTGCCTTGTGAGCCCCCACCCCTGTGGCCCTGAGGGGCAAGATCAGTTGGAAGTGTCCGAATGAACGCTCCCTGGTCCCTCTGTCGGGGATGTCACTGAGGACGGGGTCACAGCCTCCTGCCAGCCGCCATTTGCCTGGGAAAAAAAGAGACAGACAGCTGGGGTGGGGCTTTGAGAAACCCAGCACAGGGGCCAGCGCTGCGAGGGAAAAGGCCTCCCCACCCCCATCCCCTGAGGAGAGGGGCTTCAGGGGCATACTCACCCTCATTTCCCGAGGGCTATACATCTGGCCTCCCCCGAGGTTATCCCCGTAGCCCCCTGGCCCCATTGAGTGTCGGAGTGATTCCACCTGCAGGCAACAGGGGAGGACACGACACAGTGAGAGGCCTTGGAAGAGAAGACTTTCATATCCAAAAGTAGGGGAACCGAGTTTGAAAAAGCCCTACTCAAGGCGTGATGGACCACCTGACCTGGGAGGCAGAGTAGGAATCTCCGTTGAGCCCGGGCATCCCCAGAAACATGTCACCGGATCCTGAGAGATTGAAAGAGCCACCAGAGCCTTGGGGGAGCAGAGGGGGAAGTAGGGAAGAGTGTAACAGAGCCTGTGATGGCAGATGGGAGACTCCCCACAGCTCTCAGTTTTCAGGAAGTGCCCTGGACTAGCTTGGTGGAGGCGTACCACCATACCCAAATTATCCACAAGACAACATGGCAACACTCAGAAGGAGCGGGCTGTTTCTGAGCCTCCCCTGGCCACTTACTGGAAGAAAGGCAGAAATAACTTCACTGGAGTGGCCTCAGCCCCCCGATATCCCCACCCATCTGACCAGCTTGGTTCCTCTCACCCCAGAAGGCCCCCTCTTTCTACTCTGATCCTGCCTAGACAAGAAGTGGGACAAAAGCAGGAAGCGTGCAGAACAGTCAGCCAGGGTGGCAGTGGGATCCACCTGCGGAGGAAGGGGGTGTCGGGGAGCTGGTGCGGCTGTGACCTCCCTGGGTGACCGACACGGCGGTCTTGACGGCATAAATGTTTGCCTCCTCCTGGAACTTTCCTATGTTTTTCTTATAGCGAATCCGCTTGTTGCCAAACCAGTTGGAGACCTGCGGGGTGGTGGGGTCAGAAAGCAGGGTCAGGTGGGAACCTATTCCTCTGTGAAAACCTTAGTTAGAGCTGTGTGCCCTCCAAACGCCTCCCCGGTACCTGAGAGACAGTGATTCCGCACTTCTTGGCAAGCTCCTCCTTAGCCTCCTCACTAGGGTATGGGTTACTCAGGTGGGAGTAGAAATACTCATTCAGAACCTCCGTGGCCTGTTTGCTGAAGTTACGGCGTTTCCGTCTATAGAGGAAAGAGGGGGTGATGAGGAGGGTGTTGGTGTCTTGGCCGGGCCATCCTGTCGATTCACTTCACAGGGCGCCAATGTCATGGAGCAGACTGTTGTGCTGTGCAACATGGAGGCCTGAGGCGTGGGGAAAAATGGGAAGGAGCTGAGTGCTGGGGGCCGGTTGGGGGCCCTGGGCCCCACCTGGCGTCCAGGAAGCGGGAACGTAGGATCATGACGGCCTCGCAGGTGCTCTGCTTGAGTTGCATCTGGATGGCGCTGAACTTCCGGTGGATGATGCTCACCATGCGCTCCATCTCCTTGGGTGCCACGGGCCGCGTGCGGCTCTGCTCCCTCAGCAGGTTCATGACGTGGGTTGTGAACTCGTTACACGCCTGCAGTGGGGGCCCGAGGCTTGGTGAGCAGGAGCCCTTTGGCCCTGGGCATCGCCCTTAACGGCCTCTCCCTCCACCCACTCTGGCTTCTTCTCCTCACCTGCTCATATTTCTCCAGCTCCGAGTGGTAAATGTGGCGGATCTGGGCAAGTTTGCTGCGATAGTCCGAGTGTTCGATGGAGTTGTCAGGGGACACTCCGCCCCCGGAGGCTGCAGCTGCTGCCGCTGCAGCCGCTGAGCCACCCCCTTTCTCAGGCCCAGCCACACCCTCTGCCAGAAGCATGTTGTCCAAGCGCATCAGCTGTGGATCCACAGGCTCCTCCTCTTGGGAGCTTCGAATGCTGAGGCCTAGCGTGCAGGCGAGTGGACTTAGGGACCCCACACCCCAGCTCTCAGCCCTCCTGGAGACCCAAGTCTCCAGGTGTGGGTTCCCACCCAAGCCCCCCTTAGCAATCTTCCTGACCCACACTTTCCTCAGGGCCCCAAGTTGTCAAACTCTTAGCCTAAGTTCCACAGGGAACCAGGGTTCTGTCCCCAGAGTTGAGGAATCGGAGGAGGGAACTCACGTACCAGTTTTCTCCTTGATTTCACACAGGACGCTAAAGAGAGCAGGCTTCATGCGGTGGCAGTTTAGGGCGTGTTTCCTTGGGGAACGGGAGAGAAAAGTTGAGAGGCTATGGAATTGCCAAGGGGGAAAAACAACCACAGGACGACACACCCACAAGGGTAAGAGAGGGGAGCTTGGGAATAGGGAGGTGGTGGGTCAATCTGTGGCAAGAAAAAGCAAGGCTGGGGGCCGAATGAAGTCTGGGGGGTTCTTAGGAAGAGTTCAGCTTCCATGCAGAGACAAGGTGAAGCTGCCCGGCTTTGGCTGGAAGGAGGGAAGGTGCCGCGAGCTAAAGGCACCATGGCCAGGTGGGGACTGTGGGAGACGGTCTAGAAAGGTACAGAAGAGGATGTGGGAATGACTGCAGAAATAAGAGTGACTAGGTAGATTTCAGAGGAAGACAGGAGGAGGCCGAGGAGAAGGAGGAGGAGATCAGAGTTTGAGGTGCCCGAGGGGGTGAGGGGTGCTGAGCTGAAGTGGGGAGTTCAGTATAGAGATGTGTGAAGGGTCCTGGGACTGAGCAGGGCTCCACTGAGCAGGGGCGAAGGGTGCCCGAGGACCTAGGAGGCTAGGCCCTGGGTGGAGAGAAATGGTCGGAGCCCTGGGGAGGGGTCTGGAGAGCCCTAGGAAGAGGGTGGGCTGGAGAGTTAGGGGAGCAGACAGCACAGCAGGTTTTCAGTCTGGGAGTCAGAAGGGGTCTCTGGAGATGGAAGGATGTGGGGTGGTTAGGGAGAGGTGGGGGGGTAAGACCACCTAGGGTTCCGCTTTTCTAAGGTTTCAGGGACTGGGGGGTGAAGGGAGGTTTGAGAGGGATCACTTATCTTGGGGCTCCCGGGAGTAAGGAGAGGAGAGCTGTAGTATCCTGGGGAGGGTCCTGAGTTGGGGGCTCCCAGAAGGTTCAGAGCTTGTGAACCGGGCTTCTGCTGGGTCTGTGTGGGGTCCCGGGTTGGGGGCACTCACTTGGCCTGGGCCTCATCCAGGCTCTGGTCGGTGATGGTCATTATCTGCTGCAGAATGTCCCCGATGTCTTGCTTCCCTCGGCCTCCCGGGACCCCCCCGCTACCCCCACCGGGGTCTCCGCCACCGGGAGGTTCGCCAGGGCCCCCAGGCTCCCCACCCACCAATCCAAGGGCCCCCCGGCCCCCGCCTGGAGGGGGCGGCCCCAGCAGCCGCTCGTCCATAGTTGGGGGGGGCCCTGAGGCCCCCTCCCTGCTCCGCCCCTCCCCCGCGCCTGGTTACTTCCCCCCCAAACTCGCTGGGGCCGCTGCTCCCTCCGCCCCAACCCCCGCCCGTCTCTCCGGCTCCCGGCTCTCCCGGGGGTTCACCCCGGCCCTGAAGGGAGACCTGGGGTACCGTCTGGGCCCCCCACAGGAGACCCCGGCCCCCGGCGGCGGAGAAAATGGAGCCGGAGAGAGAGAGGAGGCCCAAGCGGGGGTGTGTGTGAGAGAGAGAGGGAGGAGGGAGGAGGGAGGAGGGGGGAGCGAGGGAGGGAGGTTGGGGGAGGGGAGCCGGGGAGGAAGAGGAGGGGAGAAGGGAGGAGGAACAGGGAGGAGCTGGGGGCGGAGAGAGACGCACAGAAACAGAGGAACTGAGACCGAGTGGAGGAGGGGACGAGGGCGGAGACTAGCCCGTGGGGAAAATAAGGGAAGGGCCCAGGGGCTGGACTTCTGTGGCCTTGAAGCGGGGGCGTGTTGGAGGCTGGGGGTCCTTCTACCCGGGTTCTAAATCCGGGATCAAGCTGATGAGGACCCTGGCCGCTGGAATGCCTGGGTTCACAGACAGCTTAGTTCATATTTCTTATCCTAATGACTCCCCTCCCTGTTCTACTTAATTAAAACCAGGAGAGGGGGGGCTTGGGGGGATAATTAGGGAGGTCTCCAGCCGCTGCTTAATGAGCCAGTAATTAACCAGCCAGGGAGGGGAGCTGGCCTCTGGCCAGACTCGGGAGAGCGGGCAGCCTCCGGCCTCACCTTCCTACCCTCCACCCGGCCACCCCAGACACCAGTCTTGAGTCCAGAGGGGGATCACATTTATTCATATAACCAAACATCAGACAGTTCAGAACAGCAGTGGGGAGGGAGGGTGGGCAGGGCTAAATGTCCTTTCACAGCCTGTAGGCCCCTCAGTCCTGGGGCTAGGGGGTGCGGGTGATGGAGATGTGAGAATGGTCTTTATGTCTTTGCCGGGCCCTCTCTTCCTTTCTTCTTATTGGGAAGGAGGGTGGAATTCCCAGGTCAAAACCTTGGGAGATTTGCTGTTCTTTGGGAGATGGAGGACAGAGCCCTGAGATCCCACCTGGTAGCTTGACTACTGGGGTTGTCCCCACAGCTCAGGACGGAGACTCTCAGGCACTCCCTGAGATCAGAAGAGAGGGTGAGGTGTCCCACTGAGGCTGGGATCCTCTCATAGCCTCATAACACACTTGGTTATGGCGGGAGTTATTATCCATCCTACCTTGGCTATTCCTAGGCTTTGAGACTTTCACCTGCTCCACTTCCCAGGAAAGGTGGATGAGGGTGATGAATATTGAGATTTATGCTGGGTCTTCCAGTCTCTGGTGCTCCTCCCTGGCAGGGGTGAGGGCATGCAGTGGGGCTGCCCAGCTTTTGAGCCCCAGGAATGCAGAAGGGCTGGTGGGGGGCTCAAGTCTCAGCAGGTGTGTGTGGGGGGCCGGGACCTTTGCTCCTCCATTCGACCCCCACCCTGAACTCTCAGCAGCAACTCCAGGAGCTCCTGCCCCCCTGGGGGTAGGGGAGGCTCTGACCGCTGGGCTTCCATCCGCTGGCACTGGAGGAGTGGAGGAAGGGGAGGTTGATGGTGAGGTTTTAAGAGGAGCAGACCTTGAAAGGAGCCAGGGCTGGTGTGAGGGGCATAGAGGACACCAGTGATGTGGGGATAGGGAGAGTAGGACCTGGCGAGGGGGAAGATGCCTGGGGAGAATGAGCGGTAGGACCCAAGAGAGAAAAGGGGCCAGAACCAAGAAGCCTGGATCTTGCCTTCTGCGGGGAGGGGTGGGGATTGTCTCACCTGGTGACTGAGGATGGTGCTGTAGAGCTGTTCTCTGTCCTCAAGAGGCCGGGGCAGGGCTCGACCTAGGCTTAGGGGGTTCTTGGGGGGATGGAAGGTGGCTCTCTGCTCCTCTAGGCGGCGGGACTGGGCCTCTGCCACCAGGTCCAGAAGGAGCTCGGTCTGCAGGGAGAGCAGGGAGGCCGAGCGGGGCCCCAGGGCTGGGGAGAGGAGGCATGGGCTCAGATCCAGAGAGGTTGGCAAAAGGAGTGGTGGGTGTGTGTGTGTTGGGGGTGTCAGGGCTACCAGGGTGTGATGGAGAGTTGGAGGGGGTGGGGAGAGAGCCCCTGATGGAGTGGGCCTTGGTAATAGGATCAGGAAAGAAGTGGGTACCAGGTTAGGGAGCTCCCCAGAGCGGGGCTGGGGGTACCTGTAGGGCGAGTCCCTGGAGGAGGAGGGGACGGAGGGGCAGACCTCCAAGGCCGAGTGCTGGAGCTCGCGGGGGGCCAGCCATGCTCATCCTGATGGGGACCCTGATGCTGAGAGACATCCGTTCCGGTCAAGTAGGGGTGGGGTGGGCAGAGGGCTAGGCCAGCAGCCCATTTCCTCTCTGTGTCTCTGTTCCTGCCTCAGTATGCCCAAACCCATCCAAGTCCCCTGAGTACACCATTACTCAGTCTCTGCCCCAGGTCCTCTCACCTCTCTCTCCCCCAGTGTCAGCCTCCCCAACCCGGTGCCGAGCTCACCTGCTCACCATCCTCTTCTTCCTGGGGTCTCTCAGCCTCCATACCCTGGAGGGGAGAAACCGATGGGGGAGGGGGTAGCTGGGATTTGGGAGGAGGACCGGAACCCTGAGTTCCTGAGGGGAGTAGGGGCCGAAAGGGGTGGGGGTGAGCCGGGGGCTGGATGCCTGGGTACTGAGCAGGAAGCTGGGTTCCTGGTCAGCCCCCCCACGGGCCCCGCCCATCCCTGTCAACTTCCTCCAGTTCTCTTTTCCCACCCAAACTGCTGGCTTGACTTCTCTTGCCCCAGGGGAGCAGAGAGACTGGGAAAAGCTCCTCCAGCTGCAGTAGTGGTGGGGGTTCAGAATGGGAAAGGATTTTTGGCTTTCCCATCTCCAGAGCCTCAGTAGCCCCCTAAACCCCAGCTGTGTTCCCTCCACCCACCTCCTCCCCTTCACTTCTGTCAACACAGGAACTAGCTACAAAGGAAGTGGTTTCACTCTTCAGAATCCCCCCCCAACCCCCCCACCCCCAACCCCAGGTGCCTTCTCTAAGAAGGACCCACTGCCTGCTTCCCAGCTTCCCTGACTTCCTGGGATGGGGAGGAGCATGTTTCCAGTGGGAAGACAGATCCAAGGATGCCAGGTCCTCAAACATACATACATTCCTAGCACTGTGTTCAAATATGGGTTGAGTACTTACCATTGCCCTATAGGTGCTTACAGTCTATTCAGGGCACAAAATAAGCACCAAATGTAAGCCACGAAGGGAAAGCTTTCCTCTCATCATGAAATGGAAAAGGGAGAGGACCACAACCTGACTTGGGCTTTGATCAATGCTGGTCAGACTGGCTGGCACCAAAGTGGGAAACAGGACAGACAGAGACGTTTGGGACCTCTTAATGGCAACCTGTCACATTAGCTGAGTGACTTACAGCATGACATATGATGAAGAGATCAGGTTCTGCCGCTTAATGCCTTGCAATCTTGGCAAATACAATCTCCGTGCCTCAGATTCTCAAAGAGTAAAAAGGAGTTTTTCTTTTTCCCCCCATTTATACTGTTGATATGAGGATCAAATGTAATAAAGCATTTGTCCTGTAGTGAATGCTCAATAAATGGTGGTTATTATTAGTTTTCAAAATGCTTCATGCCTGCGTGTTTCAGGTCCATCGCCATGAAAGAGGCATAACCATATTGCTGAATTGTAGTTAAAGTTTGATGCTCTCTCCATCTCCCTCTACTTGAGGCCTCAGGAATCAGATCTAAGTGGCTATAACAAAATGCCCTTCAAAGAGGGATGAAGGGTATGCATGGTTTAGTGTGTGTGGTTTCTCACTGGATTACTAGAGACTTCAGATGATTCCTTAAACTAACATAGGACCCCAAGTCTTATTCTTGCTCTTAAAACTATACTCAAAGCTTCCATCCACATATTGAACCTAGGGCACAAAAATTCTGAAAACATGATGCAGTCAATTTCATATTTTTTTCCATTCCCCAACCCTTCCAAAAGACTGTAACACTTCAAATCATCTTTATTATGGGGTGACAGACTTGGTGTTCTTAGAGATAGTGGTGGCTAGAAGGGTGGCACTTCATCCCTGCAATAGTTTGGGGGTAGGGTGTGGTGGGAGAATGCAAGGAATCATCAGTTGGCGTAACCCTTGGCCCTGTCTTCAGCGCCTACACAGTGCCAGGCACACAGTAGGCGCTCAATAAATATGTCAGCCGTTTGCGGGTATTGGGGATTTCAGGCGATAGAGGCTCCCTTTGGGAACAATATACAGAAAAGAACATCTCACATTCTGTCAGTTTGCAGTTCTTGGTTCAAGGGTACTTCCTGTTACCCCTCATCCTTCTTTTCTGAGAGATGCTGGCCATCTCATCAGGGTGCTTCATCCCAGTACCCTGAACCCTCTTTCCAGGGCTGCAGTTTCCCCCACGTGGAGGACGATGTGATGTACATCATTCTGGGAGGGACACTACACTCTTGATCTCTCACTTTCGAGGCACAAGGATCTTAAAACCTAGAGGCCTTCCAGACTGCTTGTTATTTAATGAGTACCCACTTTTAGAATCCCTCCCTGAAATGTGGCCTTTTATTTTTGACCCTCGCCTCCTGCATTTAAGGGTATTACTTGGTGGGCTGGGGGACCCCAGGCAACTTGAGGGGATCCCCGCTCAGGGGACGGTGTTAGGCAAGGAGGCGGGATTGGCGTGTTGGAAGCGGGGCCGCAGGCTCCCAGGGGCACCCAGTCGCAGGGCCAGTCAACAGTTGCAGCCACGCCCCCGCTCCCGGCCGAGACCCCGGGTCTTCCTCGCACCATTGCAGGGTTGGGCCGAGGCCCGCGCATGCCTGCTGAGAACCTACGGCCGCGGAGGGGCGGGCCTTCTCCTGTTCCTTTCGATAGGCTCCGGCAGTGCGAGTAGGCCCCGCCCCCGTGCGCGGCCAAGTCTACGGACAAAGTCCGGGCTTGCGGACGGGCTCCGGCTGACAGCGTCCGGCAGCGCGGCACAGCCCCGCCCCCACGCGGGGGCACGCTTCCGGACGCGGTCCGCGCGCGCTGGAAGGTGCCGGCGCCGCGGCCCGGCGTGGGTTTGTGACGCGCCTCCGGTGGCCCCGCCCCTTCCAGCAGCGTCAGCAGATCCCAGTGGTTGCGCTGACGGGCGACGTCTCCGGGTGTTAAGCCGGCCTGGTCCCGTAGTCCTTGGGCGGCTCCCAGCCCCAGCAGCAGCTGAGCTACCTCCATCGCCCCTTCTCGGGCCGCCAGGAACAGCGGCGTCTGCTCCTGCGCGGGAGGAAACAGCGAAGGGCGAGGTCAGGGAAGGCCACGCCCGCAGGACAGGCCCTCCTTCTTGACCGCTGCCCCGCCCCCTCAGGGTTTTCGCAGTTCACCTCTCCCGCTCCCAGTTTGTTAGGGGCCCCATCTAACCCTGCCATCCTGTGCGTCTTTATCGGCTCCCGCCTGGAGAAGGGAGCGGGCGGCCCGGGCGTTGTTCACGGCGGCGGCCCAGTGCAGCGCTGTTTTTCCTAGGGGACCACGTGAGAGGTAGTTACCGCGAGGCTAGGGGCCAGACGCCTGGGTTCCTGTTTCCCACGGGTTCTGGTCTTGGGGGAAGGGCTGTTCCGCCCGCGGGGTCCCTCTGAGGCGGAAGCGTTGTCCGGGTGACCGTCGGCCTGCAGGAAGCGTTGCCCCTGGTGACGTCACCGGCGCGCGGGAGGGACAATAGGGCATTGTTCTGGGGTCTATGGGACCGGCAGGCCGCGTCCCTCCCACGAGACCCCTCTCCGTTTTCACAGACACTCTTCCTCCATCCTAGTTCCCGGTGGGCAAGGGCAGCGTGTGTGTGTGTGTGTTTGAGGATGCTGAGGGCAGACTCAAGTGCTTCCTGCTGCTACTGCTCCGCAGATTTACCACCTTCACAGCAGGGTGGGAGGGAATGTCCCAGCTTCCGGTTGGTTCCTCTGCTGCCCCCACCCCCCCATTTTTTAGATCTTACCTCACACCCCATTTGCTCAGTTTCTCTATAGCACAACATCAACTTCTCCAGATCCATACCCCATTTGTCTCTGGCCCCCACATCTGCTTGGGCTGCAATCAGTTCTTCAACCAGGTCTTCGACAGCCAGCCTGGCGGCCAGCATCAGGGCTGTGGTCCCATCCTCTGTCCGTGCATCCACTGCAGTCTGTCTGCTGCGGAGTAAGAGCTGGAGGGGCCAGAGAGGACCAGTGACTGCTGGTATATCTGGACTGTTAGCTAAGGCCCCTTGCACTGCTAACCCACCTCCCAATCCATATTCAGTCTTCTGTTCTTGTTTCTCTGTCAGTCCCCAATCATCACCTTCCTCTTTGCCAAACCCTGGAGAAGGCTTTTGCCCAGCCTTACTTGCAAGTTTGCCCAGTGTCCTTTAGCAACCCCAGTGTGCACTGACCTGGCAAACCTCCCTAGCATCAGCAGCCACAGCCGTGTGAAGCGGGGTGCGCCCTGCCCGGTCTGGCTGGTTGGGGTTTGCTCCAGCCTCGAGGAGGCGGCGGGCAGCGGTTGGCCGGGAGAATCGAGCAGCCAGGTGCAGGGGTGTCTCCCCAGTGCCCACAGTGTGAACCTGGGGACAGGCCCCTCCCTCCAGCAGAGGTTCCCAGGGCTCAGGACTTCCCAGCCATGTCTCCTGGTAGGTCCTGGACTCCACGCCCCCACAGCAGACTGCTGACATCAGGGGTGTCACCCCATCTGTGGATGAGACATGAGACATGGGGGACAACTGGGAAAGTGGGAGAACATGGAGGCCTAGGGAGAATCACGGCCTGAGGTGTCAAGAAGCCGAGCTTGGGATCTTGATTTTTGTGTGGCTTGTGTCAGTGACTTTCTGTTTTACTCTGGGCTTCAGTTTCCTCCTCTGTAAAAAGGAAGTGTCAGGCCTTAATACTTTAACATTTTAGAGCAGTGATTCTCAAACTTGAGCCCTGGTTCAGACTCACCTACAGGGCTTGTTAAAACACAGATTCCCTGGTATTTTGAATTTGAGTCAGAAGCTCTGGAGTGGAACCTGAGAATTAATATTTCTAACAATTTCCCTGGTGATGCTGCTGCTTCTGTCCTGGGACCACACTTTGTTCTGAAGCACTTACTCTGGTATTAGTTTATCCAGTTCAGATATCAAAGGACTTTGTGATTCTAAAAGGGGTCAAAGGGAGTTTTCATTTTCTTGGTTTAGGATGACTCACGTACCAGGTCCCTGGGTGTCCACGTCAGGGACATCCATCTCAGAATCCTGGGGAGGAGTCAGCATGGCTGCCTGGGGGAGCTCTTGGCAGTCACTGCTCAGAGACCAGAGCTGGCACTTGGGGGGTGAGGCCATTTCTTCAGCCTTGGGGATCAGAACAAGGGTCAGTGAAGGCAGGGTGACTTGTCCCTTCAACCCCTCCATCACTTTAGGACCATTCTTGCCCCAGTGCTTTCACCTGGCCCACCTCCTCTCCTTCCTTGGGGACTGAGCACATCACAACACCATCCTCATCCATGTCTGCCTCTGCTTTCAGTGCCCTGGAAGGGGGTGGGTGGGGAGAGGACCTTCAGGGCCCCAGAGATTCCCAGCAGCCTTCCCATTTCTCTCCCCTTCCTGTCCCTTCCTGTGTCTTCAGCTTCTGCAATAGCATCTCTTGTTGCTTCTGATCACCAATATCTCCACGGGAAAGAGTCCCCTCCCTGAGCCCCAGTTCTTTCTCACTCTCACTTGAGGCCGATGCTGTCCTCGCCCAGCGGGGGTCGACGTCGGCGGGAAACTGGCTGAGTCCGGGGCCTGCGAGTGAACCCAGGGGGCAGCCAGAGGGCCCCATGCTCTCGGCGCTTGCGACGGATGAGCTGGAGGACGAGAAGAGCCCCGAGGGCTAGGAGAAGGACCCCGACCACTGGGGAGCACAGTACAGGCCAGGGAAGCTGGTTGGCGGAGGGCTCTGGTGGAAGAGACACAGAAAAAGAGGCCATGCCTGGTGAGGCTGGGTACTCTGGTGAGACCTTTGAGCAAGTTCAGATGCCTTTTTTTGCCTCAGTTTCCTCAACTGTAAAATAGGAGTAATAATAGTACTTGCCTCATAGGGTTTGTTGGGAGGATTAAATAATACTATAAAATGCTTAGAGCAAGGCCTGGCACATAGTAAGTGGCATATAAGAGTTGTTATTCTTCCATAATGCTATGAACTGTTTGATTTGCAGATGATTGGATAACTCTTGGCTTATTAGAGAGAATAGGCCAGAACTCAAGGTTTGTGGGCGGTCTATGATAGAGGTTAGGATAAAAGACTCAGGGAGATGGAGCTTGCAGAGCAAATGGGTTGTGAGGAGATATACTTAGAGAAGAAGGTTAACAAGGGTAAGTCTCCACAAACAACATTTGGGGTCTCAGTGCTTCTGTTTCATTTGACTTCGTTGAGGTTGCTGGCATGAAAGCTGGCCCGGGAACAAAATTGGGGAAATGACGGGATCACCTACTGGTGCCTGCACGAGGGTGGGCAGCCAGCAGGGGTCCTGGCAGTAGGGGTTCCAGGGCCCCCACTGCAGCCATTGCAGCAAGGAAGCGGAGTAGGAGCCCAGGGTCCCAGGGGCAGCGGGATGCAGGGCGCTCGGGGCCACAGTGGGACAAGTCCACACCCATCACCACCACAAACCTGTGAGGAAGAGACCCCTGGGTTAGTCCCTGGCTTCCCTCTGCCAGTTAAAGAACTGATGTCTTTCCTCCCCCACCCCGCCCCGCCGTTGTCCTTACCCAGTGCTCAGGGAATCTGTCTCCTTGCCTGTAGGCTCTGTTTGGGGGGCTGCTCTCTCCTGCTGAGAGGGGTCTGGGGTTCCTCCTAGCTCCTCTTCTGCTTGGGCTCCAGGATAGGGGTACACCATGTCCTTGCCTTCACTGTCCTTCCTCACCCAGAGCCCTACCCTCAGAGTCAGGGACAGCACCCGGGCCAGGGCGAGCAGCTGCTGGTCCAGGGTTGAGGGGCTCAGCACCACCAACAAGGCCAGGGAGGGCCCCCACTCTGAATTTCCATCTTCCGGCCTGCAGTCTCCCCCGTCCCAGCCACATTCTGCCGTGTTGCAGCCCTTCTCGCAGTGTCCATTGTGGAAGTGATCGCGGCAGTACTGGTCATAGGCTGGACTGTGGGGTGAGGAGATGGCGGCTCAGGACCCTAAAGAAACTGGATTCCCTCGTCCCAGAAAGGATTCCTGATACTCTACAGACTCTAGGGCTCTGTTTTGCTTAGTGGGGGCAGTTCTGGAGTAGTGGGTTTACTCCCTGGACGGTAGCTAGTCCAGACACCCTAATGTCTACTGACCTTTGTTTCCTAACACTGTCCCCTCTCTACCCTCCCCAACTCCTGGCTCCCTAAAAGGGAGCCCTTTTCCCTCAGGGATGCTGGTTGCTAGGGGAGATTCTCCATGGCAACAGGAGTTGCCTGGCTTGAGGCCAGGGTTCCCATGATACTCAGAGGGTAGCCCAGACAGGCAGTGCCCTCTTTCTTGGTCCCCACGTTAAATATTCATGCTGCCTCATTCCCTTGGGTTGGAGTCTAGTGTCTTCTATCCCTATTTAGCGATGATTATTAGAGTGGAAGCTCCCCGGAGCATGAGGCTATGGTCACACTGTAACTCAGACTCTTCTGTGTCCTTCTGTCTTCATCCTGCCTCCCCCACCACCCCCTGCCCATCATCCCAAATCAGTTTCAGGCTCACATGCAGGCTGGAGGAGTCTCACAGTCGTAGCCATCAAACAAACACTCTTCAGAGTCACACTGTGGGTGGCACTGCCCGTCCCGGAAAAGAAGCCAGCACCGGGAGTGGGAGGGGCAGCCCTTCCAGGGGTCTGGGACCCCCAGGGAGCAGTCCCCCCCATCCCAGTTTCCTCCTGGGCCACTGCAGCCAGCATCACAGGCCCCATCTCCACTTCTGCCCTCGCATCCCTTGACTCCGGGCCTCTGACACCGGGGCCCTGGAGAGCTGGCAGGGCAGGAACAGCGAAAGCCTGGGCCCCCCAGCCCGGGGGTCTCTGAGCAGCTGCCATTGTGTAGGCATGGAGAAGGAGGGCCACAGCCTGAAGGAGCTGGTGGGGTCAGGCAATCCGGACCCCCATAACCATTGAGGCAGGCGCAGCGGGGTGGGAGTCCAGGCTTGGGGGAGGGCAGACACAGGCCACCATGGTGGCAGTGATGGAGACCACAGGAGGGGGCTCTGTGGCTGCAGGTGGGGCCTTCAAAACCCTGTGGAAAAATGTAATTTGTAACAACAATGAAGGGGAAAACAGTTATAAAGGGGAAAAAAGTGTAATTTGTAACAATAGTAAAGGGGAAAATGTAATTTTGGAGTTAAGTTCACCGGTGTTATCTTTTAAAGAAAATAAAGGAAGGCTATGCATAAACTAATATTAATTTGTATTTTACTGTACCATGAACCAAGGTTTAAGATTAACCTAGGGCTTCCTTCATAGCTCAGTTGGTTAAGAATCTGCCTGCAATGCTGCAGACCCCAGTTCAATTCCTGAGTCGGGAAGATCCGCTGGAGAAGGGATAGGCTACCCACTCCAGTATTCTTGGGCTTCCCTTGTGCCTCAGCTGGTAAAGAATCTGCCCGCAATGCGGGAGACCTGGGTTTGATCCCTGGGTTGGGAAGATTCCCTGGAAAAGGGAAAGGCTACCCACTCCAGTATTCTGGCCTGGAGAATTCCATGGACTGTATATGTATAGTCCATGGGGTTGCAAAGAGTTGGACATGATGGAGTGACTTTCACTTGCCCTGGGGTCCAGTGGTTAAGAATCTTCCTGCCAAGGCAGGGGACACAGGTTCGATCCCTGGTCTGGGAAGATCCCACATGCCATGGGGAAACTAAGCCTGTGTGCCACAACTACCAAGACTGCTCCCTGAAGCCTGTAAGCCGTGGCTACTGAAACCTATGTGCCTAGAGCCTGTGCTCGGCAACAAGAGAAGCCACCACACTGAGAAGCCCCTGCATCACAACTAGAGAGTAGCCCCTGCTCTTTGCAACTAGAGAAAGCCCTTGCACAGCAATGAAGACCCAGGGCAGCCAAAAATAAATAAATATGTATATATATATAAAGATGAACCCAGTTTCATGCATTTGAGGTCTATAAACAAATACACACACTGAGTTAAAAGAACTTATTCACGGTCACCCAGCCAGCCTTGTGGACCTTCCCACAGGCAATGTCCATGACTTCTGAAAGTTCCATTCAAACTTTCACCTGATTCTGCCTTTCCCCGTCACTGCTTCTGAGGGTCACGTCCCCCTCTGGACCTGAGATGGCTTTCTCTGATAATTCCCTCTCAGGTGCTCCCCCAGGTTCCCAGCTCAGGGTTTCTTTTGTGTTAGCGTTGGGGGCAACAGAGGAAGCAGCTTGTGGTTACTCACCTGGGGACAGTGGCAGGTGAATCCTGGGGGTGGCCCTGCTGTGGCCTCACATGACCCGCTGTGGGCACAGGGCTGGCTCTGGCAGGGGTCTAGCTCCACTTCACACCACTGGCCTGCGGAGGGGTGGGATAAAACATGACACTCCTTCAGTTGCTGCCTCCTTCCCAGCTCATTCCTGGGAGTCAGCCCATCACTAGCTGCACAGGTGCAGGGATGGTGGTGCATGTTCTCTAGGCTGGGGTCTGAGGCAAGGGAATGGGCCAGATGATTAGGCTACCTTGTGGGTGGGGCTTGTCTGGGCTTCCATGGTCAGTTCAGCTATGGCTAGAGATGCGTACGCCCCTATCTCAGGCCTCACCTGTGTGTCCAGGCAGACACTGGCAGTAGAAGGCATTGGCCAGAGAGTGGCAGGCTGCAGTGCCTGTGGGGTGACAGGGCCGGTCCAGACACTCATCCACGTCCCCCTCACAGCGCAGCCCCACAAAGCCTGGCGGGCAGGCACAGTGGAAGCCTCCGGGTTTGGAGATACAGGTCCCCTGGTTGTGACAGGGCTGGGATTGACATGCGTCCGGTTCCTCTGAGCAGTTCTGTCCACTGTAGCCGGGTGCACACTGGTAGGCAAAGAAGGTCAGACAGGGAACCAGTAAGTGAGCCCCTCCTGGCACTCTAGGGGACCCAGTGCAAGATGGTCTGCCTAGCATCCCACCTTCCAACTCAAAGCATCACTCAGCTCACCCTCCATCACAGTCACGTGTAGCCTAACCCTTTAACCTGAACTCCACATGAGACATTATTGTTCAGTAATATGGACCTTGTCCCCTTCCAAGTCCCAATCTCTATAATTCATTACCACTAGATATAATTCCATTTTTGATAAAACCTCCCTCTTCCAACCACACACCCACTGGGTTCTCTCATGCTTTATTAATTTATAAGCATTTATTAGACTTCCCTGGTAGCTCAGATGGTAAAGAATCTGCTTGCAATGCAGGAGATGGGAGTTCAATTCCAGGGTCGGGACGATCCCCTGGAGAAGGGAATGGCAACCCACTCCTGTATTCTGGCCTGGAGAATTCCATGGACAGACCATGAGATTGCAAAGAGTCAGACACGACCGAGTGACTAACACTTTCACTTTCAAGCATTTATTGAATTGCCTACTTTGTGCCCAGGCATCTTTTCAGGCTCTAGAAATACAAAGAAAATTAGAACTGCTTCCCTGCCTCCATGAAATTCTCAGTCAACCAGAGAAGAGACAGCTATCACTGATTGTGTGATTTATACACATAACCTCTAGAACTCTCCTGACCACCCTCTCTATGGGTCATCTCATTTGATTCTCACTTCGCAGAAAAGGAAACTGATTCCTTGAAAGATAAGTGCCTTGCACAAGTCACACAGCTGGTAGGTGGCAGAGCTGGGATTCAGCACAAGTCTATGACTCAGTAACTCATGACCTTAACCATTTTCTGATTGTTGCATATCCTGCTGGTGAGAAAAGGGTCATTGTGAGATCTGTACCACGTGCTGAGTTCTTGCAGGAGGAAGGAGAGTATGCAAGAATGGAGTACCAGGAAGGTTTCAGAAAGGTGGAGAAAAAACAATTCAGAGAGTGTCAGGAATGGCCAGAGGGTTGGAAGAAGCAGACGAGGGAGGTGGGAGTTTTGAAAACTTCTGGAGGAAGTAGTTTCATGAAAGAGGAAGTAGAGCTGAGTAATGGGTGCACGGGGGTTCACTACTCATCAGTACGCTGTTTTTGTGTATGTTTGAAAATGCCTGTAATAAAAAGTTAAAAAATACATCGAAAATTTAAAGAAAGAGGGTAGTTATGGGATTATGCCTTCTATTCAAAGTCATGGTTGTGAGTACATGGATCAGGTTGCTTGGAATTAAAACCCAGCTGTGCCTTCCTGTCCTGCTTAGTGACCTGAACCACCAAGGAGAGGCCCTAACCCAGTCTGGAGAGAAGTTAGGGACATTTCCCTGAGGCAGGTGCCTCCTGGGCACCAGCCAGTGGAAGAGGGGTGAGGAAAGCCACCGAGGAGCCAGTCTGGGGTGTGGGGAAGCCAGCTGCAGTTTTGTGTTGCTGGAGCAGTTGAGTGGTGGGTGAAGAGAGATGAGGCCTGAAAGGGAGGCAGGGCTGGGTCACGCTGGCTTGGGACTTCACTGTGAAAGAGGTGGGCAGTCACTGAAGGGTTTTTGCGTTTTTTGGCCATGCTGCGAGACCTGTGGCATCTTAGTTCCCCAACCAGGGATCGAACCTGGGCTCCCTACACTGGAAGCATGTCTTAACCCCTGGTGAAAGTGAAAGTGAACGTGTGAGTTGCTCAGTCATGTCTGACTCTTTGTGACCCGATGGACTGTAGCCTGCCAGTCTCCTCTGTCCATGGAATTCTCCAGGCAAGAATACCGGAGTGGGTTGCCATTCCCATCTCCAGGGGATCTTCCCAACCCAGGCATCAAACCCTCACCTGTTGCACTGCAGGCAGATTCTTTATTGGCTGAGCCACCACGAGGGAAGTCCCCACTGAAAGGTTTTAAGTAGGAGAGTGACAGGCCAGCTTAATGTTTTCAACAGAGCACCCTAGTGGTGGAATAGAGGGTGAACCTTTAGGAGGACAAGTGTGGAGGCAGCGATGATATTAATTATTAGGAGGCTGATGCAGGTGTCCAGGTGGAATGAGATGAAGGCCTGGACTAAGGCAGTGGGATGAGGGTGAAGGGGCAAGGACAGAGCTGAGAAATATTCAGGAGGCAAAACAGCTTGACTTGGTGGTTGGTTGGACGTATGGGGTAAATGAAAATGCCTTCTCCCCACCCTTTCTGCCCCCTGACTGCTGTTTTCCATATCCAGCCCAACTTTGTCTTCCCCCCCGCCTCCTCTAGACCTTCTCACCTGGCAGAGATAACCGTTGGGTTGGGCCACGCAGGTGGCCCCATGCTGGCAGGGCCTGGACTCACAGGGGTTCACCTGGTCCTGGCATATGCTGCCTTGGAATCCAGGGGGACAGTGGCAGAAATGGGAGGGGCCGCTGTCAATGCAGACGCCTCCGTTCTGGCACAGGGAAGAGACTTCTGTGCCTGGGAAGAGAGACAGTAAAGCTACGTGGGTTGGGAGGATGCGCAGGGGCCCCAGATACTCAGCAGAGAGGTCCATGGAGGGGCCGCTAACACATCTGGGGTGGGGGGAGGCCACCTGGAGCCTGAGGAATCAGTAGGCCCCTGAAGCTGAAGAGATTAAGCATGTTCCGAACATGGATGGACCTAGAGATTTTCATACTAAGTGAGTAAGTCAGACAGAGAAAGACCAATACCATATGATGTTGCTTATATGTGAAATCTAAAAAAAAAAAAAAAAAAGATACAAATGAACTTATCTCCCAAACAGAAACAGATTTACAGATGTAGAAGATTAATTTAGGATTACCAGGGTTAAGGAGGGAGAGAGGGATAAATTGGGAGGTTGGGATTGACATATATACACTTTTATATATAAAATAGATAACTAATAAAGACCTACTGTGTAGCACAGAGAACTCTACCCAGTACTCCATAATGGTGTATATGAGAAAATAATCTACAAAAGACTGTTTCTTTTTTAGATTCACTTTGCTGTACACCTGAAACTCATACAACATTGTAAATCAACTATACTCCAATTAAAAAAAAAATTAAGTTCCTTCTCCTGCATATTTTGTCAGAATGGAGAGAAATACCTCTTCTTTGATTTAACAGAACATTATAAGCAACTGTATTCTTGGCCTTAAACAAGTCTCAAGCAAGGAAGAACTCAAGAGAAACTTCAGGTGGAGACACTTGGCTTAACAGTCTAACTCCATCCCTTGGGTTTCGCCATTCTCTGATGTTCGCTTACTGATTTCCATCTACCGTCTTCACAATGGTCTCTCCCCTGAGTTTTCATATCAAAACTTATTTGAGGACTTCCCTGGTGGTACAACGGATAAGAATCCTCCTGCCAATGCAGGGACACGGGTTCCATCCCTGGTCTGGGAAGATTCCACATGCCTAGGAATAGCTAGGCCCTCAGGCCATAACTGCTGAGCCCATGTATGGGAACTACAGAGGCCCGTGCACCTGGAGTCCGTGCTTTACAACGAGAGAAGCCACCACAATGGGAAGCCCCATGCAACACAATTAGAGAGTAGCCCCTGCTCTCTGCAACTAGAGAAAGCTTGTGAGCAGCAACGAAGACCCAGTGCAACCAAAGATAAGTTAATTAAAAAAAAAAACACTTACTTGAGCAAGGAAGGTATTCTTTTACTAGGGAATTGGCATAACATCCAAGTGAGGGGGTCATGGTGGAGTGTGTTGCGTGTGGTCAGTTAAATGTGGTTCACTCTGAGTTATGATGGTAATGACAGTGTTGAGTTGTTCCACCCTGGAACTGGTTATGTCCCTGGTGATTGTGTTAAACTGGAGTCTGATTGGCTGGGCTGCGTAGTGTTCCTTGAGTTGTGTTGAACGTGGTTCTAGGAGTTGAGTTGTGTTAGGCTGTCCTGGGTGTTGAGCTGCAGCTTCAATAACTAGTTGGTATGTGTTGCTTCAGCTTTTAGTCGATCAGTTGGCCAACTGTTGTGTGTGGATGTCCTTAGGGGTGGGTTAGAGGAGGAGACCCTTTTGCTCTTCCTCTGCTCCCTAGCCGGTCTTGGGTTGGTACCTTGGCTCAGAGCAACCTTCTGGCAGGAGGACAGCGGCAGGTTGCAGAGAGGCCCAGTCCATCCCTGGAGGCACAGGCACTGGAAGGAGGGCCCAGTCTGGAGGCAGTGGGAATTTTGTGGGCAGGGCTTCTGGGCGCATAAGTCCATCAGCGTCTGAAGGTTAGGAGGGAGTGTGAGGCGGGAAGGAGCATCAGGTTCCCAGGCCCAGAGATGGTCCTCTGCCAGCTCCTCAAAATCCCTTCCCCCCAAAACTCTCTCCTGAATGGTCTGGGACCAGGTCACCCTCCCTGATTTCCTTGGATATGTGCATCCCAGAAGAGTTGCTGGGATCAAAAATCCTTTCAGCGAGCCATACAGACATCAAGCTCAACTCCTAGACTCCCAAACCTCCTTTCACCTCTCCCAAGCTTCCGTGCTGCCCCCTGTCAATGCCCTAGGCCCTCTAACTGGAGCTTTCCCGCCCCCTCCTTTCTCTGCACACCTGGCTCCCGGCCCCTCACCTGACAGCTGCCTCCTGTGTAGCCAGGGGGACAGAGGCAGCGGGGACCCTGAGGGCTGTCTTGGCAGGTTGCCATGTTCCTACAGGGGCTGGATGAGAAAGAGAGAGGGCACAGTAGGAGGAGGGTCAGGGAAACAAGGGGTGGGAGTGTGTGACGTGTGAGGAGGCAACTGCTGGGGAGGTGGGAAAGCCAGAGGGAAGGCAGAGTGGAAGAATGTGGGGCTTGGGGCGAGAGGCAGCACGGAGCCCCAGAGGAGACGGAGCAGAAGGCTGGCCAGGGCTCCCTCCCTTCCTCCAGGGGTCTGTGTGCCCTGCTCACCTGTCTGCGCAGCTGGGACGGGTCCTTCCCTCGCAGCGTGGGCCCTGGAAGCCTGGGGTGCAGAGGCAGGAGAAGGTGCCCGGCTTGTTCACACAGGTGCCCCCATTGAGGCACAGTGCTGGAGAGAGGAGGCTGTGAGGGGTTGGGTTCCTTGCCTGTAACCTGGCCTGTGACCTCAGTCACACACAGGGTACCACCGCCCTACCCTGCCAACTTCCCCACCCAAACGACCGCTCTCTGTGTCCAGTTAATTTTTTTACCAATGTACCCTGATCCCCTTCTGCATCCTTCTGTGGCCCAGCCCCAGGATGTGGTGGGAACTCACCAGAGGCACAATGGTCAATGCTGGTCTGGCAGCGGAGCCCCGTGTGGCTCAGAGGGCAGGTGCAGGTGTAGCCCCCGGGGCTGGGGCTGCAGGAACCACCATTGAGACAGGGCCCTGAGTGACAGGCTGTCACCTCCTCACTGCAAGTGGGCCCTGAGGGGAGTGGGTGGGGTCTGAGAAAGTGAACCTTCCTTTTCTCTCTTCCCTTTCCTTCCCTTCCTCATCTCCATTCCCACTGTTCTCCCCCACCCAACATTTTTTCTTTTCTCACCACCTCCTGCACTGTTTTCTTTGGCTGTGCCTGCAGCATGCACGTGGAATCTTAGTTCCGGGACCAGGGATCAAACCCGTGCCCCCTGCAGTGGAAGCGCAGAGTCTTAACCACTGGACCACCAGGGAAGTCCCAGTTCTTCTTGGTGGTGACTGAGACCCAGAGCCCTTTGGACACATGTCTCCACTGGCCTTGCCTTTGATTTAGATGGTGGTCAGCCCCGGGTATACATGGTTTAGGGAGCGCCTCACCTGTGTAACCTGTGGGGCAGGTGCAGTTGTAGCCAAAGGGCTGGGGGTGGCAGGTCCCTCCGTGGGCACAGGGGGTGGAGACACAGCCCCCCAGATCTGTGTCACACTCTGGTCCTGTCCAGCCCCCATCACACACACATGAAGATCTGGTCATAGAAAGAAAGAGGGGGTTCTCTTCTCTCTTCCCCACTGGTCAGACCCCTATGACCTCTCTCTTTCTGGTCCTGAGACTCTGGCCCCTTTCTTTGCTCTCAGCATTGCCCCCTTTTGCCTGACAAACCCCACTAATTTTCTCCAACTAGATCTATCTATCCATTTATTCCTTCTATAACTTGTTTATTGTCTGTTTTTCTACATTAAAACAAAAGCTCCATGAGGTTAGATATGAAAACTTGGTCTCTTTTGTGCTGTTTTCCCAGTGCCTGGAAAAGTATCCACACGTAATAGACACTCAATAAATATTTACTGAATGAATGATATGAATTGGTCCTGGGATTTAATACATTTCTTTCTGCTTTGATCCTCCCAAGTCTTGTTTCCCTCTTTATTTATGAACTCTCCCCTCACTGGATAACACTCACCAGTCAAGCCCTCCCATTGGTTGTGATCTCAGAACTTTGTCCTCTCCTTCCTATTCCGTATTGGTCATTTCCTACAGACCAGCACCTCAGTGGCTGTCTTCTCCTGCCCTAGCTGAGGAGGACCAGAGGAGACTATAAATGGGGAGGGCCTGGAAGATGTTACCTCTGGCAGTGCCCATGGTGGCAGGTGCAGTTGTCTTCTGTGGGGACACAGCCTGGGTTTCCATCAGGGCAGAGGCAGTGGGCATTGTCCTCCTGATCCTGACATTTTTGTTTGGGCTGGCACAGGTTGGGGGCACACAGGGGAATTTCACAGAGATGGCCTACAGAGATGGGTCAGAAAACAAAGTCCGTCTTTGTCCTTGATGAGGTTGGAGGCACTTCTTATGCATGACTTGCTCATTTCCCATTACCCTATCCTCCAGTGGCTCCCTGATACCTCAGGATACCAACTTCTTCAGAATGACACATGGGGTCCTGCATGACATGACCTTCCTAGAAGTGCTACATTTCTCACCTTTGCCCTGGCACTCCAAGTTCTGGATGTCCTACATTTCCTTAAGTGGGGAGTGCTTTTCTGTCCTCCCCCTGCCCAGTGCCTTTGCATGTGCTGTTATCTGTGGCTAAAACACACTGCCTAGCATTCTGTGTTGACAAACTCCTGCTCAGTCTTTACGACTCTGTTCAGCCATCATTTCTCATCTCTAGTCTGGGTTGGCCAATTCTTTGTGTTCCTATAGGATCCTATGCATTCCTCAGAGCTAACAAGAGACCTTCTGGTCTTTCTGCAGTAGATTTAAAGTCACTCAAGGATAGCAACTCAACTTTGTGTCTGTGTCGGCACAGTAGGCACTTAATAAATGTTTGCTAAATAAGCAAATGAATGGCTTGCCTTTGAATCTCCTCCTCTGCTCCTGGTCTCCAGTCATATCATTCATGTTGAGCCAGATGTGAATCCTACAGTAACACCCTCAGTGCCTGTACGGTTGTGCAGATTTTGCACTGCACAACTTTCAGGGATTCCATTCTCATTCTGTTCTCACATCCCGATCCTCAGACACTCATCAATGACTCCACCCGAGTTGTGCTCAAATATCCCTCCAGTTCTTTCCAACCTCTCCCCTGCTGACCTGTGAAGCCAGAGGGGCAGACGCAAAGGAAAGCTCCTGGGAGGTCAAGGCAGCTGGCTCCGGTGGGGCATGGGCCACTCAGACACTCGTCCACCTCCTCCTGACAGCGTGGGCCTTCAAAGCCTATGGTACAACAGGGGAATCAGGGCCCTTCATGGAAGTCTGCCCCATGTCCCCACTGTCACCTCCAGTGTTTTTGAGCCCCAGTTTACCTGGGGGACACTTGCAATGGAAGGATCCAGGCTGGTCCTGGCACTCCCCGCCATTGGCACAGGGAGAGCTTTGACATTCGTTGATGTCCTCCTCACACCGGGGGCCAGTGAAACCTGGAGGGGTGGGGAGTGAGTGGGGAGAGATGACCAAGGTCTTTTTTTCTTTTCTTTTTTTCTTTTTTTACTTTCTCTAGACTTACGAGGGACTTTGTTACAAATGTTTAAGATTTAAAGGGATGATTTCATGGATTCAAACAAGAAGTTAAGAGTTAACACTTGTATTTAACCTTTTCTTTGTTGTTTAGTTGCTTAGTCCAGTCTGACTTTTTTGTGACCCCATGGATTGAGCCTGCCAGGCTACTCTGTCCATAGGAGTTTTGGGCAAGATTATTGGAGTGGATAGCCATTCCCTCATCCAGGGGATATTCCCAATCCAGGGATGGGAACCTGTGTCTCCGCATTGCAGGTGAATTCTTTACCACTGAGTCACTGGGGAAACCTAGCTTTCTCCTTACAAATATAGAAATAACATGCTTACAAATTGCAAGGAGAGAATCTGGTTTCAAAGGATTTGGGTTTTGAGGTTTTGTATAAATGTGTCATTATATGACAAAGGCACCAATGTGGGGGCTTCTCTAATAGTGATTTGAATTTCAGGACATAACGGAGCATAACTTGGTAACTTTAGCCTTCATATAAGGCATAACTGGATATGTGTACTAATGCTGGAAATACATTTTTATCAGAAGAATAAATACAAGTCCTGGCCTTTCCCCTTGCTAAGAAAAGTGAACCTGAGGAACTTCCAGAAAAGACATCTGGGGCAGGTGGAGATGACAGGAGGGTGATGCATAAAAGTGGAACTCAGCCACTGTCAGCCATGTGACTTTGGGCAAGCTACCCAACCTCTCTAGGCTCCCCTTTCTTCCTCTGTGGGATGCCCTGTGGCTCAGCTGGTAAAGAATCCGCCTGCAATGAGGGAGACCTGGGTTTGATCCCTGGGTTGGGAAGATCACCTGGAGAAGGGAAAGGCTACCCACTCCAGTATTCTGGCCTGGAGAATTCCACGGACTATATAGTCCATGGGGTCACAAAGGGTCAGACTGACTGAGCGACTTTCACTTTCACTTTTCTTCCCCTGTAAAAGGAGAATGATTATATAACCTACATCATGGTACTGCTGAAAGGATTAAATGAGATAATGCCTGAAAGTACATAACCAAGTGCCTGGCTTGGAGTAAATATTCAATAAACATCAGTTATTACAGCTGAGAACAGAGGGATGTCCCGTGAAACTGGAGAATGAAGGTCTGGGATGACTTTCCCTGCATCCATGGCTATCAGTGCCAAGACCAACGGGGACCCTGAGCAGGCAGGGGGAGGGTATGGAGGGCTCTGAAGGAGGGCTGGAGGGGAGGATTATTTGGGTGACTTGGCAGGAAAGAGATGAGGGTGGGTGAGTGAGCAGGGGAAGATTTGCAGGATGTAAGAGGAAAGTTATGACCAACCTAGATAGCATATTCAAAAGCAGAGACATTACTTTGTCAACAAAGGTCCATCTAGTCAAGGCTATGGTTTTTCCAGTGGTCATGTATGAATGTGAGAGTTGGACTATAAAGAAAGCTGAGCACCGAAGAATTGATGCTTTTGAACTGTGGTGTTGGAGAAGACTTGAGAGGCCCTTGGACTGCAAGGAGATCCAACCAGTCCATCCTAAAGGAGATCAGTCCTGGGTGTTCATTGGTAGGACTGATTTTGAAGCTGAAACTCTAATACTTTGGCCACCTGATGTGAAGAGCTGACTCATTGGAAAAGACCCTGATGCTGGGAAAGATTGAGGGCAGGAGGAGAAGGGGACGACAGAGGATGAGATGGTTGGATGGCATCACTGACTCAATGGACATTGGTTTGGGTGGACTCTGGGAGTTGGTGATTGACAGGGAGGCCTTGTGTGCTGTGGTTCATGGGGTCACAAAGAGTCGGACATGACTGAATGACTGAATTGAACTGAAGAGAAGACAGTTTGGAAAGCAGGGGAGTTGGAGAGATGGGGCACTCCTTGGCCAGGCCTGAGAGATCTTCGAGAGGCCAGTGGCGACTGCCAGGACTGAACCGTGGAGCAGAATCTGCACTTACCTGGCTGGCAGATGCACTGGAAGCCGTTGAGCAGGTCGTGGCAGTCAGCCTGGTTCAAGCAGGGGGCCGAGGCGCACTCGTCTATCTCCACCTCACAGAGCTGCCCTTCTAAGCCTGAGGACATGCAGGTGGGGTCAGCTTTGCTTCAGCTGCCTCCCCCTTTCTGCCCCAAAGGCCGGGTTCCAGAACCAGCACTGTCCTTGACCTGACCCACCAGACAGCCCCTCCTAGGGGGCCACTGCATGTGGGTTGGAGAGATGAACTGAGGCTCTGCTGCTCTGCTGGACAGTGGCTCTGTTGCCTTCAAGTGTGAAAGCTCAGGGAGCAGGGCACCTGCCGAAACCTGGGAGGGCTCCTGGAAAGTGTCTTTTGAGGCCATTCCTCAGTGCACAGAAGGCAGGGCTCACCCGGGAGGGCTGAGCAGCCTGGAGGTTTTCTGGGTACCAGTGTGACAAATGGGCATCTGCTTGGAGGTGATCCACTCCTTCCATGCTACCTGGGCAGGCCTCCATGCCAGGGAGACCAGGGATCCCCAAGGTGGGGATTTGAAAGGTGTTTGGGAACCTGTGTCATTCCCATACTTGTCCTGTTTCTCCGGGCTCTTCCTGGTCTCCGCTGTCTCACCCTGAACTGATGCGGATCACCCTCTGGACCTCGGCTGCCTCCCTCTTTTTGCCTGGGGAGCCTGCCTCTGAAACTCCTTAGTATCTACAACCTTGTCCCTTGCTTGGATTACTGGATAGTGTTCTCAGCATTTTTCCTTGGACACATCTCAGCTTAGGAAGGCTGTGTGGTGTAGTGGGTGAAACTATCAAAGCTCTGGGTTTGAATCCTGACTCTACCACTTACTAGCTGGGCAACCTCGAACAAGTCACTTAACCCCTGTGTGCTTCAGTTTCTTCATTTATAAATGGGCATAGTAACAATGCTGACCTCAGAGGGATACTGTAAAGATTAGATAACGCCCCCAAGATGCTCAGGCAGAAGTAAGCTACTGTTTTTCTAGTTTCATTCAGCTCCCTGCTATTGACTCCATCACTGTCTCTCTGGGAGATGTTTCTCCCCTTAACTCTAACTTATAGGTAGATGCTGCTTTGCAGTATTCCTTTCCCACTAAGCCAGATTCAAGCACATAGACCCTTTGGAATTTAAAAGTTTACCCTTGATCTCTACAGGGTCGAGTTTCCCTGAGTAGGTGGAACATTCTGGGTTGACATAAGCAGAGGCTGCAGCATGAAAAGTTTATTAACTGCTGCTTTTCTCTCCCTTGATGGGCCTCTGCATACAGTGGATCAGGTTGTGCATGCTACGGTGGCCATGAAATGAACACAGAGTTGAGCAGTGTGCAAGCTCACTACCATCTGTGGAAGCTCTTTTCCTGGGGTGGGGGTGGGGGGTCACTGGTTTCTTAAAGTTTTCATCTGGGGGGTGAGGAGACGAGGAGAAGCCTTCTTTGCTATCTGACCCCAACTGGCTTCAGGCTAACCATGCTCTGGAGGGGTCACGTCCAGTGACTTCAGCACTAGTTCCCTGGCTCCTCCACCCAAGGCCCCCTTCAGCTGGTACCTGGTGGGCAGAGGCACTGGAAGGTGGCGAGCAGGTCCAGGCAGGTGCCGCCCCTGTGGCAGGGCTGCGACAGGCACTCGTTGTGATCGGCCTCGCAGCGGGAACCCGTGTAGCCAGGCGGACAGAGGCACTCGAAGGAGCCGGGCGTGTTGAGGCAGGAGCCGCCGTGTTCACAGGGACTGGGGCCTTGCTGAGCTGGGAGGAGAGAAGACCTGGGAGTCCACTGGGCTCAGGGTGGAAGGGCAAGAAGGCCTGAGTGGCAGGGAAGGTGTTGGGGGGCCTGTCTGTGGCAAATGAGATCAGAGTGGGGAAAGGGGTTGTGACCTTAAAGTGGAGAAGGAGTGGGACTTCCCTGGTGGGCCAGTGCTTAGGACTTCACCTCCAATGCAGGGGTGTGGGTTCACTCCCTGGTCAGAGAGCTAAGATTCCACATGCCTGATGCCAAAAAACCAAAACATAAAGCAGAAGCAATATTGTAACAAATTCAATAAAGAATTTAAAAAAATGGTCCACGTAAAAAAAATCTGAAAAAAAACTTGAGAGATGACTAAATGCAGTCTGGAGGGCTGAGTATTGGTGAGAAGACTGGCTAAGAAAGAGATGCCAAATAAGGACAAATTCAGGAAAAAAGAGATGTTCATTTCTTTATTTGGCCGCTGTGCAGCCTGTGGAATTTTAGTTCCCTGACTAGGGATTATATCCGGGCCCTCGGCAGTGAAATAGCGGCATCCTAACCATCGGACCACCAGAGAATTCCTGAGATGATTTTTAATTTGAAAAACAGTTTGCCTGTTTCCCTCTTTGGCAGAGGCTGTGTGGGGGCTTAGAGAGGGTCTGATGAGGGGGGTGCCTCACCCATCTGACACTCGTCCAGGTCCTGGTGGCAGGTGGGCCCTGTGTAGCCTGGCTGACATACGCAGAGTGTGGAGCCACTCAGGGGGTTGGTGCTGCACTGGGCTTCCTCATGGCATGGCTGACTCAGACACATGTCCTCCATGTGGCACAGGAGGCCTGGAGGGTGGGGTGGGCAAGGTGCTCAGAGGCTGCTTGAAGCTCCCAGGTGCTCTCCTGGTGCTTCGGTCACCTAGCATCTCCGCCTCCCGCCTCCCTGAACCTCTGCGTCACACCTGTGCGCCCAGGCGGGCAGAGGCAGGAGAAGGAGCCCACGCGGTCAATGCAGGTGGATCCGGGGGCACAGGTGGCGGCCACACAGTCGTCCAGGTTCTCTTCGCAGCCGGCGCCTCCCCAGCCACTCACACACACACAGTAGAAGTCTCCAGCTGAGTTCTGGCAGGTACCCCCATTTCTGCAGCGAGGGGGACCCTGAACCTCACATTCGTCCACATCTTCAGAGCAATCCCAGCCTGTAGGGGAGTGAGAAGGGGACAGGTGCTGCAGCTGGGGGCCATGTGAGGACTAGAGATGGGGGCTGACCATCCGGGCCACTGGTGCCACACTCACCTGTCCAGGCCTCTGGGCAGAGGCAGGTGTAGGTGCCCAGCCCATCCTGGCAGGTGCCCCCGTTCTGACACTGGTGCCCAGCACAGTCATCTGGATTCACCTCACAGCTTGGGCCTGTGAAGCCTGACAGGGTCGTGCCATGAGCTGAGAGAAGGGACCCATGGGACACCACCTCCATGCCCAGAGAGGGGCCTCAGGAAGACCCCCGTGAGGACGCACCTGGGGGACAGAGGCACAGGTGGAAAGTGGAGTCTCTCCCTGGAACCAGTTGACAGGTGCCCCCATTGAGACAGCCCCTGGGGGTGCAGGGTCCCGGCCGGAGTCCACAGCGTGGACCCTCCCGCCCAGCAGGGCAGAGACACTGGAAGGATCCCAGGGTGTTATGGCAGGTGGTGCCCTTGGGGCAGGGTCCCGGGTCCAGGTAACACTCGTTGACGTCGTGTTCGCAGGCGTGGCCCTCGAAGCCGGGTGGGCAGCGGCACTGGATCTGGGGGTAGGTGGCCAGACACACTCCTCCATTGACGCAGGGGTTGGCTGAGCAGAAGTCTCGAAGCTGGCAGTGCTCACCTGAGGTAGAGGACGGACGGTGAGGGGGCTGTTTCCAACAATGCACACGTTCCAGCTCCTCCAGAGTGACCCGCTCTCACTCTGGGTTATCTCTGTGTCTGATTTCCGTACTTCCTTCCCTTCTTCCCATCCTCTCCCTGTCCTGGTCCATCATCCTCAGTTTTATCATTTTTTGGGTAGGGTTCTCTCTGGAGTGACCACATTTTCTTCCAGCCGAAAACTGAACATGTGGCTATTGGTGGGAGTATTGTGAATCAACCCTGCTTGGGAAAATCTGGGACTTGGTGTCTGTCCCTTTAGTGGTGACCTGGGTGGAGAAGATCCCCCGGAGTAGGAAATGGCAACTCGCTCCAGTATTCTTGCCTGGGAAATCCCATGGACAGAGGAGCCTGGTGGGCTACAGTCCATGGGATCACAAAGAGTTGGACATGAATGAGAGTCGGACATGAATGAGCACGTGGTGGGGAAGTAGAAAGCATGGATCCTCTGAAGGCAGGTGACATAGCCCCTGGCTTTGCCCCCGCCAGCTGTGTGCCCTCGGGCAGTCATCTCGCCTCTCTCATCCTGATTCCCTGATCTTTGGGTGGTTGTAATGTATCGCGGTAAAGAGATTCCACAGCTGTGCGCACTAGTGGGAATGGTGGCAGTGGCTGCTGGTACTGAACTAAATAAGCACTTTCTGAGCATCGCCCCCTTTCCTATCCACATCAGCCTTATGAAGTGTGGACACTGGCTGACAACTGAGGATCCAGACAGCTTAAATATCATATGCAAGGTCATGTCTAGTCAGTGGCAGAACTGGCGATGGGCCCGAGGAGGGGGCTGCCCAGAGCCCCTCCTCTGAAGCACAAGGCCTGGCAAGTTGCCACTGCCCATCCTTCTTCTTGTCATATATGCTGGTCTCTCACACCCAGTTGCAGGCCCAGTTTCCTCAGAATCTCCTGGTTAGTTTAAGAATCTCCATTCCCTGGGTCTGCTCCAGACCCACTAGAGCAGGCTTTCTGGGATGGGGGCACTAGTATTTTTAAGGCCTTCCAGGGTTGCAAAGTTGGACATGATTGAGCACACACAATACATCCATCCGTCCATCCACCAGTCAAAGGTGACTGCTGTGCCTGCTCAAGTCTGAGAAGCCTGGCCTCTAGTCCACCCCTCCTGGAGGCACCCACATCCAAGTACTTCCTGGTCACGTGAGCTTTGCTTCCTGGTCCAGTCCTCTCCATCTTGCTTAGGTGCCATGGAGCCTTTCTCTCCAGGTCCTCGCAGCTCTGTCCTGGCACCCCTGACAGGGTAGCACACCTGCCCACCATACGTCCTGCTCTTGTGCCCCAGGACTGCACCCCTCCTCCTGGGATGGGCATCCATTCCCCTCTCCGGGTCAGATCCTCCCATCCCCATCACACCTCCCACCACTGCAATCTTCCCCGATGGTAGTGTGGGCTCCCACCACTCAGAAAAGGAGCCACTCAGGTGCTCAGAATGCAGAGTCTTAGAAAGACGGTACTAATGATCCTATATGCAGGGCAGCAAAGGAGACACAGATGTAAAGAACAGACTTCTGGAGCCAGCGGGAGAAGATGAGGGTGGGATGATTTAAGAGAATAGCACTGAAGCATGTATATTACCATATGAAACATAGATGACCAGTTCAAGTTCAGTGCATGAACCAGGGCACCCAAAGTCCGTACTCTGGGACAACCCAGAGGGATGGGGTGGGGAGGGAAATTGGGGGAGGGTTCAGGATAGGGGGGCCACATGTATACCTGTGGCTGATTCATATTGATGTATGGCAAAAACCATCATGATATTGTAAAGTAATTATTCTCCAATTAAAATAAATTAATTAATTAAAAAAAAAAGAATGCAGAGTCCTGGAGGTCCCCTGATGTGCTAGGCATTAACCCTCTAGCTACTGGGTCAGGGGAGATTGAGGGGGTGGGGAAAGTGGTCAGGGTGCTGTGCTAAGGGGGCTATGGCAGTAGTTCTTTACCAGCTGGCTTGGAAATAGCTCAATGTTTTAGCAGTCATTACAATTCTGCTGGTGAATGTCAGTTTCGGGTAAACGGATCACTAAGAATTGGCTGGTTGATTCTCGAGGCCTCCACCCTCCAAGGGTTCACAGTCTCTTGGGCTCCAGTTCCATCTCTCCTACCCCACAGCCCAGCCACGGCCCCCTCCTGTCCCTTCCTCCCTCTCCCATCAGCGCTCACCCGTCCATCCTGGCATGCAGGAGCATCGTGGGCGGCCCGAGTCCTGGAGGTGGCAGCGACCCATTTTGGAACAGAAGGAGGAACAGGGGTCCCTGATCTGGGCCTGGCACCTATCGCCAGTGAAGCCAGAGGGGCAGGTGCAGAAGAAGCTGGGGGCCATGGGAGAGGGGGTGCCAGGGGAGCCGGGAAGGGTGGGAAGAAAGGTGTGGCAGCTGCCTCCGTTCTGGCAGGGCTGGGCATCCTGGCAGGGGTCAGGAAACTGGCATGTCTCACCCAGGAAGCCAGGGGCACACCTGGGAGGGGTGGAGAGAGGAAAGTTCACATCCTGACCCTCTGCTCCCACCTGCCTCCCTTCTTTGCCTTCATTTGTTTCTTTTCATCTTCTTCGCCTCCTTCCTTTCTCCTTTCTTCCCATTCTCCGCATCCCCTCCCTTGTTCCCCTTCCCTGTCTCCCACTCCCATGAGGTGCACTCACTGGCAGGTCCCTTGCCCCTGGGATAGGCTCAGGCAGGTGCCTCCGTTGGCACAGGGTTCTGGGAAACTCCCGCACTGCAGCCCTAGGGATGGAGATGAGGGTGAGATGGGAGCAGGGAGCATCGGGCTCCATTTGCCCTCCTTTGGATGCTCGGGAGGGACCTGCCTGCAGCAGCCCAAGAAGGTGCTCCACACCACCATCACCTTTACGCCCCTGTTCTAGTCCCCACGTGGCACTCACACCCCAGCCCCCTAGATCGCAGGTCTCTCAGTTACTAATCCCCACCCTTCCTTTCCTGTTTATTCTCTGGCCTCCCAAGTCCAGCTTCAGGCCCCATCCCTCGGAAGCAAGACAACAGGGATCAGGAGGGGGGTTGAGGGGACTCCTGGGAGGTGAATGGCTGAAACACTAAAGGGATTTCCTCCCGGAAGGGCCCAGCATTGAGCCACCAGGGGTGGGGACAGCTGGACCGGGAAAGGGACTTGACTTTCCCATGTCTCCATCTCCTGATCCCTCTCATCTCTTCCCCCAGCAGGTGGTCACTCTGTTTCCTCTCTTATTTCTAAACATGATTGCAAGAACATGCTGTCCCCTAGTTCCAGGGCCTACTTGGTTCTGCCCGGGGGTGGGCACCCTCTCACCCATCCCCCTGCGGTCACCACCCCTGGCATGAGGCCCACAGCCTTGGTCTGTGTAGCTGCAGGAGCCGAATCGGGTCTCCCTGCCAACTGTCCCATTTTGGGGGCAAGAATCTTCTCCATCCAGTGTTGCCTCAAAGCAAGGACCTTGGCCCTCTGTCCCCCACCCGCTGGACTTCCTCCTAAGGAAGGTGGGTCTCGGGGCCTCTTGCCCCGCGGTGACTCACCTCTGGTCCTGACGACTGGCTGACACAGCAGCAGCAGCAGTGGCAGCAGCAGTGAAGGGGGCTGCATTCCAGAGCCCCTGCCCCACGCCCAGATCCCCCCTGCCCCCTCCAGCGGGACCCTCAGAGCCCCTCGCTGAAGCAACAACCACCTCCTCTGCTCCCACGGCCCCTTCTTCCTCCTCCTCGGCCTGCTGCGAACCTCACGTCTGAGCTGTTTCCTGAATCACACAATGTCCTGGACACCCTAGTGATGGGGCGGGGGGAGTGGAGGAACATTGAGGGGGATGAGGGAGGGGCTTTCTTTCCCTGACCACCCCTGGGGAGGTGGTGAGGAAGAAGGACAGTGTGGCCGGAGGGCAAGTGAGAGAAGGGGGAACTGGGTGAGTGGGGGGCCCCTGAAGCAGGCATAGCCCTTCTGTTGTTAGTGTGGACTCTTCCCTTTCTATCGTTGGGAACTTCACAGTGACTGCCCTGTGCCCTGGGGGAAGGTCAGGACCTGGAAGCAGAGGTGTGGGGTGATAAGCAATCTTCTTTCCCCTTCTGAGGAGAGGATATTGTTTCATGTGGTCAGTACAGATGCTTCTCAGAGAATCCACACCTCTCCATAAACTGAAACCACTAATTCTTGGCAGACAGAACCCACAGGACCTCGGTCCCTGCTGGGAACTTCATTTTCTCATTCTGTGGAATGGGTGAGATGCTGGGCAGGTTTAGGGGGAAATCTTGGGCTTCTTTTGGAGGAGAAAGTGTAAGATCGTCATCGATGATCAATGAACATTGGCTCTACTAAATTTTGCAGTCTGGATTAGCCATAGTAAACACTGCATTTGGGTGAATTTTCCTACCTCCATGTCACCCTTTCTCCACCCAGATGTCCCTGGGATGCAAGGAATGCCGGTCATTGAATTAAAAGTTGGAATAAATAAAATCACAAAGGAGAATTCAGGGCCCTGACTCAACCAGCCTTCTTGAGTCAACCCAGGATGGCTTTGGGTTCAGCCACACACCCAGTTCCTCTAGTAGCTCAGGGAACTGAGAGTCCAGGCTGGCTGGAGGTGTCATCCGTAGCACAGCTCCAGTGTTAAGGCCCCACGGCCCAGACTGGCGCACTCTGAATACCTTTCCTGGCCAATGAGTATACTTTGCCAGCATCGTTCTTTTTTTTTTTTTTTAATTTTCTATTTTTTTAAACTCTTTATTTTGAAGTAATTTAAAACTCACAGAAGAGAGGCAAAAATACCACAGATTATCCCAAGATATTCTTCACTCAGATTCACCAATTGATATAATTTGACCACGTTTATTGTTATGTCTCTAATTACATGTTAGTTTTTTTTTTCTGAAGCCTTTGAGAGTAAGTCACACATAATATGGGCTTTCCTGGAGGATCAGATGATAGATAAAGAGTCCTGCAATGCAGGTGACCTGAATTTGATCCCTGTCTTGGGAAGGTTCCCTGGAGAAGGGAATGACGACCCACTCCAGTATTCTTGCCTGGAGAATTCTATGGACAGAGGAGCCTGATGGGCTAGAGTCCATGGGGGTCACAGAGTCAGATACGACTGAGCAACTAACACTTTCACTATGAGTAATATATCCTTTTCCTAATAAACACATTGGTGTGAATTTCTTAAGAACAAGAGCCTTCTTTTGCAAAACCACGGTACAGCTATCAAAAGCAGGAAACTTAAATTGATATACTACTATTATCTAATCTATAGTCCATGTCCAAAATTTGCCAACTGCTCCATAATGTCCTTTATAAAGTTTATTTTTTCTTTCTTTTTTTTTTTTTTAAAGTTTATTTTTTCTTAGTCCAGGATCTAATCTAAGATCATGCACTGCATTTATTTGTCATGTCTTTTTGGTCTCCTTTATTTTAATAGGATAAAAGGATACAGTTTCTTTTTCTTTTTATTAAATATAGTTGATTTACAATGTTGTATCAGTTTCATGTGTATATCAAAGTGATTCAGGCATCTGTTCAGTTCAGTCGCTCAGTCTGTCCAACTTTTTGCTACCCCATGGACTGCAGCACGCCAGGCTTTCCTGTCCACCAACGACCAGAGCTTATTCAAACTCATGTCCATTGAGTCAGTGATGCCATCCAACCATCTCATCCTCTATCGTCCCCTTCTCCTCCTGCCTTCAATCTTTCCCAGCATCAGGATCTTTTCCAGTGAGTCAGTTCTTCACATCAGGTGGCCAAAGTTTCAGGCCAAAGAATCAGGTATATGTGTGTATATATGTGTATATATATATATATATATATAAAATTTTTCAGATTCTGTTCCCTTATAGATTATTACAAAGTATGGAGCATAGTTCTTCATACTACACAATAGGTCCTTGTTGGTTATCTATTTTATATTTAGTTGTGTGTATGTGTTAATCCCAAACTCCTAATTAATCCCATCCCTGCTTTCCCCTTTGGAAACTATAAATATATTTTCTATGTCTGTGGACCTATTTCTGTTTTGTATGTAAATTCATTGGATTGGGAAGATCCCCTGGAGAAGGAAATGGCAACCCACTCCAGTATTCTTGCCTGGGAAATCCCATGGACAGAGGAGCCTGCTGGGCTACAGTTCATGGGGTCGCAGAGTGGAACACAACTGAGTGATGCAACAAAACTAACATTAAAAATATAGTTCCTTAGACTTTGTCTTTTATTATACTGATACTTTTGAAGAATACAGATCAGTTATTTTGCAGACTGTTCCTAAGTTTTGGTCTGTCTAGTATTTCTTAAGTTTATGCATTTTTGACCAGGAATCCCACAGAAGTGATGGTGTGTACTCAGAGTGCATCACACCAGGGAACACATGAGCCAGCATCATTCCTAATGGTTGCCTAGTGTTTCACTGTTTGGGAACCCTGGTTCGCTGAAACCAGTTTCCTATTGTAGGGCATTTATGTGGCTCTCAATCTTTAAAACTACGAGAAGCCATGCTGTAATACACGTTCTTGAACATATGTCTTTGAATGGTTGTCTAAATATTTTCTTTGGCTAAATTCCTAGAAGAGAAACCACTGAGTTGAAGAGTCAAAGGAGAAACTTAAAAAATATTTTTTGGCTTTGAGAAGAATTAGGACATATACTTAGTTGTAAGTCCCCTTCCTTTTTCAGTTGACATATTTTAAACACTCACGGAAGTTAAAGTGTCCAGCACTAGTCACATCTTTCTAAAACTAGCCTTTCATGAGCATGCACACCACAGATGTGCACCACCAGTACTATTATTTCTTGTGCATATTTTAAAAATCTTTGCCCATTTTGAACTTAAATTTTAAAGGGGATCTTTTTCTGTCTGATTGTAAATAGAGAATAGCCATAAAAAGCTTTAGTGAAAACAAAACAATGTTAGTAAGTTCTAGATTGCTTATATTCCACTTATATATATCTACTTATATATATAAGTAGACTTATTTTTAAAGTTTTTTTGTACTTAAGGGTCATTCTTTAGAAAGCAGTACAGGACGTTCTACTGTCTTTATTTTTTTTGGAGAGGGTGCCCCACATGGCTTGTGGGATCTCAGTTCCCCAGTCAGGGATTGAACCCACCCAGGCCACAGCAGTCCTAACCACTAGGTTACCAGGGGGACCTAGGACTTCATACTCTTGGCAGTAATGTCTGCATATGTCCTTGCTTTCACCAACCCTGGGAGTCAGAATCCATGCCACCTTGATAGATCAAATAATATCTCATTGTACAAACTATTATGTATAAAATAAGCTACAAGGATATATTGTACGACACAGGAAATAGAGCTAATATATTATAACAGCTATAAATGGAGTATAACATGTAAAAATTGTGAATCACTATATTGTAGACCCTGAACCTGGGTCTCCTGCATTGCAGACAGATTCTTTACCTTCTGAGCCACCAGGGAAGCCAATTTATGTAATATTGTACATCAATTATCAGTCAATAAAAAAAGGGAAAAAAATTGTTTGTTGGTTTGTTTGTTTTGGCCATCTCACAGAGCTTGCAGAATCTTAGTTCCCCGACCAAGGATTGAACTGGGCCATGACAGTGAAAGTGCTGAGCCCTAACCACTGGACTGTCAAGGAAGTCCTTTATTGTTGTTGTTGTTTTTTTTTTTTTTATATAATTCCATTTTGAGATTTATTTAGTATATAATTTACATACATGACATACATGGAGGTATTTGGGGGACATATCTAAACATTCATTCACTCATTTGTTTCTTCTTTCACTTATTAATTTGTTCATCCACTCATTCAAAAAATATTTAGCAATGATTACTCCAGGCACTGGGATGCAGACTCTCCCTGTGAGCTCACGGTCCACTGGGACAGACAGGTGGACAAATAAATGACAATAATGTATCCTGATAAATTGTACAATTAATGTTATATACATTCTTGATAATGTCATGTACACACACACACACACATATATATGGCTATTTCTAGATACTCTGGGGCCAAATAAAGAGCTGTTAGAAAGGCAATGGGTATTTATCTTATTCTGTTTACTTAATATTTGAAGGAGTGATTTCAAATTTGTGATTATTTTTTATTTACTTCTGCATTTGGACTTGCTTTCAATATAAAAAAAGTTTGTTATTGTTTTAAATTGCATTTTGTGGTAGGGTTAACATTATTTTCATCTGTTTAGTGGCTGTTCATGGTTCTTCTTTCATGAGTTGCCTGTCCTTGATTCTGTCCCATTGTTCTATGCATGTCATTTTCATTTTCCCATCACTTTTCTTGGTTGAGGAGACAGCTGTGGGTGTACAGACCTCAAGCAGAAGAAATCTAGTATGAAAAGTTCCTGCTTTTGCACTGTCTGCGTTGTTGACTTGGACTGGGGAGCAGATTTTGATCACGAGATGGGAAAGGAAAATAAGAAGACACCAAGCTTCTCATGCAAACTGAAGAAGACCTGAGTGGAAAGAGCTTAAACTCTCCATTTTTGCCATCTTTTTGACCTCACACTTTTTGCGGAAAGTAGTCTGGGGCATTAGGCTGGAACTTGAGAGAAAAAAGAGGAAATGGTAACAGAGTCAGAGAAAGAATGGTTAGGTAGAAGGGGAACCTTTACTGTGGTGGGCAGAAGCTAAGTTTAAGGACAATGTCAGGAAGGTGCACAACCCACTTCTTGCTTATCTGTGCCTAAGATCTTGGGTTAGACAATGATGTTTTTACATGCGACACCAAATGTACATGCAACAAAATAAAATACTAACACAGTGATCTTCATCAAAATTAAAAACTTTTGTGTTCCAAATGGCACCTTGAGAAAGTGAAAAAAGCAACAGAATGGGAGCAAATATTTAACATCATATATCAGATAGCATCACTGACTCAATGGATATGAATTTAAACAAACTCTGGGAGATAATGGAGGACAGAGGAGCCTGGTGTGCTTCAGTCCATAGGTCACAAAGAGTCAGACATGACTTAGAGACCAAGCAACAACAATTCAGATAAAGGACTTGTATCTGGAATATGTAAAGAAACTCTTATGACTCAATAATTAAAGTTTAAAAATGGGCAGGGAATTCCATGGCGGTCCAGTGGTTAGAACTCTGAGCTTTCACTGCTGAGGGCCTGGCTTCGGTCCCAGGTTGAACCTAACAAGCTATCTAACCACTCCTCTGTCTCTGTCCCAGCTCACCAACAGGGGAATAAACCTTCCTAAAGAGATCAAATTGCCAACATCCACTGGATAATGGACAAAGGAAGAGAGTTCCAGAAAAACATCTATTTCTGCTTTATTGACTATGCCAAAGCCTTTGACTGTGTGGATCACAAATAAACTGTAGAAAATTCTGAAAGAGATGGGAATACCAGACCACCTGACCTGCCTCTTGAGAAACCTATATACAGGTCAGGAAGCAACAGTTACAACTGGACATGGAACAACAGACTGGTTCCAAATAGGAAAAGGAGTATGTCAAGGCTGTATATTGTCACCCTGCTTATTTAACTTATATGCAGAGTACATCATGAGAAATGCTGGGCTGCAAGAAGCACAAGCTGGAATCAAGATTGCTGGGAGAAATATCAATAACCTCAGATATGCAGATGACATCACCCTTATGGCAGAAAGTGAAGAGGAACTAAAAAGCCTCTTGATGAAAGTGAAAGAGGAGAGTGAAAAAGTTGGCTTAAAGCTCAACATTCAGAAAATGAAGATCATGGCGTCTGGTCCCATCACCTCATGGGAAATAGATGGGGAAACAGTGGAAACAGTGGCTGACTTTATTTTTTGGGGCTCCAAAATCATTGCAGATGGTGATTGCAGCCATGAAATTAAAAGATACTCACTCCTTGGAAGGAAAGTTATGACCAACCTAGATAGCATATTCAAAAGCAGAGACATTACTTTGCCAACAAAGGTCCGTCTAGTCAAGGCTATGGTTTTTCCAGTAGTCATGTATGGATGTGAGAGTTGGACTGTGAAGAAAGCTGAGCACCAAAGAATTGATGCTTTTGAACTGTGGTGTTGGAGAAGACTCTTGAGAGTCCCTTGGACTGCAAGGAGATCCAACCAGTCCATTCTGAAGGAGATCAGCCCTGGGTGTTCTTTGGAAGGTCTGATGCTAAAGCTGAAACTTCAATACTTTGGCCACCTCATGCAAAGAGTCGACTTATTGGAAAAGACCCTGATGCTGGGAGGGATTGGGGGCAGGAGGAGAAGGGGACGACAGAGGATGAGATGGCTGGATGGTATCACTGACTCGATGGACGTGAGTCCGAGTGAACTCCGGGAGTTGGTGATGGACAGGGAGGCCTGGCGTGCTGCGATTCATGGGGTCGCAAAGAGTCGGACACGACTGAGCGACTGAACTGAAAGGAGGTCAAGGACCTGTACACGGAATACCGCAAGATTGATGAGAGTAGTTGAAGATGACACAAACAAATGGAAAGATACATAGTGCTCATGGATTAGAAGGATTAATATTACATTTTTGTTTTCTTTTTTTTCTCTTTTAAAATAAAAAAAATTGGAATGTGATTGCTTTACAATGTTGTGTTCGTTTCTGCTGTACAACAACATGAATCAGCCATAAATATACACATATCCCCTTCTTCCTGAACCTCCCCTATCCCACCTCTCTAGATGATCACAGAATACAGAGCTGACTCCCTGTGTCATACAGCAGCTTCCTGCTAGCCATCTATTTTACACATGGTAGTGTACATATATCAATGCTACTCTCTCAACACGTCCCACCCTTTCCTTCCCTCACTGTGTCCACAAGTTCATTCTCTACGTCTGCATCTCTAAAGAATTAACTGTTACAATGACCATACTACTCAAAGCAATCCACAGATTCAGTGCAATCCCTATCAAAATACCAATGGCATTTTTCACAGAACTGGATCAAATAACTATGGAATTTGTGTGTAAACATAACGAATCTTGAATATTCAAAACAATCTTGAGAAGGAAGAACAAGCTGGAGGTCTCACACTTCCTGATTTTAAACTATACTACAAAACTACAGTAATCAAAACATAATGGTTGGTTCAGTTCAGTCACTCAATCATGCCTGACTCTTTGTGACCCCATAGACTGCAGCACGTCAGGCTTCCCTGTCCATCACCAACTCCCACAGCTTGCTCAAACTCATGTCCATCGAGTTGGTGATGCCATCCAACCATCTCATCCTCTGTCATTCCTTTCTCCTCCTGCCTTCAATCTTTCCCAGTGTCAGGGTCTTTTCCAATGAGTCAGTTCTTTGCATCAGGTGGCCAAAGTGTTGGAGCTTCAGCTTCAACATCAGTCCTTCCAATGAATATTGAGGACTGATTTCCTTTAGGATTGACTGGTTTGATATCCTTGCAGTCCAAGGAAATCTCAAGAGTCTTCTCCAATACCACAGTTCAAAAACGTCAGTTCTTTGGTGCTCAGCTTTCTTTATGGTCCAACTCTCACATCCATACAAGACTATTGGAAAAACCATAGCTTTGACTAGACAGACATTTGTCGACAAAGTAATGTCTATAATTTTATGCTTTTAATATGTTGTTTAGGTTGGTCATAGGTTTTCTTCCAAGGAGCAAGCGTCTTTTAATTTCATGGCTGCTGTCACCATCTGCAATGATTTGGAGCTTCTTGGACTTTTGGCTAAGATCAAGTGTAAACATAATGGTACTGGCACAAAACAGATACTTAGATCAATGGAAAGGGATAGAGAGTCAGGAAATAAACCCACACTTATGTAATCAATAAATCTATGCCTTCTTTAGGCAAGAAAGTGCAATGGGAAAAAAGCAGTTTTTTCAATGAACACAGGAGTATTGTCAATACTATGATTCTGGGGTTGAATTTATTTCAGAAAATGTTACCATTTTTTAGAACAGCACACTGAAATGTGTGGGGATAAAATGACAAAATGACCAGGTTTTGCTTCAAAATAGTTCAAGGAAAATTAAGGGAAGGATGAGGTAAAAGAGACAAAGTTGAAAATTCTAGAGTATGGGTATGAAGAGTTCATTATACTGTTTTTAACTATTTTATGTTCAAAATTTTTCATAATTATGAAAAAGAACCAGATTAGAGCCCAACTACTGAAAATGTAGTTTTCAAACTAGGAGCATTGACATCACCTGGGAGTAGGCATGTCAGACTTAGCAAATAGCAATACAGGATGCTCAATAAAATTTGAACTTCAGATAAACAATAAATAATTTTTTAGAATAAGTAGGTTTCATGCAATGTTTTATTTATACTAAAAATTATTTGTGAAAATAGCTTGGCAGGGTTTTGTTCTGTTTTTAAATAAAACTAAACATATAATTTCTTGGCTTGGCTAAGAAATTAAAAGATGCTAACTCCTTGGAAGGAAAGTTATGACCAAGCTAGACAGCATATTAAAAAGCAGAGACATTACTTTGCTAACAAAGCTCCGTCTAGTCAAGGCTATTGTTTTTCCAGTAGTTGTGTATGGATGTGAGAGTTGGACTGTGAAGAAAGCAGAGCATGGAAGAATTTATGCTTTTGAACTGTGGTGTTAGAGAAGACTTTTGGAAGTCCCTTGGACTGCAAGGAGATCCAACCAGTCCATCCTAAAGGAGATCAGTCCTGAGTGTTCATTGAAAGGACTGATGTTGAAGCTGAAACTCCAATACTTTGGCCACCTGATGTGAAGAACTGACTCATTTGAAAAGACCCTGACACTGGGAAAGATTGAAGGCAGGAGAAGGGGATGACAGAAGATGAGATGGCTGGATGGCATCACCGACTCAATGGACATGAGTTTGGGTAAACTCTGGGAGTTGGTGATGGACAGGGAGGCCTGGCATGCTGCAGTCCATGGTGTCGGAAAGAATCGGACATGACTGAGTGACTGAACTGAACTGAACTGAAATATGTAATTACTTTATGACCCAGAAATTGCATTCTTGGGCATTAATTCCAGAGAAATGGAGACTTATGCTCACACAAAAACTTGGACAGGAATGTTTATAGCAACTTTATTCCTAACAACCCCAAACTGGAAACAACCCAAATGACCTGCAAAGGGTGAATGGTTAAACAAACTGTGTGTTTCCATACCACAGAAATAATATAGTGTCTAGGATATTTTAGACATTATATTATTTCTATGGTAAATATTTTATTTATTTATTTTAATTGGAAGCTAATTACTTTACAATATTGTGGTGGTTTTTGCCATGCATTCACATGAATCAGCCATGGGTGTACATGTGTTCCCCATCCTGAACCTCCCTCCCCATCCCATCACTCAGGGTCATCCCAGTGCATCAGCCCTTAGCACCCTGTCTCATACATCAAACCTGGAGTGGCGATCTATTTCACATATGATACTGTACAAGTTTCAATGCTATTCTCTCAAATCATCCCACCCTCTCCTTCTCCCACAGAGCCCAAAAGTCTGTTCTTTACATTGTGTCTCTTTTGCTGTCTTGCATATAGGGTCATTGTTACCATCTTTCTAAATTCCATATATATATGTTAATATACTGTACTGGTGTTTTTCTTTCTGACTTACTTTGCTCTGTATAATAGGCTCCAGTTTCATCCACCTCATTAGAACTGATTCAAATGTATTCTTTTTAATGGCTGAGTAATATTCCATTGTGTATATGTACCACAGCTTTCTTATCCATTCATCTGCTGATGGACATCTAGGTTGCTTCCTATTTCTATGATAAATATTTTAGTATCTTTTAAGGATAAGGGCTCTTAAATATATCCACAGGACTTCTTTGATGGTCCAGTGGTTAAGAATCCACCCGCCAGCACATAAGGGACACGGGTTTGATCTCTGGTCTGGGAAGATTCCACATGCTGTGGGGTAACTAAGCCTGTGGGATAACTACTGAGCCTGGGAGCTGCAACTACTGAAGCCTGCGAGCCCTAGAGCTGGTGCTCCTCAGCAATAGAAGCCACCGCAATGAGAAGCCCGTGCACCGCAGCTAGAGAATAGCCCTGACTCACCACAGCTAAAGAAAGCCCATGCATAGCAGCAAAGATCCATCACAGCCAAACAAAAACAAAAAATCCATATCCATAGTGTTATTATGATATCTATCAATTTTCAATAATTCTTTAATATCCTAAAATGTGCAATGTTGAAGTTTCCCAAATTTTCTAATAAATACATATGCAGTTTATTTGGTTGAATCAGGGTCAAAACAAGATCCACTCATTGCCTTTGGTTGATGTGTCTCTTTAGTCTCTCTGTCTTCTAAGAAGAACTGTTTTTAAGAACAGTTTTAGTTTTATAGAAAATTGGAGTCATAGTATAGAGTCAAGGACCCTGCAGCATGTTCACTATTATTAACATCTTATGTGTAAAGTACATTTGTTATAATTCATGAATCAATACTGATAAATTATCATTAAAGTTCATAGTTGCCTTGGATTTTCTTAGTTTTTACTTATTGCTCTTTATCTGTGATAGGATTGCATCCCAGATGTCACATTACATGTAACTGTCCTGTATCCCTGGGCCCTTCTTGGCTGTGACAGTTTTGCAGACTTTTCTGTGTTTGATGATCTTGACAGTTTTGAAGAGTACTGGTTAGATATTTTGTAGGATGCCCCTCTTTTAATATTAGTTTGTTGTTTTTCTCATGGTTAGATTGGAAGCTTAAGTCTCCTTTAATCTTTTCTTTCCTTGGCATTTATTTGTTGAAGAAATGGCTTGTTTCCTGTAGAATTTTTCACATTCTAAAAAATGACCCAAAGAACTAAACAGACACTTCTCCAAAGAAGACATACAGATGGCTAACAAACACATGAAAAGATGCTCAACATCACTCATTATCAGAGAAATGCAAATCAAAACCACTATGAGGTACCATTTCACGCCAGTCAGAATGGCTGCTATCCAAAAGAATAATGCTGAAAAAGAAAAAGCAATAAATGCTGGAGAGGGTGTAGAGAAAAGGGAACCCTCTTACACTGTTGGTGGGAATGCAAACTAGTATAGCCACTATGGAGAACAGTGTGGAGATTCCTTAAAAAACTGGAAATAGAATTGCCATACGACCCAGCAGTCCCACTGCTGGGCATACACACTGAGGAAACCAGAATTGAAAGAGACACGTGTACCCCAATGTTCATTGCAGCACTGTTTACAATAGCCAGGAGATGGAAGCAACCTAGATGTCCATCTGCAGACGAATGGATAAGAAAGCTGTGGTACATATACACAATGGAATATTACTCAGCCATTAAAAAGAATACATTTGAATCAGTTCTAATGAGGTGGATGAAACTGGAGCCTATTATACAGAGTGAAGTAAGTCAGAAAGAAAAACACCAATACAGTATACTAATGCATACATATTGAATTTAGAAAGATGGTAACGATAACACTGTATGCAAGACAGCAAAAGAGACACAGATGTATAGAATAGTCTTTTGGACTCTGTGGGAGAGGGAGAGGGTGGGATGATTTAGGAGAATGGCATTAAAACATGTATATTATCATATGTGAAACGAACCAGTCCAAGTTTGATGCATGATACAGGGTGTTCAGGGCTGGTGCACTGGAATGACGCAGACGGATGGTATGGGGAGGGAGGTGGGTGGGGGGTTCAGGATGGGGAGCACATGTACACCCATGGAGGATTCATGTCAATGTATGGCAAAACCAATACAATATTGTAAAGTAAAAAGAAAAAAAAATCTGCTAATTGCAACCCTGTGCCATTTACCATTTCCCTCTGCCTCCCTCATTTTTTCCCTGTAAGCTGGTAGTTAAATTTAAAGGCTTGATATGATTCAGAATCTATTTTTTGGCACGGACACATCATAGGTAGTGTTTGTACTGTGTTTTTCCACCAGGAGGCATATAATTCTAGTTGGCAGTCATTAATAAGCATTGCCTAGGCCCATGGTTTTATTAAGGGTTGTAAAATGGTGATATTTTAATTCTATCACTCTGTCTCTGTTATTTTATTTATACAGAGAAATTATGCCTCAATTACTCTTTCAGTATGATTTATTTAGGAAAGGCATTTACTTTACTCTTCATTTTACCATGTTTCAGAATAATGAATTCATTCTCTAGTATTCTCCAAAGGTAGCTAATGAATTTTTTATTTAGTATAATTATGAATAAATCCATTTAATGTGTGTTAATCCCTCTCAGTGATTATTTTTATTGATGCTTAATTTTTCCCATATTTGGTGAGTTTGAGCCTCAAGTTGACAAGATTCTAATACCTTTGATAGCCTTCTTGCCATCAATATCATTCCGTACATATATGGCTACTTTTTTTTTTTTTAGTGGAACAATGGTACAAAAGATCTCAATTTGGTTTTTACTTGTTTATTTTTTAAGATAGGAAGTATAACATGTTTGTTTGGTAATGGGTATAATTCCCTGCAGAGGTAAAGGTGATGGTGTGGGAGAGGGATTTTTGCTGAAAGAATATCTTTGAGTAGGTAAGAGGGGATGGGTCCAGTGCCTGAGTGGAGGGTTGGTTATCAGTTGAAAGTGAAGAGGAGGGAGGGTGTGTAATGGAGAAAAAGGAAATGTGAAATAATTGCCTTGAAAGTGTGTGATCGAGTGGCCAAGAAAATGGCCAACTAGAGGTTTGTGATGATATGTACCCCATGTTTTTATCCAACCACTTCAACTGCTTGGGTGCAGGGATGGAGGAGGTGGGAAGTTCAATTCAGCCAGAACTGGGCTTTTGCCAGGCTGGTATGATGTGGGAGAGTGAGGGAGACTAAGCATGCAAGGTGGCTATTATAGCAATGGGTCATTAAATTTAAGAGGGGTAAGGTTGGAACAGGGCAGTATCTCATATCAGGGGCAAAGGGGTGGGAAGTCTGGGGAGTAGAATAATTGTCGGCGAGAGGGCCCACGAGAGAGTGACTTGCAAAGAACAGGGGGTGTTGAGCATAGGGTGGGAGGCTTAAAGCTGAGATTATGGAGAGGTTAATTACTGGTCCAGATAATGAGAAGACCAAGGTATGACCGTGGGGCGGGGGCTGCAGCACAGGGAAAACAGCGTCAGTGGAGATGAGGAGACACAGGGGTCAGGGTGTGAGGCTGGGGTGCTGGGTGGATTGCCTTGGTTGATGAGAAATCACCAAGAATGGTAGTAAGAGTGGGATGAAGAAAAGACAATGACCCAGAGGCTGAACTGTTCAATGACGGTGGAGGAAAGGCGGTCACATCTGGAAGGCTGCTAAATGCTGGCAACTGGAGCAGCTGAAGGTGGTCTAGAAAGCAGCGGAGGGCCCCAAGATGTGTGGTGTGGGCAGGGAGTGGTCTGCCTGCAACCTGTGATGGAGGCAGCTGGAGGTGGTAAGATCACCAGGCTGGCCTGGTCTGCTCATAACCCGCCATTCCTGAGTGTTTGGGGTAGTAGGTAAATTCTCCAGTCCACAGCCTGTGCTGACCTCAAGGCTGGCAGTGACTCCTTTGTGTCCCGGGCCCCAGACTGGTGCAGTTGAGGGTCAAGGGCTGCCTAACCATGGCTCACGTTCCTCATGGGGACTCTGAGCCTGACCCAACTTCGGGTGGCAGGAATTTCTGTCTGCATTCAAGGATCTCTGGCTTCCCATGCTTTACCCTCTGGAGGTTCCCCATCCAGGTGGCAGATCCTGACAGTTACAAGTAGAGCCCTGTGTGTGACGGAAAGTGGTGTGAACATTAGCAGTGGAAGCCCCGGGGAGAAACCCTGTGGTTCTCTATCCCCACAGCCCCCTCTACCATCAGATGGTCCTGGAGCCCACAATGATGTCTCCAGCCCAGATCTCAAGGTCTACATGTTCAATTGCGTCCTCCACTTCTTGCTGGGATGTCTAGTAAGGAAGTCCACAGAATCGCGTCTAAATCCAAACTCTTGCTTCCCTGCTCCAGCAGCTTTCCCTGCACCACCTCCCCACCCTCCCGCACCCATCCTGACAAAGCTGTTGTCTTATTGCTCAGGCCAGATAGCTGCCAATCATTCTCTTTCTCTCACATTTCATATCCAGTTCACCTGCCAATCCAGTCACTTTTGCCTTCAAATAAATCCCCTACTGACCCCTTTTTATGCCCATTTCGAACATGGCACAACTGGTCAAAGCAGTGGGGCCCAAATAGGACTGGCAGAGGCTCTGCCCCTCCCTGGTCTTGCCTGGGTCTTGGCTGTGGCCTTCCTGCTGGTCTCCTGCTTCCAACCTTCTGAGTCTCTTCTCCAAATATTAACTGAGTGATGCTATCAAAGAGGAAGCCTTGTTTTTCCTGGGGTATGAAATGCCAGGAAACAGACATGTTGGTAGATGAAATGATATGAGTCCTAAGATTTGCTTCACAATAATCCAGGAGGAGGGGGAAGTGGGTGGGAGTAAACACGGCTGAAGCCAGGAGGTGGGTAAGCGGGTATTTATTATACTGTCATCTGTATACTACTCGGTCTACTTTTTATAAGTTTAAAACATTTTATAATAAAGGTAAAGGCTGATGGAGGTGGTCTTGAAGGACAAGCCGACTGAAGGAAGTGCAGGTCTGGGGTCCACAGAGCCCGAGATAGACACTGAGCCCTCTGCTCCCATCATGGTCATTGTGCATGGTGGGGCCGGTGGGGCTGACTGGCCTGTCCTCTCTTCAGAGAAGGAGGCGGGGGTGCACAGAACTGTGGTGGGTTTGGGGCCCCCACGCCTGTATGCTGGGAAGAAGAGCATCTTCTGCCCTGTGAAGATTTATAGGGTGCTGATAAGACTCCTCAGGGTGATGGCTCTTTTTGTATGTGTGTTTGTTAATCTGAAATCTTGCAACCTTGCCAACTCACATTAGTCCTTGGAGCTTTTTTGTTTTCAGAATAACTTATTTATTTTTGGCTGCGCTAGTTCTTTGTTTCTGCCCGAGGGGCTTTTTCTAGCAGGGGCTACTCTTCGTTGCAGTGCACTGGCTTCTCACCACTGTGGTTTCTCTTCTTGCGGAGTGCAGGCTCTAGGGATGCAGGCTTCAAGAGTTGTGGCACCCGGAGTTATTGCCCCCTGGCATGTGGGATCTTCCTGGACCAGGGATTGAACCCATGAGGGAGTGAGGGAGGGGGAATTGCTTGTGGCTTCTCATTGGGTTTGGCCAATGGTAGGCACTAGGGGGATGGGAAGGAGAGAGGATGGGGTACTTCTCTCATATTGTCTCCCTGTCAGTGTCCAGGCTTCTCCTTTTGTCCTCTCACGTGTGTGTGTGTGTGTGTGTGTGTGTGTGTGTGTGTGCATGCGCACGCGTGGGATGGGGGCTATAAACCTTTCCAGTGCCTCAGACTCCCCTTTGTTCCCTTCACCCAGCCCTCACTCATATTAACAGCTTCTTCTTTACAGCTCTGTCCTTGAAACTTCTCAGTGGAGTTCTGCTTCCCGCTGAGACCCTTCATCTCTCATTCTTCTCTCTCCTGTCCTCAGAGGGGCTGGACCAGGATTGAGTTTCTCCTGGACAGGGCTAGGGGTGGGGGTGGTGGGGTGGTGGGGAAGACACTCCTTTCTCACTCTGGACTATGCTTTTTCTCAGCAGAACCTGGAGGGTAGAGTTCGCAGCTTCATCTGCACCTCCCTGCCTTCTGGGATTCAGCCTTTAACTTCTCCCTCTACCCAGCTCTCTAAGTCAAAGTGTTTTCAGCGAGGAAGATGTCTCTAAGATGTCTCTTCTGAGAGGTCAGGCCATTTTCAGCTTGAAAGTGAAAGTCGCTCAGTCATGTCTGACTCTTTTCGAACCCATGGATTATACAGTCCATGGAATTTTCCAGGCCAGAATACTGGAGTGGGTAGCCTTTTCCTTCTCCAGGAGATCTTCCCAACCCAGGGATTGAACCCAGATCTCTTGCATTGTAGGCAGATTCTTTACCAGCTGAGCCACAAGGGAAGCCCAAGAATACTGGAGTGGGTAGCCTATCCCTTCTCCAGTAGATCTTCCCGACCCAGGAATCGAACTGGGGTATCCTGCATGGCAGGCGGATTCTTTACCAACTGAGCTATCAGGGAAGCCCAATTTTCAGCTTAGTTCCAGGAATTTGGAGTTTGGGAGTCAAAGCTGAAACTGAGATCACTTCTCCAGCAACTCTGCCCAGGGCCTCCGTTAGGTGCATTTTATGTTTGGTGTACCTGAAGGTTCTCTTGTTTTGTGATTTTGTCCACTTCACCACGAGTCCTGTCAGGTGGCCAGGGTGTGAGGCTGCCTGAGCATGCCTTTTTGTCTTCCCCAGATGCCTGCCGTGGTGTCAACAAATGCCCACCGAGCCAGTGATTGTGGGGAGTGTGTCCTGTAAGTTTCTATTAGGGATGCCGGGAGAGGTGAAAGGGGAGGGGGCAGGTGAAGGAAGAAAGAATTCTGTTTGGAGGAAATGGCAGACCCAAGGCTGGGCCTTTGCAAAGTTGGGGTGTGTGTGTATGTGTGCGTGCTCTCATGAACCTATGTTTAGGAGGGGTTTGGCGGAGGGGTCCTTGAAGGGGGAGATCCTCCCTTCTCAGACTTCAGGGAAACAGTAAGACTGGGGAGCCTTGGGGCATAAACTGGTGAGTGGGGACCGGGTTGATCAGAGATGCTGATATTGTCGCGACACTTTCCTGTGGGAACTCAGTTTTGTTCTTAAAACAATACTATTTTATTAAAAATAACCAAATAAAATAAAAGTAATAAATAAAATAAATAAGAGTTAACTTTTCAGTAAGTCGGTAAGTATTTGAATTAATTCTCCCCACCCCAGGACTCTCCTTCAGGTCCCTAACCCTAAACCCTACAGCAAGCCAGGGACCCCCTCTTCTGACTTCTGTGACAGACACATTTTGCGCATTATTTAACTTCATATACGAGGAACTCTGTAGCCTGCAGTCTTTTGTGTCTGGTTTCCTGTGTCCGTGTCCATTTTTCTAACATTCCTTGTCTGCATCTCCTTTCCTTCTCTCCCTCAGCGTCCTTCGCCGGAGAAGCCCTTTCTCAGTTCACCGCATTGGCCACAAGGGGGCAGCAGAACCCAGTGGAACCTGGGCTGACCCAGCAGAGCATTGCGGCTCTCGCCCGGGTTTCTCCTCCCACCCAGGTAGCATCCTCTTTCTGGGCTGCCTCCCTGGGAGCTGCCACAGGGTGGTGCTGCTCCCTCCCTCTCTGAAACCTGCTGCTTTAGAGAGGATTTCTGGAGCGAAATTTTGGAGTTTGGGTCTCCAGACTTTCTAGATCATGCACTCCTTTCAGTAATGTATTTTAAACATATGCCTAACATATACAAATGTTGTACAGATTGTAAAAATCAACACAAATAACACACTAAAAGAGATCGATTAGAGCATTTATAGTAGAACTTCTAACATTTCTTCTGCCTCCCTTCTTGCCCCCAGATCCCTAGGGCACCCCTGGGGCGGGTTCTCCCCTACCTGGGGGCTCCCGTTTAGGGCTCAGTTGAGCTTTAGGGGGGCCTTGAACCTGTGGGTTTGACACACACAGGCATGACCCTGGGCAGGTCCCTTCCTGAGTCTTTCATCTCAGCTGTAAAATGAAGAAAGTAAGATTTTCCTCTGAGGATTATAATAAAGTATGAGCTGCTCAGAGTAAAATTGGCGCTGGGTGAACAGTGTGCCTAAGTATTTGGTGACATCATTAGAGAGCAGGGCCTGGCCTCAGGGCTTTAGCCCACAACCCAGCCTGTGGAGACAAGTCTCCTGACATGAAGGAACAGGGTGGGCATCCTAGGGACTGTTGGAACCAGCCTCTTAGGGTTGGTCAGGCCTCTCCCGCTTCTATTGCACCAGACCTCTCTCCTCTGATTCTCTCAGGGACGGAGGCCAAAGTGCCAGAACTTCAGTTCTTTCCCAGAAATTGGTACTCAAATGCCTTCAAGCAAGACTTGCCTGATTTACCCTTGGCCATGGGTGGGCTTGACCTATGGGCTTGGGAGAGTGAGTAAATACTTCCTAGGTCACTGAGTGAGTCATGCATGTGGGCAGTGCAGTAACTCATCTCTGTAAAATTCACTGGCATCTCAGTGACTGGGGAACCTGCTTGACACACTCTGGGCCGATCTGCCAGGGCTGAATGCCAGGGGGATCCTACCCCTAACTTTTGGCTTCTTCTCTCCCTCCCTCCCTCCCTTGCACTATCTTTTTCTGGTTCCTTTCCTTCTAATCTTTTATTTTCTTTTGTTATTCATCAAAGTAATAAAATTTATAACATGTTCTATAAGACTGTCTTCTTCCCCAGTCTCCCTCCTTTACCTTTACACATCTCAGGGCTTGAGTGGGACATACGTCGCCTGGAAGGAATCTTAGACTTTGGAATCAGAGTGGATTGTCTACTCAGAGGGTGGTGGGGTTGGTGCTGTGGGCCAGATGGGCTCTGCAGCTGATCTCTGGATAGGCCGGGCAGCGCTCACTCTCAGGAAAGCCTGAGGGGCTTAGGGTGTCCTGAGCTGCCTTTGCTGGATATTCTAGTTTTGGAGATGACAGCCGGTTCTGGGAGGAGCTGTTTTTACTCAGAGGAGGGGCAGAAGTGCAGGTTCAGAGGAAGGTCTTGGCCCCAGCTGTGCCCTTGCGCTCTGCCCAGCAGACTTCCAGGGCAAAGCCTGGTCACCAGCCAGGATAACTGTGCTGAGAGAAGAAAGGAAAAATTGTAAAGTCAAAACAAGCCATCACTTTGTGTGTGCTTGTGTTTGTGTGTCTTTACGTAAATAAGCAGAAAACAGTTCTTCAGCTTTTTCCTGCAGTACAGTGAACTTTTCACCTTAACACTGTCAATTAATTTATTAATTATCTCTTTAAGAAAAGGGATTTAATCCTTTTTGTAAACTGTCACATTTTAAAATTACAATTCATTTTACATTCACATTTGTTTTATGGCTTAGATCTGCTATATGTGTTAAAAAGGAAAGTAAAATATTAACCCTGCTAATGTTAGGATAATTTGTAATTTGAAAAAAGGGCTTCCCCATAGCTCAGTTGGTAAAGAATCTACCTGCAATGCAGGAGACTCTGGTTCGATTCCTGGGTCGGGAAGATCTGTTGGAGAAGGGATAGACTACCCATTCCAGTATTCTTGGGTTTCCCTTGTGGCTCAGCTGGTAAAGAATCTGCCTGCACTGTGGGAGATCTGGGTTCGATCCCTGGGTTGGGAAGATCCTCTGGAGAAGGGAAATGTTACCCACTCCAGTATTTTGGCCTGGAGAATTCCATGGACTGTACAGCCCACTAACATTAGGATAACTTGTAATTTGAATATAAATGGCAACCCACTCTAGTACTCTCGCCTGGAAAATCCCATGGACGGAGGAGCCTGGTAGGCTGCAGTCCATGGGGTCGCTAAGGGTCGGACACGACTGAGTGACTTCACTTTCACTTTTCACTTTCCTGAATTGGAGAAGGAAATGGCAACCCACTCCAGCGTTCTTGCCTGGAGAATCCCAGGGATGGGGGAGCCTGGTGGGCTGCCGTCTATGGGGTTGCACAGAGTTGGACACGACTGAAGCGACTTAGCAGCAGCAGCAGCAGCAGCAGGATAACCCCACTAACATTAGGATAATTTATAATTTGAAAAAGAAAAATCATTTGTGGCCAGTGAGCAGTCTTTCTTGTTAAGGCAGCTGGCACAGGACCCTGATGCCTTGGCGGGAGCGGGGGTGTGGGGTGGGCAATGAAGTTGGCTGTTTTTGTCCATCTTGCCACTGTGTTCAACTGTTCTTGCAGCGTGCTAAACATTCCCTCTACTTTATCGTTCCCACCCATTCCCCCTCCCAACATGGACTCAAAGGGCTGGTGAGATAAGCTTTCTGGTCAGAAAACCTTGGGACTTTGCTGAGTCCAAGGTCCCTGCTTGCTCCTGCTTCCTGTGGAGTCGTGTGGAGCTGGGGGTGGGGTGGGCTGGCTTTGAAGGCTAGGGGAGGACGTGGAGGGGCAGTCTCCCTGCAGCTCTAACCCCTCCCTCCTCTGTGAGGGGTCTGGACTAAGTGTCTTCAGTGACAGGACTTACTAATAAGAGGTTCATGACCTGGGCAGGAAAATGCACTGGAGGGGGTGGGGCTGGAGATGGGGTGGGAGACCCGCGAGGAGACTACTCTGAGACTGTGGAGAATTGATGGCAGTCTGGAAGTATGTACTGGCCACAGACGTGAATTTGTGAAAAATCTTAAATGTGCTAGAAGCACACTGGTGGGAGAGTGGTGTGTGAAAGATGCCCCTCAAGTTTCTGGCAGAGAAAACTGAGTGAACACAGGTGCCCTTTACTAGGTAAGGAAAATGCAGGATGGGATAAGCTGAAGAGGAAAAGCCAGTCTCCTTGGGTTCGTTTGTTTTTTTGAGACCAGAGGATCAGGCCTTGCCTGGTATTCACTGGGACCGGGCCAGGAGGGGGTCTGGATGGCTGTACCCAGGCAATGGGTGACACACAATCTTAACAAGCCTTAGGGCACTGTCTGTTCAGCCTGGAGCTGGTCCCGGAAGCTCCTGATATCAGGTTAACCCATGTGGGACCAGGTTGTGAGAGCTCCTGGGTCACCTGTTGGGGAAGAAAAATCAGCCAGGCTGGGGGCCATTCCCTGCGCAGTTTACCAGCCGACATGGAATCGTTTCAGTGGTGAGCAGCTGGTGCAAACAGACCAGCAGGGGCTAGATGTTAGTCTTGGCTGTGCCACCCACGGCCCCACTTCCAAGGTTAGAAGCCTGCCAACCTGGAGTGGAGCACTTGTCGAGAACAGTCATCGAGTGTGTGTCTGTGTCCCCCTCAGGGTGGTTTCAGCTTTACTTGAATCCACTCTCTTGTTGCTGCTCCGATCAGGCTGTTTCCTTCTTGATAACCGGGTGACTGTCCAGAGGGCAGGGCAGAGTCTGCCGGGACTGCTTTTTCCAGGTTTCACTTTGCAATAGTGAAGGAACCAGAGAAGGGTGGACTGAGCTGTCCGGGATCGTTTCCGAGAGTCCCATGGTCTGGTCTCTGCAGACACCCCTGGGCCGGGCTCTGCTGCTTCTCCACTCTCCTGAGACCACCTGGCCCCAGACATGAGGAACTCAGACTTGGATCTGGATCAGGATTGGGCTCTGAGTGACTAACTTCAGGTGCGAATTCTGAGGGCAGATTTGGCGTCTGCCAGGGTCCCTGAACCTTCTCATGCTGCTGAGTTTAGAGACGCCCCTGAAGTCCTGGCCTTTCAGAGCAGGTAAGTGGGCTTTGAAGACACTTGTGGGTGAGAAGAGCAAGCAGGGAGCAGCAGGGTTGAGGAGGAGGCTGAGCAGGTGGCGGGGTGGGGGCAGGGTGGGTGGTGCTGGATGGTGGGGTGGCTCTAGGGAGACCCCGGACCACCACAGTGAGGGGGGTACCTTCACTCATTTGTTTCAGTGTTATTGCTGTAGCACTTACTAGTAATAGGCTGTTTTCTAATTCCATGTAGTGACTACAAATATAAATTCATGTGATTCTCATGAAAACCTTGAGATGGAAATGCCGTTAATATCCTCATTTTGCAGATGAGGAATAACACAAAGATGGTTAAGAAACTTGGCAGACAGGGGCCCAGTCTTGGGGGGAGGACTCAGCGTTTAGCCCTTAGTATCTGTCCTTCCCAGGACCCTAAGCTACCTCCTCCCTTACCTCAAACATTTAGTGTTTTGGGGTCTTTTCTCAGACAAGGACTCATTTTTTTAACTTCGGCTGCTCTGTTTCCACCGGGATCGCCAATCCCAATGCAGAAATCTTCTTTAAATTCAGTGGGGATGAGGATTAAGCTGTCTGTGGGGACTGACTGGGCACCTGGGTGCGGGCCTTGTCCTTGGTCCCTGCAGGAAAGGACTGGGTGGGGTTGAAGTGCAGGTGAACTAACCCAGCAGCAAAGGCAGCTCACAGTGCCTCTGAAGGACCCACAGTCCCCTCGAGGAGGATGTTTGTGGGGCCCCAAGTGGGAGCTGGCCTGTACTTCACAGTGAGGAGCTGAACCTGGGTCTCTGTCCCTAACTGGTGGACAGGCATCGCTGGTGGTTGTGAATAATGGGGAGATGCAGGATGGTCCCAGCTCGGGCCCCTGGTGCTGGGAAAGGAAGCACCTGGTGTTCTGGGCAGAGTGGGCTGGGCTGCAGGTGCCATTGGGGTGGGAAGGCAAGAGGGGCATTTTCCCAAGCAAACCTTGAGGTTGTTTAGCTCCACAGAGGCTTCCACAGGGCTGGGAGGAGCCCAGGCTCAGTGCTTTCTGGGTGTCAGAGTTGTGGGGAGCCCAGCACCTCATCAGCACAGGGATCCAGTGGGGAGCTCTGCTCCTGCAGGACTGTTTCTGGCCCTGAGCCCTCCTCCCCACTGGGGTCCCTGAGCTCTGGGCCAGCCCTGGGTCTGCCTCCTGCCCTGTGTCTCCCCAGCTCTGAGGAGATGGAGGACTTCTCCCGCGGCTCTGGGCTCTGCCACCTCACCATCCTGCTCCTCTTCCTCCCGCTGCCCACTGGGGGGTCCACAGGTGAGTGTGTCCCCACCCCCTTCCTGTGTGGGTCCCTAGGAGCTAGGCTGGCTCTCTTCACCAGCAGTGGGTGGGCATTTGAGGAACCCCTTCTCTAGAATAATTATGATGCTTCCCCAGGCACTAACTGTAATTATATAATTGAGAAGAGTCTCTAAACCATAAAATAAGGGACCTTGACAGTTTCCAATGTGGAGATTATGATGTTTTCAAAAGTCAACTATCAGGACTTGCCTGGGGGCCTAGTGTTTAAGACATCATGCTTCCATTGCAGAGGCATAAGTTTGTAGCTGGTTAGGGTGCCTGGTCATGCATGCCTTGCAGCAAAAAAGGCAACTATGAAAAATGTTACCATGGGAGAATGGATACACATATATGTATAGCTGAGTCCCTGTGCTGTCCACCTGAAACTATCACAACATTGTTAAATGTCTCTGTGTTGTGTGCTAAGTTGCTTCAGTTACGTCCAACTCTTTGCAACAGCATGGACTGGGGTCAGCCAGGCTCCTCTGACCACGGGGATCCTCCAGGCAAGAATGCTGGAGTGGGTTGCCATGATCTCCTCCAGGAGATCTACCCAACTCAGGGATTAAACAGAGGTCTCCTGAGTTGCATGCAGATTCTTTACCGACTGAGCCACCAGCTATCCTCCAATATAAAATAAAAAGAACAAAAATGTGACAGTAAGAAAGTGAAAGTGTTACTCACTTGGTAGTGTCGGACTCTTTGCGACCCCATGGACTGGGGGCCGCCAGGCTCCTCTGACCATGTGGATTCTCCAGGCAAGAATACCGGAATGGGTTGCCATGCTTTCCTGCAGGGGATCTTCCTAATCCAGTGATTGAACCTGGGTCTTCAGCGTTGCAGGTGGATTCTTTACCATCTGAGCCACCAGGGAAGTCCGTTAGGTGCTGTACTTGAACAAAACAGATCCTATCTTTATAGAGCTTACAATGTAGAAGGAGGCTGTGAGTAAGAAATGCACAGAAGACTGTAACTGACAGTTTGTTGTAAGAGATGAGAGGAGGGGCAGTGGAGTGGTGAGGCTGCAGGGAGGCAGCCAGGGGTGGGGAGGTGGGAAGCAGGCACCAGCATGTTCAGGGAGAGGAGAACAAAGACCTGGAGGAGGGGGTGAGTCTGTGACCGTTCCGGTGGAAGGATGGTTTCTGCAGGAGAGAAGAGCCAGTGCAAAGCTGCCTGTGTGCCTGTAATGCTCAAAGGACTGTGGAGGCAAGTCTTGGCTGGAGCAGAGTGTGTGAGAGGGAGAGACCAGGAGTAGGAGTCAGGGAGGCCCTGGGTGTCAACCCCAGCGGGCCTGAGGTCCATTGAGGGGACTGAGGACCCATGGCAAGGCTTTGAGCCGAGTAGGGACAAGGTGTACAGCTGTTAAGAATGGCCTGTCCTTCATGGTGAGGGGCTGATTGTGGACCCTCACCCCATGGGAGTGGGGAGAGGAAATCCAGGGAGCTCAGTGTACCATTGTCCTCTACATGAGAGACGATGGTGACTCAGACCAACTCTGAGCAGCTGAAATCTTTCTTTGGAGATCTAGCAGGGCTGTCTCACACAGGGGTCATGTCGTGACCCATCCACCAGGTCTCAGAAGGACAAAGGCTCTGGGAAGATGTCAGTGGGGTGAATATGGGTTCCTGTGGGTGATGAGAAGAAAGGCAGCTTTTTAACGAAAACAGCATTCGGATCTGGGTTTTAGTGCACGTTTGAGCGGAAGAGAAAGTCATGAACACACATTATAAAGTTAGGGCTGGAATAGAGTAGCCCCGGGTGTGGCTGGTGATCAAGAATTTCTGATCTAGAGCCCGGGTATGTTCTTTGTTCAGAGTTCAGTCCTGCCCAAGGAGTGGGGGGCAGGATAGAGCTGTGGTTCTCAATGTGTGGTCCATGGAGCATCAGTATCAGCCTCCGAGGGACGGTTTATAAAGGCATATCCTTGGGTCCACCCCAGACCTACTATATCAGAAGGTGTACTGGGGGTGGAGGGGGTCCTGCCAGTTGTGATTCCCCTGATCTCATGATGATTCTGTTGCATATTCACACTGAGGGCCTTCACAGAAGGGCCTGGGGACAGGAGAACAGGAGAGTGAGGGATTCTCCTTGAAACTGTTTCTGGATCACAAAAATGTGATCAGAGATGTTGCTCAGATTCAGAGTCATCAAGCTCAATCCATCAGTTCCGTGGTCATCTCATCCGAGACTGGGGCCTTCCCACCTGATACTGTGTGTCCCCTGCCCTCGGTCTGCATCTCTCCTGCTGTCTCACTGCCGTCTCTGTGTTCACAGAGAAGTTTCGGGTGACTGGCCCTTTGCAACCCATTGTGGCAGTGCTGGGTGGAGAAGCTGTGCTGCCGTGCTCCCTATTTCCAGCTGTGAGTGCAGAGGACATGGAGCTGAGGTGGTTCCGCTCCAAGTCTTTGGAAGCCGTGTTCGCCTATCAGAACCGACAGGAGCAGAAGGAGGAGTTGATGGCTCCTTACGCAGGGCGGACCTTGCTGGTGGGGGACCGCCTCAACCAGGGATATGCTGCCGTGCGCATCCAGAGGGTCCAGGCTTCTGACAATGGGCTGTACACCTGCTTCTTCAGAAAAGGACACTTCTATGAAGAGGCTGGTTTGGAGCTGAAGGTGGCAGGTTGGTGACTTGGGTAACTAGATTAGCGTTTTGGGGTGTTGGAACTGGGAGGGATCTGAAAGATAAAATTCAGCTCCACATTTATCACAGGAAGAAGGGAAGCTCTTTGATCCATTCACTCATTCAGTGCAAACATATAGAGTCCCTCCTATGTGTCTGGGCTTCCCAGGTGGCTCAGTGGTAAAGAATCCACCTGCAATGCAGGAGACATGGATTCTATCCCTGGGTTGTGAAGATCCCCTGGGGGAGGAAATGGCAACCCACTTCAGTATTCTTGCCTGGAGAATCCCATGGACAGGGGAGCCTGGAGGGCCACAGTCCATATGGTCACAAAGAATCAGATCCGACTGAAGGGACTGAGCAGGCACATACTACGTGTCTGATCCTTTCTAAGCACCTTGGATGCATCAGAGAATGTAATAAAAATCCCTGTTGTTATGAGTGTATATTCTCAAGTGGATGATCAAGCAGTCACAATGAAGAAACAGATTATAGGTGATGTTAGAATGTGGTAAGTGCTGAGGATGAGAAGCCGAGTGGAACAGGAGAAGAGGGAGGACCAAGGGTTGGGAGTGAGGCCAGGCTGCAGTGTTACACAGTGGCGCAGGCCGGTCCTGATGGAGAATGTGTATCTGAACGTAGACTGGAAGGAGGGATTTAGCATCTCGGACATCTAGGGGTTGCAAGTTCAAAGGGGAGGGAACAGCCAACCTTAATGGCCTGGGGAGAGTGTGTGGCTGGTGTGTTCTAGGGACACCTGGGGTCCTCATAGCTGGTGGGAGTGAGTGAAGGGACAGGGTGTTCAGAGGGGACAAGAGTGTGGCAGACAGGGACAGGGACTGGATATAAAGATGAGTGGAGATGTGGGAATATTTTCACAATCAAGCCATCATAGATGGGGCCAAAGCACATATTAGTTCTGGAATTATGAGTTTGAAGTCTATGTGAGGAGTCCATGTGGAGGTAAACCTGAGGATAGAAGGAAGCGGAGTTCAGGGCATAGGGGTGTCAGCTGACCTAATTTTCCTGGTGATTTACAAAGAGAGGCAGTGGGTGTGGAAGCAGATGCCCTGGGAGAGTGTGAGGTGAGGAGAGCAAGGATAAGGGTGGACCTGGGACCACATTCCTCCCCCTGTTTACACGGCATCAGCCCTTTCACTTGGACGACTGGGGAGAAGGGTCCAGCCCTCTGAAACCCTGGGGGTCCCCATGCTCCTTCCTTCTGTTCCCTGAGCAATGATGCCTCCTTGGTCCCTGTGGGAGCAGGCTGTCCCCAGAGCCCCCAGAATGCCAAGTGCAGGGCCCCCCCTGGAGTTGTGCACACGTAGGCACTGCTGGGTCCCTGGGCTCTACATCTTGCCTCCTGCAGGTGTGGGCTCTGCCCCTCAGGTGCGCATCACAGGGCCTGAGGAAGATGGGGTCCGCGTGGTGTGCACAGCCTCGGGGTGGTTCCCGAAGCCCCAGGTGCAGTGGAGAGACCTCAGCGGAGAGAAGTTCCTGGCGTTCTCTGAGGCCCACACCCAGGATGCTGAAGGGCTGTTCAGCGTGGAGGCGGCGCTGGTGGTGAGAGACAGCTCTGTGGGGAACGTGACCTGCTCCATCCTCAACCCTGTCCTGGGCCAGGAGAAGGCCATGGCCATTTTCATCCCAGGTCAGAGGTGCTCCCGGCTTCCAGCAGGGCTGGAGGAGGGGGCCGGGTGTTCCTGGGTGTTCCGGGCTGTGCTGTCCTGGGCAGGAGCCCTGAAGGGGTGTCTGGCTGGGCCACAGAGCCCTTCTTCCCCCAGGCCTCTCCCTGGAAGGTGGCTTTCTCGGTGAGCCTGACTGTGCTGGTGATCTTGCTCCTTGGGGCTGGATGTTACACCAAGAGAGAACATTCCATGAAGATGCAGGAGATGGGAGAAAAGGAGACTCTGTGCCAGACTAGCGAGCAGGACCGTCAGACAAAGGAGGAAGTGCTGAAGGACGCAGGTAAGGCAGGACAGGGGTCAAGGCTGGTGAATGTGGCAGCTGGTGCTGAGATGAATGCGCTGACCACAGGGCCTGAGTGCAGGGCTCTGGGGAAATCCCAGTCCAGAGCAGGTGGCTGGGGAGACCTGGGTGGACAGCTGGAGCTGGGGAGGCTCCAATGGGTCTGCAGTTGTATCGTCTTCACCAGGGGTTACACACAGAGAGGTGGTATTTGTGAATCTTTTTCTTAGGGAGTGGAGTTCATGCTTTTTTGTTTTCACTCTCTTTCAGCTAAACTTCAGGAAGAACTAGGTAAGCTCTACTTTTCCTCTTGAGCTCTCTGCATCCCCTCCACAGGATGCATTCTTGTTCTTAGCATGTTTCACTGGTTCAGACATTTCTGGTTCTTAGAAAACACCTGTTTTCTTGTGTTTTGCTTTTCAGAGAGGAGGAAATCTGCTTACCTGGCTGGTGAGTGACTCTCCAGATGTCCTTGGGTCTGTCTTACCTGTGCCAAGGTGTCCCTTTCCTTGTTTGTGTCTAGACATGTGGACCCCCTTTTGCGGAGTGCAAGTGGAGGCTGGGGGAGGCAGAACCCGGCTCCTAGGCCCCTCGCAGACCTGGGCTGGCAGGAAGCTTGGGTCTGATGGTGACCTTAGAATTTCTCACGCACCCTGGGTCTTATTCTAACCCTGATCAACTTGGAAATTACCGATAGCTTTGTAGCCTGAATGCATCTGGTTTTTGATCAGTACCTGAGGGCCACATGCCCTGAGATTTCACAGAAGGAGCTACACAAACAAATGGTGATTAACTTTGTGTGTGGCCTCCTTCCTCTATCCCAGCACACCATCCAGGGAGAGTCTCTTCTTTCCAGTTCCTCAAGATGATGATCGGAAAGTGATTGAGGGCTGATTGATACCTGGACTGACGATGCATGGAAAAGTCATGGGCTGCCCAGAAAAGTGACATGTATCTCTAGAATGATTTCCTCTGGGAATGCTTGGCCATTGGAGTTGACCTTGTATCTATGTTCTTTTAAAATTCCTGCTTCATGTCAATTTTTCATATATATTTTTTCCAGAAAATACTGATGCAATAATCAATTGTTAGAATTGTGGAGTAATTTATACTTTTTCCCCTAAAATCTATTCAAACAAATAGCTTCTGAGCCTGAGTAGCAACATGGAGTAACAGGTGAAACAGGAGTTTTGAAGGATTTTGAAGGAGGAGCAACTAGGTGAACTAGCCAAACGTCACGCAGCAGGGGACAGCGGTGGAAGTCATTCCAGAGTGCCGCAGGCTTCTGACCTGTGCTCCAGGGGATTCCCCACCACACCTGCTGTCTGCACGTGGCTGGAGGTCACCTATTCTCCAGCCTCTCCCCACTGTAGTTAGTCTCACCTGCAGAGCAGAGGGGAGGCAACGGCCAGTGGATTCACACCGAGCAGGTTTCTTCTGGCTGAGGTCTCACCAGAGTGTGTTCCCTTTCAGCCTGGAGGAAGGCGCAGCTGTATGCAGGTAAGTGGCTCTGAGTTCCTGTGGCCTCCCCTCCCAACCTAGACTCTGCCCCCTTCTCCCTGAGGGGACCCCACAGCAGGGTGGGGTAGTGTCCTTGGTCTTCTTGGCACCTTTGTAGCCTCAAAAGGCTACAAAGAGACTGCAGGGACTCCTCGGAACACAGATTGCCTCCATCCTGCCTGTGCTCTACTGCAGGGCATGGTCAGGGTTAGCAGCACCCTCCCCAAACACCCGGTGCAATGGGGACTTCTTGTGACAGTGACAGCGGAGGGGTCAGTGGCGAGGAGGGACGGCAGCAGGGAACGACCGTGTGGATCAGGGGTCGGTCATCTCTGGAAGATGTCAGAAGTCATGCTCGCCTGCTTATGGGAGCCTTGGTTTGAATCCTTCTTGCTCGACAAATCCTAGTCTCATTGGCTCTAGTTTTGGTTTCCCTGTTTCTCCCTGGGCCTCTCTGATATTGGTCTTCTCTCTGCTTCCTCATGCTCTGACCCCATGTCCAGGCTGGCTTTCATCCTCCACGCCTCCTTGGTTGATGAGGAGCAGGTGTTCTGACTCCGGGGTCCACCACCTCTGGGATATGTATGGACTCCTTGAATGAGGGTGTGAAATATTTGAAATTATATGGAAAATCCCAAGTGTGTTTTTTTGCCATAAAACCAAAAATGTAACATATGATGGATTATTCACGACCATCAGCTTCCATTTTAGAAGAATATTTGTCTGCAGGGCTCAGGTTCCTCCTCCCCTTTTCAGGGTTAATATAGAAGATTGGAAAAGGAGACAGTGAGAGAGGTTAAATTTCTTCTTGGAGAAGGGGTAGGGGAACAAATCACGGAAGAAAAGGTCAGGAGGAAGAGAGGAGGAGATATGAAGGAAATATAGGAATGTGTGGGGGGAAATGCCCTGTAGAGGTTTTGAGTGGACAGAGTGACTGAAGAGAGGCCAAAGGTCAGAAGGTCAAAAGTCACAGCCACATGGTGTGAATCTGAGACGTGCCCTGAGAGTTTGCAAGCTTCATGACATGAAATGTAATGGACTCCTTGAGTCTTCTTTAAAATATTTAAGAGAAACTTACATTCCTAAGCCCTTTTTAGGTAACCATATAATGAGTTTGCCTCTGATAATGAGACCATCTGCACCTCCCAGAGGAGCTGGGGCAGGTGTGTGGTTGCAGGGATGCTCGTGCGGTGAGGGTGGTCTCGAGGACCCTTAGCAGTGGGGTGAGTGAAGGCTCTGCACCCTCTGAGCCCCTGTCATAGGCCCTGTTCCTGCTTGGAATGCTCCTGTTTAGGGTCAGGAATACAGAACTGTGAGAGAAACTGGGGAACCCAGAGGGTGACGGAGGCCTGGGCACCAGATGGGTGAGAAGCCACCTCAGACGTCTTACTGATTCTTGCAGGGATTTGTTTCTACACAGTGATGATCGTGTAGTCTTCTTTTACCATCCTCACCTTCTCTGCCAAATTTAAGTCGTGTGTATTTTAATGTATACCTTCTATTCTATACCTTTCATTAAAAGAAAAGAAACTGTACCATGATACTAGAATCAGCATTTTTAAATATTTTCACTATATGCCATGTCTATAGGGATGGTTTTGTTCCTACAAAAATGGAAGGAGAAGTTATTCGTGTTTCATCTTTTCAGCGCTTGTCATGCTTCCTTATTTGAACGTCTCTCTCCCTCTCTGGAAACCTCTGCATGGTCTTCTACCTGGGTCAGATTTCTCCAGTGCTGTGCGCTGAGCTCTCTTCTCTCCTGGCACATAGTCATGTTCCAAGTTCAGCTTAGCCAGTTGTATTCTCTCTACCCATGGCTCAGGGACAACCTGCAAGCTCAGCCCGATGAGTTCTTCACTTGTGATCGAAAGCTTTTATCTCCCCAATTCTTTCTCTAGAAAGCCTATCTTTCATTATAGATATGTGGCTAGGGCCTTGAGAAAGAATAATTTGGTAGGCAAATATGGCAAAGATCTTTCTGTTCAGGTCAGTCTCCAGCTTCTCAATCCCTGAGTATTAAGGTTTATGGCTAGGTCTTCAACAAAAGGTTGCAAAATGATCATTCTGTGTGTGTGTGAGTGTGTGTGTATAAAAGAGCAATAAATGTATGAAGCGAATATTTCCAAACTGTTTCCCAACAAATTCTTCATTAGCAGCTTCAGTACCCACCCTAGGTACCCACCCTAATATGTGTTTTATAGTCTTCGTGAAACCCTGATACGAAATGTGTGTTTTCCTTGTAGATTGGCGGAAGGAGGAGTTCCAGGAATGTGAGTGACTTTGTGTTTTTTCTGGATTTTCCTACTGCTGTCCCCATGGCCTCTCCTTCAGTTCTCAGTGGTGATATAGATGCTGGCACCATCAATAGCGTGGGGTGGGATGTGGTGGTGACAGTCACACACAGGTGGGGCTGATGACTTTGGCTGATATTGAATGCTAAATAGACATCCTTCAGCCCTTGAAGAGCAGGCTGGTCCTCAAGGGCTCTGTGACGTATCTCACCCTGAAATCAGTCTTGTGGGTCCATTTCCTGCTTGAAGACCCATCGACTTGAATCACAAGTTCCTATTGTCAGGGTGCTTAGCCTTCCTCCCATGGAGCTGGGATTCCGGGTTGAGGGGTGGTTGTGTGTTCTTGGGGAGGGGAGGACCTTGAACGATAGACAACTTTCTCTGCAGGGCCTGTCACTCTGGATCCAGGATCTGCCCATTCAGACCTTGTCGTCTCTCATGAAAAGACAAGTGTGACCTTGAAGGCCTCCTGTGTGAACACTGCAGATACATGCAGTGTACTGGGCTTTGAGGGCATCACCTCAGGGCGCTGTTACTGGGAGGTGGAGATCAGGGATGGAGACCAAAGCGAGTGGGCCCTGGGGGTCTGTGGGGAAGGTGTAAACAGGAAAGGCTTGTACATAGAGTCCCCACATAAGGGGTTCTGGACTGTGGGGAGATTTGAAAGAGGATATTGTGCCTGTACTGTACCTCAGACTCTGCTATCCCTCATGCAGGCTCCCCACCCCAGGCTTAGGGTAGGGGTGTTCCTGGACCACCAGGAGGGGGACATCTCCTTCTACAACATGACTGATGGCTCCCACATTTTCTCCTTCCCTCAGGCTTCCTTCTCTGGGACTCTCTTTCCATACTTCATGATTAGGTATGGAGACGTGTCCATGACCATCTGCTCCAAGGTGGGAGGGTCTGAGGGGCTCCCTGTTGCCCTTAGCAATCCTTCTCTGGAGGAGCCTGTGAGCCTCCCAGGGGCGGGGTTCAGCTCAGGCTCTGGTGCTGATGGTCTCCCCGGGGCCGAGTCTCCATTGCTCCCCTGAAAGCCAGAGCCTGTGTCCCCTTAGGACCTGTCACTGTCCTGGACCCTCGCTGTGGCTCTTCCCCTTGCGACAGAGGCCTCTGAGGTGCAGCCTGGATGGCTGGGGGGTCTCGTCCCCCTGCTCTGGAGACAGACTCCTGGGCCTGTGGTTATAACAAATGTCAGTTCATGCCATGGACTCAGGTTTGGGAAGCTAGACGTGGACTGTTTCTGAATTAGTTTTGATTAGGCTGTGGTTTGCCATGGGAAGTCAATTTTCTGCTGGTAATAAATTTTTTTTTAATGCTTTTTAGAAGAAAAGTATTTTTATTTATTTATTTGGCTGCACCAGGTCTTGGTTGTGGCATGTGACCTCTTAGTTGCGGCATGTAGGATCTAGTCCCTGACCAAGGATGGAACCCAGACCCCTTGCATGGGGAACACAGAGTCTTAGCTACTGGACCACCAGGGAAGTCCCTTTTATGGTGTTTATACACCATTTGGTTATTAAAGGGCACAAGAGCTGAATCACTCTGCAGAATAAAAGGGGGTTATTTTATTGAATCAGTGCAGAGGAACCCAGAACCGAAGGTGGGTCTCCAGTTGTATTTATGAGGATCCAGAGTCTGACCAGAAGCATTGGCTATCCAGAATCTTGCAGGGAAATGGATGGCTGATGAATTTTAGAGGAGTTAGCATTCTACTTTATATACTTCCTATTCTGGAGTGGATGCAACTCACCTATTTTTATCAACCTCAGTAGATTTCTGTGAAAGAAGGAGAAGGATCTGGGTTTTGCTGTAGTGTCTACATCAGGAGGAAAGAAAAGAACTGCTACCAGGATTAAGGTGTGAGTGAAGACAAGAGTTTTCAGAGGTAGGTGCATTGCAGAGAGCTCTGACCGTGAGCTCGATTCTAGTAATCAGTGTATTGCCTCTTAGTACCTCCAAGTCCTATGGTAAAGAGCAGAAAAGGAAGCAGGACTCTGAGGGACCCAGACCTTTGGAGATTTGCTCAAGCTCCTTAAATTTCACAGGTGCTTGGGGAGTAAGCCCGAGGGCTGTGGTTCTGCTTCACTGAAGATGTAGAATGGCTGCTGTAGGTCCTAGTTGGATAGGCACTACGCAATTTCTGATTGTTTGTGTGTGTTTGTGTGTGTGTGCACAAACTACTTTATTCAACTCATTTAAAGGGGAAACAGTAGCTGTTACAACCTGTTCACAGAAGAATTCAAAGTACTACATATTGATAGATTAAAGCATGCTTAAATTTATTTACAAATAGATGCAAAACTGGTCAATATTTAAGAAGGTATAACTGGACTCCATTGAATGCAATTTGGAATTCTATGGAATTGTTCTGATAGTTTCTAAAATGCTTATTTTTAAAGAAACCATCTTTTATTACCCACTCCTCTATCATTCTTGAAATCTTTTCCTTGTATTGCAAAAAATATGTAATTATTTAAAATCTGGAAACTATTCTTTAAAATATTATTAAAAAAATCCTATAATTAGACAAATGTAAGGTGTCATGTTGGAGTAGGAAATTGCAACCCACTCCAGTATTCTTGCCTGGGAAATCCCTTGGTCAGAGAAGCCTGGAGGGCTACAGTCCACAGGGTCTCAGAGATCAGACACGACTGAGTGGCTGAGCACAGCACAGCACGGTATAGGACATGAACCACTTTCCCCCCCAACTCAGCATATTTATTTTTCACTGCCTTTTCTGGTGAGACAATAATTAAGCTATCCTTCAAAATGCTCTTTGAACCAGCTTTATAATTGTAGCAGTTCTGTAACGGATTAATTTTCTGAATAAATTCTTTGACTTCTCTACTTGTCTGAGAGGCATGTATATGACTTTATGAAAATTATGTATTTTTATAATTTAAAAATTAATGAACAATTTTATGTTAAATATAAGCAAAACCCTTTTAATACAGATAATCTTAAGGCTAAGTACATTGCAAAAATCCAATGTTAGTGAATAAAAATAGGAAACTGAAATAACAGGTATAATATACCTAAATATTCTTCCCCCACAGATTGGAAGAGAAGCCTGAAAAGACACACAGACTTTTCTAGATGCCCCAGAGAAGGCTGGGGTTTGGATCTTTATTCTAAGTTGAAAGCTTCTTGTATTCATGGATCCCTTTCTCATTATTTATTTACTGGCTGTGCTGGGACTTCCTTTTTGTGTGAGGGCTTTCTCTAGTTGCAACAAGTAGGGGCTACTCTTTAGTTGCGGTGCCCGGGCTTCTCACTGTGGTGGCGTCTCTTATTGTGGAGCACGGCCTCTGGGGAGCACGGGCTTTAGAAGGGGCAGCATGTGGTCTCAGTAGCTGCGGCTCCCGGGCTCTAGAGCGCAGGCTCAGTAGTTGTAGAGCACGGGCTTAGTTGCTCTGGGGCATGTGGGATCTTCCTGGATCAGGGATCAAAGCCATGTCGCCTTTGTCAATTCAGTTCAGTTCAGTCACTCAGTCGTGTCTGACTCTTTGCGACCTCATGGACTGCAACACGCCAGGCTTTCCTGTCCATCACCAACTCCCAGAGTTTACTCAAACTCATGTCCACTGAGTTGGTGATGCCAGCTCATCCTCTGTCGTCCCCTTCTCCTCCCACCTTCAGTCTTTCCCAGCATCAGGGTCTTTTCCAACGAGTCAGTTCTTCGCATCAAGTGGCCAAAGTATTGGAGTTTCAGCTTTAGCTTCAGTCCTTCCAATGAATATTCAGGACTGATTTCCTTAGGATGGACTGGTTGGATCTCCTTTCACCTTTGTAGCCTTGGTAGGAAGGTGGATTCTTTACCACTGAACCACCAGGGAAGCCCTTGATTCTTTTCAAGTGCTGAGGTGATTTTTAAAGTTTAAAGATGCGTTTTTTGGTTTATCATACATCTGTGTATAATAGTATATGTTTTACTGTACATTTTACATGTTTAAGTTTACCTTATGCACAAGTATGGGGCAGTACTTTATGAGCAACGTAACCAACTTTCAAGGGTTATTTTTTCCATATGCAAGACTTGCCTGCCCAAGAATCAACTTTCTTGTGTAAGATGGGACTCCACTCCCTTGACAATTCCATGGAGAAACAGATTTATTTTTCTGGTTTATCTTCCCTGAACTCTATTTCTGCTTCACTGCTACATATCCAGTTGAAACTCAGGCTCTCTCTGCAGTCTCAATGGAGTATCTTCACTGTTTGGCTCCATAGAATCCTGTTCCTTACCTTTGACACAGTTATACCAATTTGCAGTCGGTCCTGATAATTTTGAGTGATGTTCATTTCCAGAATGTAAGTTTCATGGAGGAGGGCAGGTTCTCCCAAAGACTGGGGATTCTCTGATGTCACGTTGTTGTTCAGTCATCCAGTTGTGTCCGACTCTTTGCGATCCCATGGACGGCAGCACGCCAGGCCTTCCTGTCCCTCACCAGCTCCTGAAGTTTGCTCAAGTTCATGTCCATTGCATCGGTGATGCCATCTAGCCTTCTCATCCTCTGACACCCTCTTCTCCTTCTGACCTCAATCTTTCCTAGCATCAGGAACTTTCCCAATGAGTCCGCTGTTTACATCAGATAACCAAAATACTGGAGCTTTGGCTTCAGCATTAGTCCTTCCAGTGAGTATTCAGGGTTGATTTCCTTTAAGATTGAGTGGTTTGATCTCCTTGCTGTCCAAAGGACTCTCAGGAGTCTTCTCCAGCAGCACAGTTTGAAGGCATCAGTTCTTTGGCACTCTGCCTTCTTTATGGTCCAGCTCTCATAGTCGTATGTGACCACTGAGAAGACCATAGCCTTGACTATATGGACCTTTGCCGGCAGAGTAGTATCTCTGGTTTTCAACACACCGTCTAGGTTTGTCATTGCTTTCCTGCTGAGAAGCAATCGTCTTCCAGTTTCATGGCTGCAGTCACCATTTGCAATGATTTTAGAGCCCAAGAAGAGGAAATGTATCACTACTTCCACCTTATCTTCTTCTGTTTGCCATGAAGTAATGGGACCAGATCTTAGTTTTTAAAAATACTGTTTAAAGCTAGCTCTTTCACTCTCCTCCTTCTGCTGTCATACAGAGGCTCAAAATAAATGTTTATTAAATGAATATATTTGTCATACAAAGACAAACATCATATGGCATTGCTTATATATGGAATGTGAAAAAATGGTAGAAATGAACTGATTTACAAAGGAGAAATACAGTGACAGACGTAGAAAACAAACTTATGATTACCTGTGGAGAAAGTGATGGGGGAGGGATAAATTGGGAAATTGAGATTGACATATGTACACACACTTATGTATAAAATAGATAACTAATAAGGACCTACTGTGTAGCATAGAGAAATCTACTCAGTATTCTGTAATGACCTATATGTGAAAAAAATCTAACAAAGAGAGGATATATGTATACGTATAAACAGGTACTCTAGCCACTATGGAGAACAGTGTGGAGATTCCTGAAAAAACTGGAAATAGAACTGCCTTATGATCCAGCAATCCCACTGCTGGGCATATACACTGAGGAAACCAGAAGGGAAAGAGACACGTGTACTCCAACGTTCATCGCAGCACTGTTTATAATAGCCAGGACATGGAAGCAACCTAGATGTCCATCAGCAGATGAATGGATAAGAAAGCTGTGGTACATATACACAATGGAGTATTACTCAGCCGTTAAAAAGAATACATTTGAATCAGTTCTAATGAGGTGGATGAAACTGGAGCCTATTATACAGAGTGAAGTAAGGCAGAAAGAAAAACACCAATACAGTATACTAATGCATATATATGGAATTTAGAAAGATGGTAACAATAACCCTGTATATGAGACACCAAAAGAGACACTAATGTATAGAACAGTCTTTTGGACTCGTGGGAGAGGGAGAGGGTGGGATGATTTGGGAGAATGGCATTGAAACATGTATAATATCATATATGAAACGAGTCACCAGTCCAGGTTCGATGCACGATACTGGATGCTTGGGGCTCGTGCAATGGGATGACTCAGAGGGATGGTACCCAGAGGGAGGGAGGAGGGAGGAGGGCTCAGGATGGAGAACATGTGTATAACTGTGGTGGATTCATTTTGATATATGGCAAAACCAATACAATATTGTAAAGTTAAAAAAAAAATAGGTACTCTTTGTTGCACTGTGGAAACTAATGCAACATTGTAAATCAACCTTACTCCAATAAAAATTAAAACATGAATTATTAAAAAAATTTAAAAAGTGTTGAAACAATGAACAAACAGAACAAATGCAATGTTCTCAAATTGTAGTAAAATGACAAGTGAATATAACTAACCCCATAAAAATCAAGGCAACAAAGATTTGAGCTAAAATACTGAACTTTAAAAAATAAAGAATTTGTTTGTATATTGAATGTATATGTTTTCTTTTTTGTATTGATGCTGAGTTCAGGTTAAATCTGTGGCCCATTTCTAAGAAGTGTAATTATAATATACTCTCACAGGACTTTATCTTACATTTCCATCCTTGTTTTTTTTAATCGACTCCTTCTACTTATTTGAGTTTGTATCATTGTTCTGAAATCATTTGTATGAGTTGCTCTAAATCTTTACTTAGAATAAGGCAGTTTATAAATAAATACATAACAACTACACTTGAGTGAAATATTTAACTGAGTCATTGGACTTCCCTGATCACTACTTCCTCCGTGTCACTTTCTCCTTTTTGGCTCCTGCAATGCAAGCCCTTCCACTCATCTGTCCCAGTGTCTCTTCTTGGCCCTGGAGGGTCTCTTTGTACCAGCGTTAACACCGTTCCAGTTTCCCAGGATTCTCTCCTCATCTCCCTCTTGATGCTCTATCTGGGAGGTCCTGTTCACACCCCTGAAGTTGGCCCTTCCTCACCTGCTCACGACTTCCTCATCTGCATCTCCTGCTCAGTCCCTTTCTTGAGACACAGAACTGCATTTTCCTCTACCTTCTACCATGTGACTCAAGAGATGGTTTTTGTTTTTTATTAAGAGGAGAGGATAAGCTAAGCCATTTAATTAGTAAACATTTCCAGATTTTGTGTAGATTTGAGAATCACCTCTTTGTATAACAATGCAATTCAATGCAAAGTTGTTGAAAATGTCACAGATTCCTCTCATTTTTGTTTGCAGAAGGTTGTTTTCCTCTCTGAATTCTCTCGATGAATGTGCCCAAGATAGAAATCTGAGACTCTTCCTCATGCTTCCTCTTAATTATCACTTTGAGTGTCATCTCTGTCATCTCTCTCTTTCCAAATGTCACATACCTCCTCCCCAGAAGTTTCTGTTTTTGTTTTAGTTGAGAGGCAGAAAGAAGGAGACACAGGGGAGCAAAAGATAATACACAAATGGAATAAAGGCCACTGATGTCCAGTGTGCAGTGTGATGAATTTTTTCGTATGCACATAGCTGAGTAACCACGCCCAGATCATATCGGATAGCTCCCTGGTGTCCCTCTCTAAGTGTCCCCTCAAGCTTCCAGGACCTCCTTATCTGACTTCTGCCAGCACAGACGCATTTTGCCTGTGCTTTAACTTCATATATGAGGAATCCTGTAGCCTGCAGTCTTTTGTGTGTGGTTTCCTGTGTCCACGTCCATTTTTCTAACACTCCTTGTCTGCCTCTCCCTCCCTCCGTGTCCTCCTGCGGGGAAGCCGTGTTTTCAGTCCACAGCGCTGGCCACAAGGGGGCAGCAGAACCCGGTGGAACCTGGGCTGATCCAGCAGGGCAGCCCTTCTCTTGGCCCCCAGGTTTCTCCTTATCTCCGTAGCACCTCGTTTCTGGGCTGCCTCTCAAGCGGCTGCTGCAGGTTGATCCTGCTGTCTCCCTCTTTGATACCTGGTGCTTTAGAGAGGATTTCTGGAGTGGAAGATTGGAGCTTGGTCTCCAGTTCTGGAGCATGCACTCCTTTTAGTAATGTATTTTCAACAAGCAGCTATCAAGTGTGTGGAAATGTTGTACAGATTCTAAAAACAAACACAAATAGCACATTAAAAAAGAGTAAGATGAAAGGTATTCTAACATTTCTTCTGCCTCCCCTCCTGCCCCCAGATCCCTGGAGCATCTCTGGAGCTGGTTCGCCCCTACCTGGTGGCCCCTGTTTAGGGCTCAGCTGAGCTTTAGTGAGGCCTGGAGCCTGTGGGCTTGACACACATAACTCTGGGCAGGTCCCTTCATGTTGTTGAACCTCTGTCTCTCAGCTGTAAAATGAAGAAAGACTTTCCTCTGAGGATTATAATAAAGTATGTGATATTCAGAGTAAAATGGCACTGGGCAAACAGTGTGCCCGAGTGTTTGGTGACATCATGCGAGAGCAGGGCCTGGCCTCAGGGCTTTAGCCCACAACTCAGCCTGTGGAGACAAGTCTCCTGACATGAAGGAACAGGGTGGGCATCCTAGGGACTGTTAGAACTGTTGCAGAAGGGGGATCCCTTCCAGGGCCCGAAAATGGGCTCTTGTCTAACACTGGGAAATGAATTTTCTGAGGAAACACACATGCTGACAAAGCAGAAGATTTTATTGGAAAAGGGCGCCCTGGCAGAGAGCAGTAGGGTAAGAGAACCCAGGAGAACTGCTCTGCCACGGGCTCGCAGTCTCGGGTTTTATGGTGATGGGATTAGTTTCCTGGTTGTCTTTGGCCAATCATCCTGATTCAGAGTCCTTCCTGGTGGCGCACACATTGCTCAGCCAGCGAGAAGGATTCTGGGAGGTAGTTGAACACGTGTGTCAACTTTTGACCTTTCCTGAACTCTTCCGGTTGGTGGTGGGTTATTAATTCCATGTTCCTTACCAGGACCTCCTGTCGTAAAACAATTCATGCAAATGGTTACTAGTGTGCCTGGGCAGAGTGGGCGGTTTTCAGTCATTGTTCCTCCCCAGATAGAGCCAGCCTCTCCTGCCTTTCCTGCCCCAGACCTCTCTTCTCTGATTCTCTTTGGGACGGAGGCCAAAGTGTCAGACCTTCAAGTGGTTCTCGGACGTTGGTACTCAAATCCCTCTGAGCAGGACTTGCCTGACTAACCCTTGGCCATGGGTGGGCCTGATCTATGGGATTGGGAGAGTGAGGAAATACTTCCCAGGTCACTGAGTGAGTGTATACTCAGGTCCTGTACTCAGGGCACGTACACAGGTCACTGCCTTGTGGGCAGTACAAAGGCTCACACTGTAAATCGTACACTGACATCTCAGTGACTGGGGACATGCATGAGACAATCTGGGCAGACGTGTCTGTTCTGGAGTCTGGTCCTGCATGTGCCAGGGTAAATGCAGGGGGATCCCACCCCTTCCTCTTTGTCCTTTTCTTCTCTCCCTTTCTCCTTCCCTCCCTCCCTCTTTCCTTCCTTTCCCCCTGCTCTTTCCTTTCCTACACCCTCTTTCTGTCTGCCTTCTTTCCCTTTAGAACCTTACTGTTGAACCTGAATCTGGCCCGCGTACCCTGACACCATATAAATTTTGGAAACAGAGTGTTGGGTGAAGTAGAAAATAGTCGCTTTATTGTTTTGTCAGGCAAAGGCGGCCGCAGTGGACTAAAGCCCTCAAAACTGTGTGATCCTCCCTGAAGAGGGCAGTGAGGAGTTCTATAGTAATATTTTCAAAAAAAGCATGATCAGCTCGTGGACATTCTTCTGATGCGTTGGTGGTGAGGTGAGTGGGAGTTAGCATCACCAACCTTCTGGTTCCAACTGATCTGGGGTCTCTGTGCTTGTGATCGGCATTCCATCCTTGTTAAACATTAACATCTCCCCCTGCTGAGGGTTTCAGTATCTCTGAAATAACTCAAAGATATTTTTGTGTGTTTCCTTTGATGGGGAATCAGACCCTGCCTCAAGCCTGCACTACTGTATCTCTTGACTGTTCCTCTCTTATCTCACATCCCCTCTCTTCCTTAATTAACAACCACTTGAACCTGCCTGTTGGACTCAGGAAAGGTCTTGGAGGTTGACTGAATCCTATTTTCTGTAATCAGAGAAATTTGGGGCACAGAAAGGCTTTTGTGCCCAGGAGTCCCACGGAGTCCCGCTTGGTATCATAATCTTTTATTGGTGAAATAAAACATATTATATTCTCTGTAAACCTGTGTGACTCCCCAGTCTCCCTCCTTTACCTTTTGTTATCGCAAAGAGTCGGGCACAACTTGGGGACTGAACAACAACAACAACAATCTCAGGGCTTGGGTGGGAGCAATGCCTTTTCATGTTCCTGGAAGGAATCTCAGACTTCGGAATCAGAGTGGATTGTCTACTCAGAGGATCGTGGAGTCAGTGGCATGGGCCAGGTGGACTCTGCAGCTGAGCTCTGGGTGGGCTGGGCAGCACACACTCTCGGGAAGGACTGAGTGACCTAAGGGTGTCCTGAGCTGCCTTTGCTGGATATTCCAGTTTTGGAGATGACAGCCTGTGGTGGGAGGGCCTCTCCTTCCTCAGCAGAAGGACAGAAGTGCAGGTTCAGAGGAAGGTCATGGCTCCCAGTGTTTCCTTGGGCTCCGCCAAGCAAGCTTCCACGGTAGACCTTGCCCACCAGCCAGGATATCATGGTCAGAGAACAAAAGAAACCTTTTAAGACCGAAATAAAATCATTGCCTCTGGAGTGTGTGTGTATGTGTCTTTCTAAAAATAGCTATCAAAGGAATTGTTTAAACTTTGCCTACAGTATAAATTAATCTAGTGAACTATTCAACTTAACAACGTGAAGGACAATAAGGTTTCCAGATTGTATATTATTTAAAATAGGAGTTTAATTCTTTTCATCTACTGTAACATTTTAAAAATCACAATTCATTTTATATCACTATGGCTTTATGGATTAAAAGTTTTTCTGAAACTGTTTTGAAAGCTCCTGAAGCAAATTAAAGATAAGGGATACTATGACTGTTAAATATTAACCCTGTTAGCATTAGGATAATTTATATTTGGAGAAGGAAAAATCTTTTGTGGCGAGTGAGCAAGAAGCAGCTGGCACACGACCCTGATGCCTGGGGTGGCGGGGAAGTCGGTGAAGTTGGCTGTTTTTGTCCACCTTGCCAGTGTGTTCAAGTGTTCTTCCAGAAAAATCTTTTGTGTACTTTGTCATTCCCGCCCCTTTCCTTTCAGTATGGACTCAAAGGGCTGGCATTCAGGGTGAGATAAGCTTTCTGGTCAGAACATCTTGGGGCATGTCTGAGTCCAAGGTCCCCGCTTGTTCCTGCTTCCTGTGGAGTTGTATGGAGCTGGGGGTGGGCTGGGCTGGGTTTGAGGGCTAGGGTCGGATTGATTGCCATGCTCTCCTTCAGGGGATCTAAACATCCCGACCCCCACCTTGCAGGCAGACTCTTTATTGTCTGAGTTACCAGGGAAGCCCTGAGGGAACATTAGTGGTGGTTGAACCTGGTGTTGCCAGTCCATGGCTGTAACTAGTGAAGTCTTTATGTCTGGGGTAGACAGGAAGGCTGGAGAAGGCAATGGCAACTCAGTCCAGTACTCTTGCCTGGAAAATCCCATGCATGGAGGAGCCTGGTAGGCTGCAGTCCATGGGGTTGTGAAGAGTCAGACACGACTGAGTGACTTCACTTTCACTTTTCACTTTTACACATTGGAGAAGGAAATGGCAATCCACTCTAGCGTTCTTGCCTGGAGAATCCCAGGGATGGCAGAGCCTGGTGGGCTCCCTTCTATGGGGTCGCACAGAGTCGGACACTGAAGTGACTTAGCAGCAGCGGCAGCAGACAGGAAAGCAGAGATGGGCAGATAGATGGTGGAGCTGTCCACCATCTGGAAGGGGCCTCCTTCCAGAGGCTGACTCTATTAGTTCAGAGTTAGCAGTCTTCCTGTTTCTCTGTGGACTAGAGTGTTCTGTGAAATTGGACAAGGTTGAGTAGCCCATGTGCTGCTGAAGAGACTCCTACCAGTCAGCTCAACCAATGTTTTTGGAGTGTTTCCTACATGCTGGGAAAGAGTGCCTCCTCTCCTGGATTCCCTTGACATTCCTCAGGTGAACACAGGTCAGGGCTGTGGAGGAGACAGGGTGCCACCCAAACCCCAAAAGGCTTGTGTATGGATCTCATAATGGGGGTCAGGAGGTCAGCAAAGCGTGCCTTGAGCAAGGTCATTTGAGATGAGAGCTGTACAGTGGACCGTGAGGAATGTGGGGGAGGAGCAGGATCCCCCACCAGTGCTGGTGAGACCAGTAAGGGGGCAGCTGGGAGAAGCACGGGATGAGGTCAGACAGGAAGTTGGAGGCCTCGGAGCCACAGAGGTGAGATTGAAGCAGAGGGGTCCCTTGAAGGGTGAGGCATAAAGTTGACATAAACTGACCTGCGAGCATCATGACATTGGAAAGAAAATGACCTGGAGGGAGTGAGGCTGGAGATGGGGTGGGAGACCAATGAAGAAAACTCTGTCAGCAGAGAAATGAGAGTATGTGATGGCTGTTAGCATGAATTTGTGAAAATCTTGAATGTATTGGAAGCACATTTCATGGGAGAGTGGGATGTGAAAGATGCCCTTCAAGTTTCTGGCAGAGAAAACTGAGTGAACACAGGTGTCCTGTACTAGATAAGGAAAATTCAGGAAGGGGTGAGCTGGAGAGGAAGAGCCAGTCATGTTGGTTTTTTTTTTTTTTGGAGACCAGAGAATTAGGCCTTTCCTGGTGTTCACTGGGTCTGGCAGAAAGGGGGTCTGAATGGCTGTGCCCAGGCCATGGGTGATACACAGTCTTCACAAGCCTTAGGGCACTGTCCATTCAGCCAAGGTTCTGGAGTTTTCCTGGAAACACCTGAAGCCTGGGGGTTAGCCCCTGGGGGCCAGGTTGTGGGAGTTCCTGGGTCATCTGCTGGGGAAGAAAAGGAAGCAGCCACGCTGGGGTCTGTGCCCTGTGCACTTTACTAGCCGACATGAAATCAGGCGGGGGCTAGGTGCTGGTCTGTGCAGACTGTGTGCTGCACACAGTCCCCACTTCCGAGGTTAGAAGGCTGCCAGCCTGGAGTATGTCTTCCCAGGTGATGAAGTAGTAAAGAATCTGCCTGCCAATGCAGGAGACCCAAGTGATGTGCGTTTGATTGCACAGTTGGGAAGATCTCCTGGTGTAGGAAATGGCAACCCATTCCAGTATTCTTGCCTGGAAAATTCCATGGACAGAGGAGCCTGACAGGCTACAGTCTGTATGATCACAAAGAGTGAGACACAGCCGAGTGACTGAGCACACACGCACAGCCTGGAGTGGAGCGCTTGTCGAGAACAGTCATCGAGTGTGTGTCTGTGTCCCCCTCAGGGTGGTTTCAGCTTTACTTGAATCCACTCTCTTGTTGCTGCTCCGATCAGGCTGTTTCCTTCTTGATAACCGGGTGACTGTCCAGAGGGCAGGGCAGAGTCTGCCGGGACTGCTTTTTCCAGGTTTCACTTTCCAATGGTGAAGGAACCAGAGAAGGGCGGACTGAGCTGTCCGGGATCGTTCCCGAGGGTCCCACGGTCCAGTCTCTGCAGACACCCCTGGGCCGGGCTCTGCTGCTTCTTCACAGTCCTGAGACCACCTGCCCCCAGACATGAGGAACTCAGACTTGGATCTGGATCAGGATTGGGGCTCTGAGTGACTGACTTCAGGTGTGAATTCTGAGGGCAGATTTGGGGTCTGCCAGGGTCCCTGAACCTTCTCATGCTGCTGAGTTTAGAGACGCTCCTGAAGTCCCAGCCTTTCAGAGCAGGTAAGTGGGTTTTGAAGACACTTGTGGGTGAGAAGAGCAAGCAGGGAGCAGCAGGGTTGAGGAGGAGGCTGAGCAGGTGGCGGGGTGGGGGCAGGGTTGGTGGTGCTGGATGGTGGAGTGGCTCTAGGGAGACCCCGGACCACCACAGTGAGGGGGGTACCTTCACTCATTTGTTTCAGTGTTATTGCTGTAGCACTTACTAGTAATAGGCTGTATTTTAATTCCATGTAGTGACTACAAATATAAATTCATGTGATTCTCATGAAAACCTTGAGACAGAAATGCCGTTAATATCCTCATTTTGCAGATGAAGAATAACCCGAAGATGGTTGAGAAACTTGGCAGACAGGGGCCCAGTCTTGGGGGGAGGACTCAGCGCTTAGCCCCTAGGATCTGTCCTTCCCAGGACCCTAAGCTGCCTCCTCCCCCACCTCAAATATTTAATGTTTTGGGGTCTTTTCTCTGACGAGGACTCATTTTTTCACTTTGGCTGCTCTGTTTCCACTGGGATCTCCAACCCCAATGCAGAAATCTTCTTTAAATTCAGTGGGGATGAGGATTAAGCTGTCTGTGGGGACTGACTGGGCACCTGGGTGTCGGCCTTGTCCTTGGTCCCTGCAGGAAAGGGCTGGGTGGGGTTGAAGTGCAGGTGAACTAACCCAGCAGCAAAGGCTGCACACAGTGCCTCTGAAGGACCCACAGTCCCCTTGAGGAGGACGGTTTTGGGGCCCCAAGTGGGAGCTGGCTTTTACTTCACAGCGTGGAGCTGAACCTGGGTCTCTGTCCCTAACTGGTGGACAGGCATCGCTGGTGGTTGTGAATAAGAGGAGATGCAGGATGGTCCTAGCTTGGGGCGCCTGGTGCTGGGAAAGGAAGCACCTGGTGTTCTGGGCAGAGTGGGCTGGGCTGCAGGTGCCATTGGGGTGGGAAGGAAAGGGGGGCATTTTCCCCAAGCAAATGTTGTGGTTGTTTAGCCCCACAGAGGCTCCCACAGGGCTGGGATGAGCCCAGGCTCAGTGCTTTCTGGGTGTCAGAGTTGTGGGGAGCCTAACACCTCATCAGCATGGGGATCCAGGGTGGGGCTCTGCTCCTGCAGGACTGTTTCTGGCCCTGAGCCCTCCTCCCCACCGGGGTCCCTGAGCTCTGGGCCAGCCCTGAGTCTGCCTTCTGCCCTGTGTCTTCCCAGCTCTGAGGAGATGGAGGACTTCTTCCATGGCTCTGTGCTCTGCCACATCATCTCTCTGCTCCTCTTTACCCAGCTGCCTACTGGGGGTTTCGCACGTGAGTATACCCCACCACTCTTCCTGTGTGGATTCCTGGGAGTTGGGCTGGTTCTGTCCATTAGGAGTGGGCTGCTGTTGGAAAAGCCTCTTCTCTAGAAAAATTCTGATGGTCCCTAAACCAGTAATTGTCATTCAATTTTTGAGAGTCTTTAAGCCTGGTAGCTCAGATGGTAAAGTGTCTGCTTATAATACGGGAGACCTGGGTTCGATCCCTGGGTTGGGAAGATCCTCTGGAGAAGGAAATGGCAACTCACTCCATTACTCTTGCCTGGGAAAATCCCATGGTTGGTGGAGTATGATAGGCTACAGTCCATGGGGTCACAAAGAGTTGGACACGACTGAGTGACTTCACTAAGCCTAAATATAAAGACTATAAGCCTTATAAGTCTTTAGGCCTCAAGGTATATCAAAATGCCTTGATAGTTATCCAATGAGGTGTTTATGATGTTTTAAAAATTCAACTATGGCATATGTGACAGTATCTTTCACCTCATTTTTTTTGTGTAGTATCTTTATTTTACTTAACACATTCATTCATTATTTCTTTCCATTTCTCATATATTTACAGAGTATTGAACATGTGGTAGGTGCTTTTTATGAACAAACCAGACAGATTCGTGTCTTTGTAAAATCTTACAACGTAGCAGGGAGCCATGAACAATAAATGCTTGAAAGCAGTATAATGAATAGTTTTTTATACGCAATGAGAGGAGAAGCAGTGAAGCAGCATGGGGTAGAGGGCAGTCAGGCATGTGGAGGTGGAAAGTGGGCAGCAGTGTTCAGTGAGGTGTTTGTTCAGTGAGACAGTGAGATAAGAATAAAACCTGGAGAGGGTGAGCCTGTGAGGGTTCCAGTGGAAGCATGGCTTCTGCAAGACAGAACAGCCAGTGCAAAGCTGCCTGTGGGCCTGGATTGTTCAAGGGACTGTGGAGGCAAGTCTTGGCTAGAGCAAAGTGAAGGAGAGGGTGAGAAATAGGAGCTTGGGTCCAGAAGCCCTGGGTGTCATCCCCATTGGGCCTTTGGTCCACTGAACGGACTGAAGAGAGTCGGCAAAGCTTTGTGTAGTGTAGGGACATGGTTTACAGATGGAAAGAGCTGCAGACTTGGGAGTGAGGAGAGGAGACTCAGGGAGGCCAGTGTACTGTTGTCCTCCAGGTGAGAAGCCATGGTGACTCAGATAAACTCTCAGCAGCTCAGGAGCTGAGGAGTCATTCTCTGTAGATCCAGCAGGGCCATCCTTCACAAGGGCCAGGTCATGGCTCATCCTCCAGGCCTCAGAAGGCCAAGGGCTCTGAGAAGATGTCAGTGGGGTAAATATGGGCACTTGTGGGTGAAAAAAGTGAAGGTAGGCTTTTAATGGAAACAGTATTTGTGTCTAGTTTTTAGCGCACATTTGAGCTGGGGAGAAAGTCATGAACACGGATAAATTTAGCTCTGGAATAGAATAGTGTGGCTATACTAGGATGTGACTGAATAATCAAGGAGTTTTGACTTTGACCACAGGTATTCTCTTTGATCAGGGTTCAGTTCTGCCCAAGATGGGCAGGATAGAGCTGTGTTTCTCAAAGTGAGGCCCCTGGAACATCAGTATCAGCATCTTGGGGAATTGTTTAGAAATGCACTTCCTTGGGTGCAACTCAGACCTTATTGAATCTCTGGGGGTGTTGGCCCAACACTGGTTTTATAAGCTCTCTTGCTGATTTTGCTGCGTGCTGAAGGTGGAAACCACTGAGCTAGAATTTTCCATGGAAGGGTGTGAAGACAGCAATACAGATGGATGAGGGACTCTCTTTGACATCTTTTCTGGGTCACAAAATTATCATCAGTCTAACTCAAATTCAGAATCATCACAGCTCAACCTATCAGGTCAGGGTTCATCCCACCCAACCCCTGTCCCCAGCCTGCCGGGGGCTTTCCATCACACTGAGCATGTGTTCTGCGCTGCTTCTATGTCTGCTCCTCTCTCACTCTTGTGTCTGTGTCCACAGAGGAGTTCACCGTGATTGCTCCCCCGGACCCCATTGTGGCAGTGCTTGGTGGGGAAGTCCTGCTACCCTGCCGTGTATCTCCAGCCATGAGTGCCGAAGACATGGAGCTGAGGTGGTTCCGCTCCAAGTTTTCAGAAGCCGTGTTCATCTATCAAGACCGACTCGAGCAGAAAGAGGAGCAGATGGCTCCTTACGCAGGGCGGACCTCACTGGTGAGGGACCTCCTCATCCAGGGAGAAGCTGCTGTGCGTATCCAGAATGTCAGTGTTTCAGACAATGGGCTGTACACCTGCTTCTTCAGAAAGGGAGGCTTCTATGAAGAGGCCAGTTTGGAGCTGAAGGTGGCAGGTTGGTGACTTGATATTTTTGATCCTGGAGTATTGGAGTTGGGAGGAACTTCAGGGATAATGGCAATCAATCCCTCATTTTATAGATATGGAACAGGAGGCTCATCCACTCATTCCATTATTTGGTACAAACATATTGAAACCCTACTCTATGTCACATCCTGTTCTGGGCACCCGGGATGCATCAATGAACCAAAAAAATGTTCCTGTCCTGTGGAGCTTATATTCTAGAGGCAGTTCATAAATACTTTGATAAATAGGTTATAGAGGAAATTAGGAGGTGGTAAGTATTAATATTTATGATAAAAGGGCAAATATAACAGTGGAAGGGGACCAGGATGAGGTGGGGCAGGTGGGCTTGTGTTATGTAGAGCCTCAGGTTGGGATTTTTTGACAATTTGAGCAGAAGCTCAAAGGAAGTAGGGATTTAGCCACGTAGATATCTGTGGGACCAGAGTTCCCAGCAGAGGAAACACCTGGTGTGAAACCCTGAGGCAGGAGTGTGGCTGGAGGAGGAGTGTGGCTGGAGGAGGAGTGGCTGGAGCAGGAACCCCCCGTGGTTGATAAGATGAGTGGAGGGTTGTAAGAGATGACAATTGAATAAAGATATGTTCTTGGCATGGGGTGCACAGAGAAAGGATTGATTAATGCTCTCTCTGGTGGTCAGGAGAATTTTGCAGGTAATATCCACTGAAAGGGGCACCTAAGTTCACTAGATCAGGCTGCAGAGAGCCCTTGAGGTTGATGGGCTGGAATATGAGAAGTCAGCAGAGAGGAGAAGAAAGGAGAGGAAGAGAGAAGAGAGGAGATAGAGTGTGGTGATTTCAGTTGCTAGCAGTTAACCAGAGTCCTTGGTGCTGCAGTGTGGTCCCTGAGGGGCACAGACAGTGGAAGCTGGGGGGAAGAGGAGAGGAGGCATTTGAGGGGCAAGGTAGATGCTAGATTGTAGAAGACTTTGCATGCTGTGCTATGGATGTTGATGTACCACTGAGGAAATTTTAAACAGAACAGTGCCTGGGACATTTCTTTGGTCAGCTGTGAAGAGGGTGAATGAAACGTGAGCCAGGCTAACGGCATGGATATAGTTACGAGGGTCACAGGGTCACAGGATGACCCCCAGAAGAGGCAATGGGATCACATAGAGGGATGAGGGGATCAGACATCTGTGATGTTTAGAAAGTAGAGCAAGCTGAGTGAGTGGGTTTGGGGACACAGCGTTTGGGGGGAAGAGGAGACTGCAGAAACTCTGAGAGTTTTGCATTGGCTGTTTGTTGTTTAGTGGTAAGAATATTGAAAATTATGTGTGTTGATTGAAGAAAAACACACAACTTAAGAACTGTGAGCTGTGTTTTATTCAGGGTCTTACTGAGGGGCATATAATCCAGGAAATAGCTTCTCAGTAGCTCAGAGAAACTGCTCCAATGAGGTAGGAGGAGAAGCAAGTTTATACAGGATTTTGGCTAGGGAACAAGTGCAGTCAAGCATGCTTAGTATGCTAAGTGGCTTCAGTCGTGTCCGACTCTGTGGCCCCATGAACTTGTAGCCCACCAGACTCCTCTGGCCGTGGGATTCTTCAGGTAAGAATACTAGAGTGGGTTGCCATTTCCTCCTCCAAGAGATCTTCCCAACCCAGGGATCTAACCCGCGTCTCCTGTTGCTCCTGCATTGCAAGTAGATTCTTTACTGCTGAGCCACTGGGGAAGCCCAGAAGTCAAGCGTACACTTCAGTAAATGGTTACTGTTTGCTACAAGGATCAGATATCTCAGTTAACAATATTAGCACTTTTCTAGGAAGATGAGGTCGCACAGAGTTGGACACTACTGAAGTGACTTAGCAGCAGCAGCAGCAGCAACAGCAGGAAGATGCAAGAATCTAGGTTCACTAAATATTTTTTCCTGAGACATCTCTAAGTATCTAAGGGGCCTGTTTTTCCAAAGCACAGAGTGCCTTGCCCTATTTTCACCCTGAATTCCGTTCAGAGTGTACTGTCAGTGAGTGACTAAAAGGTTAATGACTTGGTTCTTGTAGAATTGGATGGTGGGCAAGATTCTTTGCTTTATGTATGTTAGTTATCTGTTGTCAAGATAATGCTGTGTCACATTATCACAAAGATAATGTCACGAAGATCACAGTGGCGTATAACAATAACCATTTATTTAATTCAGGCATGAAGGGAGTACAGCTAGTTTGGGCTGTATTTAACTAATCTTATCTGGGTTTATTCATACCTCTTTGGTCATGTTGGGTATAAAACAAAAACAAAATCTCCCAAACCAGAAATCATCTTCACAGTTAGTGGAGAAAGAACACAGTTTTGTTACTGAATGGGCATTCAACAAGAATGTGATAGACATCACAGGCAATCGACTAAGAGATTATAAAGACAGAAAGATATCTCCCCCCTTTTATAAAGCCAAGCAGATGCAACCCATTATATACTTGTTTTTAAGATGGACAATAACTATTCCTCATGTCGGAGGACTTGATAGCACCATCTGTCACACAGTTCACTCTAAATTTTCCTGGTAATTGAGCTGACCATATATGTTAGCTAATTGGTTTAAGCCAGAGGAAAAACAAATTCTTGTGTTTTTATGACAGGAGGTATTTTTACACCTTGTAGCTTGGTGATGGCTGAAGCTGGGCTCCTACCCTCCAACAGGGAAGGGGAAAATGGGGTGCTGTTTCCCTTGAACTTTATATTTACGGATGGCTCCTAGGTCCAGTGAAAGACATTCCTGGGTCAAAATTTTTATCTAGTTCTCAAAAAGGATTTATATACATTTAAAACTGGGGAGAAAATACATACAATTACAGATTTTCTCAAGTAAATATTCTAAGAAAAACAAGGGAAGGGGAATCTCTGCCCTTATTTTCAACAGGGAGAATGAAGCCTGTTATTTTTAATTCATATTTGTCATTACTGTCAGCTGAGGAGGTCACATAAGAACCTTTGCTGGGTCTGTTCATGTGGGTTTGTTCAACTGGGTATTGATTGATCTAGGAAAGTTTCAGCAGGAAAGGCTGCACTAGAGTAAACATGTCCTCCCCCTGGTGGAGAGCAGCCCAAAGACACAAGGACTTTACGAGCTAGTCACGTGACCTAATCTCTTATTGGCTAGTTGAGTCACAGGACTGGCGCAGAGGCAGAGCGTGGAGGCACCAAAAACTGTGGCAGACAGGGAGCTGGATATAAAGAGGAGTGAAGAGTCGGTAATATTTTTATGCAGAATCCATCACAGATGGAGCCAAATCACATATTCAGTTCTAGAATTATGAGTTGGAAGTATATGTGAGGAATTTGGGTAGAGGGAAACCTGTGGATAAAAGGAAGGGAGGTTCAGGACATAGGGTTGTTCGATGACTTAATTTTGGTGGTGATTTACAAAGATAGGCAGTGGGTGTGGAAGCAGATGCCCTGGGAGAGAGTGTGATGTGAGGAGAGTCAAGGATAAGGGTGGACCTGGGACCACATTCCTCCCCCTGTTTACAAGGCATCAGCCCTTCCAACTGCATAGCTGGGGAGAAGGGACTTAGCTCTCTGAGCCCATGGTTCCCGTGCTTCTTCCTTCTGTTCCCTGAGACAGGGCCACCTCCTTGTTCCCTGTGGGAGCAGGCTGTCCCCAGAGCCCCCAGAATGTCAAGTTCAGGTCACCCCCTGGAGTTGTGCACATGTAGGCACTGCTGGGTCCCTGGGCTCTACATCTTGCCTCCTGCAGGTGTGGGCTCTGCCCCTCAGGTGCGCATCACAGGGCCTGAGGAAGATGGGGTCCGCGTGGTGTGCACGGCCTCGGGGTGGTTCCCGAAGCCCCAGGTGCAGTGGAGAGACCTCAGCGGAGAGAAGTTCCTGGCGTTCTCTGAGGCCCACACCCAGGATACTGAAGGGCTGTTCAGCGTGGAGGCGGCGCTGGTGGTGAGAGATAGCTCTGTGGGGAACGTGACCTGCTCCATCCTCAACCCTGTCCTGGGCCAGGAGAAGGCCATGGCCATTTTCATCCCAGGTCAGAGGTGCTCCTGGCTTCCAGCAGGGCTGGAGGAGGGGGCTGGGTGTTCCAGGCTGGGCTGTCCTGGGCGGGGGCCCTGATGGGGTGTCTGGCTGGGCCGCAGAGCCCTTCTTCCCCCAGGCCTCTCCCTGGAAGGTGGCTTTCTCGGTGAGCCTGACTGTGCTGGTGATCTTGCTCCTTGGGGCTGGATGTTACACCAAGAGACAACATTCCATGAAGATGCAGGTGATGGGAGAAAAGGACACTCTGTGCCAGACTAGCGAGCAGGACCGTCAGACAAAGGAGGAATTGCTGAAGGACGCAGGTAAGGCAGGACAGGGGTCAAGGCTGGTGAATGTGGCAGCTGGTGCTGAGAGGGAGGAACTGACCACAGGGCCTGAGTGCAGGGCTCTGGGGAAATACCAGTCCAGAGCAGGTGACTGGGGAGACCTGGGTGGACAGCTGGAGCTGGGGAGGCTCCAATGGGTCTGCAGTTGGAACGTCTTCTTCAGAGGTTACAAACAGAGAGGTGGTATTTTGTGGATTTTTTTTCTTAGGGAGTGGAGTTCATGCTTTTTTGTTTTCACCCTCTTTCAGCTAAACTTCAGGAAGAACTTGGTAAGTTCTGCTTTTCCTCTTGAGCTTTCTGCATCCCCTTCATAGGAGACGGTCTGGTTCTTAGCTCACCTATTTCCTGTGTGTTGCCTTTCAGAGAGGAGGAAATCCGCTTACCTGGCTGGTGAGTGACTCTCTGGTGTCCTTGGGTTTCCTGTCCTACCTGTGCCAAGGCATCCCTCTCCTCCATTCTGTCTAGGCAAAGAAATGTGGACCTGCTTCCCTGGGAGAGAAGTGGAAGCTTCTAGGAGGCAGAACCCATGCATGGGCTCTCCCAGGTCTGGAATGCTGGTTCCCACCCATTTCTTGGGATCCTGGGTGTAATGATGACCCCAGAGTCTATCATGCATCCTGGGTCTTATTCCAACCCTGACTGACCCACCGTATTAATAGTTTACTATTCTTCTGTGCATCCAGTTTTCAGTCAGTACCCAGAAGCAAAAGTCATGTGCTGTGAGATTTCATTAAAGGAGCTATACAAATGACCAGCTTGATTAAGTTTAGGAGTGTGACCACCTGTCTCCATCCCAAAACACTGTCCAAGGAGTCCATTCCCTCTAGTTTCTCTGGGTGATGATCAAAAAGTTATGGGGCAGAACTGGGGTAACCATGCACAGAAATGCCATGGAATGAGCCGTCGATACCCCTGAATAGTGTTTATTTCTAGAAATATTTCATCTGAGAAAGATTAGCCACTTTTACCCAGAGCTCATCTCACTTCTTAAAATAGTTCCCATGTCAAGCTATTTCGCAAATGTATTTTTTTCCAGGAAAAAAACTGAATATAATAATGCTTTCCTAAAATTATATAATAATTTATATTTTACTCCCTAAAATGTTTTCACACATAGTAGAATTTTTGGCCCTTAGTAGCAGAAGTGAATGTAGATAGAATAAGAATTTTTGAGGGTTTTGAGGCAAGAACAGCTGAGTGACTTGCTAAACATCCCATGCAGCAGTGGGACAGTGGTGGAAGTCAGTATGGAGTGCACGCAGGCCACCTGACCTGTGCTCCAGGGGATTCCCCACCACATCTGCTGTCTGCACGTGGCTGGAGGTCACCTCCTCTCCAGCCTCTCCCCCACTGTAGTTAATCTCACCTGCAGAGCAGAGGGGAGGCAATGGCCAATAGATTCACACTGAGGAGGTTTCTTCTGGCTGAGGTCTCACCAAGTGTGTTCCCTTTCAGCCTGGAGGAAGGCGCAGCTGTATGCAGGTAAGTGGGTGTGAGTTCCTGTGGCCTCCCCTCCCAACCTAGACTCTGCCCCCTTCTCCCTGAGGGGACCCCACAGCAGGGTGGGGTAGTGTCCTTGGTCTTCTTGGCACCTTTGTAGCCTCCACCTGGAGACTGCAGGGACTCCTCGGCACACAGATGTGCCTCCATCCTGCCTGTGCTGTACTGCAGGGCATGGTCAGGGTTAGCAGCACCCTCCCCAAACACCTGGTGCAATGGGGATTTCTTGTGACAGTGAAAGCGGAGGGGTCAGTGCTGAGGAGGGACGGCAGCAGGGAACGACCGTGTGGATCAGGGATCGCTCATCTCTGGAAGATTTCAGAAGTCATGCTTGCCTACTTAAGACTCAGTTCTTCCCAAGGTGGCCCTTGATTCCTGATCCGTCTTGTTTCAAAATGCCTTCCCTTTTTGTCTCTAGTTTTGTTTCTCCTATTTTCTCCTGGTCCTCTGATATGTTGACTCCCTCTCTACCTCCTCATGCTCTGCCTCTGTGTCCGGGCTGGGTTTCATCCTCCAAGCCTCTTGGTTGCTGAGGAATTAGTTGCTGTAGAGCAGGTGTTCTGAATCTGGGGTCCAAAAACTATGGGGTGTTTATGGGCTCCTTGGGTGACGGTCTATGAAAGTTCTTAAATTCTATTCAAAATCTTCTGTATATGTTTGTGTGACAGGGACAAAAATGTAACAACCATGATCTTCCTTTTCAGAGAATTCTGTATTTGCTGATGGGTTCATTCCTGGTTGGGTTTATTAGGGGCCATGGGCCAAGACTGGGAAAGAAGAAATGTAGAGGAGACAAAATCATTTCACAGAGAAATGGTGGGAAGCAAATCAGGGAAGACAAGACCAGAAGGAGGAAGACAGGAGGAGATGAGGAGGAAGTGCCATGTCTGAGACTTGTCTTATAGAGATGGAGTGGCTTGTAGTGGTGGAAGAGAGAGCACAAGTCACAGCCATGGTGGTTTGTTGGGGAGCACACAGAGGGTGTGCAAGTTATTTGGGTGCATAAAATGTGATCAACTCCTTGATATCTCTTTAAGAAATTTCAGTAAAGGCATATTTGTTTTTAAGCCATTTTATTTATTTATTTTTTTCATTATTTACCTTGATTTATTCATCTGTATAAGAAATACAGAATGTTAATACATTAGTATATGATATTCCATATGTATTTTCTCAGTTAAACTTCACAAATACTATTGCAGATATATTCTCTTCTTACATTTTCACATATAGAAAAGAGTGAGGCGCAGGAAGACTAAGAGCAAGTAAAGCCATTTTAAAGTAACCATGTAATTCAGTTTACCTCTGATAATGAGACCATCTCAATCTTCCTGTAGTGGTTAGGGCAGGAGTGTGGTATGGGGCATCCTAATGTAATGTAAGGTTGTTCTGGGAACCCTTTAGCTTTGGGGTGAGTTAAAGATCTGTACCCTGTAAGCCTGTGCAGTATGCCTTTTCCTGATTGGAATGTTGCTGTTTACAGACAGGAATATAGATCGTGAGGGACAGAGAAGGGTAAACCAAGGGTGAAAATGCCTGGGAGCCAGATGCCTGAGGACTTAGGATCCCACCTTAGGGATTCTTACTGATTCACCCTGGGGTTTATGTTAAACATGGGGATCAGATAGTCCTCTTTTACTATCTCTCACTTACATACTAGATTAAAGAGCTTGTGTTTTAATGTATACCTTGTGTAACCTTCTGTTTTGTAAAGATAAACCCCATTAAGCTAGAATCAACATTTTCATATTGACAAGTGTCAAGTGGGAGGTGGTCAAATGTCAGATCTCTTTTTATTCATAAAATTGGAAAAAATTGTATTAATGATTTGCTGTAGCAATTAAGTGAAGAATAGCACCACACTTGATACATGTGGAGTCTCACAAGTAAATGCCAACTCTTTTTTTTTCTCTTCCCTCTTTGTCTTGTTGTTAATCTCTATCACTTGTGGTATAGAAATTTATAGCTAGGGATCAACTAGTGTCTTGGTGAAGAATAAATAAATTAAAGTCCATTTTTTCTTAAAGGGTCACATGAGTTAGGTCACTTTATGTGATCTTATTTCCATCAGGCAAATAAAAGGAATGCCAATTTCTGCATGAACCTGTATTAAGTAGGAATGGTGTAATAAATTTATACCCCAAAATTGCAAAAAAAGAGCATTTACTAATTTCCATAAATGTTCTAATCTTGTTCCCGATTCTCCACCCTGTTGGAGGCAACAGCTTTCTCACTGCAGACATTTCAGCGTCTTATGACATATAGACTTTGCTTTGCTTTGGTTGTTGAGCTTCCTTTCTTTTTCCCAAAAGCGAGTATGGAGGTTAGAAGAAATTATTTGGCCTTGGGTCAGTTGGGAAAGGGGTCCTCATACTCTTCTTTAGTCATATCAGGCCATTGCCCTGGGGAGACCAGTCTGATCTGGTCCTTAACATACTTGGTTTGGGGCTGGCTGAGGATCAGCAGGTCCTGGCTAGGTATTTGGGTTATCTCCCCCTGACCCTTGGTCACATCCTAAGGTCTTAATCACGTCTGTAAAGTTCCCTTTACCACAGTGTATTCACACAGTCCGAGGTTTAGAACATGGACATCTTTGGGGTTCTATTGTTGTGGTTCTCCTGGAAGCTTACAACCTCTCTGGGCAATTATAGGGGGAAGCAGATGACTAGATCCAATATTTTGGGTTTTCCTTCACAGGTAGAAATGTTTTTGTTCCACTAACCCTATGAAAAGCAGAAGAGAATTCATAAGTGTCTTTCCTCTCATTGCATGTCTGTCTTTCTCACTTCAAACATCTCTCTCCTTTCCTTGAAATCTCTCCATTGTATCCTAGCTGAGCAAGATTTCTCTGATGCTGTATCCCAAATTCTCTTTACTAATAACTTATTCTCTGAGTTTGGTTCAGCTAAGTTATATTCTACCACTGACTTGGAGGTAACCTGCATGCTCAGTTCAATTAGCTCTTCATAATTGCTTAAGAACCTTGGAAATTTTGATCTCTCCAATTCTTTCTCCAGAAAACCTAGCTTTAAGGATGTGCGGCTAAGGACTTAAGAAAATGTTATTTTATAGTGAAGTTTGGGCAATGACTTTTATGTTCAGATTGATATCAAGCCTCTTCAACCCTCAGTATTAAGATTTATGGCTTTGCCTTCATGGTAAGGTTTCAACATGATGGTTCTCTGTGTGTTTGTGAAAAGAAATACATGCATCAGTTGAATATTTCCAAAATATTTCCCCCTATAACTCTCTCAAAAGTATGCTTCATGATACTAAGCACTGACCTTGATATGTACAGTCTCTACAAACCCCTGATATGAAACGTGTGTTTTCCTTGTAGATTGGCGGAAGGAGGAGTTCCAGGAATGTGAGTGACTTTGTGTTTTTTCTGGATTTTCCTACGCTGTCCCCATGGCCTCTCCTTCAGTTCTCAGTGGTGATATAGATGCTGGCACCATCAATAGCGTGGGGTGGGATGTGGTGGTGACAGTCACACACAGGTGGGGCTGATGACTTTGACTGATATTGAATGCTAAATAGACATCCTTCAGCCCCTGGAGAGCAGGCTGGTCCTTAAGGGCTGTGTGACATATTGCACCCTGAAATCAGTCTCGTAGGTCCTTTTCCTGCTTGGAGGCCCATAGACTTGAATCACAAGTTTCTATTGTCAGGGTGCTTAGCCTTCCTCCCATGCAGCTTGGATTCCGGGTTGAGGGGTGGTTGTGTGTTCTTGGGAAGGGGAGGACCTTGAATGATAGATAACTTTCTCTGCAGGGCCTGTCACTCTGGATCCAGGATCTGCCCATTCAGACCTTGTCATCTCTGATGAAAAGACAAGTGTGACCTTGAAGACCTCCTGTGTGAATGCTGCAGATAAATGCAGTGTACTGGGCTTTGAGGGCATCACATCAGGGCGCTGTTACTGGGAGGTGGAGATCAGGGATGGAGACCAAAGCGAGTGGTTCCTGGGGGTCTGTGGGGAAGGTGTGAACAGGAAAGGCTGGTACGTAGAGTCCCCAGGTAAGGAGTTCTGGGCTGTGGGGAGATTTGAAAGAGGATATTGTGTCTGTACTGTACCTCAGATTCTGGTATCCCTCATGCAGGCTCCCCACCCCAGGCTTAGAGTGGGGGTGTTCCTGGACCACCAGGAAGGGGACATCTCCTTCTACAACATGACTGATGGCTCCCACATTTTCTCCTTCCCTCAGGCTTCCTTCTCTGGGACTCTCTTTCCATACTTCATGATTAGTTCAGGAAACGTGTCCCTGACCGTCTGCTCCAAGGTGGGAGGGTCTGCGGGGCTCCCTGTTGCCCTTAGCAATCCTTCTCTGGAGGAGCCTGTGAGCCTCCCAGGGGCAGGGTTCAGCTCAAGCTCTGGTGCTGATGGTCTCCCTGGGGCGGAGTCTCCATTGCTCCCCTGCAATCCTGAGGCTGTGTCCCCTTAGGGCCTGTCACTGTCCTGGACCCTCGCTGTGGCTCTTCCTGGAGCTTCAGACCCCTTGTGACAGAGGCCTCTGAGGTGCAGCCTGGATGGCTGGGGGGTCTCATCCCCCTGCTCTGGAGACAGACTCCTGGGCCTGTGGTTATAACAATTGTCAGTTCATGCCATGTGCTCAGGTGACAGATTACAAAAGTTGACTCTCTGAGCTGGTTTGGGGGTAGCCTGAAGTTTACTATGGGACACTGTTTTTCTTTTAGTAACGAAAAATACTTCATGAAGCTTTTATACTGTTTGGATATGCTAAATGATGAGAGGTTGAATTACTCTGCAGACTAATGTTTTTGTTGTTGTTTAGTTGCTAAGTTGTGTCTGACTTTTTTGTGACCCCATGGACTGAAGCCTACCAGGCTCCTCTGTTCATGGGATTTCCCAGGCAAAAATAGTGGAGTGGGCTGCCTTTTTGCTTCTCTAGGAGGTCTCCCTGTCCCAAGGACTGAACTCAGGTTTCCTCCATTGGCTGGTGGATTCTTTAAGGCTGAGCCACCAGGGAAGCCTGGTGGTGTTACTTTATCCAATTTGAGTTTGTTAAATAGAACCCAGAGAGTGACGGTTGGTCCCCAGTTCTATTTTGGAGGATGGACACTATCAAATCAGAAAAGCTGGCTAGCCAAAAATTTCCAGGGAAATGGTTGGCTGATGGAGTTTTAAGGAGTCTAATATTTTACTTCTTGTATTTTCTGTTCTTTGATGAATAAAACACACCCGTTTCCCCCAAATCTCAGTAAATTTTTGTTACCTGTAAAAAACCTGTGTTGTGTTCATTTAAAGAGTTAAAGAGATGGATCTAGGTTTTTCATTTCTGTTAACAGCAGCTGGAAATAAGAGAACTGCTATCTGAATTAAGATGTAAATGAAGAAGAGAATTTTCAGAGGCAGGGTGAATTGCAAAAAGCTTTGACCAAGAGCTAGAGCCATGGTCACTGTATGCCCCTTATCATTGTATTGCTCCTCTGCACTTCCAAGTCCAGTGGTAATGGTTAATGGGAAAACAGGCTGCTTCAGACAGCTCAGTGCCTGTGGGACTGTGGGCCTGGGTGGGGTTAGTGGGGCGGGTTCTGAGAGCACGGCGCCAGTTCAAGCAAGCTGTGAGGCTTGAGGGACCAAGGAGTGCTGGTCAAGCTTAGAAATGACTTACGTGGATCATCAGAATTGCATTTGTGGTTTTCCAGACATTAAAGAAAATGAATAGAGTGCGAAATTTCTTTGGTGGTACTTCATACTGGATACTAGAGGAGATAGTTTTATATGGTACATGGATAATCCACAAAACCTACCTTCTGGATTGGTAATTGTGGAGCCATTAAAAAAAAGTGAAAGTGTTAGTTGTGTGTTGTGCTCTTTGAAATTAGATGGATTGTAGCCTGCCAGGCTTCTCAGTCCATGGAATTCTCCGGGTAAAAATACTGGCGTGGGTGGGTAGCCATTCCCTTCTACAGGGGATCTTCCTGCCCCAGGAATCGAACCTGGTTCTCCCCATTACAGGAGGATTCTTTACTGTCTGAGCAACAGGGAAGTTCTCTAATTTACCTACATTACAAAGCTATGAATGCAGGGATGAGGAACTATTTCCTACAAGCCAATGATCAGCAGGACCTAGTAGAATGGATAAATGTGTTGAACAAAGCTATAAAAATTACAATATCAAAGCAGTCAGTCTCACAGCCTCATTCTGATAACAGGTCACCAAGGTGAATGTGGGAAGAAGCAAATGTTTTACAGAACTGACACTGTTGATAGTGTGGCCATCATTACTGCAACTCAAAAAGAAGCGAATGAAGGTGGTGAAACTATTGACAGAAATAACTTGAAGCGGTCACAAATCTATCTTCCTTACATTACTCCTAAACCACCTTCAGATAGTGCAGTTATCAAAGCTGGATATTGTGTAAAACAAAGAACAGTGATGAAAAACTGGAAGAGAAGATATTTTCAACTGGATAAAAACACAACAGGTTACTTTAGATCTGAGCTGGAAAAGAAACCTCGCCATGTAAAACAACTTAAAGAGGTTCATAAAGTCCAGGAACGTAAACCAAGTGACATAATGATGACAGACAACCTCTTTGAAATTGTAACATCCTCTGGAACTTTCTATGTGCAGGCTGATAGCCCTGAAGAAATGCACAGTGGGATTAAAGCAGCCTCAGGTGCCATTGTAGCACAGCGGGACCTGGCAGATCAGCGTCCCCTAGAATAATGTCTCACACTGAGTTACTTATCTTGCTAATGATTGCCTGTGTCTGACCACCACTCCTCTTTGCAGGAGCATTCCAGAAATCTTTCCAAATCTAAACACGCTCTCTGCTCTGCCAGTGTGCAGCAGCCACTGCACATTCCACAGCCTCTCGCAGCAACTCTACTCTTTGATCTCAAGTTTTACCATGGAGAAGCTAGGATTTTATGAATCTCTTGCCAAGTTCAAGCCATGGAATTTCAAGGTCTAGACTGTCTCTCCAAGAGAACCAGCTTCCAAAGTAACTGAACAAGCTCTGCTGAAACCTCAAAGAAAAATGGCCCTCAGAAACAAAATTATGACCCTGTGGACTTGGATAATGCAAGCCTTCCAGAGAGCGATGTGTGAGGTAGAAACACATGTAGCCTGATATACCTTATCAGCTCTCAGTGTCCTTTCTGAGTCTTCTCACCAAAGATGATAAAGGGGAAATGGGTTTTAATGCATATAGGATCCTGCCTTGTTGCTGTACTGTTTATAAGCTGGTAAGCCAAGAAGCTAGGGAATGGCTTAACTAAATGTAATTTCTTAAAAGAAAAAAAAAAGAAAAAAGCCCAAAGTGTCTCAGTATCAACTGTCTGAAGCTTTGTTCTCAATGGGGTGATAAAAGTGTGTGACATTTTTTCCTAATGAATTGGACAATTAAAATATTTCACAATTTAAAACATGAACAATGCTTATTATTTTGGTTGTATTAAAAATGCTACTGTGACTTCCTATTAGATGTTCAATTTCTACACATTCTTATTGTTTAATATTATTGAATGAAATATTGCCAAAGATATCTAAACTCATGATGTCTGTGTGCTGTAAAATTTATACTACAGTGTGGACAATTTTGAAATTATAGCCATTTTTGATGCTCTGGATCTCAAGGTGAGTGATGTGTCTTGTGTAAAGGATGTATGCTAATCCCAAGCTCCTGATTTATTCCTGTCCCCCCTCACACCCAAGTTTCCCTTTGGTAACCATAAATTAAACAAATTTATTTTTTATCTTACCCTCTCCCTTGAGTTCTTTCTGTAGTTCTTTGCTTTTCATTCAGTTGGTCCTCAGGCTGTCTCTCCAGTCTAAATGGAATGCATTCATTATTTGGTCTCACAGAATCCCTTTTCTTGATTTTGGAGCAGTTATTTCAATTTACAGTTAGTCCTGACTACTTGATTGATGACTGAGTTTCCTCCAGAGTATAAGTCTCATAAGGGACATGTATCCCCAAAGTCTGGGGTTATAGTTCCTGTTATATATGTCTAATTAATAAATATTTGTTGGATGAATATAAATTATCATTTTCCCTCCTTGTATACTCTGATAGAAGCTCAGCAAACTTGTAAGAGGAACTATGAAGAATGTTGGCGATGAAGAAAATTGTGAGAAAAGCAGGACATGAGGAGAATAATATGAGAAAAGAAGATGGTGAAAAGAAACTGAGGGAAAAAAGACAGTGGGGGCAAATTTTGAGGTAAAAAATGCTGACAAGGAACTTATGAGAAGAGGAGACATTGAAGGGGAAATGTGAGAAGAAAATGAAGTGAAAAAGAAAACATGAAGGGAAAACGTGGTGAGGTGAAATTATGAGGAAAAGCCTCTTGAGGGAAACTTGCAAGAAAAAATTATGAGGAGAAACTGGGAGTAGAGAAATCAGTGAGGAAGAATCTTTGAAGAATGAAAGGATCTGAGGAGAAAGTTTGAGGAGAGGAGGCAGAGTAAAAACTTTGAGTGAGAACAGTCAGAGAGTACCATGATGACTGAATGCTGTGATAGAGAAAATTGATGGGAATGACATCAGAAACAACACCCAGTTGTGGATGTGACTGGTGATGGAAGTAAGGTCTGATGCTGTAAAGAGCAATATTGTCTAGGAACCTGGAATGTTAGGTCCATGAATCAAGGCAAATTGGAAGTGGTCAAACAGGAGATGGCAAGAGTGAACGTTGACATTCTAGGAATCAGCAAACTAAAATGGACTGGTATGAGTGAATTTAACTCAGATGACCATTATATCTACTACTGTGGGCAAGAATCCCTTAGAAGAAATGGAGTAGCCATCATAGATAACAGGAGTCCGAAATGCAGTACTTGGATGCAATCTCAAAAGTGACAGAATGGTCTCTGTTCGTTTCCAAGTCAAACCATTCAATATCACAGTAATCCAAGTCTATGCCCTGAGCAGTAATGCTGAAGAAGCTGAAGTTGAATAGTTCTATGAAGACCTACAAGACCTTCTAGAACTAATACCCAAAAAAGATGTCCTTTTCATTGTAGGGGACTGGAATGCGAAAGTAGGAAGTCAAGAAATACCTGGAATAACAGGCAAATTTGGCGTTGGAGTACAAAATGAAGCAAGGCAAAGGTCAATAGAGTTTTGCCAAGAGAACACATTGGTCATAGCAAACACACTCTTCCAACAACACAAAAGAAGACTCTACACACGGACATCACCAGATGGTCAAGAAAGAAGTCAGATTGACTATATTCTCTGCAGCCAAAGATGGAGAAGTTCTATACAGTCAGCAAAAAACAAGACCAGGAGCTGACTGTGGCTCAAATCATGAACTCCTTATTGTCAATTCAGACTTAAATTTAAGAAAGTAGGGAAAACCACTAGACCATTCAGGTATGACCTAAATCAAATCCCTTATGATTATATAGTGGAAGTGACAAATAGATTCAAGGGATTAGATCTGATAGAGTGCCTGAAGAACTATGGATGGAGGTGTGTGACATTGTGCAGGAGGCAGGGATCAAGACCATCCCCAAGGAAAAGAAATGCAAAAAGGCAAAATGGTTGTCTGAGGAGGCCTTACAAATAGCTGTGAACAGAAGTGAAAGGCAAAGGAGAAAAGGAAAGATATAAGCATCTGAATGCAGAGTTCCAAAGAATAGCAAGGAGAGATAAGAAAGCCTTCCTCAGCGATCAATGCAAAGAAATAGAGGAAAACAACAGAATGGGAAAGACTAGAGATCTCTTCAAGAAAATTAGAGATACCGAGGAAACATTTCATGCAAAGATGGGCACAATAAAGGACAGAAATGGTATGGACCTAACAGAAGCAGAAGATATTAAGAAGAGGTGGCAAGAATACACAGAAGAACTATACAAAAAAGATCTTCATGACCTAGATAATCACGATGGTGTGATCACCAACCTAGAGCCAGACATCCTGGAATGCAAAGTCAACTGGGTCTTAGGAAGCATCACTACGAAGAAAGCTAGTGGAGGTGATGGAGTCCAGTTGAGCCATTTCCAATCCTAAAAGATGATATGGTGAAAGTGCTGCACTCAATATGCCAGCAAATTTGGAAAACTCAGCAGTGGCCACAGGACTGGAAAAGGTCAGTTTTCATTCTGATTCCAAAGAATGCTCAAACTACTGCACAATTGCACTCATCTCACATGCTAGCAAAGTAATGCTCAAAATTCTCCAAGCCAGGCTTCAATAGTACGTGAACTGTGAACTTCCAGATGTTCAAGCTGAATTTAGAAAAGGAAGAAGAACCAGAGATCAAATTGCCAACATTTGTTGGTTCATCAAAAAAGCAAGAGAGTTCCAGAAAAACATCTACTTCTGCTTTAGTGACTATGCCAAAGCCTTTGACTGTGTGGATCACAACAAACTGTGGAAAATTCTTCAAGAGATGGGAATACCAGACCACCTGACCTGCCTCTTGAGAAACCTGTATGCAGGTCAGGAAGCAACAGTTAGAACTGGACATGGAACAACAGACTGGTTCCAAATAGGGAAAGGAGTACATCAGGACTTATATTGTCATCCTGCTTATTTAACTTTTATGCAGAGTACATTACCAGGTCCAGCCCCGGTTGGATCCAGGGATTCCCTCAGGATGACGGCATCGGCGATTAGAATAGCAAAGCAAAGAGATTTTAGAGGCTCATTATAAATGGTTTACGCGGAAAATCAATATAACCCGTGACACCAGGTTTGCTCTGACCACCCAGGCTGCAGGAGCTCTCTCTAATCGCTGAAGGTGCCCCACCTTGGGCACCTTCTCGAGTGGGCCTTAGAAGCCCAGGCAAGTAAGTGGTCTCAGAGGACCTCTGCGCTCTAATTATTTTGGCCTGAAGGAAGATCAGAAGAGAAAAGGAGGAAAAGGAAACAAGAAAGAATGACACGGGGAGACCAACCTTTGAGCAAGGCCCGTAGCTTTATTTTCAAAGGGAGCTTATATACCTTAAGTTGTGCATAGAGGATAATAGGGGGTGTGAAATCATGCAAAGTCAGCAGTCTTTGATCCTTATCAAGACCAGGCTTTCTTTTCTGCAAACTTAGTATACAAATGGCCAGAAGGCCTGTTAACATTTTATGACTCTGATAAAGGTTTGTCAACCATAAGACGTATTTTCTCTAAGAGTAATTATTTTCAAGTTTGGCGCCATCCTCCAAAGGTGTTAGATAAAGTTGCATTCCTATAGGGCAGAGGTGCAGTGGATTTACAACAAGGAAAGAATTTATTACCTTAAGGGGCTAAAGTTGTTAGCACCAAGGCCACTACTTATTTTTTCTACATACCAACTATATTAATTAATACACTTCCAAGGATACAATACAGGGGATATGGAAACTTGGCAGCAAGCATTGGCTCAACAATGAAATCTTTTACTAGTTCTAACAATTTTTAACTCTCTGAGAGGCTCTATACTATTTGAATATCTTAAGCTTCCCGTGCCTTTCACAACTGGGAGACTGTAAACAATCTTATGCGTAGCTGTAGGAGTCTGGGTAAACCTGTCAGGCAAGTTAGAGAGCCATCTGAGGGGTTTGGATTGAAACAGTCCTATTATGCCCAAGAGGCTAATTAGCTAGAGCTCTAAGTTGATTTCCTTCAGAGAAAGGTGGTTGGGGATAGCCCCCTGTTAATGTCAGAGGAGTTGGTGAAAGTCATAAAATAGTAAAACAGACAGATTCTGGTTTTGGGGTAGATGCTCAGGCAGGTCCAGGGGGTGCCCCTCGAGGCCTGACTTGCCTTTGCATATCAGGCCTCTTTGCATGACCTTTGTCATGGGTGGGAACTCCCGTGCTGGCTCCCGGCTGTACGTCATGAGAAACGCCTGGCTGGATGAAGAGCAAGGTGGAATTAAGATTGCTGGGAGAAATATCAGTAACCTCAGATACGCAGATGATATCACCCTTATGGCAGAAAGTGAAGAAGAACTAAAGAGCTTCTTGATGAAAGTGAAAGAGGAGAGTGAAAAAGTTGGCTTAAAGCTCAACATTCAGAAAACTAAGATCATGGCATCCAGTCTCATCTCTTCATGGCAAATAGATGGGGAAACAATGGAAACAGTGACAGACTTCATTTTTTGGGGGGGCTCCAAAATCACTGCAGATGGTGACTGCAGCCATGAAATTAAGAAACACTTGCTCCTTGGAAGAAAAGCTATGACCAACCTAGACAGCATGTTAAAAAGCAGAGATATTACTTTGCCAACAAAGGTCCATATAGTCAAAACTATGGTTTTTCCAGTAGTCATGTCTGGATGTGAGAGTTGGACTATAAAGAAAGCTGAGCACCGAAAAACTGATGCTTTTGAACTGTGGTGTTGGAGAAGACTCTTGAGAGTCCCTTGGACTGCAAGGAGATCTAACCAGTCCATCCTAAAGGAGATCAGTCCTGAATATTCATTGGAAGCTCTGATGCTGAAGCTGAAACTCCAATACTTTGATTACCCGATGTGAAGAACTGACTCATTGGAAAAGACCCTGATGCTGGGAAAGATTGAAGGCAGGAGGAGAAGGGGACAGCAGAGGATGAGATAGTTGGATGGCATCACTGACTCAATGGACATGAGTTTGAGCAAGCTCTGGGAGTTGGTGATGAACAGGGAGGCCTGGCGTGCTGCAGTCCATGGGGTCACAAAGACTTGGACATGACTGAGCAACTGAACTGAACTAAGGGGAAACTGGATAGGGATAAGGAGTAAGGGAGGATGTATGAGGGAGTGGTCTGAGAGGAAAGTATGAGAAGAGAAGGCAGAGGGAATCCTTGAGGAAGAAGGCAGTGAGAGGGACAATCGTAGAAAAGATATCTAGAGGGAAACTGGGAGGGGAGAAGGCAGTGATGGAGAATCCTTGACAGAGGAAGGCAGTTATGGGGAAACAGAGGAAAGAAGTCAATGAGTGGGAAATTGTGAAGAGAAAAGGTGACGAGGAAGAGGTTTTGAGAGGAAAAGTAGTGAGAGGGAAGAGGAAGAGACAAAGTGAGGAAAAATAGTGAGAGAAGAAGGTAGAGATGGGGAAAACTGAGGAGACAACAGTGAGCAAGTAACTGAGGGAGAATTTGGTGAGGGGAAACTGTTGGGGGAAAAAGATGGTTGGGGGAAACACAGAGAAGCAGGTGGTGAGGGGGAACTATGAGGTGAAATGGTGGTAATGAAAATTGTGAGGAAATAAGGTCATGAGGGGAAAATGTGTGTAAATAGGTTGGTCTGGGGTAACTGGGAGAGTTAAGTGAGGGAAAACTTTGAGAAGGAGCCTGAGGGGAAAGCGTGAGCTGATAAGTTAGTGACTGAGAACATGTAAGAGGTGTAGGCATTTAGGTAAAACTTTGTTTTTGTTATGCTTTTATTTTATTGGAATATAGTTGATTTGCAATGTTGTGTTAGCTCCAGGTATACGGCACAGTGATTCAGTTACACCTGCACATATATTCATTCTTTTTGGTTCTTTTTCATACAGATTTTCACAGAATATTGAGATTTTCCTGTGCTACATGGTAGGTCTTTGTTGGTTGTTCATCTTTATTTTTTCTTTTTTTAATTTTTATTTAATGAATGACTGAATATATTTTTTGGCTGTGCCAAGTGTCTTGTGGGATCTTAGTTCCTTAACCAGGGATAGAAACTGCATTCCTTGCATTGGAAAGGAGGAGTCTTAACTACTGGACCCCCCAGTAAAGTCCCTATCTTTTCAAAAATTTTATGTTTATTTATTTATTTTTAGAAAAATTAATTTTATATTGGAGTATAGTTGATTAACAATGATGTTTTATTTTCAAATGTTCAGCAAAGTGATTCAGTTATACATATACATATATCTCTTCTTTTTCATATTCTTTTTCCTTTAGCTTATTGCAGAGTATGGCACAGAGTTTCCTGTGCTATATACATTAGCTCCTTATTGGTTATTTATCTTATATATAGTAGTGTGTGTATGTTCATTTCTAGCTCCTGACTTATACTCCTCCTTCCCTACTTTGCTACCATAAGTTTATTTTTAATATCTGTAAGTCTATTTCTGTTTTGTAAACAAGTTCATTTTTATCTTTAAAAAAATTAGATTCCACGTATGAGTGAAGTCATATGATATTTGTGTTTCTCTGTCTGACTTACTTCACCTAGTGTAATAATCTTTAGGTCTACCTCTATTGCTACAAATGGCATTATTTCATTCTTTTTTATGGCTGAGTAATATTTCATTGGACTCCATTGAGTGGGATTACTAGGTCATATGGTAGTTCTATTTTTAGAGATACTATGACAAAGGAAGGCAGTTATGGGGAAACTGAGGAGAGAAGGCAGTGAGGGGCAAAGGTTTGTGAGGAAGGGGTTGTGAAAGGAAAAGTCAATGAGGGGGAAAGGAAGAGAGAAGGTGAGGGCAAACTGTGAGGGGAGAAGTAGTGAAGGGGAAATTGTGAGAGAAAAACCCAGTGAAGCGAAAAACTGAGAAGAGAAGCTGGTGAGGGAAAGGGTTATAAGGGTAAGCAGTGAGGGGGACATTTATGAGGGGACAAGGCTATGAAGGTGGAACTGTGCCAGGAGAAGGCAGAGAGGGGAAACTGAAGAGAGAAGGTTGAGGAAAAATTATGATAATAGAAGGTGGTTAGAGGGAAACAGTGAGGGGAGAGGTGATGAGGAGGAATACATGGGGAGGACACAGAGGGTATCAGTCAGTAAGGGCAGAGGAATAAAGGGCCTGAGGGGAAAGTGTGAGGCCAGAAGGTAGTGAAGGGAAACCGAGAGGGGAGAAGGTAGTTAGGGGGAAACTGTGAGAGGAGAAAGTCCAAGGCAAAATGTGAAGAGAAAAAGTGGTGAGAGGGAAATACGTGTTGAAGGGGTCATAGAGGGGAGAGACTTTGAGGGAGAAACTGAAAAAAAAGGTACTGAGAGGGAAAATGCATTGGAGAAGCTGGTGAGGAGGACAGTGAGGGGAGAAAGGAATGTGGGGAAACTGAAAATAGAAGATGGTGAGGGTGAAACTGAAGGGAGAATTGGGTGAGGGGGAGACTATTATGGGTGAAGGCAGTGAGGGAGAAACTGAGGGGAGAGGAGTGAGAAATTGTGAAGGGAAAAGGAAGTGAGGGAAAAACTGTGAGAGGAAAAGGGAGTGAGGGGAAAATTTTGAGAGGAGAAGGCAGGGAGGGGGAACTTAGGGGGTGAAATTATGAAGGGGAAATTGAGAATGTGATGAGTATACAGTACAAGCAAAAAAGGCAGTGAGGAGAAATTAGTACCGAACCAAACTTGGGTTCACTTGCCAATGCAGTAAAGTCAATCTACTGACACCGGGTTGTAGTGAAGGAAAGTGCAATGTTTATTGTAGGGTGAGGTACAGGGAGTTCCAGACTGCTTGTACTCTAAAAGCTGTATTCTCAGATGGCTCAGCAATGCATTTTTATTTTTTTAAATTTATTTTAAAATTTAATTATTTTTGTCTGTGCTGGGTCTTCGTTGCCGTGCAGGCTTTTCTCTAGTTGCCACGAGCTGGGGCTACTCTTCATTGTGGTGCGAGGGCTTTTCACTGCAGTGGTGCCTCTTGTTGTGGAGCACAGGCTATAGGGTGTGAGGTGTGAGGGCTTCAGTAGTTGTGGCACACGGGCTCAGTAGTTGCAGCTCCTGGGCTCTAGAGCACAGGCTGAATAGTTGTGGAGCATGGGCCTAGTCACTCTGTGGCACGTGGGATTTTCCCAGTTTAGGGATGGAACTTGTGTCTCCTGCATTGGCAGGGGGATTCTTTACCACTGACTTACCAGGAAAACCCAGCAAATAATTTTTAAAGGCAAGCTGAAGGATGGGCTTCGCAGAGTGTGGGATCAGCTGCTGCCCGATTCTCTGACTGGTAGATGGTGTGGTAAGGGGGCAGTGTCATATTATCAATCCTTAGGTGCCAGTAGGTCTGGGGGCTACTGGGCTTAAGGTTGTCAAATAATTAATTTCTTCGATTTGGTAGGGTTTCTCCATCTGTAAGGAGAAGGCAATGGCACCCCTCTCCAGTACTCTTGCCTGGAAAATCCCACGGGCAGAGGAGCCTGGTAGGCTGCAGTCCATGGGGTGGCTAAGAGTCGGACACGATGAGTGACTTCACTTTCACTTTCCACTTTCATGCATTGGAGAAGGCAATGGCAACCCACTCCAGTGTTCTTGCCTGGAGAATCCCAAGGACAGGGGAGCCTGGTGGGAGAGTCGGACACGACTGAAGTGACTTAGCAGCTCCATCTGTAAAATAACTCAGGAATGTCCATCAGATATTATTACCAAGATACTTCAGAGAGGAACTAAAGCACATGACAGGCTCAGAGGTGTCTATCTAGGAAGTCCCCGTAGTGTCTTGGCTGCTGCTAAGTCGCGTCAGTCGTGTCCGACTCTCTGCGATCCCATAGACGGCAGCCCACCAGGCTCCTCGGTCCATGGGATTTCCCAGGCAAGAACACTGGAGTGGGTTGCCGTTGCTTTCTCCGTAGTGTCCTGCAGGGTTACAAAACTGAGATGGAGAAGGCTGTGACGGGGAAACTGAGGACAGAAAGTGGTGAAAGGAAATTTTAAGGGCAAAAGATGGTGAGAGGAAAACTGAGGGGAGAAGGCAGTGATGGGAAAATGGAAATGAAGGGGCTTGAGAAGAAATTATGAGGAGAGAAGGCTGTGAGGCAAAACTGTGACGGGAGAAAGCAGGGAGGGGGAAACTGAAGGGGGAAGGTGTTGAGGATGAAACTGAGAGCAGAGGGTAGTGTCAGGAAAACGAGAGGAGAAGCCGGTGAAGGGGAAACCAAGGAGACAAGGCGATGAGGGAAATAGGGTGAAGATGAGAAAGTGTGACGAGAAAGAAATCAAAGCTGGAAACTGAGAGGAGAGGTTAACGTCAGGGATAGTAAAGGGTGACGCAAGCCCCGCACAGGACGACGCAAGGTCGGCAAGGTAAGGAGGAGCCTGACGCAGAGGAGCCCGGCGAGGGGCCAGGTAAAAGCTGTAGTTGGGAACCCCAGAAAGAGCTCTACCCGGAGCTGCCGCAACCTAAGACTGTGGTTCCCCGCCGGTTTGTCCGAGCTCTGCTCCGTGTGATTAGGAGGATGCCTTCGGGATCTTGCTCCTTAGACCCACCACCGAAAAGAGCCTTGGCTTTGTAAAGGAATTCTCTGAAGGATCAGCCTCAGGAAGAGAGATTGCGCTCGCCTCTTCCAAAGAGCTAAGTTCCTTTCCCACCACTTTCCATCTCTCATATACACTGGTATCTCACAGTTTGGCTGAAACCTGAACAAATGCAATGCGTTTTGACTTGTACTTTCCCCGAGAACAGCAGGTATATGATCCGTTTTGCGGCTTTTCCTTTCTCCCGTCCTTCTTAAAATCTTTTTGTTTTGAATTAATTTAAGATTTACAAGTAGTGGCAAAAATCGTGTGTCCAAAACAAAGAAGCAAACAAACCACCCCCCGCTCCCCAATTGCCGCTTCGACCCTACCACCCCTCACCCCTCGGCAAAGTAGTCTTCACCCATCTTTCCCCAGTGATAGCATCTTACATAATCATAGATTTTTCAAAATCAGGAAACCGACATTGGAATAGTATTATTAAGTAAAACTACAGAACTTGTTCAGATTTCACCAGTTTTTATATACTCTTTTTGAATCTATAGTATATGAAATTTTATCACATATACAAGTTTATGTAATTATCACTGCTATCAGAATACAAAATAGTTTTATCATCACAAAGACTTTGCCTCAGTCTATGTTCTTTTTTAGTTAGATCTTCCCCCAACTTTAACCCTAGACAACCACTGACTTGTTCTCAATTTGTCACTTCAAGAGTGTTATAAATAGAATCATACATGTATAACTATTTGAGATTCAAACAGCATAACACCATGGAGGGCCAACCAGATTAGTGTTTGGGTAGTAATTTGTTCCTTTTTTGATGGTTTATGGCATTTCCTTGTATGAATATGCCACATTTTGCCATATACCATATACATTTGCTCATTGAAGGACCTTTGGATTGTTTCCTGCTTTAGCCTATTAGAAATGAAGCTGCTATGAATATTCCTGTACAGTTTTTTTTTGTGTGGACATTTAGCCTAGACATTTCTCTAGGCTAAATATCCAGAAGTATGATGGTGACTAGATTATATAGTCAGTGTAAGTTTTGCTTTATAAGAAACTGACAAGCTGTTTTCCAGAGTTGCTGTGTTATTTTACAGTCCCATAGCAACGTATAAAAGATGCAGTTGCTCTAATTGTTGTAACAGTTGGAATTAAAAGTACTTTAAAAATTTTAGCCAGTTTGTAGATCTCTAGTGCTACTTCATTATGTTTAAATCTGCATGTCTTAATGTCTGATGATGCTGAATATCTTTTCCTCTGTTTCCTCTTTGATGAAATGTCTATTCAAATCTTTTATTCAGTTTTTTTATGGGATTGTTTGTTTCCTTACTGTTGAATTTAGAGAGTTCTTGATACTTTCTGGAGATAAGTCATTTGTTCAGTCTGTGTTTTGCAAATATTTACTCCGAGTCTGTTTCTTGTATTTTTTCATCTTCTCATCAGGAAGTTTTTTTTTAACTTTTTATTTTGTATTGGAGTATAGCTTATTAACAATATTGTGATAGTTTCAGATGCATAGCAAAGCTACTCAGTCATACCCATACATGTATCTGTTCTCTCCCAAACTCCTCTCCCATCCAGGCTGCCACATAACATTAAGCAGAGTTCTCTCCTCAAGAAGTTTTGAAAATCAAAGTTTTGAATTTTGAAAGAGTCCAGTTTATCTAATTTTTCTTTTATGGATTGTTAACATGGCTTTTATGGCTCTTTTATGGATTGTTAGCATGGCTTTTATGTTGTATCTAAGTTGCAATATTTTTCCTCTTATATTTCCTTTTAACACTTTTAGTTTACATTTTAGATTTAGATTTATGATCAATTTTGATTTAATTAAAAAATAAAGTGTGAGATTTAAGTTGCAGCTAATTTTTTTTGTTTGGTAGAAGTCCAATTGTTTCAGTCATACCATTTATTGAAAATGCCATTTTGAAAGGATCCAAAATCGCCACTGAATTGCTCTTGATTCTTCTTCTGTGATCTCAGTTCTGTTGGTAACCCTATCCAGTGATTTTTCATTTTGGTTATTTTATTTTTTAGTTATAAAATTTTTATTTGCTTTTTCAATTACCAATCCCATGGATGACAAGTTTATATCTACAGTTCAGACATCTTTGAGATTCTTACCCCTTTATCAATTGCCTATTTGATATTTCCTTCTGAAAGGCACATCAAGCTCAATGTATACAAAATGGAAATATCTCCTAAATCTATCCATTTCTATCTCCACTAACACCACAAGGTTACCTTCATCTTTCATAGGATTGTAGTCACATCCGATTTGGTCTTCTCATACCACTTTGGCCCTTCTTCAAACTCTCATTCACTTGCAGTTAGAGTTATTTTTGGTTCAAAATGCAAATCTAATTATGTCTCACTAAAAACCTTTTTGTTGGTTTTCAATTGGTCAAAGATTAAAGACAAAATTTAACATGTCCTAAAAGGCTCTAAATAGTGTACCTTCTGGCCTGCTTCTCCAGCTTTGTTTTGAATTATCTTCGCTATTGGTTTTTGTGCTCTGGACACACAGGGCTTCTGTCAGTCCCTGTTACTGTGTGTGTGCTCATCAAGATGCCTTTGCAGTCCTATCCTACTCTTCTTTTTCCTCTGTTTCTAATGCTTCCTATTCCTCTTTTAGTTCTCAGTTTAAGCAGTACTTTGTTCTTTTTTAATAAGTCTCTTAAAATTAAAAAAAATTGAAGTATAATTGATTTACAATGTTGTGTTAGTTTCATGTACAGCAAAGTGATTCAGTTCTACATATATGTATATATATATATATATATATTCTTTTTCATATTCCATTATAGTTTATTACAAGATACTGAATATAGTTCCATGTGCTATACAGTAGAACCTTGTTTATTTTATGTATAGTAGCTTGTATTTGCTAATCCCAAACCCCAAATTTATCCCTCCCTGCCCCTTTCCGCTTTGATAACCACAAGTTTGTTTTCTCTGTCCCTGAGTCTATTTCTGTTTTGTATACAAGTTCATTTGTATCATATTTTAGATTCCACAAATGATATTTGTCTTTCTCTGTCAAGCAGTGCTTTATTAAGATTATGCCTTCCTTGACCTAGTTGACTTGGTAGAAATCTTCTATTACAGGTAATTTTAAGAATGATACTTATTAGAATTGCAATTTTACATGTTTTATTATTGGATTAATGTCTTTCTACTTGGAGTAAGTTTCCAAGAGGGCATGAATTACAGCTTGGCATGTAATAGGCATTTGATATGTTTGCTCAATGAGTCAATCAAAATGGAGTACTAAAGTATATAGTTGGAAATATAAGCTTGGATCTCACAGAATTAAAAAATGAACTCTACATTGGCCTTATAATGGTTATTGTAGAAAGTCTCTCAAATGCAGTATAATTATTATAGGGATAGTGCAAAGCCATTATTGATTACGTTTCAATGGTTCACAAACAATTTAGTATCTTTCTTTCTCTGGATTCCCCTTCTTCGATCATGGTGCCATCATCTTATCAGTTATCCAGTGTCAAAAAACCTGGGGTCCTCTTTGAGTTTATCCATGTCATATACATTCCGTTAGTTGTCAAAGTAAGTTCATTTCTTTTTCAAGATGATTCTCACATCTATTTCTTTCATTTTATCTCATCACTTCCAAATTAATTTAGGGTCTTATCTTTTTATGGCTATGTCACTACAATATGTGCTTCCCTGGTGGCTCAGTAGTAAAAAATCTTGCTACTCAGGTGGCAATAGTGGTAAAGAATCTGCCTGCCAATGCAGGAGACATGAGATGTGGGTTTGATCTCTGGGTTGGGAAGATCCCCTGGAAGAGGGCATGGCAACACACTCCCGTATTCTTGCCTGCAGAATCCCATGGACAGAGGAGCATGGGAGCTATAGTCCATGGGGCTGCAAAGAGTCAGTTATGACTAAAGCAACAGCATGCATGCATGCACCAATGCAGGAGATGTGGGTTTGATCCCTGGGTTGGGAATATTCCCTGGAGAAAGAATGGCAACCCATTCTTGCCTGGGAAATCCTATAGACAGAGGAGCCTGGCAGGCTACAGTCCATGACACCATGAAGAGTTGGGCACAACTTAGCGGCTAAACAGCAACAGCAACAACAGTCACTGCAGTAGTCTTCTACTGATCTCTCAGCCTCCTTTCTCTTGTCCAAACTACCAAATTACTCTTTCTGAAAGTCATCCCAGTTTATGTTGGTATTTCTGTTGCCTATCAAATAAATAAAAGCTCAAATCCCTCCAGAACCCTGGTTTTAAATTCCAACCTTATTTTCTTCTAATACCCTCAGTGTTTGCCAAATTTCAATCATTCAGATCTCACCATTTGTCATATTTTTTGCCATATCTAAGAAGATGTGTACTATTTTCTATTCAATATGTTTCCTTAAATTAATTTACCTTTTTACTGAGTCTCATCCTAATCTACAATTTCTTCAAACTCAAGGGCTTGATGTGTTTGATATACTTTTTTCCTAATTCTTATGATAAATATTAAATGTTATTATTACAATGTTTACTTGGGTACAACCTGAAGTCGTCTTATATGTTAGTGGTGGTCTGGGGACTACACTTTGGGGAGCTTTGCTATATAGAAATTCTCTACTCTACTCCCTGCCTATAGAATATATTTTTCATGTCTAATCTTATTTTTTTGTTGTTGTTGTTATTGTTATTGTTCCCTCACTTCCTTTCCCAAGTCAATTCAATGCCAAAATGTTGTGGCAGGCACTGAGGATGAAGATAATGGTAAGATACTGATTTTCCTTTTTCTTTCAAGGAGTTTATACTTTGTTAGAGGAATTAACTAATCCACGGGCCTCAAACAATATACAAATCCTACTTGTATTTTTTGTGATGACCAGCTCAAATTTTACTGCCTATTAGAGTCCTTCATATATTACCTCTGTTCAAAGAGATTTTTCTCTCCTGAATTTTTCCTATTGTATTTGACTTTTTGAATCATGTTTTGATATTTGTCTTTTAATATTGTTTTAGTATTCTGATATCTATCTTATGATGAAGATATTCTTGTATTCCTCTATGGATATTGCATTTAGTAGAGACTAAACAGTTTTAAGCAATACCTAAATAAGGAAGTAATACCTAAGTACCTAAATAAGAAAATACCATACTTAGTTGAGAAAAAGAGCTTGACATTTCTTTATCAGGGTTTTATTTCAGAAAAACTGTGTTTTGTTGACAATTATACATAATGGATTTACATTTTGAAAAATTTACATTTGGAAGCTGAAGTTTGAAAGAGATCTAAAAAGATGAAATTTATGAAGGATCTTTTGCCAGGTTGCAAGCAAAGAAGCAGAAATTTTGTGGCTAAAGAAATGTGAGGAATCTATCATTTTAATTGATACTATAAAAGACTGGAAGCTAGTTTTGAAGTTGATAGTGTTGGAGTGAAATTACTCAATTCTGTTTGTTAGTTTATAAAATCTGGTGCTGTTTTTCTTCAATGTGACTTTTTATTGTCCTTTTTCTGTCTGGAACTTTTTCTTTGGTTTATATCCTTGTCCTCTTTGCTCATTTTTATTTTATCTCTTTTCTTCATAGACTCTCCTTTGATATTCTCGCTCTTTTTGTCCTCATCTCTCTTTATGTTCTTGTCTTTTATCTTGTCCTCATCTCCCTTCATGCCCTTGTCCTCTGTCTTTTCCTCATCCCCCTGCATGCCCTTGTCCTCTGTCTTTTCCTCGTCTCCCTTCATGCCCTTGTCCTCTGTCTTTTCCTCATCTCCCTTCATGTCCTTGTCCTCTGTCTTTTCCTCGTCTCCCTTCATGCCCTTGTCCTCTGTCTTTTTCTCGTCTCCCTTCATGCCCTTGTCCTCTGTCTTTTCCTTGTCTCCCTTCACGCCCTTGTCCTCTGTCTTTTCCTCATCTCCCTTCATGTCCTTGTCCTCTGTCTTTTCCTCGTCTCCCTTCATGCCCTTGTCCTCTGTCTTTTCCTCATCCCCCTTCATGCCCTTGTCCTCTGTCTTTTCCTCGTCTCCCTTCATGCCCTTGTCCTCTGTCTTTTCCTCATCTCCCTTCATGCCCTTGTCCTCTGTCTTTTCCTCATCTCCCTTCATGTCCTTGTCCTCTGTCTTTTCCTCATCCCCCTTCATGCCCTTGTCCTCTGTCTTTTCCTCATCTCCCTGCATGTCCTTGTCCTCTATCTTCTCCTCATCTCCCTTTGTATCCTTGACTTCTGTCTTGTCTTCATCTCCCTTCATGTCCTTGTTCTCTGTCTTTTCCTTGTCTCCCTTGTCCTCTGTCTTCTCCTCATCTTCCTTTATATCCTTGACTTTTATCTTATCTTCATCTCCCTTCATGTCCTTGTTTTTTGTCTTATCCTCATCTTCCTTCTTGTCTTTGTTCTTGTTGCTATCTTCATCTTCTTTCTTGTCCTGGTCCTTCCTGTCTTCATCTCCCTTCTTGTCTTTATTATCTGTGTCCTCATCTCCCTTCTTTTTCACATTCACCCTTCGTTCCCCAGTTTCACCTTTATCTTTTATACTATCTCCTTTCTTTGATTGGCCTTTTTCTGTTTTATTTTCCTTGTCCATAACCTCCCCAATACCTTTTCTTTTGTCATCTTTTACTCTCTTCCCTTCTTTACTCAGAGTTTTCTCAGGAAGCTTTTCAACTTTCACTCCAGGCTTCTGTATTTGTCCCTTTCCATAGTTTTCCTCAGGGCCACTTAAATCTCTTTCATGCTGGTATTTAGGACCACTTTGGCTATTTTGTTGTGGGACTACTTGAATTCTTAAATAAATATCCTGTTTTGGGGTAGTTTTTCTTGTTTCTCCAGTGCCACTTTTTGCCTCTGTTTTTGAACATTTTCTCAAATTACCTGAAAATATAACATAGGATATAATAAAAGTACATAATTAACATCTTAAGTAATTTTGATCTTTTCATATCAAACATTTTTGCTTTGGGTTAAGCTTGAGTCATTAAATTGCCTTCCCAATAATATAAAATTTGTGAAGCTGTACACACCCAAAGGGTTAGATAAGAGGTCCTTGAAATACAGTATCTTTTCAAGTATTGAATTGAGAAAAAGGAAAAATACAACACAAGAAATTGGTAATTGCTCAGTAGAATATAGCTAGAGTGTATGATTAAAATTAAAAGAGATGTAAACTTAAAAGGAGAACTTTTTCTGAGAAAATTATTATATAATATTTATGATTCCTTAAGAAAGCTCCATCTCCCTTTGAGTGATAACAATTGCTAAACTAGCATTTTGAAAGACTGTGAAGCTGGAACTTTCCTTAGCTCTCTCACAGATTTTCAAGGACTCTGCATTAAAAATGATTTAGAAATGATAGCATTACTTAAGGTAGGAAAACAACTGGTTCTTATAGTATATAAGCATATGACAAATACATTGAGATTACTACAGTGATCTTTTAATTTAAAAATATTTAACAGTTATATGTCAATAATATTGATTGATAAGATCATTTAAATGTTTACATAAATTCTATTTATAAAATCTCATAATTTTATAACAACCTCATATTAAATATTATTTTAAAATTTTAATTATTATAAATGCTATGATAAACCACCTAATAAATATATCTTTGAAAAGCTGTCCTTTTTTTCTTGGAAAACATTTCTGGAAATATAAATTCTTAGTCAAAGGGTGTGTACATTTTGTATTTTGAAACATTGCCAAATGTACTCTTAAAAAGTTAAACCTTAATGTCAGTAGGGCATAGAAACAGAAATTTGGCCAAACTCTAAAAACACTGTACTCTGTAAAACTTTTCAATCTTTTGCAAACTGATAGATTAAAATAAAAGAGCTCATCTTTATCTGTATTTTTTAAATTAACTCATGGTTTTGGATCTTTAGCATTCTTTCTTGTATACCCAGCTCATTTATTTTTAGATTTCTCCATCTTTTTTATTTGTTTGATATGTTTTAGAAAACATTTTTTAGAACTTATCAAGAGACTATAAATGTTTGGCTTAAATAAACCAAAGAACTAATTTATTTACTTATTTTTTTATACTAATGCATATATATGGAATTTAGAAAGATGGTAACAATAACCCTGTATACGAGACAGCAAAAGAGGCACTGATGTATAGAACAGTCTTTTGGACTCTGTGGGAGAGGGAGAGGGTGCGATGATTTGGGAGAATAGCATTGAAACATGTATAATATCATATATGAAATGAGTCGTCAGTCCAGGTTCAATGCACAATACTGGATGCTTGGGGCTGGTGCACTGGGACGACCCAGAGGGATGGTATGGGGAGGGAGGAGGGAGGAGGGTTCAGGATGGGGAACACATGTATACCTGTGGCGAATTCATTTTGATATATGGAAAAACCAATACAATATTGTAAAGTTAAAAAAAATTAGTCAAATAAAAATTAAGTATTATAAAAAAAAATAAACCAAAGAACTAATTTAGATTAAACTTATGGATCAATTACTGAGTCATTATTTAGACCATAAATTATTTTCCTGAGAAACGACAAACACTTTGAGTTATATTGAAATGTATCATAAGTTCATTATTACTACTTTAAGAATGGCTTTGGTTTTTGGGATTTTGTGAACCCTCAATTTGGTAGGCTTCAGGGACAGTTGGGTAGGGAGAGCTTTTTCTAATTTTTTTTCAATTCTTTGCTCTATCAAGAATTGAAAGCCTTCTTTTAACTGGTATTTGCAAATTTAAGTCCTTCCTTTCCTTTCTTTGCTCAGCTATGTCTATCTCTTTTATTCTCTGCTACCTCCTCATTTTTGTTTGAATCACTGAATACTGTTTTTCAAGATGAATGCCAATTTTTGTGATAAATAATTTTATCAATATATTTTCCCTTCATATTTATTTTCCTTTAAGTTATAAAGAGTTATTATTATTATTATTATTTTTTTTTGTTAAGTGGCACTAATTCCACAGCAAGAGAAAGGAAGAATTATGTGTTCTCCTCTTCTGCTTAAGTGGTAATACTAAGCTATTATGTTGTTCAAGACCAAGGTGTTTCTATATAAAGAAAATGGAAAGGGAAATTATTGATATAAGTACTTACTACAAACTTTTCTAAAGTTAAAAGTTGCTTTTTAATCTTTTATTCTTGAATATGGTATACAAATGTTGATAATCTTCTTTTCTTAAGAACATCAGTGGTCTAGATCCCAGGGCCATCAAATCCTCTATGATATTTGCTGGGGTTGGTAAAGAATCTGCTTGCAATGCAGAAGACCCCAGTTTGATTCCTGGGTTGGAAAGATTACCTGGAGAAGGGATAGGCTACCCACTCCAGTATTCTTGGGCTTTCCTTGTGGCTCAGCTGGTAAAGAATCTGTCTGCAGTGCAGGAGACCTGGGTTTGATCCCCTTTTTGGGAAGATCCCCTGGAGAAGGAAAAGGCTACCCAGTCCAGTATTCTGGCCTAGAGAATTCCATGGACAGTCCACGCATGAGTGACTTTCCCTTTCAACTTTAGTTTCAGTAGAGATAGACCTTAAGAGGGCTGGGAAGGAGACTACTGCTTCTCCTCAAGTGATTTCTTCCCTTCATTATCTTTTTGGGAATTAAAACCCAAAAAGCATTGTAACTGTTGTCTTACTTTAGACCACAGTTTCCTAAATTTATCAGTTAATTTCTTTCAATTTAATTTTTAACTTTCTTTTTAAAAACATTTAATTAAAACCAGGAGATACTTTATTTCCTGTTCTTTCATTTTATGATTTAAATATTTTACCTCCCCGAAATTCCTCCATAAACTGTGGGACTTCTGGGTGAAATGGAAAGAAAGGAGCCTGAGATAGGGGAGTCTGAAATGAGATAGACAGTCTGAATTGAAAGTAGACATTTTGTGAAAAATTCCCTGGATCCTGCAGGAGATTAATATATATTAGAATTGACAAATGCCAAGACACTTACTTGAGGGTGCTGAAGCTGCTCCTAAAAAACAAAACCAAAAATTATTTAGACAAAATCCAAAATATGTTTCAAAAATATAATATATTGTTTACTTTCATATTCTTCCAGAAAGAATGCTTTAAAATGGGACATTTGCAGGGCACTAAACCAACCCTGTTTGTTTTTAAAGCAATCTGGTAACTTTATGGATCTGGAGGAAGGATAGGAAAGATTGCACCTATGCCGCATTTCTCTGTGTGTTTTCACTGTTTTTCAACATTCAAATTTTCTCTCCCCTTTTAATTCTTTCAGTTTTCCTCATGTAATCTCCTTCTGCTCTCTTCCTTATCCTAGGGAATCTGTCTGTCCTTCCCATTTAAAATTTTTTTTTGAACTTGCGTCACAGAGTCAGTATATTGGTGACAAATTGGCTTAACACTTTTTCTATGAGCAATGTTATCACAAATCATATGGAATATCTTTTTTTCCATTAGTAAAGAATATCTACTTTAAAAATCATCAGTAATCTATCGTATTTCAGAGCAATTAGAAGTGCTTTGTAAGGGCTAGAAATGATAGCCCTTAAATATTATGGAAGACAGAAAAATACCCTGGGAAGAAAACAACAAAGGAGCCAATGAGTATCACTGATTCTTCCCAAAGAAAAATACTACCATTGGAGGTCCCTTTGTCTACACGTGTTGAATATAATTTATATTGATAATCTTCTGTTCCCCCTTCCTTCCTTCATTCCCTCAATGGTTCATTCAACAAATAGTTATTAACCATTCATCATGTTCAGGCACTGTGTCTGGCACAAGGGATCCCATTTTGATTGAGAACAACAGGTTCTCTGTCTTCTAGGAGCTTCTAGATGGAGCATCAGGCATAAGCTTTAGGATGTATGCAGAGATGTTTCACTTCTATTTAGGATAAAATTAAAATTCACAATGCAATAGTACCATTGAGTCCATAAATACATATTTTTATACCTTTAATTTACTGTTAGTTGAATAAACAAACATCAATAGGAAAACTAGAAGTATTTCAAAGGCATAAAAATGACAGAATTCTGGTCTTAGTTTAGAAATGGCCATGCACAGGCAGCTAAGTTTCCATTCTAAAATCAAATCCAGGATTATTTCATAAAGCAAAGCTCAGTTTGCTTTAGCACTCCTCAATAGGGAGTTGAAATTCAGGCCCTCCTAAATGTAAGCATTCATTTAAATTTTCTTCCTTCCATTTGTTTTCTCAGTGATTTATCTTTTCCTTTACTCTTTTCATAAAACACATTTAAATGGGAAATGTGCTTTATTTATTATTTTCAGGCTACTATAGATAACCATGTATGTGCTTCATGCTGAGTCGCTCAGTCATGTCTGACTCTTTGTGACCCCATGGACTGTATGGTGAGCCCCACCAGGCTCCTCTGCCCATGGAATTTTCCAGGCAAGAATAGTGGAGTGGGTTGTCATTTCCTACTCCATGGCATCTTCCTGACCCAGGGATAGAACCCTTGTCTCCTGTGTTTCCTGCATTGGCATGTGGATTCTTTACGACTGTGCCACCTGGTAGGAGAGATAAAATTTTAAATTCTGTATTCTTTTTTTTTTTTTTTCACACAGAAAACTAGAATTTGTAACCTGAAAATAATTTTCTTTTTGGTGCTTCCATTGCTTACAAAGAAAAAAATTTATTTATTTTTTTTTGTTTTTCCATTTGGAGAATGGTTTCTTAGGATAGTATTCCAAAGGGAGATTTTGCACACCTCTGCTGAACTCTTTAAGATCTTTGGCATATGCTTGCTAGGATATCCCACTTTAATTGTTTTCCCACAAACACTGAAACCTGTTTCTCTGTCAAAACCCACCCTCTTTCTAATGAGAGAGGCTTTGAATGTGAAGTGATCATCTAATCATACAAGTGGCTGGCCTCTGAACCCTGTTACTGCATTGCTTTCAGACTTATTTTTTTCTAAAGTGCAATTCTGATTATGCATTCTTTGAAAACTTCTAATATACAAACTTCTCATATCCAAAACTTCATAAAGTCCTTCATAACTGAGCCCGACATACTTCTCCAGTCTCCTTTCCTCCTGATGTCAACACTTCCTGATTCTTCTCTGGATCCAGCATGGAATTCTGGATTCTTCTCTGGACCCAACATGGAATCAGAGGGAGATAAAGTTGAGAGAAAAGTTGAGGATGTTGGGTTTATTAAATTTCAGTGAATGTTTCTCTCCCTGAGATAGACTTAGAGCAAGACATTGCCTGACTTCTATAAAATATATATCTTATCTCAGTCACATCCCAGATGCTTTTCTCCAACTGGCCTTCACTTCATCTTTTATTAAACTGCTTTATTATTTACAGAAACCAGGGCTTCTCAGAGTTATTAACAAAGTTCTCTATATTTATGATCTGATACTTTGAAATCTGATTTCAGAGTAAACTTGTGTGGTGACTACTGCTTCACTGCTGAAGTAAATCACCCAAGGTTCCTCAACTCTTAATTATATTTGAACCTTGGCCACTTTGCTCCAAAACCCTTGCCTCTAAACTCTGTTGTGTTGTTACCACCCTTCTCCCCAACTCCACATTGACTCCTTTGACACTGTAATCCTAGACTTCCAAATCTCTTTATTGAACTTTATTTTCTTGACGTATTTCCTATACGTATAGGAAATATACATATAGGATTTTTTATTTCTGTATTCCTCCCCTTTTATCCACTTTGTTGTTGTTCCACTGTTTGACATTCTTTCAAACCAGAAAGGATCGTTAATCTGTCTTCAGTCATAGACCAAGAAGGTGACAGCTATATTCTGGGAATCCAGAGTTGACTCCACATCATTTTACCTCTTTCTAAAATTTATAGACAAATGCAAAGACTATAATATTCCTTCTTTTATAAAATAAATATTTACAGTCTACCATGTTGGAGACAATATGTATTAGGTACCGGAGATAGAGGTGCTATTCCTGTACATTTAGACTTAATCGTTAAGAAAATAAAATCAGTCACATTAAAAGATACATAGTTTTATCAGTGTGGTAGATATTTGGACTAAAGCAGCATTCAGTCTCTCTAAGGTATCAAAAACCTTTAGGAACTACTGAGCTTTTCTTTTATGGAAGACAGCTTGGTATGCTGGGAGACCTTAAGAAGCCTGTACTCTGCAGAGGAAAATCATCATCAATAGATAGATTAAAATCCTAAATGGGAAAGACAAAGCTGTAGATTTAATAAAAGAAAATAAATAAAAGATCACTTCCAATGGTCTTGGATGTAGGGAAGGCCTTCTTAGTATCTCCAAAGCACATGATGTGAAAAGCAAATGTATTTAACTACATCAAAAGTGTTTCTGTTTAACCAAAAACAGTATAGACAAGGTTCACGGACATATGGCAGATTGAGAAAAGATGTTTTCAAGACAAAGAAGTCATGAAGAATTAGTATCCACTTTATCAAAAGACGCTTGACAAATAACAAGAAAGAGATGGGAACCCAAATGGCAAAATGGTCAAAATATATGAATAGGAAAAAAAAAATATGAATAGGAAAAGGAAAACTTGAATGGCTGGTAAGTATATAAATATATATGTGAACTCAACAGTAGGCATTGAAAAGCAAAATAAAATAGCAAGAAACTTTCTTGCATCAACCAGAATGGAAAGACTAGAGAGATAAAAACAAGTGCTCTCCAGCATAGTAGGTGAAGGGAACATAGTCTTAAGAGCTGTGGAGACTGTAGATTATTACAATAGTTCTGAAAAGCAATCTAGGAGTGAAATAATCTGTATGTCTTACCTATCAGCAATACTACTCCAGGTTTACCTTCTAGATATATAATTCACAAATTATAAAGAGAACATGCTCTAGTTCTTTGATCTAGATCACTGATGGGGACTTTGCCATTAGTCACAAAGGGATGGATAAGTACACTGTGGGTCCACTGTGGTGGATGCATACTAGTTAGTGAACAGTATGCAGTAATTAGAAGTTATGATCTGGTATTTTGAAATCTGATTTCAGAGTAAGCTTATGTGGTGACTCCTGTTTCACTGCTGAAGTAGTTAGAAGCAACTAATGATTCCAAGGATCAGATCAGATCAGTCCCTCAGTCGTGTCCGACTCTTTGTGACCCCATGAATCCAGCACGCCAGGACTCCCTGTCTATCACCAACTCCCGGAGTTCACTGAGACTCACGTCCATCGAGTCAGTGATGCCATCCAGTCATCTCATCCTCTGTTGTCCCCTTCTCCTCTTGCCCCCCAGTCCCTCCCAGCATCAGAGTCTTTTCCAATGAGTCACCTCTTCACATGAGGTGGCCAAAGTACTGGAGTTTCACCTTTAGCATCACTCCTTCCAAAGAAATCCCAGGGCTGATCTCCTTCAGAATGGACTGGTTGGATCTCCTTGCAGTCCAAGGGACTCTCAGGAGTCTTCTCCAACACCACAGTTCAAAAGCATCAATTCTTCAGCGCTCAGCCTTCTTCACAGTCGAACTCTCACATCCATACATGACCACAGGAAAAACCATAGCCTTGACTAGACGGACCTTTGTTGGCAAAGTAATGTCTCTGCTTTTGAATATGCTATCTAGGTTGGTCATAACTTTCCTTCCAAGGAGTAAGCGTCTTTTAATTTCATGGCTGCAGTCACCATCTGCAGTGATTTTGGAGCCCCCCAAAATCAAGTTTGACACTGTTTCCACTGTTTCCCCATCTATTTCCCATGAAGTGATGGGACTGGATGCCATGATCTTCGTTTTCTGAATGTTGAGCTTTAAGTCCACTTTTTCACTCTCCTCTTTCACTTTCATCAAGAGGCTTTTGAGTTCCTCTTCACTTTCTGCCATAAGGGTGGTGTCATCTGCATATCTGAGGTTATTGATATTTCTCCCGGCAATCTTGATTCCAGCTTGTGTTTCTTCCAGTCCAGTGTTTCTCATGATGTTCTCTACGTATAAGTCAAATACACAGGGTGACAAGAGACAGCCTTGACGAGCTCCTTTTCCTATTTGGAACCAGTCTGTCGTTCCATGTCCAGTTCGAACTGTTGCTTCCTGACCTGCATACAGACTTCTCAAGAGGCAGGTCAGGTGGTCTGGTATTCCCATGTCTTTCAGAATTTTCCACAGTTTATTGTGATCCACACAGTCAAAGGCTTTGGCATAGTCAATAAAGCAGAAATAGATGTTTTTCTGGAACTCTTGCTTTTTCCATGATCCAGCAGATGTTGGCAATTTGATCTCTGGTTCCTCTGCCTTTTCTAAAACCAGCTTGAACATCAGGAAGTTCATGGTTCACATATTGCTGAAGCCTGGCTTGGAGAATTTTGAGCATTACTTTACTAGCGTGTGAGATGAGTGCAATTGTGTGGTAGTTTGAGCATTCTTTGGCATTGCCTTTCTTTGGATTGGAATGAAAACTGACCTTTTCCAGTCCTGTGGCCACTGCTGAGTTTTCCAAATTTGCTGGCATATTGAGTGCAGCACTTTCACAGCATCATCTTTCAGGATTTGAAATAGCTCAACTGGAATTCCATCACCTCCACTAGCTTTGTTCGTAGTGATGCTTTCTAAGGCCCACTTGACTTCACATTCCAGGATGTCTGGCTCTAGGTCAGTGATCACACCATCGTGATTATCTGGGACATGAAGATCTTTTTTGTACAGTTCTTCTGTGTATTCTTGCCATCTCTTCTTAATATCTTCTGCTTCTGTTAGGTCCATACCATTTCTGTCCTTTATCAAGCTCATTTTGCATGAAATGTTCCTTTGGTATCTCTGATTTTCTTGAAGAGATCTCTAGTCTTTCCCATTCTGTTGTTTTCCTCTATTTCTTTGCATTGATCGCTGAAGAAGGCTTTCTTATCTCTTCTTGCTATTCTTTGGAACTCTGCATTCAGATGTTTATGTCTTTCCTTTTCTCCTTTGCTTTTCACTTCTCTTCTTTTGACAGCTATTTGTAAGGTCTCCCCAGACAGCCATTTTGCTTTTTTGCACTTCTTTTCCATGGGGATGGTCTTGATCCCTGTCTCCTGTACAATGTCACGAACCTCATTCCATTGTTCATCAGGCACTCTATCTATCAGATCTAGGCCCTTAAATCTATTTCTCACTTCCACTGTATAATCATAAGGGATTTGATTTAGGTCATACCTGAATGGTCTAGTGGTTTTCCCTACTTTCTTCAATTTCAGTCTGAATTTGACAATAAGGAGTTCATGGTCTGAGCCACAGTCAGCTCCTGGTCTTGTTTTTGCTGACTGTATAGAGCTTCTCCATCTTTGGCTGCAAAGAATATAATCAATCTGATTTCGGTGTTGACCATCTGGTGATGTCCATGTGTAGAGTCTTCTCTTGTGTTATTGGAAGAGGGTGTTTGCTATGACCAGTGCATTTTCTTGGCAAAACTCTATTAGTCTTTGCCCTGCTTCATTCCATATTCCAAGGCCAAATTTGCTTGTTACTCCAGGTGTTTCTTGACTTCCTACTTTTGCATTCCAGTCCCCTATAATGAAAAGGACATCTTTTTTGGGTGTTAGTTCTAAAAGGCCTTGTAGGTCTTCATAGAACTGTTCAACTTCAGCTTCTTCAGCATTACTGGTTGGGGCATAGACTTGAATTATTGTGATATTGAATGGTTTGCCTTGGAAACGAACAGAGATCATTCTGTCATTTTTGAGATTGCATCCAAGTACTGCATTTCGGACTCTTTTGTTGACCATGATGGTCACTCCATTTCTTCTGAGGAATTCCTGCCAGCAGTAATCTATTCCAAGGATAGATTTTGAACATAAAGTGAGAGCAGAGGGGGAGGAGCTAAGATGGTGGAGGAGTAGGATGGGGAGACCACTTTCTCCCCTACAAATTCATCAAAAGAACATTTAAACGCCGAGTAAATTCCACAGAACAACTTCTGAATGCTGGCAGAGGACATCAGGCACCCAGAGAAGCAACCCATTGTCTTTGAAAGGAGGTAGGAAAAAATATAAAAGACAAAAAAAGAGACAAAAGAAGGACGGATGGAGCTATGTCCTGGGAAGGGAGTCTTAAAAAGAGAGAAGTTTCCAAATACCAGGAAACACTCTCACTGCCGAGTCTGTGCCGAGCCTTGGAAGCACAGACGGTTACATAACAGGGAGGAAAAATAAACAAACAATTAAAACCCACAGATTACGAGCCCAACGGTAATTCCTTCAGCGGAGAAGCAGCGCAGACGCCTGCACCCGCCACTAGCAAGTGGGGGCTGGGCAGGGAGGTGCGGGCTGCATCGCTTAGAGTAAGGATCTGGCCTGAATGCCCCGAGCACTATCTGAGTGACTAATTTGGGCTAGCAAACCAGACTGTGGGATAACTACCAGGCGAAAAGCCAGCCCTAAGCTAAGACACTGCCAGGCCTGCTCATGAAACAAAGGACTGAACAGAGATAGCTAGCTGCAGACCATCCCCCTCCGGTGACAGGCAGCCAGAGCTGGAAGGGGGCAATCGCAGCCCCAGAGAGACATTATCTACAAAACTGTAAGCAGGCTTCTTTGCTAACTAAGACTTCTTGGGGTTCTGGACAGTCAACATCCGCTTGAGAAGGTGCACCGGTTGTATACCCAGAAAACCAAGTGGCGGGGAGGCAATAAGTCGCAGCAACAGCGCTCGCCAAACACCTCATCACCTGAGCTGCTTGGACCTGGGAAGGGCACAAAACGCAGGCCCAACCAAGTCTCCGCCTCTGGGGACTACCTGAGTGCTTGAACCTGAGCGGCTTAGACCTGGGAGGTGCAGGCAGCCCAGGGCTGGCCTCGGATGGTTCCCAGTGGAGCAACCTAGAGCCTGAGCAGTGTGGGCAGGGAGGCTACACGTACTGTGAGTGGGGGCAGGCCCAGTGTGGCTGAGGCACTGCGAGCACATGCCAGTGTTATTTGTTTGCAGCGTCCCTCCCTTCCCACAGCGCGATTGAACAAGTGAGCCTAAAAAAAAAAAAAAAAGTGTCCACCACCGCCCCCTTTGTATCAGGGCGGAAATCAGACACTGAAGAGACCAGCAAACAGAAGAAGCTATAACAGAGGGAACCGCCTTGGAAGCAACAGGTGCAATAGATTAAAACCCTGTCGTTAGTACCAACTACATAGGAAGGGGCCTATAGATCTTGAGAAATATAAGCCGGACCAAGGAACTAGCCAAAAATGAACTGACCCCACAATACCCACAACAACACCAGAGAAAGTCCTAGATATATTTTTACGATCATTCTTTCTTTCTTTTTCTTTTTTAATTAAAAAAAAAAATTTAAGTCCTCTATTACTCCTTTAATTTTCACTTTTATAACCTATTATTACTTTGCAAAAAAAGACTATTTTTTTTAAAAAGCAAACTTCATATATATATATATATATTTTATAATTTTTGTGACCTTGTTTTTTTTTTCTTTTTCTCTTTATTTTTTTCCTTCTTTTCTTTAACATTGTATTTTTGAAATTCCAAACTCTACTCTAGATTTTTTAATTTTAGCTTTTTAGTATTTGTTATCAATTTTGTACCTATATTTTCTTTATAATTTTTGTGACTTTGTTTTTTTTTTTCTCTTTCTTTTTCCTCTTCTTTTCTTTAACATTGTATTTTTGAAATTCAAAACTCTACTCTAGATTTTTAACTTTTGCTTTTTGGTATTTGTTATCACTTTTGTATCTATATTTTCTTTATAATTTTTGTAAGTTTTTTCTCTCTCTTTCTTTTCCTTCTTCTTTTCTTTAACATTGTATTTTTGAAATTCCAAATGCTACTCTAGATTTTTAATTTTTGCTTTTAGGTACTTGTTACCAATTTTGTACCTTTAAGAACCCAATCTTCAGTACCCATTTTTTACTTGGGAGTGAGATTACTGGCTTGACTGCTCTCTCCCTCTTTGGACTCTCCTTTTTCTCCACCAGGTTGCCTGTGTCTCCTCCCTAACTCCTCTCTACTCTACCCAACTCTATGAATTTCTGTGTGTTCCAGACGGTGGAGAACACCTAGGGAACTGATTACTGGCTGGATCTGTTTCTCTCCTTTTCATTCCCTCCTTTTATCCTCCTGGCCACCTCTGTCTCCTTCCTCCCTCTTCTCTTCTCTGTATAACTGTGTGAACATCTCTGAGCGGTCCAGTTGTGGAGTGCACATAAGGAAGTGATTACTGGCTAGCCCACTCTCTCCTCTATTGATTCCACCTCATCTCATTCGGGTCACCTTTAACTCCCTCCTCCCTCTTCTCTTCTCCATGTAACCCTGTGAACCTCTCTGGGTAACCCTCACAGTGGAGAAACTTTTCATCTTTAACCTAGATGTTTTATCAATGGTGCTGTATAGAAGGATAAGTTTTGAGACTACTGTAAAAATAAGACCGATAACTGGAAGCAGGAGGCTTAAGTCCAAACCCTGACTCCAGGGAACTCCTGACTCCAGGGAACATTAATTGACAGGAGCTCATCAAACGCCTCCATACCTACACTGAAACCAAGCATCACACAAGGGCCAACAAGTTCCAGGGCAAGACATACCACACATTCTCCAGCAACACAGGAACACAGCCCTGAGCTCCAAGATACAGGCTTCCCAAAGTTACTACAAAACCATAGACATCTCATAACTCATTACTGGACACTTCATTGCACTCCAGAGAGAAGAAATACAGCTCCACCCACCAGAACACCGACACAAGCTTCCCTAACCAAGAAACCTTGACGAGCCACCTGTACAAACCCACACACAGTGAGGAAACGCCACAATAAAGAGAACTCCACAAACTGCCAGAATACAGAAGGACACCACAAACTCAGCAATATAAACAAGATGAAGAGACAGAGGAATACCCAGCAGGTAAAGGAACAAGATAAATGCCCACCAAACCAAACAAAAGAGGAAGAGATAGGGAACCTACCTGATAAAGAATTCTGAATAATGATAGTGAAATTGATCCAAAATCTTGAAACCAAAATGGAATCACAGATAAATAGCCTGGAGACAAGGATTGAGAAGATGCAAGAAAGGTTTAACAAAGACCTAGAAGAAATAAAAGAGTCAATATATAATGAATAATGCAATAAATGAGATCAAAAACACTCTGGAGGCAACAAATAGTAGAATAACAGAGGCAGAAGATAGGATTAGTGAATTAGAAGATAGAATGGTAGAAATAAATGAATCAGAGAGGAAAAAAGAAAAACAAATTAAAAGAAATGAGGACAATCTCAGAGACCTCCAGGACAATATTAAATGCTACAACATTCGAATCATTGGAGTCCCAGAATAAGAAGACAAAAAGAAAGACCATGAGAAAATACTTGAGGAGATAATAGTTGAAAACTTCCCTAAAATGGGGAAGGAAATAATCACTCAAGTCCAAGAAACCCAGAGAGTCCCAAACAGGATAAACCCAAGGCGAAACACCCCAAGACACATATTAATCAAATTAACAAAGATCAAACACAAAGAACAAATATTAAAAGCAGCAAGGGAAAAACAACAAATAACACACAAGGGAATTCCCATAAGGATAACAGCTGATCTTTCAATAGAAACTCTTCAAGCCAGGCGGGAATGGCAAGACATACTTAAAGTGATGAAAGAAAATAACCTACAGCCCAGATTATTGTACCCAGCAAGGATCTCATTCAAATATGAAGGAGAAATCAAAAGCTTTACAGAGAAGCAAAAGCTGAGAGAATTCAGCACCACCAAACCAGCTCTCCAACAAATACTAAAGGATATTCTCTAGACAGGAAACACAAAAAGGGTGTATAAATTCGAACCCAAAACAATAAAATAAATGGCAACGGAATCATACTTATCAATAATTACCTTAAATGTAAATGGGTTGAATGCCCCAACCAAAAGACAAAGACTGGCTGAATGGATACAAAAACAAGACCCCTACATATGTTGTCTACAAGAGACCCACCTCAAAACAGGGGACACATACAGACTGAAAGTGAAGGGCTGGAAAAAGATTTTCCATGCAAATAGGGACCAAAAGAAAGCAGGAGTAGCAATATCCATATCAGATACAATAGATTTTAAAACAAAGGCTGTGAAAAGAGACAAAGAAGGTCACTACATAACGATCAAAGGATCAATCCAAGAAGAAGATCTAACAATTATAAATATATATGCACCCAACATAGGAGCACCACAATATGTAAGACAAATGCTAACAAGTATGAAAGGAGAAATTAACAATAACACAATAATAGTGGGAGACTTTAATACCCCACTCACACCTATGGATAGATCAACTAAACAGAAAATTAACAAGGAAACACAAACTTTAAATGATACAAGAGACCTGTTAGACCTAATTGATATCTATAGGACATTTCATCCCAAAACAATGAATTTCACCTTTTTCTCAAGCGCACATGGAACCTTCTCCAGGATAGATCACATCCTGGGCCATAAATATAGCCTTGGTAAATTCAAAAAAAATGAAATCATTCCAAGCATCTTTTCTGACCACAATGCAGTAAGATTAGATCTCAATTACAGGAGAAAAACTATTAAAAATGCCAACATATGGAGGCTGAACAACATGCTGCTGAATAACCAGCAAATCACAGAAGAAATCAAAAAAGAAATCAAAATTTGCCTAGAAACGAATGAAAATGAAAAGACAACAACCCAAAACCTGTGAGACACTGTAAAAGCAGTCCTAAGGGGAAAGTTCATAGCAATACAGGCATATCTCAAGAAACAAGAAAAAAGTCAAATAAATAACCTAACTCTTCAACTAAAGCAACTAGAAAAGGAAGAAATGAAGAACCCCAGGGTTAGTAGAAGGAAAGAAATCTTAAAAATTAGGGCAGAAATAAGTGCAAAAGAAACAAAAGAGACCATAGCAAAAATCAACAAAGCCAAAAGCTGGTTCTGTGAAAGGATAAATAAAATTGACAAACCATTAGCCAGACTCATCAAGAAACAAAGGGAGAAAAATCAAATCCATAAAATTAGAAATGAAAATGGAGAGATCACAACAGACAACACAGAAATACAAAGGATCATAAGAGACTACTATCAGCAATTATATGCCAATAAAATGGACAACGTGGAAGAAATGGACAAATTCTTAGAAAAGTACAACTTTCCAAAACCAGACCAGGAAGAAATAGAAAATCTTAACAGACCCATCACAAGCACGGAAATTGAAACTGTAATCAGAAATCTTCCAGCAAATAAAAGCCCAGGTCCAGACGGCTTCACAGCTAAATTCTACCAAAAATTTAGGGAAGAGCTAACACCTATCTTACTCAAACTCTTCCAGAAAATTGCAGAGGAAGGTAAACTTCCAAACTCATTCTATGAGGCCACCATCACCCTAATACCAAAACCTGACAAAGATGCCACAAAAAAAGAAAACTACAGGCCAATATCACTGATGAACATAGATGCAAAAATTCTTAACAAAATTCTAGCAATCAGAATCCAACAACACATTAAAAAGATCATACACCATGACCATGTGAGCTTTATCCCAGGGATGCAAGGATTCTTCAATATCTGCAAATCAATCAATGTAATACACCACATTAACAAATTGCAAAACAAAAACCATATGATTATCTCAATAGATGCGGAGAAAGCCCTTGACAAAATTCAACATCCATTTATGATAAAAACTCTCCAGAAAGCAGGAATAGAAGGAACATACCTCAACATAATAAAAGCTATATATGTGAAACCCACAGCAAACATTATCCTCAATGGTGAAAAATTGAAAGCATTTCCTCTAAAGTCAGGAACAAGACAAGGGTGCCCACTTTCACCATTACTATTCAACATAGTTTTGGAAGTTTTGGCCACAGCAATCAGAGCAGAAAAAGAAATAAAAGGAATCCAGATTGGAAAAGAAGAAGTAAAACTCTCACTGTTTGCAGATGACATGATCCTCTACATAGAAAACCCTAAAGACTCCTTTAGAAAATTACTAGAACTAATCAGTGAATATAGTAAAGTTGCAGGATATAAAATCAACACACAGAAATCTCTTGCATTCCTATACACTAATAATGAGAAAATAGAGACATTAAGGAAACAATTCCATTCACCATTGCAACGGAAAGAATAAAATACTTAGGAATATATCTACCTAAAGAAACTAAAGACTTATATATAGAAAACTATAAAACACTGGTGAAATAAATCAAAGAGGACACTAATAGATGGAGAAATATACCATGTGCATGGATTGGAAGAATCAATATAGTGAAAATGAGTATACTACCCAAAGCAATTTATAGATTCAATGCAATCCCTATCCAGCTATCAACGGTATTCTTCACAGAGCTAGAACAAATAATTTCACAAATTTGTATGGAAATACAAAAAACCTCGAATAGCCAAAGCGATCTTGAGAAAGAAGAATGGAACAGGAGGAATCAACCTGCCTGACTTCAGGCTCTACTACAAAGCCACAGTCATCAAGACAGTATGGTACTGGCACAAAGACAGAAATATAGATCAATGGAACAAAATAGAAAGCCCAGAGACAAATCCAGGCATGTATGGACACCTTATCTTTGACAAAAGAGGCAAGAATATACAATGGATTAAAGACAATCTCTTTAACAAGTGGTGCTGGGAAAACTGGTCAACCACTTGTAAAAGAATTAAATTAGAACACTTTCTAACACCATACACAAAAATAAACTCAAAATGGATTAAAGATCTAAATGTAAGACCAGAAACTATAAAACTCCTAGAGGAGAACATAGGCAAAACACTCTCCGACATACATCACAGCAGGATCCTCTATGACCCACCTCCCAGAATATTGGAAATAAAAGCAAAAATAAACAAATGGGACCTAACTAAACTTAAAAGCTTCTGCACAACAAAGGAAACTATAAGCAAGGTGAAAAGACAGCCTTCAGAATGGGAGAAAATAATAGCAAATGAAGCAACAGACAAACAACTAATCTCAAAAATATACAAGCAACTCCTACAGCTCAATTCCAGAAAAATAAATGACCCAATCAAAAAATGGGCCAAAGAACTAAAGAGACATTTCTCCAAGGAAGACATACAGATGGCTAACAAACACATGAAAAGATGCTCAACATCACTCATTATCAGAGAAATGCAAATCAAAACCACTGTGAGGTACCATTTCATGCCAGTCAGAATGGCTGCAATCCAAAAGTCTACAAGCAATAAATGCTGGAGAGGGTGTGGAGAAAAGGGAACCCTCTTACACTGTTGGTGGGAATGCAAACTAGTACAGCCACTATGGAGAACAGTGTGGAGATTCCTTAAAAAACTGGAAATAGAACTGCCTTATGATCCCGCAATCCCACTGCTGGGCATACACACTGAGGAAACCAGAAGGGAAAGAGACACGTGTACCCCAATGTTCATCGCAGCACTGTTTATAATAGCCAGGACATGGAAGCAACCTAGATGCCCATCAGCAGATGAATGGATAAGAAAGCAGTGGTACATATACACAATGGAGTATTACTCAGCCATTTAAAAGAATACATTTGAATCAGTTCTAATGAGGTGGATGAAACTGGAGCCTATTATACAGAATGAAGTAAGCCAGAAAGAAAAACACCAATACAGTATACTAACACATATATATGGAATTTAGAAAGATGGTAACAATAACCCTGTATACGAGACAGCAAAAGAGACACTGATGTATAGAACAGTCTTTTGGACTCTGTGGGAGAGGGAGAGGGTGGGATGATTTGGGAGAATGGCATTAAAACATGCATAATATCATATATGAAACGAGTTGCCAGTCCAGGTTTGATGCACGATACTGGATGCTTGGGGCTGGTGCACTGGGACGACCCAGAGGGATGGTATGGGGAGGGAGGAGGGGGGAGGGTTCAGGATGGGGAACACATGTATACCTGTGGTGGATTCATTTTGATATATGGAAAAACCAATACAATATTGTAAAGTTAAAAAATAAAAAAAAAGTGAGAGCAAAATAACAAGGTGATTATAAAATGACATAAATATATCTTGAAAATAAAGTGATGATACATGAAAAAAGTCAAGGAGTTGAACTAGTGCCTCAGCAACACATTGAGTTGGCCAAAAAGTTTGTTCGGGTTCTTTCCATACTATCATATGGAAAAATCCCAACTTACTTTTTGGCCAACTCATTACTTTAAAACATAAGTGTAAACACTTATGACTGCTGACAACACTATATATTTTAAAGTGATAGGTGTAAACAGACCAATTATTAATAATTAAAGGATGAAGGACATGGCAGGGTCACCAGAGGATTTACAAAAGTATAAAAATAATATGAATGCATGATATAGTGGGTAGGATGCAATAGTGAGGGTAAGGTTGAAGATTCAGTAGTGTGGGATGACTGTTGGCAAGAGCTCCCAGAACTGATGAATGGTGATGGAATCCAGATCCAAGGGGGAGGAGCTGATCTTTGACAGGTGAGACGAGGCTACTGACTCTACTGTAGTTGGAAGGAAGATAAATGGAAGGCTTCACATGCAGGTTATTTGGTGGCAGAAATCTGTAATTACATGTAATATTTATTTTTATTCATCCAACATGATGCGTGGTCCCTGTGGGGAGTGAAAGGTGTGGAGAGATTTTATGTTTATTTGTGTCACAAAGATTATTTCAAATATCAAATAGTTTCCCTGGAGAATGGGAGAGCAAGCTGATGTGGAAAGAGTTACTCTGGTCAGTTTTGAGTATCCACTTGAGGCCATTAGCCATGAGTCAATGGAGGCACATGTCTGTACGGCTGGTGTTATTTTCCTGTAGCACCCAGTGTAGGAAGGGTTGGTGTAGAGAAGGAGGATGGCAGAATTAGTTCAAGATTACATGCAAAGCTGTTCTGATAGATGAAAAGTGGGCCAGAGGATTTGGAGGTATTGTCCTGTAAGTGACAAGAGTGATGTCTATGGAGTTAGGAAGTAAAGACCCGATAGTGGTAAATGAAACAGGAGAAATTAGAAAAGTCAAGAAATTAAAGGTGTCAGTGAAGTCAGTAACTGGTGATGTGGGATGAAGGCTGCTGCGAAGCTGGAAGCTTGTTGCTGAGAGATGATGAGAACGTCAGGGTATCTACTGCTTCATCACTGGGAGATGATTTTGTCAGTTTGATTTTTAAAACTTAATTGTTCCCATTTCTTATCCAGAGTCTTTGTTTTCTATTTTTCCTCTTTTTGTTCAATTTATTAAAAAAAAATACTATTCCTTTCCAACTGTGTTCTGTCAACTTGTAAAAACCTGTGGTTCCTCAAAACATTGTACTATCTTTTATTTACTTCTTACTCTGTTGTCTAACCTCCCAGGTATACCTCTGGGTACTGAGTATAAACTTTAATTATTTAACAAGTTCTTTCCTCCTCATTTTGCACTCTTTTATTTCTCTATATTCCTCTTTCTGCTTCAATTCATTTAACTTACAACTTTAGTATACGTTTTCCTCCCCTTTGGTTTGGAATGAGAATAATATCCTTTACAGGTTATTTTTCTACAGGTAAGTGGCATTTAATTTCCAGGAATTCAGTAAAATTCTCACTGAAAAGGACAACCAGCAAAGTTAATAATAGTTCATGTACCCTATAATAGTCCATTACATAAAGTAATTACAAATATGACAGTGTTACTTACTAGTAACTGGTGGTGTAGCTTTTCCTGAAATACAAGAGACATGTTGTTTTAATCAATTATGGGTACAGCATATATTTCCCCTGTTAATTTCTCACTGAGGAATCTTTTAATGACAACTAAGAAGCACAAGGATTTCTGTTACAATTATTTTGATGCTGGAATCCCTGTCAACATGATCACTTATGAAGTATGTCTGATGTTCAGTTCTGATGTCTTCAGAGCCTGGCAAATACCTGCTTCTTTCCGTTTCCTCCTTTTGTAGTTTTCCCATTTTTCATTCTAACTTTTCTTACCTTTGGTCCTCTTTGTCAGTTACCATCCACTCTTTCAAAAAAGAATGTGTGACCTAAACTATGATTTATTGGTTCTGCTTTTTATTCTTTTTGTTAATCAGTGGAGTTTTGGTCTACGAATTCATTGGCAAATCTTCTTAATTAGCATAAAACTAACTTAAAAAGCAGAAAGTGCCTTATGACCCAGCAATTCCACTGCTGGGCATACACACTGAGGAAACAAGAATTGAAAGAGACACATGTACCCCAGTGTTCATCGTAGCACTGTTTATAATAGCCAGGACATGGAAGCAACCTAGATGTCCATTAGCAGATGAATGGATAAGAAAGCTGTGGTACATATACACAATGGAGTATTACTCAGCCATTTAAAAGAATACATTTGAATCAGTTCTAATGAGGTGGATGAAACTGGAGCCTATTATACAGAATGAAGTAAGCCAGAAAGAAAAACACCAATACAGTATACTAACACATATATATGGAATTTAGAAAGATGGTAACAATAACCCTGTATACGAGACAGCAAAAGAGACACTGATGTATAGAACAGTTTTTTGGACTCTGTGAGAGAGGGAGAGGGTGGGATGATTTGGGAGAATGGCATTGAAACATGTATAATATCATATATGAAATGAGTCGCCAGTCCGGGTTCAATGCACGATACTGGATGCTTGGGGCTGGTGCACTGGGACGACCCAGAGGGATGGTACCCAGAGGGAGGGAGGAGGGAGGAGGGTTCAGGATGGGGAACATGTGTATACTTGTGGCAGATTCATGTGATATATGGCAAAACCAATACAATATTGTAAAGTTTAAAAATAAAATTAAAAAAAATTAAAAAAAAAGTAGTAACAAGCAAGAAATCAACAAAATACTTGTATGTAGCATATCTGCAAAAGCATATTGTGTACATAAATTTGATTTTTTTCAAGTAAAAAAAAAAAAGAAAAAAAAAAGCAGAAAGTGAAGAGGAACTAAAAAGCCTCTTGATGAAAGTGAAAGAGGAGAGTGAAAAAGTTGGCTTAAAGATCAACATTCAGAAAATGAAGATCATGGCATCTGGTCCCATCACTTCATGGGAAATAGATGGGGAAACAGTGGAAACAGTGTCAGACTTTATTTTTTGGGGATCCAAAATCACTGCAGATTGTGACTGCAGCCATGAAATTAAAAGACACTTACTCCTTGGAAGGAAAGTTATGACCAACCTAGACAGCATATTAAAAAGCAGAAGCATTACCTTGCTGACAAAGATCCATCTAGTCAAGGCTATGGTTTTTCCAGTGGTCATATATGTATGTGAGAGTTGGACCTAAAGAAAGCTGAGTACTGAAGAATTGATGCTTTTGAACTGTGGTGTTGGAGAAGATTTTTGAGAGTCCCTTGGACTGCAAGGGGATCCAACCAGTCCATTCTGAAGGAGATCAGTCCTGGGTGTTCTTTGGAAGGAATGATACTAAAGCTGAAACTCCAATACTTTGGCCACCTCATGCGAAGAGTTGACTCATTGGAAAAGACTCTGATGCTGGGAGGGATTGGGGACAGGAGGAGAAGGGGACGACAGAGGATGAGATGGCTGGATGGCATCACCAACTGGATGGATGTGAGTCTCAGTGAACTCCAGGGGTTGGTGATGGACAGGGAGGCCTGGTGTGCTGCGTGCGATTCATGGGGTCGCAAAGAGTCGGATATGACTGAGCGACTGAAGTGAACTTACTGAACTTAGAAAGATTACAGACTTCATGAAAAATTGAAAATAAATTACCACTATAGAAATCTATTACAGAATTTTATTTAAAGGATTTAATAATTTAAAGATAGAAACTCATTAGTTAATTTAGCAAATAATAATTTAGAGAAAAATGTGTTAGAAACAATCTTAATGCATTATATTGTTGTATTAATAAACTACTACATTTAGGCCTCTAGACTTTTCCTAGATATTAAATATTATATGCAACTTAGTTCTAAATATATTACTAGAAACTCTTTATGTCCTTTCATAAGATACATATTATTTTAGTTGTAGTTTAAAATTTTGTCAATTCTAAGCCTCTGCCCTCTCCCCATTTCAGCTTACAGCTCCCAAAACTCTTCCTGAGCATAAAGAGCTATCTGGGCATATTTTGTTATAATTGGTTCCTTATCCTCCATTCTTGAAAATGCTTCAGAGCCATAAAGGTAGAATGGGTGTCTTGTTATTCATAATGAACCCCTTTTCACCACATCTGTGTTAGTCATTGAGTCTTATCTGACTCTTTGTGAACCCATGAACTGTAGCCCCCCAGGCTCCTCTGTCCATGGAATTCTCCAGGCAAGAATACTGGAGTGGGTAGCTATTACCATCTCCAGGGATCTTCCCAACCCAGGGACAGAACCTAGGTCTCCTGCATTGCAGGTGGATTCTTTACTGTCTTTGTTCAGTTCAGTTCAGTCACTGAGTCGTGCCCAACTCTTTGTGACCCCATGGACTGCAGCGTGCCAAGTTTCCCTGTCCATCACCAACTCCCAGAGCTTGCTCAAACTCATGTCCATCAAGTTGGTAATGCCATCCAACCATCTTATCCTCTGTTGTCCCCTTCTCCTCCTGCCTTCAATCTTTCCTAGCATCAAGGTCTTTTCCAATGAGTTTTATGTTTCCAATGAGGTTTATGTTAATGAGGTAACTTCTGAAAATCACCTACAGACAGGGGCTGTTTGCCAGAAGAACCAACTTTGAACAGAGGGTTAGAACTTTCAGTCCCACCCCTTGATTTCTGGGAGGGATGAAGGGCTAGAGGTTGAGTTAAACACTGATAGTTAAAGATTAATTGGTCGTTTTAATGTTTTAAAGCCTCCATAAAAACCCAAATGGAGGGAGTTCAAAGCCCTTCCAGGCTGGGGAGTCAGAATGCTTCCCCAGATTCCAAAGGACAGAAGCTTCTTTGTTTGGGGCCTTGCCCTCTGTATCTCTTCATCTACTGCCGATTCTTGTCTTTTAGTATCCTTTGTAGTAAATCAGGAATCTAGCTTGTAAATGGTTTCTTAAATTCTGTGAGCCACTCTAGCAAATTAATCCAACCTAAGGAAAAGGTCATGGGAATCCTGTGTTGTAACTAAATACAGGTAACAACCTGGACTTGTGATTGGCATCCAGAGTTGGAGGTGGGTAATTGAACCTTCTGGTTTATGGAGCTGGTGAGTCAGAAGCACAGGTAACCTTGAAACAAGCAGGACCTGGTGGGGTCCTCCTGGATACAAAAGCCTTTCTGTGTTCCTTGTTTCTTGTTTGTGGGAAAAAGGCTTCAGCCTTCTAGACCTTCCTTGAGTACCAAAACACAGATTCAAACAATTGCTAACCAGGGAAGTGAGGGAATGCAGAAATAAAGAAAGAGCAATCAAGAAACAATAGTGTAGTGATGAAGCGGGTTCCTGGTTCCTCCTCATGGAATATACATAACAATGTATCTTTGATTTCTCCTACAGTGAGTTTGTTAGGGAACTACTGATGAAAACCACTTATGCTGGCCAGGCACAATGATAACCCCTTGTCTGAGTTGTCTCACAACAGGAGGTCCAATAAATTCAGGAGGGGCCAAAAGAGAGAGGAGATGACCAACCTCCCAGAATCTTTCCCACTGGAATCCATCTTGGCTGAGAGATATGCGTGCCGTCAGGAAGGACCCTGAGTCAGATGATGGGCCAAGCAAGATGACTGGCCAGAGACAACCCAGTAGCTAGCCCTACTAGCATAAAACCTGAGACTGTCAGCAATGTGGCAGAGCAATTCTCTTGGGGTACCTTACCCTGCTGCTCTCTGCCTGGGTGTTCCTTTCCAGTAAGGTCTCTTACTTTGTTAGCATGTGTATCTCCTTCATTTTTGAGTGTTAGACAAGAGCCCACTCTCAGGCCCTGGAAAGTTTCTCTCTTTCTGCAACAAGTTATCTTCCTGGAAATAATTTCATCTTTTAGTTTCTTGTTGCATATGTAGCTCTTACCAGAAACTAGGCCATTTAATTTCTCTTCACCTTGTTATACCCTTGCTGACTGGATCTACCTCTTTGCCTGTATTTATAAATATCACATTGAATTCTGATTTTGAGTTGACAAAAATTTAAACTACAACTAGAATAATATTTATTTTAATATGTACAATTATTTTCAGTGATTTAGTCTTTTCTTAACATTATGACAGTGAGGAAATATTGAGAAATATGATCATTGAGTTCTTCCACAGTTGAAACTGATGATGGCAACGATAATTAAACGTGGCTCATGCTCTATTCAGAATTTGAAAAAAGTACCTACTGATGAATGGTGCAACACTTTTAAAATGAAGCAAAAAGGAAATAAATGAATTTCATCTTGCTTGCAAAAAGATATAAAGAATTTAATAAAGGTTTATAAGTTAGAACAAAATTGTTATTCTTGCATCAGAGAACGCCCTAGAAAAGGGACATCAAGGAATTTTCAGAACAGATGAGGCTATAGTAATTAATAAAAAGTTACTTTAAGAGTTGGGTGTGTCTTGAAAATTTCATGTTCTTTCTTTTTGAAATAACTGGTAGAGTCATATTAATTTCTTTTGTGGGTGTAACCTCCTATCAGATCCAGAGACAGTGAAATGTTTTATGGTATGATGTTATTGCATTTGAACTTTGGATCTTGTTCATCATCTTCCACTTTTGTTTTTGCAAAACCTGGCCTTTATTCTTCCTTTATATAGCTTCATCTGCTATTTTATTATAAAAAGATTTTGTTTTGTATATTTGTTGTTTCAGTTTATTGATTTATTTATGCTTTCAGGAAAACTCTTAGGAATCTCCAAAATTGCTGACTGAAGAGAGGTAAACAGATTAGAAGGAAAAAATTAAGATTTATAAGGTTTTATAGGACTGACTTTGGCCTCCAGGTTGTATTAAACAATGTCAGTTATAATAATATTGTTTATATGTTTATAGTTTCTTTATTTGTTAATTGTTTCCCCCATAAGGTTGTAAGACGCTTCATGAGGACAAGAGTCATATCTGTTGCATTTAGTACTATCAGTGTGTCTGCATTTAATAGATTTATAAATAGGTGCTGAATGTATGAAAACAATGTGAACTTGAGCTCTGGAGTGAGAACTGCACTGGAGCTATAGATAACGGCAGTTAACATCCCACAATAAGACTTAACAGGTTAAGCAACTGAGGAGGAGAAAGAGGCTCGTGAGAAAGTTCTGAGGAACACAAGCATTTAAGAACCAGGAAGAGGAAGAAGTGAATAACAATGAGATTAATTCAGAGCAAGAAATGTGGGAAGAAAGCAAGGAGAGTGAAATGTGGTTTCAAGGGGGAGAGAGTGTTTCAAGAAAGAAAGTGTTTCTCAGAATGTTGTACTGTCTTTTATTTACTTCTTACTCTGTTGTCTAACCTCCCAGGTATACTTCTGGATACTGAGTATAAACTTTAATTATTTAACAAGTTCTTTCCTCTTCATTTTGCACTCTTTTATTTCTCTATTTTCCTCTTTCTGCTTCAATTCATTTAACTTACAACTTTAGTAAATGTTTTCCTCCCCTTTGGTTTGGAATGAGAATAATATCCTTTACAGGTTATTTTTCTACAGGTAAGTGGCATTTAATTTCCAGGAATTCAGTAAAATTCTTAACTTGTCCCTCACTGAAAATAACAACCAGCAAAGTTAATAATAGTCCATGTACCCTATAATAGTCCATTACATAAAGTAATTACAAATATGACAGTGTTACTTACTAGTAACTGGTGGTGTAGCTTTTGCTGAAATACAAGAGACATGTTGTTTTAGTCAATTATGGGTACAGCATATTTTTCCCCTGTTAATCTCGCACTGAGGAATCTTATAAATAACAACTAAGAAGCACAAGGATTTCTGTTACAATTATTTTGATGCTGGAATCCCTGTCAACATGATCACTTATGAAGTATGTCTGATGTCTTCAGAGCCTGGCAAATACCTGCTTCTTTCCGTTTCCTCCTTTTGTAGTTTTCCCATTTTTCATTCTAACTTTTCTTACCTTTGGTCCTCTTTGTCAGTTACCATGTACTCTTTCAAAAAAGAATGTGTGACTTAAACTGTGATTCATTGGTTATGCTTTTTATTCTTTTTGTTAATCAGTGAGTGGAGTTTTGGTCTACAAATTCATTGGCAAATCTTCTTAATTAGCATAAAACTAACTTAAAAATATTGGAGACTTCATGAAAAATTGAAAATAAATTACCACTATAGAAATCTATTAGAGTTTTATTCACTCTAATGGATTAAACTGAAGATAATTTAAAGTCAGGTTGTAGTAGACTAAGAAGTGGATGTTGAAGTAGCATTAGAGGTAAGGAATGAGGACAACTCTGATGCAGTTTAGCCATGATGAGAGAGGGAGTGGCTGGGTTGGAGCAGGTGGTTGGGTCACGGAAGGATTTAACAAAATACAGGATGACATTAAAATGTTTAAATGCTGAAAGGGAGAAATTGAAGATAACAGGAAATGTGAGTTTTGAGGTCAGCTAACTCTCTAAGTGAAGAAAGCTGAGTGCCGAAGAATTGTTGCTTTTGAACTGTGGTGATGGAGAAGACTCTTGAGAGTCCCTTGGGCTGCAAGGAGATCTAACCAGTCCATTCTAAAGGAGATCAGCCCTGGGATTTCTTTGGAAGGAATGATGCTAAAGCTGAAACTCCAATATTTTGGCCACCTCATGTGAAGAGTTGACTCATTGGAAAAGACCCTGATGCTGGGAGGGATTGGGGGCAGGAGGAGAAGGGGACGACAGAGGATGAGATGGCTGGATGGCATCACCGACTTGATGAACATGAGTTTGGGTGAACTCTGGGAGTTGGTGATGGATGGGGAGGCCTGGCGTGCTACAGTTCATGGGGTTGCAAAGAGTTGGACACGACTGAGCGACTGAACTGAACTGAACTGAACTCTCCAAGGAGAAGGCAATGGCACCCCACTCCAGTACTCTTGCCTGGAAAATCCCAGGGATGGGGGAGCCTGGTGGGCTGCTGTCTATGGGTTCGCACAGAGTTGGACACGACTGAAGCGACTTAGCAGCAGCAGCAGAACTCTCTAAGGGAATGAAATGGAATGGGATCTAGAACTCAATGAAGGAGTTGAATTTTGATACATAAAATACTGCTGTCCTTGTTGAGAGGAACACTTAAAATCTACTCTCAGTAATTTTAAAGTATACAATATTGTATTATTAAGTATAGTCACCATACTGTACATGGGAGCCTCAGGAAATTTTTTACCTTATAATTATGTCTTCCATTTTTCTTGCTCCCCAGCCCCTGCAAGCACCATTCTGTTCTTTGTTTCTAAGAAATTTGCTTTTTTTTAGATTCCACACATATTTGATACTATGCAGTATTTTCTTTCTCTGTCTAGCTTATTTCACTTAGTGTAATGCCCTTCAGGTTCATTCATGTTGTGAAAGCAAATATTTCTGAACACATGATTGTTTCCTCTCCTTCATTCTTTTATGTTGCTGTGTCACTCTAGGACTTGTGGCCTCTCAAAGCTTTAACAATGCTGTGCTTGTGTGCTTAGTTGCTCTTTGCGTGTCTGACTCTTTGTGACCCCATAGACTGTGGCCCGCCAGGCTTCTTTGTCAATGGGGATTCTCCAGGCAAGAACACTGGAGTGGGTAGCCTACCCCTTCTCCAGGGGATCTTCCTGACCCAGGGATTGAACTGGGGTCTCCTGCATTGCAGGTGGATTCTTTACCAGCCGAGCTACCAGGGAAGCCCTTAACAATGCTAATGCTGTGAAATTTTGAAATCAGCTTTCGTAAAGTTCACATAGTTGATACTTTTTAGCCATTTTCTCCTTTATAATCACACAGTCTAGGTTCATGTGATCTTTTACCAGGGATTTCTGGTTCTTTTTCTTATTAATGCAATCCATTTTGTTTGTGTAAATTAGGTTGAGAGTAGCATTATTGACTCAATGGACATGGGTTTAGCTGGACTCCGGGAGTTGGTAATGGACAGGGAGGCCTGGCGTGCTGCGGTTCATGGGGTCACAAAGAGTCGGACACAACTGAGACTGACTGAACTGAACTGAAGTACTCCTGTTACTTTTTCTACACATAATAAGATGTTTAAAGTCAGTTTAAATTTAACTTTGTTAAATTTTCCATTTTCTTACAGTTATGCTTTTATTTTTTACTCTTCTTCCATTTATCAACTTAGAAAATAGTCACAACCTAAAAGTTGAGAGTTATATTTCATTTGGTGGGAAGTTTTAGGACATCAGGCCCAAGAGACAGCATCTCAAGTAACCCTGAGAGAAATGCTCCAAGTAGGTGAGGGGAGGAGCCAGGTTATATAGAAGTCTCACAACAAAGGACCAATTGTCTGAACGTCAAAAGATTCAGTTCAGTTCAGTTCAGTCGCTCAGTCGTGTCCGACTCTTTGCGACCCCATGAATAGTAGCATGCCAGGCCTCCCTGTCCATCACCAACTCCCGGAGTTCACACAGACTCAACGTCCATCGAGTCGGTGATGCCATCCAGCCATCTCATCCTCTGTCGTCCCCTTCATCTCCTGCCCCCAATCCCTCCCAGCATCAGAGTCTTTTCCAATGAGTCAGCTCTTCTCATGAGGTGGCCAAAATATTGGAGTTTCAGCTTTAGCATCATTCCTTCCAAAGAAATCCCAGGGCTGATCTCCTTTAGAATGGACTGGTTGGATCTCCTTGCAGTCCAAGGGACTCTCAAGAGTCTTCTCCAACACCACAGTTCAAAAGCATCAATTCTTTGGCGCTCAGCTTTCTTCACAGTCCAACTCTCACATCCATACATGACCACTGGAAAAACCATAGCCTTGACTAGACGGACCTTTGTTGGCAAAGTAATGTCTCTGCTTTTCAACATGCTGTCTAGGTTGGTCATAACTTTCCTTCCAAGGAGTAAGTGTCTTTTAGTTTCATGGCCGCAATCACCATCTGCAGTGATTTTGGAGCCCCCAAAAATAAAGTCTGACACTGTTTCCACTGTTTCCCCATCTATTTCCCATGAAGTGATGGGACTGGATGCCATGATTTTAGTTTTCTGAATGTTGAGCTTTAAGCCAACTTTTTCACTCTCCTCTTTCACTTTCATCAACAGGCTTGTTAGTTCCTCTTCACTTTCTGCCATAAGGGGTGGTGTCATCTGCATATCTGAGGTTATTGATATTTCTCCCGGCAATCTTGATTCCAGCTTGTGCTTCTTCTAGCCCAGCATTTCTCATGATGTACTCTGGATATAAGTTAAATAAGCAGGGTGACAATACACAGCCTTGATGTACTCTTTTTCCTCTTAGGAACCAGTCTGTTGTTCCATGTCCAGTTCTAACTGTTGCTTCCTGACCTGCATATAAGATTACTGTTAATTAAAGGAAATCAAATATCCCAAGTTAAGGGATTTAGTGCTTTTCTATGTATGGAAAGATGCAAGAGTCTGGGCTCACTAAAATCATTCCTTTCATATGCATCTCAGCTATCCTGGTGCCAGTATCCTGTATTTTTCACATCCTGAGCTTCCTTGAACTCACCATAGTGAGTGGCTACAGTTTGATGGCTGTTATATAGCAAGTATTTTTCTCCTTCCTGAGTGCCCTTAGGCCCACATTGGAGGGCTGGAATTGCTGATGATTGTGAAATCCTTTTTTACTGATATGGTAGAAAATATTCCATTTCTCACATTTCACTTAAAATGTTACCCTTTTGAATTATATCCTATCAATTTTGATATCCTGAGAGAAATATATATATGACTGATTCTTTTATTCACTTTCTGTATTGTCTAGGCATCTGAGTGACTTTGGGGAGCTAGGAATAAGATTTATAAATTTCATCTTACTATTTTCTTCCCTTACTCTCACCCATTTCTTTTGTTTCTCAGTCTTCCTTTCCTAGCTTCAACTCATTTAATTCAATTCATTTCATTTAAATTCTTTAAATGTCTCCTGATTCCTTTTTCTGAGAATGTTATTTTGTGTTTTGGCAAGTCAGCTGCCTTGATACAATGTTGAAGTTCTTAGCTATTCTTTCTACAAATCAGTGAGGTTTGGTTTCAAGAAAATTTTCAATAACTGAAAAGTCTTAACTTGTGTCCAATTGACCATGACAACCTTCAAATTTAGTTGAAGTCTTTATACTATAACAGTCATTAAGTAACAAGTTAAATAATGTACTTACCATTAGGTGGTTCAGCTTTTGTTGAAATATAAGCACAAACAAGTAGTTATTTGTTAACCTGTTACTGAGCAGCACATTTTCCTGTTTAAAATCTTCCAATTTGGAAATCTTATAAAATGACACCCAACCAGCACAAACACCTCTGCCATGGTTATGTATTGCTATAGTTCCTGGTCAAATGGTCCCTTATTGGTGTGTGCCATGCTAAGTGTCAAGACTGGAGAGAACTGTGGTAAGATTTTAGTCTCAACACCCACTTGTTGTGGTAGCTCCTCTGTGATATCTCTGCTAAGTGAGAAGCTTATTACTGGGGCTCTTTCCCTAATCATTTGTATTTATCTTTGAACAACTCATATTCATCGTTTCTTAATAGCCTCTCATATGTACTTTCTCTTTTCTCTTAATGTTGACTCCCTTTTATGTAGACTCCAGTCTACGTTGTTTTTCTTTTAAAGTGAATTTTATTTGTTCTGAGGAATATACCGTCTTAGTTATTCAGTGCATTTAAGCTTTTCAGCAAACTGTCAGTAATCTCTAAAAATCCTCACCGCTCAGGGCTGAGTATACAATGAAAAATACTAATATGAGGTTTTCAAATTTGGGTATGTTAATTGTCAGAGTAATCAAAAATTCTTTATGAACTTATTTATCCCCAAATCACTTATGCTGAGAAATAGAAAAAAGCTTAAGCATGGGTTTCTCAGCAGCTCCTATAAACAAACGTAAATGAATACAGTTTAACTTATAGATTGTATAATTAATAATAGTCTTCTTTGAGTTATTTCAACATCTAATTTCCTTAGAGCACAAAAACTTTCATGGCATTATTAAGCCCCATTAAAGAATCACATATTGTTTTGTAGTTTTGTTACAGTTTTAAAATCACAATTAGCAAACTTTGGATATGGAAGGGAAAAAGGCAAAAGGAGACATCATAACATTAATGTTGGACACAGAAGCAGCCAAATTCAGCAAAAACATACATACAGCTAAACTGAAATGATTTGGAGTGGAGAAGTGGAAAGAACTTACCTCTGGCTCTCACATCTTTTTCTATAATAAAAAAGAAATAAATGAAGTCTAAAAATCTTGAATATAGCTTTTTCTTGAGTACAAAATAATTACAATAGCTAGTGATAATTGGTTGATTAACATGTGCCTAGGCATTGTTCCTATTTAGAACCAGTTTGTTATTCCATGTCCAGTTCTAACTGTTGCTTCCTGACCTGCATACAGATTTCTCAAGAGGCAGGTCAGGTGGTCTGGTATTCCCATCTCTTTCAGAATTTTTCACAGTTTATTGTGATCCACACAGTCAAAGGCTTTGGCATAGTTAACAAAGCAGAAATAGATGTTTTTCTGGAACTCTCTTGCTTTTTCCATGATCCAGTGGATATTGGCAATTTGATCTCTGATTCCTCTGCCTTACGTCATGAGAAACACTGGACTGGAAGAAACGCAAGCTGGAATCAAGATTGCCGGGAGAAATATCAATAACCTCAGATATGCAGATGACATCACCCTTAGGGCAGAAAGTGAAGAGGAACTAAAAAGCCTCTTCTTGATAAAAGTGAAAGTGGACAGTGAAAAAGTTGGCATAAAGCTCAACATTCAGAAAACGAAGATCATGGCATCTGGTCCCATCACTTCATGGCAAACAGATGGGGAAACAGTGGAAACAGTGTCAGACTTTATTTTTTGGGGCTCCAAAATCACTGCAGATGGTGATTGCAGCCATGAAATTAAAAGACGCTTACTCCTTGGAAGGAAAGTTATGACCAACGTAGATAGCATATTCAAAAGCAGAGACATTACTTTGCTAACAAAGGTCTGTCTAGTCAAGGCTATGGTTTTTCCAGTGGTCATGTATGGATGTGAGAGTTGGACTGTGAAGAAGGCTGAGCGCTGAAGAATTGATGCCTTTGAACTGTGGTGTTGGAGAAGACTCTTGAGAGTCCCTTGGACTGCAAGGAGATCCAACCAGTCCATTCTAAAGGAGATCAGCCCTGGGATTTCTTTGGAAGGAATGATGCTAAAGCTGAAACTCCAGTACTTTGGCCACCTCATGTGAAGAGTTGACTCACTGGAAAAGACTCTGATGCTGGGAGGGATTGGGGGCAGGAGGAGAAGGAGACGACAGAGGATGAGATGGCTGGATGGCATCACTGACTCAATGGACGTGAGTCTGAGTGAACTCCGGGAGTTGGTGATGGACAGGGAGTCCTGGCATGCTGCAATTCATGGGGTCGCAAAGAGTCGGACATGACTGAGCGACTGAACTGAACTGAACTGAGGCATTGTTCCAGTTGATTAAACTATTTTAATTCTCACTGAAATCCCATGAGGTGGCTATAATTGTTACCTTCATTTTATCAATGAAAGAATTAGCGGGAATAGGTTAAGTAAACCATTCAAGACCAGGCACTTCAGTGGTCAAGTCTGCATTTATACTTAAGCATCAAAACCCCAGAACCCATAGTTCTATGGTCTTTTATGTGTATATTATTTTGGGTCTTTAAGTTCCATGTTGGCTGCTTTGGCACTATAATCCAACACAGAAAAATCTCTTAAACATTAATTTTTTCACTTTTTTATACATGATCTTCTATGTTTATAATTGAAACTTTTGAAGTTGGCTTTCCTAAAGCTTAGTCTAGAATATCTGACAATTTTTGGTTGTTTATCATCAGTTATCACAAAATCTAAGCTTATGTGGACCATTATTTTTTAAACATATTTTTTCTTATTGGTACAACTCCTTTTGTTAATATGAATTGAGTCGATGGTAATTCTATGTGCTTCTTCTATTCATTAAGATAAATTATAGTCATTGATTCTTTTGCATTTTGCTGTTTCCTTTTCCCCACCTAATTTTTATTTTTTAGGATTTCTGTCTTCATTCTATTTGTAATATTAATCCTAATTGATTCTATTTCATTAATTTTGTAATTTCAGAAGAAACATGTGTGTGTGCTAATTCGTTTCAGTAGTGTCTGACTCTTTGCGACCCTATGAACTGTAGTCCACCAGGCTCCTCTGTCTATGGCATTCTCCAGAATACTGCAGTGGGTTGCCATGCCCTTCTCCAGGGGATCTTCCCGACCAAGCGATGGATGGAATCCAGTCTCTTCTGTCTCTTCCATTGGCGGATGGGTTCTTTACCACTGGTGTAACCTGGGAAGCCCCAGAAGAAACATAGGTATAGTCTATTCTTTTATTCTCTTTACTTGTTCAGACTCTCAACTAAATTTTTGGATCCTGTGTGTAAGATTTAGAAGATTTAGCAAGGTGTTTAAAAAAATTATCCTTCATTGTATTTCTCTATTTTTAATTCTCAGCTCTGACTCATTTTTATCTCTAGTAAGAACGTTCTTCTTTGTTGCTGGTAAGTCCGTTGACTTGATTGAATGATAATGTACTTCTATGTTTATTTTTTTGATTTGGTTTTAGTTTCAAAAAATTGGCAACAACAATAAAGTTCTTGATTTCTGCTCCACTGTAAAATAGCAATCATAGAATGTAATAGTCCTGTGCATGCAGCAACAGACTATTGTCAGTAGAATTATAAGATACTGTACTTACTAAGAGGTGGTGAGGTTTTTGCTAAAATAAAAGCACAAAAAATTAGTTATTATTTTTAAACTATTAAGTATACAATGTATATCCCTTATAAATATGCATTAAGGGAGTCTTATAAAATAATATTCAAAAAGCTCAAAGACTTCTACATCAGTTAATTTGACGCTGTGAGTCCTAGCAAGGTGGTCCTTTATGAGAATGTAAGATACACAGTCTTGGGACTGGAAAGTACCTTAATTCTTAGGTTTTGTGCTATTATATCATAATGTCTTCTTTTAAAAATTGAAGTACAGCTGACTTACAATACTATATTACCTTCAGATGTACAATATAGTGATTCAATATTTTTATATATTATTCTCCATTTAAAGTTATTGCAAAATAATGACTATATTTCCCTGAGCTGTACAGTATATCATTGTAGCTTATATATTTTATACATAATAGTTTGTGTCTCTTAATCTCATACCTCTATCTAACCTCTTCCCTGTTTCTTCTCCCTACTGATAACCGCGGGTTTGTGAGTGGTTACCACTCTCTGTATCTGTGAGTCTTTTTCAGTGTTGTTATAGTCATTCATTTGCTTTATTTTTTAGATTCCACATATGAGTGATAACATAGAATATTTGTCTTCTTCTGTCTGACTTATTTCACTACACATAATACTCTCTATGTCCATCCATGTTGTTACAAATGCAGAATTTCACTCTTTTTTAAATAACTGAATAATATTCCATTGTACATATATACCACATCTGCTTTATTCACTCTTCTGCTGATGAGCACTTAGGTATAGCTTCCATATTTTGGCTACTGTAAATATCTGAACATGGGAGTACATCTGTCTTTTTGCTTAATCTCTAGCTTTTAGATGAAGTGGACCATAGTCTATTTACCCACCTGCAGTGGGTCTATAAAATTCCTTCCAACTAGGAAATTTATGCTTGAGAGTCTTCATTAAAGAGGAGCTCATTCCTTTGTGCATCCTTTATATAGTCATGTCCAGCATGGTGACTACAGTTAATAATAATATACTGTATATTTGAAAGTTGCTAGGAGAGTAGATCTTAAAAGCTTTCAACACAAGAAACAAATGTAACTATGTATGGTAATGGATGTTAACTAGACTTATTGTGTTCATTTCATGATATCTATGAATATCGAATCATTATGCTATACACTTGAAACCAACAGAATGTTGTATGTTAATTATATCAGTAAAAAACTATAGGGATAACTTTCAGGCTAGTATTTAAATTAAAAGACATAACAGTTGAGGAAAAGGAAAACTTACCAATTCGTTCAGCAAATCCTGATTCAGAGAAAAAACATTTGTCAGTTCTAATTACAAAGTCACATGTTATATTAACAACAAATTCTATGGTATTTGGATTCTCTTTTAGATTTTAGCTATGGTATTTACTTATTTATAAATATATTTCTAGAAATTGTGTTCTTTTGTTTTGTTTTATGTCCTTAGTAATGCCTAAATTGGGGACCCTCTGCCTTAAAAAACTAAAAATAGAGCTACCACATGACTCAGCAATACCACTCTCGGGACCCAGCAATCCGACTAAAACACACAATCATTTTGAAGACTTGCTATGTACCTTTAAATCTATAGATAACTAAATCTAGAAACACACTGAAAAATTTTTTACTGATAGCATCACTGGTTTTCATTTATGCTCATGTAATACATATAAGAAATACATCATAGTAATTACAATTGGAATTCTTTTAGTGACACAAAAAGTAGTAGTGTTAGTAGTAAGTCATTTCTGACTCTTGGCAATCCCATGGACTGTAGCCCTCTAGGCTCCTCTGTCCATGGATTTCTCCAGGTAAGAATACTGGAATGGGTTGCCATTCTTTTCTTCAGGGGATCTTCCCAACCCAGGAATTGAACCTGGGTCTCCTGCACTGCAGGCAGATTCTTTACCACCTGAAGCCCCTTTTAGTGGCAGCTGAGGCTTAATACTCCTCCAAATGTTTACTGTTTGAATTTTTCTCTTGGGCAAATTAATGGTACATGTTCTTCAACCATTTGTCAGTAGAGAAACTATTGACCTAAACAGATGTTTTTGTAGGTCAAACTTGTGCTAGCTGTGGTATCATTTCTATTCTGTTACTTTGAAGAAATTGGATTATACAGTTGATGCTTCTGTTGTGTTCTAAGAGAAGACCTGATGTCTGGAGTTCAGTTCAGTCGCTCAGTTGTGTCTGACTCTTTGCGACCCCATGAATCGCAGCATGCCAGGCCTCCCTGTCAATCACCAAGTCCCAGAGTTCACTCAGATTCACGTCCATCGAGTCAGTGATGCCATCCAGTCATCTCATCCTCTGTCGTCCCCTTCTCTTTCTGCCCCCAATCCCTCCCAGGATCAGAGTCTTTTCCAATGAGTCAACTCTTGGCATGAGGTGGCCAAAGTACTGGAGTTTCACCTTTAGCATCAGTCCTTCCAAAGAAATCCCAGGGCTGATCTCTTTCAGAATGGACTGGTTGGATCTCCTTGCAGTCCAAGGGACTCTCAAGAGTCTTTTCCAATACCACAGTTCAAAAGCATCAATTCTTCACACTCAGCCTTCTTCACAGTCCAACTCTCACATCCATACATGACCACTGGAAAAACCATAGCCTTGACTAGACGGACCTTTGTTGGCAAAGTAATGTCTCTGCTTTTCAATATGCTGTCTAGGTTGGTCATAACTTTCCTTCCAAGGAGTAAGTGTCTTTTAATTTCATGGCTGCAGTCACCATCTGCAGTGATTTTGGAGCCCCCCAAAATAAAGTCTGACACTGTTTCCACTGTTTCCCCATCTGTTTGCCATGAAGTGATGGGGCCAGATGCCATGATCTTCATTTTCTGAATGTTGAGCTTTAAGCCAACTTTCTCACTCTCCACTTTCACTTTCATCAAGAAGAGGCTTTTTAGTTCCTCTTCACTTTCTGCCTTAAGGATGGTGTCATCTGCATATCTGAGGTTATTGATACTTCTCCCGGCAATCTTGATTCCAGCTTGGAGCAGCCATGAAGAGATACCCCACGCCTAAGGTAAGAGAAACCCAAGTAAGATGGTAGGTGTTGCAAGAGGGCACCAGAGGGCAGACACACTGAAACCATACTCACAGAAAACTAGTCAATCTAATCACACTAGGACCACAGCCTTGTCTAACTCAATGAAACTAAGCCATGCCTGTGGGGCAACCCAAGGCAGGTGGGTCATGGTGGAGAGATCTGACAGAATGTGGTCCACTGGAGGAAGGAATGGCAAATCACTTCAGTATTCTTGCCTTGAGAACCCCATGACAGTATGAAAAGGCAAAATGATAGTATACTGAAAGAGGAACTCCCCAGGTCACTAGGTGCCCAATATGCTACTGGAGATCAGTGGAGAAATAACTCCAGAAAGAATGAAGGGATGGAGCCAAAGCAAAAAGAACACCCAGCTGTGGATGTGACTGGTGATAGAAGCAAGGTCTGATGCTATAAAGAGCAATATTGCATAGGAACCTGGAATGTCAGGTCCATGAATCAAGGCAAATTGGAAGTGGTAAAACAAGAGATGGCAAGAGTGAATGTCGACATTCTAGGAATCAGCGAACTGAAATGGACTGGAATGGGTGAATTTAACTCAGATGACCATTATATCTACTACTGCGGGCAGGAATCCCTCAGAAGAATTGGAATGGCCATCATGGTCAACAAAAGAGTCTGTAATGCAATACTTGGATGCAATCTCAAAAATGACAGAATAACCTCTGTTCATTTCCAAGGCAAACCATTCAATATCACGGTAATCCAAGTCTATGCCCCAACTAGTAACGTTGAAAAAGCTCAAGTTGAACGGTTCTATGAAGACCTACAAGACCTTTTAGAACTAACACCCAAAAAAGATGTCCTTTTCATTATAGGGGACTGGAATGCAAAAGTAGGAAGTCAAGAAACACCTGGAGTAACAGGCAAATTTGGCCTTGGAATATGGAATGAAGCAGGGCAAAGACTAATAGAGTTTTGCCAAGAAAATGCACTGGTCATAGCAAACACCCTCTTCCAACAACACAAGAGAAGACTCTACACATGGACATCACCAGATGGTCAACACCGAAATCAGATTGATTATGTTCTTTGCCGCCAACGATGGAGAAGCTCTATACAGTCAACAAAAACAAGACCAGGAGCTGACTGTGGCTCAGATCATGAACTCCTTATTTCCAAATTCAGACTGAAATGGAAGAAAGTAGGGAAAACCACTAGACCATTCAGGTATGACCTAAATCAAATCCCTTATGATTATACAGTGGAAGTGAGAAATAGATTTAAGGGCCTAGATCTGATAGATAGAGTTCCTGATGAACTATGGAATGAGGTTCGTGACATTGTACAGGAGACAGGGATCAAGACCATCCCCATGGAAAAGAAATGCAAAAAAGCAAAATGGCTGTCTGGGGAGGCCTTACAAACAGCTGTGAAAAGAAGAGAAGCGAAAAGCAAAGGAGAAAACGAAAGATATAAGCATCTGAATGCAGAGTTCCAAAGAATAGCAAGAAGAGATAAGAAAGCCTTCCTCAGCGATCAATGCAAAGAAATAGAGAAAACAACAGAATGGGAAAGACTAGAGATCTCTTCAAGAAAATTAGAGATACCAAGGGACCATTTCATGCAAAGATGGGCTCGATAAAGGACAGAAATGGTATGGACCTAACAGAAGCAGAAGATATTAAGAAGAGGTGGCAAGAATACACAGAAGAACTGTACAAAAAAGATCTTCACGACCCAGATAATTATGATGATGTGATCACTGACCTAGAGCCAGACATTCTGGAATGTGAAGTCAAGTGGGCCTTAGAAAGCATCACTACAAATGAAGCTAGTGGAGGTGATGGAATTCCAGTTGAGCTATTTCAAATCCTGAATGATGATGCCGTGAAAGTGTTGCACTCAATATGCCAGCAAATTTGGAAAACTCAGCAGTGGCCACAGGACTGGAAAAGGTCAGTTTTCATTCCAATCCCAAAGAAAGGCAATGCCAAAGAATGCTCAAACCACTGCACAATTGCACTCATCTCACATGCTAGTACAGTAATGCTCAAAATTCTCCAAGCCAGGCTTCAGGAATACGTGAACCATGAACTTCCTGATGTTCAAGCTGGATTTAGAAAAGGCAGAGGAACCAGAGATCAAATTGCCAACATCCACTGGATCATGGAAAAAGCAAGAGAGTTCCAGAAAAAACATCTATTTCTGCTTTTTTGACTATGCCAAAGCCTTTGATTGTGTGGATCACAATAAACTGTGGAAAATTCTGAAAGAGATGGGAATACCAGACCACCTGACCTGCCTCTTGAGAAATCTGTATGCAGGTCAGGAAGCAACATTTAGAACTGGACATGGAACAACAGACTGATTCCAAATAGGAAAAGGAGTACATCAAGGCTGTATATTGTCACCCTGCTTATTTAACTTACATGCAGAGTACGTCATGAGAAACGCTGGACTGGAAGAAGCACAAGGTGGAATGAAGATTGCCGGGAGAAATATCAATAACCTCAGATATGCAGATGTCTGGAGTTAGGGCTCTTTTATTCTGGTAGAAAGGCAAAGTGAATTATCTTCTTGGTGCCTATTTAGATATTGTTTTCTTGCCCACTGCAGTCGATTTATACCATTTTTGGACCTGTCAAGAAGTCATACCACTTAATCTCCCTTCTTCTTATACTTTTGTTAATTTTCCTTATTTCTTTGTTTATACTTATGAACATCACATTGGATGCAGTATCAAACACTGGTAATAGTATTTCTCATAAAGAGTGTATATATATATATATACACACACATAATATATACATTATACATATATAGTTAATTCTTAATCTTTCACAGCATCATCAGCTATTCATCTGTATCACACAGAGAAAGGGTAGAGAAATATTAGCATTGAGGTTTTAGACCACTGACACTGTAATAGCCAATAGCCTATGGATTTTAAGATTTGAAAGGAACTTACTGATGGTTGATACAGGTGCTTTAAAACAGAAAGAAAAATAAAGACATAAGTAATGCATAATATATGAAAATATATCTAATCAAGAAATTTCTCTACGTGTGTGTGTTGAAACAAAACTGTCAATCATGTAATTTTCAGAGGGTGCTCCAAAAAGAAAAGTCAAGGGAATTTCAAAGCAGTTGAGATTCTTTGTGTTTCATGAAAGATCATGTTAATGTCTGATTAATCTCAGAAATCTTAGTGTTCTATTTGAAGGGCCTCTGTTGAGAGGTTATTTTTTGTATACTTTACTTTTCTTACCCAGAGCAAAGAACTATTAATATTAAAATCTTTTAGGAAAGCAGTATGATGTTACAGTAAAGTTTTACCTATCTATTTTTTTCATCATTGTACTCTTCTGTATAGATGTCATCTACATTTTGAAATTATTTTTATTTGCTTTGTGGTACTTAGTCTTATAATGGATACTTTTAAACTTTTCTGAAAATTTTCAGTAATTTCTAAAGAAAGTTCACTAATGTGAGAGGAACATAGAAAGTGAAATAATAGCATTAGAACTTACAAAGTTGATTTATGGCTATGAATGGACTTATCTATCAAAATGTCTTCATGCATATGTTTTCCAGATACTAGCCACATAAAAGTAACTTACTGGAAAATTTCTCAATTCCAAACGAAACAAAACCAAGACCTACTATCTTAGGCTTACCTAAAATATTTCTTTTCATTGTTTTAATACTTAGCTCCAAACCAGTTAGTTACCTTTTTTTGGAAGTCCTGGCAGAAACATAGTATATGCATTATTCTTGTATTTTCCTCTCCTCAATTTTCTATCTTTTTAATTAAACAGTATAATGTGTATAAAATTTAGATACCTCTTCAATTAGTTTCTTCTTCCTCTCCCCTCTTTTAATTCTATGACTAGTTTCCTTTCCTACTTCCATTGCATCATTAAAATATTAATATTTTTCTTTCTGTCCTAGTATGGACAAGTAAATTTCTTTAAATAAACAAATCAGCTCTCTTGATATAACAATTTATTTGTCAGTTTATTCTTTATATAATCCATTGAGATTCATTCTAACTCTAAATTAACTTTTGATCTGAAAATAAAAAATCTGTTAATAAAATCTTCTGTATCCAGTAGTGGCCCAGTATATGCTAGTATTATAAATAAGCTAATAAACTTACCAGTAGGTAGTATAGTTCTGCCTGAAATACAAAACAAGCCAGCATTAGCCCATACATGTAAACACATTTTTTATTATGAATTCAGCTTTTATTCAAAATTAAATAAGCAAAAGCAAAAATTTTAAGAAACTTTTTACAAATTACATAAAACAAAGTTAAGAGGGACAGTCACAAGTCTGCAGCAAATAATTGCAAAAGTATCTAGGGCAGCATGAATACAGACCATATCACAGCATAGTGACCTAACTGTGATATGAATAAGGCATAACTAACATTTGCACCAAGACCAGGATTAAAAAAAAAACCCAAAAAGACATACTTTAAAAGCTTAGTTCTACATTAAGCTTCTTCTCTTCCCTCAGATCCTTAATGGGTTTATACTATGTACTTTTTTTTTTTTTTTTAAACAAACACATCACGTCAGACTATAAATTACACAGATGGGCAGTTAATGTGAAAAGCACCCTCCCACAAAATGTACAAATGAACTGGTACTGAACTGAGTTCTCCATTTACCTTTATGTACTGCTGCTGCTACTAAGTCACTTCAGTCGTGTGTAACTCTGTGTGATCCCATAAATGGCAGCCCACCAGGCTCCCCGTCCCTAGGATTCTCCAGGCAAGAACACTGGAGTGGGTTGTCATTTCCTTCTCCAGTGCATGAAAATGAAAATTGAAAGTGAAGCCGCTCAGTCGTGTCCAACTCTTAGCCACCCCATGGACTGCAGCCTACCAGGCTCTTCCGTCCATGGGATTTTCCAGGCAAGGGTACTGGAGTGGGTTGCCATTGCCTTTTCCACTTTTATTTGGTACTGTGCATCTATTCATAAAAACTTAAAACTGAAAATATACTTTGCAGTGTGAAAATATGGTTTACACTTAACCCTAAACCATATTTTCACAGTTTTAAGTGTTTTATGAATAGATGCCCAGTACCAAATCAGGTTTGCAGTTGTTCCTGAAAACTGGCTCTAGGTTCTGCATCCGATGCCCATTGACTATTGGGATGAAAGTATTTACATAAATAAGAAACTGTGTCTTAGTCAATGATCAAGACAGTTTAGCAAGAGTGGTATTTACGACAAAGAGTGATACTCAATACTATAGCTTAAATACTTGTGCAAAGTAAGCACTCAGTTCAGTTCAGTCGCTCAGTCGTGTCTGACTCTTTGCGACCCCGTGAATTGCAGCACACCATGCCTCCCTGCCCATCACCAACTCCCAGAGTTCACTCAGACTCACGTTCTTCGAGTCAGTGATGCCATCCAGCCATCTCATCCTCTGTTGTCCCCTTCTCCTCCTGCCCCCAATCCCTCCCAGCTTCTGAGTCTTTTCCAATGAGTCAACTCTTGGCATGAGGTGGCCAAAGTACTGGAGTTTCAGCTTTAGCATCAGTCCTTCCAAAGAAATCCCAGGGCTGATCTCTTTCAGAATGGACTGGTTGGATCTCCTTGCAGTCCAAGGGACTCTCAAGAGTCTTCTCCAACACCACAGTTCAAAAGCATCAATTCTTCAGCGCTCAGCCTTCTTCACAGTCCAACTCTCACATCCATACATGACCACTGGAAAAACCATAGCCTTGACTGGAAGGACCTTAGTTGGCAAAGTAATGTCTCTGTTTTTGAATATGCTATCTACGTTGGTCATAACTTTCCTTCCAAGGAGTAAGCGTCTTTTAATTTCATGGCTGCAGTCACCATCTGCAGTGATTTTGGAGCCCCAAAAAATAAAGTCTGACACTGTTTCCACTGTTTCCCCATCTGTTTGCCATGAAGTGATGGGACCAGATGCCATGATCTTCGTTTTCTGAATGTTGAGCTTTAAGCCAACTTTTTCACTCTCCACTTTCACTTTCATCAAGAAGAGGCTTTTTAGTTCCTCTTCACTTTCTGCCATAAGGGTGGTGTCATCTGCATATTTGAGGTTATTAATATTTCTCCCGCAATCTAGATTCCAGCTTGTGCTTCTTCCAGCCCAGCATTTCTCATGATGTACTCTGCATATAAGTTAAATAAGCAGGGTGACAATATACAGCCCTGACGTACTCCTTTCCCAATTTGGAACCAGTCTGTTGTTCCATGTCCAGTTCTAACTCTTGCTTCCTGATCCACATACAAATTTCTCAAGAGGCAGATCAGGTGGTCTGCTATTCCCATCTTTTTCAGAATTTTCCAGTTTGTTGTGATCCACACAGTCAAAGGCTTTTGCATAGTCAATAAAGTAGAAATAGATGTTTTTCTAGAACTCTCTTGCTTTTTCGATTATCCAGCGGATGTTGGGAATTTGATCTCTGGTTCCTCTGCCTTTTCTAAATCCAGCTTGAACATCAGGAAGTTCACAGTTCACATATTGCTGAAGCCTGGCTTGGAGAATTTTGAGCAGTACTTTACTAGCATGTGAGATGGGTGCAATTGTGCAGTAGTTTGAGCATTCTTTGGCATTGCCTTTCTTTGGGATTGGAATGAAAACTGACCTTTTCCAGTCCTGTGGCCACTGCTGAATTTTCTGGCATATGAGTGCAGCATTTTCACAGCATCATCTTTCAGGATTTGGAATAGCTCAATTGGAATTCCATCACCTCCACTAGCTTTGTTCGTAGTGATGCTTTCTAAGGCCCACTTGACTTCACATTCCAGGATGTCTGGCTCTAGGTCAGTGATCACACCATCGTGATTATCTGGGTCATGAAGACCTTTTTTGTACAGTTCTTCTGTGTATTCTTGCCACCTCTTCTTAATATCTTCTGCTTCTGTTAGGTCCATACCATTTTTGTCCTTTATTGAGCCCATCCTTGCGTGAAATGTTCCCTTGGTATCTCTAATTTTCTTGAAGAGATCTCTAGTCTTTCCCATTCTGTTGTTTTCTCTATTTCTTGCATTGATCGCTGAGGAAGGCTTTCTTATCTCTTCTTGCTATTCTTTGGAACTCTGCATTCAGATGCTTATATCTTTCGTTTTCTCCTTTGCTTTTTGCTTCTCTTCTTTTCACAGCTGTTTGTAAGGCCTCCCCAGACAACCATTTTGCTTTTTTGCATTTCTTTTCCATGGGGATGGTCTTGATCCCTGTCTCCTGTACAATGCCATGAACCTCATTCCATAGTTCATCAGGCACTCCATCTATCAGATCTAGGCCCTTAAATCTATTTCGTACTTCCACTGTATAATCATAAGGGATTTGATTTAGGTCATACCTGAATGGTCTAGTGGTTTTCCCTACTTTCTTCCATTTCAGTCTGAATTTGGAAATAAGGAGTTCATGATCTGAGCCACAGTCAGCTCCTGGTCTTGTTTTTGCTGACTGTATAGAGCTTCTCCATCTTTGGCTGCAAAGAATATAATCAATTTGATTTCAGTGTTGACCATCTGGTGATGTCCATGTGTAGAGTCTTCTCTTGTGTTGTTGGAAGAGGGTGTTTGAAACCTCAGTAGAAGTGGGTAAATTCCTTTGGGTGGCTTTATGTTCCCAAATAGTATAGGCAGAAGATAGAAAAGCTTTTAAAAAAATAGTCAGTAGTTTAAGCAGTAGAGAAATTTCTCTTAACTAGTCTAGAGGAAGAAAAAATCTAGTTTGAGAAAAAAGAGGAAGGAGAAAGACAAGAACAACAAAAGTACTGTAATAGCTTACATTTGCCTAAATTCTTTTGATCTCTGTGCCCTGGATGAGAAAGTGAGCATGGAAATCAATTTACCAGCCTCTAGAAAGTTATTCTGAACAGAAGAGTGAAACCTCCAGACTTATGTCTTCATCTGTGAGAGTGCTTTAGAAAGTGTGTTGGTATGTTCCCATTCAGCATTCACAATCTGTGGGCTTCTGTCTTCCCAGGAGACATGTTACCGAAGCTTCCAATGGTTGTTTGTGGTGCTAGTGGTAAGGAATTCTCCTGCCAATGCTGGAGACTTAAGAGATATGGGTTCGATCCCTGGGTCAGGAAGATCACCTGGAGGAGGTGTGGCAACCCTCCCCCAGTATTCTTGCCTGGAGAATCCCATGGACTGGGGAGCTTGGTGGACTACAGTCCATGGGTTGCGAGGAGTTGGACACAACTAAGGTGAACTAGCGTGCTCATGCTCACAGAATATTAAACGTAGGAAAATATAATGCCAGTCATCTTGACAAGACCGGAGTCCCAAAAAGACAATGGCTATCTTCATTTTAAGACTGTGAATAAGGTATTCTTGATAGAGCAAATGATTCATTTTTGGCAGTATCTCCAGTACTATGCAGAAATATCCTGGTTTACTGTCAGTTTGAGTGTCCTTTGATTTCTTGAAGAATACAGAGATTCCTTTAAAACCTTAAAATACTTTTTTTTAATGCTGAAAAATCTGGTTTGATTTTGCAGAATTTTGATAATCTTTCTTTAGTTCTTGGATTCCCTTGCATCTGCGTTATCCATCAGTCCCTTAACTGCTGGTAAGTATGAAAAAACTAAATGTCACCAGTTATGACAAAGTTCAGGATTAAATCTCCTGGGATTAGTTATAACGACTTAAAAGAAATACAAATTTCTAGGCTACCTGATTATACTTAGGAGAGTGATGGTATAAAAATGCAGAGAGAATAACAAGAGAGGCAACATTAGTCGTTGGTTGAAGTGTTGGAACTAAGAGAACTCTAGCCCAGTTCCTGCTGCTCAGAAAGGGAAAGAAAGGGTGCTCACTTCTTTCCCAAATAATGGAAGGCTCAATTTATAATTTATTTATCAACTCCCACAAAGGAGAGGTACAATATCTCCCATTGAAAAGAATTCATCCTTTATTCCCAGGTGGAAAGTATTTTGTTTCTTTTTTATTGTATTCTAAGAATAGCTGACATACTCCAAATTTCCTTTCAAATTCTAAATTCTGGTTTCCTTTAGGCTTCCAGATTCAGTAGTGACTAGGAGACTGTTGCTCAGCTGGTAGTTTTCATTTCCAGCTATGTTTATATTAATATACCCCCTTTCTTTCTTATCTTCTTATTTATTGTTAGTAATTTTGAGGACTAACTCATATTATAAATAGAGAAAAACATTATCCTGGTAATTAATAATAAAACTCAAGCTTTACAAGAATGGTGTACAAATACTGAAAAAGGCAGCAACTGAATTAAAGAGTGGAAAGAAAGAAATAACAAGTACAGCAATTAATTTCAAATCAGTTTCTCTCACTTCTTGCATAGTGTCAGAAAGTGAAATAAAAGAGTGGAGTCCACCTACCAAAGTCTCTCATACATTAAGAGGTGGACACAAGGCTCCTATAGCTGCTGAAGCATAAAGGAACCTATTCTTCCTACACATTTCACTACCCATGAATAATTGCACTTGCTTGCCCCTTCCCTCACAAAAAAAGACCACAAATGGAAACTGTCTTCATTCACTCCTCCAATTTATCCAACAAACAGTTCTTAGAATATCCTCTCTGTACTAAGTTACAGGGTTGTGAAGATAAATATGTTGTTTGCTCTCTTCAAATGACTCATAGTCTAACAATTTAATAGACAAAAAATTTAACTAAATTAATATTATCAAATATTCACAGGTGCCGGGTAGTATTTATGTGCTAAGGACTCAATGGCAAAAATGTCAGAAAAGGGTTTTTTTTTTTTTAGTTCAATTTGTTTAAACTAAAAAAAAAAAATCAGTTCATTTATTTCTCTCACCTCCTAGCCCCCACCTCTTATAAGCACATCTGTCCTCTGAATCTATGAACTTGGTTTTTTGTTTGTTTCAGATTCTACGTTTAAGACAGATAGTATGGTCTTAGTATGATTTATTTCACTAGCATAATGCCCTTAAAGTTCATTCATGTTGTCACAAATGGCAAGAGGTCATTCTTTTTTTGTGGCTGTATAATATTCTATTCTTTATATATGTAGATCTCACAAATTTATTTAGCCATTCATAATCTCAGATGGGCTTCCCAGGTGGTGCTAGTAGTAAAGCACCTGCCTGCTAATGCAGGAGATAAAGGAGATGGGAGTTCGATCCCTGGGTTGGGAAGATCCACTAGTGAAGGGCATGGCAACAAATTCCAGTATTCTTGGCTGGGGAATCCCATGGACAGAGGAGCCTGGTGGACTACAGTCCATAGGGTTGCAAAGAGTTGGACACAACTGAAGTGACTTAACATGCACAATCTCAAATAACATTCTTATTCATGTGGAATTTACATTGAATTGGAGAGAGACAACAAGAAAATAAATAAATGCAAAGAACAATTTCAAAAAGTGATCATTGTTATGGAGAAAGTTAAAGGAGATAGTATAACAGAGTTACTGGGGAGAGTTAATTTGTCTTGATTGAGAAGGCATGAAGAAGTGACATTTGATCCGAGACCTAAACAAGGAGCTAAGCATGCACATATCTGGAGAGAAAGTATTCCAGAGACAGAGAGAGAGAGAGAGAGAGAGAGAGAGAGAGAGAGAGAGAACAATTCAAGGGGCTTGGGGTGGGAATGAACTTGAGGAGTGGGGAAAAAAATAGTGAGATTAGAACCTAGGAAGCAGAGAAGAAAATAAAGAAGAGGTCAGAGAAGTAAGGACCTAGTAAGTCTTGAAAATACATTGCTATTTTACCCTAAGTGAAATGAAGATTCACTAGAAAGTATCAAACAAGGGGGTTACAAGTTCTGATTTTTTATTTGAGAAGGTCTCTCTGGCAATTGTGTGCATAACGTATGTCTGAGAGGAGCAAGAGCAGAAGCAAGACAGGCTTCCAGGTGTTGAGGTGGTTAATTAGGAGAAAACAATAACGATAAGAATACTGAGATTTCCAAAGCTGGATATTTTCATGGACTTAGGTGTTCATAAATAATTCAAATTGAGAAACAGAAATTGAACTTACTGGTATTGTCTGCTGTTGTTTAGTCACTAAATCGTTTCCGACTCTTTTGTGACCCCATGAACTGCAGCCAGCCAGGCTCCTCCATCCGTGGAATTTGGAAGGCAAGAAGACTGCAGTGGTTGCCATTTCCTTCTCCAGGGAACCTTCCTGACCTAGCAATTGAACCTGTGTCTCCCGCATCGCAGGTGGATTCTTTACCACTAAGCTACCTGGGGAGCCAACTTTATAGTTAGATTATATTAATTCATTTTTGTTCATGCATGTGATTAAATTTTTTACTAAATAGGTTTCTGAGAAAGGAAAGAGAAGATCAAAGAAAATACGAGATCTTATATTTGAAAAATGAGACTTATTTAAGCTAAAGTTTGGAAAATAACCTTTTAGTTTATTACAGAATATTGAGCAGAGTTCCCTCTTCCATACTGTAGGTCTTTGTTGGTTATCTATTTTAGATATAGCAGTGTGTATTTGCAATCCAAAACACCTGATCTGTTTTTCCCCCTAGGTCATCATAAGACCCAGGAGTGGGATTGCCGGGTCATGTGGTAGCTCTATTTTTAGTTTTTTAAAGTGGTGGTCCCCAACCTTTTTGGCACTTGGAACTGGTTTCATGGAAGACAATTTTGCCATAGACCAGCGGTGGGATGGTTTTGGGATGATTCAAGCACATTACATTTATTGTGCCCTTTATTGTTATTACACTGTGACATATAATTAAATAATTATACAGCTCCCATAATGCAGAATCAGTGGGACTTGTGAGCTTATTTTTTTGGGCTCAGAAGTAACACAGGTTCTGGGGAGTGGCTGTAAATATACTTCTTGCTGTGTGGCCCTGTTTCTAACAGGCCATGGACTGGTACTGTTTCGTGACCTGGAGGTTGGGGACCCCTGTTTTAGGGAACCTCTATACTGTTCCTCATAGTAGCTGTATCAGTTCTCACCAACAGTGCCAGAGGGTTCTCTCTTTTCCACACCCTGTCTGGCATTTATTATTTGGTGATGGCCATTCTGTCTTTTGTGAAGTGGTCCCTCACTGTAGTTCTGATTTGCATTTAGAGTCGGACACGACTGAAGTGACTTAGCAGCAGTAGCAGCAGCAGCAGTAATTAGTGATGTTAGTATCTTTTTATGTGCCTCTTGGTCATCTGTATGTCTTCTTTGGAGAAATGTCTATTTTGATTTTCTGCCAGTTTTTTGATTGGGTTGTTTGGTTTTTTTAGGTATTGAGCCACATGAGCTGTTTATAAATTTTGGAAATTAACCCCTTGTTGGTTGCATCTTTTGCAAATATTTTCTCCTATTCTGTGGGTTGTCTTTTCATTTTGTTTATAGTTTCCTTTGCTGTGTAACAGCTTTTGAATTTAATTAGGTCCCATTTGTTTGTTTTTATTTGCCATTACTCTAGTAGATGAGTCAAAAAAGTTATTGCTGCAATTTATGTCAAAGAGTGTTCTGCTTATGTTTTCCTTCTCCTAATTCTAAATGGTAAAAGAATTAGTTAATGAATGAAAAACTTGCCTGGGGTTGTTGAATATATTCCTAAAATAAAATATAAGCAAGTGAGTGTGGCATGGTTTGCTAAAATGCTTGATAAAAACATTATTTAAGCTTAAATTATCTTGAAACATTAAATAATATTGGGTCATTTTTATTGACAAATGATCATGTGCCAAGAACTTGTATAAGAGTTTTATGTATTATATCATTTAATCCTCAACAACCCTATGATAAGGATTCTGAGTGCAGAGGTTACCAAGAGTCACACGGCTAATAATTAGGGGAGATAAGATCTGCCCAAAGCAACCAGGATCTACCCTTGCTTTGAAAAATGGTATTTTGGTCAATTTGGCACCATTATCTCAGGATTGGTCTGAATCTGCTGGCCTTTCATGAGTAATATCATACTCTCATCCTCTTTTTTTAATGGTAGACCTAGAACTGGAATCCAGGTTTGCTCTACTCTAGTCTTTATGTAATTCAGGCTGTTCACAAATTTTTTAGAAGAGGAAATAGTCTGCTTGTATTTGTTCTGCAGATATGTATTGAGCATCTGTATGTTCCAGACACAATACTAAGTGCTGGCAACAGAATTCAAGATGGAACACGGAGCTGACTCTTGAAGAATTGAAGTGTCTACCAGGGGAATCAGCTATCTTAATAAATTATTGCATCAGGGTAGTGAGTACTTTAATAGAAGTGCAAACATGGTACTTTAAGAACAGAGAAAGAAGTACTAATCTTATTCCCTTTTCTTTCAGCCCTTTTAAGGAGTTGATGCATATTGGGAATTTTGAGCTCTCCCCTTATATGTGTCTTAGCATGTCTGACTTTTTGTGACTGACCCCAAGGACGATAGCCTGCCAGGCTCTTCTATCCATGGGATTTCCCAGGATAGAATACTGGAGCGGTTTTCCATCTCCTTCTCCAGGGGATATTCCTGACCCAGGGATTGAATCTGTGTCTCTTGCAATGGCAGGTGGATTCTTTACCACTGAGCCACTTGGCCTGATTCTAAAGGAAAAATGTTTCTTTAACAGCAGGCAGAGAGGGGATGGAGGGCACTGGTAGATGCTTTAAAGAAAAAAGTGAAAGATTAAAGTACTATAAAAGTTACGGAATAAATTGTAGAATATCTTCATGAGGTTTAAGTTGGGAAAGAATTCAAACCTCCATAAGCCAAATCATATTGTGAAAGCTGAGTTATTTGATTACATCAAAATCTAGTGGGAAAACCACTAGACCACTCAGGTATGACCTAAATCAAATCCCTCATGATTATACAGTGGAAGCAAGAGATAGATTTAAGGGACTAGATCTGATAGACAGAGTGCCTTATGAACTATGGATGGAGGTTCATGATATGGTACAGGAGATAGGGATCAAGACCATCCCCAAGAAAAAGAAATGCAAAAAAAGCAAAATGGCTGTCTGAGAAGGCCTTACAAATAGCTGTGAAAAGAAGAGAAGCAAAAAGCAAAGGAGAAAAGGAAAGATATACCCATTTGAATGCAGAGTACCAAAGAATAGCAAGGAGAGATAAGAAAGCCTTCCTCAGTGATCAGTGTAAAGAAATAGAGGAAAACAATAGAATGGGAAAGACTAGAGATCTCTTCAAGAAAATTAGAGATATCAAGGGAACATTTCATGCAAACATGGGCTCGATAAAGGACAGAAATGGTATGGACCTAACAGAAGCAGAAGATATTAAGAAGAGGTGGCAAGAATACATGGAAGAACTGTACAGAAAAGATCTTCACGACCCAGATAATCATGATGGTGTGATCACTCACCTAGAGCCAGACATACTGGATTGCGAAGTCAAGTGGGCCTTAGGAAGCATCACTATGAACAAAGCTACTGGAAGTGATAGAATTCCAGTTGAGCTCTTTCAAATCCTGAAAGATGATGCTGTGAAAGTGCTAGACTCAATATGCCAGCAAATTTGGAAAACTCAGCAGTGGACACAGAACTGGAAAAGGTCAGTTTTCATTCCAATCCCAAAGAAAGGCAATACCAAAGAATGCTCAAACTACCTCACAATTGCACTCTTCTCACACGCTAGTAAAGTAAAGCTCAAAATTCTCCAAGCCAGGCTTCAACAGTACGTGAATCGTGAACTTCGAGATGTTCAAGCTCTGGATTTAGAAAAGGCAGAGGAATCAAATTGCCAACATCCGCTGGATTATCGGAAAAGCAAGACAGTTCCGATAAACATCTATTTCTGCTTTATTGACTATGCCAAAGCCTTTGACTGTGTGGATCACAACAAACTGTGGAAAATTCTGAAAGAGATGGGAATACCAGACCACCTGACCTGCCTCTTGAGAAATCTGTATGTAGGTCAGGAAGCAACAGTTAGAACTGGACATGGAACAACAGACTGGTTTCCAATAGGAAAAGGAGTATGTCAAGGCTGTATATTGTCACCCTGCTTATTTAACTTCTATGCAGAGTACATCATGCGAAATGCCAGGCTGGAAGAAGCACAAGCTGGAATCAAGATTGCTGGGAGAAATATCAATCACCTCAGATATGCAGATGACACCACCCTTATGGCAGAAAGTGAAGAGGAACTAAAGAGTCTCTTGATGAAAGTGAAAGAGGAGAGTGAAAAAGTTGGCTTAAAGCTCAACATTCAGAAAACTAAGATCATGGCATCTGGTTCCATCAATTCATGGCAAATAGATGGGGAAACAGTGGAAACAGTGACAGACTTTATTTTTTTGGGTTCCAAAATCACTGCAGATGGTGACTGCAGCCATGAAATAAAAAGACGCTTACTCCTTGGAAGAAAAGTTATGAACAACCTAGACAGCATATTAAAAAGCAGAAGCATTACCTTGCCGACAAAGATCCATCTAGTCAAGGCTATGGTTTTTCCAGTAGTCATGTATGTATGTGAGAGTTGGACCTAAAGACAGCTGAGCACTGAAGAATTGATGCTTTTGAACTGTGGTGTTGGAGAAGATTTTTGAGAGTCTCTTGGACTGCAAGGGGATCCAACCAGTCCATCCTAAGGGAAATTAGTCCTGAATATTCATTGGAAGGAGTGATGTTGAATCTGAAACTCCAATACTTTGGCCACCTGATGCTAAGAACTGACTCATTGGAAAAGACCCTGATGCTGGGAAATATTGAAGCAGGAGGAGAAGAGGACGACAGAGGAAGAGATGGGTGGATGGCATTACTGACTCAATGGACATGAGTTTGAGTAAACTCTTGGAGTTGGTGATGGACAGGGAGGCCTGGCACGCTGCAGTCCATGGGGTCACAAAGAGTTGGACATGACTGAGCAACTGAAGTGAACTGAACTGAGTTATATGATTACATCAAAATTTAGAATTTCTGTCCAAGGAAGCACACAATAGACAGATTTCAGAGGTAAATGACAGAGCAGGAGAAGATATTTGCAATTCCTAAAACCTGGAATGTAGTAATTGAGGTGTGTGAGTGGCACCTGAAAACCAGTAAGAAGAAGTCAAAAAATCCAATAGAAAAGTGACAACCAATATGCATTCAAGTACACGAAAAGGAAATGGTTAACAAGGATGTATTGAAGTGCTCAAACCCATGGGGATAATAGTGCAAAGTAATGCAACATTGATATACCTTCCTTCCACCTGAGTGGCAAAATTTGCAAGTGGCATAATTCAAGATGTTGACAGGAGTGGGTTGACTGCCAGGGATCACAGGTAGGAATGTAAATTGTACAACAGTTACGGAAATTATCTAGCCTATTCTGTACACCGGAAATCCATTTGCTGAACACATTTCTCAAGGATTTGAACTCAAGTCCTCAAGAGATCACATCAGTTCAGTTTAGTCATTCAGTTGTGTCTGACTCTTTGCGACCCCATGAATCCCAGCACGCCGGGCCTCCCTGTCCATCACCAACTCCCAGAGTTCACTCAGACTCATGTCCATCCAGTCGGTGATGCATTCCAACCATCTCATCCTCTGTCGTTCCCTTCTCCTCCTGCCCCCAATCCCTCCCAGCATAAGGGTCTTTTCCAATGAGTCAACTCTTCGCATGAGGTGGTCAAAGTATTGGCGTTTCAGCTTTAGCATCAGTCCTTCCAATGAACACCCAGGACTGATCTCCTTTAGGATGGACTGGTTGGACCTCCTTGCAGTCCAAGGGACTCTCAAGAGTCTTCTGCAACACCACAGTTCAAAAGCATCAATTCTTTGGTGCTCAGCTTTCTTCACAGTCCAACTCTCACATCCATACTTGACCACTGGAAAAACCATAGCCTTGACTAGACGGACCTTTGTTGGCAAAGTAACGTCTCTGCTTTTTAATATGCTGTCTAGGTTAGTCATAAATTTCCTTCCAAGGAGTAAGTGTCTTTTAATTTCATGGCTGCAATCACCATCTGCAGTGATTTTGGAGCCCCCCAAAATAAGATCTGACACTGTTTCCAGTGTTTCCCCATCACATCAGGATGTCCAATTAGTGTTTTTGTGACATTAGGGCATTGAAGATAGTGGAGATATCACTTTTCTATTGGATTTTTTTGTCCTTTTGTTACTGGTTTTCAGGAGCTACTAATATATCTCAATTGCTACATTACATTAGGGATGTGTCTACCCCCAGGAAAATGGAAATGTGAGAGATATATTCTCTATAATCTTCACAAAACTAGAAACAAAGTATGGGAGGTACATATAGCAACATGGATCTTTAAGGCTATTAACAGCAAAAAATGAGATATAATTGATGAAATTAGATATCAGTTCAGTTCAGTTCAATCACTCAGTCGTGCCATTTTTGCAGCACGCCAGGCCTCCCTGTACATCACAAACTTCTGGAATTCACTCAAACTCACATCCATCGAGTCGGTGATGCCATCCAGCCATCTCATCCTCTGTCATCCCCTTTTCCTCCTGCCCCCAATCCCTCCCAGCATCAGAGTCTTTTCCAATGAGTCACCTCTTTGCATGAGGTGGCCAAAGTACTGGAGTTTCAGCTTTAGCATCATTCCTTCCAAAGAAATCCCAGGGCTGATCTCCTTCAGAATGGACTGGTTGGATCTCCTTGCAGTCCAAGGGACTCTCAGGAATCTTCTCCAACACCACAGTTCAAAAGCGTCAATTCTTCGGTGCTCAGCTTTCTTCACAGCCCAGCTCTCACATCCATACATGACCACTGGAAAAACCATAGCCTTGACTAGATGGACCTTTGTTGGCAAAGTAATGTCTCTGCTTTTCAACATGCTGTCTAGGTTGGTCATAACTTTCCTTCCAAGGAGTAAGCGTCTTTTAATTTCATGGCTGCAGTCATCATCTGCAGTGATTTTGGAGCCCCCCAAAATAAAGTCTGACACTGTTTCCGCTCTTTCCCCATCTATTTGCCACGAAGTGATGGGACCGGATGCCATGATCTTCGTTTTCTGAATGTTGAGCTTTAAGCCAACTTTTTCACTCTCCTCTTTCACCTTCATCAAGAGGCTTTTTAGTTCCTTCTCACTTTCTGCCATAAGGGTAGTGTCATCTGCATATCTGAGGTTATTGATATTTCTCCCGGCAATCTTGATTCCAGCTTGTGCTTCTTCCAGCCCAGCATTTCTCATGATGTACTCTGCATAGAAGTTAAATAAGCAGGGTGACAATATGCAGCTTTGACATACTCCTTTTCCTATTTGGAACCAGTCTGTTGTTCCATGTCTAGTTCTAACTGTTGCTTCCTGACCTGCATATAGGTTTCTCAAGAGGCAGGTCAGGTGGTCTGGTATTCCCATCTTTTTCAGAATTTTCCATACTTGATTGTGATCCACACAGTCAAAGGCTTTGGCATAGTCAATAAAGCAGAAATAGATGTTTTTTTCTGGAACTCTCTTGCTTTTTCGATTATCCAGCGGATGTTGGCAATTTGATCTCTGGTTCCTCTGCCTTTTCTAACACCAGCTTGAACATCTGGAAGTTCATGGTTCACATGTTGCTGAAGCCTGGCTTGGAGAATTTTGAGCATTACTTTGCTAGAGTGTGAGATGAGTGCAATTAGATATACATACATGCAAATAAAAATTACAGATTATTTAGAGATAGAAGAATACTAAGAATAAACATTAATCACAGAGTAGTTATATATGGGACTGAGGGTTCTGGGTGAAGGTGAAATATTAAAAAAACAGAAGAGTTTGTATTTTAAATCCACTTTGATCTGATTTCAGCCTTGGTTTTGCTTAATATCTGTATGGATTTGAATATATATTTAATTCAATATGCATGATTTCTTGCCTCTAAATAGGATAAGTGATAGAATTATATTGAATGTTAGGAAAATACTCTATACAAAGTTCTCTTTTCTTGTTGTGTGCTTGGTTCAGGCATGCATGCATGCTAAGTCGCTTCAGTTATGTCTGACTCTGTGTGACCCTATGGACTGTAGCCCTCCAGGCTCCTCTTGTCTATGGAATTCTCCCAGCAAGATACTGGAGTGGATTTCCATCCCTTTCTCCAGGGGATCTTCCCAACCCAGGGTTGAATCTGGGTCTCCTGCACTGCAGGCAGATTTTTTACCATCTGAGCAACTAGGGAAGCCCATGCTCAATTCATATCCTTTCTTTTTCTTCTCTCTTTCCATCCTTCTCTTTATAGGGATACCATCTTTGTTTACCTGCTTTTATTACCTTTTATTTAATCTTACTTTTTTAAAATTAAATTTATTTATTTTAATTAATCTTACTTTTTTGTCTTCTTTCAAATTTGTTCTTTTCTCTTCTATTTTTGTTTCCACTCTCATTGACCCTCATGCATATTAATACATTTACTGCTTTTGATGATGAGCCACTATAATCATTTTAATGAAATTGCACATTTAATCTTTTCCTATGTCTCTGGAATTAAGAAAATACTTCATTAGGAAAAAATTTCATGCATGTATATATATATATATATACACATAATATATATACATATATATATTTTATATATATATATAAGTTTAGATATATTTGTGTATAGTTCAAAGAATAATATCCATCTACCCAGCATCCAGGTGCTCCTATACCTGTTTGTCCTACCTGATTGCACATTTTGCCCCCCTTACACCTCTTCATTCTTTGCTTAAATGAACCCTGGTCCTGAATTTTGTTTTAATCCTTCCCAATTTACTCTCCATTATTTTTTATTAGTGAGTTCTTTTCATTTGCTAAACATATATAAGCAGTCTAGTGAAATTCTGCTTATATAAAATTAAAAGAGGAGAAAATACCTGAGTCTAAATTTGAATCTACTCAGAAGAGAAAACAGAAAATTCCAAAAAATTTCCCAGAAGGCTCTGAGAAAACTGTATTTAAGAATTAGAAAACTCACCAAAAGATGAAGATACATCTAAAAGTAAGTCAAAGAGATAAGTAAGGTTAGGTTTTCTGGACCAGTTACCCATGTCTTATCTAATCTTTGCATGGGAAACATAAACACTTAGGGAGTGCCTCATCTTCACAGTTACTCAGTTGTAATAAAGTGTACTGGGTGCAGCATCTTTGACTTTAAGAATAGTTCTAGTTCTTTCCTATCTCTGAATAATTGGTTTGGTGGACCTTCGGGGATGCTAGAGTGGGTATAATTTCTTCCAGTTTTTCACTTCATTTTTTAGCCCATCATTAAAAAACATTGCAGTGAATTAAACTTAAAGCATTTAGTATATCCCTATTTCTCAGTATTTTTAAAATAATCATTCTTTCTTTTCGTCTTCTCTCTGTTCTTATTTCTATCACCAAATACAGAAATATGTGATCCACTAGTTTTCGTTGTTTAGGAACTATTTTCAGTTTCATCAGTGCATTTCCCCCTTTATGTCAGAGCTATCTTTACTTTCTAAATGTGTGAGTAACCTGTCAGGATAAAGAGAAGACTTATGGTCTAAATCTTTAGTGTGACAATGCTGGTGATCAGAGCATTGTACAGTAAGTAAGTCAATAGAAAAAAAGAAGTTACGGGGAGTAACTACAGACATTTTGAAAGTAAAACATATTTTAAAATCTCTTCCATCTAACACATGGAGAAGTAGCATGTGTTGATTACATTTTTTTCATAGGGTTACCAAATCCTTTACAACAGATTCTGTGGCATTTTTAACTCTACCAGGAGAGAGATAACTTCTTTTCTTAAGTTTTTGAAGACAGTTATTGACTGTCAAAATTGCTCTACTTAAAAAATTTCTGCCCCTGGTTTCTTATTTCATTCTTTTTCTTATTTTTAGGTCTGTTTTCCATCTTCCTTTTTTCTTTATTATGTTGGAAGTTTCAATTAATAACCCATTACAATCAATCTTTGGAGACATTTCTCTTACTTCTGTTCTTTTGGCCAGTCATTGGGATTTTGTCTTCTAAATATGCTCAATGAATGGAAAGGATTTTATGTACTATGAAACCAAAGGGAATAGAGAACCATGTTTCTCAGGTTAATCAGAGCCAGAACAGAAAATGATTAAGTGTGGAATGGGTTTTATATATTTCAAAAGACTGAAATACACCAAAATTGAGAAAGAAATAAGCAACTCACTGCAAGTTGTAGAGATTTCTAAAAGAGAAAAAAATACATATGAATTATCTCTAAAAGGTTAGTACTGCATTTTTGAGATTAATAGCTATTTTTTCTAATATTCCTCCAATAAAAACACAAAAAAGGATGTTTACATAACATCAGTTTCCTCTCAATGAATGATTATGATATTGTAAGAGATTGGTGTGTGTGCATGCTAAGTCGCTTCAGAGTAGCCCAGCAGGCTCCTGTGTCCATGGGATTCTCCAGGTGGGAATACTGGAGGGGGTTGCTGTACCCTTCTTCAGGGGATCTTGTGTCTATTGCACTGGCACGTGGGTTCTTTACCACTAGTGCCACCTGGGAAGCCCTTAGTAATTCCAAACAATCCCATTGTGGGGTTCTGTGGTCCTTAGCTTGGAAGAACTACAGGGAGACTAGACAAATGGAACTCATTATATCCTCTCACTTTTTTTCATCTGCTGAGCATCTCTTTCCTATCCCTAATTTTTTTTTCTCCTTTATGATTTTTTCCCTTTTTATACACATTTGTTTTCTGAATGGCAAGTATCAGTTTATATTGACAGTCTGTAGAAAACCTTTCCCAGACTAATGTTATTCCATACTATGTTTAATTAGAAATGATTATGTTTTAAAGAAAATATTAATAATATAAGAGCTTCCCTGGTGGCTCAGATGGTAAAGAAGCTGCCTGCAATGCAGAAGACCTGGGTTTGGTCCCTACGTCAGGAAGATACATTAGAGAAGTGAATGACTACCCACTCCAGTATTCTTGCCTGGAGAATTCTATGGACAGAAGAGCCTGGCCAGTTACAGTCCATGGAGTTGCAAAGAATCTGGCATGACTGAGAGACTGACACCTTCACTTCACTTAATAATATAGCAGAATTCTGAGAAATAAGGTGCTAGGAATGAATATTAAATTTTTGTAAGGTTAGAAGTGAAAGCCCCCCCAGACATTGTGGAAAATCAAAATATATTTGGGAAGCATCTTGTCTGTTGTTTTTACTGAAATATAATAAAGATATAGATGTTTTTGGCCTAATAAGAGACTAGACTTTTCTCTAAGACTTTAAAAAGTGCAATAGATTAAAGTTCATATAATTTCAAGTTTATAATTTAGTCTTATAGAAGTAATATATATTCTTCAAAACTTCAAAAATTTTATAAATATAAGAAAAAAACCCAACAATATCCTGACCTACACCCTTTATTCCTATTTCTCTTTCTTGGAAGGAACTACTTTTAACATTCTTTGATTTTTTTTCTTGTGTTTTATATCTGTTTTTATCTAAATAAGTTATTTACAGAGTTATTTTTTGATTTATAGTAGTCCATCTTAATTTTTGACTGCTTACCAGGCTTTATTTTTCATATTCTCTCTCCTTTCCCTTACAATGCATGTTCCCTTCTTCAATCCTTCCAATATATTTTGTCACAATTTTTGATTAAAATAATATATTCAGTGATTACATTGTTACAAACATATCCACAGTTAAGGCTTATATAGTGCTATGGTCGTTTTGTTTACTGTACAACTCTTTGTATTTGTAATTAACCTTTTTCTTTGTTTTAAAAGAAGCTTGCCTAGATTATCCTTTGAATTTTATGCCATTTTAATGCCTTAACTGTCACTTTCTTTGCTTTTAGAAAGCACTGATTTCATTAGAGTGGTTAAAACTGGTGTGTTTGAACTCTTACATCCTCCGAAGTCTCCTAATACTTTTCTCACAAATGGTTTTACAACTGGATCTGGTAAAAGCCAGAGCAAGCAAGTATGTTTCACAGCATTAGATTAAAGCCATGAGAGATGAAAGTGGAAAAGGACACTGTAACAGGGAAATACAAATCAAAAGCACAATGAGATATCACCTCACATGTTAGAATGGCTATTATCAAAAAGGCAAGAATGTGAAGAAGAGGGAATGCTTGTGGACTGTTGGTGGAAATGTAAATTGGTGCAGCCACTATAGAAAACAGTATGGGGGGGAGGAGCCAAGATGGCGGAGGAGTAGGACGGGGAGAATACTTTCTCCCCCACAAATTCATCAAAAGAGCATTTAAACGTCGAGTAAATTCCACAAAACAACTTCTGAATGCCGGCAGAGGACATCAGGCACCCAGAAAAGCAACCCAAGTCTTCGAAAGGAGGTAGGAAAAAATATTAAAGACAAAAAAAAGAGACAAAAGAGGGAGGGACGGAGTTCCGTCCCGGGAAGGGAATCTTAAAAAGAGAGAAGTTTCCAAACACCAGGAAACCTTCTCACTGCCGAATCTGTGCCGAGCTTTGGAAGCACAGAGGGCAACATAACAGGGAGAAAAAATAAATAAACAATTAAAACTCGAAGATTGCAAGCCCTACGGTAACTCCCCCAGCAGAGAAGCAGTGCAGACGCCTGCATCCGCCATTAGCAAGTGGGGGCTGGGCAGGGAGGCGCGGCGCGGGCTGCATCGCTGAGAGTAAGAATCTGGCCTGAATACCCTGAGCGCTATCTGAGTGAAATAATTTGGGCTAGCAAACCAGACTGTGGGATATCTACCACGCGAAAAGCCAGCCCTAACCTAAGACCGCCAGGCCCGCGCACGGAACAAAGGACTGAACAGAGATAGCCGGCTGCAGACCTTCCCCCTCCGGTGACAGGCAGCCAGAGCCGGAAGGGGGCAATTGCAGCCCCAGAGAGACATTATCTATAAAACTGTAAGCAGGCTTCTTTGCTAACTAAAACTTCTTGGCGGTCTGGACGGTCAACATCTGCCTGAGAAGGTGCGCCGGTTTTACACCCAGATAACCGAGTGGCGGGGAGGCGATAAGTCGCAGCATTGGCGCTCGCCAAACACCTCATCACCTGAGCTGCTCGGACCTGGGAAGAGCACAAAACGCAGGCCCAACTGAGTCTGCGCCTCTGAGGACTACCCGAGTGCCTGAACCTGAGCGGCTTGGACCTGGGAGGTGCATGCAGCCCAGGGCCGGCCTCGGATTGTTCCCAGCGGAACAACCTAGAGTCCGAGCAGTGTGGACAGGGAGGCTACACGCGCCATGAGCGGGGGCAGACCCAGGGTGGCTGAGGCACTGCGAGCCCACGCCAGTGTTATTTGTTTGCAGCATCCCTCCCTCCCTCCCCACAGCGCGACTGAACAAGTAAGCCTAAAAAAAAAAAAAAAAAAAAGTGTCCTCCACCGTGCCCTTTGTGTCAGGGCGGAAACCAGATACTGAAGAGACTAGCAAACAGAAGAAGATATAACAGAGGGAAACACCTTGGAAGCTAGAGGCAATAGATTAAAACCCTGTGGTTACTACGGACTACATAGGAAGGGGCCTATAGATCTTGAGAAATATAAGTCTGACCAAGGAACTACCCAAAAATGAACTGAACCCACAACACCCACAAAAAACCCAAGAAAGTCCTAGATATATTTTTATTATTTTTATGATCATTCTTTCTTCTTTTTTTTAATTAAAAAAAATTTTTTTAAGTCCTCTATTGTTCCTTTAATTTTCACTTTTATAACCTATTACTTTGCAAAAAAAAAAAAAAAGACCCTATTTTTTTCTTCTTCAGCAAACTTCATATATATATATTTTACAATTTTTTGACCTTTTTTTTTTTGTTTGTTTTGTTTTTGTTTTTTTCTTCTTTTCTTTAACATTGTATTTTTGAAATTCCAAACTCTACTCTAGATTTTTAATTTTCGCTTTTTGGTATATGTTATCAATTTTGTACCTTTAGTTTTTTTTATATAATTTCTGTGACTTTTTTTTTTCTTCTTCTCTGTTTCTTTCTCTTCTTCTTTTATATAACATTGTATATCTGAAATTCCAAACTCTACTCTAGATTTTTAATTTTTGCTTTTTGGTATTAGTTATCAATTTTGTACCTGTACTTTCTTTATAATTTTCGCGACCTTGTTTGTTTTTGTTTGTTCGTTTTTTCTCTCTTTCTTTTCCTTCTTCTTTTCTTTAACTTCGTATTTTTGAAATTCCAAACTCTACTCTAGATTTTTAATTTTTGCTTTTATGTATTTGTTACCAATTTTGTACCTTTAAGGACCCAATCTTCAGGACCCATTTTTGACTAGGGAGCGAGATTACTGGCTTGACTGCTCTCTCTCCCTTTGGACTCTCCTTTTTCTCCACCAGGTCGCCTGTGTCTCCTCCCTAACCCCTCTCTACTCTACCCAACTCTGTGAATTTCTGTGTGTTCCAGATGGTGGAGAACACTTAGGGAACTGATTACTGGCTGGATCTATCTCCCTCCTTTTCATTCTCCCCTTTTATCCTTCTGGCTACCTCTGTCACCTTCCTCCTTCTTCTCTTCTCTGTATAACTCCGTGAACATCTCTGAGTGGTCCAGTTGTGGAGTGCACATAAGGAAGTGACTACTGGCTAGCCCACTCTCTCCACTATTGATTCACTTCATCTCATTTGGGTCACCTCTAACTCCCTCCTCCCTCTTCTCTTCTCCATGTAACCCTGTGAACCTCTCTGAGTGACCCTCACCGTAGAGAAACTTTTCATCTTTAATGTAGATGTTTTATCAATGGTGCTGTATAGAAGGAGAAGCTTTGAAACTACTGTAAAAATAAGACTGATAACCGGAAGCAGGAGACTTAAGTCCAAACCCTGACTCCAGGGAACTCCTGACTCCAAGGAACATTAATTGACAGGAGCTCGTCAAATGCCTCCATACCGACACTGAAACCAAGCACCACACAAGGGCCAATAAGTTCCAGGGCAAGACATACCAAGCAAATTCTCCAGCAACAAAGGAACACAGCCCTAAGCTTCAAGATACAGGCTGCCCAAAGTCACCCCAAAACTATAGACATCTCATAACTCATTACTGGACATTTCATTGCACTCCAGAGAGAAGAAATACAGCTCCACCCACCAGAACACCGACACAAGCTTCCCTAACCAGGAAACCTTGACAAGCCACCTGTACAAACCCACACACAGTGAGGAAACGCCACAATAAAGAGAACTCCACAAACTGCCAGAATACAGAAAGGACACCCCAAACTCAGCAATTTAAACAAGATGAAGAGACAGAGGAATATCCAGCAGGTAAAGGAACAGGATAAATGCCCACCAAACCAAACAAAAGAGGAAGAGATAGGGAATCTACCTGATAAAGAATTCCGAATAATGATAGTGAAATTGATCCAAAATCTTGAAACTAAAATGGAATCACAGATAAATAGCCTGGAGACAAGGATTGAGAAGATGCAAGAAAGGTTTAACAAGGACCTAGAAGAAATAAAAAAGAGTCAATATATAATGAGTAATGCAATAAATGAAATTAAAAACACTCTGGAGGCAACAAATAGTAGAATAACAGAGGCAGAAGATAGGATTAGTGAATTAGAAGATAGAATGGTAGAAATAAATGAATCAGAGAGGATAAAAGAAAAACGAATTAAAAGAAATGAGGACAATCTCAGAGACCTCCAGGACAATATTAAACGCTACAACATTCGAATCATAGGGGTTCCAGAAGAAGAAGACAAAAAGAAAGACCATGAGAAAATACTTGAGGAGATAATAGTGGAAAACTTCCCTAAAATGGGGAAGGAAATAATCACCCAAGTCCAAGAAACCCAGAGAGTCCCAAACAGGATAAACCCAAGGCGAAACACCCCAAGACACATATTAATCAAATTAACAAAGATCAAACACAAAGAACAAATATTAAAGGCAGCAAGGGAAAAACAACAAATAACACACAAGGGAATTCCCATAAGGATAACAGCTGATCTTTCAATAGAAACTCTTCAAGCCAGGATGGAATGGCAAGACATACTTAAAGTGATGAAAGAAAATAACCTACAGCCCAGATTATTGTACCCAGCAAGGATCTCATTCAAATATGAAGGAGAAATCAAAAGCTTTTCAGACAAGCAAAAGCTCAGAGAATTCTGCACCACCAAACCAGCTCTCCAACAAATACTAAAGGATATTCTCTAGACAGGAAACACAAAAAGGGTGTATAAATTCGAACCCAAAACAATAAAGTAAATGGCAACGGGATCATACTTATCAGTAATTACCTTAAACGTAAATGGGTTGAATGCCCCAACCAAAGACAAAGACTGGCTGAATGGATACAAAAACAAGACCCCTACATATGTTGTCTACAAGAGACCCACCTCAAAACAGGGGACACATACAGACTGAAAGTGAAGGGCTGGAAAAAGATTTTCCATGCAAATAGGGACCAAAAGAAAGCAGGAGTAGCAATACTCATATCAGATAAAATAGACTTTAAAACAAAGGCTGTGAAAAGAGACAAAGAAGGTCACTACATAATGATCAAAGGATCAATCCAAGAAGAAGATATAACAATTATAAATATATATGCACCCAACACAGGAGCACCACAGTACGTAAGACAAATGCTAACAAGTATGAAAGGAGAAATTAACAATAACACAATAATAGTGGGAGACTTTAATACCCCACTCACACCTATGGATAGATCAACTAAACAGAAAATTAACAAGGAAACACAAACTTTAAACGATACAATAGACCAGTTAGACCTAATTGATATCTATAGGACATTTCATCCCAAAACAATGAATTTCACCTTTTTCTCAAGCGCACATGGAACCTTCTCCAGAATAGATCACATCCTGGGCCATAAAGCTAGCCTTGGTAAATTCAAAAAAATAGAAATCATTCCAAGCATCTTTTCTGACCACAATGCAGTAAGATTAGATCTCAATTACAGGAGAAAAACTATTAAAAATGCCAACATATGGAGGCTGAACAACACGCTGCTGAATAACCAACAAATCACAGAAGAAATCAAAAAAGAAACCAAAATTTGCATAGAAACGAATGAAAATGAAAACACAACAACCCAAAACCTGTGGGACATGGTAAAAGCAGTCCTAAGGGGAAGGCTCATAGCAATACAGGCACACCTCAAGAAACAAGAAAAAAGTCAAATAAATAATCTAACTCTACACCTAAAGCAACTAGAAAAGGAAGAAATGAAGAACCCCATGGTTAGTAGAAGGAAAGAAATCTTAAAAATTAGGGCAGAAATAAATGCAAAAGAAACAAAAGAGACCATAGCAAAAATCAACAAAACCAAAAGCTGGTTCTTTGAAAGGATAAATAAAATTGACAAACCATTAGCCAGACTCATCAAGAAACAAAGGGAGAAAAATCAAATCAACAAAATTAGAAATGAAAATGGAGAGATTACAACAGACAACACAGAAATACAAAGGATCATAAGAGACTACTATCAACAATTATATGCCAATAAAATGGACAACGTGGAAGAAATGGACAAATTCTTAGAAAAGTACAACTTTCCAAAACTGGACCAGGAAGAAATAGAAAATCTTAACAGACCCATCACAAGCACGGAAATTGAAACTGTAATCAAAAATCTTCCAGCAAACAAAAGCCCCGGTCCAGATGGCTTCACAGCTGAATTCTACCAAAAATTTAGAGAAGGGCTAACACCTATCCTGCTCAAACTCTTCCAGAAAATTGCAGAGGAAGGTAAAGTTCCAAATGCATTCTATGAGGCCACCATCACCCTAACACCAAAACCTGACAAAGATCCCACAAAAAAAGAAAACTACAGGCCAATATCACTGATGAACATAGATGCAAAAATCCTTAACAAAATTCTAGCAATCAGAATCCAACAACACATTAAAAAGATCATACACCATGATCAAGTGGGCTTTATCCCAGGGATGCAAGGATTCTTCAATATCCGTAAATCAATCAATGTAATACACCACATTAACAAATTGAAAAATAAAAACCATATGATTATCTCAATAGATGCAGAGAAAGCCTTTGACAAAATTCAACATCCATTTATGATAAAAACTCTCCAGAAAGCAGGAATAGAAGGAACATACCTCAACATAATAAAAGCTATATATGACAAACCCACAGCAAACATTATCCTCAATGGGGAAAAATTGAAAGCATTTCCTCTAAAGTCAGGAACAAGACAAAGGTGCCCACTTTCACCATTACTATTCAACATAGTTTTGGAAGTTTTGGCCACAGCAATCAGAGCAGAAAAAGAAATAAAAGGAATCCAGATTGGAAAAGAAGAAGTAAAACTCTCACTATTTGCAGATGACATGATCCTCTACATAGAAAACCCTAAAGATTCCACCAGAAAATTACTAGAACTAATCAATGACTATAGTAAAGTTGCAGGATATAAAATCAACACACAGAAATCCCTTGCATTCCTATACACTAATAATGAGAAAATAGAAAGAGAAATTAAGGAAACAATTCCATTCACCATTGCAACAGAAAGAATAAAATACTTAGGAATATATCTACCTAAAGAAACTAAAGACCTATATATAGAAAACTATAAAACACTGGTGAAAGAAATCAAAGAGGACACGAATAGATGGAGAAATATACCATGTTCATGGATTGGAAGAATCAATATAGTGAAAATGAGTATACTACCCAAAGCAATTTATAGATTCAACGCAATCCCTATCAAGCTACCAACAGTATTCTTCACAGAGCTAGAACAAATAATTTCACAATTTGTATGGAAATACAAAAAACCTCGAATAGCCAAAGCGATCTTGAGAAAGAAGAAGGGAACGGGAGGAATCAACCTACCTGACTTCAGGCTCTACTGCAAAGCCACAGTTATCAAGACAGTATGGTACTGGCAGAAAGACAGAAATATTGATCAATGGAATAAAATAGAAAGCCCAGAGATAAATCCACGCACATATGGACACCTTATCTTTGACAAAGGAGGCAAGAATATACAATGGATTAAAGAGAATCTTTTAACAAGTGGTGCTGGGAAATCTGGTCAACCACTTGTAAAAGAATGAAAGTAGACCACTTTCTAACACCATACACAAAAATAAACTCAAAATGGATTAAAGATCTAAATGTAAGACCAGAAACTATAAAACTCCTAGAGGAGAACATAGGCAAAACACTCTCCGACATACATCATAGCAGGATCCTCTATGACCCACCTCCCAGAATATTGGAAATAAAAGCAAAAATAAAGAAATGGGACCTAATTAACCTTAAAAGCTTCTGCACATCAAAGGAAACTATTAGCAAGGTGAAAAGACAGCCTTCAGAATGGGAGAAAATAATAGCAAATGAAGCAACCGACAAACAACTAATCTCAAAAATATACAAGCAACTCCTACAGCTCAACTCCAGAAAAATAAACGACCCAATCAAAAAATGGGCCAAAGAACTAAATAGACATTTCTCCAAAGAAGACACACAGATGGCTAACAAACACATGAAAAGATGCTCAACATCACTCATTATCAGAGAAATGCAAATCAAAACCACTATGAGGTACCATTTCACACCAGTCAGAATGGCTGCGATCCAAAAGTCTACAAATAATAAATGCTGGAGAGGGTGTGGAGAAAAGGGAACCCTCTTACACTGTTGGTGGGAATGCAAACTAGTACAGCCACTATGGAGAACAGTGTGGAGATTAAAAAACTGGAAATAGAACTGCCTTATGATCCCGCAATCCCACTGCTGGGCATACACACTGAGGAAACCAGAAGGGAAAGAGACACGTGTACCCCAATGTTCATCGCAGCACTGTTTATAATAGCCAGGACATGGAAGCAACCTAGATGCCCATCAGCAGATGAATGGATAAGAAAGCTGTGGTACATATACACAATGGAGTATTACTCAGCCATTAAAAAGAATACATTTGAATCAGTTCTAATGAGGTGGATGAAACTGGAGCCTATTATACAGAGTGAAGTAAGCCAGAAGGAAAAACATAAATACAGTATACTAACGCATATATATGGAATTTAGAAAGATGGTAACAATAACCCTGTGTACGAGACAGCAAAAGAGACACTGATGTATAGAACAGTCTTATGGACTCTGTGGGAGAGGGAGAGGGTGGGAAGATTTGGGAGAATGGCATTGAAACATGTAAAATATCATGTAAGAAACGAGATGCCAGTCCAGGTTCGATGCACGATACTGGATGCTTGGGGCTAGTGCACTGGGACGACCCAGAGGGATGGTATGGGGAGGGAGGAGGGGGGAGGGTTCAGAATGGGGAACACATGTATACCTGTGGCGGATTCATTTTGATATTTGGCAAAACTAATACAATTATGTAAAGTTTAAAAATAAAATAAAATTAGAAAAAAAATAGTAAAAAAAAAAAAAAAGAAAACAGTATGGAGGGTCCTTAATAAGTTAAAATAGAACTGCCATATGATTCAGCAATTCCACTTCTGAGTATTTGTCCAAAGAAAATGAAAAAACTAACTTGATAGATATATGCACCCCCATGTTTATTGCATCGTTATTTACAACAGTCCACATATAGAAACAGTTTGTGTCCATCAGCAGATAAATGGATGAAGATGTGGTGTATGTATAGAATGGAGTACTGTTCAGCATAAAAAGATGGATGGACTTTGAGGGGATTATGTCAAGTGAAATAAGCTAGACAAAGACAAATACCGCATTATCTCACTTAAATTGGAATTTAAAAAAAAAAAAAAAAAAGAAAGCAACAACCCCCAAAATCCAAGATACAGAGCATAGACACAGAGAACAAATTGGTGGTTGCCAAAGGTTGAGGGTGGGAGTTGGGCAAAATGGATGAGGGGCATCGAAAGGCACAAACTTCCAGCTGTAAAACAAATGAATCATGGGGATGTAGTGTACAGCATGGCAACTATAGTTAATAATGAGAGAGTAGATTTTAAAGGTTTTTGTCATAAGAAAAAAATTCTGTAACTATGTATGGTGAGGAATGTTAACCAGACTTACTGTGGTCATTCTTTTATGAAGTATACAAGTATCAAATCATTATGTTGTACACTTGAAACTAATATAATGTTCTATGTCAATTTTACCACAGTAAGAAAATTAAAAAAAGAAAAAGGAACTGGGTAGCAAGTTGTGTGGTCTTTCCTCAGCATAAACAAAAGCCTAAGTGTAGTTTGTATGGAGGAAGATTGTTCTTCTAAAGATTCTCTACCAGAGTAAATTTTAAGACCAGAAATAATAGAGAGAGTAATAGGATTTCCAAGCAACTAGATATGAGAAATATGAGAGGAACTTACTCATGGGTGATTCTTTAGTTGTAACTGAAATGAAAACACAGATAAGAAGAATTAGTGTTATTCTGTGAGAAAGAGAAAACAGCTCTTTAAGAGTTTTCATTATCAGAAAAATGCATAATTATATAAAAAATTTAAAATTGTGTTTTTATAATATGTGTATATATGTTTTAAAATTAAAAACTTTATTGGCCTATAATGAAATTTAACCATATGACTTAATTCTTTATACCCCCAATTCCCTCCCTAAAGAATCAAGCACTTTCAGAAATTTCAAAAGATGTTTTGTTTTCTGGTGTCATTTTTTTTGTCTTTAAAAAAATGGAACTATAGCTAACTTACAATATTATGTTGGTTTCAGGTACTCCATAGTGATTTGACATTTGCATACATTACAAATCTGTCCCCATACACAGTTATTACAACATTAATGACCATATTTCTTATGCTGTATATTGCATGTCTGTAACTTATTTATTTTGTAATTGGAGCTTTGTGCCTCTTAATTCTCTTCACTTATTTGGCTCAGCCTTCCACCCTCTCCCCTCTTGTAATCACTCATTTTTTCTCTGTATCTACAAGTTTGTTTTTATTTTGTTTGGTTTTTTAGGTTCTACATATAACTGAGATCATGCAGTATTTGTCTTTATTTGTCTGGCTTATTTCACTTATCATAATACCCTCTTGACTTCCCTGGTGGCTCAGATGGTAAAGCATCTGCCTACAATGCCAGAGACCCGGGTCCAATCCCTGGGTTGGGAAGATCTCCTGGAGAAGGAAATAACCCACTCCAGTATTCTTGCCTGTAAAATCCCATGGATGGAGGAGCCTGGTAGACTACAGTCTATGGGATCGCAAAGAGTTGGACACGACTGAGCGCCTTTTTTTTTTTTTTTTTTTTTAATATCCTCTAGGGCAACCCACTCCAGTGTTCTTGCCTGGAGAATCCCAGGGATGGGGTAGCCTGGTGGGCTGCCGTCTATGGGGTCGCACAGTGTCGGACACGACTGAAGAGACTTAGCAGCAGCAGCAGCAGCAGCAGGTTTATTTATGTTGCATGTGGCAAGATTTCATTTTTTTAAAAGCTCAGTAATATTCCATTGTGTATATGTGTGTGTGTTCATCAACAGACAAATGAATAAAGAAGATGTAGTATATATATATTATTGATCTACATCAATAGACAAATGAATAAAGGTTCTATATATATATATATTAAATGAACACTTAGGTTGCTTCCATATCTTGGCAATTATAAACAGTGTTGTAGTGAACATTGGGGTACACTTTTCAAACTAGTATTTTTGTTTACTTCGAGTAACTACTTAGAAGTGAAGTTGCTGGATCATATGGCATTTTTATTTTTAATTTTTTAAGGAAACTCCATACTGTTTTCCATAATTCTGCACCAACTTACAATCCCACCAACAATACATGAGGGTACCCTTTTCTTCATATTCTTGCCAAAACATGTTATTTTATTTATTTACTTTTAGTGATAGCCTAAAGATGGGCACAATAAAGGACAGAAATGGTATTGACCTAACAGAAGCAGAAGATATTAAGAAGAGGTGGCAAGAATACACAGAAGAACTGTACAAAAAAGATCTTCATGACCCAGATGGTGTGATCACTTACCTAGAGCCAGACATCCTGGAATGTGAAGTCAAGTGGGCCTTAGAAAGCATCACTACGAACAAAGCTAGTGGAGGTGATGGAATTCCAGCTGAGCCTCAAATCCTAAAAGATGATGCTGGGAAGTGCTGCACTCAATATGCCAACAAATTTGGGAAACTCAGCAGTGGCCACAGAACTGGAAAAGGTCAGTTTTCATTCCAATCCCAAAGGAAGGCAATGCCAAAGAATGCTCAAACTACTGCACAATTGCACTCATCTCACATGCTAGCAAAGTAATGCTCAAAATTCTCCAATCAAGGCTTCAACAGTATGTGAACCGTGAACTTCCAGATGTTCAAGCTGGTTTTAGAAAAGGCAGAGGAACCAGAGATCAAATTGCCAACATCTGTTGGATCATCGAAAAAGCAAGGGAGTTCAAGAAAAACATCTATTTCTGCTTTATTAACTATGCCAAAGCCTTTGACTGTGTGGATCACAACACTCTGAGGAAAATTCTTCAAGAGATGGGAATACCAGACCACCTGACCTGCCTCTTGAGAAATCTGTATGTAGGTCAGGATGCAACAGTTAGAACTGGACGTGGAACAACAGACTGGTTCCAAATAGGAAAAGGAGTATGTCAAGGCTGTATATTGTCACTCTGCTTATTTAACTTATATGCAGAGTACATCATGTGAAATGCTGGGCTGATGAAGCACAAGCTGGAATCAAGATTGCCAGGAGAAATATCAATAATCTCAGATATGCAGATGCCACCACCCTTATGTCAGAAGGCAAAGAAGAACTGAAGAGCCTCTTGAAGAAAGTGAAAGAAGAGAGTGAAAAAGTTGGTTTATTTTATTTTTTTTAAATTTTATTTTATCTTTAAACTTTACATAATTGTATTAGTTTTGCCAAATATCAAAATGAATCCGCCACAGGTATACATGTGTTCCCCATCCTGAACCCTCCTCCCTCCTCCCTCCCCATACCATCCCTCTGGGTCATCCCAGTGCACTAGCCCCAAGCATCCAGTATCGTGCATCGAACCTGGACTGGCATCTCGTTTCATACATGATATTTTACATGTTTCAATGCCATTCTCCCAAATCTTCCCACCCTCTCCCTCTCCCACAGAGTCCATAAGACTGTTCTATACATCAGTGTCTCTTTTGCTGTCTCGTACACAGGGTTATTGTTACCATCTTTCTAAATTCCATATATATGCATTAGTATACTGTATTGGTGTTTTTCCTCTGGCTTACTTCACTCTGTATAATAGGCTCCAGTTTCATCCGCCTCATTAGAACTGATTCAAATGTATTCTTTTTAATGGCTGAGTAATACTCCATTGTGTATATGTACCACAGCTTTCTTATGCATTCATCTGCTGATGGACATCTAGGTTGCTTCCATGTCCTGGCTATTATAAACAGTGCTGCGATGAACATTGGGGTACACGTGTCTCTTTCCCTTCTGGTTTCCTCAGTGTGTATGCCCAGCAGTGGGATTGCTGGATCATAAGGCAGTTCAGGCCCGTGCACGGAAAAAGTTGGTTTAAAGCTCAACATTCATAAAAGGAAGATCATGGCCTCTGGTCCCATCACTTCATGGGAAATAGATGGGGAAATAGTAGAAACAGTGACAGACTTTATTTTTTTAGGCTCCAAAATCACTGCAGATGGTGACTGCAGCCATGAAATAAAAAGACACTTACTCCTTGGAAGAAAAGCTATGACCAACCTAGACAGCATATTAAAAAAAGAGACATTACTTTGCTAATGAAGGTCCATCTAGTCAAAGCTATGGTTTTTCCAGTAGTCATGTATGGATGTGAGAGTTGGACTATAAAGAAAGCTGAGCACTAAAGAATTGCTGCTCTTGAACTGTGGTGTTGGAGAAGACTCTTGAGAGTCCCTTAGACTTCAAGGAGATCCAATCAGTCCATCCTAAAGGAAATTAGTCCAGAATATTCATTGGAAGGACTGATGCTGAAGCTGAAACTCCAATACTTTAGCCACCTGATGTGAAGAACTGACTCATTGGAAAAGACCCTGATGCTGGGAAAGATTGAAGGCAGGAGAAGGGAACAACAGAGAATGAGATGGTTGGATGGCATCACTGACTTGATGGACCTGAGTTTGAATAAGCTCCGGGAGTTGGTTGGTAACGTATGGGGAAGCCTGGCATGCTGCAGTCCATGGGGTCACAGAGTCAGACATGACTGAGCGACTGAACTGAACTGAATTGATTCTGGTGCCTATCTCATTGTTGATTTGCATTTCTTTGATAATTAATGATATTCAGCATCTTTTCATGTACCTTTTGGCCATTGCTATGTCTTCTTTGGGAAAACTGTGTATTTAGGTCCTATGCCCATTTTTTAATTGTGTGTGTGTGTTTTTTTTTTTTCCGGAGGGAGTTTGTTCTTTTTAGATGTTGAGTTGATTGAATTCTTTGTATGTTTTAGATATTAGCCTTTTATCACGTATCATTTGCATATATCTTCTCTCATTCAGTGAATTGCCTTTTTGTTTTGTTGATAGTATCTTTGATGTGCAGAAGCTTTTTAGTTTGAGGTAGTCCTGTTTGTTTACTTTTGCTTTTATTTCCCTTGTTTAAGGAGACATACTCCTGAAATATTGCTAAGAGTGATGTCAAAGAGTATACTGCCTATGTTTTCTTCCATATTTTTTATGGTTGAATATCTTACATTTAAGTCTTTAATTAAAGTTTATTTTTGATTTTATTTTTGTGTATGGTGTGATTAAGTCCAGTTTGACCCTTTTGTGTGTGGTTATTCAGTTTTCCGACCACCATTTACTGAAAGAAAGTGAAAGTTGTTCAGTCATGTCCGATTCTTTGTGACTCCATGGACTGTAGCCTGCCAGGCTTCTGTGTCCATGGAATTCTCCAGGCAAGAATACTGAAGTGGGTAGCTGTTCCCTTCTCCAGGGGATCTTACCAACCCAGGGGTCAGACCCATGTCTTCCGCGTTGCAGGCAGATTCTTTACCATCTGAGCCACCAGGGAATTCTTCATTACATATTCTTGGCCTCTTTGTTTTAAATTAATTGATCAAATATCCATGGGTTCATTGCTGGGTTCTCCTTTTCTTTTGATCTGTATGTCTGTTTTTATGCTAGTATCATATAGTTATGAATATTATAACATAATAAAGTTTGAAATCAGAGAGCATTTAAGCTTTAAGAATTTTGTTTCAAATTTTCTTCTGCTTGCATCCCTCTGTTATTTCTTAGACATAATAGTTTAGCCTTTTAAAATAAGTCTTTTCTCTCAATTTAATGGGTTCCCAAGCATGCCTGGAGGAAAATGAAATTTTAATTTTCAGCCTCAGTATCCCAATAGTTCTCTTAATAACAAGATTTATGAAAGTGTAGGAAAGGAAATATTTTCTTTTTCTTAAGAGAGCAAAATGTCTCTTGGTGGTAAGCAATATAGAGGGAACTTACCCGTTTGTGTTGATACAGTTCCTATAGAAACAAATACAAAAAAACATATAAGTTAACTTATAGGTGATACAGCAATTATTTCTAACTTTTAAATGACAGATGCAAATCTAGAAATGAAATGATGACAGATGGAGAACACAAAGAACTCGTGTTAATTGATATGAAAACACAATATTTGAGATTCAAAAGAGGAACTTACTGACAGGTTTTGAAGTCACAACTGAGATAAGAAGAAAAAGAAAAATACAGGCATTTGTTGCCCATTAGGAGGAAATTAATTTTCTTTTATATATTTTTAAAATCATACTACAGAATTCAAAATTACATAAGTTATTTAAGTCAAACTTATCCCATATCAAAGTTTATATGTATTTTAAAAGTAAGATTATTTTATGTGAGTAAAAACAGCAATTCTCTGACCATTTCCTTCTTGCCCTTAATTTCCTTTCCATTTTCATCTCTTTGGAGTGTCAATTTAACTAATATTTGGTTATAGAAGGTCTATTTTAGGATTAAAAAATATGGATAATGTATAAAGGCTTCCTACTATGGGCAACTGTGCTTAGCCTCTTTTTTTCTACCCTTCTCCAATTCAATTTCCATGAACCTATCTTTTAAAGAAACCTGTTGAACATTTTTTTTTTTTTTTGTAAATCAGTATATTTTGTTAGCAACATCATAATTATGTGAATTATTTTTATTGCTGAGTCATAATATTCTAGCTTTCATATGCAAAATTTTCTTTTCTCTGAGGTAATTCTTTGTTTTTTTTTGGATTTCTTACATAGATTTAGAAGATTTTTGCCTTTTGTTATTTTTCCTCAGTCATTTAAGTGAGTTTCTGGAGGGAAAAGATGGCATCATATTCAATTATCTTTTTAATAAATATATTTTATTTTTTAATTTTTTGGCCATGCTGTGTGGCTTTTGTTGGATCTTAGTTCCCGACCAAAGGTTGAACCCAGGCTTTTGACAGTCAGAACATAGAGCCCTAACCACAGGACCACCATTGAATTTTCCATATTTAGTTAACTTAATATGGGTTCTGATATTCTTCTTTGGTGATTATACAATTAAAAATGATCACATTCCAAAATTGCAAATGCTTCGCAATTAGTGATCCAAATTATCCCAAGATTAAAAATAGAAACAGAAGGTACTTAGTGAAAAAATAAAAATATTTCTAAGTTAGAGTGATTTAAAAATTGAAGTTATAACTTGCAAAACTCAAAAGTTTTCCTTTTCACAAACAGAATGTGCAGATTTCAAAACTAACTTACAGATGGATTTTGAAGTCTCAACCAAAACATGAACAAAACCAATGTAAAATTCTTTGCTTAATGAAAGAAAACGAGGTTTTCTTGTAATATTTTTGATTTAGTCACAATGCAAAATGGACATACTCAAATATATTATTAATGTTTACTTGTTTATGAAAGTCATATGTTTTCTAATTTTAAAGTCAAGTCATTTTATAGGTGTGTAGCAAAAGTAATTAGTTCCTTAGTGAATATATTCATAGTCGGATTTTTCTCCTCAAAGGCAGTTGTGTGCAATCTCTTTTTCTGGGATTTACAAGAAATATTTCAAAACTGCTTTCTTGATATGTGGTTTCTTGTATTTTTAGTTTTAAATATCATGTACTGATTTCTTACTCTCAAGATTAGGCATTCTTGTTCCTCCACTAAACATATGTGATAGCCATATTTTAAGGTAAATCCAATGAGTCACACTCTTGTGTAACACACTCCACTTGAGTGAGAATAGACCCTATAGTTAATAGCAGTTGGTGAAGGTTATAGGACAGTCACTACCATGATAGTGTTACAGAATCTATGGCTTAGTTCCAGGGGCTGGAGTGAGATTCTGCTGGCCTTGAGGATGTAAACTTATACGTTGTGCAAGCATCTTTGAGAGAATAAGGTGGGAAGGAATTTGGAAGTCTCTAACATCTGAGAGTGGCCTCAGTTGACAGCCAGTAAGAAAGTGGACACCTCACAAAAGAGACACATAGTATATTGTGAAATAACCTAACAAACATGACATTTTAGTTATAGAAGTGAGGCAGAGAGAATAGGGCAGGCACTAAAGGGAATGTTAAATGAAATAAAAGGAAAATAATTCCTGATGGAAGTATGGAAGTATGGTCATTTGGGATGCAATGAGCATAACACAAATTAGAAGTAAGTAAATATTATATGTTTAAAAATAATGAAAAGGCATTATCAGGTTAAAATAAATGCTGATTTAAAATACATCTTAGCAAAAATGAAAGATGAAAATCACATGGCCATCTCAAAAGATAGAGAAAAAACATTTGACAAAATTAAACATTTATTTATGATAAAAACTCTCAACAAAGTGGAAACAGAGGGAATGTACATTATCATAGCAAATACCACATATGACAAACCCACAGCTAATATTACACTCAGTAGTGAAAAGCTGAGAGCATTTCCTTTAGAATCGGGTACAAGACAAGGATGTCCACTCACACCACTTTTACTCAGCATAGTTTTGGAAGTCCTAGCCACAGCAGTTAGACAAGAAAAAGAAATAAAGGGATCCAAATTGGAAAGGAAGGAATAAAACTATCACTGTTTGTGGGTGACATAATGCTATTTTTAAAAAATCCTAACTGGGATGACCCAGAGGGATGGTATGGGGAGGGAGGTGGGCGGGGGGGTTCAGGATGGGGAACATGTGTACACCCATGGCAGATGCATGTTGATGCATGGCAAAACCAATACAATATTGTAAAGTAAAAAAAAAAAAAAAGAAAAAAAAATCCTAATGATACCACTGGAAAGCTATTAGGACTCATCAATGAATTCAGTAAAATTTCAGGATATAGAATTATTATATGGAAATCTGTTGCATATCTATACACTAACAATGAACTGTCAGAAAGATAAAGGAGACAATCCCTGTATCCAGGGCTCCTTTGATACAACTTTTCCTGAGAATATTAAATTGTGGGATGAAAGAAGCTTGATTGAGAGAAGTAGAAGAGATGATTTATATAGACTTATTTTTAACAAACTTTCAGCTGATCATCCTGCCTTCATTTCCACCTTTACATGGTTCATTAAATGTTACCCAGTCTGGAAATTCTGAGTCCTCTGGTTCTACTGTTAGACTTAATTCTCTTGAATTTTATGGGATTCATGTTTTGTCTTAGCTAAGTTAGTTATTACTCATCCATCTGCTTTTAAACTTGAATAGTTTTGTTTCAGATTTTCATCTGCTTATTTCTTTTGTTATTTCTAGACATCATAGTTTTGCCTTAAATTCTTTTTCTGTTATTTAATGTGTTTCCAGGAGTGCATGGAGGAAAATATAGTTTTTCAAGTGTTCATTTTCAACCTAAAGTACTCCAGTATTACACTTAAAATAATGGGATTTAAACTGTTACAACAGTCATCACTCTATAATTAAAATATTTTTCTACTCATCAGATATCAAAGTGTACTAGTAATAAGAGATAGATAAGGAGCTTACTGGTTTGTCCTGAGGTAGTCCCTACAGAAACAAACACAAACAGACATATAAGCTAACAAAGGTATTATTTTCTCCAGTTCTCTAAATAGTATATTTACAAAGCTAGAAATGAAGACAACTAAAGTATGCAAGTATTCCTTGTAGGTTGTTTTCAACACAGGATATTTGAGATTTAAAAGAAAACTTACCAACAGGTTTTGAAGTGACAGCTGAAATAGGAAAAAAAAAAAAAAAGGGCATTTATTATCTCTTAGAAGACTACTTTTCCTTAATATTGTTCTGAAAGTAACCTATAGAATGCAAAGTTTGCATGAATTATTTAAGTTTAATTTTTATTAAAGCAAATGTATTTTTTTTTTTTAATTTATTTACTTATTTGGCTGTGTTGGGAACTTCATTGTGTCACGCAGGCACTTTCATTGTGGTGCACGGGTTCAGTAGTTGCAGCATGCAAGCTCTCTAGTTGTGGTGAGTGGGTTCAGCAGTTGTGGTATGTGGGCTTAGTTGCCCTGAAGCATGTGGGACCTTAGTTCCCCAACTAGGGATTGAACCTGCGTCCCCTGTATTGCAGGCAAATTCCTAAACCCTGGACCACCAGAGACATCACCACACGTACTTATTTGAAAAGCCAAATTATTGAAGTTAAAACCACCAGTTCTCTTACTCATCCATTCTTATCTGTTATTTTCTTTTACTTATGTTAGATAGGTAGAATAGGGAAAAGGAGTCCAAAATGGCGGTGGCTTAAAGACAAGGAAGGGAAAAGCCCGCGAAAATAGAACTAAAGAAGGTCCGAGGACCAGAGTGAGGACCTCAGGTAAAACAAACAACACTCCTGGCTGGCCCAATTACATAGGACAGGCCCAGGGAGAGAAAAACATATAAATAGAGGAGCCAAAGCTAGCCCTCTCTCTCTCTCTGTCCCGCTCTGGGGCGCTCTTCTCCTCGTGTCTTTGGATAGTGCCCTCACGCCTCGAAGATGGATTTTCCTGCTATCTTCTAAATAAAATAGAGCTGTAACACTGAGCTGTAACACTGATTTGTCTAAGAGCCATAACATGGTCCATTCGAGACCTGAAAGCTATAACATGGTCTATCCAAGACTTGAGAGCTGTGACACGCCGAGAGGGCTTTAATGTCCGTCACTCCAAATCTTTATTGTGACGAGACAAAGAACCGAGGAACATACACTCGCGTGACTGTTTTGTTTCAGATTTTCATCTGCTTATTTCTTTTGTTATTTCTAGACATCATAGTTTTGTCTTAAATTCTTTTTCTGTTATTTAATGTGTTTCCAGGAGTGCATGGAGGAAAATATAGTTTTTCAAGTGTTCATTTTCAACCTAAAGTACTCCAGTATTACACTTATAATAATGGGATTTAAACTGTTACGACAGTCATCACTCTATAATTAAAATATTTTTCTACTCATCAGATACCAAAGTGTACTAGCAATAAGAGATAGATGAGGAGCTTACTGGTTTGTCCTGAGGTAGTCCCTACAGAAACAAACACAAACAGACATATAAGCTAACAAAGGTATTATTTTCTCTGGAGAAAATATTTACAAAGCTAGAAATGAAGACAACTAAAGTATGCAAGTATTCCTTGTAGGTTGTTTTCAACACAGGATATTTGAGATTTAAAAGAAAACTTACCAACAGGTTTTGAAGTGACAGCTGAAATAGGAAAAAAAAAGGGCATTTATTATCTCTTAGAAGACTACTTTTCCTTAATATTGTTCTGAAAGCAACCTACAGAATGCAAAGTTTGCATGAATTATTTGTTTAATTTTTATTAAAGCACATGTATTTATTTTTTTTAAATTTACTTATTTGGCTGTGTTGGGAGCTTCATTGTGTCATGCAGGCGCTTTCATTGTGGTGCACAGGTTCAGTAGTTGCAGCATGCAAGCTCTCTAGTTGTGGTGAGTGGGTTCAGCAGTTGTGGTATGTGGGCTTAGTTGCCCTGAGGCATGTGGGAGCTTAGTTCCCCAACTAGGGATTGAACTTGTGTTCCCTATATGCAGGCAAATTCCTAAACCCTGGACCACCAGAGCGTAACCACACGTACTTATTTGAAAAGCCAAATTATTGAAGTTAAAACTACCAGTTCTCTTACTCATCCAGTCTTACCTGTTATTTTCTTTTACTTACATACTTTTATGAGGGAGGACTTTAGAACTAATATTTAGTTGTGGAATAATTGTATGATATTTCATAATTTTTCTATTTTGGGTAATGAAAATTTTTAAAGAAGGAAGACTTCTGAACTTATTCTGAAACCAGTATCACCCTGATACCAAGACTAGGCAAAGTGATACAAATAAGAAAATTACAGCTCAGTATCACCTGATGAAATAGATGCAAAAATCCTCAATAAAATATTCAGCAATGTCAACTTATTGACATGTTTGAAAGCCACAACTGAAATAGGAAGACAAATAAAAGTATAGGTATTTGTTCATTAGAAGGTGACTACTTTTACTTTGGATCTTCCCTGGTGGCTCAGTGGTAGAGAATATGCTGGCCAATGCAGGAGACTCAGGAGATATGGGTTTGATTTCTGGGTCAGGAAGATCCCCTGGAGAAGGAAATGGCAACCCCCTCCACTATTTTTGCCTAGGAAAGTCCCATGGACAGAGGAGACTGGTGGGCTACAGTCTATGGGGATGTAAAAGAGTCTGACACAACTGAGCAACTAAACAACAACTTTTACTTTATATCTTTCTAAAATTATGCACTGGAATTCAAAATTTACCTTAATTTATTAATTTTATATATCAAAGTACCTGTATGTATTTTAAAAGTCAAATTGTTTTATAAAATTAATATGCCAGGCCTCTTACCAATCAAATCTTACTCCTTGTTTCTTCTTTCATTTTCACTATGTTAAGGAGGTTTGGCTATTGAGTGATATTCAATACTAGAGTATATACAAGATATTATATGATTTTTACAATTTGAACAAAGTACACTAGCTTCCTTTTGTGGAAATCAAGGTTTTACCTCTTTTTCTACCCTCTCTCTTGCTCTTTCTCCAACAAAGTCATGTCACATTAAAAAGAAAATCAATATGTTAGCAATACCATGATCATAAAACAATCTTTGTAGTTGAGCCATGTGTCAGTTTTCTTGTGCAAACTTTTCTTTGACCTGCAGTTAATTTCTGCAATCTTTCCTGTTTTCTTAAAATGTCTTACAGGTTTGTGGTTTTTATAATTTGCTTAGCCATTTTTGGGAAGATCCCCTGGAGAAGGAAATGGCGATCCACTCCAGTATTCTTTCCTGGAAAACCCCATGGATGGAGGAGCCTGGTAGGCTACAGTCCATGTGGTCGCAAAGAGTTGGACATGTCTAAGTGACTTCACTTTCACTTTCACTTTAGCCATTTTAGCAAGCTTCAGGAGGGTAGAGAAGAAAGTGCCCAGCTTTTGATTTGTATAATATTGTCTCTGATACTGGTCATGGGTAGTTTTACAATCAGAAATGGTAATACATGGAAAGCTCAAATCCTCACAGTTAGCAGACCAGATCACCCACAGCTTAGAAACACAAACAGAGGGTACTAATAGCTTCTAGGGTTTTTCCTAGAATACAAATAATAACATTAGTGTAACTTGTCTGAGATAAGATTATATTTTTATTCTCTGATCTATTCTAGAGAGGTTTTTAATATGTAAATTATAATGGCTTGAGGGTGAAAAGTTTCATTTGGGAGACTAAAGCATGCAGGGAAGATTGAAAATGGACTTACTAATGGATTAATGGATTCTGGTATCTCAACTGAGACACACACAAAATAAACAAATGCAAATTGTTCAGTTCAGTTTTCAGTTCAGTCACTCAGTTGTGTCCGACTCTTTGCGACCCCATGAATCACAGCACGCCAGGCCTCCCTGTCCATCACCAACTCCCGGAGTTCACTCAGACTCACGTCCATCGAGTCAGTGATGCCATCCAGCCATCTCATCCTCTGTCGCCCCCTTCTCCTCCTGCCCCCAATCCCTCCAAGCATCAGAGTCTTTTCCAATGAGTCAACTCTTCGCATGAGGTGGCCAAAGTACTGGAGTTTCAGCTTTAGCATCAGTCCTTCCAAAGAAATCCCAGGGCTGATCTCCTTCAGAATGGACTGGTTGGATCTCCTTGCAGTCCAAGGGACTCTCAAGAGTCTTCTCCAACACCACAGTTCAAAAGCATCAATTCTTCGGCGCACAGCTTTCTTCACAGTCCAACTCTTACATCCATATATGACCACTGGAAAAACCATAGCCTTGACTAGACGGACCTTTATTGGCAAAGTAATGTCTCTGCTTTTCAATATGCTATCTAGGTTGGTCATAACTTTTCTTATGTCTTCATAAGAAAGTCTTTTAATTTCATGGCTGCAGTCACCATCTGCAGTGATTTTGGAGCCCCCAAAAAATAAAGTCTGACACTGTTTCCACTGTTTCCCCATCTATTTCCCATGAAATGATGGGACCAGATGCCATGATCTTCATTTTCTGAATGTTGGGCTTTAAGCCAACTTTTTCACTCTCCTCTTTCACTTTTATCAAGAGGCTCTTTAGTTCCTCTTCACTTTCTGCCCTAAGGGTGGTGTCATCTGCATATCTGAGGTTATTGATATTTCTCCTGGCAATCTTGATTCCAGCTTGTGCTTCCTTCAGCCCAGCATTTCTCATGATGTACTCTGCATATAAGTTAAATAAGCAGGGTGACAATATACAGCCTTGACGTACTCCTTTTCCTATTTGGAACCAGTCTGTTGTTCCATGTCCAGTTCTGACTATTGCTTCCTGACCTGCATACAAACTGTTACTTGACCCTAAAAAATAGACTAGTTTTCTCCAATAGGATATCATGATGAAGGGAATGCAATATTGTCACAATCAGATGGTATTATTAAAATTTAATTGTAATAAAATAGATTAAAAAAATTAAAAAGTCAGTTGTATTTTTTTAAATTTATTTATTTTAATTGGAGGCTAATTACTTTACAATATTGTATTGGTTTTGCCATACATCAACATGAACCCACCACGGGTGTATAAATGTTCCCCATCCTGAACCCCCCTCCCACCTCCCTCCCCGTACCATCCCTCTGGGTCATCCCAGTGCACCAGCCCCAAGCATCTTGTATCCTGCATCAAACCTGGACTGGCGATTCATTTCATATATGATATTATACATGTTTCAACGCCATTCTCCCAAATCATCCCACCCTCTCCCTCTCCCACAGAGTCCATAAGACTGTTTTATACATCTGTGTCTCTTTTGCTGTCTCGCATACAGGGTTAGTGTTACTATCTTTCTAAATTCCATATATATGTGTTAGTATACTGTATTGGTGTTTTTCTTTCTGGCTTACTTCACTCTGTATAATAGGCTCCAGTTTCATCCACCTCATTAGAACTGATTCAAATGTATTCTTTTTAATGGCTGAGTAACACTCCATTGTGTATATGTACCACAGCTTTCTTATCCATTCATCTGCTGATGGACATCTAGGTTGCTTCCATGTGCTGGCTATTATTTAATCATACTTTTTTCTTTTCTGTATTTCTGACGCTCTGATATCTGAGACCTTGCTGCCCCTTCCAGGCCTAGCCAATTCCTTGATACCTTAAAATAACTCTCTTGCCAGCATAACTTTAATATGCAAACTAACAAATCCAGAACCTATACCCCAAAACCACTTCCTTTATTGGGCTCTTGTATTCTTAGCCACTGTTTCCCTGCCTTAATTTCCCTGGAACCAGGTATCAGACAATTAGGTGCAACTGCTATACCCTGGAGCTTGCTGAAATTCTTCAAATTAGCCATTCCTAGAACTGTTTAGCTTGTTTACTGTCCTGCTCATTTCCAGAAAAGCTGTAATAAAACCTCTTGCCTGGACCGCCCCTCCCCTATTGTATTCCCTTTACTCCCTCTATCTTCTCCCAGACCCTCATGATTCCCCATGTGACCTTGCCTAATATGGTATGTCCTGTCCTCTGGGGACCTGTGAGTTACAAACCATGTTTTCACTGTAGTCATCTACTTATCTATTGGCCTTATCACACATAAATAATAATAAACCCTACAGATTAAAACACCAACTTTGTATGCTTATATTGGTTCCTTACACCAACCATTTGAAATCAGATTTGCTCTTTCAAATAAGCATAGGCTTCTTTTGTTGGAAATAACTTTCTGAAAGTGTGATTTCTTTACTTGTTTTATACAGTATTTACTGACTTTCTACTAAGATGAGACCTTCCTGTTCATTTACTCAGTACCTCAGTTCCTTTACCTTTCTGTGGTATTTAGAATTGCCCTAGTCACCCCTTGTTAAATGCCCTCCCTTTGAGTGAAGGAAGAACCTTTGACTTGCTTCCAGCTTAGAAACATGGCCAAAGCCATAGTATAGTCACTCCCATGATCATGTTGCATTATTTAAGACTCTCTGTTAGCAGATAAAATTGAGAGATTCTGCTGCTGGGCTTTGAAGAAGTAAGCTACCTAGTTGTGAGACTACCTGTGTGAGGGCAGTGGGGCAAAAAACATCAGGGTTTCTGGGATTTGAGTGTCCCCAGGTGACATCCAGTAAGACATAAGGGACCTTAGAGAAGATATATAAGATATCACAAAATCATCTAACAAGCACAAAATATTAGTCATACATGGATGGGGGAGAGAATGGTTCAAAAGTATTAAAAGATTTTAAAGGGAATAAAAACAAATTTTTTGAAGGAAGCGTAGAAATGCAGGAAAGAATCAAGAAAAAATTAAATATGTGGGCTGCTACTGCTAAGTCACTTCAGTTATGTCTGACTCTGTGCGACCCCATAGATGGCAGCCCACCAGGCTCCCCCATCCCTGGGATTCTCCAGGCAAGAACACTGGAGTGGGATGCCATTTTCTTCTCTAATGCATGAAAGTGAAAAGTGAAAGTGAAGTTGCTCAGTCGTGTCCGACCCTCAGCGACCCTATGGACTGCAGCCTTCCAGGCTCTTCTGTACATGGGATTTTCCAGGCAAGGGTACTGGAGTAGGATGCCATTGCCTTCTCCAAAATATGTGGGCAAACATAAGTAAACATATATTGCAGTTAATTTTTACATTCTTTTATGCTTTCTTAACATGTTTTATAAGTTTGTGACTTTTGTTATTTTCCTGTCATTTTTGTGAATCTCAGGAGGGAAGAGAAGTACCCCTTTTCAATTTATTTCATAAGGACTCTGATACTCTCTACATAGAATTTTTTACAGTCAGAAATAGTGACATATATAAAGTTCAAAACCCTTGCAGTTAGCAGACCAAATCACCATAGATTAGACACAGAAGAAAGAAACTTACTGGGTTGTTGTGAGATATGTCCTATAAAAGGAAAAAACCCACAGATAAACATGTAAGCTAGCTTAAAGATAACATGACTATTTTCTCTAATTCTACAAAAGATAAATTAATAAAGCTAGGAATAATGATGACCAGAGAATGCAAAAGTCACATAAACGGTTATGAAAACACATAAGGTTTGAGCTTCAAAAGGGAAACAGGTTTTGAAGTCACAATTGTAACAGAAAGAAAATTGTAGGGTTTGATTGCCATTTGAAGGAGATTACTTTAAAAAAACAGCTTTTTAAAATCAATCTATAGAATGCAAAGTTTATATGACCAATTTTTCTTATATCAAAGTACATCTTTATTTTAAAAATAAAATTGTTTTACATAGGTAAAAATATCAGTTTTGTTACTCATTCCTTTTCATCTCTAGTTTTTCTTTTACTCTTTTGGGGGGCTAGCTATATTTGGTCATAGAATTCCTAAATAATATTTCATGGTTTTTCAAATTTGGAAGATGTAGATTGGTTTTCTACTATGCAGAGGGCTTTATCTTTTTTTTTTTTTTAAAGGGATTTTTTTTTTTACTTTCTCTTTCTGATATTTTATTGGTTTTATAAATACAAGAGTTTTCTGTATATTAAACTTGTATTATGCAACTTCACTGGAGTCACTTATTAGTTCTAGTAGTTTTTGGGTGGAGACTCTAGAGTTCTCTACGTAGATTATCATGTCAGCTGCACAGTGACAGTTCTACCATCTTCCTTTCCAGTTTTGGTACTTTCAATTTTTTTCTTGTCTGATTGCTGAAGCTAAGACTTCCAATGCTGTGTTAAATAGAAGTGGTTAGAGTGGGCATCCTTATCTTGTCTTTGAATTTAATGGGAAAACTTTCAACTTTTCTCCATTGAGTATGATATTTGCTGTGTTTCTCATAAATGGCCTTTATCATGTTTAGATATGTTCCCTCTATAACAATTCTGATGAGAGGTTTTTAAAATTGTGAATGAATGTCGAATTTTGTCAAGTATTTTTTTCTGTGTCTATTAGGATGATTATGTAGTTTTTGTCTTTTCTTTTGTTAATGTGCATCACATTGATTTGTGAATGTTGAACCATCCTTGTGACCTTGGAATAAATTCAGGTTGATCATGGTTATTTATCCTTTTTATATTTTGTTGAATTTCATTTGCTAATATTTTATTGAAGATTTTTTTGTTCTATATTCATCAAAGATTTTGGCCTGTAATTTTCTTTTTTTGTAGCGTCTTTGATTTTGGTATCAGGTTAATGGTGGCCTCATAAAAGAGTGACTTTGGACGTGTCCCCTCCTCTTCAATTATTTGGAATAGTTTGGGAAGGATAGGTATAAGATCTTCTTTATATGTTTAAAAGAATTCTCCAGTGAAGCTATCTGGTCCTAAACTTCAGTTTGCAGGGAGTTTAAAAAATAACAGATTCTATTTCACTTCTAACAATCGGCCTGTTCAAACTGTTTGTTTTTCTTGACTTGGTCTTGGCAGGCTGTGTGTTTCTAGAAATTTGTCCATTTTTCTCTAGGTTGTCCAATCTGTTGGCTATAAATGTTCATAAAATACTTTTATGATTTTTTGGTATCTCTATTTTATTGGTTATTATTTCTTCTCTTTCATTCCTTATTTTATTTGGGTCCTCTCATGTTGAGCCTAGCTAAAGGCTATCAATTTTGTGTATCTTAAAAAAACAGTTCTTTGTTCAATGGATCTTTTCAATTGTTTTTTTTTTTTTTAACTCTCCATTTTATTTATTTCTTTTCTGATCTATTATATCCTTCCTTCTGCTGACTTTGGGTTTTGTTTGTTCCTTCTTAAATTCCTTCAGGTGGTAGTGTAGGTTGTTTATTTGAGATTTTTCTTATTTCTCAAGGAAGTACTGTAATGTCATAAACTTCCCTCTTAGAACTGCTTTTGCTGCTTTTGGAGTGTTGTTAGAACAATTAGTTTTAAGTTGTCAGATGATCCCTGGATCTCCATTTCTTTGTGACAGTAACTGGAGGTTTACTGCACTCCATTTGATGGAGTCATGTTTCCGTAGTTCTTCATGATCCTTTGTGTAGGTGCCTGAATATTTAGAGAAGTTATCTCTTCCAGACTTTGTGGACCTACTTTGGTAATGGAAGACTTTCACCTACAGGTAGGATTATGCTGGAGCTTGGTCTAGTGGTCTAGCACTTTAGGTCTAGTGGTGCTAGGCACCATGTGTAGAAGCACATGGTGATACTGGGTCGGGGGGGTATAATATCTCTTTGACTTAGGCCACCAGTGTCCACAGCATCAACAACTGGTTGCTGTCGGGGGGTGTTTGCAGTGGGTACATGGGTTGTTGTTGTCCTTAGTGGCACCTCCATATCTAACAGTGAGGGACCAGAACTGGTAGTGGTGGTGGCTGGAACCAGTGGTGTGCACATCCTGACACCATTTGGCTGTAGAGACCAACTGCAGGTGCCTGTGTTGTGGTATACACTGGTTGCAGACATACAGGTAGTAACGGAGGCCAGGGCAGTTAGCAAGGACTAGGAACAATTGTGGGCACAATAGCAGCTGTGGGGGCCCTGGGTGTCAATGTGCTCTCCCATGGCTACATAGAGTCCTCCTGGGTGTATGCATGTGATGGAGGCCAGAGACTTGTGTTTGGTTGACACTATGTGCTTGCATAGCTAGAGGTGTTATCCCTGAGTGGATGCATGGTGGTGGGGTCAGCTGCAGTGTTCTAGGCTGGTATCTTGCACTTGCAATGCCACAGAGTACTGGGCTAGATGCTATTACGGTTCCCAGACTCTGAATGGTCAGGGCTGGGGGTTGGGGAATGCAGAGGGACTCAGTTGGGTGGCATCAGGGAAGGTGAATATCTGTGGGGCAAAACCTCATGAAACTGCAAGGTTCTGTGGTGGTTGTGCTGACTGATGATTTCTTTAGTGGCAATAGCTCTGGGTTTGTCTATAGAGCAGGATACTATGAACTGTGGTTGCTCCTAATTTGTGGCTACTCTTGGGAACCCTTACCTTTCTTCCTTGTTCCAGTTGTCTCTATGTGACTCTGTTATGCTGGCCTTTGTGGGGTGGAACTGAAGCAAGACTTTATTTATTTTTATTTTATTCCAATTTTATTGAAGTATGATCAGTAAATTAAAATTGTATATATTTAAGGTATACATGGAGTGTGAAGCCAAGTGGGCCTTAGGAAGCATCACTACCAACAAAGCTAGTGGAGTTGATGGAATTCCAGCTGAGCTATTTCAAATCCTAAAAGATGCTACTGCTAATGTGCTGCACTCAATATGCCAGCAAATTTGGAAAACAGCAGTGGCCACAGGACTGGAAAAGGTCAGTTTTCATTCCAATCCCGAAGAAAGCAATGCCAAAGAATGTTCAAACTACCACACAATTGCACTCATCTTACACGCTAGCAAAGTAATGCTCAAAATTCTCCAAGATAGGCTTCAACAGTACATGAACCATGAACTTCCAGATGTTCAAGCTGGTTTTAGAAAAGGCAGAGGGACAAGAGATCAAATTATCAAAATCTGCTGGATCATTGAAAAATCAAGAGAGTTCCAGAAAAACATCTATTTCTGCTTTATCGACTATGCAAAAGCCTTTGACTGTGTGGATCACAACAAACTGAGGAAAATTCTTCAAGAGATGGGAATACCAGACCACCTGACCTGCCTCTTGAGAAATCTGTATGTAGGTCATGATGCACCAGTTAGAACTGGACATGGAACAGCAGACAGGTTCCAAATAGGAAAAGGAGTTTGTCAAGGCTGTATATTGTCACTCTACTTATTTAACTTACATGCACAGTACATCATGTGAAATTCCAGGCTGGATGAAGCACAAGCTGGAATCAAGATTGCCAGGTGAAATATCAATAACCTCAGATACACAGATTACACCACCCTTATGGCAGAAAGCAGAGAAGAACTGAAGAGCCTCTTGAAAGAGGAGAGTGAAAAAATTGGCTTAAAGCTCAACATTAAAAAAGCTAAGATCATGGCATCCAGTCCCATCACTTCATGGCAAATAGATTGGGAAACAATGGAAATAGTGACGGACTTTATTTTCTTGGGCCCCCAAATCATGGCAGATGGTGACTGCAGCCATGAAATTAAAAGATGCTTGCTCCTTGGAAGAAAGCTATGATCAACCTAGTGAAGTCGCTCAGTCGTGTCTGACTCTTTGTGACCCCATGAACTGTAGCCTATCAGGCTCCTCCGTCCATGGGAGTTTCCAGGCAAGAGTGCTGGAGTGGCTTGCCATTTCCTTCTCCAGGGGATCTTCCCAACCCAGGAATCGAACCAGGGTCTCCCGCATTGCAGGCAGACGCTTAACCGTCTGAGCCACCAGGGAACCAGCCTAGACAGCATATTAAAAAGCAGAAACATTACTTTGCCATCAAAGGTCCATCTAGTCAAAGCTATGGTTTTTCTAGTAGTCATGTATGGATGTGAGAGTTGGACTGTAAAGAAAGCTGAGCACCAAAGAATTGATGCTTTTGAACTGTGGTGTTGGAGAAGACTCTTGAGAGTCCCTTGGACTTTAAGGAGATCTGACTGGTCCATCCTAAAGGAAATTAGTCCTGAATATCCATTGGAAGGACTGATATTGAAGCTGGAACTCCAATACTTTGGCCACATGATGCAAAGAACTGACTTGTTTTGAAAAGACCCTGATGCTGTCCAAGATCGAAGGTGGAAGAAGGGGACAACAGAGGATGAGATAGTTGGATGGCATCACCAACTCGATGGCCATGAGTTTGAGCAAGCTTTGGGAGTTGATGATGGACAGGGAAGCTGGGTATGCTGCAGTCCATGGGGTCGCAAAGAATCAGACACGACTGAGCGACTGAACTGAACTGAAGATATATATATATATATATATATAGGCATTTTCTTTGAGTAGTCTGTTTTTTTCCCACAAAATTTTCTCTAAGGTTCTACCTGGTAAGCAAGTATTTACCTGGTTGCCACTGTACTAAGAACTATGTAGAATGATGTGTTGTGTTTATTACTTGGAAATTTTTGTGTTTATTATGTAGTCTCTTATTTAATTGCCTGATAGCAGTACTACTTCTGATCTCAACTGTGTATTGTGTTCGGAAGTTTCAACCTTCTCTTTCAACCTCTCTATTCATTGACCTCTAAAGTGCAGTGTTTGCCTGGCTGTGAGGAGTGAAGAGGGTATTCGAGGTTCTGATAAAGATTTCTAAGTAGTCATCTTGCTTTGGTCTCACGCTTCACATCTGCCATCAGTTCTTGAGCCTCTCTGGAGTTCTCCATTTGAATTGATATTTTTCTTGCCTTTCTCCATGGTTTAGGTGCAGGCTTCTTCCGTCTGCTAAGTTAGTCATCTGCTTTTGAAAAACTTCTCAACACTTAAAAATTGTTCTCATTTCCTTTTGTCCTTTTCTTTGTATTTTGTGTGTATGCTTTTTCCATTTCTTTATTTTCACTCCAATGAGATTTTAGAAGGGAGTTTAGATAAATGTCTTGTAAAATAGAACTCACCCTCCCTGCCCACTCTGAACTCATTTGGAGGTTCATATTTAAACATAATGGACATGGAACTAGTAATAGCCACAGGGGTGAAAATTCTTCCACACACCATTCACACAGTCAGTTACAAATAAGAAACAAACAACAAAGAAACTTACTTCTGGGTTCTGATTTCTCTTCTGAAATATAAACACAAATAAACATATAAATATCATTTGCTTAAGGGAAGGAGAGTCTAGTTTTATTTAGTATTATTTTGTTGTGTGGTATGTAAGACTAAAAATATTAGTAATTAGATCAAAAAATTTTAAATAATTAATAAACTTAAGTTCATCAGAATTAAGGAACAGTAGAGGAACTTGCTGAAGATTCTGAATTTTTCATAGAATAGAAACAAATATAGGACTGTTGTTTCCTTCATAGAAGGAGCTCAATGTCATGTTTTCCTCTAATAGTCTTTTGGGTTAATTCATTTTAAAGTTAGACTATTTTGGGACTCTAAGTCATCTCTATCTGTTGTTCCTGGTCACTATGGTGGAAATTTTGTAGATTTTGGAAATCTGTGCAACCATTCTGTTTTCCATTTCATCTCTTTTCACCTCAGGAACTATTGAGATTTCTTTAAATTTGCTGAGAAATAAAGTAACTTCTATTTTTGATCAGATAGTTCTGTCACAAAGGTATCAAAGCTTTTTAATTTGTTTATGTTTTTAATTAAGAACAAAGCTTCTATTTACATTTTTAGTGAGGAACATCAGAAAAATCAATCTATAGTTTTGCATCAGGAAAGTTAGCTTCAGTAGAATTAATCAGTTTGTGCATCCCCTGATGTGATTTAAGAACAGAGTAATCTGATGGTTTTAAGATTTCTTGAGTTTTTTAGATCGAAGACAATAACATCCATAAATATTTTTATGTATCTTTGATTGAAACTTTTGATTTTAGGTAAAAGCATTAGAACATGCAAATCCTATTGTATCCACATTTACATCATTATTCTTACTTTTCTCCTGTTTGTTAGGCAGCCTACATCAGAACAGCTCAACCACATACAGATGGTAGGAAAATAGATTTTGTTAACTACTCTACTTAAGTAATTTTTTCCACTGTTAGTAAGCTAGTGGCAAGGTGACTTACTAGGGAAAGCTGACTTACTAGGGCAAGGGAAAGAGGGAATGATATACAGAAACATGAAGATTTTGGTAATATCCATAGTTATTATCTTCTGTCCCTATTAATCATGGATTAAAAAAAAACAACTGGAGATGTTAAATAAAGAATTGCTAATAGTTTTTGCATGTTTTCCCCATCTGTCTAAAATACCTACCAAAATAAATAAATGAATGTGGTTTGTCTTGGGTAAGACGTTATGTTTCTTTTTTTCTTGCCTTTGTTTTTTTTCAAACTCAGAACTGGGATTTGAATTCAGCCTCTGAGATGTTTAAACACTGCACTGTGTTGTGTTTCCACTTCTGTTTTCTTCTCTCTGTTCTAATTTTGCTTCTCATGCCTGCCTACTCACACCACCACCATCTTTCTACCCAGACTGAATATTTGTTCTTAAAAAGGCAGTATAAGTAATCCTGAGAGAGAGTTTTAATATGGTCATTGTTCCTTAGGCATGATACTTGCTTAGTGCTAAAGGGACTCTTAGTGCTAAGGGACTTCATGTGCTAAGAGCTCCAGTGAGCTCTTTTCTATTGCTCTTCAAAAATGTTTAGCAAGTATTTACTGTATTCGAGAATAAAAGATATTGATATTTGGTGATGTGAATACATTGTGATTCCCTGTCCTTACCTTTGAGTCTGCTGCTTCTATAGTGATCTTCAGGGACAAAGAGTAGGAACACCACCTTCCTATGATAGAGCTGAGGTATTAGTAATAGTGGTGAGGACTTTTCTGTCCTTGAGATCTGGGGAAAATGTTAAGATTTACTGGTTCTTTGAGGGTGCTTAGCATGTGAAAACTGTGAAGCCCGTTGGGAAAGGCTGTTCCTTTATGCTCATTTGTTTTCCTAGGAGAGTATCCTTGACTCTGCCTGTCTTGCTGGGCCAGATTGCTCTCAGTTCTTATAGTTAGGAAAGATCTGGTTAGGGAGAAACACAGATGCAAGGATCCTTCCTTCCTGTGTCACAGTAAGGAAGAATTTTCCACTTTATACACAGACAGGTGAACAGGCACTGCCATGACTTTAATAGCATAGTGATTGTCAATAGAAATCTTAAGAGTTTGATAGTTAATCTGATGGTTTAGGGGAGATTAGCCTGAACAATCAAAGAAGGATCTTTCACTCAAAAACCAGAGGGAGGAAAACCAAACTGAATATCTAAAGCATGTCATCTTGTGAAGTAGAGCAAATAAAAATCTCAGGTAAGAACAGTAAGAAAAAATTTAAAGGACTCCAGATCAAGCTAACAAAGATATTTGAATTTAGCTCGGACTTGGTGATGACTTTTTTGTTCAACATGCCAAAGGCACAATTCGTGAAAAAAATAATTTATAAGCTGGACTTCATTAAAATAAAAAATTTCTGTGAATGATGTCTGTTGACCTGGAGTGATATATGTGACATTATTAGGTGAAGAAATCAAGTTGCAGAAGGCATATGTTTGATTTCTTTTGCATATATGTTTATATGAGCATGGATTAAGATATGGAGAGATTCATAGGAAGTTACACTAACATTTTGAGTTTTTAATTTTTGGAGAGAAGTTTAATAAATATTTAAATATTTTTGAGACCTGGGTTACAGTGTGTGTAACCTGTAGTGTACTTTGACTTCTCAGTCTTGGATGATGATAGATAAGAATATTCCTTAAACATTAAAGAAATAGGTTTTTATTTTTTCAAAACCTAATTGGAACCTCCCAAGGAGTGAGTAAGGACAGTGGTTGTTTCTTCTACTCTTAACTACTTGAAGAGAGGAGAGAAATGGAATTTAATAAAATATAAAACTGAATAGTCTAACCAGTTTTTCAGTTTATTCTTTTATCCCTTTGGATCTTATTTTAAAATTTTATACTTTCCCCCTTTCAATAGCTCCCTGTATTTACTTCATAGATATGCCAGTTATTACCTGGTGAGAGGTATTTTGGAACAATGGGAAATTGTATTTTTAATGCAATTCTAACCCAGGATATATTTTTTGGCATAGGAGTCACAGTAATTTTACATGACTCATTTATTTCCCAATATCTTTGCATTTCTTATTTAATTTTGTTGTCTCTAAAATCACTTTCCTTTCTTCCTTTCCTTATGTTTGTTTTCTAAATGTAAAATGACTAATGGTAAGGCTTCCACTTATTTTTTTCTTTTCATCTTTATTAAGGTATAACTGACAAATAAAAATTGTATATACTTAAAATGCAGAGTTCCAAGAATAGCAAGGAGAGATAAGAAAGCCTTCCTCAGTGATCAATGCAAAGAAATAGAGGAAAACAAGAGAATGGGAAAGATTAGAGATCTCTTCAAGAAAATTAGAGATACCAAGGGAACATTTCATGAAAAGATGGGCTTGATAAAGGACAGAAATGATATGGACCTAACAGAAGCAGAAGATATTAAGAAGAGGTGTCAAGCATACACAGAAGAACTGTACAAAAAAGATCTTCATGACCCAGATAATCATGATGGTGTGATCACTCACCTAGAGCCAGACATCCTGGAATGTGAAGTCAAGTGGGCCTTAGAAAGCATCACTATGAACAAAGCAGGTGGAGGTGATGGAATTCTAGTTGAGCTATTTCAAATCCTGGAAGATGATGCTGTGAAAGTGCTGCACTCAATATGCCAGCACATTTGGAAAACTCAGCAGTGGCCACAGGACTGGAAAAGGTCAGTTTTCATTCCAATCCCAAAGAAAGGCAATGCCAAAGAATGCTCAAACTACCTCACAATTGCACTCATCTCACACACTAGTAAAGTAATGCTCAAAATTCTCCAAGCCAGGCTTCAGCAATATGTGAACCGTGAACTTCCAGATGTTCAAGCTGGTTTTAGAAAAGGCAGAGGAACCAGAGATCAAATTGCCAACATCCGCTGGATCATGGAAAAAGCAAGAGAGTTCCAGAAAAACATCTATTTCTGCTTTATTGACTATGCCAAAGCCTTTGACTGTGTGGATCACAATAAACTGGAAAATTCTGAAAGAGATGGGAATACCAGACCACCTTACCTGCCTCTTGAGAAACCTATATACAGGTCAGGAAGGGACAGTTAGAACTGGACATGGAACAACAGACTGGTTCCTAATAGAAAGAAGAGTACATCAAGGCTGTATATTGTCACCCTGCTTATTTAACTTACATGCAGAGTACATCATGAGAAGTGCTGGGCTGGAAGAAGCACAAGGTGGAATGAAGATAGCTGGGAGAAATATCAATAACCTCAGATATGCAGATGACACTACCCTTATGGTGGAAAATGAAGAGGAGCTAAAAGCCTCTTGATGAAAGTGAAAGAGGAGAGTGAAAAAGTTGGCTTAAAGCTCAACATTAAGAAAACTAAGATGATGTCATATGGTCCCATCACTTCACGGGAAATAGATGGGGAAACAGTGTCAGACTTTATTTTTTTGGGGCTCCCAAATCACTGCAGATGGTGACTGCAGCCATGAAATTAAAAGATACTTACTCCTTGGAAGGAAAGTTATGACCAACCTAGACAGCATATTTAAAAGCAGAGATATTGCTTTGCCAACAAAGGTCCATCTAGTCAAGACTATGGTTTTTCCAGTGGTCATGTATGGGTGTGAGAGTTGGACTGTGAAGAAAGTTGAGCGCCGAAGAATTGATGCTTTTGAACTGTGGTGCTGGAGAAGACCCTTGAGAGTCCCTTGGACTGCAAGGAGATCCAACCAGTTCATCCTAAAGGAGATCAGTCCTGGGTGTTCATTGGAAGGACTGATGTTGAGGCTGAAACTCCAATACTTTGGCCACCTCATGTGAAGAGTTGACTCATTGGAAAAGACCCTGATGCTAGGAGGGATTGGGGGCAGGAGGAGAAGGGGATGACAGAGGATGAGATGGCTGGATGGCATCACTGACTCAATGCACATGAGTCTGGGTGAACTCCGGGAGTTGGTGATGGACAGGGAGGCCTGGCAGGCTGTGATTCATGGGGTCGAAAAGAGTCGGACACAACTGAGTGACTGAACTGAACTGAACTGAAAGTGTAATACTTTATTTAATCCTTAGTTTATTGAGATATAATTGACATATAACACTGTGTAAGTTTAAGGTGTATAAAATGTGATATATATGTATGTATTATAGATTTCTATAATAAGTTTAGTTAACATCCATCACCTCACACAGTTACAAATTTTTTTTTTCCTTTTGGTGAGAACTTTTAAAATCTACTCTCTTAGCAACCAACTTGAAGTTTTGATGTATGTTCCTGCTTCATCTTGTGAACCAGGCACTTGACGTTTGTTACCTTACTTGTAAGATAAAATTTACCACCATTGATTTTCTGTTAAGTCCTATATTCCTACCTTTGTATCTAAACTACCTTGAAATTACACATATTCATATTACTAATATTTGCATCATTTTGCTAAACATGGTGCTATTTTGATAGCTCACCCTTTTTCCCTTCCTTTTTTGGAGGTCCTTTAAGATTTTCATGTGTGTTAGTTGCTCGGTCATGTCTGACTCTTTGTGACCCCACTGTAGCCTGCCAGGCTCCTCTGTCCATGGGATTTTCCAGGCAAGAATACTGGAGTAGGTTGTCATTTCCTTCTCCAGAGGATCTTCCCAACCCAGGAATTGAACCTGGGTCTCCCACATAGCAGGCAGACTCGTTACCATCTGAGCCACCAGGGAAGATTTTCATATCTGTATCTTAAAGGGAGAATTAACAATTGTTTTTAACTAGTCTGTTTTTTGGTGGTCTTTAGAGAATGTTCCATTTTCATAGTTGGAGTTTCCTATTGTATGACTTACTTGCTTTCAAAGAAACCTCTCCTGGGGATAAAAATGTTTGACTGCAAGCTAGAAATTTTGGAGAAGATACAGGGAGGTTTCTATGAATTCATCTCTTCTGAATCCTTGGTTCAGAGGGATATACTCTTCAGTATGGAGTCAGCTGAGCTGATTGCTAAAGTCTGTCTGTTTTTTTTTTTTAGTAGTTGCCTTGGCAGGGTCCCTGCTTCTTAGCGGAAATCCTAGAGAAACTGCACTTGTCAGAGCCTTCTAAATCCTCTAGCTATGCTATGCTAAGTCACTTCAGTCATGTCCGACTCTGTGCGACCCCATAGATGGCAGCCCACCAGGCTCCCCCGTCCCTGGGATTCTCCAGGCAAGAACACTGGAGTGGGTTGCCATTTCCTTCTCCAATGCATGAAAGTGAAAAGTGAAAGTGAAGTCGCTCAGTCGTGTCTGACTCTTAGCGACCCCATGGACTGCAGCCTACCAGGCTCCTCCATCCATGGGATTTTCCAGGCAAGAGTACTGGAGTGGGGTGCCATTGCCTTCTCCGAAATCCTCTAGTTAACTACCAACAAAGGTCTGTATACTTAAGGCTATGTTTTTTCCAGTAGTCATGTATGACTTGGACTATAAAGAAAGCTGAGCACTGAAAAATTGAAGCTTTTGAACTGTGGTGTTGGAGAAGACTCTTGAGAGTCTGTTGGACTGCAGGGAGATCAAACCAGTCAATCCTAAAGGAAATCAACCCTGAGTATTCATTGGAAGAACTGATGCTGAAGCTGAAACTCCAGTACTTTGGCCACCTGATGTGAAGAGCTGACTCATTTGAAAAGACCCTGATGCTGGGAAAGATTGAAGGCAGGAGGAGAAGGGGTTGACTGAGGATGAGATGATTGGATGTCATCACCAGCTCAATGGACATGAGTTTGAGCAAGCTCCGGGAAATTGTAAAGGACAGAGAAGCCTGGCATGCTGCAGTCAGTACAGTTGCAGAGCTGGACATGACTGAGCAACTGAACAACAACAAAACTACCAGTTGAACCCAGAGAGCTATAGAAAAATGACGTAAGGATCATGAAAACCTAAATATTTTAAACTATATTAAAAGGCTTCTGGTTACATTTTTCCTGATTAGCATAATATATGCAAGAGATATCAACCAAGATTCATAAAAAAATCTTTAAATGTGTATATTCCAGAGACATATATTTGTGTGTGCTAAGTTACATTATACAAATTTCATGTTCAATATTTATTCTCCTCCTCCACTCCATTTTTTTCCCAATGCAGTCTTGCTAATAAATCCATGTAGTTTATCAAAGGACTTAAGGAGTTTTGAGACTCCTGAAATTAACTTAGGATTCTACACCAGGTGCGGGGCTCTGAGCACACGGGAGAGGTCCACACAGTGGTCTGACTTGTGGAGCTTCTCCTGTCAGCTTGTGGTTGAATAGCATGAGCCATTTATGTAATGTTTTATACTTTGGGGAGGTACTAAAGTATGGTTTCTTTTTCTTTGTTTTTGGTTAAACCTCTTTAAAAAATCCTAGCATATTAGATTAGTTTGAAAAACTTTCTTGGAAGATATCCAGTTAGTCCAAAAGAATTTTGTACTTTGAAATATCAGCTCATATTTAGAAGAAACCATAATCTATTCCAACCACTTAGCTGATTCTTTAGAATCTCCTCTGCAGCATTCCCACCGATTGATCATGCACTCTTTTCTTCTTTGTTTTAAAAACTTATTTTTAATAGGAGGATAATTGTTTTACAATATTGTGTTGGCTTCTTCCATACGACAATGTGAATCAACCATAAGTATACATTAAACTCTTGCTCAGACTCTTTTAGGTATCCTAATTTTCCTTATTGCTTACATAAAAATCCATTACTTTGAATCTTCCATTCATTGGTCTTATTTCCTTGGGGTTATACAAAATATTCTAATCCATGATGAACCTTCATGTATTTGAAAATAATTCCCATTTTCTCCCTGTGTGTCCCTCTCCTACCATCCCAGGTGAGACTGTAGAACTTTCTGCTTACTTGAAATTATTTGAATTCCCTTATCATCATGGGCTTCCCAGGTGACACTAGTGGTAAAGAACCTGCCTGCCAATGCAGGAGATATAAAGAGACGTGGGTTCAACCCATGGGTCAGGAAGATCCCCTGGAAGAGGACACGGCAACCCACTCCAGAATTCTTGCCTGGAGAATCCTATGGACAGAGGAGCCTGGCAGGCTACAGTCCATAGGATCACAAAGAGTCAGACATGACCGAAGCAACTTAGCACACACACATACCATCATAGTCTTTCTCTTCTGAAGGCACTCTACTTGATCCACACCCCATGACAGAACTGAATGTAATTCAGAGTATGGGTTAACTAGCACATCAGACTAAAACTGACTTTATAATAAGGTATATTCTGTAGCTACTTAATTTGTCTCTATATTCTGCCTACTTACATTCCTTCTCCTGGCTATCTCATTTTGTAAAGTACTTTTTACAAGTTTATCAGTCATCTTCAAAACAGCAACGTCAGTGGTATATTTCTGTTCTTATTCTCCTTGGAGTCTCAGCTATCCTTTAATTGTACTTTCTTTTTGAAATTCTCATCTTCCTTAATTATCATAATGTTCATTATATAGATCCTCCTTCTGTCTTCCCATACCTTAATTTTCTTCTTCAACATAGTACAAGTAACAAGGTTAGTTCTTAGACCTGTGCTTTTGCTAGCTCTATACTTTATCCTTTGGGGAGGTCATTTACTCTTAAGGCTTCAACTCTGACCTCTATTGGACTGGCTGCAGACCCCTCAAGTGACAAGTGTTATTGTTTGTCCCCTTAAACTCAATATATCTGTTATTCCCTTTCTGCTCCACAAATTAGCTCCTTGTTTGTTATTGTCTGCCACTGTGTTTCAGTAGTCATGGAGTCATCAATTATTTTGCTTTTCCTTACTCATAGTCAGTCATTATGAAGTAGTGATTCTTTTTGAGAAAATATGTCATATTTATCTCTTCTATTTATTCTCTATCATTTACTACTCCAAATACCCCTTAACTAGTTTTACTACCTATGATGTTTCTCCTCTTCAGTCTATTTAAGCATTGTTCTTTAAATGCAACCTTATTTACTTCTGAGCCACCAGGGAAGATCTGGGTTCGATCCCTGGGTCAGGAAGATCCCCTGGAGAAAGGAATGGCAACCCACTCCAGTATTCTTGCCTGGAGAATAACATGGACAGAAGAGCTTTGTGGCCTACAGTCCATGGGGTCGCAAAGAGTCAGACACAACTGAGCGACTAACACTTTCTAACATGACTAACACTTTATTTGCTTCACTGTCCTTCTCAAGGGAGAAGGCAATGTCACCCCACTCCAGTACTCTTGCCTGGAAAATCCCATGGATGGAGGAGCCTGGTAGGCTGCAGTCCATGGGGTCTCTAAGAGTCGGACACGACTGAGCGACTTCACTTTCACTTTCCACTTTCATGCATTGGAGAAGGAAATGGCAACCCACTCCAGTACTGTTGCCTGGAGAATCCCATGGACGGAGAAGCCTGGTAGACTGCAGTCCATGGGGTTGCAAAGAGTCGGACACGACTGAAGCGACTTAGTAGTAGTAGTAGTCCTTCTCAAACACTCAAAAGGCTTCTAGTTACCTAATGGATAAAGTATAAATTCCGGGTTTATTTTTAAAATCCCTTCAGAATCTTCTTCTAACCCTCCTTTTCAAAATTATACCACCAAATGCTTATGAGCCTGCTGCAACAATAAAATTTCCTACTTCCCCTGTAACATAACATGGCAGTCTTTAATCCCTTTGGTTTTCTTCTACTTGTTCTACTTCACTCAGCATCTCATCTCTCTTTTGAGATACATCATATACTACTTCTTTCTTCCTCATGAGGGTATCCTCTTCATCTTTCATCCAAAGAGGTTGCTAACTTGTATTATATTGTCCACATAAACTTCATTTTGATGCTTAGAGGTTACTTAAAAAAACTGTCACACATATACATACTATGTCATTGTATATGCTACAAGCTACTTGATTTGTAGGGACTCACATTTTTCTGTACACCCCTTATTGCTAGAACAGTGCCTTGCAAACAGATCCACCAGGAGGAATTGCTGGTTGATTGATTGGTCAGGCTATCACAAAGATAAAATATTTGTCAAAGGAAATTATTTTAATTTTTAAAATAGAAATGTTTTATTTCAGAAAGTATCCAGTCTTTATTGACTGAGTAAATCTAAGTATCAACTTATAACAGAGGTGGAAGTTGAGGTTTGTGACTGAAGAGGTCTAAAACTGTTGAAACTTCCGAATAGCAGGAACTCTGCAGATGTATAGTTTAAAGGCAATCTACTATGATACAGTTAAGTAATGGCTAGGATATGACTTGTATTTGGAGGACAGAAGTCATAATAATCAGTTGTCTTATGGGCCTTTTATTTACCACTGCTCTTCCTTTTTGTTGTACTTCACAAGCAAGGAAAGCTTTACTTGGTTTTGCGCCTTTGTGAAGTTTCCACTTTTTTATCCTTGATTGTCAAGTTATTCTTTCCTTGAACTTTGTCCTTTTCTCCATGAACATTCTTGTTTTTGGCATCATTTTCTTCTTTATCTTTCCCTGTATCTCTCTTTTCATTGTCTTCCTTTTCTTTGTCTTCTGAACTCTCCTTTTCTTGGGCCGTTTGTCCATTTGATATTCTGGTCTCACTCTTCTCTACTTGGGACCCCTGCCCTATTGGTATTCTGGTTTCACTCTTCTTTACTTGGGACCCCTGCCCTATTGGTATTCTGGTCTCATTCTTCTTTACTTGGGACCCTTGTCCTATTGGTATTCTGGTCTCACTCTTCTTTACTTGGGACCCCTGCCCTATTGGTATTCTGGTCTCATTCTTCTTTACTTGGGACCCCTGTCCTATTGGTATTCTGGTCTCATTCTTCTTTACTTGGGACCCTTGTCCTATTGGTATTCTGGTCTCACTCTTCTTTACTTGGGACCCTTGTCCTATTGGTATTCTGGTCTCACTCTTCTTTACTTGGGACCCCTGTCCTTTTAGTATTCTGGTCTCATTCTTCTTTACTTGGGACCCCTGCCCTATTGGTATTCTGGTCTCATTCTTCTTTACTTGGGACCCTTGTCCTATTGGTATTCTGGTCTCATTCTTCTTTACTTGGGACCCCTGTCCTTTTAGTATTCTGGTCTCACTCTTCTTTACTTGGGACCCTTGTCCTATTGGTATTCTGGTCTCACTCTTCTTTACTTTGGGCCCCTGTCCTTTTGGTATCTTGGCTTCACTTTCTTTTGTTTGGGCGTCCTGTCCTTGTGGTATTTCAGCTTTACTTTTCTCTACTTGAGCTTCCTGTCCTTGTGGTACTTCGGCCTCACTCTTTTCTACTTGGGCTTCCTGTCCTTTTGGTATTTTGGATTCACTTTTCTCTACTTGGACTTCCTGTCCTTGTGATGCTTTGGTCTCACTCTTTTCCACTTCGACATCCTGTCCTTTTTGTATTTTGGCTTCACTTTTCTCTGCTTGGGCGTCCTGTCCTTGTGGTATTTCAACTTTACGTTCCTCTACTTGGGCTTCCTGTCCTTGTGGTACTTGGGCCTCACTCTTTTCTACTTGAACATCCTGTCCTTTTGGTATTTTGGCTTCACTTTTCTCTGCTTGGGTGTCCTGTCCTTGTGGTATTTGAACTTTATGTTCCTCTACTTGGGCTTCCTGTCCTTGTGGAACTTGGGCCTCACTCTTTTCTACTTGGGCTTCCTGTCCTTTTGGTATTTTGGCTTCACTTTTCTTTACTTGGGCTTCCTGTCCTTGTGCTGTTGCGGCCTCATTCTTCTCTACTTTGGCTTCCTGTCCTTGCTGTATTTCAGCCTCACTCTTCTCTACCTGGGCTGCTGCTTCTCTTGGCATTTTCATGTCTCTCACTTTTTCTTGGGATTCCTGTCTTTTCATTATCTCAGCATTACTGTCTTTTACCTTGACTTCCATTTCTATCTTACCTTTCTGCAACTCAGCATCTTGGAAATTGCTTAATTCTCTTTTGTGCTCTGCTATCACGACTTCATCAGAATCTGTAAATGAGATTTTTTTCTGTAGTTCTTCCTTGTTTTCTTCTCGGCTACTCTGAAACTTTGTAGTGCTTCCACTTTTTAGAATCTGGGCTTTGGAATCTGATTTTTTTATAAGTTCTCCATCCATGTAACCTGGAAATATAACTGAGCACACAACAAAAGTGCATGATTCAGATATCAAGTATTTTTGTTTTATTCCTACATAAAACTGACAAATGGAGATAACTTGTGGAGATAACTTGAGATTTTCCTCAAGATATAAAATGGTGAAACTCTACACATAAAATTATATAAATATTGATAACTTTCCAGACTTCTTTCAATAAATCAAAAGATTAATGGAAGAAAAGGTAAAATGTTTTCAAAATGAACTGGCATTTGTTCAATATATTGTGTCTAATAAATAATATTTGATAGCTAATGGAGGATGTATTCCAAAAAGAAATAGAAGTTAATTTTAGAAAAATTATAGAAAGCAATGATTGTTTCTTAAAATAGAAAGAAGAAATTCAAAATATGCTTTTCCTATTGAATAAAGCATATCTCATTAATATGCAAAAGTAATGCTAGTGCTGGCTGATAATTATTTAGTGCTTACCATATACCAGGCAGTAGTGTTCTGAGCACTTTGTATGTATTAACTCATTTAATCCTCACAAAAACCATATAGGGTAGATACTATTACTATCCCTATTTTACAGATTAATAAACTAAGGTACAGAATTTTTAAATGAATGTGAATATGGTCATGAAGTTAGTAGGTGGTGGAGCTGGGATTTGAACCTGAGTAGGAGAAGGCGATGGCACCCCACTCCAGTACTCTTGCCTGGAAAATCCCATGGACGGAGGAGCCTGGTAGGCTGCAGTCCATGGGGTTGCGAAGAGTCAGACACTACTGAGTGACTTCCCTTTCACTTTTCACTTTCATGCGTTGGAGAAGGAAATGGCAACCCACTCCAGTGTTCTTGCCTGGAGAATCCCAGGGACGGGGCAGCCTGGTGGGCTGCCGTCTATGGGGCTGCACAGAGTTGGACAGGACTGAAGTGACTTAGCAGCAGCAGTCAGACTTCAAAGGTCAGTTTTAACCGATACCCTAGACACCTGCTAACGCATTATGCAAAAATTTCAAGTCCTTTTTTTCATGTACAGGTAAATCAACTCTGTTGTGTCTCAATTTCTGTGTGTTCTATAAACTTGAATTTGTTAGTTTTTGCCTTTTTTTTTTTTTTGATGGTTTTATTCCCTGGATTAAGAAAAACAGTATCTGTAGTACCAAGGAAAATTGTGTAGGTTCTTGCCATGAAGCAGAGGCATGCCTTGCTTTGAGCAAATCCAATATTTAATATTTAATGGCATAGAAAGAATACTGAATTTAAGACTTAAAAACATCCCTGTTACCTGGGTTTATTTGGGTAAATCAGTTAATCCCCAAAGACTTACTTTTTTTCATATTTAGTCTTTTCTGCCCACTTTGTTCAGCTGTTTAAGGATTCTAAACAGTGTTTAAGGAGCATGGCCTTTAGAGACAGACTGGTTTAAATCCGACTCCATACTTGACTAGCTGGGTGATCTTGGGGAAACTTTCTAATCTGTAAAATGAGAACAGGTACTTCACAGAAGTATAAGTAGCTACTTCACAGAAGTATAAGGAGTATTAAATATCAATACTATCTAAGTTAAGCAGTCAGTTCAGTGCATCAAACACAGTATGCAGTGAATAAATGTTAACTATTATTACTGCCACATGAGACAGACACGTTGTCTGTCTCTGTCTCTGATCTATCAAAACTCTCTGTGATCTATCAAGACATTCTTAGTTCCAACCAAATAATTTAGAGAAATGGTTAATTGCATTACAGAAAGATTTACTGCTTAAAATTTAACCTCAGTTTTTAATATAGGAAGCTCTTTGGTACATTTAGGGTTTGATGTTTGAAAAATTAATATATACAAAACTGAATTCTACTAGTTATAAATAAGTGAGATACTTGAATTAGGTAAGAAGGTAACTCTGAATCAAACTGGATATTGTAATTCAGTGTTTTCTGTTTGGTATTTTAAGACTTTGACACCAAGATAAATATAACATCAAGAACCCTGCAGTAATGCTTTTTGAGCCCTTTTGTATATTTTCTTCCCTAGTACTGCTCAGCAAGATATTAATATGGATATTTTATTCTAGAAAAACCCATTTCCAACTTTCTAATGAAAATCAGTGGTAATATATCTTAAGCATTTCTGTATTGAGAAAATCCAGAATATTTTGATTTTGACAGCACTACCAGAGGACACTTTGTTTGGGGGTGTGGTGTGGTAAAGAGCATGATTTTCTACTGAACCTTCTAATCTAAAATACCTCTTAGTTACTTCTAACAGTATCTTCATACCCTTGGTTATTTTAATATCTTTGCTATATATTTTCTACTTTAAAGTTAATTAACAGAAATAGATTTTCTAGGATTTATTTTTTAGAAAACTAGTTATCCCACAAAGTGAAATTTACCCCTATTTCAACTTTGAATTGCAGAAGTAAGCCACAGATAATTCTTTGATCAAATTCTAAGTTCGTCTCTCCCTTCTCCTAGATTTCTAGATGATACATAAATCTTTTCTTTCCTTTGAACCACATAATCTCCGTATTGTAAAAATTTGTAAGCCCTGGTTGAAAGTCCATTTATTGCAGGCAATAGCCTATACGACAAAATTATAGTATAATCAAAAGACTTAATTAAAATTTTAGTGATCATTGTATTCAAGCTGATTAAAAACTTTAAATTGGGTTAATTTTTGCGAAAGCTAAGTGATATCATGAAACAACTGTCACATTAATAATTCTAATTCTGTGATAGTTAAATAAGGTAGAAAATAGATCATGGGCTTTGTTGGATGTTAATCTTATTAGGTTTTTAATTTAGTGATCATTAGAGCACAATCAGATGTAGACTCTAAAAGATCTTTAAGTATTGGAGACATGAATCATAGTTCTCAGGCTTTGGGTTAAGTTTTGAAAGATCATATACTTATTAGTTGAAAATGGAGGTGAGAAAATAAACTCAGCTTGAGAGGATGATGAAGTTTTATGGGCTGATCTGTCTTAAATCTTTTTTTGAACTATGAATTAAATCTTAACTTCTTTGCACTGAAAATATCAACTGGGAAGAATATGTTTGAAATATTGTCAATAAGAACATATCTTTCACCAGGAAATAATTTAAAAGATTAAGCTGGCAATTAAGAAATATTCATTAAAAATGAATCCCCCTGCAATCCCTTCCCATAGCCCACTTTTCTTTTTGTTAGGAAAACATACACAGTATCATCACCTTCCCCATGTGGGGAGGGCATTTGAGAGCCACAGACACCTCAGGACTAGTCTGAATGTATGTTTCTTGTTCTGTGAATCAAAGGAAATTAATTGTCCCTTTCAATTTTACCTCCTTCCCCCACCCACAAACCCACCCTCCTTCTAAGTGTGAACTGAGAAAGAACAGTAAGCCTTAAATATGATTAAATATAAAGACATATTTTATGTTTACCAGTGGTTAGAAAGGTTTGAGAGACTTGAAATGTATCTCATGACATTTAAATATTGTTTCTTATGGTGACATTTTCCATAGTTTTAAGTTATTCTTCTGTTTTGTTTTATAAGATTTCATTGAAGAATTGAGCTCTTAGTTAAATAATGCTGATATAGACAAATCTGAATTTAAAAAAGTTAAAAGCTTAATCGATTTAAATGAGTTGTCTTCTATTTTTAAAAGGATTCTTTACACACTTAATTATATAGCTTTTCTAGTAGGTATATGTTTGTGTTTAAAAATATCTGATTTGTAGATAAGGTTTCAGGTCTAATTACAAAAAAGACATTGGTGGTTCAGTATAGGAGGCAATGTGTTGATGTGGAAAAGGTGTGTACTTCGGAGACAATAAATCCTGGTTTTAGGTCCTGACATTGCTGTTTACAAATTCTTTTAACTTGGGCATGTCTGAACCATTTTCCTGATCTGTAAAGTGGGGGATAATAATAGCTGCCAGGCAGGGCTATAGTAGAAATAAGACATACTGTTTTTGAAAATGCCTAGCACACGCATGCATGCATGCTAAGTCGGTTCAGTCATGTCCGACTCTGTGCGACCCTGTATGGACTATATGGACTGCAGCCAGTCAGGCTCCCCTGTCCATGGATTCTCCAGGCAAGAATACTGGAGTGGGTTTCCATTTCCTTCTCTAGTGCCTAGCACAGTGCACAATATATAAGAGGTGATCAATACCTACTATATCTCTCAAAGTTAAAGTTATTTAGAAGGCAACAGGAAGTACATAAAATTTTGTTTTTAAGTAGTTTTCTTTTTATCAATGTGATTCAGTTGAACTTCACTTATAACTAAAATAGAGTTCTAAATTACCAGCAAAGAGCTAACAGAATTCATAAATCAGTCTTTCATTGTATTTTCCTGGGAGTCAGTAAGGAGATTCCTTTTCAGAGCCTAGAAGATGGCCAGATACTATAGTATCCTTTTAAAAATCTTAAATTTTTTTTCTATTTCCTTAGTCCATTATTTTTTTATTTGAAATAAGAGCTAGAGGGCAGATAAAATAGTCTGTCTTGGCTTTAGGAACATAGTATAAAAAATGCTAAAGCATTGTTTCAAAAATTGGTGTCATATATCTATGACATATGTTGGAGAAGACTCTTGAGAGTTCCTTGGACTGCAAGGAGATCAAACCAGTCAGTCCTAAAGGAAATCAATCCTGAATATTCATTGGAAGGACTGATGCTTAAGCTGAAGCTTCAATACTTTGGCCACCTGATGAGAAGAGCTGACTCATTAGAAAAGACCCTAATGCTGGGAAAGATTGAGGGCATCAGGAGAAGGGGATGACAGAGGATGAGATAGTTGGATGGTATCACTGACTCAATGGACATGAGTTTGAGCAAGCTCCAGGCATTGGTGATGGACTGGGAAGCCTGGCATGCTGCAGTCCATGGGGTTGCAAATAGTCAGACACGACTGAGCAGCTGAACTGTACTGATATATGACATAAAGCAAAATTTGTCTCCAGTGTGTTTTCCAGTGGTATTGATGAATAGCAATACCTACAACTTAGTAATCTATCACACCCTTTTGTGTAAACTTGATCTCTACAGCAACCTCTCCAAAAATAGTTGCTGAAAGTGTTGGAAAATTTTGGAGAATAGGGACATTTAAAATGACCTTGGAAGCACAAGACTATTTGGGGAGTAAAAACAATCAGGTCAGACAATAACTATAAATAATGTAAAACATCAAAGTTGTGAATAGATAATGAACTTACCCATAGGAGATAGTGCTAAAAATGAAACACAAAGGAAGTCAGTGGGAATTTTATAACTCAAGAAGAACCCAATTCTCAATGATACCCTTTGTTGGTTGTTGTTCAGTCCTAAGTCATGTCCGACTTTTTGTGACCCCATGGATGTTAGCATGCCGGGCTTCCCTGTCCTTCACTATCTTTGTTGGTGAATCCAGAAATAGGACTTCCAGGGAGTATAAAGCCCTCTGTTTCATACTCAGGAATCCTGGTGGCCAAAACCCCATATGCTACTCCATAAAGAAGTAACATTAGAGAGCCATTTAGTGGATTTGAATCTGTGGGTAAGTAATATTCTACCAAAATTCAAACAATTTCCCACCTTTCATTATTCTCTTACAAGTCAGATTTTTACCCACTTTACTTCAGTTTGAAAAATATGTATCATTAGTCAGTTATCAAAATCACCATCTTTTTCTGACATCTCTCATTATGTCAATCCTAGGTTTGTTTTTTTTTTTCTTTTTTTTTTTAGTAAAAATTATCTATTGCCAGATTTCAGCATGAAGAAAACAGACTCTTTTGTGACAGACTAGCTGGGAATATACATTGCCAATAATGTTTGGTAGTAAATAGTCAGAACCAACTATAAGACCATTGTATTTGGTGACAAAGAAAAAACAGAGAAAAGGAAATAAAAGTAAGAGAAAATCACTTATTTAAGAAATACTGATTACTCTAAGGTAGAAGAACGTGGAATACAAAAATATCTGGTAACAAAAACCCAAAGTATCTAGACACAGAAATGGGTAAGGAAAGGAAATGATCCAAACTTACTGACTTTTCCAGAACTGTCCACTGAAAGAGACAAAGATAAACACAGCAGTAGGTATTGGGTTTCCCTTCTTCAACCCTCAATCCTCTGCACTGGTTGCAGTCTGTGTCATGAACAATTAAGTTCTTTGAATTTAATTTAAACTTAATTCAAATTAAGTTTATTTGAATATGGAGAACCTTCTTTTCCCTTCCCCCTTCTCTTGGTCTGTTGTGATTAGCTGCTTTATTTAAAGATGTTTTAATGAATATATATATAATCGACATACAACATTATACAAATTTGAAATATACATGTTAATTTGATATGTTTTATATATTGTAATATGACAGTCTTTGCAGGATCATTAGCAACTCTATCACATGACATAATGATCCTTTCTTTTTAGTGGTTGGAATTCTTATGTTGTAGTCTCTTAGAAAGTTTGACAGTTATAGTTTTGTTGTCTATATTTACTATACTGTGTATCAGATCTCCAGATCTTATTTACTACTTGTCGCAAGTTTGTATCCTTAAGCATCTCTCTATACTCACACCCCCAATTCCCTGGTAACCACCATTTTACTTCTGTTTTTTACTAGTTTGACTTTTTTAGATTCCACATATAAAGTACATGTAGTACTTTACTTCCTCTGTCTCTCACTTATCCACTTAGCATAATATACTCATGGTCCATCCATATTGTTGCAAATAGTGATATGTGATTTCTCATGACTGTGAATATTTCATTGTGTACATACAGTCATCCCTGAGTATCTGTGGGAGATATTTTATTCTTTGCACCCCCTGCCCAAATCCATGGAGCTCAAGTTTCTTATTATAAAATGGTGTCATATTTGCATATAACCTATGAACATCCTCCTGTATACTTAAATCATCTCTAGATTTATTATAGTACCTAACACAGTGTAAATGCTGTGTAAGTAGTTGTTTGCATGTGGCTAATTCAAGTTTTGCTTTTTGGAAGTTTCTGGCATTTTTATTCCCAAATGTTTTCTATACATGGTTGGTTGAATACATAGATGCTGCACCCATGAATACAGAGGAATGATTGCATGGGACATCTTCTTTATTCATTCATCCATTGATGGGCACTTGGGTTATTTCCATATCTTGGCTATTGTGATTATGATGCAATAAACACTGGAATACATATATCTCATTGATATCCTGTCTCATTTCCTTTGGGTATATAGCAGAAGAGGCATTGCTGGATAATTTGGTAGATCCATTTTTAATTTTTTGAGGAATCTCTTTATTGTTTTCCATAGCGATTGAACTAATTTACATTCCCATCAACAGTACACAAGGTTTCCCTTCTCTCTGCATCCTTATTACACTTGTTACCTCACACTCTTGGGTATAGCCATTCTACCTGGTATGAGGTGATATGCCATTTGCTGAAGAGACTATCTTTTTCCCATTTGATGTGCTTGGCTTCCTTGTTGAATATTAGTTGATTGTGTATGTGAAGGTTTAATTGTGAGCTATTTGGTTACATAAATTTATTTTTATGCCAGTACTATACTGTTTTAATTACTATAGTTTTGTAATATAGTTTGAGATCAGGAAATGTGAAATATCTAGTTTTGTTTTTTTCCCATCAGGATTTGAGTTCTTTGTGGTTCCATACAAATTTTAAGACTTTTTTTTCCTTCTATTTCTGTATTGAATATGAAGAATACCATTTTAATGGGGATTGTTTTGAAACCTATAGATGGCTTTGGGTATTGTGAACATTTTTAACAGTATTAATTCATCTGATCCACGAACACTGGGGATGGCTTTCCATTGTTTCTTCTTTGATTTCTTTTAGCAAAGTGTTAATAGTTTCTGTTGTACAGTGATTTCCCTTCCTTGGTTAAATTTGTTCCTAGATATTTTATTGGTTTTCATGTTACTGTGAATGGGAAAGTTGTCTTTATTACTTTTTTAGTTGTTTCATTATTAGTGTGTAGAAGTGCAAATGATTCCCAAATATTGATTTTGTATCGGAAAAGTGAAAGTGAAAGTGAAGTCGCTCAGTCATGTTTGACTCTTTGCGACCCCATGCACTGTAGCCTACTAGGCTGCTCTGTCCATGGGATTTTCCAGGCAAGAATAATGGAATGGGTTGCCATTTCCTTCTCCAGAGGATCTTCCCGACCCAGGGATTGAACCTGGATCTCCCACATTGTAGGCAGATGCTTTACTGTCTGAACCACCAGGGGAGCCTTTGTGTCGGAAGCCTTACTGAAACTGTTGACTAGTTCCAAAAGTTTTTTGGTTGCATCTTTGATATTTTCTATATATAAAATCATACCAGCTATAAATAGTGACAGTTTTACTTCTTTCCTGATTTGGATTTCTTCTATTTCTTTTTGTCTTATCCTGTGATCTGTACTAAAAAGCCTCTTGATAAAAGTGAAAGAGGAGAGTGAAAAAGTTGGCTTAAAGCTCAACATTCAGAAAACTAAGATCATGGCATCTGGTCCCATCACTTCATGGGAAATAGATGGGGAAACAGGGGAAACAGTGTCAGACTTTATTTTGGGGGGCTGCAAAATCACTGCAGATGGTGATTTCAGCCATGAAATTAAGATGCTTACTCCTTGGAAGGAAAGTTATGACTAACCTAGATAGCATATTAAAAAGCAGAGATATTACTTTGCCAACAAAGGTCCATCTAGTCAAGGCTATGGTTTTTCCAGTGGTCATGTATGGATATAAGAGTTGGACTGTGAAGAAAGCTGAGTGCCGAAGAATTGATGCTTTTGAACTGTGGTGTTGGAGAAGACTCTTGAGAGTCCCTTGGACTGAAAGGAGATCCAACCAGTTCATTCTAAAGGAGACCAGTCTTGGGTGTTCATTGGAAAGACTGATGCTGAGGCTGAAACTCCAATACTTTGGCCACCTCATGTGAAGAGTTGACTCACTGGAAAAGACCCTGATGCTAAGAGGGATTGAGGACAGAAGGAGAAGGGGACAACAGAGGATGAGATGGCTGGATGGCATCACCGACTCGATGCACATGAGTTTGGGTGAACTCCATGAGTTGGTGATGGACAGGAAGGCCTGGCGTGCTGGGATTCATGGAGTTGCAAAGAGTCAGACAGGACTGAGCGACTGAACTGAACTGTACTGATGATCTGTCCCTGAGAGAGTTCCAACTGCACTTGAGAAGAATGTGTATTTTGTTGCTGTTGGATGGAATGTTCTATATATGTCTGTTAAGTTCATTTGGTCTAGCTTATAGTTCAATTCCAGCACTTCTCCATTGATTTTCTCTCTGGATGATCTATCTATTGCTGATAGTGGGATCTTGAAGTCTCCTGCTGTTATTGTATTGTTATCTCTTTCTCCCTTCAATATTATAACTGACAATATATTTAGGTGCGCCAATGTTGGGTGGATATATATTTACAATGGTTATATTTTCTTGATGTAGTGACCCTTTCCTTATTATGTAATGACTTTATTTGTCTCTTATTACTGTTTTTGGCTTAAAGTTTATTTTGTCTCAGGTAAGTATGTCCAAGCCAGGCTTCAACAGTACGTGAACTGTGAACTTCTAGATGTTCAAGCTGGATTTAGAAAAGGCAGAGGAACCAGAGATCAAATTGCCAACATCTGTTGGATCATCGAAAAAGCACGAGAGTTCCAGAAAAACATCTACTTTCTCGTTATCGAGTACGCCAAAGCCTTTGACTGTGTGGATCACAGTAAACTGTGTAAAATTCTTAAAGAAATGGGAATACCAGACCACCTGACCTGCCTACTGAGAAATCTGTATGCAGGTCAAGAAGCAACAGTTAGAACTGGACGTGGAATACAGACTGGTTCCAAATAGGGAAAGGAGTATGTCAAGACTGTATATTGTCATCCTGCTTATTTAGCTTATATGCAGAGTACATCATGAGAAATGCTGAACTGGATGAAGCACAACCTGGAATAAAGATTGCTGGGAGAAATATCAAAAACCTCAGATATGCAGATGCCACCACCCTTATGACAGAAAGCGAAGAAGAACTAAAGAGCCTCTTGATGAAAGTGAGAGAGGAGAGTGAAAAAGTTGGCATAAAACTCAACATTCAGAAAACTAAGATGATGGCATCTGGTCCCATCACTTCATGGGAAATAGGTGGGGAAACAGTGGGAACAGTGGCAGACTTTATTTCTTTGGGCTCCAAAATCACTGCAGATGGTGATTGCAGCCATGAAATTAAAAGACGCTTACTCCTTGGAAGGAAAGTTATGACCAACCTAGATAGCATGTTAAAAAGCAGAGATATTACTTTGCCAACAAAGTCTGTCTAGTCAAGGCTATGGTTTTTCCAGTAGTCATGTATAGATGTGAGAATTGGACTATAAAGAAAGCTGCTGCTGTGGCTAAGTCACTTCAGACTCTGTGGGACCCCATAGATGGCAGCCCACCAGGCTGCCCCATCCCTGAGATTCTCCAGGCAAGAACACTGGAGTGGGCTGTCATTTCCTTCTCCAATGCATGAAGTGAAAAGTGAAAGTGAAGTTGCTCAGTCGTGTCCAACTCTTATCGACCCCAAGGACTGCAGCCTACCAGGCTCCTCCGTCCACGGGATTTTCCAGGCAAGAATACTGGAGTGGGTTGCCATTTCCGTCTCCAAAGAAAGCTGAGTACTGAAGAATTAATGCTTTTGAACTGTGGTGTTGGAAAAGACCACAGTTGAGAGTCCTTTGTACTGCAAGGAGATCCAACCAGTCCATCCTAAAGGAAATCAGTTCTGAGTACTCATTGGAAGGCCTGATGTTGAAGCTGAACCTCCAATACTGGAGAGATTGAAGGTGGGAGAAGAAGGGGATGACAGAGGATGAGATAGTTGGATGGCATCACTGACTCAATGGACATGAGTTTGAGTAAACTCTGGGAGTTGGTTATGAACAGGGAAGCCTGGTGGGCTGCAGTCCATGGGGTCACAAAGAGTTGGACATGACTGAGCTACTGAACTGGACTGAACTGACTGAACTGAAGTATATCTACCTCTGCTTTGTTTTTATTTCCACTTACATGAAGTATATTATTCTGTCCCTTCACTTCACACATGCCTCTGTGTATTTAGAGCTGAAATAATTCTCCTATGGGCAGAATATGGTTGGATCTTGTTTTTGAATCTGTTTAATGTTTACGTCGGAGAAGGCAATGGCAACCCACTCCAGTAATTTTGCCTGGAAAATCCCATGGATGGAGGAGCCTGGTGGGCTGCAGTCCATGGGGTCCCTGAGTCGGGCACGACTGAGCAACTTCACTTTCACTTTTCAATTTCATGGATTGGAGAAGGAAATGGCAACCTACTCCAGTATTCTTGCCTGGAGAATCCCAGGGACGGGGGAGCCTGGTGGGCTGCCATCTGTGGGGTCGCACAGGGTTGGACGCGATTGACGCGATTTAGTAGTAGCAGCAGCAGTGGCATTTATGTACCTTTTGATTGGTGAATTTAGTTGATTATTATATGATCTGTAAGTTTGTCCTACTGCTTTATTGTTTGTCTTCTTATTTGAGGGATATTTTCATTGTTTTTTTTTCCCTACTGTTTCTGCCTTATCTTTGTAAGTTGGTGGTTTTCCATGGTGATGTACTCAGTTTCCTCTTTAAATTTTTTTTGTGAATCTACTCTAAATTTTTGCTTTGTAGGTTGAATGAGGATTACATAAAACATCTCATAGATACAGGAGTCCATTTTTATGCCAACAGCAACTTATTTTCATTTGTTTAAAAGGTTCTGTCCTTTGACTCTTCCATGTATATATACTTTTTTTTTGCAAATCTTTTTAATGTCTGGCTAAAGAGAATATGGCTGAATTCTCATATCTGCTTCTGCATTCAATTGTTTAATAGGCTGTTTCAACTGAATTATATGAAGAAGATCTGACCTTGCATATCAAATATTAACTTTGAATCCCTTTTAATATTTTTCATGTCACAGCTTATATTTTTTATGCTATGAATTTGTCAACGAATGTCTATGGGGTCACACAGAATGGGACACAACTGGTGACTTAGCAGTAGCAGTATCAGTATAGCTATAGTTATTTTTAATGCTCTTTTCCTTTAACTTTTATACTATAGCTAAGTAGTTAACACATGATTCAAATACAGAGTTATACTTTTCTAATTCTGTTAAATTTTCACCTTTACAGGAGAATTGTGTACTGTCACATATTTTTATGTAGCTGATAAGTATTTTTTCATTTTAGCCTGAAGAATTAGATTAGATTTTCTTGCAAGACAGGTCTTGTCATGGCGAACTCCTTCAGCTTTTGGTTTTTTGAGAAAGCCTTTATTTATTCATTTCTGAAAGATAAGTTTGCTGGATAAAGTATTATTGGTTGATAACTTTTATCTTTCAGCACTCTGAATATGTTATTTCACTCTCTTGTGGCCTGTAAAGTTTTTGCTAAGAAATCCCCTGATAGTTCACTGGGGGTAATTTGTAGGTTACTTTTTTTTCTTGTCTGCTTTTAAGATTCTTTGTCAGTGATTTTTGGCAGCGTCATTATAATGTGTCTTGGAGAGGCCTTTTAGCATTGAGATAATAAGGTATTCTACTAGCTTCATGGATGCCTATGTCTAAGTCCTTCACCAGGTTTGGAAAGTTCTCAGCTATTTTTTTAAAATAAACTCCCTGCTTACTTTTCCCTCTCTTCTCCTTATGTTACACCAATTATTCTTCTGTTTGCTTTTTCAGATTGAATCTGATAGCTCTTATAGGGTCTCTTCACTTAAAAAAATCTAAGTTCTCTATCTTCTTGTAACTGAATTATTTCTGTATCCATGTCCTCTAAGTCATCTGCTCCATCTTCCATTTGGTCTGCCTTGTTACCTGTGCTTTCTATTGCATTTTTCATGATGTTTTTTGGTATACCTAACTTTACAAAGTGAAAAGAGAGCATGGAATTGACACAATATCTGGGAAAAAATATGTTTACACTGAGGAAAGTGAGTAGCTATATTCTAGAGAAGGGGTTAGCAAAGTACAGCCAATGGAATAAATCTATCCAGCCTGCCACATATATGCATACATCCTGCGAGATAAAGATGGAGCTTACATTTAAAAAATGGTTGAAAAAATAATAATATTTTGTAAGGTGTGAAAATTATATGACATTCAAATTTCAATGTCTACAAATAATGTTTTATTGGGACACATCCATGCTGTTTCTTTTACATATTATTTCTTTTGTGCTACAACAGCAGAGTTGAGTAGTTGTGACAGAGACCTTATGGCTTACAAAACTTAAAATATTTATTATCTGTCCTCTACAGAGAAGTTTACCGACCTGTGCCCTAGAGGAAACTAAAATACTAGAAATAGATTAGCAATTTTACTAGTAAGTACTTGAGCTATTCCTGAAAATCAGAACAAGAAGGTATGTTAATTTTTGGATCAGAAACACAATTGTTCCCTAATTCTTTCTTCTATGGTACCATCATGGAGAAGGCAATGGCACCCCACTCCAGTACTCTTGCCTGGAAAATCCCATGGATGCAGGAGCCTGGTAGGCTGCAGTCCATGGGGTCGCTAAGAGTCGGGCACGACTGAGCGACTTCACTTTCACTTTTCACTTTCATGCATTGGAGAAGGAAATGGCAACCCACTCCAGTGTTCTTGCCTGGAGAATCCCAGGGACAGGGAGCCGGGTGGGCTGCTGTGTATGAGATCGCACAGAGTTGGATACGACTGAAGCAACTTAGCAGCAGTAGCAGCAGCATGGTATCATCAAGATCTCTAGTAGGATAGAGTGCTATAGTAGGACAGCAGATTCCTCAATGTGTTGTAAGAATCTCATACTTTCTGCTACCTTAATGACTCACTGTGACTCAAGTTACTGTCATCCCCCTAACTGATCTTACTGCTTTCACCCCTGTCTGCCAGTCAACTTTCCAATATAGTAGCTACAGGTATCCTTTTAAAGTTTCAGTCAGATTGGATCACTCTAGTTAAGATCTACTAACGATTCCTCATCTTGTTTAAGCCAAACTCATTACAGTGCCTTTCCAAGGAAGGCCTTAGAACATCTATCCCCTCATAGCTCTCTGATAGCTTCTCTTTATCTCTTTATGCTCCAGCTGCATGTGATTTCTTGTTTTTCTTCAAAGAGTTCAGAAATGTTTCTATCACAGAGTGGTTTGCTCATTGTCCTCTCTGCCTGAGATACTGCCCTTTAGATATCTGCCTGGCTAATTCTCTCACCTCTTTCATGCTCTATTTCGTAGTTCTATCAGTTGCTGAGAATGAGGTTTTGAATTTCCCAGCTGTAATTGTGAGTTTTATTGTTTCTCTTCTCATTCCTATTAGTTTTCTTTTCTGTATTTTTTAAAGCTCTGTTTGGTACATACATATTTGGGATTTCTATGTCTTCTTGGTGTTTTGATTTTTTTCTTATCTTAATGTCATGTCCTTCATTGTTTCTGGTAAGTTTTGCTTTGAGGTCTACTTTTTGTGATATTAATTTACCCACTCCTGCTTTAAAAATTGATATTTTCATAGTATAGATTTTATATTCTTTTACTTTTCTTATAATTTCATAGTTGGATCATTAAAAATATACTACGCTAATTTTTAGTAAGCATTTTTAAGAGCAGTTTTAAGTTCACAGCAATTTTAAGAAGAAAATATGATTTCCCATATTCCTTCTACTGCTACAGATGCACAGCCTTCTGCATTATCAATATCCCCCACCAGAGTGGTACATTTGTTAAACTGACAAACATAGATTGACATATCATACTCATCCAAAGTCTGTAGTTTACATTATGATTCACTTTTTTAAAAATCTTTGTCTGATTTATTTCACTTAGCATAATAGCCTCTAGATTCATCCATGTCACAAATGGCAATATTTCATTTTTATGGCTGAGTAGGATTTCAGCCATGAAATTAAAAGACGCTTATTCCTTGGAAGGAAAGTTATGACCGACCTAGATAGCATATTGAAAAGCAGAGACATTACTTTGCCCACAAAGGTCCGCCTAGTCAAGGCTATGGTTTTTCCAGTAGTCATGTGGATGTGAGAGTTGGACTATAAAGAAAGCTAAGCACTGAAGAATTGCTGCTTTTGAACTGTGGTGTTGGAGAAGACTCTTGAGAGTCCCTTGGACTGCAAAGAGATCCAGCCAGTCCATCCTAAAGGAGATCAGTCCTGGGTGTTCATTGGAAGGACTGATGTTGAAGCTGAACCTCCAGTACTTTGGCCACCTCATGTGAAGAACTGACTCATTTGAAAATACCCTGATGCTGGGAAAGACTGAGGGCAGGAGGGGAAGGGGACGACAGAGGATGAGATGGTTGGATGGCATCACCCACTCAATGGACATGAATTTGAGTAAACTCTGGGAGTTGGTGATGGACAGGGAGGCCTGGTATGCTGCAGTCCAGTGGGCTGCAAAGAGCTGGACACGATTGAGCAACTGAACTGAACTGTACTGAATATTCCATTATATATATATATGTATATATATCTTAAAAATAATTTATTTTAATTGGAGGCTAATTATATTACAATATTGTAGTGGTTTTTACCATACATTGACATGAATCAGCCATGGGTGTACATATGTCCCCCATTCTGAGCCCCCCTCCCACGTCCCTCCCCATACCATCCCTCAGGGTTGTCCCAATGCACCAGCTTTGAGTGTCCTGTTTCATGCGTATGATTCACTTTTGGTGTGATATATTCTATGGGTTTGGGGAAATGTTCAGTGACATATATAGCATTATATTATCGTACATAGTATTTCATTGCACTCAAAATTATCGTGCTCCACCTATTCATGTTTCCTTACATCTTTCCCTACTCCACACCTCACCTCTGGCAATGACTGTCTCCATAATTTTGTCTTTCAAGAATGTCATATAGTTGGGATCATACAGTATATGATCAAACAGTATACTTCCCTTGTGGCTCAGATGGTAAAAGCATCTGCCTACAATGTGGGAGACCCGGGTTCGATCCCTGGGGTTGGGAGGATCCCCTGGAGAAGGAAATGGCAACCCACTCCAGTATTCTTGCCTGGAAAATCCCATGGACAGAGGAGCCTGGCAGGTTATACAGGTCATGGAGTTGCAAAGAGTTGGACACGACTGAGTGACTTCACTTCACTATACAGTATATAGCTTTTTCAGATTGGCTTCTTTTATTTAGTAATATGCATTTAAGTTTCCTCTCTGTCTTTTCATGATTTTTAGCTCATTTCTTTTTAGTGTTGAATGATATACCATTGCCTGGATGTACCACAGTTTGAAGAACATCTTGTTTGCTTCCAAGTTTTGATGATTACAGTTGAAGCTGCTGTGAAAATCTGTGTGCAGGTTTTAGTGTAGACATACATTTTGAATCCCCTGAGTATATACCAAGGAGCATGACTGACAAATTGTATGTTAAGAGTATGTTTAGACTTACAAGAAACAGCCAAATTGTCTTCCAAAATGGCTATACCATTTTGCATTTCCTTCAGCAAAGTCGCTTCATATCCCTGTCAGCATTTGGTATTGTCACTATTCTGATTTTTGACCATTCTAAATAGGTATGCAGTGGTATCTAATTTTTAATTCGTATTCCTTGATGACATATGATGTTGAACATCTTTTTAAATGTTTATTTTCCATCCATATATCTTCTTTGGTGAGGTATCTGTTAAGGTCTTTAGCTCATTTTTTAACTGGTTTTCTTATTATTGAATTTTAAGAGTTCTTTGTATGTTTTAGATTACAGTGTCTTTGCAAACATGTTTTGTCAGTCCATGGCATATTTTCTAATTCTCTTGATAGTGCCTTTGCAGAGGAGAAAACTTTAAAGAAGTCAGCTTATCAATTATTTCTCTTATAAATTCTGCTCTTAGTTTTGTATCTAGAAAGTTATTACCATTCCCAACATCATCTAGATTTACTCCTATGCTATCTCCAAGGAGTGTTAAAATTTTGGGTTTTATATTTAGGGATGTGATCCATTTTGAGTTAAGTAAGATCTGGGTCAAGGTTCAGTTTTTCCAAGTGTATGTGCAGGTATTGCAACACCATTTGTTGAAGTTTATCTTTGCTCCAGCATACTGCCTTTGGTCCCTTGTCAAAGATTAGTTGACTCTATATATGCAAGTAGGGCTATTTCTGGGCTGTCTATTCTGTTCTACTGATCTATTTGTTTTTTTTTTTTTGTCACCAATACCACACTGTCTGGATTACTGTAGCTTTATATATAAGTCTTTAAGTTGGATAATGTCGATCCTCCAATTTTGTTCTTCTCTTTCAATATATTGTATTGGCTATTCTGTCTTTTGGTACTTCATATACACTTTTGAATCAGTTTTTCAGCATTTACAAAATATCTTCCTAGTATTTTGATTGAAACTGCATTGAATCTATAGATTACTTTGAGAAGAACCGACATCTTGGTTATATTGAATTGTTCTGGTTATGAACATGGACTATCTTTCCGTTTACTTAGTTATTTGATTTCATTCATCAGAGTTTTGTCATTTTTGTTTTTCAGTTGATCCATTCAGACCAACTCTTTTTGGAAAATGGAGACGTATTCATTTTTTAAAAGTTTGCCTGAGTATTACATAAGTTCCTATTCTGTTCTTTAAGGAGGGAGCATCAGAAAAGGCTTGTAGAACAGTGCTCCTAATGTTTAGTCTCTGAGCAGCAGTGGTGGTTCAGGTTTAGAGATGAAGGAGGGGACAAAGATCAACTTTTCTTGCTATATTCAACTTATTTTTCATTTGTTTTTCTTTGTTTACTTTGTGCATCTGTCCTTCCTTATACTCTCAGCTTACTCATATTTTCTAATTTTATTTTTCCACCTTTCATCTTTTGGAATTTTGTTTTGTGACCCTATATTTCAGATTAAAATATAAATTTGTTATTATGTTATATCCATGGTCTTTCTGGTGATCTGATTTCAGAGTGTTTTGCCAGCATTGTTTCCCTTTGTTTCTATTCTGTAACTTAATTCTCTAACCAAAGGAACATTTTTTTTTCTTTATCCTTGACATATGGTTTCCTATTTCTGTAGGCCTTTAATTTACAGCCTTCCTCCCTAAAAACTCCCAAACCCAACAACCCCCCAAACTATTTATAACCTAAAATAATACTAAAAAGTGTGGAAGAAAAGTGGTGGAAAATAGTCCCTCAGGGTTCAGACTGGTCAGATGTTAAAAGTATCAGGGCAAATAAAGGAACACAGGTATTACAGATGACCAGAAGAAACTGAGAAAGACGATTAGAACTTACCAGCTGCCACTGGACCAATTACTAAAACAGAAAAATAAAAAAATTATTATTTAAAAAATTATGTACTTGGTTCCCATTGAAAACCCCACTAGGAACATCAGAAAAGGGACTTTGGGGAAACAGTATGTCTTATATCAATATTCTATTCTGTATTAATTCAATCTTAACTACACTTGAATAACCTAAATATCAAGATCATTTTTGTTGTTGTTGTTATTGTCCAGTTGCCAAGTCATGTCTGACTCTGCGACCCCATGTCAAACTCATGTCCATTGAGTTGGTGATGCCATCCAACCATCTCATCCTCTGTTGTCCCATTCTCCCCAGCATCAGGGTCTTTTCCAACAAGTAGGCTTTTCACATCAGTGGCCAAAGTATTGGAGTTTTAACTTTAGTATCAGTCCTTCCAGTAAATATTCCAGGTTGATTTCCTTTAGGAAGGCCTGTTTAATGGGTTATATGAGTGAAATTCACTTTTCTGATGAAAAATTTTTGTTTCTAAGATTCTTAACTAGGGCAAGAGTCACAACATTTTAGGAGAATGATCATCAGTTCAAGATTACTATTTTAAGTTTCTCTTCTTTTTTTCTGTCTTTCAATATTCTCTCTCCATTTTAAACCTCTAACCACCATGTCAGCTCTCATATTCCTTTTGCAGTAGAGAACATTTATTTATAATTGTCAATTTAAAAATTTTTGTCATAATTTTTCAATTTTTTTCTTTCTGATAACCTCTGGGTTTTAACCAGAAAATTTAAATATGGTTTAATAAGTAGCATGTGTAAAACATGTAACCATTTAAGATTAGAGTTTTTACTTGCACATTTTCCAAGGGTATCAGTTCAGTTCAGTTAAGTCATTTCAGTCGCTCAGTTGTGTCTGACTCTTTGTGACCCCATGAATCGCACGCCAGGCCTCCCTGTCCATCACCAACTCCTGGAGTTCACCCAAACTCATGTCCATCGAGTCGGTGATGCCATCCTGCCATCTCATCCTCTGTCATCCCCTTCTCCTCCTGCCCCCAACCCCTTCCAGCATCAGAGTCTTTTCCAATGAGTCAACTCTTCGCATGAGGTGGCCAAAGTATTGGAGTTTCAGCTTTAGCATCAGTCCTTCCAAAGAACACCCAGGACTGATCTCCTTTAGAATGGACTGGTTGGATCTCCTTGCAGTCCAAGGACTCTCAAGAGTCTTCTCCAACACCACAGTTCAAAAGCATCAATTCTTCGGCACTCAGCTTTCTTCACAGTCCAACTCTCACATCCATACATGACCACTGGAAAAACCATAGCTTTGACTAGGCGGGCCTCTAGGTTGGTCATAACTTTGCTTCTAAGGAATAAGCATCTTTTAATTTCCTGGCTGCAATCACCATCTGCAGTGATTTTGGAGCCCCCCAAAATAAAGTCTGACACTGTTTCCCCATCTATTTCCCATGAAGTGAGGGGACCAGATGCCATGATCTTCATTTTCTGAATGTTGAGCTTTAAGCCAACTTTTTCACTCTCCTCTTTTACTTTCATCAAGAGGCTTTTTAGTTCCTCTTCACTTTCTGCCATAAGGGTGGTGTCATCTGCATATCTGAGGTTATTGAGATTTCTCTCAGCAATCTTGATTCCAGCTTGTGCTTCTTCTAGACCAGTGTTTCTCATGATGTACTCTGCATATAAGTTAAATAAGCAGGGTGACAATATACAGCCTTGACATACTCTTTTTCCTATTAGGAAGCAGTCTGTTGTTCCATGCCCGGTTCTAACTGTTGCTTCCTGACCTGCATACAGGTTTTTCAAGAGGCAGGTCAGGTGGTCTGGTATTCCCATCTCTTTCAGAATTTTCCACAGTTTATTGTGATCCACACAGTCAAAGGCTTTGGCATAGTCAATAAAGCAGAAATAGATGTTTTTCTGGAACTCTCTTGCTTTTTCCATGATCCATCGGATGTTGGCAATTTGATCTCTGGTTCCTCTGCCTTTTCTAAAACCAGCTTGAACATCTGGAAGTTCACGGTTCACGTATTGCTGAAGCCTGGCTTGGAGAATTTTGAGTATTACTTTACTAGCATGTGAGATGAGTGGAATTGTGCGGTATAGAACAGGAAAAATTATAATGACAAATGAAAAGTCTCAGGAGCTTCAATTCCTGATCTTCTATAGGCCTAAGTCTTTCATATGTTTAGAGTGGGCAAATGGAGTTGAGTTAAGCTACTCTCTTTTCTTCTCGATTTTTATGAAAATTGAAACATTTATTTAAATTTTGCTCCTATTTTTTTTCTACTTCAGAGTCTAATCTCATAATGTGTCTGTTCTGTTCTTCATTTTCCATTATTTAATTCTTCTAAGTCTGTCACTTAATTTATTTATTCCTTGTCTTATCTTGAAAATATTTGAGCAAAAACCATTGCTGCTGCTGCTGTTGCTAAGTCGCTTCAGTCGTGTCCGACTCTGTGCCACCCCAGAGACGACTGCCCACCAGGCTCCGCCATCCCTGGGATTCTCCAGGCAAGAACACTGGAGTGGGTTGCCATTTCCTTCTCCGATGCATGAAAGTGAAAAGTGAAAGTGAAGTCGTTCAGTCGTGTCTGACTCCTAGCAACCCCATGGACTGTAGCCCACCAGGCCCCTCCGTCCATGGGATTTTCCAGGCAAGAGTACTGGAATGGGGTGCCATTTTAGGACATTTCTTCTATTAAAAATAAGGCCACATTATGTCTGTTCTCTTTATTCTTTGCATGAATATATTTCTCAATATCAACCATTTTGGGAAATACAGAAAAATTTAAAAGCAAAGGAGATGGGGAAATATACTACTTAGATTTTGCATTAATAAAAGTGATTACAGCCAGTCAAAGCATGGGACTGGAACCCTGTAGGGGCCAAAGGACACTAGGATTGCTAACCAAACAATTGTTGATGGGTTTGGAAAAGAACTCTACTAACCTAACACAAAACTCAAGCTTCCAAAAATTCAATTACTAATCAATTTCTCTGTAGTGGAAGAGGAAAGAAATTCCTGAGACCACTTTCTCTTTTAAGAAGGAAGCTGCAATGAAACATCATAAATCAACCCCTCTCCTATTTTTGTCCAATAATTGAGGCTGAAGGACAAATGTGGAGGCATTAATATACCCACAACTTCATATAAATAGGAAAGCTGGGGGATGACATGCAGAAATTGTTATGGTAGAAGTTATTAATATCTAGATATTATTAATAGTTCAATTATAAAGTATTAAAATTTCATAATTACGGATAAGCATTATTTATGAATTATAAGCTAATAGTGACTGTAAAGACTTATTACACTAAGTTAAAGATTTATTCTTTGCTCATAGGTCATTTAGAATAGAGTTGAAATATAGTCATTAGATAGAATGACTGGCCTTGTATGTGGAGGGGGTATGAAAAGCTGCTGAAAAATAGGCAGCTGGTGAATTTATACCTAAAATCTCATCCAAGTCAAGGTCATGCTTCCACCTAGTGTATTGAACAGAGTTTGTATTAATGCTATTACTCTTGAAAGTAGTAAAAATGGCCAAACATTTTATCATTTGATAAGAATAGCCAGTTTCCTCACTACACTTAGAGGGCACTTAACTAACGTCAACCAAGAGGAAGCTCTGTGTGACTGCCAAATAAACAGCTAAACTCCTGGAGGTACTTCAAAATCCTGTGTCAAAAACATAAAAATAGATCTCTCTCTGGGGTGTTACTTTGAAAGAATAATGTAATCTCTCTGACTAAAAGAGTTAGAGAGGCTATCATCCTCTAGTAACTGGAACATGAAATTTTAAAGTCTATTTTAGGAGGCATAGGTAAGAGGGTAAAGTATGTATCTATACATGTTTCTTAGGAAATAGAGAAAAAAGAATTTCACATTCATTGGTAATTTTTGAAAAATTATTTCTTTTAAAAGTTCTCCACTGCAAAGTATGTTAAAGTGGACCTCGAGGATAGTAGGAGAAAGGTATCAGATGTTACCACATTCGAATGTAGCTCATAATTTTCCTGCCTCTCTCTTTTGGTGAAGAGATTTGACTTCCTCTCTCGTCTCTTCATCGTCAGATTTTCCTCACAGCTTGACTTGCATTGATGAAATGTTTAAACTGTCACCAGCATTTGTTTTTCCCTATTTTATTTTTTTTCTGTCAGTAGGGGTTTATGTTTTCCACTAATTATAAATAAATTAGTTGTTCCAGAAATGTGGAATAATGAGAATGAGAACATCAAATTTTCAAAGAAATGACTAAAGACAATACCAAATAAAGATAATATAAATTAAATTTTAAGAGATTAAATAGTTTACCAACAGCCACATGCCTGGTAAGTGTTTTAACTGAGATTTGATTGGTCTGTCTGATTCCTTTCTTAGACACTGAAATATTACGTTTCCTTTTTTTTTTTTAAACCAGTTAGCATCATGCAAATTGTTTTGTTCCATATTTAGAATGATTCCTTAGAGGATGTATATGGAAATGGAACTATGAGTTTAAAGGATACTCTATTCTTTATGTTTTTTTTAATAAAAAATATAAATTTATTTATTTTAATTGGAGGTTAATTATTTTACAATATTGTATTGGTTTTGCCATACATCAACATGAATCTGCCACAGGTATACACGTGTTCCCCATTCCGAACCCCCCTCCTTCCACCCTCCCCATACAATCCCTCTGGGTCGTCCCAGTGCACCAGCCTCAAGCATCCAGTATTGTGCATCGAAATTGGACTGGCGATTCGTTTCATATATGATATTATACATGTTTCAATGCCATTCTCCCAAATCATTCCCCCCACCCCCACAGAGTCCAAAAGACTGTTCTATACATCTGTGTCTCTTTTGCTGTCTCACATACAGGGTTATCGTTACCATCTTTCTAATTCCATATATATGCGTTAGTATACTGTATTAGTGTTTTTCTTTCTGTATAATAGGCTCCAGTTTCATCCACCTCATTAGAACTGATTCAAATGTATTCTTTTTAATGGCTGAGTAGTACTCCATTGTGTATATGTACCACTGCTTTCTTATCCATTCATCTGCTGATGGACATCTAGGTTGCTTCCATGTCCTGGCTATTATAAACAGTGCTGCGATAAACATTGGGGTATATGTATGTCTTTCAATTCTGGTTTCCTCAGTGTGTATGCCCAGCAGTGGGATTGCTGGGTCATAAGGCACTTCTATTTCCAGTTTTTTTAAGGAATCTCCACACTGTTTTCCATAGTGGCTGTACTAGTTTGCATTCCCAGCAACAGTTCCCTTTTTCCCATACCCTCTCCAGCATTTATTGCTCGTAGACTTTTGGATCGCAGCCATTTCTGATTGGTGTGAAATGGTACCTCACTGTGGTTTTGATCTGCAATTATCTGATAATGAGTGATGTTGAGCATCTTTTCATGTGTTTGTTAGCCATTTGTATGTCTTCTTTGGAGAAATGTCTGTTTAGTTCTTTGGCCCATTTTTTGATTGGGTCACTTTTTTTTCTGGAATTGAGCTGCAAGAGTTGCTTGTATATTTTTGAGATTAGTTGTTTGTCAGTTGCTGCGTTTGCTATTATTTTCTCCCATTCTGAAGGCTGTCTTTTCACCTTGCTTATAGTTTCCTTTGTTATGCAGAAGCTTTTAAGTTTAATTAGGTCTCAATTGTTTATTTTTGCTTTTATTTCCAATATTCTGGGAGGTGGGTCATAGAGGATCCTGCTGTGATGTATATCGGAGAGTGTTTTGCCTGTGTTCTCCTCTAGGAGTTTTATAGTTTCTGGTCTTACGTTTAGATCTTTAATCCATTTTGAGTTTATTTTTGTGTATGGTGTTAGAAAGTGTTCTAGTTTCATTCTTTTACAAGTGGTTGACCAGTTTTGCCAGCACTACTTGTTAAAGAGATTGTCTTTTCTCCATTGTATATTCTTGCCTCCTTTGTCAAAGATAAGGTGTCCATAGGTGCGTGGATTTACCTCTAGGCTTTCTATTTTGTTCCATTGATCTATATTTCTGTCTTTGTGTCAGTACCATACTGTCTTGATGACTGTGGCTTTGTAGTAGAGCCTGAAGTCAGGCGGGTTGATTCCTCCAGTTCCATTCTTCTTTCTCAAGATTGCTTTGGCTATTTGAGGTTTTTTGTATTTCCATACAAATTGTGAAATTATTTGTTCTAGCTCTGTGAAGAATACCGTTGGTAGCTTGATAGGGATTGCATTGAATCTATAGATTGCTTTGGGTATACTCATTTTCATTATATTGATTCTTCCAATCAATGAACACGGTATATTTCTCCATCTATTAGTGTCCTCTTTGATGTCTTTCATCAGTGTTTTATAGTTTTCTATATATAGGTCTTCAGTTTAGGTAGATATATTCCTAAGTATTTTATTCTTTTGTTGTAATGGTGAATGGAATTGTTTAATTTCTCTTAATCTCTCTTAATTTATCTATTTTCTCATTATTAGTGTATGGGAATGCAAGGGATTTCTGTGTGTTGATTTTATATCCTGCAACTTCACTATATTCATTGATTAGCTATAGTAATTTTCTGGTGGAGTAGGGTTTTCTATGTAGAGGATCATGTCATCTGCAAACAGTGAGAGTTTTACTTCTCTTTTCCAATTTGGATTCCTTTAATTTCTTTTTCTTCTCTGATTGCTGTGGCCAAAACTTCCAAAACTGTGTTGAATAGTAATGGTGAATTTGGGCACCCTTGTCTTATTCCTGACTTTAGGGGAAATGCTTTCAATTTTTCACCATTGAGGATAATGTTTGTTGTGGGTTTGTCATATATAGCTTTTATTATGTTGAGGTATGTTCCTTTTATTCCTGCTTTCTGGAGAGTTTTTATCATAAATGGATGTTGAATTTTGTCAAAGGCTTTCTCTGCATCTATTGAGATAATCATATGGCTTTTATATTCTTTATATCTTGCAATATACTGCCTCTGCACGTTTGCTTTCTAAAAGGGTTATATTAATTTAAATGGGATCAGTGATGTATCAGTGTATAATACTTACCAAAGCAATGCTGACATTGTTTATTCTATTTAAATTTGTTTCTTCTTTGGGTGAAAAATACTACCTCAAGGTCTTAATTTTCTATCTTTTATTTATTTATTTATTTTTACCAGTCATTGGGCATACTATGGTTTTGAAATTTATCAGTAACTTAAGGGTACTGGATAATGGGGAGGCAAAGTGGGTTGGAAAATGTAAATATGAAGTCCTTTACTTGAGGGCTAATTTTCAAAAAGACATTGGAATTAAGAAATAGATGAATAATAACTTACCAATAGGTACTGGAGTAACTGGTAGAACAACATGAAACAAATATATAATAGCAGAATTTTAGGATCAAGAATATAGTTACCTTCCTTGTTTTTCCAAGGCAACAGAGAGATGTTTGGAAGACACTAAACCTCCCCCAGAAAGAAATCAAAAATGGAATAAGAGGACTTAGCATTTCTTTGTGGTGAAATAGTAGTCCTAGTCTGATGTGACTGTCTTCAGTGTATTTCAATGTAGTAGAAAGGCAGACTGGGCTAATAACATAAATGCTTATGTCATTCTTTTTCTTTCTGCTCTAGTATACAGGATTTAAATCATGTGGAGAGCTTTCAAAAAATTTGAATGCTAATTGCAATTATTCTCTTTCTTCTTCCCACACCTAACATATCATACTGAGTTTCCCTCTATTTTTTATTGATATCTCCATATTTGTTATATCCCCCCTATATATCTTTCCTTTTTGTAGTATGGAAGGTTTTTGTTATTAAAAGCTCTTTGAATAGTTTTAGAAAACAAAATATTTTTAATACTTAGTCTCAATCAAATATTTATTCTTTTTATTGAAAAATTAATAACAGCAGGTTGCCAAGTAAAAGAGAGAGAGACTATTTATAAATAGAATAAATGCAATTGGTAATATTTGGGAAAAATATCTCAGTTTACGATCCCAATTTGTACCAAATTTATGAAATTAAAAAGGACTTACTGATTGGTACTGCTACATGTGCTAAAATCCAAACACAAATGATTAGTACGGGTTGACATTGATAACAGAATTGACACTGATAATAGAATTCTTACTAATACTATTTCCAGACAAGAATTTCTGGGATGAAAAAGGAAGAGTAAGTTCCAAATCTTTTACATGAGTTACTTTAATCTTTCTTGTACAGTAACACAATCATTTTAAAAGGATAAGAAAGGGGGAAGTTATTTTCCTTTTATCTAATTTCTCATGGAAATTAAAATACCACAGAGCTGGAAAAGCCTCATATCCTTTATTTACTCTTTCCTGTGAGTTTCCCCACTTTTCTCTGTCATTCTTGTCTTACATTTAGTTGAAAACATATTATTTTCTTGAAAAGTCAGTAGAGTGAATCCGAAGATTTTCTTGGCATTCTTAATTATTTCTGCTTATCAGCTTCATCTTCTAGATATTATTTAATAATACAAGTGGGAAGAATTTGGCTTGTGTGTTTGCAAAAATTAATGAACATAAGCAATTCCAGCTGTCAGAAATGAAGATTGACTTCACTTTCCCTGTGTTTCTCCTTGGGCAATAATATATAATCTCTATCGTGTCCTTATCATAAGTCTCTTAAAATATATGAAGTCTAGTTTGTTTTTAGTAGGACATTTTAACTTGAAAAAAATAGATCATATTAATTTTCCCCACTTATCATTGTAATCTGTGCTTTGTGTAGAATGAAAAGTATTCTAGTAGGATTCTGAGGAGAGGGTGTGAAAAACAGAAATGTCAATTTTTTCCTTGAAATGGAAACAATCATTTTTAGGAAAAAGCCCACAGTGAATAAATAACAAATATCAAACAGAAAGGGAATTTCTTAGAATTGCAGTTGTCATTAATGTAGATACAGAGAATATGGCTCTCATTGATCTAATTGATATTGTTCGGTAAATAAAGATGGAAATATACTCTATAATACTACTGAAACATATATGTCAGATACAATAGTTCCATTTCTAGAAGTGAGAGAAATAAGCTACATTTTATTCCTATTTTCCCCAACTTCTCTGGATGAGAAACATGTCTAGAATGTTCAAATTTACATATGAACTCTAGGACAGGAGTGACTTTTTCTATTTTTGGTCCCTGCTATATTCCCAGTGCCTGGCACATGATAAGACCTCAATAATTATATTTTTTTTGAATGAGTAAGATCTCAATGAATTTAACTTTGCCAGTTCAGGTTTATTTCTGTCTTATGATTTTTAAATTTCCTACCAAAGAGAACTTATAAATTCTAATAAAAATACTAACAATTAATACTTTTTTCCACAGGTAACAATTTACATACACAAAAAATGTTCAAAAACATTATTTCCAACTCCAGGTCACCTTTAACCTGTTTGTTATTTGCCATTTTTGAGTTTTTTACTTTCAAAATATTCATCAGTGACTAGAGGAAGTTAATCAATATTAATAAAGAAATTGAAAAACTTGAATGTCAAAGTCTTACTTGTTCAGAAAAGGATATAATCAACACAGGAACCAACCCCAGAATTGATGGATAGAAATGAAACTTACTTGGTGGTTCTTGCCTTACTGTGAAAGAGAAATAAAATAATTGAATGAATGAGACATGAAGAACGAGTTACTTCTCAAACACTTTATGCAGGAAGTTTTAAAACACAGGACTTTGAAAGACCACCAAACTCTCTATTTAGAATCAGTTAAATTAGTGGGAGAATAAATGTCTTCCGATTATTCTGCTTAAGTACTTTTTAATTTGAGTGATTTTTTGGAAAGAAAGGATCAGAGAGGAATCATTGGAAGATGCTATTTCTTCCTTTTGATTTTTCTCTGCCAATTCAAAGTTTCTGGTAAGATTTTTATGTCACACTTTATTGCCTCCTTATTATTATTCCTTTTTTTCTAATCCCTTCTTTGGAATGATCGTATTGATTTATCATGATCATTACTGTGATTCTTATTTGCTAATTACTGTTTTTTAGATTAATTTTAGAAAAGTTCTCTTTTTCTCAGTCACATAGATATCTTAGGGCTGGTGACTCCCCATTTGAATGGGATGAAAGCAGTACTTGCTTTTAGATTCAGGTAAATAAACCTGAATTTGAATCCCAACCTCTTCTGTTTATAATTGTGGTGTCATAGCAAGTTACCGAGTCTTACTACTTCCTTCTTCTTATAGGAATAACAATATTTATCTTATATAATGTATATGCATATATAAAGCTAAGTACAGTGCCTGGTACCTTGTAAGTATGTAACAACTAGTATTTGTTATTATAGTACCCCATAGTATACCAGTTAGTTTGAATTATAGCCTCCAAATGAATGTTGATAGTTCAGAATGAAGCAAGCTACTGAAAATATGAATAGGGAAACAAGGAGCTAGAAGGAGAGAAATGCTAGAAAAAAATAAACCATAGAGTCAGAAATATAAATCTTAAGCCTTGGTGAACATTCACACTAAAAACAAGGCACAAAAAGGCCTCTAGGTACCATGAAACACCAGTGATAACAATAGAATTGAGAGAAACATAGGACCTACCTTTAGATTTTTCAGGTCTTGCTTTAATTAAAAAAAGCAAAGGAACAAATTAGTGTGATTGTCTAATGAAACAGAAACACATTTTCACTGATGTTATGATGAGCATCATAGACTGAACAGTAGTGGAAAGAAAAAAAGAGATTCTACAAGGACCATTTCCCTTGGAAATGTTATGGAAGAAATGGTCCATAGCTAGTGGTGGAGCTCACTCTTTCTTTTCCCATCTAGGTCTCTGATTTTATTTAATTATCTGTTGTTTCAATTTCAGTAACTTTTTTCATTTCAAAGATTTCAACTTTGTTTTTTTATATCTGCTTATTCTTTTTCCAAACTGCATTAAAAAATATATGTAACTTCTTTTACCTTTTTTAAAACATGGATAGCAGTCTATCTTTTATTCCTCACGAGGGAAGTCACAATCTATCAGAGCTCCCGTCTTTGCTGCTCTTATGATGTTTTCTTAGCTCGGCTGCTGTTGCTGCTGCTGCTAAGTCGCTTCAGTCGTGTCCGACTCTGTGCGACCCCATAGACGGCAGCCCACCAGGCTCCGCCGTCCCTGGGATTCTCCAGGCGAGAACACTGGAGTGGGTTGCCATTTCCTTCTCCAATGCATAAAAGTGGAAAGTGAAGTCGCTCAGTCGTGTCCGACTCTTCGCGACCCCACGGACTGCAGCCCACCAGGCTCCTCAGCCCATGGGATTTTCCAGGCAAGAGTACTGGAGTGGGGTGCCATGCTATACGCCATATCAACTACTTTACCGTTCTAACTTTTCTCTCTCTCCCTAACCTCTTCAATTAGACTTTTGTTTCCCCTTTACCCTATTAAGATTACTAATAACCCTCATTTTACAAAATTCAATGACCAATTTTTTATTTCTTAAAAGTTTTAGGTGCAGTTGTTTATATACCCTTTTCATCTGGAAATACTCTCTTGAGTTCTATAACCCACTCTCCTGGTTTTGCTTCTTTTTCCCTGAACACTCCTTCTTTCTATATTTTGCTGGATTTTTTTCTTCTTCCTAACCTCTAAAACTGACATTCCTGAGCATAGTTCTTAGTGTTCTTATCTTTACAGGCACCACTGGTGATCAAATTTAGTTCAGTGGTTTTAAAATGCTATCTCTACACTAAATTTGTCAAGTTCATTCTCCACCTGCTCTCTCCCTAAAGCAAAGGGAAGAGGATGTGAAATGGGACTGTCTCGATTACCCCCACATTGACTACTGAGATAAAAATCTAAGGAAAAAGAGGCTGTAACCTCTCATATTTCCCTCCTCCTACAACTTAGGTGAGACAAACCCATAGGAAGGATTGCACGACTCAGGATAGTGGGAAGGGACCCCTAGAGCTGTGCGATGCAGAGATGCTGCTCTAAGGCTTTAACAAATGGTTACCAAATTAGTTCTTCTGTCCCACATATCATCCTTCTTCCAAGCCTCCATAAGCACACAAGTTTAAGAGGAAGGAGATTTAAAGTAATCTTCAGTGTTGTGGGTAGTTGACTAAGAAACGATGTGGGATAGGAAGGTATAGTGATTTCCTTCTTGAAAGCAAATGAGAAGGACTTCAAGAGATTTGCTTATAAAGACTGGGGCGGGGATTGTCTGTGAGAAAACGTGCGTGGCAAACCATTTCCTAATTGAATGTCTGCTTGGTGGATTTGCTGATTTGTTTTGTGCATTTTGAGCATAAGGAAAAGAAAATTGAAGAGAGGGAGCAGTGTACAGTGAGGAGGATGCCTTGGAGCAGCAGGCATCTTCTTCCTTTTTCTAGCGACAAGGATACGAGCTTCTTGAAGGTCAGGTGGGCATTGTGGAAGATATCCAGGCTTGAGCTTTGGTACTGGTACTTCACTCAAGTTGGTTGCCTACTTGATGAGGGTATCTCATCAATGACAGGCTATGAGATATACTATCAGGGGGACAGAACTAAGGGGTTTTGAAATATTCCAGACTGGAGTCAGTACTTCCCCATCAAGCATAGTGCAGTGGAGCCCTTAGAAATGGGCAAGCTCTTGTAGATTCCTTCCAAGAACTAAAACATATATTCTACAAGTTGATGTTTTTGTTCAGTCACTAAGTCATGTCCAACTCTTTGTGACACCATGGACTGCAGCATGGCAATTCTTTGCATCAGATGATCACAATTTTACCATTTGTGGGAAAATTGGGTAGAGTTATGTAGCAGCTGTGTTCTTTAGACTGTATATGGCATTCTAATTCTCCATAATTCCTAGGGGATGTACTTTACCTCATTCAGTTATATTACTTTTTTGGGCTCTGTTGATATCTAAAATTTTAACCTTGACAGGCACTTTGGGTTTGAATATTAATGTGATTTTATTTCAATCTGAGAAACCCTAGGGGATATTGGGCTTGCGTAAAAGTCACTTATAGATATGAGAACCAAATTCAAATTATGGAACACTAGAACAGTGAAAAATATGGCTTCATGAATTCTATATTAAATATCACCATGATTTGGTTTAGTTGCTAAGTTGTGTCTGACTCTTGAAACCCCATGAACTGTAGCCTGCCAGGCTCCTTTGTCCAAGAGATTTTCCAGGCAAGAACACTGGAGTGGATTGCCACTGCCTTCTCCAAAATATCACCATGGTCAGTGGTTTATCTGGTTTAAATATTAAGTCACTGTTGGTATTTGTAATCTGAGAAGTTTCTGCTGCTTCTGCTAAGTCGCTTCAGTCGTGTCCAACTCTGTGTGACCCCATAGACAGCAGCCCAACCAGGCTTCCCCGTCCCTGGGATTCTCAAGGCAAGAACACTGGAGTGGGTTGCCATTTCCTTCTCCAATGCATGAAAGTGAAGAGTGAAAGTGAAGTCGTTCAGTCGTGTCCGACTCTTAGCGACCTCATGGACTGTAGCCTACCAGGCTCCTCCATCCATGGGATTTTCCAGGATGTAATCTGAGAAGTTAAGAGCTGAAATAATAGGAACTTCTATAGTTATGTATCAAAAAGGTCATTTTGCATTCCTAATCTTGAGGCCTTTGGGTAATATGGAAGCAAATGAACATGAGAAACATGAGTCTCAACCTTTTGGCTAATTAAAATAGAAACATCTATGCTGAGAAAAAGTCTCACATAAGACAGATTGATAAGTAAAAAACTTACTTGAGGTTCTCTGTGAAATCACTAAAAAATAAAAATAAATCCATGAAATTTTTCTTAAATACAAAAAACATAATATTATTTAATATATTCTATCTGTGTCTGTGAGGGGAGGACTTGGGTGGGAATAAGAAGAAAGCATCGCAAATAGCCATAGAAAGCAGTTGCAATGCAAACTTAGATATAAGATTAAGCAGTGATGATTTAATGAAGTCAAAGCAGGGTTTTATCAAAAGTCTTCTTCATATACTGTATCTGAACAACTTTGGGTATAGTACCAGGTAAAGATAACTGGATATTTCTGTTTCCTTTGGATAGCAATGTATTCTTTGAGGGAACACTCAAAAGTCTGTCTCCATTTAAACATCATTTTGAACTTCCTTCTCTCTCTCAAAAAAATCTGCCTACCTCTGTTATTTCATAATATTCAGTTTTTTATTGTTGTTGTTGACAAATGCTACCTTACTCTTTCTTTTTGTTCTGGCTGTACCACATGGCATGCAGGATAGTTCCCCGACCAGGGATTTGAACCCCTGCTTCCTGCACTGGGAGCACAGAGTCTTAACCCCTAGATTACCAGGGACGTCCCTAATCAGTATTTTCTTAAATTATGTATAATGTAGGGGAAAGTGTTAGTCACTCAGTCAGTCATGTTCGACTCTTTGTGACCCCATGGACTGTAGCCCACGAGGCTCCTCTGTCCATGGGATTCTCCAGGCTAGAATACTGGAGTGGGTTGCCTCAAACATGGTTCTCTTACATTGCAGGCGGACTCTTTACTGACTGAGCCAGCAGGGAAGCCTTTAATAATAATGCCCATAAAATAATGTAGGGGAAGCTGAGTAATAAAATAAGTGAGCAATGAAAAAATCAAATCACTATAACAGAAAAAATTCCCTGAGACTTTGAAGACCAAACAGAACCAAAGTAGAGAAAGAGATGTTATACTTACTTATGGGTGCCAGGGGCAGACCTAAAAAACAAGTTAGATATCAGTGGATATTTGTTTGAAAAAACCAACTTTCTTTTTAAGGAATTATATTTGTGTAGGGGAGAAGCTTATTTGTCCCATAGCTCTTTGTGTAAATTATGGGTCTATGACTATGTATTCTTGGGCCAGGATGTGGCCTCAGTTTCTTAGGCTTTACGGAGAGGTCAGTGAAGTTACTCTAAGAATTAAATAGTGTAAAGTATTAATAATTAAAGCACTTATATAGTTCTGATCACATAGGAGATGCAAAGTAAATACATGTTTGCAACTAAGTAAATATAAGTTGACTTCCCAGAGAAAGAAGTTGGATGAGCAGAAGGCAGAGGGAATTAGAGCTATGAGTCTTAGGTTGCTACACAGAGTTAGAAATGAGGAGGACAGGGTCTGGTCCCTAAGCCTTGTAGAGAACAATAATAGGAAATAGTGAAAAAATGGATGAAACTTACCCCTGAGCATTGAAGGTGGACAAGCTGAAAGACAGAAAAATATCATCACAACTCTTTTTCTCTCCCACTGTATTTCTGTCTGCGTTTTTAAAGAGAGTTCCTTCTTGATAGGTCATTATAACAATAGGAAAAAATGTTACCTTTGGTCTTTATTTGCTTTTAACATAAGTCAGCAGGATTTGGACTTTTCAAAAAGTCATTTATAACAGTGGAATTTTGACCATGAGAGGGTAAGTGGTTAGTTAAAGCAGCATGTACCCTATGCCCAGCAATTCCAGCACAACTGGGGAAAGGAGAAATAGGACCCTGCAGTGGAAGAAACATGGAGTGACTTACTGAGGGCTTGTGGAGCTGGTCCATCTAGAAAACACAACCGAGAAAATTTTTATCTTTCCCCCACTTTTTCCCCATTCAATATATTTTCATTTTGTGAAGTCCCTTGTAACATATCATTTTTAACTGCTTGGAAACTTTTCTCTCTGCTCTTTATTTTTTACGTGAATCAGTGGAGATTTTTTTTTCCCCCCACAAAGTTATTAAAAAGCTGAGAGACTTATTGAAAATATGAATGTGAGACATGAAGGAAACAGTTACTTCTAATCTTTGAAATACCTATATGGTCAGGGAAATTTCCTCAAGTATCTTGGAATTCAAATATGGAAAAACAGACTAAGTAGGGCAGGAAGTCCAAATGAAAACTGTCTTAGAAGCTTCTTATCCCCTCCTTTCTCTCCCATCATTTTTTCATTGTCTGTAGGTAGTCTCTTCTTGGTCTTTATAACTAAGCAAAACTTTTTTCTCCCCTCTTCATTTTTACGTAAATTAGTAGTGTCAGACCTTTCCTGGTCAAAATAACCCAGGGGCATTTTGATAGCCAGGTTGCAAGAGAACAAGATGTACCTCAAGCCCTTTGTATTCCAGTATGGCCAGGTAAAGAATTTTGGACCCCATTAGAAATCAGTTAAACACTGGGGCAAACAATCAAACAGACTTACTGACTGCATGAGGAGTTGCTTCCGCTGAAAACAAGCAGAGAGATTTTTTTTATTACTCCTTTCTTGTCTACTCTTCTGTTCAATTTTTCTGTCAGAGACAGAAAAAGTTTTTCTGATCAGACATTTGAACTTTCCAGAAAAATTATAATCAGCTGATGGAATACTGGTTAATGGAGAAGCAAAAGGGAAAATAAAATAGGAGTTTCAAATTCCTATACCAGAACTCAAGTTCCAATAGACATTACTGGACCTTGATAAGTGCACAGCAGAGAAATAAACAACTTACTAATTGCTGATATAAATGACCTATGAAATAAGAAATATTTTATTTCCTGGAAAATAGAAATATTATCTGTATCTTTTTCTCTCACTCATTTTTCTCTTCTGCATGGAAAGTGCCTAACTAACAATCTTTAGAACCATGGAGAAAAATTTTTTTCCTGCTCTTTATTTTTATATGACTCAGTGAACATTCTGGAAATTTATTAATAACTTAGTGGAATTCTGAATAATGGAAAAATAAAAGATCAAGGAAGTGGGAGCTTTAAGTTATTGCAATCCCAATAAGGATGGATAAATTTTGGTTCAGGTAGATCTGTTAGATACTGCTGGAGACAACTGAGTTCCTTTGGAAAGTGAGATATTCAAATTTACAGGATGATCTCGAAGCCAAAAAGCAAAGAGAGAAATCAGTGTGGAAAGGCTGATAAAATAAGAACTAGTTTTCCTCTTACTATTCTGAGAGAGACTATCAAAAATATCTGTGGAGATAGAATCAAATCCTTGTAGGTGGTTGTAGCACTCTGTGGTGGGGAATACAATTGCCATCATATCTTGTAGGTTGAATTGTAGGATTCTGCCTTCTGCTTAGTCTGGGAGACTGTGGGAAAGGGAGATGACTTATCTCTTCCCTTTTTGCAGTGGCTGGTCAACTGCTTAAAATCTTACAGTGGGGTTGGTAATTTAAACTGTATTGCCTTTACTATTTTTCTCCCTTTTTCTGCAGCCTCCTCAAGGTCTCCTTCACTCATAAATATACTGCCTCCCTTGCTGACAAGTCACAGTAAACTTCAGATAGTTTCCTCTATTTTAAAATATAATATAATATATATATATATACACCTTATGTATGTATATATTTGTATATAATGTATGTGTGTATGTATGTGGGTATGTGTTAGAAATGCAAAAAAGCAAAATGGCTGTTTGAGGAGGCCTTACAAATAGCTGTGAAAAGAAGCAAAAAGCAAAGGAGAAAAGGAAAGATATTCCCATTTGAATGCAGAGTTCCAAAGAATAGCAAGGAGAGATAAGAAAGCCTTCCTCAGCGATCAATGCAAAGAAATAGAGGAAAACAACAGAATGGGAAAGACTAGAGATCTCTTCAAGAAAATTAGAGAAACCAGGGAACATTTCATGCAATGATGGGCTTGATAAAGGACAGAAATGGTATGGACCTAACAGAAGCAGAAGATATTAAGAAGAGGTGGCAAGAATACACAGAAGAACTGTACAAAAAAGATATTCACGACCTAGATGATTACGATGGTGTGATCACTGACCTAGAGCCAGACATCCTGGAATGTGAAGTCAAGTGGGTCTTAGAAAGCATCACTATGAACAAAGCTAGTGGAGGCGATGGAATTCCAGTTGAGCTACTTCAAATTGTGAAAGACGATGCTTTGAAAGTTCTGCACTCAGTATGCCAGCAAATATGGAAAACTCAGCACTGGCCACAGGACTGGAAAAGGTCAGTGTTCATTCCAATCCCAAAGAAAGGCAATGCCAAAGAATGCTCAAACTACTACACAATTGCACTCATCTCACATGCTAGTAAAGTAATGCTCAAAAGTCTCCAAGCCAGGCTTCAGCAATATGTGAACCGTGAACTTCCAGATGTTCAAACTGGCTTTAGAAAAGGCAGAGGAACCAGAGATCAAATTGCCAACATCCGCTGGATCATGGAAAAAGCAAGAGAGTTCCAGAAAAACATCTACTTCTGCTTTATTGACTATGCCAAAGCCTTTGACTGTTTGGCTCACAATAAACTGTGGAAAATTCTAAAAGAGATGGGAATACTAGACCACCTGACCTGCCTCTTGAAAAACCTGTATGCAGGTCAGGAAGCAACAGTTAGAACTGGACATGGAACAACAGACTGGTTTCAAATAGGAAAAGAAGTACGTTAAGGCTGTATATTGTCACTCTGGCTTATTTAACTTCTATGCAGAGTACATCATGAGAAACGCTGGGCTGGAAGAAGAACAAGCTGGAATCAAGATTGCCAGGAGAAATATCAATAACCTCAGATATGCAGATGACACCACCCTTATGGCAGAAGGTGAAGAGGAACTCAAAAGCCTCTTGATGAAAGTGAAAGTGGAGAGTGAAAAAGTTGGCTTAAAGCTCAACATTCAGAAAACGAAGATCATGGCATCCAGTCCAATCACTTCATGGGAAATAGATGGGGAAACAGTGTCAGACTTTATTTTTTTGAGCTCCAAAATCACTGCAGATGGTGATTTCAGGCATGAAATTAAAAGACGCTTACCCCTTAGAAGGAAAGTTATGACCAACCTAGATAGCATATTAAAAAGCAGAGACATTACTTTGCCAACAAAGGTCTGTTTAGTCAAGGCTATGGTAGTCACGTATGGATGTGAGAGTTGGACTATAAAGAAAGCTGAGCGCAGAAGAATTGGTGCTTTTGAACTGTGGTGTTGGAGAAGACTCTTGAGAGTCACTTGGACTGCAAGGAGATCCAACCTGTCCATACTAAAGGAGATCAGTCCTGGGTGTTCATTGCAGGGACTGATGTTGAAGCTGAAACTCCAATACTTTGGCCACCTCATGCAAAGAGTTGACTCATTGGAAAAGACCCTTATGCTGGGAGGGGTTGAGGGCAGGAGGAGAAGGGGGCGACAGAGAATGAGATGACCGGATGGCATCACCGACTTGATGGATGTGAGTTTGGGTAAACTCTGGGAGTTGGTGATGGACAGGGAAGCCTGGCGTGCTGTGATTCATGGGGTCACAAGGAGTCAGACATTGACTGAGTGACTGAGCTGAACTGAACTGATGTGTTAGTTGCTGTTGTGTCTGACTCTTTGTGATCCCATGGACTGTAGCCTGCCAGGCTTCTTTGTCCATGGAATTCTCCAGGTAAGAATACTGGAGTGGGTTATGATCCCCTGCTCTAGGGGATCTTCCCTACCCCGGGATCGAACCTGGGTCTTCTGCATTGCAGGTGTATTCTTTACCGTCTGAGCCACCAGAGAAGCCCGTAATGTATGTTCAGTTCAGTTGCTCAATCGTGTCTGACTCTTTGTGACCCCATGAACTGCAGCACACAAGGCCTCCCTGTCCATCACCAACTCCCGGAGTTCACTCAAACTCATGTCCATCAAGTTGGTGATGCCATCCAACCATATGTATATATTACATTATATATTTTAGGTTATTAAGTGGGATTGTAGTCCCCTCAATTCATTTATTCTTGGGGTGAATAATAGTGGAATCTAGTGCAGCTAGATAGTGGAATGAGCAAGGGATAAGGAAACATAAATTTCTATACCCAGACCCTGTAGGAAGCTGAAAGCAACTATAAGAACAGGCATGGAACTTACAGGTTGTTCCTGAAGTTTCAGCTGGTGGAAAAATGGAAGGAAAAAAAAAAGGAGAAATTAGTTTGTAGAACCAAGAGAACTCAGTTCTCACATTATAGGCTTAAAAAGAGTAACTGCAGAGAGGATGCAGGGAGCTCTGAAACCTGCCTGTTAGCTGAGGGTCTGGGCTTAAGCACCCACCCCTGTGCTTTGTATCCTCACGTCTGTATCTCCTGCCTGCGGCAGAAAAGTGGTCATCCTTTCCATTCCTTTTGGGTCTTGTAAATAGAAGGAACACTTCTAGATGTTCATAAACTTTTAAACTTGTGCTTCTACACTTCTGTATAGTTTTGCCATTCTTATTTTCACTAGTCTTTTTCCTTCCTGACGTTTTAATTGATTTGAAAAGTTTTCTTCCAAATGCTTCTCTTTCCTAGTCCCATTTGAAGCACTTGCTTTTGTTAATTAAAAAATCAATCAATGTGTTTTGTGCATTCTCCAAATCACGTGTAATCTAGGGGAAAGCTTAGGAAGGAATGAATTTAGCAATATAATTCATTTAAACATTGCTATATATTTAAAAGTGTTTACACATTGGGAGAGGGAATTAAGGAGGGAGCAAAAGAAGGGAAAGGGAATTGATGTACCTATATAGATTCTCTGGCACACGTGACCATTAGGGGACTTGGACCAATGGAGCCCTTCCTTTAGCCACAGTGGGATCCTCTGAGGTGAACTGATTTATGATTTTTTTCCCCTTATAAGAATTATGAGAACTTTCAAGATTGTAAGTCTTGATGATAATAAAAAGTACTGAGAAAGGCAACCTTGATTTAGGGGAATAGTCAGTAAATGATGGCTGGTATTCATCCACAACAAGAAGCATTTAGGGCAGATAACATCCATTTCAGCAGTCATAGTATGATTGTGTGGGAGACCACCTGTAGTCACCACATTTTGAGTTCCTTTTTCCAAGACATCCTGGAGGACTGTAAATTCCACAGCACCAGAGGTCAACCACATCTTTCTCTCTCTTACTCATGACTTTATCCCCAGGGCTCATTAGATTCTGATACATGGTAGAAGCTCAGCTAGTTGAAGTAATGTCTGAGTATACCCGACTTGCTTTCTGATATTTTTTTCCTATTTGGCTTAAACTTTGGGATGCTATTACTTAATTTCCATACTAAAAATTTTTTATCACATGGGATTGGTTTTGACACTCCAGATTTTGACACCAGCTTTGCTCTTTCTAGTTGCAGTACAAACTTAACCTTCCACTTTCTTCTACTTGTGGTTTGTAGGTATCTGATGAATCTGTCAGTTCCTGTAATTGCAGCCCAACTACTGTCATATCCTACTCCCTGAGCTCGTGTGTGTGTGTGTGTGTGTGTGTGTGTGTGTGTGTGTGGTGTGGTGTGTGTGTGTGTGTGTGTGTGTGTGTGTGTGTATGTGTGTGTGTTGAGGGTTGTTTGGGGTGATTGGGCAGGATGGGACTTGAGAAAGAAAAAGGTCTTGGGGGAAAAGATGAGGGATCCTAGGGTAGACTAGATTCTGAGCAATATTCCTGGGAACTAGAAGGAACCTGGTAAGACCTCTATCTTTTTACATTTGATTGTCTTTTCCCTCTTTTACGTTTATTTTCAAATATTGCCTGCCTTTTCTCATTGTCTTTACATTGTCTCCATTATCTTTGAGTAGGCCCTTAGTAAACTACAAAGCACTTCAGAACTGGAAAGTCATCCTTATTATTCTTCCTCTGTCACATTAGAAAATTTTATATTGTTTTAGAAGCCATTACTGATCATTATTGAGGGAATTTTCTTATTCCTTTTCCATAAAAAATAGCCCTGGAAAATTCTAGGCAGGTAGAAACTGGAAAGCATGAAAACATGTCTAAAACCACCATTCTTCTGGCAATAGATACATTTAAAACAGGAAACAAGCCCTTTAGACATTGTAGAACACCAGAGGAAAGAAATAGGTAAGGGACTTACCACTGGGTCCAGTATATTGTACTAAAACAGAAATAAACATAAATTATTGTACTTTTTAAACATGAAAAACACATGTATACCATTGATGTTTTCCAAAGGAGAGCAATGAAAATGGTTTCCCTGGAATAGCTAAATCCTGATTTTCAAGATTAAATATTTTTTACTGCATTGCTGCTGGACTATAGCCTTTCCATAAGAATTGCATCTTCCTCCAGGAGATCTGTAGCCCTGTTTTAGCTGGCAAGATAACCATTACATTGTTGCCTTTCCAAGAGTTTAAGGTAAAATCTTAATTATATTCTCTTCTCTCCATTTGCCTCATATTTTTTCTTCACATCATTTTTTATCCCTCTCTGAGCCATCTTTCTATTGTCTTCTTCGTAATTTCTTACATCATCCTTATTAATGTACATATGTATCTTATTAATACATACATACATACGGGCAACTTACCAATAGGTCCTGGAGTTTGCACTAAAAAGAAATTCAAATTGACAAATGAGTATGGGTGTTCAGATGAAGAATATATCTTTTAATGAATTTTATTTAGGGATGAGACTTGGAGAGGTAGAGTATGGGAGAGGAAGTGGTATCAGTAATGAGAACATCAGGGAGCTTGGTTAACTATAGAACAAAAGGGATATTCAAATGTACTGCAATATTTCAGCCTGAGGTAAGGGTTTCCTAGGATCCTTGTCAAACAAGGAGACAGTAAAGAAATGCGAAACTTTTTTCTTTTCTTTCCTATCAGTAACAGAACTGCTTTTTCAAGGGACCACCCTGTACTAAAGTATTTCTGACCAGCTAATATGTTCTAGGAGTAGGTATTAGGGTAGGAAGATAAGGGTCCTGTCTTCTCACAGCTTCCCGCTTACTGGGGACTGATAAAGGGTCAAAGACTGTCTTGATTAGTTTTAGTGTCTGTAGACAAAGGGTCAACAAAGTCTTCAGTTTTTAATGAGAATTTAGCTTTCAGTTGATTTTCTAGCTCTGATCCTTTCATGACCTGATAAAGATTGTAAATCTGCCATGTTACCTGGCAATATTGGTTTTACACAAGGATGATCCTTGAACAGTGAACTGCATCTGAACTGGGAGAACTCTAAATACCTATTAGAAAGCCATGGCTTTGGGCTTCCTTGAGTATAGTGCCCATGTGTTTAGGCACGTTCTTATGGGATCTCTTTAGACATCTGCGCAGATCATTGTCAAGATTACTCTAGCAGAAGAGGAATGGGTATGATATCTGCTTTACCCACCACCATTGAATCCAACAACATAATGCATTTGAGATTTAGAAAAGTCATAAAGCATTATAAGAATCATTCAAAGAATGTGACTAGATACAAATACAAGACTCATTCATGTTGTCAAATGAGCACAGAGGAACCTAAAATCATATTTCTTTAATTTTATAATTTAAAAATATTTTCAGTTTTCGCTAGGAATACTATAATCCAGTGTGTGAAGCTATGACTGCTCTTGTTTATAAGCATATAATTATAGATAATTGTATCTAGAAGCCTAACCATTATTTATAATGTTTCTCTGGAAAAATGCAACAGGGCAAGTTGCTAAAAGTTGGTGAAATAGAACCTACCTATCCTGGAGAGAACTTTTCAGAGTAGTTAGAAATGAAAAGAATCTTAAAATTTCTTTTCTTTTTTTAACAAAATGAAGATTATATAATGAAAGATTACATGCATAGAAAGCAAGAAGTTTAGGAGCTATGTTCTAAATTTTTATTACATATTGGTTTTAAAGAGCTAGATTATGTACTAAAGTGGGAACAGCTCACAGAAGACCATCCTTAGGGGACTTTTTTTTTTTAAACTTTGTTTTTCAGCTTTGTAATTAATATCTTTTATTGCAGAATCTGGGTGAATCCAACCTTTAGGAATTCTGGGTGGGATAATGAGGCAGTGGAAACACTTGGTCCTGGAGTCTGTGGGCATGAATCATTGAAATAAAAATAGACTGATGTTTTAAGCATTATAAAGGATTAAAAGGTGTTATAATTTGAGACTTAGGTGACTTACCGATGGTCTTTTGAGAGAGCTCTATAAAAGAATAAAAAAGAAGAAAAGAAGTGAAAAAAACTGAGGAGGTGCTTTCAGGTTCTGGTTTGTGTTCCCTAGTAAGACTCTGTACCACCAAACTTGGGGAAAGCTGCAGCTGGGTAGTGGGGCTGTTGCCTTTCTTACTGGAGTGGTAAGAAAATTTATTACGTATAAGAGTTCCTCATCTAATGGATCCACTGAGAGGGTAAGTAGTAAACAGAGATTACCCTGGTGGTCCATTAAAATCTCTGTAGAGGATGGGAAAAATTCTTCTCCATTTAAACTTGGTTATCTTCCTTTTTTCCTTGTTTCATTTCACTTCATCTCATTCTGGTTTTAAAAGTCCTTTGTATGATGTTGACAAGTCTTTGGAAACCTTCTACAAGTGTTTGTCTTTTACTTTATAGCTTGTATTTAGCAGTGGAATGTACATTCACAGAATCATTAATGACTTGCAGAAATGCTTGGTAGAAGAAAATCGAAAGGTCAAGAAAATGTGGACGCTCAAACCCCTGAAGTCCTAACGTGGAATCCAAGGGAGAATTCTTAATATACCAAAGGCAATTAAAATGCTCTACAGTGAAGAATTAGACAGAAAACTTACTGATAGGTCCTGTAGCTCCAGCTGAGAAACAGAGAGAGAGGGGGAGAGATCAGTATGTTGCATAACTATGAAAGAGATACCCATTCTCCAATACTTACTCTAGAGAGAGTGTCATAATGAAAACCCCAGGGAGATCAAAGGTTGCATGTATGGCAGTCCTTGAATAGGCTTCCTGTTGCACAGCCTAGGAGACCTACAGGAATGGAGGCCTTCCCTTTTCAGTGATGATGGAAACTCTTTAGAGGATTTGGAAAGACTCATTCCCGCTAATTTGTAATGCCTCTTTTTTTTCTTAGAACTTTTTCTTTTTTTCCTCATTTCTTTAGGGACTTACTGTTATTTGAAAAATGAACCTTCCCTTGCTGACAGCATTAGGACTGCTTCTAAGAGGGTCCTTTTCTTTTCTACTTTCTTACATTAGCCCATAGAAGCTCTACATCATTCAGAGCTTTTTTGGAAACTGTGATAGGAATACTAGGGGAGTCAAGAAGCATGATATCAAGAAAAAGGGCAGATCAGTTCTAAAGACCTGTAGGTCAGATGTCAAAGGAACCAGAGTAGATAAACAAGTTCAGTACTTACGAATAGGTGCTGTGAATTGCACTGAAATGCAAAGAGGAAGGAAATTGGTGTGGTTTGATGTTAACTGAATTCTTATGCCACTAATATTATTTTTAAGAACCCAGGAAGACCCATAATCCACCCACTGGATCAAATCGTTCAGCATTCATCTTAAGTGATAAATCTATGGCAGAGAAGAACATATAGAACCTAGTCTGAAGGTCGTTCTCTCTTCTCCTTCACCCTCATCCCTCTCCCTCATCTGTTTTCCTCTTTTCTCTACCTTTCAGCTGTCTCAAAGGATTCTAACTGTTTGGGAATTGGTAGATGTCAGTTCCTTTATCTTTGTTTCATCACCATCTCTTCTTTTGTCTTTACCATGCTTATTCTTTTGCCTTCTTCTAGAACTACCTGTTTTTCTTGTAGTTCTTCCCTCAATTTAGGAAAAGCCCATAAATAACAGTTTTGATTATTTTGATGATAACTCAGAGAATTTTTTCCTGGTCATTATTTTAAATATAAATTATTTGGCTTTCCCTTGTCTTAAACTCAGTTACAATTCAGGGTATCTATTTCTGATAGCCTAGGCATCAGGAGATTCAAATGCAATCAAGTAGCATGACTGGGAAAGCCTAGAGATGTAGAAATGGAAACAGGGTGAAGAGAGGGTCCCCTATCCCACAGAAGACCAAAGAGTGTCAGAATTAGGAAACAGAAAAGAAACTCACTTATTGGGCCAATAGTTCCAGCTAAAATATGAGAAAAACAAGACAGAACTAATTAGAATGGTTCTAGGAAAATGCAATTTTCATTGAAATTATTTCTGGGAAAACATCAAAAGTATAGGCACCAGGACTAAAATTTCCACTTCACTGGAAAAGTAAATGAAGTTTATTCTTAATTCTCCATCTTGGAGAATCCCAGGACTACTGGCTCTGGCAGCTGGAGCTGCAAGGGCGCAGTGGTCAGTGTTCCTTCCCCAGTGGGTGCCCTATTTGTAGCTCTGTAGATTACAAGCCATTGTCCTTCCTCCAGCTGGGCTAATTTGAACTTGTTTAGCTAGAAACCATAGCCTCATCTTCTGAAGGAGGAAGTGGAAATTTCTGTCTCTTTTAAGTGACTTTGGTTCCCTTATTCAACAGATTAACTTAGTCTTCAATATCTTAGTGTCTAAGAAGGTATAGAAACTTCTAGATAGACTCAAGACATTCATAGGTATAGTTGGGGGCTAAAGAGATTGAGGCATGAGATACCCATGCTTAGCAATAACAGCCTTCTCTTTCTTTACACACATATACACGTACCCCTCTATACTTCCTAGGTGCACTTTTGTGGCACCTCTCCAGTATTTATGCTTGAAGTTTGCATGTTGATTATCTTAATCATGTTTCATGTGCATAAAAGCTCCAGGAGGAGTAGACACAGGATGTGATTTGCCATGAGCCCTAACTCCTCAAATTGTTCTTCTTCCTCCTCCCTTCAGGGTTGGCACTGCCCAAGTGCTCAAGTTCTGAACATCTTCAGGAGTGATGAATAGAGATGTGTTAGGAAATTAATCAAACCTCTTTGAGTTTCATGCTTTAAGGCTACTCTTTGTGTGGAGAATCTTTAGAGATAGAGGAACTAGTTAAACTTAGGTCAAGTACACTCAACTTTTTATTTCCTTTCCAAATGCAAAAGCATTGAAACTCTGTAAAGCAATGCTGCTAAGTTGCTTCAGTCGTGTCCGACTCTGTGCGACCCCATAGACGGCAGCCCAGGAGGCTCCCCCATCCCTGGGATTCTCCAGGCAAGAACACTGGAGTGGGTTGCCATTTCCTCCTCCAATGCATGAAAGTGAAAAGTGAAAGTGAAGTCGCTCAGTCGTGTCCGACTCTTAGCCACCCCATGGACTGCGGCCCACCAGGCTCCTCTGTCCATGGGATTTTCCAGGCAAGAGTGCTGGAGTGGGGTGCCATTGCCTTCTCCGTAAAGCAATAGTTCTAAATTTTACTGTGCACACAAATCACTTGGGGATCTTGTTAAAAAGCAGATTCTGATTTAATAGTTCTGAGAATGGGTGTTAGGCTGAGATTCTGCATTTCTCATAAACTCCAAGGTGATGCCGACACAGGTCCTTGGACTCACTTTACACAACAAGGCCGTAAAGGACTCGTAAAGTTTCAGAGCATTTGTACATTGCTCTCTCCTTTTACCTTTTTTTTTTTTTTTTTTCATTTCTAAATCAACTGCCTCTCTCTTATCTCTCAGTCTTTATTCTCCCCCAGTGCTTCTACCAGAAATGTTTGGTTATATCATTTAAAATGCTATAAATGCTATAAAAAGACCCTTCTTCCAGATTTACTCTTTGATAATAGCAGGGCATATAAATTCCACACAACTGTCAACAATATCCTGGGTATCCTGGGTCAGCCAGTTGAAACTCACTATCCTCATCCTCTGAGTGCTACTGGGATTTTTAGAAAGGAAACTTCCTACTTTTCTAACAATTCCCTCTGCCACCGAATCTCAAAATTTTTATATAATTAAAACTGACAGTACTTCCTCACAGAGGAACCTAACTTGTTAAGATAATATTAGAGAATAAAGAGAAAAGAATTAACAAGTTGTGCCGGAGGGGTTAAAAACGTCCAGGGATAGGAGTGTCTTACATATTCTAACAGTATAGTGATGCAAAACACAGGAGGATTAAAATACAGAAAAAGAACTTACTTATGGGTCCTACAGTGCCAGCTAAAATGTAAACATAAAAAAGTTTGACTGAAGAATGTACATTTCATGGAGTTTCAGAATAAGCATTTACTACATATCAGATTTACATGGAGGGCAGTGAGAAGGTGAATCTGTATCCACCCCCCCACCCTTTTCCTTAGGAATCCAATAAGATCATATTCTCCCCAATTATTTTTTGTATTCTCAATTGTTATAGTTGTCTTGCTGTCAGATCCTTCTAAAAGTTTGTTTCTGCTAAATGACCCCATCGAACTGGGGATTTTATTTTACTTTTTGGTTAATTATTTTATTTTTTATTAGTGGAATTTCCACTTTGCAAAATAAGAAAATCATTAGTTACTTAGGGGGATCCTGAAATCAACATCAAGTTCCTCATACCAGTAAAGGAGAGCAATAAAATAATGAGTAATTGTTCTCTTTCTTCCATCTTTACGTGCCTCCTCAACTCCCTCCCCTGCAGTCCCCTAATAGTAGGCACTCCCCTCGCCCCCCAGCCCAGTCCCACAGTGGTAGGCACTTTGTAAAAGATGGAAACAACTGAGTTGAGGGGAAACTTACGTAAAAGTTCTGGAGTTGCTTTTAAGTCATTTGTATCACCTATGATGAAAATTGACAAGAACTTAGAGAAATAAATGTTTGCTGTTTAACCAAAAGAGAAAGAAAATTGACAAATATAATCCCACTTAGATTTAGACTTTCAGAGGGCGTGAGGTACAAATACCCTTGAGGTTAAAGATCCAATATTAGAGAGTCCTAGCTTTGCTACTTTCTAGCTCTTTGACTGGGTAAGTCACTAAACCTTTGAAGCATTAATTTTCTAGTCTTTAAAATGGAAATCATATCTCCTGTCTTACTTACATTGCAATGTTGCAGTGAAAAAGCAAGCATAATAATGGATAGGAAAGCTGAAAAGTTCTAATAGAAATGTTATGGAAAGAAATATTCAGTGACTGTAAGGAATGAAATTCTTCTGCAAAATAGTAAGTTTTCACTGCATTTAAGGTATTCTGCTTTATTTTACTTTTCTTCTACTTTCTTGTTTCTCTCTTTTATTTCTTACTGTCATTTAGAAAGTTCTGAATGTTGGTGACAGGACATAATTATGAGCATTTCAGTATGTTTTTCTGATTTATTAATCTGTGTGATTTTACTCTTAAAAAAACTATCCTTTTGTTTTCCTTAGTTACCTTGCAGTCTCTTAACTGTTGTTTCTGGCTTGAAAAACCCATCTTATTTTCAGATGCCAAAAATCTCTTTACTGAACCAACTCTTTTTAATGAAATGAGTTAATTTGCTCGTGGAATTCCCAAGGTTTTGCATATATATAAAATTATGACTTGGACTTAGAACCTAATTTGGTCTTTAACTTTCCTGTTTTAGAGATTTTCAGTGATATTCTTGCTCCCTATTACTTTCCTCACCTTGTCCTTTTTTTTTTTTTTAACCTATTCAGCTCTTTGTTTTTTATGTATTTTTATTTCTCGTTGTTTATCACTGTTTGAGTGCTGAAGTCTTATTTAAACAATTATATTTAGTAGGAAATATTGTGAGTTGCAAAGTTTACAATTTTTTTTTTTATTGAAGTATAAAATGAAGTTGCTCAGTCATGTACGAGTCTTTGTGATCCCATTGACTGTATCATGCCAGGCTCCTCCATCCATGGAATTTTCCAGGCAAGAGTACTGGAGTGGATTGCCATTTCCTTCTCCAGGGGATCTTCCTGACCCAGGGATTGAACCCAGGTCTCCCACATTGCAGGCAGATGCTTTACTGTCTGAGCCACCAAGGAAGCCCAACTATACTTATTGAAGTATAGTTGATTTAAAATACATTAGTTTCAGGTGTATGGCATAGTGACTGAGTATTTTACATATTATGCTCTATTAAAAGTTATTACAAGATAATGGCTATAATCCTCAGTGCTATGTAGTAAATCTTTGTTTTCATTTGCATATTTATGACTGTTTTTGTTTATTTATTTTTTATGTTAGGTGGGAAATAATAGCTTTTTCCATAAATGATGAGATCTACTTAAGCATTTGGGAAGAGATGTCAGTTTTTCTAAATGGTATAAATTGAAGTAACATGTCATGCCCACTACCAAATTAAGGTAGTTTAAAAATACATATATTGTTAAGAATATGAGTTGTATGCTAATTCTAAGTAGCAACTCCCTGGAGATTAGGAGAATTTTAGGTTGCATGTGGGCTGAGCAGGAATGAGCAGGAAAGAGAACCATGATCCATTATTGAAGTCTGCCACCGGCAAAAGTGTGAACAGAGGTGGTATGCATATCATATATTTTCTATTCCTGACCTAAAGTACTATAGAATAATGAGGACAGGAAAATTTTAAGCTGAGAGTTTTGTGGCCTTGTCTAGGTGAAGACAATAAGTAGGACAGTGAAAGATAACCACTTACTGACTTTCGGAGTGGAGACGTAGCTAAAAAAGGATGACGTGAGTATCTTGCCCAAGTACTACTATGTGCTTTTTTTTTTTTTTTAATTAAGAATGTGGTTTGAGAATAGTTACTCTTCTTAATGAAAATGTCAGGATTAGTTCTCTTAGAAAGTGCTAAATTTTCCATATTGGACAGAAATCACAATACTGATTATCTTTGTGGGTATCACAAACTTAGTTGCTGTTAGGAGCCAGCAGTTCTCATGAATTATGAATGTTAGTTATGGGGCTAGTGGGGATGTTGGCCACTTGAAAAATGCACACCCTATCTAAAAACACAAAATACAAAACTTAAAATAATGCTATGCTGTTCAAACAAAGTACATCTACAGGCGACATTTTATATGACATAGATAAGATAATTAAAGAGAAGGTGGAGAATTGTGAGCCTCAAGCCTGGTCACAAAGCAGGGAACAGATAAGACAGGGAGATTACCTCTGCCTAGTATAGGAGCCCTACAAACCAGATTTAAAAAAATTTGTTTTTCTATTAAAAATTTTTTTTACTGTGCTACATGGCATGTAAGATCTTAATTCCCTGACCAGGGATCGAACCTGTGTCCCCTGCAGTGAAAGTGCAGAGTCTTAACCACTGGACCAGGGAAGTCCCCAGAACATTTTAAAATCACAGATTCACTAAATTTTCTAGGCTGCAATTCAGTTCACATGATTTTATCTCATCTCATTTTATATACAGCTCTTACAAACCAGATTTTGAAACAAAAAGAAAACTTACTCACAGATTCTTGAGGTAAAACTAAAGAACAATAGAAAAATTCAAATCAGTCTAGAATTAATTATTTAAATAATCCACCTATTTCCCAAGTCTTTCCAGAAACTGAACATTAGACCCTCAATTCTCCAGTAGGCACAAGTTACCACACCTCTTGAATCTTTAAGTCTCGAATCTTCTTTCCTCTTGGATATTATGCAGGAGTGGAAATTTTTTGGAGAGAATTCAAACTTACTATATTCCCAATATAATGATTCTATTCAGCACCTTTTATTTCCCCTATTTTCTATTCCTTACCCTTTTCTCTTTTCAGTTTGGAGAGTATCCTCTCCAAAATGTGATAGCTTCAAGAACCAAAGAAAGGCTATGTTACTTTTGTAAAAAAGAAAACTAAGACTGAGAGAGGCAAAGGTCTGTGCCTGAATATCCAAAAAATTATAGGCAGTTTTAGCCTCCAGTGTCTCTGACTCTAAGTTCGTGCACTTTCCTCTGTACCCACTCAATTTTCTCCTCTTTCTATTCTTCCTGGAACATTCTTTTAAAAAGTAATTTCTTTCCTACTTCTAAACTCATTTTTTTTTCTATTCTTTTCCATTGATCTTTGGAGTGTTCTTATAAAATAAGTTATAGAGAAAGCTTGTGATAATTATTCATGATAATAATTATGACAGTAATAGTAACATACAAACTTTGGTAGAATGAATCCTCACTATATTCAGTGCAGAAAAGATAAGCATTTGTCTTACTTGCTTTGTTAAATTTTAAATTGCTATATGAAATTTGATAATTTTCATTATCTTTCAGGACCTTATTTAATGAATCTTTAAAATAATAGGGTTTAACAACACTTTTTGGCTCAACTTTTAATGATTTACTTAGTCTGAATTCACAGACTGAAGTCCTATATTCCCGGGCCTTTCATCGTTAACCGATAAAATCTACGATAATGGAGAAGCAAAAGGGCTGACATTCTTCATGGTGGAGAAACAACTGGGAACATGGTCAATTCCTGAGCTCCATTAAATGGACACACAGATAAATCCTTGAGGTCAACTCCTTAAAAACGTCAGAGTTAATTCCTTTTTGAAGAGAAGCATGAGAAAAAGACTCTCACCCTCCCCTCCTGAGGGAGCACCCAATTCTCTGTTCCACCTGTGATGAGATTTGGTCATAGATTTTTAAAGATCCTGTGCTTTGGTGCTGTGACTGAAGCCCAGAAAAATGTTTAGGACAAGTGATGAGCATGGAGGCCATTTACTCTTTCTTTTCAGTCTTTGTAAAGGTTGAAACTCTTCAGGGAGCTTGGAAGACCTTAGTCTTAGCTAAACTTTCTTTAGTTGCCCTATGTTCTCCTTTGTTTTTACTCAGTTGCTCTCATTTCTCTTTCCTGAATTGAGAAATAGAAGACTTAAATAAGATTCCTGGAATAGACACTGAGGAATAATAAAAACCTACAAAAGTCTGAATTAATTGATTTAAAAAGCACATAATTCTCATGAAACTCTTTAAAATGGGACCCTAATTAGTTCTGTTTAGGTACTGTGGGTGATCAGGTGCTAGAATGCTTGAATTTATGTCCTCATTCTTTTACTTGTTAGCTGTGTGACCCTGCACAAACTTCTTAACTCTTTTTTTGCACCTAAGTTTGTTCACTTAAAATAGAGCATTTGTAATAATGTCTGCTTCATAGGGTTATTAAGAAGATGTAAAGTACCTGGTAAATGTAAATGGTAGATGTAAAGAAGATGTAAACTGCTTATTTAACTTATATGCAGAGTATATCATGCGAAATGCCAGGCTGGATGAAGCACAAGCTGGAATCAAGATTGCTGGGAGAAATATCAATAACCTCAGATATACAGATGACACCATCCTTATGGCAGAAAGTGAAGAAGGACTGAAGAGCCTCTTGATGAATGTGAAAGAGGAGAGTGAAAAAGTTGGCTTAAAACTCAACATGCAGAAAACTAAGATCATGGCATCTGGTCCCATCACTTAATGGCAAATAGATGGGGAAACAGTGGAAACAGAGACAGACCTTACTTTTTGGGGGGGCTCCAAAATCACTGCACTTTGTGACTGCAGCCATGAAATTAAAAGACGTTTGCTCCTTGGAAGAAAAGCTATGACTAACCTAGACAACATATTAAAAAGCAGAGACATTACTTGCCAACAAAGGTCAGTCTAGTCAAAGCTCTGGTTTTTCCAGTAGTCATGTATGGATGTGAGAGTTGGACTGTAAAGAAAGTTCAGCACTGAAGAATTGATGCTTTTGAACTGTGGTGTTGGAGAAGACTCTTGAGAGTCCCTTGGACTGCAAGAAGATCCAACCAGTCAATCCTAAAGGAAATCAGTCCTGAATATTCATTAGAAGGGCTGATGCTGAAGGTGAAACTCCAATACTTTGGCCAGCTGATGTGAAGAACTGACTCATTGGGAAAGACCCTGATGCTGGGAAAGATTTAAGACAGGAGGAAAAGGGGAAAACAGAGGATGAGATGGTTGGATGGCATCACTGACTCAATGGACATGAGTTTGAGTAAGCGCCAGGATTTGGTGATGGACAGGGAAGCCTGGTGTGCTGCAATCCATGGGGTCACAAAGAGTTGGACATGACTGAGTGACTAAACTGAAAGGAACTTACCAATATTGGGTTGAGACGGTGCTAAAAGAAAACAGGAAAAGAAGATCAGTGTGTCTCAGGGAGAACTTAGATTCTATAGCTACTATATTAGGAAGAGGTTATGGAAAGAGGTCACATTCCCTTTTCTATTATCAGTTGCAGTGCCATCTGGTGGGAAGATGGATATCCATCTATGGATTGTTTTTTGGGTATGAACTTCAGATTTTATTTATTCTATCAGTAATAGTCTTAAGATAGGACAGGAGTGCAAGATCTATGCAATCCATCATTTAATTTCTTTTATTAAAAGAATAACACTGTTGCAGGGATTAATAGTTTCTCAGACCATGGAAACTTTCCTGCCTCCCTGTCTTCTTTCATTTCTGATCCTGCTGCTTTTGTCCTTTCCCCTCTTCCCTCTTGTCTCTCCTCTTCTTCCTTTTCCCTCTCCTTAATTTTCTTTGTCTTATTTTGTCCTTTGAAAGATCCTTTGTTGCACCAAATTATTACTATATAATTGCTTCAACAAAGGGTTTCAATTTCAAAATCAATTGTGTCCTATGGGAATGCTGAATAACAAGAAAAACAGGATGTACCTGAACGTTAGAAGATAAAATGTCAAGGCTCATTGTCAAGATGGATATTTTACCCACTTCTCTAATCACTTGGAAAAGTTGGGCACAATATTTCTTAAAAATTTAAAATGTAGAGCTGAGCTTGAAAACTAGGAAAAAAGTCTCCTGGAATAATATATCAAGAGGTAATCCATACTTTGGATAGTGAATGGGAAGTTTCATCACTCGTGTATCTTAACAGGAGGCCAGGATGTCAACAGCCGATCAGAAACAAAAATGAAGGCCATGTGTCTTATGCATTTTAAGAGCCTGGGACTAGTCTTCTTGTATATCTAAGACTCACAAAATCTCAATCTGTGAAAAGGGCACCATTAATTCTCACCTGTTGGTTAGGTGGTGTATGCCAGGAAGCGACCTGTTTGCACCAGGCCATGGTTGGAAACAGAGTCATCAGCAATGGTAGAACTTTAGTGTAAGCTGAGTTCAGGTATAGAGCCCGCATTTGAATTCCTCATGTAGGGAAGAAACTATGTGTGTAGAAACTTATAAAAACTGGCCTATTAAGTCTGTGCAGTAATAGGATTATTATACAACAAAGATTTATGAGAAACTCAAACAGATGAGCTCACAGACAGAAGTCAGAATATATCTGAGGAAACCTACTGTTCTGATAGACAGTAGCCACAACAAATGGGGTAACACATGAAGGAAGAGCAATTCAAAAGAGATTTTCAAATAGTGAAGTGAAGTGAAGTGTAAGTCGCTCAGTCATGTCCAGCTCTTTGTGACCCCATGGACTGTGTCCATGGAATTCTCCAAGCCAGAATACTGGAGTGGGTAGCCTTTCCCTTCTCCACAGGATCTTCCCAACCCAGGGATTTAACCTAGGTCTCCCACAATGCAGGTGGATTCTTTACCAGCTGAGCCACAAGGGAAGTTAATAAAGGATAGAATCCATAAAGCAAGAATAACATTAATTCAGAAGAAGTATATTTGATAGAGAATAAAATTGAATGAAAAAATGTAGAAAATGTAGTCATTAAATTACAAAAGTCATTAGGTGGGTAAACAAAGAGAAGAGACTCAGAGAAAGAATTGGGCTTTACAATCTTGAGAAAGAAGAATGGAACTGGAAGAATCAACCTACCTGACTTCAAGCTATACTACATAGCAACAGTCATCAAGATAGTATGGTACTGGCACAAAGACAGAAAAATAGATCAATGGAGCAAAATAGAAAGTCCAGAGATAAATCCATGCACCTGTGGACACTTTATCTTTGACAATGGAGGCAAGAATATACAGTGGAGAAAAGACAATCTCTTTAACGAGTGGTGCTGGCAAAACTTGTCAACCACTTGTAAAAGAATGAAACTAGAACACTTTCTAACACCATACACAAAAATAAACTCAAAATGGATTAAAGATCTAAACATAAGACCAGAAACTATACAACTCCTAGAGGAGAACATAGGCAAAACCCTCTCTGACATAAATCACAGCAGGATCCTCTATGACCCACCTCCCAGAGTAATGGAAATAAAAGCAAAAACAAACAAATGGGACCTAATTAAACTTAAAAGCTTTTTCACAAAGAAGGAAACTATAAGCAAGATGAAAAGACAACTTTCAGAATGGGAGAAAATAATAGCAAACGCAGCAACTGACAAAGAATTGATCTCAAAAATACACAAGCAGCTCCTGCAGCTCAAGTCCAAAAAAATAAGCGACCCAATTAAAAAATGGGCCAAAGAACTAAACAGACATTTCTCCAAAGAAGACATACAAATGGCTAACAAATACATGACAAGATGCTCAACATCACTCATTATCAGAGAAATGCAAATCAAAACCACAATGAGGTACCATCTCATGCCAGTCAGAATGACTGCTATCCAAAAGTCTATGAACAATAAATGCTGGAGAGGGTGCAGAGAAAAAGGAACCCTCTTACATTGTTGATGGAAATGCAAACTAGTACAGCCACTATGGAGAACAGTGTGGAGATTACTTAAAAAACTGGAAATAGAACTGCTATACAACCTAGCAATCCCACTGCTGGGCATACACACTGAGGAAACGAGAATTGAAAGAGACACTTATACCCCAATGTTTATCGCAGCACTGTTTATAATAGCCAGGACGTGGAAGCAATCTCGATGTCCATCGACAGATGAATGGATAAGAAAGCCATGGTAGATATACACAATGGAATATTACTCAGCTATTAAAAAGAATTTCTTTGAATCCATTTTAATGAGGTGGATGAAACTGGAGCCTATTATACAGAGTGAAGTAAGTCAGAAAGAAAAACACCAATACAGTATATTAATGCATATATATGGGATTTAGAAAGAAGGTAACGATAACCCTGTATACGAGACAGCAAAAGAGACACAGATGTAAAGAACAGACTGTTGGACTCTGTGGGAGAAGGCGAGGGTGGGATGATTTGAGAGAATAGCATTGAAACATGTATATGCTGCTGCTACTGCTATGTCACTTCAGTTGTGTCCGACTCTGTGTGACCCCATAGACGGCAGCCCACCAGGCTCCCCATTCCTTGGGATTCTTCAGGCAAGAACACTGGAGTGGGTTGCCATTTCCTTCTCCAATGCATGCAAGTGAAAAGTGAAAGTAAAGTCACTCAGTCGTGTCCGACCCTCAGCGACCCCATGGACCGCAGCCTTCCAGGCTCCTCCATCCATGGGATTTTCCAGGCAGGAGTACTGGAGTGGGGTGCCATTGCCTTCTCCTGAAACATGTATATAACATATATGAAATAGATCACCAGTCCAGGTTTGATGCATGAAGCAGGGTGCTCAGGGCTGGTGCACTGGGATGACCCTGAGAGATGGGATGGGGAGGGAGTTGGGAGGAAGGGTCAGGATGGGGAACACATGTACACCCATGGCCAATTCATGTGAATGTATGGCAAAACCACCACAATATTGTAAAGTAATTAGCCTCCAATTAAAATAAAAAAATAAAAGAATTGGGCTTCCTCAGTGGCTCAGTGGTAAAGAATCCACCTGCAATGCAGGAGGTGTAGGTACAATCCCTGGGTCAGGAGGATCCCCTGGAGAAGGAAATGGCAACCTACTTCAATATTCTTGCCTGGGAAATCTACATGAATAGAGGAGCCTGGCGGGCTACAGTCCATGGGGTAGTAAAAGAGTTGGACACAACTTGGTGACTAAACAACATAGAGAAAGAATTAGTGAATGATATAATCTGAGGAAAACATCCAGGGTCAAGCATCGAGAAATAAGGAAATGATATAGAACCCCTCCACTCCCCTGTCCTCCATGGTCACATCCTAATCCCCGAAATCTGTGAATATGTTAGATTACATGGAATCAGGGTTGCAAATGGAGTTAATGTTGCTAATCAGTTAATCTTAAAAAAGAGAGATTATTCTGTATGATCTGTGTGGGCCCAGTGTAATATTAAGAAGTGTTAAAAGCAGAAGCAGGAAGTTGAAGGGAGTCAAAGAAAGAGATGTAATAATGAACAAAGTTCAGAGTGATATGATGTGAAAGTTTAGCTTATTTTAACTAGCTTTGAAGATGGAGGAAGGGGACCATAAGCCAAGGAATGTGGGCAGCCTCTAGAGGTTGAAAAAACAAGGAAACAGATTGACTCCTAGAATTTCCAGAAAGAATGCTGCTGCTGCTGCTGCTAAGTGTCCGACTCTGTGCGACCCCATAGACGGCAGCCCACCAGGCTCCCCCGTCCCTGGGATTCTCCAGGCAAGAACACTGGAGTGGGTGGCCATTTCCTTCTCCAGTGCATGAGAGTGAAAAGTGAAAGTGAAGTCGCTCAGTCATGTCCAACTCTTTGCGACCCCATGGACTGCAGCCTACCAGGCTCCTCCGTCCATGGGATTTTCCAGGCAAGAGTACTGGAGTGGGTTGCCATTGCCTTCTCTGTCCAGAAAGAATACAGCCTTGCTAACACCTTGATTTTTAGTTAAGTAAGACATGTCAGATTTCTAATCTATAGAACTATAAAATAATAAATTTGTGTTGTTTTAAGCCATTACATTTGTGGCATTTTGTTATAATAGCAATAGAAAATTAATACAACATGGTTAGACTATTGCCCCCAGATTCCCTTGCCATTAGGTGTAGCCATATGATTGAATTCTAGCCAATTATTTGGAAGTGATGTGTGAGACAACATCCAGGCTTATCCATAAAAGTCTCCCACTCATGATCTAAAAGCTTTCCCCCCTCTTCTCACTTAAGGTAGGCAAGATGAACTTAGAAGCCATAAGGTAAAGATGGTGAAGATATAAGATGAACCTGAATGCTTAAGTCATTGCTGACAAGAGCTAAGCATGAACCAGGCATATTTGATACTACAGAATAATGGGATTTTATGAATAGAATCACTGAAATTCTAAGATTTACCTATTATAGGAGCTGGAGTTAACTAATGCAAATGAGAAATATGAAAGAGATGTTACCAGACCTGATGCTGTGAGGAGAATCTTTACACATATTTGACAGTTATTTTAGAAGAAGAGACTATACTTTGTTAGATAGATGCAGCTCCTACATTGCAGGTGATTGGTTTGCTGCTGAGCCACTGGGGAAGCCAATATAAATATAAATAAATATATATTTAATTAATATATGTATAAATTAAAATGCAGACTGTAAGGATAAAATCTTAAAACCATATTTACTTAGATACAGTCATCAAAATAGTAGCATATTCTTATCAGCAATAGTAAATGCCAGAAGACAATGGAATAAATCTTCAAAATGTGAGAAAAAATAATTGCTAATTGTTTACTCAGCTTAACTCTTGTTTAAGGCTGAGGGTGAAGTAAAACTATTTTCAGTCATACAAAGGCTTAGAAAAATTTTTACATACACAGGGACTTAAAGAACCACTAAAGGATTATCTTTGGGCCAAAGTAAAAGAAGAACAGGATGAAGCAAACAATGCTAAACCCCCAAAACGCCCAAACATTTATATACATCTATGACTGTAAAAAAGTAATTTAACTTATCAAAGTGGCGGTAGTGTAAAAGTATGACAAAATCTAGGTTTGAATTGATGCAGGGAAATGGGAAACTTTTATATGTTTTTGCTGTTTCACACATAGCACATATTGCTATGTGTAACTACCATGGAACTCACACAATAGTAAACTTAAAATGTCCCTAACTTACATGAATGTTCATACACAGTGTGATTCATTCATCTCACTTCAGGGTAGGTACCTTGAATAAACTATTTTCCACTTACTGAAGGACATTTTATAATATTATTTGTGACAGAAGAAATTGGAAACATTAAGAATGTATCAGTAGGGGAAAAAATAAAAATAATGTGTATTTGTAAGTTAGAATATCATTCAATGATTAAAATGCATAACTTGGATTTCTATATATCTAAAAATTACCATGTTTTTTGGGAAAAAAGCAGGTTGTAATGATGGCTTTAGAATGATGCCATTTAATAAAATTTTAAAAAACGTATACAAAACAATACTATATGTTGTTAAGTGTTACAGAGAGATTATATACATATGTGAAAATAAACAAAAGATTTATAATACACTTATAACTCTTTGGGAAGAGGAGAGAGTAGAATAGATCTACAAATGGGGACATAATATTTCTACCTGACAGTTAAGAATTATGACAAAAATAATACCAGTTATCAAATTTAGGGTGTGGGTTTACAAGTGTTGATTATTTTTGTCTTTTAATTTTAAAACTTCTTTAAGAGAAAGAAAAAATCAAATACAGGAACATCAGGACTTGCAAACCAGATGACAGTAGAATTGAAAGAAAGCCACAAAGAACTTACCGAGGGAGCTGGTTGATGGCGCTAAAACACAAACAACACAGGGACACAGGAGGCAAATCATCAGAATTTGGATCCCTAACCTTTGCCTATTAGCTTCAGTCATTGCAGCCTTTCAGGAGATGAAGCCCTGGCTGAGGGAGATCCACTGACTTGGTGGTGGGCACTGGAAGTCATGTCCAGCAGATCTCTCATCCCTTCAATCTCTGTAAAGGGTTTTGTGTTTTAGTAGATGGATGCTATTCCTATGAAACTTGTGGCTTGCATTTTTTTCTATTCTCCTTTCTGTCTCTTTTTCTCTTCTCCCTGTTTATCTCTATCACTTCCTTTTTCTCACATTCAACACTTTCTCTGCCGGGAGCCGGTGAGGCATTCCACTCGTGACAAAGGTCATGAGGAAGGAGGCTCGGCATACGCAAAGGCGGGATCGAGCCTCGGGAGTCTCCCCGGATATTCTCAAGTATCTTCCCCCAAAAAACCAGAGTCTGCCTACTTTATTGCTTTGTGCTCTCACCTCTGACTTTACTGGGGGCTGTCCCCTACCACCATCTCGCTCTGTCTGTCAAAGAGTTAACTTACAGCTCCAATTAATAAAGTTCCTGGGCAATTAGGAGTGTTTAAATCCAAACCCCTCAGATGGCTCTCTAACTCGCCTGACAAGTTTACCTGGACTCCTGCAGCTATGCATACGATTGTTTACAGTCTCCCAGCCTCGAGAGGCTCGGGAAGCTTAAGATATTCAAATAGCTTAGAGCCTCTCAGAGAATTAGAAACTGTCAGAATAAGACTAGTACAGGATTTCATTGATGAGTCAATGCTTATTGCCAAGTTTTCACATCCCCTGAATTGTATCCTTGAATATGTATTAATTAATAGTTGGTATATAGAAAAAATAAGTAGTGGCCTTGGTGTTAGTAACTTTAGACCCTTAAAGTAATAAATTCTTTCCTTTGTTGTAAACCCATTACACATCCGCCCTATAGGAATGCAATTTTATCTTTGGAATATGGCGCCAAACCTTAAAATAATTACTCTTAGAGAAAATAAGTCTTTGTTGATAAGTCCTTGTCAAGAGTCATAAAATGTTAGTAGGCCTTCTGGCCAGAAGATGATGTAAATCACCTAAACCATTTGTATACGATAAATTTGCAGGAAAGAAACCCTGGTTTTTGGTAAGAATCAAAGACTGCTGACTTTGCATCCCCTATTATCCTCTATGTGTAACTTAGGGTATATAAGCCCCTGTTGAAAATAAAGCTACGGGCCTTGCTGACCAACGCTTGGTCTCCCCATGTCATTCTTCCCTTTAACTTCCAGCTGAGTCTCCATCTGTAGCACGGAACCCACCACGCTTACTAATTATGCCTGGGCTTCTAAGACCCACTCGAGAAGGTGTCTAGGGTGAGGCACCTTCCGCTATTTGAGAGGGCGCCTGCGGCCTACGTAAGTGGTGCAAACTTCTTGTCTTGAAGTTTCATTGGTCTCCCGCGTAAACCAAGCTACTCAGCCTCTTTTCTCCACTGAATTTTCCTACTGAGCTATCCTCATTCTATTATTCTTTATATCTCTAATTAGCATATAAATAGTCGCCTAGGCCGTCTCTCCTTCGAATACCCTGGATCAGCTGGGGCTGGTCCTCAGCATTTCTCTAATTTTTTTTTCTTTCCTTTCAGTCAGTTTGGAAATGTGTTACTGACAGATCATCCTAAACCAGCACTGGGTGGCCTTGTCTAATGCTTAGTAGTCATATAAACCGATAGGATTTCTCTTTCCCCAAACCTTTGACAACCTAGGGAAATGTTACTTAATGGGAAACACACTTTTGTTGAGAAATAAGAGGATACTCACTGTAATTTCTGTTGTATCCCTCTAAAAACACAAAACAACGAAAAGTCATTTTGAATTGTTTCTATAGTTTTGATATTATTATGGAGGATTACTTAATCAACACCCTTAGTAGCCAAGTAAGCAAGAAACTAAGGCAAAATCTCTTTATGCCTTAGTTTATGAGCCAAATAACAAGCCCAAAGGGGGGGGGGGAAGGGCAGGAAAGGTTAATTAAGGTAAATAAGTGTAGTGAGAAGAAATAATGAACTATATACATGGAAACACTAAAACAGTACATATTAGCTATAAAATAAGTTGAGGCCAAATAAGAGAAAAAGTGGAAAAGATTTACTCAGCTGATTGAAAATTCAAGTTCAATGATGATATAGCAAATTATAATGAATCCATATGCATATGCTTATTGGGATTGGATGTATATCCTTTCATCTAAAACTTGTTTTTTAGTGATTTCATAGAAATAGACTTTCTACAAAAGCTCCAGAGACATACAAAGCTTGACGTGTTATCACTATTACACAAAAACGTGTCATATTATCACTGTTATTTTCATGAAAATATAAAAATAAATAATACTGGCACTCTGTAAGTGACTTAAATTATGTTGTTTAATGATATCATTTGTTAATTTACTAAAGAAGTTAAAGATCCACCCAGAACTGTGAAGACAGCATGTATTTTTTTCCCAGCTCTTTTTCTGAAAATGAGTGCTTTGCTCATTTGTATGAGCATTTATATGAGCTCATTTGTTGGAGGAGATACTTGGTTGTCTTTGTAATGTGAATTAAGACTAAAACACACAAAATCCCTGCTTTCCATTAATGCTACTTGTTTCTTATGGTTCTATGGATATTTTAAAGATAGAAAATGCTACATTTGCTATGGAAGTTAATAATATTAAAAATAAATTCAGTGCATTCCATGCACAGATCATACCCTAATGTGATAAATTGTCAGGGGTTTATTCCTTTGTTTCTTAGCATTTATATTAAGAAAGGCTCACTGAATATTTAGCGTATCTGAGCTCTAAGATACTGAATTTCTCCTGAGTTACTCAGATTACTTTTGTTAAACCAATTAGGAAGTAATAGGCGAGGAATTGAATAGCACTTGGGAAAAAGTGTCTCACAGTGTGAAGGTGAACATTTCTGAATGTCACAATCTTCTATATGTTACTTTGGTTTCTTATCTTTTACATGGGTAGGTTTTATAGCCCTTCATGTATAAGAGGAAAAAAGTATAGATTTTCCTTTAATTTTACCATAATCTCTAAATAGACTTACCTCGATTATCATATGAAATGTCTAAAGGATTGAGGGAAAAAAATAAAGATTCTTAATTTCTCATAAACAATTTCTGTATTAATTTCTTAGCAAGCTGGGATCTAATTTATTTACCACTTTCTGTTGAGTATAAATTCCAGAATCCTAAAAAAGAAGAGGAAAATATAATGAGATTCTACCTTGACAACTATGTCTACAATATTTTCTTATTAGGTGAAAATCTATTTACCTCTTCCTCTTTTAGATCTTGGAGAAGAAAAATCTTTTGGGGGGAAAAACAGATTAAGTTAACTAATGACCCATCAAGAAATGTTTCATCATTAGTTTCAATCTAGCTCCTAAGAGATTTTTCTAGTTTCCCAGATATTCTCATTTTCTTTGGATTCTGTTTCAGAAAAGAAAGAGGAAATTGTCAGGGCCCTTTGCTCCTTAATCTTGTTGGTCGAGACAGATGAATCATAGTCGAGACAGATGAATCATAGAGATAAGAAGAGGGGAAATGGGCCAAGAGTCCAAATGTGGGACAAGCGAAGTGACCAAGTTACCTTCTCTTTTCTTTCCTCTTGGGGATGTGAATCTATGTGCTTGTAGTGTGTATGTGTTGTGTGTCCTTACAAAGAAGTAGAGTGTGTCTTAGAATCTCCTTAGAATCATTGAATTTCTGAGTGTTTTATTTCAAATAAGCTTTATCATTTCATTTTATCACTCATGTCAGATCACATGTTCTGATTTGAGGGACAGAATGTAACTCTCTTTATAATAATAAATACTCAGTATAAAATAAGCCCTTTTTTGGTCTTAAATCAATTTTGGATAGTATGATGTAAGAGTGTGAATATTGAGTTCAAGGCCACAAATTGGCTTCACTATTCAACTCCTTCCTTTGCTAGGTGAATTTGGATAAGTATCTTAACCCTTTGTGTATCAATTTTATCTTCTAATATGAAGATAAAAATATAAGTTGTGCTCATCTCTTATACTTTATACCTTATAAAGTATCCTCATGTATGCTGCTTCGTGACAGCTCATGAATTATGTATTTTATTCTCATTTTACACATCCAGGTAATTGTTTCATTTCAAAAGTTAATTAACCTTTCCAAGATCTTGGGATTAACAGGAATTGGAAAGAATTCTTTTAGTGGTCTTAAGAAGGGAACATATTTGTCTTTTCTCAGAAAATATACACAATCTTTCACGTATTTGTATATGCAGAAGGAGATGATTTGGCAGTTGGAAATTATAACAACAAAAGATGTGCTATGTAATATATCATGCTCAAAGGGAGATGAGTCCATTTTATCCCCTCAGGAACACTTTCCTAGTTTTTCTCTAGTATTTCTTAGTTTATTTACCTCTGTCATCCTCATAGTCCAGCAGACCAGCACCTGGAAGAAAAAGGAGAGAGTGCTCCATGATTTTGCTTCTTGAAAATTAGTGGGGCTTTAAGACTCTGAGACCTAATGTAGACATGAACTCCTGATAACAGGTAATTATGGGGAGTTAATTTACTTTGCAGGAACTAAGGACTGTGCATAAGTAGCAGGAGTATGCTAAGTGACCATGCCAGTCACCATTTTCCTAATATTATCTGGGCTGAATAATAATCAAAAGGGGTCTCAAAGTTGCTTTTTCCTTTTGGTGAAATTCTCCCAGTAACTTAGTTCAGTTCATGGAATGATGCACTATGAAAGGTGCACTATGCACTATGCAATGGTAAACAAGACAGATTTGGTCCCTGATTTATGGAAATTTCATAAATGCTTACTTTATTTTTCTCATGGGTATAAGTACTTACTTTGCTCAGAACTGTATCTTGAGATATCAATTTCTGTGGATGAATTAAGCAAAAATATTTCTATTAGCCACTTGTGAGAGGTGTTCTTTATCCTGTTTCAACTCTCCTCACTCTAAACCATGTTTCTTTGCTCCCCAAATGGTCTGGACATTATGCATTACTGGTTTCTACCTTTTTCCCCTTGCCTCTAGTCAGCCTTGTTTTGTTTATCCTTTCATATGACTTACTATTCTCTGAGAGCCTATAGGCACTGAATATGAGAAATAAGGCAGGGATGTGAAATCCAATGGACGGAGCAGCCTGGTAGGCTGCAGTCCATGGGGTCGTGGAGTCGGACACGACTGAGCGACTTCATTTTCACTTTTCACTTTCATGCATTGGAGAAGGAAATGGCAACCCACTCCTGTGTTCTTGCCTGGAGAATCTCAGGGACGGGGGAGCCTGGTGGGCTGCTGTCTATGGGGTCGCACAGAGTCGGACATGACTGAAGCAACTCAGCAGCAGCAGCAGCAGCAGTTGACTAGAAGGAAGTGGGAAAGATGCTAAGAAAATTCCTGAAGATGTCTCATGGCACAGGAATAGGTCAATGTAGATCTAAGCCATATCTCTGTTTCACTGGCAACTATTACTCTATATTTGTTTCTTCTTATCAGCTCCCTAATCACTAAAAATATTGAATTCTTTCCATATAATATTAACCAGTGGTATCTACTAGTGTAGTGCCTTCTCTCTTCTGTTTTTTTTAAATTTTATTTTATTTTTAAACTTTACATAATTTTTGTATTAGTTTTGCCAAATATCAAAATGAATCCGCCACAGGTATACATGTGTTCCCCATCCTGAACCCTCCTCCCTCCTCCCTCCCCATACCATCCCTCTGGATCATCCCAGTGCTCTAGCCCCAAGCATCCAGTATCGTGCATCAAACCTGGACTGGCATCTCGTTTCATACATGATATTTTACATGTTTCAATGCCATTCTCCCAAATCTTCCCACCCTCTCCCTCTCCCACAGAATCCATAAGACTGTTCTATACATCAGTGTCTCTTTTGCTGTCTTGTACACAAGGTTATTGTTACCACTTTCTAAATTCCATATATATGTGTTAGTATACTAAGGCAATTTCCCTTGGAGCTCAGATAACTTTCTTTGAGACTATTCATATTATTTCTCTTGTTAAACTCAATGTGATCTTTTTTTTTCTTTCTTTCTGTAATGTGAGATGCAGGGGGAATCACTAATAGGTCAGAGATTACATGTATTGAAATGGATTTCCAGAATACTGGCAAAGTCTCTAGCTATCTGGTAAATAGGAAAAAACTCAGACTGAATCTTGACATTCCTACCTCTGTGGCTTTCATAGAGAATCTCCATTTTCATTCATTGTTACTCACCATTTTGCTTGCGCCGTGTCCATCTTGTTAACAAAATAGCGAGAATGGCAAATCCCAGTAGAGTCAGGATAACAGCCAAAACTATTTCTGAAATGAAAACTCACCTGTAGCCTGTTTATTTAGACATGGTCATTATCAGAGACAATTTCTGGGCACCTCTTATGTACAGATAGACATATCCCCTTCACCCCCTTTTGTGCTACCTCAACTCTGTTCTTCCTTTTTCATTATCTTATTGTCCCCACATATTTTCCCTCCCATTTCTTGGCTTTTCTGTTTGTCCTTTTGGTCAGATACTAAGACCCTCAGATGCTTGTACTCTTGGTTTAGAGTGGGAAATCTGACAGATTTCCTCCTCATTGAACTCCTTACTCTGTGGGCAAGAGATGGTTAGCGCAGCCTGTGGCATGTAAAGAAATCCATTGGGATGTTAGAAAGAAATATTAGTTTTAATTTTATGTAACTTATAACTTAAAATTTTATAGACTTTCTGTTTTAAAGTCTGTAAAAATTTTTATAGACTTTCTGTTTTCTTTATGTATTAGTTGAGTAGTATGTTCATAAAATTTGCATTATACATATATAAGAAATGAATGCTCAAAATTTTTTCATAGGTGATCAAAAAATTTGACTGTAGGCCATTCAGTTCATACTAATGCAAGTCACAGCAGAGGACAGAAACTTCTTATTGAAAAAGACCCCTCAAACATCACTTACCAAGTCCTTCATTATAAGATAGATATTTATGAGGGTTGCTACTGTGGTCAGTAGGAGAGAGCACAGTGAGACTTTCTAACCTTAGTGTGTGTTTATGTGTCACTAAAGAGAGAATCTTAACAAGATTATATTGCTGTGGTTATGAAGAGCATAGACTGTGGAGGCTTTGGGAGAAGGAAAAAAAGGGAGGAAAGATGGAAAGAGAGAGAGAAAACAAAGGTAAGAATGAGGAAGGATGGGAGAAAGAGTGTGAGGAAGGAATGAATTAAAGAACCAACCATAGATCTGCCTATGACTGTGAAAAATGATGAAGAAAACTAGACTTCGAAGGGCTAAGAAAATTACACCAAGATTAAAGATACTGCAAAAAAGCAATATGTGAATTTCCCTCAAGATGTAACAATATACCTCCAATTAGGGCAAATTAGGAAAATGTTTGCTGAGTCTTCTAGGTATTAGGTCAGAAGAGAAAATACTCTTACCAAATAACCTTCAGAGATTTGCTCTTAATATACCACTAAAATGAAGAGCAAATAGTTTGGCCTGTATCATGAAAGTAACAATTTCATATCTGATATGAAATAATCCTTAGGAAAGGAAGGAATAAACACGTAGGATATTGGATCAAGCCTCTTGAATCGTGCCTGGAATGTTCTTATGTTAGACCGCTAAGAAAATGCTCCTCTCTCTTCGTGAAGAAAATAAGAGGAAGAATTGAGGAAGATTATAAAGTGAGCAATATTACAGGCAGTGAGATAAAAGACTGAGGAATTTTCCTGTTTCTCCAGAAAATAGCTATTTTCTTTGACCAATTCCAACTCTAGAAACTGAAGGAGAAATCAGCACTCACTGTACAGGTTGAATGTGGGTTTGTTTTCCTCAGGCTTCCAGAGGAATCAATGAAAGTGAAAGGAAGGATATTGAATACAATTATGTAAAGTTTAAAAATAAAATAAAATTTAAAAAAAAAAAGAAAGAAAGCAGGCAAGGAAGGGAAAGCAGTTGTATTAAAGTTCCCAAAGAGAAGACTCCTGAGCCAGTAGGGTCAAGGAGGCCTCAAAGAAGGGGTCAGTCCATACCCAAGACTGCCATGTTCCAGGTATTGTCTTCAGTGGGTTCTGTGTCATCTGGATTTCTTTGTCAGAGGGAGATCAAGATAAAATAAACACCCCAAGCTCACTGTTTCTGAGCAGTATGAACTTGGATGTGGGGGAGGCCCTTGTAAACAAGGATGCAGAGAGTCACAGAGGAATCGTGTGGCTCAGGTTGATCAGACCTAAGCAGACTACAGGAGTATGGCCTGTGAAAGTTCTGGAATGTGTGTCATAACAAAGAACTAGAACTTAGAGGCAGGAGGAAAGGAAGAGGGTAACCAAGAGGCTGTAAAGATATCAGAATACTTTGGAGGATCTTAAACTTAGGATACTGGAAGGGAACTTACTCTGTCTGGGCTCTGGGATAATTTCTAATTTTCCAGGGATTTTGAGACCAGAGATTGTGTTTCATCCATCTTTATAACTCTTGAGGCAGTTAGGGACTTAATAAATGTTTGATGATTAAAAGCAAAAAACATTTCTAGGTTCCTTGAAACAAATGAAAGGTGAATCATGAAGCTGAGTCAATGGAGTTAAATGTAGTAAGGGAAAGCTAAGAGGTTGTGGTGCGAGGAAGAATGAGCCAGTGAATGGAATTTCACAAGCCATTGTGGAGGACAAAGAGAGCAGTAAAACCCCCTTTTATTAAGTGTTTAGGAACCATAAGGCTCTGTGGTGGTTTAGTTGCTAAGTCATACCTGGCTTGCGACCCCATGGACTGTAGCCTGCCAGGCTCATTTCTCCATGAGATTTCACAGGCAAGAATATTGTAGTGGGTTGCCATTTCCTTCCTCAATATAGCTCTGTAGTAGATACTTTCCAAGGACCAACACATGTGATCCCCAATAACCTTCACAATGAAATCCTTTAAGACTGAGACATCTGTTTGCCCAACCAGCAAACAGTAGAGTTTCTGACTCGAGAGTCCATATTCTGTTTACAAAGCCACAGTTCATTTCAGTTTTGGAGGCCTACTGTCCATGGTGATATATTTTAGACTAAGCAGTGAGGTGCAGGAGGAAGAGAGTAATGTTCTCCAGTTATAGGATTCTCCACCTACCTACTTTGTCTTCTAAGATTGACTTTGATAGTTCAAATCCTTATTTAGCCTATTTTTGTGACCTAGATTGATGAGGAAGGAGTCATTTAAAATTTTTACATATATAAATTTAAATGATTAGTATTTAAATAATCACTCCATATTTTGACTCATCTATTGACATAGATTCAGTTCAGTTGCTCAGTCGTGTCCGACTCTTTGCGACCCCATGAATTGCAGCATGCCAGGCCTCCCTGTCCATCACCATCTCCCGGAGTTCACTCAAACTCATGTCCATCGAGTCGGTGATGCCATCCAGCCATCTCATCCTCTGTCATCCCCTTCTCCTCCTGCCCCCAATCCCTCCCAGCATCAGAGTCTTTTCCAATGAGTCAGCTCTTCGCATGAGGTGGCCAAAGTACTGGAGTTTCAGCTTTAGCATCATTCCTTCCAAAGAAATCCCAGGGCTGATCTCCTTCAGAATGGACTGGTTGGATCTCCTTGCAGTCCAAGGGACTTTCAAGAGTCTTCTCCAACACCACAGTTCAAAAGCATCAATTCTTCGGTGCTCAGCCTTCTTCACAGTCCAACTCTCACATCCATACATGACCACTGGAAAAACCATAGCCTTGACTAGACGGACATTTGTTGGCAAAGTAATGTCTCTGCTTTTGAATATGCTATCTAGGTTGGTCATAGCTTTTCTTCCAAGGAGTAAGCGTCTTTTAATTTCATGGCTGCAGTCACCATCTGCAGTGATTTGGGAGCCCCCCAAAATAAACTCTGACACTGTTTCCACTATTACCCCATCTATTTGCCATGAAGTGATGGGACCAGATGCCGTGATCTTTGTTTTCTGAATGTTGAGCTTTAAGCCAACTTTTTCACTCTCCACCTTCATCAAGAGGCTTTTTAGTTCCTCTTCACTTTCTGCCATAACAGTGGTGTCATCTGCATATCTGAGGTGATTGGTATTTCTCCTGGCAATCTTGATTCCAACTTGTGCTTCTTCCAGCCCAGCGTTTCTCATGATGTACTCTGCATATAAGTTAAATAAGCAGAGTGACAATATACAGCCTTGACATACTCCTTTTCCTATTTAAAACCAGTCTGTTGTTCCATGTCCAGTTCTAACTGTTGCTTCCTGACCTGCATATAGGTTTCTCAATAAGCAGGTCAGGTGGTCTGACATAGATTAATTCTAGTTATATCACAAAGTTATCAGAACCACTGTAAATCCAATAGTCAACTACAAATATTAACCATATTTTTGACTATGTTAATAGCATACCATAATAGAATTATATAGAATTTGATTGCATAACATTTTGCAAAATAGCTTAATATCTCAGCAGCCTGGTTTCTGAATTGCAGCTATCTTACCATAGCCTAAATGTGAAAATGCAGAAAAATTCTAATGGAGAAACATTATAGTTCCTTGATATTACCATTATACTACTCCTGCCATCATAAATCTGAACCCAAACTCAACTAAACCAAACAAACCTAAACGCCTTTTGTGATGGTTAATGTTATATATCAACTTGGCCAGGCTATGTGCCCAGTTATTTGGTCAAGGAGTAGTCTAGATGTTGCTATGAAGGTATATTTTAGATGTGATACACATTTACAATCACAAGACTTTAAGTAAAGCAGGTTATTCTTCATAATATGGCTGGGACTCATCCAATTAGCTGAAGGCCTTAAAAGCAAAGGCTGAGATTTCCTAAAGAAAAAAGAATTATGCCTCAAGAATGCATCATAGAAACTTTGCCTGTGTTTCCAACTTGCTTGGCCTTCCCTGTGGATTTCAAACCCAAGACTGCAATATCAACTCTCTTGTGCTCTTATAGCCTACTCACCAGCCCTAAGATTTCAGACTTGCAAGCCGTCACAATTGTGAGCCAATGCCTTACAATAAATCTCTTTTTCTAGATATATTAATACTTTATTTGTTCTGTTTCTCTGGAGAATACTAATATACCCCTGTGCTAAATGTCTTATTATTGTCAATATGATGTAGTGTACATGTTAAAAAAATTACATATGGGCCCTTTGTATACTTCCAGTGGGTGTGGGGAACATTTGATCTATTTTAGAAAACTGACCACACACAAAAGGAATTCTAAAACACTAACAAGGAGAAAGAAATAATGTAGAAAGAGTTCAGATATGCAACTTTCAATGGATTTGATTTGTTAGAGTTTGCAGTTTAAGAAATGTACAATAATGAATAACAAGTGTCACCTTTGATCTGTACACTTTGTTTGCTTAACATTGATAATCAAAGATTACATCTTAAAGGCATACTTGTCCTTTACTTTAGGCATTGGATGAGATGAGAAAATTTAATGTTACTATTGCCAGCCCTTCCCAGAGGGTGCAGTGGCAAAGAACTTGCCTGCCAATGCAGGAGACATGTCCCAACCCAGAGATTGAACAGTAATTCGAGATGGAATATGCACTCAAGTTCATTGTAACATTGTTCACAATAAACTAAGCTATGGAGCCAATCTAAGTTGTTATTCATTGATAGATGGATAATGAAGATGTGGTATACATATATACAGTAGACTATTACTCAACCGTGTAAAAGAATGAAAATTTTCCATTTTCAACAACTGGATTGACCTAGAGGGTGTTCAGTCAGTTCAGTCACTCAGTTGTGTCCATCTCTTTGCAGTCCCATGGATTGCAGCAGGCCAGGCTTTCCTATCCAAAACAAACTCCTGGTGCTTTCTCAAACTCATGTCCATTGAGTTGGTGATGCCATACAACCATCTCATCCTCTGTTGTCCCCTTTTCCTCCTGCCTTCAGTCTTTCCCAGCATCAGGGTATTTTCCAGTGAGTCAGTTCTTCACATCAGGTGGCCAAAGAATTGGAGCTTCAGCTTCAACATCAATCCTTCCAATGAATAATCAGTACTGATTTCCTTTAGGATTGATTGGTTTGATCTTCTTGCAGTCCAAGGGACTCTCGAGTCTTCTCCAAAACCACAGTTCAAAAACATCAATTCTTTGGCTCTCAGCTTTCTTTATGATCCAACTCTCACATCCATACATGACTACTGGAAAAGCCATGCTGCTGCTGCTGCTGCTAAGTCGCTTCAGTCATGTCCAACTCTGTGTGACCCCATAGACGGCAGCCCACCAGGCTCCCCTGTCCCTGGGATTCTCCAGGAAAGAACACTGGAGTGGGTTGCCATTTCCTTCTCTAATGCATGAAAGTGAAAAGTGAAAGCGAAGTCGTTCAGTCGTGTCTGACTCTTCGCAACCCCATGGACTGTAGCCCACCAGGCTCCTCCGTCCACGGGTTTTCCAGGCAAGAGTACTGGAGTGGGGTGCCATTGCCTTCTCTGGGAAAAGCCATAGCTTTGACCAAATGGATCTTTGTTGGCAAAGTAATCTCTGCTTTTCAATATGTTGTCTAGGTTGGTCATAGCTTTTCTTCCAAGGAGCAAACGTCTTTTAATTTTATGGCTGTACTCACCATCTACAGTGATTTTGGAGCCCAAGAAAATAAAGTATGTTACTATTTCCATTGTTTCCCCATCTATTTGCCATGAAGTGATGGGACTGGATGCCATGATCTAGTTTTTTGAATGTTGAGTTTTAAGCCAGGATTTTCACTAGCCTCATTATACTAGAGGGTATTATGCTAAGTTAAATGTCATGCAGAGAAAGAAAAGTGCCATATCATTTCATTTATATGTGAAATTTAGATACAAAACAAATGAACAAACATATGAAAATAGAAACAGAAACATAGATACAGAGGAAAAACAAGTGGTTGCTGGAGGGAAAGAGGATGTGGGGATGAGTGAAATTAAGAGGTACAAGCTTCTAGTTACAAAATGAGTCAAAAGGGTGAAGTGTACAGTGTGGGAAATTAAAAAAAAGAAAGAGAAACCTAAATGTGTTAAAACAAAGGGATTGTTTGATAAATTATTGTATATATTACACAACACAGAAAAGCATGTTTTTATAGAATTTTTAATGACATGGGAAGAGCACATGATATAATTAGTTACATGGGAAAAAAAAGCTCAAATAAATTAAAATACAAATGAATCTGAAAGTCAAAACATGCATTAAATTAATAATAATGATCTTTCATTGTGTTATTATGAAGATTTTTTTGTATTTTCTAATATTTTCTGTGTTTGCACAGTGGTTTTTTATTATTTTTAATATAAATTTATTTATTTTATTTGGAGGCTAATTACTTTACAATATTGTGGTGGTTTTGCCATATATTGACATGAATCTGCCACGGGTGTACATGGGTTCCCCATCCTGAATCCCCCTCCCACCTCCCTCCCCATCCCATCCCTCTGGGTCATCCCAGTGCATCCTGTATCATACATTGAACCTGGACTGGCAATTTATTTCACATATGATAATATACATGTTTCAATGCCATTCTCCCAAATCATGCCACCTTCACCCTCTCCCACAGAGTCCAAAAGACTGTTCTATACATCCATGTCTCTTTTTTCTGTCTCACATACAGGGTTATCGTTACCATCTTTCTAAACTCCACATATATGCATTACTATACTGTATTGGTGTTTTTCTTTCTGGCTTACTTCACTCTGTATAATAGGCTCCAGTTTCATTCACCTCATTAAAACTGATTCAAATGTATTCTTTTTAATGGCTGAGTAATACTCCATTGTGTATATGTACCACTGCTTTCTTATCCATTCATCTGCTGATGGACATCTAGGTTGCTTCCACGTCCTGGCTATTATAAACAGTGCTGTGATGAACATTGGGGTACATGTGTCTCTTTCAATTCTGGTTTCCTCACTGTGTATGCCAGCAGTGGGATTGCTGGGTCATATGGCAGTTCTATTTCCAGTTTTTAAAGGAATCTCCACACTGTTCTCCATAGTGGCTGAACTAGTTTGCATTCCCACCAACAGTGTAAGAGGGTTCCCTTTTCTCCACATCCTCTCCAGCATTTATTGCTTGTAGATTTTTGGATAGCAGCCATTCTGACTGGCATGAAATGGTACCTCCTTGTGGTTTTGATTTGCATTTCTCTGATAATGAATGATGTTGAACATCTTTTCATGTGTTTGTTAGCCATTTGTAGCCTTCTTTGGAGAAATGTCTGTTTAGTTCTTTGGCCTAGTTTTTGATTGGGTCGCTTATTTTTCTGGAATTGAGCTGCAGGAGTTGATTGTGTATTTTTGAGATTAATTCTTTGTCAGTTGCTTCATTTGCTATTATTTTCTCCCATTCTGAAGGCTGTCTTTTCACCTTGCTTATAGTTTCCTTTGTTGTGCAGAAGCTTTTAAGTTTAATTAGGTCCCATTTGTTTATTTTTGCTTTTATTTCCAATATTCTGGGAGGTGGGTCATAGAGGATCCTGCTGTGATTTTTGTCGGGGAGGGTTTTGCCTATGTTCTCCTCTAGGAGTTTTATAATTTCTGGTCTTACGTTTAGATCTTGAATCCATTTTGAGTTTATTTTTGTGTATGGTGTTAGAAAGTGTTCTAGTTTCATTCTTTTACAAGTAGTTGACCAGTTTTGCCAGCACCACTTGTTAAAGAGACTGTCTTTTCTCCATTGTATATTCTTGCCTCCTTTGTCAAAGATAAGGTGTCCATAGGTGCATGGATTTATCTCTGGGCTTTCTATTTTGTTCCATTGATCTATATTTCTGTCTTTGTGCCGGTACTATACTGTCTTGATGACTGTTTCTTTGTAGTAGAGCCTGAAGTCAGGCAGGTTGATTCCTCCAGTTCCATTCTTCTTTCTGAAGATTGCTTTGGCTATTTGAGTTTTTTTTTTGTATTTCCATACAAATTGTGAAATTATTTGTTCTAGCTCTGTGAAAAATACCGTTGGTAGCTTGATAGGGATTGCATTGAATCTATAGATTGTTTTGGGTAGTATATTATTTTCACTACATTGATTCTTCTGATCCATGATCACGGTATATTTCTCCATCAATTAGTGTCCTTTTTGATTTCTTTCACCAGTGTTTTATAGTTTTCTATATATAGGTCTTTTGTTTTTTATGTAGATATATTCCTAAGTATTTTATTCTTTTGTTGCAGTGGTGAATGGAATTGTTTCCTTAATTTCTTTGTCTATTTTCTCATTGCTAGTGCATAGGAATGCAAGGGATTTCTGTGTGTTGATTTTATATCCTGGAACTTTAGTATATTCATAGGTTAGCTCTAGTAACTTTCTGGTGGAGTCTTTAGGGTTTTATATGTAGAGGATCATGCCATCTGCAAATAGTGAGAGTTTTATTTCTTCTTTTCCAATTTGGATTCCTTTTATTTCTTTTTCTGCTCTGATTGCTGTGGCCAAATCTTCCAAAACTCTGTTGAATAGTAGTGGTGAAAGTGGGCACCCTTGTCTTGTTCCTGACTTTAGGGAAATGCTTTCAATTTTTCACCATTGAGGATAATGTTTGCTGTGGGTTTGTCATATATAGCTTTTATTATGTTGAGGTATGTTCCTTCTATTCCTGCTTTCTGGAGGGTTTTTACCATAAATGGATGTTCAATTTTGTGAAAGGCTTTCTCTGTGTCTATTGAGATAATCATATGGCTTGTATTTTTCAATTTGTTAATGTGGTGTATTACATTGATTGATTTGCATATATTGAAGAATCCTTGCGTCCCTGGGATAAAGCCCACTTGGTCATGGTGTATGATCTTTTTAATGTGTTGTTGGAATCTGATTGCTAGAAATTTGTTAAGGATTTCTGCATCTATGTTTATCAATGATATTGGCCTGTAGTTTTCTTTTTTTGAGGCATGCTTGTCAGGTTTTGGTATTAGGGTGATGGTGGCCTCATGGAATGAGTTTGGAAGTTTACCTTCCTCTGCAATTTTCTGGAAGAGTTTGAGTAGGATAGGTGTTAGCTCTTCTCTAAATTTTTGGTAGAATTCAGCTTTGAAGCCATCTGCTGCTAAGTCACTTCAGTCATGTCCAACTGTGCGTGACCCCATAGATGGCAGCCCACCAGGCTCCCCCGTCCCTGAGACTCTCCAGGCAAGAACATTGGAGTGGGTTTCCATTTTCTTCTCCAATGCATGAACATGAAAAGTGAAAGTGAAGTCACTCAGTCGTGTCCGACTCTTAGCAACCCCATGGACTGCAGCCTACCAGGTCCTCTGTCCATGGGATTTTCCAGGCAAGAGTACTGGAATGGGGTGCCATTGCCTTCTCCAGTGAAGCCGTCTGGACCTGGGCTGGAAGATTTCTGATTACAGTTTCAATTTCCGTGCTTGTGATGGGGCTGTTAAGATTTTTTATTTCTTCGTGGTTCAATTTTGGAAAGTTGTACTTTTCTAAGAATTTGTCCATTTCTTCCAAGTTGTCGATTTTATTGGCATATAATTGCTGATAGTAGTCTCTTATGATCCTTTGTATTTCTGTGTTGTCTGTTGTGATCTCTCCATTTTCATTTCTAATTTTATTGATTTGATTTTTCTCCCTTTGTTTCTTGATGAGTCTGGCAAACGGTTTGTCAACTTAATTTATCCTCTCAAAGAACCAGGTTTTGGTTTTGTTGATTTTTGCTTTGAGTAGTATACTCATTTTCACTATATTGATTCTTCTGATCCATGAATATGGTATATTTCTCCATCTATTAGTGTCCTTTTTGATTTCTTTCACCACTGTTTTATAGTTTTCTATATATAGGTCTTTTGTTTTTTATGTAGATATATTCCTAAGTATTTTTTACTTTTCATTGCAATGGTGAATGTAATTGTTTCCTTAATTTCTCTTTCTCATTATTTTCTCATTATTATTGTGTAGTAATGCAAGGGATTTCTGTGAGTTAATTTTATATCCTGCAAATTTATTATATTCATTGATTAGCTCTAGTAATTTTCTGGTGGAGTCTTTAGGATTTTCTATGTAGAGGATCATGTCATCTGCAAACAGTGAGAGTTTCACCTCTTCTTTTCCAATTTGGATTCCTTTTATTTCTTTTCCTGCTCTGATTGATGTAGCCAAAACTTCCAAAACTATGTTGAATAGTAGTGGTGAAAGTGGGCACCCTTGTCTTGTTCCTGACTTTAGGGGAAGTGCTTTCAATTTTTCACCATTGAGAATAATGTTTGCTGTGGGTTTGTCATATATAGCTTTTATTATGTTGAGGTATGTTCCTTCTATTTCTGCTTTCTGGAAAGTTTTTTTTTTTTTTTTTATCATAAATGGATGCTGAATTTTGTCAAAGGCTTTCTCTGCATCTATTGAGATAATCATATGGTTTTTATTTTTCAATTTGTTAATGTGGTGTATTACATTGATTGATTTGCAGGTATTGAAGAATCCTTGCTTCCCTGGGATAAAGCCCACTTGGTCATGATGTATGATCTTTTTAATGTGTTTTTAGATTCTGATTGCTAGAATTTTGTCAAGGATTTTTGCATCTATGTTCATCAATGATATTGGCCTATAGTTTTCTTTTTTTTGGGCATCTTTGTCAGGTTTTGGTATTAGGGTGATGGTGGCCTCATAGAATGAGTTTGGAAGTTTACCTTCCTCTGAAATTTTCTGGAAGAGTTTGAGTAGAATAGGTGTCAGCTATTCTCTAAATTTTTGGTAGAATTCATCTGTGAAGCTGTCTGGACCTGGGCCTTTGTTTGCTGGAAGATTTCTGATTACAGTTTCAATTTCCATGCTTGTGATGTGTCTGTTAAGATTTTCTATTTCTTCCTGGTTCAGCTTTGGGAAGTTGTACTTTTCTAAGAATTTGTCCGTTTCTTCCAAGTTGTCCATTTTATTGGCATATAATTGCTAATAGTAGTCTCATACAATCCTTTGTATTTCCGTGTTGTCTGTTGTGATCTCTCCATTTTTGTTTCTAATTTTATTGATTTGATTTTTCTCCCTTTGTTTCTTGATGAGTCTGGCTAATGGTTTGTCAATTTTATTTATTGTTTCAAAGAACCAGCTTTTGGCTTTGTTGATTTTTGCTATGGTCTCTTTCGTTTCTTTTGCATTTATTTATGCCCCGATTTTTAAGACTTCTTTCCTTCTACTAACCCTGGGGTTCTTCATTTCTTCCTTTTCTAGTTGCTTTAGATGTAGAGTTAGGTTATTTATTTGACTTTTTTCTTGTTTCTTGAGGTATGCCTGTATTGCTATGAGCCTTCCCCTTAGGACTGCTTTTACAGTGTCCCACAGGTTTTGGGTTGTTGTGTTTTCATTTTCATTCATTTCTATGCAAATTTGATTTCTTTTTGATTTCATCTGTGATTTGTTGGTTATTCAGCAGCGTGTTGTTCAGCCTCCATATGTTGGAATTTTTAATAGTTTTTCTCCTGTAATTGAGATCTAATCTTACTGCACTGTGGTCAGAAAAGATGCTTGGAATGATTTCAATTTTTCTGAATTTACCAAGGGTAGATTTATGGCCCAGGATGTGATCTATCCTGGAGAATTTTCCGTGTGCACTTGAGAAAAAGGTGAAATTCATTGTTTTGGGCTGAAATGTCTTATAGATATCAATTAGGTCTAACTGGTCTATTGTGTCATTTAAAGTTTGTGTTTCCTTGTTAATTTCTGTCTAGTTGATCTATCCATAGGTGTGAGTGGGGTATTAAAGTCTTCCACTCTTATCGTGTTATTGTTAATTTCCCCTTTCATACTTGTTAGCATTTGTCTTACATATTGAGGTGCTCCTATGTTGGGTGCATATATATTTATAATTGTTATATCTTCTTCTTGGATTGATCCTTTGATCATTATGTAGTGTCCTTCTTTGTCTCTTTTCACAGCCTTTGTTTTAAGGTCTATTTTATCTGATATGAGTATTGCTACTCCTGCTTTCCTTTGGTGTCTATTTGCATGGAATATCTTTTTCCAGTCCTTCAGTCTCAGTCTGTACGTGTCCCTTGTTTTGAGGTGGGTCTCTTGTAGATAGCATATATAGGGGTCCTGTTTTTGTATCCATTTAGCCAGTCTTTGTCTTTTGGTTTGGCCATTCAATCCATTTACATTTAAGGTAATTATTGATAAGTATGACCCCATTGCCATTTACTTTGTTGTTTTGGGTTTGAGTTTATACACCCTTTTTGTGTTTCCTGTCTAGAGAAGATCCTTTAGCATTTTTGAAGAGCTGGTTTGGTGGTGCTGAATTCTCTCGGCTTTTGCTTGTCTGTAAAGCTTTTGATTTCTCCTTCATATTTGCATAAGCTCCTTGCTGGGTACAATAATCTGGGCTGTAGGTTATTTTCTTTCATCACTTTCAGTATGTCCTCCATTCCCTCCTGGCCTGAAGAGTTTCTATTGAAAGATCAGCTGTTATCCTTATGGGAATCCCCTTGTGTGTTATTTGTTGTTTTTCCCTTGCTGCTTTTAATATTTGTTCTTTGTCTTTGATCTTTGTTAATTTGATTAGCATGTGTCTTGGCGTGTTTCACCTTGGGTTTATTCGATTTGGGATTCTCTGGGTTTATTGGACTTGGGTGATTATTTCCTTCCCCATTTTAGGGAAGTTTTCAACTATTATCTCCTCAAGTATTTTCTCATGGTCTTTCTTTTTGTCTTCTTCTTCTGGAACTCCTATGATTAGAAAGTTGGGGCGTTTAACATTGTTCCAGACGTCTCTGAGCTTGTCCTCATTTCTTTTAATTCATTTTTCTTTTTTCCTCTCTGATTCACTTATTTCTACCATTCTATCTTCTACCTCACAAATCCTATCTTCTGCCTCTGTTATTCTACTGTTGGTTCCCTCCAGAGTGTTTTTGATATCATTTACTGCATTACTCATTATTGATTGACTCTTTTTTATTTCTTCTAGATCCTTGTTAAACCTTTCTTGCATCTTCTCAATCCTTGTCTCCAGGCTATTTATCTGTGATTCCACTTTGTTTTCAAGATTTTGGATCATTTTCACTATCATTATTTGGAATTCTTTATCAGGTAGAATCCTTATCTCTTCCTCTTTTTTTTTTTTTTTGGTTTGGTGGGCATTTATCCTGTTCCTTTACCTGATGGGTATTCCTCTGTCTCTTCACCTTGTTTATATTGCTGTGTTTGGGGTGGCCTTTCTGTATTTTGGCAGTTTGTGGAGTTCTCTTTATTGTGGAGTTTCATCACTGTGAGTGGGGTTGTATGGGTGGCTTGTCAAGGTTTCCTGGTTAAGGAAGCTTGTGTTGATGTTCTGGTGGGTGGAGCTGGATTTCTTCTCTCTGGAGTGCAATGAAATGTCCAGTAATTAGTTATGAGATGTCAATGGGTTTGGAGTGACTTTGGGCAACCTGTATATTGAAGCTCAAGGCTATGTTGCTGTGTTGCTAGAGAATTTGCATGTTATGTCTTGCTCTGGAACTTGTTGGTCCTTGAGTGGTCCTTGGTGTCAGTGTAGGTATGGAGGCGTTTGATGAACTCCTGTCAATTAATGTTCCCTGGAGTCAGGAGTTCTCTGGTGTTCTCAGGATTTGGACTTAAGCCTCCTGCTTCTGGTTTTCAGTCTTATTTTTACAGTAGCTTCAAGTCTTCTCCATCTATACAGCACCATTGATAAAACATCTAGGTTAAAGATGAAAAGTTTCTCCACAGTGAGGGACACCCAGAGAGATTCACAGAGTTACATGGAGAAGAGAAGAGGGAGGAAGGAGATAGAGGTGACCAGGATGACATGTGGTGGAATCAAAAGAGGAGAGAACAAGCTAGCCAGTAATCACTTCCTTATGTGCACTCCACAGTCTGAACCACTCAGAGACGTTCACGGAGTTATACAGAGAAGAGAAGATGGAGGAAGGAGACAGAGGTGACCAGGAGGAGAAAAGGGAGAATCAAAAGGAGAGACAGATCCAGCCAGTAATCAGTTCCCTAAGTGTTCTCCACCGTCCAGAACACACAGAGATTCACAGATTTTGGTAGAGAAGAGAAGGAGTAGGGAGGAGAGAGAGGCGACCTGGTGGAGAAAAAGGAGAGTCCAAAGAGGGAGAGAGCAGTCAAGCCAGTAATCTCGCTCCCAAGTAAAAATGTGTACTGAAGATTGGGTTCTTAAAGGTACAAAATTAATAACAAATACCAAAAAGCAAAGATTTAAAAATCTATAGTAGAGGTTGGATTCTCAAAAATACAATATTAAAGTCACAAAAATTATAAAATATATATATATATGAAGTTTGCTTTAAAAATTAGGGTCTTTTTAGTTTGCAAATAATAGTAGGTTATAAAAATGAAAATTAAAGGAGTAATAGAGGACTTAAAAATAAAAAAAATTAAAAAAATTTTAAAGAATGATAATATTAAAAATATTTTCTGGGACTTTCTCTGGTGTTGTTGTAGACAGTGTGGGGTGAGTTCATTTTCAGATAGTTCCTTGATCCGGCTTATACTTCTCAAGATCTATAGGCCCCTTTCTGTGTAGTCAGTGCTAAGTACAAGGTTTTAATCTTTTGCACCTGTCACTTCCAAGGCGGTTCCCTCTTAGCTTCTTCTGTCTGCTGGTCTCTTCAGTGTCTAATTTCTGCCCTGGCACAAGGGGGCGGTGGTGGACACTTTTAAGGATCACTTGTTCAGTCGTGCTGTGGGGAGGGAGGAACACTGCAAACAAATAACACTGGCGTGTGCTCACAGTGTCTCGGCCACACTGGGTTTGCACCCGCTCATGGGGACTTTCCCTGTCTACACTGCTTAGGCTCTAGGTTGCTCTTCTGGGAACTGTCTGAGGCCGGCCCTGGGTTGTGTGCACTTCCCAGATCTAAGCCACTCAGGTTCAGGTACTTGGGTAGTCCTCAGAGGTGCTGACTCGGTTGGGCCTGTGTTTTGTGCCCTTCCCAGGTCCGAGCAGTTCAGGTGACCAGGTGTTTGGCGAGCACGGTCACTGTGACTTATTGCCTCCCCATCCCTGCCACTCTGTTTTCTGGGTGTACAATCAGCACACCTTCTCAGGTGTGGCATGTGTCTCTTCTGGGGAGCTAATCTCTGGCTGCAACCCTCCTGGCAGATGTTGACCATCCAGAATCCCAAGAAGTCTTGATTAGCAATGAAACCTGCTTTTAGTTTGGTAGATGATGCCTCTCTGGGGCCACAATTGCCCTCTTCCAGCTCTGGCTGCCCTCACCTGCCAGTCTCCGGCAGGGGATGGGCTGGTTCTCAGCCGGCTAGTTCTGCTCAGTCCTTTGTTCTGTGAGCAGGCCTGGTGGTGCCTTAGATTAGGGCTTTTTGCGGGGTAGCTATCCCACAGTCTGGTTTGCTATCTCAAGTTAGTTCCCTCAGATTTTCCTCGGGGCATTCATGCCCAGTCCTTACTCTAAGCAATGCAGCCCGCACCTCCCTGACCAGACCCTGCTTGCTAGTGGTGGATGTGGGTGGCTGTGCTGCTTCTCCGTTGGGAGCTTGCTAGTGGTGGATGTGGGTGGCTGCGCTGCTTCTCCGTTGGGAGTTACCATTGGGCATGTAATCTGTGGGTTTTAATTATTTATTTATTTTTCCTCCCAGTTATGTTGCCCTCTGAGGTTCCAAGGCTCACCACAGACTCGCCATTGAGAGTGTTTCCTGGTGTTTGGAAACTTCTCTCTTTTTAAAAGACTCCCTTTCTGGGACTGATCTCCGTCCCTACCTCTTTTGTCTCTTTTTTTAATCTTTTATATATTTTTCCTACCTCCTTTCAAAGACAATGGACTGCTCTTCTGGGTGCCTGATGTCCTCTGCCAGCATTCAGTTGTTTTGTGGAATTTACTCAGTGTTCAAATGTTCTTTTGATGACTTTGTGGGGGAGAAAGTGGTCTCCCCATTTTATTCCTCTGCCATCTTAGGACCGCTTCCTCTATACAGTGATTTTGCTTTACCTTTTAAATAATAAATGTAGTACGTAGATAAATGCATAAGTAAAGATAGATACATAAAATTTCTCACAAGGAAACATTTATAGTCTTCTCTGCTTGATTTTATGTTTTGTGTCTGCCTGGATAGGCCAAAGTTGCCTAGAGTGTTGCAGGGAAAGTCTTTGCATAAGAAGGTTGCTCTGGGATGAGTGGCCTTTGGAGACTCTATTCACAGTGGTTCACTAGGCTACAACAGTTGACTTTATCATTTTGGTAGATTATAGTGGTACATAATATGTATGATGCACATGAGCCGACAGACTTCTTTAATGCTCCTGTTAATTGATAAAGTAAATATTTACTCCATACTTACTGCATGCAACGTTCTATAGGTCAAGTAATACCTATTTAAAATGACATGAAATAACATATTTTAAAATCTAATACAAACCTTGAAAAATGTAACCCTCTGTCAGTAAACTCTTCCACAAATTCCTCAGAAATACTGTTTTGGCTCATCTTCCTATCCTGGTGCTCCTGGTAACAGTTATGGCAAAGGACATCTCTGCCAGTCAATCTTTAAACATTTTTCCCTCTTGTAAAAGCAATTCATGCTCAACACTGCATGATGAAAATAAAGAAACAAAAAAAATAATAAAAAATTAATTACTCCTTTTTCTGGAGAGAAAAATCATTTAACATTTCAGTGTCTTTTCTCCTAGTCTTTTGGCTATTTCATAGTTGTAATAAATGACAGCTAAAATGTAATGTACAGTTTTTTTGAGCTGACATTTTTAAATTAAAAAAGATGCATACTTTTTATTAAAATAAAAATTATAGACAATCATAAAGCTGAAAAGAAAAAAATTTCCTTCTGGTAATTCTGGAACTGGGTCTTAGCCATGTTAAAAGTTCAGAGTTTATTGTTAAATCTAATATATGTGCAGGAAAGTGCACAAATCTTAAGTGCACAGCTTAATGTATTTTTATGTGAAGGTATATCAGTTATACTTCACCTAGATCAAGATATAGAACACTTTTAGCCCTCTAGAAAGTTCTTTTTTGTTCCCTTTCCATATAACCCCTACTAAAAGTACTTATGGTTTGATTTCTATGCAAGGGTTGGTTTTCTCTGTTCTTAGACTTTATATAAATGGAATTATAGATTATATACTCTTTGCTGTCTGGCTTCTTTAACTTAAAATTATGAGGTGAGATTCATCCATGTTGTTGTGCTTGCAGCTGTAGTTTATTCTTTTTCATTGCTGCAAAATATTCCATTTAAGAAATATACTACAACTTATTTATCTATTCTTCTGTGCATGAACATTTGAGTTATATATATAATGTTTGGTTCTTATAAACAAAGTTTCTATGAGCACTCGTACATGTTGTTTGATAAGTATTTGCACCAGTTTCTGTTGGGTATTTATCTGAAAGTGAAATTGCTGGGTCATAGCTAGGCTATGTTTAGCTTAAGTAGATACTTACCAAATAGTTTTCAAAAGTGGCTACAATAATTTACACTCCCACAGGTAGTGTATAGGAGTTCCAGCTGCATGTATTCTTTGAACATGCCTGTTGTTGGATTATGAGGTAGTGCTTAGAGGGTATGACATTAAAGATGATTGACTTGGACCATAAAGAAAGCTGAGTGCCAAAGAATTGATGATTTTGAAATGTGGTGTTGGAGAAGACTCTTGAGAGTCCCTTGAACTGCAAGGAAATCAAACCAGTCAATCCTAAAGGAAATTAGTCCTCAATATTCATTGGAAGGATTGATGCTGAAGCTGAAGCTCCAATTCTTTGGCCACCTGATGTGAAGAACTGACTCACTGGAAAAGACCCCGATGCTGGGAAAGATTGAGGGCAGGAGGAGGAGATGACAGAGGACGAGATTGTTGGATGGCATCACCGACTCAATGGACAGAGTTTGAGCAGGCTCTGGGATTTGTTGATGGACAGAGAGGCCTGGCGTGCTGCAGTTCATGGGGTCACAAAAAGTTGTACACTACTGAGCAACTGAACTGAACTGAACTGACTTCATTCATTGTGAATTTACTTAACTATTTTATCCGAGAGTCTGGTCTTATTATCACATCTATTGAGAAGAAACAAATTACCCCAAAATTCAGCAGCTCAAGACAACAAACATTTATTATCTCACTTATTTTCTGAGGGTTAAAAACATTTTTCTGAAGGTAAGAGTAGCTTAGCTGGGTGATTCTTATTTAAGTTCTTTTATGCAATTGCAGTCAAGCTGTTGACTGGGGTTGTAGTCATTTGAAGCCTTGATCAGGTCTGAAAGATGTGTTTCCAAGATATCTTACTCATGGCTGTTGGCAGAAAGCTTTGATTGCTTGCTATGTGGGCTTCCTTTGGAGAGCTGCTCATGACATGATAGCTGGTTTTCTTCTGTGGGTGATCCAAGAGAGAGACTAAGAGAGCAATAAGACAAAGGCCTCACTGTCTTTTAAAATTAAATCTTGGTGGGGAGGGGAGGTCCTAAGATGGTGGAGGAATAGAACGGGGAGACCACTTTCTCCCCAACAAATTCATCGAAAGATCATTTGAACACTGAGTAAACACCACAAAACAACTTCTGAATGCTGGTGGAGGACACCAGGCACCGAGAAAGACAGCCCATTGTCTTCAAAAGGAGGAAGGACAAAATATAAAAAATAAAAAGAGGTAGGGACGGAGACCCACCCGGGGAGGGAGTTGTAAAAGAAAAGTTTCCAAACACCAGGAAACCCTCTCACTGGCGGGTCTGTGGGGAGTTTTGGAATCTCAGAGGGCAGCATAACTGGAAGGAAAAAATAAATAAACCCCAGAGATTATGCGCCTGACTGCAACTCCCAGTGGAGAAGTAGCCCAGATGCTGGCGTCTGCCACCAGCAAGTAGGGGCTGAACAGGGAGGCGCAGACTGCATTGCTTAGGGCAAGGACCAGGCCTGAATGCCCTGAGGGCAATCTGAGGAAGCTAATGTAAGAAAGCAACCCAAACTGTGGGATAGCCAGAGAGAAAGAGAGAGAGAGAGAAAAAAAAAAGAAGAAGAAGAAAGAGACAGAGAGAACTTTCCCACGAAAAGCTCTAACCTAAGGCACTGCCTGGCCCGCTCACAGAACAAAGGAACAAGGGAATACCAGAGGAAAGCTAGCCGGCAGCGGACCGGCCCATCCTCTAACAGAGGCAGAGAGGCAGGCAGGCGACAGCCAGAGCTGGAAGGCAAGGGGCAAACTCGGCCCCAGAGATGGCATCCCCTACCAAACTGCAAGCAGGCTCCTAGTTGCTAACCAAGTCTTCCTGGGATCCTGGACGGTTGACATCCACCAGGAGGGTCACAGCCAGAGATCAGCTCCCCAGAGGAGACACACGACACACCTGAGATGGTGCTCCCACTGCGTACCTGGGAAACCGAGCGGCCGGGACCGGGGAGGTAATAAGACGCACTGCCCGACCTGAGGAGAGTGAGCTCACCAAGCACCTGGTCGCCTGAGCTGCTCGGACCTGGGAAGGGCACAAAACACAGGCCCAACTGAGTCTGTGCCTTTGTGGGGTACTCAGGAGCCTTAACCCAAGTGGCTTAGACCTGGGAAGTGCACGCAACCCAGGGCCCAGATTAGACAGTTCCCCTGCAGAGCAACCTGGAGCCTGAGCAGTGTTGACGGGGAAAGCACACATGCAGGGAGCAGGGGAAAACCCAGTGTGGCCCAGACACTGTGAACACTCCCCACACACGCCAGTGATATTTGTTTGCAGTGTTCCTCCCTCCCCACAGCACAATTGAACAAGTGAGCCTAAATAAATGACCACCTTCTCCCCCTTGTGTCAGGGTGGAAGTTAGATACTGAAGAGACTTGCAAACAGAAGAAGCCAAAATAAACAAAGAAGAGGGAACTGCTTTGAAAGTGACAGGTGCAACAGATTAAAACCCCGTAGTTAGCATTGACTACATTGGAGGGGACCTATAGACCTTGAGAAGTATAAGATGGAACAAGGAACTATCTGAAACTGAACTGACCCCACACTGCCCTCAACAGCTCCAGAGAAATTCCTAGATATATTTTACTATTATCATTTTTTAATTTTTAAAAATTAAAAAAATTTAAGTTCTTTATTACTCCTTTATTTTCATTTTTAAAACCTGCTGCTGCTGCTGCTAAGTCGCTTCAGTCGTGTCCGACTCTGTGCGACCCCATAGATGGCAGCCCATCAGGCTCCCCCATCCCTGGGATTCTCCAGGCAAGAACACTGGAGTGGGTTGCCATTTCCTTCTCCAATGCATGAAAGTGAAAAGTGAAAAGTGAAAGTGAAGTCGCTCAGTCGTGTGTGACTCTTCACGACCCCATGGACTGCAGCCTTCCAGGCTCCTCCAACCATGGGATTTTTCAGGCAAGAGTACGGAGTGGGGTGCCATCGCCTTCCCCGTTAAAACCTACTATTACCTTGTAAAAAAAAAAAAGATCCTACTTTTAAAGAAAATTTCATATATATATATTTTTATAATTTTTGCGATTTTGTATTGTTTTTATTGTATTTTTGGGAGTCTAATCTCTACTCTAGATTTTTAATCTTTGCTTTTTGGTATTTGTTATCAATTTTGTACCTTTAAGAATCCAATCTTCAATACTCATTTTTACTTAAGAGTGTGATTACTGGCTTGATTACTCTCTCCTCTTTTGACTCTCCTTTTTCTCCCCCAGGTCACCCCTATCTCCTCACTCCCCCTTCTCTTCTCTACTTAATTAACCCTGTGAATCTGTGGGTATTCCAGGCTGTGGACAACACTTAGGGAACTGATCACTAGCTAGATTGGTCTCTCTCCTTTTGATTCCCCCTCCACTTCTCCTGATCACCTCTATCTCCTTCCTCCCTCTTCTCTTCTCTGTAGAACTCTGTGAACCTCTTTGAGTGTTCCAGACTGTGGAGAGCAAATAGAGAATTGATTCCTGGCTAGATTGCGTTATTCCCTTTTGATTTTCCCTCTTCTCCTCCTGGTCACCTCTATATCCCTCCTCCCTCTTCTCTTCTCCATGTAACTCTGTGAACCTCTCTGGGTATCCCTCACTGTGGAGAATCTTTTCACCACTAACCTAGATGTTTTATCATTGGTGCTCTATGGATGGAAAAGTCTTGAGGCTACTGTAAGAATAAGACTGAAAGCCAGAGGCAGGAGGCTTAAATCCAAAACTTGAGAACACCAGAAAACTCCTGACTCCAGGGAACATTAATTGACAAGAGCTCATCCAGGAGCCTCTATATCTACACTGAAACCAAGATCCACCCAAAAGCCAACAAGTTTCAGAAAAGACATACCAAGCTAATTCTCCAACAAAAATAGGAACATAACCCTGAGCACCAAAGTACAGGTGGCCAAAAGTCACACCAAACACACAGACACTTCAAAACTCACTACTTGACACTTCCTTGCACTTCAGAGAGAAGAGATCCAGCTCTACCCACCAGAGCACTGATGCAAGCTTCCCTAACCCGGAAACCTTGACAAGCCACGCATCCAACCCCACACACAGGGAGGAACCTCCACAATAAAGAGGGACCACAAACTTCCAGCATACAGAAAGACCACTCCAAACACAGCAACCTAAACAAGTTGAAAAGGCAGAGAAATATTCAGCAGGTAAAGGGACATGATAAAAGCACACTAAACCAAACAAAAGAGGAGGCAACAGGGAGTCTACCTGAAAAAGAATTCAGAATAATGATAGTAAAAATGACCCCAAATCTTGAAAACAAAATGGAGTTACAGATAAATAGACCAGAGACAAGGATTGACAACATGCAAGAAAAGTTTAACAAGGACCTAGAAGAAATTAAAAAGAGTCAATCAACAATGAATAATGCAATAACTGAGATCAAAAGCACTCTGGAGGAAACCAACAGTAGAATAACTGAGGCAGAAGATAGGATAAGTGAGGTGGAAGATAGAATGGTGGAAATAAATGAAGCAGAGAGGAAAAAACAAAAAATAATTAAAAGAAATGAGGACAAGCTCAGAGACCTCTGGGACAATGTCAAACGCTCCAACATTCAAATCATAGGGGCCCCAGAAGACAAAAAGGCCATGAGAAAATAGTTGAGGAGATAATAGTTGAAAACTTCTCTAAAATGGGGAAGGAAAATAGCCACTCAAGTCCAAGAAACCCAGAGAGTCCCAAACAGGATAAATCCAAGGTGAAACACCCCAAGACACATATTAATCAAATTGACAAAGATCAAACACAAAGAACAAATATTAAAAGCAACAAGGGAAAAACAACAAATAACTCACAAGGGGATTCCCATAAGGATAACAGCTGATCATTCAATAGAAACTCTTCAAGCCAGAAGGGAATGGCAGGACATACTTAAAGTGATAAAAGAGTAAAACCTACAACCCAGATTACTATACCCAGCAAGAATCTCATTCAAATACGAAGGAGAAATCAAAAGCTTTATAGACAAGCAAAAGTTGAGAGAATTCAGCACCACCAAACCAGCTCTCCAACAAATGCTAAAGGATCTTCTCTAGACAGGAAACATAGAAAGGGTGTATAAACTCTAACCCAAAACAATAAAGTAAATGGCAACGGGATCATACTTATCAATAATTACCTTAAATGTAAATGGGTTGAATGCGCCAACCAAAAGACAAAGACTGGCTGAATGGATACAAAAACAAGACCCCAATATGCTGTCTACAAGATACCCACTTTAAACCTAGGGACACATACGACTGAAAGTGAAGGGCTGGAAAAACATATTTCATGCAAATGGAGACCAAAAGAAAGCTGGAGTAGCAATACTCATATCAAATAAAATAGAGCTTGAAGTAAAGGCTGTGAAAAGAGACAAAGAAAGACACTACATAATGATCAAAGGATCAATCCAAGAAGAAGATATAACAATTATAAATATATATGCACCTAACATAGGAGCACTGTGATATGTAAGGCAAATGCTAACAAGTATGAAAGGGGAAATTAACAGTCACACAATAATAGTGGGAGAGTTTAATACCCCACTCACACCTATGGATGGATCAACTAACTAGAAAATTAGCGAGGAAATAAAATCTTTAAATGATACAATGGACCAGTTAGACCTAATTGATATCTATAGGACATTTCACCCCAAAACAATGAATTTCACCTTTTTCTGAGGTGCACAAGGAACCTTCTCCAGGATATACCACATCCTGGGCCATAAATCTAGCCTTGCTAATTTAAAAAAAAATTGAAATCATTCCAAGCATCTTTTCTGATTCACAATGCAGTAAGATTAGATATCAACTACAGGAAAAAATTATTAAAAATTCCAACATATGGAGAATAAACAACATACTTCTAAATAACTAACAAATCATAGAAGAAATCAAAAAAGAAATCAAAATATGCATAGAAATGAATGAAAATGAAAACACAACAACCCCAAACCTATGGGACACTGTAAAAGCAGTGCTAAGGGGAAGGCTCATAGCAATACAGGCATACTTCAAGAAACAAGAAAAAAGTCAAATAAATAGCCTAACTCTACAAGCAGAGACATTACTTTGCCAACAAAGGTTCATCTAGTCATGGCTATAGTTTTACCAGTGGTCGTGTATGGATGTAAGAGTTGGACTGTGAAGAAAATTGAGTGCCGAAGAACTGATGCTTTTGAACTGTGGTGTTGAAGAAGACTCTTGAGAGTCCCTTGGACTGCAAGGAGATCCAACCAGTCCATTCTAAAGGAGATCAGTCCTGGGTGTTCATTGGAAGGACTGATGCTAAAGCTGAAGCTCCAATACTAAAAAACACACTTCTGAATAACCAGCAAGTCACAGAAGAAATAAAAAGGAAATCAAAATATGCATAGAAATGAATGAAAATTAAAGCACAATAACCCCAAACCTATGAGACTCAGTAAGAGCAGTACTAAGGGGAAGGTTAATAGCATTGCAAGCCTACCTCAAGAAACAGGAGAAAAATCAAATACATAGCCTAACTCTACACTTAAAGCAACTAGAAAACGAAGAAATGAAGCACCCCATGGTTAGTAGAAGGAAAGAAATCCTAAGAATTGGGGCAGAAATAAATGCAAAAGAAACAAAGGAGACCATAGCAAAGCTAAAAGCTGGTTTTTTGAGAAGATAAATAAAATAGACAAACCATTAGCCAGACTCATCAAGAAACAAAGGGAGAAGAATCATATCAACAAAATTAGAAATGAAAATGGAGAAGTTATAACAGACAACAGAGAATTACAAAGGATCGTAAAAGACTACTATCAGCAACTATATGCCAATAAAATTGACAACTTGGAAGAAATGGACAAATTCTTAGAAAAGTATAACTTTCCAAAAGTGAACCGGGAAGAAATAGAAAATCTTAACACACCCATCAGAAGCACGGAAATCGAAACTGTAATCAGAAATCTTCCAACAAACAAAAGCCCAGGACCAGACGGCTTCACAGCTGAATTCTACCACAAATTTCGAGAAGAGCTAACACCTATCCTACTCAAACTCTTCCAGAAAATTGCAGAGGAAAGTAAACTGCCAAACTGATTCTATGAGGCCACCATCACTCTGACACCAAAATCAGACAAAGATGCCACAAAAAAGAAAACTACAGGCCAATATCATTGATGAACATAGATGCAAAAATCCTTAAAAAAATTCTAGCAAACAGAATCCAACAACATATTAAAAAGATCATACATCAGACCAAGTGGGCTTTAACCAGGGATGCAAGGATTCTTCAACGTTCGCAAATCAATCAATGTGATACACCACAATAACAAATTGAAAGATAAAAACTATATGATTGTCTCAATAGGCATAGAGAAAGCCTTTGACAAAATTCAACATCCATTTATGATAAAAACCCTCCAGAAAGCAGGAATAGAAGGAACATACCTCAACATAATAAAAGCCAAATATGATAAAGCCACAGCAAATATTATCCTCAATGGTGAAAAATTGAAAACATTTCCCCTAAAGTCAGGAACAAGACAAGGGTGCACACTCTCACAATTACTATTCAACATAGTTTTGGAAGTTTTAGCCACAGTAATCAATCAGAGAAGAAAAAGAAATAAAAGGAATCCAGATTGGAAAAGAAGTAAAACTCTCACTGTTTGTAGATGAAATGATCCTCTCCATAGAAAACCCTAAAAACCCTACCAGAAAATTACTAGAGCTAATCAATGAATATAGTAAAGTGGCCAGATATAAAATTAACACACAGAAATCCCTTGCATTCCTATATATTAACAATGAGAAAACAGAAAGAGAAATTAAGGAAACAATTCCATTCACCATTACAATGAAAAGAATAAAATACTTAGGAATATATCTACCTAAAGAAACAAAAGACCTATATATAGAAAACTATAAAACACTGATCAAAGAAATCAAAGATGACACAAATAGATGGAGAAATATACCATGTTCATGGATCAGAAGAATCAATATAGTGAAAATGAGTATACTACTGAAAGCAATCTATAGATTCAATGCAATCCCTGTCAAGCTGCTACTGCTAAGTCACTTCAGTCATATCCGACTCTGTGTGACCCCATAGACGGCAGCCCACCAGGCTCCCCAGTCCCTGGGATTCTCCAGGCAAGAACACTGGAGTGGGTTGCCATTTCCTTCTCCAATGCATGAAAGTGAAAAGTGAAAGGGAAGTCGCTCAGTCGTGTCTGACTTTTCGCGACCCTATGGACTGCAGCCTACCAGGCTCCACCCACAGGATTTTCCAGGCAAGAGTACTGGAGTGGGGTGCCATCGCCTTCTCCACCCTATCAAGCTACCAATGGTATTTTTCACAGAGCTAAAACAAATAATTTCACAATTTGTATGGAAATACAAAAAAACCTTGAATAGCCAAAGAAATCTTGAGAAAGAAGAATGGAACTGGAGGACTCAACCTGCCTGAGTCAGGCTCTACTACAAAGCCACAATTATCAAGACAGTACGGTACTGGCACAAAGACAGAAACATAGATCAATGGAACAAAATAGAAAGCCCAGAGATAAATCCATGCCCCTATGGACACCTTACTTTGACAAAGGAGCCAAGAATATACAATGGAGAAAAGACAGTCTCTTTAACAAGTGGTGCTGGCAAAACTGGTCAACCACTTGTAAAAGAATGAAACTAGAACACTTTCTAACACCATACACAAAAATAAACTCAAAATGGATTAAAGATCTAAATGTAAGACTAGAAACTATAAAACTCCTAGAGGAAAACATAGGTAAAGCACTATCCAATGTAAATCACAGCAGGATCCTCTATGACCCACCTCCCAGAGTAATGGAAATAAAAGCAAAAATAAACAAATGGGACCTTTGGTACTATTTTCTCCCATTCTGAAGGCTGTCTTTTCACCTTGCTCATAGTTTCCTTCGTTGTGCAAAAGCTTTTAATTTTAATTAGGTCCCATTTGTTTATTTTTGCTTTTAAAGCTTTTGCACAATGAAGGAAACTATGAGCAAGGTGAAAAGACAGCCTTCAGAATGGGAGAAAATAGTAGCAAATGAAGTAACTGACAAAGAATTAATCTCAAAAATACACAAGCAACTCCTACAGCTCAATTCCAGAAAAGTAAACGAGCCAATCAAAAAATGAGCCAAAGAACTAAACAGACATCTCTCCAAAGAAGACATACAGATGGATAACAAACACATGAAAAGATGCTCAACATCACTAATTATCAGGGAAATGCAAATCAAAACCAAAATGAGGTTACCATTTCATGCCAGCCAGAATGGCTGCTATCCAAAAATCTACAAGCAATAAATGCTGAGAGAGTGTGGAGAAAAAGGAACCCTCTTACAGTGTTGGTGGGAATGCAAACTAGTACAGCCACTATGGAGAACAGTGTGGAGATTCCTTAAAAACCTGGAAACAGAACTGCCATATGACCCAGCAATCCCACTTCTGGCATACACACTGAGGAAACCAGTATTGAGAGAGACATGTGTACCCCAATGTTCATTGCAGCACTATTTACAATAGCCAGGACATGGAAGCAACCTAGATGTCCATCAGCAGACGAATGGATAAGAAAGCTGTGGTACATATACACTATGGAATATTCAGTTCAGTTCAGTTCAGTCTCTCAGTCGTGTCCAACTCTTTGCAACCCCATGAATCGTAGCACGCCAGGCCTCCTTGTCCATCACCAACTCCCGGAGTTCACTCAGACTCACGTCCATCGAGTCAGTGATGCCATACAGCCATCTCATCCTGTGTAGTCCCCTTATCCTCTTGCCCTCAATCCCTCCCAGTATCAGAGTCTTTTCCAATGAGTCAACTCTTCCCATGAGGTGGCCAAAGAATTGGAGTTTCAGCTTTAGCGCCATTCCTTCCACAGAAATCCCAGGGCTGATCTCCTTTAGAATGGGCTGGTTGGATCTCCTTGCAGTCCAAGGGACTCTCAAGAGTCTTCTCCAACACCACAGTTCAAAAGCATCAATTCTTCGGCATCAATTCATCATCAACATTCTGTGGAGTATTACTCAGCCATTAAAAAAATGCCTTTGAATCAGTTCTAATGAGGTGGATGAAACTGGAGCCTATTATACAGAGTGAAGTAAGTCAGAAAGAAAAACACCAATACAGTATATTAACACATATATATGGGATTTAGAAAGATGGTAATGATGACCCTGTATGCGAGACTGCAAAAGTGGCACAGATGTAAAGAACAGACATTTGGACTCTTTGGGAAAAGGTGAGGGATGGATAATTTGAGAGAACAGCATTGAAACATGTATATTATCATATGTGAAATAAATTGCCAGTGCACGTTTGATGCATGAGACAGGGTGCTCAGGGCAGGTGCCCTGGGATGACTGTGAGGGATGGGATGGGGAGGAAGGTGGGAGGGGGGTTCAGGATGGGGAACACATGTACACCCATGGCTGATTTGCCAACAAAGGTCCGTCTAGCCAAGGCTATGGTTTTTCCAGTGGTCATGTATGGATGTGAGAGTTGGACTGTGAAGAAAGCTGAACGTGGAAGAATCGATGCTTTTGAACTGTTCTTCTCCAATCTTGAGAGTCCCTTGGACTGCAAGGAGATCCAACCAGTCCATTCTGAAGGAGATCAGCCCTGGGATTTCTTTGGAAGGAATGATGCTAAAGCTGAAACTCCAGTACTTTGGCCACCTCATGCGAAGAGTTGACTCATTGGAAAAGACTCTGATGCTGGGAGGGATTGGGGGCAAGAGGAGAAGGGGACGACAGAGGATGAGATGGCTGGATGGCATTACTGACTCGATGGACGTGAGTCTGAGTGAACTCCGGGAGTTGGTGATGGACAGGGAGGCCTGGCGTGCTGCGATTCATGGGGTTACAGAGTCGGACACAACTGAGCGACTGAACTGAGCTGAACTGATGGCAGAAACCACTACAATATTGTAAAGTAATTAGCCTGCAATTAAAATAAATAAATTACAAAGAAAAAAAAAGTCAAATCTTGGAAGTGATAAACCAATCTTGGTATGATGTGGGAGGGGATTGCTCGAAGGTATGAATAACAGGAGTTGGGGTTTATTAAGTCCATTTCTTTTTTTAATATTTATTTATTTTATTTATTTGGATGTCCTAGGTCTTAGTTGTGTCCTACAGGATCTTTGATGTTTGTTTAAAAATACAGGATCTTTTAATTGTGGCATATAAACTGTTAGTTGGGGGCATGTGGGATCTAGTTACCTGGCTGAGGATTGAACCTGGTCTCTCTGCACTGGGAGCATGGAGCCTTAGCCACTGGACATCCAGGGAAGTCCCTATTTGGTCCATTTTAGATGTCTACTGAAATTATTGGTGGCTCAGATGGTAAAGAATCTGCCTGTAATGCAGGAGACCTGAGTTTGATTCCTAGATTGGGAAGGTCCCCTGGAGGTTGCAATGGCAACCTACTCCTTATTCTTGCCTGGAGAATCCCATGGACAAAGGAGCCTGGCAGCCTACATTCATAGGGTCACAAAGAGTCAGACATGACTGAGTGACTAACACTATTCATTTAAATTATCAATGAACTTCCCTGGTGGTTCAGACATTAAGTGTTTGCCTACAATGCTGGAGACCTGGGTTCAAGCCCTGGGTCGGGAAGATCTCCTGAAAAGGAAATGGCAACCCACTCCAGTATTCTTGCCTGGAAAATCCCATAGATGGAGGAGCCTGGTAGGCTACAGTCCATGGGGTCAAAAAGAGTCGGACACGACTGAGTGACGTGACTTCACATGTATATTATTTTCCCATGCTTATGTGATTCAAGTTTAAACTTGAAGTCTTTACAGAATTCAGTTCAGTCGCCAGTCGTGTCTGACTCTTTGCGACCCCATGAATCGCAGCATGCCAGGCCTCCCTGTCCATCACCAACTCCTGAAGTTCACCCAAACTCATGTGCATCGGGTTGGTGATGCCTTCCAGCCATCTCATCCTCTGTCGTCCCTTTCTCCTCCTGGCCCCAATCCCTCCCAGCATCACGGTCTTTTCCAGTGAGTCAACTCTTCGCATGAGGTGGCCAAAGTATTGGAGTTTCAGCTTTAGCACCAGTCCTTCCAATGAACACCCAGGACTGATCTCCTTTAGGATGGACTGGTTGGAACTCCTTGCAGTCCAGGGGACTCTCAAGAGTCTTCTCCAACACCACAGTTCAAAAGCATCAATTCTTCGGCGCTCAGCTTCTTCACAGTCCAACTCTCACATCCATACACGACCACTGGAAAAACCATAGCCTTGACTAGACGGACCTTTGTTGGCAAAGTAACGTCTCTGCTTTTCAATATGCTATCTAGATTGGTCATAATTTCCTTCCAAAGGGTAAGCATCTTTTAATTACCTGGCTGCAATCACCATCGGCAGTGATTTTGGAGCACCCCCGAATAAAGTCTGACACTGTTTCCACTGTTTCCCCATCTATTTCCCATGAAGTGATGGGACCAGATGCCATGATCTTCGTTTTCTGAATGTTGAGCTTTAAGCCAACTTTTTCACTCTCCTCTTTCACTTTCATCAAGACGCTTGTTAGTTCCTCTTTACTTTCTGCCATAAGGGTGATGTCATCTGCATATCTGAGGTTATTGATATTTCTCCGGGCAATCTTGATTCCAGTTTGTGCTTCTTCCAGCCCAGTGTTTCTCACGATGTACTCTGCATAGAAGTTAAATAAGCAGGGTGACAATATACAGCCTTGACGTACTCCTTTTCCTATTTGGAACCAGTCTGTTGTTCCATGTCCAGTTCTAACTGTTGCTTCCTGACCTGCATATAGGTTTCTCAAGAGGCAGGTCAGGTGGTCTGGTATTCCCATCTCTTTCAGAATTTCCCACAGTTTATTGTGATCCACACAGTCAAAGGCTTTGGCATAGTCAATAAAGCAGAATAGATGTTTTTCTGGAACTCTCTTGCTTTTTCGATGATCCAGCAGATGTTGGCAATTTGATCTCTGGTTCCTCTGTCTTTTCTAAAGCCAGCTTGAACGTCTGGAAGTTCACGCTTCACGTACTGCTGAAGCCTGTCTTGGAGAATTTTTAGCATTACTTGACTGGTGTGTGAGATGCGTGCAATTGTGCTGTAGTTTGAGCATTCTTTGGCATTGCCTTTCTTTGGGATTGGAATGAAAACTGACCTTCTCCATTCCTGTGGTCAGTGCTGAGTTTTCCAAATTTGCTGGCATATTAAGTATAGAACTTTCACAGCATCATGCTTCAGGATTTGAAATAGCTCAACTGGAATTTCATAACCTCCACTAGCTTTGTTCATAGTGATGCTTTCTACGGCCCACTTGACTTCACATTCCAGGATGTCTGGCTCTTGGTGAGTGATCACACCATCGTGATTATCTGGGTTGTGAAGATATTTTTGTACAGTTCTTCTGTGTATTCTTGCCAATTCTTCTTAATATCATCTGCTTCTGTTAGGTCCATACCATTTCTGTCCTTTATTGAGCCCATCTTTGCATGAAATGTTTCCTTTGTATCTCTAATTTTCTTGAAGAGATCCTTAGTCTTTCCCATTCTGTTTTCCTCTATTTCTTTGCATTGATCGCTGAGGAAGGCTTTCTTCTCTCTCCTTGCTATTCTTTCGAACTCTGCATTCAGATGTTTATATCTTTCCTTTTCTCCTTTGCTTTTTGCTTCTCTTCTTTTCACAGCTATTTGTAAGGCCTCCTCAGACAACCATTTTGTGTTTTTGCATTTCTTTTTCTTGGGGATGGTCTTGATCCCTGTCTCCTGTACAATGTCACAAACCTCCGCCTCTAGTTCCTCAGGCATTCTGTCTATCAGATCTAGTCCCTTAAATCTATTTCTCACTTATACTGTATAATCATAAGGGGTTTGATTTAGGTCATACCTTAATGGTCTAGTGGTTTTCCCTACTTTCTTCAATTTAAGTCTGAATTTGGAAATAAGGAGTTCATGGTCTGAGCCACAGTCAGCTCCTGGTCTTGTTTTTGCTGACTGTATAGAGCTTCTCCATCTTTGGCTGCAAAGAATATAAGCAATCTGATTTAGGTGTTGACAATCTGGTTATGTCCATGTGTAGAGTCTTCTCTTGTGTTTTTGGAAGAAGGTGTTTGCTATGACCAGTGCATTCTCTTGGCAAAACTCTATTAGCCTTTGCCCTGCTTCATTCCGTACTCCAAGGCCAAATTTGCCTGTTACTCCAGGTGTTCTTGACTTCCTACTTTTGCATTCCAGTCCCCTATAATGAAAAGGACATCTTTTTTGGGTGTTAGTTCTAAAAGGTCTTGTAGGTCTTCATAGAACCGTTCAACTTCAGCTTCTTTAGTGTTACTGGTTGGGGCATAGGCTTGGATTACCGTGATATTGAAAGGTTTGTCTTGGAAATGAACAGAGATCATTCTGTCGTTTTTGAGATTGCATCCAAGTACTGCATTTCGGACTTTTTGTTGACCATGATGGCTACTCCATTTCTCCTAAGGGATTCCTGCCCACAGTAGCACTAGTCATAGCAAAACCCTTTTTCAACAACACAAGAGATGACTTTACACATGGACATTGCCAAATGATCAATACCAAAATCAAATTGATTGCATTCTTTGTAGCTGAAGATGGAGAAGCTGTATATAGTCAGCAAAAACAAGACCTGAAGCTAACTGTGGCTCATATCATCAGCTTCTTATAACAAAATTCTGGCTTAAGCTAAAGAGAGTGAGAAAAGCCACTAGGTCAGCCAGGTATGACTTAAATAAAATCTTCTATGAATATGCAGTGGAGATGATGAACAGATTCAAGGGATTAGATCTAGTAAACAGTGTGCCTGAAGAACTATGGATGGAGGTCCATAATATTGTACAAGAGGCAGCGAACAAGACTATCCTGAAGAAAAGGATAATCAAGCAGGCAAAGTTGTTATCTGAGGAGGCTTTACAAATAGCTGGAGAAAGAAGAGACGTGAAAAGCAAGGGAGAAAGGGAAAGGTACATCCAACTAAATGCAGAATTCCAAAGAATAGCAAGGAGAGACAAGAAAGACTTCTTCAATGAATAGTGCATAAAAATAGAGGAAAACAACAGAAGGGGAAAGACTAGAGATCTCTTCAGGAAAATTGGAAATATCAAGAGAACATTTCGCCCTAAGATGGGCACATTAAAGGACAGAAACAATGTCTATCTAGTAGACGCTAAAGAGATGGAAAGAATACATGGGAGAACTATACAAAAAAGATCTTAATTAACTGGATAACTATTATGGTGTGGTCAGTCACTCAGAGCCAGACATTCTGGAGTGTGAAGTCAAGTTGGTCTTAGGAAGCACTGTTGTTAATAGAGCTAGTTGATGAGATGTAATTCCAATAGAGCTGTTAAAAACCCTAAAGGATGATGTTATCAAAGTGCTACACTCAATATGTCAGCAAATCTGGAAGACCCAGCATGGCCACAGGACTGGAAAAGGTCAATCCTTATCCCAATTCCCAAGAAGGCTCGTACTAAAGAACATTCAAAACATCAGGCAGTTGCACTCATCACCCATGCTAGTAAGGTCATGCTTAAAATCTTGCATCCTAGGCTTCAGCATTACATGAACCAAGAACTTCAGATGGCCACGCTGGGTTTAGAAAAGGAAGAACCAGAGATCAAATTTCCAACATTCTCTAGATCATAGAAGAAGCAAAGGAACTCCAGAAAAACATCTACCTTTGCTTCATTGACTATGGTAAAGCCTCTGTTCAGTTCAGTCCCTCAGTTGTATCCGACTCTTTGCGACCCCATGAATCGCAGCATGCCAGGCCTCCTTGTCCATCACCATCTCCCGGAGTTCACTCAAACTCATGTCCATCGAGTCGGTGATGCCATTCAGCCATCTCATCCTCTGTTGTCCCCTTCTCCTCCTGCCCCCAATCCCTCCAAGCATCAGAGTCTTTTCCAATGAGTCAACTCTTGGCATGAGGTGACCAAAGTATTGGAGTTTCAGCTTTAGCATCATTCCTTCCAAAGAACACCCAGGGCTGATCTCCTTTAGAATGGACTGGTTGGATCTCCTTGCAGTCCAAGGGACTCTCAAGAGTCTTCTCCAACACCACAGTTCAAAAGCATCAATTCTTCGGCGCTCAGCTTTCTTCATAACAGAACTGGACATGGAACAACAGAATGGTTCCTAATAGGAAAAGGAGTACGTCAAGGCTGTATATTGTCACTCTGCTTATTTAACTTCTATGTGGAATACATCATGAGAAACGCTGGGCTGGAAGAAGCACAAGCTGGAATCAAGATTGCCGGGAGAAATATCAATAACCTCAGATATGCAGATGACACCACCCTTATGGCAGAAAGTGAAGAGGAACTCAAAAGCCTCTTGATGAAAGTGAAGATGGAGAGTGAAAAATTTGGCTTAAAGCTCAACATCAGAAAATGAAGATCATGGCATCTGGTCCCATCACTTCATGGGAAATAGATGGGGAAACAGTGGAAACAGTGTCAGACTTTATCTTTTGGGCTCCAAAATCACTGCAGATGGTGACTGCAGCCATGAAATTAAAAGACGCTTACTTCTTGGAAGAAAAGTTATGACCAACCTAGATAGCATATTGAAAAGCAGAGACATTACTTTGCCAACAAAGGTCTGTCTAGTCAAGGCTATAGTTTTTCCAGTGGTCATGTATGGATGCGAGAGTTGGACTGTGAAGAAAGTCTCTGTGGATCACAACAAACTGTGAAAAGCTCTTAAAGAGATGGGAATATCAGACTGTCTTACCTGTCTCCCGAGAAACCTGTATGCAGGTCAAGCAGCAACAGTTAAACCCTGTATGGAACAACTGATTGGTTAACGACTGAGAAAGGAGTATGACAGGGCTGTCTGCTGTCACCCTCTTTATTTAAGCTATATGCTGAGCACCTCATGAGGAATGCCAGGTTGGATGAGTTACAAGCTGGAATCAAAATAGAGAGAGACATCAACAACCTCAGATATGCAGATGAAACCACTCTAATGTCAGAAAGTGAAAAAGAACTAAAGAGCCTCTTGATGAGAGTGAAGGAGGAGAGTGAAAGAGTCAGCTTAAAACGAAATACTAAAAAAACTAAGATCATGGCATCTGGTCCCATTACTTCAAGGCAAATAGAAGGGGAAAAGGTGGAAGTAGTGAGAGATTTCCTCTTCTTGGGCTCTAAAATCACTGTGGATGGTGACTGCAGCCTTGAAATCAGGAGTTGATTGCTTCTTGGCAGGAAAGCTATGACAAACCTAAACAGTGTGTTGAAATGCAGAGACATAACTGTTGACAAATGTCTGTATAGTTAAGGCTATGGTCTTTCTAGTGGTCACATATGATTGTTAGAGCTGGACTGTAAAGAAGGCAGAACCCCAAAGAATTGATGCCTTTGAACTGTGGGGCTGGAGAAGAGTCCTGAGGGTCCTTTGGCTAGGAAGGAGATCAAACCAGTCAATCTTAAGGGAAAATCAACCCTGAATACTCATTGGGAGGACTGATGCTAAAGCTGAAGCTCCAGTATTTTGGTCACATTGATGTGAACAGCCTGACTCATTGGAAAAGTCCCTGGTGCTGGGAAAGATTGAGGGCAGGAGGAAAAGAAGGCATCAGAGAATGAGATGGATGGATGGAATCACTGATGCAATGGACATGAACTTGGGCAAGCTTTGGGAGATGGTGAGGTTCAGGGAGGCCTGGCATGCTGCAGTCCATGGGGTCACAAAGAGCCAGAAATGACTGGGTGACTAAACAACAATAAGACTTAGAAGTTTAAAGAAAGGGAAATTTTAATAAAAATTTTTTGTCAGTCTTAATTAGAATTTTTATTGTATTTATTGTCAAAATATTTTTCATTTATATTATTCCCTAGGAGATATTGCTGAGTAGGTGTTTGTATTTTTATTTTATTTATTTACTCCTTAATTGAGGGATAACTGCTTTACAATGTTGTGTTGGTTTTCTGCCATACAATGCAAATCATTCATAACTATATCTATCCCTGCCCTTTTTAATGAAATTGATTGCAAAATAAGGAATTGCAAATAGCTAGAGATGCAAAGGAGCATTACCAGATAATCCTAGTGTGTAAGAGTTGATAGGTGATTACACATGTATAAGGAAAACAATCTACTCATTTGCATGAATTGTTATCGCACGATAAATTACCAACATAAGAAGTGGATAATTAGATCAATTCATATTTGGAATTTTGCCAGGTTGATGTGACAGGACAAAGACAACAAGAGTTTTATATATTAATAAGAACATACTTGAAATTATTAGCCATGATACATAAATAGGAAAGGGTATGAAGTTAGGAGTGACTGATGAATTAGAAGAAATAAAGGGGCTTAATGAGACTGACACACTGGAGGTAAGTAGGAGTAGTTAAGTGATCAAGTACAGAACTTTACACCTCCAGTTTCACCTGCATATTCAATTGTGGGTGTCATCTGCTGCCAAACTTAAAAAGGAGAGTGCATCAGTAAGGGGAAGAATCACAAGTGACAAATATCCAACATATAAGTTGATTAAAGATATACGTTTATGTCTCACAGAAAAGAATTCTAGAACTGGGTAATAGAGTAGCCCCATGAAATTGTCAAAAACCCAGTTCATTTTAATTTCTCCACCATCCATGTCATATTACATGTCATATAGTTTTCGAGTTCTGCCGGCGTCCAGCCCCGGTGGATCCAGGGAATTCGAAGCGGGGACGGCGTCGGCGAGGATCAGGAAACAACTGCTTAATTAAACTTTAATTAAGGATATAAAGAGTAATAGAATAAGGATAGCTCAGTGAGGAAATTCAGTGGAGAAAAGAGGCTGAAATAAGGATAGCTCAGTGAGGAAATTCAGTGGAGAAAAGAGGCTGAATAATTCAGCCAGAAGGTGAGAGAAAGAACGACATGGGGAGACCAAGTTTCGGTGAACAAGGCCCGCACTTTATTTTCCAAAGTAGTTTTTATACCTTAAGTTATGCATAGAGGATAATGGGGGAAGGGGTAGAGTCTTGCAGTAAGCCAGGCTTTCTTCCTGCAAACTTATCATATGCAGAAGTTTAGGTGATTTGCATCATCTTCTGGCCCAGAGGCCTGTTAACATTTTAAGACCTTTTCTTCAGAAAACTTATTTTTCTCTAAAGGTGATTAGTCAAGCGCCACCCTCCAAAAGCATTAGATAAAGTTGCATTCCTACAGAGCAAAGGTGTGGTGGGCTATAACAAGAAAAAGAATTAACTCAAGGGTCCCAGGTTACAAACATTAAAGCTACTATTTACACCAATTATATTAATCAATACACTGCCAGGGACACAGCAGGTAAGGGATATGGAGACTTAGCAGCAAACATTGGCCCAACAAGTGAAAAACCCTTCACCAATACAATTTCTAATCAATCTTTTAACTGCTCAAAGGAATCTGTATTTAGACAGTTTAGAACATCTCATGCCTCTCACAGTTGGGAGGCTCTGAGCAATCACATGTGGCTGGAAAAACCTATTCAGGCAGGCTAGAGGATTTCCAAAGGAGTTTGTAGGTTGAAACACTGTCACACCCAGGAATTGTTAACTGGAGCTGTAAGCTAACTCTTTTTTCAGAGAGAGGTAGTGGGGGACAGCCCCCCGTAAAGTCAGAGGTGTAGGTGAAAGCACAAGGCAGAAAGTAGGCAGACTTTGGTTTTGGGGGTAGATGCTCGAGAATTTCCAGGGGGACTCCTGAGGCTTGATCCCACCTTTGCGTATGCCAAGCCTCCTTCCTCATGACCTTTGGCACGGGAGGAGCTCACTCCCCACAGAGTTCTAGCCATCATGATATATTACAGTCAGCAGAAAGTAAAGAAGAATAGAAACGCACAATTTACCTTTAAGGACACATCCTTATAATTCAGCTGATATACAGCATCATCATTTATTCACTTTCAGTAGAGAGATAAGGAAATCTAATATTTATATTATATTAGCTGTCATAGGAAAGTATAATAATAAGGATAAATAAAGAAGATTTAAGAAGGATAAATAAATAAAGAAGGATAAAATAAAGAGGAAGGGGGAATTGATATGAGGCAATCATCAGTCTGTGTCCAGAGCTTCATCTTGAGAATGAACAAGTAAGGAATAAGAAAAATATCTATTTGTATCTCATTGGGGGAGAATTGTGATTTTCATCGGGGATCAAAGTAATCATTTCTCATGGAGTGGGGTAGACATATGAATTACAACATCGCACATTCTTCACCTACACAGATGGTTAGGGAGCCTGACTCAGAGGACCAAAGTCTGAAAAGTGGTTTTAGGACACCATAGAATGGGTTCTGGGGAAAGGTGAAGATGTGGGATTCATCTGTCATATTATAGAAAGATACATCTCCAGATTCATAATCCAGAAATACCCTCACAATAACGGGTTTTTCTCTTAGAATAAGAGGGGTTTCTGGGGAGGTGAGGGCCCAATACTCCCCCTCATAGAACCTAATGGCCCAGAAACCATTCTTTGGGGACATTGTGACCCTACCCTTCCTTGTTACATTATCCCTACAAACTCCCAGGTCCCAGGAACAGGCGTCCCCAACCTCTATGTCCCAGGAGTATCTCCCTGAGATGATGCACAATTGACCCAGCACACAGGGAATGGAGCTGAATCTCTCTGAGGAGCTGGGAATTTCTTGACATCTTTCTTGCCAGGAAACTTGTCTCCCTTCTTCAGACAGGAGGAGGGCAGGATGAGCAGTGGCTGCATCCAGGGTCATATTTACTGCAAAGACAAGCAGACCATCATGTTTCTGGGAAGGGTATCAGTAGACCTGGGACAGAGGGTTCTCATTCTGTAAGGACTCCTTTAACCCTGGGTAAATCAGCTCGCTTCCACCCAACATTCCTCCAGACTGTCCCACAAAGAAAAAGGTCCCTTGTGGATCATCACATACTCACCAGCTTTGAATTCTTCTTTCCTCCAATCTACAAGGGACAAGTGAACATGAGAACCTACCATCTGAAAAACAAAGCTGCCTGTCTGTCAAAAATACTATGAATATAAACTCCCTAGGATTAATTCAAGAATAATAGCAATAAAAGAAAATGCCCTTTTATAAGTTAAACTGTTTTTTAAAACATTCTTCTAAATTATGTCTGACTTGAGACTTGACCCATACCTATACCCTCTAAGTTGACATTCCTGCAGGATAAATATCTAGACTTTATTTACAGTGTTTGAGAGAAAATAGGGAATGTGGTGTTTCTGACAAAATAGCTTGTTGTTCACATTAGTTTCCTCAGATTTTAGCCAGTGAAAACCACTTTATATAGAATGCAAGACAATTAAAAAGTCTGCTAAAATTTAGCATTTCACACACATTATTATCTCTTATCATATGAGTAATCTATGGAATTCATGTTATGTATGCTTTGGAGTTTCTTTGATTTTCAGTATATGTTTTACACACAGTAGATGTTCATTTAAAATATTTTTGATCATAGAATTTTCTTCAGCAGGGTCTATGTAACTCACCAGGGTATAATGGTACATTCCTCCAGGCTGCAAAAGAACAAAATAGGAAACCCTTTACCTTTTTTTTCCTTACCAGATTTCTCTTACTATTGTTTTCTTTTTCTGTTTTCTTTATTCCCTTTCTTGTTTTGAATCCCTTGGGCTTTCTCTTTCTATCCTGTATTATCTTCATATTCTGTTTTTTTCAAACATGAAAATAAAAGTGGTCAGGTGTAGGAAAGGTAGAAATAAAGCAGCAACAAAAGATCAGAAGGATATTGGAGGAGGGTGAGGAAGATTAAGTAAAGATGAGAAGGAAGAAAGGAAGAAAGGAGAAAAAATATGCTGAATCACTCATCATTTACCCTTCAAAGACAATTCACTGAAATTACAGAATTTAGAAGGTAGTGTTAGAAATTCTTCTTTGCTGACTACAGACATTTTTATTTTGTTTTCCCATCCTATCCTACTGCACTAGAGACAAGACTCAAGATAGACACAAGAATGGAGTTTTCTGAGAGCTAAGCATTACTCACCATGTTTGTATTGAGCTTTCCTCTTATCTGAGAGACAATATAGAAACACACATATATGAGACAGGATTTCTTAACATCATAAGGAAGAGGCAGTTAAAGCCACACATCTGCCAATGTTTGTGTTTGCATACTGATCAGGTATTGCTCATTCAAAAATAATGACAGAAATCTCTAAAGTTCATTCCATATGAAACATTTACTAGAGTATGAAGAATACAGTTTGACATGTAGAATGATGAGGATATAAATAATTCTTATAATAGGTTACTAAAATTGAATTGGAATATCTTATAAAATCATTTTAGAATTTAGGAATATATTATCAATGAAGTTTCTCTGAGTCTAAATGCAATACAAAAGATGCTAAAGGATGAACAATTTGTTGAATAATTGAATTAATCAAAGCAAATATGAAAGAAGAATAATAGCTATGATAGGAAACAAAAATAACAAGGCAAAATCAAGAAAAACATTTATATACCTTGGTGTCTTGAGAATATGGTCAAGAGAAGTTCACTAGCAAGTCTTAAGATTACATTTGTTATCAATAGACAAAGTCCTTCTGGATGAACTCTCACTCACCAGGTTTGGAGCCTGAGTTCAGCCTTCTAAGAACTGGGACAATATCATGTACAAAACAATGGGCCTTGCATCTCAGAGGACAACTTGGAGAACCCAAGTTAAGGAAAACTTTCTATTAAATGGGGAAAACCACATTTTAAAGAAAATTTATTATTAATGGAGAAAACCATATTCTTCTAGCCTAATCCCTTTCATGTCAATAAGCTTATGATGAAATTATGATCATTATCTGAAGATTATATCAGAGGAAGGAAGGGAAACAAAGAAAGTGTGCTTCTAGAAATTACATCACCAAAAGGCTGTAAAAATAACAGTTACCAATTTCATTCTGAAGTTCCCCTGAAAAGTAAAATGGAAGAAACTCAAATAAGTGTCAAGGGAAAACAACACAGAAAATGAAAATAAGCTGGTTCACAGAAAATTTCCAGTTCACAGAAAATTTCCAGTTCACAGAAAATGGTAGGATGAATGTAATCAGAAAACAAAACAAAACAAAACAATACAAAAATGGGAAAATGGCAAGGAATTCCACTTCTATCTTAGAAAAGTGAGAAAAAGAAATGAATTCCATAATTGACTAAATAAGAAGAATGGCTAAGGTGTTGACAGAAACTAACTAGGATTTGATCTGGTACATATTTTTTTTATGCATGGTTTTAAGGATATAAGTAGTTAAAATTTTTGATCAAAAATATACTTAATAAAATAATCTTAGAGTGAATGTTATCTTCATTGTAGTGTAGTGATATTGATTTTCTAATTTTACAAATCTTTCTAAATATATCAGATTAAGCAGGATATCATTAAGTACAAACATCATTTGTATATTTAGGGTAAATATGTAAGTCCTGAAAAAGTCTTTCAGGAAGATGTCACAAACATTGATAAAGTGAATGGCTGTAATAAGTTGGGGTACAATATTTTTGTAAGGCAGATGGTTTCCAAATCTTTACACTTAACACAACTGCAATATATTTAATTTAGTTGTCAACTGAAGGACTTTCAAAATCAGTTGTGAAAGCCTATAGTGTCTGGTTTTATCATCTACTGAAGAAAGCCAAAGAATTGAGTGTCATGGCTCTAACTAAATTCTTTCCATTCCTATTAACTTACATCATTGAATGTTTTCTAGAAAACATATATAGAATAGAAACCATCTACCTATCAACTTCATGCCTTTCATCTCACCAACTTCTTAATGAAACTTGCAAGTCCTTGCAAGGCAGAAGAAGCCAGTCTTTATAGGGAATGCACAGTATGAAGTGATAAGAGAAGGAATGGAAAACTAGAGAAGGTGTGGAAACAGAAACGGACAGATTTAAAATGGGAGAATTCCCACACCAAAATATTAGGGCGGAACTAATAGACACGCAGGAGAAAGGCATGCCAATAACAAGGAATACAGATGAGAAGTCAGGCAATGTTAAATGTTGCATCAATCATTTTAAAGGGGATCAAGACTAATGAAACATCAGAAAATTTACCTAGTTTATTCCGAAGTACTTCTAAAAAAAAAAAAAAAAAAAAAGGAAAATAAGTGTAAATGACATGGGGAAAAACTACAAAGACAATGCAAATTTATTGGAAAATTCATATTTAATATTAACCATATCCAGTTTCAGATGAACACACACACACAGAAATTGACTCAGAGGTCAGTATTGTTCAGAGATATGCTACAGTAAATGAAGAAAGGAGAAATGGAGTTAATGTAGTTAGTTGACAAATGTTTTAGGATTATTACTTCTGGTGGTTAATTTGTAAAATGACTCTTGATCCCTTTGGCAATATTTAGGCTCCTATTGTCTTGTTCATTAGCTTTAGTATGGTCATTGGATGTTTTTAGATGTATTAGTCAATTCATATCATTGTAGTAGCTACAGTGTATAAAGTTGCCGCAAACAGTGTTTAAAGGAATAACGAAGCACTGTTGGCATAGATCATATACTGTCAGGTTTCTGAGTGCTCTTTTTACAACTGTTATTGCCACCAATTAATTTTCTACCTTGTTGTATGTGAGTTTCTGTTTAATTCATGCATGAATGAAACTTAACCCAATCACATGGGTGCTGAATCCAGGAGAAAGGAGTAGGTTTTCTGAGAGAGATTCTGTTTCTCAACAACCATGCTTTTTACTGTTTCTACTCCTCTATGAGAGAAAATATCTAAACACACAATATAAGACAGGTTTTCTGAACATTATAAAGCTGCAACCAAAGCTCTACCTCTCCTAATGATTGTTTCTGCGACATTTTCAAGTCATGTTCTTTTTGTAATTAAAGAGGTACATCTCTATAACCCATTCTACTGAAAATATCACTACAATCTGAAGAACACTATCATGTGATATGTAGAGATATAGAATTATAAATAATTTTGTGCTAGAATATTAAAAAGAACTGTGTAATTATCTCAGGACATAACTTTAGACTTTAGTGATTTATTATCAATGACATTTGAGTGAAAAAAAAAAAATAGGATCCAAAAGGAAGAGCGATTTGGCAAATTAACAATCAAATGAGTAAAAATAAAAATGAAAGAGGATTCATAACTATGGTTGGAAATTGAAAATAACTGGGCCAGGAAGGACTAGTGTTGGAAGGACTAATGTTGTAGCTGAAACTCCAATACTTTGGGGACCTGATATGAAGAACTGACTCATTGGAAAAGACCCTGATGCTGGGAAAGATTGAAGGTGGGAGGAGAAGGGGATGACAGGATGAGATGGTTGGATGGCATCACTGACTCAATGGACATGAGTTTGAGTAAACTCTGGGAGTTGGTGATGGACAAGGAGGCCTGGCGTGCTGCGGTCCATGGGGTTGCAAAGAGTTGGACGTGACTGAACGACTGAACTGAACTGAACTGATGATTAGTGATTTGGAACATTTTTGTTTGTTTTACAAACCTATTGGCCATTTGTATGTTTTTTTTGAGAAATGTTTATTCAAATTTTTTGTCCATTTTTAATTGACTTATTTGGTTTTTGCTGTTTTCAGCAAAATGGTTTTTTGGGTTTTGCCATTTTGAGTTATTTGGTTTTTGCTATTGAATTCCTTATATAGTTTGGATATTAACCCTTTCAGATACATGGTTTGTGAATATTTTCTTCCATTCTCTTGGTTGCTCTTTACTTTGTTAGTCCTTTCCCTTGCTGTGCAGAAGCTTTTGATGAAATCCCATTGGCCTGTTTTCAAAAATTTTTTATTACCTGTGTTGTTGGAGTCATATAAAAAATATACCCAGACTAATGTCAAAGAGACTTTTCTCTAGGTTTTCTTCTAATAGTTTTAAGTCTGAAATTCAAGTCTTTAATCCATTTTGAGTTGATTTTTGTATAAGTTTGAAAGAAAATTTCCATTTATTCTTCTATTTTATGTTATTGATGTCATAATTTACCTGTTTTTGTATTGAGTATCTATTAACAAATTATTATTTTTTAATTCATTTTTAATTGGAGGCTAATTGCATCACAGTATTGTGTTGGTTTCTGCTGTACAACAAAGTGAATCAGCTATAAGTATACACATATCCTCTCCCTACTGAGCCTCCCTCCTAGCTCCTATCCTACCCCTCTAGTTCATCACAGAGCACCGAGCCAAGCTCCCTGTGTTATAGCAGTTTCCTACTAGCTATCTGTTGGTTTCTTTATTTGTTTTAAACAGTTTTATCTTTTAACTTTTTTAAAACTAGAGTGAAAAGTGATTTATGTACGATTTATGTAAAAGTGATTTATGTACCATTGCAGTACTACAGTATTCTGAATTTGACTGCATAACTTCACCAGTGAGTTTCATATTTTCAAATGTTATGTTACTAATTAATATCCTTTCATTTCTACATGAAAAACTTCATTTAACATTTCTTGTAAAGCAGGTTTAGTGGTTATGAGTCAGCTTTTTGATCTGCAAATTTTTTCTTTCTTTTTCATTGTTGGAGTTTAGTTTTGCCAGATATAATATACTTGTTGGGCAGTTGTTTTTCTTTCAATAGTTTGAGTATATTATCCAAGTCTCTTCTGACCTAAAAAGTTTCTTCTGAGAAATCCATTGATAGCTTTAAGAGGGTATTTTTGTATATGGGTTTCTCTCTTCTCTTGATCCTTTCAAAATTCTCTATTTTCTTTGTATTTTACTATGAAATATTTAAGAATAATTAATGCCAAACTTTCTCAAATTCTTTCAAAAAAGAAGGGGAGAGGAAACTTTCAAGCTCATTTTATGAGGCCAGCATCACCCTAATTCCAAAACCACAGAAGAAATCTAATACAAAATCTCAAGAAAAGAAATTTATAAGCCAATATACCAGGCACAAAAAGACAAATACTGCATGATTCCAGCTAAATCTAGTATCTACAACAGTCAAATTCATAGAATAAAAATGTGAAGTGAGGATTGTCAAGGGCCAGGCTGATGGTCAAATAGGAAATTATTAATGAATGGGCATGACATTTCAGTTAAGCAAGAGAAATAAATTCTAGAGATTTTCTGTACAACATTGTATCTATAGTAAACAACATTGCATTGTACACATAAACTTTTATTATATCTCACATAAGTGTTCTTAACACAATACAATGAAATTATTGAATTATAGTTTGTTCAAATTTCCCATGGCCATTTTCTTTCTACAGGGAAACCTTCACTCAAAAATTTTCATCAACTTAATGATCAGTATTGCTGCTCTGAACTCGTGTCTTCAAAAAAATAGAGATGAAAAGTGAGAGTTCATTCCCCCATAACTTGTCAATTAGTACTTTTTTACATTTCCTCAGTTTTTACCTTTTACTGATGTTACTCACTGGGAACAAAAGATTATTTATTACCTAATATTCCTTCTAATAGAGGGTAATTAATTCTAAACATCTGCAATAAGAGGCAAAATAAACTTTACTTAATTTGTATAGTGGTTTAAAAAGCAAATTCTCTGAGCACATTTTAGACAAAATGCATATTTCCTCCACTTAAATATTCCAGAAATTCAGAAGTGTATAACTAATGGAATTCATTATCAAATATGGTTCATGTATGTTTATTTTTTAACAGGGAACAACTTGTAGCATGAATAATTTAAATGCAATAGTGTTTAAGTGCAAATGGAAACAACTTTGTTGACTTCATTTGGAGTGAGAAAAAGTAAGGCACAATGATGTAAATTTAAGTCATACAGCATATAAGGAACATGTTTGTTTCAAGGACAGTAAAACAACAAGGAACAAGGCAACATGGACAAAAGATCCAAAGACTATGTGCACAGTGTAAAATGGCTAATGGAACTTACCATTTTCTACTACTACTGCATCTGAAAAACAGAGAGAAATATTAATTTATTTAGTTGATTATTCAATCCGAATAATCATAGGTTGTTGTCAGTGTCATATTTTCTGAAAAATATATAGATGGGATTTTACTCAAACCCAGAGTCAGGGAGCTAATTGAAAATGGCCTTCTCTGATGGCTTTTATAGATATTTTCTTGGGAATGATTATGGGAAAACGAATAAACTTTAGAGAGGAAATATGCACTCCTCTCTCAGGATAGTTGAAAGAATATAATGTGCCCAGATAGGGACATATCAACTTAGAATTAAACAGATTGTAAAGGAGAAAATTTTGGAGCTTTTATCCAGAAAATGACCCTGATGATCGTGGCAGTGTATCCTTTAATCTGTTTTTCAACAACCTGATCATGAAGATACAGAATACTTCTTCAGAAGTATTCTTCAGAAGTATCTTCAGAAGTGAAGATAATAAGCAAAAGGAAAGAGAATGAAGGAAGGGAAGAGAAAGGGAGAAGGGGAAAGAATGAAACAGAACTTGGAGTAGACCTGAAAGGAGAAACCTAGTATGACATGTGGGAAACGAAGTAGGAGTAAGAGAAAGTAAAAGGCAAAAGAAACAAAAGGAGAGAGTGAAAACAAGGGAAAAAATCTCTAACAGGCAAAGTAGCAGGGTGCTTGAAGAACAAACATTACCAGGTGTCTGCAAAAATTGATCTGAAAAATAAAATGGAAAGTACCATATTAATGATGTGGGAAACAAACAGATTAAAATCTTAAAATCTGCTTTCACAAGGGTAAAGGTAGCAAGTTGAGGGTGAAGAAGAAGAAATTAACAACCACTGATTTTTCTGTTTTCAGTAACATTAATGTCCACTGTGTTACAATAACATAGCCTTATATTCCACCACGGATGGATTAGTAAGTACTATGACTTTCTAAATCCCCAAATAGCCTCAACTGTCTTATACTTCTTTCTTATTCTTTCTTCCTCTATCATTTCTGCTTAACTTTTCCTTTGACATTATTTGTTCCCTTTCCTCAGTACTTTGAATTTTTTGCCATTTTCCATATAAAAACAGAAACTTGGTAATTTGTGTCTTCTCATTTTTTTGTTAATACTTGCCAGTCTGATTGATCAATTGCATTATTTTTTCAAAGAACAAACTTTGTTTTATTAATTTTCTCTATTGTTTTTTTGCTTTTAATATCATTGATTTCTCATATTATATTTATTATTTATCTTTTCAGAATTGCTTTGGGTTTATTTTGTTCATTTCAAAACTTTCTTAATCTGTAGTATTAGATAACTCATTGATATGTTCTTCATATTATAAGAATATAATTTACTAAGATGGGGGAGGAATAGGATGGGGAGACCACTTTTCTCCCAACAAATTCATCAAAAGAACATTTGAACACTGAGTAAATTCCACAAAACAACTTCTGGATGCCGGCAGAAGACATCAGGCACCCAGAAAAACAGCCCATTGTCTTTGAAAGGAGGTAGGAAAAAATATAAAAGATAAAAAGAGAGACAAAAGAGTAGGACAGAGCTCTTTCTCGGGAAGTGAGTCTTAAAAGAGAACTTTCCAAACACCAGGAAACACTCTCACTGCCGAGTCTGTGGCAAGCCTTGGAACCAGAGAGGGCAACATAACCGAGAGGAAAAATAAATAAATAATTAAACCCCACAGTTTACATGCCCAGTGGTAACTTCCACAGTGGAGAAGCAGCACAGACTTTTGCATCCGCCACTAGCAAGCGGGGGCTGGCAGGGAGGCGTGGGCTGCATTGCTTAGAGTAAGGACCGGGCCTGAATGCCCCGAGGGCAATCTGAGGGAACTAACTTGGGATAGCAAACCAGACTGTGGGATAGCTACCATGTGAAAAGCCCTAACTTAAGACACTGCCAGGCCCGCTCACAGAACAAAGGACTTAGCAGAGCTAGCCAGCTACAGACCGGCCCATCCTCTTCCATTGACAGGCAGGTGAGGGCAGCCAGAGTTGGAAAGGGGCAATCATGGCTCCAGAGAGGCATTATCTACCAAACTGCAAGCAGGCTTCATTGCTAACCAAGAGTTCTTGGGATTCTGGACGGTCAACATCCGCCTAAGAAAGTGCACCAGTTGTACACCCAGAAAACCGAGCCACAGGGACAGGGGAGGCGATAAGTCACAGTGGCCATGTTCACCAAACACCTGGTCACCTGAGCTGCTCAGACCTGGGAAGAGCACAAAAAGCAGGTCCAGCGGAGTCTGTGCCTCTGAGAACTACCCGAGTGCCTGAATCTGAGTGGCTTAGACCTGTGAGGTGCGTACAACCCAGGGCCGGCCTCAGACAGATCCTGGCAGAGCAAACTAGAGCCTAAGCAGTGTAGACAGGGAAAGAACACTCGCCATGAGCAGGGGCAAACCCAGTGTGGCCAAGACACTGCGAGCACACACCAGTATTATTTGTTTGCAGTGTCCCTCCCCAAGCACGACTGAACAAGTGAGCCTAAAAAAGTGTCCACCACCGCCCCCTTGTGTCAAGACAGAAATTAGACACTGAAGAGACCAGCAAACAGAAGAAGCTAAAACAGAGGGAACGTCCTTGGAAGTGACAGGTGCAATAGATTAAAATTCTGTAGTTAGTACTGACTACATAAGAAGGGGCCTATAGATCTTGAGAAATATAAGCCGGATCAAGGAACTATCCGAAAATGAACTGACCCCACACTGTCCACAACAACACCAGAGAAAGTCTTAGATATATTTTTACTATCATTCTGTAACTTAAAATTTTTTTTTTAATTTTTAAGTCCCCTGTTACTTCTTTAATTTTCATTTTTGTAACCTACTATTACTTTTTCAAAAAAGTAATTATTTTTTTAAAGCAAACTTCATATATATATATTTTATAATTTTTGTGATTTTTTTCCCTTTAATATTGTATTTTTGAAAATCCAACCTTTACTCTAGATTTTTAATCTTTGCTTTTTGGTATTTGTTATCAATTTTGTACCTTTAAGAACCCAATCTTCAGTACCCATTTTTACTTGGGAGCGAGATTACTGGCTTGACTGCTCTCTCCCTCTTTGGACTCTCCTTTTTCTCCACCAGGTCGCCTCTCTCTCCTCCCTCCCGCTTCTCTTCTCTACCCAAATCTGTGAATCTCTGTGTGTTCTGGAGGGTGGAGAACACTTAGGGGACTGATTACTGGCTGGATCTGTCTCTCCTTTTGATTCTCCCTTTTCTCTTCCTGGTTACCTCTGTCTCCTTCCTCCGTCTTCTCTTCTCTGTATAACTCCGTGAACATCTCTGAGTGGTTCAGACTGTGGAGCGCACATAAGGAAGTGATTACTGGCTAGCTTGCTCCCTCCTCTTTTGATTCCACCACATGTCATCCTGGTCACCTCTATCTCCTTCCTCCCTCTTCTCTTCTCCATGTTACTCTGTGAATCTCTCTGGGTGTCCCTCACTGTGGAGAAACTTTTCATCTTTAACCTAGATGTTTTATCAATGGTTCTGTATAGATGGAGAAGACTTGAAGCTACTGTAAAAACAAGACTGAAAACCAGAAGCAGGAGGCTTAAGTCCAAATCCTGAGAACACCAGAGAACTTCTGATTCCAGGGAACATTAACTGACAGGAACTCATCTAACACCTCTATACCTACACTGACACCAAGGACCACTCAAGGACCAACAAGTTCCAGAGCAAGACATACCATGCAAATTCTCTAGCAACACAGCAACATAGCCTTGAGCTTCAATATACAGGTTGCCCAAAGTCACTCCAAACCCAATGACATCTCATAACTCATTACTGGACATGTCATTGCACTCCAGAGAGAAGAAATCCAGCTCCACCAGCAGAACACTGACACAAGCTTCCCTAACCAGGGAACCTTGACAAGCCACCCATACAACCCCACCCACAGCGAGGAAACTTCACATTAAAGAGAACTCCACAAACTGCCAGAATACAGAAAGGCCACCCCAAACATAGCAATATAAACAAGGTGAAGAGACAGAGGAATACCCATCAGGTAAAGGAACAGGATAAATGCCCACCAAACCAAAAAAAAATAGGAAGAGATAGGGATTCTACCTGATAAAGAATTCCAAATAATGATAGTGAAAATGATCCAAAATCTTGAAAACAAAGTGGAATCACAGATAAATAGCCTGGAGACAAGGACTGAGAAGATGCAAGAAAGGTTTAACAAGGACCTAGAAGAAATAAAAAAGAGTCAATCAATAATGAATAATGCAGTAAATGATATCAAAAACACTCTGGAGGGAACCAACAGTAGAATAATGGAGGCAGAAGACAGGATTAGTGAGGTAGAAGATAGAATGGTAGAAATAAATGAATCAGAGAGGAAAAAAGAAAAACGAATTAAAAGAAATGAGGACAATCTCAGAGACCTCTGGAACAATGTTAAACGCCCCAACTTTCTAATCATAGGAGTTCCAGAAGAAGAAGACAAAAAGAAAGACCATGAGAAAATACTTGAGGAGATAATAGTTGAAAACTTCCCTAAAATGGGGAAGGAAATAATCACCCAAGTCCAATAAACCCAGAGAATCCCAAATCGAATAAACCCAAGGTGAAACACGCCAAGACACATGCTAATCAAATTAACAAAGATCAAAGACAAAGAACAAATATTAAAAGCAGCAAGGGAAAAACAACAAATAACACACAAGGGGATTCCCATAAGGATAACAGCTGATCTTTCAATAGAAACTCTTCAGGCCAGGAGGGAATGGCAGGACATACTTAAAGTGATGAAAGAAAATAACCTACAGCCCAGATTACAGTACCCAGCAAGGATCTCATTCAAATATGAAGGAGAGATCAAAAGCTTTACAGACAAGCAAAGGCCGAGAGAATTCAGCACCACCAAACCAGCTCTTCAAAAATGCTAAAGGATCTTCTCTAAACAGGAAACAAAAAAGGGTGCATAAACTCAAACCCAAAACAACAAAGTAAATGGCAATGGGGTCATACTTATCAATAATTACCTTAAATGTAAATGGGTTGAATGGCCAAACCAAAATACAAAGACTGGCTAAATGGATACAAAAACAGGACCCCTATATATGCTATCTACAAGAGACCCACCTCAAAACAAGGGAAACATACAGACTGAGACTGAAGGACTGGAAAAAGATATTCCACGCAAATAGACATCAACAGAAAGCAGGGGTAGCAATATTCATATCGGATAAAATAGACTTTAAAACAAAGGCTATGAAAAGAGACAAAGAAGGACAATACATAATGATCAAAGGATCAATCCAAGAAGAAGATATAACAATTATAAATATATAAGCACCCAACATAGGAGCACCTCAATATGTAAGACAAATGCTAACAAGTATGAAAGGGGAAATTAACAATAACACGATAACAGTGGGAGACTTCAATACCCCACTCACACCTATGGATAGATCAACTAGACAGAAATTAACAAGGAAACACAAACTTTAAATGATACAATAGACCAGTTAGACCTAATTGATATCTATTGGACATTTCAGCCCCAAACAATGAATTTCACCTTTTTCTCAAGTGCACATGGAAAATTCTCCAGGATAGATCACATCCTGGGCCATAAATCTACCCTAGGTAAATTCAAAAAATTTGAATTTTGAATTCTTGAAATCATTACAAACATCTTTTCTGACCACAATGCAGTAAGATTAGATCTCAATTACAGGAGAAAAACTATTAAAAATTCCAACATATGGAGGCTGAACAACACTCTGCTGAATAACCAACAAATCACAGAAGAAATCAAAACAGAAATCAAAATATGCATAGGAATGATTGAAAATGAAAACACGTTTTGAAAACACAACAACTCAAAACCTGTGGGACACTGTAAAAGCAGTGCTAAGGGATATACATAGCAACACAGGCATATCTCAAGAAACAAGAAAAAAGTCAAATAAATAACCTAACTCTACATCTAAAACAACTAGAAAAGGAAGAAATGAAGAACCCCAGGGTTAGCAGAAGGAAAGAAATCTTAAAAATTAGGGCAGAAATAAATGCAAAAGAAAAAAAAGAGACCATAGCAAAAATCAACAAAGCCGAAAGCTGGTTCTTTGAAACAATAAATAAAATTGACAAACCATTAGCCAGACTCATCAAGAAACAAAGGGAGAAAAAATCAAATCAATAAAATTAGAAACAAAAATGGAGAGATCACAACAGACAACACAGAAAAACAAAGGATTATAAGAGACTACTATTAGCAATTATATGCCAGTAAAATGGACAACGTGGAAGAAATGGACAAATTCTTAGAAAAGTACAACTTTCCAAAGCTGAACCAGGAAGAAATAGAAAATCTTAACAGACCCATCACAAGCACGGAAATTGAAACTGTTATTGGAAATCTTTCAGCAAACAAAAGCCCAGGTCCAGACAGCTTCACAGCTGAATTCTACCAAAAATTTAGAGAATAGCTGACACCTATCCAACTCAAACTCTTCCAGAAAATTTCAGAGGAAGGTAAACTTCCAAACTCATTCTATGAGGCCAGCATCACCCTAATACCAAAACCTGACAAAGATGCCAAAAAAAAAAAAAAAAAGAAGAAAACTACAGGCCAATATCACTGATGAACATAGATGCAAAAATCCTTGACAAAATTCTAGCAATCAGAATCCAACAACACATTAAAAAGATCATACACCATGACCAAGTGGGCTTTATCCCACGGATGCAAGGATTCTTCAATATCTGCAAATCAATCAGTGTAATACACCACATTAACAAATTGAAAAATAAAAGCCATATGATTATCTCAATAGATGCAGATAAAGCCTTTGACAAAATTCAACATCTATTTATGATAAAAACTCTCCAGAAAGCAGAAATAGAAGGAACATACCTCAACATAATAAAAGCTATATATGACAAACCCACAGCAAACATTATCCTCAATGGTGAAAAATTGAAGCATTTCCCCTAAAGTCAGGAACAAGACAAGGGTGCCCACTTTCACCACTACTATTCAACATAGTTTTGGAAGTTTGGCCATAGCAATCAGAGCAGGAAAAGAAATAAAAGGAATCCAAATTGGAAAAGAAGAAGTAAAACTCTCACTGTTTGTGGATGACATGATCCTCTACATAAAAAACTCTAAAGACTCCACCAGAAAATTACTAGAACTAATCAATGAATACAATAAATTTGCAGGATATAAAATTAACTCACAGAAATCCCTTGCATTACTATACAATAATAATGAGAAAATAATGAGAAAGAAAAATTGAAGAAACAATTACATTCACCATTGCAATGAAAAGTATAAAATACTTAGGAATCTATCTACATAAAAAACAAAAGACCTATATATAGAAAACTATAAAACACTGGTGAAAGAAATCAAAGAGGACACTAATAGATGGAGAAATATACCATGTTCATGGATCGGAAGAATCAGTATAGTGAAAATGAGTATACTACTCAAAGCAATCTATAGATTCAATGCAATCCCTATCAAGCTACCAATGGTATTTTCCACAGAACTAGAAAAAATAATTTCACAATTTTTATGGAAATACAAAATACCTCGAATAACCAAAGCAATCTTGAGAAAGAAGAATGGAACTGGAGGATTTGACCTGCCTGACTTCAGGCTCTACTACAAAGCCACAGTCATCAAGACACTATGGTACTGACACAGAGACAGAAATATACATCAATGGAACAAAACATAAAGGCCAGAGATAAATCCATGCACCTATGGACAAGTGAAAGTGGAGAGTGAAAAAGTTGGCTTAAAGCTCAACATTCAGAAAACTAAGATCATGGCATCCAGTCCCACCACTTCATGGGAAATAGATGGGGAAACAGTGGAAACAGTGTCAGACTTTATTTTTCTGGGCTCCAAAATCACTGCAGATGGTGACCGCAGCCATGAAATTTAAAGACGCTTACTTCTTGGAAGGAAAGTTATGACCAACCTAGATAGCATATTGAAAAGCAGAGACATTACTTTGCCAACAAAGGTTCGTCTAGTCAAGGCTATGGTTTTTCCAGTGGTCATGTATGCATGTGAGAGTTGGACTGTGAAGAAGGCTGAGTGCCGAAGAATTGATGCTTTTGAACTGTGGTGTTGGAGAAGACTCTTGGAAGTCCCTTGGACTGCAAGGAGATCCAACCAGTCCATTATAAAGGAGATCAGCCCTGGGATTTCTTTGGAAGGAATGATGCTAAAGCTGAAACTCCAGTACTTTGGCCACCTCATGCGAAGAGTTGACTCATTGGAAAAGACTGTGATGCTGGGAGGGATTGGGGGCAGGAGGAGAAGGGGATGACAGAGGATGAGATGGCTGGATGGCATCACTGACTCGATGGACGTGAGTCTGAGTGAACTCCGGGAGTTAGTGATGGACACGGAGGCCTGGCGTGCTGCAATTCATGGGGTCACAAAGAGTCGGACAAGATCAAACACAAAGAACAAATATTAAAAGCAGCAAGGGAAAAACAACAAATAACACACAAGGGAATTCCCATAAAGATAACAGCTGATCTTTCAGTAGAAACTCTTCAGGCCAGGAGGGAATGGCAGGACATACTTAAAGTGATGAAAGAAAATAACCTACAGCCCAGATTACTATACCCAGCAAAGATCTCATTCAAATATGAAGGAGAAATCAAAAGCTTTACAGACAAGCAAAAGCTGAGAGAATTCAGCACCACCAAACCAGCTCTTCAAATATGCTAAAGGATCTTCTCTAGACAGGAAACACAAAAAGGGTGTATAAACTCAAACCTAAAACAACAAAGTAAATGAAATGGGATCATGTTATCAATAATTACCTTAAATGTAAATGGGTTGAATGGCCAAACCATAAGACAAAGCTTGGATGAATGGATACAAAAACAAGACCCCTATATATGCAGTCTGCAAAAGACCCATCTCAAAACAAGGGACACATACCGGCTGAAGTGAAGGGCTGGAAAAACATATTTCACACAAATTGAGACCAAAAGAAAGCAGGAGTAGCAATACTCATATCAGATAAAATAGACTTTGAAATAAAGGCTGTGAAAAGAGACAAAGAAGGAGACTACAAAATGATCAAAGGATCAATAGAAGAAGAAGATATAACAATTATAAATATATATGCACCCAACATAGGAGCACTGCAATATGTAAGGCAAATGCTGACAAGTATGATAGGGGAAATTAACAGTCACACAATAACAGTGGGAGAGTTTAATACCCCACTCAAACCTATGGATAGATCAACTAAACAGAAAATTAACAAGGAAACACAAACTTTAAATGATACAATAGAACAGTTAGACCTAATTGATATCTATAGGGCATTCCACCCCAAAACAATGAATTTCACCTTTTTCTCAAGTGCACACGGAACCTTTTCCAGGATAGATCACATCCTGGGCCATAAATCTGGCCTTGGTAAATTAAAAAAACATTGAAATCATTCCAAGCATCTTTTCTGAACACAATGCAGTAAGATTAGATATCAACTACAGGAAAAAAACTGTTAAAAATTCCAACATATGGAGGATAAACAACACGCTTCTAAATGACCAACAAATCACAGAAGAAATCAAAAAAGAAATCAAAGTATTCATAGAAATAAATGAAAATGAAAACACAACAACCCCAAACCTATGAGACTCAGTAAAAGCAGTGATAAGGGGAAGGTTCAAAGCAATACAAGCTTAACTCAAGAAACAAGAAAAAGGTCAAATAAATAACCTAACTCTACAGCTAAAGCTTGGATTAAAGCTCAACATTCAGGAAACTAAGATCATGGCATCTGGTCCCATCACTTCATAGGAAGTAGATGGGGAACCAGTGGAAATAGTGGCAGACTTTATTTTTTTCAGCTCCAAAATCACTGCAGATGGTGATTGCAGCCATGAAATTTAAAGACGCTTACTCCTTGGAAGGAAAGTTATGACCAACCTAGATAGCATGTTGAAAAGCAGAGACATTACTTTGCCAACAAAGGTCCATCTAGTCAAGGCTATGGTTTTTCCAGTGGTCATGTATGGATGTGAGAGTTGGACTGTGAAGAAAGCTGAGTGCTGAAGAATTGATGCTTTTGAATTGTGGTGCTGGAGAAGACTCTTGAGAGTCCCTTGGACTGCAAGGAGATCCAACCAGTCCATTCTGAAGGAGATCAGCCCTGGGATTTCTTTGGAAGGACTGATGCTAAAGCTGAAACTCCAATACTTTGGCCACCTCATGCGAAGAGAGTTGACTCATTGGAAAAGACTCTGATGCTGGGAGGGATTAGGGGCAGGAGGAGAAGGGGACGACAGAGGATGAGATGGCTGGATGGCATCACTGACTCAATGGACATGAGTTTGAGTAAACTCCGGGACTTGGTGATGGACAGGGAGGCCTGGCGTGCTGCGATTCATGGGGTTGCAAAGAGTCAGGCACGACTGAGCAACTGAACTGAAGTGAACACCCAGAACAACTAGAAAAGGAAGAAATGAAGAACCCCCCAGTTAATAAAGGAAAGAAATCATAAAAATTAGGGCAGAAATAAATTCAAAAGAAACAAAAGAGATGATAGCAAAAATCAACAAAGCTACAAGCTGGTTCTTTGAGAAGATAATTAAAATAGACAAACCATTAGCCAGACTCATGAAGGAAAAAGGGAGAAGAATCAAGTCAACAAAATTAGAAATGAAAATGGAGAAATCACAACAGACAACACAGAAATACAAAGGATCATAAGAGACTACTATCAGCAACCATATGCCAATAAAATCGACAACTTGGAAGAAATGGACAAATTCTTAGAAAAGTATAACTTTCCAAAACTGAACCAGGAAAAAATAGAAAATCCTAAAAGACCCATCACAAGCATGGAAATCGAAACTGTAATCAGAAATCTTCCAGCAAACAAAAGGCAGGACCAGACGGCTTCACAGCTGAATTCTACCAAAAATTTAGAGAAGAGCTAACACCTATCCTACTCAAACTCTTCCAGAAAATTACAGAGGGAGGTAAACTTCTAAACTCATTCTATGAGGCCACCATCACCCTAATACCAAAACCAGACAAAGATGCCACCAAAAAAGAAAACTACAGGTCAGTATCACTGATGAACATAAATGCAAAAATCCTTAACAAAATTTAGCAAACAGAATCCAACCACATATTAAAAATATCATACATTACGACCAAGTGGGCTATATCCCAGGAATGCAAGGATTCTTTAATATCCACAAATCAATCAATGTAATACACCACATTAACAAATTGAAAGATTAAAACCATATGGTTATCTCAATAGATGCAGAGAAAGCCTTTGACAAAATTCAACAACCATTTAAGACAAAAGTCCTCCAGAAAGCAGGAATAGAAGGAACATGCTGCTGCTGCTGCTAAGTCGCTTCAGTCATGTCCGACTCTGTGCGACCCCATAGGTGGCAGCCCACAAGGCTCCGCCATCCCTGGGGTTCTCCAGGCAAGAACACTGGAGTGGGTTGCCATTTCCGTCTCCAGTGTATGAAAGTGAAAAGTGAAAGTGAAGTCGCTCAGTTGTGTCCAACTCTTCATGACCCCATGGACTGCAGCCGACCAGGCTCCTCCGCCCATGGGATTTTCCAGGCAAGAGTACTGGAGTGGGTTGCCATAGAAGGAACATACCTCAATATAATAAAAGCTATATATGACAAATGCACAGCAAACATTATCCTTGATGGTGAAGAATTGAAAGCATTTCCCCTAAAGTCAGGAACAGGACAAGGGTGCCCACTCTCACCACTACTATTCAACATAGTTTTGGAAGTTTTGGCCACAGCAATCAGAGCAGAAAAAGAAATAAAAGGAATCCAGATTGGAAAAGAAGTAAAACTGTCACTGCAGATGACATGATCCTCTCCATAGAAAACAGAAAGACTCCACCAGAAAATTACTAGAGGTAATCACTAAATATAGTAAATTTGCAGAATATAAAATTAACTCACAGAAGTCCCTTGCATTCTTATATACTAACAATGAGAAAATAGAGAAGTTAAGGAAACAATTACATTCACCATTGCAATGAAAAGAATAAAATACTTAGGAATAAATCTACCTAAAGAAACAAAAGACCTATATATAGAAAACTATAAAACATTGATGAAAGAAATCAAAGATGACACAATAGTTGGAGAAATATACCATATTCATGGATCGGAATAATCAATGTAGTGAAAATGAGTATACTACCCAAAGCAATCTATAGATTCAATGCAATCCCTATCAAGTTATCAACCGTATTTTTCACAGAACTAGAACAAATAATTTCACAATTTGTATGGAAATACAAAATACCTCGAATAACCAAAGCAATCTTGAGAAAGAAGAATGGAACTGGAGGACTCAACCTACCTGACTTCAGGCTGTACTACAAAGCCACAGTCATCAAGACAGTATGGTACTGGCACAAAGACAGAAATATAGATCAATGGAACAAAATAGAAAGCCCAGAGATAAATCTACGCATGTATGGACACCTTATCTTTGACAAAGGAGGCAAGAATATACAATGGAGAAAAGACAATCTCTTTAACAAGTGGTACCGGGAAAACCGGTCAACCACTTGTAAAAGAATGAAACTAGAACATTTTCTACACCATACACAAAAATAAACTCAAAATGGATTAAAGATCTAAATGTAAGACTAGAAACTATACAACTCCTAGAGGAGAACATAGACAAAACACTCTTTGACATAAATCACAGCAGGATCCTCCACCTGTGACCCACCTCCCAGAGTAATGGAAATACAAGCAATAATAAACAAATGGGACCTAATTAAATTTAAAAGCTTTTGCACAATGAAGGAAACTATAAGCAAGGTGAAAAGACAGGCTTCAGAATGGGAGAAAATAATAGCAAACGAAGCAGCTGACTAAGAATTAATCTCAAAAATACATAAGAGGCTCCTGCAGCTCAATTGGAGAAAAATAGACGGGCCAATCAAAAAATGCACCAAAGAACTAAACAGACATTTCTCCAAAGAAGACAGACAGATGGCTAACAAACACATGAAAAGATGCTCAACATCATTCATTATCAGAGAAATGCAAATCAAAACCACAATGAGGTACGATCTCACACCGGTCAGAATGGCTGGTATCAAAACGTCTACAAACAATAAATGCTGGAGAGGGTGTGGAGAAAAGGGAACCCTCTTACACTGTTGGTGGGAATGCAAACTAGTACAGCCACTATGGAGAACAGTGTGGAGATTCCCTAAAAAACTGGAAATAGAACTGCCATATGACCCAGCAATCTTACTGCTGGGCATATACACCAAGGAAACAAGAATTGAAAGATACACATGTACCCCAATGTTCACCGCAGCACTGTTTACAATAGTCAGGACATGGAAGCAACCTAGATGTCCATCGGCAGAGGGATGGATAAGAAAGCTCTGGTACATATACACAATGGAATATTACTCAACCATTAAAAAGAATACATTTGAATCAGTTCTAATGAGGTGGATGAATCTGAAGCCTATTGTACAGAGTGAAGTAAGTCAGTAAGAAAAACACCAATACAGTATAATAACGCATGTATATGGAATTTAGAAAGATGGTAACGATGACCCTATATGAGAAACAGCAAAAGAGATACAGATATATAGAACAGTCTTTTGGACTCTGTGGGAGAAGGCGAGGGTGGGATGATTTGAGAGAATAGCACTGAAACCTGTATATTATCATATGTGAAACATATCACCAGTCCAGGTTCGATGGATGAGACACGGTGCTCAGGGCTGGTGCACTGGGATGACCTTGAGAGATGGGATGGGGAATGCAGTGGGAGGGGGGTTCAGAATAAGGAAGACATGTACACCCATGACTGATTCATGTCAATGTATGGCAAAATCCACTACAATATTGAAAGGTAATTAGCCTCCAATTAAAATGAATTAATTAAAAAAGAAAAAAGAAAAAAAAAGAAAATAATTAGGCCATATCTGGCAAAAATATGTATACACTGGATCACTTGAGGGTGTGGTCAAGAGAAGTAGATTAGCAAGTCTTACGTTTACTCCTGATATCAGTGAGAGACAAAGTGTGTAAACGAAAAGGAAAAAGTTCTCTCTCTCACCGGGTTGAAAGTCTGAAGCCTTCCCTTAAAAATGGGGACAATATCATGTACAAAACAATGGACATTCCATCTCAGAAGACACTTTGGAGAGCCCAGGGTAAAGAAAGCTTTCTATTAAATGGAGAAAACCACATTCTTCTAAGTCTAATCCCATTCATGTCAACAAGCTTATGAGGAAAATTTGGTAGTTGTTTGGAAGATAGAAGCCCAAGAATGTACCAAAGGAAGGAAACAAAACAAAGAAAAATATTTCTAGGAAATATATTCATTAAAAAGTCAGAAAGAAGTTACTCATTTAATACTGAAGTAATTATGAAAGGTCTTGGCTGATTCATGTTGATGTATGGCAAAAATCACCACAATATTGTAATTATCCTCCAATTAAAATAAATTAATTAATTAAAGAAAGAAAAAAACTCGTATAGATGTCAAAGAACTCCAGCAAACAAAAAAGGAAATATTTTGAATGTTCTCACTTTATGTAAAATTGGTAGGAAGAATGTAATTTAAGGAAAAAACATAAACAAAAACAACCTCCCTATTCAAAAAACAAAGAAAGAAAAAATATAGTAAGGAAGCACTTGGAAAATTTAAGAAAGGGAATCAATTTCTCAATTGACTTAATAAAAGAACCATGCTAAATGTCTAGGTAGAATGAAAACCAGGATTTCATATCATACATGTTTCATTTTTGGAGAGTTTTACAGTATATAAGTATTTCAAATTTAGACCAAGATACCTGTTTAATAGCTAGTGGAGGTGTTGGAATTCCAGTTGAGCTAATTCAAATCCTGAAAGATGATGCTGTGAAAGTGCTGCACTCAATATGCCAGCAAATTTGGAAAACTCAGCAGTGGCCACAGGACTGGAAAAGGTCAGTTTTCATTCCAATCCCAAAGAAAAGCAAAGCCAAAGAATGCTCAAACTAGTTCACAATTGCACTCATCTCACATGCTAGTAAAGTACTGCTCAAAATTCTCCAAGCCAGGTTTCAGCAATACATGAACTGTGAAACTCCTGATGTTCAAGCTGGTTTTAGAAAAGGAAGAGGAACCAGAGATCAAATTGTCAACATCCACTGGATCATGGAAAAAGCAAGAATTCCAGAAAAACATCTATTTCTGCTTTATTGACTATGCCAGAGCCTTTGACTGTATGGATCATAATAAACTGTGAAAAATTCTGAAAGAGATGGGAATACCAGACCACCTGACCTGCCTCTTGAGAAATCTCTATGCAGGTCAGGAAACAACAGTTAGAACTGGACATGGAACAACAGACTGCTTCTAAATAGGAAAAGGAGTACATCAAGGCTGTATATTGTCACCCTGCTTATTTAACTTCTATGCAGAGTACATCATGAGAAATGCTGGGCTGGAAGAAGCACAAGCTGGAATCAAGATTGTCTGGAGAAATATCAATAACCTCAGATATGCAGATGATACCACTCTTATGGCAGAACGTGAAGAGGAACTAAAAAGCCTCTTGATGAAAGTGAAAGAGGAGAGTGAAAAAGTTGGCTTAAAGCTCAATGTTCAGAAAACGAAGATCATGGCATCTGGTCCTATCACTTCATGGGAAATAGATGGGGAAACAGTGGAAACAGTGTCAGATTTTATGTGTTTGGGCTCCAAAATCACTGTAGATGGTGACTGCAGCCATGAAATTAAAAGATGCTTACTTTTGGAAGGAAAGTTATGACCAACGTAGATAGCATGTTGAAAAGCAGAGACTTAAAGGTCCATCTAGTCAAGGCTATGGTTTTTCCTGTGGTCATGTATGGATGTGAGAGTTGGACTGTGAAGAAGGCTGAGCGCCGAAGAGTTGATGCTTTTGAAGTGTGGTGTTGGAGAAGGCTCTTGAGGGTCCCTTGGACTGCAAGGAGATCCATCCAGTCCATTTTGAAGGAGATCAGCCCTGGGATTTCTTTGGAAGGAATGATGCTACAGTTGAAACTCCAGTACTTTGGCCACCTCATGTGAAGAGTTGACTGATTGGAAAAGACTCTGATGCTGGGAGGGATTAGGGGTAGGAGGAGAAGGGGACGACAGAGGATGAGATGGCTGGATGGCATCACTGACTTGATGGACGTGAGTCTGAGTGAACTCCGGGGGTTGGTGATGGACAGGGAGGCCTGGCGTGCTGTGATTCATGGGGTCACAAAGAGTCAGACAGGATTAGCGACTGAACTGAACTGAACCATACATGACCACAGGAAAAACCATAGCCTTGACTAGACAGAACTTTGTTGGCAAAGTAATGTCTCTGCTTTTCAACATGCTATCTAGGTTGGTCATAACTTTCCTTCCAAAATTAAGCGTCTTTTATAATAAAATAATTTTGCAACAATAATTTTATTTTGGGAATAGTTTACAGAAATTGATTTTTAGTTTTTTTTTTTTTAGTTTTGGTTTCTGATTATTTGCACTTAATAAAACTGGTATAAATTAGTGGTCAATAGAAGGACTTCCAAATTAGCTTTGAAAGCCTATGCTTTCTTATTTTATCATTTACTTCAGAAAGTAAAAAAAATGATACTTTTCCATTTTCATTATCTAGAATTTTCAGCAAACAAATCTTTTACAAACAGAAAATAAATGGAAAGATTGATGTAGATGACTGATTTGTGTATTTGGGGGAAATATAATCTTTAGCACTGAGTCAATGGTGGAAAACAAATGCTGTGATTATACCATATAATCAAAGCAAAGTGTTAGAAGACTGTACTTTAAGCACTAATTTTATCTCTTTCTATAATGTGACTGGGCTATACTGAAGTCACTTATAAAGCTTTCGTATAAATTTCAAGAGATTAGCTCATTTATAGAAATTGACATTTTGTTAAAAAGTATTTGGGAGTCCTTGTGATTTATAGGTTTCAAGGTGTTTGCACTGTGCACACTGTCCCTTGTCCTACTTTTGGAGGAAAGCTCCCTGGCAGTGTTAATCCACTGTGTGGTCTTTCCCACATCTCTCCTGTGTTCACTAGACTAAAATATCTATTAATACTCACCTCTGCCTCTCAAGTTATAACCTTCCTAAATTTAGATGTCTTTTAGGATATACTTCTTAACTTAAAAAAGGGGAGAATAATGTAATCTTGTATACATGACTGTGAGGAAAAACTCATCCTTCCAAAGCAAATAGGGTAGAAAAGGAATAGAACAGAGATGTTATGTGGAAATGAAGAGAGATCAAAATTGAAAAAGCCTATCTTGAGGAAAACTGACAGGTCAGAACTTTACTCAAATGTGACACATATCTTGATGCTAAAATTCTGTTCACAGAAGGGCCTTGCCTTCTTGATATAGATAGAAATATGAAAGAGGTAATAATGGCATGAACTGAATTGCAAATGACACTAGGTAACTGAGTTGGAAGTTAAGATACGGACATAAAATCATGTAAAAACATGTCGCTGTTTGAGATATGGCAGGTGATCACCTGAAGTATCAACATTAAGAGTTTCAAAGATGCAGGAAATAGATAAGAATAGCAAAGTACACAACGGAAAACTTATTGGTACTTGCCTCTTTTCTGTTTTCTCTTCCCTGAAAAGCAAAAGGAAGAAACAAAAATTCATTCCAAATAAAAGCATATTGTAGCGAAGAAAGAACAAAAATTGGGATTCTTTTCATAGTTTACTCCGTGGTACAACTTGACCCATATTTGTGAAAACTAGAGCCATAAGGTTGCAAAGGATACCTCATCAGTCAGAGACAGTGTCATTTTACATCATTCCACCCCTTAGTGCAAAAGAAACTAAATTAGGAAATGAAACCATTAAGGGGAGTTAGGGTGGGAATTGTTTTGGGATCTACAATATCAGCCATTCTTCTTCCATTGGGACATTCTTTTTCACTTTAAAATGGAAATGTACACACATGCACAAGACAGGTACTTATTAAATAGTGAGGAAGAATACAGAGAAGGCATGTATTTGTGCCAAACTGAATTTGTGGCCATAGTCGTGTGAGATTTACTATATTCATTGTTGTTGTTGTTCAGTTGGTAAGTCATGTCTGACTCTGCAATCCCATGAACGCCAGGCTTCTCTGTCCATCACTATCTCCTGGAGTTTGCTCAAACTCAAGTCCATTGAATCAGTGATGCCATGCAACCATCTCATCCTCTGTTGCCCCCTTCTCCTCTTGCCCTCAATTTTCCCCAGCATCACAGTCTCTTCCAGTGAGTCAGCTCTTCACATCAGGTGGCCAAAGTACTGAAGCTTCAGCTTCAGAATCAGTCCTTCCAGTGAATATTTAGGATTGATTTCCTTTTGAATTGGCTGGTTTGATCTCCTTGCAGACCAAGGGACTCTCCACAGTCTTCTCCAGCACCACAGTTTGAAAGCGTCATTTCTTTGGTGCTCAGCTTTCTTTATGGTCCAGTTCTCACATCCATACATGAGTACTGGAAAAATCATAACCTTGACTATATAGACCTTTGTCAGTACACTGATGCCTCTGCTTTTTAATACACTGTTTAGGTTTGTCATAGCTAATCTATATTAGCTATATTCATTAAAGTCGTATATTTCTAAGATACATTCCTCCAAAGCGAGAATGTAATTTGAATTGTTATAAGAAAGGAAGGATATTAAAGTTTGAATGAATCTATTAGGTTTTCTTTTGAAATCTTGCAAGACAATAGTGCTTGTGTCCTTCACTTAATGTTTTCAGTATGGAGAGATATTTTTTAACCTCATTTAAGATACACAATTCTTCCAAAAATATTTAATGGGATTTGTGGCTGTTTTGATAATTATGTAAATAAATTGCAAAAGAATAAAGAACAATTAGTAAGGTTGGATTTTGTTAAAAATAAAACAGGAAACCCTCAGTAATATATTTAGATACCTGGGAACACTTTGTTCCTATGTTCAAGTACAGTGGAAGAGGGATGTCCAAGTTCACACTTGACCAATGAATAATATCATATACCATTTAGATTTTGAAAGGGCAATGAATAGAGAAGATTAACCCAGAATTTTTGGTGTCTTCTCTCATCATTTATATTTTAAAAGAAGTATTGATTGTGTCATAAGTATCCTCAAACTTGAAATAGCTGACAAAGAACACCAGCTATGTATGGTACTATGTATGGATGGTTTCCAACAGTATATATCTGAATAGAAACCTTCTCAGCCTCATGCCTTTTATGCTACCAGCTTCCTAATTAAACCACGAGAAGTCCTTGCATGAGAGAAGAAACCAGTCTTTAAAGGGATGGCATGGTATAAAGTGAAAATAGAAGGAATGGAAAAGTAGAGAAGGTAGAGAAACAGAAGTGATCAGAATTAAAATGGGAGAAATTAAACACCAAAATATTGGGGTGGAACTAGTATACCTGAGGAGGAGGCAAGCCAACACAAGACATTCAGACAAGAAGTCAGGCAATATTAAATGATGAACCAGTCATTTTAAAGGGGATCAATTGTAATGAGAGCAGAAATTTTACCTAGTTCTTTCCAAGGTTCTTCTTCTAAAAAAAAAAAAAAATAAAGGAAAGATAAATGTTAGCTTCATGAGACAGAACTACAATAAGAAAGAAAATTTACTGAAAAGTTCGTATCTAAAATGAACCCTATCCAGTTTCAGCTAAACACACACACACACACACACACACAAATTGGTTCAGAAGTCAATATTGCCCAGAGATATTCTATAGTAAATGAAAAAAGGGGAAATGCAATCAATTTAATTAATTGACAAACTTTTCAGAAATATTCCGGTCGTTAATTTGTAAAAATTATTCTTGATCCCTTTGGCAATATTTAGGCTCCTGTTGTCCTGTTAGTTGGTGATGGACAGGGAGGTGTGGTGTGCTATAGTCCATGGGGTTGCAGAGTCGGACACGACTGAGCAACTGAACTGAACTGAACTGAACTGTCCTGTTTGCTAGCTTTAGTATAGTCATTGACTGTTTTTACATGTATAAATAAATTCTCATGATTGCGGTAGCTACATTGTATAAAGTTGCCACAAACACTGTATAAGGGAATACTGAAACACTTTTGGTATAGGTAATACATTGTCAGGTTTCTGGGTGCCTCTTTTCACAATGTTACTGCCAGCGATTAATTTGCAACCTTGTTGCATTTGAGTTTCTCTTTTAACTCATGGGTAAATGAAATTATCTGAAGGCAATCACATGGGTGCTGAATCCAGGAGAGAGAAAGAAATGGGTTCTCTGAGAGAGATTTTGTTTCTCACCAACCATGCTTTTACTGTGCCTCCTCCTCTCTGAGAGAAAATATCTAAACACACATATATGAACATTATAAAGAAGCTGCCACAAAGCTCTTCTTCTAATAGTTTTTTTCTGCAACATTTTTGTCACATCCATTCCATAATTAAAGAGGTAGATTTCTAAAATCTATTCCATTGAAAACATCACTACAATTTAAAGAACATCTTTGATATCTAGAGATATGAAGATTTAAATAATTCTTGTGTTATGATACTGAAAAGTGGTTCAGAAGCATCTTAGAACTAGCCTTACACTTTTGAGGCATGTTATCAATGAGATTTCCTAGAGTAACAAAATGTATATATACATACACACACACACACACACACACACACACACACACACAGAAACAGCAAGGACCTAACAGAAGCAGAGACATCACTTTGCCGACCAAGGTCTGTACAAGGTCTGTTGGCTGTCCTAGTAGTCATGTATGGATGTGAGAGTTGGACTATAAAGAAGGCTGAAAGTGTTACTCATTCAGTCATGTCCAATTCTTTGTGACCCATGGACTGAAGTCTGCCAGGCTCCTATATCCATGTAATTCTCCAGGCAAGAATACTGGGGTGGGTTGTTATTCCATTCTCCAGGGGATCTTCCTGACACAGGGATCAATCCCAAGGCCTCCTGCATTGCAGGAAGATTCTTTACTGTCTGAGCCACCAGTAGGCTCTCCTAAAGAAGGCTGAGTGCTGAAGAATTGATGCTTTCAAACTGTGGTTCTGGAGAAGATTATTGAGAGTCTCTTGGACTACAAGGAGATCAAACCGGTCAATCCTAAAGGAAATCAACCCTGAATGTTCATTGGACAGACTGCTGCTGAAGGTGAAGCTCCAATAATTTGGCAACGTGATGCAAAGAGCCGACTCATTGGAAAAGATCCTAATGCTGGGAAAGATTGAAGGCAGGAGGAGAAGGAGACAACAGAGGATGAGATCATTGGTTGGCATCACTGACTCACTGGACATGAGTTTGAGCAAACTCTGGGAGATGGTGAAGGACAGGGAAGCCTGGCATGCTGAAGACCATGAGATCACAAAGTGTTGGACATAAGTTAGAGAGTGAACAACAAGTTAAGGCAACTTGACCTTAACATTTTACATTACTACTTTTTAATCTCCTTTGGGGTTGAGAAGACTGGTCAAAACAATTTTTAAAATTGCTTGTGTCATATTTGGGTTTGTAGTTCATAAGATTTGGAAGAGCAAATCAATACATTTTTGCCATTCTGATTTAAACTAAAAAGTATAAGTGAGATCATGTGTTATATTTATGTTTCTGGCTTATTTCCACTTAGTAAAATGTCATCTAGGTTTATACATGTTATTGTAAATGACAATTTCTTTCTTAATATTCTACAATATTCTATATTACAATAGAATACAATAACATTCTATAATATTCTGTATATCTATTCTTGATATATACATTCCATATATTTATGTGTTTTTCTATTGCTGAGCATAGAACTTGTTTTCATATCTTGGCTTTTGTGAATAATGCTGCAGTGAACACAGGAGTGCAGATATCTCTTTGAGACACTGATTTTATTTGCTTTGGATTTATATCCAGAGGTAAGATTGCTGGATCATATGGTAATTTTAGTTATAATTTTTGAAAGAAATTACATTTCATTTTCTACAATAACTGTATCAGTTTACATTCTTAGCAACAGTGTTCCTTTTTCTCCACATCCTTGCCAAACTTTTCATTTTTTTCTTTTTGAATTTTTTGTCTTTTTGATAAAGCTGTTCAGCAGCTATGATGGTGTTAGTTGCTCAGTGGTGTCTGACTCTGCGATCCCATGGACTGTAGCCCACCAGGCTCCTCTGTCCTTGGATTTCTCCAAGCAAGAATACTGTAGTGGGTAGCCATTTCCTTCTGCAGGATTCTTCCCAACCCAGGGACTGAACTTGGGTCTCACACATTGCGAGCAGGTTCCGTACTGTCTGAGTCACCAGGGAAGCCCCTTCAGCAGCTATCAGGTGATAGTTTATTGTGGTTTTCATTTGCATTTCCCTGAAGCTGAGTGACAAAGAATTGATGATTTTGAACTGTGGTGTTGGAGTAGACTCTTAAGAGTCCCTTGAACTGCAAGGAGATCCAACCAGTCCATCCCAAAGGATATCAGTCTTGAATATTCATTGGAAGGACTGATGTTGAAGCTGAAACTCCAATACTTTGGCCACCTGATGCGAAGAACTGACTCATTGGAAAAGACCCTGATGCTGGGAAAGATTGAAGGTGGGAGAAGGGGATGAGATGGTTGGTTGGCATCACTCACTCAACAGACATGAGTCTGAGTGAACTCCGAGAGTTGGTGATGGACAGGGAGGCCTGGCGTGCTGCAGTCCGTGGGGTTGCAAAGATTTGGACATGACTGAGTGACTGAACTGAACTAAACTGATGAGTAGTGATTTGGAACATTTTAAAAAATTTGTTTTACAAACCTATTGGCCATTTGTATATCTTTTTGGAGAAATGTTTATTCAAATTTTTTGTCCATTTTTAATTGACTTATTTGGTTTTTGCTGTTTTGAGTAAAATGGTTTTTTGGTTTTTGCCATTTTGAGTTATTTGGTTTTTGCTATTGAGTTGAATTCTTTATATAGTTTGGATATTAACCCTTTCAGATACATGGTTTGTGAATATTTTCTTCTATTCTCTAGGTTGTCTCTTTACTTTGTTGGTCATTTCCCTTGCTGTGCAGAAGCTTTTGGTGAAATCCCATTGGTATGTTTTCAAAAAATTTTTATTGCCTGTGCTGTTGGAGTCATATAAAAAATATGCCCAGACTAATGTCAAAGAGATTTTTCTCCAGGTTTTCTTCTAATAGTTTTAAGTCTGAAATTCAAGTCTTTAATCCATTTTAAGTTGTTTTTGTATAAGTTTGAAAGAAAATTTCCATTTATTCTTCTATTTTATGTTATTGATGTCACAATTTACCTGTTTTTGCATTGCATATCTATTAACAAATTATTATTTTTAATTCATTTTTAATTGGAGGCTAATTGCATCACAATATTGTGTTGGTTTCTGCTGTACAACAATGTGAATCAGCTATAAGTATACACATATCCCCTGCCTCTTGAGCCTCCCTCCTAGCCCCTATCCCACCCCTCTAGTGCATCACAGAGCACAGGGCTGAGCTCCCTGTATTATACAGCAGTTTCCCACTAGCTATCTGTTTCTTTATTTGTTTTAAACAGTTTTGTCTTTTAACTTTTTTAAAACTAGAGTTAAAATTTATTTATGTACCATTTATGTAAAAGTGATTTATGTACCATTGCAGTATCACAGTACTCTGAATTTGATTGCATAACTTCACCAGTGAGCTTCATATTTTCAAATGTTATGTTACTAATTAATATCTTTTCATTTCAACTTGAAAAACTTCATTTAACATTTCTTGTAAAGCAGGTTTAGTGGTTATGAGTCAGCTTTTTGGTCTGCAAACTCTTTCTTTCTTTTTCATTTTTGGAGTTTAGTTTTGGAGATATAATATACTTGGTGGGCAGTTATTTTTCTTTCAGTAATTTGAGTATATCATCCAAGTCTCTTCTGACCTACAAAGTTTCTTCTGAGAAATCCATTGATAGCTTTATGAGGGTATTCTTGCATATGGGTTTCTCTCTTCTCTTGATTCTTTCAGAATTCTCTATTTTCTTTGTACTTTTACTATGAAATATTTAAGAAAAATTAATGCCACCTGATGTGAAAAGCTGACTCATTTGAAAAGACCCTGATGCTGGGAAAGATTGAGGGTGGGAGGAGAAGGGGACGACAGAGGATGAGATGGTTGGATGGGATCACCAACTCAATGGACATGGGTTTGGGTAGACTCTGGCAGTTGGTGATGGACAGGGAGGCCTGGTGTGCTGTGGTTCATAGGTTCGCAAAGAGTTGGACACAACTGAGCGACTGAACTGAACTGAACTGAATGCCAAACTTTCTCAAATTCTTTCAAAAAAGAAGGGGAGAGGAAACTTTCAAGCTCATTTTATGAGGCCAGCATCATCCTAATGCCAAAACCACAGAAGAAAAGAAATCTAATACAAAAACCACAAGAAAAGTAATTTATAAGCCAATATACCAGCCACAAAAAAGACAAATACTGCATGATTCCACGTAAATCTAGTAGCTACAACAGTCAAATTCATAGAATAAAAATGTGAAGTGAGGATTGTCAAGGGTCAGGTTGATGGTCAAATAGGAAATTATTAATGAATGGGCTTGAAGTTTCATTTAAGCAAGAGAAGTAAATTCTAGAGATTTTCTGTACAGCATTGTATCTATAATAAACAACATTGCATTGTACAGATAAACTTTTATTATATCTCACATAAGTGTTCTTAGCACAATACAATGAAATTATTGAATTATAGTTTGTTCAAATTTCCCATGGCCATTTTCTTTCTACAGGGAAACCTTCACTCAAAAATTTTCATCAGCTTAATACTCAATATTGCTACTCTGAACCCGTGTCTTCAAAAAAATAGAGATGAAAAGTGAGAGTTCATTCCTCCCATATTTGTCAACTAATACTTTTTTCCATTTCCTCAGTTTTTACTTTTTACTGATGTTACTCACTGAGAAAAAAAGATTATTTATTGCCTAATATTCCTTCTAATAGAAGGTAATTAATTCTACACATCTGCAATAAGAGGTAAAATAAACTTTACTTAATTTGTATAGTGATTTTAAAAGCAAATTCTCTGAGATTTTAGACAAAGTGCATATTTCCTCCACTTAAAAATTCCAGAAATTCAGAAGTGTATAATTAATGGAATTCATTATCAAATATGGTTCATGTATGTATATTTTTTAATAGAGAACAACTTGTAGCATGAATAATTTAAATGCAATAGTGTTTAAGTGCAAATGGAAACAACTTTGTTGACTTCATTTGGAGTGAGAAAAAGTAAGGCACAATGATGTAAATTTAAGTTATACAGCATATAAGGAACATGTTTGTTTCAAGGACAGTAAAACAACAAGGAACAAGGCAACATGGACAGAAGATCCAAAGACTATGTGCACAGTGTAAAATGGCTAATGGAACTTACCATTTTCTACTACTACTGCATCTGAAAAACAGAGAGAAATATTAATTTATTTAGTTGATTATTCAATCCGAATAATCATAGGTTGTTGTCAGTGTCATATTTTCTGAAAAATATATAGATGGGATTTTACTCAAACCCAGAGTCAGGGAGCTAATTGAAAATGGCCTTCTCTGATGGCTTTTATAGATATTTTCTTGGGAATGATTATGGGAAAACGAATAAACTTTAGAGAGGAAATATGCACTCCTCTCTCAGGATAGTTGAAAGAATATAATGTGCCCAGATAGGGACATATCAACTTAGAATTAAACAGATTGTAAAGGAGAAAATTTTGGAGCTTTTATCCAGAAAATGACCCTGATGATCGTGGCAGTGTATCCTTTAATCTGTTTTTCAACAACCTGATCATGAAGATACAGAATACTTCTTCAGAAGTATTCTTCAGAAGTATCTTCAGAAGTGAAGATAATAAGCAAAAGGAAAGAGAATGAAGGAAGGGAAGAGAAAGGGAGAAGGGGAAAGAATGAAACAGAACTTGGAGTAGACCTGAAAGGAGAAACCTAGTATGACATGTGGGAAACGAAGTAGGAGTAAGAGAAAGTAAAAGCAAAAGAAACAAAAGGAGAGAGTGGAAACAAGGGGAAAAAATCTCTAACAGGCAAAGTAGCAGAGTGCTTGAAGAACAAACATTACCAGGTGTTTTCAAAAGTTGATCTGAAAAATAAAATGGAAAGTACCATGTTAATAATGTGGGAAACAAACAGATTAAAATCTTAAAATCTGCTTTCACAAGGGTAAAGGTAGCAAGTTGAGGGTGAAGAAGAAGAAATTAACAACCACTGATTTTTCTGTTTTCAGTAACATTAATTTCCACTGTGTTACAATAACATAGCCTTATATTCCACCACGGATGGATTAGTAAGTACTGCTGCTGCTGGTAAGTCACTTCAGTCGTGTCCGACTCTGAGTAACCCCATAGACGGCAGCCCACGAGGCTCCCCGCCCCTGGGATTCTCCAGGCAAAAACACTGAAGTGGGTTGCCATCTCCTTCTCCAATGCACGAAAGTGAAAAGTGAAAGTGAAGTCGCTGGGTCTTGTCCGACTCTTAGCGACCCCATGGACTGTGGCCCACCAGGCTTCTCCATCCATGGGATTTTCCAGGCAAGAGTACTGGAGTGGGGTGCCATGACTTTCTAAATCCCCAAATAGCCTCAGCTGTCTTATACTTCTTTCTTATTCCTTCTTACTCTATCATTTCTGCTTAACTTTTCCTTTGACATTATTTGTTCCCTTTCCTCAGTACTTTGAATCTTTTGCCATTTTCCATATAAAAACAGAAACTTGGTAATTTGTGTCTTCTGGGTTTTTTTTTTTTTTTAAATACTCACCAGTCTGGCTAGAGGTTGATCAGTTGCATTGTTATTTCAAAGAACAAACTTAATTTCATTAATTTTCTTTATTGTTTTTGTGCTTTTAATATCATTGATTTCTCATATTATATTTACTATTTATCTTTTCTGAATTGCTTTGGGTTTATTTTGCTCATTTCAAAACTTTCTTAATCTGTAGTATTGGATAATTCATTGAGATGTTCTTCATTTTGAATATAAGAATATAATTTACTAAGATGGTGGAGGAATAGGATGGGGAGACCACTTTCTCCCCTACAAATTCATCAAAAGAACATTTGAACACTGAGTAAATTCCACACAACAACTTCTGAATGCCGGCAGAGGACTTCAGGCACCCAGAAAAACAGCCCATTGTCTTCAAAAGGAAGTAGGAAAAAATATAAAAGATAAAAAGAGAGACAAAAGAGGTAGGGACAGAGCTCCATCCCAGGAAGGGAGTCTTAAAAAAGAAACAAGTTTCCAAACACCAGGAAAGACTCTCACTGCCGAGTCTATGGTGAGCCTTGGAACAACAGAGGGCAACATAACTGAGAGGAAAAATAAATAAATAATTAAAACCCACAGATTACGTGCCCAATGGTAACTCCCCCAGTGAAGAAGCAGCGCAGATGCCTGCATCCGCCACTAGCAAGCAGGGGCGGGGCAGCGAGGCACGGGCTGCATTGCTTAGAGTAAGGACCAGGCCTGAATGCCCCGAGGGCAATGTGAGGGAACCAACTTGGGATAGCAAACCAGACTGTGGGATAGCTACCATGTGAAAAGCCCTAACCTAAGACACTGCCAGGCCCGCTCACAGAACAAAGATCTGAGCAGAGCTAGCCAGCTACACACTGGCCCATCCTCCTCTGGTGACAGGCAGGCAAAGGCAGCCAGAGCCGGAAGGGGATAATCATGGCCCCAGAGAGGCATTATCTACCAAACTGCAAGCAGGCTTCGTTGCTAACCAAGACTTCTTGGGATTCTGGACAGTCAACATCTGCCTGAGAAGGTGCACTGGTTGCACACCCAGAAAACCAAGCAGCAGGGACGGGGCAGGCGATAAGTCGCAGTGACCACGTTCACCAAACACCTGGTCACCTGAGCCGCTCGGACCTGGGAAGAGCACAAAACGCAGGCACAACCGAGTCTCCACCTCTGAGGACTTCCCAGGTACCTGAACCTGAGTGGCTTAGATCTGGGAAGTTCATACAACCCAGGGCTGGCCTCAGACAGATCCTGGCAGAGCAACCTAGAGCCTAAGCAGTGTAGACAGGGAAAGCACACACGCCATTAAGTTCAGTTCAGTTCAGTCTCTCAGTCGTGTCCGACTCTTTGTGACCCCATGAATCGCAGCACGCCAGGCCTCCCTGTCCATCACCAACTCCTGGAGTTCACTCAGACTCATGTCTGTCGAGTCAGTGATGCCATCCAGCCATCTCATCTTCTGTCGTTCCCTTCTCCTCTTGCCCCAATCCTTCCTAGCATCAGAGTCTTTTCCAATGAGTCAACTCTTCGCATGAGGTGGCCAAAGTACTGGAGTTTCAGCTTTAGCATCATTCCTTCCAAAAAAATCCCAGGGCTGATTGCCTTCAGAATGGACTGGTTGGATCTCCTTGCAGTCCAAGGGACTCTCAAGAGTCTTCTCCAACACCACAGTTCAAAAGCATCAATTCTTTGGTGCTCAGCTTTCTTCACAGTCCACCTCTCACATCCATACATGACCACTGGAAAAACCATAGCCTTGACTAGATGGACCTTTGTTGGCAAAGTAATGTCTCTGCTTTTCAATATGCTATCTAGGTTGGTCATAACTTTTCTTCCAAGGAGTAAGAGTCTTTTAATTTCATGGCTGCAGTCACCATCTGCAGTGATTTTGGAGCCCCCCAAAATAAAGTCTGAAACTGTTTCCACTGTTTCCCCATCTATTTCCCATAAAGTGATGGGACCAGATGCTGTGAGCAGGAGCAAACCCAGTGTGGCCAAGACACTGTGAGCACAAGCCAGTATTACTTGTTTGCAGTGTTCCTCCCCACAGCACGGCTGAACAAGTGAGCCTAAAAACGTGTCCACCACCGCCCCCTTGTGTCAGGACGGAAATTAGACACTGAAGAGACCAGCAAACAGAAGAAGCTAAAACAGAGGGACCCTCTTGGAAGTGACAGGTGCAATAGATTAAACCCTGTAGTTAGTACCAACTACATAGGAAGGGGCCTATAGATTTTGAGAAATATAAGCCAGATGAAGGAACTATCCGAAAATGAACTGACCCCACACTGTCCACAACAACACCAGAGAAAGTCACAGATATATTTTTACTATTTTTATTATTCTTCTTTAACTTGAAAAAACAAATTTTCAATTTTAAGTCCCCCTATTACTCCTTTAATTTTAATTTTTATAACCTACTATTACTATGCCAAAAAAAGGGAGAGACCCTATTTTTTAAAGCAAACTTTATATATATATATTATAATTTTTGTGACTTTTTTTCCCTTTAAGATTGTGTTTTTGAAAATCCAACCTCTACTATAGATTTTAAATCTTTGCTTTTTGGTATTTGTTATCAATTTTGTACCTTTAAGAACCCAATCTTCAGTCCCATTTTTACTTGGGAATGAGATTATTGGCTTGACTGCTCTGTCCCTCTTTGACTCTCTTTTTTCTCCACCAGGTCACTTCTCTCTCCTCCCTCCCCCTTCTCTTCTCTACCCAACTCTGTGAATCTCTTTGTGTGTTCCAGACGGTGGAGAACACTTAGGGAACTGATTACTGGCTGGATCTGCCTCTCTCCTTTTGATTCCCACTTTTCTCCTCCTGGTCACCTCTGTCTCCTTCCTCCATCTTCTCTTCGCTGTATAACTCTGTGAACATCTCTGAGTGGTTCAGACTGTGGAGCGCACATAAGAAAGTGATTACTGGCTAGCTTGCTCTCTCCTCTTTTGATTCCACCTCACCTCATCCTGGTCACCTCTATCTCCTTCCTCCCTCTTCTCTTCTCCATGTAACTCTGTGAACCTCTCTGGGTGTTCCTCACTGTGGAGAAACTTTTCATCTTTAACCTAGACGTTTTATCAATGGTTCTGTATAGATGGAGAAATCTTGAGGCTACTGTAAGAATAAGACTGAAAACCAGAAGCAGGAGGTTTAAGTCCAAATCCTGAGAACACCAGAGAACTCCTGACTCCAGGGAACATTAATCGATAAGAACTCATCAAACGCCTGCATACCTACACCGACACCAAGGACCACCCAAAGGCCAACAAGTTCCAGAGCAAGACATACCATGCAAATTCTCCAGCAACACAGCAACATAGTCCTGAGCTTCAATATACAGGTTGCCCAAAGTCACTCCAAACCCATTGACATCTCATAACTCATTACTGGACATGTCATCGCACTCCAGAGAGAAGAAATCCAGCTCCACCAGCAGTACACTGATACAAGCTTCCCTAACCAGGGAACCTTGACAAGCCACCCGTACAACACCACCCACAGTGAGGAAACTTCACATTAAAGAGAACTCCACAAACTGCTGGAATACAGAAAGGACACCCCAAACACAGCAATATAAACAAGATGAAGAGACAGAGGAATACCCAGCAGGTAAAGGAACATGATAAATGCCCACCAAACCAAACAAAAGAGGAAGAGATAGGGATTCTACCTGATAAAGAATTCAGAATAATGATCATAAAAATGATCCAAAATCTTGAAAACAAAATGGAATCACAGATAAATAGCCTGGAGACAAGGATTGAGAAGATGCAAGAAAGATTTAACAAGGACCTAGAAGAAATAAAAAAGAGTCAATCAATAATGAATAATGCAACAAATGATATCAAAAACACTCTGGAGGGAACCAACAGTAGAATAATGGAGGCAGAAGATAGGATTAATGAGGTAGAAGATAGAATGGTAGAAATAAATGAATCAGAGAGGAAAAAGGAAAAATGAATTAAAAAAAATGAGGACAATCTCAGAGACCTCTGGAACAATGTTAAATGCCCCAACATTCGAATCATAGGAGTTCCAGAAGAAGAAGACAAAAAGAAAGACAATGAGAAAATCCTTGAGGAGATAATAGTTGAAAACTTCCCTAAAATGGGGAAGGAAATAATCACCCAAGTAGAAGAAACCCAGAGAGTCCCAAACAGGATAAACCCAAGGCAAAACACCCCAAGACACATATTAATCAAATTAACAAAGCTCAAACACAAAGAACAAATATTAAAAGCAGCAAGGGAAAAACAACAAATAACACACAAGGGGATTCCCATAAGGATAACAGCTGATCTTTCAATAGAAACTCTTCAAGCCAGGAGGGAATAGCAGGAAATACTTAAAGTGATGAAAGAAAATAACCTACAGCCCAGATTACTGTACCCAGCTAAGATTTCATTCAAATATGAAGGGGAAATCAAAAGCTTTACAGACTAGCAAAAGCTGAGAGAATTCAGTACCACCAAACCAGCTCTTCAAAAATGCTAAAGGATCTTCTCTAGACAGGAAACACAAAAAGGGTGTATAAATTCAAACCCAAAACAACAAAGTAAATGGCAATGGGATCATGCTTATCAATAATTATCTTAAATGTAAATGGGTTGAATGCCCCAACCAAAAGAAAAGACTGGCTAAATGGATACAAAAACAGGACTCCGATATATGCTGTCTACAAAAGACCCACCTCAAAACAAGAGACACATACAGACTGAGAGTGAAGGGCTGGAAAAACATATTCCACGCATATAGAGACCAAAAGAAAGCAGGAGTAGTAATACTCATATCAGATAAAATAGACTTTAAAACAAAGGCTGTGAAAAGAGACAAAGAAGGATACTACATAATGATCAAAGGATCAATCGAAGAAGAAGATATAATAATTATAAATATATATGCACCCAACACAGGAGCACCTCAATATGTAAGACAAATGCTAACAAGTATGAAAGGGGAAATTAACAATAACGTGATAATAGAGGTAGACTTTAATATCCCATGCACATCTATAGATAGGTCAACTAAATAGAAATTAACAAGGAAACACAAACTTTAAATGATACAATAGACCAGTTAGACCTAATTGATGTCTATAGGACATTTTACCCCAAAACTATGAATTTCACCTTTTTCTCAAGTGCACACAGAACCTTCTCCAGGGTAGATCACACCCTGGGCCATAAATCTAACCTTGGCAAATTCAAAGAATTTGAATTTAGAATGCTTCAAATCATTCCAAGCATCCTTTCTGACCACAATGCAGTAAGATTAGATCTCAATTACAGGAGAAAAACTATTAAAAATTCCAACATATGGAGGCTGAACAACACTCTGCTGAATAGCCAACAAATCACAGAAGAAATCAAAAAAGAAATCAAAATATGAATGAAACGAATGAAATGAATGAAAATGAAAACATAACAACCCAAAACCTGTGGGACACTGTAAAAGCAGTGCTAAGGGGAAGATTCATAGCAATACAGGCATACCTCAAGAAACAAGAAAAAAGTAAAATAAATAACCTAACTCTACACCTAAAGCAACAAGAAAAGGAAGAAATGAAGAACCCCAAGGTTAGTGGAAGGAAAGAAGTCTTAAAAATTGGGGCAGAAATAAATGCAAAAGAAACAAAAGAGACCATAGCAAAAATCAACAAAGCCAAAAGCTGGTTCTTTGAGAGGACAAATAAAATTGACAAACCATTAGCCAGACTCATGAAGAAACAAAGGGAGAAAAATCAAATCAATAAAATTATAAATTAAAATGGAGAGATCACAACAGACAACACAGAAATATAAAGGATCATAAGAGACTACTATCAGCAATTATATGCCATTAAAATGGACAACATGGAAGAAATGGACAAATTCTTAGAAAATACAACTTTCCAAAACTGAACCAGGAAGAAATAGAAATCTTAACAGCCCCATCACAAGCACGGAAGTTGAAACTGTAATCAGAAATCTTCCAGCAAACAAAAGCCCAGGTCCAGACGGCTTCACAGCTGAATTCTACCAAAATTTCGAGAAGAGCTAACACCTATCCTACTCAAACTCTTCCAGAAAATTGCAGTGGAAAGTAAACTTCAAAACTCCTTCTATGAGGCCACCATCACCCTAATACCAAAACATGACAAAGATGCCACAAAAAAAGAAAATTACACTCCAATATCACTGATGAACATAGATGTAAAAATCCTTAACAAAATTCTAGCAATCAGAATCCAACAACACATTGAAAAGATCATACATCAGGACTAAGTGGGCTTTATCCCATGGATGCAAGGATTCTTCAATATCCACAAATCAGTGTAATACACCACATTAACAAATTGAAAAATAAAAGCCATATGATTATCTCAATGGACACAGAGAAAGCCTTTGATAAAATTCAACATCCACTTATGATAAAAATTCTCCAGAAAGCAGGAATAGAAGGAACATACCTCAACATAATAAAAGCTATATATGACAAACCCACAGCAAACATTATCCTCAATGGTGAAAAATTGAAAGCATTTCCCCTAAAGTCAGGAACAAGACAAGAGTGCCCACTTTCACCACTACTATTCAACATGGTTTTGGAAGTTTTGGCCACAGCAATCAGAGCAGAAAAAGAAATAAAAGGAATCAAAATTGGAAAAGAAGAAGTAAAACTGTCACTGCAGATGACATGATCCTCTACATAGAAAACCCTAAAGACTCCATCAGAAAATTACTAGAGCTAATCAATGAATATAGTAAATTTTCAGCGTATAAAATTAACTCACAGAAATCCCTTGCATTCCTATACAATAATAATGAGAACATAGAGAAATTAAGGAAACAATTCCACTCACCATTGCAACGAAAAGAATAAAATACTTAGGAATATATCTACCTAAAGAAACAAAAGACCTATATATAGAAAACTATAAAACACTGGTGAAAGAAATCAAAGAGGACACTAATGGATGGAGAAATATACCGATATACCGTGTTCATTGATCGGAAGAATCAATATAGTGAAAATGAGTATACTACCCAAAGCAATCTGTAGATTCAATGCAATCCCTATCAAGCTACCAACGGTATTTTTCACAGAGCTAGAACAAATAATTTCACAATTTGTATGGAAATACAAAAAACCTCGAATAGCCAAAGCAATCTTGAGAAAGAAGAATGGAACTGGAGGAATTGACCTGCCTGACTTCAGACTCTACTACAAAGCCACAGTTATCAAGACAGTATGGTACTGGCACAAAGACAGAAATATAGATCAATGGAACAAAATAGAAAGCCCAGAGATAAACCCACGCACCTATGGACACCTTATCTTTGACAAAGGAGGCAAGAATATACAATGGAGAAAAGAAAATCTCTTTAATAAGTGGTGCTGGCAAAACTGGTCAACCACTTGTAAAAGAATGAAACTAGAACACTTTCTAACACAATACACAAAAATAAACTCAAAATGGATTAAAGATCTAAATGTAAAACTAGAAACTATAAAACTCCTAGAGGAAAACATGGGCAAAACACTCTCCGACATAAATCACAGCAGGATCCTCTATGACCCACCTCCCAGAATATTGGAAATAAAAGCAAAAATAAACAAATGGGACCTAATTAAACTTAAAAGCTTTTGCACAATGAAGGAAACTATGAGCAAAGTGTAAAGACAGCCTTCAGAATGGGAGAAAATAATAGCAAACAAAGCAACTGACAAAGAATTAATCTCAAAAATACACAAGCAGCTTCTGTAGCTCAATTCGAGAAAAACAGACGAGTCAATCAAAAAATGCACCAAAGAACTAAACAGATATTTCTCCAAAGAAGACATACAGATGGCTAACAAACACATGAAAAGATGCTCAACATCACTCATTAGCAGAGAAATGCAAATCAAAACCACAATGAGGCACCATCTCATGCCAGTCAGAATGGCTGCTATCAAAATGTCTGCAAGCAATAAATGCTGGAGAGGGTGTGGAGAAAAGGGAACCCTCTTACACTGTTGGTGGGAATGCAAACTAGTACAGCTACTATGGAGAACAGTGTGGAGATTCCTTAAAAAACTGGAAATAGAACTGCCATATGACCCAGCAATCCCACTGCTGGGCATACACACCGAGGAAACAAGAATTAAAAGATAACGTGTACCCCAATGTTCATCACAGTACTGTTTACAATAACCAGGACGTGGAAGCAACCTAGATGTCCATCAGCAGATTAATGGATAAGAAAGCTATGGTACTTATACACAATAGAATATTCAGTTCAGTTCAGTCACTCAGTCGTGTCCGACTCTTTGTGACCCCATGGATTGCAGCATGCCAGGCTTCCCTGTCCATCACCAACTCCCGGAGTTCACTCAAACTCACGTCCATCGAGTCCGTAATGCCATCTAGCCGTCTCATCCTCTGTCGTCCCCTTCTCCTCCTGCCCCCAGTCCCTCCCAGCATCAGAGTCTTTTCCAATCAGTCAACTCTTTACATGAGGTGGCCAAAGTACTGGAGTTTCAGCTTTAGCATCATTCCTTCCAAAGAAATCCCAGGGCTCATATCCTTCAGAATGGACTGGTTGGATCTCCTTGCAGTCCAAGGGACCCTCAAGAGTCTTCTCCAACACCACAGTTCAAAAGCATCAATTCTTCGGCGCTCAGCTTTCTTCACGGTCCAACTCTCACATCCATACATGACCACTGGAAAAACCATAGCCTTGACTAGACGAACCTTTGTTGGCAAAGTAATGTCTCTGCTTTTCAATATCCTATCCAAGTTGGTCATAACTTTCCTTCCAAGGAGTAAGCGTCTTTTAATTTCTTGGCTGCAGTCACCATCTACAGTGATTTTGGAGCCCCCCAAAATAAAGTCTGATACTTTTCCCACTGTTTCCCCATCTATTTCCCATGAAGTGATGGGACCAGATGCCATGATCTTCGTTTTCTGAATGTTGAGCTTTAAGCCAACTTTTTCACTCTCCTCTTTCACTTTCATCAAGAGGCTTTTTAGTTCCTCTTCACTTTCTGCCATAAGAATGGTGTCATCTGCATATCTGAGGTTATTGATATTTCTCCAGGCAATCTTGATTCCAGCTTGTGCTTCTTCCAGCCCAGCGTTTCTCATGATGTACTCTGAATAGAAGTTAAATAAGCAGGGTGACAGTATACAGACTTGACGTACTCTTTTTCCTATTTACTCAACCATTAAAAGAATACATTTGAATCAGTTCTGATGAGGTGCATGAAACTGGAGCCTATTGTACAGAGTGAAGTAAGTCAAAAAGAAAAACACCAATACAGTATAATAACACATGAATATGGAATTTAGAAAGATGGCAATGATGACCCTACATGCGAAACAGCAAAAGAGACACAGATATATAGAACAGTCTTTCGCACTCTGTGGGAGAAGGCGAGGGTGGGATGATTTGAAAGAATAGCACTGAGACCTGTATATTATCATATGTGAAACAGGTCACCAGTCCAGTTTTGGTGCATGAGACAGGGTGCTCTGGGTTGGTGCACTGGGATGACCTTGAGGGATGGGATGGGGAATGCAGTGGGAGGGGGGTTCAGGATAGGGAACATATGAACACCCATGACTGATTCATGTCAATGTATGGCAAAACCTACTACAATATTGTAAGGTAATTAGCCTCCAATTAAAATAAATAAGTTAAAAAAGAAAGAAAAAAAAAAAAGAAAAAAGAAAATAACTAGGCCATATCTGGCAAAATATTTACATACATTGGATCACTTGAGGGTGTGGTCAAGAGAAGTAGACTAGCAAGTCTTACGTTTACTCCTGATATCAGTGATAGACAAAGTGTGTAAATCAAAAGGAAAAGTTTTCTCTCTCACCAGGTTGGAAGTCTGAAGTCTTCCCTTAAAACAGGAACAATATCAAGTACAAAACAATGGGTATTCCATCTCAGAAGGCATTTGGAGAGCCCAGGCTAAAGAAAGCTTTCTATTAAATGGAGAAAACCACATTCTTCTAAGTCTAATCCCATTCATGTCAACAAGCTTATGAGGAAAATTTGGTAATTGTTTGGAAGATAGAAGCCCAAGAATATACCAAAGGAAGGAAACAAAACAAAGAAAAATATTTCTAGGAAATATATCCATTAAAAAGTCAGAAAGAAGTTACTCATTTAATACTGAAGTAATTATGAAAGGTTTTGGCTGATTCATGTTGATGTATGGCAAAAATCACCACAATATTGTAATTATTCTCCAATTAAAATAAATTAATTAATTAAAGAAAGAAAAAAACTCATGTAGATGTCAAAGAACACCAGCAAACAAAAAAGGAAATATTTCGAATGTTCTCACTTTATGTAAAATTGGTAGGAAGAATGTAATTTAAGGAAAAAAAACAAACAAAAACACCCCCCTTGCTCATAAAACAAAGAAAGAAAAAATATAGTAAGGAAGCACTTGGAAAAGTTAAGAAAGGGAATCAATTTCTCAATTGACTTAATAAAAGAACCATGGGAAATGTGTAGGAAGAATAAAAACCAGGATTTCATATCATACATGTTTTATTTATGGAGAGTTTTACAGGATATAAGTATTTCAAACCAAGATACCTGTTTGATAAAAGAATAAAATAATTTTGCAACAATAATTTTATTTTGGTAGTAGTTTACCAAAATTGATTTTTAGTTTTCAAATATTTCTGACTATTTCAGATTAAACAAGATATCTATAACAGAAAATGTCATTTGTATGATTAGGGTGAAAGTGAAAGTGTTAGTTGGGTCTGATTCTTTACAACCCCATGGACTGTAGCCCACAAGTTTCTTCTATCCATTTTGGAATTTTCCAGGCAAGAATACCGGAGTGGGTTGCTGCTCCCTTCCCAATCCAGGGACTGAACCCGGGTCTCCTGCACTGCAGGCAGATTCTTTATGTCTGAGCCACGAAACACATGTATAAGTCCTGAAAAGGTATTTTTACAAGATGCCACGGCCATTGAGAAAATTAATGACTATATGTTTGGGTACAATGTTTTTGCAAGTCTGTTGGTTTCTGATTGTTTACACTTAATAAAACTGGGATAAATTAGTGGTCAATAGAAGGACTTCCAAATTAGCTTTGAAAGCCTATACTTTCTTATTTTATCATTTACTTCTGAAAGTAAAAAAAAATTGAATGACATGGTTCTAACCAAATTCTTTCCATACTTCTCCACTTTCATTATCAAGAATTTTCAGCAAACAAATCTTTTACAAACAGAAAATAAATGGAAAAATTGATGTAGATGACTGATTTGTGTATTTGGGGGAAATATAATCTTCAGCACTGAGTCAATGGTGGAAAACAAATGCTGTGATTATACCATATAATCAAAGCAAAGTGTTAGAAGACTGTACTTTAAGCACTAATTTTATCTCTTTCTATAATGTGACTCTGGGCTATATTGAAGTCACTTATAAAGCTTTCGTATAAATTTCAAGAGATTAGCTCATTTATAGAAATTGACATTTTGTTAAAAGACAGTGTTTGGGAGTCCTTGTGATTTATAGGTTTCAAGGTGTTGGCACTGTGCACATTGTTCCTTGTCCTACTTTTGGAGGAAAGCTCCCTGGCAGTGTTAATCCACTGTGTGGTCTTTCCCACATCTCTCCTGTGTTCACTAGACTAAAATATCTATTAATACTCACCTCTGCCTCTCAAGTTATAACCTTCCTAAATTTAGATGTCTTTTAGGATATACTTCCTAACTTAAAAAAGGGGAGAATAATGTAATCTCATATACATTACTGTGAAGAAAAACTCATCCTTCCAAAGCAAATAGGGTAGAAGAGGAATAGAAAAGAGATGTTATGTGGAAATGAAGAGAGATCGAAATTGAAAAAGCCTATCTTGGGGAAAACTGACAGGTCAGAACTTTACTCAAATCTGACACATATCTTGATGCTAAAATTCTGTTCAGGGGCCTTGCCTTCTTGATATAGATAGAAATATGAAAGAGGTAATAATGGCATGAACTGAATTGCAAATGACACTTAGGTAACTGAGTTGAAAGTTAAGATACTGCCATAAAATCATGTAAAAACATGTCACTGTTTGACATATGGCAGCTGATCAGCAGAACTTTCAATATTAAGAGTTTCAAAGGTACAGGAAATAGATAAGAGAATAGCAAAGTACACAACGGAAAACTTATTGGTACTTGCCTCTTTTCTGTTCACTCTTCCCTGAAAAATAAAAGGAAGAAATAAAAATTAATTCCAAATAAAAGCATATTGTTGGGAAAAAAGGAGAACAAAAATGGGATTCCTTTCATAGTTTACTCCGTGGTACAACTTGACCCATATTTGTGAAAACTGGAGCCATAAGGTTGCAAAGGATACCTCATCAGTCAGAGACAGTGTCATTTTACATCATTCCACCCCTTAGTGCAAAAGAAACTAAATTAGGAAATGAAACCATTAAGGAGAGTTAGGGTGGGAATTCTTTTGGGATGTACAATATCAGCCATTCTTCTTTCATTGGGACATTCTTTTTCACTTTAAAATGGAAATGTACACACATGCACAAGACAGGTACTTATTAAATAGTGAGGAAGAATACAGAGAAGGCATGTATTTGTGCCAAACTGAATTTGTGGCCATAGTCGTGTGAGATTTATTATATTCATTGTTGTTGTTCAGTTGGTAAGTCATGTCTGACTCTTTGCAATCCCATGAACGCCAGGCTTCTCTGTCCATCACTATCTCCCCGAGTTTGCTCAAACTCAAGTCCATTGAATCAGTGATGCCATGCAACCGTCTCATCCTCTGTTTCTCCCTTCTCCTCTTTCCCTCAATTTTTCCCAGCATCACAGTCTCTTCCAGTGAGTCAGCTCTTTGCATCAGGTGGCCAAAATACTGAAGCCTCAGCTTCAGCATCAGTCCTTCCAGTGAATATTCAGGATTGATTACCTTTTGGATTGGCTGGTTTGATCTATTTGCAGACCAAGGGACTCTCAGCAGACTTCTCCAGCACCACAGTTTGAAAGCGTCATTTCTTTGGTGCTCAGCTTTCTTTATGGTCCAGTTCTCACATCCATACATGACTACTGGAAAAATCATAACCTTGACTATATAGACCTTTGTCAGTACACGGATGCCTCTGCTTTTCAATACACTGTTTAGGTTGTCATAGCTAATCTATATTAGCTATATTCATTAAAGTCGTATATTTCTAAGATACATTCCTCCAAAGCAAGAATGTAATTTGAATTGTTATAAGAAAGGAAGAATATTAAAGTTTGAATGAATCTATTAGGTTTTCTTTTGAAAGCTTGCAAGACAATAGTGCTTGTGTCCTTTACTTAATGTTTTCAGTATGGAGAGATATTTTTTAACTTCGTTTAAGATACACAATTCTTCCAAAAATATTTAATGAGATTTGTGGCTGATGTTTTGATAATTATGTAAATAAATTGCAATTCAATAAAATTAAAAATGAAAATGGAGAGATCACCATAGACAACATAGAAATACAAAGGATCATAAGAGACTACTATCAGCAACTTTATGCCAATAATGGACAACATGGAAGAAATGGACAAATTCTTAGAAAAGTACAACTTTCCAAAACTGAACCAGGAAGAAATAGAAAATCTTAACAGACCCATCACAAGCACAGAAATTGAAACTGTAATCAGAAATCTTCCAGCAAACAAAAGCCCAGGTCCAGATGGCTTCACAGCTGAATTCTACCAAAAATTTAGAGAAGACCTAACACCTATCCTACTCAAACTCTTCCAGAAAATTGCAGACGAAGGTAAACTTCCAAACTCATTCTATGAGGCCAGCATCACCCTAATACCAAAACCTGACAAAGATGCCACAAAAAAAGAAAACTACAGGCCAATATCACTGATGAACATAGATTCAAAAATACTTAACAAAATTCTATCAATCAGAATCCAACAACGCATTAAAAGGATAATACACCATGACCAAGTGGGCTTTATCCCAGGGATGCAAGGATTCTTCAATATCTGCAAATCAATCAATGTAATACACCACATTAACAAATTGAAAAATAAAAACCATATGATTATCTCAATAGATGCAGAGAAAGCCTTTGACAAAATTCAAGATCCATTTATGATAAAAACTCTCCAGAAAGCAGGAATAGAAGGAACATACCTCAACATAATAAAAGCTATATATGACAAACCCACAGCAAACATTATCCTCAACAGTGGAAAGTTGAAACATTTCCTCTAAAGTCAGGAAGAAGACAAGGGTGCCCACTTTCACCACTACTATTCAACATAGTTTTGGAAGTTTTGGCCACAGCAATCAGAGCAGAAAAAGAAATAAAAGGAATCCGAGTTGGAAAAGAAGAAGTAAAACTCTCACTGTTTGCAGATGTCATGATCCTCTACATAGAAAACCCTAAAGACTCCACCAGAAAATTACTAGAGCTAATCAATGAATATAGTAAAGTTGCAGGATATAAAATCAACACACAGAAATCCCTTGCATTCCTATACACTAATAATGAGAAAATAGAGAAATTAAGGAAACAATTCCATCACCATTGCAAGGGAAAGAATAAAATAATTAGGAATATATCTACCTAAAGAAACAAAAGACCTATATATAGAAAACTATAAAACACTGGTGAAAGAAATCAATGAGGACACTAATTGATGGAGAAATATACCATGTTCATGGGTCGGAAGAATTAAAATAGTGAAAATGAGTATACTACCCAAAGCAATTTATAGATTCAATGCAACCCTAATCAAGCTACCAACGGTATTCTTCACAGAGCTAGAACGAATAATTTCACAATTTGTATGGAAATACAAAAAACCTCGAAGCCAAAGCAATCTTGAGAAAGAAGAATGGAATTGGAGGAATTGCCTGCCTGACTTCAGGCTCTACTAAAAGCCACAGTCATCAAGACAGTATGGTACTGACACAAAGACAGAAATATAGATCAATGGAACAAAATAGAAAGCCCAGAGATAAACCCACGCACATATGGACACCTTATCTTTGACCAAAGTGGCAAGAATATACAATGGATTAAAGACAATCTCTTTAACAAGTGGTGCTGGGAAAACTGGTCAACCACTTGTAAAAGAATAAAACTAGAACACTTTCTAACACCATACACAAAAATAAACTCAAAACGGATTAAAGATCTAAACATAAGACCAGAAACGATAAAACTTCTAGAGGAGAACATAGGCAAAACACTCTCCTACATACATCACAGCAGGATCCTCTATGACCCATCTCCCAAAATATTGGAAATAAAAGCAAAAATAAACAAATGGGACCTAATTAAAATTAAAAGCTTCTGCACAACAAAGAAAACTATAAGCAAGGTGCAAAGACAGCCTTCAGAATGGGAGAAAATAATAACAAATGAAGCAACTGACAAACAACTAATCTCAAAAATATACAAGCAACTCCTACAGCTCAATTCCAGAAAAATAAATGACCCAATCAAAAAATGGGCCAAAGAACTAAATAGACATTTCTCCAAAGAAGACCTACAGATGGCTAACAAACACATGAAAAGATGCTCAACATCACTCATTATCAGAGAAATGCAAATCAAAACCACTATGAGGTACCATTTCACGCCAGTCAGAATGGCTGTGATCCAAAAATTTACAAGTAATAAATGCTGGAGAGAGTGTGGAGAAAAGGGAACCCTCTTACACTGTTGGTGGGAATACAAACTAGTACAGCCACTATGGAGAAGAGTGTGGAGATTCCTTAAAAAACTGGAAATAGAACTGCCTTATGATCCAGCAATCCCACTGCTGGCCATACACACTGAAGAAACCAGAATTGAAAGAGACACGTGTACCCCAATGTTCATCCAGGACTGTTTATAATAGCCAGGACATGGAAGCAACCTAGATGTCCATCAGCAGATGAATGGATAAGAAAGCAGTGGTACATATACAGAATGGAGTATTACTCAGCCACTAAAAAGAATACATTTGAATCAGTTCTAATGAGATGGATGAAACTGGAGCCTATTATACAGAGTGAAGTAAGCCAGAAAGATAAACACCAATACAGCATACTAACACATATATATGGAATTTAGAAAGATGGTAACAATAACCCTGTATACGAGACTGCAAAAGAGACACTGATGTACAGAACAGTCTTTTGGACTCTGTGGGAGAGGGAGAGGGTGGGATGATTTGGAGAATGGCATTGAAACATATAAAATATCATATATGAAACGAGTCGCCAGTCCAGGTTTGATGCACGATACTGGATGCTTAGGGCTAGTGCACTGGGATGACCCAGAGGGATGGTACGGGGAGGGGGGAGGGAGGAGGGAGGAGGGTTCAGGATGCGGGACACATGTATACCTGTGGCAGATTCATGTTGATATATGGCAAAACCAATACAATATTGCAAAGTTTAAAATAAAATAAAACAAAAAATCAAACAAAACAAACAAAACAAAACAAAAAAGCTTTGAAATATTCACATTACCAATCTTCCAAATTTTAAAATTAGAAGATCTCTATCAAGATAGAGAAAATAATTAATAAAGTATTAATAAATATTATGATTTAAATAATAAAAAAGTATAAAGAACAATTAGTAAGGTTGGATTTTGTTAAAAATAAAACAGGAAACCTTCAGTAATATATTTAGATACCTGGGAACACTTTGTTCCTATGTTCAAGTACAGTGTAAGAGTGATGTCCAAGTTCACACTTGACCAATGAATAATATCATATACTATTTAGATTTTCTTGAAGAGATCTCTAGTCTTTCCCATTCTGTTGTTTTCCTCTATTTCTTTGCATTGATCGCTGAAGAAGGCTTTCTTATCTCTTCTTGATATTCTTTGAAACTCTGCATTCAGATGCTTATATCTTTCCTTTTCTCCTTTGCTTTTCGCTTCTCTTCTTTTCACAGCTATCTGTAAGGCCTCCCCAGACAGCCATTTTGCTTTTTTGCATTTCTTTTCCATGGGGATGGACTTGATCCCTGTCTCCTGTACAATGTCACAAACCTCATTCCATAGCTCATCAGGCACTCTACCTATCAGATATAGGCCCTTCAATCTATTTCTCACTTCCACTGTATAATCATAAGGGATTTGATTTAGGTCATACCTGAATGGTCTAGTGGTTTTCCCTACTTTCTTCAATTTCAGTCTGAATTTGGCAATAAGGAGTTCATGGTCTGAGCCACAGTCAGCTCCTGGTCTTGTTTTTGCTGACTGTATAGAGTTTCTCCATCTTTGGCTGCAAAGAATATAAATCAATCTGATTTCGGTGTTGACCATCTCGTGATGTCCATGTATAGAGTCTTCTCTTGTGTTGTTGGAAGAGGGTGTTTGTTATGACCAGTGCAGTCTCTTGGCAAAACTCTATTAGTCTTTGCCCTGCTTCATTCTGTATTCCAAGGCCAAAATCAGAGATACCAAAGGAATATTTCATGCAAAGATGGGCTCGATAAAGGACAGAAATGGTATGGACCTAACAGAAGCAGAAGATATTAAGAAGAGATGGCAAGAATACACAGAACTGTATAAAAAAGATCTTCACGACCCAGAAAATCACAATGGTGTGATCACTGACCTAGAGCCAGACATCGTGGAATGTGAAGTCAAGTGAGCCTTAGAAAGCGTCACTACAAACAAAGCTAGTGGGAGTGATGGAATTCCAGTTGAGCTATTCCAAATCCTGAAAGATGATGCTGTGAAAGTGCTGCACTCAATATGCCAGGAAATTTGGAAAACTCAGCAGTGGCCACAGGACTGGAAAAAGTCAGTTTGCATTCCAATCCCAAAGAAAGGCAATGCCAAAGAATGCTCAAACTACTGCACAATAACACTCATCTCACATGCTAGTAAGGTAATGCTCAAAATTCTCCAAGCCAGGCTTCAGCAATATGTGAACTGTGAATTTCCTGATGTTCAAGCTGGTTTTAGAAAAGGAAGAGGAACCAGAGATTAAACTGCCAACATGTGCTGGATCATGGAAAAAGCAAGAGAGTTCCAGAAAAGCATCTATTTCTGCTTTATTGAATGTGCCAAAGCCTTTCACTGTGTGGATCACAATAAACTGTGGGAAATTCTGAAAGAGATGGGAATACCAGACCACCTGATCTGCCTCTTGAGACACCTGTATGCAGGTCAGGAAGCAACAGTTAGAACTGGACATGGAACAACAGACTGGTTCCAAATAGGAAAAGGAGTACGTCAAGGCTGTATATTGTCACCCTGTTTATTTAACTTATATGCAGAGTACATCATGAGAAACGCTAGACTGGAAGAAGCACAAGCTGGAATCAAGATTGCTGGGAGAAATATCAATAACCTCAGATATGCAGATGACACCACCCTTATGGCAGAAAGTTAAGAGGAACTAAAAAGCCTCTTGATGAAGGTGAAAGTGGAGAGTAAAAAGTTGGCTTAAGCTCAACATTCAGAAAACGAAGATCATGGCATCCGGTCCCATCACTTCATGGGAAATAGATGGGGAAACAGTGGAAACAGTGTCAGACTTTATTTTTCGGAGCTCCAAAATCACTGCAGATAGTGACTGCAGCCATGAAATAAAAAGATGCTTACTCCTTGGAAGGAAAGTTATGACCAACCTAGATAGCATATTCAAAAGCAGAGACATTACTTTGCCAACAAAGGTCCATCCTGTCAAGGCTATGGTTCTTCCTGTGGTCATGTATGGATGTGAGAGTTGGACTGTGAAGAAGGCTGAGCACTGAAGAATTGATGCTTTTGAAATGTGGTGTTGGAGAAGACTCTTGAGGGTCCCTTGGACTACAGGGAGATCCAACCAGTCCATTCTGAAGGAGATCAGCCCTGGGATTTCTTTGGAAGGAATGATGCTAAAGCTGAAACTCCAGTACTTTGGCCACCTCATGCGAAGAGTTGACTCATTGGAAAAGACTCTGATGCTGGGAGGGATTGGGGGCAGGAGGAGAAGGGGACGACAGAGGATGAGATGGCTGGATGGCATCACTGACTCGATGGACATGAGTCTGAGTGAACTTCGGGAGTTGGTGATAGACAGGGAGGCCTGGCGTGCTGTGATTCATGGGGTCGCAGAGTTGGACACGATTGAGCAACTGATCTGATCTGACTATTTAGATTTTGAAAGGGCAATGAATAGAGAAGATTAACCCAGCATTTTTTGTCTTCTCTCATCATTTATGTTTTAAAAGAAGTATTGATTGTGTCATAAGTATCCTCAAACTTGAAATAGCTGACAAAGATACTATGTATGTATGGTTTCCAAGAATATATATGTGAATAGAAACCTTCTCAGCCTCATGCCTTTTATGTTACCAGCTTCCTAATGACACCATGGGAAGTCCTTGTAAGAGAAGAGAAACCAGTCTTTAAAGGGATGGCATGGTATGAAGTGAAAAAAGAAGAAATGGAAAAGTAGAGAAGGTAGAGAAACATAAATGATCAGAATTAAAATGAGAGAAATTAAACACCAAAATATTGGGGTGGAACTAGTAGACTTGAGGAGGAGGCAAGCCAACACAAGACATTCAGACAAGAAGTCAGGCAATATTAAATGATGAACCAGTCATTTTAAAGGGTATCAAGAGTAATGAGAACAAAAATGTTAGCTAGTTCTTTCCAAGGTTCTTCTAAAAAAAAAAAAAAAAAAAGGAAAGATAAATGTTAGCTTCATGAGACAGAACTACAAAAAGAATGAAAATTTACTGAAAAGTTCATATCTAAAATGAATCCTATCCAGTTTCAGATAAACACACACACACACACATACACACACAAATTGGTTCAGAAGTCAATATTGCCCACATATTCTATAGTAAATGAAAAAAGGGGAAATGCAATCAATTTAATTAATTGACAAAATTTTCAGAAATATTCTGGTGGTTAATTTGTAAAAAATATTCTTGATCCCTTTGGCAATATTTAGGCTTCTGTTGTCCTGTTTGTTAGCTTTAGTATGGTCATTGGCTGTTTTTACATGTATAAATCCATTCTCATGATTGCAGTAGCTACATTGTATAAAGTTGCCACAAACACTGTATAAGGGAATACTGAAACACTTTTGGATAGGTAATACATTGTCAGGTTTCTGGGTGCCTCTTTAGTGCCAGTGATTAATTTGTAACCTTGTTGTATTTGAATTTCTCTTTTAACTCATCAGTTCAGTTCAGTTCAGTCACTCAGTCATGTCCGACTCTTTGTGACCCCATGAATCACAGCACGCCAGGACTCCCTGTCTATCACCAACTCGCGGAGTTCACTCAGACTCATGTCCATCGAGTCAGTGATGCCATCCAGCCATCTCATCCTCTGTCATCCCCTTGTCCTCCTGCCTCCAATCCCTCCCAGCATCAGAGTCTTTTCCAATGAGTCAACTCTTCGCATGAGGTGGCCAAAGTACTGGAGTTTCAGCTTTAGCATCATTCCTTCCAAAGAAATCCCAGGGCTGATCTCCTTCAGAATGGACTGGTTGGATCTCCTTGCAGTCCAAGGGACCCTCAAGAGTCTTCTCCAACACCACATTTCAAAAGCATTAATTCTTCGGCGCTCAGCCTTCTTCACAGTCCAACTCTCACATCCATACATGACCACAGGAAGAACCATAGCCTTGACAGGATGGACCTTTGTTGGCAAAGTAATGTCTCTGATTTTCAATATGCTATCTAGGTTGGACATAACTTTCTTTCCAAAAGAGTAAGCATCTTTTAATTTCATGGCTGCAGTCACCATCTGCAGTGATTTTGGAGCCCAGAAAAATAAAGTCTGACACTGTTTCCACTGTTTCCCAATCTATTTCCCATGAAGTGATGGGACCGGATGCTATGATCTTCGTTTTCTGAATGTTGAGCATTAAGCCAACTTTTTCACTCTCCACTTTCACTTTCATCAAGGGGATTTTTAGTTCCTCTTAACTTTCTGCCATAAGGGTGGTGTCATCTGCATATCTGAGGTTATTGATATTTCTCCCAGCAATCTTGATTCCAGCTTGTGCTTCTTCCAGTCTAGCGTTTCTCATGATGTACTCTGCATATAAGTTAAATAAACAGGGTGACAATATACAGCCTTGACGTACTCCTTTTCCTATTTGGAACCAGTCTGTTGTTCCATGTCCAGTTCTAACTGTTGCTTCCTGACCTGCATTCAGAGTTCTCAAGAGGCAGGTCAGGTGGTCTGGTATTCCCATCTCTTTCAGAATTTCCCACAGTTTATTGTGATCCACACAGTGAAAGGCTTTGGCACATTCAATAAAGCAGAAATAGATATTTTTCTGGAACTCTCTTGCTTTTTCCATGATCCAGCACATGTTGGCAGTTTAATCTCTGGTTCCTCTTCCTTTTCTAAAACCAGCTTGAACATCAGGAAGTTCACGGTTCACATATTGCTGAAGCCTGGCTTGGAGAATTTTGAGCATTACCTTACTAGCATGTGAGATGAGTGTTATTGTGCAGTAGTTTGAGCATTCTTTGGCATTGCCTTTCTTTGGGATTGGAATGAACACTGACCTTTTCCAGTCCTGTGGCCACTGCTGAGTTTTCCAAATTTCCTGGCATATTGAGTGCAGCACTTTCACAGCATCATCTTTCAGGATTTGAAAGAGCTCAACTGGAATTCCATCACCTCCACTAGCTTTGTTCGTAGTGATGCTTTCTAAGGCCCACTTGACTTCACATTCCAGGATGTCTGGCTCTAGGTCAGTGATCACACCATAGTGATTATCTGGGACATGAAGATCTTTTTTGTATAGTTCTTCTGTGTATTCTTTTAACTCATGGGTAAGTGAAATTATCTGAAGGCAATCACATGGGTGCTGAATCCAGGAGAGAGGAAGAAATGGGTTCTCTGAGAGAGTTTTTGCTTCTCAGCAACCATGCTTTTAGTGTGCCACCTCCTCTCTGAGAGAAAATATCTAAACACACATATATGAACATTATAAAGAAGCTGCAACAAAGCTCTTCTTCTAATAGTTTTTTTCTGCAACATTTTTGTCACATCCATTCCATAATTAAAGAGGTAGATTTCTAAAATCTATTCCATTGAACATATCACTACAATTTAAAGAACATCATTTGATATCTAGAGATACGAAGGTTTAAATAATTCTTGTGTTATGATACTGAAAAGTGTTTCAGAAGAATCTTAGAGCTAGCCTTAGACTTTTGAGGCATGTTATTAATGAGATTTCCTAGAGTAACAAAATGTATATATACATATATATACATGCCCACCGCCACCCCCCACCCCTCCCAAACACACACACAGAGAAACAGCAAGGACCTAACAGAAGCAGAGACATCACTTTGCCAACCAAGGTCTGTACAGTCAAAGCTTTGGTTTTTCTAGTGGTCATGTATAGATGTGAGAGTTGAACTATAAAGAAGGCTGAAAGTGTTACTCTTTCAGTTATGTCCAATTCTTTGTGACCCATGGACTGAAGCCTGCCAGGCTCCTATGTCCATGTAATTCTCCAGGCAAGAATACTGGGGTGGGTTGCTATTCCCTTTTCCAGGGGATCTTCCTGACACAGGGATCAATCCCAAGGCCTCCTGCATTGCAGGAAGATTCTTTAGTGTCTGAGCCACCAGTAGGCTCTTCTAAAGAAGGTTGAGTGCTGAAGAATTGATGCTTTCAAACTGTGGTTCTGGAGAAGATTCTTGAGAGTCCCTTGGACTACAGGGAGACCAACCCAGTCAATCCTAAAGGAAATCAACCCTGAATGTTCATTGGAGAGACTGCTGCTGAAGGTGAAGCTCCAATAATTTGGCAACTTGATACAAAGAGCCCACTCATTGGAAAAGATCCTAATGCTGGGAAAGATTGAAGGCAGGAGGAGAAGGGGATAACAGAGGATGAGATCATTGGTTGGCATCACTGACTCATTGGACATGAGTTTGAGCAAACTCTGGGAGATGGTGAAGGACAGGGAAGCCTGGCATGCTGAAGGCCATGGGATCACAAAGTGTTGGACATAACTTAGAGAGTGAACAACAAGGTAAGGCAACTTGACCTTAACATTTTACATTACTACTTTTTAACCCCCTTTGGGGTTGAGAAGGCTGGTGAAAACAATTTTTAAAATTTCTTGTGTCATATTTGGGTTTGTAGTTCATAAGATTTGGAAGATCAAAGCAATACATTTTTGCCATTCTGATTTAAACTAAAAAGTATAAGTGAGATCATGTGTTATATTTATGTTTCTGGCTTATTTCCACTTAGTAAAATGTCATCTAGGTTTATACATGTTATTGTAAATGACAATTTCTTTCTTTTTTAGAAAGAAATAATATTCTACAATATTCTATATTACAATAGAATACAATAACATTCTATAGTATTCTATATATCTATTCTCGATATATACATTCCATATATTTATGTGTTCTTTTATTGCTGAGCACAGAAGTTGTTTTCATATCTTGGCTTTTGTGAATAATGCTGCAGTGAACACAGGAGTGTAGATATCTCTTTTTTTTTTAATTTTTTTTTTAATAATTGAGGAGATTTATTTATTTATTTATTGCCATTTATTTATTTATTTTTTTTATGCATTGGAGAAGGACATGGCAACCCACTCCAGTATTCTTTTTTTTTTTTTTCTTAATTAAAAAAATTTCAGGTATACACGTGCTCCCCATCCTGAACCCTCCTCCCTCCCCCCTGCCCATACCATCCCCCTGGGCCGTCCCAGAGCACCAGCCCCAAGCATCCAGCATCGTGCACTGAACCTGGACTGGCATCTCGTTTCATACATGACATTTCACATGTTTCAATGCCATTCTCCCAAATCTTCCCACCCTCTCCGTCTCGCACAGAGTCCATAAGACTGATCTATACATCAGTGTCTCTTTTGCTGTCTCGTATACAGGGTTATCATTACCATCTTTCTAAATTCCATATATATGCGTTAGTATACTGTATTTATGTTTTTCCTTCTGGCTTACTTCAGTCTGTATAATGGGCTCCAGTTTCATCCACCTCATTAGAACTGATTCAAATGTATTCTTTTTAATGGCTGAGTAATACTCCATTGTGTATATGTACCCCAGCTTTCTTATCCATTCATCTGCTGATGGACATCTAGGTTGCTTCCATGTCCTGGCTATTATAAACAGTGCTGCGATGAACATTGGGGTACACGTGTCTCTTTCCCTTCTGGTTTCCTCAGTGTGTATGCCCAGCAGTGGGATTGCTGGATCATAAGGCAGTTCTGTTTCCAGTTTTTTAAGGAATCTCCACACTGTTCTCCATAGTGGCTGTACTAGTTTGCATTCCCACCAACAGTGTAAGAGGGTTCCCTTTTCTCCACACCCTCTCCAGCATTTATTATTTGTAGACTTTTGGATCGCAGCCATTCTGACTGGTGTGAAATGGTACCTCATAGTGGTTTTGATTTGCATTTCTCTGATAATGAGTGGTGTTGAGCATCTTTTCATGTGTTTGTTAGCCATCTGTATGTCTTCTTTGGAGAAATGTCTATTTAGATCTTTGGCTGATTATATTTGCTTTGGATTTATATCCAGAGGTAAGATTGCTGGATCATATGGTAATTTTAGTTATAATTTTTGAAGGAATTACATAGCATTTTCCACAATAACTGTATCAGTTTATATTCTTAGCAACAGTGTTCCCTTTTCTCCACATCTTGCCAAACTTTTCGTTTTTTTTCTTTTTGAATTTTTGTCTTTTTGATAAAGCTGTTCAGCAGCTATGATGGTGTTAGTTGCTCAGTGGTGTCTGACTCTGCGATCCCATGGACTGTAGCCCACCAGGCTCCTCTGTCCATGGATTTCTCCAGGCAAGAATACTGTAGTGCGTAGCCATTCCCTTCTGCAGAATTCTTCCCGACCCAGGGATTGAACTTGGGTCTCACCCATTGCGAGCAGGTTCCATACTGTCTGAGTCACCAGGGAAGCCCCTTCAGCAGCTATCAGGTGATAGTTTATTGTGGCTTTTATTTGCATTTCCCTGAAGCTGAGTGGCAAAGAATTGATGCTTTTGAACTGTGGTGTTGGAGAAGAGTCTTGAGAGTCCCTTGGACTGCAAGGAGATCCAACCAGTCCATCCCAAAGGATATCAGTCTTGAATATTCATTGGAAGGACTGATGTTGAAGCTGAAACTCCAATACTTTGGCCACCTGATGCGAAGAACTGACTCATTGGAAAAGACCCTGATGCTGGGAAAGATTGAAGGTGGGAGGAGAAGGGGATGAGATGGTTGGTTGGTATCGCTCACTCAACGGACATGAGTCTGAGTGAACTCCGAGAGTTGGTGATGGACAGGGAGGCCTGGCGTGCTGCAGTCCATGGGGTTGCAAAGATTCGGACACGACTGAGTGACTGAACTATACTGAACTGATGAGTAGTGATTTGGAACATTTTAAAAAATTTGTTTTACAAACCTATTGGCCATTTGTATGTCTTTTTGGAGAAATGTTTATTCAATATTTTTGTCCATTTTTAATTGACTTATTTGGTTTTTGCTGTTTTGAGTAAAATGGTTTTTTGGTTTTTGCCATTTTGAGTTATTTGGTTTTTGCTATTGAGTTGAATTCTTTATATAGTTTGGATATTAACCCTTTCAGATACATGGTTTGTGAATATTTTCTTCTATTCTCTAGGTTGTCTCTTTACTTTGTTGGTCATTTCCCTTGCTGTGCAGAAGCTTTTGGTGAAATCCCATTGGTCTGTTTTCAAAAAATTTTTATTGCCTGTGCTGTTGGAGTCATATAAAAAATATGCCCAGACTAATGTCAAAGAATGTCAAAGAGATTTTCTTCTCATAGTTTTAAGTCTGAAATTCAAGTCTTTAATCCATTTTGAGTTGATTTTGTATAAGTTTGAAAGAAAATTTCCATTTATTCTTCTATTTTATGTTATTGATGTCACAATTTACCTGTTTATGCATTGCATATCTATTAACAAATTATTATTTTTTAATTCATTTTTAATTGGAGGCTAATTGCATCACAATATTGTGTTGGCTTCTATTGTAGAACAATGTGAATCAGCTATAAGTATACACATATCCCCTCCCTCTTGAGCCTCCCTCCTAGCCCCTATCCCACCCCTCTAGTTCATCACAGAGCACAAGGCTGAGCTCCCTGTATTATACAGCAGTTTCCCACTAGCTATCTGTTTGCTTCTTTATTTGTTTTAAACAGTTTTGTCTTTTAACTTTTTTAAAACTAGAGTTAAAAGTGATCTGTGTACCATTTATGTAAAAGTGATTTATGTACCATTGCAATATCAAAGTATTCTGAATTTGATTACATAACTTCACCAGTGAGCTTCATATTTTCAAATGTTATGTTACTAATTAATATCCTTTCATTTCAACTTGAAAAACTTCATTTAACATTTCTTGTAAAGCAGGTTTAGGGGTTATGAGTCAGCTTTTTGGTCTGCAAACTCTTTCTTTCTTTTTCATTTTTGGAGTTTAGTTTTGGAGATATAATATACTTGGTGGGCAGTTATTTTTCTTTCAGTAGTTTGAGTATATCACCCAAGTTTCTTCTGACCTACAAAGTTTCTTCTGAGAAATCCATTGATAGCTTTATGAGGGTATTCTTGCATATGGGTTTCTCTCTTCTCTTGATTCTTTCAGAATTCTCTATTTTCTTTGTACTTTTACTATGAAATATTTAAGAAAAACTAATGCCACCTGATATGAAGAGCTGACTCATTTGAAAAGACCCTGATGCTGGGAAAGATTGAGGGCAGGAGGAGAAGGGGACGACAGAGGATGAGATGGTTGGATGGGATCACCAACTCAATGGACATGGGTTTGGGTAGATTCTGGCAGTTGGTGAAGGACAGGGAGGCCTGGCGTGCTGTGGTTCACAGGTTTGCAAAGAGTTGGACACAACTGAGCTACTGAACTGAACTGAACTGAATGCCAAACTTTCTCAAATTCTTTCAAAAAAGAAGGGGAGAGGAAACTTTCAAGCTCATTTTATGAGGCCAGCATCATCCTAATGCCAAAACCACAGAAGAAAAGAAATCTAATACAAAAACCACAAGAAAAGTAATTTATAAGCCAATATACCAGCCACAAAAAGACAAACACAGCATGATTCCACATAAATCTAGTAGCTACAACAGTCAAATTCATAGAATAAAAATGTGACGTGAGGATTGTCAAGGGCCAGGCTGATGGTCAAATAGGAAATTATTAATGAATGGGCATGAAGTTTCAGTTAAGTAAGAGAAGTAAATTCTAGAGATTTTCTGTACAGCATTGTATCTATAATAAACAACATTGCATTGTACACATAAACTTTTATTATATCTCACATAAGTGTTCTTAGCTCAATACAAGGAAATTATTGAATTATAGTTTGTTCAAATTTCCCATGGCCATTTTATTTCTGCAGGGAAACCTCCACTCAAAAATTTTCATCAGCTTAATACTCAGTATTGATACTATGAACCCATGTCTTCAAAAAAATAGAGATGAAAAGTAAGAGTTCATTCCCCCCATAATTTGTCCAATTAGTACTTTTTCCCGTTTCCTCAGTTTTTATCTTTTACTGATGTTACTCACTGAGAACAAAAGATTATTTATTACCTAATATTCCTTCTAATAGAAGGTAATTAATTCTACACATCTGCAATAAGAGGTAAAATAAACTTTACTTAATTTGTATAGTGGTTTAAAAAGCAAATTCTCTGAGATTTTAGACAAAGTGCATATTTCCTCCACTTAAAAATTCCAGAAATTCAGAAGTGTATAATTAATGGAATTCATTATCAAATATGGTTCATGTATGTCTATTTTTTAACAGAGAACAACTTGTAGCATGAATAATTTAAATGCCATAGTGTTTAAGTGCAAATGGAAACAACTTTGTTGACTTCATTTGGAGTGAGAAAAAATAAGGCACAATAATGTAAATTTAAGTCATACAGCATATAAGGAACATGTTGTTTCAAGGACAGTAAAACAACAAGGAACAAGGCAACAAGGACAGAAGATCCAAAGACTATGTGCACAGTGTAAAATGGCTAATGGAACTTACCATTTTCTACTGCTACCGCATCTGAAAAACATAGAGAAATATTAATTTATTTAGTTGATTATTCAATCGGAATAATCATAGGTTGTTGTCAGTGTCATATTTTCTGAAAAATATATAGATGGGATTTTACTCAAACCCAGGATCAGGGAACTAATTGAAAATGACGTTCTCTGATGGCTTTTATAGATATTTTCTTAGGAATGATTATGGGAAAACGAATAAACTTTAGAGAGGAAATATGCACTCCTCTCTCAGGATAGTTGAAAGAATATAATGTGCCCAGATAGGGACATATCAACTTAGAATCAAACAGATTGTAAAGAAGAAAATTTTGGAGCTTTTATCCAGAAAATGACCCTGATGATCGTGGCAGTGGATCCTTTAATCTGTTATTCAACAACCTGATCATGAAGATACAGAATACTTCTGAAGCACAAAGTGAAGATAATAAGCAAAAGGAAAGAGAATGAAGGAAGGGAAGAGAAAGGGAGAAGGGGAAAGAATGAAACAGAACATGGAGTAGACCTGAAAGTAGAAACATAGTATGACATGTTGGAAACGAAATAGGAATAAGAGAAAGTAAAAGGCAAAAGAAACAAAATGATAGAGTGGAAATGGGAAAAAAATCTCTAACAGGCAAAGTAGCAGAGTGCTTGAAGAACAAACATTACCAGGTGTTTGCAAAAGTTGAGCTAAAAAATAAAATGGAAAGTACCATAGTAATGATGTGGAAAACAGATTAAAATCTGCTTGCACAAGGGTAAAGGTTTGTCTAGTCAAGGCTATGGTTTTTCCAGTATTCTTGTATTGATGTGAGAGTTGTGGGCTATAAAGAAAGCTGAGTGCTGAAGAATTGATGCTTTTGAACTGTGGTGTTGGAGAAGACTCTTGAGAATCCCTTGGGCTGCAAGGAGATCCCACCAGTCCATCCTAAAGGAAATCAGTCCTGAATATTCATTGAAAGGACAGATGTTGAAGCTGAAACTCCAGTAGTTTGGCCACCTGCTAGGAAGAGCTGACTCATTAAAAAAGACCCTGATGCTGGGAAAGATTGAAGGGGGGAAGAGAAGGGGATGACAATGGATGAGTTGGTTGGATGACATCACTGACTCTATGGGCATGAGTTTGAGTAATCGCCAAGAGTTGGTGATGGACAGGGAAGCCTGGTGTGCTGCAGTCCATGAGGTTGCAAAGAGTTGGAAACGAGTGACTGAACCCAACTGAACTGGGTTGCTTCCATGTCTTGGCTATTGTAAATAGTGCTACCATGAACATTGGGGTACATGTAACTTTTCAAATTAGAATTTTTTTCTTTTCCAGTTATCCCAAGAATGGGGTTGCTGGATCATATGACAACTCTATATTTATGTTTTTAAGGAAAATCCATACTGTTTCAATAGTGGTTGCTACAGTTTACATTCTCACTAACAGTGCATGAGGTTTCCTTTTCTCCACCCTCTCTCCAACATTTATTATCTGTAGACTTGTTGATGATGGCCTTTCAGACAAGTGTGAGGTGATACCTCACTATAGCTTTCATTTGTATTTCCTTTAATAATTAGCAATATTGAGCATCTTTTCTTGTTCCTTTTTGGCCATTAGTATATCTTCTTTGGATAAATATCTATTTAGGTCCTATGCCTACTTTTTTTCTTATTCCCATTTTTTGATTGCTGTGACCTTTTCCACAAAACTAGGAAAAAATAATCCTAAAATGTTTATAGACCCACAAAAGACCCAGAATTGCCAAAGCAATACTGAAGCAAAAGAACAAAGCTGGAAGCATAGGCCTTCCATAACAGAGACAATACTACAATGCTACAGTAATCAAAACAGTATGATATTGGCAGAAAAACAGACATATGGATCAATGGAAGAGAATAGAGAACCCAGAAAGAAACCCATATGCCTAAGAACCCAGAAATAAACCCATGTGCCTATAGTCAGTTAATCTTTGATAAAACAAGGAAGCATATACAATAGAGAAAAGACAGCCTTTTTGGAAAGCTACACAGTCACATGTAAATCAGTTATGTTAGAACATACCCTAACAGCATACACAAAAAGAAAATCCAAATGCCTAAAATACTTAAATATAAGACTTGACACCATAAAACTCCTAGAAAAGAGCATAGGCAAAACATTCTTGACATAAATGATAGCAATATTTTCTTAGATCAGTTTCCTAAGACAAATAAATAGGGATTTTAACAATAAGTGTGTACCATCAAGAGCACTGTTGTTTAGTTGCTAAGTCACGTCTGACTCTTTTATGACCCCATGGACTGTAGCCCATCAGTCTCCTCTGCCCATGAGATTTTCCAGGCAAGAATACTGAAGTGGGTTGCCATTTCCTTCTCCAGGGATCTTTCCAACCCAGGGATTGAACACATTTCTCCTAATTGGTAGTCAGATTCTTTACTGTGGAGCCACAAGAGAATCTCCAGAAGGAAATAAAAGTAAAAATAAACAAATAGATGCATGCATGCTCAGTTGCTCAATCATGTCTGACTCTTTGTGACCTCATGGGCTACAGCCTGCCAGGCTCCTTTTTTCATAGGATTACCCCAGCAAGAATACTGGAGTAGGTTGCCATTTCCTCCTCCAAAGGATCTTCCTGACCCAGGGATCCAACCTGTATCTCTCTAATCAAAATTATAAGCTTTTGCACAGCAAGATCAGATCAGTCGCTCAGCTGTGTCTGACTCTTTGTGACCCCATGAATCGCAGCATGCCAGGCCTCCCTGTCCATCACCAACTCCTGGAGTTCACGGAGACTCACATCCATCGAGTCAGCGATGCCATCCAGCCATCTCATCCTCTATCGTCCCCTTCTCCTCTTGCCCCCAATCCCTCCCAGCATCAGGGTCTTTTCCAATGAGTCAACTCTTCTCATGAGGTGGCCAAAGTACTGGAGTTTCAGCTTTAGCATCATTCCTTCCAAAGTAATCCCAGTGCTGATCTCCCTCAGAATGGACTGGTTGGATCTCCTTGCAGTCCAAGGAACTCTCAAGAGTCTTCTCCAACACCACAGTTCAAAAGCATCAATTCTTTGGTGCTCAGCCTTCTTCACAGTCCAACTCTCACATCCATACATGACCACAGGAAAAACCATAGCCTTGACTAGACGAACTTTTGTTGGCAAAGTAATGTCTCTGCTTTTGAATATGCTATCTAGGTTGGTCATAACTTTCCTTCCAAGGAGTAAGCATCTTTTAATTTCATGGCTGCAGTCACAAAGTTTCCTTTGGTAAACAAAATGAAAAACAACCTACAGACTGGGAGAAAATATTTGCAAATGATAGAACCTACAAAGGCTTAATTTTCCAAATATACAAACAACTCATACTGTTGAATATTTGAAAAACACAAAGAATATAATAAAATTCTTAATTTACACTCTATTACAAATGTATGTCTCTTCTATATATCAGTTAAATGTCACTATTCATCTAGCAGTTGACCTTATATACATGAAATTCATTTTCTGACATTTTTATTTCTATAGATGCACTAAATTATGATGGTTTAAAAAAATCATCTATAGTGCTAATAGATGTCAGAATAGTGGTTCTTTGTGGATAAGGGGGCTATAATTGGGAGGTGCAAGAAGGAAGCTTTCTGTGTGTGTTGATGTTCTATTCCTGATCTCACTGTTGGTGACATAGGTATGTTCGTTTTGTGGCAAATCAATAATGTGCACAACTATGATTGTTGGACACTACTGTCTCTTGATCCCAGAGTTATATTCTCCAGAATTATAAGACAATTAATTTCTGTTACTTAACCTATCCAATTTGTTATGGAAGCTTTAGTAACTAATAAGCAAATCTTCATAAATAAACTCTGAAAGGAGGAAAATGTGCTCAGTTGTGTCTGACTCATTGCGACCTCAGGGACTGTAGCCCAACAGACTCCTCTGTCCATGGAATTCTCTAGGCAAGGATACTAGAGGGGGTTGACATTCCCTTCTCCAAACCCCAGGGATCAAACCCTGGTCTCCTGTGTCTCCTACATTGGCACACAGATTCTTTATCACTAGCACCAAGTTATAGTTTATAATATTATCTTATTTTTATGCTTAAGTAATTTAATTATTTCTATTGGGGGGATTAATATTTCAATCTTACCTGAGTGTCCTTGGTAAAAACCTGAAAGGGAAGGGAATCTTTCATTAGGCCTCTTAGATTGATGGGGAATAGAGAGCAGAAGCATAATATTAAATCAATATTTTATGTTATAAAAAAGTCAAAATGTTATAGTTTTTTATATGATTATATAGTTGCTTAATAATTTTCAGAAAAACTATTTTCAGTCATTATGATGTGTGTAAAGCTTTTAAATCCTACTGTTTTCAATTCTCATAGTTTTTCAAAAATATATTCATTAATAGCTAAATTAAGTAAAGCTTGATATTTTATTGGCCTTGGCCAAATTTACATGAAATTTATTTAGAACATCCTATAAACCTGAGAAAAGAATTATTATGGAATAAATGAGATTTATAAGTATGAATGCAAAGTTCACATCAAAAATTTAGTTAACCTTATATGACAATATATGAAGAAATTATACCTCTTGAACAAGTAAGTTTTGATCAGAATAAGAATAATTTAAAAATGAGAAAATATGATAATGTGTATTTCCAAAATATGATAATGTATATTTCCAAAATAATTTCTTCCTCATTAATTAGTACCAAAGCCTCAGGTTTTTTTACCCTGTCATTTCTTCACAAATTTATTTTCTTTGTTTAAAAAGTATATAAAATCCTACTTTGATGACTTCTTAGTTTTTACACCTATGAGATCTCTGTATGGACAAAATTAATTTTTTTATCTTGCTAATTTACCTGTGTCAACTTAATTATTAGACTAGCTAAAAAACAAAAGGAGAGTGGGGGAATTTTTTTCCTTCCCAGGGAATCTCTTTTTTTTTACCTAAATAACACAGGAAAAAATTGATATTACTCTTTCCTTATTTTTATTTTCCCAATTATTTTGTTGGGCTTTGTTATAATTTATTGCATTGATTTTTTATATCTTACCCCGTTCTTTGTATCTTTTTATGCAATAACAGAGAAATGCAATTATTATTATTAGGACAATTATTCCGATTCCAAACACAATTAAAGTTATATCTTTCCATGAAAATTTTTCTGAAAAACAAAATATAGACATGTACAGTTAAATTCAATATTCATTTTTTGACCCCTTGCATCCCCAAATAATCCACTTTCATTTTTCTTCTCCCATCTGTAGGAGTTTAAGAGTTGTCTCTTTGTTCAAAAAAACAAAAACATGTTTTTTAACATCAGCTATGTTTGGCCAATGAATGGTTGGTTAATTTAATTTAGCCATAGAGGACTAAATTAGGAAAGAAAACTTGCAGAGACTTTTTATGGCACCCAATCAAAACAGCAAAAGGAAATAGAATTTAAAATTTGCAGAGAGTAAAGCACAAAATCTATAAAACATCTCCATATACTGTTGAGAATGAGCAGAAGTATATTTTGTGATAGAAAGAATAATGGTCTTCTAAAAATTCTGACATACTAATTAATCCTTGGATTCTGGAGTATGTTACCTTACATAGCAAAAGGGACTATGCAAATGTGATTAAGCTAAAGACATCCAGATGGGGAGGTTATCTTTGATTCTCTTGGTGGGTCAAATGCAGTCACAAGGATCAAGTGAAAGATAGAGGTGGAATGTCAGAATCAGAGGAGGTGTGAAGAAAAAAGAAGGCAATGTGTGGAAGAAAGGTACATTTAAAAATTGTGTAGGCTTCAAACTGAGAGACAAATTTAAATATATTTGTACGCCTTCTCAGGTGACACAGTGATAAGGAATCCACCTACCAATGGAGGAGATACGAGTTAGGTCTCTGGGCCAGGAAGATTCCCAGGAGTAGGAAATGGCAACCCACTCCAGTATTCTTGTCTGGAAAATTCCAGGGACAGAGGAGCCTGGCAGGCTACAGTCCATGGAGTCACAGAGAGTTGGACATGATTGAGCACATGCAAGCTTCAATCTGAGAGAGAAATTTTTCCAGGTGGCTCTAATGGTAAAGAACCTGCCTGCCAATGCAGGAGACATGAGTTTGAACCAAGGGTGGGGAAGATCCCCTGGAGGAGGAGATGGCAACCCTCTCCAGTATTGTTGCCTGGAGAAGCCCATGGACAGACAGCCTGGCGGGCTACAGTCCATGGGGTCTCAAACAGTCAGACATGACTGAAGCGACTTAGCAATATGCCTAGGATCATGAAAGAATGCAGTGGAAGGTGAAAGTCCAAGGGAAAAATTGAAAAGGTAAAAAAATAGCAGTAGTGAATAAGTAGATGTAAAAAGGGTAATGAAACTTACCTTCTTTTGCTTCCGAGCAATTTCCTGACAAACCTGTGTAAGAAAGATTGAATTCAATCAATACAATTAGGAAGCAGATAAATTATTCAGTTTGGTGTTACAAGTTCCCAAAGCAAGGTCGTCTGACAAATTGTAAATGGGCACATTCAATAATGACAGAATGACAAAGGAGAAATTAAAACTTTGATATTTAGAGATGTTAATAAAGATTTCTTGAGAATGTCAGTTAAAAAGGATTTCTCTAAAGTAATAGCCACCAAAAAGAAATTTATTAGCCTCTTTATGGCACCCCACTCCAGTACTCTTGCCTGGAAAATCCCATGGATGGAGGAGCCTGGTGGGCCGCAGTCCATGGGGTCTCTAAGAGTCAGACAAGACTCAGAGACTTCACTTTCACTTTTCACTTGCCTGCATTGGAGAAGGCAATGGCAACCCACTCCAGTGTTCTTGCCTGGAGAATCCCAGGGAAGGGGGAGCCTTGTGGGCTGCCATCTATGGGGTCGCACAGAGTCGAACACGACTGAAGCGACTTAGTAGTAGTAGTAGTAGGCTCCTCAAAGATTTGGAAAAATTAAAATGAGTGCTTCAAGGAAATTCTGTATCAGAAATTGCAATGCTGCTGCTGCTGCTGCTAAGTCGCTTCACTCTGTGCTACCCCATAGACGGCAGCCCACCAGGCTCCCCCATCCCTGGGATTCTCCATGCAAGAATACTGGAGTGGGTTGCTATTTCCTTCTCCAATGCATGAAAGTGAAAGTGAAAGTGAAGTCGCTCCGTGTGTCGGACTCTTGGCGACCCCATGGACCATAGCCTACCAGGGTCCTCCGTCCATGGGATTTTCCAGGCAAGAGTACTGGAGTGGGATGCCACTGCCTTCTCCGAGAAATTGCAATAGGTATCTAAAATTTAGAATGCTTTGCAAAAGATTCTACAAATAGCAGTGACTGCAGGGTCCATACATCAGTACTTCTCATTTGAAAATCTTAATGCCTCAACACCTCTCATCTCAATATCTCAAAGAATCTGATAATCATTGGGGCTCACTAAAGAAAAATATTACTCACCTGCTCTCTCTGTTTTGATCACTGGAAAACAAAAGAAAAATATTCTGCATTTATCTAAATGTCAGAATAATTAAGAAAATTTGTGTTTGTGTTCTAGAAAGGTGAGTAGACTAATTTTCAATTTGCTTCTCATAGATTATTTCACAGATTTTATTTCTGCCTCTTATCTCTATCATACATACTATTATCATCCTGAATGACTACATCATTTATATGGACAAACATCCATCACATTTGCCATTGCCATTTACAGGTAGATTGTATTATTTTCGATTTAATGCTTTTTCATGTGAATGTACAGTTTTTCCAACACTTTTGAAAAGACTGTTCTTTCCCCATTGCTAAAAATTAGTTGACCTTATATGCATGTGCTCATTTCTGGACCTTTCATTCTGTTTCATTGGTCTATATGTTAGTTTGCATGACAGCTGCATATTGTTTGGATTAGTATAATTTGAAATCAAGAAATCAATAAAACACTTCCATTTTATTCTTGCTCTAGATTGCTATGGCTCTTTGATGTCTTCCGGTTTCATACAAATTTTAGCATTGATTTTTCTATTTCTATGTAAAATGCCATGAGATTTTAATAGGCATTTCATTGAATCTTTGGATTACTCTGGGTAATATGACCATTTTACACTATCAATTCTTCCAATCCATGTGCATATTTTTTCCACTTATTTGTGTCTTCTTAAATTTTTTCATCAATACTTTGTAGTTTTCAGTATATAGATATTTTATCTCCTTGGTTAAATGTATAGGATTGTTTTCTTGATTTCTTCTTTAGATATTTTGCTGTTATTGTAAAGAAATGGTACTGATTTTTGTGGTTTTTTATCTTGAAAATTTATATAATTCATTTATGAGTTCTAGAAGTTTTTTGGTGAAGTCTATGGTCTTCTACATGTAGAATACGCAATTTGGGAATAGAAACAATTTTACTTTTCCACTGTGACTTGGAGAGCTTTACCTTTTTCATGTGTAATTTCTATTGCCAGTACTTTCATGACTATGTTGAATAAAAGAGAGAGAGTGGGCATGCTTGCCTTTTTCAGGATCTTTAAGAAGAAGCTTTTTCCTATTAATTATAATGCTAGCTGTGGGCTCTTCACATATGGCCTTTATTGTGTTTGAAAAGTGAAAGTGAAAGTTAAGTGGCTCAGTCATGTCTGATTCTTTGTGACCCTGTAGGCTGTAGCCTACCAGGTTCCTCTGTCCATGGGATCTTCCAGGCAATAGTACTGGAGTGGATTGCCATTTCCTTCTCCAGGGGATCTTCCTAACCAGGGCTCAAACCCGAGTCTCCTGAATTGTAGACCGACACTTTACTGTCTGAGCCCCCAGGAAAGTCCTGCCTGTGTTTAGTTATTGTGTTTAGTTCCTTCTATATCTATTTTGTTTGGAATTTTTCTTTTTTTTTAAAGTCTGAATGGATGTGGAATTTTGTCAAATGCTTTTTCTGCACCTATTGAGGTGATCTTTTTGTTTTAAATATTGCATTCTGTTATATTGTATCACATTGATTGATCTGTGTATATAGAATCAACCTTGTATCCCAGGGGTAAATCCCATTTTGTCATAGTGTACAGTTTTATGACATGCTAGAATTTGACTGAGGATTATTACATCTATGTCTAAGCAGTATTAAGAGGGAAGTTCATAGTTATAAAAGAAAGTGAAAATGTTAGTCACTCAGTCATGTCCAACTCTTTGCAACCTGATGGATTGTAGCCTGTCAAGCTCTTCTTGTCCTTGGGATCATCAAGGCAAGAACACTGGAGTGGGTTGCTGTTCTCTTCTCTAGGGGATCTTCCCGACCCAGGGATTGAACCCCAATCTTCTGCCTTGCAGGCAGATAAAATGGAAAGAAAATGAAAGTGTTAGTCTCTCAGTCGATAGTTAAAAAAGACTACACTAAAAAATCTCTAAAATTAAAAAAAATCAAATAATTTAATGTAAGAAAGGCAATGTCAAAGAATGCTCAAACTACTGCACAATTGTACTCATCTCACATGCTAGTAAAGTAATGCTCAAAATTCTCCAAGCCAGGCTTCAGCAATACGTGAACCGTGAACTTCCAGATGTTCAAACTGGTTTTAGAAAAGGCAGAGGAACCAGAGATCAAATTGTCAATATTCGCTGGATAATGGAAAAAGGAAGAGAGTTACAGAAAAACATCAATTTCTGCTTTATTGACTATGCCAAAGCCTTTGACTGTGTGGATCACAATAAACTGTGGAAAATTCTGAAAGAGATGGGAATACCAGACCACCTGATCTGTCTTTTGAGAAATCTGTATGCAGGTCAGGAAGCAACAGTTAGAACTGGACATGGGACAACAGACTGGTTCCAAATAGGAAAAGGAGTATGTCAAGGCTGTATATTGTCACCCTGCTTATTTAACTTATATACAGACTACAGCATGAGAAACGCTGGGCTGAAAGAAGCACAAGCTGGAATCAAGATTCCTGGGAGAAATATCAATAACCTCAGATATGCAGATGACACCACCCTTATGGCAGAAAGTGAAGAGCAACTAAAAAGCCCCTTGATGAAAGTGAAAGTGGGGAGTGAAAAAGTTGGCTTAAAGCTCAACATTCAGAAAACGAAGCTCATGGCATCTGGTCCCATCACTTCATGGGAAATAGATGGGGAAACAGTGTCAGATTTTTTTTTTTTTTTTGGCTCCAAAATCACTGCAGATGGTGACTGCCGCCATGAGATTAAAAGATGCTTACTCCTTGGAAGGAAAGTTATGACCAACCTAGATAGCATATTCAAAAGCAGAGACATTACTTTGCCAACAAAGGTCCATCTAGTCAAAGCTATGGTCTTTCCTGTGGTCATGTATGGATGTGAGAATTGGTGAGCACTGAAGCACTGATGTTTTTGAACTGTGTTGTTGGAGAAGACTCTTGAGAGTCCCTTGGACTGCAATGAGATCCAACCAGTCCATTCTAAAGGACATCAGTCCTGGGTTTTCTTTGGAAGGAATGATGCTGAAGCAGAAACTCCAATACTTCGGTCACCTCATGCGAAGAGCTGACTCATTGGAAAAGACTCTGAGGCTGGGAGGGATTGGGGGCAGGAGGAGAAGGGGATGGCAGAGGATGAGATGGCTGGATGGCATCACTAACTCGATGGATGTGAGTCTGGGTGAACTCTTGGAGTTGGTGATGGACAGGGAGGCCTTGTGTGCTGCAATTCATGGGATGGCAAAGAGTTGACTGAACTGAGCAACTGAACTGAACTGAATCAACGAAGTACAAAAAGAATAAACTAAACTCAAAGCAAAAGGAAGGAAATAATGGGGTGCAGAGCAGAAAACAAAAACAATGAAAAAAATTAACCAAAAAATGAGTGAGATTTTTAAAAAAGACAAAATTTGGAAGTACTTAGCCAGACCTTAATAGCTCAGTTTTTTGGGGGGGCTCCAAAATCACTGCAGATGGTGACTGCAGCCATGAAATTAAAAGACGCTTACTCCTTGGAAGGAAAGTTATGTCCAACCTAGATAGCATATTCAAAAGCAGAGACACTACTTTGCCAACAAAGGTCCATCTAGTCAAGGGTATGGTTTTTCCTGTGGTCATGTATGGATGTGAGAGTTGGACTGTGAAGAAGGCTGAGTGCCGAAGAATTGATGCTTTTAAACTGTGGTGTTGGAGAAGACTCTTGAGAGTCCCTTGGACTGCAAGGAGATCCACCCAGTCCATTCTGAAGGAGATCAGCCCCAGGATTTCTTTGGAAGGAATGATGCTAAAGGTGAAACTCCAGTACTTTGGCCGCCTCATGCGAAGAGTTGACTCATTGGAAAAGACTCTGATGCTGGGAGGGATTGTGGGCAGGAGGAGAAGGGGACGACAGAGGATGAGATGGCTGGATGCATCACTGACTCTATGGACGTGAGTCTGAGTGAACTCTGGGAGTTGGTGATGGACAGGGAGGCCTGGCGTGCTGCAATTCATGGGACGGCAAAGAGTTGGACACGACTGAGCGACTAAACTGAATAGCTCAGTTGGTAAAGAATCTGCCTGCAATGCAGGAGACCCTGTTCAATTCCTGGGTGTGGAAGATCCCCTGGAGAAGGGATAGGCTTCCCACTCCAGTGTTATTGGGCTTCCCTTGTGGCTCAGCTGGTAAAGAATCTGCCTGCAATGTGGGAGACCTGGGTTGGATCCCTGGGTTGGGAAGATCCCCTGGAGAAGGGAAAGGCTAACTCCAATATTCTGGCCTGGAGAATTCCCTTGGGTCACAACGAGTCAGATGCAACTGAGTGACTCTCACTTTCACTTTCTTTCACTTAGCCAGACAAGATTAATTAAGAAAAAAAAAGAAGACTCCAATAAGTAAAATAAAAAATGAGTGAAAAGACTTTAAATAAGATACCTGGGGAAATTTTTAAAAAAAGGATACTAAGCCTGTTTGTCATCTGTATAATTTCTTTGGAAAAAACATCTATTCAGTTCTTCTGCCCTTTCATAAATCAGGTTTATTTTTTTTTAATTGAGTTATATGAACTGTTTATTTTGAATATTAACGCATTTTGGTCATATCATTTGCAAATATTTTCTTCCATTCAGTAGATTGTCTTTCCTTTTGTACAAAAACTTTTAAGCTTAATTAGGTTCCATTTGTTTTATTTTTCTGTGTCCCTTGCTTGAGGAGAAAGTTCTAAAAAATATTGCTAAGACATGTCAAAGAGTGCACTGTCTATGTATTCTTCTGGAGTTTTATGGTTTCTGGTCTTACATTAAGGTCTTTAATCTGTTTTTAATTTATTTTTGTATATAGTTTGAGAAAATATTCTAATTTCATTCTTTTATATGCAGCTGTCCAGTTTTCCCAGCACCAAACTTTCAGCTCTAGATGAATAACTACTAAATTATAAACAACATGACAGAGGTAATTAACACTGCTTTACATTATAGATGAACATTGTTTCAGAGAATAAATCTTAAGAGGTCTCATCACAAGAAATTTTTTTCTATTTATGAATATGTATTATTCTTCTCCTTTTGTT